>NC_141691.1:1690062681-1692714829 GCF_964263255.1 Lissotriton vulgaris | reverse complement strand
AATATCTTGTACCTGTGTTGCCCATTTCACTTTAACACAGTTAATAAATGTTAACATACCTGAAAAAAGCATCACAAAATGCAGTGGTTAGGTGGTGTAACGTTCCCAGGAAAATGCATACTAGCAAATATGTACTGCACTCAATTCCACAGCAAAACTGAATTTATTCACATCAGCCACTAGGAACTTTATGAACAGTGATTACAATGGATAAATCAGGAACAGTGAAACTAAGCAATAACATCTCCTACTCTTTTTTAAAAAAGTCTTGAATTTCTTTTGCAATTTTATTATTATTATAGTCCTCTGTACGTCATGATAGCTGGAAGCATTTTTGTACTTGTGCACATATATCTTGACACGCTCCTAATGTCTTAATGCACAACCTTCGACAGCCACATCCATGTATGTGCCCACCTTGAGATCAATAGAAATATTCAGATTAGCTAATTAAGTACTTACTTTAAAATCCAATGCCCCTTTTGGAACTCTATTGAAATGGTATACCAATCAATTAATCTTTCTATTGAACAGAGGTATCTGGAGGCCTAGTTTACTGCTTATAGTTCAGCAGGCATTGGAGTCCAATACTCCACACCTACTTATACCTTCCTTACATCCTTCCTTGTAGCAGGCACTTGGCCCAACCACACAAGTGAGCTACCATTTTTATTGGAAGACCTTGGGGAACATTGGGTGGTAGGAAATTTGTGTTGGCCCAGTGATAGCACAATCTTCACCCAAAGAAATTTGAGGAACATATGATTTTGTTAACAAAATTTGAGGTTTGTAGGGGAATCTGGGTAAGAAAACGTTGGGGCATCTATGCAAACCACACCTGCCTGAACTTCCCTGTGTGACTTCTTGTCAGAAATGTCTGGGTTTGGGAGGTTTCCCTACATTGCCACCGAGCCCGGGACCCAAAACACAGGTGAATCCCTTGAAAAAAACAGGTCTTTTTGTGAACAATAATTTTCAAGTCTCCACAGTGCATTTTGGGACATTTCTTGTCGCGGGCATTAGACCTACCCACACAAGTGACGTACCATTTTTTGGGGAGACGTGGGGGAATGCTGGGTAGGTGGTAGTTTGTGGCTACTAACCGATTCCAGTCCTTTCCATCACAGAAATGTTTGAGGGTTGAAAGGGATTCTGGGTAACAGAGCCTGGTAAGAGTAGCACAAGTCAACCCATCCTGGATTTCCCTGGGTGTCTAATTTAAAAAAAAAGTACAAGTTTGCTAGGTTTCCCTAGGGGGAAGCTGAGCTAGGGCCCAAAATCCACAGCTAAGCACATTGAAAATAAAGTGTCAGTTTTCCGCGTTTTGGGCCATTTCCTATTGCAGGCACTAGGCCTACCCACACAAGTGAGGCACTTTTTCTATTGGGAGACTTTCAGGAATGCTGGCTGGGTGGAAGTTTGTGGTTCCCAGCAGATTCCAGAATTTTCCATCACAGAAATGTGATGAACATGTGTTTTTTTTTTTACAAAGCTTAAAGTTTGCAAGGGATTCTGGGTCTTATAGCCTGGTGATAGCCACACGGGTCACTCAATCCTGGATTTCCCTGGGTGTCAAACTTTTAAAAACATACAGGTTTGCTAGTTTCTTAAGGTGCCGGCTGAGCTAGGGATCAAAATCCATAGCTAGACACATTGCAAAAACAAATCGGTTTTCAATAGAAAAATTTGACATGTCCACATTGCATTTTTCCCCGTTTTTTTGCCACGGGCGCTAGGCCTACTTACATAGGTTAGGTACAGTTTTTATTGGGAGACATAGGGGAGCATATAATAGTAGAACACGTGTTATTTACCATTTGTCTTTCTATTCATTTCTAACTTCCGGATGTAAGACAGTGTGCAAAAAAAGAAAACATTTTGAAAAATGCCCTCAAATTATCATGCTATTATGGGTACCCACAAATTCAAAGATGTTTAAATAACCACTGCTTCTAAATTCCATATCTTTTTCCCATTTTTGAAATACATAGGTTTCCTTGATACCTATTTTTCACTCTTCATATTTTAACAAATGATCTGCTATTTACACGGTACACAATGAAAAATCATTGCAAGGTGCAGGTCAGTAATTAGCTCTGGGTACCTCAGGTTCTTAGTGAACCTATCTGCCTTATATATCCCCACAACCATAAGGGTCCAGCGGATGTAACAGTATATTGCTTCAAAATCTGCGATAGTTAGAATAAGTTACAGGTGCAAATGTAGGCACAAATGGCTGTTTTTTTAACTCAATTTCAATATTTTGTCATTTCAACTGTTACTTTCTATAGGAAAACCTTGAAGGATCTACAGAAATCACCCCATTCTGAATTCTGAGTTCTATCTACTTTCGAAAATTGTATAGCTTTCCATGATTCATTATTGGCTTCACACCCATTTCTCCGACTAACTGGAAGGAGGTTGAAAGCACAAACAAATAGAAAAACAATAGACTGAATCTTAGTAAAATGTCAAAACGTTGTAGAAAATGTTGGTTTTCTGATAAAAGTCTGCCTGTCCCTGAAAGCCGGGCAGACAATGATTTTATCACTCCAACCCCTTTGTTGATACCACTTGCAGGGAAAAAAATAGATGTTTTCTTCTGCAGCACTTTTTTCTCATTTTCCCCCCCAAAAACAAAACGTTTAGCTGTATTTTGGCAAATTTCTTGTTACCCTCCAGGGGAATCCACAAACCCTGAGTACCTTTATAATCCTCAGAATATTGGAGAAAAAAAGGATGCAAATTTGGCATGGATACTTTATGTAGACAAAAAGTTATGTGGCCCTAAGAACAAACTACTCCAAGTAGCCAACAAAAGGGGTGGAAGAAGGGGGAGGGGTGGCCTGGCAGTGAAGGGGTTATTATACAGAATAAACAAAAACAGAGCCAAGATGCAACCTTGACAGATCCCTAGATTGAGTTTAAAGTGCTCAGTGCATTCCCCCATCACCAAATATGACTGAGGATGACAGGTTAGAGTCCTCCTACTCTCCGGGCCGCTGCAGGGGTTCCCATTCGAGCGGAGAGAGTGCTACTTGATTCTTGGTCTTGCTGCTTGCCATTTTAGATGGTTGGTGGTCCAGCTTTTTACACTATTTCTGGGGGGAAACATATTTAAAGGATGGAAAGCCGGAAGCGCATCGGACGAGCGCAGCGGGCGTAAAGCTGGTGCGCCGAAGAAGTGCCTAAGGCAAGCCCATCTGCGCCTAGATCGCGCCGAGCACCAGGGATGTTGCCCATTTTCTTATCCACCCAGCTGAGCGCCAGTCATACTCTGGTAAGGATTTGCATAATTTAAATACATTTCCTATTACAAGGCACAAACAATGTGCCTGCTTAGACCTTAGCATACTGACTTCTGAGAAAGCGGAGGGCTGTGCTAACTGCAGCTTTTCCTTGCAGCCGGACCTGGCACCTCATACATCTCTCTCCTCCAATCTGCTACCAAGAGTAAGTGCCATGAGAGCTCCTTGCGCAACGCGCTGTGCCCTCATCAATACCCGGTCTTTGCCTAAACACAAGCTAGATATTGCTGAGCTGATTGATGCTCAGCAAATAGACATGCTTTTTGTCACAGAAACCTTGGGCGATAATTTGGCAGGACCGGATTTCTGCATAGCTGTCCCTCAAGGGTTCAATGTATTTAAACATAATAGAGCTTACAAAAAGGATCCTTTGAGCTCGTATCTTCCCTAGACTGTAAAGCTTTTCTTTTCAACTTAGAAATAGCTAACCGTCTTTCATTTAAAGGAAGGCTACTCTATCGCCCGCCAGAAGGGAAAACTGGATTCCTTACCTCACTTAATTCTCTGTTTGAAACCTGTTCTATTGAGAATTTAGTCCATTTTTTAGGTGATTTTAATTTTCCCCTCAAAGCCGACTAGGATTCAAACACTGCCTCTTTAATCAATATCATGACTATGGCAAGACGATGTCAAATAGTTACAGGCCTTACACACCAGGCTGGCCACATCCTAGATGGCATCTTTACTAAAAATGAACTCACTGTGATTAAAGATATTTTGCCATTAACATGGACGGACCATTTGACAATTATTTTTGAGCTGAACAACCCTTCCACGGATCAGGCCAATAATCTGAAGCAATCTATTAGAACCTATCATAACTGAAAGCAGGTTAATAACAATATGCTAAACCTCCAACTTTCTTGTGCTCAAAATAAACTTCCAGAAAATGCAGAATTAACTTCCTCCTAATTCAATCACTGACTCACATCAGTTGCCAACAAGATAGCCGCTTACAGAAAAACCTTGAGTAAGAGAAAATCACCAACTGCTCCATGGTTTTCAGAAACCCTTAGAGATAAGAAACAAGAGTGTAGGGGACAGGAGAGACGCTGGAGATCCAACTATAATGTCAGCAAACTCTCCAACTACAAAGCTCTAAGGGCTAAATACAAAAGTTTGAGATTTACATAGAAGCACTCCTACAATGCTAAGCAAATTGAGGAGGCAAAAACTCCACCAGCAAACTTTTACAAGTAGTCTCCAAACTATCTGTACCACCAGAAAAAAATGCAACTGAGCATTCACAAGCTTTTTGCAACTCTTTAAGTCAGCATTTTTTTTAACGAAAGCAGAGCAAATACATGTCACTTTTGACAATAAGACATGCTCAGAGGGGTGTGTTTCAGAGAATGTCGGTTCCCTCAAGGTTCCAACCTTCACTGAATTTAAACCAGTCACCAATGATAAGGTTATAACTCTTATTCAGCAGGCCAAATCAGGTGCTCCCCACGACCCACTCCCCCCCAGTATGTTCAAGCAAGCACCTGAGATTCTGGTTCCTCTATTTTTATCTCCATGTTCACACAGGGCTTGTTTCCCCCTATTTGAAAAGGGCATCTATTTTGCCCCTGCTGAAACAACCTAGCCTTGATCGCATTGAACCTAATAATTACAGGTCCATCTCAAGTCTTCCTCTCCCAGCTAAACTGGTTGAAAAAGTTGTGAATTACCAGTTAACTCTCTATCTGCACAAAAACAAATGCCTAGATGAAACGCGGTTTAGTTTCAGGGCAGAACACAGCACCGAATCTGCCCTGATTAAGGCCACAGACGAAATTAGAGCAGTGTAGGATGTAGGAGGCACTGCTGCTCTGATTCTGCTCAACCTGTCAGTGGCTTTCGGCACGGTCTACCATGATTTGCTACTTAATTGTCTGAATTCTATTGGCATTGCTAAAAAAGCTCTTACACTGGTTTCTTCCTTTCTGCCCAGGAGAACACAATCAGTTGCCTTGGGTAGCTATGATTCTCTTTCCTTTGTTTTTCCATGTGGGGTTTCACAGGGCTCTTCTTTGAGTCCAACTCTTTTTAATATCTATGTGTCTGCATTAGTGGTACTTATCAGATGCTTCAGTTTGGCATTAACATCCTATGCAGATGATAAACAAATTGTCTTGTCTGTTTTTAAAAACAATCGGCCACCGATTCAAAGATTTAGGGAGTGCATGCTGGCAGTTCCTGAATGAGCTCACATATCTCAGGTTAAACTCTGGAAAAACTGAGATATTCATCTTTGGTAATTTCTCCCCAAGCTGGTCAGAGAGCTGGTGGCCTGATGAACTGTGGACGGCACCCATCTCAGCTGCCAAGGCCAAAAACATTGGTGTGATTATAGATAAAAAACTAAACTTTGAGGCACAAGTTAACGCCGCCTCTTTATCTAGCTTCTTCTTACTTAAGGTAATCAAGAACATCTTACCTTTAATCTCTTTGGACAGCTATAAAACAGTAGTTACTTCGCTAGTCCTTGCCAAACTAGACTACTGCAACAGGCTTTATCTGGTATGCCTAGGAAGCAGCTATGAAAGTTGCAAATGATTCAGAATGCTGCTACTAAGCTCTTTTTAGGAATTCCCAAGTTTTAATCAGTAGGGAAAAAACTTTCAGAAGCTGTATTGGCTCCCGGTTAGGAGCCATATTGTCTTTAAGGCACTGAAAACTTGGCTGTTTAATAAATAGAGCTCCTTGCTTACTCCGGACTACCAGCGCCAAGACATCTTTTGGTATTCGTGCGCTTAACACATTTTTTAACATAACATTAACATAGCAATGCGGGGGGCACCCGGACATCTGGTGAACTGCAGTCATGGCAGCAGAACTTAACTCCGGGACCTCCCAACTGGGATCATTGACAGAGGTCGCCACTCTTCTTTCCTTGATCATCACGTGCTGTGTCGTACCCAGCTGTGACTCCCGCCTCATCAATGGCACCAAGGCGGTCAGGTGCTGAGGGTCAGAGGTGCCATGGTGCCCCCCTGCACAACCAGGTTCTTACCTTGAGGGAAGCAACAGAAAAGTGGTCTTCAGTATCAACGCAACGTATCCCTGGGAGTACACAGGCGCCTGAGGCAAACAGATGCCCAGCAATTCAAGTTGTCCTTTAAGCAGCACAGGTCTCCCCGGGGTAGTGCTCCCTCGGAGGAAGAACAGTTGGAGGTGAATATGGACGCCACGTCCATTGAAGAACTGAACATCTGTGACATGTTCAAAGACCTCAAACAGTCACTCACTGCCATCGACCTAAAGCTCAACTCCATGTCTGACAGGCTGGACAGGTTAAAAGACAAGGTATCCGGCCAGGATGAATGCATTGCAGAGGTCGAACAATGTATGTCCATGCTGGAGGACATGGGGAGGCAGCCACGTGTGAAAAACTGCTCACCATGGAAAAAGTCCCGGGATCGATCAGGAATAAGAATGAAGAAATTGAAGCTAGGTCAAGATGCAACAATCTGCGCATTTTGGGGATACCACCACCATGGCCTGTGTTGAAGACTACTTAAAAGAAATGCTGCGATCCCTGTTAGATGCCTCCCTATCTGCAGTCTGCATGGTAGAAAGGACCCATAGATCTCTTGGTCCAAGACACCACCCAGGTGCTCCAGCGAGACCAATAATCGCCGACCTGCTGAATTACGAATCACTGACAAAACATCGAAGGACATATTATCGAACTACAATTGTATCGATACAAAAATATCGATGACATTAATATCGACATCCTATACTTATTTAAGAATTAACAAAAATATCGAATACACAATATCGACATGTCTACCGGGCGGAATAGCGGCAGACGGGCTTTCCGTCCGCCGCGGACCCCCCAGCCATTATAATATGGCGGGGGTCATTTCTGCAAGGATGGCGGGCGGATCACCCCCGCCGGGCCAGCGGTGGCTAACGCCGGCCCGGAGGGGGCGATCCGCCCACCATCCTAATAGGGCCCCAAGTATTTACCGAACCATTTACAAAAAATAGATTAAACAACAACCCAAAGTCAAAACCAATCGCTAAACCCCTAACCACCCCCTATAAAAAAGATAGAAACAAATAATACAAAGAAATGTACTTTTATTTTTCAGACAAAGAAAATACAGAAAGAACATACCACAACTAAAGAGTAAACCTCATCGAAATCAAATACATAAAAACCAACTTTGTAAGTCTATAGTACAAAAATGTTTTTTGGTTTAAATTCAAATACATAGAATAACATATCTAATAACAATAATATATCTTTTTTATAGAATAACAAACAGCAAAATGACTGAAGGAGCAGCATTTATAACAAGCCAGAAAGGAAAAATTTTACTATGCTATATGGGATACACTTACACACAGGAAAAGCAATTTGGAATAAAAGTTAACTGGAAATTCTGTAAATACTACTCAAATAAATGCTACGGTCGTGCAACAAGGGAAACAACAGTACTGTATACTAGCGAACATAACCACCCACCTAACGTGACAGAAATTGAAGTCAGATCTGCATTAGAAACAATAAAGGAAGCTAGCACAGGTTCTCAGAAACCCACAAGTGTTATTTTAAAAGAGCAGATTCCCAAAAATCCCTAAAACAGCTACTACACAAATGCCAAGTGTAGCTTCACTAAAGAGAACTATATCACGTACCAAAAAACTAATATTACTTCCACTCCTATTCCTAGAACATATAGCAAAGTTATTATAAGTCCTGACAAAGTATCACTTTAAACGAAGAACCATTTGTCATTTTTGATAATCAAAGCAATGACAAAAGATTAATAATATTTGGCACTGCAACTAATCCGATAAAACCACAAGAAAGTCAATATTGGATGATGGATGGGACTTTTACTATATGTCCCAAGCCCTTTTTCCAACTGTATATAATACATGGGCTACATCAGAATTGCAATATACTATTAATTTGCGCATTATTACCAAACAAAAATAACTTCACATAAATTAAACTATTAAATACAATAAAACAAAAAACTAACTACTTTTCCCCCACAAAAAGTCATCCTAGATTTTGAACAGTCAATGATTATTGTAATCTTAAAAACACACCCCCATACCTGCATCCAAGGGTGTTACTATCATTTTAATCAGTGCCTCTGGAAACACATGCAAAAATCAGCACTAAGCATAGAATATGCAACTAAATCTTGTTTTGCAAATCAAATAAAAAAATTAACAGCATTAGGTTACATCCCAGACATAGACGTCGCAGAACATTACAACATATTTATAGACAGTACCTTTTACAAACAAAATGAAGCTAAACTAAGTCCACTATTGGACTATTTTTAGGACACATAGGTCGGCAGACTACACATATCTGGCCTCAGGATAAACCCTAAATTCTTAATACCCTGGTGGAACGTATAGAGAAGCACATTAAATGGGAAATCCAAAACTAACAATGCAGTCGATGGATGGCATAATGCCTTCATTCAATCAAGAGGCAGAACCAAACAAAACACTTGAAAAATATATACAATGCCTACAAAAAGAACAGAGCTATCAAGCGTTACAAATGGAACAATCCATAACTCAATTAACTCCCAAAACATCTAAACAAACGAAACAAATGCATAAATATCTAGAACAACAAGTAGAATTGTACCCTAGTACAAAAGGCCTGGAATACCTAAACCTAATAGCCAAAACTCTCCTTTAAAGCATTAAAACCAATGAATTAGAAATTACTCAGCTTTCAAACATAGCATACAAGTAAAATTAATATATTTTATCACAAAAATAATTATTGTGTGCAATATATTTTTACTTTTTTTTAATGAAATATATGAACACACATTAATATTATTTGTAATAAAATACAATTCAACAATAATAATAAATAATTACCCACCCACAATAAATACAAATACATAAACTTGCCAAATTTATTCCAGGGGCTGTAAAATCCATGTTCTACCAACACAATCCAAATATAAAAAAAAGCTTTCCCAAAAAAAGTGAAAAAATCCAACTGTAGCAAAAATTAATAATCCATGTAGCAAAGGTACTTTGGAAATCCATTAAAAAAACGAAAATGTATAAAAGAGTAAAAAAAAAATCCAGGAAAACTGAATAATTTAAAGAAGTGTCAAAAATATATTAGTTAATAAAACTAACAAACACTCCTTTAAAAAAAAAAAAAGACTCCTTCCGATACGAAGAACTTCTGAAAATAAAAAGATTCAAAACAAAAGCACATACATTCCCACCCACATAAAACAACAAATAAACACTTACTAACAATAATACTAACTTTACATTTGATAAAAATATACCTTAAACAACGTAATCCTAACTCTCTAAACAGGCCTACCCAACGGTAACAATACGTAAAAATACCACCCGTAATTATAACATATAACATTTCTGAATTCAACTAATAAATTTCTAACTACATTAAACAGTATCTAACTAGGTTCAAAATTTATTTAAAAGTTATTTAAAACAAAGAAAACAAACCTTACCTTTAGCGACATAAAGTGTCTCCCAACTGCAAGCTTCTCTTCAACTAAAATGACACAAAACGACATAACGCGGTTACAAAATAGAAGACCCATAACCTAATAAAATAGTTTACCATTAAAAAGAAGTCATTTAATGCAATAAAATATTACTTTACATATAAAAAATTTCAAACTATTTAAATAAAATAGTAATATTTTTTGATTTAAGTAAAAAAAAATTAAAAGTACCGATGTTGAAAAATCTTAAAAATAAATATAATAAAAATAATATTTATTATTATAATTACAGAAAAAAAGAAATACAAAAAAATGTAAATATATATATAAATAATTTTCTGTTAAAAACGAGTTTTAACTTGAAAATGGTGTTTAGAAATGTATAATAATGTTTTTAATATTAATATTAAATAAAAAAATAATATGTCTATACAAAATGTGTAAAAAGGTTAAACATATACATTCTGGGGGCGATTCCGATCTCCGTCGGTCAGCCCTCCGAGACGTGTCAGTAGCCTTACCTTATGGCCGAACCGTACCAGGAGCGGGACTGTCCGAGCGAGGACGTACGATGCGGATAAGTGTCAAATTCCCGACCGATCCGCACGCTCCGACTCCATCACCAATTTCTGTCCGAGCCTGACCCGGAAGCACACAATTCGCGCTGCATGGCAACCTAAACACTGCTACTTCCGGCCGGTGAAGTACGATGCGCAGTTCCTACGTTCTGGACGGGTAACCACGTACAGCACATCACAGCACCCGGAAGAGCTGCATATCAACTCCAAAACGTGCCATTAACCGATTCCACTGATTCGAAATGGAGCAGCCAGCCACAGATCGAGACGGACCATGAATCAAATCACGCAGGTCATACCAGTCCTGTACATATATGACCGGATCAGGAACAGACGCGGACGGTGCAGACGGTAAGTCGGACACCAACCCCACAAACAAATCCAGGGGGTCCAAACCCTGTCCACCATTTCCACGCTTCCTCAGGGAACCCATGGCCACCGCCATTGCCACCCCACCCATGGGGGCATCTTACCCACCACCACTGCCACCCCACCCATAGGTGCATATTGTCTATCACTGATGCCACTCCTACCCATAAGTGTCATGTTGCCTATCACTGATCCCACCCCACCCATAGGGGCATGGTGCCTATCACTGATGCCGCAACACCCATAGGGGCATGTTGCCTATCACTGATGCCACTCCCACCCATAAGTGTCATGTTGCCTATCACCGATACCACCCCACCCATAGGGGCATGGTGCCTATCACTGATGCCACCCCACCCATAGGGGCATGTTGCCTACCACTAATGCCACTCCCACCCATAAGTGTCATGTTGCCTATCACTGATGCCACACCACCCATATGTGTCAATTTGCCTATCACTGATGCCACCCCACCCATAGGGGCATGTTGCCTATCACTGATGCCTCCCACCCATAAGTGTAATGTTGCCTATCACTGATGCCACCCCACCCATAGGGGCATGGTGCCTATCACTGATGCCACTCCCACCCATAAGTGTCTTGTTGCCTATCACTGATGCCACCCCACTGATAGGGGCATGGTGCCTATCACTGATGCCACCCCACCCATAGGAGCATGTTGCCTATCACTGATGCCACTCCCTCCCATAAGTGCCATGTTGCCTATCACTGATGCTACCCCACCCATATGTCATGTTGCCTATCACTGATGCCACCCCACCCATAGGGACATGTTGCCTATCACTGATGCCACTCCCACCCATAAGTGTCATGTTGCCTATCACTGATGCCACCCCACCCATAGGGACATGGTGCCTATCACTATTGCCACTCCCACCCATAAGTGTCATGTTACCTATCACTGATGCCACCCTACCCATATGTATCATGTTGCCTATCACTGATACCACCTCATCCATAGGGGCATGGTGCCTCTCACTGATGCCTCCCCACCCATAGGGGTCAGTGTGGCAGACAATATTGACATCCCCACCCATAGGGAGGATGATGCAACACACATCATCAAACATCAACCACAGGCATGTCAGCCAAATACTTTTCACAACAACATCATGCCAACAGTGTGTAGTGCCTGACAAATACCCCCAACAGTGATTTTGAATCATGACACACATAGTAACTACCATCACATGTGTGATCGACACCAGAGTGTGGGCTACAAAAGTCAAGCTTTTAAATATCACTGGGCCAATGTGTGAACCCCCCCCCCCCCCCCCCCCCATCAGTGTGTACATCCAAAGTAAAATGTGTGGACACTAACTGCACCTAAAGTTGAGCATTGTGGCAAAGGGTGAAAATCACCCATCATCACACTGACCACAAGGTAGGTGTCATCATGGAAATAGCAGTACTTGCCAAACAGTATGTATGATTCCTGGGCATGTCTGCACAACACCTGTACAGTCAACCTACATCTACCGCCCAAAGTATGCACTGGTGACATACGCCTGGGTATGGTATTGCCCCTTACGTCACCAGCACATAGACAATACATATGTCTACCAAGTTGCACAGAGGACACATTCGACATTACCCCAATGATGACCACACCTGCATGTACAGTGGAGATGGCACAACAGTCAGGGAAAGTGTCCAATTGGACATTGTGAAGCACATCATATGTGCATGGGTGCAAGCCACGAGGTGGCCATGCCAATTAAATGTTACCATCCCTGTGCCAAATTAGTTAATCATGACACACCCACTCAGCTGCAAAGGATGACATGGATACCAACCTGAACATGAAACACATCTCATGGGCCACATGGAGTATACCACATCAACACCTCAGTAACAGACATTTGTAAATCCTGCATCATCACACCAAGGTCAGGCTAAACAGCATCAACAAAATCTACATCTCAATCAAATGCACATGGAGAACAAAAAATGCTTTAATCAGCAATCTGCCATCTGGAATGGAAAACTCAAAAATGAAATGTAGCCCAATGTCCATTAGAAATTCAAACGTCCAATGATGGTGTCAGTGACAGCTGTCCCCCGTTGCTTGCCTACACTGATAAGGACTGGGGAAATCCACTTTGAGGGGCATACATGGGGCAGGCAGGCACCACAGGGACAGGATCAGGGCTCAGAAGGAGGTTGGGAAGGGGTGCTGGGTGCAGGAGATTCAGTTGCAACTGCAGTGGAGGGGTCTGACATGGGCTGTGCCGTCACAACTGTGGGGCACAACTCTGATGGGGTGGTTGCCGACACATCTGCAGTGGGCAAGTCAGGTGTAGTGGACATGGTTCCCACTGCAGTGTCCATGTCAGACTGGGTGGGCGTGGACTCCACTGCAGTGCCTAACCCCATGGGAGTGGAAAGGGGTGCAGGTGAGGTTGGCAGGACAGCTAGGGGGGACACGCCGCTCCCCACAGTAGTTGCAGTAACAGACAGACTGGTGGTGGTGTCAGTGGAAGAGCAAGTGGGAGTTGGGGAGTGGCTGAGCATTTTGGGGATGATGTATCTGTGGGTGGGGGAACCTGGGGCAGGGAGTGGCAGGGGAACCTGTGGTGTGCTGACCTGGGGGATGGAGGAAGGAGACTGTGCAGTGATCCTGGGGGTGGGGGTGGGGGTGGGGTCTTGCTCTTCCGGGAATGGGGTGACTTGCGGGTGGGGGCCTCAGTCTGCCTGCGATTGGGGGAGGGTGTCCCCTGTGTGGGGGAACTTCCCCTTCCTCCTGTAGTCAGGATTTGCTGGATCTGAGGGGAAGAGGCCTAGGTCACACAGGAAGAGCTTCTTCGGAGATGGGGTTGCAGGTGAGGCAAGGGAAGGGCTCTTGGAGGGAGAGGGATCTGAGGACTGCGGAGTGGTTGTGGATGCCTGTGTGTGTGTGACCCATCCCCTGTGTGTGTGGTATCAGTCCCCTGACTTAGCTTGCATGCACGTTTAGACTTATGTTTGGGTGATTGTGTGCTGTCTGTGTCTGTGTGTTTGGGTGACCGTGCAGGTGTGTGTGTGTGCTGGGGACAGGTAGGGTGCTAGGAGGACTTGTTTGGGCTGAGGCTGAAGGGGTCAGGGACTGCTTGAGGAGGGATACTGCTGCCGCCAGTGAGGAGGCCATGGACTGATTGGTCCTCTGTAGGGCAGACATGCCAGATGAGATGCCCTCCATGAATGACACCAGTTGTGTCAACACACCGGTGTGTGCATGGAGGACACTCAGCATTTAAGTCTGCCCTACATGGATCTCTTTAAGTAGGTCCACAGACTCCACACTCAGGGCAGCATGGGTCACAGGGGCAGGGGGTGCGATGCCTGGCAGGAAGGAGACATGCTCCCAAACACAGGAGCTGCCACGGACCTCTGGGAGCCGAGGGGAGGGTGGTGGTGGTGGTGATGGGGACAGCCTCACTATCGGTGGTATCTTGGCTTCTGACACCCGCCCCTACAAGGGAGTCATCCTCCAAGCTGCTGTGGTCCTCAGCTGAGGTGGATGGTGCTGAGGACTCCTCGGTGTGGCTCCCCTCACCCTCCGTGCCACTGGGGCCCTCCGACTCCTCAGTCGCTGGCCCAGGCTGGCTCTGCAGCTCCTCCTGTTCCATGGCGCTGTCTCCTGTGCCCGTGGATGTATCTGCATATAAGTAGACAAAGAAAAACCACATTAGTTGCCTATACTGACTCCACACAACACTGTAAGTACACCACATCACAGGCCTTGCAGTGGCATCCTTAGCTGATATTTGCTCTAAATGCACACACAGGTGTACATAGGACAATAGCCAGTCTGAACATCAACAATGGCACTCATGTCCCTCCTGGACCTGTACCCATATGTCTGTTGCATGCTGGCTGGAAATACCCCCAAAGTGAACACATGCACCACATACACAGTTGGTGAGCATGCAAATGACCATGTAGAAGTACAGTACCATTGACATACATCACATCGCATGCCAATCACTCAGTACAGGGGTCTGGATGAATGTATGCCCAGACTCACATCTCTCAATCTGGTGACGCCTAGCAGCACAACACACAATGATATCCTTACGTCCTGATAGTGAATGACACTATGGGGCGCCTGGAGCATCTCTGACTCCATTGCAGGATCCCTCATCTCAAGTCAACGCCCTGGCACAGACATGCATGCTAAGTCACTCTTCACTGTCACTTGTCATGGGGCAATACATCCAGACAACATCATTCTGCACTGCGTCACATTCATAGGTCGTGCCCATACCAAACTCAGCAGCTGACAAGTGCACCACTCTGTTCTTGGACTATGTAGAACCTACATCAACCAAATCGGACATATGAGTGACTGCAAACACAACTACATGAACATGAGCACCTCACAGTTTGCTTACAATGATACACAGCTGCGTAGCAGTCACTCTTGCCTACAGCACTGTACACATTCAACTGACCACACCCCTATATGTTGCACAGGTATGATCACCATTGACACAACTCAGATGTCCTGCTCACACTAGAATCCTCAACACACCAGTTGTCACAAAAAGGAAGCCACACCACAATGACATTGTGTCAGACACCTGATGGCACATTTCCGGAAGCACAATCAGTAGGTCCATAGACGTGAGTGTAAGTACAGACTCTCCAAATGCTGTGGAGTGGGCATGACTGACCAGGTAAAACTAAAACAGTGTATTGGCCGGGACAGTAGGCAGGTGGCTGGGCTAGTGTGACATACTTCCTAAACATACTCCTGAGGACATTACATGGACTCACCTGATGCATGGTCATGTTTTAAGAACCCCACACACATTTTGGGACCCAGGCCAGCAATTTGAACACATATGAAAGGCACACACAGAACACATGTCAGAGACCAGGCATAGTGCACAGAATAGACCCACCCAAGATGCACACATCAGAGTCACAGTAACATATGCTGGGCAGGACCCTCAGCATAGCTGAATGAAGGGACACGGTACCCAAGTTAAAAAAGTCACAGACTGTAGGGGCCACAACTGTGGAGTGTGACTGACACAATTGAGAAACATGAGTCCTGGACTCCAAGACCAACGTAATGTGGGAGTATGACCAGGCCAAAAGACGGCAAATGGCATGTCAGACGTGTTCACAGATCATGCATGGACTTACCCCCTCCTTGCTGCTGTCTGGCCTTCAGTTGCCCATCCATGTCTGGGAAGACCACCGCCAGAATCCGGAGCATGTGGGGAGTCAGGGTCCGGTGTCCACAACTACAGCGAGGAAGCGACAGCTTCAGCTGGACCCTCGCAATCCTCAGAATCCAGCCACGTAGGTCCTGCCACCTCTTCTGGCAGTTGCGGATCCGGCGGTTGTAGACCCCCACAGATCTTACTGCCCGGGCGATGGTCATCCAGATTTGCTGTTTCTGGTGGGCATCAACCTGTGAGGATGACAAAGTGAAGAGGACATTACCACACATGCCACATAATTGTGCTGCATACAGTTGAGAATACATGTAGTCATTACAAAGCTAAAAGGGGTTACACAGGTAGTGCACCCATATAAATGTGCATTTGTGCTGTAGGTCTGACATGGCAACACTGGCTAGGAATTTAAGGCTAGCACTACTGCAGCAGGACACCTGTTCGTCACATGCACCAACATAAATAGGTATCTGGAAGTGCATATGCCTCACACTGATGTGCACACTTCTATTACTTTTAGTCAGACAACATGCATAAAATGATAGGCAGTGGACTGCACACTCACCTGCTCCCATGGTTTCCCATACAGCTTGCTGTACTCTGGGAGGAGCCCATCCAGCAGAGCCTGGTTCTCCTCCTCAGTGAATGCTGGGGCCCTCTCCAAAGTACGTGCCATTGTAGGATCCAGAGGAAGCACAGACAGCAGCAGCAACAGTGGATTTGGGAAAGTGGTCCTGTAGCATGCAGTGCAGGCAAGTGAGCTCCCTGGGGGCATGGCAGCCTTAAATCTGTGCTGCAGAGGCAGATCCTGTGACATTGCCCCTCAATGATAGGCCAAACAGGGTTGCACTCTATGAATCTGTCCAATCCATGGAAATGTAAGACTCCTACACGTCTTCCGCATCGTTCAAATCACTCACCTTCAGGACGCCCTAGGACTGCAACATTGTTGTACGCATCCAACTGTATTTCCAGCACACGCTTCGAACGTTTTTTGAATTCCTGAATTCCTGTCCGTCTCCATGACAGCCCATTGCCAATGAGTGTGCACGGCTCGGTAAACTGACTATCCGACGAGTATTTTTTAAACAAGACGCATCCGCCTGGATACGAATCTATGGGCTATGGGTGCGCACAGCTCCGTCCATGCCTGTACGACACGTCTGCTTACAAATCACCCGCGTCGGGTCAGATTTCATACGCGTCCAACATGCATGAACCAAGCCGTGCCCACGCATTGCCCATTGGCATCAATGTGATCCGATGCGGATGACTGTAATGCATACGCATCGTACAGTCAATAGACAAGGTGTGAGCACTACTCAGTCCATGCATGTACGGCGCGTCTGCATACAAGTCGGCCGCATTGGATCACATTGATGTGACTTGCAGACGATTTAAACACAGATTTAAGGGCAATGGCCACACCTTCAACACCACAGCATGTCCCACATTGTATCCCATGGCATTTAGGGCTGTATCACCTGTGTGTGTATTGAGGTGGGCAACATTTCTATACTTGAATGGCCCTTAGGTCAAGCCACTCCCAGGCTGGGCAGGAGTTCATGGGGACAGATTAGTTTTGGTGTGGTGCATCTCACAAATGTAATTTCAAAGTTTTGGCTTATGGGCATGAGTCATGGACACAATACCAGTTTTGAGATGTGTATGACCTGTTACATACAACATGCGAACTGGGTTGCATGTCATGTACTTCACAGCCAGACTTATGGCTAGAATCATGATCTACACACACAGTCTGTGTGCATGTTTTGTCTCTGGTGTTTGTTGTTCCATGTGCCCAATGTGAGACAGGGTCCACCATGTGCCTTGTGCATGCTATTTCATGCTGTGTGTGTGTGTCTGAAGGGAATCCATGTATGGCCTGCAGGGATCACAGGGGCTACTAACTGTGTGACACAATATTGGTTGTGTTTTGTTCATGATACAACATGGCATTCCAGTGCACATGTGGCAATACAGGGACCATGGCTATTTCCCTGACATGGATTTGTGATGCCTGTGAAACATCAATCCTACCTTATCACTGTGTTGTGTGTTTTGAACGTGAGTGCAGTCCGTGGGTACCGTGCCACAGACCAATGATTTGCCATTGCACCCCAAGGAACTCATGTACACATGTGTGATTCATGTGTGAGATGATGGGCATGAAGGTGACATATGTGTCCATAACCAACTGCACCCACCATAGTAAATTGTGAATACCTATGATGTACAATGTGCTTTTATTGCAAGGTGAGTGCCATATGGGTAGCTGAATATATGATGTTACTTTGCTCATCTCTGTACTTCAGGGCCCCAGCAGTCCATAGACCGTTCCCTGACCTCGAGACCATGGAGGTACGCGACAGCATCCGACGCTACCGCTTTACCAGGAGCATGATCGATGAGTTGGCGGAGCAGTTGGCACCAAATCTGCTACCTGGCCGCACATACCCGACAGCACTGACAGCAAAGATGAAGGTGATGGCAGCCCTGCACTTCTTTGACACCGGTACTTTCCAACACACTGTGGCTAGTGTTGGTGGTATGTCACAAACTATGTTCAGCCGTGTGCTATGAGATGTCTTGGACGGGATGTTGACTCACCTGGACTCCTACATCTAGTTTCCTAGACTGGGTGAACTCACAGAGATCAAGGATGCCTTCTATGGACTGGGGAGGATGCCAAACATGATTGGCTCAATCAATGGCACACATGTGGCCCTGATAGCAGCACGGGCACAAGAACAGACATACCACAACCGCAAACATTTCCACTCAATCAATGCTCTTGTGGTATGCCTGGCGGACATGGTGATTACACATGTGTGTGAACATTTCCCTGGTTTTGCCCACAATGCCTACATCTTGCAGAGGAGTTGCATACCGTTGGGGACCCCCACTACCTGGCTGAATCCTCCGGTGCTATCCTGGTACACATCTATGATGCGTACCAGTTGGGGGTCATCAGGCAGTCCAGCCCCCCCTGCAGACAGTAGCCTCTGCTTAACACCACTCCCACCACCCCTAGACACACGGGCTGTACCTGTGGTGGCAGGCACAGTTGACCCTGGGGCCCCTTGGGTGTCATTGTGTCATTGTTGGTAGCATCCAGTGTGGCCGGGGGCCTTGTGCTGCTTGAACTTGGTCTCCTGGGTCTGTCCATGTTGGCGGTGGTGTTAGGTCTGTGGCCAGATGGTGTTGGCGTGGCTGCAGGGGGTGCAGGTGTTTCTGATAGTGGGGCTGCCTGACGAATCACACCGGAGGTGCCAGGTTGATCTTCGTCATCCGAAGAGGACAGAGCGAGATCCACCGCAGAGAGATCATCCTCCACCAGAGTCTGGGCCAGGGACTCATCCTCACTTGCTGGTGTTTCCCTATTGCCACATGTGTTTGGAAGAGACAGACATTGTCAGTTATAATATTACAGACATCAATAGTTGAACTATGTACATTGCAACAGGGAGGGGGAAAGAGGTACTGATATATTCATCTTGCAATGGGTAGTACTAACAAAGAAAGAGGGGACAAGGGATTACTCATCCTGTGCAGCCATGGTATGTACATGATTTCATCCCTTAGTAAATTCCTTCCTATACGTATCCAGGAATGGGGCTGTGCTTCTTGGATTGCTGCCTCAGTGTACTGTAGCTGCATTTACTTTGGTTCACCTTCACTGCAAATATGATGTGCCTCCACCTGGAGGTAGACAGGCTGCTTTCCCAGTAATGTCCAGAGGTGATATTAGCTGTAGGATCACATGGGGCTGCTACATCTTGACCAACAGGGACCAACCTCAGGTGCGGTGGATCAGTAGCTGGATCCACACACAACTCCTTTGTTTGTAACTTCATACATCACAATGTTCAACATTTTGGCTTTGACTTTGGGTATTGTGTGTGGTTTTGACTCACAGCACTCAAGCAAAAACACACTCTCAGTTTTCTCCTCTGGGCACTACTGGTGAACCAGGCAGGTTACCACCAGGTGGAGGCACAGCATATTTGCAACAAGGGGGAGCCAATGATGCTGCTGCTACAGTACACTGATGTGGAAAAGCATGATATCACGCACTACACATGTGTACATATGTGAGGCTTTCAATGGAGGCAACACAATCAGTTATGAACCAGTTTGCACAGGAGGAGTAGATAATTCACCGCTCCTTGATCTTTGTAACAATGTTTGATATACATGACATTTGCAACGTGACGTCAGGATGCATGCCTGAACACTGTATTGTACTCAGTCGTCACAGACAGAGATTGATGTTGTGGTAGCACATTGTCCTGCCAGCATGACGCCTTTCAATGTGCATGTTGATGTGTGCACATACCCAGCTCATGTATGGATTTCCATGTACATGGGCATTTTTACTCAAGGGCCATCAGGTGGCTGACACAGGAGTGTGATCCATGTTAATATTTGACTCTGCTTCCCTGTGAGGGGGTGTGCCTGTGCTGACAAGATGGCTGACAGTGGAGTTTTGGTGTTTGGTGATGGCCAAGTCCCAGCATGGCCTGTGCTCCCCACAATAGAACCCAGTCCCTGAGTACTTGCCAGCCTATTACCAGCCCCTCTGAGGTGAGCATGGTGCAGTGTGGGCTTGCTGGGCCATGTAGGTGGCTGAGGACTGTCAGTGACTGCAAGTCCCAGCATACTCTGGGCTACACCCCCCTTCCCAGCATGCCCTCACTTCTCTCCTTCTGACTCTGCTTCCCTGTGATGGGGTGTGCCTGTGCTGAAAAGATGGCTGACAGTAGAGTTCTGGTGTTTGGTAGTGTCCAAGTCCCAGCAGGGCCTTGTGCTCCCCACAACAGTACCCAGTCCCAGAGTCCCTGCCAGCCCATTTCCAGCCCCTCTGAGGTGAGCATTCTTCAGAGACGTGTTGATGGTGCAATTGGGAGAGGTTGCATTATCTGTGACAACAACCCCATCATGCTTTGGTATACACTGACTTCACAGGCATGTCCACTAATCCTTCCCGTCAGTCAGCTTGACTGTGAGATATTGGTTGTGGTGACAGGGATGTCTGATAGTGATTAGTGCCACTGCCTTTCCCTATTTGTTGTTAGGTTTCTACATGTCAGTTACAAATCACTATGATGTGGCCATTATTGGGTTTGTCTGACTAGCATACACTTCTTGGGCAGATTGACTTTTGTTTACTGGGCCTTTGCTATCACTGCATGGTTTCACTGTCCCCTTAACGGTGATGTGAGTGTATTGCGACACAATATTGAGTATATTGGTTGTGTACTCACCAGGCTCTGGTATGTGTGGTAGGCCATGAATGCCCTCTGGTGGTAGGATGTCCAGCACCTTCTCCTCCCAGGGCCTAAAGTAGACTGGTATGGCAGGAGGGCCACTGCCAGTGATCTGGCTCAGGGCGTTTTCCTTCTGGAGGAGCTTCTTGACCCTCCTGTGCACGTCATACCACCTGTTCTGGATGTCAGTCTTTGTGCGATATGCTGGTGCTTGTGCGTCCACCTTGTCCACGATCCTGTCCCACATCTTGGTTGTCTGAGACATGGGTGACCTTTGTACCAATGCGCCAAACAAATGTGGCTCCACTTTGAGGATCTCATCTACCAATATTTCCTAGGGGGCATGGTGATAGGTGGTGGTGAGTAGTGATGTGGGTGGGTGGGTGTTTGTCTGTTTTGGATGGGTGTATGTGTGTGAGTATTTGGAGTGGTGATGATGGTGTGTGGGTTGTGTGATGGGTGAGTTGTGTGTGTGTGTCAGTGGTTGGTGTCTCAAGTTGTTGTGTGCTGGCTGCTCTGTTGTATTTGCAAAGGATCATGGTTGTGTCTTTTTGCCTTTTTATAGGTGGAGTTGTGGGTGTGTCTTTGTGCTTTTTTGGGGGGTATTTATTGACTTGGTCATTGCTTAACTGGTCCTTTTTTATGTTTTTGCTGTTGTTTTTGGTGGGAATGTAGGAGACGTTCTTCTGACCAAGTCGGACGCTCATGTTGGCTTGTGCGGGCTGCTCCATGTCTTTCACGCTGGTTTTGTTCTGTGTTGCATGCGAGTCGATCGTGGTGGTCTATCTCGCTTCAGGTATGTTTTAGGTCTGTGTGGGTCGTGCGGCTTGAGCTCTGTGCAATTTGGTCAGATTTCATGCGTTTGGCATCATACTGTGCGGCTCGGACGTTGCGGGTACGTATCGGTCAGTTTCATTCCGGGTTTGGTTCGGTCGGTGCAGCTCGTGTCCATTTTCCTGCCGGATGGCTGATTTTTGTACAGCTCGGTCGTACGGCTTGTTTTCTGTATGGCTCGGTTGTAGGTAACGGCTTTCACATCCTACTTCACGGGTCGTACGGTGCCTGTAGGTGTCGGTCGGACTCCGTTCCCGATACGAGCCGGTCAGCCGATTTCCAACCCGAATCGGAATCGACCCCTCTATGTAATCCGTTTGCACTTTCTTTGTATAAATGTATGCAATACCTACTACTGTATTAAATATAATTTGCAAAAAAATCTACAATTTTATTAGTAATTAAAATATACTTTATACAAATGTTAAAACTGATGGAAATGTACATTACATATTTTCAGAAATATATGCACAAATATATTTCTATTGAATTACAATATAATAAAATATTTTACTGTTTCATCCTACTCAAATTAATAAGCAAATAAAAAATCTAACAACTATAATGAAAATTGTGTGATTTCTATTTATATTTACTTTGTTTATATTAGATATATTTTATATACATAAAAAACTATTTATTCTCACAAACATTATAATAAACAAATATATTCAATGTAGTAACTCCTATTCCCCATTTTTTAAATGCAAAGTTATCTTATATATATATTTTTAATAATAAATTCTAATATATTAAAAAGCATATTAAATTGGACGGTTTTAATATTTCAAGAAAGTTGGGCAATTGATCCTGTCTTTCGTACTGGTTATCTTAATATTTATAAACCTGCGATCAAGGGGAAAAAGGGAAGACCTTCTGGTGGGCTGGTTATTTGGATCAGACAATCCTTAGGATACAGGCCACTGGTATTGACAACCCAAAATGTTGATATACTGGGGTTAAAACTTGGCAGAGAAAACCATCAGGACTTATTCATAATAAACATCTATGCAAGGGGTCTACCAGGAGGACGGAGTCCAGCAATCATAGACGATCTAGACCTTCTATTGAATTCCATTGGAAGGGACAAGTGCATAACAGTGGCAGGGGATTTAAACTGCACGTTTGAACCCCTACCTAGTTTGGGGGATGACTATTATGGAGAGGTTGACCAACTATGGAATGTCCCCAACCTAGTCATAATACCTGTTAAAAAGGTTACAGAGGCTGCTCTACAGTGGCTTGGTCTGTGCTTGGAGTGGGGATTAAGAGCCGCCAACGGAAGAGCATTCGCAGACAGGGCGGGTCAGGTTACGTTTGACAATGGGTCAAGCACAAGCCAAATTGATTATTTCTTAATCAAAATAGAGTTTTGGTCACTTTTAGAGGACATGGAAATTTTAGTAAGGCCAGAGAGCAACCACAATCCTCTGGTAATAAATCTGAAAGTAGACAGAGGTTTGGTTAGATCAAACGCAACCAATTGTATTACAGCAGAGGCCACCCTCACAAATGATTGTCGTAGGGTCCGATGGTGTAGGGTCCTGGATGACCAGGTTACCCTTGATAAAATCTCCCAAGAAGTGTCATCGGCGGTAACAAAGGCCAGGTCAGTGATTGGTGACTCAGGGCCACTCGAGCAGATTAGCTCAATTCATGAGCTCCTGTTTGATAAATTAAGATCCTTCTTTACAAAGTCAGGAACATCTGGGAAAATTGGTGGTGGTTTTTCGAGTACCAAATGGTACAATAAAACCTGTCCCCAGGCTCATAGCTCCCTGATCGATGCTATCAAAACTAGGGTGTCATCAGTAATGCAAGCGGAAAGGGAAAATTATAAGAGGGTCCAAAAGAATGCGAAGCAGTTATGGGACGACCGTCGCTGGTTGGATCTGTATGAGGCCAGTTTGTCTTCCAACCAGCTCAAATTCTGGCAGGTCGTGAAATGGGGCGGGCCTGGGACTCGCAAACTCCAGTTAACTATGTCTCCGCCGAGGACTGGGTTGAGCATTACTCAACCCAGTTCTGTGGCCTGGTAATGGCAACAAATGACGTAGTGGAGAGAGGCTTGTCGTCTATACCCAAAATTATTAGTGTGCCCACAGTGTTTGAAAATATTGAGGCTGAGAAGGCGTTAAGGTTGGTCCAAGCGGGCAAAGCGCCCGGTATGGACTGCGTCCCAGACGATCTTTTCAAGCACGATCTGGATAACTGGGTACCATATATTACGACTTTAGCTAATGCCATTGTCAATGGAGCTAGGGTTCCAGACTCATGGAAAGGGGCCGAAATCCTTTCTGTTTTTAAAAAAGGAGATCAGTCCCTGCCAGGGAACTACCGCCCCATAAGTCTTATAGACGACCTGCAGAAAGTTATTGCTAGAATGCTTTTGGGTAAAATTCAGGCATGGATGAGTGAGGAAAATATTTTATCCCATATGCAAGCTGGCTTTAGGTCAAACACAAGCACAGTGGACCAAGTGCTCAGATTCACTCTGATATATTGGAAGACTGTGTTTCTAGGTGGGGGCACCATCTATGCAGCGTTCGTGGATCTCAAATCCGCGTTCGATCTGGTCCCTAGAGAGAAGATGTGGGCTGCTTTGAGCAAAATGGGAATGCCACCTGAACTCTTGGAGTTAACTGTAAGGCTGCATGATAACAACTTTGCCAGAGTAAGATGGGTTAGGCAGGGCCAGGTGACTGAGCCTTTCCCTGTGACTCGTGGTGTAAGGCAGGGCTGCGTCGGCACCAACCTTGTTTTTACTATTTATAGATCAAGTAGTGCAGTTCTTAGTAGATACCCCAACAGATGGTACACAGACAAAATATCGATTTTTAAATATCGATATGCAAAAATATCGAAGTTTAAATATCGATATACAAAAATATCGAAGGTAAGTAATATCGACAATCTAAATATCGATATTGGTATGATATCAGTAATATCGAAGTTGTAAATATCGATGTTAATAATATCGAAATTAATAACTTTGATGTTACTAATATCAATTTTTAAATAAATTTAGTGTATATTATATTGTATTTATCATGTTTTATTATTTATTTTTAATGTTATTTTATTAAATATTGTCTTTTACTACTGTAGCGGGTTGTGGGTTTATAGGGGAATAGGGTGGGAAGTAATTTAATTATGTTAAATTAATTATTCATTATTAGGAATTATTAATTAATTAATTGAGAATTAATTTTAAATTATTTTTAATTAATTTATTAATTGATAAATATGTTCTGTAGCGGGTTATGGGTTTATAGGGGAATAGGGTGGGAAGTAATTTAATAATAATTAATGAATTGATATATGTTTGTACATATTTTAATTAATAATTAATTGGTAATTAATTTCCAATAATTACTTAATTAATTATTATATTTTTTTCATATTAATAATGATTAATTCGTTGGTAATTAATTATTATTAATTATTAAATTAAATTAATTATAGTAATTTTTATATATAATTTATTGTTATTCTTAATTAATTAATTGTGCAAAATAATATTAATTTTTAAATTAAATTAATTACAGCAAATGTGCTAATATATTTACTTTATTGTTATTGTTAATTAATAATTAATTGGTAATTAAATAATATTAATTAATTTTGGGTACAGGGGTATTTTTAGGGTTCAGGGTCAGTTTTCAGTTCATGGGTAAAGGGGTATTTTTAGGGTTCAGGGTCAGTTTTCAGTTTATGGGTAAAGGGGTATTTTTAGGGTTCAGGGTCAGTTTTCAGTTTTTGGGTAAAGGGGTATTTTTAGGGTTCAGGGTCAGTTTTCAGTTCATGGGTACAGGGGTATTTTTAGGGTTCAGGGTCAGTTTTCAGTTCATGGGTAAAGGGGTATTTTTAGGGTTCAGGGTCAGTTTTCAGTTCATGGGTAAAGGGGTATTTTTAGGGTTCAGGGTCAGTTTTCAGTTTTTGGGTAAAGGGGTATTTTTAGGGTTCAGGGTCAGTTTTCAGTTTTTGGGTAAAGGGGTATTTTTAGGGTTCAGGGTCAGTTTTCAGTTTTTGGGTAAAGGGGTATTTTTAGGGTTCAGGGTCAGTTTTCAGTTCATGGGTAAAGGGGTATTTTTAGGGTTCTGGGTCAGTTTTGGATTTTTGGGGTACAGTCGTACAGGGTAAAAATTAAATAAATTTAAATTAAATCAATTAAATGAAATTACAAAATATAAAATTACATTAAATTATTACGTTTTTAATTTATTTTAAATGTATATGTATTAGTTTTAATTTTTTAATTATGTTTTAATATTTGTATTTAATATTTGTAACATTATATGTATTTTATAATTATTTTAACATTATTATTAATACATTTAAAAAAACGATATTTTTAATTTCGATATTTTTGTACTACGATATTATTTTTTCGATATTTTTGTACTTACCTTGTTAGGGATAGGATTCCGATATTTTTGACTTCGATATTTTTGTCCCGATATTTTTGTATGTCGATATTTTTGATTTCGATATTTAGTCAGACATTCCAACAGATGCGCCAGTTTTAGGTGGGAGAAAGTTTCCCCTTCTTATTTTTGCCGACGACACGTTGATCTTGGCAAAAACTCAAGTGGGGCTACAGACCGCAATAAATAAATTTGTGGAGTTTTGCAAAACCAATGACCTTGAGATTAACGTACCTAAAACTAAATTTATGGTCCTAACGAAGAACAAACCATTACGGAGTCAAGTTAGTATGAATGGTACCATCCTAGAACAGGTAGAGGTTATGACTTATTTAGGTGTGGTTATAGACTATAGGCTGCGATGGAAGGAGCAGATTGATGCCCTCTGTCTAAAATTTGTTCGTTTAACGGGGTGTTTGGTTAAGGAGCAACGATGCTTCCAAACCAAAAGGATTTTGCCAGCATTAAAAATTTATAATGCTAAAATAAGCTCTGCTATCCTTTATGGAGCGGATTTATGGAGTTCTGTAGACCTCGCACCTTTGGTTAAAATTCTAAATAAGTTTTTACGCAGCTTGGTTGGTCTTCCGCTATCCACACCTACCCTTCCCCTTCTGTTAGATATGGGCTGCCACTCCATCAGAGACCTAGCTCGTTATAGGATGGTAGCTCTGTGGAGACGTATCATGTCTACACCAGAACTGTCTCTGTTTGCCAATGAAATTTTGGATGTGAGATCCATCTTAGGGTCTGGAAACCTACCTTGGTTTCGAGACGTGAAGTCTATCCTACGAAATATGGGTTTGAACTAACAGTGGTCAGATCCGGGAAACCATGTGTTCCCGCCGAAAAAAGAATTTAAACTTTTATATTGGGCTACTGTAAAAGAAGAACATATTTCGCTATCACAGTCTACAAACTTGACAGGTCTTTTCTTGCTCCACAAGGTAGACTTCCACACTGAGCCGTATTGGGATAACATTACCAAAAGTTTAGACAGAAAACTTTACCACCAGTTCAGAGTTGGTACGCTACTTGTAAGGGAGTTCACAAACAAATGACGTAGCCAATCTAATGAGTTCTGCCCCTGGTGTAGTGGGCAAAGGGAATCCATTGGCCATTTTTTCTTAGTCTGCCCAGCTTATTCCGCCCCCCGTCGCAGATGGATCAAGCCCATTTGCTGGAGGATTAATTCACGGGTGTGTATGGAAGCCCTCTGGGTTTTAAGATCAAATTCCTCAGAGTGTGTGTCAATAGGCGTGGCCAGATTTTTAGGGTGGGTATGGATTATTAGAGCTAGGCATCCACTTGGCAATTAATTAGATGAAGGGTTTTACACTTTCACTTTTTATTCTTGTATGAAATATTATATTCGATTGAATTTCTGAATGTCTTTTCGAACTTATTTAATCTAATCTTATTGATTCGTTGATGTCTTAGAGGACACTATGGAGAATTTTTATTATTTAAAAATTGCTCATGACACGAACTGTATTTTTAATGATGAATTATGTATGTATTTTATATGTTGTCTTTTATGATGAAATATTCGAAATAAAGACGTATGAAACTGATATTAAATTGAGGTAGGTGCTGGACACTAAACAGAAATAATTTACTATTCCCACTCCAGTCTATGTTAAATCAGGGTAGGTGCTGGACACTAAACATAATTAATTTACTATTCTCACTCCAATATATGTTAAATTAGGGTAGGTGCTGGACAATAAACATAATTAATTTACTATTCCCACTCCAGTCTACATTAAATTGGGGTAGGTGCTGGACACTAAACATAAATAATTTACTACTCCCACTCCAGCCTATATTAAATTGGAGTAGGTGCTGAACACTAAACATACATAATTTACTATTCCCACTCCAGTCTACATTAAATTGGGGTAGGTGCTGGACACTGAACCAAATTAATTTACTATTCCCACTCCAGTCTATGTTAAATTTGGGTACGTGCTGGACACTAAACACAATTAATTTACTATTCCCACTCCAGTCTATGCTCAATGGGGGTAGGTGCTGGACCGTAATATAAATACATTACTATGACCACTCCAATATATTAAATTAAATTAAATATGTATATTTTTTAAACACTCCCCACCCTTATCCCCTATGAACCCAACATCCCACTCCTAAAATTCATTATCAAATATTTTTTCAAATATCATAAATTCAATTTGTTTAAACTTTTTTAATAATATTTCATTTAAATTATCTATTTTTAAAACACTCCCCACCCCTATAAGCCCAACATCCCACCCCTAAAAGTAACTGTCAAATTTAATTTTAAAAGTAAAAATACATTTTAAAATTAAATTTTAAATATTTTAAATATTATATACATTCTAAAATGTATACCTTTTTTAAAAATTACATTTAAAATATCTTAATGCAAAGCACTACCCACCCTTATCCCCTATAAATAAAACATCCCACTCCAAAAATTAATTTTCACATTTCATTTTAAATATTTCTAAAAAAATTGTAGATAAATTCTAAAATATATAATTTTTTAAAAAATATTACATTTAAAATATCTTATTTTAAAACACTACCCACCCTTATCCGCTATAAACCCAACATCCTGCTCTTAAAATTAATTTCCAAATTTAATTTTAAATATTTAAAAAATATTTTTAAATACATTTTAAAATGTATATTTTTTTAAATACATTACGTTTAAAATATCTTATTTTAAAACACTCCCCACCCTTATCCACTAGAAACCCAACATCCTGCTCCTAAAATTGTTTTTCAGATTGAATTTTAAATATTTATTTTTTTAATAAATTTTAAAATGTATAATTTTTTTAATGATGTTAAATTTCAAATACATATTTTTAAAACACTCCCAACCCTTATCCCCATAAACCCAACATCCTGCTCCTAAAATTATATATGAAATAAAAAAAATAAAAAAATCTATATAAAATACATATTTTTAATGCATTCCAAACAACATATTAAAACACTTAGGGGCTAATTCCGATATCGGACGGACTCAGGTTTGTCCGACATCGGTCAGGAGGCGTAATCGACCGACCTGCTGTCGTCGGTTACAGCCAGGGGCTAATTCCGATATCGGACGGACTCAGGTTTGTCCGACATCGGTCAGGAGGCGTAATCGACCGACCTGCTGTCGTCGGTTACAGCCCTGCTAGTACGATTGGACCGAACCCTGTTCTGTCGCATTTGTATGCTTCACAATGGAAGCATGCCTTCCGAGCGAAATGCATGCCTGCTTTGTGTAAAGCATGGGTGCAGTTCATCCCTGCACCCTGTGGCCAGCACCCCAAGGTCCCTGCCACAGGGTGCAGGGGTCAACATAGGGGCACCATAGGTGCCCTGAGGCCGCCTTTTGGCAGCCTCGCACCCATGGGGGCCCTGCTGGGGGCCCGAGAGACAGTTTCCGGCTGCCTTTTCATGCTGGAAACACCGGCAAGAAAAGGCAGTGAAAAACTGCCATCGTACTCCCTCGGTCGTAAAGAGGCGACCGGGGGAGTACTGAAGGATTTCCGGATGGCAGACTTACTCTCCGAGCTCGTCATAAGCCATCAGGAAATCCGAGTCGGATTCCATTCCGACCGAGCCCATTGGAATGGCTCGGACGGAAAGGAATCCGCCGACACGTTCCGATTCAGTCGGAAGGGCTCCGAACATGGTTCGGAGCCCTTCCAACTGGAATCCGCCCCTTTGATACAAAATATTACAAAAAATAAAAAAAATTACAAAATACTACACTTTATCGATATTTTCACACAACGATATTATGACATTCGATATATTTTACTTTGATATTTCACTACACATACCAATATGGACATTTTTAACATCGATATTAAAAACATAGATATTTTCTACCTTTGATATTAAAAATTTGATATTCTGGTATGTTGATATTAAAAGTTCAATATTTTGACTACTCACCCTAAATTACAGGGACCGGGAAACAGTGCTGCATAGGGCCAGAGAACATCAAGAGATTACATACCAGGGCAATGCAGTATCATTCTACCCTGATTTTACTCTGACTGTTCAGGCTGCCAGGAGAAACTTTTTGCTCGTAAAAAGGATGTTTCATAAACAGTACATTATATTCCCTGCTCTATCCCGTAAAATTATGCACTTTCCATGGTGGCAAAACTATGTATTTCACGGACCCTATACCTGCCGCCAAGTTTGCTTGAAACCTTTGCCCTAACAAGCTGCCTCTGCGAGCGGACAAGTGTGCTGAAGAAGGGGAACCACTCAGCGAGAACGACTAGCTGATTAAACACAAGGAATTCTGTTGATCTGCAATTTCCGGGGTGCTGAGGGTGGGCGCCCCTCCACATCTTGTTCCTATGATAAACTCACCCTCTTCGGCTGTCTATCTTTCATTGACTTGTTTGTCTACCAATTGGTGTATGCCTCCCCCGCTGCATTTGTAACATCCAGCCACCAAGCATCCACCAGCTGGGATTTGCCGGGCCCCTAGAGTTCCCATCTGGGATACGTCATGTTATGTTTTTGTTAGTTGGCCACTCGTGGCCACATTGGGGTAGGGGGATTGCTTTTCAGCCGAGTTGGGTGGATGTAGTGGGAGGTGGATGGTGGTATCTGGGCGCTGAAGATGCAGACTTGCAGATGACTCCGCAGCTGAATGCATGAGCTTACACACTGAAAATATAACGTCCTTGGAATGTATGGAGCCTTAATGATTGTAGAAAGGCAAAGCTGGTTGCGGCATATCGCTAACGAAATGGGGCTGATATATGCTTTTTGCAAGAACTGCATCTGACGAGGGCAATTGGGCGCACTTGTAGGCGGGATGGATGTACTGCAAGCTACTCCAATTATGCAAGGTAGACCATGATTATCTTTAGAGAAGGGCTACTCTGGCACACATGAACTGCGATATGCGACCCACAAGGGAGGTATGTCCTACTAGCAGATGTGCTGGGGGGGCTACCTGGTCAGGTTGGTCTCGGTATACGGGCCAAATGTTGATGACCCAGACTTCTTTGGTGAGGTATGGTGACTAGTTGAAACCATTGGTCCAGGGGCGGTCTTATGGGGTGGAGATTTTCATGTCATACTGGACCCAGACAGGGACAGATTGGGGGATTCTCATTGCCCCCACCCTAGAGCAGTGGCACAGATACAAACTATTATGACAGATCACGACTTGGTAGATATATGGTGCAACCACAACAGACACAAAGAGGAGGGCACTTGTTTGTCGACGATGGGACTCAGCTGGTCCAGAATAGATTTCTCGATGACCTCAAGAGATGTGGCATCGTTGGTCACCAAAACTACCCACCTCACACGAACCCTCTTTGACTATACCCTGGCACTGCTCGAATTTGAACTTCCGGGCACCCCAAGTAGAGTTTTTACCTGGGAACTCCCATTAGGTGCTCTGCGGGGCCAAGTGTTCTGAGATGTGATCCGCTCAACCATTGTGGAATATTTTGCATTAAATAAGGGCACGGTGGGATTCCCCTCCATACTACGGGAAGCATTCAAGTCGGTGATCCAAGGTGAGTTTATCACCAAGCAGGTGGGGGTTCTGAGGTCATTACGAAGGGACCTTAGGCAGCTCAAGGCAGAAATACAAGAGCTTGGACAGGAATACTTTGCCACTAGCCAATTGGGGATCCCTGGGACTATTAGAGGTAAATAGGTTGAATTTGAAGAAGAAGCTCAAAGGGAAGCACACTATATGGGGAAAGAAGCATGTGCCAGAAGGTACAGAGAGGGGGAATGGGCCAGTAAAACATTGGCTAGTCTCCTTAAAAACCCATGGGTCAACGATTACATCTGCGAGTTGTGTTGTTCTGACAACCGGATGGCGATTGGTCAGGATGTCATCCAAGCAGAAATGGTATCCTTTTATTCCTCACTATACGAGGTGAAACATTTTAACCCCCATCCTGATCTGAACCCCATTTTTTGGCTCGTTGTAGCTACTGTGGCTGGAGGATGGCCACTGTAGATATCTGGAGTAACTGTTCTCTGAGGAGGAGGTGCTGGGGGTGATCCTTGCCCTGCCCGGTGATGAGGCCTGGGACTGGACGGATTGACGGCCTCTTTTTAAAAGGAATTTGCCTTGCTGCTAATACCACACCCCAACATGTATGAGGAATCGCTGGAGAGAGGAACACTCCCCCTTTGCTCGAGGAAGCTCTTATCATCACGATCCTCAATCCAGATAAAGACCTGCTGCTGAGCGATTCCTATCAATCGTTATCGATAATCATCCTAGAACATAAAAACCTCGCTAAATTGATCGTGCCTCTACTACTCCTGCTGCTGCCCACGGTGCTGCACCCTGACCAGTGCGGTTTTGTCCCCGATAGGGGTACTTCACACAATCTACAAACCTTCTTCGCTATCATGCAAGAAGTGGACCCTTCCCTCCCTGCACCTGCGATCTTCCTGGACACCAGCAAGGCCTTGATTACCTTGGAGTGGCTCTTCTTGTTTGCACTTCTCTCCCGTATGGGCATTAGCCTCAAATTTTTTAAACTGGCCGCCCTGCTCTACTCTTTACTGACAGCGAGACTGCAGATCAATGGGATGATATACCGTCCCAACCCATCCAAATAACCCGTGGCAAGAAACAGGGCTGTCCGTTATCTCCCCTCCTTTTTGCCATCACCATGGAGCCTCTCGCTGCTCATCTGAGGCAGCATCACATCAACATCACGCGCATAAAGGCCTGGCATTCACCCCTAGGGTGGCTCTAGTATCATTGTATGTGGATGATGTGACCCTGTATGTCAAGAACTTGGACCCCCTGATCAGGGAAATCATTTTTTGGGGGGGCCTATCGGGCATCATCATTATTGGGGTATGTCGGTCATCTTCTCATTGACCCTGGCCACCGGCCTGGTCCAATCAGAGTACCTCCTTAGTTGGGCAGAGACTCCATTGAAATATTTAGCAATCTGGCTTAGCTGGGACATTGAAGAGCTTTGGCGTTATAATTATGATAGACTAATGGATTGGCTTGAGAGCTGACTGGCCTGTTGGTCGGCATTGCCGCTGTTCCTTGCAGGGCAATTAGGCATAGCACAGGTGGTGATGCTCCTGAAGTTTCTGTACGTTTTTGTTAACCTTACGCTACCCCTTACCGCTGACTTTAGGTGCAGGCTACGTTCGAACCTGATCACTCTCGCTTGGGCTGGCAAATTACCCAGGACCTCCTGGGAGACTCTGGCGCTGCCCTTCAAACAGGGAGGACTGGGAGTCCCGAGCATGGACTTCATAGTCGGATTGTCTGATTATGCCTTGATAAGCTGTCCCAATGCATTGTTTCTCTTTATACTGTACTATCTAACTTTGGTACCCAATAAAAGCATAATAAAAAAAAACCAAAGGATAAAAATTTAAAAGAAATCAAAAACATTGTTGGCACCCCGGCCAGTGAAGTCAGGGGCTAACTTTCAAATCAGGGTATACTCTGCCAAGAAGGAATTTAAGCAGTCTCCCTCAGGGTGCAAAAGATGCAAGGAATCCACAGAAGGATCATCCCCATTATCCAATAGTTTAAAGCACTGATTTGTACAAGGACATACAGAATTAGTATTAATTTGAGACATTGTGTAGTTAAGCTTTATCGAAAGTAAAATTAAAAGACCACCCTTTGCACTCCCATGACTGGATGAAGCAGCATGGACTTCAAAGGAGGAAAAATACTTTAAGGAAAAAGTCTGGGTATGTGTCCCATGTCTCCTGAAAACAACCAATGTTATACTAAAAAGTCATAGAAAGCCTTGTGATCCATTTTTGCTAGTGAGACCAGCAACATTTCAACTTATAAAGAAACAGCACCAAAGTTTACCAATTTATCCTTTGGATCATTCTTACAAGCATCTGGACCACAAACATCAAGACTGGACAATCAATCATTATCACACAATGAGCATAATGGGACAAAACAGTTAGAAGTGGGGATGTTAATCTCAGGCAGGAGAACTAAAGCAGGGGCTAGGGAGCCCAAGGGAGTAGATAAACAAGCATTAGGCCCCATGAGAAGAAAAAGAGGTGGCCTATCAATCCTTTCAGAATGGCAGCTGGGATAACAAAAAGCCCGCTAGTCATGGGTTGTTAAAATTTATTGCTGCACAGTCTCCTTCCAAAGACCTTGGTTGTAAGACGATCCGATACGAGAAGGTACACAATAATCTCTTTGGACAAAGGTAGCCTGTCGCTCAGTTGAGTGTGTACCCTATGAATTACTTTGTTTTTGAGCAGACCAAAACTTGATGTGGTGTTAACCATCAATACAGTGACACTGGCCAGTATGAGAAGGTATGGTTTTGCACATGGAGGAAGTTCTAGATTATCCATCTTGTCATCAGCTGTGGTAGAACTAGCCCATCTGCTAACATTAGTGGATGTGAAGCTTCCACCAATGGTAACATGAGGGGGGGCATAACCCTCTCCGCAGTAGGAGCTTGTCTTGTGCCACAAATGAATCACAGAACTGCTGATGTCCAAGGACATGATGCCAACAGGTGCCCAAATGAAAAAGGCTACCTTTCCCTGTAACTAGCACAGTCAAGGGCTTGGGATCAGTCTGCCTTCTAGTAGAGCTCAAATGGGAAAAGCAGCTTGCCTACCCAACTCATCCAAACTCTTGTAAAGCTACATATCGACTTGGCCCTTTAGATTACTGATGGTATCTTCAATCTTAATAAGTCTGGATTAACAAGATGAACAAGAGGAAGCGACCAGAGATTCTAGCTTTGATGACAATAGGTCCACAAGTATATTAGCTATGATAATACAAAGGTCATTGCAAAGTGAGCAAGGCGAATGGCCATAAGAAGAAGGCTGACAGGCTGACTTAATAACAAACCCCATTTGTAGGTATTTTAATTCTTGAGTTACTTAATGAGGTCATGCTAATACCATCTACCAGGGCACTTCCTACGGTGGGATTAGAAACTCCAAAATCGCTATCAGTGATGGGGGATCATGGTGGAAGAAGAAGGCAATGAATGACTTATGGTGGTGGTGGTGGCAACGTTCACATGCACGCCATCACTAGACCCATTTCCTACCACATGTACTGCAGGGTTTGGATTCTGCTCTGAGGCTTGCAAGCTAATCTCTAGTTCAACCTCAGCTGTGCTGTTTCTTCAGAGATAGCCCGTACTGCAGAAGTGAGCTGCGTCGCAATGTTAGCACCATTGTGGGGGCCTTTAACAGCCTCAGCGACAGTTAGACTTTCCGCTTGCACATTATCTAGGCAGAGTGGGATAACTGCATAACGTGAAAAACAAAACGAAACTAAGGTGGCGGCCCAGTCCGATCTCAACCGCACAGAGGCACAGACAGGCCGGCTCAAGGCCTGGTATTACCCTTGGGCCCATCTCACGCCCCAGGAAAATCTATGTGCTTTTGAGTGCTGAGGTGATATTGCGGGTAGCTGCACCTCCTCCCAGGAAGCAGAGAGGTCTGGGGGATGTAGTCCCACCCCAGGGTACAGGAAAGTGCAGCAAAGTCTGTTGTGGGGTCATATTTAATACTATACATGAAGAAATATTTATATAAAGAAACACACATGCGTTTGTGTTTATTTAAATATACATATATACTTTAAAATGATTAATAATATATTGTTATTGTTCTTGGTATTGTTAACTACAGCTTGTATAGCGCCAAATCACCTACAGGTCTCAAGGTGCTTTTTGACAGAAGGAAGCTAAGCCAACAAAAAACAAAAGCATACAGCTATACCCCTAAGTGGAGCTTAAAGCTTCTCTGAACAGAAATGTTTTTAAGGATTTCCTGAAATGCAGCAGGTCAGATTCTTTACGAAGAGATTTGGGAAGTTTGTTCCAAACCTGTGGGACAACCACCGAAAAAGATCTACCACCCTTCGTAGCTAGTTTATAGCGAGGGCAGGACAGTAGTTGAGTATCTGAAGACCTTAGTAATCGTGTCCGTTTATAGATTCCGAGGCGTTCTTTAATGTAAGCCAGAGCTTGACCATAGATTGCCTTGTGGGCAATGCACAAACTTTTAAACTCCACCCGTTGTTTTATGGGGAGCCAATGCAGCTTACACAACAATGGTGATGCATGAGTGCGTCTAGGTAGCCGAAAGATCAGCCTAGCTGCATCGTTCAGGACCACTTGCAGTCTCTTTATCAGGGTTTGGGGGAGACCCAAATACAGGGCATTCCCGTAGTCGAGTTTCAAAATGATTGTAGCAGAGACAATTGTCCGGAGTGTAGAGGGGGAAAGCAAAGGAACTAACTTGCGTAGCTGTCTAATTTAGCTGTCTAATTAAGTTAGTACAGGTCCCAACCACTGAGGAGATCTGGCTGACCATTGACAGCTCATATGTTGTATTTAATTAATTCTTTTCATATTTTGCATTTATTAACATGAAAACATATATCTCCAAACAGAAAAGAAACATCAAAGCCAAATTTCAAGGTTTCAAGTGCTTTTCTTCCACAAATAGGAATAGCAGCATGAAGAAACGTGGAGGCAGCACCAGTTAGAAAGTGATTTGAAGAGGCATATAGTTGTATCAAAATTTATTTTATTGTTCTTTTTTCAGAAGTGCACAAGACAGCCAACGCGTTTCGCTCCCACCCCGGGAGCTTCGTCAGGGCAGAGTAAAAGTAAGGGCCTGGATTGAGTATTCCAGAGACTGCAGGGCAGTATGACGTTGGGTTGAACTTCAGGTGTATCAAAATATCAGCAGAAGATTTTGATTTGTAGTCGATGGGGTGTGTCACCAGATATTGATTTATGCCGATATAATGAGGATCAAGGCACCAACCGAAGGGATATATATATGATGGCAAAAAATAGTCGATTTTCGTTTTGCCGGTAACTCATAAAATTGCTTCAGTCACCAGGTGTAGAGATATATATCAAGTTGTCATAGAAAAGTAGTTTCCAGTGCGTGATCCAATGGTAGTGCCCCAAAAGTGATAGGCAGGCCTTAATAAGCTGCCAAGGAGCCTCGTTCTGCAGGCTATGTGTAGCCGGTGTTGTCCTCCGAATCGGGACGCTGCGGAGGACAACACCGGCTGCCTATCACTTTCGGGGCACCACCATTGGATCACACACTGGAAACTACTTTTCTATGACAACTTGATATATATCTCTATACCTGGTGACTGAAGCAATTTCATGAGTTACCGGCAAAACGAAAATTGACTATTTTTTGCCATCATATATATATCCCTTCGATTGGTGCCTTGATCCTCATTATATCGGCATAAATCAATATCTGGTGACACACCCCAATGACTACAAATTGAATTCTTCTGCTGATATTTTGATACACCTGAAGTTCAACCCAACGTCATACTGCCCTACAGTCTCTGGAATACTCAATCCAGACCCTTACTTTTACCCTGCCCTGACGAAGCTCCCGGGGTGGAGCGAAACGCTTTGGCTGTCTTGTGCACTTCTGAAAAAAGAACAATAAAAGAAATTTTGATACAACTATATGCCTCTTCAAATCACTTTCTAACTGGTGCTGCCTCCACGTTTCTTCAAGTTGTTATCTGGAAATCCAGTGGGACCGAAACACAGCAGGTCTTGGAGGTTGTACAGCACAGAACTTTTAATACTGTGTGGGACTACTGAAGTTTGAGGTGCTCATTGCTTAGTCCGCTGTGGTGATCTTTTTGTTGTTAGGAATAGAAAAATGCATATCCTCATGTTGGTCCTGACGTGTTTCGGCTCTCCTTGTGAGCCTTGGTCAAAGGTGTGCGAGGTTATTGATTAAAGTGACCACGTGATTAAAATACAGCTGCAGTATAACTTTGTAGTCCTTTAATCATACAACAACCAGCATGCATTGTAAATGAAATATTCAAGTTCTTGCTCACCTTGCAAGGGAGAAAAGAGGGGTATGCGACTGTCATTTTCAGAGCGTTGCAACAGTGCGCAAGGAATGGACTTTGCAATTTTAAATGTACCCAGTCACTTTATACTGCCAGCAATGGCACACTTGGAGCCATACTGCAACTGCAGTGTCTTGATGGTATTTGACCTTTATGTAACACGCACAGCAAGTTTTGGAAGAACTTGAATATTTAATTCACCGTGATGGCAGTTTTGCACATTTCCCAGGTCTACCGCTAATGGTAAACCTGGGAATATGTCAATATTCATAGGTTTTGCATGGTAACACAGATGCACCACCAATTGAAAGTCTCCCTGGGGCAGAGTAATTCAACGCAGCGATTTGCACTGCGTTGCATTACTCTGGATTTACCATGCCACCAGCTTTGGTTCCTCTGCGATGGCAGAGTAGTGTTGCCCGACTGCCTGGCTCAGAGCCAGCAGGTCAAAAGTAAAATGATGTTCTATCGTTGTTTTATTTATCATTTGACAGCTCTGAGCCAGCGTGTGCAGGGAAGGGCGGGGCCGAGGCATGGGAGGGGGAGGAGGAGTGACATGTGCACTTCTGAGTATTCATGTGTGTTGGGCCGGCCTTCTCAGGCCGGCCAAATACACATGCACACTTAGGTTTCCCCCTCCCGTGTTCCTTCCACCCGCCCCACCCCTCTTTGTGGCGGTTGCCACTGCAAGCCACTCTGGGCCATGCAAGGTGGCCTTCCGTGGCTTGAGAAATTGCATCTCAAGGGTTGCGTTACTTGGGCACCTCGTTGCATGGTGCAAAAGCGATGTTACCCTTGATAAATATGGCCCTCAATTTTGAAAATGTAACACTGGAGTGTGTTTAAATTTCAACATCCGATCAACCTTTAAACAAAGGAAATAAAGCAAAGAAGAAACTCAGAATATTTGTCATCATAAGTAACTATAAATGACATTCTGTTGTGGAATAATCAAAAGAATACAGCAAATTCAAGTAAACTGCTACTCACACATACAGGCCGCTGCAATCATCCTGGTCGCCTCATACGGTAGCTCACATGAAGAGAAAAAAGGCTGAACCACATAATTGGCAAAAGTAATAGATACAATCGCCTGAGCTGTTGGCTCTATTATCAGAAAGGAGGACCACAGTACGATAAAGGCAGCAAATCCACCGAAGGCTTCCTGGATATATATGTAGCAAGACCCAGATTTAGTGATGAAAGTTCCAAGCTCAGCATAGCACAGACCTCCAAATGTGGAAAGTATGCCTGCTAGTGCCCACACAACAAGTGACAGTCCAAAGGAGCCGCTGCATTTTAGAACGCCTGCGGGAGACACAAATATTCCTACACTTATCACACATCCAATTATTAACGTGACTCCATTGAACAATGTTATTTCTCGCTTCATTTGTATTTTGACATCATTTACTAAGGATTTCTTTTCTCCTTCATGTTGTTTCCTGAAACACATACTCCAAAACTTATGGAATGGCATCTTCACGCTATTGTTATACCTAGTGAGAATAAAAAATAGAAATATGTCAGTGAAAATTATAAGAATGATGTTGAAAATCTTCTCATCTAAAGAAAAGTAATGGTATTTTAAAACAGCTAATAAACTCCCACTATTCTTCAGAATACAGCAATAAAGTCCTGGTGTATTCTCAGGTCACAAAATAGTCTCTTTGTGAATATAACAACAGGTTTGAAACAGGAGAGTATGTTTGTGCTGCATCACAAACCTGTCACAAAAATGACCTTTCGATGTTACTCCAAGAATTCCAGCCTATTATTATTAATAAATGAAGCAGCTTTCTTTTTGCAAATCCTAGAAAACAGGTTGCCAATGCAGTGATGGGTGGGACACAGCAGACTTTATTCCAGCGCAGGCAAACCGTTTATGAGGTCGAGCTTGACAGTGCAGCTGTCTCCTTGAGACCTGCTGTAATCAGTCTGTGGGCATCAAGTCCATCCCATTTCCTGACCTTGCTTTTCATTAGTCTATGTCAGTGTCCTTCAGTGTCCTTCAACAATTCCTGCTTGCTCGTGGTCAGTCCTGCCTCTTTGTCCCTCCTTTCTCTCTTATGTTCTTCCCACAGAGCAGGCACTTAGTACTGTCTCATTTCGCCATGGCTCTTTATCTGTTCTTTGGGGGACTACTTTTTTCTTAGTTTCCTGCTCTTTTACTGATTGTCTGTGTTTAGCTTCAGAGCTTCAGAGGTGCTTACGTTCAAATATAGCATTGTTCCTCCCACCTCCTCTTGATGCCACAGTTGTGTTACTGCTACCTTTTTTACTGCCGCCTCCCCTACCTGGGGCTCCTGCTGGGTTGTCTGTTTGAATAACTGTAGACATTCAGCACTGTGCCAGTTTCACAAACACTGTGCTGTTTTTCCTTTATTTCTTGTGTATTTTCTGTGCTCTCCCTCCCCCTCCCAATCAATCAGAAGGCTTCAGCCTGGCCTGCCTCACAGCTGTGCTGCTAGTTTGCAATGCCCTCACCAGCTGTTGCCTATCTTAGAGCAGTCCTGGGTTCCAAAAGGGGATCGTTTATGAGATGTATTCCTGTTAAAACAGATTGCACACCTTTAACATGTCAAACATCGTTGCATTGTTTTTTTTCTGCTGACATCCTGTTCTTTACTATTATATATTTAATGCTGCATGTTTTTGCCTTGCTCCTCTGGCTTAAGCTTCTGCCAAGTGTGTCTTTAGTCCAGTGAAGCCGAATATCTACTTCCTTACTAGATGTGACATTTCTCTTTTTACTTTGGCATTTACTAAACTCCTCTGAAGTTTGTGAAACATACGTCTGCCATTCCATGGTGTCTGTGGCATTCTTTTTACAGGTCAGTTTTATATTGTTATCAGGATATGATAACTGTGAGTAAGAGTCCTACATGTGGATAGATTTTTTTTCAGTAAGCATATTTGGAGACCTGGACAGTAACATGGTTAGACGTGAGTAATTTTGTCTCCTTCACGGTCTATTTTTTTTTTTAGCTCTCGCCCGCAATACAGCGCGAATGCGCTGCCATCACTTTACGAGGCATACAGTATACTCAATAGTGTGGAAGCTTCGTGGAAGCTCCGCCCACTCTCCTGCCAATCTTCTTCATTGGCTTAGGTTATAAATGCTGCCTTCCGATTGGTTTTAAGCTTGCTAGTCCCTCCCCATGACAGCCATTTCAGTCATTTGTATCCTTCCATGGCTACTGGCCCCTTCACTGCACGGGCTACTTTTTCCACTCCTGCCCTACCCGCCTCCCCCTTCCTCTAGCAGTCCATGACTTCTTGGGGCCACCCACGCCCTCCAGTGCATTCCCGGTGATGCTCATACATTATCGCACCCACCAGCACTTTCGTTTTCAATGCAAGTGGTCTCCCCGAGTCCTATTGCATTGCCAATGCTTGTTTCACTTACTTACCCTGAGCCTAAAGCTTTATTTACACTTACTAGTAACATAACTCAACACGGAGCATGTAAAGGATTTGCCGTTTGGGATGCATTACTACGAGGCGAGTTCCTTTTAACTTTCTAAAGAAAATGGAGTGTCATGATGACTCAATGAAAACTCTCCGATCTGTGAAAGACTATCTATCCTTCAGACTAAAGCAGTTAATAATAAGACTGAACGTCTTGCTGTGTCCTGAAGCACACAGTTTAGTACAGGGAGCAGGCTCCATCGTCTAGCATAGATGACATCGGCGTTCAACTACCAGATTCTCCCTGTGTTAAAACGTGCCACGCAAATCTTATGCTTTCATTAACTACACCGGCCCCACTGCAATTTGCCAGTAAAGGGAAAATCTGAAACATTAATCAGAATTGAGAATGCACTAGCTATACATCTCGACCAATTAGAGGAGGCGCCAGCGGCTTTACAAGGACGCAGACACAACATGGCTGCTTACTTGTGGAGAGCGCAGTACTTCTGAGTCCGGGTCCTTAATGAAACTTAAACTGAAATCTCTGCTTCTTGTTCTCGTGAAATGGCTCTGCCCTGTGCTCTCAGCACAGCTGCTGCAATAGAGTCCGACCCCGAGTATATGATGCCATGGTTGCTTCCTGTGGAGGACTGTGACATCGCTGAGGACTTCGACCCATCCGTCCCATCTAGGACACCACAAGAGCATCTGAAACATGTCCAGTGAGTGATAAGCTTAAAAGCCCCAAATGTTGTGGGGTCATCCATAAACTGTAGTTCTTTCCTCTTGTGTGGTTGTTGATATTGCTTTTCCAGTAATAGTCCATGCTGTTTGACATTTTTATTGTGTTTGGCGTCATGAGCATATATATACCGTACAGTTCAATTGACATTGGTCTTGCGGACTATTGTATTTCCACGTTTATACCAAAATTACATTAGAATATATTTTAAAGATGGTAACTTTTCTAATATAGAGGACGAGTGTGACAGAACAGGGTTACGTTTCATATATACCTGACAATCAGCCTGATTCATCAAGCTTTTTTGCGCTCGCAAAGGGCCAGATTCTGAGAATCCGGCCCTTTGCGAGAGCGATTTTTGCATTTGGGATTCAGCATCCCAAATGTAACAATCGCTAATTGCGATCTCGCAATTTTGCGAGGAATGACATTTAAGGAATCTCTATTTGAGATTCCTTAAATGCAATTCAACATCCTATTTCAATTTGCGAAATCGCAATTTCTAGGCGCAATTTACCGCGAGGTCAGACCTCGCGGTAAATTGCGAAAACTCAGAAAAATGCATTTAAATGCATTTTTCTGAGTTGCATGTTACACACACACATGTCCTTTGGACATGTGTGTTTGCAACACCTGTGTCACAGATCATTTGAGGGGTGCTACAGGGTGTCCTTTGGACACCCCTGGCACCCTTCAAATCGCTATCTAATTTGCGATTAGCAAATTGCTAATCGCAAATAAGGAATACTCACCATTCATTCCTATGGGTCTTTTGGCCCATAGGAATGCATGGGGAGTTTTTCCTTATTTGCGATTAGCAATTTGCTAATCGCAAATAAAGAATGTGTAGGAATCGCAAAAAATATTGCGATTCCTACATGAATCCCGTTTTGCGAGTCCTTAATAGCGATTCGCTATGAATCGCTATTAGGGCCTCGCAAAACGGGAGAATGATGAATCTGGCGGAATGACTCTATGAAGCTCTTCCCCATTATTGCTGTGTGTGACATAGTTAAAGCATCTGTTTCCCACAGGGAGTGCGTGACCAAGCCTTTGGATTCACCCCCGCACTGTGCCCTACTCCCGAGCATATGTGTCCAACTTTTGGTGATACTCAGAATGAACAAGCCAACAACCGTTTTGTTCCTTAGGGCCATATGTATCAAGCCGTTTGCGACTCGCAAACGGCCCTTTTGCACTTTTTGGAATGTATGAAACATTCCCAAAATAAGGAATTGCAAACTTTCCTTATTTTTCCATAGCATTTAGGGAAACGCAAATTTGCGATTCCTTAAATGCTATGTATGTAGCAATTTTAGCTTGCAAATTTTGTTTAAGAATTCACAAATTACCACCAATTATTACCACAAATTATACCACAATAAATTATTATAAATAAATAATAAATAAATTATTACCACAATTATACCACCACAAATTACCAGTTGATGGTAACTTGCGAATTCTTCCAGAAATGCACAAATTGGCATTTTTAAAGGTGGCATATGATGCACACACATGCTCATAGGGCATGTATGTGCGCCATATGCACACACATGTTCTTTTCAGGGGTGCAGCAGGGTGCCTTTGAGACACCCCTGCACCCTTGCAATAATTCTCAAATTGCAATTAGCAAATTGCGAATTCGCAATTTGAGAATTATTTTGCATTCATTCCTATGGGCCTCCTGGCCCATAGGAATGCATTGGAAATTATTCCTTAATTGCGAATTCGCAAAATGCGAATTCGCAAATAAGGAAGCTTAAGGAATCGCAAATAAAAAGCGATTTTGTTCATACATACCATTTTGCATTTCCTAAATAGCGATTCCTTAAGATTCGCTATTTAGGAAATGCAAAATAGTTTGATGATACATATGGCCCATGGTGGTCAGTGTTAGCCGCAGTTTTTAATAATAATAAATGCTATACTTTCTGTCATTACTCATATGCGATTGCCTTACAATACTATTAGCGAACTATCATGCATGGGCCATAAAACATCCGTCTGTGTTTGCTGATCATCTTCCATTGTCCATTTGCAATTGGACTGGCAGTTCGTTTGTTAGTTCTTTCTGTAGGCTTCTCTCATTTTTGCCCCCATCTGGGCCATTTCCTTGGCTGGTTGTCTTTGCGCTTACTTTGCGCGGGGGTAGCTTTCTTCCCGGAGTTAGGACCATACTCGCGACAATGTTAGGTTCTGTTGTGCCCTGCCATCCAGCGGGGGCTGGGCAGCGAGTGCCGTCTCCGTTTGCTACCCCCTTTTCTTTGTTTGGCCACTCACCCTGCCGTCCGGCATCCCAGTGTGAGAGGGCCAATTCTTACACACCGCCCATCGGTGTGTCTCCGTAGCAACCATTGTATCCTTAGTTTTCGCCACGCCGCCAGGGAGGCTTACGTCTTCCTGCGGCTCCCACCTACCCCGTCTGAAAAAACGTCCTCTATCGCTCTCTCTCTTTTTTTTTTTTTTTACTTGCAACCCACCAGTGTCATTGCACCCCACAGGTTGTCCCAAAACACCTTCATTCCTTCTTCAGACAGGTGGGCTCCATCGTTTGCGTAGAGTTCTGGGCGTCCCGGGTGGATGAGCCCGTGCCTCACACTTTCCATACCATTGACTCTGCAGAATTTGCTCATGGCTATGTTCAGTTTCCTCCTAGAATTCTCCACCACCTTCCTTGATTCTGCACCACGCCATTCTTGTCTGCTGATCAGCACGGACCAGATGACGGCTGTATTCCCGAATGACCTGGCTGTCTCCGTGAGGTCTTTCTGGATGTCGTGGAGGAGCGCCTTTCTTCCTCTGCTCACCAAATCCCCCCTAAGTGGATGATCAAGATGTCGGGGTGCCAGGGTGTGCCTGCCTGCACTTTTGCCAGCGTCGCCGGCAGCTGGTCCCATCTCATCCAGGGTCTACCCAGCCACCAGATGCACATGTCCACTGGCCTTCCTAATTGCCTGCAACCTTGCTGTTTCCACCGTGTGAGAAAGTGAGTTTTTGTTGCAGTACACCCACACTTTTTGCCTGATACCGGATGCAATTTTTCTAGGTGTGCCCTGGGTCCCTGCCAATCAGGGACCCAGGGCCTGTGTTCCTTCCCTAAAAACTATACTAAAGCCTAAACCCAATTGGCATCTCTGGCCACATGTCAGCCACTAGTAAATGGTACTCTAGGTACCCAGAGCATTGTGACCAGAGAAGGCCCCTAAGGGCTGCAGCACTTATTGTGTCACCCTTAGGGGCCCTGTACCTTGACACCCACACACTGCCTTTGCAGGCTGAGTGTCTAGGTGGGGAACTAAACAAAGAGTCGACGTGGCACACATCCCTGTGTGCCATGCCCACAACCCCAATGCCCTGGCATACCTCATCCACCCCTCTAACTGGGTGCCCTATGCCAGTGGTGTGGGCACAGGTGCATGAGCCCTGTGCCCCTACAGTACCCTGGGCCATTCCTGGGCACTGTAAGTGCAGTAATGCCATTAAGAGTATATGGTGCTGGGAGGTAGTCATTACGAACTCCACAGCACCATAATGGCTACACTGAACACTGGCACATTTGATATCAAACTTCTCAGCACGTTAAACCCACACTGATGCCAGAGTGGGATTTAATGTAAAATGCACTACAGAGGGCATCTTAGAGATGCCCCCTGAAACCTAACCTACAATCCACTTCTGGGCTGAGTGGCTGCAAAGGATGCCACACAGCAGACATGTTGCTCGACCCCTGGGTGGAGATCCCCCAGCTCTCCTGGGCCTGCAACAATGCACATCATGGGCGAGGTGCTAGGTCTCCTTCCCCAGGATAGGCAGGGGGAAGCTTCAAAGGCATGCCGCCTCTGTGAGCTTCTCCAGACCATTTGCTGTACCCAGCAGCTGGCCTCCACCAATCCTGACCACCACTCTGTCGGGAAGACTGGCGGGAAAAACTATGTCAGGAAGGGGCGGTGCCAGCCTGTGCCAACCACACCCCTCAGGTGGGGGAGACGAGGTGAAGCACGACCCCTGGCTCCGGCCATCTTGAAGATGGGGAGTAAGATGGGGAGTCCTACCCAATCACAGCTAGGCTCCTGCCCTCCTCCCACAGGAGAGGAGCAGGCTAGGGGGTGTACCCGCCCCAGGACAGGGACCTATTGGTCCCTGCCCTTGCCCTACCTGTAACACCCCTAAATTGAGTATTTAGGAGCTCCCTGAACCTTCCTTCCTTAGATCCAGATACCGAAACAAGAAAGAAGAACAAGAAGCAAGAAGACCTGCTGCTAACAAGAGGAAGACACCAACTGATTTGGCCCCAGCCTGTTGACCCTCGAACCTGCTCCTGCTAAACCCCGGCGTCTCCAGTGGTCAGCAACCTCAAAAACCCCGGAGGACCTGACTGCCTTTGTGAATCTGACTACCTGGGTCTCCCACGAGCAGTGGTACTGCTCAAAGCAAGTAACAAGCATTGGCATCAGCCCGGAACCGCGAACCCTGCACACTCTGCACCCGCCAAGCCTGGCCTGTGCTGGAGGGAACCAAGACCCTGAGGACGTCCCCCCGGCAATTCTGACTCTGAATCCAGTGCCCAAGGACTCTCCTCGACGACCCAAACGACGCCTGCAGCCTCAGGACAAAGGACCCCTCCGACCGCGACCAGCAGGGCCTAAGATTTCCCGACCTTAAAAGACATCCCTGCACCTGGCGCCGCACGGCCCCCTGTGCCCAACTCCTGGGTACCTACCTATCCTCCAAGATCCCAACTTACCCCTCAAAGTGTTGGTTGCTCCTGAAGATCCACCGTCCCCGAGCCTGCAGCCTTTGTTCCCTTTGCAAGATCCTCATTGAAAAACATTGAGCACCCGACGGCTCAAAAGCACCCTGCACCCAGCCACCAAAGTGCCCCTGGCAGTGCAACCTGTACCCTATTATACTTCCCTATTTGCCCTGAGCAAGTGACCAGGAGCCCAGCTCCCACAGCCGCGTGGCCTGCTAGCCAGCAGCCCCCAACCAAAGGCCCCCTGCCTCTCATTGGATAACATTGAGCCTAACTACCTCTGCACCCGGCTGCCCCTGTGCCGCTGAGGGTGTACTAACTGTACCTACCTGACCCTGAGGGACCCTGAGTCTATGCCCAGAACCTTAACTTCACCAGTCGAGTACTCACCTGAAAACAGATGACCAACTTTCCTGCCATAGGATAACATTGATTGGTTTGACTCGTAAAATCTTCTAAGTGTGAAGTTTTGAAACTTTAAAATATTCATCTAAAATCAGCCGAATAACGAATTTCAAATTACTCACCTGTGATGAGGAGAGAAGCCAGTACTGTACTTTGTAGCCTAGTACTGCACCGCAAAAGTAATCACAACCACGTTTGCTAGTAATCTAATTTTCTGCCATAGGAAATCATTGACTGCTTTTCTGTGAAATTTCTTCTAAGTCTGAAGTTTTGAAATGTTAAAATATTCATCTAAAATCAGCCGAATATCGAAATCCAAAGTACTCACCTGTAATCAGGAGAGAAGCCAGTGCTGTATCTTTTAGCCCAGTACTGAACCGCAAAGGTAATCACAACTGTGGTTACTAGTAATCTAAATTTCGTCCATAGGAAACCATTGACTGTTTTTCTGTGAATTATTTTCTGTCTACATTTGAAAATTACAAATATTCCAATATTCCTTAAAAATCGTTCCTACTACTGAAACGTAATTTCTTACCAGTTTTAAGTAGAGACCCCAGTGCTGGACTTAGGAGCCCAGTCCTGGATTACAAAAGTAATGAGAACGTACTTTAACTGCAACTTGATTTTCCTCCCATTGGATAACATTGCCAGATTTTCATTGACAAGTTTTTTAAGGGGCACATACATCAAAGGAAATTGCATTCGCAAACGGTGCCGTTTGCGAATGCAATTCCTATTTTTTGGATGCATTAACATTTTTGTTATGTTCGCAATTTAAGAAATTGCAAAACTGCGATTTCTTAAATTGCGATTGCATTTAAGGAATCTCAAATTTTGACCTTTTAAAAATATTGAGGGGGCGTGGCTTGGCGGGCGAAGATGGCGGTCGCAGCCTTGTAGAGCTCCCGCCGGCCCGGACACAATTTGCTCATTTATCCTGGCCCCCGAGCCCGTAGTTGGTACCACGTGAGTGGCATTGGTTCCAGGGAGTGTTCTGACTTCTCCGGTGTCTTGTTCCCATGATTCCATCTCTCCCGGGGAACGGCGGCGCCAACGGCGACGAGCGGCCTAGTGACTGGCTGCGGACCTGGGACCTCGATTTTCAGGACGCCGGGTGGCGGTCGCTGGCAGGCTGCTGGAGGTCGCATCGGCGACGCGGATTCCGGCCTGGCCTTGCAGCTCCAGTTGCCCACGGATCGCAGAGGTGTCCTGCACTCCAGTGCTGTGCCTTGGGAGAACATTTACAGGCGACACGGCGTGGTAGAGGCCTGCCCCGCCCTTGTGAGGCCGGGGCCTCAAGTTTCGCGACACTGGGACTGACCTAGCCTGGGAGCAGCTCTTATCGCTCCTTCTTCTGAGGACACCGGTGCCGGCGTCCCAGCCCAGGGCCTGAGGCTTCCTGCGCCCATCGCTGTGGGTTTGCTCCCGAAGATCTACTGAGGATTGTCGCGGAAGGTGTCCGCCCTGCCCAAGGAGAGACACCGCTGAGCCTGCGAGTGGCCATGACCAGGGGTGGTGGAGGAGGCCCGCCTAAGTAAGGCCCTATCGATAAATTTACGGCGCCCAGTGGTGGATCGGGGGCGCCCAGCAGCAGCGGAGGGACAGGGCCGGACAATGCAACGATCCTGGCTGCCATCACCCAATCCCGGGACATGCTCGATGCCAAGATCGGGCCGTGGGAGCGGACGTTACGCTGCTGCGCCAGGACCTCCGCAATGCGGTGGAGCGGATCACTGAGACCGAATCCCGAATCTCGGTGACAGAAACGGACATTGGCGCGCTGAAGCAGAGAATGGCGGAGGTGGAGCGTACCCAAAAGACTCTCGCTGCCCGAGTGGAAGATGCCGAAGGGCGCGCACGGAGTAACAACCTACGCTTTATCGGTTTTCCGGAGCGGTGTGAGAAGGATGGTATGGAGCAGTTTTTGACCCGATGGCTGGAGAGCTGGCTCCCGGAGGGGGCACTGTCCGCTTGTTTCGTGATCGAGAGGGCGCACAGGGCTTTGACACAGCGGCCGCCGGAGGGTGAGCGTCCTCGGCCTGTTATTGCAAGACTTTTGAATTACCATGACCGCGATGCCATACTGCGAGAGGCGAGGAACAAGGGCTCGCTCACCTATGAAAACCACACCATTATGATCTTCCCTGATTATACGAAACTGGTGCAGCAGCAGAGACAGTCCTTTGTAGCCGCCAAAGCCAAGTTGCGGGGCCTGAAGCTCCAGTATTCTCTTCTGTAACCGGCCCGCCTGAGGGTGGTGTACCAGTCCCGGACGCATTTCTTTGATTTGCCCGAGGAGGTCTTTCGGTGGACTGACGAAGCAGTGAGGATCAGGCCGCATGCCCAGCCGGGGCTAGACCCGGGCGGGTCACGGGAATCATCGCCGGAGCGGACGAACCGCCCAAACCGAAAAGGACGACATCGGAGGTCCAAATCACGTAAACGGTCAGCCTCCGCTAGTGCGACACAGACCAACGGCACGATAGACTCTGAACATTCCGATGCTGGCAGTTGAACTCGGGTGGGGCCTGGACCCTGGTTCTGTCCGGTAATGTGTTGCCCTACTTTGTGATGGATCAGCTGGTGAGACTGTTGTATTGGGGCTTCGTTAATGCCAGACTGTATACGCTTGAGACATTTTGAAGCTACCTGTGGGAATGCTGTGGGGCTCGGGAGGCGCCTTCTATGGGCCTTAGACCCTCACGAGTTGTGGGTGTTGTCGGGGGGGGTGAGTGTGTGATGACCGTGGTGTTGGGATCCCTTGGTATGGCGGGCCCTGGGTCCTCCGTTTTGGACCCGGGTCTCTCCATGCCGCGACAGATACTTCAGTGTTCTATGAGGTATAGGGGTGGGGGGAGCGGGGTCGGGGGGGGGAGTTGATCTGTTGTTGTTGGGGGTGGTTCGGGCCTGGGGTGGGGTGGGGGGAGTTGGGGCTGGGGGGATGGGACCACACGTGTATATTGATGTTGGATCGAGTGGATGGTGGGGTGCGACGGGGTGGCGTGGAGGGCCTAATGGGGGGGACTGCTTAGATGATGGCTGATCGGACTGCCGTGCCTCCTAATAAGGCCATTCGCGTTGTAACGTGGAATGTGAGGGGGATGCTCGATAAAATCAAATGTGGAGCTATATTGCGCTGGGGGAAGAGGGAGGCGGTAGACGTGCTGTTGCTCCAAGAAACTCATATGCTGGGCTCCAAGGTCCTTAGCCTCCAGAGATTCGGCTTCCAACAAGTTTACCATGCAGGCTTCGCGAGGGGTTCACGGGGGTGGCTATTTTGGTCCATCGCAGGGTGGCGTACGTTCATGAAAAGCAGTGGATTGACCCTCAGGGCCGCTATGTTTTTATTAAGGGACTGATGGGTGCCGAACCAGTGGTCTTTGGTAGTGTCTATGCCCCCCTCCCATGCAGTGGGCCCTGTCAGAGAGATTGTTTACGTTGTGGGATGAAATTCCAGATGTGTTGACGGTGGTTGGGGCGATTGGAATGAGGTCATGGATGTGGGCTCGGACCGCCAGAGACGTGTGCCTGTGGCTGTAGATCCCCCCCCCCCGCCACCGCGCATACTAGACTGCGTGCAACGGCGGATAGCTTGGGCTGGGTTGATGTGTGGCGCCATTTTCATCCTGCTGCGCGTGAGTTCACGTATGTGTCGGCGGTGCATGGCTCCTTCTCGAGACTCGACTATATCTTTATGCCTGGTGCCTGTCTGAGCCGTGTGAGGGACGCTGCAATCCTACCCAGAGGTCTGTCCGATCACTCCCCAGTTGTGGCTACCATAGACCTCCCCTCGAAACGACAGCCGTTTTGTTGGCGGATGTCTTCGTGGCACCTACAGCAGCCTGAGTATGTTCATCACTTGCGTGAAGCGGTCGATAATTATTGGCGCGATAACCTTGTGGGGGACGTGGATGCAGTGGTGGTATGGGAGGCGCTGAAGCCCACGATACGGGGAGTTGACATAGCTTGGTGTGCAGCCGCACGGCGGAAGCATCGGGAGGCCATTACGGCCGCCGCCGCTCACGTGGAGACGTTGGAACAGCGTGGCCGGGATGGGGGTGATGAGGATGCGGTACGACAGCTCTTGCAGGCGCAGCAATCCTACGCTTTGGTCCTGCATGATGAGGCCAGACAGGCGTGGCTCGCCACGCGTAGCAGGATTTATCAATGGGGCGACAAGTCCTGTACGATGCTTCACAGATTGTGTCAGGCCACCTTCCAGCCTCTCACATTGCCGGGTCTCACGGCGGAGGATGGTTCGGTGGTGACGGATCCGGCCCTTCTCGCAGCTAGCTTTGCCCATTATTATGAGACACAGTATGCCCCCCGGGACTCCCTGGAGACGGAGGAGATATCCGCATATCTCGATGACCTGCTGCCGCAGGCCGTCTCCGATGAAACTAGAACTACGCTGGACGTCCCGCTCACGGCTGAGGAACTCGGGGAGGCGCTGGGGCAGCTAAATACAGGGAAGGCGCCGGGCCCGAGCGGCTACCCGTGAGAATTCTACAAAAAGTTCCACCTCCAGCTAGGACCTCAGTAAAGGCGCGCGCTTGAGGCGGCACGGGCCTAGGGGGAACTACCGCCCGATTGGCGCCACGCTGAGATCGTGGTCTTTCTGAAACTGGGCAGGGCGCCGGACAGGCACGAATCGTACCGGCCCATTTCACTTTTAAACATCGAGGCCAAAATCCTAGCAAAGGCCTTGGCGAACCGTCTGCTGCCCTATATTACAGACCTGGTCCATCCTGACCAGGCCGGATTCATGCCCCGTAGAGCAACTCGCCACAATATCCAGCGGGCGCAGGCGGCGGTTGATGCCATGGGTGCTCGGGATGAACAGGCGGCACTCCTACTAGCGGATATGGACAGGGCCTTTGACTCTGTGAGTTGGGCATACTTGTTTACACTCCTGGCCTGCCTTAACCTTGGCCCGGTGTTTCTGTCGTATGTGAGACTACTGTATACGAACATCACGGCCTCGGTCCGGGTGGCCGGGGCCACGTCCGGGCGCTTTCGGATTGGTCGGGGCACCCGGCAGGGCTGCCCGTTGTCCCCATACCTATTCGCCCTTGCGATGGAGCCCCTGGCGTCCCGGGTGCGTGCTGATGCCCACATACGCGGTTTTGTCTGGAATGGTGATTTGGTAGATAGGATCGCACTCTATGCGGACGATATCCTTTTCTTTCTCACCGACCTACAACGCTCGGGTCCCCGGGTTCTGGAGGTCATGCGCGTCTTTGGCGAGATCTCCGGCCTTCGACTCAACCTCCACAAGTCAACCCTATGGGTGCTGGGCGGTGAGGTCGTGATTGACCCCTGGGCTGCGGGACTGCGGGTGGCGACGGATGGACTGAAGTACCTTGGCGTATTTCTTTCGGAGTCGCGCGCCGTGGCTTGGGATCGTGGCATCCTGCTGGTATGGGAACGGGTCCAAGCCGATGTTAAGACTTGGTCCAGAATGCCCCTTACTATCTTTGGAAGATCGGCCATCTTCAAAATGGTGGCACCTGCTGTATCAACTTCAGAACTTCCCGTACCCTATCGGCCCGCAGTGGTTTCGCCAGGTCAACTCGATGCTGGGTCGTTTCCTATGGGCTGGTGGAGCGGCCAGAGTGGCGTTGAAAACATGCTTCCTGTCTACTTATTGCGGAGGCCTGGCCACCTCTGACCTCCTCTCCTACTACCAGGCTTCCCAACTGCTTATTCTTAATGAGTGGTGGTACAGTGACAGGGGGGACCCGGCGTATGCCTTAGAATGGTCGCTTATGGGCGATAATACGCTCCACACCATTCTGTATTCAGCCCGCCTGCGTCGTGCACTACCGTCGGTTACCAGAGTGGTCTTCGCTGTGTGGAGGCAGGCCCTACGCCGCATGGGCTGGTGGGGCAAGTTGACGGCCGAGACGCCGCTCTGGCACAATGGTCTGCTTCCGGAACTGGCGGCCCTGGCCGGTTTTGAGGGCTGGGAAGTGATAGGTATCACGCTACTGGGCCAGGTCATGTCCGGCGCTACCCTTAAATCGTTCGAGGAACTCGGCACGGAGTTCCAAATGCCTCAGTCCCAGTTTTTCCGCTATTTGCAGCTGCGCCATGCCCTCACCCCGAGCATTGCCAACCTAGACTCCCTGCCAGAGTTCAGCCCAGTCGAGGCAAAGGTTTTTATGGGGGACCTGGGGGATAGAAAGGTTTCCCGGATTTACCAGATGCTGGTCATCCATTGCTCCTCTACCCTACATTCTCTTCGGGCGGCATGGGAGGTGGACGTCGGCCCCCTAGATGAGGATGATTGGAGGGAAGCGCTAGAATCCCCGCGTGGAACCGCCATCGCTGTACGGCTCCGACTCATCCAATTCAAATACTTGCACCGGGCCTACTACACCCGTGAACGGTTGTGGAGAGCTGGGTTGATTGCATCTCCGGAATGTCTGCGCTGTGGGACGGTGCCTGGATCCCTCATACACACTGTGTGGTCGTGTGGTCGGCTGTCTGGTTTTTGGAGAGGTGTGTGGAATTGTCTGTCAGAGGTCCTAGGCTGGGACCTTCCCCGCACCCATCGGCTAGGATTATTGCACGTCATGGAGGGCATTGGTGGGAACATCTATAAGCGTCATCTGCTGCTTTTGGGGTTTGTTGTTGCCAAACGGGACCTGGCCCGGGCGTGGAAGGCTGTGAGGGCCCCTCCCCTGTCTGCGTGGAAAGCTGGGCTGGACTACTTCAGGGGCCTGGAAAGGCTGATCTTTGAGGCGAGGGGCTGCCCACGCAAACACTACAAAATTTGGAAGCGGTGGGCCGATTACCGGGGTCTGTCACTGGATCCCCCAGCGGAGCGAGAAGAAGACATTTGATTGTACGGACATTGTTGGCCCGAGTCTGCGACACTCCTGTCGCGCTACACCTACGCCTTTTCCCTATTGCTGTGTATGTACACGTGTGGGAGGGGGGTGGGGGGAGTTTCTGGGTGTTGGGGGGGTCGGGATTGGGGGGTAGGGTGGGTTGGGGGTTTCTTCATACTGAGCCTATTCTTGATGCCTACTTGGACATTTGCTACTCATGTGATTTACTGTACCGGTATTGTTGTGGTGATCTCCGGCCTGTGGGGTGCCACAATTTTATTGCTCACTTGCTCAATAAAATTGGTTGTGAAAAAAAAAAAAAATATTGAGAAAAGTCTAAATTTGTCACGCACTTTCATGTCAAAAGATAGTGATTTAATTGCTCATAACATTGTGTCTTAATGACGGGAAGTCACGATGTCTTGGTATTACAAATTCAAATTCAAATTCAAAAAGTGCTTTATTCGAGTATTACTCATAAAAGCAGACAAACAAACATATAATTAAAAAATCAATTAAATTACATAGTCAATCAAACAAGCACATGCACGTTTTAACAATTTAAAAAACAATGACACATCATATGTACAGGTGCAAAGATCATTACCGTCGGCTAAAAGAGACCAGAGGGGTGATGTTCATAATAACAATGTAAATATCCCCAGAAAATCGTACATTAAAAAGAATTCATTACATTAAAATTCAATGTTCAAGCCAATGACACGTTGCATAAACAGAGAATAGACAAATGTCTAGCAGTCTCTGGTCAGCTAAAAAACTTACAGAGAATAAACATTAGTTTAGCAGTCTCTGGCTATTTACTAAGCAATTACAGAGAATAGACAAATGTCTAGCAGTCTCTGATCGACTTGGTGGCAGTATTTAACTTGCCAGCAGTCTCTTCCTTAACACCCACGCCCATCCCAGGTACTTTGCAATTGCAATATTGATCCATTCTTCAGTAGCAGATTTTACTATACGCAGTGCCACCATACTACTTTTTGTACCTAAATTCCTAAACATAGGAGCCAACCAGGCTTGCCTTGGGGCAGAATATACTGGGCAACAAAACAGGAAATGACCTAGGGTTTCTTCTCATACCCCACAGGCTGGACATAGCACTGCACCCCCTGATTTCCATTTAGCTGTTAAGTTACAGAGGGGGAGCGAACCTACCCTCATTTGAAATAACAATTTCCTGTCCAGGGGGTTCATTATGTAGTCCCAATACTTTTCATAAATGGGGAACGTTTTAGCTTCTAGGTAGCCAGTGGTCATAGTCCCACTGTTGGTGTTAAGTAAGCTACTATTAGCTACGTGTTCCCAAAATATGTCTTTTAAAACAGTCTTAGAGGGAAATAAAGCCCCAGCAGGATCTGTCCATAAAGCATGGAGTCCTAAATTAAACAGTGCAGTCTTTAGTGTTTTAAACCATCTGATTTTATTGTAATGGTCAGCTTTAATGACATCAGAGAACCCTTCCGCGTAGTGTAAGAGCTCTGGTGTAGTCCAAAGTCTACGCCAGAATAATATCGGGCGCAGTTTGGCCTTTTCCGTAAGCTCTCTTCTACCTAACTCGTAACGCAGGGGCAATAATGGGCTACTCTGTGGGGTACCCGTCAACGACCTCAGAAATTTATTTTCAGATAGTTGGAGTTCGTGGAGGTTTTCATACCCCCATAGCTCCGCACCATACAAAGCAGACCCAATTGCTTTTGCCTCATATATTATCAGGGGCGGTTTAATAGGTTTAGTCATTGACTTCATATGCTCCTTAATTATAGTGCCAGATAGCTGCTTGTGCCTTAATGTAGCAATGTTAAGGTGTTGCTGCCACTTATTGTCATTGGAGATCAAGATCCCCAAATAGGTAAAGGATTTTACAACTTCGAGAATGCGGCCACTCATGGTAATATTCGATTTAAAATTTCTATGTGGGTTAAAAGCCATGAGTTTTGTCTTGGACGCATTCACCTCAAGTCCGTGGTCAGTGCAGAACCCGTCAAATATTGCCAATGCTTTTTGTAAGCCACTGGGGGTTTTTGATAAAATTAAAGTGTCATCGGCGAACATTAAAATGGGGACTTTCTCCCCAGCGAGAGAAGGGGCATCCACAGCCCGAGATTGCATGCGGGAAACAACACCATTAATAAAAAGGGTAAACAAAGTAGGGGCCATTGAACATCCCTGCCGAACCCCGCGCTCAACAGGAAATTCGGCAGTGTTGTTCCCATATCCTCCCCATCTTATTTTGGCATAGTTGCCCTCATGCAATCGCATAATTAAAATCAACAGATCCCCAGGGACCCCTAGTGTCTCAAGCACTTCCCACAGTTTCGCCCTCGGTACCAGGTCGAAGGCAGCCCGCAAGTCAACAAATGCTGCATACAGGCTGCCTCCACCTAGCACCACGGTCTTCCACTGTATAAGTTGGAAACGGAAGACTTGATCCACAGTGCTGGTTGCCCTGCGAAATCCGGCCTGAAAGGGGGATAAAATGTTGTGTTCATCAACCCAATCGAGCAACCTATTGACAACTACTCGCCCCACTATTTTCTGGATGGTGTCTATTAAACTAATGGGGCGATAGTTACCGGGCTGGGCCCGATCTCCTTTCTTGTATATAGGGATGATTACAGCACCCCTCCAGGTCACTGGGATATCTGCCCCCCTGGTAATCAAATTTATCAACAGATGGATGTATTTGCACCATCTATCAGTGTCATTCAGGAAAACATCTGCCGGCACCCCGTCAATACCAGGAGCCCGCCCACTTCGAACAGTTTTTAAGGCAGTGAGTATTTCACTCTTAGTGAAGATGTCATCCCCAGTTGGTAAACAGTGCGTGCACCTTCTATCCACTGCCTGATCTCTAGAAGCATACTGTTCACTAAAAAACTTAACCCAAGCATCCTGGGGGACATTATTAGTGCTTGCTTCTTCTATCCTATCGTGTCCCCATTTGACTATGTGCCAAAATAACCTGGAGTCCTTACGGTCACTTGCATTTTTTAGATTGTTCCAGTGTGCCTCATCCCAATCTTTTTTCGCTGTTACTATACACTGTTTGTAATGCTTCCTGGCACATCTAATTGCCTCTAAATTCTTGTTTTTAATAGCATCACCCAGGGAGGTTCTTGCCAACCTACATTTGTGATTGTACCATCGTGCTGGTCTGTGGGCATGCACCTTTTTATTTGCCGGTTTCAGAAAATGGCCTTTAATTTCATCAAAGAGAGCTTCATGGACCTTGGTGACATTATTTTTACTAGGAAGAAACCCAGTTTCACCCTCAAGGGCCATGATAGCGTTGTCAGTTGCCATGCTTATTTTTTCCAGAACCAGCTGATCTGTTTTAACACTAGTCCACCTCAGCCTGCGTAAATCATTTGTAGGTACAGACAACGGGGGTAAGGGATCAATAGGAGCACTGGGGGCAATCACATCAGACAGCCACCATTTGTGAAGAACGCAAAGAGGATTATGGTCACTCTCGAGCCTTTCCTTAACCTCCATATCAATAATGGATGACCATAGGGCCATACAGCATATAACATAGTCAATACGACTCTTAGATCTTCCATTATCAAAGGTCATGGCTGATACTCTGTCTGACTTAGTACGACCATTCAGAGCCCTTAACCCATATTCAAGGCACATAGCATTCAGGCTTAGGATATCCTCGGTCCAGCGAGTTATTGGGGTTAAGTCAAGTGCAGGGATTTCCCACATATTGTCTTCCTCCGCACCTAAAAAAGCCTCACCAGTATCAAGGGGTTCAAAAGTACGGTTTAGGTCTCCTGCCAGTATGATGTTATTCCCAGAAGAGTGAATATCTAGGTAACTGTACAGAGACGATAAAACCGCTGATTTACCAGCATTACCCCCTCTAACATATAAATTATAGATGTCAATGGGAGTAGAGGAGTCCCTCTCAAGTCTAATGAGCTGGATGTCTTTGTGATTTAGCTCTATATTTTTTACTAAGATCTTCAAGGACTGACGGACCCATATGGTGAGACCTCCCATTGGTCTTCCTTTGGGACCTTTGGTAGCCGGTACATAATAGTTCAAATACCCCAAAGCATAAACAGGATCACAGGCCCATGTTTCTTGGAAAATGCAGACGTCATACTTGCTAACAAATTCAAACCACTCTCCACAGTCCATTTTGGAACATAGCCCTGCTACATTCCAAGATAGAAGGTTCCCAAAAGCCTGCTCTACACATTTTTCAGAACTTTGATCAGGCCTATTCGTATTTATATCCACATTGACATTGACTTCTACTATTGAATATGTTAATCCTACTGATACATCTGGATTACATAACTCATTTGGAGAGCCCATAACTCGATTGTGCCCCCTGTTACACACATGGCTGAGGGTATTTGCAGCTGAGGCATACAATTGGTTATTTGTCAATCACAAGCATCTAGATTGGAAAGAGCAGAGAATCTGTTTTCTAAACCTAGACCCCACTCAACGGAACCAAAGTTCTTACTACCCCTTTTGGTTACAACGTTCCATTTTGTTCTTAAGGTGCTTGGATTGGGGCCTCTGCCTTTTCGAGGGTAAAAGAAGTCAAGGGTCAATGGTACAATAGAAGTGGATCGTCTCTGTGGTGGAAAAATGTTAGGCAGTATGTTTGGTAATACATCAGGGTGAGAGAGATTAAGCACAACGCAATCACCCTTGAACTTTTTTTCCCTGTTCCCAATCCACTCCACTCTTCTTGCATTTACCAGTTCCTCGGCCAGTTGCTGTTTCCCCCACGGAGATATGGCCATGTTGTTGGTTAGCCAAGATAAAGATTTGTTTAGAAGCGATGCTGTTGTTTCAGCTTCACCGGAAGCCAGAGGGGGCACGTTTGCTAATACAAGGACTAATGGCGAGGCTTCCACCACCAGCTCAAATGACCCTTTCGAGGTATTAGGTTCGTCAATAAAGTGGGCGGAGGGTGCAACACCAGAGCTAGTTTCCGGTAGGTTTATCAGAGGAGCCACTGGGGGGTTTGGGGCAACAGTGGGTGGCGATTTAATTGCTAGAATGTCATTAACCAAAGGTTGTACATTGGACGTGATGACTTCAGGGAGTTTCCCCACTTCACCCAGCGTTTTACCAAGGAGACCTTCCAATTTAGTCACTTCAGCGGATAGCTTATCAATTTTGCTTATCAGAGGTTTGACTATACCTTTGATTTTTATGTCCATCAGACTGCAAAATTTCTGAAATTGAATATTAGAGAAGGATACATATGTTTCCCCCAATGGATCATCTTCCTCCTCGCCAGAGATTTTCCTTGGTGGTGTTGCAATTTTATTTTTAGCTGACCTTAACCCCGGTCGTTTTTGTATAGCTTTTCTTTTAGCCCCTGTAACCCTTGGTGCTGGAATTGGAAAAATGGAAGGGGTAATAAGCTCACAGATCATAGGACTCAGAGGCACTACATCAATGTTGTTGTTGTCTTCAGTGCTTGCCACTATGCCACTGGGTTGAATAGTGATAGTGTCTTGTGAGGTAGCTTGTGCCACTCCAGAGAGGCTAGTGTTTATCAGGTCAAAAGGGTCCTCTGTTTCTATGTCTACTAATGGGGATTGTGTGGATGAATCCAAACCCAATGAGGACCTTCTATCGCTGTTTATTTTCGCCACTACCTGGACTAAATAGTTCTCCATGGTGTTGGTTGCAGGTGTTAGTTTTTTACCAGGCATTCCAGGCATGTGTGAAGGTGGCTTAGCAATAACAAGACGTAAAGCTTGGATGTGAAAACAACGTTTTACCTGGCAGACGATGAGTTTGCAGATCAATGAACGTCTGGTGGCCTGTAGATGTTTGGGCAGAGTTCCTGGCCCAACCCAACCTTGTGCGACCTCGGACGGCCTCAGACGGCCCGCCCTTTGCCCGGGCTTCGCCCCGGGCGTCCCGCTCACGTCCCGCGGCGCGGGGGTGCTCCTCCTTTTCAGCACCGGTGTTGGCGCTCTCTGGGCGCTGGCGCGTCACTCAGACGCGCCGCCGCGTTGCCTGCCGGGATTTGGAGTCTCCCAGAGCGGCGGCGCGGAGTCAGCTGTCCTTTGACTCTTGGCGGTGGCGGCGGCGTGGGCAGTGGCTTCTGCCTTCCTTGGACGTGAGAGAGGTAGGTTATGAAGACTCTCGGCGGTGGCGGCAGATTAAAAATGTTCTCCCCCGCTCTGCCGGGGTGCTCCTCCTTTTCAGCGCCGGTGTTGGCGCTCTCTGGGCGCTGCCGCGTCACTCAGACGCGCCGCCGCGTTGCCTGCCGGGATTTGGAGTCTCCCGGAGCGGCGGCGCGGAGTCAGCTGTCCTTTGACTCTTGGCGGTGGCGGCGGCGTGGGCAGTGGCTTCTGCCTTCCTTGGACGTGAGAGAGGTAGGTTATGAAGACTCTCGGCGGTGGCGGCAGATTCAAAATGTTCTCCCCCGCTCTGCCGGGGTGCTCCTCCTTTTCAGCGCCGGTGTTGGCGCTCTCTGGGCGCTGCCGCGTCACTCAGACGCGCCGCCGCGTTGCCTGCCGGGATTTGGAGTCTCCCGGAGCGGCGGCGCGGAGTCAGCTGTCCTTTGACTCTTGGCGGTGGCGGCGGCGTGGGCAGTGGCTTCTGCCTTCCTTGGACGTGAGAGAGGTAGGTTATGAAGACTCTCGGCGGTGGCGGCAGATTCAAAATGTTCTGGTATTACATAGGCTGCAAGTAGTGCCAAATTTAGCAGTGCAATTGATTTTAAATCTGCCTAGGGAAGCTTACATTTTGGCTTGTGTCTCTGAACTGTAGTCTTTTTGTTTAAAATAAATAAATAAATGGGTCTGCTTTAAGTGTCTTTGTATGGTCATCAAGGTCCCTGTTATCTCAAGCACAAAATGTCTTTTTACCAGCCCACTATGAACCTTCACCTTTCTTACTCAGCCTTGGTCACCATCACTTCTATCTATCTAGAACCGAGAGACACTCCTTCTCCTGTTTAGCTGCCAGCAACTGAAATCTCTGCCTTTGTCCCTTTGCCAATTATCAGGCCTTTCTCTTGTTGCACAAAGATTGAAGACATTGGTTATTCTAATAGTAATAACCCTCATAAGGTGGAAGTCCATATAGTTTCAGCTTCTAGCACCGGAATTTCCAGTGTAGTGTTACACTTTGTGCCTAATCAATACATACATAGCAAAACATAACATGACCACCATTTGCCTGCAGCTCAGCTTTGCAGTTCGCATGCATTGTTTATTGATGCACCAATTAATATTTTCTATAGCAGCATTATTGATCATGCATTATATTTGCTGTGTTTCACCGGTTTCCTTAATGTAGATATGCCTTTATTTAAAATAACAGGATGGTTTCTTGTTTCTGTAATAAAGGTGCACCCAGCTATCTTTGGATTCTCTCAAAGTCCCTTGACTTTACCCTAATCTTTAGTGGCTCGTTAATGCTTTTTGAGCAACCTTCTGTCTAAGACCATCATATACAATTTCAATCCAAGTTGTGGCTCTAAATATACAATGTTTCTGAAAATGCAGTAGAACTTTCCTGGAGTTTGGGTGTCTATAGTCTGTATCATCTTTCGAAACAAAGCATGGGGTGGGCGTAGTATGCGTAGAAGCGCTACGCGAAGCTAGGCGAAGACGTTCTCGCACTACGCGAGCAAGCGTGCGTAGTAGCTTGTCGGACCCGTTCGCGAGGCATTTTTCTTGCTCGGAAGCGCGTTGTGCATGTTCGGGCGCTGTCTGCGTGCTCGGGGGATCATAGCTCGCGAACTTACCTATGCGGTGGGCTATGGGCGCAGCCATCTTGTTTTTTGTCCCGCCCGCTCGCATTGCCTCATTTCCTGGTCCCGGTCACGTATAATGTGTTTGCGTTCTGCAATTCATGTTCAGGAATGCTATCTACTTGTTCGCGACGACTAGTGCGTGTTAGCGAGAAATATCGCGCAAACTTACCCACGTGTTCGCAACTGGCACGGCCATCTTGTTTTTCACTCTATGCCACAGCTTTCCAAACTTTTCATGTTGGTGACACACCCTTTTGGCAATCTTTTTTTAGGTACTAGTTAATGTGAGCGAGCGAGCTCGAACCACCTAAGAAGGGTTTGGGGGGGTTGAAAAAGTAGTGGGCAAATGGTGCATTTCCAAGAAAATTTGAGAAAGCAGGAAGGGTAATAAAGCAATTCTGAATCTGTTCTAACAAAGACAGTGACTGGCAAACTGAGTGTAAGCAAGGTTAGGTTTGTGCATGAAAGAGGAATATAATCATGCACACGTTGACACATGCCCCAGTGATTTACTGCACAAAAATGGTGGGTGCATGCACTGCCAACCCTTTCAACCACGCACAAAGTCTGCCTGCTGCCTTGCTGAATATGAGTTATACAAAAATCAATTCAAGAAGGGGGAATTGTGAGTGATAAAACAATCATGCAACTTATCAGCCGGTCTCTGCGAATTGTACTCAGGTGGGACCACTTTCCTCCACGCAGCGCGCCAAAAGGCAACAGAAAATAAGATGAGTCATATGTTTTTCCATATAGCACTTTGAGGTAGAATTAACTGCATATAAGAAATAAGGACCAATACATATATGTCATAGAAATTGTAAATATAAAAATGTATGGGGACACAATATATATCTCACGAAAACCGCTCATTGATTTTAAAAAATATATATGATTTGTAATATAACACACATACATTTCCAAAATATGATGTCCTTTTTGAGTAACAATATGTAAATATGTGCAAGAATGAAAAACTTGGAATAAAAACAACAGCCTTCTTACTTTGTGTGCAGATTCCGTTTTGAAGATGAGAATACTTTTGATAACTAACTGCATCAGGTCTATCGATCTGGTCTTCCATTGAGGCTGGAGTGGCGCTGGAACAATTAAAATGCACCATTTGCCCAAACTTTTTTGTTGTTGTTATTCTCTGGGGAAGAACTCCCTTCCACAAACCCCTTTAACCACATAGCTGCTGTGGTTATTTTTCTCCTGTGCTGGATATTGCCATTTCCCATTGTTCATGACGAGCTGGGCTCGTCATCAGTGTTTGAGGAGGCTACACCATGACGAGCCCAGCTCGTCATCAGCCTCGAAGGGGTTAATGTCAATTAGACTTGCTCTCGACATAACTTCCACCTTTAAAACTTTTACACCCTACCACTTTTAAATATCAGCAGCCACCACTGTCGACAACACATAAACCTTCATTAAATGGAGGGAGTGAGCAACATGGTGACACAAGTCCACAGCCAGCACATCTGATCACACCAGTCAAGCTACAATGAATCCTGTTATGGGGCAGAAATGCCACACTCGCTGCACAGTTTGAGGTGGCACTGACCTTTTAAAATCGTAATCTCATCTGTCTAAAAAAGAAAATATGCTTTAGGCCTGCCTGTGACCTAAATGAGTGCCTCCCACTCACAGCTTTCTCATGCAGCCATACTTACTGCTCATGTAGCCAGTGGCAATCGAGGGAATCTGCAAGGCACTCAGCTGATTATAATTATACATGTCTTCCAGACCCCTTTATCTATTTGCTGCAATTTTGGCTAGTTAGATAAATGAAAGCCGTCTAACAAGTATTCTTAAGCTTTGCAGCTGTCAATTTAGAGTTTGTCGTTGTTCAAAGGGGTGTAATTTCTGAAATTTGTGTTACCCTCGTATTCATTGCTTGATTTTTGCTCACTAGAAAGTGTTACGCATAGTCATTGAAATGCCACTCAAATTTACACTGAATTTATGAGATGTCACACATGGCAATCTAAAACTTTGGCAGCTATGCACTTTTCACTCTTCACAAGCTCTAGGGCACCTCCGGCACTGTGCACTGGCGGCGGGCCCCTGGCCTCGGAACTCCAGACTGGCTCGGGAGGTGGTGGAGGAGTCAAGGAGGCCCCTCCATTTAATTTGCAGATTCCGGGGTACCGGTGATGCAATATTTCTTCCCTAGCTGAAGTAATCCAGTCGTCCAGGTCACTGGCTCCCTGGTGAGGCAGAGTTGCTTTGGAAGCAGCACAGCAGTTTTTCCCCCTTGAACCAGGACTCGATGTTCCTCTCCACACCTGGCGGCCTCGAGAAGCACCATAAGCTGTGCACGGTCCAGGCTGGGGCACGCAGCTCACTGACCTGACTAACTCCAGTGACGCTCTGCTCCACCGCCTTCGTGCCTTAATCGTTTTTTTTCCCAAAGGGCAGGGACAGTCAGGCGTGCAGTTGGGTGACTCAGCCATGCAAATAGGAGCGTACCGGCGTTATGCCAGTTGAGCTATCAGGCCAGGCCTAGTTGTTGGTAGTGGGGCTGTCCCAGGGCCAGCAGCTGGGCTAAAATAAAGCTGGACTCCGCCTCCCGCCTCAGACTGGAATATCGGCATGTATAGCCGTGATCTTTAAAAATAGTGATCTTACTTTTAAGGCAATCTAAAACCTTGGCAGCTATGAAGGAGTGCGAGAAAATAAACACTGCGTGCGATCGAAAATTTGGGTCCTTTTCTCTCACAACGCAAGTGCTTTGTCGCGCAAACCACAGGGCAGAAAACAACAAACTGTGGCAATTACAATGCAAAGAGAGGGATCTGGATCGCCAGTGCGGCGTGCTATGCGAACAGAGCACCCAAAGGAAAACCAAGTTAAAGGCCGACAACTTCCGAGTGCCTGGGATGGGGCTCTGTGGTCACTGCTTCTCAAAAGGAACACAGCCGCGTTCTCAGGTCTCGCTCGTCTAATGCTTCTTCTTCCACTGCATATTTCGCACTGAATGCAAATGCAACTTCCAAGAGAGCATTCCCCTTATCTGCCGCGCAGACGTCCTCATCCCGCGACACACCCACACATGGGACGCGACACAGTACTGTGTCGGGACACACAGTTTGGAAAGCTGTGCTCTATGCTATGGTTCTGGGCCTAGTTTTCTATCCAGCTTTAATCTTTGCAATATTTACTTATTTTCACTGTTTTTCTCACTTTTTTTATCATCTCTGTCTCTCTGTCCCTAAGTTTATATTTTGTGATTTATTTCTACTTTCACTGTGATTTTGTTACTTTTCTACTGTTTTATTTTACTTCTTAATTCAAACTCCTACTTCTTCCCCCTAACTTTATTTTTTCCTTCTTTTCTTTTCTGCCTCCACCCCAGAACCATGGCCAAGGGCAGCAGTACCGGCTCCAAGGGCAAGGCGCCTGCGCCCAAGAGCCGGCTGCCTTGCGGCAGAATGCGCCCTGCAGGGTTGCAGGCCCCCCAACTGTTCGGAGAGGCGGAGGTGGCCGCCTTGGTTTTCTTCGTCCAGCTCCACCTCCCCTTGACCTTTGCAGCAGGCGGCAGGCCAGGCTCCGGGTACCTTACCCAGGAGAGTCACCGACGGTGGGCGAAGGTGCGCCGGGCAGTCTTCCGCTGCTCGGGGATCCGGCGCACCCACGAGCAGTCCACCGGTGGTCGCACATCCTGGACTGGGAGCAGGACCTGTTGGACCTGCTAGGTGTCGAGGTCGTGGGCTTGGTGAGTAGCTAGTAATATATAGTAGTATAAGTATTGTGTATAATTCTTGGACGAATAACACGATTACTGGTGCGCTTAGTTACATTGCAGATCAATGCAGTTTCAAAATCTTCTGTGAGGGGCGTGTCCAAGATGGCGACCTAGTCGGACGTGGGTCTCTGCGGCTCCCCGTCCTGAACCCTGCCAAAAGCCCTTAATTGCGCCACCTTATCTCTCCAAACCCTCGAGTGACCCTGAAATCGAGGGCCGACAGCAGCTGCGACCCTCGGAGTGCCGCCGCAGCACTTACTTCACCAAATGTGGCTCTCCGGGGCCGAGACGACCCAGCGGCGCTCCCCCGTAATGGCGGCCGCCTGAAACCGCCAGCCGCCTTGAGAGCCTCTTGTTCCCGCCTCGGCGGACTGGACGGCGGGGCCACTGCCTGCCACACCCACGGAGGCGACCCATGATATTTGGCCCGGGATAAAGGCCCCCTGCTCGGCATTATACTCTGCCATTGCGACCCGGCCGGAGGTGTGGAAGGGCCTGGCCGGGAGACGTGAAAATCGAGGCCCCCGGCTTTGGGGCCTAAGGGTGAGGACTCCAGCGACGCTGGTGGCGCGAGAGCAGCCCCCGCTGATGGCCGCAAGCACCCGGTGCCCCCCACAGAGAGCGGCCCTCGCTGATGGCCGCAAGCACACGGTGCCCCCCACAGAGACCTGAAGGTCAGCGGCCACTGCTTTGGAGTGACATCGAGACCCGGCCGGAGGTGTGGAAGGGCCCGGCCGGGGGACACGAAAATCGAGGCCCTGGCTTTGGGGCCTAAGGGTGAAGACTCCGGTGACACTGGTGGGGTGGGAGCGGCCCCCGCGGACAGCCGCAAGCACCCGGGGCCCCCCACAGAGATCTGAAGGACGGCGGCCACAGCTTTAGAGTGGCGGGGCAGCTGCTCCCCTGCGGGGCCCACAATTACCAGAGGTGGCGGCGAGGGAAGCCGGAGGACAGAGGCAGTAGCAGAGTGTAATACAGACGCCGGCACCATGATACAGCAGCATCAAAGGCGGAGGTGAGGAGAGTGGGGGAGGGCATTGTGGGAGGGGCTCGGGGGGCACAATCGAGCACCGGCGGGCGGGCGGACAGGCTAGGCCTAAGGGCTGTGCTCTGCTGAGGGCCGGAGACACGACACAACGATCCCCAGCGTGGTTGTAGTGCAGTTGGGCACCACATACTGTGTGTGGAGGGGACGTGTGATCGCCAGGAGGCCATCTGAGAGTCGGGACAGTTGTTTGAGGGGAAAGGCCTGCCTCGCCACCACACCCCACCTGGCGGCTGAGGACCCCCCCCCTAATCATTCGCATAGCACGGCAGTGGCATGCAAGTGTGCCCTCTGAGGACCAGCCTGCTGTTTGGGTGTCCTCTGTAGCCTCCGGGCCCTGAATAATGCCATAGCATCTGGGAGCCCGCCGGCTCTGAAGCATCCCGATCGGGATGGGAGAGCGGGAAGCTATCGCCTGCTGACATCCTAGTGGACAGAATAGAGCGCCGACTCACCCGCAGCGCGGTCTGCTCTTCCCCCGGGGCTCACTGGGCCATCGCGCTTTCCCCTGACCCCCCTCCCGGGGCCGCAGACCAGGTCGGTCCCATCGGCAGTGCGGGGCATGGCGGGCCTAAGGGGGAAGAAAGGGAACCAGACACTCCCGGAGATGTTGGCCAAATCTAAGCCTCGGTCCAGCAAGGACCCACCCTTCCCGAAGACCGCGGGGATACCGTCGGACTTGACCAGCGATCAAGTGCCCATCACTAGATCTTTTCTGGAATCGCTGTTTAATTCCCTCAGGGAGGACTTTAAGTCCTTGAAACAGGAAGTGGCGGGGGAAGTCCGGGAACTCCGGCGAGATGTGGAAGGTCTCAGAGAGAGAGTGGTCGCTATTGAAGAGGCTGACCAGACCGAAGTGATGAGATCAAACAGCTCCAGCAGGAGGTCTTGCGACTCACTGACCAACAGGTGGACCTTCAGGCCCATGCAGAGGACCTCAAAAACCGTTCCCGTCGCAACAACATACGGGTCCGGGGAGTGCCTCAGAAAACGGAAGGGTCGGACATCCCCAGCTACCTGCAGGATCTTTTTCGGGACATCTTAGGGGAACCTGCCGACTTCAACGTCCGCATCGACAGAGCACATAGAGTTGGGCTTCCTAGGAGAGCTTCTGCCCCGCCACCAGACATCTTGGCCTTTCTCCCTGACTTCCCGCTCAAGGAGAGGATTCTCAGGGAGGCCGACGTGCACAGCCCCTTCACTTTAAAGGTCACCCTATCGCCTTGTACCAGGACCTTTCGGCCATCACTTTGCAAAAACGGAAGGAATTCAAAGTAGCAACGGATTTCTTACGGCAACAAGAAGTCACATACTCCTGGGGCCACCCTTTCAGACTGATTCTTAAATGGAACGGCACCCTGCACCAAATGCGCTCGCTCAAGGACACCTGCCCTCTTCTGGGCCTAGAAATGGAAAACGATGAACCAGCGATGAAAGCGTCACAAGGACCTTCCAAAGGCGGGTAGCAAACGGTGAGCCGTAGAAGATCCCCAACACATCGCTTGAAGCCTGCCGCCTCCGTCATCACGCAAGAAAGGGCAACAGCGGTAGCTGAGGTGGCCCGAGAGAATTCACCTCCTGAATAATTTGTGCACACACTTTGCTCAAGTGATGGGGGTGACGGGCGGGGGGCCGGGTTGGCGCCACTGGAGATGACCCCTATAAGAAACTTCACCACGGCCCTGTATGGACTGGCAGGACTGGGACTGTACATTTTTCTGATCTGGGAGTTGGGGGGGGAGTTGGGTGGGGGGGGATGACCATCCTGCTTTGCAAATTGGGGCTTTGGGCAGAGGATGCTGGGTTGAGAGTTGGGATGCTGGGGAAGGGAGGGGAGGGGCAGGTTCTGGGTAGAGGGGGGGCACTGATTGTTTTTGGGATGTTTGTGGGGGGGTGGTTGGGACAAAGACCGGGGATGGGGCTGAGGGTGGGACCCAGTGTGTCGGGAAACTGTATGGGAAAGATTCGCCCTTCGATTCATCTTACTCAAAGATTGGCATAGGATGCGCTCGCGCTCTTTCCCTCAGCAGTTCTTCTCCTCGCTCCCGACAAAGAAGGCAGGTGTTGCCATTTTGGTCTCCAGGGGCTTTCGGGGATGCGTGGGGGAGATTAAAGGCAGATTGCTAGCACACACTTTCCTCGTGGGGGGACAGCGCTTTACGATTGCCTCACTATATGCCCCGAATTCTGGTCAGGAAACCTTTCTGAAACAGGCTGCTTCCGAATCCTTTCAATCCCTTAACTTGCCTCTGCTTATTGGGGGGGACCTCAACTTAGTAATGGACTCAAACATGGACAGGTCGGGCCATCGGTATGGGGACAAGGGAACCATACCAGCTGCTGGTAGGGATTGGCTGCGCGACAAAGGTCTAGTGGATCTATGGAGATCCTCTCACCCCACCACATCACACTTCACGTTCTACTCTCACATCCACCACACTTATGCCAGGCTAGACCACTTCTTGGGCTCCTCTGAATTGCCCCCCATCCTTAAAGACATAACCATTACCCCTGCGGCGTTATCGGACCACGACGCTGTGGAACTAACACTACAGGTCCCCAGGTCCTCGCGCCCTCCTGGTACTTGGCGGCAGCGCGAGACCCTATTACAACGACAGGAAGTTACCAAACAACTACACGCACGCCTCACCGACTACATGGCCACTAACGACACTCCCGGGACTCCTGTGACTGCCCTATGGGGGGCCTTGAAGGCGGTGGCCCGAGGCGAGCTCATTGCCATCGCCGCAGCAGAGGCCAAGGACCGCAAAGCGAAAAGGGACGACCTCACAGCTCGGGTCTCTGAACTCGAGAGGGTCCATAGCCGCACCGGCGCCCCGGGGGTTTGGAAACAATTGAAGACCGCCAGGGCCCAACTGGCCAGCTTAGACACCGACCGCGCGGAATTCGCAGCTCTGCGCCTCCGTCATTCTTACTATGTCGGGGGGAATAAAACAGGCCGCTTGCTTGCTAGCGCCCTGAGGGCAAAGGCCCAATGCTCTCAGATCACTAACCTGACAGATGACTCCGGTCAGGACATTTCAGGCGAGACCCAGATTGCGGAGGCGTTCAAGACGTTTTATGCTACATTATATAAGGCGGACTCTGTCTCGCCGGAGGATGTTCGTAACTATCTAGAAACTGCAAAGGTAACGGAGCTGTCTCAGGACAATGTGGACTCCTTGGACGCCCCTATCCGCCTGGACGAAGTCCTAGCTGCTATCTCCCGCCTCCACCCTCTTAAATCCCCGGGACCAGACGGATTCTCATCCGGGTTTTATAAAACTTTCAGCCAGTTGCTGGCTCCGGTCCTTACCCGGCTCTTCAACTCCTTCGAGGGCCCGAGCTCTATTCCTCCAGACATGCTGGCGGCCGAGATTATTGTGCTACCTAAACCAGGCAAAAAGCCGACCTGTTGCCCCGCGTTCCGCCCCATATCCCTACTTAACCTGGACCTGAAGATCTTTACAGGGATCTTAGCTGCGCGCCTAGGCCCTTGCCTGCCCGGTATCCTGGAGCCTGATTAGTCCGGCTTCGTCCCAAATCGCCAATGCAGCGACAATACTAAATGTATACTACACCTGATTGATAAAGCTCACTTCCAGAACTCGGACTCCGCGTTATTGGCTATTGACGCGGAGAAAGCGTTCGACCGAGTGGACTGGCTCTACCTCCAGCAGGTCCTGCGCCACTTTCGGGTGGGAGATCGTTTTCAGGCCTGGATTGCGAGCTGCTACCACCGTCCCCAGGCCAGTGTCCGCATAGGCGGTCTGCGCTCTGACCCTTTTGAGATTCAGAGGGGCACGAGGCAGGGGTGCCCCCTTTCGCCCTCTACGTAGAACCTCTAGCGCAAAAGATCCGTGACAACCCCACCATCCGAGGGATGACCTTTGGTCGGGAGCCCCACGTGATAAGTCTCTATGCCGATGACATCATCGCCGCCCTGGATCGCCCGGACTGCTCCGTCCCCGCCTTTCTAGCAGAACTGGAATCCTTTGGGGCCGTCTCCGGCTTCAAAATCAACAAAGGGAAATCCCTTATATTACCCTTGGGCAAGAACGCTCAAACGCATACCCCTCCACCTGCCTACGGAGGAGGAATCCCATCGGCAGCACATCTCCCCTACCTAGGCATCACGCTTACTGCTTCCACCGCCTCCACGATGACTCTCAACTATACGGCCCTATCCTCCTGGATTCGATCCGACCTTGCACGTTGGGCCAAATAGCCACTCTCCCTACTAGGTTGTGTCGCAGCGATCAAGATGTCAGCCCTGCCTAAAATTCTGTATTTTTTCCAGACTCTCCCGGTGTTCCCCCCTGCGGGTACCATCCAAGCCCTCCAAGCCGCCATCCATCATTTCATTTGGGAGGGCAAACGGGCGCGCCTATATAAACACCTAGCCTACCGGAGCCCGGACGAGGGATGTCTGGGTGTCCCCAATCTTTTGCAATATTTCCAGGCCGCGCAACTCCGATTTCTGATGGAGTGGTTCAGACCGGAGTCCGAGAAGCGCTGGTTATTCCAAGATAGGGCAATGGCAGGCACCTCCCTTTGGAGGGTCCCTTTACTTCTCAGACAGCACCGACCACGCTATCTCCTAAAGTCTCCTATCACTCGCACTGTCATGTAGGTCTGGAACGCGGTCGCGGTCAAAAGGGGAATTCCCACCTTCTCCTCTCCCCTATCGCCGGTTTTGGACAATCGAGAGTTCCCGCCGGGCAACGCCCCCAGGGCTTTCCCACAATGGCGAGGCATCAGTAGCTTCTCCACTGGTCATCTCTTCGAGTTGCAGGGTTTCCTCCCCCTTAAGGACATATCTCAAAGTTATGACGTTGTTTCACCTCATCTATTTCAATACTTCCAGCTCTGACACTGGCTTACCCATCCTGACGTCGCACCCCTGGTTGGCAGGCCCATGACAGCCTTCGAGAAGTGGCTGGTGACGAAAGACTCAGACAAGCACCTTATAACGGACCTTTACAAAATGCTTACTCCCACTTCCCCACCGGGCAAGTCAGCAGGCCAAAAGAGATGGGAGGCGGAGCTTGGGAGGGCCTTATCAACCCAAGAATGGCGTTCTGTCTACTACAGAGCTGCCCACACCACCCGCAACACTGCCTCCAGGGAAGCGGCGGCGAAGTTGGCCATATACTGGCATCTCACACCGGTCCGGCTCAATAAGGGTAAACCTACACGAAGCACGCTATGTTGGAGGGGCTGCGGGGAACTGGGCACCCTGACTCACCTCCTCTGGGACTGGCGTGAAGTCCAGGACTACTGGAAGGCTATCTTGGACGAGATTGACTCCACATTCGACACAGAAATCCCCAGATCCCGGCATACACCCTCCTGGGCTTACCCAACGCACTCACTTTCCCCCTGAAATCTCAGAAGGGTCGCCAAATGGGGGTTGCCATGAAGGCTGCAACACAACACGTCCCATCTAACCCTGGGCGAAGCACTACGCTACGCTCGCAGAATTTGCGAAGTTTGCGCAACTTCGCACTACGCGAGCTGCACGTAGCACAGTGCGAACACGCGTAGTGCAGCGTAGCGTAGTGCAGTGCTCATTCTTTGCTTGTTCGCGGTCCTGAATGTCATGTTCACAACCGCGAGCAAGCAAAATGACATCCCGGCAGGATTCTCAACGCGGGGATGTAAGGTTTCTCATTGTGAGTGGTTGCGCATGCTCGCGACCGCTCTCAATGAGAAACTACCAGTTCGCGTTGAGAAAGCTGCAGCTCGAGTAATAATCTACTCGAGCAGCAGAAAACTACAGCTCGCACTGAGCAAGATGCCGTTTTCAATGATTGCACAGTTCCGGATGCTTGTCCGCACTGTGCAATCATTGAAAACACATCTTGCACAGTGCAAACATGCTACTACGCAGCTCGTGTAGTGCTACGTGAAGTTCGCGTAGTGCGAAGCGCACTTCGCGTAGCTTTGCGTAGCGCTACTTCGTGAACTACGCCCACCCTTAGTCCTATCCCTGTGGGGCTCCACCACCAAACCCACTCACACGGGTTGGCTACATAAAATATGGTTTACCCTAGGCATGGAGCGCATTCACACCACGCTCACGCATTCCACGGCTGCTTATCAGAAAGTGTGGCTTCCGCTGCTCTCCATTCTATCCAAGGAATTCAATGAGATCACATGTCCCAAGTACCTGCGCATTTTATGACTCACAGCGACTACGAATGACTCCGCAAATTCATCTGAATGATGGTATCGACTACTACACGACTATCACGCTGCTTGTCGTCGTAAATCCTCTTTCTATGTTTGCGCACTTGGTAGTAATATAATCACAATGGAGAAAGGACTCTTGTTTACAGCCGTGTTTTCCAGCCCGGCGAGTTAAGGGATGGCCGTTTGTTGTAGCGTCTGATACCCGAGTCGAACGGTAGGTTTTTGACGTAATTCACACTATCACGGGGAAACACGCAGTGTTGATCGGACAGGCTTTAAAATGGATTTGTCCATTTTATTTATAGTATCGTGAACCGGGATTCGAGCGAGACCAAAGACTGACAGAAAGAGGCTCGCAGGTAAATGCGTGTTCCTTTATCCGCTTATTTACTAACATCTTTGAATAGTACCGCGTATTGACGGGTGATTTTTGTTTATTTAGGTCTCAGTTCATGTAAGCGAGACTCTGATAATCTGCAGGTGAGCCGTTTTCTGAGTTTTATATGTGTTGAACTACACTTGAGTTCACTTTAGGCATGTTATTCAAAATAACGCTTGTTTACCCCTTATCTCTGTTGCAGATAACGCAACTTGCATAATATCACAGGTAACTTCTTCCGTTTTGATCTCAGACATAACCAAAGTATTTACCATTAGATATTCGTCATTAAGCACATATTTATTTTTTGTAGAACGCTGCCAAATATCAAACACAAGATAAATAAGTGATCCACATTGTTTTCAAAAACTTAGGGTAAGAACCTAATCGAATAAATACAGTTCATTGATTTAAAGTGCCTGTACAATTCAACAAGAGTAACACATCTTCCTTGTTTGTATTTTCTTAACAGACCCCCGACGAAGTGGTAACAAGCCCCGAAATGCATTGGGTTTTTTCATTTGATTTGTGTGTTTTGAAATTCTATTCTTGTGTTTATTGGCATTCATAAAGTTATTAATGAAATAACTACTGGTCTTGCAAGTAAAATGTATAAATGTGAATTTAAATGCGATATTTCCATGAAGAAATACTGGTAAAAATAAATTGAATAGTTTAAAGGATAATTGTATTTTTGCAGTGCGTACTAGAGTCCTGGTGACTCAACACACCAGGCCACATTCATTCTTGTCCCACATGTTCGGCACATTGGGTGGGGTGGGAGTGGGGAGGGGGTTAAAGTTGGGGTTTTTCCTTCTTGCGATTTCATTGCCGCACCGGAAGGAGCGTTCATACTCCCAGCACTACGGTATTGTTTCACCAAATGCAAGTAACCAAACATGTGATTATTGGACACTGCATATTTCTCTGCCTGATTGCCTTATATGCCTACTATATCTCTATTGCAATGTTTTGTATACTGATGCTCATGAAACTAATAAAACAAATTTGAAATTAAAATCTTCTGTGATTGTATGACACTGGTGCTGCTCAGCACTTCTCTTAATTGTTTGTAACTTTGCGCTAGCTTGGGCAGATTATTGATGTTAGAGTTTACTTTAGAGAACTCAAGTTAGTTAATGCTATTGCTGGATAGAGTCTAGTCCTTCCATTGTCCTTCAGTGAAATAGTGGTGGATGGATAATAGGTTTACTTAGTATTAGTTCATATTTTTTACAGTCTGCATGATGCCTCCTCTGTCACTGAATGCTTCTTACCCCAGTCCTCCATAGAACTTTTTTGTAGTTTGTTTAGTGAGTGGTAGGCTTAGCAATAGCATTGTCAGTCAGTAGCAGAACAATATATGATGCAACCAATCAACAGTTTGGTGTATGCACAAATTTATGCATGTGTCCTCCATCTCATCTATGCATTTTTGCTGGCAAAAATAAAAATGGAAATGCAGACTTACTGAACAATTGGCCCGTTTGGAATAGGTGGTGTAGGTCAGGTGGTACTGGCTTCGTTAGTATTCTGCAATCAGAATGATTATGGAAGATTTGATTAGTGTTCATATAAGTAGACGGTCCATGAATCCTGCAAGACAGTAGTCATTTAGATAGGTCAATTTTATTGCAATTGTTGTTTCCTAAAATGTTTGAGCGTTTTTTTTAATGATTTGTTTCACAGCACTCAATGTTTCTCTCTTTCTTCAGGGCAAGAAGACAGGGTCCGAGTCAGCAGGACAACCACCAGAGGAGCGCTCCTCTGCTGAGGATCCTGCTGCTGGCCCCAGTAAGTCCTACAGTGCTTATATTATTAACAATTATATTTCCCTAACTTTTAACGCACCTTATTTTTTCCAAACTTTTAATTACGCTTCCTCCTAATTACATTTTTAACAAGACCTTCTTTCATCTTCATTATTTGTTTTCCAAATTGTGGGTATCCCTTCCTTTCAGTTCCTTCAAACTGCCTCTGTTATGACTCTCTGTACTACTATTAGACTGTCTGTAGCTAAGCTTGCCCTGTTGGCTACTCTTTAGTTAAAGTTTTCTTTTGAATAAAGCTGTGATAGAACAATAGTTGTAGCCACTGGGTCCACTCCTGTCCTTTGCATTGTCCTCTTTAATCTCTAGGCTTTGACAATCCCCACCAACAAAATGCGCAACCAGATGTTTGTCTAGTATTTTTTGTTAGGGTAGTAGTACATACTACTATTACTGTTGTGGGTATTCTGCACAGCCACATACAGAACTAGGCACAAGAAAATAGGATGTTGGTGATGGGAGGTTGGACCTTACTTACACCTCACTCAGAACCCACAATTCACTGACCGACTAGCTATAGTGTCTCAGTCATTAGTCATTATTATGTCCCGAACCCCCACATGAAGATACCGAATGATTTTATTACACAACCCATAACATAACACCCTTTCGCTCACTCACTCGTGTAAGTCCACTACAACACAGACACTCCAAGTATACCACAGAGTCTATGTGCAAGTTCAAAAGCTTTATTGTTTTCAAATAATAACAAGCTTTGTAAGTTGTTCCATGAAATTACATCCAGCTCCAACATGCAAAATAAAGAAGATTAAAAGTAAACATTTGTACAACTAATGCATGATAGGCATCTGTGTGAATTGTGGGAGAACCCTCACCATTAAACGTATACTGGTTACAAGCATCTTTCGTAAGCTCTGCAAATCAGTATAAAATAATACAATTATGCAAGCTTTTTGCAGTCATGCCAAAAAGTGTAACATTATGGCTAAGCAATAGGGCCTAACCGAACTATATAAAAAAGTGGCTTGTTTTTCAACCTCTTCACTTGTATGCAACACTCATGTGGCATCAAAGGCGTCTTACTGTGCAACAACCTGCGAAGTAACATGCGCAAAAGAGTAGACATGAATCTAAAATGGTTACATGGCTCAGGCTAACTTTCCAAAGACTACAGTAGGAGTACGGATGATATGACTCTAGGGACCACATATAATACTACTAATGTCTGTCTACTGACTCTACTGTAGTACGCAATTTGGACTAGTGATGATTTATGTTGTACTTTAACTGTTTTTTCAATCTTCCTTCGTGGTGAAACCGAGTAAAACAGCGGGAGGTGTACAGGCATCTAAAAAGGTGTTCTTGTTTTTATAGGTACACTACCAGTACCAACCACCAGTGGCGACGGGGCCAGCGGTGATGCCAATGCTGCCATCCAGGAGGAGGCAGGAGATGCGGCACCTGCAGGTACACCAGTGGGGGAGGAAACAGCAGCAGTGGGCGGTGGCAAGTTATATTCATTACTTTTTGGCATTACTAGCTGGAAGGGGAACACTTCACTCACTGTTCTGTGAGACTTATTAAGTGTGTATGAACTTGAAGTTGTACTGAACAATATACAACGGTTGAAGAAGAGAAGACACCCTTTACTTAGCATTACCAATGCATTAGCAATAGCATTACCAGCGTGAGTTGAGTAAACAAAGGCCTCTTCTATCAGACTCCAACTCAGCTGTGAAAGTTATGGAGAAGACTAAAAGTCAAATCAGATGACCTTGATGGATGTGTTGAACAAAAAGGGAAAGAACTAGGTTGGAAGAAGGAAAGACGAAAAATATGTAATACTACTAGCAGAGAAGGATACTTTGGGAGAAGCATGTAGGTGGCTAATATAAATCAGATGCATGGGTTGTTGAAGGTTGGGTGGAAGGTGAAAGAAGATGCCTGCCTGGGTGGGCAACACAATATGGGTGGATAGTGGATAGCAAGAATCATCAGCTGTGTTTGTGTCAAACCCAAAGCCAAGGCAAGGAAGGAAGGAGTGGGCGCATAGGTGGCTGTTGGTGAAAGTGAAACCAGCTAAGGTTTGTTAAGCGATACCTTTAAACAAAAGAATGATAGACATTTACTTTTAATGGATGGCTGCCCCCTGGATGGATTGTATTCATCATAGGTGGAGACTGTCATTGGATGCAGACGAGTCTTACTTTGAAGATAATGTAAAAGAAAGTGCGCCAGAGTAGCAAAGCAGAGGGTCATCAGATATTATATAAAAGTAGGATTTCATTTCAAAATACAGTTGATGACTCAGTAGTTTGCAAGCACATCATATATATTATCAAGCGCCTTCCTCTGAATCCAAGGACTACTTCCTACCTATCTTATTTTTTTTTGATTTTTATTTATATGTGTACTTACCAGTAATTGTCCACAATCCATAGTTTGCTCCCTCCACCCTGCCCCTCTCCACGTCACCGCCCGCCAGCACTCCCACCTCTGACCGCTACTGGACTGATATGTCGTTCCATATAAGTAATGAACATTGGATCATAAGTATATTATATTATTATTAATCTGCCTTTTTGTAGTCGCCAGGGCACAGTGAAAGTGAAATTGAGCAATTGCCCTTCATGTAACAGAGAGAGTATGGCCAGTGCCATCCGTAATCGAAAAATATACGAGCTTCCCCACCTGCAGCTTAGTTAATAAAAGTAACAGGCGTCTGCGTATTGACTTATATGTTGGTGTTGGACGCAAGCTTAGCTGACTGAGCTGGCTTGCCGGAAAGCAGCCTACAACAAGGTTATCTAATTTATGTAAACTAGAGAGAACAAAAAGACTGGTGTTCTTCTGTGTACTGGAATCATCCATAGTACTAGGGCAAGTATAATGCCGGAAAAAAACTCCAACAAATGTTAGAGGCCCGGGAAGCAGGAGGATAGATACTTAAAGTAACCACAAATGTTATGTACTGCGCTTGCTAGTGCTACTGTGCTACTATGTGTTGAATTCATTTTGTGTTACTGTTTTGCTAAGAGTTTTGGTTACAATTCTGTTTCTTTCTTTATAGATACTCTTTCCCAAAAACCAACAAGGAAGGAGTTGGCAGTCAGGGCCCGGCAACGGAAACTGCAGGCCATCGTTGATGAATACCGCCGGCTGGTGGCTCAGGTCGAGGAGGAGGCGGAGGAGGAGAAGGCGGCGGCAGCAGCTGCTACCTCGTCCAATGCCCTGGGCCCCAGCCAGGCCCCACCTGCAAGAGTACGGCGCGGCAGTCAGGCAGCTGCCCACCACCGCCATTTGTCAACATCTTCCGACCCCTCACAAAGATGCAAATGTAGGTGCCGTGCATTTCGCCAGGAACTTCTCCTCCGGAAGGCAGAGCTGGAGGACCAATTAGAGGACCGCGTCAACATCCTGGTGGACAAACATCTTAAAGCCCGCCGATTATAGATGGACCCTGTTGATTTGCCCCTTTTTTAATACTTTTGTTGGTGGGAGGGAATTGGGTGTTGGGGTTCTCTTCTTTTTAAGAAAATTTGTTGGACTTTGACATTGGTTGGGGTTAGGGAGAGGGGTGGGTGAGGTGTGGGATAGGCTATTTTTGTAAAGAAAATAAATGTTATTTATTTATACTTACACATACGATGTTAATGTTTTGTGGTGGGGTTACTGTTTCACGAATTAATGTACGTCACAAGGTTTACTTGCAGATGCAGGGCAGCAGCCAGTGTTTTTGATTTAAATAATATTGTGATATTCAAACAGATAGATGCGGTACCCCTCACTGAGTTATATTTGTCCTACTAGTACTACCAGTACTACCAGTCGCTCCTCCTACTCCTTTATACCTCCCAGCAAACTTACTTTACCTGTGATTGATGAGGATTAAGTTCGGCAAAGCAATGGCTGCATGGTTTCCTAAGAGAATGGAGAAGATGCCGTGGTTGTGGTGGTAATAGTAGACACTGGCACTAGCATTTGCAAAAAAAAAAAAAAGAGACAGTCATTTGCCTGGGAGAGACTGGGGGAGTAGTAGAGAATTACAGTACATAAGAAGACTGCCAAATAAACAAGATTTCAACTGCTAAACTAAAAGTAAACAAAGGTGTCGGGACTGCCTACTACAAGAAGCTAAGAATTTAAACTGTAGTTGTGTTGAAGGAGTCACTTAAACACAATCCAAATTGGTAAACTTTAATGCTGTAAATTCAATCAATGCCGACAATTAATTAAGATGTATTCGGTGGGTCCCTTTTGAAAATTAATTGGCTTGTACATACACTGAGCATGGGTGGTCAAGCAGCAGAAGATCCTCGCCCTGCCACGTAGATGTTTAATTAGTGTTGCTTTCACCACATCTGCCCCACCAAGCGTGTGATTAATTGTTGGTGTAGATTTGATGTAGTCACATCACACCTCAATATAAAACCACACAGCCCGGGGGAGAGGGTTAGGGTTTGATGAATGGATGGGAAGGGGAGTTAGGGAAAAGGTTTGACAAAGAAAAACAGTACGCATGGAGACAACAGAAGCAAAACAATGAAGACGATGATGATCCACTATCCAATAAATCTATAAACTAAAGGTAGAAAAGGAAATGCATGCATGATGAAGATAACTTGAAGGTTAATGTGTAGTACTTAACTACTACTACACAATTCGACAGTACAATGAAGTAGTATTATATGAAATTTGCCTTGGCTGTATGCCCTCAGAGAAACCCTAATTACCTGCTGTATCGGGGTGAAAGCTAGCAAAGAAAATTAAAAAATAGTTGTAGGGAGCAACTAGCAAACAATGTCACACAGTCATAAAATGAATGAAGAGACAAAAGGAATCAAATTATTAAAAATCAAAAAATGATACTAAAGTTACTTTATTATCCAGCTCCAAATGTGTAGTTGTATCTCGTCATTCATCTTGGTCCTCCCTTCCATGGACACTCTGAACATCATTCTTGGGTGCCACTGGCTGGCTGATGAGGATTGGTAAGGTAAGTGTGAGTTGTTGCTCCAAGTATAATAGCACTGGGTAAAAGGCCGGCCTGTAAGTGTTGATAGGAAAACAAAAGGGGTATTGAAAAATAAATGAATGAAAAAAACCATCAATTATGCGGTAGTGCAAAAAGTCAAGACTCTTGAGCGAGAAGACTGAGGCGGCCTTGATACATTGTGTCTACTCTACTAGTTACACAGCATTAATCTACAAGAACAACAAGATAGGAGCCAGCACAGAACAGGCCTATGGCACCGGGCCCTGACCCAAACTCCATTTACCTTAATTTTTGACAGAGCCAGACAAAAGGCATATACAGCAACCTAGCATTTTCCAAATCAAGTGACTAAATCAATGTGCCACTGTCAGTCATCATCATAAAACTATTCGACTCCGCCACTGCACAGACATGTGGCCCAGGTCTACTGTGAGTCTTGTTGATTGGTTGTGTTTACCTTTTATTCCACTTCCTGAAACGTATTCCATCAATCATCTCAGATCCAACTGACTGACTGCATGTAAAGATAGTATGGTCATCATCATCATCATCATCAGGTGTGATATGTGTACGTGTTGTCCAACAGACCAACAGCAACTCAGTCTGTAGTGAGTGACTCCGATTAAGTAAGTCCAGACTGCACCTGTAGTAGTAGGAGTACAATTGGTTATTATTAAACAACATGGAAACATTGACTATCACTTGAGTCACTTTTACTTTGTCATTATTTAAACTCCTCATATAGTTTTACTTCATGCATATTTGGTCAGAGTCAGCAAGCATCCAAAGCAATGCATGGCATCATTCATTAATCATCAACCTGTCTTGCTCTTCTCTTTGGCTGTCAGATCAGAAATTCCGAGCTTTCTGAAAGTGATGACGAGTTTACTTTAGTTTTGAATGCCTAATCCAGTTCTGACAGTGAAGAGTTGTGTATGCCTGCAGACAGAGGTGGTAGCCATAAGATAGTGATGAGTTTCTGATTGGAAACAAAACAGAAGATGGCAATAGTCACGTACGTTGCACTTGTTATAGAGGGACTGTTAGAGGCTACATTATTTTACTATTCTCCATCTCCATCCAATGCCTGGCAAGATGGAAATGTATTTAGGGCGAGTCAGGAAGATGGAGCAGGACTCTGAGGAGTGAAGTGGACAGTTAAATGCACAGACGTGCAACTCCAATAGGTGAATAAAAATAAGAGATGGTGGTGATGGATTTGTTGTGGTTTGATTTGAACCAGAAAGACAGATATACACACAAATAAAGGAAGGGAGAAAGTAACAATTTGAAAGCCTAGTTGTCAGGGAAGAGGAGCTCTTCCTCAAACCCTGGTGGTTCAGAGAGAAGTAGGTCATGTAACCCACTTCTTATGTCTTCGGAGTCGCTCTCCTCTTCCTGCTGTGTTTCTGGTATTTTGTAGTCTGGTGGTATGAAGTGCTGATTCATTTTGATCATTGTTAACCTCTCCACGCTTTTGGGCGAGAGACTGGTCCTTTCCACAGTTACAATGGCACCAGCAGCACTGAAAACACGCTCAGAAGAGACACTTGCGACAGGGCAAGCCAGATACTTTATCGCCAGCCTGCTGAGCACTGGCCATTGGCTTCTTTTCCCATACCAACACACCAATGGGCTTTGCTCCATGAACACCTCTGTTGTGTCATCCAGATAGGCCTGGAACATCCGCTCAATGTTCAGTGGTGCTCCGATTTGCTTGGCCTCTTTTGACTTACCCATCCCTTTCTGTAGAAACCAAGCAGCTATTATTTTGCTGTGTCTGATGAATCAGATCCTGTTGGTGCTGTTGTTGATGTTATTGGTAGTGTCGGTGACTGCTGGGAAGCAAACGCACTGCTCTCTTGCTCTGAAGAAGAACTTGACTCTGGAATCTGCCCTGTAGTACTTGCACTGTCCTCGGCTGGCACTGGCAGGCCTCTAATTGAGAGCCGTTTGTTTTCTAAATCAGTGGCTTCCTCAGCTATTAAAGTTTTGTACTTGGCAACATCCCCTTCGGAAAAAGGAATTACTGCATTACTTTTCAGAAATAATTTGTACCGTGGATCCAAAATTGTGGCAGTAATGTAATGTCGATGTGACACAATCTTATTTTGAATCCTTGTATTGTCAGATAAGCGGACGGCTAAGGTGCTCGCCAAATAACATGCGTCTACTTTGTCTTCCACACCTTCATATGTTTCAGACACCTCCTTCAGCTCTTGCTCTAGCATGTACAACAATGGGATAGCTTGCCCCATAGTACAGTCCTCCCTGCTGACTGCATGTGTGAAGACCTCAAAAGGAAGTAGCATCTCTATCAGACGTTTAATGAGGTCCCAGTGCCACATCTCAACGGTCATGGCTTTCACAGTAGTATCCCCTAATCTTCTTGTCATGACATAAGCATTAAGTGGTATGTACTGCTCAAAAAGACGATCAAGCATGTAATAAGTTGAGTTCCAACATGTTGGCACCTCCTGGATGAGTGCTTTGACTGGCATTTTATGCTCACTTTGAATGACCCTTAGCTGCTTCCGGGCTTTAAAAGAATGGTTGAAATGTGTGCATATTCTTCTGCAGGTGGTCAGTAAGTTGCTAACTTTGCTTTCATTTTCAGAAAAGTCTTGAACAACAATGTTAATGCAGTGTGCCAAACACGGGACCCTGAAATAGCCACCATCTTTCATGGCCTTAACTACATTACTGCCATTGTCCGGGGCAACAAAACTAATGTTAAGCCCTCTTGGTCGCAGCCATTAAAAGACCTTGCTGTTAAACTCAGCCAAAATGTTTGCAGCAGTATGAGATTTCTCCATAGCAAACATGGCTACAGTTGCATGTCTGCGAGTCTCATTAAAAATATCAACAGTGTCAAAGCCTGCAGATAGCTTGTCTCTAACACCTGAAAAAGAGATCCAGTGTGCAGTGATGCACATGTAATCAGTGGCTTGGCAACTGGTCTACATGTCTGTTGTCAGGGGGATACTATGAACAGCACTCTGATGTAAGGCTTTTCCAAGCAATTCCAGCTCGTCGTGATGTAGTGCTGGAACAGCAACTCTGGCATAATAGCAGGGGCTGGGAACCTTCCATTTTTGGCAGATGGTTCACACAAATTCCAGAAAACCCACCCCTTCAACAAAAGAAAAAGGGAGAAGGTCCAGTGCTAACATTTTAGCAAGCTTAGCATTGTGCAAATGTGCTATTGGGTGGTTGCGTTCGTACTTTCCCTCCTGCCTAAACATGCTAAGAATGGTACGCTGCGTGGTATTTCTTTCAGTTCGGCTCGATGCAGCACTTTGCATTGCAGACTTCACAGTACTCTTTGGTGTCTCCGGCTCACTCTTACTCTTGTGCCACTGAGATTTTGCTGATGCGGAGGATGTGGCCTGTACCCCTGCAGTGCTGGGGACAGGGCTACTTTGTGTACCACTACCAGATAGAATGTCTCCCTTTTCTTCTTCTTCCTGTTCGACCGTGAGTGGACCTTGTACTAGTTTATCCCCACCAACATCAATGGTTCCAGTTTTTATGCTACGAAGGTGGTCCTCCCACTTGATTGCGTGGGGTTTTTTCAAATGGTTCATTTGGCTTCCGTACCATAGTTTGTACCAAGCTTACCACGACTAACAGCGGAATGACAAATGGAGCATATAGCAATGTTCTCCTCCTTTACACTCCCCACACTGGGGAGCTTAACTTTGTCTCCTGCTAGAGGTGCCACTTCCAATGCCGGATGAACTGGAGGGTGTGTGTTGAATTTGACTATTTGGCTGCACAGTAGTACCACTACCTGTTTCTGCTGAGGTGGTGCTTGTGCTGGATGTAGGACGCTGCCGGCCCTTTGCTAATGTAAATATGGAAGCTGGAAGTCGTGTTGGTGTTGCCTGTGTTGGAGGTGTGTGTGCTATATCCCTACTATAGGGTAAAAATGTTGGTCTCCATGTCCTCGGGGCCAGGAGTGATGCTTGTGATGACTGGGTCAGTCTCATCATCATCATTATCCTGGTGTTCTACATCGACCTCCATAAGTGTAAGGCTTTCTGGAACCTTCCTTTTCCCTAGCCTGATCTTGGGATGTGTCTCCCTCTCATGCTCAGGTTGTTGTGGCTCCCAAGTGAGATCTAGATCATCAGAAGGGATGCTTGGCGAAGAACTAGATGGACTAACCCTCCTTTTCCGTGGTGGGGATTTGGAAGACAATAGATCTCCTGCATGAGTGGCTTCCTCTTCTTCTTGCTCTGCATGAGGCTCAATTTCCTGAACTGCCACTACTTTGGGAGGAACAAAAACTACTATTGTGGGCGGTGGTTGCGGTTGTTGTTGTTGTTCACCACTTATCTGCTGTGTTCCCTCATGCGTTGATTGTGTCATACTTTCAGATAGCGATAAGTTTAGGTCAGGCTCAGCATCACTGCTTTCCACCACTAGGTTGGCTACCTCTTCCACACTCATCTGCTTGTGAAGTAAGCAAGCCTCAGCCAGGCCTACAAGTGCAAGGGGTTCGCCCTTCTCTGCACAGAGTCCTCAGACCATAGGAAGAAGTTGGCACAGAAGCTGGAAAATACAAAAGCATAGTTTATTAAACCTTTAAAGGTGGTACTACAGTCCACACAACACCCTTCAGTATTGCATAGAGTAGCACCCCAAACTAAAGCGCATGTCCTCTTTTATACACAATGAGGGGGCTCAAAAGAAGGGGGTACAAAATACAAGAGCAAGTGTTATGTACATATAAGGGCATATTGGAAAGCACAATCGATGAGTGGGCGGACTTAACAGTTTTCAGAACCTAGTAAACACATTCCTATCTGAAACTAATTAGTAACAACTGCAGACCCTACTGGGCATGCCTGGGCATGCTGAAAGTGGGGGATGCTAAATATGGCCTGTTGCTGGGCAGATTTCAGGCGCAGTTGACATGGAGGTAGGACAAAAGCTCATGATGAGCACATTGCGATGTATGGCATACAAAATGGCCGTTACAAATACAAAATGGAGTTGGTTCGATTGCTACGACAATGGCCAAATACAGCATGTCTTCTGCTAATGCTTAACCTAATTGCCGTTGATTTACAACAGACGACCCTTTCAGCATTAGCTGAAGACATTCGACTTCCTAGGATAAGCTAGATACTCATCCCTTATTTCAATGACCATCATCTCTGCTATCTCTTTGTTCAAATTATTCTGCATTTTGACTTCTGCAACATTTCTTTTGGTCGGTATGAAAGCAGTAATGCACATAGAACATATAATTGGACTACTCTGGATACACACACAACATGTGAAGACTATTGCAATTATTATACATAGAGCAGTCAGTACTTTCCAGCCCCAGGCAGAAATTAAAGTCCAAAACCATCCCGCAAGAGTCCACGTACCATTCTCTGTATGGAGATCTGCAGCGATCTTATGGAGTTTATTGATCGCTTTATACACTGATGGTGTGTGATCTGGGATGAACACACAACAACTACTACCTATAATGCGACATGCACCACATCTATCTGCTAACATAACATCTAGAACCATTCGGTTCTGTAAAGCAACAATTCTAGCAATTTGCAATTCTTCAGTGAGGTTTCCTAAGGCTACAGATACTTGATCTGTAACAGCTTCTACAACCCTAGTTAATCGTCACACTTTTCTACTATTTAATGCAGCACCTACAAAAAAGAACAATCCTAAATTAAAGTCTATATACTGTTGTAGGCTAGTGTCTGTCTGATCTACATCATCAGTATTCAAGGTCCTCTTATAACGATTTACAGTAATATTGTTGAATAATTTAAGATCTAGATGATACAATGGATGTGCCAGAAACACAGGGGGCAACAAAAATGACACATAACAAACACCTGACCACCCAGCTGGCAATCGATAAAGTACACACACACAAAGTAGGTGTTATGTGAAGCTAAAAAGGAACTATTATTCAGTCCATCTATATTCAAAACAGTAATACAATCACTGATGCCAACAGGAATATGTCCAATGCTCTGTACACATAATTCTGCTTGTGCTTGAGTAACAGAGATAACAAAATGTTCACTTTCAATAGAGTTTCTTGTGTTGGTGAAGATATATGGCGTTGAAATATTGTCTGGTCGATATTCCTCCCACTCCCATTTAGTTCCATTTGTTTGGGGATACCCATCTTTGTCTTGATTACATTCTTTATTCAACCGGAAAAGTAGTCTACCCACTGTAGGCTTCCTAGTCGCAAAAAGCAGGGTATACCAGGCTCAACAGGAGCCATTATGCAAAAAAGGGAGAGGTATAAATGGTGTACCTCCCTTCTTTTGATGTGCAGGCATCATCCCAGAAATCCAACAGTTCGTGGCATTTGTAGCAATGTGGGTATGGTGTAGCATCTGAATAAAAGTGTTATTAAGGTAGGATTGTCGGTGCTTCAATTCTTGATATGGGAGCGCGAAGAAATAATGCTCCTCAGGTGTCGGTGTAGTAACAACAAACAACTCACGAGCAGGAGTTGTCTCCTCAACAGACCATGTGATTGTTGCTGCAATCACCAGAACAACAATGAACCCTACAGCACAAAAAATCTTCTTCTTTTCCATTTTTTTTGTCAAAAGCACAAAACAATTCTTCCCAAAACTAAAGTAGTTGTCAGAGCTCTTACCCCTGGGCAGCCCTTAATTTCTTCACCACGGGCCAAGACGGGTGTCACTACTCTAATGCAAGGCTGACCCCCCCCCCCCCCTTGCCACATCAGCTCTCCGTTTCACTAACCCAGGGACCGCTCAGACAACTTTCACACTACTGCAGGCTCTTTTCTTGGCCTCAAATTATATCTCGTTGCTCCAGAAATTTTCGGGTCCGGGAAGAACTCCTCAGATTCGTCAGGTATCATGGCACGGCCTTTCTCCGTAGTTAGAACCTCTTGATGATCGGTCAACACAGCTGGATCCACCAAAGAAGAATGCACACTCCGGCAGTGCACACCATGGATCCAGTTCTTCCGATTGGTGACTCGAACCACTGTCCTCGTAGCGAGCAACACTTGCTCAGACCCGCACCACCTCGGTTCCAAACTGCTCGACCTCTCAAAGGACTTCAGGAGAACTAAATCACCAGGTCGGAGATCATGGCCTTCACCAGCAGATTTGTCAGGGAGTGCTTCCTAAACCCGTTGATGAATAGAAACCAAGTTATCAGTTAATTGTGCCAAATAATCATTCATTAAGACACAGGGTACATCATACTCAGAACTTGGTTTAGGAATTCCCCAGATATTCATGAGTCTACCAAACAGGATCTCATAAGGGGTGAGACCTGTTCGAGAATGAGGCACTGATCTAATAGACAACAATGCCAATGGCAACGCATCTGGCCAAGTCAGAGAAGTAGAAGCCTGTATCTTGGCTAATTTCAACTTCAGAGTAGCATTGTATCTTTCCACCAATCCTGCTGATTGCGGATGGAACACGCATGAAACTTCTGTTTGATCCCTAATCCTTTCAGGACATACTTGATAACATTCCCTATAAAATGAGGTCCGTTATCACTCCACAAAAGTCTACAAACACCATAACGAGGAAAAAATTCCTTCAAAAGCACCTTTGCCGTAGTAATTGCAGTATTGTCCTTTGTAGGGTGCGCCTCCATCCATTTACTGAAGGCACATACCACCACCAAGATATACTTCAGATTATTGCAGTGCTCAAGCTGAATATAATCCATCTGCAAAACTTCAAAGGGTGCAGTTGGTGTAGCAAATCCTCCTGCTGGAGTTTGTGTCCCTTTTCCAGGATTGAATTGCAGGCAAATCATGCAGGACTGTACTACTCTCTTAGCTGTGCTAGCAATTTCTGGATGCTCCCAAACTAGCGTAATCAATTTCACTATTGCTGAAGCTACAACATGTGCTAGCCCATGTGCCATCTGAACCATAGGTTGTACAAAAGCTATAGGCAACTTCCATCCATCCATCTGTTTGCTTCGCCAACAACCTTCATCATCCAACTTTCCATCCTTAGACCATTGCTCCCGTTCTTTGTCAGAAGCGGTCCGCTGTATCTCTAATACTTCTTTCCCAGCATCATGCCACCGCTCAGCTTGTGACTTCACTACATACATGGAAGTAATGTCAGGCTGCATCGCAGTCTCACGTGCCACTCAATCTACAAAAGCATTTCCTTGTCCCACCGTATCAGTCACTTTCTTGTGCGCACTGCATTTCACTATAGCTATTTTCTTTGGATATGTTAATGCAGTCAAAAGATTATGCACTAGTTCTCCGTGCATTATCTGTATCCCGTGTGATGTCAGAAAACCTCTTTCCTTCCAGAGCAGACCAAAATCATGCGCCACTCCAAAAGCATAGCGGCTATCTGTATAAATGTTCACACGCAAACCTGTGCTAAGCTCACATGCTCGTGTCAAAGCTATTAATTCTGCTGCTTGAGCTGACTTCTGTGGTATGCGAGATGTCTCCACTATCGTGTGAAGCGTAGTAATTGCATACGCGGCTGAAGTTGTACCATCCGGTAACTTCAGACAAGACCCATCAACACACAGTTCTCCATCTACATCTGGAAGGGGTGTATCTTGCAAATCAATACGACCCTTTGTCTGTTCCTCAGTCAGGAAAATACAATCATGTGTTTCTTGCACCTCGGGCTGAGTCACCGGAAATGGCAACAACATGGCTGGGTTTAGTGTTGCACATCTCTTCAGTGTAATATGAGGAGCTAACAATGTCAGCTCATATCCTGTCAGACGAGCACTGGTTAAATGCTGCGTCTTTGTTTGATTCAAAAGGGCATCAACAGCATGGGGTACCAGCACCAACAGTTTATGTGATAAGACTATCCCTTCACTCTGGCGTATTGACACAGCTGTTGCTGCAACCGAGCGAAAACATCCAGGCAACGCTCGAGCAACAGGATCAAGCACTGCTGAAAAATATGCACCAGGGCATTGCTTATCACCATGTGTCTGGGCTTAAACTGACAATGGACATCCATCTCGCTCATGTACATCCATATCCATCCATACCTATAATATAAAGAGAGAGCCCAAACCTTTGAGGCAGGTAATCTCAGGAACCACAGCACCAATCACAACACCCAATACAGCGTTGGAAAGGGCAGTTGCAGCAGGACATAGGCTATAAAGACGCCCACCATATACATTTAAAAGGTAAAAGAACAGTGCCAGCAAAGTAGTCCCTTGTGGGCGTGTCTGCGTTGTGCTGTGGGCGTGTGCTGTGGGCGTGTGCTCGGGCGTGTGCTGGGGGCGTGACAAACACTGGGGGCGTGTGGTACGTTCCACCCTTCATGTCATGTCTCATATTGTGTGCTAATCCCACCCTGCTCCTTTTAAATACCCCTGCACACCATGATCATAACCCACCCTTACTCCTTAAAATACCCCAACACCCTTAAACACTAACCCATCTTAACCCTATAAATACCCCTGTCCCTCAAAACCCAAACCTACCCCTGAACCCTAAAAATACCCCTGTACCCCAAAACCCAAACCTAGCCCTGAACCCAAACCTAGCCCTGAACCCTAAAAATACCACTGTACCCCCAAAACCCAAACCTACCCCTGAACCCTAAAATACCCCCGTACTCCAAAACACAAACCAAGCCCTGAACCCTTAAAATACCCCTGTACCCCAAAACCCAAACCTACCCCTGAACCCTAAAAATACCCATGTACCCCAAAACCCAAACCTAGCCCTGAACCCAAAAAATACCCCTGTACCCCAAAACCCAGACCTACCCCTGAACCCTAAAATACCTCTGTACCCCAAAACCCAAACCTAGCCCTGAACCCTAAAAATACCCCTGTGCCCCAAAACCCAAACCTAGACCCGAACCCTTAAAATACCCCTGTACCCCAAAACCAAAACCTACCCCTGAACCCTAAAAATACCCCTATACCCCAAAACCCAAAACTATATCTGAACCCTTAAAATACCCCTGTACCCCTACCTACCCCTGAACCCTAAAAATACCCCTATACCCCAAAACCCAAATCTAGCCCTGAACCCTAAAAATACCCCTGTACCCCAAAACCCATACCTATCCCTAAACCCTAAAACTACCCCTGTACCCCATAACCCAAAACTATATCTGAACCCTTAAAATACCCAAACACCCGAAAACATATACCTCAGTACCCCGAAACATATACCCCTATACCCATACTTACCTTATCCAAACATTTTAAAAAACATACTTTTACCATTCATGCATTTACAACGAATTTTGTTGTAAATGTATGCGTAGTAAAAGCATATAAAATGTAATGCCATGCGTTATAATGGCATTGCGGAGTCATGGTACTTTCGTAATGAAAGTATGCGGAGTGATGGTATGCGAAAAGAAAGTTGCAGAATAATCGGTGTTTACCCTCCCCCTGTAAGTACATTGGTGGCACGGTGGCCCACATCTCCAGCAACATACTCATTTTTTTTCACCACCCATTGGAAAAATGCACAGGTCTCTCTCATTGATGGCCAGCACCAACATACACTTTTAGACACACCTCCCGTCACAAGTTCTAGAATTGCGAACTTTAGAGCTGGGGAGCTACGTTCAAATCTCGGCATCAGCTCAACATCCTGTGATTCCAGGCAAATCGCTTTGTCTCCCCGTGCCTACCACAAATGAATGTGTTCTTCTATAATGTAAATTGTGCTCATGCCATGTTGTCGAGTTTGTGCTATATAATATTGCAAAGAAATATAAAGTAGGGAAACTCGAGTTCACACACTACTGAACGCGCACTCTTATGTGCATCAGCAGTGCACTGTGAATCGGAGCGTTTCACAGGCCTGTCACAGATAAGAAATGCTATCAAAACGAAATCCTACAAAACAATATACTACTGGCCGGCAGCAATTCATACCCGGACAACGTTGGCACGGGCTGCTATCAACAATGAATTCATTAACCAAGGACTTATAGAAATTGAAGACTCACAGTATCTATTAAGCGAGAAGTCCTCACAAGATTTCAGCCTGCCGCCAGCGGTCCGAACTAACCTAACTGGATACCACAATATCACTACCGCACACAATATTCCAGAGCTAAATAACTACCTTGCTCAACATTTGCCTAACTTAGTTCCCAATCAACAACTCGCCTACAACACCATAGTTGATAGTGTTGAAAAGAAGCAAGGCAAACTATTGTTCATAGACGCCCCCGGTGGCACAGGAAAGACTTACCTAATCAACCTCATACTTGCCAAAGTTTGTTCTTCTGGGAATTTGGCTCTAGCTGTTGCTTCATCTGGAATAGCTGCCACTTTGCTAACAGCTGGGAAAACAGCACATTCTACCTTTGAACTGCCTCTAACAGTTTCCCTTGAAAGGGATTCAATATGCTCTATTCGGAAAAACTGACCTTTGGGGACACTGCTTCAAAATGTGTCTCTTATCATGTGGGACGAATGTACAATGATACTAAAACCATTGCTGCCTAGCCTTTTTTTACCCGGACAACGTCGGGATGGGCCGCTAGTACAATGTAAAGGGCTTCGTGTAATCTGGAGTACCTAACACTAGTGGTGAACAAAGGGCTTATCGTAACTGTCAGAAAGCATTCTCACATTCATCTGTCCATGGAAGGGGTATTGGAGTGTCTTTTGTCAAAAGTACTAACAAAGGCTTAACAATGTATGAAAATCCCAATATCCATTGCCTACAAAAGGAAGTAAGACCTAAAAATGCTCGAACTTCTTTCTGTGTAGAAGGTACTGGTGTGTCTAAAATTGCCTGAATGCGATCTGATGTAAGTGCACGTCCCTCCTTAGACAAAAGTTGACCTAAGTAGGTTACCTTTGGACTACAATACAGCAATTTCTTTTTTGATACTCTGTGATGATGTGAAGCAAGGAAAGAAAGCAAAGACAAAGTGCATTTTTCACTTTGTTCAAGGGTATCGGCTGCCATCAAGATATCATCGACATATTGTATGAGCGCCACACCTTCGGGCAGAACAAAAGAATCAAGTTGTCTCTTTAATGCTTGGCTGTAAATACTAGGACTCTCAGTATAGCCTTGAGGATCTCTACAAAATCTATACAATTGATTATTCAAAGTGAAACCGAACAGATATCGGCTATCAGGAGGAATAGGGATCGAAAAGAAAGCGTTCTTCAAGTCTATAACAGAGAACGTGGTTGCAGTAGGTGGAACTAAAGTAAAAAGTGTTGTGATGTCAGAAACCACTGGGTATTGTGGCACCACTATCTTATTCACTTCTCGTAAGTCAATTATAAATCGATAGATCCTAGTGTCAGTATTCTTCTTCAGAATTGGGAGGATCGGACTGTTACAAACATTAATTGGAACTTCTTCAACCACCCCCACTTCAATGAGATCTTGTACAATTCGTGTGAGTGCTTCCTCACCCTCCTGTGAAAATCTATATTGAGGCAAACGTGGTAACACAGCTCCCTCCTTTACACTAATTTGCACCGGTGGAATAACCATCTGTCCCACATCAGTATCTGAAGTAGCCCACAAAGTGTCAGGTAGTGAAGCTAATGCAATATCTTCTTTAACAAGACAAGCTCTTTCCATTACAGGGTAGTTGTCATTCAAATTCACACGTACTCCTTCAGGGGAACATCTTATTGTAGCTCTAAAATACTTAAGCATAACAACGCTCTTTACCCAAACACTATCAACAATTATGGGATCTTATTAATACAGACAAGCAAGACATCTGTTTTCTTACAGAGACATGGTTAAAACCCCACACCATCTCCGCAATAATGCTAGGAATCCCCGTTGGATATAAGATTCAACATCTAGATCGCTTGACTAAAATAGGAGGAGGTGTGGCTGCTGCTTATAAAGAGAGCTTAAAGGTATCAGTACTTGACCAACATAGCAACGCTCAGATGGAAATCATAATTTTTAGATTTTCTCTCTCCTCTAAATCACAGTGGAAAGGAGCATTAGTATATCGTCCTCCTGGTTCATGCTCTGATTTCTCCCTAATTCTTATGGAACTATTAGGCCCGTATCTTAGAGCCAATGAAGATTTCATTCTCCTTGGAGATTTTAATATTCACATAGATGTACCAAACCACCCTGATACTATGTCTCTGCTTGGTGATCTATCTAGCTTGGGACTTAAAACTCAGAATAAGGGCCCAACACACCTGGGTGGCCATACACTAGATCTAATTTTAACCAATTGCCCTAAAATAATATGTTGTCCTCCCACTATCATTAGCTGATCAGACCACTATATGCTAACGTTTAAATTACTCGGTCCTCACCCACTACACCCAAAACCCCTTCCCGCAATATGGAAACGGAAATGGCATAAAATAACTCTAGAAGAATTACAGAAAATATAGAAAGAACCCACTTTCTCTAAAGAGGATGACATCGAACATGGCTTAGCCAAGTTCAATGAAGCACTCTTGGAAGCTATTGATTTACTTGCACCGTTAGAATTGCATAAGCAATGCTCTAAAATTAAACAAGAAACTTGGTATACAGAAGAATTAAGAGTTGAGAAACAAAAATGTAGGAGTCTGGAGAAAAAATGGAGAAAAACCCACACTCCTATCAGTAAAACACATTATTTGGAGGCACAATCTAACTATTTTAAAAATATTAAAAAAGCCCGGAGACATAAACTTGATTTACAAATAACAGAGGCAGGAAATTCCACTAGAAAACTCTATAAAATCTTGCAATCCTTTGTTAAGCCCACAGCTTGCGAAAGCCCAGATGATTTTAGTCAAACCTTATGTGATGAGGTTTCTGCATTCTTCGAGAATAAAATTGATTTAATCTAAGAAAAAATCACTAAGGCATCAAACAATAGGGATACCACTAACTTCTCCAGTCCCGAGTCAATTAAAAGAAGAAAAAGCAAGCATATTTTGACCACGATCCCAGAGATCAGCCTCACAGAAGTGAACACCCTACTTAACCTAATCAAATCAGGCTCCCCCACAGACCTACTACCTGCTAAAATGATAGCTCCTTTGGGCAGCCTATTAGCTCAGAGAATTAAATCACTGATTAATCTCTCCCTTAACCCCTTCAGTGCTGATGACAAAGCCAGCTCGTCATGGGTGTTACCTGCCCTGCGCTTATGACGAGCTGGCTTTGTCATGAACAATGGGGAAGTAGCATCTGCAGCACCCAGCGGGAAAACCCCTAGCAGCCAAGGTGTTAAAGAAGGAAAGATTCCTAACGACTGGAAAAAGGCAGTAGTGAACCCAGTTCGCAAAAACACCGCACTACCTTGGTCGGACCTCAACAACCTACGCCCTATATCCCTCCTACCCCACTTGAGTAAGATGACTGAGAGACATGTCAACTCTCATCTCTCTAAATTCATTGAGGGAGCGGACGGCCTGGACCCTTCTCAATCTGGGTTCAGGCCAAATCATAGCACAGAATCAGCTCTCCTCTCCGTGACCAATACCATCCGGATGGCACAGGATAGAGGAGGCTCTATGATTCTGGTGCTATTAGATTTTTCCGCTGCTTTCAACACGGTGTCTCATGACACCCTGATCAGTCGTCTGGAGGGGGTAGGAGTGGAAGGAATGGCCCTATCATGGCTAAAAAGCTTCATTTCCAACCGTTCTCAAAATGTTCGCCTGGGCTCCCACTATTCCATCTCTAGGGAGCTCACAAAGGGGGTTCCACAGGGCTCATGCCTAAGCCCCACATTATTTAATGTATATGTGGCCCCCCTGGCGAATATTGTAAGGTAACATGGGTTCACGCCAATATCCTACGCTGATGACACCCAGCTATTATTCCCATTCCAAAACATTACCCCAGCAGTAAAAAGTTCCTTCGCTGCAGGAATGAGAGCGATAGCCGGATGGATGACCTCCAATTGCCTACAATGCAACGTAGGTAAGACGGAGGTCATGCTTTTTGGAAATGCCCCACTCCTTTGGTCTCCCGAGTGGTGGCCCCCTGAACTAGGTACGGCCCCATGCCCAAAGGAATACGTAAAAAATCTGGGTGTTAAGCGTGATCAACCTTTGGTGCTTAAGGACCATGTCATTCAGGTCACAGGAACTTGTATGAGGGTGATTGGCTTACTTAGAAGGGTCTTCCCCTACTTAGCAGATCACCATAGGAAAACACTAGTGCAGACCCTAGTAATTAGCAGGTATGATTACTGCAATGGATTACTTATATCTGCTAATGAGGAACAGCTGGGGAGGCTACAGGTAGCCCAGAATACGGCTGCTAGGCTGATTCTCAATGCCCCTGCCAGATCCTCCTCTCGTCCTATACTAAACAAAATACACTGGCTTCCTATTCGCCAGAGAGTAAAATTTAAGATCTGCTGTACTATCCATAAATGCTTGTTTGGAACTGGCCCTAGATATCTAGCTGAAATCTTTAAACCTTATCAACCAGGTAGAACCCTACGTTCAGATAACCAAGCCTTGCTCCAGATCCCCAGAATCAAAAGAGAGAGACAGGGAGGTCGAGCCCTCTCATACAAAGGCCCCACTCTCTGGAATTCATTGCCCCTCACTCTTAGACTAAATTCCAACCTATTCGCATTTAGGAAATGTCTGAAGACGTATCTATTCTCCACTCAGTAATTCCAGTAACGCCAAACAGATATCACTGTTCAAGTCCTACTTTCGGGAAAAAAAAACAAATCCCGGAGATATCTCCTTGGAGATTGAATTCCGAAGCTATATAAGAACCGAAAAAATTAATAATAATAAGACCCACAATATTATCTGGTGTATTTGGGGAGAGCAAAAACGGGCATGGAGCAGCAAATTTATCAACATGAAATGCAAGTGGTTGTGATAATGGGCTATGGGAGGGTGTTCCATCGAACCCTATCGATGTAATCGTTAAGCCAGACAGGGGAGCCCTCAGAACCAATTGTTTAGACAGAGCGCTACGAGTAGCTCCTGTATCAACCAGAAACTGATCAGTAGAACCCAAAACATGTGCTGTAACATAAGGACCCCTCTGATCTACTGGAACTTCAACTGATTCCTTACCCCATCCTACGCAATCCTATGCATAAGCAAAATCATGTAAATCAGGCTGCACATAATCAGACATCTGGTATTGGTTGCGCCTGTCAAAAGTATTGAACCCATTTTGTACCCACACATTAGAATCAAACCTAGCGTGATCGTTCGCGTTGCCCCTAGGACCTGAATATCCAGCGCGATTTCTCATTGGTCCTCAACCACGGACATAGCGCTGTGAGCACAACAATGGACACTCATCAGCCCAATGGCCAAATTTCCTACAATACGCACATTGATCAACAGCCAGATTCGAACGAGTGTAGGAAGAACCATAAAATCCTCGTCCACCTCTATCATTACCTCTAGGAGGTGGACCATAAACCTGAGATAACATAACCTTTGTTTTTAATTCCTAAGACTTTTTATCCTCACTACCCTTCGCTTCTAATTCCTGACGCTCATAATATTGAGCCATCGTCAGGAGAGATGCCGGAGACGAGGTGGTCCAAGAGCTTTCACTAGCTTTTAAACGGCTAGAGCTTCCTGGTAATAGATCCGTAACGTATTTATCTACAAACAAATGTCGGCCCGTATCGTCCGTTAACTACTGACCACTAAAATCTTGAAATGCTTCCTCGAAACGCGTAAAGAAATCTGAAAACGATTCATCTGTCTTTTGTTTACACAATGCTTAAATAGTCCAATCAATCTTTTTAGGGGGAATAATAATTTTTAACTTAGTTAGTATTGCAACAGGAAGGTCTAAAATCAACTGACATGGCTTTTTCGCTGGTTCTCTATCCTCGTCTTCCACCTCTATCTCCTTCCATAATTCCCCATACGCTGCGCGATCATCAACTTTACGCACGGATCTCCACATATCAGGCGGCAATATTAGCCCGAAGAATAAATCAATATCTGGTAACGTCATGGTGCAAGAATTTATGGCTCCCTCAACTTCCTCATAGAAAGCCGCTGGATTTTTCCGCGGGTCAGGCAATGCAGCTTTAAGTGCCATTACATCTGCCCTATTCCAGGGAGTGTACACCCAATTATAAATAAAATACCCTTTAGCATCTACAGAGGACTTATCATCACTTGTACCCGCCCCCTTAGGAGGAACATATAAAGACACAGCCTCTTGCATAGGCTTTGCATGCACTATTGTGGTCTTATCTGTTCCAAAGATAGGTGATTGTTTCCCGCCGAGCGAGCTCGTCCGTGCATCTGCATCTGTTTTCCGTTTCTCCTCTTGCATATGAAGCACCTCAGTTCGTAGTTTGAACAACCGTCTTATCGTATCATCCACCTGGGGGAGAGTAAAAAGCCCATTACGTATTTGCTTACAATCGGCTGCTACATCCTCAGGTTCTAAAACACCAGAGACTTTCCGAAACATGTCAACAACTTCTTGAGCAAAATGCTCGGTAAAATATAATTGCTCTCTGTCCTGCCACCCCTGTAAACAATCTAAGATGTTAGAAACAGTAACAGAATCAGAAAGTGCTTGACGAGCAGCATTTCTAAGTTCTGCCGCACGCTCGACCGACAACATAGAGCGAGTATCTGGTTTTGTTCGATCTGCACCGGAATCCTCATCGTCACCAGATGGAGCGGACGGAACGGCATACGGAGGCGGAGGACGATCTAGCAATGAAAAATCATCTTGTGATTTATTAAGGACAGGATAAAGAGGTTGCCGAACAGCATATTGGCCAGATATCTGTAATCTGCGCTCCTTCTCCTGTCTCTCTTCCAATTCTTTCACTTCTTTCTTCCTTAATTCTTTGTTTTTCATACACATTCTTCCGTTGCTCTTTTTCAATCAGCGCTTGCTCACGTACTTCTTTCACCCACATTCGCATACATTCAAACATGTCTTGTCTGGATTTCCGCTCGAACATACACTGTTCCACATACTCAATCTTTTGCATATCAAATGACCCATATATTGGCCAAAGTAACTCAGGATCCTTTCGCGTGTATTTCCTCCATAATGTGCTGTACATTATAGAAGAAAGACCATATTTTATATACATATCTCTATTAGGCGTCCCCTCTGGGGGAGCCAGCTGCGATTCCTCAAGTCTTAGCCAGTTATTGCCACAAAAGCAGCACATCCTGCGAAGTGTGCTAAAAGCAGGCATGCCAAAAATAGTGCAAAATATGCCGTATTATAATCAAAGTAGCACTTAAAGTATCTGTAATACGTTGTGCCGTTCAAATCAAAATCGCAATTTTAGAGAAAAATCTCCTCATTACCTGCCTATATGTGTTGCAATGCATATATTTCACTTATACATACACATCATGACTAGTCATACCCAACCAAAATTGCCACAGCAAGCGTATCCTAAAACTGCCTTGACAATCCCAGGCTTCCAACACCCACAGCAAGTACCGTACAACGGTTCTTACCAATCACAGGGCGTCCAGATTCCAACTGCCAAGTTCTAAATTCGAGCAAACGGCCACTGCACGGCAAACCAACAGAAGAGATCTCAGTTGAGGACCGGCACCACCTGGATGGTGAGATTGGAAAGAAAGGAACAATGCCTCGGATGCCAAGATCTGGCAGTGATCACGTCCGCGGCGAGATTCCAATCCTTCATCACAACCACTCCTACGGGCATCCGAGTCGCCGATGAGCCCCACGTTTTGGGCGCCAATTGAAGTAAGCAAGCCTCAGCCAGGCCTACCAGTGCAAGGGGTTCGCCCTTCTCTGCACAGAGTCCTCAGACCATAGGAAGAAGTTGGCACAGAAACTGGAAAATACAAAAGCATAGTTTATTAAACCTTTAAAGGTGGTACTACAGTCCACACAACACCGTACAGTATTGCATAGAGTAGCACCCCGAACTAAAGCACATGGCCCTTTTATACACAATGAGGGGGCTCAAAAGAAGGCGGTACAAAATACAAGAGCAAGTTTTATGTACATATAAGGGCATATTGGAAAGCACAATCGATGAGTGGGCGGAGTTAACAGTTTTCAGAAACTAGTAAACACATTCCTATCTGGAACTAATTAGTAACAGCTGCAGATCCTACTGGGCATGCCTGGGCATGCTGAAAGTGGGGGATGCTAAATATAGCCTGTTGCTGGGCAGAATTCAGGCGCAGTTGACAGGGAGGTAGGACAAAAGCACATGATGAGCACATGGCGATGTATGGCATACAAAATGGCCGCTACAAATACAAAATGGAGCCGGTTCGATTGCTACGACAATAGCCAAATACAGCATGTCTTCTACTAATGCTTAACCTAATCGCCGTTGATTTACAACACTTGGGCCTGGGTTGGTGGGTTGGGCCCACTGATGCGGAGGTGCTGGCCCCAGCTTGCACCCTGGATACCGCTGCTGCAGGCGTACTTTTTGGTATCCCAAAAAAGGTTTTGGGGTCAACACCAGATTTAAGTGTAACTTCCTTCTTCTGTTCTTCCTTCTTCTTCTCAGCAACTTTCTTGGTCTTAAAAGAGCTGGTACCTGCTTTCTTTGGGCCCATCTTCTTCAGATGTCAGCAGCACTCAGCTGCACAAGTTGTAGAGATGTCTAGTCAGGTCACACCACACGTCACGTACAACAGAAGGACGTCCGTCTGGCAGTACAACGGGCTATGAATGATGACAGACACCTCCTCCTCAGTCTTTTGTGCACCTACAAGCAAAGAAGGCAGAAGAACATCAGTCAAATATGAAATTTGTTGAGGTTTAATTTTAATTACTGGTAGTGTTAGTACACTCAGTAAGAGTAAGGATAGCAAAGAACTAAAATACAAATGTAGTAGAAGTGGAACTTGTTTATCCTTAATTTGTGCATCATGTCGGATGGATGCAGCATTAGTGACCTGCAGCAGATAGCAATGGGGATGGAAACAGTAAGCCAACAGGAACAATGGAAAGACACACATGTCTATGTGGCAAAAGCAAAACAGCACACTACTACTACCACCACCACGGCACCCAGCCACATGGTCACTCATGATAGGCACATGGGTTAAGCCCAGAAAACAATAAACTCAAGCAGGCCTATATCCCTATATGGCCAGACAAAGGAGGATGCCTGTTACACATCACAGCTTAATGCAAAAAAGAAAATCCTCATGGCTAAAAAGGTTGGAAAGTTACACAACAACAACACATACAACAAAGGCGTTTATTAATACACATCCAAAAAGTTAACTACACCCCAAACACCACATTTGGGAATTCAATCCAATGCCATCCATGCCCTAAATGATGTTAAATTCAACAGACAACATAGAAACGGCAACATCAAGCACCCTCAATGACTACCTCTGGGACTCTAGGCCTAGTGGCAGAATAGGCCACAGGTTTGGAGGCCTATGGCAAAAGCACAGTGGAAGATTAAACAAAATGGCTGCCACCCCATGGTCAGCCCACCCTCAAACAACAAAGTACATACAAAGGACAGTAACAGGAAGTTGAGGTCTCTGGGAAACTTCCTTCCTCTTAAAAAAAAAAAATGAACAGAAAAATGACTCCATGCTCCAAAAACTACAACCAAATGACAACCTGAGGAGTTTTTTTAGCAAAATGAACAAAATCATTTTCGAGAAGGTTTTATGCAACTCGAGACATATTGCCCGCGAGATTGCAAATTCGGCGTGTTTGGCAGCACGAACTGTACAAAAAGTCGTTATTGTGTGCCCGAGCACGCAGATAGAGCGCGCGAAGAAGACAAAAACTGTAAGGTCGTGTTGTCGCACTGTGCAAAGTTACCAAAACTACACAAGCTGAATTCCTAGGGTTACCTACTGGCTGAGAAAGCAATATTATTTACACACACCCAAAACCTGAAATTCCACACCAAAAACCAAATTTTGCAAATCAATCCAAAGCCATCCATGCCATATATGAAGTTACAAATTAAACAAACACCACAAAAACAGTTGATTAACTTTCATGCACCCATGATGACTCGAGTAGTACCTCTGGGCCTACTGCCAGAGTTGGCCACAAGCTTGGAGGCCTATGGCAAAAGCACAGAGGCTGGTCACACAAAATGGCAGCCACCACATGGCCAGGCCACCCACAGAAAGTACATACAATTAACTCAAGCAGGCCTACACTAACTATATGAACTCCTAGGTTTACCTATTGGCTGAAAAGCCAAAATTTAATTAACACACACACAAAAACTGAAATTCCACTCCAAAAAACACAGTTTGCAATTGAATCCAATGCCATCCATGATGTTTAAAAACTTGAAATTCAACAGACACCACAGAAACATGGTTAGACCCATGAGTACCTCTAGGCCTACTGGATGAAATTTTTGAAAAAAATACAATTTGGCCCCTCATGAATGTACAGGCCTTCCTCAACAATTATTTTTAACAAGGATTGAAAAGCCCAGAAATCTGTAGGTAAAAAAAAAGCCCTGATCAAACAAACATGTACACCAATTCTCCAACTTACTTGTAAAAGAGGATTTCAAATCCAAAAGTCCTCAATAAATCCAAACAAATGATATGATGCAGCAGACATACACAAAAAGTGATCCTTCCAGCTCCAAAATCCAAATAAAAGTGAACAGCACATGGACAAAGCACTGGGAGGAGCCTGCTGGACCGGAACAGGAAGTTGGAGACTCAGGGGCACTTCCTTACTCTTGAAAAAAAGAGTAGAAAAAAGAGGACTCCTTGCACAAAAGACTACAGCTAATCACAGTCTATGGGGTTTTCTGAGCAAAATGAAATTTTTCGAGAAGGTTTTATCATGCTCGAGAGATATTCTGTGCCAGATTGTAGTTTCTGCGTGTTCGAAGCGCGATCTTACCAACACTGCGCCGGAAGGAAGATTGCGCGTACTAATGACTTGATTGTGCGTCGAAATTACGTGATCGGGTTCGCACAGTCTCGCGGGATTGTGCAACCGGATTCCAAACCTCGTAGCGCACGCAACCGGAAGAGAAAATCGAGAAGGCGAACGCAGAACAACGGTAAGTCATTACCGCGCACGCAAGACCGCTATTGAGCGCGCGAGGAAGAAAACAACTACGCAACGCTGTAGATTGCGAAGTATTCAACAACTTCGCATTCACTGCGAAGTGCGAAGTTGCTGCTACTTCGCAAACTCCGCAAGCGGAGCGTAGTTCACTGCCAGGGTTATCTCAATTCACATTAGCCAAAACCTTTAGATTTTTATTAAAATTTTGTGTGTGTGTGTGTGTGTATAAATATATATATATATATATATATATATATATATATATATATATATATATATACATGTGTGTGTGTGTCACACATACACGGTTTATAAACCAACTCTCTACATCCTTTGTCTTGTCATTCAAATTTTTTTCTGCCCATTACATCATACCGTACGGGATAATTTGTCAGCCAACTTCAGCCATAGCATTTGTACAGAGAAAGTAGTGCACTGTAGTGCCAGGGACTACTGGTCTAGTGTGTACTTTTGAAAAAAAAAATGGACAAGGCTGTTTGAAACAAATATTTTTTATAATAAAGTTTTACAAACACTGTTACAAAACCAACATCTTTTCAAAAGGCTGGTAGCCAAATCTTGACCTATTGGCATTGCTAATGCTTGTTGATTTTCTTTTCAATTCCTTCCCTAAGTTTGTTTCCCGATATGAATTCCATATCACCTCAGTGTCTGCCACATAATAATTAATGGCCTCTTACCACTGTAAATTTTTTTTCTAGTTCACAGTGCTTTTTTGCTTCTCTACCCATTCTCATCCCATCAACCTTGGAACACGGATTGCTGAAATTTTTTAGGTTGAGCACTTCAGACCTCTTGTATATACTTTAGTATATACTTATGTATATAATTATATGTATTCCCTTACGACAATCCCTCTTTCGGATCAAATTTAGGCACACATCAGGGGTATTATTCTTTTTTAGTTTATTTCCGCAAACGAAAAACATACCCGACAGACGCGTTTTGGCTTCGCACCTTCGTCAATGTTGGGGAGGTAAACAATCAATGTAAATTTATAACAAACAATGAAGTTCAACGCCTGTGAAAAAAATGTCACACAATTCATTAAATCATGAAAAGCAAAGATGGATAACCAAATCACCTGCATCCCATTACCATTGCGGGAGCCATCATACAATGTGTATATAAATCCTTCATTTCAATCTGTTAACACCCCTGTTCAATCATTATATATAGATATATCACATCATTTTCAGATTAATGCAAATGTCAAGATCACAATATGTAGAATATGCATATAAATTATTTTAAAGCCGAGGATCTCATAACGCCGAGGTCATGCAGGTAATCCATTGTATGGCGGTATATCTGTTTAGCCTTGAAAAAGCCCTGGCATTATTCGCCACACTGGGTGAAACACGTGTCGGCTGATCTTTTTCCTTGTACAATAAAGTTAAGAAAATCTACAATGAGAATGGATTTTTTTTTTAAAAGTCAAATGACCGAAATATGGAAGGATTGATTTGATTATCAAAAATACAAGAGACAAAAAAGGATTTACCCGCATTATATTATAGATACTACGAACGTATGCTCACACTTAAACCTCAAAATCACCCTTTTTGAAGCTTTTATGGTCCAGAGCTTTGAGCAGAGTTCCTCTGATGATTGAATGCCTCAGAAAGAATAGATATCGACCTGGAATCCCTGGACCTTTCATCCCGGTTGCTACCATGTCTTTGTGTTTTTTTTTACAGAAATACTTTAGATGACCAAAAAGGTGTGATTAGGAACTTGAAACCAAACTGTTCAAACTGTGACTTTACAGTTTTGTAAAGCCTGGCGACTTAATCACAAACAACATTTTCAAGTTCTACCGATGCCTGTTGAATAGTAAAGATTCCATTCTGTTTAACTGACTGCCAGTCAAATTGGTGCTCGTGGTATTTTCTGGTCTCTTACATAACCATAAATAAATAGATTAGAAACTTTATTATTTTCCCGGCGGCCAGGTAGAGAGCCAGCACCACAAGCAAAGTGATATTTTTCTATTTGATTCACTATCTGCTGTTTGACTGGCTGTCATTGGAATAGTGATATACTTTAGATATTTTACAGTCTGCCTGCCAAATATTTAAGCTCTGCTTTTGTCACTGCAGTCAATTAATGGCATAGAAACGTTACCCTAGGTCCAGTTAAATGAGCCATATCTATATCTGTATAAAGTATAAAGTAAATATTTTACACTTAGGTACAGACATTTAGATGAAAAAATATGAGTGGAGGTACTCACCAAAGAAGCAGTGGACTGAGGTGGAGTTTGAGGCCGCAAAAAGGGCGGGGCAAGGTGCGTGCTCTGTTTTTAGGTCGAGCCTGGCGACGCATGCGCTGCTCTGCGAGGCATGCTGTATCTGAGTATAGACTTGAAGCCCCACCCACTCTTAGCCCATATTTGTCATTGGCTTGTGTCAATGTTTTTCGTAAATGCTGGCTTCTGATTTGTTAATAAGCTTGTTAGTCCCTCCTTAGTACCACCTTAGATTCCATTGTAGCCTCCCACGAGGACTGGCCCTTTTACTTCTGTTGTTACATGGTATGTCTAATTTAGTCTGTAAGCACTATATTCTTTAATGAGTTTCTCCTACTGCAGGCACAACATGCTTTCCTGCAACATTCAGCACGCCAGGCGCGCTTTCACTTTTCAAGCAGTCAGGACAATGGTGGCTGCTTATTTGAAATGAAGTAGGTCTCGCATTTACAAGAGTTTGAGCTATTGGCATTGTAAATGACAATGCCTCATATATATGTGTTGATTATCAAAACAGATAAATAAAAGGCATTGTCATTTACAATGGCAATAGCTTTAACCCTCGCAAATACGAGATCTATTGCATTGCAAATGCTTTTTAAAAGCAGCCAATGCCCCTTAGACGGACAGGGGTAATGGCATAAAAAGTTGGTATTCTATGAATGCCACTAAAGAGTACATACAGCAGTGCTTTGGGATAATGTCGGTTTCAGTGCCCAGACATTCTAACAGGATGGTACCTGAACAACAATTTGTGACCACAGTTAAAGCTGCAAAGTCACTTGAAACATTGCATTGATATTCGAGGGGAAGTCGATACTCCATTCATGCCACTACCACGGTTGAGTTGCAAAGAGAACATTTACCCATCTATAATTTTATGTCATGTATGGCCCCCCAAAATCACCTGCCCCTGCTTTCAACTGTAGTGTAATGAGTGAGCCATATATAACATGGTCTCTTCTCTGTATTCCTTTGCAAATGGTAAAACAAAAGTAACCTTCCATTGTTGACCAACTCTCACCATCTTCTTTGCTTTCCTTTCCTCTGCTGCAGCTGTGCTTTCTGCTTCCATTCAAAGCAGACAAGCACACCTGCACTGACAGGCTCTCGGAGAGCTCTGTCAGTGTGATCTGGAAGGCCTTTGTGGTGTAGAACCAGCAGGGAACGAGTTTTGTTATCAGCTGTTGCTACTTCATAGCAGTGAGTTATGACATTTGGAAACCGAAATAAACAATAGCGGCTCTCTATGATAGCTATACATAACAACTTGTTTTTTACATAGCGCTTCTCACTCCGCTCCTGCTGTTTTTAAGTTCTGCAAATATCAGGTGTTTATGTATACGGAATTTAATAATAATACTAATAATAATAGGGGCATTTGTAGAGCCCTGAGTTACGCACACCGGTGTGTCCCCGCGCTAAGATGAGAGAGGCGGAAAGCAGGGAGTTTAGCTGCAGGGCGGGCAGTTTATCTGACATAGAGGTAGGTTTTTAATTTAGCTCGGAACCTAGTTTCTGCCGGTTCTAGACGTAGATCCACCGGGAGTTTGTTCCAATGGTTTGCCGCTAAATACCTAAAAGATCTGCCTCCCATGCGGGCTTTCTTCACCTCGGGTATTCTCAGCAGTCCCCCACCCGCGGATTTTAGCGCTCGGGCAGGTTCATAGGATTCAATCAAGCACTGCAGTGGTCAAGGTGCCCTGCCATTCAAAATCCGATGGCAGGTGCAGAGAGCCTTGTACTCAACTCTGCTCCTCACAGGGAGCCAATGTAGCTTCTGCAAGGCCTCCCTCGAAGGCGCCCTTTTGGGCAGCCTGAGGATCAAACGTGCTGCCGCATTCTGCAGCACTTGAAGGCGACCAAAACTCTTCCCCGGTGCCCCTAGGTATAGCAGGTTCGCATAGTCCAACCTTGCGGTCACCAATGCATGTACCAAGGTTTTGCGGGCTTCCATAGGCAGTAATTCAAGGACTTTCCTCAGCCTTTTCAGGACTCCAAAACACACGCCCACCACACGGTTAATTTGGGGCCCAAAAGTGAGACCCGCATCAAACCATACTCCTAGATTTTTTGCCTCCTGACAGGGGGTGGGGGTCGGTCCCAAACAGGACGGCCACCAAGCCGACGACCAAGCAGACTGGTCTCTCCCCACCACCAGCACCTCTGTCTTGCTGCCGTTGAGTTTTTGCATATAGCCAGGTTCTGAGCTGGGATGGTGCAGTGAGCTAAAAAACGGTGATGGATCAAGCCCTGATCTCTTGACTGGGTAGGAGTATTCTGCATCATTCAGAAACTCTGTCCATCACCTTTTCCAAAATTGATTTTATCCACACTAAGTGTGGGAGGGTATACTCAGACGTGAGTCCCTAGCTCATTGCACCATCAGGATTCAAGCAAGCCGGGCCGATGACGGCTGAAATGCCAGAAACCGGTCCCCGGTAGCTTGTCTCCTTCCCAGTATAAGAATTGGCTTGGTAGTTTGGTTTGCCCTGTTCCCATCATGCACTGGGACAGGAACAGACTAATTTGCATATAGCCAGGTTCTGAGCTGGGATGGTGCAGTGAGCTAAAAAACGGTGATGGATCAAGCCCTGATCTCTTGACTGGGTAGGAGTATTCTGCATCATTCAGAAACTCTGTCCATCACCTTTTCCAAAATTGATTTTATCCACACTAAGTGTGGGAGGGTATACTCAGACGTGAGTCCCTAGCTCATTGCACCATCAGGATTCAAGCAAGCCGGGCCGATGACGGCTGAAATGCCAGAAACCGGTCCCCGGTAGCTTGTCTCCTTCCCAGTATAAGAATTGGCTTGGTAGTTTGGTTTGCCCTGTTCCCATCATGCACTGGGACAGGAACAGACTAATTTGCATATAGCCAGGTTCTGAGCTGGGATGGTGCAGTGAGCTAAAAAACGGTGATGGATCAAGCCCTGATCTCTTGATTGGGTAGGAGTATTCTGCATCATTCAGAAACTCTGTCCATCACCTTTTCCAAAATTGATTTTATCCACACTAAGTGTGGGAGGGTATACTCAGACGTGAGTCCCTAGCTCATTGCACCATCAGGATTCAAGCAAGCGGGGCCGATGACGGCTGAAATGCCAGAAACCGGTCCCCGGTAGCTTGTCTCCTTCCCAGTATAAGAATTGGCTTGGTAGTTTGGTTTGCCCTGTTCCCATCATGCACTGGGACAGGAACAGACTAATTTGCATATAGCCAGGTTCTGAGCTGGGATGGTGCAGTGAGCTAAAAAACGGTGATGGATCAAGCCCTGATCTCTTGACTGGGTAGGAGTATTCTGCATCATTCAGAAACTCTGTCCATCACCTTTTCCAAAATTGCCGTTGAGTTTCAAACAGTTCAGAGCCATCCAATCGGCAAGATCTTTCATGGCACGGAGTTTATTGACCTTGGAAGGAGGCAGAGTTGGCTGTGTCTGGATTTGTGCTTCTAAACGGCAGATTCTCTTTTATTGTAAATTCATAATCTTCACATCAAGAGTAGACACTTTAGGTCTTTGGAGAGGAGTGCAGTGCTCAATAGGTATGAGGCATAAAACATGTTTAATTTAATTTACTTGAATGGAGTGTTGGCATACATGCATGAAGACTGCAGGCAAACTAGCCGCAATCACACACAAACAACTACTCCCTTAGAAGTTCTCCCAAGCAACTCTGGGCTTTTTACTCGGTCGGGATGTTGTGTTCTCCCTTCGCCCTATCCTGAAAAATGGGGGTATCCAATGATATTGGAGAAGACGCCTCACTCACTTATCATGACATGCTTCATGATTGGCATCTATCCACACCCCGGTAAGGTGATACTACCCGGGTAGACTCAACCATAAATTGAATGGGAGTTCTTAGATAAAGTAAAACTGGATAAGCAGGGATCCAGATGACTAATATGTTAAAAATACCTCATGGTATACCAAAAGGCTAGGCTTTATTCGGAGGGTGCCTGGGGTATGGATACAAAATTAGAATTTGTTGGGTTTTACTGAATTCAATCGCTCACTTGTACCCCTGTTACTGTGCCAACATGTTTCGGCCCTCTCAAGAAGCCCACGTGGGTCTGGAGCCTTTGTTAGGGCTATATTTAGTGTATCCCAGCTTCTTTATCGTGCACACACACCATGCACATACATGAGGCCTAATGGGCTCAGCTGTCTTGGTGTCCGACGAGTCCGGCGCTCAGACCGCCGGACTCGGCGGCGGTCTTAGTGGAGTCACCGAGGTAATCCTGCAGTGCTAGAATCTTTGACAAATGTTTGACCACAAGACGGTACCTCCCTCCTGAACCGCATGCCCCTTGAAAAGTAATACCAGTGGAAAATTCACCGAGGACATAACCAAGACAGGTGAGAGCATTAACTTCACGTATGTGCACTGATTTCCGGTTCTCAGCATTCATTGCTGCATTATTTTGAGTTGTTTTATTTTGTTCATGAATACATAATTGCCATTGTTGGTGCATACTTGTTTATAATGTTACATAATTCAGGTGCAGATTTACTAAGTTGGGCAAAACAAGCCTTGTGTTGGAAAGTAAATCCCAATGCAAAAATTGTGCTGTGTTTCATGTCACATTTGTGATGCAAACCTGCTGCAGAGTATTAGTAAATCTGCCCCTCAATGTTAATACATAATACATCTAGAATATACTTCTTTTGGGAAACAGCCACTTCCGTAAGGCAAGTGCTCCTTCTGATGACAATAATTATACATTTTCTCACCAGAAGGTAGAATAGGAGCACCATGTAAACCTTTATCTGAGCAGAATGATGAACCTGCCCAGTGACATCAGGGACATCCATTTCTGTTGTCATTGTGGTTAGTTTCTTCTTTTTCTTGTACACTTTGGGGAGCAAGAGAACATCGAGTCAGTTGCACTCTCCTGTTTACGATGCAACACAATCAACTGCTACCTTAGAAGTTCTCCCAAGGAACTCTGGGCTTTTTACTTGGTCATGATTCTGTGTTCTCCCTCTGCCCAATCCTGAAAGATGGGGGTATCCAAAGATATTGGAGTAGACACTACACTCACTTATCGTGACATGCTTCATCATTGGTACCTATACACACATGGGTAAGGTGATACTACCCAGGCAGACGCACTCAAGGCAGGGCTCACATGGACGGAGGCAACAACATTTCAACCCCATTAGACAGTATGGTCATCATCAGGACAAAAGGTTTTAGAAGCCCAGAGAAAAAGGTGGTTGAGGGGAATACAATTAATTGTCCATTATAGTGGAACAGTCAAGGAAGAATGAAAGTACCTAAGAAACATTCCACCAAGGTTTTGCAAGTTGTTCAGTTATTATTAGCCCTCCTGAAGGATGCAGTTCACCACACAAGGTGGTTAACCAGATGAAAAAACGGCTGCACAACCAACAGTGGAGGAGGGGATCTATCGGATGCCATACAAAACAGTAGGTACTTGTAACTTTGGCATGTATCAAGTTTAACCAATACCATACCTGGCAGAGTGTCTCTGTCTGGAACTGGAGAAGTGAAAGACAGCTGTGGAAGTAGCCATGTAAGGCGCAGTAGGATGGTTTCATGTCCAAGTAGCGTCTTAGTCCATTCCACAGCAAAGCCTTCCGCGCTGCACCCAGCAGTGTGTCTCTGTTCATCAACAAACAAATTGTAGAAGCAGACGTGTATGTGCAGAGGTTGGGTGGCATCCCTAGGCAGCAAAGCACCCTGCACCACACAGAGAGCGATTCTGTCCAGGAACAGTGACAGTCGAAACCTTAATGTAGCGGAGGAAATCGAGGAGGCAAGGGCATCCCCAAACAACTTGTTGCAGAGTAAGTTCTCAGTGCACATGAACAATGAAGCGCAACAGTAGGTGTTCTTTGGCTGATGACTGTGGTCTACTTGTCTCTAGAAAATGCAATTTATCTGAAGAATGTGGTCCACATTTTAACTGGAAGATGCAATTTGACTGACGGATGTGGTCTACTTTTAATTAGAATGTACATTTCTGCTGGTGGTTGGTACAGGAAGGTAAATGGTGTGCTGGTGCTCTGACTAGCCACTGCTATTGCTCAGTCGCTAAGCTATATTGCACATTAAACCTAAACAAGAGGTGGAAGAACACTAAATTAACACAGCATAGATTTTGGTCCCATCTCCAAAGCTCTGGTTCTTCTCTGACTAGGCTGTAATAGTACTTTACTACTCGATTTATTTGCTTCTTCTGCTTCTACTTTGAAGTCTATTCTGTGGACTTCTCCCAGAATAATCAAAGCTAATTCTGAATATGAACATATCACTAACATTTTTGTTTATTTCATGCTTTTATTTAGTGTAATCTAGTAGTCAGGATAGACAGCATTCAAACTGGTTATTCTATATTGCTAGATATTACAGTCTATATAATAGCTCCAGCATTGTAGTCACCGACCTTATAGTCCTTGGTGCGGCTTTGTCTGCACGTCCTGGTACTAAAAATGTGAGCAATGGGGTCTGTTTGCAAAATAAACTTTTCCCCCCACTAAATTTTTCTTCTGTATTATTGAAGCAAGTGCAAATACTTATTTTTCTTTCTCTCCTTTTTGTGTTTTTACTGCACTTAAGCCATAGTTGCTGACATCGGAGGACATGACCTGGCAAGATGGCCGGCAGACATAGTTGCTCCTGCTTCGGGCTGGCCCATCTAACATCCTCAAGCATCCTGAGATATTAGCTACTCCTGCACACTGCCACTTCGCCCTACTTGTGCCGAGATCCTCTGTGGAAGTGGCACCCTATCAAGGCCAGAGTTGGCTGGCTGTGTGGTTGCAGCCTAGTTGGGCCTGGAGGTGCGGCTGTGCCTGGGCCTCGATTGCATAAGTGCTCCGGCAGCCCAAATTTGCCAAGAAGACAGCGGAGAGCCGGTGAGGACACTTGGAGGCCGGTGTTTGCTCCTGGCCCTATGTGCCGCACTGTGGTCTGTCTGGCCCATCTCGCCCATCCGGATGGTGCTGGCGGCTCCTGCTCTGGTGCAGTCACCCGGCAGTAACCCAGCAGTGACCCTTGCTGCTGTGGACTGTCCAGTGCAGGGCGGCGACTGACATCTCAGTGGCCCGTTGGAGGCTTGAGGCTTTGAATGGTCCCATTGAGGAGTGCTGTGGAACAAACTGGTATAGTTGTGCCACCATACGGAAGAGGGGCGTGAAGAGCATGGCTTGTGCCTTAACAAAGGTGGTGGAAGCACCCATCTGTAGGGCAAGCAGGGAAGACTCCTGCAATGGGCTGCTTGGGGGCCAGGTGCCCTGTGCATACACGGAAGCAGATGCCTGTGGTGCAGGCTCTGGGGGCTGGCCTTGCTTTCACTGGTGAACTTTGAACATTGAAACCAAGGAGTTTCCCTGCGATTGATCTGGCAAATTATAAGGCACTGATATCTGGGGACCTACTGCCTCTCCTGGAGTGATGGTCTTGGTGTTGAGATCGAGTCCCTTGGGGCCCCACGCTGTTACAGGCACGTACCTACCGGGTAACAGGAGTAGGGACATCTGGGGGAACATGCAGCTTTGCACGGGGCCACAGGGCTTCTGCTGGAGGCCTCTGGAGGGTGGGATATGAGCTGTGGTGGTTGTTTGTTGACAGCAAGGAGGGGGGGCACCGGCCCAGACCCCTGAGTCATTGCCGGCCCACGTGGAAGGGTTGCAACTGCACTACAAGCAAGTGTCAAACAGTGTGTTTGAGCCCTAATGGACAAAGAAAAGCACGCAAAGATGTAGTACATCAACGGTACTACACAGAATGCCAGGGTCCGTAAGCCTTCCCAGTGACTGGTCAGACAGGGGGTCTGCTTTGCCAAAGCAGGATGAGGAGCACTCTCCCGTCAAGCTACTGGCAGCCTGGGCTCCTGTACAGCACTCGGACACAAGATTGAAACAGTTTCTATAGATGTTAACCTGCTGACTTGAGGAAGGTGGTTGACAAAGTTACAAATGCAGAAAATATTATAGAAACATAGCAGGGCGAGGTGTCTATATTTAAGCAACAAGTGCCCAAGATGATGATGGTCATGAGGGACTTGGAGACCAGCGTGGAGGATGCTGAGGGCTGCTACCAACATAGCAACCTCCATTTTCTGGGGTTACCGGAGAGTGTGGAGAGCTCCTCGGTGAAACACTTCTTGGAACAAAGGGTAAGGCAATAGTTGTTGCCCCCAGGCCTCTTGTAGCTCTTTGGGGTAGAGTGGGCTGACACCCCCTTCCCCTGGGACTCCCATGGGCCTTTATTGCCAAAATACTGAATTACAGAGTTAGTGATTGTATCCTTCATGTGGCAAGAGAACAGGGAACACCAAAGTTTGACAATCATACCATCGCTATATGTCCTGACTACCCTAGGAAAGTTCAGGTGTAACATAAGTCCTTCCTCTGGGTTAAGCAAAAGTACATGTTGTGGTCGTAAAATCCGTTTCATTCGCTAAATTTGCGAATTTTTGGCAAATTCGCGGTCCGCGAATCGCGCGAATTTGCCCAAAAATCCACAAATTCGTAAGCTGCAGATTTTTTTGCTTGGTCGCGCTTGAAAAATACAATATCGCGCGAGCTGCGTTGACTTACAGTGATTCTGTTTTCGCCGAGTTGTTTTTCTCCCGGTTTGCGTGTGCTGCGCCATTTTGGATCTTGCTGCGTGATCACACGAGAGTTTTTCGACCGCGTTTACGTCATCGCGGCCCGCCATCTTGCACAGCGAGAGTTTGACAACACGAGTACATCATAAGGGCCCGCGATCACGCATTGGGGGAGTAAACAATGCCGAGCACATAGATGCGGCGCGCAGCTGACTTCCGGCGGGAGATTTGAACAGCTCGCTTTCCCGAAATTGCAAAAATTGCATTTCTGCACAAGGAATCCACCGCAGGCAGCATAAACCTTCTGAAAATGATGATTTTGATCAGAATAACTCCTCAGATTGACATTTGGCTGCACTTTTTGGTGCAAGGAGTCAATTTTTGGGGGGGGGGTGGGAGGAAGGAAGTGCCCCAGAGTCTCCAACTTCCTGTTCCTGTCCAGCAGGCTCCTCCCTGTGCTTTGTCCATGTCCTGGTCACTTTTGATTTGGATCTGGAGCTGGAAGGATTACTTTTTGTGGCTGCTGCTGGATATTTGTATTTGAGGACTTTTTGGACTTTGGAGTTTGGATCACTTTTGGACTTGAGATTTTACAAGTAAGTTGGTGTTGTTTGTTTGGGGCATTGCAGTTGCTGCAACTACAGTTTTAAAACTTTTTTCACAACTTAAAAAATATATATATTGTGGGTAGCCACAGTATCCAGTAGGCCCAGGGTTAGTCCTGGGTGCATGATACAACTGTTTCTGTGATTTAAAAAAAATTAATTCTCATTTATGTCATGGAATTTTAGCTCACTGTTATATGTTGATTTTTATTTTTTATTTTGGGGTGCATGTAAAGCCTCACTAGCCAGTAGGCCCAGGGGTACTCAGTGGTGCATGGACCAAGTCTTTCTGTGGGGTGTCTTGAATTTAAACATCATTCAGGGCATAGATGGCATTGGATTGTGGTGATTTATGTGTGTTTTTCGACTTTTTGGGGTGTTGTTGGTGCCTGGCCATGTGGGTGGGGGCCATTTTGAGGCCTGGCCCAGACGGCCAGGACGCCGGCCAGGAGTACCGACGGTTAGAGCGGTGCTTCATTTTTCCCTGAGCCTCTGCCAGGTGGGGTGAGGCCAGCCTGCCTTACAGATTTAGTGACATGCACAGACTGTAAGGGCACCCAAAGCATTCAGGTGACTGTGTACACTTGTTTATGTTTTCTTGGGTGTTAGTTTTATATTTTGTCTCACATCTTTATGTTGGTGCAGTAGTTTTATTGTAAATTGGTCCTGATGAAAGCAAGGACGTAATAGTCCCTTTATTGCTGAAACTAGTCGACCACATGACCACACTTACCATAGGCTGTCTTCATAAATAGTCAGCTTAAGGTTGCACTGTTTTTAACATTGGTATGGCAAGCACACTTGGAATAAACTTTTGTTAAGTGCTTTTTCAAAACCAATTTTAAACACACTTTTTCTTGGTTTCTTTTCTCTCACACTTTTTTGGCACTGCACACCCCAGTCCCACTTTATTGGCCACTTACTAACATCTAGTGGTATTCCACACTGTCGTCTCTAACACTGTCGGAGGGTACCCCCTACCACCGGGTTGACCTCCCAGTAGAGCATTAACAACCTCTGACGGGTGGTACGGATAAAATCCCAAATGATGAAGGGCGGATCCGAATGGTGACTGATGGGTATTTTTCCTCATCCTTGGAGAGCTCTCTGTGACACTATCTGTGTGAAATTGTGGTTCCTTGGTTAGTCTTTCTTTACTTATGGGCATTTTCATTTCAAGACCCTCTGGTACCTTTGTTGTTTATTAGTTCTTCTGGGGATAGTACCCAGAGCTTGGTCTTTAAACTTCCCCTAGGTCCTCCCCTACCGTTGTGTTTTGCTAGTCCAGGCAGGACCTGGCCTTGTGGCTGGGGGTCAAGGGCCCATTTTGAAGCCAGACAGTGTGCTCAGGCCTGCACCCAGTTTGCCTTGCTTTCTTCCATTAGGCCCAGGGGTAGTGAGTAGTGCATGAACCATGTCTTTCTGTGGGGTGTCTTGAATTTAAACATCATTGAGGGCATGGATGGCATTGGATTGTGGTGATTTTTGTGTGTTTTTTTGACTTTTTGGGGTGTTGTTGGGGCCTGGCCATGTGGGTGGGGGCCATTTTGAGGCCTGGTCCAGGCAGGGCCTGGCCATGTGTCTGGGGGTCAAGGGCCAATTTTGAAGCCAGGCAGTGTGCTCAGGCCTGCACCCAATTTGCCTTGCTTTCTTCCATTAGGCCCAGGGGTAGTGAGTGGTGCATGGACCAAGTCTTTCTGTGAGGTGTCTTGAATTTAAACATCATTGAGGGCATGGATGGCATTGGATTGTGGTGATTTGTGTGTGTTTTTCGACTTTTTGGGCTGTTTAACTGATGTTTCTCTGGCTTCCATTGCTTCTAGGTCCTCCCCTACCGTTGTGTTTTGCTAGTCCAGGCAGGACCTGGCCTTGTGGCTGGGGGTCAAGGGCCCATTTTGAAGCCAGACAGTGTGCTCAGGCCTGCACCCAGTTTGCCTTGCTTTCTTCCATTAGGCCCAGGGGTAGTGAGTAGTGCATGGACCATGTCTTTCTGTGGGGTGTCTTGAATTTAAACATCATTGAGGGCATGGATGGCATTGGATTGTGGTGATTTTTGTGTGTTTTTTGACTTTTTGGGGTGTTGTTGGGGCCTGGCCATGTGGGTGGGGGCCATTTTGAGGCCTGGTCCAGGCAGGGCCTGGCCATGTGTCTGGGGGTCAAGGGCCTATTTTGAAGCCAGACAGTGTGCTCAGGCCTGCACCCAGTTTGCATTGCTTTCATCCATTATGTCCAGGGGTACTCAGTGGTGCATGGACCAAGCCTTTCTGTGGGGTGTCTTGAATTTAAACATCATTGAGGGCATGATGGCATTGGATTGTGGTGATTTTTGTGTGTTTTTCGACTTTTTGGGGTGTTGTTGGGGCCTGGCCATGTGGGTGGGGGCCATTTTGAGGCCTGGTCCAGGCAGGGTCTGGCCATGTAGCTGGGGGTCAAGGGCCAATTTTGAAGCCAGGCAGTGTGCTCAGGCCAGCACCCAATTTGCCTTGCTTTCTTCCATTAGGCCCAGGGGTAGTGAGTGGTGCATGGACCAAGTCTTTCTGTGAGGTGTCTTGAATTTAAACATCATTGAGGGCATGGATGGCATTGGATTGTGGTGATTTGTGTGTGTTTTTCGACTTTTTGGGGTGCTTAACTGATGTTTCTCTGGCTTCCATTGCTTCTAGGTGCATAAGAGAACCACCAGTGCCAGGAAGAAGTCCTGCAGCGGTGTGTGTTCAGCACAACGTCACGTGACGTCACGTGTGGCCACAGACAAGACAACTCTGCAACTCATGCAACTGCGGCCTGCTGTTCTGACATCTGAAGAAGATGGGCCCAAAGAAAGGTGGCCGTAGCGCCTCAGCGAAAAAAGTTGCCAGTGCCACTGCCAGTAAGAAGGAGCAGAAGAAGCAAGTGGCACCACCTACCAAGGAGACTGGTGTGCCCACGGACACCTTTTTTGGGGAAAAATCTACTCCTGCAGCAGCAGCGGTGTCCGCCGGGGACCAAGCTAGAAGCAGCACCTCTGCTTCATTGGGCTCAGTGCCACCACGCCAACTTAGGTCCAAGACCATGAGTGCTGCTGAGGCAGCCACTTTAGTTTCTCAATCACCATCGACCAGTGATGTTGGCTCATCACAAGAAAGTACCATCCAATCAACTCCGGGTGTAACTCAGCTGACGAGTGTTCAACAACACCACCACAGCTGCAATGACAACCACAGGTGCAACTAGTACAAGCGCAAGTACATGGGCAAGGAGAGGCGCAAGGAGATGCGCAAGTAGAGGCGCAAGGAGAGGTGCAAGTAGAGGCGCAAGTAGAGGTGCATGGAGAGGTGCAACTGGAGGTTAATGGAGCGGCACAACTGCCTACAACGCTTGTTCCTCTAGAAGTAGGGGCACATCAGGAAATTGATATTCAAGCGGAGGTATCATCCGAGAAAGCCACTCCTCCTGATGATGATCCATTGTCTTCCAGATCCCCAGCAAGAAAAAGGTCAAGGAGGGCTGCTACTACTACTACTACAAGTTCTTCTTCAAGCCCCCTTCATTCTGATGACCTTGATCTTGATTGGAACCCACCAATGCAGTCTGAGAGTGAGGTACGCCATGAGCCGACAAAGGTAGTTAAGCCTAAAAAGAAAGTTCCCGCAAGGCTTCCACTTATGGGTGATGACGACAAACAAGAAGTGGTGTCTTCTGCTGCTGATGAACAGTCTGACGATGACCCAGTCATCACAGATGTCACTCCAGCCCCAGAGGGCATGCAGCAGACAGACATTTTAACCCTATCCCGAATGGCTGCTGAGCGGGATGTGGGCGGCGTGGCACTGGTACCACGACCAACGCAATTAACTACAATACCAACACGACCTACAGCTTCCATATTTTTTTGTCAGAAGGGCCGGCAGCTCGACCTCCATTACCTCAACAGTGGTGCTGTAAGTGAACAACAGAAACAAATTCAGCCACGCCCATCCTCCACTTCATCTGGCACTGAAACTGAAAGTAGCACCTCCACCACCAGCAGACATTTCCAGTCCCCAGTTGGGACTTCTTTAGTGTTAGCCAAAAGGCGGAAAACATGGTCGTTTGTTCAATTTGTAAAACTGTAGTTAGTCGGGGTAAGCTTGATACCAACTACGGTACCGGAGGCCAGAGAGGTCATCTCCAAAAACACCACACTATCATTTAGGAGGCGCACCTAAAGAAGATCCAGGGAACCAAAATTACAACAAATCCAAATGTATCCATTCATATTGCATCTGATGATGACGAGGGGCTGATCATGCAGGGGGGAAGTGAAGAAGCGACAGACATTTTTTCTGGTACACCCAGTACCCCTGGCAGCAGCACTGCAGTGGTAGCGCCCACACCCTCTACCCCTGCAACATGTATCAGGCACACTAGGAGTCTGAGAGAGACACCAATGCGGAAAAGTACATCAATGAGCCTAACTGGTTTGAAGAAGTCTGCATCATCATCATCACGTAAAACGGTCCAGCCCACCATTAGAAGCATGTTTTGGTAGGATGCGCCATTTGAACGCAACCACCCAACGGCACGTCTGTATAACGCAAAGCTGGCTAAAATGCTAGCGCTGGACCTTCTCCCTTTTTTGTCGTGGAAGGGGTGGGTTTTCTAGAATTTGTGGCAACAGTCTGCCCTAAATGGAAGGTTCCTAGCCGGTCCTATTTTGCCAGAGTTGCGGTTCCAGCACTACATCAAGATGTGCTGGAGGTGATTGGGGCAGCTTTGCAGAAGAGTGCTGTTCACACTGTCCACCTGACAACAGACATGTGGACCAGTTGCCAAGCCCTTGATTACATGTGCATCACTGCACACTGGGTCTCTTTGCAGGGATTAGAGACAAGATAAATGCAGGTGTTGACCCGGACACAGTTTTTCAAGCTACTCGGAAACATGCAAGAGTAGCCATGTTTGCCATTAAGAAAACTCATACTGCACCTAACCTTTTGGAGGAGTTTGATAGGAAGGTCTCTGAATGGCTGCATCCAAGAAATTGCATAGTTGGTTATGTTTCCACGGATAATCGCAGTTATAGAGTTAAGGCCATGCAGGATGTTTAGTACTTCAGAGTGCCGTGTTTGGCGCACAGTATTAACATTGTGGTGCAAGATTTCTTGAAAAAAGAAAACACAGTCAGCAAGTTACTGAGCACCTGCCGAAGAATCTGCACACATTTCAGCCAGTCTTTTAAGGCATGGAAGCAGCTGAGGAGCATTCAACATGAACGTAGACTGCCAGTCAAAGGACTCCAGGAGGTGGCAACACGTTGGAACTCAACCTTTTACATGCTTGAGCATCTGTCTGAGCAGTGGGGCGTAATAAATGATTATGTCTACCAACTGGGTTCTACTATGAAAGACATGAGGCTAAAGTTGGATGGAATGGAAGCAAGTTGCAAGCCTGACAGACATGCTTCGTCCTTTTGAGGTCTTCACGCGTAAAGTCAGCAGGGAGGACTGTTCTTTGGGGAAAGCTATCCCATTGTTGGTCATGCTAGAGCACCAACTGAAGGCGGTGTCTTCAACGTTCTGAGATGATGCTGAAAAGCAAGATGCATATCAGTTGGCAGAGAGGTTATTAAGCCGCCTAGTTGACAATGAAAGGCTTAAAAACATACATACAGAACAACATTACATTTGTGCCACTATTCTGGATCCATGGTACAAAAAGGCAGTGGCCAGCAAAGCATTCATTCCTTTTGATGAAGCAGATGTTTCAAAGTGCAGACATTGGCTAGCTGTGTCAGCCACTCGGTTAGAAAAAGAGCGGCAGAAAATTCAAGGAGCCGGCAGAAGTACAACTGAATCAGCAGGCCATCCGGCATCAAGTTCCACTTCTGAATCTGTGGCCGAAGGGAGTCACTTTCCCTCACAGCCGTTAACGACACCAGCAACCGTATCATCATCCTCACCTGCACCAGGCCCAGCCATAATATTGTCGGAAGCGGATTGGCTAACTCATCAAGGGTTTGCTCGTTCCAGTGCTGCAAAGACCACAGATGGTACGCAAAAGGGAGCAACCCTAGAGAACCTTGAGCCGATGGTGCAGGCCTATCTGGATGACCCAACAGAGGTCTTTGTTAATCAGAACACATTGCTGTAATGGTATAGGAAAAGTCCTCTATGGCCACTGATTGCTAACCTGGCTCTAAATTATTTGTCTTGCCCACTCGCAAGTGTGTCTTCTGAACGTGTTTTCAGTGCTGCTGGTGCCATTGTAACTTCAAAAAGGACCCGCCTCTCGCCCAAAAATGTGGAGAGGTTAACACTTATCAAGAGGAATCAGCACTTCATACCACCAGATTACAAAATACGTGAATGCACGCAGGAAGAAGAGGACACCGACTTAGGTGACGGAAGTTCTTCTCTGTTAGCTGACCTACTCCCGTCTCAATTCATAGAGTTTGAGGACGAGCTCTACTTCCCTGACACCGAGGCCTGAAAATGACTTCCTTTTTTTTGTCCTTATTCACCTTTATTCCTGTGTGTCTGTCTTTGTTTTGCAACTTTTACCACAACAAAACTCTAATCACCAAATCACAACAAGTCCATCAGCAGCACTGTCTTCATCTTATTTTCCTTATTGATTTGAAGGTGCCGCAGTCTGCATTCCTGAGGTTCACAAGTTCACAACTCAATCATGCTCCTCTATCCTCCTCCTCCAGACTACCCCTATCCATTTCCCTCAAGGCAGATGGATGGATTACGAAGAATAAAGAAACTTTGTCTTCGTAGACGAGTCCCCTCAAGTGGGACTGAAATTACTGACTGACTACATGCTTGCTGATTGCTGACAGAGTTACTTCTGAAATTGACAGGAGAGGCTGCCATGTGGGCCCTCACTTTCCAAAGAAGATGCGGACAAAAAGTAGAACAGGTAATGAATAATGAGAAGATGGCATACAGTGGACAGCAATGGCTGGCTGTCTCTGATGACACCAATTGTTGTTTGTTTTTTGTGCATGAAATGAATCATATGTCTTGTCTTAGTTATTATTTAATCTTTTACACAGTAATTGTAACTCATGTCTACTACTCTGTTTTTGTACTTCAACTTCAAGGGGCCACTATGATGCATTTTCCAATATGCAAAATGCCCTTGGAGTGGACTCACTTGCCAATATACCATGATGATTGATTAAATAATTTGTTTTTTTTTCCTTACAGTCACTCACTGGGATGGATGGATCATCAGCGTCGGTTTACGGAAGAACTATGGCCAATTTGTGAGTGGCAAACAGGTAAACCAGTCTACAACATCTACTACAGCAGAACTACATGTCTGTCTATTTGTGGTATGTAGAGGTCGAGGGCGAGGCAGCATACTGTTGTTGTTATGCCAGGCAGAGTCCACTCCACTCCAGACAGCAGTTCATGTAAAATTGGGGCTATGTGGCTTGCTGCATACAATTAGATATGCTTTGTCTGTCTTTCAAAGACCCTAGGTATGCTACATCAGGTTGCTTCACTCAGTGGTGCCTGCCTTGACCGTCTGCATGGCCCTGCCTCAAGCTTGGGCCTAACATCTGCTATGCTTGCGAAATTTGCTGTTTTTTGGTTTTTCGCGAATCTCGCAAAATTGCAGAAAATTCGCACATTCTTGAGCGGAACGGATTTGTGGCCCATGCTTGCGGCAGGGCCATGCAGACAGTGAAGGCAGGCACCACTGAGTGAAGCATCCTGATGTAGCATACCTAGGCACCTTGACACAGACAGACAAAGCATATCTAGGGTTTAGGGTTCAGTGCGATTTACTAGGGTTTTTGCCATGTTTTGGATATACCGGTAATGCATGTTTTTGGAGGGCTGTTTGGGGGTGTTCTAGATTTGTGGGGGTGGGTGGGGGGGTCTTGGAGCACTGCTGGGAAGGTCTAATTTTGATTGCAAGTGGTTTCAAGAAAATCCATGGTGAAAAAGGGGGGTTTGGGCCTAGTTGCAGACAGCGTTTTGGCACAATTTAAACTGAGGCCTAGTAGTATTGCATATTTTTGGGGGGCTGTTTAGGGGGTTCTAGGTTTTTGGGGGTGGATCGGCGGTCTGGGAGCACTGCTGGGAAGGTCTAATTTTGATTGCAAGTGGTTTGAAGAAAATCCATAGTGGAAAAGGGGAGTTAGGGCCTAGCTGCAGAGCGCGTTTGGAGTGATTTTATGGTAGGCCTCAAATTTTCTGTGTGTGACATTTTCCATTTTTGCTTTTGGCCTGTTTGGGGGTGTTCTAGTTTTTTGCGGGTGAGTTGAGGGGTCTGGGGACAATGCTGGGGAGGTCAAATATCGGATGCAAGTGGTTTGGAGAAAATCCATGGTGATAAAGTTTTTCCTTGTTAGCTCACCTGCGTGTTTTTGGAGGGCTGTTTGGGGGGGTTCTAGGTTTTTAAGGGTGGGTCGGGGTCTGGGAGCACTGCTGAGAAGGTCTGATTTTGATCGCAAGTGGTTTGAAGAAAATCATGGTGGAAAAGGGGAGTTAGGGCCTAGCTGTAGAGCGCGTTTGGAGTGATTTTGAGGTAGGCCTCAAATTTTCTGCGTGTGACATTTTCAATTTTTGCTTTTGGCCTGTTTGGGGGTGTTCTACTTTTTTGCGGGTGGGTTGAGGGGTCTGGGGGCAATGCTGGGAAGGTCTAAAATTGGATGCAAGTGGTTTGGAGAAAATTCATGGTGAAAAAGTATTTCCTTTTTAGCTCACTTGCGTGTTTTTGGGGGGCTGTTTGGGGGGTTCTAGGTTTTTGGGGGTGGGTTGTGGGGTCTGGGAGCACTGCTGGGAAGGTCTAAATTTGATTGCAAGTGGTGTGAAGAAAACCCATGGTGAAAAAGGGGAGTTAGGGCCTAGCTGCAGAGCGCGTTTGGAGTGATTTTGAGGTAGGCCTCAAATTTTCTGTGACATTTTCCATTTTTGCTTTTGGCCTGTTTAGGGGTGTTCTACTTTTTTACGGGTGGGTTGAGGGGTCTGGGGGCAATGCTGGGAAGGTCTAATATTGGATGCAAGTGGTTTGGAGAAAATCCATGGTGAAAAAGTTTTTCCTTTTTAGCTCACTTGCGTGTTTTTGGGGGCTGTTTGGGGGCTTCTAGGTTTTTAGGGGTAGGACGGGGGGTCTGAGAGCACTGCAGGGAAGGTCTAAATTTGATTGCAAGTGGTGTGAAGAAAACCCATGGTGAAAAAGGGGAGTTAGGGCCTAGCTGCAGAGCGCGTTTGGAGTGATTTTGAGGTAGGCCTCAAATTTTCTGTGACATTTTCCATTTTTGCTTTTGGCCTGTTTAGGGGTGTTCTACTTTTTTAAGGGTGGGTTGAGGGGTCTGGGGGCAATGCTGGGAAGGTCTAATATTGGATGCAAGTGGTTTGGAGAAAATCCATGGTGTAAAAGTTTTTCCTTTTTAGCTCACTTGCGTGTTTTTGGGGGCTGTTTGGGGGCTTCTAGGTTTTTAGGGGTAGGACGGGGGTCTGAGAGCACTGCTGGGAAGCTCTAATTTTGATTGCAAGTGGTTTGATGAAAATCCATGGTGGAAAAGGGGAGTTAGGGCCTAGCTGCAGAGCGCGTTTGGAGTGATTTTGAGGTAGGCCTCAAATTTTCTGTGACATTTTTCATTTTTACTTTTGGCCTGTTTGGGAGTGTTCTACTTTTTTGCGGGTGGGTTGAGGGGTCTGGGGCAATGCTAGGAAGGTCTAATATCGGATGCAAGTGGTTTGGAGAAAATCCATGGTGAAAAAGTTTTTCCTTTTTAGCTCACTTGTGTGTTTTTGGGGGGCTGTTTGGGGGTTCTAGGTTTTTGGGGGTGGGTTGGGGGGTCTGGGAGCACTGCTGGGACGGTCTAATTTTGATTGCAAGTAGTTTGAAGAAAACCCATGGTGGAAAAGGGGGGTTTGAGCCTAGCTGCAGAGCGCGTTTTGGAGTGATTTTGAGGTAGGCCTCAAATGTTCTAAGTGTGACATTTTCCATTTTTGCTCTTGGCCTGTTTGGGGGTGTTCTACTTTTTTGCGGGTGGGTTGAGGGGTCTGGGGGCAATGCTGGGAAGGTCTAATATCGGATGCAAGTGGTTTGGAGAAAATCCATGGTGAAAAAGATTTTCCTTTTTAGCTCACTTGCGTGTTTGGGGGGGCTTGTTGGGGGGTTCTAGGTTTTTGGGGATGGGTTGGGGGGTCTGGGAGCACTGCTGGGAAGGTCCAATTTTGATTGCAAGTGGTTTGAAGAAAATCCATGGTGGAAAAGGGGGGTTTGGGCCTAGTTGCAGACAGCGTTTTGGCACAATTTAAACTGAGGCCTAGCAGTATTGCATGTTTTTGCGGGGCTGTTTGCAGGGGTTCTAGGTTTTTGGGGGTGGGTTGGGGGTCTGGGAGCACTGCTGGGAAGGTCTAATTTTGATTGCAAGTAGTTTGAAGAAAATACATGGTGGAAAAGGGGAGTTAGGGCCTAGCTGCAGAGCGCGTTTGGAGTGATTTTGAGGTAGGCCTCAAATTTTCTGTGACATTTTCCATTTTTGCTTTTGGCCTGTTTAGGGGTGTTCTACTTTTTTACGGGTGGGTTGAGGGGTCTGGGGGCAATGCTGGGAAGGTCTAATATTGGATGCAAGTGGTTTGGAGAAAATCCATGGTGAAAAAGTTTTTCCTTTTTAGCTCACTTGCGTGTTTTTGGGGGCTGTTTGGGGGCTTCTAGGTTTTTAGGGGTAGGACGGGGGGTCTGAGAGCACTACTGGGAAGCTCTAATTTTGATTGCAAGTGGTTTGATGAAAATCCATGGTGGAAAAGGGGAGTTAGGGCCTAGCTGCAGAGCGCGTTTGGAGTGATTTTGAGGTAGGCCTCAAATTTTCTGTGACATTTTTCATTTTTGCTTTTGGCCTGTTTAGGGGTGTTCTACTTTTTTACGGGTGGGTTGAGGGGTCTGGGGGCAATGCTGGGAAGGTCTAATATTGGATGCAAGTGGTTTGGAGAAAATCCATGGTGAAAAAGTTTTTCCTTTTTAGCTCACTTGCGTGTTTTTGGGGGCTGTTTGGTAGCTTCTAGGTTTTTAGGGGTAGGACGGGGGGTCTGAGAGCACTGCTGGGAAGCTCTAATTTTGATTGCAAGTGGTTTGATGAAAATCCATGGTGGAAAAGGGGAGTTAGGGCCTAGCTGCAGAGCGCGTTTGGAGTGATTTTGAGGTAGGCCTCAAATTTTCTGTGACATTTTTCATTTTTACTTTTGGCCTGTTTGGGAGTGTTCTACTTTTTTGCGGGTGGGTTGAGGGGTCTGGGGCAATGCTAGGAAGGTCTAATATCGGATGCAAGTGGTTTGGAGAAAATCCATGGTGAAAAAGTTTTTCCTTTTTAGCTCACTTGTGTGTTTTTGGGGGGCTGTTTGGGGGTTCTAGGTTTTTGGGGGTGGGTTGGGGGGTCTGGGAGCACTGCTGGGACGGTCTAATTTTGATTGCAAGTAGTTTGAAGAAATCCCATGGTGGAAAAGGGGGGTTTGGGCCTAGCTGCAGAGCGCGTTTTGGAGTGATTTTGAGGTAGGCCTCAAATGTTCTAAGTGTGACATTTTCCATTTTTGCTCTTGGCCTGTTTGGGGGTGTTCTACTTTTTTGCGGGTGGGTTGAGGGGTCTGGGGGCAATGCTGGGAAGGTCTAATATCGGATGCAAGTGGTTTGGAGAAAATCCATGGTGAAAAAGATTTTCCTTTTTAGCTCACTTGCGTGTTTGGGGGTGCTTGTTGGGGGGTTCTAGGTTTTTGGGGATGGGTTGGGGGGTCTGGGAGCACTGCTGGGAAGGTCCAATTTTGATTGCAAGTGGTTTGAAGAAAATCCATGGTGGAAAAGGGGGGTTTGGGCCTAGTTGCAGACAGCGTTTTGGCACAATTTAAACTGAGGCCTAGCAGTATTGCATGTTTTTGCGGGGCTGTTTGCAGGGGTTCTAGGTTTTTGGGGGTGGGTTGGGGGTCTGGGAGCACTGCTGGGAAGGTCTAATTTTGATTGCAAGTAGTTTGAAGAAAATCCATGGTGGAAAAGGGGAGTTAGGGCCTAGCTGCAGAGCGCGTTTGGAGTGATTTTGAGGTAGGCTACAAATTTTCTAAGTGTGACATTTTCCATTTTTGCTTTTGGCCTGTTTGGGGGTGTTCTACTTTTTTGCGGGTGGGTTGAGGGGTGTGGGGCAATGCTGGGAAGGTCTAATATCGGATGCAAGTGGTTTGGAGAAAATCCATGGTGAAAAAGATTTTCCTTTTTAACTCACTTGCGTGTTTTTGGGGGGCTGTTTGAGGGGGGTTCTAGGTTTTTGGGGGTGGGTTGGGGGGTCTGGGAGCACTGCTGGGAAGGTCTTATTTATTTTGATTGCAAGTGGTTTGAAGAAAACCCATGGTGGAAAAGGGAGGTTTGGACCTAGTTGAAGACAGCGTTTTGGCACAATTTAAACTGAGGCCTAGCAGTATTGCATGTTTTTGGGGGGCTGTTTGGAGGAGTTCTAGGTTTTTGGGGGTAGGTCGGGGGGTCTGGGAGCACTGCTGGGAAGGTCTCATTTTGATTGCAAGTGGTTTGAAGAAAATCCATGGTGGAAAAGGGGAGTTAGGGCCTAGCTGCAGAGCGCGTTTGGAGTGATTTTGAGGTAGGCCTCAAATTTTCTGTGACATTTTCCATTTTTGCTTTCGGCCTGTTTGGGGGTGTTCTACTTTTTTGCAGGTGGGTTGAAGGGGTTGGGGCAATGCTGGGAAGGTCTAATATTGGATGCAAATGGTTTGGAGAAAATCCATGGTCAAAAAGTTTTTCCTTTTTAGCTCACTTACGTGTTTTTGGGGGGCTGTTTGGGGGGTCCTAGGTTTTTGGGGTGGGTTGGGGGGTCTGGGAGCACTGGTGGGAAGGTCTAATTTTGATTGCAAGTGGTGGCTAGAAATCCCATGGTGAAAAAGGGAGGTTTGGGCCTAGTTGAAGACAGCGTTTTTATCACAATTTAAACTGAGGCCTAGCAGTATTGCATGGTTTTGGGGGGCTGTTTGGAGGGGTTCTAGGTTTTTGGGAATAGGTCGGGGGGTCTGGGAGCACTGCTGGGAAGGTCTAATTTTGATTGCAAGTGGTTCGAAGAAAATCCATGGTGGAAAAGGGGAGTTAGGGCCTAGCTGCAGAGCGCATTTGGAGTGATTTTGAGGTAGGCCTCAAATTTTCTGTGACATTTTCCATTTTTGCTTTTGGCCTGTTTGGGGGTCTGGGGGCAATGCTGGGAAGGTCTAATATCGGATGCAAGTGGTTTGGAGGAAATCCATGGTGAAAAGGTTTTTCCTTTTTAGCTCACTTGCGTGTTTTTGGGGGCTGTTTGGGGGGTTCTAGGTTTTTGGGGTTGGGTCGGGGGTCTGGGAGCACTGCTGGGAAGGTCAAATTTTGATTGCAAGTGGTTTGAAGAAAATCCATGGTGGAAAAGGGGAGTTAGGGCCTAGCTGCAGAGCGCGTTTGGAGTGATTTTGAGGTAGGCCTCAAATTTTCTGTGACATTTTCCATTTTTTGCTTTTGGCCTGTTTGGAGGTGTTCTACTTTTTTGCGGGTGGGTTGAGGGGTCTGGGGGCAATGCTGGGAAGGTCTAATATCGGATGCAAGTGGTTTGGAGAAAATCCTTGGTGAAAAGGTTTTTCCTTTTTAGCTCACTTGCGTGTTTTTGGGGGGCTGTTTGGGGGGTTCTAGGTTTTTGGGGGTGGGTCGGGGTCTGGGAGCACTGCTGGGAAGGTCTAATTTTGATTGCAAGTGGTTTGAAGAAAATCCATGGTGGAAAAGGGGAGTTAGGGCCTAGCTGCAGAGCGCGTTTGGAGTGATTTTGAGGTAGGCCTCAAATTTTCTGTGGCATTTTCCATTTTTGCTTTTGGCCTGTTTGGGGGTCTGGGGGCAATGCTGGGAAGGTCTAATATCGGATGCAAGTGGTTTGGAGGAAATCCATGGTGAAAAGGTTTTTCCTTTTTAGCTCACTTGCGTGTTTTTGGGGGCTGTTTGGGGGGTTCTAGGTTTTTGGGGTTGGGTCGGGGGTCTGGGAGCACTGCTGGGAAGGTCAAATTTTGATTGCAAGTGGTTTGAAGAAAATCCATGGTGGAAAAGGGGAGTTAGGGCCTAGCTGCAGAGCGCGTTTGGAGTGATTTTGAGGTAGGCCTCAAATTTTCTGTGACATTTTCCATTATTTGCTTTTGGCCTGTTTGGAGGTGTTCTACTTTTTTGCGGGTGGGTTGAGGGGTCTGGGGGCAATGCTGGGAAGGTCTAATATCGGATGCAAGTGGTTTGGAGAAAATCCTTGGTGAAAAGGTTTTTCCTTTTTAGCTCACTTGCGTGTTTTTGGGGGGCTGTTTGGGGGGTTCTAGGTTTTTGGGGGTGGGTCGGGGTCTGGGAGCACTGCTGGGAAGGTCTAATTTTGATTGCAAGTGGTTTGAAGAAAATCCATGGTGGAAAAGGGGAGTTAGGGCCTAGCTGCAGAGCGCGTTTGGAGTGATTTTGAGGTAGGCCTCAAATTTTCTGTGGCATTTTCCATTTTTGCTTTTGGCCTGTTTGGGGGTGTTCTACTTTTTTGCAGGTGGGTTGAGGGGTCTGGGGGCAATGCTGGGAAGGTCTAATATCGGATGCAAGTGGTTTGGAGGAAATCCATGGTGAAAAGGTTTTTCCTTTTTAGCTCACTTGCGTGTTTTTGGGGGGCTGTTTGGGGGGTTCTAGGTTTTTGGGGGTGGGTCGGGGGTCTGGGAGCACTGCTGGGAAGGTCTAATTTTGATTGCAAGTGGTTTGAATAAAATCCATGGTGGAAAAGGGGAGTTAGGGCCTAGCTGCAGAGCGCGTTTGGAGTGATTTTGAGGTAGGCCTCAAATTTTCTGTGACATTTTCCATTTTTGCTTTTGGCCCGTTTGGGGGTGTTCTACTTTTTTGCAGGTGGGTTGAGGGGTCTGGGGGCAATGCTGGGAAGGTCTAATATCGGATGCAAGTGGTTTGGAGGAAATCCATGGTGAAAAGGTTTTTCCTTTTTAGCTCAACTGCGTGTTTTTGGGGGGGCTGTTTGGGGGGGTTCTAGGTTTTTGGGGGTGGGTCGGGGTCTGGGAGCACTGCTGGGAAGATCTAATTTTGATTGCAAGTGGTTTGAAGAAAATCCATGGTGGAAAAGGGGAGTTAGGGCCTAGCTGCAGAGCGTGTTTGGAGTGATTTTGAGGTAGGCCTCAAATTTTCTGTGACATTTTCCATTTTTGCTTTTGGCCTGTTTGGGGGTGTTCTACTTTTTTGCAGGTGGGTTGAGGGGTCTGGGGGCAATGCTGGGAAGGTCTAATATCGGATGCAAGTGGTTTGGAGGAAATCCATGGTGAAAAGGTTTTTCCTTTTTAGCTCACTTGCGTGTTTTTGGGGGCTGTTTGGGGGGTTCTAGCAAGGCAAACTGGGTGCAGGCCTGAGCACACTGCCTGGCTTCAAAATGGGCCCTTGACCCCCAGCCACAACGCCAGGCCCTGCCTGGACAAGGCCTCAAAATGGCCCCCACCCACATGGCCAGGCACCAACAACACCCCAAAAAGTCGAAAAACACACATAAATCACCACAATCCAATGCCATCTATGCCCTGAATGATGTTTAAATTCAAGACACCCCACAGAAAGACTTGGTCCATGCACCACTCACTACCCCTGGGCCTAATGGAAGATAGCAAGGCAAACTGGGTGCAGGCCTGAGCACACTGCCTGGCTTCAAAATAGGCCCTTGACCCCAAGCTACATGGCCGGGCCCTGCCTGGACCAGGCCTCAAAATGGCCTCCACCCACATGGTCAGGCCCCAACAACACCCCAAAAAGTCGAAAGACACACAAAAATCACCACAGTCCAATGCCATCCATGCCCTCAATGATGTCTAAATTAAAGACACAACACAGAAAGACTTGGTCCATGCACCACTGAGTACCCCTGGGCCTACTGGCTAGTGAGTATTTACATGCACCCCAAAATAAAAAATAAAAATCAACATATAACAGTGAGCTAAAATTCCATGACATAAATGAGAATTCATTTTTTTTTAAATCACAGAAACAGTTGTATCATGCACCCAGGACTAACCCTGGGCCTACTGGATACTGTGGCTACCCACAATATATATATTTTTTAAGTTGTGAAAAAAGTTTTAAAACTGTAGTTGCAGCAACTCCAATGCCCCAAACAAACAACACCAACTTACTTGTAAAATCTCAAGTCCAAAAGTGATCCAAACTCCAAAGTCCAAAAAGTCCTCAAATACAAATATCCAGCAGCAGCCACAAAAAGTAATCCTTCCAGCTCCAGATCCAAATCAAAAGTGACCAGGACATGGACAAAGCACAGGGAGGAGCCTGCTGGACAGGAACAGGAAGTTGGAGACTCTGGGGCACTTCCTTCCTCCCACCCCCCCAAAAAATGGACTCCTTGCACCAAAAAGTGCAGCCAAATGTCAAGTGAAGAAGCGACAGACATTATTTCTGGTACACCCAGTACCCCTGGCAGCAGCACTCGAGTGGTAGCGCCCACACCCTCTACCCCTGCAACATGTATCAGGCACACTAGGAGTCTGAGAGAGACACCAATGCGGAAAAGTACATCAATGAGCCTAACTGGTTTGAAGAAGTCTGCATCATCATCATCACGTAAAACGGTCCAGCCCACCATTAGAAGCATGTTTTGGTAGGATGCGCCATTTGAACGCAACCACCCAACGGCACGTCTGTATAACGCAAAGCTGGCTAAAATGCTAGCGCTGGACCTTCTCCCTTTTTTGTCGTGGAAGGGGTGGGTTTTCTAGAATTTGTGGCAACAGTCTGCCCTAAATGGAAGGTTCCTAGCCAGTCCTATTTTGCCAGTGTTGCGGTTCCAGCACTACATCAAGATGTGCTGGAGGTGATTGGGGCAGCTTTGCAGAAGAGTGCTGTTCACACTGTCCACCTGACAACAGACATGTGGACCAGTTGCCAAGCCCTTGATTACATGTGGATCACTGCACACTGGGTCTCTTTGCAGGGATTAGAGACAAGATAAATGCAGGTGTTGACCCGGACACAGTTTTTCAAGCTACTCGGAAACATGCAAGAGTAGCCATGTTTGCCATGGAGAAAACTCATACTGCACCTAACCTTTTGGAGGAGTTTGATAGGAAGGTCTCTGAATGGCTGCATCCAAGAAATCGCATAGTTGGTTATGTTTCCACGGATAATCGCAGTTATAGAGTTAAGGCCATGCAGGATGTTTAGTACTTCAGAGTGCCGTGTTTGGCGCACAGTATTAACATTGTGGTGCAAGATTTCTTGAAAAAAGAAAACACAGTCAGCAAGTTACTGAGCACCTGCCGAAGAATCTGCACACATTTCAGCCAGTCTTTTAAGGCATGGAAGCAGCTGAGGAGCATTCAACATGAACGTAGACTGCCAGTCAAAGGACTCCAGGAGGTGGCAACACGTTGGAACTCAACCTTTTACATGCTTGAGCGTCTGTCTGAGCAGTGGGGGGTAATAAATGATTATGTCTACAAACTGGGTTCTACTATGAAAGACATGAGGCTAAAGTTGGATGGAATGGAAGCAAGTTGCAAGCCTGACAGGCATGCTTCGTCCTTTTGAGGTCTTCACGCGTAAAGTCAGCAGGGAGGACTGTTCTTTGGGGAAAGCTATCCCATTGTTGGTCATGCTAGAGCACCAACTGAAGGCGGTGTCTTCAACGTTCTGAGATGATGCTGAAAAGCAAGATGCATATCAGTTGGCAGAGAGGTTATTAAGCCGCCTAGTTGACAATGAAAGGCTTAAAAACATACATACAGAACAACATTACATTTGTGCCACTATTCTGGATCCATGGTACAAAAAGGCAGTGGCCAGCAAAGCATTCATTCCTTTTGATGAAGCAGATGTTTCAAAGTGCAGACATTGGCTAGCTGTGTCAGCCACTCGGTTAGAAAAAGAGCGGCAGAAAATTCAAGGAGCCGGCAGAAGTACAACTGAATCAGCAGGCCATCCGGCATCAAGTTCCACTTCTGAATCCGTGGCCGAAGGGAGTCACTTTCCCTCACAGCCGTTAATGACACCAGCAACAGTATCATCATCCTCACCTGCACCAGGCCCAGCCATAATATTGTCGGAAGCGGATTGGCTAACTCATCAAGGGTTTGCTCGTTCCAGTGCCGCAAAGACCACAGATGGTACACAAAGTGGAGCAACCCTAGAGAACCTTGAGCCGATGGTGCAGGCCTATCTGGATGACCCAACAGAGGTCTTTGTTAATCAGAACACATTGCTGTAATGGTATAGGAAAAGTCCTCTATGGCCACTGATTGCTAACCTGGCTCTAAATTATTTGTCTTGCCCACTCGCAAGTGTGTCTTCTGAACGTGTTTTCAGTGCTGCTGGTGCCATTGTAACTTCAAAAAGGACCCGCCTCTCGCCCAAAAATGTGGAGAGGTTAACACTTATCAAGAGGAATCAACACTTCATACCACCAGATTACAAAATACGTGAATGCACGCAGGAAGAAGAGGACACCGACTTAGGTGACTGAAGTTCTTCTCTGTTAGCTGACCTACTCCCGTCTCAATTCATAGAGTTTGAGGACAAGCTCTACTTCCCTGACACCGAGGCCTGAAAATGACTTCCTTTTTTTTGTCCTTATTCACCTTTATTCCTGTGTGTCTGTCTTTGTTTTGCAACTTTTACCACAACAAAACTCTAATCACCAAATCACAACAAGTCCATCAGCAGCACTGTCTTCATCTTATTTTCCTTATTGATTTGAAGGTGCCGCAGTCTGCATTCCTGAGGTTCACAAGTTCACAACTCAATCATGCTCCTCTATCCTCCTCCTCCAGACTACCCCTATCCATTTCCCTCAAGGCAGATGGATGGATTACGAAGAATAAAGAAACTTTGTCTTCGTAGACGAGTCCCCTCAAGTGGGACTGAAATTACTGACTGACTACATGCTTGCTGATTGCTGACAGAGTTACTTCTGAAATTGACAGGAGAGGCTGCCATGTGGGCCCTCACTTTCCAAAGAAGATGCGGACAAAAAGTAGAACAGGTAATGAATAATGAGAAGATGGCATACAGTGGACAGCAATGGCTGGCTGTCTCTGATGACACCAATTGTTGTTTGTTTTTTGTGCATGAAATGAATCATATGTCTTGTCTTAGTTATTATTTAATCTTTTACACAGTAATTGTAACTCATGTCTACTACTCTGTTTTTGTACTTCAACTTCAAGGGGCCACTATGTTGCATTTTCCAATATGCAAAATGCCCTTGGAGTGGACTCACTTGCCAATATACCATGATGATTGATTAAATAATATGTTTTTTTTTCCTTACAGTCACTCACTGGGATGGATGGATCATCAGCGTCGGTTTACGGAAGAACTATGGCCAATTTGTGAGTGGCAAACAGGTAAACCAGTCTACAACATCTACTACAGCAGAACTACATGTCTGTCTATTTGTGGTATGTAGAGGTCGAGGGCGAGGCAGCATACTGTTGTTGTTATGCCAGGCAGAGTCCACTCCACTCCAGACAGCAGTTCATGTAAAATTGGGGCTATGTGGCTTGCTGCATACAATTAGATATGCTTTGTCTGTCTTTCAAAGAGCCTAGGTATGCTACATCAGGTTGCTTCACTCAGTGGTGCCTGCCTTGACCGTCTGCATGGCCCTGCCTCAAGCTTGGGCCAAACATCTGCTATGTTTGCGAAATTTGCTGTTTTTTGGTTTTTCGCGAATCTCGCAAAATTGCAGAAAATTCGCACATTCTTGAGCGGAACGGATTTGTGGCCCATGCTTGCGGCAGGGCCATGCAGACAGTGAAGGCAGGCACCACCGAGTGAAGCATCCTGATGTAGCATACCTAGGCACCTTGACACAGACAGACAAAGCATATCTAGGGTTCAGGGTTCAGTGCGATTTACTAGGGTTTTTGCCATGTTTTGGATATACCAGTAATGCATGTTTTTGGAGGGCTGTTTGGGGGTGTTCTAGATTTGTGGGGGTGGGTGGGGGGGTCTTGGAGCACTGCTGGGAAGGTCTAATTTTGATTGCAAGTGGTTTCAAGAAAATCCATGGTGAAAAAGGGGGGTTTGGGCCTAGTTGCAGACAGCGTTTTGGCACAATTTAAACTGAGGCCTAGTAGTATTGCATATTTTTGGGGGGCTGTTTAGGGGGTTCTAGGTTTTTGGGGGTGGATCGGCGGTCTGGGAGCACTGCTGGGAAGGTCTAATTTTGATTGCAAGTGGTTTGAAGAAAATCCATGGTGGAAAAGGGGAGTTAGGGCCTAGCTGCAGAGCGCATTTGGAGTGATTTTATGGTAGGCCTCAAATTTTCTGTGTGTGACATTTTCCATTTTTGCTTTTGGCCTGTTTGGGGGTGTTCTACTTTTTTGCGGGTGAGTTGAGGGGTCTGGGGGCAATGCTGGGAAGGTCTAATATTGGATGCAAGTGGTTTGGAGAAAATCCATGGTGATAAAGTTTTTCCTTGTTAGCTCACTTGCGTGTTTTTGGGGGGCTGTTTGGGGGGGTTCTAGGTTTTTAAGGGTGGGTCGGGGGTCTGGGAGCACTGCTGAGAAGGTCTGATTTTGATCGCAAGTGGTTTGAAGAAAATCAAGGTGGAAAAGGGGAGTTAGGGCCTAGCTGTAGAGCGCGTTTGGAGTGATTTTGAGGTAGGCCTCAAATTTTCTGCGTGTGACATTTTCCATTTTTGCTTTTGGCCTGTTTGGGGGTGTTCTACTTTTTTGCGGGTGGGTTGAAGGGGTCTGGGGGCAATGCTGGGAAGGTCTAAAATTGGATGCAAGTGGTTTGGAGAAAATTCATGGTGAAAAAGTTTTTCCTTTTTACCTCACTTGCGTGTTTTTGGGGGGCTGTTTGGGGGGTTCTAGGTTTTTGGGGTGGGTTGTGGGGTCTGGGAGCACTGCTGGGAAGGTCTAAATTTGATTGCAAGTGGTGTGAAGAAAACCCATGGTGAAAAAGGGGAGTTAGGGCCTAGCTGCAGAGCGCGTTTGGAGTGATTTTGAGGTAGGCCTCAAATTTTCTGTGACATTTTCCATTTTTGCTTTTGACCTGTTTAGGGGTGTTCTACTTTTTTACGGGTGGGTTGAGGGGTCAGGGGGCAATGCTGGGAAGGTCTAATATTGGATGCAAGTGGTTTGGAGAAAATCCATGGTGAAAAAGTTTTTCCTTTTTAGCTCACTTGCGTGTTTTTGGGGGCTGTTTGGGGGCTTCTAGGTTTTTCGGGGTAGGTCGGGGGGTCTGAGAGCACTGCTGGGAAGCTCTAATTTTGATTGCAAGTGGTTTGATGAAAATCCATGGTGGAAAAGGGGAGTTAGGGCCTAGCTGCAGAGCGCGTTTGGAGTGATTTTGAGGTAGGCCTCAAATTTTCTGTGACATTTTTCATTTTTACTTTTGGCCTGTTTGGGAGTGTTCTACTTTTTTGCGGGTAGGTTGAGGGGTCTGGGGCAATGCTAGGAAGGGCTAATATCGGATGCAAGTGGTTTGGAGAAAATCCATGGTGAAAAAGTTTTTCCTTTTTAGCTCATGTGCGTGTTTTTGGGGGCTGTTTGGGGGGTTCTAGGTTTTTGGGGTTGGGTCGGGGGTCTGGGAGCACTGCTGGGAAGGTCTAATTTTGATTGCAAGTGGTTTGAAGAAAATCCATGGTGGAAAAGGGGAGTTAGGGCCTAGCTGCAGAGCGCATTTGGAGTGATTTTGAGGTAGGCCTCAAATTTTCTGTGACATTTTCCATTTTTTGCTTTTGGCCTGTTTGGAGGTGTTCTACTTTTTTGCGGGTGGGTTGAGGGGTCTGGGGGCAATGCTGGGAAGGTCTAATATCGAATGCAAGTGGTTTGGAGAAAATCCTTGGTGAAAAGGTTTTTCCTTTTTAGCTCACCTGCGTGTTTTTGGGGGGGCTGTTTGGGGGGGTTCTAGGTTTTTGGGGGTGGGTCGGGGTCTGGGAGCACTGCTGGGAAGGTCTAATTTTGATTGCAAGTGGTTTGAAGAAAATCCATGGTGGAAAAGGGGAGTTAGGGCCTAGCTGCAGAGCGCGTTTGGAGTGATTTTGAGGTAGGCCTCAAATTTTCTGTGGCATTTTCCATTTTTGCTTTTGGCCTATTTGGGGGTGTTCTACTTTTTTGCAGGTGGGTTGAGGGGTCTGGGGGCAATGCTGGGAAGGTCTAATATCGGATGCAAGTGGTTTGGAGGAAATCCATGGTGAAAAGGTTTTTCCTTTTTAGCTCACTTGCGTGTTTTTGGGGGCTGTTTGGGGGGTTCTAGGTTTTTGGGGTTGGGTCAGGGGTCTGGGAGCACTGCTGGGAAGGTCTAATTTTGATTGCAAGTGGTTTGAAGAAAATCCATGGTGGAAAAGGGGAGTTATGGCCTAGCTGCAGAGCGCGTTTGGAGTGATTTTGAGGTAGGCCTCAAATTTTCTGTGACATTTTCCATTTTTTGCTTTTGGCCTGTTTGGAGGTGTTCTACTTTTTTGCGGGTGGGTTGAGGGGTCTTGGGGCAATGCTGGGAAGGTCTAATATCGGATGCAAGTGGTTTGGATAAAATCCATGGTGAAAAGGTTTTTCCTTTTTAGCTCACTTGCGTGTTTTTGGGGGGCTGTTTGGGGGGTTCTAGGTTTTTGGGGGTGGGTCGGGGGTCTGGGAGCACTGCTGGGAAGGTCTAATTTTGATTGCAAGTGGTTTGAATAAAATCCATGGTGGAAAAGGGGAGTTAGGGCCTAGCTGCAGAGCGCGTTTGGAGTGATTTTGAGGTAGGCCTCAAATTTTCTGTGACATTTTCCATTTTTGCTTTTGGCCTGTTTGGTGGTGTTCTACTTTTTTGCAGGTGGGTTGAGGGGTCTGGGGGCAATGCTGGGAAGGTCTAATATCGGATGCAAGTGGTTTGGAGGAAATCCATGGTGAAAAGGTTTTTCCTTTTTAGCTCGCTCCTGTCTCACGGGCTGAGTGGTCACTCCCAGTGCAGACATCTGGTATCGTAGCGCTGCATTGTTCAGTAAATTGCCATTTATTTTCGTGTGCTGTGTGCTGGTTTAGCGCTTTGCTGAAGTAGCGCTTTGTGTATTTAATTTGTGCTGTTTGAAATTGTATCAGCGCGTTTGCCGCTAGCGCTCCGCTGTGCTCCCCCCTCCGCCTCCATTTTGTTTGTTGTGGTCGTCCTCGTGTGCCCGCCCCGCCTCCCAGCTGAGCCGCCCTCCCACTGTCCAGAAATAGCGCTCCTTTCCCTGCAGGCGCCGTGACTCGCTCCTGTCTCACGGGCTGAGTGGTCGCTCCCAGTGCAGACATCTGGTATCGTAGCGCTGCATTGTTCAGTAAACTGCCATTTATTTTCGTGTGCTGTGTGCTGGTTTAGCGCTTTGCTGAAGTAGCGCTTTGTGTATTTAATTTGTGCTGTTTGAAATTGCATCAGCGCGTTTGCCGCTAGCGCTCCGCTGTGCTCCCCCCTCCGCCTCCATTTTGTTTGTTGTGGTCGTCCTCGTGTGCCCACCCCGCCTCCCAGCTGAGCCGCCCTCCCACTGTCCAGAAATAGCGCTCCTTTCCCTGCAGGCGCCGTGACTCGCTCCTGTCTCACGGGCTGAGTGGTAGCTCCCAGTGCAGACATCTGGTATCGTAGCGCTGCATTGTTCAGTAAATTGCCATTTATTTTCGTGTGCTGTGTGCTGGTTTAGCGCTTTGCTGAAGTAGCGCTTTGTGTATTTAATTTGTGCTGTTTGAAATTGTATCAGCGCGTTTGCCGCTAGCGCTCCGCTGTGCTCCCGCCTCCGCCTCCATTTTGTTTGTTGTGGTCGTCCTCGTGTGCCCGCCCCGCCTCCCAGCTGAGCCGCCCTCGCCCCTCCCCCTCCACTATCCATATATGACAGATGTTCCCGGGCGCAGCGTTCACGCGCAGCGACCGCGCCCAATCCGCGCCGAAGGTGTGCCAAAGGTAAGCCCGTCTACGCCGTCCGCGCCTGGACCGCGCCCAGCGCCAGACCCCCTGCCCCTCGCGCTGCCCAGACCTCCCGCATTACCTACGATGCCGCCACCCTCCTAGCCCTTAACCCCGGTCGCGCCCCCAACTGCGTCCAAGCCGCTCCTGGACACACCCATGGACCTTTCTCTTGCTACTCCTGCAAATTCAGCGGCACCGACAACATCTCCGCTACGACCACACCACAGATTCCCGACCCCAACCACCTACAATGCATCCTTCTCAACACCCGATCGGTCCACAGACACGCCATTGACCTATGGAATCTACTAGACACCATCTCTCCAGACGTCGCCTTCCTAACAGAAACATGGATGAACGCTTCCTCCGCCCCAGACATCACCATTGCCATCCCTGAAGATTATAAGATCACGCGCAAGGACCGTACCGGCCACACAGGAGGAGGAATCGCTATCGTCCATAAAAAATCAATCCACATCTCAACCAGCTCTGACGTCAACCTCGCCAACTCTGAACACCTTCACTTCCAGATCCACATCGACCCCAAGACCACACTCAGAGGCACCCTCCTCTACAGACCACCAGGACCCCGCGCAAAATTCAGTGAAGACATCACGGACTTCATCACTCCACACGCGCTCCCCTCCAAAGATTACATCCTTCTGGGAGACCTCAACTTTCACCTTGAAAAGAACAACGACCGCAACACCACCACCCTCTTGGACAACCTCGCCAACCTCGGACTTAAACAACTGGTCACCTCCCCCACCCACATCGCAGGTCACACACTCGACCCCATCTTCACCTCCAGCAATCATGTCTCCTTCAGCCACACTACGGATCTCCTCTGGACTGACCACAGCTGCGTTCACTTCACCTACAACAAGCCGAAACCCACCAACCACCTCCAACCAACTCTGCAAAGAAACTGGAACAAAATCACCATCGACCAGATCTCCTCATCGCTCCTTCTAAACACCCCAGCCCACTCTTCTAACCCAGACCAAGCCGCCGCCAACTTCACCCTATGGTTATCCAACACCGCCGACATCCTAGCACCACTGAAAAAACGTCAAAGCAAACCTGGCAGCAAGAAGGCCTCATGGTTCAACGATGATCTTAAGAAGTCCAAGAAACTCTGCCGCTCCCTTGAAAAGGCCTGGAAAAAAGACCCAACCACTAGCACCAAGGACGCCTTCAAAAACGCCACCCGCACAAACCACCAACTAATCCAAAAGGCCAAGAAAACAGCATTCAAGGATCGACTAGACAACAACGCCCACAACAGCAAGGAACTTTTCAACATCGTCAAGGAATTTACCAACCCCTCGGCCAACTCTAACGACATCACCCCCTCTCAAGCCCTCTGCGACTCCCTGGCTTTATTCTTCCACAACAAAATTGCAGACATCCACAACAGCTTCGACAACCAACCCGGAGACCAACCCACCCAACCATATGCTGAACATTCTCCCCCCTTGAACACCCTCAACGACTGGAACCCAAACTCCACTGAGGACACCATCCGCCTGATGAACTCCATCCACTCAGGATCCCCCACAGACCCATGTCCTCACCACATCTTCAACAAAGCAGACTCCGCCATAGCACCGCACCTCCGAGACGTCATCAACTGCTCCTTCAACTCCGCCACCTTCCCGGAAAGCTGGAAACACGCTGAACTCACCGCCCTTCTGAAAAAACCCACAGCGGACCCCACCGAACTCAAAAATTACCGCCCCATATCGCTCCTTCCTTTCCCAGCCAAAGTCATCAAGAAAGTTGTCAACAACCAACTCGCCGCTTTCCTCGAAGCCAACAAATCCCTCGACTCCTCACAATCTGGCTTCCGAGCCAAACACAGCACTGAGGCCGCCCTCATCGCTGCAACAGACGACATTCGAACTCTACCGGAGAATGGAGACACAGTCGCCCTCATCCTCCTCGACCTCTCTGCAGCCTTCGACACAGTCTGCCACAGCACCCTTTTACAACGCCTCAGAAACATCGGAATCCAAGGAAAAGCACTGGAATGGATCTCCTCGTTCCTCACCGGAAGAACCCAGAGAGTCCGCCTTCCACCATTCAAGTCCGAGGCCACTGAAGTCATCTGTGGCGTACCACAAGGATCCTCACTCAGTCCCACCCTCTTCAACGTATACATGAGCCCCCTTGTGGCCATCGCTCGCCAACACAATCTCAACATCATCTCCTACGCGGATGACACTCAACTGATCCTCTCTCTCACCAATGACCCCAGCACCGCCAAAACCAACCTACACGAAGGAATGAAAGAAGTTGCCGAATGGATGAAACACAGCCGTCTGAAACTGAACTCAGATAAAACAGAAGTCCCGACAGACCACGCACGGAACCTAGGCGTTATCCTGGATTCTTCACTTTCAATGAACAGACAAGTCAGCGCCGTATCCTCATCCTGCTTCAACATTCTTCGCATGCTCAAAAAAACATTTCGTTGGATCCCCACCGAAACCAGAAAAACAGTCACCCATGCTCTGGTCACGAGCCGACTGGACTACGGAAACACCCTCTACGCAGGTACTACCGCTAAAATCCAGAAGAAACTCCAACGAATCCAAAACGCCTCAGCCAGGATCATATTAGACATCCCGCGTAACGAACACATCTCTGGCCACCTGAAAGACCTCCACTGGCTGCCCGTCGATAAGAGGATCACTTTCCGACTGCTGACCCACGCACACAAATCACTCTACGACATCGGACCAGAATGCCTCAACTCACGACTGTCCTTCTACACCCCCTCCCGCCAACTACGTTCTTCCAGCCAAGCCCTCGCCACTGTACCCCGCATCAACAAGACCACCATGGGTGGAAGATCCTTCTCATACCTGGCAGCTAAAACATGGAACTCACTCCCCACTTACCTTCGCCTTACCCAGAACCACCTAGCATTCAGAAAGCAACTTAAAACGTGGATATTTGATAAGTAACCCTCCTCCCCTCCCTAAGCGCCTTGAGACCCTCTGGGTATGTAGTGCGCTATATAAATTCTTTGACTTGACTTGACATTTTAGCTCAATTGCGTGTTTTTGGGGGGGCTGTTTGGGGGGGTTCTAGGTTTTTGGGGGTGGGTCGGGGTCTGGGAGCACTGCTGGGAAGGTCTAATTTTGATTGCAAGTGGTTTGAAGAAAATCCATGGTGGAAAAGGGGAGTTAGGGCCTAGCTGCAGAGCGCGTTTGGAGTGATTTTGAGGTAGGCCTCAAATTTTCTGTGACATTTTCCATTTTTGCTTTTGGCCTGTTTGGGGGTGTTCTACTTTTTTGCAGGTGGGTTGAGGGGTCTGGGGGCAATGCTGGGAAGGTCTAATATCGGATGCAAGTGGTTTGGAGGAAATCCATGGTGACAAGGTTTTTCCTTTTTAGCTCACTTGCGTGTTTTTGGGGGCTGTTTGGGGGGTTTTAGGTTTTTGGGGTTGGGTCGGGGGTCTGGGAGCACTGCTGGGAAGGTCTAATTTTGATTGCAAGTGGTTTGAAGAAAATCCATGGTGGAAAAGGGGAGTTAGGGCCTAGCTGCAGAGCTCGTTTGGAGTGATTTTGAGGTACGCCTCAAATTTTCTGTGACATTTTCCATTTTTTGCTTTTGGCCTGTTTGGAGGTGTTCTACTTTTTTGCGGGTGGGTTGAGGGGTGTGGGGGCAATGCTGGGAAGGTCTAATATCGGATGCAAGTGGTTTGGAGAAAATCCGTGGTGAAAAGGTTTTTCCTTTTTAGCTCACTTGCGTGTTTTTGGGGGTCTGTTTGGGGGTTCTAGGATTTTGGGGGTGGGTCGGGGGTCTGGGAGCACTGCTGGGAAGGTCTCATTTATTTTGATTGCAAGTGGTTTGAATAAAATCCATGGTGGAAAAGGGGAGTTAGGGCCTAGCTGCAGAGCGCGTTTGGAGTGATTTTGAGGTAGGCCTCAAATTTTCTGTGACATTTTCCATTTTTGCTTTTGGCCTGTTTGGGGGTGTTCTACTTTTTTGCAGGTGGGTTGAGGGATCTGGGGGCAATGCTGGGAAGGTCTAATATCGGATGCAAGTGGTTTGGAGGAAATCCATGGTGAAAAGGTTTTTCCTTTTTAGCTCACTTGCGTGTTTTTGGGGGCTGTTTGGGGGGTTCTAGGTTTTTGGGGGTGGGTCGGGGGTCTGGGAGCACTGCTGGAAAGGTCTAATTTTGATTGCAAGTGGTTTGAAGAAAATCCATGGTGGAAAAGGGGAGTTAGGGCCTAGCTGCAGAGCGCGTTTGGAGTGATTTTGAGTAGGCCTCAAATTTTCTAAGAGTCACATTTTCCATTTTTGCTTTTGGCCTGTTTGGGGGTGTTCTACTTTTTTGCAGGTGGCTTGAGGGGTCTGGGGGCAATGCTGGGAAGGTCTAATATCGGATGCAAGTGCCTTGGAGAAAATCCATGGTGAAAAAGTTTTTCCTTTTTAGCTCACTTGCGGGTTTTTGGGGGACTGATTGGGGGGGCTCTAGGTTTTTGGGGGGTGGGTTGAGGGGTCTTGGGCACTGCTGGGACGGTCTAATTTTGTTCTAAAATCGCAGTTTACTCTTTACACCTAGCTTGAGGGGAAAGATCCGCAAATTTCGCCCACACTTATTTATCCTTGAAAAGGAGACTCAGAGTACGCACTTTCGAAATGATGCTTGTATGTATTGTAATACTGTCGACTCTGAAACTGAAAGTGTTATTTTTGCACTACACAGCGTACCTTTAATTTTTCCTCTGTAGTGTTTTAATATCACTTCCTGCTTTTCCATCAACAATTACAGGCCAGATTTTACCCTGTGCAATGGGAAAAAAATGAACTCAGGCTTACCATTAGTGAGCCACAATTCAGCATCCGCCAGGCAGGCAGTGGACAAGGTGTCTTATGGTCCCCAACATTGATCGACAGAGCGTCAGATGGAATGGTGGAGTTCCGCGAAAAAGAGGAATGGCTGGATGCATGCAACTTCCCAAATTCAACAGGACAACTACAACAACATACATTTACAGTATCCTTCTTAATTTCTACTTATCTTTTAAGTAATGTTATTGCTGGGAACTTCTATGAGTGTGACTCTGTGCATTTGTTTGCTCTCTGCTTCAATTCATCCCGCCAGCCATTGTATACTTTTTTCTTTGCTATTTTTTAAACTAATTGAATGTACTAAGTGGTTCTTCTCTCTGAGGGCAGATAGGCAAGTGAAATTGCGTAATTACCGCAGCCCTGTACTGTCACATTGTTTCTTCATAGTTAGTACATTGTAGAAAGTACTACTTACTTTTCAGTAACCTATCCATTTAGCAAACAACTTCATGCATGCAGTAGTGCATGCACTTCCTTTATGTCCCTTAAAAGATTTATGGATAGCTTTGTATCCAAAGATTTGTTTATCTTCATTTGTTGTTTGTCCATGCTGTGTTTTTTTTCCCTTTCTCCACAAAACTTTCCCCACAAACCCATTCCCATCCAAGTTTCAAACCCTAACCCTCGTCCCCCGGGCTGTGTGGTTTTCATTGAGGTGTGAGTAAATTACAACAATAATTCCACACACTTGCTGGGGAGGATAAGGTGCAAGCAACCTCCTCAAATCAATTTTAAGGCAGCTAGATGAATCCTAGGATATTTTAATTCTGGTTAAAAAAACAACAATGAGTATTTTAAAATAAATTCTGAATTTCAGGCCCATCATCGATTGGATCCATCGTCAACATCATCCTCCTACATGTCAAGAAGACTTGTTGTGTTACGCTGCTGTGTCACTGTTCTTGTTGTAGCCATAATCATCCATGCAATTCTTTTTTCCCCATACTTATCTTCAGCATTGCTTAGGCTACTGTTCCTTCTAATACTCCTCTCAGGCCACTCAATGTCTCATTTCTTTACTTTGTTTTTCATATGCTGATACTGCTAGTGTGGTACCTCTCCTACTAACACCACAACAACGGAATTTCGGTCCAGGATGGCATAATCGCCATTTGCCATGCAGCCAGTGCTGTGCCTAGCTCTATTCTCAAATACGAATCACAGGTAAGATAAGCATTTTGGGGAGGTAGAATAATGGGCTAGGACTCGTAGGAGAGACTGACAGTAGTACTAGTAAAGTACTAGTAGGCCAATTGAATTCACTAACTCTGTTAGTGGCACTTTTGAACATTTTTGGACGTTTTAGATAATTCATGCTGGTAAGTTTGAGTAAACCAAACGTGCCGTAACCCCCACCCACCACCCCAGAAAATAAGATCAACGCATACACTATGTTGAAGGATGTAAAATGAATAATTATATATTTCCGCTAACAAAAATAAACTTGTCCCACCCCTCCCTAACCCAAACAATTGTCCATTTCAAATAGTCTACTAGTCACAAATAATCCCCAACTCCCAATTCTCATCCCCTTAACAGTCCGTAAAAAAGGGGCAAGGGACACAGTCACTTCCGGCGGTGTCTGGACAGGCGGTACCGCCGCTCCTTGCGGAGGTCTCGGAGCTGTTTTTCAAGGTCGTCCACCTTCCGCTTCAGGTAGTCCACTCTTAGGCTTAGGCGGCGCATGCGTGCCTTCCAGGCTCTGGGGGGCCAGCTGCTGGTGTTCTTGCAGCTGAGCGGTGGCGGGGGGCTGTCCGAGCACGGCGCCGTGCTGGAGGCTGCTGGCTGGTGGACACGGGGCAGTGCTGGAGGAGGTTGTTGACGCCCCCTCCTCCTGTTCCCGAGCCCACAGCCGGCAATATTCCACCCGAATGGCATCCAGAACAGCCATCTCCCTTCTGGGAGCATCTATATGAAGAAAGTAAGAAAAATAATGTAACCAATACTCTTTAACAATAACACAAAATAATTCAACAGAAAGTTGTCTCACAGTAACACTAGCAATTTGCAAGCACAGTATAACATTTTGGCATGTATCTTCCCGCCGTCTTTGTAGGCCTGTAACAGTGGGGGTTTCAGGAATTCTACTACCAGGCAGCACTATGGACTTAATACATAGTCAGAGAGTACACCAGTATTCTTCTTTTTTTCTCTAGTTTCGCGAAAGAAATTACTTGTACGTGAACTTGTGGTAGCCGGCATAATGCCAGCTCAGTCAGCTTGCACCCAAGAAAAAGAGACACAAGCCATGATGACGCAGACTTGCATGCATTACTTTAAGCAGTACATGCAGGTGGGGATAGGGAAGCTTTTACTTTTGTATAGGGGTGCCACTGGCCATACTCGGTTACATCAAGGGCTACTGCTCAATGTAATTTATATTTCGCACTGCCCCCCCTGGGCCTTCAGTACTACAAACGGAAAATGAAGATTATTCATTTCTGATCATGTATCCAGCCGATCACATGATCTCTTTGCGTATATGATGGATGAATTTAGGTGCTTTGTTGTGATAGATTGAGTGAACAACATTGATAGTCCACCCATGATTAACACAGCAGAAAGAAAATTATGAACATAGGGAGTGAGTGTGGCAACCATAATTGCCGAAGGAAGGGACTTGACTTGATATAATTGTCAACTATACAATACATACACAATATATGCTGTGCTTTACAAAGTAAACTACTGTACTGTTACTTTAGGCAAGGGAGAGTTTCTGAACAATCACAACTTATAGTATTTGGATTTCCTCTGCTTTGCTACTCTGGCACGGACATGCTGTTCGAACAAAGTAACACTCTTCATGCACTGATCGTCTGCTCTACATACACCTCTGCTATGTATGAGGAAGAAGATACCATCCAGGCTTCCAAAGTAAACGTCTATCATTCTTCTTAATGTCTCAACTTTTCTCAACAACCAAATAACACCCTTTTCATTTTATTTGGTAAACCACCGTCTTGACTTGCATTTGAGTTTCACCAAAATGATATATTGCAATGAACACCACACATGAATTTTCTGATGGACCCACCCAGGCAGTATTTTTTTCTTTCTCCTCCAACCATCCTTGCTTCAAGCAGCCATGCATCTGGTTCCTTCCTATCAGCCACCTCTGCCTGCATTCAAAAACACGTATCATTCTTTAGTCATAAATGTTACGACTCGCTCGTCCTTCCATTGACCCTAGGTTCTTTCCCTTTTCGTTCATCACATCCCTCAAGTTCATCTGATATGACTTGGTTTCACAATAAAAGTTTCCCAGCTGATTTGAAGTCAAATAGAGGGGGCCATTGCTTACTCGAGAACTACCGCCGCTAATGCTATTGCTAAGTCAAGGGTGACTGTCTTCTCCGTGATTGGCTAAAAAAATTTAATTCTAAATCAGTAACTGTTCTTAACAGTACAGTGTACTTGTAGTAGTGTACTGTCTACTGTACAGTACATCATACACTCCTTTGCGAGCCTACTCTAAAATGCCAATAAGTAAGGAGTATAATAATAACTTACCACCGTCAGCCGCTGCTAAGCCATCCCCCTCAGCTCCTCCTGGTGGCGCCGCCACATCCGCCGCTTGAGTGGACCCCTCCATGCTGCTGGCCCCGGCACTGGTGGTGGCAAGTGCTGCATCCAATGTTGTGACGCCTAGAAAAAACATGTCATATTTTTAGATGCCATACAGCACCCCCTACTTCGTCTCGTAATGGAAGAGAAAATGTTAAACAAATTTTAATTATTGGGACTGAAAAGAAGTCACGGTTTTGGGGAGGGTGTTAACTTATATACTTAATAACCATAACATGCAACTCTTTTTGGCACAACTGATGAGTGCTTGCTCTTTAACGTGCAACATTTTTATAATTACAGACAGAACCAACTACTCCTCCTCACCACCAGGAGGACTTGAAGTTCCAACAAGGTGAGGGCTCCCGAGTCCCAGACAGTTACTTCTGACTGAGGTATGTGGAAAGTCGAACTGCACCTATCATCAACAATGTCCTACTTCTCTTGTCCATACTTCTGTATATGCAGAATAGTCCCTGAAACACTAGCGGTATGGTATGTGCTACTAACAAATCAAAAAGCCAACTACTACCTTATTCTTGGTGGACATTGACATTTTGGTATTGGAAATTGTCAAAGCACTAACATTAAGAAGACTGGAATAGACAGCAAGGGCAACCCAGAGGGCTGCACTGAGTGCCTCTAGAGCTATTGCTGGATCAGAGTTTTGTTTAACACCGTTTGCCGACTGGGCAAGCTTAGCTACCTACACAGACCGACTCATAAATAATAGTAAATAGTAGTAGCACAGAGAGTGATGGTAGAGAGGCAGGATAAGAAAGTAGAAACAGTCTACAAGAAGATCAAAGACTATTTTGTAAAAAATAGAATTAGGAAACAGTTTGGAATGAATAGTAGCTGTAAAAGTTAGGGGAATATAATTATATTAACAACAGAACAACATACTGGGGCCAGCAGAAGAGCCTGCAGAGGACCGTTCCTGCCCACTCTGTTCCGCCGGAGTCTGGGATGTTGCTGCCTTGCCCCTGGGTGGTGCTGATGATCATGAAATAAACACAAACATGGATGATTGTTTTTTGGAAATATTTGATTTCTTTGACCACAATCTAAAATTATCTTGGGGAGACAAATTACCAACAATTGCACTACATGTATTGACCTATCTGATCTGGTCAACTAGGAGGATACTAGTACAGTATTGTTGGATTCGCAGACCGTCTACTTGGAAAGGTATGTAAATCACTAACTAAACCAACAACAAAAAGGTTCTACTATGACTGCCAGCACTCAGCAGCACGCACCGTGACAGACACAGTCCGTCATCATGATTGCAGAGCACTAAAAAATGTCCTACTACTAATAACAAGTCATAACATACTCAACCTATCAATCCATCACTATCTCTTCTTCTTAATGGCAGCAGGAGTACAAAGGAAGGACTAGACTTGAGTCTCTAGTCTCTCTAGCATTACGCAGTTCTGTAAAGTACTATACTCATACATATTCAGGCCAAATGAGCACAAAGTTGCAAACAAGTAAGCATAGTAGCAACGCCACTGAGGAGGCGAGCACCTGCAATCACAGAAGATTTAAACACTATTTTACCTGCAATGTAATCGAATCGGCAGCATTCTTGCTCTTCGGGAAAAACATATATTAGCAATATAACACAGAGCAGCAGAATACAAAGTAGTTATTAAATAGCTACTCACCAAGGCCAGGGATCTCCACACCTAATAGGTGGAGCAGGTCCTGCTCCCGGTCGAGGACGTCGGCCCACCGGTGCGTCGCTTGGTCATAGGTGCGCCGGAACCCCTACTCCCTCTGCATGGCCCGGCATACCTTATCCCATCGCTGGTGACGCTCCCGGAGGCCATACCCTTGACCGGGCCTGCCCCCTGCTGCCACGGTCTTAGGGAGGTGGCTCAGAACAAAAAATATAAGAGCGGCCACCTCCACTGCGGTAAAAACCTCCCTGGCCACTACATCCTCCCCCCTCAATCGCCCGCATGGGAGCTGTGTATGGTGTACGCGACCCTTCCCCTTGATTTTCCCGGCTCCCTTTGCCATGGTCCTGGGCGAAAGAAGAAAAGAATAGGGGAATAAAATAAATAAATAAAAGAGAGAGCTAAATAAAAAAAGTAGTTATTAAAGTAACAAAAAGTTGAAAACAACACAAAATATAGATCTAGTCAAATAGAGAGATAAATAATGAGCAAAAAAGAGCAAAAAAAGTTCAAAGAAACAAAGGAAAGATTGAAAGAGGATAGAAAAACCATGCAGCGAACCATAGCAATGAATGAAAAACAAGATGGGCGCGCCCATTAAGGACCGCGTGGGTAAGTTTGTGTGATATTTCCACCGCGAGCACGCAAAAAACACACGTGAACTCGTAATAGCGTGCCGCACACAACGCGAGCTTGCCAATAGCGCCCGGAAACGAAAATACGCAACGCGCACAAGATGGCCGTGCCCATGTACAACGGCATGATTAACTTCACGCAAAAAAACCTGCGAACACCCAAAAAAAATCTGCAAATTCGCACGAATTCGCGGATTATGCGGATCGGGAATTCGATTTCGCGCGAATTTGCGGACCGCAAATTCACAAATTTCACCCATACCTTCTGCATTGAAAGTAATTTCTAATTTGACTTTGTTAAGCAGCCACAGGAGGTCTGGGACTGGCTGAAGTTTGGGAGTTAGTTCACGTTTGTGGGCTGGGAGCCATGGGCTGCTCTGGAGCATTGTTATCCTGTGGAGCTTGAGGGGACTGTACCGGAGGGGTATTTTGCAGTCTGCACAGCCGGGATTACCTGTTGTCACCTCGGATTCTCAGGCAAAAGACACTCAGATTAATCCTGTAACTGAGACTAATTTCACTGCAGAATGATGTGTATTAGTTGATTTTACTGGGTTCTCATGCTATGTTAGTGAGACAAACTGTTGGAGCTGTGGGTAGAGGGAAGGAGGCCTCCCTAGTTGTGTGCCATCTGCAGTGGTAATTACTAGCCTACTGGCCTTCTGGACGGCCAGATGTTTCATTGCTTCATACCAGCAGTCTGCACTGGCTGTGGTGGTCCCCAGTGTGTGCATATCCCGCATTTTGACATCACTATATTTGTATAACAGGGAACCAGACATGCCCCATGTGTGCAGCGGCATGCACATTTACCGGGCAGTAGCTGGGCATATAGAGGGCTATCGAGACGATGAGTTCTGGGGGAGTGGAGTACAGAGTTGGGGTTCCTATCCCAGTTGGATACAATTGGGATATTGTGTTGTCCTGGCACATGACATGGTTGGGCTTATGTAGCATGATGGTTGCACTATGTGTGTCCTTGTGTGGTGGGTTTGTTTTCCTGTTTCAAATTTGTTTAATCAGTTTTTTCTTGCAGCTCTGTCGGCATGTCACAATAGTACAGGATAGGAATCCACCCACAGCATGGTTATATGAAATACATGGGGGGTAATTTGAAGATACTTACTTGGAATGTTCATGGTCTGGGCACTTATGTTAAACTGTACAGAGTTTTATCCTTTTTGAAGCACCGTGGGGCCAACATTGCTTGCCTCCAGTAGACACACTTTAATGATGGAGGGCTTGATAAGATGCACAGAAAGTGAAAGGGGCAGCTATACCATGTCTCCTACTCTACCTACGCTAGGAGAGTACTAGTGTGGGTTGCTCCAGGGACCCCCTTTGTGCCCACCGATGTGAAGGGGAGGTATGTGTTACTATGCCAGGTAGGACACAAATCTGTGAATGTCCTCATCACTGTGTGAAGGTGATATCTAATTTGAGGTTGTTGATTGTTTGGAGAGTTCGTTGGTCATTATACAAAGCCTCCCCCTGTAATTTGCCACATATCACATCTTCAGTAGACTTGACACAGAGATACCCTGTTGACTGTGACACACTTAGCCCACTTTTTATTACATTACTGCCAGGTGCTCTGTGACCCAACCAGGGTGGGATGCGCATTTGAAGCTGGTACTTTCTGGTGGATATTCTGACGTATGTTGTGGGCAGGAACACACTGCCACATATTTTGATTGAATACTTGCAGTCGAATTGAGGCTCAAAGTGTAGTTCCTGAAATTTTCTGGAACCCGTGAAATAAACTTTGTCGTATTTTGACGATTTTTATGCCAAAATACTGATAATGACTAGTACATTGTGCACAAGCATTTGCGTCACAATCAGGTAACGATTTCATCACGAAATCACCATTTTCGTTTCTGAACCCTTGTCCGCCATTTTGCGTTTTGGCATCCATCTTATATGTTGCCCTTCACATAGGCTTGCAACTGCAGCTGAATTTGATATCAAGGACACGTACACCTTAATCGACTTCCCTGTGACCTGGCCAAGCTGAAGCCATCGCCACAAGCCAAACCTGTTTGGTCAGTTCCTCTCCCAGTGGCCGAACGAGATAGCATCAACACACAACAGGCCATAAATCGCGCACATCGCACACACACCCTGCCCAAATCTTGCTCACACCTGGCTCTGCTCTTTTCTTCTCTTTTCTTTATGATGAGGAGGAGCCCGGTTTTATTGAGGGTACACCGATATCTGATGGAAATTTTGGGCCTGGCTGGGTAATTGATCACGAACTGGACACACTAAATGTATACATGCCACCATGACTCTGCTTTTTCTCTTGTAATGAAAATATGTGAATAGCTCACTGTAAATTCTAGAATGTTTGCACCGTAAACTTAAGAATGTTGCCTGAAGCCTAAAAAGATGTATAAAAGAAGAGACCAGGCTTTGTACATTTGAGCAGTCTCCTGAGAACATACATGCTTTTGTACTTCTAGGACGCTTGTTACCTGGTTGCAGCCAATAAATTTGATCCTTGATTTCACCTAGAAGACTCGTGTTTCTGTGGTCTGAATCAGGAAAGTACTCGAGGTCTACGGGTGTTATCCCTGACACCGCTGGGTTACCGGATCAGTACCGGTTCTGAAAAACCCAGTACCTCAGTTGGCGCCCAACGTGGGGCGGTATCAGCGGTACCGGTCCAAGCCAGAGGTTCGTGAGGAGCTTTGTGTGGAAATTCCGGAGGAAGGCCAGCCACTTCAGCGACCCCTGCATGTTGACGTGGTTCCGAAGGTCTTTGCTGCGAGGTTCTCCGCGTCCCGACGGCTACGAAGGACTGCTGCCCTGACTGCCGCCCTGATTTGGACCCTTGATATTTGGTAGAGCGAAACGATAGACGAGTCTTCTGGTGACGTCATCGATATTTCAGTTAAGTATAAGTGGAGCGCCTCCCAGTCCTTAGTTTGTTTGGTGTCCCTTTTGGACCGTTTTGTATTGGTACTTGCAAGCACCAAAACCGAAGGACTCGTGTATTCACGAGAAATATCGTAATCGATAATCCTTTGAAGTTTGGAGCTAGACTAGTGAGCAAAGATGCCTGGTTTTAGCAGAGTTGGAAATTTGTTTTGCCTTGGTTGTAATAATAGGGATTCCCGATTGGAGGACTCGTGTCCAGTTCCTCCGATTGGAACTCCAACATATGAACTTTATGTGAAACATGTGGTAGGCCCATCATATACAATGAAGTGTGGATCAAATACACCAGAAAGGATGGTGTTTTAAAATGGCCCCAATATGGTAGTTTTGATACGGAAATCCTAGATAATCTCGAAGTTAAACTTTTCAAGAGGAAAGTCCGGCCGGCAATGTTTGACTCTTTCCGCCTATGGCGTAAGGAGGCCAAACAAAAAGAAATTAAATTAGAGAAAAGGATTAAGAGAGAAAGGGGTATTTCGATAATGCCAGCTGCCAGGCAGCATAAAGACAATGAAGAAGAACAGATGAGCGAGCAGTTGCACAGGCAACCTAAAATGGTAATAGATAAATGTTATCCAGTTTTGCCGCCTCTTCAGCAAGAAGCAGCAAATGAGCTTGAAAAAGATCCCCTAATGTCGCATTTGTTAAGTTCACCACCCCCATATGCGCAAAATGCTACCGCACCTCCACAACCTCTAGTTATACAACCTATGGTTGTTGTGCCTCCTGTTCCTCCACAGCACCCACCAGCTACTCTTCAGCTGGCTCCTGTTCCTCCGGTGCAGCCTTCTCAAGGGCCACCAACTTTGCTACCTGCTCCGTCTCTACCTCCTGCGACTTATTCACCTGTTCTTGCCACCTCCTCTGCTACCGCTTCTGCCTTAGCTTCTTCTCAATCTGCTTTATCTCCTGTCCTGTCAACTTCTCCTTCGGTTCGACAGAGAATGACAAACACTGTTGCTAGTCTTTTCTCTCCTTTCTTTGGGTCACATAGTACGACCCCTGATTTGGAACACACGCAGTTACGTAGTCAACTGCCTGATTCTAGAGAGAAAGAAATACTAGATCGTCTTGCGGGTAAATGGATTACCGACCCCGCAAGATATGACTTAGAGTCTGTTATGGATGTTTTCCGCCAATGGGAAGCACCGAAGCAGAGGTACGTCTTTGATACAATGTGTACTTTTCTTTATGAGGATTTGGAGGAAAATGATTTGAAGCCCATTCCGTCTGAGTTGTGTCACGTCCGGTTTGAGTTTGCAAAAGGTACGATTGCGGGTTCCGATGTAGACAAAGCAGTTGCAACATTACTGTCATTTAGGAATGAAGGTGTTTCTCAGTCGTTGTTTGAACAAGATTCATCCGTTAAGTGAAAAGGACAGTACATAATGAGACAGGTTCCTCCTGTATGGAAGGAAGCAGTGGCCGCTGGTCCGGCCAATAATCCACCAGCTGTACCAGCTCATTTCCAATGTGTTTGGGTGCATGTCCCCTGGAAACGTGCAGAAGTGTTAGCAATTAAGCAGTCTTTGCCTGATCCACGCAAAAACCCAGCAGGGTACTATAAAGAGTTGACTCAGACTGTGGGTTCGTGTATTATGAATTTGGCAGACATCGACATGTTGTTTGGCAATGTTGTTCCACAACCTATTTGGAGTAAGATTCGTCATACAGATCATGTGGTTGAATTAGGTGATACATGGGTTAACCGTAGAGATGCTGACAATAGGCAAGTAGGCGGCGCCAAGCCCGAAGATTTGATTACTGAGCTCCCTAGTAAGATCATCGATTACATGAAGACGATGATGCCTGCGTTGCGTGTAAATTGGGATAAGTTGTCTGCGTGTAAGCAGAAGAAAGATGAAACGGTGTCTGATTTCTTCACCAGGTTTGAAGAAACGTTTGTTGACCACAGTGGTCAAGATATGAGCACAGAAGGTGGTCAGCGATTGTTCGTCGATAAATTCGTGCACAATCTGCTTCCAGAGTTGTGTAAGAAGTTGAAGGATTCAGAGAGTTCATGGGCAGTTTCCTCTTCAGCACAGATATTGGCTACTGCGCAATATTACGAAAATCGAGACAAAGATGAGAAAGATAGAGCAGAAAAGAAAACTAAGGAGTTGAAAACGAAGGTCTTATTACAGCAAGCATATCCGCCACGTGGCGGTAATGGTCAGAATAATGGTAGTCAAAATAACTATCAGAATAATTACCAGCAGCCTCAACAGTATTCGGGGAACTCGCAAAGAAAAGAGTTTCCCCAACAACGTTTACCATATGGGCGTATTGCAAAGAAGAGGGTCATTATAAGAATAACTGTCCCGTTTTATTACAACGCATGAATGGTGTTTCTGGTACAAGAGGTAGGGGTGTTCAGCAAACACCTAGAGGTAGAGGACGTGGAAACGTCCCTCAGAATGCACGCTCCTTTCCGCCTCAGGATTCTATGAATAAGTTTGACCAGCAGAATAACACATCTGGTAGGACAGCTCAGTATTATGCTGATGATTATTATGCAGAAGATGAGTGGACCAGAGGTAATGATTGCTAGGACGGCCATGGACAAAGAGAGGGATTTGTTTCAGTTCCAGTAGATCAGAGTGGGCCATATGTTGAGGTGATTACATCAGGTGTGTCTGAACCTTTTCTGTTGGATACTGGTGCTACAAAGAGTTCTATGATGCACTCAAAACTCCCTGGCGCACCTTTGTCTGGTGAAATGAATGTTTCTGTAGGTTTTTCTGGCGCCCGGGTTAGGAACCCGATTTCATGTCCTTTGTCCCTGTCTGTTGGTCCTTGTGAATTGGAAGCACCTCTTATTTTGACAACAGGTTGTGGTGAAAATTTGTTGAGATTAGACCTGCTAAAAAGATTGTATGCGACTCTGTACTGCTCTCCCTCTGGAGTACAACTTACATTAGGTAAGAAAGTGGTTTCTCCGATGTATTTGTCGAAAGATAAAATCCCGGCAGAATTGCTGTCTCTACCTAATAATCTTTGGGCTACTGGTCCTAACGATGTGGGTCTCTTGGAAATACCACCATATGTTGTAACATTGAGAGCCAATGTTAGAATGCCTTGCATTCCCCAATACAAGATCTCCAGTGAAGGTGAGAAAGCGGTATTAGCGATCATTCACGATTTGATTGAAAAAGATGTGATTGAAGAGACAAGAGGCAACGTTTGCAATAGTCCTGTTCTGCCTGTTTTGAAACGAACTGACCCATCTCAGCCACCTGTGTACAGATTTGTGATTGACCTTAGAGAGGTGAATAAAATAGTAGTGCCACAATTTCCAGTTGTTCCTGACATTACTGCCCTGTTGACTATGATTCCAGCCTCTGCAACGTGGTTTTCGGTGATTGATTTGAAAAATGCTTTCTTCAGCATCCCAATTGCTGAAGAAAGTAGGGATATTTTTGGCTTCAGTTTAGGAGGACGAAGTTTCCGCTTTAAGCGTGCTCCCCAGGGCTACTGTGAAAGTCCATCAATATGTAGTCAAGCTCTAAAAACACAGCTTGATACGATTGTTTTACCTGAAGGTGCTACCCTCATTCAGTATGTCGACGACTTGCTTATCGCTGCAGACTCTGAGGAAATATGTAAAAAAGCCACGTTGTCATTGTTGCGTCATTTGTGTGATCTGCATCACAAGGTGTCCCTGTCTAAATTACAATATTGTCGACAAGAAGTGACCTACTTAGGTCATCTCTTATCGAAGGAGGGAAGGAAACTGACCCCAGAAAGAATCCAGGCAATAGCAAAATTAAGTGTGCCAAAAACACAGAGAGAAGTGCGTGCTTTCTTGGGTATTACATCGTACTGTAGACAGTGGATTCCAAATTTTTCTTTACTGGCCAAACCATTGGTGGCATTAACATGTAAAGATACACCCAATCCCGTGCCCTGGTCCGAAGAGTGTCAGAAAAGTTTCTCTGAATTGCGCACAGCATTATGTTCGGCTCCTGTGTTGGGTACCCCCAACTACAGTAAGCCCTTTACATTATATGTCCATGAGCAAGAGGGTTGTGCATTATCAGTGTTGACACAGTTGTTTGGAGATAAGCAGCGTCCATGTGCATATTTTTCGTCGACTTTGGATCCGGTAGCTAGGGCATTGCCGAGTTGTCTGAGAGCCACAGCCGCAGCAGCTGTTTCTATACGACAGTCTGCTGGTTTGGTGATGAATAACACGTTAGTGGTTATGGTTCCACACGCTATTGAACAGAACCAAGACACAGCACTTAACTAGTGCTCGATTGTCTGGTTACGAACTAACTTTGTTAGCGAGCCATGTTCACATCAAAAGATGCGGTACACTAAACCCCGCCACATTACTGCCAATCCCAGTTGAGACCGAGAATGCTGAGGAACAGCATGACTGTTTTCTTAGAACAGAAGAAGAAACAAAAGGGAGAATAGACCTCCAAGATACTCCTCTTGCTGAATGTGATGGTACCTTATGGGTGGATGGTTCATGCTTCAAGCTCCCGAATGGTGACACGACTGCAGCATATGCTGTCACCACCTTGCATACAGTCGTTGAAAGTGAACGTATTCCATTTAACTCAGCTCAGGCTGCGGAATTGGTTGCACTTACAAGAGCGTGTGTGTTGTCGAAAGGAATGAAAGTGAATGTGTACACGGACAGTCAGTATGCGTTTGGTGTGGCCCATAGTTTTGGACGATTGTGGCGTGAACGTGGGTTCCTGACGTCGCATGGCACAAAGATCCAGCATGGTCAGTTGGTGAATGAGCTTCTTGAATCACTGACTTTGCCTCTGCAAGTGGCGATTGTAAAATGTAGCGCTCACAAGAGGGTGACTGACGATGTTGGTCGTGGAAATGCGTTTGCTGACGAAGTCGCGAAAGAAACGGCAGGAAATGTAACGAGCCGAATGTATGTTGCAGGCCCTGCCAGATGGATAGGTGATGTTGGAATGTGTGAGGACACAATAGAGAGTGTGAAATCGATTCAATCTGAGGCTACAGAGGAAGAGTTGAACATGTGGAAAGAAAGTACGGGCAGAATGGATGCAAATGGTTGTTGGGTCGAATTGTCAGAGCATCAGAGATGGTTGCTACCAGATGCGTACGTGCCTGCAGTTGTTACAATGACCCATGGAATGGCCCATATCAGTGTGAAAGGAATTTGCAAGTTGTTGGCCCCGGTATGGCAGAATGATGGTATACCTAAGTGTGCGGAAAATGTAGTTAAACATTGCATGATATGTCTGAAACACAATCCTGGTAAGGGAACCCCAACTCCAGCTGGTCATTTTGCACCTCCTACGTATCCGTTCGAGGTTTTGCAGCTAGATTTCATACACATGGAGAGTTGCAACAACTTAAAATACGTACTCGTTGTTTGCGCCTTCTCCAGATGGGTAGAAGCATATCCCCTAAAGGACAACACTGCCTTGTCCACAGCGAAAGCCCTTGTGAAAGAATTCTTCCCTAGGTTTGGAATGCCTAGAATGGTCTGGAGTGACAACGGGAGTGAATTTGTGGGACAAGTGATGAAAGTAGTGTGTGAAGGGCTAGGCATCCGACAAAAGTTTCACTCTGCAAACCACCCCCAATCAGCTGGATTAGTAGAATGCTACAATGGCACCCTAAAACTAAAACTAGCCAAGATCCAAGAGAGCACTGGTCTTAAATGGCCTGATGCTCTGCCCTTAGCGCTCCTATCCACCAGAATGACAGTGCATTCCAGAGTAAAACTTAGCCCTTATGAAATTGTTTTTGGCCGTCCGGCCAACATATGGGGAGTACCCAGACCCACCAAATTTAGCGAAATAGAATTTCCTGTTTTGCTTGACTACTTGTATGATTTGACAGCTAAATTGCGTGTTTTACACCAACAGGTTCACGACTCACTGCCTCAAGCCTCTGAAACTCCAGGACACCCTATTGATCCTGGAACATATGTCCTCGTGAAAAATTTCCAAAGGACAAGAAACGACCAGCCCCGGTGGACCGGTCCTCATTTGGTCCTTCTCTCGACGAGATCTGCCGTCCGAGTGGAGGGAAAGAAACATTGGATATACGGGACCCACACTAAACGGGTCCCGCTGCCTTTGCCTTATGACCGGTGGGTCCAGGAGGGTATCGCTGACTCAGAGACAGAATCCGTGCCAAGATTCATCCATTTCAGTGATGCTCGTGTAAAAGGAACAATTACAGAGACAGAAAGTGACAATTTGCTACAAGCAGCTGTGCCATCATCAGCTCGATTGGATACCTCAGAACCTGAAGCTCTGTTTCAAGATCATACAATACCGGGAAAGCAACGGTATAATCTGAGGCCGAGAAATACGAACTAATAAAAAATAAACTAATAAGCATTTTTTCCCTTTAAGAACTATTTTTGAAAACGCAGCTCTCTCCACCCGAGAAACTTGCTCATTTTTTTTTTTTTTTCAAACCGCCATCCGGGTTCTGCTGCTAAGGCCGCGGTTGACGCAGTCTTTGGAGCGCAGCTGGAGACGATTAGGTCTACAGTTCTGGTTGGTCTAAGGGAATTACCCTGGACTGAACAGAGGCCCTCCTTGACAGAAGCAACCTCCCACCGCGGGCAGCAACATAGAGGATGGAGTTTTTCAACATGGAGAGACCTGCCAAAACTGTAAATTTTAAAACAAAAATATGTGGATTGGTGACAAGAAAAAGTTTTCTATTATTATGCATTTTCCTATTACTGAGTACAATGATGTTTTTAATAGGTTACACACTGTTTTCTTGACAAGTGTCCTTTGCCCCGACTACATCGCCCATACCTCCTCCTACTGTTTCTGCACATTCTTTTCAACCCCTTCCTGAACAAGAGTCAGCTAGGAGATTGGAGTTTATTAATAACTCATTCATTCAACTTCTACACCAGCACCAGGTTGTAATAAACACGACAAATTGCTGGGTATGTGGACTCATGCCACACACGACTGATAAGGGTATCCCGTATTTTGTCCTACCTTTTAGTCACTACGGATCTTTGTGGGCATTTCAAACGTTGTTTTTATTCTCCCTCGAACCATATTCCCCACGTTCCACAGGGAGCAATTCAGTCAACGGGGCATTACTAGTGGGGATCAGAAATATGAGCCAAAATATTGACACATATAGAATTCTCCCCAGAGACGAACTAGAAGTCTACCGTAGATGAAATGTAACAAAGTATGGAATTTCTTTAAGTGAGAGCCAGCGAGCAAAGAAATCCACCCCAATCTGGATAGTGCCTCACAAAGGTCACCTATGTCTGCAAGGAAATGGCAAAAATCCCAGAGCTCAGCTAGGGAATAGTGTCTGTACCGAAACATATGTCTACCCGTCTCAGACCTCCCCCTCATTTTCAGCAGCTAAGGGCACGTATTTCATCTGCCAAGATAGAGCATACACATGGCTGCCCCCTGACTTCTCGGGCACATGTTTCATCTCGTTCCTGCTGCCACCCACCTACACGGCAGATTACCATAGGACAAGGATAGTTAGGGGTGTTGTGAGTAAAGACGACACCGCAGAACAAGAGTTTGGTGATTTCGCGAAAGGTTTTCTGCCATTTTGGGGGCCCATGGTGAACAGTAGGAACATTCGCCAGTTGACAAGAGTAGTAGAATCTACCGTGATCAAAACGGCTGGTGCCCTTAGTAATCTGACTGCTGAGCTTCAGTCGGACCGACTCATGACCCTTCAGAACAGGGTCGCATTAGATGTCATTCTTGCAGACCGAGGTGGGGTATGTAAGCTGATCCAATCGAGTTGCTGTATATTTATTCCAGATAACGCTCCAACAGTGTACCAGGCCATCTCCAAACTGCATAAGATTTCCGAATCGATTCATGTAGATAAAGGAGATTAGTCTCTCATGGGATGGTTCTGGGAACTGATATCTGGCTGGGGATGGAAAATTCTGATGGTCGTTGGGATTGTTCTAGCCATTCTCTTCCTGTTCTGTCTATGTGTGCAGTGCGCTCCTGCAATGTGTAGCCTCTGTGCTACATCATGTGTAAGGAAGCCTGTGTCACAAAACGAACTAAGCACCAGAATGATGCTGCAGCAACATCTCAATGACTTTAGGAATATCGACCTGGACTCAGACTAGCATGAGATTAGGTTTAATTGCCTATGTTAGGGCAAAAGTAGGGTTTGTAGTTCCTGAAATTTTCTGGAACCCGTGAAATAAACGTTGTCGTATTTTGACGATTTTTATGCCAAAATACCGATAATGACTAGTACATTGTGCACAAGCATTTGCGTCACAATCAGGTAACGATTTCATCACGAAATCGCCATTTTCGTTTCTGAACCCTTGTCCGCCATTTTGCGTTTTGGCATCCATCTTATATGTTGCCCTTCACATAGGCTTGCAACTGCAGCTGAATTTGATATCAAGGACACGTACACCTTAATCGACTTCCCTGTGACCTGGCCAAGCTGAAGCCGTCGCCCCAAGCCAAACCTGTTTGGTCAGTTCCTCTCCCAGTGGCCGAACGAGATAGCATCAACACACAACAGGCCATAAATCGCGCACATCGCACACACACCCTGCCCAAATCTTGCTCACACCTGGCTCTGCTCTTTTCTTCTCTTTTCTTTATGATGAGGAGGAGCCCGGTTTTATTGAGGGTACACCGATATCTGATGGAAATTTTGGGCCTGGCTGGGTAATTGATCACGAACTGGACACACTAAATGTATACATGTCACCATGACTCTGCTTTTTCTCTTGTAATGAAAATATGTGAATAGCTCACTGTAAATTCTAGAATGTTTGCACCGTAAACTTAAGAATGTTGCCTGAAGCCTAAAAAGATGTATAAATGAAGAGACCAGGCTTTGTACATTTGAGCAGTCTCCTGAGAACATACATGCTTTTGTACTTCTAGGACGCTTGTTACCTGGTTGCAGCAAATACATTTGATCCTTGATTTCACCTAGAAGACTCGTGTTTCTGTGGTCTGAATCGGGAAAGTACTCGAGGTCTACGGGTGTTATCCCTGACACCGCTGGGTTACCGGATCAGTACCGGTTCTGAAAAACCCAGTACTTCAAAAGGGCACCCACGCTGTAGAATGGGATGTTGTGAGGGCTGTGATGCAAGGGCATGGCACAGTTTGACTTGAATATCCAGGAGTGCCAGGGTGGAGGAATTGTGTGTCCATTGGGGCTTAGCAGACAAATGGGACTGGTTTCATGCTATAGGAAGCTGGACTTCTCTTTGCAGATGTCCCCCTACTACTTTTCCCCCATTTGAATTGCTAGAAGATGGTTTTTGACTCTGTCAGTGCACTGAAGCCTGCTAACTAGGCTCCAGTGCCAGTGTTCTTTCCTCTAACCTGACATGTTCAACTGTAATTTAATTGGCAAGGGCTTTAGCACCCTTGCAAGTCCCTGGTAAATGGTACCTATGGGACCCAGGGCATAGGTACTAAAGATGGTCCCTATGGGCTGCACTATGTGTTATGCCACCCCAAGAGACCTAAACAAAAACTACCGACAGACTGCTATTGAAGATGCATGAAAGGGCACAAGCACTCGTCAAAACATCACATAGCACACTACCTGTGTGCAATGCTCAAGTACACTACATGCCTTATATGTAAGTCATCACTACAGCATACCTTAAAGCCCTAAGGGAGGGTGAATTATATTACATGTGAGGACATATCTGCCTGAGCAGATATGCCACTGTGGTGTCTAGTTCAATTACTAGATATTGCAAGTGATCAGGTAAGCCATGTTAAGTATATGTACTGGTCACTGGTCATTATGAGTTCACCTACTAAATGATGTCTTTATTGAAACTAATGGTCTTTGGTATTAAAAACCTGATCTTAATAAATCCATACTGATGTCAGTGTTGTATTTATCATGGCATGCACCCAGAGGGCACCTTAGAGTTACCCCCTGAAACCTACCAGATATTAAGTGTGCTGGCTGGCTAGGCATTTCCAGCCTGCCACCACAGATGAGTATCTAATCCCCTGCTCGGGAGAGAAAATGCTCTCAGAGGTCATGAACAATGCCTGCTCCAAAGGTAAGTGATCACACCTTCTTCAGCATGATGGCTAGTGAGTTAGCATACTAAGGCCAGAGGTTTCAAAGCCTCTGCCACTTTTGATATTCAACCCCAGCTTCCTCCAGACCAGGAGAATGTCACCCTCTGTCCTGTGGGCCATTTAGCACCCAAGCAGGAGGGAAAATTAGCTAGTAAGTATGTCACAATATCAAGCTAGGGGAAAACTGGGAAAGGCTTGGGTCCTGTCACTGTCCGGCCTGGACCACTACTATGAAGTAAACAAAAGAATAGCCTGGCAGCTTGAGTCTATGCAGTAATGCGCAGCCTAGTATAATCAATTGCTAGGTTGGACAACCATTTGTATTGAATAACTTTTTTGTTTTATAAAATATTTTGAAAAATGTTTTGGCATCAAAAAATACAACACAACATTTACAGAGATACAGAAATACATTCAATATACTGAAAAGAACATATCAAACAAAATACTCAAACAAGAAAATTGTCACAAACAATTAACATGGACAACTGTAATATGCCTCAGGTCAATCAATCGTTGAGGCACCAATCCTGGATATAGACTGAACAAGTGGACTAACAGATTGACATAGTAGCCTACTTGTTACCATCTACACAAGATACACAGTAAATTTGTCACAAAGTGCTATGACTAGGAATAACACGGGAACTGAACAGCGATTTACAAGTGTGTTAAGTTAATTCCTAGCAAGCCCTAGTTATTTGGTATCTTGGAGGTAAGAACGTCGACGCGTTTCGAACCCAACCACATTTAATGGGTTCTCCTCAGGACATGGACTGGGGGGTCGTTGTCACTTATTTTGGTGAGAGGTTCGGATCACTCCCTCAAGGGTGCGCAAAGATTGCGGCTAAAAAGGAGGGGTGCCGGCACACGTCAGTTGTTCATTGTGCAGATCTATGTAATCTTCGTTTTGGGGCACATTTGTCCTAACTGCACGAGTGTGGAGGCGGCAGCCGCCGCACGGGCTTGTAAGTTCTCTACGGAGTTTGGAGATGCTGCGGTCCGGCACCCGAGCGATTTACACACTTGTAAATCGCTGTTCAGTTCCCGTGTTATTCCTAGTCATAGCACTTTGTGACAAATTTACTGTGTATCTTGTGTAGGTGGTAACAAGTAGGCTACTATGTCAATCTGTTAGTCCACTTGTTCAGTCTATATCCAGGATTGGTGCCTCAACGATTGATTGACCTGAGGCATATTACAGTTGTCCATGTTAATTGTTTGTGACAATTTTCTTGTTTGAGTATTTTGTTTGAAATGTTCTTTTCAGTATATTGAATGTATTTCTGTATCTCTGTAAATGTTGTGTTGTATTTTTTGATGCCAAAACATTTTTCAAAATATTTTATAAAACAAAAAAGTTATTCAATACAAATGGTTGTCCAACCTAGCAATTGATTATACTAGGCTGCGCATTACTGCATAGACTCAAGCTGCCCGGCTATTGTTTTGTTTACAATATCAAGCTAGGCACACCCCAAAGGTGGGCCACCTGAAGTGGACACTCAAAGAAGGGGTTCACCATCTTGTTTTTGGTGAAACTAGGAACTATGGGGCAGGTTTATGCCTACTCTTGGCAGGAAGTGGTCATATAGGGGTGCGTAGTCATCCCAGGGGTGAGTAGCCCATTGGCTACTACCCTATACCCCCTCAATGCCCCATAATCCAGTATTTAGGGGTTCCCCTGATACCAGAAGCTCAGATTTGTCTACCTGGGAACAGAAGGACAAAGAAGAGCCAACAACACATTCACTGTGGACCAGCATCGAAATTTGTGCCAAACCCTGCCTTGCTGTTGCTTTCCCAACAATTGCAAGAAAGGAATCATTCACTGGACGGCCTCCCTAAACCCTTAGAGGAGTGTCCAGTACTTTGCCAACCAAGAAGCATCTCCCTTGAGGAGGAGGAGCCATCTCCCTGCATTTGCACGCACCAACCACATCTGCCGGGTAACCTTTATGCTGGCCATCAGGTCCACCAAGGGAACAACTTGCCAGGAGGTCAGCACCGTCACTTCACCCAGTCTCTAGGCACAGAAGCTTGCCAAGGCCTTCCTGTACCAATACCCCGGATACCAGAGCCCTTGCACGCACAACAGGTTGTTGTGTGTAAAGCCAGAAAATACCACTGACGCCAACAACCACCTGCCGACAAGGGATGTCAGGATCTCCAAGGTCTACACTGAAAGTGGCACTTCAGTTTTGTTTCCTCCCCTTTCCAGGTCACTGAACTCAAGTGAGAGCCTTTTACGTGACCCATAGGGCCAAACGCTCAAGACCCCCAGCCCGGGTACATGTAAACCGAATGTGTCTTCGTGCTCCAGAGGCGTTCAAGAGCAGAGCCCCACCTTTGGGGTCTGCCGGACTGGTCCACCAGTCCCCACTTGTCGCCTGTCTTTTTACAGGTACCTATCCATTGACTTTACTGCGCAGTACTCGAGGCTTCCATCGCGCACAGCACCTCTGCACTCAGGCACCCCAGAGCAAGTAAAACCGAACTGCTAGTGGTTTCTTGGACTTTGGCCCCAAATCCCCTTAAATCCAGGCCAGGAGAAGAACCCTTTACATTGTTTGCAATTATGTCTATGCAGTGCATGTTTTTACCATAGGAAAACATTTCTGTGTTTAATTCTCATATCTCAAAATCATTATTCAACTGTATTTTATATTTCTGCAAATATTCCTATGTCTGAAAGTACCTACCTGATCCCGGGGATCTTGGTGTCCAAAATTATAAAAACATATGTGTTTTGTTTATAAATTGGTCTCGGATTTCGTTCTGAGTGTGTTTCATTTATTGTCTATGTATGTACAACAAATGCTCAATACTCCCCTGTTATAAGCCTAAGCTGCTGGCCCACACTACCACTAGAAGAGGATGTGGGATTAGTTAAGTAAGCCTCTGTAAACCAATAAGGGTTGCCTGGACTATTTGCATGGTATGCCCATACATTTGGTAACCTATATAAATAGCCAGCATCCTACAGATGCCTACACACTTAAACAATACAGGCAGCACTTTCATTGTGAGGGTGACAAGTCAGGCAGGCTTCTGGCCTGGTTGCTCTTGTGGTTATGAAGTTCGCCTCCCATGCTTAACTTGATAGACCCCGATGTTACTGTTGCAGGGTCACAGGAGGCTGTGGTGGCGATGTTCCAGCGTCATTTGGATGGGTTTTAAGAGGGGGCTCTTGTGGCCCACTGGAGCAGATTTAGGCTTTCCTGGTTCCTTGGGTTATGCATCAGTTAGGAGCAGTGGTAGTGGAAGAACTAGATGCCAACATTAGGCTGGAAGAGCTACAGGCAGCATCCTTATAAATGATGCCTAAGAATTAGGGTCCTGGGGGAATGGATTCCCGGTAGAATGCTATCAGGGATTTGCGGCTGCCTGACATGACACTTGTTAGAAGTATTCTTGAAATATAAGGAGTTGGGGGTGCTTCCGCTGAACCAGCACGAAGGACTTACATGCATGAATCCAAGCCAGGTGGTGGGTTGAATCTGATCCTTCTTTGTATCGTCCTCTTACGATGATAAACCCTGACGTAAAAGTTATATGTGAGCTTTTGGGTAATCGCCTATGTCCAGTGTTGAGTGGTCTGGTCCATGTTGACAAGTGCAGCCATATTCCGGATTGCAATATGACCAAGAACCTGCAGCAGCTTGACCATGTGCTTCATAAAGTAGAAAACAGCCGAGGGGAAATGGTCTTGGCCTCTTTTGACATTGAAAAGGTCTTTGACATAGTCGACTGGGGGTATTTGTTAGAGGTGTTGAAAGTCATGGTTCCTAGTTTACAGCATGGATTTGGCGAAGTGTCCGGTCTTAAAATCAGCTTGCAGAAGTAGTTGCAGTTCCCATTGGTAGTGTTGGCTGAGGTACCCGAGGAGTGGGCTTGCGATGCAACACTGATCATTTTCGCTACCTGAGAATTATTGTGGTGCATACACAAAAAAGCTGTTGCAGTACAATATTGAAAAGATGATAAACTATTTCTGGGATTCGGTTGAGGTTTTGGAACACTATCCTGCTGTAATGTATGGGCAGAGTTGCGGTGTCCAAGTCGGTGTTTCTGCACCTCTGCCTGTATGTGCTGCAGAACTCCTGTCCACTATGTGTGGGTGTGTTACACCAGCTGAATACTCTCCTCACTTCACTTATTTGGGCTTGGAAGTGCAGCCGAGTGGTTCATCAAACAATAATAAGATTATATAAGAATGGTGGGCTGGGGTCCCAAATCTGAAATATTATTATCATTAGTATGCATCTCACATGCAGTGAAATGGATGGTGGAGGGTACTAACTGGGAAAATTATCTTCTGGAGGGAATAGTGGAGTGAGGTGAGCTCTCACATAGTTGATGGCCGGAACAAGCATGTCCCCTACTTTTCCCTTTGAGGTGCACCAGTATGTGGCAGTGTGGCTACAGTAGTGATCAGAAGGACCCCTCACCATAGAGAATTGCCACTGTGGGTATTAGCTCCATTCTGACAGATGAGATGCAAAAGTCTATTGCATTACAATCTTGGATGAGGGAGGCTGTGAGCTGGTGGATGACCTGTATTCTAATGGCAAATTTATATTCTTTGTGGAAAGGCAGATACAGTTCCAGCTTTGCCCAGTACAGTTTTTACACCATGTGGGCATAACTGCCATAGTCAGAATGGCGTGCCCTCTTTTCCAGCTGCACCACTGGTATTGGCTATGTTGGGTGCATTGCTGACCTATGTTTTGGACCACATCTTATTTCATTGATTTGTAAGGCTATACAGGCAGACACACTCATTGGACTGCTAAGGGTGAAGCAAGTCTGGGAAACAAATGTGGGTGTTCTGTTTTTGAATGTGGACTGGGCTAGGTTGTGCGAGCTGGTGAAGACTGTGTCCAGCAATGCCTGGTACAAATGAATGAATTCTAATTTTTTACACAGTACATACATGATGCCTGTGGGCTTGCACTGAAGGAATCCAGAGTAAACTTCCACATGTCACAATTGCGGGGTGGGTGAAGCAGACTTTATGCACATGGCGAGGTTTGTCCACATGTGAGTGACTTTTGGGTGAGGGTCAGACTACTTTATTAGCTTGTACACCCAGACCTCAGTTTTGATTGTTCGGCAATTGTGTCCGCCCAATGAAGTGAAAAATGTTACATCAGTTCCTAGAGTTGTCCCTGGTGTTGGCAAGGAAGCAGGTGGCCATCACATGAATGGGGACCCGGGCCCCCACTGAGGAGTATTGCATTCGAGATGTAACTGAGTGGGCCTTGGTAAAGGAAATGCAGATTGTACTGTGGAGTAAGTTCTTGGGCTCTGAGGTCTACTACTGGGAAGATAACTCCATGGCAACTGGTTATATTAACACTCATTTGTAACTGTTATCTCATCTAGTATGCTTGATCACCATTCCATATATCACCATGATATGTACCATTGGAAACAGCCTTTACACCGCAACTGTTACTTCAACACCTTCCCTACTGTTTCACACACTGGAGTTGGAATGGAAAATTAAACTATTCCAACCTCCAGCGCTCCCCGGACAGCAAGTCGGAGTTAAGTTTTACATGGTAACAGCATAGGGGGTAATGGCATGAGTTGTAACATCACACAACTGTTATACCTAGAAAAAATAAAAGTTTTAAAAAACAATTGCTGGCATCGACACTTAGCATAGTTTTCTTAAGATAGCTAATTGAGCTCTGGATTTTTGTGTAGAGAATCTGTTGTTTTAAGTTAAAAAATGCAGATTTTTTTTCTCCCTCCATTCAAAAGGGGCTACTTTTCATCAACTTCCTTAATGATTCTGGCATTGTTATATAATTGCAGATACATTTGGAACAATATTCTGTTAATCCTGAAAAGAATTTCAAATATTCCTAATTTCCCGGTTCTGGCATCATTCTTTTCACTCTCATCAGAATTTATTTGGGCATGATTCCTTGGACCATATATTCCTCCTTTTTCATGTGGAAATGCCATTTTTCTCCTTCAAATATTACCCGCTTGCTGTAATATTTGCAACATTTTATCCAATGTTTTTTTGTGCTCTTCTTCCTTTATCCATAAACTATGGTGCTGTCTTGGATGTACTGGTTATATTTATTTGTGTTTGAGAAAGTTATGCATTTGTGTTTGAAACACTGACAGAGCTGTAGTTAATCTGAATTAAAACCTAGAGAATTGGTACATCTCTTCTGATGTTGGGAATGCCTTGGAATTCTTAGAATCTATCAGTAGTTTTATCTGGTTATATATTGACCATAAGTCCAGCTTACTACATATTGTTACCCCACTTTAACATCCGTCAATCTTTCATTAATATTTGTCAATATGCGTTACTGCCCAGCTGAATATTTTTGTTTGCACTTCTTAGGTCTACAAAAAAAGTAGATTACTATTATTGTTTTTAAAGATTACCATTGGGTACCATTCAGTTGACTCTGCTTGTTCAATTTTATCATCATTTTCAATCTTGAGCAAAATGTATTTTACTTCCTCAGTTATGGTTACAGGAACTGGTCTAGGTCAATGAAATATTGAAAGTGGTCACATTTTACCTTGCTTGTATGTAAATAGCCGTTATATTGAACAACTCTGTTTTAAAACAATAACTTATGGTTTTCTATGATTTAATGAGTGCTGCTTTCTATGCTTAAAAGTTGCCCCCTGTTAGACCTGGCCCTTTTTGCAGGTTCATCCCCAAACATTTTGCCTTTTGCCTCCTATTTTTCTGACACTGTTTTTGTTTGCTATCGGACTCTGGGCCCTTTACCACTGCTGATCAGTGCTAAAGTGCATTTGCTCTCTGGGTAAATTGTGATTATGATTGATTACCCATGATTAGCATATTTGATTTACTAGTAAGTCCCAAGTAAGGTGCACTGAGTGTGCCAGGGCTGGTAAATCAAATGCTACTAGTGGGGTTGCAGCCCTGGTTGTGCCACCCACATGAGTAGCCCTGCAAATGTGTCTCAGACCTGCCACTGCAGTGTCTGTGCGCACAGTTGTAAAATGCCCTGGTGACCCTTCTTACATTTAAGGCACCACTCAGGTAGGCTCAAGGTACCCCCATGGGCAGGGTGCTGTGTATGTGAAAGGTAGGATATGTCCTGATAGTAAAATACTTTGTATTTCATTTTTCACTATTCCACTGGGACGAGATAGAGAAATGGAGTTTAGGCTCTCGGACCTCAGAATTTATTAAAACACCTTTTAGTGAAGGTGGATTTTAAATTGTGTATTTGAAAATGTCACTTTTAGAAAGTGGGCATTTACTTGCTTTACCATTCTGTGTGACTCTTCCTGTTTGTGTACTCACCACCTGCTTTTGGAGTGACAGGAGCTGGGGATGTGCATTCACTCTAGACAGTCATATGGGGGTTGAGAGGTGTCCTGCCTTTCCTGGGTTACTCATAGCCAGCCTGAATAGACCTTTTTGCATTTAGAGTGGTGGGAGGTGTTTTCACTAGCACCTGAATAGGCTGTGTCTCATTTACACAATGCTACCTCCATCGCCTGTGGTAAACCTGGACCACAGAGGACAGAACTGTTTTTTACTGAGCTCAGAGACTCTGAACAAAGACTACAGTGAGAAAATGGCCTATAAGTATGAGACCTTCAACCCCAGGACTTTAGATCTCTTCTGGAACAAGGATACCCTGCCAAGAAGAAGAGCGGAAGAGATGAGCACTACCCTTTTTTTTGTGTGAGGTGTGGGTTGGCCTGCAGTTGCTGCTTCTATCTGTAGACAGAGAAAAGGGACTGGCTCATTTTACCCTGATGTAGTATCCTGCTGGTAAGGTCTCCAAGGGCTTGTGTGTGCTTGCCTCCTGTTGGAAGTCTCAGGGAAATCAAATACTTTAGGAAGGATCCTTGCAGGGTCCAAATGAGACTCCTCTGGAGTAAAGGATGTTGTGGCCAAGAGGTGTAATTCCCAGCGCCGTGTTCTGCCTGTTTTAAAATCGTGCGTGGTGACCGCCCATGGAGTTCAGGCCCAAGCAGGTATGGAGAAGCTCTTTAATTTCAGCTTGGCATTTCTAGCACATGTGCCTGTGTAGTGCTTCAAGCGGTGTGTGGGTATTTACCCCGCAAGAAGAGAAGCATGTCTAGAACATGGACCAGTGTTCCCTTACAGTGTGACACACCCAAGTCCCTACTGCCTAAACTGGAGCATTACTGGGAAACAAAGTACGCAGTCCAGTTCTCTGAAGGAGTCCCTTGTCACGTGGTCGGGGGTCAGGATCGAACTTCGCGTGTCTCGTTTACCCTGCAGCGCCACCCCTGAGACCAGAGGAAGGACTTGTGCTCCTTCCGGTCAGGGTCACTAACCGCTGAGGATCAGTGAAGGTGCCCCACCCCGGTCCCTGACAACAGCATCACATGGGGCACGCACATTCCTTGAGGCCATGGGAGCCCTACGATGGTCAGCCGTGTCTTTGTCTTGAGCCGCGTTGCCGCGCGACACGCCACACATCGGTTGTCTCCCTTAAAGCAAGATATCGCTAGTAAAAGAGAGGGACCCACAAACCAAAGGGGTGGGGTACCAAAAGACTATTAGTCAAAGCAGAGAATCCCCTTTGGATAACCTTACAATAGCATCCTATGCTCACAGATACACCATTAAAGCATTAATACTTGCAAACACAACATTCAATTCAAAAAGTGGAGCATAAAGCGAACATATAAAGAGAATAACAGTGAAAATTCATTAAAAAGTGTACAGTTTATTTCAATATGTATTATATAAAAACAATATATATTATTAAAACATTTTTTCACAGTAATTAACTTAAATGAAATGCTAGACTAAGTCTTTGAAACAACCACTCCAACTAAGATATTATACGAAGTGCAGTGTGATTGCGTTTTGGGCTAGTGTAGTCATCTCTAAACCATAGGAATTATTTTCCTTTTTATCTTTGTTTCCCACTGTATGTTGTAATTCATTTAAGTTAACTACTGTGGAAAATGTTTTAGTAATATATATTGTTTTTATATAATACATATTGAAATAAACTGTACACGTTTTTATGAATTTTCACTGTTATTCTCTTTATATGTTCGCTTTATGCTCCACTTTTTTAATTGAATGTTGTGTTTGCAAGCACTAATGCTTTAATGGTGTATCTGTGAGCATAGGATGCTATTGTAAGGTTATCCAAAGGGGATTCTCTGCTTTGACTAATATTCCCTTAAAGCAAGACACTGTGCTTATGGGGTCTGGGCGGCATTGGCTGCCTGCCCGTGCAACATCGAGGGCATGTGGGGTAGGCATGAAGGAGTAACAGTATGGTGCACCTAAAACCCTAGAATGTTTTACTACCACAAAGGGGCTCCAGTGCAAAGTAAAGGCATGAAGGAGTTCTGGTGCCTCAGGTGCTCAGTTGAAATTACCATATTAAGGGTTGTAGGAGTGTAGGGAAGCAGCACCCTACATGTTCTTGGCGATACTTGGTGATTTATTTATGACCTTACTGCTGCATTTCATGCCATGATGTACAGTGGTGTCGTTTATTACACGTGCAACCTATAAGTAATTACTGTAATACTCTAACTGGGATGATTATGACAAATGCCTAGTTGGCAAAGTGATTGTGATTCATGTGATTGTGATCTATGTTTTTATATACTATATAAGTGATATTTTTTTATAACCTGGCGTGGACTCTCTTTTGTGGTGTATTTAGTGTGTCACTGGTGTGTGTGTGTTGTGCAAACAATTTTCACAGTGCCTCAGGGATAAGCCTGAATGCTCTGCCATGCTACCAAGGGGGTGAGCAGGGGTTATCTTGGGTTTGTAACCCCCTTACCCTGACTAGAGTGATGGGTTCTGCCTGGCTTAGGTGTATAGCCTAGCCAGCCAGAAACTCCATTTCTAACACACCCCAAATCCTGGTTTGATTGTCATTCCTAATTTATACTGTTGTCCTATCCTATGATGGCTGGCTCTTTCTCTTGCTGCATGTACCTTGGCTGTGCACTTTCTCTCCTTGAAATCCAGGCTTGCTTACCAAACTTCTATCAAGTGTATCATCCTGCCATTTAACCTATCAAGCTTTCCATTATTGGTCTGCAATTATCTCCAGAGCCATACTTTGGTTTACATACATTTGGTAATAATGCTGTAAAATGAACCTGATTCTACGTCTTGCACTACACTCTATCCATCAACTTTTATTGTGCAATTTGTGGCAGGTGTATTCAAAACTTGTGCAGCGTAGAGCAGAAGCTGGCGTTGCTGTGGTGCAGTTTTGTGCTGGGAATAAAGAGGGGCACAGAGCCATATCTGCAAAAATATTGCAAGGCTGATCTGTTCTCAAGCACTGGTGTGCCTTAAGTCTACCTTGCAACACGCACAAACCTTTGCTCCTTAGTGTAAACATTTGTGCGTGACCTCTAGCACAGATTTTACACTGAAAGGATACTCTTTCAGTACAAAATACTACATTTAGATGAACTATAAAATCATCATGCATTGGATGTGGGCTCTATAATACAGCACACTATTGTGTAAAATTTCTTAGAAATAAAATCATTTATCCTTGTTAATACCTGACTCAGGAAGGCATTATTTTATTTTGCCACGTCCTGCCTACGACTTTTCATAGTTAGGTCATTGCATTAAAAATCATTAGTGGTGGGGTAGGAATGAGACTGTTCTGTGGTGGGTTTAAGGTTGGTAGGATGAATGGCGCTCAGGCTAGTTAACAGTGTGGTTTAAGAGGACAAGTAAAATCATAGTGCTAATGGGTCGGGGGGAAAAACCAGAATAACCCCTGTGGTACGGTGGGTACAAACCCACACTAGTGATTGAGTAAAGGTCCTGGACACACTTATTATGATCAATCAAAATGTCGGTTTACGCATAGTAATAAACAACGAGAATAAATGGCACAGAGGTCGACACCAGTGGTAGCTTTTGTGGATAGTGTATATATAAGTCTTCTAGTTAGTCAAGATATGATTACCAGCCGACACGTGTTTCGTCACCTGGGCCGTAACCTGTGACTCTTCAGGGCTGGGAAGGATACAAGATGTGTGGTACAGTAATATGGACAACATTCCATAACATATATTTGTGACAAAGGTGAAGTGATGAACGGCGAGCACCCCTCTAATAGTGGAAACCCTATGGGGAAACATGTGGAGAACAGAAAAGAAAGTCTGACATACTGAATAGCAGCAATTGTATAGGACGTACCATGTGGGAGAGTGAAAAGACAGCATGCGAAAATTAAAATGTTATACGCCAAAAAAAAGGCGCCTGATGCACTTTGACATAATGTTTGGTAACCTATAGAAACAAAAGCCTAGACATGGTACTGTGAAAGCGTGTGGGTGGGTGAAATAAAGGTGACATACAGTGTAGCGTTATTCTTAATCTGAACAAATTATCATTTGAAAATACAACCTTATATAGCGGAAACGGAAAAGTAAGATTTAGGTGGGGAAAAGAGAAAGAAAGTGGGGGGTGGGAAAATATGCAAGGTTGCCGAGAGAAGGAAAGGCAAGAACTTGATGTATAGTAATGAAAGAAAAAAGGAAACTGGGGTAACTAAGGTGATTCGAATCCAAAATCTAAATGTACTGCCCGTCTAACGACTGTAGGGAAAGTAAAGAAATAGAGGAGAGGCTACCTGACTCTTGAATGTGACGCCTGTGCGTGATCTAATCGGAAGGATAAACATACACAATGAGTCTAAAAGTCGAGAGCATGGGCATGCACAGCGCTAAGTAAAAGGCAAGCAGGAGTGGCTGGGTGGGTGAGAACTCACTGCAGAACCGGTGAAAATTCCAAACCGGTTACGAGATGGGTGAAAGAACCTCAGGGTAGTAAAGTGAAATATGGCAAAAGAATCCTGGACCTCATCGGTGAGATGAAAAACAACGGGCGAGTGCGTCTGTGTTCACCGGGTCCTATCAAAAGTGTAAAGTATCAAAATTTTAACAAAAGGGGAAACATAGACTGAAGCAAGGTAAAGCGGAGGTCTCACGGGTTAAAATCCTACATTCAGCAAATCGTACATCACATTCTTGGAAGTAGAACTATATGTTGAAGAGAACACTCTACACAGTTGAATATACCGCAAAGAAACCACATGCAACGCCATCCTACATGCCGACAGCTCGCATCCTGTGCATCAAATAGAGGCCATTCCTTATGGCGAATTCACTAAAGCCAGGAGAAACTGCAGCGAAGATACTGAATTCCAAATATGTATTGATGACATGAAAGATAGATTCTTAAGGAGGGGATACAAACAAGACACTCTACACAAAGCCGTACTAAGAATTGGAAAAACAGATAGAAACACTACACTTCGGGAAAAGACCAGAAAGAAAATCGCAAAAGCAACCAGTTAGATTGATTGCGGACTACAATGACATAAGTGTGATGGTCAGAAAGAGTCTATATAAGGTCCTATTTTCAAATGATAATATGTTCAGACTAAGATTAACGCTACACTGTATGTCACCTTTATTTCACTCACCCACACGCTTTATCAGTACCATGTCTAGGCTTTTGTTTCTATAGGTTACCAAACTTTATGTCAAAGCGCATCAGGAGCCTTTTTTTTGGCGTATAACATTTTTATTTTCGCATGCTGCCTTTTCACTCTCCCACATCGTACATCCATTACAATTGCTTCATATTCAGTATGTCAAATTTTCTTTTCTGTTCTCCACACGTTTCCCCATAGGGTTTTCACTATTAGAGGGCCATTCTTCCTACCAACCTTAAACCCATTGCAGAACAGTCACTTTGCTATATTTGGAAGGGCAGCCGCAACGGATCATCATTCTTATTAGAAACTAATTCCTAAACCGTTTTATGGATAGAGACAAGGTTGCATCGGAACTATTTGAAAATCTAGAGAAAAGAAATCCAATAACTAGTGCATCCACAAGCGGAAACCCACAAAGTAAAGAGAGTCTCAAAGAGAAATTCATTAAATTGGAAAGGCTAAAAAAAACGAGAACTCTAGGTGGTGGGGCAATGCCACCTTCAAACAATACCTAAGGTTAAATAAAGTCCCAAGGGGACTTCGCTCACAAATCTTCCCAACGTTTGACAACCTTGACGATGACTTGCTAGGGAAATGGGCAGAAGCTCTCACAGTAAACTTCAACACCCTTATTCACAAATTAATTGAAAATGCAAAACGCAAGGTGATCAAATTGCAGTTGGACATCAAACAATTAGAGTTAGAAATTCGAGATCTTATGCTTAAAGAAGCAACTGAAAAGAATTGTACCATCTTAAATAAAATTCTTTTTAAACACCAAAATGAAATAAAGGACAAGAAGCCCAGGCAATTAAAAAGAGATGAGTCAGACTACAGAGAAGGACTTGTATTTACCTTTACAAGGAAATATGACCAACTAGTTCAGAGCACCCAACGTAGCGACAAACCACCTAGAACAGACACATCTTCTATATCCTCCAGCTCCTCCTTACTAAACAATATTCCCACGAGTGATAGCGAATCAGAGAACCAAAGAAGCACTACCACATCGAATTTTTTATGCGATGTTCAGACGATGAGACGAGAATATAGAACACAACAAAGACCAGGTACACTTGACACAAATCCCGCAGAGGGAAGAGGTCTGCCCAAAAAAGACTATAAAAAGAAATTGAGGTCAGGGGACGGGAAGAAACAATAACCACCGCAGAAGAAGTGCAGGTTGTCAATCTCTCCGACAAACCTCTTACTATCGACATGATCTCATTAATAAGTAAAGGTCTCAACTTTAACCCCCAAGAATTAGGTGACCTATGTAGAGCCAATACTGATCTATTCAAATTCATCAGGGGTCTCAAAGTTAGAAAGCATTTTTCTGGTATTCCTGCAACCAGAAAAGCTACTAGTAATATGGGCAACGATAACCTTACAACCCTCCAGAGTATCAAGGACATTAAGGATACCCACTTACTGACGACACTTGATGACATGGACGATCACCCCTACACCTTAGAACACCTCTTACAGGAACTTGACATAGACACTGACTTGACCATTTCTAGTGGCCTTAAATTTAAGTCCAAATGGACTCCCACCCTGCAAGGTGGCAATCCCATAGACACCTTTTACAATTTGGTCTTAGAAGACATTGACAGATATGAGAACAAATGTAACATCAATCGAAGAACCAAAGACAATGTATCCAGAAATGAATGTCTAGCTCTCAAAACATTAATCACTGATCAGGACATTATCATAAGAGAAGCAGACAAAGGGGGGAATGTGATTGTTATGAACAGGACAGACTACCAGAATAAAACAGTTACACAACTGCAAGACACTATCTGCTACGAACCCCTAGAGAGGAACCTGATAGGTACTCTGACTATTCTCATTAACAAACACCTGACTGATTGGCACACTTCCGGGCTTATAGATGACGATGAGGTCACTTACATGAAAGTAGTTAGACCCACCTCACCATGGATGTACACACTCCCCAAAATTCACTAACAGGCTGCATTTCCACCAGGCAGACCGATCATCTCTGGGATAGGGGGCCCAAAGAAAGACTGGTGGAATACGTTGATTTGTTCTTGAACCCAATGGTAAAAAACCTTCCTTCATTTATCCAGGACACTAAGCACATCTTCTGCATCCCTACAGACGTCCAGTGGCAACCAGGCATGATCAAGGCAACCCTAGACGTGATATTGCTATGTACCTCCATCAAACCTGACCTAGGTCCGAAGGTGGTGACGCAATTTCTAGACAATAGGCCAGCTACCCTGTGGCAGCACACTAACATGCTAATATCCATGATGGACATCATACTTAACAACAACTTCTTCATGTAAAAGAGGCAATGGTACAAACAGATCAAGGGGGTAGCCATGGTCTCCAAATTTTCGGCCTCTTTTGCCAACTTATACATGGGTTCGTTAGAAACAGAATGGATTTGGGGCAAGAAGGGTGCTCCTTGGACGGATTCTATCATATACTGGGGACGCTACATTGATGATTGTCTTCTTATCTGGGCAGGGACCTGAGAAAAACTTGAGGCCTTTTGTGCATACTTGAATACCAATAACATGGATATGAGATTTACATGTAACTTCAGCAAATCGAAAATCACATTCTTGGATGTAGAACTATATGTTAAAGAGAACACTCTACACAGTCGACTATACCACAAAGAAACCGCATGCAACACCATCCTACATGCGGACAGCGTGCATCCTGTGCATCAAATAGAGGCCATTCCTTATGGAGAATTCACCAGAGCCAGGAGAAACTGCAGCAAAGATACTGAATTCCAAATATGTATTGATGATATGAAAGATAGATTCTTAAGTAGGGGATACAAACAACACACTCTACACAAAGCCATACTAAGAATTGGAAAAACAGATAGAAATACTACACTTCAGGAAAAGACCAGAAGAAAATCGCATTCTACTGGCTGACAAAACACTCAGTGAGACAATCTCATCCAGGCCCCAGATCACATACAGACGTGGCAGAACCCTGAGGAACAGACTGAGTCCCACTGTTGTACGTGACACCATCACCTCAAACTGACTCACGCCACATACGAAGGGTTTCTTCAAAAGCGGCTGTTGCAGTGTCTGCAAATGGGCTCACAACAGAATCAAAGAGTTCACCAGTCACAACAAACAGAAATTTCAAATCAACCAGAAAATTAACTGCAACTCTAGGTCCGTGGTGTACATTCTGGAATGCACATGTAAGAGTCAATATGTTGGGAGTACCATCAGGACCCTAAAAGAACGCATCAGCGAGCATGCGAGAGCAATACACCAGCAAGATGCAAGGTATCCTATGGCTCTACACGTGGCAGCATGTCCCTCACAGGGGCCTCACGAAAGGTTTTTCTTTCTATGGTATAGATGTGAAGCAACCCAACATAAGAGGAGGAAATCGCGAACTCAGATTGATACGTCTAGAAGCGACCTGGATCATGCGTCTCCATACTGTGACAAATGGCCAAAACAGTGACCATGAATTACAATATTTCCTGGGCACCTGATGCTCAACGATATAATCAGAACTGTCTCTATTTTCTTGTGTCCATAACGTTATCTCCTTGATGGAATTCTTTGTTGTACTGTAGGTTGGTTCCTCCCTGCAACAGAGACTTTTCACTGCCAAATGCAAATGCTAATTTCCTTGTGTGTCCCTTTTAAACTATGTTGCCAAAAATGAGATAAGACATCATTTTTGTTACTTTTTCACATACAGGTTTTGTCTTGACTTTTTGTTTTTTATTCTTTATTTTATTTTGCTTTCGACCTCTCAACTATACCTGCTAGACACTTGCCAGACTTTTTCCACATTCTACTGTAAAATGATTTAGGGAATTTTAGCGTTACATCACATGCGCTTTTTGATTTTGGAATCTTGACCTTTCTTTAAAGTTCAATTTTGCAGTACGGATATGCATGTGCATAGTGAGGTTTATATAGTTTAAATCTTGCCAATATAATTATACGTCTTGTGCCCCAATTTTTGTTTCATATGATCCAATTGTGTAACCTTTTCACTCTGTACTGTTGTATTTGTCACACTTATTACTATGCCTATAGAATCGCATCTTCTAGTAACTATCTCAGTGTGACCTTTTCACTTTTATTGTTTTATATGGCACACCTATTACTTTTCCTATGGAATCGCATCTTCTAAATATTTATTTCAATATGATATCTCGTACTACAACTGTGCCCTAGCCCGTTTTCAAGGTTTTTACATTTCTTATGTGTACCTGTGTGATTTATTCTCTCAACCACAAGTATCACCGAATCGTATGTAACAGTCATTTACTAATTTGGACCATAACTCTGCATGTCCGTTTCTTCATGGCTTTTGTACTTTTGTTTCCTTTTCTTTCTTCGCTGCCTATCACCCTGCTACTTTACAGTCCTTTACTCACTTCCGGTAGCCTGTGCTAATGTTGCCTGGTTACGTTCTAGCTTTCCTTTTTTAGTCCTCACCATCCATTACTCGATTACCTGTCAGCCCCGCTATCTTACTTCCGGTAGCCTGCGCCTTGCACCAGGTCACGGTCTAACTTTCAGCCCTGTTACACTCACTTCTGGTAGCTTGCGCACTTGCGCCATGTCACACTCTTACTGCCCGCCTCTATTTACAGTCCGTCCCAGCTGGGACTCCACTCCGTCAGCATCCGGAATGAGAGACGGATCCACATATATGCCTCCAGCTTTGCTCAGGTAGGATTTCAACCAGAGAGACCTCCGCTTTATCTTGCTTCAGTCTATGTTTCCCCTTTTGTTAAAATATTGTTACCTTACCCATTTGACAGGACCCGGTGAACACAGATGCACTTGCCCATTGTTTTTCATCTTAACGATGAGGTCCAGGATTCTTTTGTCATATTTCACTTTAATACCCTGAGGTTCTTTCACCCGTCTTGTGACCGGTTTGGAATTTTCACCGGTTCTGCGGTGAGTTCTCACCCACTCAGCCACTCCTGCTTGCCTTTTACTTAGCACTGTGCATGCCCATGCTCTCGACTTTTAGACTCATTGCATATGTTTATCCTTCCGATTAGATCACACACAGGTGTCACATTCAAGATTCAGGTAACCTCTCCTCTATTTCTTTACTTTCCCTACAGTCTTTAGACGGGCAGGACATTTAGATTTTGGATTCGAATCACCTTAGTTACCCCGGTTTTCTTTTTCTTTCATTACTATACATCCAGTTCTTGCCTTTCCTTCTCTCGGCAACCTTGCATATTTTTCCACCTCCCACTTTTTTTTGTTTCCGCTATATAAAGTCCTATTTTCAAATGATAATATGTTCAGACTAAGATTAACGCTACACTGTATGTCACCTTTATTTCACCCACCCACCCGCTTTCACAGTACTATGTCTGGGATTTTGTTTCTATAGGTTACAAACCATCATTTCAAAGCGCATCAGGCCAAGAATTGGGATGCCAACCTGCACACCTGTGGTAATCCTGTGTATTATCGAAGTGTACTATTGTGAACAGTGTATTCAATGTGTGCTGCTGGGTGTTTAAGGTCCAGCCTGAAGACCTGTATTACTGAATTATAAAGATAAGGTATGGAACAATCTGTGCCTATCACTCAGCGAACTGTTATGAAGTCCCTGAGGCTAATACCTAATTATAAGGCGCGCCAAAGGCAAGCCCGTCTACGCCCGTCCACGCCTGGCCCGCGCCGAGGGCCATAACCCCTGGCCAAATGAAGCCCACTCCTACAACATCTATTCGCCTCTACTATAGCCGAAACTCATTGTGGGCCTTAGGGGGCAACAATAGAACATTGGGCTGTGTCATGCGGGAAATGTGCCCAGATACACATACTACTCTACACCATTGTGCTGGCTGTAAACAAAAACTCCCCCGGGTCTTATGGTAACCTAGCAAGACGCTTACACATCCGGATTTAGTCTCACCCCGAAAAGAGCTGGCCACAGTTAAATGCTTGCTGCTTAATGCCAGGTCCCTGGTAAAACACAGCCTTGAACTGGCTGAACTGATACTTGAGGCAAATGTAAAGTTAGCCTTTATAACTGAATCCTGGACGGATGCAGCATCTGGTCCTGACATTGTCAAAGCCACCCCACCTAACTATGACTGTTTTGCACTGGACAGGCAAGGGAAAAAGGTGGGGGTTTGGTGATAATCTACCATAACTCGGTAAGAGGATGTTTTAAACCCGCATAGAGGGGCTTGGATGAAGTGCTTGCTTTTAACCTCACTTTATCAGACCATCAAACCTTAAAAGGCTGCCTACTCTATAGGCCCCCAGGGGCTAAGGCCCCTTTTTTTATGACGCTGGAGAATCTATTAGAAGAAGTAATATGCTCCAAATCCTTTACCATGCTTGGTGATTTCAATTTTCACCTAGAATGCGTATCCGATACAGATACACGAGATCTTCTAGATCTGATGCAGGGGGTAGAATTATGCCAAAAAGTTATGGGCCCGACACATAAGGCGGGACATACTCTTGATGGCATCTTTTCAAATCACCCTAATTTAGCAGTGACAACAGTCGACCCTATTTCCTGGTCGGACCATGCCGCAATCTACTTTTCTATCTCCTTAGCCCCCACCCCTAGGTCTAGTAAGATCAGGAATCCACCCAAAACAATAAGAAACTGGAAAAGCATAGACAGCGACGCCCTTGAGAACCTATTGGCGTGTTCGCCTATGCATTCCCTAGGTACGGGTGAGGAGGCAGCGACAAGTTATACCAATTGGTTAGACTCAGCATGCATGCAACTAGTACCCCCGAAAAGGTACCGTTCCACACGCTCCAGTCCATCAGCTCCGTGGTTCTCTGAACAAATCAGGGACCATAAGGTGAAATGTAAAAAACTGGAAAGAAACTGGCGGAAATATTACAAAGAGGAGGACAAAAAGCTGGTGAATGCAGAGCTGGGAGTCTATAAAGAGAGGATTTGTGCGGCCAAAAGGGCCTTTTTTACCACTCGCATCCAGAATGCGAGTAAATCCTCAAAAGAACTATTCCGCACAGTTATATCCCTCTCAGCCACCAAACCAGTGGAAATTCCCCCTAGTAGGGATCTGTGTGAAGATCTGGCCACATTTTTCAAGGGTAAGGTCGAGAAGATCTTTTATTCTCTGGATCATCTGATTAAGGTCATTTCTACACCGACTAACCCAGACAGCGAGGAGAATGATTGCCACACTGAGCGATTACTTGACTTCTCCCCTATCGCCGAGGAGGAAGTTAGGATTTGGATACAGAGGATTAAATCAGGCTCCCCTGCTGATCCCTACCCGGCCGCCATTATAAAAACAGTCCCATCCATCATAGCAGCAAGACTCACCCCTCTTTTCAATAACATGCTGGAAAGGGGAGAGTTTCCTACAGGCTGGAAACAAGCATCGATCTTACCCCTTCTCAAAAAACCTAACCTAGATGTAGGCGATTTGAATAACTATCGGCCCATCGCCAGGCTACCTCTACCGGCCAAAATTATAGAGGGTATAATAAACACTCAGCTGAGTGCCTTTATAGCTAAAGAACACTGTCTGGATCCATCTCAGCATGGATTCCGGCCAGGGCATTGTACAGAATCAGCTCTGATAAAATCTGCCGAAGAGATAAGACAAGTGATGGACGAAGGAGGCAGAGCCGCACTGATCATGCTGGACCTGTCCGCAGCCTTCGTCACGGTCCACCACAGGTTGCTGGCGGAACGGTTGGGGGCCTGCGGAATTCAGGGAAAGGCCCTTAAGATCTTGCAAGCCTTCCTCTCCAGCAGGACTCAGGTTGTAGCCCTGGGAGACTATGAATCGGTCCCATTTGTACTCCCGTGTGGAGTCCCTCAAGGCTCTTCCTTGCGCCCGACCCTTTTCAATGTGTACGTCTCCACCCTGGCGCCAGTTATAAGATCCTTTGACTTTAACGTAACATCTTATACAGACGACACACAGATTGTAGTGTTGCTGCTTCCTGGTGGAGTGGGCGACACAGCGGACAGGTTCAAGGACTGCATGCGGGAGGTTAGTAGTTGGATGGCAGAACACTGTCTTAAATTGAATTCAGCTAAGACTGAAGTTTTACTATTTGGGGCCAAAGAAAATTTCTGGTCCCCAAGGTGGTGGCCCGAGGAAATGGGGGCACCCCCCTCTCCAGTTACAGAGGTCAAAAACTTGGGGATACTGATGGATGACACCCTCTCCTTCAGGCCCCAAGTCAACGCCCTGTCGTCATCCATTCAATATGTCTTGAAAACTATACGAAAAGTGCTGCATTACATCCCGGATGAACACAGAAAAACTGTGGTAACGGGATTGGCAATATCCCGACTAAACTATTGTAACAGCCTGCTTCTAAATACCCAAAAGGGGCTGCTAAGCAAACTCCAAATTCTGCAGAATGTGGCGGCCCGTTTAATTACGGGCACTTCCAAATTCTCGTTGGTAGCACAAGATCTGATAAAACTACACTGGCTGCCAGTGCGGAAAAGAATAGTCTTCAAGACGCTCTGTGTAGTTTTTAAAGCATTAAACGGCTTGGGCTCCCACTGTATGACCTCTTTCTTTCAGTGGTACAAACCGACTAGGGCACTTAGGTCGGCTAACCAAGGTCTGATCATTGTCCCTAAAGCCAGGAAGGCTCGCTGGGGGGGAAGGAGTTTCTCCCTTGGAGCAGCCAAGGCTTGGAATGCTCTGCCACTGGCTCTTAGGCAGATGTCTGACCTGCTGCCCTTTAGACGGGCCCTGAAAACTTGGCTATTCACATACTAATCCCCTCTTCTTGCACACCAGTGGTTATTCAGCGCCAGGACACCGTTTCGGTAACAGTGCGTTTAACAAATGTGGAAATAAATAAATAAATAAATAAATAATATGACAGTGTAGGCAATAAACAAAATTTTTATATGATCAAATACAAAGTCATTAAATAAATCACTTCATTTTGTGGATAACAAAATCATTATTCAGTTTCTCTATATTAGTTAGTACATGCAAAATCAAACTGAATGCAATGCATATGTAAATAAATCAAACACAATTCATATACTGAATTTCAATTATTCAAGATTGTAACATGATTTAGCAAAAGCCCAATGCATTTCGGGTGTGACCCTTCCTCAGGGAAATGATTATTATATCAGTTGTTTGTTTTTATCCTTGTAGCTACTGCCTGGAACACAAAAAAAGAAAATGGGAAGGGATGTAAATGTGTGTAATGTAAATGAAATGCAACGCAATATTTGTGCTTGCAGCCACTATCGATCATAGGAAATGATAGACCTTAATCCCCAGGCAAACTCTAAATGTGAATAAGAAACTCTAAAGCAAGAATCATTCAGTATTCTAGAATCCGTGGATCCCAAAGTGTTTGAAAGTGAAAAGATGAAGGAACGTGCACGCTGTGGAGGCATCCTGCCATCAAACTACACACATTCAAGTGCCGAAATACAAATCATAAGAATGGTGAAGTGTGGAAAAGACGAAAGGGCTGTCTGTGTCAAGGACTCTGAGCCACATGATGATTACTGTCATATAGAATGAGTCACCCTCTGCACCGGGGTGCAGAAATCAAATGTTATAATGTGACTTCAAAATAAATCCTACCTCCTATTCCGATAGCACGTGTAGACCGTGTTCCCCTCAGGGCGTATTCAGACCTAAGTAAATACAAACAGTTCCAGATCTAGGAAAAAGTATTATCAAAACTAATGCTCAAAGAAAAAAACAGTTTAAAACTGTAAGCACCAATTACCTGTGCCGATATTGCTGCCGTGATTCTGACTGAAATTACAAAAATACCAGCATTCAAAAAACGAAACAAACTAAATGAAATATTAACCTAAGTTTGCGATGAAGGTCGTAACTCGGGTTTACCGGAAATGCAAAGACGCTCAGACGTGAAATGCTGTGTGTGTCAACGTACTTGACGGTCGAGCTTGATCTGAAAAGATTGGAGAAAATCAACCATCAATGAACGCGCAACCCGAGGCTGCAAATTGACCCAACTCTGCAACTTCCTAAGTTTGCCTCGCTTACCGGTGGTAAAAGACTATCCGATCCTAAACAGCGATTTCCATAAGACTGCCCTCCACAAATGCCGAAACATCTCATGTTGATGACGCATATCTAATGGGCTTAAAGACATCCCCGTCAAAGTTGCTGAGATTGAAAAAACTTTATCAGCAAAAGTTCTCAACACGCTTAAAATCTGACTATTTGCTGTGGCCAGCAGCCTAATTAAAGTGAGATTATGTAAATGCTGACTGATCATCTGCTTCATAAAGATAACAAAAGATGACAAGCATCTGGGATTGAATAACATCTATGATTGAAAATGAAGTGCAAAAGAGGAGGTTCCTCTCGACACAGGTTAGAAACGATTGAAAACAAGTGCAATTGACAATGAAGTGGTGCGATGAGAAGCAAGTTTGTGAAGGGAGACGAGCTCGAAAAACAGAAAATTACCCGTTTGTAAAGTGAGAGGGAATGATAGTGATAGTGTTGGCAAGTACAAATTTACAAGATGAATGCCACTGTAACCACAATAAAATATCAGAAGAAAGACAGCATTAATGTTGCAAGATGAGAATACCAGTTTTACACAAAGCAAAGCGTCTCATAATGATAATTTAACCCTTTGGGAATAATGGTGTCAAGACATTTTATCCAAAACATTTCTCTTTGAGATGACCTAGTGGTTATGTCAATGCTACCTATATGTGTGATCTCTCCCAAGATGGTGAATCTGAGTTGTGGTATGGTATGTCTCATGTCAATTCAATGTGCTGCTAGGCATGAGTGTCTATTTTGATTATGTCTCATGCTTTTGTGCTCCATGATACAAGTTTAAATTTTTCGTGAACTTCTCCCCACATAGATTAGTCTGCATGAACAGCGTATGGTATACATGACTCCTTCCCTGTTACAGTCCGAAATATGTTTGAGTTTTATGGATTTCCGCGTGTGTGGATGTTGGAAGATGTTTCCAAGAATGACATTGCCGCACTGTCCGCAGTTGAAACATTTTCTCATACTCTTGAATACCGAAGTAAGTCCCGTTAGTTTGGGTTTCAGGAGCTCCCTGAAACTTTTAGATTGAGTATGTGCAAAAACTGGTATGTCCTCGAAAATGTCTTGGAAATCTGATTCTTGTTCCACAATTTCCCATCTCTTTCTGATGATTGTCTTAATTTTGATGGCTTCCACAGAATGTTTCGACACAAATACTTCACGTTTATTTGTGTTTTTTGGTGTGTTGATAAGGAGATCTTCACGATTTTTTGTTTGCACAATAGACTTGGCTTTTTCTGAAACTTCAGATGGATATCCGCATTTACGATATCCGGCGCCTTTTTTTGGGCGTATAACATTTTAATTTGCGCATGCTGTCTTTTTACTCTCCCACAGGGTACATCCTATACAATTGCTGCATATTCAGTGTGTCAGATTTTCCTTTCTGTTCTCCACACGTTTCCCCAAGGGGTTCCACCATTAGAGGGGTGCTCGCCGTTCATCACTTCACCTTTGTCACAAATACATTTTATGGAATGTTGTCCATATTACTGTACTACACATCTTGTATCCTTCCCAGCCCTGAAGAGTCATGGGTTACGGCCCAGGTGACGAAACACGTGTCGGCTGGTAATGATATCTTAACACACTACTAGACTTGCATATAAACTATTCGCCAAAGCTACCAGTGGTGTTGACCTCTGTGCCATTTATTCTCATTGTTTATTACTATGCGTAAATCGACATTTTGAGTGATCATTATACGTGTGCCCAGGACCTTTGCCCAATGGTGGTGTAGGAATGCCCATGTAACCACTCTATTTTGAACAGGCAGTTGATCTCTTTCTAACTGGTCAGTCATTTTGAGTTGCACACTGCTGCCCATTCCTTCATTACAGGTAAAAACTGTTCTTCACTTTTGTTAACTATTTGCAGTCTTGTGTAAAATGTATGTCTAACAATAATTAAGTTTAGCACTATTGTGTAATGTTGGTCTCAGCATATCACTGTCTACTCCCAACAAACCTTTGATGATATTCTGTGCAGTATTGTTGTCTTTTTCATTAAAGTCAAATACTCTTTGTCCTTCAGCTTCTAAATAGGTCAGTCCATGCATTGCTGCTAGGTCATTATTGAACATTTTCTTCCAGTCAGATGCCTGTATAACTGACTCTCCCGAGGTCTTTAAAAAGAGAGATTGACCTCTTAATAAGGTTGCAGGGGTCTGTTCAATGGAACAGTTTGTCTGCAGCAGCATGAACAGGATACCTGTATCTACTGCTGCGTCCTGTAATTGTCAATGGTTTTAGTTTGTTAAGAATTTGTAAGCTGAAGTAAATAACCTCATCCACTTGTTATTTAGTTTGTCTACATAGTGTCTTCTTTAGTATTAGTATTCACATATTTACATATTTAAAATAAATCCAGTTTCTATTCTCTTTTCTATTCCTCAATAAAAAGAATGCTTAGCACTGCTGCACTGTCCAAAGCCTCCCTGTAGACATCATTTGGAGCTTCACTGAGTACCTCTCCTGGCACGTTAGAAACAAGAGTTTTATGTTTCATGGGCCAGGATCTGTGGGCGACGGAGGTATTTAGAAATCACACATAATCAGATTCAAGATACAGATGAGAATATCTACAATAGGGGAACAATTATAGGGAAAATATGGAAGGCAAATAAACAGAATACATCAAGTTATGTGATTACCCTAGTAAGAGCTATGCAGCATAAGGTTACATAAACTGAATTATGGAGGTATATCACAAAACCTTACAGAATGCAGACTTGTAAGCTACATTGTTTTTATTACTCATGTAAACATTCACTTCTATGTACATACTCAGTCCGTTACACTATCATCCTAAGTGCGTGTTGATTATGTTGATGTATGTTGACTCTGTTGTACATGTATCATGTTTGTGAGTGAAATAGAGCAATGGAAGGTACTGGGATCAAATGTGCATACCCATGGCCTCGGCTTTACACAAAAAAGATTTAATGGTTGTGTTCCCAGACAGTAGAAGTGTATTGCTCAAATTACTGCAGCTGGAAGGAGCGAGGGACACCATGTTCCAATGTTCCAGCTGTCTGTTTGGCGCCCAGAAGAAAGTACTGCTGGAGAATGATCTGTTGGACCTCAGTGTCAGTGGGGGCTTCAGTCTTTCCTGGTGGGACCCATGATTTCATGGCAGCAATCACTGAGGCTCAGTCAGAGCTGTGATTGTGTGTCAGGGTTGGCTGTGCGGTGCCACAACTGCCAAATCAAAGATCGGAAATTCAAAAGCAGTATCTGCAACTGTCAAACAAAGATTGCTCTCTGCAAAGTGTCGTGACGGAGAGGTTGGGATCCGACAGTGTGGGCGACTGACAGTAGGGCATTTGGACCCTGTGGGTCCTCAGGCAGAGTGACCAGGTCACCGGACACCAGATCCGGTGACGGGACAGGAAGGGGACAGACGATGACCAGGACATGGACGTGGACAGACGTGGGGACGAGCAGCTGCACGATACGTGAATAAAGAAATGTTAAACTAACCTGCGTCCTGTGTGTGGTGTACATCCCTGCGCACAGCATGAACACGACAACTGGCGACTAAGGAAAGTGACGAACGACGCGTGGATAACAGAGCGGAAAATAGATGGCTGGAGACACACCAGGAGCCCACCCTGGAAGTGTAGAAGACAAAAAGAAAGAATGCCCATTGAGCAGCGACGTGGGAGCACACCCCGACTATCACCGGTGAAGACGAGCGCGGATGCGGTAAGCGCTGAGAAAAAGGGGAGTGTGTTGAAGAGGCTGGCGTGAGCCATCGCAAGAGTATTCAGAGCCTCGGCGGCCATATTTGAATGGGGCGAGTTGAGAGAATAGCACTGAGAACAGCAGTGGGCCGGCCCCAGCGAAAGGGGTGCAGAGATGCTGACTCTTTGATAGTGGTTGGCAGTGGTTTGGGGGAGACCTACGTGAACACGGCCAAGTGATCTTGTATGTCTGTGTCAGCCAGGGCCCAGGCTTGAGGGCATCTAGAAGACCGCAGTGGCTGGATTATCGCTGAGAGCATAATTGACTGTTTTATCCGAAATGACAAAAAAAAAAAATAACAAAACAGAAGAGGAATTACATTTGAAGTGGCGGCCATCTTATGAACAGGCAATGTGATTGTGACCGCGAAATTGTGTGAAAATAACGGCGGCCATTTTAGATGAGGAAAGAAGGACAAAAAACAATGGAGCAGCCATTTTAAGGCCAAATAACGTCGGAAAGGAAGGAAATGAAAAGAAAAGACAACTAGAAAATAGAAATAAAGAAAACAAAGACAAACTAAGGAGAATAAAGAGGCATAATAAGGACAGAAAGAACAAAGATCATCCAAGTATTGTGAGAACGACGGCGGACATTTTGAATGGGACATTCGAGAAAAGAGCAGAGGAAGCAGCAGAGCAGCCATTTCGAAGCCAGGCAAAGGGCAAATAAGAAGAATAGCATAAGACAAGGTGAATTAAGGAGAACGCGAATAATAAAAAGGAATAGAGAAGAAAAGACAGAAAGAAAAAGAAAATAAGAATGGAATAGGTCTGAAAAGAGAAAGAAAGGAAAATAAAAGTTTTGAGGGAAGAATAAAGAGCAAAAGGGCGCACAAGTGGAAAAAGAGCAATAAGGCAAGGAAGAAGATGGTGCAATAAGAAAAGAGAAAAATAAAGAATAATGAGTGGAAAAAAAAGAGAAAGGACATAAAGAAAAAGAACAAAGAGAAAAAGAGACAAGGAAGAAATATATATATATACAAGAAAGAAGCAAAAGCGAGTGGAAGAAGCCAGAGAAGGCAAAATAAAAGACAGGAAGAGAAATAACAAAGAAAAGAAGAGAGAAGAAAGAGAAGTAAAATAACGAGGAAAGAAGGGACAAAGACAACAAAAGAAACAGGAAAGAGAAAAGGAGAACATAGAAGAAAACAAAACAAAAGGAAAGACACAAAGACAAAGGAAATAAAATGGGTAAAAAGGAGTAACGTGACAGGACTTTGGCGCAGGAGAAACAGCAGCAAAATGAAAGGACAAAGACATACAATGAGCAGAGCGGACAGGCGCCACCAAGGAAGATCAAGCTAAGAGACACCGCACGGCCAGGACCAAAGGTGGTGAGACAGAAAGAACCAATATCGATATTCAGACAACCGGTTCTCCAAAGATTCACTGGCGGTGACGAAAGTGAAAGGATCGATGATAACGGCTGTCTCCGACCGACAACGAATAACAAGGAAAAGATAGCGTTTCAAGGAGCTAAAGGCGGATGAAGAAGAAATGGCAGCGGCAACTGCAGCCAAATGGAAGGAGGAAGATAGAGGACAAGGAAGCGATGGAGACACTAGATCACGAAGGACATTCAGTAAATAACAGAGACTCATTGAAGAGATGTAGAGTGACAAGTACTCTCTCTCTCTCTCTCTCTCTCTCTCTCTCTCTCTCTCTCTCTCTACCTCATTCTTTCATCTTCATCAATATAACTGTGAATGAGGACTATGATAAATGTGTCACGAACATTTGTTTGCAACAAGGGGGGAGATGTTGTGACGGAGAGGTTGGGATCCGACAGTGTGGGCGACTGACAGTAGGGCATTAGGACCCTGTGGGTCCTCAGGCAGAGTGACCAGGTCACCGGACACCAGATCCGGTGACGGGACAGGAAGGGGACAGACGATGACCAGGACATGGACGTGGACAGACGTGGGGACGAGCAGCTGCACGATACGTGAATAAAGAAATGTTAAACTAACCTGCGTCCTGTGTGTGGTGTACATCCCTGCGCACAGCATGAACACGACACAAGGGCAGAACGTCCATGTTGAGATCAGCCTCTATGCAGCCACAACTGCCAAGCTGTGGTCAGCCGGTACAGTAGCTGAGTCTGCTGAAGTTGTCCCTGGCCTGTGTAAAGGTGCAGGAACTAAGGTAGACCAGCCAGAGGGGCTGAGCTGAACCTGCCCAGTGAGTCATTTGGCTCAATCAGGACACCATTGTGGACCTGGCGGTCTGACATGGTCCCAGTGGAAAGACTCTGATGCAAGAGAAGCCTTCCTTTCTTCCACATGGGATTGCGCCGAATCAGGGTTACTGCTCACGCTGCCACAGTACTCAAGAAGAGAGAAAAAAAGTGCTGCTACTCAACAAGGCCAAATTGTGAGGCAGATTACATTCGAGTAGTAAGAAATAATTTAGAGGCTATTAATCTGCACCTGAGCTATTCACCAATGGATCTTTCCAAAGGGTCAGTTCTGATTTCGTAGGTATCTCAGAGGTAAAACCAATCTCGATGCGTGTATCAGGTACTGAGATGTATGAGATGTGTCAATTGAAGAGTGCACCAGTTTATGTTATGGTATGTTAAATAAATTCATATGGCGCTCAGCTACTCGAAAGAGTATCCCAGCGAGTGACGAGGTAAAGGCAGACAGTACCAAAGAACGACTAAAACAAGAATGTTTTAAGTTTTTTTTAACATCACATGATCCTGAATGCTCCGAAGCGTCCAAGGAAGAGCATTCCAGGCAGCACTAGCTTTCATAACAAGCAAGCAACTACCCAGCCTATGGCGCTTAAATCTGGGGGTCTGCATCAGGAGTTGCGAGGAGGATCGCAGCTGTCTGGCCGGGAAGTAGAAAACAAATCTATCCTGGAGATGTTATGTTATGTTAACGTTTTGGTTAAGCGCAACAGCTGCCCCAGCAAAGAGGCGTCCCGGCGCTGAGGATCAGCTCGTGTCATAGCAGTATAGGACAGGGATGGGAAATCCTAGGGAGGAGGGAATAGATGAGATACCTCAGGCCATTACCATAAAGGGCCCTGTGGGCAACGGACAGTACTTTGAATTGAATTTGAGCCTCCACAGGAAACCAGTGCAGGGAGCGCAAACGCGTACGCACACTTCGCCTTTTTGACAGGCCAAGCAGGAGTCTGGCGGCAGCGTTTTGAACAACCTGCAGTTTACAAAGAAGGTACCCAGGAATGCCCACATACAGTAAATTCACGTAGTCCAAGCGAGCTAAAATTAAAGAACGCACCACTGTTTCCTTAGCAGGACCTGGGAGAAAGGGAAGGCATTTTCTCAGGGCTTTCAAGGTGCCGAAGTAAGTCCCATGAAGCTTGTTGACTTGTGTTACGAAATTCAGATTTTCCGAGAACCAGATCCCTAAATATTTTGCAATATTATTCTCTGCACTCGGCAGGGGAAAACCCGGAGGCCACAGCTTAGCTCTGAAGTCGGCCGAAAAAGTTCCATACAAAAGAACCTCGTACTTCCCTTCATTGCACTTCAGCTGGGCCTGGTCCAGCCAATGGAGGACAGAGGCAAGACAGTGTTGTGCCGCCTGGACTGATTCATCATCTCTTCCCCAAGAGAATAACAGCTGAGTATCAACAGCGTAAGCCATCACCTTAGCCCCCAATGATTCTGCTAGAAAAACCAGCGGGGTAACATAGATGTTGAATAAGAGGGGACTAAGGGATGAGCCCTGCGGGACACCAGCAGCCAGCTGCTGAGGCTCAGAGGCACAGGGGGGAGCCAGACCTGCTGCGTGCGTGCTTCAAGAAAGGATCTGATCCAACCCCAAATGGAACCAGAGACGCTGATCTCCGAGAGGCGCTAGAGGAGCAGAGCATGCAGCACCATGTCAAATGCCACCGAGAGGTCAAGCATAACCAATGCCGCCCTCCTGCCGGCATCCAAACACTCTCTAAATGCCTCTGCCACCTCTACCAAAGCTGATTCCGTACTGTAATCAGCCCAGAAGCCAGATTTTGCTGGATGCAGCAGGCCAAATGCCTAAACATTGTCGGTAAGCTGGTTGGTGATTACTTTCTCGCATGCCTTGGCTAAACTGGGCAAAAGCGAGATCGGTCTATAATTCCCAGGTATTGCAGGATCAAGCGCCGGCTTCTTGAGGAGAGGGAGAATCAGGGCCTGCTTCCATGGCATAGGGGCCATAGGCTCACTGAGGCACATGTTAATAATTCGGTGAACTTCCGGATTAATAATGTCAGCGATGGCGGCGAGGAGTCTGACTGCACAGGGGTGCATTAGGGGATCCAGTCTTCAAAGCTTTAATAATTTTTAAAGTGACCGATGTGTCGACCGGTGCGAAAGTTGACAACCTATTCGCCAGTCCCAACGTCTGATGCCCAGAAGTGGGGACTAAAAGCCCTCCCGCCTGGGCGGAGAAAGAAGCTTAAATGCTACTAATTCTGTCTACAAAGAACTGGGAAAGCGTGTTACACCAAGTGGTAGAGACAGGATTTGCTCCAATTAATGCACAGGGGGCAATGAAATTTTTAACTATCGCAAATATCTCCTTTGAATTATTATTAGCCGAATCAATCCGAGAGGCATATTAGGGACTTTTGGCGGTGACAATAGAAGAGTAGTAACTCTTTTGTTTAGCCCTAAGGGCCAGTTTGGATACAGGGCTATAGCCCCCAGAGCGCCAAGAACACTCCACGACTTTACATTCATGTTTGAGGTCCCTCAGCTCCTGTGTGAACCATGGTTTAGAGGGTGAGTCTCTAGCCAGCTTGGAATGGCAAGGGGCAGCCAAAGCTGACACTGAATCTAAGATCCAAGAATTAAACCCATTGACATATCCTTCTAGATTATCTTGGAGAGGAGGTCTAGAGGCAGCCAAAGAGCAAATAAACTGGAAGAGATCAATTTTGCTATAGGCCGGAGGATGACGGCAGCCCGCTGCCTGAACTGGCCGTGCCACTTCCCAGGAAAAAATGACCGGGAAATGATCCAACCAAGAAACCGGCAGGGGTTTAACCACCTGAATAGAAAAATTTGAACAAATGGGGTCAAGCGTATGATGACCCACTTCATGAGTTGGATATGTGACCCATTGCTTTAATTGGCCCGCTTGAAGTGCATCAAGGAAGACAGCCGACCACAGTTACTGCAGAAAAGGTAAAGGGTGGCATTGGAATTCCATGCTTTTTTCCCTCTTCCCTCCTGTAATAGGTACCAGTGAGTGCACCCATGTAGCACTCAGCCACCTCACCACAGGGTACACCTTTTCCACAACAGGCATTGCTGGCACTCCATACAAGTGCAAGCTGTCAATGATACCAGGGGCATGTTGTTGTTGGTTGGTTAGTCATGCAGAATTTTGTGAAACATGACCCACAGGTGACTAACAGCATCTCATGCTGGGGCTTCATGTGCATCTGGTGAAGGCATCTCAAACATACTCACGTATTACTCACTACAACACAATAGAAAAACATTACCATTACAGCCACTGCATGTATGTATGCATAATGCAGTACAAATGGAATAGACAAGCTTGTGTGTCTTTGTTACAGGTGATTCTAGGTATACTCTCTTCCAAAATCCTCACACCCTTCAGACATTCAAGCATACTACAATAGGGCACACTGATGTACATGGACCATCACTGAATGCACTTTGACATCATTAAGTAAAAATTTGGGTGTCTTAACCCTATGCGGAAGTGCTGGTGAAGTTGTGTTCAAGATGGTAGTCGCCTGTTGCATATTGCACAACACTACTATGAGTTGGTATTTACATACAGACATTATCCCTCATCTAGAGCAAAAACTTAGGTTCCCAGGTTGGAGCACAAAACTGAGGTCAGGCTGCTAGATTGACACTTTTTATGCTTGAGCTGCTTGCATTGTTGCAGCATTTATGTTGTCAGACAGTGTCTACTCAATGATGAATCGTGCACTCTTACACAATCACATCCCGAGACAACCCTATTTCACTCCCAAGATGTCACAATCATACATGTCAAGCTCTTCTTCATATTAGATTTACACCTCAATTTCACAGTTATTCTATCACTTTTACCTTTGAACAATACATTTACATTAATCACATAATATGCACAGGCTTTCAACATATTATTTAACACCTAAAATTGTTCCTACATCATGTCGTAATCCACTTCATGTACTGTTATTTCAATTCCCCCATTGCTTTTACTTTTTCTGAATATGGGTGGAGCCCACTGCATCTGGAGTGTCTGCGCTTCATGAGTAGGTCTCTGTTCAGCATGAGGGCCGAGACCTCTGCATGCAGGGTGGAGATCTCAATTCTTGGGGCATACTGCTGCAAACAGGAATGTACATACGGGAACAAGAAGTCAGTCATTCTGAGTCATCCTTTCACTACAATAACACCCTCCTCCATTATGCTGCTTCCTTGCCACTCTAAGCACCCAACATGGCTGAGAAATATTAGGGGGGCCCCAAGCATCGTAGATGAATAACTTAACCTCATTTGAGATGAGCACTCCAAAGTTACCCTCAACTCTATGGTGGTTTCAGAGACCCCACTGAGCAATGCAGCATGTACCCAGATTTGGAGAGACATTTGCACTTGATGCAGTTAAGTGGGGGTCTACACTCCCTGAGGGTCAGAGTGCCTCAACCCTGTTGCAGTACCTTTGAAATTGACCCGCCCCAGGTATGCGCCCTTATGTTGATGTTATGGACACTAAACCTTTAAAACATTTGTGCCACTATAGGTATCCAAGCCAAATTTGTGTCCTATTTCTTTCCACATCCTGGGGATTCCATTTTTTTTAAACTCTTTTTGTTGGATTTTGTACAACGAAAAGACAATACAACACATAAGACAACACCCCCCCCCCCTCCGATCGGGCAGATTAAATATAGAACAAAAAGAATTTCAAAAGCTTATAAATAATAATAATACCTAAAATTAAATATTTGAATTGACACATGAATCATCAAGATACAGATAAACCTTAGGTTAGATGGGTATACATTACAACTAGACGGTTTTAGCCATGTTATTGTTATATGAGTGTCTAGGATTCAGACCATTCTATTAAAGGAGACCACATTTTTACGCCTTGTATTCTACGTTTCCTACCTTTAGTTTTATATATTGCCATTTCTAAATTAAAAATTGCTTACAGTCTTGAAAACCACTGTTGATATGAGGGGGCGATAGGATCTAGCCAAGCCGATGCTAAGCAAATTCTTAATACGGCCATCGAAATAAAAATCAGTTCATGCCCAGTATTCAAATTAGTACAGTTTGTTAAACCCAATAGAACTGTTTGATCAGATAGATTAACCACAGTTTTAAGGATCAATGAGAGGAAATGTTCAATTTTTGATTTGAGAAAAATTAAAGAGGGACAAGATGAAAAGATATGTATACAATCCGCATCTTGTAAGTTACAACGAAAGCAGCATGTTCCTCTCCCATTACCCCATTTGGCAATTCTATCTGGAGTATAGCACATAAAAAAGCATATTTTATAAAATTGTGTTTGTAATTTGGTTGACATGAGTGCGGTTTGTGCTAGCCCATTTACATACTCAAATTCTTCAATTGAAATTATAAATTTCTTTTGCCATTTCTGAATAATCTTCGGTCTGTCATCAGATTTTATTTATTTTGAAAGTTTTATATAGCGCGAACAAGATCTTCGCAGATATCAGAGCGCTTAACAGAGGAGGGGAGCATGTATACGCAGATACATCAATCATGTTAAAAGTACATTGAAGTGATATCATAAAACAATCAAGTAAGTCAATTTCAAAGTCAAAATAAAAATACAAAGGGTTCGAACAAGTAGTACAGATGAGTATCGAGTCTTTGTAGTTTTTTTCCCCAGTAGTGGTTCAAGTGTATTTAGCCATGAGGATCGCTTTTACTTCTTTCTTGAAAAGTATGGTAGAGGTGATGAGCCTGGTTTCAGGGGGGGGCGAGTTCCAAATCCTGGGAGCCATTCCTGAGAAAGAGCGTTTATAGGTTTTTTCCTTGCGGAATCTTTTAGGCTTTAGCAAAAGATTGTTTGTGCCTCTAGTGTTTCTGGAGCCTCCAGAAATCATCAGCTTCTGAGCGAGGTATCTAGGTGAGCTCAGGTGGACAGCCTTGTGCGTCAAACAAGCGATTTTCAGGTGTATTCTGGCTTCAAACGGCAGCCAGTTCAGGGATTTGAAGTCAGGGGAAATGTGTGAGTGTTTTTTTGATCCAGTGATAAGTCTCGCTGCGGCGTTTAAAGAGGCTCTTATGGGTGCCGTAGTAGCTAGGGGGAGACCGCAGAGGGCGGTGCTGCCGTATTCTATTCGAGGTATGACTAGTGATTGTACCGCAGTTTGGAAGTCTTTGGCTGGAAGGAAAGGTTTAAGTTTCCTAAGGGTGTTGATTTGGTAGTTCGCTCCCTTAGTTGCTTTGTTGATGTGTTCCTGCATGCTGAGATTGGTGTCAAGTGTTATGCCCAAAGATTTCGCTGAGTCCACGATGGTGGGTTGAACATTGAGTGCCGTTAGGTCTTTAAACCACATTTGTGCGGTAGTGATCTTCGCGGGAGGTGAGATCAGAAGGAACTCTGTTTTAAGGGCATTGAGTTTGAGATGATTAGCAGCCAACTAAGATTGGGTGCTTCTGATCGTTGAGTTCAAGAGCGTGATGTCTTTGGGTGATTGTAGTTTGAGATAAAGTTGGGTGTCATCAGCATACATGTGGAAGTGTACATTGGATTCTTGCAGCAAGGTGGTGAGAGGTTCCATAACTAGGTTGAACAAAGTTGGGGATAGGGAGGATCCTTGTGGTACGCCTAGCGATACAGGTCTTGGCGCGGACATCAAGTTGTTGCTCTTGAATTTCTGCGACCTGTTATGCAGAAAGGACGTGAACCATTTGAGCACAGTTCCAGATAGGCCCATTCTTGTGTTTAATAGTTTGAGTAAGTTCTCATGTTTGACGGTGTCAAATGCGGAGGAGAGATCAAGGAGGATGAGGAGGCAGGTATCGTTATGATCTAGGATTTGGAGGGCGTGTGAGTCATAGCTGTTTCAGTACTGTGATTTGCTCGGAAGCCTGATTGATGAGAGTTGAGGAGATCAAACTGAGTAATGTGTTTAGTCAATTGTATTTGTGCGCATTTTTCCAGCAGTTTGGCAAGAGTCGGAATGTTGGTAATGGGACGGTAGTTGTTTAGGTCAGAGGGGTCGGCTGTAGGTTTCTTTAGCAAAGGTGTGGCTTGTCCAACTTTGAGGGAGTCGGGAATGATCCCTTGTTGAAGTGAGCTGTTAATGATTTTGGTCCACAGTGGAAGGAGCGACGGGGTAAGGACTTTGACAGCGTTAGCAGGAAGGGGGTCCGTGAGGTGATTGGATGGTTTCAGAGTGCAGAGCAGTTTGCCAATTTCTTCTTCCGTGTAGGTGACAAAGGTTGACCAGGTGGCATTGTTTTTTGGTTTAGTGGGTGCTATGCGGTGGGGTTTGGGATAGAGGCTTGCGTCCATGAGGAGATCATTCTTTATGTTGTCAGTTTTTTGGTTAAAGAAAGAGGCGAAGTCTTCGCAGGAGGGAGCTTCGCACATAGTGTTGAGAGGTTGGGGTTGTTCTTTGGATTGTGTTCGGATAAGCTCAAACAGCTTTCTCGGACGATTTTTGGCTTGGTCGAGCTGACGGCTGAAGAAGTCTGATTTTGATCATTTTATTTTCCTGAAGTAGGCATTTCTCTTTTTCTTCAGGTTTTTTAGGTTCAGTGCAGAGGGAGCTGATCTCCAGGTGCGCTCTGCCATTCGCATGGCGCGTCTATCGTCATTGAGACTCCCGTCGTACCATGGATTGAAGATTTTTGTGGTGGCTTTTTTTAGCTGCAAGGGTGCGACTTCATTAATTATTGAGGTCATAGTGTTAAGATAGTGATCAGTCAAGGATTGGACGTCCTTAACGCCAGCAGGAGGAAGTAGTAAGTTGCAGCTGTTGGGGGGCAGAGAGTTTGAGTTTAGTTTTTTCATGTCTCTTTTCCAGACTTTGGGCCTGGCGGATTGAACAGGGTTAAATTTAACTTTTTCATTGATGAAGAACGTGATAATATGATGGTCCGACCAGTCACAGGGTCGGATAGATTCGAGTTGGATAGAGGCCTCTTTGGAGATGATAAGGTCGAGGATAGAGCCTTTCTCGTGTGTTGGACTGTTGCAAATTTGAGTAAGATCAAGGGCGTTAAGGAAATTCTTCAGACCTTTTACCACCGCATCATCATGATCGTTCCAGTGGAGGTTGAAGTCACCAAGGTATATTTGTGTGAGTTGTCGCCCGGAGTTGGTTGAGATCATGTCCATGATTTGTTGGGAGAAGGTAAGGTTGTCACCGGGTGGGTGGTAAACGCCGTGAAGAGTGCAGATCGGTTTGCCCCCACTGATAATATCGAGGCAGATGTATTCACAGGATGTTGGGGAGGGTAGGGAAGGGGAAGTTACTTTCAAGACAGAGAGGTTGCTCCTGTATATACATGCGATTCCGCCACCTTTTTTATTGCCAGACCTGTCAAGTCTAGTGATGTGGTAGTTGGGGGGAACCAGAATGTCCATTATAGGTGTAGAAGATTCTGTTAGCCATGTTTCAGTCATGATGATTAAGTCAAGATCCAATTTTAGGATGAGATCGGCGATAGCGGCGGAGTGTCTAGCGGCTGATCTGCAGTTGAGGAGAGTGCATTTGAGACGGGGTGTGTCGAGGGTGGAAGGGTGTTCTAGAGCGAGGGGGACTTTACTCAGGTTACTATGGATAGCGATTCTGTTGTTCAGTGTGGGGGGTCTAAGGGGATTGGAGTGAATCGTAGGAATGGCAGTGAGAGTGTCGGGTTGTGTTGCTATGGGGAGCTGAGTCATAGGAGCGGAGGAGGGTGATTGTGTCTAGTCCGAGAGAGGGTTGCAGGAGCGATGGGGGCGGTTTTCACGATTGTGAACAGGGATTGAGGTCCAGTGCAGTGGGAGTCGAGTGCGAGAGTTCGCCGCCCGGGTGGAGGACCAGTTGGGAGGGGAGGTGATGGTGGAGGCGCGTGAGTGGTGTCTGGGGTGTGTGCTGAGTAGTTGTTTGATGATGTGAATGTCTTGTTTGATCTGGTGGAGGGTGTTGGGTGAGGGGTGACTGGAGTGTGATAGACAGAGTAGTTGTTGTTTGATGATGTACATGTCTTCTTTGAGCTGGAGGAGGGAGGCAGTAATGTGGTCCACTGTGGGAAATGTGTTGGAGGTGGGGATGGGAGGGTCGGGCGTGGATGACATAGGGGAGAGGTTGGTGGTGTGGATGAGAGTATTGGTGGTAGGCGTAGAGTGCAGGGTGGAGGATGGGCGTTTATTAGTGGTGAAGGGGGTGGAGGTTGGGTAGTGGGGGGTGAGACTGGGGGGGGGTAGTGGGATTGTAGATGGTTCTTTTTTGAGAGGGTGGAGTTGAGTTGATGGAGGTGGTGTATTCTGTGTGATTAGTTAATGGGAGGAAGTGGGGGCTGAGAGTGGGGGGGATAAAGGGTGGGGTTTGCCTTTGTGTGTGCCTTTGGGTGAGGGGTGACTGGAGTGGGATAGACAGAGTAGTTGTTGTTTGATGATGTACATGTCTTCTTTGAGCTGGAGGAGGGAGGCAGTAATGTGGTCCACTGTGGGAAATGTGTTGGAGGTGGGGATGGGAGGGTCGGGCGTGGATGACATAGGGGAGAGGTTGGTGGTGTGGATGAGAGTATTGGTGGTAGGCGTAGAGTGCAGGGTGGAGGATGGGCGTTTATTAGTAGTGAAGGGGGTGGAGGTTGGGTAGTGGGGGGTGAGACGGCGGGGGGTAGTGGGATTGTAGATGGTTCTTTTTTGAGAGGGTAGAGTTGAGTTGATGGAGGTGGTGTGTTCTGTGTGATTAGTTAATGGGAGGAAGTGGGGGCTGAGAATGGGGGGGGATAAAGGGTGGGGTTTGCCTTTGTGTGTGTCGGTCTGATGTTGATCTAGGTTAGGCGGGTGGCGGGTGGGAGCTGTGGTATCAGGGGTGAGAGGAACGGGGATGAGAGGAACGGGGATGAGGGCTGGTGTGTAGGGGGAAGGGGTGGGGTGGTTGTTGTAAGAGGGAGAGGGATCTATGTCTGTGCTTGAGGGATGTGGGGTAGCTACGGTAGGTGGGTGAATGACTAAGGTGCCGGGAGTAAAGGGGTGGTGCATGTCGTTTTGGGTGGGAGCTGTGGTATCAGGGGTGGGAAAGGGGATGAGGGCTGGTGTGTGAGGGGAAGGGGTGAGGTGGTTGGTGTAAGAGGGGGAGTGATCTATGTCTGTGCTCGACGGGAGTGAGGTAGTTACGGTAGGTGGGTGAGTGACTAGGGTGTCGGGAGTAAAGGAGAGGTGCATGTCGTTTTGGGGCTGGGCTAGGTTAGAATGAATGTGGTTTGAGGCTGTGGTGTCAGGGGTGACAGGAATGGGTGTGGTATGAGAGGATGACAAGGTGAGGTTGTAGGGGGGTAGGGGGTGCCGCTGGAATGTGTGGGTGAGGGATCTATGTCTGTAAATGTGGAGTGCGAGGTAGCTACATTAGGTGGGTGAATGTCTAAGGTGCCGGGGTGGAGGGAAGGTGCGTGTCGTTTTGGGGTTGAGCTAGGTTAGAAGGGTTGTGATTGGGGGCTGTGAATTCAGGGGTGATAGGCCTGCGGGTGCTATGAGTGGGGGTTCGATGACTGGCGAGGTGTTGTTTGAACGTGGGGAACAGGTTGTCTAGTAGTTCCAGGTTCTTGTCTGTGGATTGAATTAGGATAATCCCGTTATTGTATATAGTGATGGTTGTTCTGCCCGGGAAGAGTTGGGATGGAGTGATGGAGAGTTTTAGGCCATGCGCGAAATTCCTGGAGGTGGAGACGGTGAGTAAGGTGCGGAACGTGTTTCTCCATTGGGCTCTGCGTGTGGTGTGGAAGATAATATCAATGTTCAGTGAACCATTGACTGGTGAGAAATAGGTGTCTGCACAAGGAGTTTCAGGGTGGGACCTCAGGAAGTTGTGTTTAAAGCGTTTAGCGGCTTTTTTAGTGAGTGAGGGTGGGTAGTTGATTCTATATGTGTGTTTGCCGACGGGTTCCATGATGGGAGGACAGTCTAGGTAGGTGTAGGAGGGAGGGTGTAGGAGGGAGGGTGCACTGTCCTAAACAGTTGCGTGGGCCTAAAGTGACACTAGTGAGTGCACAGTAATGCTATACGCAGAGTACAGATGCAGACAATAATAGTGAGATAATGGGAAGTGACACTAGTGAGCTGCCAAGGTATTTGAGGTAGTAGTCGGTGCATACAAGATTAACTGACACTAGTGAGCTGCCAAGGTATTTGAGGTAGTAATCGGTGCATACAAGATTAACACTTGAGATGGGTGCGAGTTGCACAAGTGTAGGGTGCGCAATAAGGATATAAGGGAGCAGAATACTGCGAGCAGTTAACACATATGCGGTAGTAATCAGTGTATACAGGAAGGGACAATGTAATTGCAGGTTACATCAGTGACAAGTCTATGTGAGATATTCGACTGTACATTTTAGGAATAGGAATGAATTCGATGTAGGTTATAAACGAGTGCAGAACAAGTAGCAATATAATACTGACAAAATACTGGAATAAAACACTGTGCAAACCATAAAAATATCTAATCGAAGGTGACAATAGTGAGTAGTCAAAAATATGTAAGGTGCAGGAGTCCGAGACAGAGTACCATTGCACACACAAATTATATGAACCAACAAGTGACACTAGTGAGCAGCAACGAAAAATATATGAGGTATAAAATATGAAATATAGAACTGAGAAAAATACTTGAATAAAATAACTGTGCAGACCATAAAAAATATCTAAATCGAAGGTGCCAATAGTGAGTAGTCAAAAATATGTAAGGTACAGGAGTCAGTGACAGAATACAATAGCACACACAGATTAAATGACACAGATTAAATGACACAACAAGTGGCATTAGCGAGCAGCAAAAGAAAAATATATGAGGTAGCAAACGGTGCATTACCGGTGACGATAAAGTGGGACGTGCAAGATACAGTTAGGAATATAGAATATAATGCTACTGTAAGAGGCAATAATATATGGGTAGCAATCGGTGCAGAAAAAGTGAAATGTGCTGGATACAATCAGGAATATATTAATAAATATCACTGTGAAAAAGCAGACTATCTAAATCCGACGTGAAAAAACGCCCAGCTGTGTAAATTGTGCAGCCGATAAAAAGTAGTCTGAGAGTCTAAGAGGCCTTAGGTCTTTTAGGTCGATGGTAGAAATGACTAGTCCATGATGGTCTCCCCAAGATAGACAAACTAAGATGGCCGAACCGATAGGGGAGATAGAAATATTGGTCCTTTGTCTGTTGTTGTTACTTTGGGCTCAGAGCAGGACCATTTCACTTTCTATTCAAGCAGGCACTGCTCATAGCTTGCTGGGAGGGAAAAGTGGGGGAGTTAGAGCTGTGGAGCCTCGTGGACTTCAAAGGTACCAGCGAGGATTTATTTCTACAGTTTTATGGCCCCATGTTGCTCAAGGAGGTAGTTTACGAATGTGAGCAGTTTTATGGCCCCAGCCATTTTGTGCAAAGGAGGTAGTCTAAAAATGTGAGCAGGCGGGTGGGGTGAAATAAATACCTTATGCCTCCATAAGCGTGTTGATCTTGCCAGCAGAATTTTTGTTGTTGTAATGCTTTGATCCAGGTGTGACGCAGATAGATCTGACTGTAGTTATGTGTTTGCCTCGATGTTCCAAACCTGTATTTCCCTGGGAGGTGGGGGGCTCAATGACACATATCCACTCCCGGATGGGGGCGGCTCATGTCGGCCCTCCAGCTCTCGTTGGTCCCAGAGCCCAGTTCAGCAGTTCCCAAGCGCCTCTACACCTTCCCATCCGTTTCCCGGTGCTTCCGGGAAACCCCCAATCCGTATTTTTTCCTGATAGTGGCAAAGAGTTTCAGCTATGGTACTTTTAAACATAGTGTCTGCTCTCCTCACTCGTCGTAATAGAAAGTCTCTAATTTGGAGATATTTAAAGAAATCTCTCCATTCAAGATGATACTTGTCTTTCAAAAATTCAAAAGAATATATCCCTTCTGAGGAGAAGAAACAGCCTATATAAGTAATTCCAGCTATGATCCATCTATCATTATAGGAATCTTTAAATATGTCTGGTAAGAGGGGGTTATTTTGTATCGGTGTATAAAAAGATAGCCGTCCCAAACCTATCATTTTCCTCACTGATTTCCAAACTTTAAACACGGCTATGAGTGTTTTTAGTCTTACTTTTTTATGGTAGCTATCGAAAAGATATCTCCAAAGATAGCCGATACTTCTATGATCTAATATTATTTGATGAATAGTCGGTGCGTCTTTATCCCGAATTGTCCCTGTTCCATCAAGAAGAAAAAGCTCATGATTATATAGCAAGACTGTTGCCCAATAATATAGCCTGAGATTTGGAAGACTTAATCCTCCTCTTTCTTTGGGAAGTGTCAGAAGTTTATAGGCACGGCGGGGCTGTGTGTTTGACCAAATAAAATCCGTAAAGATATGTTCCATTGTGTTAAACCATTGATCTGAGATTTCCAGATTAATTGCTCTAAATAAATATAAAAGTTTTGGAAAGTAGACCATTTTTAGAGCATTTATCCGTCCGATCAAAGAAAGATGTAAATTATTGATACGGCGGAGATCTTTTTGCATTTTGCTTGATATAGGTTTAAGGTTTAGGTCGACTGGATTCTCTAATTCAGAAGTTATTTTAACCCCAAAGTAAGTGACTGAATTTGTTATACGTGAATCTGTCATAACACATTTATTGTTAATAATTATTTGGGTTTTCCCTCGATTCAGAGCTTATCCTGAAATAGTGTCGAATATTAATGCCTCCTGTTCAATAATTGGCATAGCCAAGTTTGGGTTAGCAGTGACAATGGCAATATCGTCTGCATAGGCGAGAATTTTTGTTGAGTATTTATTTGTCCGATGGCAGTTATATTGCTATTATTTTGCAGTCTCCTGATAAAGGGATCAATATAAAGAGGCTGAATTTGTTATACCTGAATCTGTCATAACACATTTATTGTTAATAATTATTTGGGTTTTCCCTCGATTCAGAGCTTATCCTGAAATAGTGCCGGATATTAATGCCTCCTGTTCAATAATTGGCATAGCCAAGTTTGGGTTAGCAGTGACAATGGCATTATCGTCTGCATAGGCGAGAATTTTTGTTGAGTATTTATTTGTCCGATGGCAGTTATATTGCTATTATTTTTGCAGTATCCTGATAAAGGGATCAATATAAAGAGCGAACAACAGCGGGGAGCAGGGGCATCCCTGCCTTGTTCCTCTTGAGATTTTTAATACTTTTGAATTACCTCCATTAACCATCACCATTGCCTGGGGATTAATGCAGAGTTTTTGTATTGCCTGTATAAACGCCTGGTTGAAGCCGACCCTGGACATTGCCTGCCATAAGAATGGCCAGGAGACCCGATCAAAGGCTTTCTCGGCATTGAGTAAAATAAGTGCCATCGGGTCTCCTGCCACCTGGGTGTAGTCAAACAAGCTAATTACCCTCCGTGTGTGATCGGTAGTGTCTCTCCCAGGGATAAAGCCGTGCTGAACTTTGGATGTAACTTTATGAATTATTGAGGAGATACGATTAGCGAGTAGTTCAGAGTAGATTTTAGAATCTACATTTATGAAGGTGATGGGTCGATAAGAGCCCATCTGGTAGGGAGGTTTATTTTTCTTAGGAAATATCACAATTTTACCCGTAGACCATGAGTTGGGGGGTTGCCCTCCTCTAAATAAATGTAAGCATAGGTTCAACAAGATTTCTTGCAGTTGATCCAGAAATACTATGTAAAATTCAAGTGGAATAGCATCTACTCCAGTTGCCTTCCCGCGGGAGAGATCTTTTACAGTTTTTCTTATTTCCTCGATGTCGGGGGCCTTTTCCAAGATTAGCTGGTCTTCAGTGTTAAGTTTGTCACAGGTATCTATATCTAGATATTCAGTGATTTTCTCTTGATCTATTTCTCCCTCTTCTGTATAGAGAGCACTATAAAAACGCCAAAATGCTTCTCTGATCTTCTCCGAGTCAGTTACTCTACCAATTATTGGGTCTTGAATTTCCTGTATTACATTTTGTGTAGTCTGCTGTCTCATCCGGATTGCTAATTGCTGACCAATAGATTCACTAACCTCGTATATTTTTTCCTGGTGAGCAGTAGCTTTTTTAATGGCTTTATTGGTATATATATTTGTAATTGCTGCCTTAGCTATTGCAACCTGAATTTGTGCATTACTTATCGCTTCTGCGGTAGAAGAGCTTCTTGTTACCCTTATAAGCTCTTCCTCCAACCTCTTTAAAGTTTCTTGTGAGAGTCTTAGTGATTCTCTTGCACATTTGTTGCTCCGGAGTGAATATTGTATAGTTTCACCCCTAATGCCTGCTTTTAGAGCGTCCCAAACGAAATCTATTGTTGTACTGCCGTTATTAACCATCAAAAAGTTAGAGATCCAGCTTCTCATATGTTTACAATATTCACTCTCAAGGAGCAAAGACCTCTCAAAGGTCCAAGCTTGTGGTGTCTGTGCCAAAGATGTTGTCTCCAGTGTTAGTATTAAGGGATTATGATCCAACATAATTCGGGGTAGCTTTTCTATTTTTGAGGGAGTTTTGATTGAACTAGAAATCAAAAAGTAATCGAGTCTAGCATGTGTATGATGTGGATTTGAATAATATGTATACCCTGGATTAACGGAATTACTATTTAAAGTCTGCCACGCATCAATTAACCCATGGGTAATACATAATTCCTTGATTGCTTTAAAGACTTTTGATTTTCGACTATGGTAATGCCAATTATCTTTTGTGGACCAATCATGTGAAGATTTATATTAAAGTCAGCACAGATTATAGGTGGTAGTGGCCAATTAGTAAGTTCATTGGAGACATTATTAATTACCAGAGGGTCATCATTATTACATCCATAAATTGTGCAGATGGTCATTGATGAGGATTGCCCTGTATGAACTTCTGTGATCACCCACCTTCCCAATTTATCGGATTTAGTTTTATTAAACTTAAACCCTCTGCCTCTAGCCAAAAGTGCTACCCCCCTTGCCCGCATACCCTGTGTAGTTGCACCAATCAGATTGTATCCAAGTGAGTTTACTATTTGTAATTGTGACCCTTCAATATGGGTTTCCTGTAAGCATACGATATTAGCGCCAATAGTCTGTAGGCCAACTGCAACCATTTGCCTCTTCTTGATGTCATTTAAACCACAAATATTTAATGATAATATTTTTAATGGAACCATCTATCAATCCTGTTTTTTGTGTCGGTATGGTAATACTTTTTTTTCAGTTCGCTGATGAATTTGTCGGTGAACTACCTGATCTGCCCGACCACCCCCCCCTTGCCCACCCCCCACCCACCACCACCTTTGAAGGTTACCTGGTCTCGTTGCGACCAGGGGTGTGACATCAGTGTAAGCGAGCCCAAAGGGGCTGGGCTGGTTTATAAATGTATATTACATATTTATCAATGTCTCAAATAAACTAGGGCCTAAATATTTTAATTAACGTATCACTTTTTAACAGTTGGATAGGCTTGTTTTCCAGCTTATTCACCCGATAAACTAATCTTCAGTTATACCTTAAACTTTATACGTGAATAAGAGGTGAGATAATTGATTTGGTTTATCTTATCCTATTACATATCCTGATATAAGATTTATATTATTTCCCAGAGTTTCGTGGATTAGTCTCTGTGATTTCTCGTAGATAGTCCTCCGCTTGTATTTCGCTGCTAAAGGTTCTTGTTGAGCCCTTGTATATGATTTTCAGGCGTGACGTATTTTACAAGAATACTTTCGCTCCGATTTTTTCAAATGGATCGAATAGTTGGCGCATTTTCCATCTGCGCTCTACAGTAGAGTGAGCAAAGTCCGGTCTTGCAAAGAACTTGAATCCTTTATGTTCTCTTTGTGTTGTTGGTCTTGCAAGATCATAGATTGCTTCACGGAGAACAAAGTTACCAAAGCAGACCAACATTGCTCTGGGATATTAATTTGGCTTATTGGGGTGTTTTGAAAGAGTTAAGGGGAAGCGGTGGGCCCGTTGTATCTCCCTTGCCATATCCCAGGCTTCCAGTTACGGGAATGATTCTTTAAGGATGTTAATCATTGCCCCTCTGACATCATCTCCCTCAAATGTCTCAGGAATTCCAAGGAACCTTAGATTGTTCCTTCTAGATCTATTTTCATGATCTTCTACTTTAGCCATTAGGTCCTTTATTATTCCATCTTGCTCTTTTTCGTTTTTTTGAAGTTTCATAACATCCGTTTCCAGGTTCTCAGTACGAGTTTCCACCATAACCATTCTGTCTGACATTTCCGAGCAAATATTGGCCACCTTTTTCACAGCACCTTGTAGCTTTTCAATGGCCTTGCAATGTTTTAAACTGTCTTTTTTAACATCCTCATGGAGATTCTTTATAGATATGAGCACCTCGCTCAGTGAGGGGTCAGTAACTTCACCCAGTGATTTATTCATTGGGTTTTTTCGAGTAGGATTGGATCTGATTTTGTCGTGGTCGGTATTGTTACCAGGATCTGTGGTCTCTTCATTTAATAGATTTTTTTCGCTCCTTTTATGTTTTATCTGTCTTTTTCCGCTCCCATAACTTTTTTTCCCCATGAGACTTTTCTCCGTAGATATTCTTGAGTCACTGAGACCAGTGATTTCTAGAGGTGCTGTCTCTATTTGCATATCGGGACTTGATTCGCTTGAGTCACTTAGTTTGCTTGAGTCACTGGAGTCGCTGGAAATAGATATGCCAGTTTGATATATTTCAGATTCCGAATCTTCGTCGGAGAATGATAAATTTGCTAAGTGCGAGTCTTTCCCTGCTAAAGAGCTTTGCATGTGGTTAGCAGATTGTAAAAGTTCTGTTTTCTGATGTGGCTTTTTTGATCACACAGATCTCCTTGATTGATTATTTTTGTACTTAACAGAGCATTTCCAGGCACAAGATTACCCTGACCGCCCTGGATTAACATGGGCTTCTGACACTGGCGCGGGCATAACATCGAACCTTCCACCCGATCAAATGCAGGGGCTTACCTCATCCGAGGAATTGTCTGAAGAAAGAGTAGTCAAAGCACTGGTGAAAGGGAGACAAGACGGAGCACCAGGCCCGAATAGCCTGCCGCAAAGGCTATTCAAGTCCGACGTCCGTTTCTGGTCCAAGGTGCTATCAAATCTCTTTAATTACTCCCTGAGCTATCAAACCATTCCGGATTCTTGGAGAGGTGCTATTATCCATCCCATCTATAAAGCTGGAGCACGAGGCAACCCGAACAACTACAGATTAATTGCCTTGCTGGATATAGAGGCAAAGCACTTTGCAGGCCTCATTTTGGAGGATCTCAGACAATGGGCAAAGGATAAAAATCTGATTCCCTTGAATCAGACAGGGTTCGTTGCCAAATCAGGAACAATGACAAACTTATTGGCAATCTCCACCATCATTGACAAAGCCATTACAAATTCCAAGTCGATTTTTTGCTGCTTTGTCGACTTCAAAGCAGCATTTGACAGGGTGCCTAGGGCTGCTCTGTGGCAAAAACTGAGGCAGTGGGGAATCCCAGACAATATCCTGAATCCCATCATCCTGCTGTATTCCAACACATGGGTTCGAGTGAAGTTAGGGTCTGGCGCGCATCTCTCCCGGAAAATCTGGACCTTTCGTGGTGTCAAACAGGGATGCGTGCTGGCCCCCTTCTCTTCAATCTATTTATTGCTGACCTATCGAGCTCTTTAGAGAAAGTAATTAGCCATCCACCAAAAGTAGGAGGCACAGCATTATGCAATCTCTTATATGCCGACGACCTGGCACTGTTCAGTCTCACCAGAGTGGGGCTACAGAGACTCCTTGACGCATTACAAGGTCAACAACCAGCTAGAAATTAACATGAAAAAAACTATGGTTGTTCCGTTTGGCAAAAAACGCTACAGCGGGGAGGCTGGACAATAAACAAAGAAAGCATCTCAATTGGCCAATCGTACAAATACTTAGGGGTCCATTTGGACTCCAGGGGCAGTTTTACCAGACAGAGCACTGTGATTGCAGCCAAGGCTACAGCGTTAATGGTATCGTTGGCCAAGCTATTGAGGAGACTCTCAGGCCCCACGCTCTTGCCTTTACTGGAAGTGCTTAGGGCAAAGATCGGGCCCACACTTTCGTATGGCATAGAGATCTTTAAGGGTAAAATGAATAATTCCTTAAATAAACTGACAACCAAACTCTATAAGAAATTGCTTCACCTGCCGAGTTCCTCCTCGCCAGCACAGGTCAGACTAGAGTTGGGCTTAATTAACTATGAATCCTCTAACGTTGGCTCATATCTTAACCTGATCCACAACTAAGACAGGCAGAAGCTGGTACCCTGGAACTCCTGGTCTGGAACGAAATCAGTGTGAGCAATCCGTGGGGATCATTCGGCCGCCTCCTAAATGACTACATCCAAAAAATGTCTGCTGTGGATCTTTGGGCCCTTAACCCAAGCCAGACCGCTTTCAAAAACACAATTAAAAAAGTTATAAGACTGAAATCCCTGATCATGGACAAAGCTCTCCTTGCGAAACGTAGCCATGCTTGGGCAGTAGCCAACTCCTATAAACGACTATCCCCGGCTAATTACCTTTTGATAACATTTTCTTATCATCTAAAGCGATGTTTGATCGCCCTAAGACTGGGAGACTGGCGCTTCCTTCAGAATCTCCCTGTATGGCGTCAAAAAAGGGTTGATCAAACGTGCAGAGGGTGTGGGTCAGCAAACAAAACTTTTTTGCATGTGCTTTGTACATGCCCGTTCTTTATTCTCCAACGCAGATGCCTACTCAGGCCAGAATGGAACAGGCTGGAAGTTCGGACTTGTAGACATGCCATTATTGCTGCTCTGTCCTTAGAGAACACTGTTTTAAATATAAAATTGGCCAAATTCGTTCAGCAAGTTTATAGTCTTTTAGAAAAACTGGACAACTGTGCAGAATAATATGTACTTTAACCTCATCTGCATTGTCCGGGAGTGCTAATTTCTAAATTGACACGCTGCAGTAAGCACTGATAAGAAGGCCAAATTTTATTTTGTTTTTATTTTCTTCTTTTCTTAATTTCTTTTAATCTGTAAAATTGTATTAATGTGCTGGAAGAATCTTTTAAAGATATGTTTTTATATATCTAAATAAAGAAATGATACAAGGATTATTTTTGTGTCGACTTCCAAAGGTAACAACAGAAGAAGGTGACCAGGTCATGGGCGGCGTGTCGACCTGATGATACCAAAGGATAACAGGGGAGTGTGTGCCAAAGAGTAGAAAGAGTCACTAGTGGCCAGTAGAATTCCCATCTGACCACCCTCTTGGTGGAATATCATCATCTGGGAGTAGTAAATCGACTCGAGCACCGTCCAAACCATAATTAGCGGTGCGGAGGTAACTGTCGATACACTGGCCATATTAGTACTCAAAGGAACCATGCTGGTGAAGTGCAGTGCTTAAGTAATTGTGTGTGAAATAAAATTGGCTACCTAGAACAAAAAGGGAATATTTGGTATAAGATGTCTAGGTGTCAAAAAGATAAAAACCCGCCTTGTTGTCAAGACATGGGACAACATAATGGCGATGTGAGATGGTCAACATGTTTCAGCCGGTTTGAGCATTGCTCCGGCTTTCGTCAGGACCTAAATTGACAAAAAAGCTACTGCAAACAAATTACACATAGACACTCAAAAATGTATAAGCGTGAAGTATAAAGTTGCTATCTGGATACTATTATATCTACCACGAACTTGGAGCCCCAATGTCCGCTGGAGACAGTAAAAGTTCTTCTCCCCAGCATTGTGTGGGTGATGGCCTCACCTCGCCCGGCAACCGCTCGGGAAAACTGAGGCCCCGCTCTGTCCGTCGGTACCTCGCGCTCACATCGAGCGCTCGATGCGGACATTGGGGCTCCAAGTTCGTGGTAGATATAATAGTATCCAGATAGCAACTTTATACTTCACGCTTATACATTTTTGAGTGTCTATGTGTAATTTGTTTGCAGTAGCTTTTTTGTCAATTTAGGTCCTGACGAAAGCCGGAGCAATGCTCAAACCGGCTGAAACATGTTGACCATCTCACATCGCCATTATGTTGTCCCATGTCTTGACAACAAGGCGGGTTTTTATCTTTTTGACACCTAGACATCTTATACCAAATATTCCCTTTTTGTTCTAGGTAGCCAATTTTATTTCACACACCGTTACTTAAGCACTGCACTTCACCAGCATGGTTCCTTTGAGCACTAATATGGCCAGTGTATCGACAGTTACCTCCGCACCGCTAATTATGGTTTGGACGGTGCTCGAGTCGATTTACTACTCCCAGATGATGATATTCCGCCAAGAGGGTGGTCAGATGGGAATTCTACTGGCCACTAGTGACTCTTTCTACTCTTTGGCACACACTCCCCTGTTATCCTTTGGTATCATCAGGTCGACACGCCGCCCATGACCTGGTCACCTTCTTCTGTTGTTAGTTTAGTAGTAGGGGCATAAGGTGACAGGTCGTTAAATAACACCCCTTGACCCTCCACACACCTGTTTTGTTGAAGACTTCCAAAGGTAACCTTGTCTCTTCACTCCCCGTACTTGGATCTTCATGTGAGTTTCCTTCTCCTGTAGTGAGATTGCGGTTCATACTAGAGCTATTTTCATTTGAGGTTTTGTTTAGAGTATGATTACAGTTATCATCTGGCTTTCTAGAGTCTTTGGTTTGAGCTGAGCACTGTGATAGATCCAACAGTTTTTCATTTTTTGATGCATTGCTTAAAGACTCTTTTGGTAGGGGGCTGAAAAGATTCGATATTCGAGGCTGGGATGTCTCCGGAAGACCAGTATTCTTAGCAGCTCCAGTTTGGCGCTCTCCTCGACTTCCTTTTTGTCTTCCGCTGCCTCACTCTTGTCAGCTATCTTCAGCTTCATTTCTTTTTCTCTTTCTCTTTCTCTTTCTTTTTCTTTCTCCTTCTCCTTGCGCCTTAATTTTTCTTTTTCCTTTTCCAACTTTTTTTCCAAGTTTTTGTCTTTAATCTTTGCTTTCTCTTTTTCTTTCTCTTGGGGTTCATTCTTAGTTGTGACTCTTTCCTTTGCTCTGGCTCCTCTAGTTTCAGGGCCTTTATGCTTGATAATTTTGGTCCTGTTTGAAGGGTCCTCGACCTCAAACTCTTCGATCTCTTCATTTGACAGGTTTTGACCATCCAGACAAGGTCTCTCTTCTTGTGAGGAGGTAACATCAACTCCAATACCATCGACTTGCCCCTTGTTGAGGGCCATATTGTTGGGTTGGGGTTGATTTATAGATGTCTGAAATGTCTGTATTTTCTGATTTTTTTGTTCTTTCTGGCTCCTTTGTTCCTTTTGTGCGGGTTGTTCTCCACCCCTGTCTGCTCCGTCGATGCAATCCATTTCAGAGGTTCTATCTTTGTCTTTATCCATGTCCGTATCCGCTGTCCGAGATGTTGGAGATGTTTTCCAATGAGATCCTTCTAGGGGTCTCTTAATGCAGAGACAATGTATCCTCAATGCGTTTTTATCATCCTTTTCTCCAGATTTGCCGTCAGATTTCCTCGGATGGCTTTCTAGGACAGTATGCGTTAAATCAGATAAAGAGAGCTCGAGGATTTGTTTTTTTGCTAATGAATCAACACATAAGGCAATTAATGTGTTATTAATTGCAGAATTGAATCGTCCTGGGGATTCCAAAGGTGCCCAGAGTTGTGGCTTTCCCCTGGAGGGAACTGAGAAAATGTCAAACTACTGAAATACTTTGGGATGTTTTTTTAAAGGCTATAATGTGCTGTGCAAGAAAGTGTCTGTTTTGTTTACTATAAACTGATTTGCTGTGCTTTGATCATCATTGGCCTTCTTTCAGGAATAATCAGAGTAGTAAAGGTAAAACATTTTTTTACCTCATTTTTTTTATTTTTTTACGTGGTAGTCCATTTTTCCTATTTTGTGTGGTTTCATCCTACTTGCAGTTTTGTGAAACCCATTGGTGAACCTGGAAAGGTATATCATTCAAAAAAAAAACCGAATTCAACAAAGTGTAATTTGTGTAAATTGCTTTTGGTTTGCCCAAGTAAATGAATCATTAGTTAACAAAATATGAATTTAATTGTACAAAATAGCAATTAGAGACGTTTTCATCCTATTTCTTTGCGAGATGGTCTATGTACCAAAGTAGTATACCATTATATCCATCATATCCTAATGATTAGAGGGATATATAATGTTTATTGTTTAAACCAACAACCGAGCTTTAGCTCATAATGATTTTTCATGTTGTACAGACAATGCAGCAATTTGCAGGTAAAATAATTTAATCAAAAATGGATATAATTAGTAAAAATGGGTATATTATGTAATTTAGAAATGTGCAAAAGACACTGGGCCATATTTACTTAACTTGCACACAACACAACACAGCAAGGTAAGCTGCTTTGCTGCATTGTATCAAAGGCTGAGGCCAGCAATGCACCATATCTATCAAGATATGGAGCAGTTCTCTTCTCTTATAGCTCTGGTGCACTTCTGGCTGCCTAGGACCAATGCAGGCACCCTTGCATCCCAACAAAAGAGTGCCTGCATTGTGGTCAGAGTCGTTTTTGTGCAGGAAGGGATGCCTTCCAGCACAAAAACTATTCTTAGAGGTTTATTCTCACATTTAAAGAGGAAGTTACATGGATAAATAAAGATTTTTCTCCTTTTTACGCTAGCCTAGAGTTTGTGCATAATTTTGGTACAAACTCATGTTTACTGACTCTAGTGAAATGGTTTTGTGGCAAAATACATGGGTACCTGCACAAGAAGGCAATCTACCACCTATGTAATGCCTCCATGACTCAAGGTAATGCAAAGCAGGGCTATGCGCTCCGTTAGGTTACTTTTGGAATAACATCCCACAAAAGCCATATATCTTCATTACATTGCTTGGTAAAGCCCAACATGGATTTTGGTTCTGACACAAAAGTGGTGCAGCCATAAAACAAAATGTTAGTAAGTCTGGGACACTGTGCTTAAGAGTAGTGATTATTTGTACAACTCTGAATTTCAGGTTATGCATACTATCATGTCATTTAGAGGTTCTTTTGCAAAATGTGTTAATTCTTGCACACTGGCTTACATTTGAACTAGAAAGAAACTGCATTATTAATAACAATATCCAACTATTCTGTGTTCCCACACTTTTCCTGATAACATTTTTGTCATGAATATTTTTTGTTAATGTGGATAGCTGCAGAATAACTCAGGAAAACGTACCAAACCGAAACATGTCTAAAAACTAGACGTCACATACGAGGAGGAGGAGGAGGAGTGCTAGAACACGAGGAAGCGAGGTGGCGGTGCCGCGGTTTTGGTTGCAGGTGAGGTCCGTTGCAGTTGAGGTCCGTGGCAGTAGTCGGAGTTTCTGACCCGGTCTCACACTCTTAGAGTCCACCCAGGTACATTTCTGGCTGCTACCCCTGCTCTGGAGTCTCAGAGTCTCTCACCTCAGCAGCCTCAAGCCTCAGCCTCAACCCCCTCCCCTGGGTACCGTACTGTGTCAGTGTCAGAGGGGAGAGAAGGGAAGAGAGGAAAAAAGAAGTTATGCCGCCAGTAGGCCAACCAGGCTCTCATGGCCATCGGAAAGCGGTCACGTAATGGCCTGTGGTGCCTGTGGAGTTCTCTGCCTGCTCCCGGCTTTTTACTTTATTGGAATTTGGCAAACATTTAACTGTTTAAATAAAGCTTTTACAGCTAGAGTAATTACCACAGGCAGAGTGTACCTTGAAGGGTGTCTATGCTTAACTGCCTGTTTGGCGAGCAGGATTTCTGAGACCTTGAGAGGCACGCGGAGGGTCAAACTAGCATATTGCAGGACTACTCTAAGCTGAGTTATCCATTGGTGTAAGGATTTAATTCCCCCCAATCCAGCATGAGGGGGGATTTAGTGATAAACAGGAAGGGTGTGGCAGCACCATTGGCCATCGGCGTGCTCGTGCCCCTGATTTAGTTACCAGTCGTTTGGTCATCCGTGCACTGCCTTTTCAGCCTTTTCATACAACACCAAAGACATTTGCCAGACTGTTCTTCATTGCTTCCTCTCTTACCAGCTACACACCTGAATGCTCAAGTGCAAGTACATAAGTAATTATGCTGAGGCAGATCCCACTCGGCGGCCAGGCAGCAGTACTTTACCTTTGTATTTAACTTTGCAAGCCCCTGCAACCCCTGCAGCACTTTGGGCAGTTTTACTCATAAATACAGTAAGAACGTAGCATAGTAAGGCTGCGGTGTGCTTCCTTGCTGGCATTAGGCCTTGCTTCCCTGTTGATGGCGCGAAAGCGGCCGGCGGTAGGCCAGTGCAGCTTGCACCATGGCCAAGGGGACCAGATAATATTTGTTTTTCTCTTTTTCGGAAGTTGGAAAATGAGGAAAGTTAAAATATATATGCTCTCTAATTTTCCTATTTTATAACTTTTTTTATCTGGCCTTTTATTTGCGTCTTGCATCTTTGCCTCCGCCATAAAGAATCTGCCACTACTACTCTTCATTGATACTGTCTCAGTGACTCTGTGTAAGGCTCTGTGTTTCTCAGCCAACACATTATGTCTTCCTGAAAGTACTGGTGTATTGTTGAGTGTGGTAGGAGAGGAGGACTAACTGTTGCTGCCGATCTTGAATTTCTGAATTTCTGTGCCTTTGAAGGTAAACTGCGGATTATTATATTATGAGATCAAATTGTCTTTGTGGATCTCTACAGCGACAAAAAGGTGGAAGATCACTAAGAAAGCCCAAAAGGCTACATCACCCTGCAACAAGATGGATTTGGAGGAAACTCAAGTTTAAATTGAGCTGCCATCAAGTATAGAATAGGAGAAAATGGTCTCTGATCAAACAAATAAGATTGTTAACAAGAATTGGACCCAGCCCTGTGTAATGGACTATTTCAAACATTCAGATACCGTTTATTGTGAGGGTGGGTTGTCTCTACTCATATCGGTCCCGGCAGCTCTATGCTCACCTGCAAACGTTTTGACAGTGTGTGTTGGTATGTTATCTCAGGGAGCTGCGATGGGTGATTGTTTGCCACAGTCTGTTGATAATGATAACTTTTGTTTAAAAACTACTGCCACAAAGGATATCACATCCAAAAGAAGGAAGCCCCTTTTAATGGTAGTTAAGGCCCAAGTACATTTGGACCCAGATCTCGAAGACTTTCTATCGAACCTGACATCAGATCAAATAATGTTGCCTGCTCCACATATCCGTCCACTAAGGGTTGTGGCTGACTGTTATAATGCTGCTAGTGAGTGTGATGTGTTACACTCACTAACAGCACTATAACTGTAATGATATTCAATTAAACCAAAGTTTTTCACAAACAACGATACTTAAGAACGTAAAGGTCTGTGAGAATTTAGGAGAGTCTATAAATGAGTCACTGAATAAAAATATTTGTATGAATCCATTCCGCCCCATTTGGGAATGTGATCAACATTCTGACTCACAACAAATTCTAATCCCTCAAAAAATAAACCTTAGAGGGTATGACCAGGTGCTTAAGAAGACTGATGAAATAGATAACTCATTAAATTCTGCAGAGCTTTTGTGCTAAATATGATGTACCCACGTTCGTGGAAAAAAGTCAATCCAAACACCAAATGTAACAACATAATGTAGCACACCAAAATTTGTTGGGTACAATGGATGTAATAACAACAGCGTTAAAGTTTCATTGCAATAAACTTGATATCCAGTTGGAGTTATTATATACCTGTTAATGTGGTGAGGATAGACACAAAGTTGAATCACCTAAAGTTGGAGCCCAGTCTAATGTTAATAATCAACTAATTAAATGTACATGTTCACATATCTTAGATAATGTGTAAGAACTTCCAAATATAGTAGAGTCTCTTATTAATGAAGTTTAAAAAAATGGCCATACAACCAAAGGCAGAACTACCCCTACCCCCAGTATTGGCCTAGGGGTGGGAGTTACCAGTGAGAGCATTAAGCTTCCAAATGTTAAGTGTGATGCTCACGCACATATCCCTGATGGTCTAGCTGGTGATGTTAGAAGGAAGTTTGGGACCAGAGAGTTGAAAGCCCTATTGTAACAGAATATGTTAATACTTATGTTAGGGTATTAATGGTGCCCTCCCCTCTTTATCTCAAAGGGTTAGAAAGAGGTTGTGGGAGGCCCGGAACAAAGCTAAGAGAAGAGAACTATAGATAGACCAGCTAAACCTGTGCAAGAACTGAGGGATTGTTATCCTATTTTCAAACTAACTTATCATAATACACAAAGCCAGGACCAAGCTCTAAAGGGTGTAGATAATCTGTTAGGTTTTATCCTGACAAATCATAAATAGTCCCTGTTGAATTCACAGGTACAGAGTCTTCCAATAGGAGGTAACAAAGTGTCTGCAACTAATATTGATGTTTGTCATCTACAAATGCTGACCAACCCCGGTACTAATACCAGGATTGTTTCTGTGCGAAGGGATAATGCTACTCAGAATATGCCAGAGTGCAAGCAGGATAATGGATACAGTCTTGGAGAAATAGCTTGTCAATCACAAATGCTGACTGAATCAATCATAAATAATGAGGCTATATCTGTGTCACAGGGTCATGTTATCCCGAGAATGCCTGGGCCATTATTGGTCAATGGGATTCGCTCTGGAATTACCCAGGGATCATCATCTGCTAAAGGATATCAGAGTAGTTATCTACCCAATGACATTGAACCAGGTCTAGTTATATCTACTAGGGTCATATCAGAAAATCAATCTTCTAACGTCCTGAAATTAGTAGTCCAATCCCTCTATGAATCTAGGGGCATACATTATAGTTTGAATCGGAGTTAAGTCCTAAAACTCATCTCAACAATTTCTAAATTAACATCTATGAAATTCTTTGGATGTTTTATCCATCCAATTTAAACAAATGCACATAAAACTCAGTTCGCGTGTATACTATTACAACTTGGACTACCAATGAAATAGTAAATAAAATTTGTGATTCAAGTTTATATTTTATGGAATGGGGTATTGAGATTAAGAAATGAACCCCTTCAAAATATCCCTCTATTTTCGAAGTAATAGTTCCAATAATCTAAAAAAGTGTTGATTGTAAAATGTCAATTCCATTACTTAGAGGTGTGATCAGTCCACAGAACAAATCAGTCAACAACACATATCTGTTAGTTACAAATACATCAAGACGAGTACATACCTGTGAATTGTTATTAAAAAATAAAATGCCTTCTGATGATTGAGCCTGGCCTCCAGCGTCCCTTACAAACACGACCTCTGGTGATGCGTACCGAACTCTGCTTGATATTAGTGGAAATGACAAACAATTGAGAATATGTTCTTGGAATATCCACAGGTTAGCTGACCTGCTGGCCGAACCTGATACACTTTCCTTTTTAAATGTTTTTGAAATATTGATGTTGCAAGAAACATGGAGAGAGCAAGATACTCCTTTGCTTAGTTATAATGAATTTAACACTCCAGCCACATGCACTAATAAGCAAGGCCAAACAAAGGGTGGTCTCTCAATTTATATCTGTTAAGAGTAAAAGTAGATGCAATCGAACTCCAGTTGGCATGGATACATGGTGTTTTATAACAGTATTACTATTATATGAGGATAATACTGAACATTTATTTAAGCACAAGGAAAAATAAGGTGACTCAACTGTGTACCTTGTGGGATAATATAAGACCATTAGCATTTCGGTATCCAACGCCCGACTGGATTATCTCTGGAGACATTTAACTTACATCTGGTTTCACTTAATTCTTTAGATGAGGCAAATAATGGTGTTGCTAAAATGTGCCGTGAAAATCTGCAGCAGCTTGGGCTAACTATGTTAAATGAATCATCTTTTTACAAAACAAGGGTAGTTCCATCTTTCAAACAGTCCAAGTATGGTTCAATTATTGATTACACTTTTGGTACAGATAAACTGTGCAAAAGAATTGTTGAATTTAATGTGACATCTGCCAGTAGGTTACAATCCCAAACCCAATGTGTTTTAAAAATATTGTCCAATTTTTCATATAATTTGAAAAGGCCAGTATGGCACTCAGAAAAACAAGTTGAAATGATGACGTTTGCTGACTTTCTAATAAAAATGGTGATCAAGGTTGGGTAGGTGTAGGATCAATGATGGATAAGTGGAATTATATAACTTTGTCATTGAATGGAAAATTTGCAGCACCATTCCTAGCAAAAGCAAATCCATTACTGCCCACTGCTAACAAATGGTATTCATCCAAATTACTTAAATTAAAACAGTCACTGAATAGGGCTTCAAGGGAAGTTTTTACCCACCGATATCAGCAGCCTACAATGTTTTTTAAGGATACACTGAGTTCATTAGGAAGGTAATACAGACAAGAAGTGTGGCTGGCGAAATCACGCTATCAAACAAGGCTGTGGCACAGATAATAAAATGCATCACAGCTAAATAATGCAAAATCTTTTTGGGATGTCATTAACGAACTTGAAAGGGGTGGTAATAGGGCATATTGCGTTAATATTATGGAGGAGGATTGGGTGAGATGTATTACCAATTTGTATGGTGAGTGTGCTTGTGATATACATAGTGAGGAAGTGGGACTGTCTCCAGTCCCCAGAAAAGCACAGCTAAACCGCCACATTGGGCTGTACCTATATTCTAACCTTTTGATTCTGCATTAATCCATAGTAATCCATAGCTTTATCCTTATTCCAAAATTCTCCTCCAAATGGGAACACGCACATCGTGTATACGTTGTTTTTCAAGTTTCTGTTATTCAAATGGTGCCGCTTAGGACTTCAACCAAGAATAAGACTGAAAACGCAAATTCATTCCAGGCAGTCTTTATTGATGTCACATAACCCTATGCATTTCGGGCCTGCAGCCCTTCTTCGGGGGTCACTGTAAACAATAGTAATATTACATAATTACACAGCTGTTTGCTTCCAGTAGTTTCATTATACATCATCATGATTTATAAAGCAGTATATCTCTCTAGTTAACCATAATAAATAATAACGACGTGCTGAGAATTTAATCTTCATAAATTGAAAAAGCCCCAGATTTGAACCCCTGTATCCTGCGCATTGCTACCCACCCTATTATTTCACTGCGCCACCCACTACTGCTGATAACCTGTGTCCATAAAATCTTAAAACAACCAGCTCCTTTTTCCGACCACATTAAACGTGTTATGCTCGTTTTTATCTTCGTTTAAATTGGATGTAAAAACCTGTGTTTAAAACCTTCCAAATAAACAGCAACGTTAGCAAAAGGTGACATGCACTTGACCTACAGATAACATTTCGACTGGCGGTACAAAACCCTTCTCCATCTAGCTGAGAAACACTGTTCTCATTCTGTTGAAATGTAATCTAATCTCCCACAAACACATACCTGCCATAACGACATTTCAAAGTCACATCTTTCCGCTACTGACTCAAAAAGTGCTCACCCCTTCCGTGATCCCTCGTTTTTAAACACATGTCATGAGCTCCAGTTGGTTCAAAAACTAGTAGTAGTTCCCACCCCCTCTAGTCTCCACAAGTGATTTCACCTGGGGTCTTTGATTAAAAAACTTCTTCTCCCAGAGTTCGCTATTCAATGCATTGTTTGCACAACAAAAGATACACGTTTTTACGAATAAAGTCTGTAAAAGGTGTGATAATGCATATTGAAAACATTCCGGATTCTGTCCTTATTCTCAAACAGTCAAAAATGTGGAATAGTGTAAAAACAATTTCATTTCCACCGATGTCATGAACCACGATGCTGTTCATTGTGCGTGAACTCATATTCTCCCCCAACTTTCCATTCTTCTTATGGGTGCAATCCTGTTTTTTGGGCGAAAGTTATGATGTCTGTTTATGAAGGCAGGATGCACACCTTTTGTTATCCAATTTTCAACCATTTTTTGTCATCATCTTTTCTGTAGGTGCGTGCAATTTTATGTTGTGCTATGCCCAAAGCACAGGGGTACTAACAACATGAGGAAGTGGGACTGTCTCCAGTCCCCAGAAAAGCACAGCTAAACCCCCACATTGGGCTGTACCTATATTCTAACCTTTTGATTCTGCATTAATCCATAGTAATCCATAGCTTTATCCTTATTCCAAAATTCTCCTCCAAATGGGAACACCCACATCGTGTATACGTTGTTTTTCAACATTTTTAACTGTTTGAGAATAAGGACAGAATCCGGAATGTTTTCAATATGCATTATCACACCTTTTACAGACTTTATTCGTAAAAACGTGTATCTTTTGTTGTGCAAACAATGCATTGAATAGCGAACTCTGGGAGAAGAAGTTTTTTAATCAAAGACCCCAGGTGAAATCACTTGTGGAGACTAGAGGGGGTGGGAACTACTACTAGTTTTTGAACCAACTGGAGCTCATGACATGTGTTTAAAAACGAGGGATCACGGAAGGGGTGAGCACTTTTTGAGTCAGTAGCGGAAAGATGTGACTTTGAAATGTCGTTATGGCAGGTATGTGTTTGTGGGAGATTAGATTACATTTCAACAGAATGAGAACAGTGTTTCTCAGCTAGATGGAGAAGGGTTTTGTACCGCCAGTCGAAATGTTATCTGTAGGTCAAGTGCATGTCACCTTTTGCTAACGTTGCTGTTTATTTGGAAGGTTTTAAACACAGGTTTTTACATCCAATTTAAACGAAGATAAAAACGAGCATAACACGTTTAATGTGGTCGGAAAAAGGAGCTGGTTGTTTTAAGATTTTATGGACGCAGGTTATCAGCAGTAGTGGGTGGCGCAGTGAAATAATAGGGTGGGTAGCAATGCGCAGGATACAGGGGTTCTAATCTGGGGCTTTTTCAATTTATGAAGATTAAATTCTCAGCACGTCGTTATTATTTATTATGGTTAACTAGAGAGATATACTGCTTTATAAATCATGATGATGTATAATGAAACTACTGGAAGCAAACAGCTGTGTAATTATGTAATATTACTATTGTTTACAGTGACCCCCGAAGAAGGGCTGGAGGCCCGAAATGCATAGGGTTATGTGACATCAATAAAGACTGCCTGGAATGAATTTGCGTTTTCAGTCTTATTCTTGGTTGAAGTCCTAAGCGGCACCATTTGAATAACAGAAACTTGAAAAACAACGTATACACGATGTGCGTGTTCCCATTTGGAGGAGAATTTTGGAATAAGGATAAAGCTATGGATTACTATGGATTAATGCAGAATCAAAAGGTTAGAATATAGGTACAGCCCAATGTGGCGGTTTAGCTGTGCTTTTCTGGGGACTGGAGACAGTCCCACTTCCTCATGTTGTTAGTACCCCTGTGCTTTGGGCATAGCACTACAGAAAATTGCACGCACCTACTGAAAAGATGATGACAAAAAATGGTTGAAAATTGGATAACAAAAGGTGTGCATCCTGCCTTCATAAACAGACATCATAACTTTCGCCCAAAAAACAGGATTGCACCCATAAGAAGAATGGAAAGTTGGGGGAGAATATGAGTTCACGCACAATGAACAGCATCGTGGTTCATGACATCGGTGGAAATGAAATTGTTTTTACACTATTCCAAATTTTTGACTGTTTGAGAATAAGGACAGAATCTGGAATGATTTCAATATGCATTATCACACCTTTTACAGACTTTATTCGTAAAAACGTGTATCTTTTGTTGTGCAAACAATGCATTGAATAGCGAACTCTGGGAGAAGAAGTTTTTTAATCAATTACATATACTACTAGTAATATTACATAATTACACAGCTGTTTGCTTCCAGTAGTTTCATTATACATCATCATGATTTATAAAGCAGTATATCTCTCTAGTTAACCATAATAAATAATAACGACGTGCTGAGAATTTAATCTTCATAAATTGAAAAAGCCCCAGATTAGAACCCCTGTATCCTGCGCATTGCTACCCACCCTATTATTTCACTGCGCCACCCACTACTGCTGATAACCTGCGTCCATAAAATCTTAAAACAACCAGCTCCTTTTTCCGACCACATTAAACGTGTTATGCTCGTTTTTATCTTCGTTTAAATTGGATGTAAAAACCTGTGTTTAAAACCTTCCAAATAAACAGCAACGTTAGCAAAAGGTGACATGCACTTGACCTACAGATAACATTTCGACTGGCGGTACAAAACCCTTCTCCATCTAGCTGAGAAACACTGTTCTCATTCTGTTGAAATGTAATCTAATCTCCCACAAACACATACCTGCCATAACGACATTTCAAAGTCACATCTTTCCGCTACTGACTCAAAAAGTGCTCACCCCTTCCGTGATCCCTCGTTTTTAAACACATGTCATGAGCTCCAGTTGGTTCAAAAACTAGTAGTAGTTCCCACCCCCTCTAGTCTCCACAAGTGATTTCACCTGGGGTCTTTGATTAAAAAACTTCTTCTCCCAGAGTTCGCTATTCAATGCATTGTTTGCACAACAAAAGATACACGTTTTTACGAATAAAGTCTGTAAAAGGTGTGATAATGCATATTGAAAACATTCCGGATTCTGTCCTTATTCTCAAACAGTCAAAAATGTGGAATAGTGTAAAAACAATTTCATTTCCACCGATGTCATGAACCACGATGCTGTTCATTGTGCGTGAACTCATATTCTCCCCCAACTTTCCATTCTTCTTATGGGTGCAATCCTGTTTTTTGGGCGAAAGTTATGATGTCTGTTTATGAAGGCAGGATGCACACCTTTTGTTATCCAATTTTCAACCATTTTTTGTCATCATCTTTTCTGTAGGTGCGTGCAATTTTCTGTAGTGCTATGCCCAAAGCCATAAGAAGAATGGAAAGTTGGGGGAGAATATGAGTTCACGCACAATGAACAGCATCGTGGTTCATGACATCGGTGGAAATGAAATTGTTTACAGTGACCCCCGAAGAAGGGCTGGAGGCCCGAAATGCATAGGGTTATGTGACATCAATAAAGACTGCCTGGAATGAATTTGCGTTTTCAGTCTTATTCTTGGTTGAAGTCCTAAGCAGCACCATTTGAATAACAGAAACTTGAAAAACAACGTATACACGATGTGCGTGTTCCCATTTGGAGGAGAATTTGGGAATAAGGATAAAGCTATGGATTACTATGGATTAATGCAGAATCAAAAGGTTAGAATATAGGTACAGCCCAATGTGGCGGTTTAGCTGTGCTTTTCTGGGGACTGGAGACAGTCCCACTTCCTCATGTTGTTAGTACCCCTGTGCTTTGGGCATAGCACTACAGAAAATTGCACGCACCTACAGAAAAGATGATGACAAAAAATGGTTGAAAATTGGATAACAAAAGGTGTGCATCCTGCCTTCATAAACAGACATGTGATATACATAGGCCAGACCTGAGCCACTACTGTGTGAAAACTAGCAAGTCATTTACAGAGAAAGTGAGTAGTTCCAATCTGGAGCCAGTTTGGGTTTTATAAGCAGTATTGAAACACCTACTCTTTTGCATCGGCTTAGATCGAATTGGGCTCTTGGCCCAAATGGGCTCCCTAATGCCATATTCCATGCCAATGCTGATATGTGGGCTGAAATGTTGACTTCAGTGTTTAATTAAGTTCTGGCATTGAATATTGCCCCTGAGGCTTGGCGAGGCAGCATTGTACAGCCAATTTTGAAAAGCGGACCATGGATAATCCTGCCAATTATCGGCTAGCTGCCTTAACTGATGTAGAAGCTAAGGTCTTTGCTTGCTGATTATTGATTGATTAGAAATTTCAGCAGCATTGCAGGAAATATTTCAACAAACCGGACATGATTTCCTAAGGGCCAATTTACAATTACTAATTTATTGGCCCTTACTTTATTTGCTGAGCGGGCTGTTTTAGAAAAACAAATTCTATACATTTGTTTTATAGATTTAAAAGCTGCTTTTGATTCAGTGCCAGGAGTATTATTACGGCAAAATTTGATGGGGCATTCCCCAAATGTTGTTGGATGCTATAATACTCCTGTATACCAATACTTGGGTTAAGGTCAAATTAGGTGATGGTTTTACTCTGTCTCAAAAAAATCTAAACTTGTAATGGCCTTAAACAAGACTGGGATCTTGCCCCTTGCCTTTTTAATCTTTTCATGTCAGATCTATGACAGTACTTTGAGTCTGTCAATGCCTATCCTCCGAAACTTGCTGATCTGCATCTTAGTTATTTACAATATGCTGACGATATGATCTTGCTGAGTCAAACTCCAATAGGCCTTCAAAGATTATTTAAAGCGATGGATGATTTTATTTTAGTTAATGGTCTGGAGTTGAATGTAAAAAAAAAATAAGATCTTGGATATTGGATGGAAATTGGCCCAGTGAAATGTAAGCCAAAATCATGGAGAGCCAGACGCAGGCCAATTGAAGTAGGGAAGACATATAAATATCTGGGCATTTTATTTGATAACAATATCTCGTTTAAAAGCCATTTTAAAGTTCTGAAGGCAAAAACATCATCTTTAATTTATGTTTTTAAATCTTACATTAAATCATTCAGGTGTCAATCGTACGAACATCTTCTTAAAGTTTTGAGAGCTAAGTTACATCCAACAATTGCATATGGCGCACCTATCACCGGGGAAAAGATGTTAAATTATTGGATTATTGGACCGCCTATTTTTTGACTCATATGAAGGAAAAAAAAATTAACATCTGGCAGATTCTCCACAAAGGAAGACATGCCGACATGGATACAAGAATTGCCAACTATTGAATGTAGACTGTGCGAGTGACCATGTGAAAATTTACTAGACAGTGTGTGTGTACTAAATTGCTAAACACGTTGTGCATTACTAAAACCCTTATTTCATAAGGCTGGGCTTAAAACTGCACGCCAGGCCATACTTTATGTTTATCAGGGTATAGAGTCAAAATATCGAGTTTTTATTATCGACTAGACATAATATCGAGTGGAAAATATAGAATAGACATAATATCGACTAGACAGAATATAGACTACCAAAATATCGACTAGACAATTTTAATATCAAATAGAATGGACATAATATCGAATCAAAAATATAGAATGGACATAATATCGACTAGACAGAATATAGACAACAAAAATATCGAATTTAAGGTAAGTTAATATTAATTTTTAATTTTTGTGTAATATAATTCTGTAGCGGGTTGTGGGTTTATAGGGGAATAGGGTGGGAAGTAATTTAATTATAATTAATTAAATGTTGTTTTATTTATTGGTATTTTTTGGGAAATAATTGTGAATTAAATATTACTTTGTAAATAATTAAAATATAATTGGTAATTAACTTTACAATTGAATAATTGATAATTATGTTAATGTTAGTAATTTGTTTTCTGCAGCGGGTTGTGGGTTTATAGGGGAATAGGGTGGGAAGTAATTTAATTATAATGAATTAAATATGTTATTTTATTTATTGGTATTTATTTAGAATTAAGTGTTAGTTAATTATTAATTGGTAATTAATTAAAATATCATTTGTAATTTATTGTTTTGATTAATTGATAAATATGTTATATACTTTTATTACATTATTTTCTTTAGTGGGTTGTGTGTTTATAGGGGAATACCTTGGGAAGTAATTTAATTGTAAGTAATTACATTTTTTAAATATTTTTCTTTGTGTTTAATTTTTTAATTATTTTTATATTGTAAATTAATTTATTGGTAATTAGTAAATAATTAGTATTAATAGGTAATTTTTATTATTAGGTAATTTTTATTTGAAATTTTAATTGATTAATTAATATATTTTATAAAATAGTAAAATATTTTAATTAATTTGTAATTGGTATTAATATTTATGTTATTTATATTTATATATATAGAGTATTTACTTTCCTTACTATTGCACTCACTGGAGTGGGAATAGTAATTTTTAACCCTACGCTATCCAATGCTTTCCCTACTGTTGTACTCTCTGGAGTAGGAATAGTAATTGTTACCCCTATGCTATCCAACGCTTTCCCTACTGTTGCACTAACTGGAGTGGGAATAGTAATTTTTACCCTACGATATTCAACGCTTTCCCTACTGTTGCACTCTCTGGAGTAGGAATAGTAATTTTTACCCCTACGCTATCCAACGCTTTCCCTACTGTTGCACTCACTGGAGTGGGAATAGTAATTTTTACCCCTACGCTATCCAACGCTTTCCCTACTGTTGCACTCTGTGGAGTTGGAATAGTAATTCTTATCCCTACGCTATCCAACGCTTTCCCTACTGTTGCGCTCTCTGGAGTTGGAATAGTAATTTTTGCCCCTACGCTATCCAACGCTTTCCCTACTGTTGCACTCACTGGAGTGGGAATAGTAATTTTTACCCCTACGCTATCCAACGCTTTCCCTACTGTTGCACTCTGTGGAGTTGGAATAGTAATTCTTATCCCTACGCTATCCAACGCTTTCCCTACTGTTGCGCTCTCTGGAGTTGGAATAGTAATTTTTGCCCCTACGCTATCCAACGCTTTCCCTACTGTTGCACTCACTGGAGTGGGAATAGTAATTTTTATCCCTACGCTATCCAACGCTTTACCTACTGTTGCACTCACTGGAGTGGGAATAGTAATTTTTACCCCTACGCTATCCAACTCTTTCTCTACTGTTGCACTCTCTGGAGTGGGAATAGTTATTTTTACCCCTACGCTATCCAATGCTTTCCCTACTGTTGCGCTCTCTGGAGTGGGAATAGTAATTTTTACCCCTACGCTATCCAATGATTTCCCTACTGTTGCTCTCTCTGGAGTGCTAATAGTAATTTTTACCCTCCCACTATCCAACGCTTGCCCTACTGTTGCACTCTCTGGAGTTGGAATAGTAATTTTTATCCCTACGCTATCCAACGCTTTCCCTACTCTTGCACTCACTGGAGTGGGAATAGTCATTTTTTTCCCTACGCTATCCAACGCTTTCCCTACTGTTGCACTCTCTGGAGTAGGAATAGTAATTGTTATCCCTACGCTATCCAACGCTTTCCCTACTGTTGCACTCACTGGAGTGGGAATAGTAATTTTTACCCCTACGCTATCCAACTCTTTCTCTACTGTTGCACTCTCTGGAGTGGGAATAGTAATTTCTACCCACCCACTATCCAACACTTGCCCTACTGTTGCACTCTCTGGAGTTGGAATATTAATTTTTACCCCTACACTATCCAACGCTTTCCCTACTGTTGCACTCTCTGGAGTGGGAATAGTAAATGTAACCCTCTCGCTATCCTACGGAAAAAATATTGTATATGTTTTGTTAATAATATATATATATATATATATATATATATATATATATATATATATATATATATATATATATATATATATATATATATATATATATATATATGTTTAAAAAAATTATTTTTATATTTTTTAAAGTTACATTAATTATTTATTAATTTTAAGTTTATTTAAGTATTTTAAGTATGTTTAAATTAATTATATTTATTATTATATTAGTTTTAATTACTTTTAAGATATTTAAAAAAATCAATATTTTGACTGTCTATATGTTTTTCCTATCGATATTTTGGAGTCGATATTTTTGTATTACCTGTTTGTAGATAGGAAGTCGATATTCTGGCATTCGATATTTTTACCTCGATATTTTGGCAAGTCGATATTTTGACTGTCGATATTCTGTCAGTAATCCGTTTGTCAGTGTTGTAATTTGGCAGCGATCGATGTTAGCATTGAGCTGAAGCCATCTTGTTTTCGGCAGCCATCTTGTCTGCCATGTGCTCACCATTTGCTCTGTCTTTCCTTGCTGTCATTTACCCTTGTACTCTGCTTATAGGCGGACTATATTTATGCTCTGCTACTCTGCACATGCGCAGAAGACACTGTAACTGTTCACACATGTTTTAGTCTGTGACTGTCAGATTATTTTTACCGTAATTAGCAAACTGCTAAACTCATCCCTAATGTTAACTGTGCATTTCTGTATGACTTTTTATGTATGTAAACCTTCTCTTCCGTACTTGTTACGCCTTCTTTTGAGACCCTGTGTGGGTATAAAAGGTCCATGTTCCTTCTGTTCAGTGTGCTACTTCATACACTACCGAAGGGTGTTTTGTGAATGTAGTCCCACCTTGTGAGGTTAATAAACACTTTGTTTTTCTATTCCAGTTTCCGTGCCAACTTCTATTCTATTGGTCTGAGGACTTGTGCAGAGAAGGGTGAAGCCCTTGCACTGGTGGGCCTAGCTGAGGGTGACCACGAAAAATTGGTGCCCAACCAGTGGGGCTCATCGGTGACTCTGATGCCCCAAAGGAGTGGTCGAAACGGAGGATTGGAATCTTGCTGCGGACGATCGCTGCCCTAGGAGACCCGCGTCTTGGCAACCACTGCGTTTTTCCTCTCTTTCTGATCTGACCCTCCAGGTGGTGCCGGTCCTTGACTGAGATCTCTTCTGTTGATTTGCCGTGCAGTGACCATTTGGTCGATTCAAGAACTTGGCAGTTGCAATCTGGACATTTGGGATTGGTAAGGTTGTTTGATGCGACGCTTGCTGCTTGGTTTGGTATTTGCATTGGCCAATTTTTGGATTTGGGGATTTGGTTATCTATAAATTGCAATTTATATAGGCAGATTATGAGGAGAATTTTCTCTACTTTGAATAAGATTTGAACGGCACAACGTGAGTTAAGTGCTACTTTGCGGATAATACTGCATATATTGCACTATTTTTGGCATGCCTGTTTCTAGCACACTTCATAGAATGTGTTGATTTTGTGGTGGTACCAGTTTGAGACTTGATGGAACACAACCGACCCCCCAGGAGGGGACGTCTAATAGGGATATGTATATTAAACATGGTATTCCTTCTATAATGTACAACACGTTATGGAATAAATATACTAGCAAGGATCCTGAGTTGCGTTGGCCTAAGCATGGGTCATATGATTTATGAAAGATTCAGTATGTGGAACAATGTATGTTTAAGCGAAAGACTAGGCAAGATATGTTTGACTGTGTATGAATGTGGGAGAAAGAAGTGTATGAACGAATGAAACGATAGCAAGCCTTGATCGAAAAAGAACAACGAAAAAGTATTCATGCGAAAGCATTAGAAATGAAAAATAAAGAAATGGAGGAAATAGAATAGAGAGAAGATAGAGAGCGTCATTTGCAGGTAACTGGCCAATACACTGTTCGGCGACCCTTTATCCTATCCTTAATAAACCACAAGACGATTCCCTGCTGTAAGACCGTTCTCCGCCTCCATATACTTTCCCTTCTGCTCCTCATGAATCGGATGACGACTCTTCTACAGAGCAGGTGAAAGCACGGTAAACTTGTTCTATGTTAACCGCTGAGCGTTCATCTGAACTTAGATCCTCTGCTTACAAAGCCGTTCGTGATACTGCTTCTGCTTCTGAACTTATAGATAACATGAAAAACTGGCAGGAAAGGGAGCAAATATATTTTACCGAGGTATTTGCCGCAGAAGTCATTGAGCGGTTTAGGAAATATTCTGATGAGTTGGAGCCTGATGATATAGCAAATGACTGTAAGCAAATGCGTGATGGTCTTTTTGTCTTTTCTCAGGTGGCTGACACAATCAGATGTTTGATTAAATTACATGCTGATGCAGTCCGTTTGCGAGAAGAGAAAAAGGCAGCAGACGCAGCTGCACAAACATCCCCAACCAGCGTGACACAGGCTTCTACTTCTGAAACAGATAAGAATGTGGTAGTTCATGTGAGACCTATGCGGGAAGCCGCACCTTTGTATGGATAGGTGCACTAATGACCCTAGGATACAGGAGGAACTCCTTACAAGGAACCCTGACCTAGAGGAAGCTCTGAGTATTGCCAAAGGTTTAGAGCACACTGCGTTGTGCATGAAGGAGATAAGAATACATGATGGGGCAACTAGAGAGAAAAATTGGAGCAAAGGGGTACAAGAGGGGGAGACTGTTTGTAAAGTGGGGGAGAAGCCAAGGAGCAGTCAACGCAGCAATATACAAGGGTTATTATGTTACAAATGTGGTAGTCCTAATCACGTGGCAAACAACTGGAAGTGTCCTGCAAGAGATGTGTTATGTAGGAAATGCAACAGGAGGGGGCATTTTTCAAAAGTATGTAAGAATTTCAATCCTAAAGTACACATGGTGGAAAATGTAGAAATTGATGATGGGGAAGAAAAAACCTTCATATTTCAGGTGGGGGATGGAGAAGGAAATGAATGTAATGAATATCCTAAATGTGAAATTACCCTGGATGGAGAGAGAGTTGATGTTTTTGCGGATTCTTGCTCCCCTTATACGCTAATAGACAAAAGTGTGTTTGAAGAAAAGTTTGCAAAATATGGAGTGGAACTAGAGAAAGCTGACATATGTACAGTAGGCTACTACAAGGAACGAATACCATTAGAGGGTATGACTAAAATGAGGATAACATTTATGGATAGGCACACGGTGGGGAAAGTGTATGTCACCACGAGGGGTTCTAACCTCCTGGGGTGGAAGCACCAGAAGGAACTAGGGATTAAGCTAGATCCCAACAATAGAGAGCAAGAGCTTTTAGTGGGACCACCCAGTATTGCTGAAAACCTGACCCAGGAATTTAAGGAGGTATTTAATGAAAAGCTTGGTGTGTTAAAGAACTATATGCACAAAATTACGCTTAAGGAAGGAGCTGTACCGGTAGTACATAAAACATGTTCCATTCCCCTGCGAATGAAGGAGCCATTGAAAAATGAGTTGGACAAACTGGTCAGCCAAGGGGTGATCAAGGAGATAGAGAGTTCAGCATGGTTGGCTCCGGTTGTTATTACGACCAAGGATGGAGGAAAGAACATTAGGCTGGGTGTAGACCTGAGAGACCTGAATGCAAACATTCAGGTAGACCCTTAGCCCCTCCCGAGAATCGGAGAGATTTTGAGCTCTATACAAGGGGCCAGATTCTTTAGTGTGTTGGACTTGTCCTCGGCCTACTATCAGATAGAGCTTCATCCGGAGTCACAGTCTCTGACAGCATTCACGACTCCTTTTGGAAACTTCAAATTTCTAAGGATGCCATTTGGGTTGGCGTCTGCGGCTGCAGCCTTCCAACGAGTGATGCAGCACATTCTCAAAGACTGCAGAAAAACAATGTGCTTCCAGGATGACATCCGATTTATGGCTCAAATGAAGAGGAACACAGTGAGAACATAAAAGGAGTGCTAAGGAGATTGAAGGAGGTAGGGTTCACCACCATAGTGAGCAAGTGCAAGTTGGGGGTGAGCTCAGTGGATTACTTGGGCCACACAATTTCGGAAGAAGGTATCAAACCTAAATGTGATCTCGTCAACGCCATTAGAGATGCTCCTACGCCAACAAATAGAGACGAGGGGGTGTCATTTCTAGGTCTGGCGGAGTACATGGCGAAATTCATTAAAGATTTTGCCACCAGATCTTATTCTTTGAGGGAATTGGTAAAGAAAGACAGCATCTTCAACTGGGGAGAAAAACAAGAGACGGCGTTCAGAGATATAAAAAATGCAATCATACAGGCACCCTTTATAGGAAAATTTGATCCTGAAAGAGACATAATAATTACTACAGATGCAAGTAACCGCGGAATAGGCGCAACCTTAGCTCAACGAGGGGAGAAGCATTTAAAAGTGGTGGCTTTCGCTTCCAGAACCCTCATCTCTCCGGAAGCCAACTATTCCACGGTGGAGAAGGAGGCCCTAGCTGTTTATTGGGCAATCAAACATTTCAAGTACTACGTGTGGGGAGTACAATTTGAGGTGCATACGGACCACAAACCGCTGGTGCCTTTGTTTACCAAGAAAAACATGGAGGAAATTACCCCGTGCATAGCGAAGTGGGTGTTGGGCCTGCAAGGATATAATTTCAAAGCAGTATACATACCGGGCCAACAAAACAGAGTGGCGGATTTCCTTTCAAGGTCTCCCATCCGCTGTGATGCTGAGGAAGAAAAGGTGGATGACACCATTTTGGAAATAAGTTTAGCAGCAGTGGCAAAAGAAGAATGGGAAAAGCAAATGGAAAAGGATGAGACATTGAAGAAGGTAAAGAAGTACATTGTGTCAGGGTGGTCCCAGAAGTGCAAGGAGCTGAGTACAGAAATTCAACCGTACTGGAATGTAAAAGAAGACCTTTCGGTGGACGCAAATTTCATCATGAAGTCGGGAAAGCTAGTTCCTCCAGAGGGAATGAGGCATCAAGTGATCACCTTGGCCCATGAAGGTCATTTGGGCAGAAGTCTATGTAAGACAAGGTTAAGAGCAGACTACTGGTTCCCAGAAATGGATCGAGAGATGGAGGAAAAGGTACGAGATTGTTACGCGTGTAGCTTAAGCGACAAATCGAAAGTATCTAAGCATTCTCCTTTGATTCCAGTGGAAGTACCAATGGCACCTTGAAAAAACTGGGCTTCGACATTACGGGACCCATTCATGGAAGGGGCTCACAGGATTGGTACCTATTAGTAAAGATTGACTATTACTCAAACTGGATAACTCACAAGGTGGTAGTTAATATCAACACAAAATCATTGATACGATCCCTCAAAGAGGTGTTCACAAAAGAGGGTATTCCCTCAACGTTGATAACGGACAATGGGGTTCAACTGATCTCGGAGGAAATGAAAGAGTTTCTAAAAGACTGCTCAATAACTCATATCTGCACTCCGTTGTATTGTCCTAAGGCGAACGGCAAAGGGGAAAGGGCAATTTGAAGGAATGTATCAATCTGGCCAGCAAGTCGGGGAAAAACGTGGAGGACGCCATCATGGAAACTCTGTGGGCCTATCATACCACCCCCAACTCCATTACTGGACACTCACCGTTCGAGCTGATGAGAGGAAGAAAAGCTGGATCAAAGCTGTCCCCGAATTGGATGGGGAAAGGTGGTCATGTGGAGGTGGATCAGGAGGAAATGAGAAAGAAAATTGAAGACAAGCAAAGCAAATACGAAAATTGGTACGACAGAAAGTGGGGTGCAAAGGAGAAGAACCTCAAAGAAGGACAGATGGTGTACATCAGAAAGCCGGACAGAATGGGGAAAAGAGAGGACAGATTCTACGCCCCAGGGAAAATAAAGGAAGTCAAGAGCAATGTGGTAGTCATGGAGGATGGGAAAATGTGGAGTCAGGACCCAGTAGTCCCTGTTACCATTAGAAGAAACCATATAGGTGAGGAGGTTTCAGAGTCAGGGGACAGAGGGCAGGAAATGGGGCAGAGAAGGGAAAGTCACAGGATAAGAACCACCCCGTTCTGGCACAGGCAGTATAACATGAGGTAAAGGCTTGTTCTGCCACCTAGGTAGGGGGCACATGAGATCTCCGGTCAGGTTAATCTAGGCATGAACTTAGGAAAGGGTCTTCTGCGCAAGACTCAATGTTATGGTGTTTTTGCACTTTACATATTAGTTCCCCTCATCTTCTTCTTCGCTTACCTGTTTTACCCTGACCCTCACTCTCTACCTCACTCTCTCTCGCTCTCTCTCTTTCTCTTCTTCCTTTTGCCTCCCTCCCTCTCCTGCTTGGCCAGACTCTCCCTCCTGTCTTTGGCCCCGCTCACTTACCCCTCTGTGGTCTCCCTAGGGAGGATGATGTGTTGTAACTTGTCCCATGGTTTCACCCACCCCCCTACGCTCCCCTACGCTTCCCCTCCGCTTGGTACGGCCCGCGCTGTCACCTGAAGGCAGCGAAAGATTGTTGGTTGTGTGAGACATAGCCGTTAAGCTGGGAGCACCTGTGTTTATAGAACTCAATAAACGTTCTTGAACCTATCTAGATGACGATAAGACTTCCACTGACGCAAAGAGTTATTTTATTTATAATTGGGTTTACACTCCATGGAATAGAGTGGATGTTATGGCTCTTAAAACTGCATTGCCTGATCTGCGGAAAAATCCAGCCGCTTTTTATGAGGAAGTTGAGGGAGACATTAGCTCTGGTACCATTACTCTGTCTGATATCGACATGTTTTTCGGATTGATATTATCCCCTGATATGTGGAGAACTGTTCGTAAAGTTGATGATCGTGCAACATTTGGGGCGTTATGGAAAGAATTAGAACAAATGGACGTAGAAAGAGAACCCGCCCATAAACCATGTCAGTTCATTTTAGACCTTCCCTCAGCTATGTTGGTTAAGTTAAAGATAATTATTCCCCCTAAAAAGATAGACTGGACTGTATTAGCATCTTGTAAGCAAAAGACAGATGAATCAGTTTCTGACTTCTTTACACGTTTTGAGGAGGCATTCCATGATTTTAGTGGCCAGTCATTGACAGATGACAAGGGCAGGCATCTGTTTGTTGATAAATATGTTGCCAAACTGTTGCCAGGAATAGCTAGTCGCCTAAAGGCCAGTGAGAGTTCATGACCTACCTCTTCTCCGGTCTCTCTTTTGACTGTGGCTCAGTATTATGAATGGCAGGAAATAGAAGCGAAGGGTAATGAGGATAAAAAGACTAAGGAATTAAAAACGAAGGTTATGTTGGCTCAGGCTTATGGTTCGCCTTCTAGAGGTAGTGATAGAGGTGGACATGGGTCTTATGGTCTGTCCTTTTCTCCTTATACTCATCCGACTTTGTTTTCTGACCAATGTGTGTACTGTAAGAAATTTGGACATTGGCCTTCCAATTGTCTGGAATTGCGTGCTCAGCAGTATCCACGTGGACGGGGAGAAATGAGAAATCGTTCAGGATATTCAGGGCCTAGAGGAAGCACGGATGATCGTGCTAGGTTTGATACTAATATGCGTGAACAGAATGGGTTTAATATTTCCGATAGAAGGAACCAATATCAAATGTCTGATTATTTGCCATCTGATTTGAAAGATTCTGCTTATGCATAGGACTGCCTAGGATGGGGTAAGGAATCAGTTGAAGTTCTGGTAGATCAGAAGGGTCCCTATGTTACAGCACATGTTTTGGGTTCTACTGATCAGTTTCTGGTTAATACAGGAGTTCCAAGGGCTTCCCTGTCTGACTTAACCACCACATCGATAGGTTTCAATGGAACACCTTCCCTTAGCCCACTGTCACATCCACTTGCATTTCATGTTGACAAATTTACTGCTTAGTGTCCTTTTCTGCTTTCTACGAACACTCCGGACAATATTGTGGGTCTTGATATGCTCAAGTATTTCAGGGCTACGATACGATGTTCTCCAGAAGGTGTACATGTTATTCTGAATGACAACTACCCCATGATTGATCGATCTTGTCTTGTTAAAGAGGACATTGCATTAGCTTCACTCCCTAGTACTTTATGGGCTACTTCAGACACTGATGTAGGGCAAATGGTTACTCCACCAGTACACATTAGTGTCAAGGAGGGCTCTGTATTGCCACGCTTGCCTCAATACAAAATTTCTCAAGAAGGCGCAGAGACACTTGTACGCATTTTTCATGATTTAATTGAAGTGGGGGTTGTAGAAGAGATTCCTTCCAATATTTGCAAAAGTCCCATTCTTCCCATTTTGAAAAAAGATACTGACACTAGGATTTACAGATTCATCATTTATTTGCGAGAAGTTAACAAGATTGTAGTACCACAATACCCAGTGGTTTCTGGCATAACAACACTTCTTACTTTGGTTCCTCCGACAGCGGCTGTATTTACTGTAATTGACCTAAAGAATGCCTTCTTTTCAATTCCTATTCATCCTGATAGCCGATATTTGTTTGGTTTCACTTTGAATAATCGATCGTTCAGATTTTGTAGAATTCCTCAAGGGTATACTGAGAGTCCTAGTATTTACAGCCAAGCATTGAAAAGACAACTTGATTCTTTCACTTTGCCTGAAGGAGTGGCTCTCATACAATATGTCTTTGACATTTTGTTGGCAGCCAATACCCCTGAACAGTGTGAAAAATGTACTTTGTCTTTGCTTTCCTTTCTTGCTTCACACAACAACAAAGTGTCACAGAAGAAATTACAATATTGTAGACCGAAGGTTACCCACTTAGGTCACCTTCTGTCTAAGGAGGGGCGTGCACTTACACCAGATCGCATTCAGCAATTTTAGACACAGCTGTACCTTCTACTCTGAAATATGTCTGTGCATTCATTGGTCTTACTTCTTTTTGTAGGCAATGGATATTAGGCTTTTCACACATTGTTAAACCCTTGTTGGCACTTCTGACCAAAGACACTCCAATGCCCCTTCCATGGATGACTGAATGTCAGAATGCTTTTCATCAGTTACGTCAAGCTCTTTGCTCTGCACCAGTGTTAGGCACTCCAGATTACATGAAAGCTTTTGCACTTTATGTACACGAGAAAGATGGGTGACCATTGTTAGTCTTAGTACAGATACAAGGTGATAAGCAGTGTCCCGGTGAATATTTTTCAGCTGTTCTTGATCCTGCTGCTCGTGCATTGTCTGGGTGTTTCTGTTCAGTTGCAGAAACAGCTGTGTCCATACCGCAGAGTGAAGGGATAGTTTTGTCACACAAATTGTTGGTGCTAGTACCCCATGCAGTCGATGCTCTTTTGAACCAGACTAAGACGCAATACTTGACTAGATCTCGCTTTGCAGGATATGAATTGACACTGTTGGCCCCTCACATTACCCTAAAGAGATGTGCGACTTTGAATCCAGCTACTTTGTTGCCATATCCAGCCACTCAGCCTCAGTCACAGGAGTCTCATGATTGTATATTCCATACTGAGGAACAGACAAAGGGTTGCGTGGATTTGCAAGATATGCTCCTTTCAGATGTAGATGGGGAATTGTGGGTTGATGGGTCTTGTTTGAAGTTACCTGATGGCACGACCTCAGCTGCATATACAATTATGACACTTCAGACAGTAGTGGAGACACCTCGTATACCACAGAAGTCAGCTCAAGCAGCTGAACTATTAGCTTTGACACGAGAGTGTGAACTTAGTACTGACTTGTGTGTGAACTTCTATACAGATAGTCGCTATGCTTTTGGAGAGGCCCATGATTTTGGCCTACTTTGGAAGGAAAGAGGCTTTCTTACATCCCAGGGGATGCAGATAATGCATGGAGAACTAGTGCATAATCTTTTGACTGCACTAACATATCCGAAGAAAATAGCTATTGTTAAGTGTAGCGCACACAAGAAAGTGACTGACAAGACAGGAAAAGGCAATGCCTTTGCAGATCGCGTAGCCCGTGAGACTGCGATGCAGCAAAGCACTACATCTATGTACGTAGTGAAGTCACAAGCTGAATGCAGGCATGATGCTAGACATACAGAGATCTGCTTCTGTTGAGGAACTTGAGCAATGGTCTAAAGAGGGAATGTTGGATGATGTGGGCTGTTGGTGCAATAAAGAGATGGATAAGTGGAAACTGCCTATAGCCGGCACATGTTGGAGCCTCTGCAATAACGAAATTTCTTACGCAAGATTGGGAGCACCCAGGAATTGCCGGTGCAGCTAAAGAAACAGTACAGTCCTGTTTGATCTGTTTGCAGTACAATCCTGGTAAAGGGACACAGACTCCTAGAGGAGCGTTTGCTACTCCAATTGCACCTTTTAAAGTTTTGCAAATGGATTATATCCAGCTTGAACATTGCAATACCTTGAAGTATGTTCTAGTGGTGGTATGTGCCTTCAGTAAATGGATAGAGGCATACCCTACAAAGGATAGTACGGCTCTTACTACAACAAAGGTGCCTTTGAAAGAATTCCCTAGATTTGGTGTTTGCAAACTTTTATGGACCTCATTTTATTGGGCAAGTTGTTGAGTATGTTCTAAAAGGATTATGGATCAAACAGTAGTTCCATGCAGTCTTCTACCCACAATCAGCAGGGCTAGTGGAAAGGTATAATGCTACCCTTAAATTGAAACTAGCGAAAATACAGTCTTCCACGTCTTTGAAATGGCCTGATGCGTTGCCCTTGGCATTGTTGTCCATTAGATCAGTGCCACACTCACGATCTGGACTTACACCATATGAGGTGGTATTTGGGAGACCTATGAACATTTAGGGAGCCCCTAAGCCACGCCCCTTACATGATGTACCATGCGTTCTGATGAGTGACTACTTATCACAGTTGACTGATAGTTTGATTTCTATTCATCAACAGGTTCGAGAAGCTCTTCCTGGCAGGTCCACAGGTGAGGCCCATGAACTCCGACCTAGAGATCACGTAATGGTAAAGGTCTTCGAGAGGTCCAACAGCTTGGAGCACAGGTGGCTAGGATCAGAACAGGTGCTCCTAGCCACGAGGACAGCGGTTCGAGTGGCGATCAGAAATAACTGGATTCACAGCACTCATTGTAAAAGAGTGTTGCCTACTTCGGTGGAACCTTCTGTGCTGGCTGACCATCGAGAGATTCTGGATAAGGGGAAGGCCAAGCCATATCACCTGACGAATCTGAGGAAGTCTTCCCGGACCACACGATCCCTGGAGTATCCCGATACCAACTGAGCCCAAGGAAAGAGCCTGCATTGTTGAAAAAGACTGGTTGAGCTACCGACCTGGGTTTGTGAAATGGAGCTGATGTGGCAAGGGGAGGATCAGTCCTACATTGTGACACCAGTCTTGACCCTCGGTGAAGAAACCAATGGCTGCCCAGGACTTTAGAGCTCCAACGATTGATTCGACGACAAAATGATCCTGTCTGCAGGGAGATCAACTGTTGCTAAGATCGGCAATGAAAAGACCATTTGTTCTATAGGATTTGTTGTTGCTATGGTAGTTGTAGCAGTGACAACCTGGTTTGTTGAGAAACTGGCTCCTGCTCGGCAACTGCTGATCGCCACTACCCCAGTACCAGCTGAACATCATTATTTTACACTTTCATACCATGAGCAAAAGCATCGACAATCCTATTTGAACAATATGTTTATTCAGATGTTGCATCACACTCACAATGCCACGAATACTACTGACTGCTGGGTGTGTGGGATATTACCTGCTCACCAGAAGAAGGGAGAAGCACATTTTATTCCTCTTCCTTCTCTCACAATGGTTCTTGCCAAGCTTGGTTTGCGCTTTTGTTTGCTTCTGAAAAGGCTTACTTCTCTAGGATGACAGTAGGACGGAATAACTATCACCTCAATAAAGTGTGTTATCCAGACGAAGCGGGTTATCCTTGAGCTGAAGGGACTAAATGGGAATCGGAGGAGTATCGACCTGAAAATATTTCTACACCATATGTTTTTTCGAATCTACGAACTATTAAGAACAATGGACCATTTGTGATTTCTGTTACTAGAGCAAAAGCAGACTTGTGTATAAGCAGTGCTGGGAGAATTCCAGTAGGAAGAAGTGAGTGTACTGTGGTTCTGACCATTGAAGGTGCTAATAACAGTAGTTTCATATCACCGCATAATACCTACTTTGTCTGTGGCAATAAGGGATATTACCAACTACCTGTTGGGTGGTCTGGATATGCTATATGTCCTTTCTGTTGCCCCCTGTGTTTCTGGCACCTGCATCATATCACAAGGATTTTAAACTGTACAATGACATTTCTAAGAACAGATATAAGAGGACAATAAGCACTGAGGAAGTGGACCAGACTGATACCACTTTGCAACAATATGTTGATTTCAATTTGGGCTTGTTTTTCTTTGTGGGTGCTGCATTAAACAGCAGAAAGATAAGACGATTGACTTGTGTTGTGGAAGCTGTTACCAATCAGACAGCTATGGCATGTGGGAACATTACGGAAGAACTAAAGGCCCTCCCCCTATCCTAGAATGCTTGAATCTAGGAATTGCCAGAAAGCTTGCACTGGAAGAGCGAAGCTGCCTCTTGGGAAGGTACCAGATAAATGTTTCCTGCAGTTGGTCTGGGCCCAGATCGTGTACCACTCTGTGCACCAATCAGAGTGATTTAAAGTGGACCCTTTCCTTGATAGGCAGCCAATGGAGGTCTCTCAAAGCCAGGGTAGTGGAGGATATGCGTAGCCTATTTAGCACCAATTTGGCTGCTGCCGACTGGACTCTCTGCAGCCCCTGAAAGATATACTGTGATGCTCCCAAATACAGGGAGTTGCAATTGTCCAGTCTGCTTAACACTGTGCTTCTCACTACAAGGGAGCGCGAGTCCTTAGGTAGTAATGGGAGTATCTGACGCAGCATGCGCATCAAAGAGAAGCACACACTGGCTGTCTTGTTTGCCTGCGGCTCCATTTGGAGATTGTCATCTATCAGAACCCCCAAATTACGCACCGTGCTGACAGGGACCAAAGGTTCCTCCTCGTGGGTAAGCCTAAACTCCAGTGGTGTGTGTTTAGGCATCTTAGCAGAAGAGCAATACAGCACCTCTGTTTTCCCACCATTAAACTGCAAGGAGTTTCTCCGAAGCCAGCCAGCAGTCTGACACATACACTCCTGAAACGTATCCATGAAAACAGCGTGTTTTCCTTCCAGGGAAAACGCCAGTTGCGTATCATCCGCGTAGTTGACCAGGTCGACCCCGAATGATTTAATGATGGGGAACAGAGGCTGCAGATGGATATTAAAAAGAATAGGGCTGATCGCAGAGCCCAGCGGTACCCCATAAACTACCAGGGATTAACAGGAGGAAAATGGTGCCAAGGTTACCACCGGCTGTCTCCCTGCTAGATAGGACCGCATCCCCTGCAGAGCCCGTCGCTTCACCCCAATGTTCTCCAGTCTTTCCACTAAAATTGAGTGGCTCACTGTGTCGAATGCGGCCGACATATCGAGGAGTACTAGAACAGTAACATTCCCGTTGTCGGCCCGCATACGTAGGTTATCCAGCATGGTGGCCAAAGCCTACTCAGTTCCGTGACCCGACCGGAACCCAAATTGGTCCTTATACAGCAGTTGATTATCCTCCAGGAAACAAGATAAGATCTTTCTTACAGCGTTTTCCAACATATTGATCAGAAATGGCAGGAGAGAGATAGGTCTAAAACTGGCTGGAGTTGTCGGGTCAAATGAGGGCTTCTTAATCAGGGGTGTCACCAAAGCTTACTTCCATCACTCTGGGACTATACCCTCTTCTAAGTACTGATTACATATCTGCCGCAGCCAGGGAAAGGTCAATTGGCCAAAGGTCTTCCAAACAATATGGGGGAGGGGGTCAAGGGGAGAGCCCGAGGACACGCTGTGTGCCAGGTTACTGAAAGAGAGGTCAGTAAAAATCTGAAAGTTATCCAGGGTAGTTATCTGCCACAAGTCCTCATCCGCCGTCTGCACAGAACTGTCCTGGTCACCATTATTGTTGGTGTGGAAGGCACCAACAATTTTATCAACTTTGTCTGTAAAGTAGAAGGCAATCTCATCTCACAGTTTCTGCGATGCCACCACTTTATTACTCAAGCAAGTTGGGGGAGGAGAGATCCTTAACAATCTTTAAAAGGGCTTTTGTACCATTAGATGCTTGTGAAATAAAGTTAGCGTAAAAGTCAGCCTTGGACTTTAAGATGAGCTCCTTATATTTAGTCTGCGCTAATCTCAGTTCTAGCTTATATAGCTCTAGGTACTTCCTTCTCCATTTCCTCTCTGCTTTCTTGCATATCAGACGTAGTTGTTTCAGTTCATCATTATAGGAGGGTGCTGTGATTTTATTTCTATTTTTAAGCTTCTTTACCGGGATTAACTGATCCAAGGCGTCAGTTATGTAATTGTAGTAAATTTTATAATTCTCCTCTACTGTAGCGGTAGGGGCAAAAACTTTTACATTTGGGAGGGTCAGATGAGTACTATTTTTACTTAATTTCGCCCAATCCCTTCCTCTCCGGTAAGTCGCTGAGCGTTTGGAATTATCCACTGGACAAAGTAGCATCATAATAAAATGAATTAAATAGTGATCCGTCCAATTTTGTGGTAATATATTTAACACTTCAGTTACAGGTTGACTGGTGAACAAAAGGTCAAGAATATGTACCCCCTAACGGGTGGGGTGTTTTACCAGTTGTTGTAGGCTCAGATTCGCACATGTGTGCCTCAGATCTCTCAAATGGCTGCTTAAATTCCCATCATCCCTCAAATTAAAATATCCCCGATGGTCGTTCTGGAATGTGCTAATGTTAAATTAGTAATGGTGTCTAAAAGTGTTTGGTATTGAATAGCACACCCTGGGGGTCTATAGCATACCATTCCTGTGAGTAGGCTATCTCTGGGTTCTTGCAGCGCGAAGCCCAGCAGTTCTATCCCCACAACCTCGTCTATCTTCAGGAGTACAAAGTTCCATTCTTCCTTAAAAATCACTCCCACCCCTCCACCTCTACCCGCTACTCTTGGGTTATGCAAGATTTTATAGCCAACGGGACAAGCCAGTCCTACTTCTACCACGGACTCTGCGCTAATCCACATTTCTGTTAAAAACTGTGCATCCAAGTTCAGGTCTTCAATCACAAATGGCACCTCCACATGGTGTTTGACTAGCGAACGGCTGTTAATCAGACTGCAGGTAAGGGATTTACTACCATGACTCATAGTGAGCAGCGGGTTATTAGGATCTTTATATTCCCTCTTACCTAAATCCATCAGTTGTTCTCTGGAGTATGTCACACGCCCTTGTTCGCAGTTGCAACGGGCAGCATGACGGGCGCAGACTGGCTTGCCTCTGACACGCCTCCGGCGTGCCAGAGGCACGCACGCTGCGTGCTTGCATTGCACGATTTAAATAGGCAAGCAAGTATAGCCAGCCCCACCACTAGAGCGCACACCAATATGGCGCTTGATAAAATGGCAAGAGTCCTCAACCAAAATGGCGCTGATGGAGCAATTAAGGGCTTTGAGCCCCACTCGAGCAGCGAGTGAGAGAGAAGATTTTATGGTGCGGGTAAGCAGGCCTTTATTTCTACAGTAATTCCATTAAAAATCAGACTAAAAACATCAACATGTCTCAAAGAACGTTATCGTTCTAAACACAGTTCACAAGGGAAAATTGACGGCGTATAACACTCCAAAGTTCCTTTTCGCAAGACCAACACAGGAACAGGTCAATTTTTCAGTCTATAACGCTGCGTGCTTGCATTGCTCAATTTAAATAGGCAAGCAAGTATAGCCAACCCCACCACTAGAGCGCACACCAATATGGCGCTTGAAAAATGGCAAGAGTCCTCAACCAAAATGGCGCTGATGGAGGAATTAAGGGCTTTGAGCCCCGCTCGAGCAGCGGGTGAAAGAGAAGATTTTATGGTGCGGGTAAGTGGGCATTTATTTCTACAGTAATTCGATTAAAAATCAGATTAAAAACATCAACATGTCTCAAAGAATTTGATCATTCTAAACACAGGTCATAAGGGTAAATTGACGGCGTATAACACCCCAATATTCCTTTTCGCAAGACCATCACAGGAACAGTTCAATTCTTCAGTCTATAACCAGAGTTATAGACTGATTAACAGCAGCTTGCAACAAAAACGGCCCCCTCATGACAATAAAGACAGCTAGGGGTCATGAGGCTCAGAGATAGTTCTCAGAAGATTTAGACTCAAAAACTAGTCCTGCGCCAAACTGAAAGGAAATGGAGATGGAACTACTCCTCCGATAAAAAAGAGATTTAACTAGCTCAACTTAAACAATACAAAAAATCCATTCAAACTACCAAGGCCACTTATTTCTCTTCAAAGATCCTGAGCTCTACTAATAAATCGAAAGAAATATTCACAATTGTTAATTAGCTGCCCAATCCCGATAGAGTCACAATAAATCCCATACCTACCCAAGCGTTTTGCAACTCCTTGAACACTTTTTTTATCAATACAATTACTACGATTAAAGCCAGTATTCCTGCCAGCTGTGCTTATGAGGTACAACCAACGGCGCCGAGAAACCCCTGCACCCTTCATCAATTTCCATCAATCAGTAGACAAGCACTTTTGGAACTACTGACCAAAGTCAAATCTGGATCCCCTACTGATAGCTGTCCACCTTATATTTTAAATGATGTTTTTACTTTAAACCCTGAGCCTGCCCTTTCTCTTCTGAATGAGACCACAATGCTACTCGAACGCTACTCGAATGCTACCTGGCTACCTGGCTGAACTTTCCTTCTGCCTCCCTGTTGCCCGCTCTGAAGGGGGTTCGCGCTGCTGAGGGCGACATCGTCTTGGTATTTGGTCCCCCCTGCCGCCGCTCATCACACCACTCGCAGCCGCCGAGCGGGGGGACTACAGGCCCCATACTTCCTGGCAGCTCCGCCCACCCACGCATTTGGACGAGACCGGAGGTGCACAAAACACCAGTGCTTCCTCCGCGTCGCGGGACATGCGTGGGCGGCGCGGGCTAAGCCCGGGCAAAGGGTGGGCCCTCTGTGGCCCTCAGAGGCCAGAGGAGGCCTGGCCGGGCCTGGTCTTTTTCATCTTTGGCCCGGAATACCAGAGTCTCCGCAAAAGAAGGTACATTGATCTCCGGTACTAACATGTATTGACTTATTTGCCATATTGTTCCTGGTTGCTTGTACTATCATTGTGCCTGAGTTTACAATGCAAGACAGTACCGGAGTGCCATTGACCATGTTCCCCAGGGGTGCCAAGATTGTTAAGGGAAAGAAATCGCTAGCGGGAGGGTCCTTGAGGGGCACTATCGATCAGTACATTACAAAGGCGGCCTCAGCGCTGGAACAAGAAATTGCCAACGCTGAGCGCCGTCTTTCCACAGAACTCCAGAATAGGCGCTCCTCGCTAGGGCTACTCCAACAAGCCACCACTCCCAATTCGACTAATGGGAAGGAAAAAACTACAAATAGCGATATTAGCGTCCCTTCTCTACTCCCTGAAGCTACAACAATATCTGAGCTCAATAGATACGATAGCAGCAGGGACACTAGTACAGATCTTGTGCTAGAAATAATCCCTGAAGAATCCCTGATACTTCACCCTTTAATGTCTAATCTAAAGAACAACCCCCAGACCACATTACCTTCCAAAAGGCCCACATTAAAGAGAAAGAGGGGGGAAACAGTCAAAAGGGGAGGCAGGCTAAATTATCTAACACTTCCTGGCATCCCCCGATTATTCATACTATAGGAACTGAGAATATAGCTTTAGGTCAGTCATCGACCCCTCCCCCCCTACAGCAACATCTAAACCAAGACCTAATGGGGAATATTGAGGTCCTAGTAAAATCCTTACTATTGCCCCTTGTCGAAAGGGTCAAAAGGCTAGCAACTCATTTGGGGTCAATAGAGGAAGCCATTACTACAAATACAACCTTAATAAAGGGTCTAGTAGAAGACAACAGAAAACTAATACTAACAGTAAAATCTGGGCCGCACAATGTAAGCAAAGGGAATAAAATATTAAAACCAACACTCCCATTGACAGAAAAAATACCGGCCCCTAAGAAGACAATGAGTGACTTGAAAACATCTAAAACACCCATGGTGAAAGGATCTGTTGAACATCAACGTAATCCCTTGGATGTATACAGAAAAAGTGAGAGGGAGAAGCAAAATATCAGGAATTCAAATGGTTCCAATGTACAGATAGACCTGCCCCCAGAAGCAGCCCCCTATGTTGTGATATTGACAGGGGTTCCAGAACTGAGAACAGGAAAAATTGAAGGGTACTCGGACCTTAAAAACAAAGTAATATACTGTTTAGGGAATAACAGACCCTTACCCCCCAACATTAATGGGCAAATTTTAAACGTGAGAAGCCTCAGTTGGGTAGGACAGAGACCCAAAGACACGCAGGGCGACGTGATAATTATTAATTTTAGAGATCACAGGGTTATCTCATTCGTTAACGACTAGTACCATGAGAGTGGAGGGGAAGGGATCAGGATACATGACCTGAGTTACTTCTATCCTACGTCACTATTACCCAAGCAACTAAGATCAACCAACCCACATCATAGCATCCTGGGGGCCCCAATTTTTGACATCCAGACCTCACACAAATTTTCTGCCCTTACCAGCTTGGATGGGGTAGACTGACTCACTGATGTACCCCCCACGGCTCTATGTGTATTAAATATAATGGATTCTCTAAATACTCCCAAGGGTCCATTATCAAGTTTGCTAGACTTAAGAAGTCCCAGGATTGCTGGAGAAAGGGGAGGCATACCAGGTAAGGGAGAGACTGAACAGACTCATACAATCAGTACACCTAAGATAGTACCCTCCCCAACGAATTCCAAATTGCTATTTGAATCTGATAAAAGGAACCCAACATTAGACACCATCTTCTGGAACGTAGCTGGACTTCAGAATAAACTTAAAAATATTAACTGGAGTACAGAAGCAACATCACATAATATTATTGCTCTACAGGAAACATGGCTATGTACCCCAGTTCACTTGCTGGGTTACAAAACCTATTTTTCAAAAGCCACTCCGTCAGTGTTTGGAAGAGCCAAGGGGGGGCCTGATAATATTTATATCTAATACCCTCCCCACGGACAAAACTGAAGTTTTAAAGCTGGGTACCAATCATCAGGTTTTAATGATAGTCCACAAAACTCCCATTATCTCTGTTATTATAAACTTCTACAATAACTTGAACACGTTAGAATTAACTGATGTTTTAAATGAGATTTCCTGTCTAATTCAGAACTTATTTCAGAAACATATTAAATCGGTAACATTAATATGGGGCGGTGACTTTAATCTGACCTTGTGCAAAGATAGCGGCTCCAAAAAATGTGGTATTGAGGATGAGGGTGGGAACAACCCGACACACTTTTCACATACGAATGGCGGAGACCATATGAACGAAATAATGGTAGCTACAAATCTGGGTTTTGCAAACGAAATAGTCAACCCACCGGTACCATTCACAAGAACCTTTAATGGAAGGGGTGCCAATAGTATAATTGATTTTATACTCACCTCAAAAACCATCATGCCAAGATTAGCCAAGTTTGAAACAATAGTGAACGCAGTTAGAGACCACTTTCCAAATGTGCTCTCAACGAGCATTTTCTCTGCTATGGCAGAGAAAGCTTATTGGAGTATTCTGAACCAGCAATCTCTTCACTTAGATAAACTAAATGGTTTCTCATTGAAATGGGGTAAGATTGACAAAAATATAATAATGACCAATGTATTAAGGAAAGCTCTCCCCATGGTCCTTGCCTGTTTAGATGTGTCTACTGCCCCTGAGTTGGTATTGTCCAACTATGACACCATTACTAAAACTATAAGAGATGAACTGCTACGTAAAAAGAAACCAAATGCCTATACAAAATTAAAGGTAGCTCTAACAGGGGAAATAAGGTCCAGAAATGAAATAGTGGAATTAAGGAAAAATTACAAGCTAGCCCTAAAAAATCGCAAAACACAGATTAAGGACAACTTATGGAAGCAACTACATGAGAGCTGCTTCTTGTAAGACAACATCACCTTCTGGAGGATAGTCAAATCTCCCTTTCGTTGCGATGGATATGATTCCCCGAAGTTGGAAGTGGCAATAGACGCCGCCGAGTGGGTTGAACACTTTTCAAACATCTTTAGTAAGGATGAAGACACCCTATTAGGTTCAGAAGAGTCCTTGAAGCAAGTCAACTACCCATTACAGCTAAAAATTGCTCATAAAGAAGTCATCAATGCCCTTAAAAATCCGGCAAAGCACCAGGTCCGGATGGGGTCGCGGCTGACCTTTTTAAATATAATTTAGACCTGTGGTCTCCCATTTTAACAGGGGTATTGGAGGCAGCAATTAGCATAGGACTGGTTGAGTCATGGTCCACGTCCATCCTGGTTCCAATTTTTAAAAAGGGCGACCGTGAAAGCCCGGCATGTTATCGGCCCATATCACTTTTGGATTCCCTCGGTAAAACCGTTGGACGAATCCTCTTAGACCACCTCCAGATCTGGGCCTCTGACAACAAGATACTATCGGATTTACAGTACGGGTTCCGAGAAGGCCTGGGCACGGTCAACCAGGCTTTGAACCTAGCCTTATTAATGGGGAAGTACGTCTCAGCGAAGGGAGGAGCCTTGCACATGGTCTATGTAGACCTAACTGCAGCCTTTGACTGTGTTAGTCATTCAAAGTTGTGGGCAATAATTTTAGACATGGGGGTAGATCCCCACTTGATGAATTTCCTAAGAGAGCTTTACTCAGATGCATCTGCCAGGGTAAGATACGGGGTAGAGGGAGAGCTGACCAAGCCATTTAGTATAGGGAGGGGGGGTCAGACAGGGGTGTGTTCTGTATACTAATGGGTTAGAGCACGAGATGGTCAGAGAGAGCCAAGACTTATCATCAATACAGCGCCGTCCTATACCGGCACTTTTATATGCCGACGACGCCATTATCCTGGCCAGAACTCCAGTACAGCTACAACGCTCGCTAAACACATATTGTAAATTCATGCACTCCCTGAATCTCAAAATTAATATAAAAAAGACATTTACAATGCACATTGGTTCGGGAAGAAATAAAACTAAAAGTAAAGCTATATTCGTTAACAACTCAAGCTTAGAGCCCACAACTTCTTACCCTTATTTAGGGATCCTAATAGATAATAAGATAAACTGGGTAAAGGCAATTCAAGTTAGGAAGCTATCATTCTTGAGGACTACGAAAGCGCTGGTGGGTGGAAGCAAGATGGCGGCCGCTACTGCAGCAGTGTGAGGAGCTGCGATGTTTCCGTCCGTTGACCGACCCGACCTGGCTTAACCGCCGTTCGTAATTTGGGATAAGCCGCAGGTTATCTGGCCGCTGCATTGACCTTTGTGACTCCTGAGCTTCGGTGCTTGGGAGAGGGAGACCGGCTCGCATTGGAGCTGCTGCTGCAAAATCACCGCGGTCGTCCGCTTTCTCCTGCTGTGGCTTAGGTGGGACTGCGGCGCCTCAGCTGTGTTTCCTTGGCGTTTGGACTTGTTGCTGTGCGGAGTGCGGGGACGCGATTCACGGCGTCTTTGCTGGAGAAGCGGCGGGGGCCGCGAGGATAAGACCGGGGAGCTGAATCGAAAAGCTCTCTGAGTTTACTGCTGCAACAGTGTAGCAGTTTCCTGAACTTGCCAGGTACCGCGCTCGGAGTTGCAGATAAATCAAGCGGTGAGCTGACACATTCTTTGCTGAGCTTGCTACATTGTGGTGCGTTAACCTTTTCAAGCAGCAGGTGGGGGCTATAATACCCGATAAAAAACGAGTGGAGAGAAGACTGTATCTGTGGTTCAGCACAATAATTGGAAACAATAAATGTAAATATACGTTTAGTTTTGAAGAAACCTACGGTGTTAAGTGATTGATAAAAAATCTTAAAGGGCTGAACAAAGGCTGAACAAGGCTACTTGCTACTTGCTATCTTATAATCTTGACGCAGTAATTGAAAATTCAGCCATGGCTCCCAAAGGCAGAGGAACAAAAAAAAATACTACTAATTTGGTTAACCCTGTAAATACTACCCCAGGAGTTACAGAGAAAATGACAACAGCAACAGTAACAGAGCCAGAAAGCCGTAATTCTCAAGCAAATGGCACCACTAAAGAGCCCATTATACCTGAACTATTCAGAAAAAAAGACTACAACTAACCTCAACAAAAATAGCACAAATGAGCTGACCTCCTCTAAGGTTTTACCACGTGCTATTTCTAAAAATCCTGATGCAAGTCATTTAGCCAAATCTCCTGCTATGGATATAGTCTGTGTACAGGAGACTCACATCGCCTGGTCTAACAGAGGGTGGCTAAGAGATCTTGGACTGGAAGTTGTAGGGTGTTCCCGTCAGAGCTCTACAATAAGAGGGGTTGCAATTTTAAAGAGATATGGAATGGGGGAAATAAAAAAAGTTAAAGAAGACTCATCAGGTCGATGGGTGATTGCTGAACTTAAATTTGTAGGACTGATTACTACTATATGCTCACTATATGCATCTATAATCGATGATCCCACTGCTCTTAATCATTTAAGTGTGGAATTAGCTCAATGGTCATCTAAAATTATACTATGTGGAGATTTTAACTTACATTTGGAGGAAACATTTGACATTCACAGCAGTACTCCGTACAAGGGTAGGAAGAAGAAGGTATTTGCAGTACTCAAAGGGATTATTCAAGAATATAGACTATTTGATGTAGGGCATGAGAAAAGGGGAGGAATGTCCGTATATACTTTTTTTTCTGCCCCGCATCAAAGATTTTTTAGATTAGATTACTTCTTCGTATCTAAGGGTTTATATAATGAGCTAGCTCAAGTGGAATATGGGGTTCTTCCAAAAATTATCTCAGATCATAATCCTATAACGCTTAAGTTTGAATTGAGTACTTCTTATACCCCTCGATTATGTTCATTTGACCATAAATTATTGTATGATTTATCCTATATTGATCATATGAATACTTGGATTCCTGAATTTTTTTCTAATAATAAAGGCACTGCTTCTCCAGAAATAGTCTGGGATGCTTTTAAATGTGGGGTCCGGGGAGAAACACTGAGCTACTCAATAAGAAAACAAAAGGAAGCTAGAATGCAAGAAGACTCAGAAATTAAAAACCTTAGATCCCTAGAGATTCAGCTTATGCAAGCGTGTAACCAAGGTGTACCTACTGAAAGTATTATAAAGAAGTTAACGACCCTTAAAGTCAAGATACATCAGCGATTTGCCACAAAGTTTGCTCAACAAGTCTCTGCCTTTAGGACAGAGGTTTATGAAGTTGGAGAAAACTCTGGTAAACTCTTGGCTAAGAGGGCTAGACAAAAAGCGACATTTGCTAGCATCAATAAAATAAATAACCAGACAGGGACGACTGTTAACAAATTAGAAGACATTCTTAAAGTATTTAGTGACTTTTATTCTAAGCTGTATGCTGATGATGATCGTCCTGACTGTTCAGATCAGATTACTCGGTTTGTTGACTTAGCTTTGAATACTACTCTATCTAATGAAGAGAAGGAGAAATTAGATTTACCATTCACGTGGAAGGAAATTGAACTCTCTCTAATGTCTTTAGCTTCAGGAAAAGCAGCAGGCCCGATGCCATTCCTTTAGAGTTCTTTAAACAGTTTAGGAATGTTCTAAAATTAGAATTAGTGGATCTATGTCTGAATGCTCAGCATGGTAGCGCCCCTCAATCATGCCATGATTCCATAATTACTGTGTTTCTTAAGAAAGGCAAACCTCCGTTACTACCCTCATCTTTCCGTCCTATATCACTTATAAATGCCGATAGTAAAAAAAATTCCAAAATTTTTGCTTTACGATTATCAAACATTATTTCCCCCTTAGTCTCTATTTACCAACATGGCTTTATTCCTGCTAGAGACACGGCTGATCATATTCAGCGTGTGATTTCGTTCTTGGATTGGTCTCAAGCAACTCGGTCTAATATTGGACTTCTGTGAAAGCTTTTGACCTGGTTGCTTGGGGCTATCTTTGGGAAATCCTGTCCAGGAAGGGACTAGGCCACGGCATTATAAAAGCTTTAAAAACTCTGTATACTGCCCCTAGAGCGTATATTCGAATTAATGGGCAAATATCCTCACCTTTCTCAATTACTAGGGGCACCCGACAGGGATGCCCCTGTTCGCCGTTACTTTTTGCTTTTTATATTGATCCTCTAATTAATCGTTTTTTTCTGGAACAAAATATTAAACCTATTCACTTACTTAATGTCAATTATCGAGTTTTAGCCTATGCCGATGATATAGTGATAACTACTATGGATGTTCAAACAGCTCTACCTGCTATTGATGAGATTGCTAAACAGTTTGGGTCTTTTTCTGGTTACAAACTCAATTTGGAGAAAACACAAATTCTTTGCTCAGGAGAAAATCCACCTGCAAATATCTCTACTACCCCAGAGGTCACATACTTAGGAATTAAGATCTCATTACCCATAGAGAAGATACCCGAACGTAACCTAAACCCTATAGTAACTCCAATTAATACTTCACTGCAGCGCCTAGACCACTTACATTTATCACTTTATGGCAGACTTAACATTTTAAAAATGCTGATTCTACCAAAAGTATTGTATCTGTTTCGCACAATACCATTAGAATTTCAATTGCTTTGTTTTAGAAATTTAGAAAGAACTATTTTTCGGTTTCTATGGGGCTATAAATGTCATAGGAAAGCTACAAAGAAAATGATACTCAGTAATGAATGTGGCGGATGGAATGTTCCTTACTTTCTTTTTTATTATTTTTCTGCCGCATTGCAATACATAAGCCCCTTAATTATGGGAGATAGAGTGGAAGTGCTCGATTGCCAGAATCCATCAATTTATCAAATGATTATGGGTGAGAAAGTTAAGGGCAGCTTTTTGAGGATGGTAGAGCCCAGTTATTACAAGAAAACCAAATATAAGATACTGAAGTCAGCCTTTGGAGTCTGGCAAAAAGTCCGAAAATATATAAAACTAAGGAAACTAAACTTCTACACTCCCTTTACATCAAAGGACCTCTTACCAGAAATTTTCTATGATTTAACCATGTATAGATGGCAGCAGAAAGGAATAAGGTATCTGGGTGATTTATTTTATAATGACCAAATTGCTTCATTTCAGGATTTAATGAATAATTTTTCTGTGGGAAGAAATTATTTTTTTAAATTTCTTCAACTTCGAAGCTTCCTACAGAACCATCCTTTAATTCCTCAAGCCAAAATTCCATTGTTAGAGCTCTTGCAAAAAAAACCCTGTATAGGAATTATTTATTCAAGCTTAATGCAGGAATATGGGGATGACCTAGGACAATGTCAGCTGAAATGGGCTAACAGTTTAGGTATACCTGATGTTGATATTTTATTGTCGATTAAAATGGCTTCAGATTGTCTTATAACAGGGATGATGAAATCCCAACATTTTATGTGTATCCATAATCTTTATTACACTCCAAGCAAAATTGTTAAGTGGAGCACGACGGCAGGTACGACCTGCATTAGGTGCGGGTTATATGCAGCTGATGAATTACACATGTTTTTTTTGTGTCCTAAACTTTCAATGCTGTACCAACATATTGAAACTTTTTTATCCATTTTTTTGAAATGTGAGATCAAGATAACTGCGGAATTGATATTGCTTGGTGTTATTAGGCCAAGACCAACCTCCTACTTTCTTTTTCTCTGTATGGCTGCAGTTAGATCTTGTATCACTAAGGAATGGATTAGCCCGGATCCGCCTACATTTTTTATGTGGCATGAAAAATTATTATTTATGTACAACATTGAATCTGCTATATATAAGTTAAAGGGGGTTAAAAAAAGAGCCATGGGGGAAAAAATTTGGGCACCAATTGCCGAGTGGATTTAATTTAAATTATTTTACTGTTTGACTTATTCTTTCTTTTTTTCTTTTTCTTCTCTTTTCTTTTTCTCGCTATAATCTGTTATATATTTTTAGAATACATTGTGTTATTTTGCTCATTATGTATTGCTGTATTTCCTTGCAATAAAACAATAAAACTTAAAAAAAAAAAAAAGTGGCTTTTGCTCAAAAGCTAGGCAAGAGATCGCCCGAAGAGATGTTGAGTCTAAATGCATTAGTATTGCCACCTATGGTTCAGGGCTATGGGGTTACTTAAACACTGAAGCATTACAGAAGGTAGAGAATTTCTTTATTAGATACCCTTTGTCAGTTCCCCAGAGCACAACGACATATGGCTGTCACCTAGAATTAGGACTGGACTACATAGCAGATATCATAAAGATCCAGCCTATAATGCTATGGCGGCGCATCTGGACCACTGAACAGTGTGAGTTAACCCGTTCCCCGGAAGCTTGTTTCCTTTCCAGTGAAAGAATTGGCGTGGTAGTTTGGTCTGCCCTGTTCCCATGATGCACTGGGCCAGGGACAGACTAATTTGCATGTAGCCAGGTTCTGAGCTGGGATGGTGCACTGAGCTAAAAAACAGTGATGGATCAAGTGCTGATCTGTTGACTGGAAAGGAGTGTTCTGCTTAATTCAGAGACTCTGTCCATCACCACCCCCTTTTCTGAATCGTTTTGTCCACCATATGCGTGGAAGGGTATGCTCAGATGTGAGTCCCTTGCTCACTGCACCATCAGGATTCAAGCAAGCTGGGCCGAAGACGGCTGTAATGCCAGAAACCGGTCCCCGGAAGCTTGTTTCCTTTCCAGTGAAAGAATTGGCTTGGTAGTTTGGTCTGCCCTGTTCCCATGATGCACTGGGCCAGGGACAGACTAATTTGCATGTAGCCAGGTTCTGAGCTGGGATGGTGCACTGAGCTAAAAAACGGTAATGGATCAAGCCCTGATCTGTTAACTGGGTAGGAGTGTTCTGCTTAATTCAGAGACTCTGTCCATCACCACCCCCTTTTCTGAATCATAATGCTATGGATGCGCATCTGGACCACTGAACAGTGTGAGTTAACCCGTTCCCTTATAGAGGAATGCATGCAACTTGATAACAGCCAAAAGATCAGATGGTTAGCTCAAGTAAAGTCCTTTTTTAATGATTTAGGCCTGCAGAGATTTTTTACTCACCCAGCCACTATCTCTGAAATATCCAGAAAGGGCCTAAAAAGGATTTCTCTTCTTCATCTGGGTGCCCTTCGATTGGTTGAAGAAATAGGAAAGCGCTCAGTTCAACATCTGCTGACCATCCAAACCACCTTTTCAATTCAGCCATATCTGAAGTACAATTTAACCCAATTTGAGAAATTGTTGCTTACTTGACTCAGACTAACCATATTTCATAGGTTGGTCTCGTTTCCCAAGCAGAATGACTGGACTAAGAACTTGCCACCATGTCCGTGTGACAACAACTCGCCACAATCTTCAATTCACGTCTCCCTGTTTTGTAAATTTTATGAGGCTCCACGCAGACAATGGATTCTTCCGTTATTGAGACAATTGGGAATTCGAACCTGTCGACCAGCATTTCTAGCACTTTTGATGTTAGAAAATGAACTATATGCTAAATCCATTGCCTGCTTTTTAAAATTCTGTGTAAACCATTGTCCTAGTCTTAATTAATGAATGCTTGTTTAATTTTTTAACTATATAATGAATTATTCTTTTTTAAAAATGATTTTAACTGGAACTATGTTAAATCTGTACTTTTATGGTTTTTTTCGAATAATGAAAACCGAATAAAGTCATATCTGTTCGCCTTTCCCACTTTACGACACCTAATGTGAAATCAACGTGCTGAGTATCACAGGGACCTTCATTATCCCTGCACCTGTTCAAACTGTATCTACTCCCTCTGATTCTGTTGTATTTATATCTAGGACCCTAATTCGATATACCCGATTCATGCCCTTATGTGGTTATAACAAACAATATCCTTATAAAGGCATAGGAATCTTATCCATATTTAGTAATAGCCCATGCAGTCCAAATACGGCAAGGCTACTCCCATAGACTCCTAGAAAGCACAACGCGTTCTTTAAACAAACCAAGCCTCCAGCAGCCCGGGAATTCCCCCTGCTTTTGTTTTGATTTGCACAAGAACTCCTGGAGTCCAGAAAGAACTGTTAGCTCTTAGTAACGTCTTATTTCCAACCTTACGTCCATCCTGGCACCTTTCAGGTATAAATATACCAACGTTGCCTTAAGCAAACACACAGTGGTTGGGAGCTGAGCGACGTTCTACTTGTCCGAGAGCCCAGCTGTTGCGGAGAGCCGAAGGAAACCGCCCCTCCCTTTGACACACTGAGAGAGATGCTGTCTTTTTCTCTAGCCGAGAAAATCCAGCTCCGGTGTTCCCAAGTCGCCCTCGCGGGTTGCTGGGAGATCGAGTCCTGAGAAGCGAGATACAAGACCTCCTTCATTGTATAACCAAGGTACGGAGCTGATTAAAACCTTAGAGAGAATTCTTGATTCAGATCCTTGGCAAAAAGAAACCTAACTTAACTGCAACTTACTTACTCCTTCCCACGTATTAGGCTTAGGCCAGGTACACCGGGGTAGGCGTATCTTAGAAGCACCAGTTGAGTTCGTTAGTCAATGTTTTTATGTATGTATATATTTTATCCATTTTAAAGTATCATATGGCTAAGAAAACCATATCAATGCTTTTACAGTATTATTTCATAATACTACTTTTACTGTACGTACTTTACTTTATGATAAGTATTGCAATTGTAGCAATTCATTTCTCTTGCATAAGAAAGAAGACTGCTCAATAAAATAACACCTTTTATTGAAAACACCTGTCTCTCTATTTCTCTGCACTCTGGTGAAATTAAGCATGCACGATTAACTGAGTGAAATAGTTGTCTATTGTTTTCACACGACTCTAGAGATACACTCTTTATTCTGAGGGAGCAAAGTTGTCATGTTATATGGTTGTCAGAAGCTAATCCCTTCTTGTCCGAATCAGGGAAGTTAACCCCTCCCTATTCATTCGAGAACGTTTCCGGTGACCTCTGAGCTAGCTGGCAAAACTAATTAAGTCTAACTTAGTCAGTAGAGACCTAGATGACCTCAGTCCTACGTCTACACTGCTGTTTATGTTATTCCAATGTGCAGAGCCTATTGGGAATATAGGAACTACACTACATGGCGCCCAAGGTTTGGTAAGGCGATAATCTAACGCAAGACACTAGAGTAACTCAGTCGTGCTTTTCACACAGACCCCTTTCTCCCGTAAAAAACTCCAATAGACGTCTGGAGTGGGTGAAAGGTTAATATCCGCCGGAACTTAGTAGGATGAGAATCCTATATATTAGTTTCTGGTTTAGTCAACGTTGAAGGATACAGTGTTCCAAAATATTGTGCACCTGATCTTTGTTTCCTTGAAACTTGAACTGCAACAAAAAAAAAACCTTTCTTTCAGTAAAATGGGGGAAAGTGAAGAAGAAAAAGATAGAGAAGCATTAGCAGCTCGACTCCTAGCGGATGACACAACCATCCAAGAAAATTACCCGAATGTTATACTCATTCCGATCAATATAAGAAGAACTATAACTCCTAGACTTATAGAGAAAGGACTATCACCAAGAGGTGGTACGGTCATATTCGTGATAGAGGCACATGAGTATCAGCAGACAGAGGTATTCTATTATTGGATACATTTTCCAGCAGCACACGCTGTGACAAAAGATTTCCACTATTACAAAATAGAGGAACCTCCGGATGAATACACTCCTTACCAAGAGCACCTGCTCTGGTTTAAAGGCGCCCTAAAACATCAAAATCACATCACCAGGCACGGTCCACTAGGTAGACCAGGAGCCACGTGGCCGGTTCTGGCCAGCTACACACCACACCCAGACATTGATATAATGTCGGACTGGGAACGTTTAGCTCAGCTAAAACTATTAATTAAAATCCATAGACACTTGGTCCAATATGTCATGTGGACTTCAACAGTCCAACCAGCGATTAACATTCCACAGCTGACCCCTCATCAGGGGAACACAAACAAAATTACACCACAGAACATACAATCATGTCTTGGTAAAACACCCATAAAACGGGAACAAATCCCATTCTGGTTAGCTCAAAAAATCACTTAAATAGAGGCAGTATTTCCTAATACTACACCTCATGAAAAACACATGCCTCCCAATGGGGATCGCACCACATGTGGAGGACTGTAACACTTGGGGCACGGTCTTTGCTTCCATCTACACAAAACACATGGTGTTCCATCTATGGCGGTCATACCAGATGTACTTAGACAAATTCAGAACGAATATGGTCCAGAACCTGCTTTGACTCTGGGTATGAAATTACTAAAAGATTTTAAGCAGGTCTCGGCTATATTATTAGCCAACATAAAAGGAGAAGCAGCATGTGTGGCAATCCACCAGAAATTGAAGGAGACAGACATAACAGACCAACCATTTGAACTTGCCAGAATCATAGAAAAATCCTATGAAGAATTAGGAAGAGATAGTTTGGGTGGGAAACCAGTAAAACCCCAACTAACTGAAAATCCTGAAAAAACATGTATTAAAAATAATCTAAACACTCCAAAAAAGAGTTGGGATGGTAATAAACAATCCACTCCCAAGGAAAAACGATTCTAGTCAAGAGGAAGGTCTCCTCAACGGAGGGAAAGGTCTCCTGGTCGAGGAGGCAAGTCTCCCCAAAAGGAACCCTCTGAAAAAAGATACAGTCTTAGAGATAGGGATAAATTGAGAAAACCTGATAGATATCAAGATATTGATGCACGTCCCTCTCGATCTTTTCAGACTTCCTCATAGAAATAGGAAAGAAGAGGACGGTCAGAACACAAGGAAGAGCACGTCAAGTCCAAAGACAAAGAACCTGCTCATCAAAGTAAAAAATCACAATTTCCCAGAAAGAAGGTAGCAAGTATTAAAATTAAACATGCCGAGGATTCTGAGGACACAACTGAAAAACGGAGAGTGGGCCCAGACAATGCTAGACAGCGCAGCAGAAGTGACCATAGCTTGCAAGATCCTGATGAATCTTCTGGAGACAGTGGACATGAATGAATACATTCAGGTGGAAACTGCAGACACACAAGTTAGCGTGCCCCCTAATCTATATGAAATAACATTACGTACAGAGGGAGATAAAACTAGGAAAATAAAAGGTCTCTTTTGGGAGAAACTTTCTAAAGGCTATGACATCCTGTTAGCTGAAAAAGACTGGCCATCAGAGTTTGTCAGGGAGTGCCCTCATGGCAAAGAAATGATTATGCCTGCCTTCTCAAATCATATTCCAATTCATAAAAAATACACATTTGCAAGAAAATGGGCAGTGGCCCAAGCTCCTGCATTATACAAAAATCATGTAGGATGGGATGAGGAGTCTCCTCTCCACAAAATCCAGTTAAAAAATCAACCCACTGCACAAAGGCAGTACCCAGTTAAACAAGAAGCTACAAAACAAGTAAAAGATATTTTAGATCAACTTGAATATCAAGGGGTGATTGAAACATGCACCTCACAAATGAACAATCCTTTGTTTCCTGTCTCCAAGCCAGACGATTCATATTGTCTAGTTTTGGACTACAGACACCTAAACTCCTGCTGTAAAACATTTGCAGTACAAAACTCACACAGTGCCGCACTAATGAATAACATCGTGCGCAAAAAATATAAGACGACATTAGATATCTCTTATGGATTCTTTTGTCAAAACATTGCACCTGAAAGCAGGTATTTGACCGCTTTCTCAATATTGGGGTCGCAAAAACAATTTTGCCGACTCCCACAGGGATTCAAGAATAGCCCAGGATTATTCTCAGCAAGGGTAACAGAGTTACTACAAATATATGATGATGAGGCATTATCATATGTCGATGACATCTATCTTACAGACAATGACCTGGAGACTCACTTAAAAAGAGTGCACACCATAATACTTGGGTTCGCATCAGAGGGTTACAAATTCAACTTTAAAAAATCAAGAATTGCCCATCTAACAGTCCTATTTTTAGGATATGAATTATCAAGTGAAGGCAAAAGCCTGGCAGACAACTTCTTAGAGAAGTGTGCAGTACTCCAAGCACCAAAAACGCTGAAAAATTTACAATCAATACTAGGCTTCCTGAATTTCGGTAGAACATACATTCTAAATTATGCAGAGAGGATTAAACCTCTCTATGAATTGATAAAACCTGATTTCAAACCTATACATTGGACTCAGAAACACACAGAAATCTTAAAATCACTACAAACAGACATGTTAGCTAAAACAAAATTGAAAACTCGCGAAAACGTACGCAACCTTGTAATCTGAGTCATCCCAGGAAGATGCGGATTCACATACCTGACCTCTAATGTACCTATAGCTTACAAATCACATTTGTACACTCAAGCTCAAATGAAATTCAGCTCTACAGAAAAAATTCTGACAGCGGTTCAAACTGCTGTAGCAAGAGAAAGAGCCCTAGCCCAAGGCAAGAGAATAACTGTTTATACAGCAGTATCAGCCCTTGAGGCGTTAACAAGCCCACGCAATCTAAAGACGGTGGCATTAGATCCAAAATGGATACAATGGGAAAATTCTCTTGCTACAGAAGACGTGAAATACTATTTTGACCCGAAACTGAAAAAACTTGATGATCGAGAATACGAACAAGAATATCCTCTGCCAATCGAAATTCTGCCTCTCGAATAATATACCTGTGTGATCTATATGGACAGATTCGCACAACACTACAATGTAGATTAAAAATCCTACAATGCAGCGTGCGCGATTGTTAAAGGTCGCTGGCGCTCAGGTATATTCAAACCGATGATTACCAAAACTGATGCACTCAGAAACTGTTCAGCTCAGCGAGCTGAAATAAGATCTTTAAAGAAGGCGCTTGAAAATGCAGATCGCAAATTCCCCACACTGATAGTGTGCGATTCGCATTACTGCGTCAAGTCATACAACAGTGACATGGAGCAAAAACGGGTGCAGACGAAAACTGTCTAATAATACTCACTATAGACCCCTCACTGAAGATCCAACTAAACGGCTGACAACTACCATCATGAGCCTAATAATCGAGGGAGAGACAAATGAATGGATTACCAAAAAAGAGGCGGACTTCCTTACCACCACGGAACCCGTTATGCCCTACTTTTATACCCTTCCTAAAATTCACAAGGGTACCACCCCAGTCCCCGGGAGACCCATAGTCTCCGGAATAGGGTCACTCCTGGAGCCATTATCTCAATTCTGCGATGCCTTTCTACAACCCCTGGTGAAGAAAATTCCATCATACCTCCAAGACACCAGAGACGTCCTCCGTCTGATTAATGAAGTGGACGGCAGAGAAGATGTTGACCTCCTCCTAACCTTAGACGTAGAGGCATTATACACCAACATCCCGCAACAGGCTACCTTGGAGGCTGTTGAATCCACACTGCGGCTGGAAGAATGGTCATCTCCCACCCCAATTTCCTTCATCATGGAACTAGCCCACATAGCCCTAACAGAAAACTTCTTCAAATATGAGTCACAGCTTTACCATCAGATCCACGGGACTTTGATGGGTTCTACGTTCGCACTGAGCTTGGCCTGTATCTACATGGCGACCTTTGAAAAATATTACATCTACCCATCTGATCAGAACCCGTTCCGATAAAACCTTACTCTTTGGCGTCGCTACATCGACGATATTCTAGTCTTCTGGAAAGGTGATCGAACCAGCTGTGAGGCCTTTTGCGCGTGGATTAATCTCCAAGATCCCTTTTTGAAATTCACAGGTACGATTTCTGAACATTCTGTACCCTTTTTGGATCTGACAATCCAGTTGAATCCCACAGAAATCACCACTACCCTTTTCAAAAAAGAAACTGACAGGAACAGCCTGCTTCTGTATAATAGCCACCACACCAGAGCCCAAAGGGACAACTTGCCTTTCGGGCAATTTTTAAGGCTACGCAGAAACTGCACCTCAGTAACAGACTATAAACAAGAAGCCAACACCCTACAACATAAACTTCAGGACAGGGGGTACCCGACGAGTCTTCTCAAGAAATCAGTGAAGAGGGCACTCAATAACAACAGAGACTCGCTCTTGGAAATCCACACTAAGGAGAAAGATGACACCATCACATGTGTTACGTCCTACACAAAAAACTCTGCGTTTATCAAGAAAACTGTGAATTCGCATTGGGGAATTCTGAACACGGCAGGCCTAGACATACCTCGGACCCGATTTGCTTTTAAAAGGACATCCAATCTCAAGGACACCATGATCCATACTCGTCCTAAAAAGACGAGCACCCGTCCTCAGAATACTCTCTGGGATTTGCCCCCTGTTACGGGCCATTATCGATGTGGATCATGTGTGGTATGCCCTCAGACAATCCAAGGAAAAACCATAGAGCTGCCAAATGATTTTACCTGGCACCAAAACAAACATACGAACTGCAATAGCTCCAAATGCATCTACATGTTAACCTGCCCATGCAAGTTGAACTACATCGGTATGACGATGCGCACTGTAAAACTGCGCATCATGGAGCATAACAGCAACATTCGCTGTAAGAAGACACACACCCGGCTGTATGAACACTGCAGACAACATAGTCACTCGGCTGAGAGCATACAATGGACTGTCCTTGAATGTCACCCATCTATCAACCAACAAGCACTATACAGAATGGAACAACGGTGGGTGCATCGTCTACAGACAGACACACATGGTCTCAATGACTCTGTTCCTTGGAATATGCTAGCCAGATAAACCATGCTTAGATTGCCCCAATATCTGTAAACAACCTAATCGCAATTCTTGTTCGAACATGGGACCCACACCAACTTGGGAACTGCCCCCCCTTTGACTGTCTGATGTGCTTGCATGTCAAACTTCATGCATCCCTTGAGTGACCAACTCTCCTTTTTGTAGGAGCGCATCATCCCCGTATTCATAATCTATTCTCTTCCTAACTAGGGAGACTGCCCCTCGGCCTCTGGCCCAACCGACTCAGACCATAAAAAGAAAAATCCCTCTCGGCCATCTGGGCGATAGTACAGCCCAGGTCTTCCCTCAACCCTCAGCATAATTCAACCCACAAGGTTCCTTTAACTTTGCTCCACTCAGTGCCTTAAACGATTAACTATATTGACGATATCCCCTTTCCACAGCGTGAAGTAACCTTTTTCACTCGCCACAATAGGGGACGCTCCACTCCAAGATGGCGCTCCATTGTGGACGCTTTCTGGCTATTACTGCCTACCGCCCCTGCTTGCCACACCACGCTTGGCCGCAATACCTATTAACGCCCCCCAGACCACGCCGACTCATGGCGCCCGCGGAAGTCTGCTTCTTAAGCAGCACAGCCTCTAACCGATCCACCGGATGTCCTGCGATCTCGCCGCCGTGGTAGGGGTAGGTGCTTACAAGCCTAGTGCCTTGAGCCAACAAGGTAAGGTGGGGTTCACAAGCACAATGGGGTCTGGTTACGGCATCCATTGTGTGTCAGTTTCTCCGGCATGACTTTCAGCCGTCTGGTACCGTGTGCCCTGGGGCGCCTCCACGGGGGTGGTCCTTGCCCCGGTGGCTGCTGGTTTACCTTGCCTACTGGGCCGCGCCGGGCTCGGGGCAGACCCGTCTGCAACGGGGCATGTGCGGCGAACACCTCCTGGGAGCCGCGCCCCCTTGGTGTTTTGACCGTGTCTGGCTCCGGGCAGGGGGGATGTCTGGGGTCCGGTTGATGCGCACTGGGGCAGGTTCTCCTCGGCGGACTGGGTCCGGTTGGCTGCCCCTGGGGGTTGCTGTCTGGACTGTATAGAGCGGGTTGGACTTATTGGCTACCTTTGGGGTCTTAAAAACCACCAGGACCTTGTATTTCAATATACTGCTGGACCATTCAGCGATCCTTTGGGTCTCACCACCTAATGGACTATTTAACACCGTTTGTTTCCCTTTACCAAGATCATAAACAAAACTTCCCCCCTCTCATTTAGGTAACTACCTAACAGCTCAGGCCCCACAAGGACAGTCTGTGGGGACCATCTACCAGGGATCAGGGGTAAGAACTTTTTGCGAGTGCTCCACCCTGGTGATCTTATTATCCCTTTCCCCCATTGAAGTGCTAATGGCTCGCTTTTTTAATAATTACACTACCCCTTGGCTGTGAAACACAGATGAGTGACAAGCATGGAGTGTAACACATTATGTATGTTGAATTAATGTATTCATATTTCTGATGACACATGACACACATGGTGTAACCCCTCCCTTGTTTTCTCTCTCTCTCACCTTCACTGTGTATAGGTATGAGCCATTGAGCCATACCAACCACTGGATTATGATTCCATGTGCAAAATCCTGCCATGTGATTCCCATTTGATGGTGCCAGGAATGATTGAGTCCTTCTTTTCTTCTCCTTTCCCACCTAGGGCGGGAACCTACGCAGGACACCTTCCTGCCTTGGTACTTCCACCACGCAGGTTGTATGCGAAACTTCTTTCAAATTGTTAGAATTTTCTTTCTAAGTTGATGAGCTTATTTAGGTCCTGAAGAATTGCCCTAGAGGCATGAAACATGTTGACCGCACCATAGGCGAGGGTTGAACTAGGCCAAATCACTTTACCTTTGTGCTTCAGTACCCCTCCCTTCACCAATTTTAACTAGGCAGTGAGCCACATGAATAAAGTTATCTTAGTGGACTCTACTGACCTCTTTTAACTTTCTATTCACACTCACTACTTCACCTTTTAGGCCCCTCACACACACGCATCTATTGGCCAGGAACAAAAGAACTCCACCAAAGAGTAGCACCCTGTGCTACCCGGCAGGCATTGCACCGCCAGCCTGTCACTGGAGCAGGAGGCCAATGATGATTCAATACAATCATCAGGTAGGATGGCAACAGTCGTCCAGCCTTTTAGTTGTGTGAGGCATCCTTAGTTCCGTTAAGGGATTACCGTTATTCCCTGTTACACTACCAAACAACTTTCAGAGAGAGAGTCACTCCCTTGATTTACTACCCTTCTTTTGGGGAACTCTGTACATTCTATTGTTATTTAGCTGTCAGCGGAACAAGATCAGTAGTACTACGGCCACTTGCTGGTAAAAAGCAAAACATAATTGTTTCCATTGATCTGGTGAAACCACAACCATGTGGCCGCTAATAAATAGCAGGCCCAGTGGACTACCAAGAAGTAGCAGAAGACCAAACTTTGCTACAATCCAAGAGGTTCAAACTGAGAGACTAATCACATTTGATAAACCGGCAGTAAATAAAAAAGGACTATGCAACAAAGCCATGGAACTTGTGCCTCTTGAAACCAAAATTGCAACAGTTCGTGAAGATACACCAGTCTACAACGATGTAGCCTCAGAATGTACAAATGTAACAAAAGAAAATGCAAAGATCAATGGAAATCCAGAAGCAATCCCACCAATTGACAGAACAGCAGCTGGCTTTTTTATCAACTTCGATGACTTTTCCGATGATCCAAGTGAACATGGAGACAAGCCAGCAACAAAAACTTTCAAAAAGAAAATTACAGAACTTTTTCACCAACTAAAAGAAACATATCTGATTTCACCATGGATTGAACTATGGATTGTGTTAGGTGTACTTTTCCTCCTGCTTTGGCTCATCATGGTTTTATGCTTGGGTAAATTCATTGATGGAAAACACAGTACAATGGACACAGCAAGTCAGAACATCAACTTGGTCCTAAAGTCTCACAGATCCTCTCACATTGAGAAAAGAGAACTATCATCAGTGAACATCACAGCAAAGCTTATACCTGGTGGTATAGCATGGGACAGAACTGATTATGAAATCTATGACCCGATTGAGCTCTTGAAGTATCCACACCAGTTTAAGGTTTCCTTAAGTGACTTTGTGATACCAAGTACTTTCTCTGATGATTGGGACTTTGAAAATATTAATAACATGATGTCAGATTTAGTAATGTCAGCTAAATTCACAGAACATGATTATTTGCAGGGTTCATCAAATTATGAAGTATTATGCTGTTACAATCACTATGGTCATCACTATTTGCATAAATCTGCTCAATATAGAAATGTTTTTACTTATAATCAATGGGAACATTGTCCAACTCCGCCAAAAGGCAGCTTGAAGACATTTTATGAGAAATTTCCATACTTCTCAGGGTTTAACAATAGTGATCCAGAAACGTTTTATTTTAAAATGTTAAATAAGACAGGAATGAAAACAATGTTGACAAATACTAAACTGATTTATTCTGAAAAAATGTATGGCAAAATGTCTACATTTGGTTTTGAGTTTTGGAAAAATAACATTGAAACAAAAACCATCTGGGGTACAAAAGACTGGCAGGTACAAGGTCTAGAATCATTATTTAGAGCCTGCATGATCCCAGAACAAATAATGTTCCTGAATGACACAATTCAGCAAACAACCTGTCTTGGTTTAGCCAAGATAAAAGATTTAAATAACCCGTCTATACCAAAGCCCATGCCTGATATAAACACCACTACAGATGAGGGGTTAGACGTGTCCTATATTTTTCACTAAAACAGAACAAATCCTGATTGGAAAAAATGGTTGATCTGGCCCATAGACACAAATAACTGTCACGATAGATTCCTGAACAAAATACAGGGGTTCAAACTGACCAGGCCAAATTCAAGATATTCCCAGAGACAACATCCAGGGATAGTTACAACATACAGTGTGGGGAAATTATGCCTTGAGTGGTTACAGAAATCCACACTGGCTGAAATTAAGCAACGCTTGACTTTACTTAAAGAAGGTGCTGACTTGCGAGATTTCATAATGGGACCTCGCAAACAGCGTCAAAAATGTTTCATAGCGGCCGGTATATACGCTGCATACAACGAAGCTTGGAAAGTAATGCAAATTGAAACAGCGGAAAAAATATGAGAAATTCATCGTATAAATTTGGAAAAATCCCTTTCTGTAGTGGACAATGGGTTAACGACTCTGCCCTCCAGAATATATTCACTGGACAGTATTGTATCATCTGCCTTTGATATAATAGAGCAAGACTTGCTAATGTTACAACATGGTCAGTCCCAATTGCGTTCTATTGTACAGCTTGGCTGGACGTTGCAAAACCTGCGTTCAGGCTACGTGCCATGGCGTCTAATCAGCATAACGTCATTATTTTCTATCTTTAACCTTACTGATAAACAAATCAGTTTGGCACAAAAAGGAGCAGATTATACGATTCTGAGCATTGAAAAACTTGAGAGATTACCATTGACAATGTCAGAGAGACCTGTTGTTGAATGGATAATACACGGAACAATTACAATTCCGATAACAACTCTCCAGTTTAAATATTGCCAAGAATATATACCAGCAGGCCAGTATGAAAGGTTGGGTAAAGGATACATCAAATCAACCTGGGATTTACCTTACACACACAAATGTTATAGTGAAGGGAAAAAGGAGGTATTTCTTAGTGGTAATAATTGTAAGAAATCACTAAGCGGTACACTTTTGTGTCAAGGTATTAACTTGCATGGAGCTTGCGAAGGGTCTTCAAATAACCTTTCATGTCATCTGCAAGGCACTCCTGCAACACAGATAGAGCCATTTTTCAGACAGCTATCCAACGGCAGCTACGTTCTAATAAATGACCACAGCTGTTGTGGAATGGTGCCAGGAGAATGCTATCTTGTAACTGTTACTTCCAGGGTCATTTGCTGTATGCAAGTATTGTATCCAAACAGCAATCCAGACATGGAGGCGGCAATATGGCCTTATGTGAATATCTCTTCTATTCGAATTGATACTTTAAGCAGAATGAAGTCTACTCTTTTACAGACTACTGTGCCTCTGACCTCATCCAAAGAAACGTATGATCTGCAAGTTGCAAGGACAGCAGCAGAGATACATACACTTTTATCGACAAATTGCCCCGTGCATTTCGTAGAAATGTTAAGTCAAATCTTAAACATGTCTGATACCAGTGGCATCGCACATGTATTTAAGACAATTTTTTCGGGACTGTTAACACCCTTTGAAACAGTTCTGGGCATCTTCCCAAATTTTGTCCATTCTGTCTTTGGCGGCCTACCTTTAATTTTGGGACTCGTTGCAGGAATTTTATTCTTGTTCCTTCTGCTCTGATATGGCAAGCCAATCCACAGACAAGACTCCAGCAACGATGGAAGAAACGATCCTAGCAATAGGATACCGAGACCGTATCACTAAGGTCCTCGGATTGGCCCGGCTAAGAGATCTGAATACAACTTGGTTTCTTTCATTCAGACCAATCTGGAAAGATTGCATCTTACCTGTGCTTCGATGTCTGCTATGCGGAGAAGAATGCATGTTGGACGTCTGTCTCACACTACAATCAGCAGTACCAAGGGATATCGACGCTTTGCTTTGTCCGGTAACGACTCATGCAACGTGTTGTCCCCAGCGGCTACCTATTCTGATGACGGCATTTGTTGAGACTTCACCATTACAAGTAGGTGGCGGTGAAGTACGAGAGGAAAGCAGCACCAAACAGGTACAACCTTCTGTGAGCATTGCTGATCCAAACATCGATGATAGCAATCACCCTCCAAACTGCACAGTTACAGCATTTTCGAACTTGGTCGAACTTTCACCTGATGTTGTAGACCAATTTTTTGCAAGCCTGTCTGATATGATGTTCTCCCCTGAACAACGAGAATAACTTTTAAAAACAAAAAGCACACAGCGTTCCCTGAACTCTGAATTTGGCCTTCAGTTTTGTTAAACAAAGCTACTGAAAACATTTAGAACTATTTTTTCTCCCACCGAGAGCGAAATTATTTTTCTTTTACTTCAAAAATATTTACCCTTTTTCTGGCACATGGTACTCTGCTTAAAGTAGAACTATTCTTAGAGAACAGAACTTCTATTTTTAGAGACAATCTTTTACCTCAGCCTCTAGTAGATGTACAGCATTTTTTTAAAATATGTGATGAAATGGTCTCGACCTTCTTTTCTTCATACAGAGCCATTTCATGTGTAATTTTCGCAATTCGTTCCGCTGATATATTTATGCATTGAACTGAATGATGACCCTGCTTGAAAAGCGTACAGTACCAATACTCATTTTTCGTGTATACACCATACACCATTTCAAATGCAATTTATGTATTTTGGGGTGGGTTGGAAAACACACATGCATCGTTATATGTTTAATATTGCTTATTATTAAGTAATGGTGGACATTAATACGTGGAGTGGGTGTTGTATTTCTATCTAGGACCCTAATTCGATATTCCCGATTCATGCCCTTATGTGGTTATAACAAACAATATCCTTATAAAGGCATAGGAATCATATCCATATTTAGTAATAGCCCATGCAGTCCAAATACGGCAAGGCTACTCCCATAGACTCCTAGAAAGCACAACACATTCTTTAAACAAACCAAGCCTCCAGCAGCCCGGGAATTCCCCCTTCTTTTGTTTTGATTTGTACAAGAACTCCTGGAGTCCAGAAAGAACTGTTAGTTCTTAGTGACATCTTATGTCCAACCTTACGTCAAACCCGGCACCTTTCAGGTATAAATATACCAACGTTGCCTTAAGCAAACACACAGTGGTTGGGAGCAGAGCGGCGTTCTACTTGCCCGAGAGCCCAGCTGTTGCGGAGTGCCGAAGGAAACCGCCGCTCCCTTTGACGCACTGAGAGAGACGTCTTTTTCTCCAGCCGAGAAAATCCAGCTCCGGTGTTCCCAAGATGCCCTCGCGGGTTGCTGGGAGATCGAGTCCTGAGAAGTGAGATACAAGACCTCCTTCATTCTATAACCAAGGTAAGGAGCTGAATAAAACCTAAGAGAGAATTCTTGATTCAGATCCTTGGTAAAAAGAAACCTAACTTAACTTAAGACTGCAACTTACTTACTCCTTCCCACGTATTAGGCTTAGGTCAGGCACACCGGGGTAGGCGTATCTTAGAAGCACCAGTTGAGTTTGTTAGTCAATATTTTTATGTATGTATATATTTTATCCATTTTAAAGTATCATATGCCTAAGAAACCATATCAATGCTTTTACAGTATTATTTCATAATACTACTTTTACTGTACGTACTTTACTTTATGATAAGGTTTGCAATTGTGGCAATTCATTTCTCTTGCATGAGAAAGAAGACTGCTCAATAAAATAACACCTTTTATTAAAAATGCCTGTTTCTCTATTTCTCTGCACTCTGGTGAAATTAAGCATGCACGATTGACTGAGTGAAATAGCTGTCTATTGTTTTCACACGACTCTAGAGATACACTCTTTATTCTGAGGGAGCAAAGTTGTCATGTTATATGGTTGTCAGAAGCTAATCCCTTCTTGTCCGAATCAGGGAAGTTAACCCCTCCCTATTCATTCGAGAAAGTTTCTAGTGACCTCTGAGCTAGCTGGCAAAACTAATTAAGTCTAACATAGTCAGTAGAGACCTAGATGACCTCAGTCCTACGTCTACACTGCTGTTTATGGTATTCCAATGCGCAGAGCCTATTAGGAATATAGGAACTACACTACAATTATGTCCCTAAGAGAAAGAAATGTGAGCACATTCAACTATGCAGATGACCTGCAACTAATATTTATTATTGACAACACGGCCGATTCTATGTCTCAATTTCAAGCCACAATGCTACATAACCATAATTGGAAAACCACCTAACATTAAATCCAGACAAAACCGGGCTGATCCTGATAGGGGGACGCTCGAAATCCTTGGTGCTCACAATTCTGGCCAGCTGAGCTGGGCTCTCCACCAACACCATACTCCTCAGCTAAGAGCCTCGGAGTTACAATCAATTGCGACCTATCCAGAAAAGTCCCAGATTGGAATAGTAGTCTCTACCTGTTTCTTTCAGTTGTGTAGGATACATAAAATCAGCAGACTTCTCACTAGGGAAGCATTGGTGCAGGTTGTTCTAGCCATGGTTATTTCCCACACAGACTATGCCAACTCTCTGTGCTTCGGTCTACCGCTATATTTAGTCAAAAGACTACAACTTGTGCAGAACCAGGCTGGTAGACTGATTTTCCATCAGCCCAGATGGCAACATGTTTCCCCTCTTATCACAAAGATGCTCTGCATACCACAAAGTTGTGTCTTCAAAGTTGGGTGCCTCATATTTAAATCCTTGCATGGCACCTGCTCAAAACTTGTCTCCAATCTTATTTAGAGACACATACCCACCAGCCATCTGCGCTCAGCCCACATGAACCTTTTGGTTACCACGTCTTACAAATTGAAGCCGCTAGGCGGTAGCAGATTTGCGGTGCTAGCCCCCTGCTTCTGGAATACTCTTCCCCTTTCAGATCATACACAAACCTCCCAAGATTTAGGAGACTTCTCAAGACATGACTGTTCACTCAGGCATACGAATAACCCACCAGGACTCAGTCTAGTCCTATATATAGTGCCAAGAAACCAACCAGGGTATGTGCGCTCTACAAATAATTTTAACATAACATAACAACTAACATTTACATTTTATCACGTAGAAAAAGGTACCCCATTTTTGTGGGTGGGCTCTCACCGGCAATGTGGTTAAGGAAAGTTGTATGGTCAGTGCAAATCACACCCAAATGTATTCCCCTTGGACGTCTACTTTCTAGAAATATCTGGGATTCGTACGCTGCCCTGCATGGTGGCCAAGGTCAGACCCATTTTCCAGAAGTCTTTTCAACTGTAATGCCTTGGATGACCTGTTGATATCCTCCACGTTGCGAAGGCAACGCAGCAGATGTCAATGGGTCGCTCAAAGCATTGAAGCTGTTAAGGCCCAGGACATCCGTTACATGTCCTGTCAGACACACTTGCGGCACCCCTGGATGACAGCAAATCACATGAAATTCCTTGGAACAGCCTAGTCAACCGTCTATGCTGAGCTGGAAACTTTCTAGATGCAGATAGGCGGTAAGTGTAATATGTGCATAATAACAATATTTCACATGTATTTTCAAAGTGGAATTCAGTCATGTCTCCATTCCAATGTTTAGTTTTTAATTCCCATGCTGCCTAAACTAACTGTTGTCTTATTTTACAAAAGGACCAAATGTATATTTCAATAAGCTTTTACATGTTTAATTCATGAATTTAAAATTAATCATTTTGTATTGGCACAATGGAAATGTTTTGTGAGATTCATATTTGGGGTCCATTTTAAATTTTTTAACACAGATTCAACTTTGACTTGAGTAAAATTAAAAAAAATGTCAATGTGTTTGTGAGATGATATTGTGTAACTCTAAATCACTATCCAACCTGCTGTGATATATATAAAAAAAACTATCAAACATGAATAACATTACAGATAAGTGAACAATGTGTCATTAAATATTTTTTCTTAAAAATTGTTATAACAATGAAGTGACTTTTTTATTAATACAATTTTTTTTTGATAGGCAGCATGCTAAAGGTAATTTTTCATATTTGGCATTGTTTGACAAGATGACTTTCCATGTCTGTCTCTAATCATAAAAAGATGTTTTGAATTGTATATGCTTTACTACAATAAAAAAATTGGTCAAAATAATTGTTCAACATTTAGCTTGGCTGGTACATATAATGAGAAACGTTGATTAAAGTCACCACAATGTCAATCTTTCTTTTATTTATACACATTTTTTAATTTTGTTCTCATTCCTTTCCAGCGGACAGAGCTAACTAACCACCATCTCAGCAGGACCAGGGTCAAGCAAACAGATCCTGTACTGCAAAGAAGGCAAGAGAGCTTTCAACCACCAGAGAGAAGGGGGAACCTACCCCACGTAGGTGAGTGTACCCACTCATGATCAAAAACTATGTTGTAATCTTATGCAGTGAAGTCTGTTGGTTTTTTGCCGTTCTGGATCTCTGCTACGTCCTTCGGCATTTTATTGGACGTTCCAAATGTTTTCTTCATCTGGGACGGAGTTGTGATGATGATCTTGGAAGCGGCAGACAAAACTACTGCAGTCAACATGATCCACGGCAACCGGCGCAGCCTCAATTCAACTCACGGCTGTGCGGTCTAGTCTTTCTGTGACAAATGCATCACCATCTTGGGTGTACAGAGTCTTTCCTCTGCAGTTTCTCAACATCGCAAAAGGCTGCCAAGCCGGTTTAGTTGACAAGGTATTCTCGCATCTACTTCTCTAACTCGGCTGCTTAAAGTCAAGGAGTTGGTCCTGCAAGCGGCTGCGAACCTACTGTGTGCACCCCATTGGTGCATTTATTCCACAAAGTTTGTGCAAACAGAGATTTGCACACCTACAGTAATATTTTCTGGCACATCATACTTGTTAACATTGTGGTTATTTTTCATGGTGGTGTGCACACCTCATATGACTTATTAATTTGGACACTCTCCACTGTTTTAATTGTTAATTTTGTGTTTCTGCATATATTATGGGTTTTCATTTCTTTTAATATTATTCAGTGGCTAGGCTATTTTGCCAGTTCTAAGAATATTTACAATGGTTACCTGGTGGTTTTAATTATGTGTACCATGCAGGGCACAAATCCTTCTCCTGCATTTTTAGAACATCCAAGAGAACCGCCCGTAAGGTGGGAGATTTGGTACAACACTTTTGAGACCTATTTAGGAGCTACTGAAGATATCACATTGCGGGCTGAAGGAAAAAAGTGTCTACTTCTTCATTCCCTTGGGTTTAAAGGTCGCTACATTGTTCAGCATTTACCGGACTTTCTGTAACAAGATGCTGGAGATATTGATGAATACCACAACACTGTCTGTAAGCTGATAAATAGATTTGATAAGCAACCAAGTTTGATGGTCATTAGACTTACATTTTTTAAGAGGAAACAAACTGATGTAGATACTGACAGATCGTATTACGTAGGTTAGAGTCTGATTTCCGTTTTGATACATTTACAGAACAATTGATCAGAGAACAGTTTGTCTGCCACTGCAAGGACAAGCAAATCAGACAAAAGTTATTGAGTTTGGGCAATCCAACTTTGGATGAGACCATCAAAGTTGCAAAAAGTATTGAGACTTCGTTAGTTTCTTTAAAAGAACTTGATAACAAACCTTTGGAAAGTGTGAATGTGGTAAATGGGGCAATCCTAAACAGAGAACTCAACTCAAATTCTCAAGTGGTCAATGGTTCCAAACCTGGGAGGTTGGACAGCACTGGTCAAGTGGGTAGTAACATGTGTCTGTGGTAATGTATCTCACATCAAGGGTAGAAGATGTCCTGCAGTTAATGTTATGAGCAACTAATGCAAAAACCTAGGTCATTTAGCCAAAGTATGTCTTAAAAGGAAGTCCAACAAAAGGAACGTTGCAGTAGTGTGCAAGTCTGATGATGAATCTGAATCTGAATTTGAAGTTGTCTCTGTGGTGTTGGATGAGAGAATGTGCTCAGAGAACAAACCTGTTGAGGGCAATCCTTTTTTTTTTTAGGGCGGTATTTCTTGTGTGGATTCCCTTGTGGAAATCATTGAGCCTGCTAGTAGACTCAGGAGCCAGGATAAGCATAACTCAAAAATTGTTTGAGGAAACATGGGGTACCAGACAGGTATTTCATCCTGATCATTCTCCCGTGTCATATGAATGCTGCAGGATTGAACTTTTGGGATATTTGGAAGATGAGTTGCAATTTAAGGGCAGGAAAATATGAGGGAAGGTCTATGTAGCTGTAAAGGGCCTCAACATTCAAGGATGGTTTCACCAGGGCCTTTATGGGATGATCCTTCGACCAGGGGAAAGAGAGCAAGGCCTTGTTGTTGATTGTGATGTGGATGCGGGTCAGAAATGGAAGGGTCAATTTCTCGCTGTGTTTGGGAAAGATTTAGGCAAAATTCACTGTTTTAAATAGAAAATCATCACTAAAGAGGGTGCCATCCCCATCAAACATAAACTCAGAGGGGTGCCTTTTAGACAATGAGTTGCAGAGTTTGTGTACTAAAGGCATCATTGAGCCTATAGAGTCTTCATTGTGGCTTTCTACATTGGTGGTCACAAGTAGGAGTGGAGATTTGCGTGTCTGTATGGATTTAAGATCACTCAACAAAGAGATCTGGGTGGATTAACATCTATTGCCAAAAATTGCTGATTTGTTGCAGGTATCAAGGGGGGCAAGTTTTTCAGTAAGTTGGATTTATCCAGCGCCTGCCACCAGGTTGAGCTTCATCCCGAATCACGTCATCTTACTGCATTCACCTTGCCCCTAGGCACTTTTTAGTACCAATGCATGCCTTTTTGGTTAGCGTTGGCAGCTTCTGTTTTCCAAAGAGTTATGTTGAATCTGCTCAAGGGTGTGGATGGTGCCCTGGTTTACCAGTATGACCTTTTAGTCTTTGCCAAGGATAAGGTATCACATGATACAGTTTTGCAGAAATTACTTATTATCTTCAAGAAAAAGGGATTTGTTCTCAAGTCTGAGAAGAGCAGGTTTTGCTGCAGTGAGGTAAAATATTTGGGCCATTTGTTGTCTCAGAATGGCATTAGCCCCAGACCAGGATTAGCAGCTGCATAGTCTCTGTTAGGAATGTGTGAGTACTATTCCAGGTTTACCCTGATTTTGCCACCAAAGTACATCTTACTAGCAATCTTCTTCAGATTGGGGTCAAATGTGACAGGTGCATGGTGTGTAAGGAGGTATTTGATGAATTTAAGTCTACATTGGCAAGCAACAAGGCTCTAAAACCTTTCAATTCTATTTGTTCTTGCTGTATTACAGTTGACGCTAGCCAAGTGAGGTTGGGTGCAACTTTTACACAGAAGATTGATGGCGTAGAGCATACTATTGTGTTTGCATCTAGAGTGCTGAGAGATGCAGAACTCCAATATTCTGTGATTGAGAAAGAGTTACTGGCGTGTTTGTGGGCCATTGGGAAATATCGCCCATATGTCTGGGGTAGGCGGTTTTTGTTACAGACCGATCACAAGCACTTGTCAGCATTCTGAGAGGTGGTGTGAATAAGTGTTGTACTCCCCAGGTATTAAGAATGATTACAAGACTTTTGCAGTACCAATTTGATGTGACTTATATTTCAGGAGGAAGGAATGGAAGAGCAGATTTTCTGTCTCTATTTCCCCTTGAAGTCAATGAGCATGATGAGATCCTTTTGTGTGATTCTTTGAAAGAGGACTGTGAAGATTGTTTGGTTGCGGCCTTAGAGATACCAGAGCTCAATTTAAGTTCAGAGAAGGATTGGGTAACTGCCTTCAAGAACGACCAGGTTCTACAGGACGTGTGTGAACTAGTTAAGTCGGGTTGGCCCTGGGAGAAAATGTTATCTCCTTTGATGCAGCCGTATTGTAAAGTTAACAGTGACATTTCTCTGGACGATGGTATGCTGTTATTTGCCAACAAACTTATACTGCCTCATAGTTTCAGGCATATCATTGTAAAGAAGGCCCATGAAGGCCATTTGAGTGCAACTCTAACAAAAAGTCGGGTCGGGAGGCTTTCTGGTGGCCTGGCATGGATTCTGGTATGAATGGGGTGGTGACTAGTTGTGGTGTGTGTTGTTCTGCTGACAAAAGCCTAATGGTTGCGACTACACCTTTTACGGCTATTGTGTGTCCGGACAGACATTGGGTTAAGCTAGGCTTGTATGTCATGAGACCATATTACTCTTTGCCAGGTGGGTGTAGGTATATTCTTGTTCTCATTGATTATACCTCCAGATGGCCTGAGGTCATGATGGTAAAGGAGCCCAATGCCAGTGTAGTAATTACATTTCTCAACAAGATCTTCATCAGAGAAGGGTTTCCTGAGGTGATTGTAACTGACAATGGGACAGTTTGTGAGCAGTGAGATGGGGTGTTTCTGGAGTTGTATTGTATCATCCATTTAAAGAGTTCTCTCTATCATCCCCAAACAAATGGTTTGGTTGGAAGGATGAACACAGGTGTAGGTGAGTGGGTTAAGTGGGCTAAGGTGTGCAGGATGTGGGCAATGCATTGAGAAGCACGGTTTGGTTTTACAAGCGATACCCCATTCTTCTACCAAGGTGACTCCTTTTGAGTTGCTGAGGGGACGTTTAGCAAACACTTCGTTTAGGCCTGGGTGGAGGTCAAAGTGGCTCAAAACAGAGTCCGATCTCAAACAGTTGATGTTTTTTGTGAAGGAGAATATGACTCGATCACAGGAGAAACAAAAAACGTGGTAAGACAAGAAAGTCGGTGCCAAAGTCGTTCCTTTGGTGCCTGGAGACATAGTCAGAATTAAGTCTTCTGTTCATGTCAAAAAGGGTAAGTACAAGCATGGTAAACCATTCAGGGCTTTGTATGTCAAAGGCAATGCTGTGAAAGTGGAGGGAGGTTATTGGTGGAACCTCTCTAAAATTGTTAAAGTTAAATCCAATTCTGACCATATGCTGGATCAGTGTGAGGAGGCACATGGTTGTGTGTCTCCAAGAAGGAGTTCCAGTGTAAAGGCTATTCCTAGTCATTTCCGAGGCAATTTGTTTTTTCGTGTTTTTGTTTGCGTTTTTTTGTGAAGAAGAAGAGATATGTTGCAATCTTATAGTTACTGTACAAATATATCTTATCCTGCCTCTCTATTGAAACACTTCACATTCCAGAATCTGCTTATGTTTAACCCGGGTTACGTGGACTGGGTGTTTCAAAAGAGTGGTCAGCTGTTGAACTACGGTGGGTTGAGCGGCTGCTTGACCGTGCAGCTGATGCAATAAACTTCTTTTAACCATCACAAAGCGTCTCCGTGACTCACCACAGACTCTCATCACCAAAATAATCTGGAGGGAGGATGTTGAGTCTACTGTGGGGGTGGAGGATTTGGAGACCACTATGGGGGCAGGGATGGAAGCAACACAGGGCAACAGGAAAAGTACACAACAAAGGTGAGAGAGCAACATGGATTGTTGCAGAACACACACATTGACAAAAGAGAGAGCACAATGTGCAATGGGGAGAAGCAAACCGGCAAGAAAGCAATGTAGGGGATAGAAAAGACACACAAGGACAAGCACAACACCGAAGGGGTGGGGACAGTGCCTTCTTAATGCATGGGCACCCTGGGCAGTTGGCCGGGGCCTCGCGAGCGTAGGGGCACCATGCAGAAGAGAATTTAAAACTTATTTTGCATGAAACATTTTTATTCCTGTATGTGTGGTTGTTTAGGCGAGGCCCAGTGCCCTGCTTTGCCTGGGGGCTTATAATGCTGTTAAGACAGCCCAGGGTGGGAGAGAAGCACACAAACAAGTGCAACTTGGAGCACAGTGGTGGGGCGAAGAGAAGTACGAGGGAGAGAGCTTAACCAAAAAGAAAGACTGCGTGAAAAGTAAGCATTGGAAAGACGTATGTAAAGAGGCCGCGCTTCAGTGGCGGGAGATACACAAGAAGAGGAAGTAAACAACACACAACCAGTCTTCAAAGCAGGGTTGACTCTGTTTATCAGTCGCTCTATTAAAATCATACCATGTACTGCAATGAACACTACTTTTTCATATTCCCACTACACAGCATTCAATCTGTAGAAGTTAATCACAAAAGAATACATAGATGCATCATGTGAGGGCAAGCTTCTCAAGAGTAAATAAACTTCCTTGAAAACAAAAGAGTAATGATTTGAAAATGGTTTTTTAAAAATGTGGATCTTTTAGGACAATAGAGAACCCTTTTGAATGAAAGGGTGGCAGTGGTGAGGGTGGTAGTGGTTAGGGAGACCTACCAAAAAGGTAATATAACACCTTAGTGTTGGTGCACCAAATCAGGCGCTATAAGATTAACGTTAACGGTTTGCTCACTTCTGAGTGAATTCCATGACTGCTGAAGGGATCAGTGGAAGACCTTTTGCCTACATGTCCGAATTCTGATAAGGCAGTCAATTTATCATTTGTTGATGGAGCTATTAATAGGCATTAATACATCTGATAATATAAAAGTGAAAAAGCACCAATAGCACATGTACAGGCATTATCTCGGAGAGGGGAACATGAGGGCCATGAGTTAGTCACGGTCGGGAGCTCTTGGAAAATTCCTGCAGGAGGAACGCTCTAATCTGCCCAAGGAATTGCGCTGCAGTTCTCGAGGGATCTCTGAGGACTTTGTCGGCATGCTGTACTTTCCACTATCTATTGTAGCCGCTGGTTTCTTCGCCGTGCTGCACTTGCCATTATACATTGAATTTGCCGGTTCGGAATTCAATCGCCACATGCATTGCATTGGTCACAGAGCCCTGTGAGGAGTTTGCGGAGAGAGTCGCCGGCGTGGCTCAGCTGGAGCGGCCGCATTGTGGTGAGAGTCAGGTTCCCGCGGGGAGGCGGCGGGGGTTCGTTTCCTCGATGCTTCAGCACGGCAGGGCTTCGAAGCAATAGAGTGCATCCAGGAGAGAAAGACAAAGGGCACTTTCTGCATATGAGGCCAGTAAGGAGGAGGGGGAGGGATCCAGTGGAATTAAACGGTGAAGAGGAGGAACATAGGGTGAGAGAACAGGAGTCAGCTACTAGTGTTACTACACAGGAAAGAAAGAAGAAACAGATCTCCCCCCTAATTGCAGAGCAAGCAACTAACAGGTACACATTAAGAAATAGAGGGGTTTGGGGGAAGGAGATTTCGGAAAGCTTTGCAACAGCTAGTTCACATATAAGGCTTTCAGCAACAACATCTACAGACTGTTCTGCTCAATTAAAAAGATCATCTCCGGGAAGTAAGCGAATAAAAGCGGTAAAAGCGGCAAAAATTGGCAGGAAGTTATCTGAGCCTAATAAAATACGAGCTAATGTAAAGAAAACAGCAAAAAAGGACTCAGAGAAAATAAAAGTCACTCCTTCACTTCGCTCTTTCTTTAAAGTGAAAGATCTGGCAGACTACAGGATCTCTTCTACTTTATCTAACGCGAAAGGCAGAACGGCTTCCGGTTTTAGCGCTAAAGAAATTTCCTCATTACAAATATTATTGAAAAACAAATATGGTCCTCTACTCAGCATTGAGGAGAATAAAACTCTCTCCCCTAATCCTGAGAGTTGCAGCCTTGCAGGCATATCTGTACAGTCAATGGCTAGAGCCTCCCTCACACCGAATGAAAACCAGTTAATCTCAACAGAGCTTGAAAATACAATGTCGATAATGTTGGTGGAGATAAGAGAGAGGTTCTCAACATCTGAACTTAATCAAAAGAAAATTCAAGGATATTGCGAAACGATGGAAGAGAAAATCAACAGTCTAATTGACAGGGTAGGGGAGATTGAAATGAAGCAAAAGGAGATCTCAATTAAAGTGGATGCTAATCAAGAAGAGATAATCAATCTGAAGAAGAGCGAAAGAGACATAAGAGAGAAGTTGGAGACAATGGAAAATAATGCCAGAAGAAACAATATTAGGCTCTTAAATGTCCCTGAAGGAAAGGAGGGAAGGGATAATAAAGCATTTGTGGCCTCTCTTCTAAAAGAATATAATCCAAGTATAGAGTCTGGTATTATAGAACAAGACCTTCAGAGAGTACACCACGACCCATTTGTAGCGCGTCCAGGGAGAAAAACGGCAAGGAGGATATTGGTAAATTTCAAAACTTACTCCCTAAAAGAAAGTATTCTGGCAGCAGCCTTAAAAGTAGGATCATACAAGAAAGAAGATTGGTTCTTTCGTATTCGATGGATGATGGATTAAACCCAGATCAGTTGACTGGGGGTGAGTGTTTGTATTGTCAACGCTCCGTCCATCATCCCCTTTGGTTTTTCTTTGTTCGCCCTAAGTTGGCAGGGTATGCTCAGACGAAAGTCCCTTGCTCACTTTGCCACTGGATTCAAGCAAGCCCGACTGAAGACGGCTGTAATGCCAGAAACCTGTACGGGGAAGCTTGATTCCAGTCCAAGGAAGACATGGCTTGGCAGTTCGGGCTGGACCGTTCCCATTAGGCATAGGGTCAGACTGATTTGCATATGGCCATGTCTGAACTAGGGTGGTGGAGTGAGCTAAAGAACAGTGATGGATTAAACCCAGATCAGTTGACTGGGGGTGAGTGTTTGTATTGTCAACGCTCGGTCCATCATCCCCTTTGGTTTTTCTTTGTTCACCCTAAGTTGGCAGGGTATGCTCAGACGTGAGTCCCTTGCTTACTTTGCCACTGGATTCAAGCAAGCCCGGCTGAAGACGGCTGTAATGCCAGAAACCGGTCCTGGGAAGCTTGATTCCGGTCCAGGGAAGACATGGCTTGGCAGTTCGGGCTGGACTGTTCCCGTGAGGCACAGGGTCAGACTGATTTGCATATGGCCATGTCTGAACTGGGGTGGCCGAGTGAGCTAAAGAACGGTGATAGATTAAACCCAGTTCAGTTGACTAAGGGTAAGTGTTTGTATTGTCAACGCTCCGTCCATCATCCCCTTTGGTTTTTCTTTGTTCGCCCTAAGTTGGCAGGGTATGCTCAGACGTGAGTCCCTTGCTCACTTTGCCACTGGATTCAAGCAAGTCTGGCTGAAGACGGCTGTAATGCCAGAAACTGGTCCTGGGAAGCTTGATTCGGGTCCAGGGAAGACATGGCTTGGCAGTTCGGGCTGGACTGTTCCCATGAGGCATAGGGTCAGATTGATTTGCATATGGCCATGTCTGAACTGGGGTGGCGGAGTGAGCTAAAGAACGGTGATGGATTAAACCCAGATCAGTTGACTGGGGTTGAGTGTTTGTATTGTCAACGCTCCGTCCATCATCCCCTTTTGTTTTTCTTTGTTCGCCCTAAGTTGGCAGGGTATGCTCAGACGTGAGTCCCTTGCTCACTTTGCCACTGGATTCAAGCAAGCCCGGCTGAAGACGGCTGTAATGCCAGAAACCGGTCCTGGGAAGCATGATTCCGGTCCAGGGAAGACATGGCTTGGCAGTTCGGGCTGGACTGTTCCCATAAGGCACAGGGTCAGACTGATTTGCATATGGCCATGTCAGAGCTGGGGTGGCGGAGTGAGCTAAAGAACGGTGATTGATTAAACCCAGATCTGTTGACTGGGGGTGAGTGTTTGTATTGTCAACGCTCCGTCCATCATCCCCTTTGGTTTTTCTTTGTTTGCCCTAAGTTGGCAGGGTCTGCTCGGACGTGAGTCCCTTGCTGACTGGGGTGAGTGTTTGTATTGTCCATCATTCCCTTTTAGTTTTCCTTTCGTATTGGTTCAGATGTTGCACGAGAGTCCTTGGATAGGCAGTGGGAACTGGGCAAATACATTCAAGATTTGAGAGATCTAGGGGCCACTGCAAATATCTGTTTCCCTGCTACTCTGCAGGTAATGAGGGACAACAAAATGGATAACTTTAGAGAACCAGAGTAGGTAAAAAAAATTGTTGAGCAGTTTATGGCCAAATCATAATAGAATCTGTAAATAATTATGGGGTAAGAGAGCTCATTGGAGGTATAGAAATACCTTGTGTTAAACGGTGAGGGTTCCCCAATGGGGGTGGGAAGGGTCACATGTAAAAATGCACATAATAATTCAAGGTACACAGGGTGGGGGAGCATATGGGAAAAAATTCAAAACAAATTGTGTCCTGAATGTTTGATGCAGAAGCTTTTTTCTTATATATATTTGGTCATCATTCAGTCCTTTGTTTTTTGTCAGAAGGGGAGGAGGTTAGGGATGGTGGGGAGAGGGGGGAGGAAAAGAGAGAAGAAAGTTTACTTCAATAATCAAATGGTAGCCCTAAATAATAAAATAATCTTAAACGTGCTATCATGGAACGTGAACGGATTGAGAGTGACAGCAAGGCGGAATACAATGTTGGAATATTTGAAGATTAGGTAGGCAGACATTATCTTTATTCAGAAAACACACTTGTTGAGAGAGGAATGGTCGGATATTCTTAAATCCCAATCCTGGATAGAACACTGTATATGCACAACACAAACAGCAACAGTTAAAGGGGTAGCAATATTTTTTTTAAAGTCTGCACATTGTACTATAGCTGAAGTCAAGGTTGACTCTCAAGGTAGATGGGTAATAGTTAGGCCTAAAGTACAAGGTGTTTGGATAATTTTGGTTTCATATTATGGCCCTAATCTGGATGGCCCGTTATCCATTTGTTCATTTATGCCCCATTTATTAGAATTTAATGACATAATTATTATGGGAGGCGATTTTAATAGCATCCTTGACCCAGGTAAAGATACCACCTCAAAAAAATGTAGCACATTAACATTGAAAATGAGAACTGCACTAAAGTTATTTATGCAGGAACTTGGGTTAGTAGACATATGGAGTTTGCAAAATAAAAGAAGGGAGGGAGAAAAGAGCAATCAAATCAGGGATTTCACATTTCACAACAAAAAGTATGGGCATCGATCAAGGTTCGATTTTTTTTTACCTCTAGTAAAATCAATAAGCAGGTCAAGAAAGTAAAACATGTGCCGGAACATCTATCCGATCATTCGTCAATACTATTACAGTTCTATCTTTCAGGTAAATCATCGGAGTCACTTTGGACACTTAATCGCTCGCTTCTTTTGGAACCCTTAATAGTAGAATCAATAATAACACAGACAAAAGAAATTTTCGTTTTTAATTATGGCACGGCCCCTATAAATAAGGTTTGGGATACGAATAAAGCAGTGCTCTAATAAGCCTAAATGCTAGGGAAAATAAGGAAAGGAAAATAGAACTCACCTCCTTAGAAGAACAAATAAAGGAGTTTCAAGAAGCCTTGGCTCAGGTCTCAGATGTAAATATAAAACCATTGATTGAAGCAGATTTAGCCAACGCTAAAACAAAATTAGCTGAGTACTTAGAGATAAGGTTGAAAAAGAGATGGGAAGCAAGGAAAACTAGCGAATTATGAATATGGGGAGGGAAGGGCAAGCTCTTGGCCTCAAAATCTAAAACAGATAGAGCCAAGAACAATATAAAGGACATGAAAAATCAAGTTACAGGTGATATAATAATAGAAGACCTTTATACAGAAGACTTAATGCAAAACAAAGAACAGACTGTGTCCTTTTTGAACGATATAAAACGGCCACAGTTAAGTAGTGAAAATAGAAGAATTATCAGCTCCAATAACACTGGAGGAAGTTCACCGCTCAATTAAGAATTTGAAAAAGAGTAAAACTACTGGACCCGATGCTATACCTAATGAGTTATACTTTCTATTCAGGGAAATCTTGGCTCCAGTCCTGCTGGATCTCTTTAATTCAATATACATCTCAAAACAAGACTACCCTCTTTCATGGGATAGAGCAACTATAGTTATTCTTCTCAAACCCAACAAAAATCCAAGAATATGTGAATCTTATTGCCTGATTTCACTGCTTAATAGTGATTATAAAATCTATACACAAATCATGAATAAGAGGTTGGAGCAAATGATGGGTACAATTCTTCATAGCGATCAGAAGGGATTCATGAAAGGGAGGCATTTGGAAGATCTGACCCATGAATTAATCGGGGCAATAGATCTTGCCATTGACCAAAAAGCCTCTGTCTATAATAACCTGCGATGCTGTAAAAGCATTTGACAGGGTCAATTGGCTTTTTCTCCATGAGGTAATCAAACATTTTAATTTGGGGGAAGTCTTTGGCTCAGTAATTAAAGCTTTATATGGGAATCCAAATGCCGGGGTCTTGGTAAACAGCTCTCTTTCTAACAATGTACAAATAAGAAGAGGGACTCGACAAGGTTGTTCACTCTCTCCCATCCTTTTTAACATGTATATAGAACCACTGGCTATCAAATTAGGGCATGCAAAAATATCCAACCTTTCTCTTGGAATAACTGGGAAAAAAAGATCGGGCTTCATGCTGACGATCTTATGATTTTTACAAAGCATCTAGATCCGATATTATCTGTTATCTGGGAAACTTTAGATAACTTCGGTACAGTATCAGGCTATTCTATCAATCCTTTAAAAATTGAAATTATGCAGTGGAACACCACCTTTCAAAGTGAACTTGTTAAAAAGAAGATTAGGTATTTAGGGATTGAACTGGTACAAAACCGTGATTCCTTACCGAAAGTAAATTTTGACCAGGTCACTTCTAAAGTTAAAAAACAATTGCAGCAATGGGAACATTTACCTCTATCCTACCTCGGTAAATCAAATCTACTTAAAATGCCTATTTTACCAAAGTATACCTTTATTTTTAATGCAATTCCATTAGAATTTAAGCCAGAATGGATTAAAAAAGCACAAGGAGAATTGTCAAGCTTCATGTGGGGTAGGAAAAGGCCCAGAATTGCATAGAGGAAATGTAGTGAAAAGACAGAAAAAGGAGGTATAGTAAGCCCTGACTTACTACAATATCAAAAAGCCTTCCTTTAAAAAATCTTCAGACAATTATTTAAAGATTCAAATCATTATACAACTATGTTTCGTGCCTTGACATACGGAGCTCCTGATCTTGCTAATCATTTTTTATATAAGCTTGGCGACCCTAAATAAAAATAAAAAATTTGACTAAACAGTCTTTATTCGGCCTGCAAATTCTGGTACCAAATCAAGAAATGATTACAAATTCCATATTTTAGTTATCATGCACCAATAAGGCATTCGCCAGGAACCCCTACATGTCTGCATGTTTTGGCAATCCCCCTAGGGGAAAGAGGAATATGCAAATGGGGTCAATTACTGGAGGGAACACAACTAATTTCTTGGCGGAAATTTCGAGAGATCATAGAAAATGCGGTTTCTCGCTTTAAATACTGCCAATTATCAAGTTGGGCTAGAACCTTGAAACAAGGGACGATCTATAAGGAGTCTCAGGAGTCTAAAATAGCACTGCAGCCAAGATTTAAAAAAGAGATTTCGGCATAGTAGTGGATATTGGTACAATCATTAGAAGATCCAAATACATGGCAAGTGGAAACTTGGAGGAGGGAGCTACCGGAGCTGTATTTAGAATCTTTATGGCAAGTATCTATATCTCATCAATGGTATTGCGTGAAATCTGCACCATTAAAGAAAAAACACTTTTTAACCATACATAAGGCATATTAGACGCCCCGAAAGTTGGTGAAAATAGGTTGGCAAACGGCGAGGAAATGCCAGAAATGTGGTGAACCTAATGCAGATGAATCGCATATGTTCCGGTGGTGTCCCTCTATTCAAGAATTTTGGCAGAAAGTTGGTGAAATCTTGTCAGAATTTGTGGGTCATGAAGTTAAGGTGAGCTTGGCATTGGTTATATTTGGGGTAATTCCTGAAGAAGAATATACTGGTAACATGTCTAAACACTTAAAGGCTCTTATTTCTGTTTTGATCTTGTTAACACGTAGAGAATTATGCATCAAGTGGATTTTAAATAGTCCACCTGTAGAGTCTGAATGGATAAATTTGATTCATAGGATAGCTAGAATGGACAGAGGAACGAGCTCCAATAAGAGAATTACATTTTGGAGTATTTGATATAGGTGGGCTGAGAAGGCTATCCTTTCATAACAGTTAAAAATCTTCTATTATACATACAAATGTAGTTAGTTATTATTTTCTCTTTTCTCTTTTTTCTCTCTGATTTCTCTTCTCTCTCTTCTCTGTATCTCCTCCCCTTACTCTTTTTTTCTGTTTTTCTTTATAACATTGTAAAATGATAATTGTAAATACAATGATTAAGCATCAGTAAACACATGACATTCTCCGGTTATGGGTTTCTTCAAGAAGGATTGGTCACCCTTGGAAGAGAATCTAAGTAAGAGCCTGTGATAAGGGAGATAAGAGAACACCGACTTTGGAGCGAAAGATCCCGCGATGGTAACATTGCGTCCCTTATGGAGAGAGCGGGACTTGTTTCTCGGGGATAGTGAAGGAAAAAGGTTGGTTGCCTCTTTTTTCTCCATTCGCATACTGATCAAACATATGAGGGCAAAAAAAAATAGCATATGTACAGAAATAAACAAATGTTATTTGTTTAGAAGGTGCGCCAAACTAAATGAGCTATAATTACTATCACAAACACACAAACTGCAGCTGGTGCGCAAACTCACAGAGCTATTATTGGTTTTGTAACCTGTAACAGTGGATTACATACAAGCGCACCCACCTGTTGCAAGTGCACAAATTTGCCGTGTTGTCCTATACGTGATCTACACTGACATACTGATCTCTGCAGCCAGCACATCAACCCAGTGAGCTGTCTGCTGTAGGCCTGACATAAAACATAGCCAGTTAGTTTTGGGTGCTTAAGTGTGAGGAGAGGGTGGAGGGGAATACCCTTGTGTCACACCTTGTCCCACCTGTTCTTCAGGAAGCCAAATGCAGATTTTAGAAAATCACTAATGAATATGCAGTTATTAAAACAATAATAACACTACGGTGGGGTTAGGGCCCAAGGGAATTTAAAGACCAAGCTTTGACATGTTCCCTCATATACCTTAAAAACACAAAAGTATCAAAGGGTCCAAACCAACAGTCAGAAAGTGATAAGGACGCTCAACAACAAACACTATGTTTGTCCTCAACTCAAAGGTGAGTTTCCAATCCGGGACACTGGGTTAATAAAAGGTACCCATCAGTCACCACACGGAACCGCCCTTCATCATTTGGGATCCCTCTTAAACCAAAGAGTGGCACACCTATCTTTGACAGATGAGGATAGAGTGGAAATGAACCACATCTATCAAGCTAGGTGTCAGAAGAGTCTTAGCCCTCTATATCAGAGTTCAGGAATGAAACGAGGTGACTAATGTTGCAGTGCAAAAGAAAGGTGAAAGAAAAGTGTGTTAAAATTGGGTGAGGGAGTACTGAAAGAATTTATTCTGGTGCTACCTACTCCTCCAATATTAAAAGAATCACAGGCAGTATACAGATATAACTGCCTAGGAGTTAATAGAGGTCAACATGTTTCAGCAATTTGTGGACAGTTGCGTCCTTGCTTTCTTCAGGACCTATGTGATTACCGCTACTGCAAGTGTCAAGAACAAAAATAAGAAAAACGTGTGATTCCTTTACTATTTAGGGAATCTTTATCAGACAAAATACGAGATCACCTGACTCATTAGGTGTCCCCTCTTCGTCCTTTCTTGTGAACTGTGTGTTTCACTATGAACAAGGAAGAGAACAACAAAGTAAATTGGAGGAGAGACATAATATCACAAAGACAACAGGAAGTGTAAAACAAAAATGTAAATACACTTAGTATTCGAAGGATATACAAAGGAACTCATTGTTTGAGTATTAATTTATCATTATTAAGGATATAAATTTTATAATCCAAATGATCAAGCTCCATCTTACCAGTGTCATAAGAAAGAGAGACCTCACCCCTCCTGGCTGCGGCTCAGGAAATGAGTGAAGCACCGCTCTGATAAAAAAAAGGAGGAAAATATGCAGTAAACTGTACAGTTACTCCTTCGGTATCAAACTAAAGATTACTAGTGCACAGAAAATATGTGTTATAAATGTATTTTGCTAGCGCTAATTTGTTCAATGTTCTGTGCTTCTGGGGACTGGGCTTGGCAACCTACCTACCTGCTTCCTTACGCTCTTGACCCCGTTCCACCCCGGCATTGTGCCGTTTGTGCGGAGGGTCGTTCAGCCGAGCGCCACGTCCTGCTCCTGACACCACTTCCGCCCTGCCTCTCCACCTTGCAGGTTAGCGGTCTAGTGGTTCACTTTCCGGCCAGTATAACATGGCGGCCTGGCGGAAGCGCAGCGGACGAGTGCAGCGGGAGCACCGACTTCGCGCCGAAGTTGCTCCTAAGTTAAACCCGTCTGTGCCCATCCGCGGCCGGCCGCGTCCAGCGGCCACCCACCATGCTCATCGCGTCACGTATTCCTCCAGGGATCTGTTCTCCCTCCAACATCCTGGCCCCCTTGACCTCCGCGCCGTCGGCACTGCTCAAGACTGCGGCATCTTGAAACCTCACTGCTCCCCCTCTAGTACACCCGACGTGCTTATTCCCATCATCTGTAACAACTTCTCCACCTTACCACCCGCTGACGGCCCACCAGCTCCCGATTCCATCTCAGTTGTTTACCTTAACACCCGCTCGCAACAGTAATATCGATATTATTCTCCTCTCGGAGACTTGGTTAACGGATGACTCTACCCCCGACATCCTCGCCGCTATCCCCTCGGGCTACTACATCTTACAGTCCAACAGGGCGGCGGGCAGAATGGGTGGGGGGCGTAGCTGCTATCCTCCGCTCCCAATACAATTTCACAAACCTGGAAACCACCACCATCCCCAACACCGACATCCTTATGCTGAAATTCATTTCTCCCAAGTTCTCCTTTATCTGTGTTCTTGTTCACCGTCCCCCGGATAACATGTCTCTCTTCCCCCATCAATTTGGCGACCTCATCTCTCGGTTAGTTATTAACTCCGCCAAAATCCTCATTATTGGCGATTTTAACTACTGGCCGCTGGATCCCCGGGAAAGCAGTCTCTCTGCAGAATTCACAGATTTGCTGCTTGGCTTAAACTGTAAACAGCACATTTCAGTGGCTACCCATACCAAAGGTCACACTCTCAACCAAGTATGGACGGCCAATTTTGACATCTCCCCTCCCCTAGTCTATCCCTGCACCTGGTCGGATCACTTTTTTATTTCCTTCTCACTGAAGCTTGTTCTACTCCAGCGCCCCTTACTCACTACCAACTTCACTGCACGGAATCGGAAGCGAGCCGATATTTCTGAATTCCACTCCATCTTACTCACCACAACCCCCAGTGACACGACCATGACATCTACCCAAACAGACGTCCTCGACCAATGGTTAAAACAATCGAGTGATGTGGTTGCCCCGCTGAGAACCACTAAAACTAAACGCCCGCACAATGCTCAGCGCTGGTTCACAGACCAACTAAAACTGGACAAATTAGCTCTCAGACAAGCTGAGCGCCGTTGGAGGCGTAACTATGACCCCTTATTAAAAACTGTTTATGTTGATCTACTAAAACTTTACAAAAAATCAATTTTATCGGCCAAAACTTCCCACTTTTCCCAGAAAATTCTTAGCTCAGCCTCCAAAACCAAGGATATTTTTTCTATTGTAGAAGAACTCTCCCTCCGCGACCGCGTCACTGTTCAACCCCAACCTTCACAGGCCCTTCTTGACTCCCTTAATTCTTTTTTTATTGACAAGATCACACCATCAAAAACAATATCCCTCTTCCCTCCTCGTCTACTGCTTGCTCCTTACCTCCCATGAATCTCTGCTGCTTTAATGAGTTTCCCTCCATCTCCCTGACAGAGTTCACGTCTTTGCTACATGCGGTCAGCTCAGGTTCACCCAATGACTGCTGTCCCCCTCAAATCCTGAAAGCCGCCTTCTTGGCTTGTCCGGGCCCCCCGTTAGCACTCCTCAACAACTCGCTTGCCACAGGTTCTGTCCCTGATGCTTTCAAACAGGCAGTTGTTGTTCCTATACTCAAAAAGCACGGCGCTGACCCATCTGTCCTGAGTAACTATCGGCCAATTTCCCTCCTTCCCTATCTGGGGAAGGTTCTGGAGACTTATGTCACCCGCTGCCTCAGCACTTTCATTGAAGAGCCTTCTTTTTTAGATGACCAGCAAGCCGGGTTTAGACCGGCCCACTCCACGGAAGCTGTCATTGTGGCTGCAATGGATGTGCTGAGACAAGGCGCCGATAAGAACCTGTCTCAAGCTCTTGTCCTATTAGATCTGTCGGCTGCTTTTGACACGGTCGATCATGCCATCTTGATCGACCGTGTCAGAAACGCGGGCATTCAGAGCCTGGCTTTAACATGGATCAGTTCCTTCCTGCACCAGCGCTCCCAGTCGGTTCATTTATCCACTTTCTCTGCCCCCTACTCCTCACTTTCCTGTGGTGTCCCTCAAGGTTCTGCTCTGTCGCCCCTCTTATTTAATCTCTATATGCAACCCCTTATAGCTTCTCTCTGTCACACCCCTGTCACTATTTATAATTATGCGGATGATTTACAGTTAATTTTTCCTATCGACTCCTCCCCTTCTTCCTGTGTCAACTTCCAATCCACTCTGCTTGCCATCTCGGAGTGGATGCATTTCAGCCAGCTGAAGCTCAATCCCAGAAAAACGGAGTTGGTGCTGACAGGAGGGTCCTCCAACCTCTGGAGCTCCAGCTTCTGGCCTTCCTCTCTTGGCCCCCGACCCTGTCCTGTCAATACGGTGTAGAGCCTCGGTGTTATCATCTCTAGTGATTTATCTATGAGGCCTCAAATTAATGCTGTTACTTCTTCCTGCTTCTACAATCTGCGCAGGATCTGCAAAATTTGCAGGTTTCTCACTACTGAGGCTCTTACACTTGTCATCATGGCCCTTATCACCTCCCGTATTGACTACGCCAACTCCCTGTACGTGGGGATCCCTGCTTACCACCTCCATCGGCTTCAGCTGGTACAAAACCAGGCGGCCAGACTGGTCTTTCAACAGCCCAAGCACCAACACGTCTCGCCTCTGCTGAGGCGATTGCACTGGCTTCCAGTCGCCTCTCGATGCATTTTCAAACTGGGCTGCACTGTTTTTAAGTCACTCCTCGCCCTTGCCCCAGCTTTCACCTCCATCAGTCTCAAGCGTCACATTCCCTCAAGGCATCTCCGGTCCTCCACACATAATCTCCTAATCGTCCCCAGGTTCAAATGCAAAAAGCACGGAGGCTCCTGCTTCTCCTTCCTGGCCCCCACAATCTGGAACTCCCTTCCGACTACAATCCGTCTCTGTCCCAGTTACACTTGTTTCCGTAAGCTACTTAAAACGCATCTGTTCCAGCTAGCCTACGATTATTCCTCGTTGCTTATCTCCTCCGCTTTTGTCTATGAGCGCCATGAAACCGACTGGTGACCGTGCGTGGTAGAAATAATTTTAACATAACATAACATAACAAAGATGAAAAGACATTAAATAAACGCCCCGACCATATACACATTTGTTTGGTTGTAAAAGGGACGTATTAAGTTTGAAAGTTACACTGCCTCTACAACATCTCCATAGTCCCCGCGAATGCGAGGCGTGTGAGAAAATGAGTAATCATGATCCCAAGCTTAATAAACGCTGTCATAACAACAACACTGGCGAGTCCCGCCTATTGTTATCTTTACTACCATCCAATGTGGAGATAGCTTTCAGTACACTATCAACCAATGCGGGACCGTTTTTATCGACCCACGTGACCATTCTGTCCAATGGCTTGCCAGCTTTTATAGCCGGTGCGCTCCCTAGCCCGGTACCTCCCCAGCCAGCTTGGATGCCGGCAGAGAAGTACCGACGGATAGGTAAGTGCCCCGCTTTCTTTATTGGGAACAGTCCTACTGCTTTTTGGCTTATTTGAGCATACTTACAACAAATTGCTGGATTCCTTTACCTCCATTGTTCTAACAGTATTTTACGGGATCATGATTGCTCGTTTTCTCACACGCATCGCATTCGCGGGGACTATGGAGATGTTGTAGAGGCAGCCCAACTTTCAATCTTGATACGTCCCTTTTACAACCAAACAAATTTGTATATGGTCGGGCGTTTATTTAATGTCCTTTCATCTTTTCTGTGCACTAGTAATCTTTGATACCGAAGGAGTAACTGTACAGTTTACTGCATATTTACCTCCTTTTTTTATCAGAGCGGTGCTTCACTCTTTTCCTGAGCCGCAGCCAGGAGGGGTGAGGTCTCTCTTTCTTATGACACTGGTAAGATGGAGCTTGATCATTAGGATTATAACATTTATATCCTTAATAATGATAAATTAATACTCAAACAATGAGTTCCTTTGTATATCCTTCGAATAATAAGTGTATTTACATTTTTGTTTTACACTTCCTGTTGTCTTTGTGATATGATGTCTCTCCTCCAATTTACTTTGTTGTTCTCTTCCTTGTTCATAGTGAAACACACAGTTCACAAGAAAGGATGAAGAGGGGACACCTAATGAGTCAGGTGATCTCGTATTTTGTCTGATAAAGATTCCCTAAATAGTAAAGGAATCACACGTTTTTCTTATTTTTGTTCTTGACACTTGCAGTAGCGGTAATCACATAGGTCCTGAAGAAAGCAAGGACGCTACTGTCCACAAATTGCTGAAACATGTTGACCTCTATTAACTACTAGGCAGTTATATCTATATACTGCCTGTGATTCTTTTAATATTGGAGGAGTGGGTAGCACCAGAAAAAATTCTTTCAGTACTCCCTCACCCAATTTTAACACACTTTTCTTTCACCTTTCTTTTGCACTGCAACATTAGTCACCTCGTTTCATTCATGAACTCTGATATAGAGGACTAAGACTCTTCTGACACCTAGCTTGATAGATGAGGTTAATTTCCACTCTATCCTCATCTGTCAAAGGTAGGTGTGCCACTCTTTTGTTTAAGAGGGATCCCAAAGGATGAAGGGCGGTTCCGTGTGGTGACTGATGGGTACATTTTATTGACCCAGTTTCCCGGATTGGAAGCATACCTTTGAGTTGAGGATAAACATAGTGTTCGTTGTTGAGCGCCCTTATCACATTCTGACTGTTGGTTTAGACCCTTTGATACTTTTGTGTTTTTTAAGTTATTAAAACAATAACGAAAACTTTAGTTGGAACCATGTCTCGGTGGGGGTTGAACTTCCCTTCTTTGTGTATTGACAGAAGGCAGACATGGTATTTGCAAAACAACTGTTTATTTAAGTTGTGTAGAGCTGCATTGTATGTGAGGACTTAATTGTGCGTGTGTGTTTCGCTCTGCATTTTTCCTTCGTTTTAGGCTCTGGGAGGTGACCCAAGCAGAAGAATGAAAACCATAGGCTGCAAAGGTTGATAGACAGGATGCAAGTTTATTTTAAATGAAAGCAGACCACATGTGATATTTTTAAAAGATGCAAGCACATCTGCGACACTGTGTTCTGTGAACATTGCACATTTGTGAAGTGTGTGTCGCTAATAAGATTGAAGTACCACGGACGCACATGCATGCAAATTTAATTTAAAATAATTTACAAAAGTAGAACGGTGAGTGAACAAAAGGAAAAAGCTGACAGGATATACAGTATGCCTTTGTTAAATCCGGGCATATCTTGATGTTTTCAGTTGATGTATTTGTGGTGGACAGAAGTAGCGACGGGCAACACTGTATTTGTGTAGGAGGGCAGAAGCAGCGACGGGCGCGAAGCCACCATTTTAAAATAAAGTTACATCACTCGGCTCCATAGTCAAGCCACCCGCTGCGCGACTCTCACAAGTTCCTGCAGAGCTCGGACAAGCCGATAATTTTGTTTTTTGGAGAGCGCCAGTGTACACTGTGATAGGGAAACATCGCGGGTGAAGAACTGCTGCATGCAAATATAATTTTTTTTAAAGCCTCTGGTAAATCCTGGTGTAGTTTGATGTTTGTTCTGGTGCATTTGTGTTGATTGTGGGGGGACACAATAACAGGCGCAAACCAACCATTAAAAAAAAAGCCACCAGCCCCGTAGTGCAGCTCACCTACCGCAAACAGTTTTTCCTCGCCTCTCATCTCACAAGTTTGATAAGCGGAAGAGTTTGTTTTCTGGAGAGCATGGAATGTGGGCAGTCCTCGCACAAATATAATAAAAAAATAAATACTATGCCTTTTATAAAGGTGGGCGGAAACAGCGAGGGTTGATGTAAAATACATGAAAATGGGCACCCTGCTCAAAGCGTCGTGCCAGTCCACATAAAAGTGAGTTAAAAAAAAACACATGAGAGCATGAAATAAACAAGCGTGGTACCGAAAGTGAAAGAGGACCACGCTGCAGCCGGAGCATGGGGATCTCTTGTCATTATGGGGCCATTTTTTTTAAAAACACATGGCCCCATAAAGATCGAGAAAGTGCTTCACAACAGCCGTGAAGCAGGTGACCCAGTCCAGATCGCAGGCCAAAGGGTGGCAACCAAAAACCCTCATTTCCAATGGCAGGCCACCGTTTAGCATAAACGGTGACGCTGGCCAATGGAAATGAGGGGCAAGGCTTCAGGGCCCTCTACTGAAACTCCTCATTAATAATAAACCTCGCCGAGCAAGCTGCACAGCAACGCTAGGCGAGACCTAAAAACAGGCACTGCGATCAAGGGTGGGAGAAAACACAAGTTTTCAGTTGCTTGCTAACATCATTATAGGAAGTTAAACTCGCAATATGGAGGGGCAGAGTGTTTCACAATTTGGCCATTGCCTCAGAGTATGAATGACCACCCTATCTGGTTCTCTGAAATCTCAGAATGTTCACCTTACTCAGAGTGGACACTCTGAGCTGTCTCTTAATGGATTACCAGTGGAATGCTGTCCTCAGGGGTATTGGCTCCTGGTGGCGAAGGGCCAAATGGGCCATACATAGTGCTTTAAAAGTCACCTGCTTCCTAACTGGCAGCCAATGCAGGGAGCATAATCCTTCCCTGGCAGAAAGACGTTTGGACACATCAAAAATCAAACGGGCTGCCGTCTGTAGTATGTTGACTGATGGCACGGACAGATTCAACATTCCAGGAGTGCTGTGCCTCTTTGATCACCTGGCATCGAATGGTATCTGCAACGGCAACTAGAAAGCTGCGGCCCGTGCAGGTAGGAGCAGTGGGGCCGGGTTGGGGGTTTGGGGATTCAACAGGCAACCACGAGGAGAGGGAAAGTTAAATAAATAATTAATTTTCCCTCGTTGTCGTCTGTTGAAATCTCTCCCACCCTGCCCCACCGCTCTTACCTGCACGGGCCATGGTTGCAACTAGAGCTGATCCCATACTATGACCACTCTAAAAACAAACCATTCTACGTGGGTTCCAAAAGGTCCTGGGTGGTGATCAACTTGGCCAATTCTTGGGTAATATATTTTTCAAAAATGTTGGCTGGCGCAGGGAGGAGCAAGATCGGGCGTAGATTTTAAGGGGCAGATTTACAAGTCCCACAGGCCGCCGGTGCATTACATTGTGTGACGCACCGGTGGCGCAGCCTGCTAAGGAATATTTACAAGCACAGGTAAAGTCACCCTACGTGACTTAACCTGTGCTTGTAAATATCACCCCTGTTTATGCAGCACTTTGGGTGTTAGGGGCGGGACATGGGTGTTGCTGTGGGTGTTCCCACACAACACTCATGTCCACTGATGCAGTTCCAGATTTAGGAGAAATCGTAAACCTGGAAATGCATTAGTTTGCTGCGCCACCATAGAGTTAGCCAAGCGAAACGAGGAGAAATGTTTTAATTTCTCCTCGTTTTTTCCTCTTTCAATGTGTGCTGCATTCTACAGCACGCATTGAAAGAGGAAAATGCCTGCAGTGATTGCTTTTGTGCAGGAAGAGGCCCCTTCCTTCACAAAAGCAATCTCCCCATGGCGCAGGCATCCTTGCACCATGGTGCAAGGGTGCCTGTGCCGGCGCATGCCAGCTGTTTGTGCGCCAGCGCTGGGGAGAGCACAGGAATGCGACATATCATTGTAGATATGTTGCATTCCTGTGCTCTGAAAGTGCCACAGCGTGGCGCAGCCAAAGGGCTTGCGGTGCAGCGCTGCGGCATATTCTTGTAGATCTGCCCCTACATGTCTTCTGAATCCCCATTTGGTTTCTTTTTGAGGAGGATAACTCCATCCTACTTCCAGAGTGGTTGAAACACTCCCGATGTTATTTTCTGCTTAGAAGCTTTTCCCAGGAACGATTGCAATCTGATTTGGTACAAGCTGTAAGACTTTGGGAGGACATATTCATTTTTTAAAACAACACACATTTGCCTACGTTCTGAAATAACGTTACATTAAAACGGCTTCTCAACAATGCTTCAATAAAGAAGATTAACATTAACAGCTTGTTGAAGTAGCAGAAACGTACATGTATTTGCAGAAAAAAATCAAACTCTAGTGGGGTCATTTGTGAGGTTTTTGTTGATAAAAGCTGCGGTAAGAAAGTGAAACATGCAAAAGTGACAGAAAAAAATAGGCTAAACTTGGAACCATTTAATGAGGTTGGAAAAACAAAATAAGCCTTTCTTTATACTATTCTCATAGCATAATAAAGGGGCTTTGTTTAGATGGAAGAGCAGCATGTCAGGGTTTTACCCAGTGGCGGCTGGTGACATTTGAAAGTAGTAAGGCGTAAATACTGCACTGTGGCGAGCGAGTGCAGCAAGCGAGGCCGAACCACCTATGAGAACATTTTGAAAAAAGAGTGGGCAAATGGTGCATTCTCAAGTACATTTGAGAAAGAGTTGGCTTGGCGAATACATCTCTGGGAGTAGCCAGACAAGTCTCTTTGCACTTGCACAGATACATCTCTCTCCCTGCATTCACATAGGCACAGTCACCCTGCACTCATAGACCCATTACTCACCCTTCCCTGACACATTACTAAGCCAGCATTCACCCATCCACATCACTGACTCTGGACTCACACAGGTACACTGCTCAACCTGCACTCACACAGACATCACTCACCCTGGACTCACACAGGCACACTGCTTCCCCTGCACTCACACAGACATCACTCACCCTGGACTCACAAAGGCACACTGCTCCCCCTGCACTCACACAGACATCACTCAACCTGGACTCACACAGGCACACTGCTCCCCCTGCACTCACAGAGACATCACTCACCCTGGACTCACACAGGCACACTGCTCCCCCTGCACTCACACAGACATCACTCACCCTCGACTCACACAGGCACACTGCTCCCCCTGCACTCACACATACATCACTCAGCCTGGACTCACACAGGCACACTGCTCCCCCTGCACTCGCAGAGACATCACTCACCCTGGACTCACACAGGCACACTGCTCCCCCGGAACTCACACAGACATCACTCACCCTGGACTCACACAGGCACACTGCTCCCCCTGCACTCACAGAGACATCACTCACCCTAGACTCACACAGGCACACTGCTTCCCCTGCACTCACACAGACATCACTCACCCTGGACTCACACAGGCACACTGCTCCCCCTGCACTCACACAGACATCACTCACCCTGGACTCACACAGGCACCCTGCTCACCCTGCACTCACACAGGCATCACTCACCCTGGACTCACACAGGCACCCTGCTCACCCTGCACTCACACAGGCATCACTCACTAGGGTTCACACAGGCACACTGCTCCCCCTGCACTCACACAGACATCACTCACCCTGGACTCACACAGGCACACTGCTCAACCTGCACTCACACAGACATCACTCACCCTGGACTCACACAGGCACACTGCTTCCCCTGCACTCACACAGACATCACTCACCCTGGACTCACAAAGGCACACTGCTCCCCCTGCACTCACACAGACATCACTCACCCTGGACTCACACAGGCACCCTGCTCACCCTGCACTCACACAGGCATCACTCACTAGGGTTCACACAGGCACACTGCTCCCCCTGCACTCACACAGACATCACTCACCCTGGACTCACACAGGCACACTGCTCACCCTGCACTCATGCACTCACACAGACATCACTCACCCTGCACTCACACACACATCACTCACCCAGTAGCCCACTTAAGCCGCCTGCTAACTTCCTTTCGAGTGAGGGGGCATCCTGTCACGTCACCAGGAGCAAATGCAAAGCAGTTCCCTTCAATGCCAGGGACTATGTAAATCTGTTCTGACTTTCAGCCATTGTTTTGCTTTAAGATTAATGCGGGCCCAGCAGCAAGGTTATACACTAATACACCACACACACAAACACTGAACCTGCACTTGCATATAAAAAACAAAGGACGCAGTGAATAAAATAGGTTCTGAAAAAAATATTTTAAAGTAGCTAGCTATACTATTACAGCGAGAAATCCAACCAACTGTAAATGAGGCTAAAAGGCCAAATATTTGTGTCAGGGAGCTAATTCGCCAGCACGCCAGGTGGTGTTTTGGGAGACAAGTCTGGGGCGGATGCACAGGGCCAGAGTCAGAGTGCATGAATAAGCACATCTACAAGGCAAAATAGACGTGTCAAAAGCAGGCCTGGGAAACATGCGCATTTAATGGTGCACCCGGGGTGAAACAGAGCCTCGCTATCAGTCAAACATCAGTGTGAGCGCACTTTAGCCCAGCCGGCGCCGCATGGAAGGTTGGGGGAATCTCCTATTTTGGGTGTCCTGGTCTTTGACACACAGTTGCGTGAATCTTTCGTCCGTCCAGTCTGTGCTCAGAACCAGCCTGAGCCGCTTTGTGACAGCAACTCCGGGACTGCAGGACGACAAGGGGTAAGCTGAACAGCCTGCAGCTAGCTCTCTAGGTGAATGCACCCCCTGCAGAGATCTACCCTGTAGATCACAGGTTTCCGCCCAGCAGGATTGCTTAATCGTTCATCCAGGGCTGAATAGAGGGTTGACATTGCGGTTGCGTAATAGGCGCATCCATTATTAAAGCGCCTTGATACTTGGGTGATAAAAGCGCTCAAAGAGCTTTGGTTTATTGGAAAGGAACAAAAGACTGAGTCCATCGGTATAGAGACCAATGTTCTTCTCAACAGCATGCTTATAACAACAACAGATTGATTCTGCCTTTAATAAAAACACAATCTCTCACTTGAAGTATGTTTGCGAGCGCTTGTTAAAAAAAATTACGAACACATCGGAACCAAAATATATTGCACCAGATTAATCACAATAATATTTCAGGTTATATAAGTTATACATCCTAGTTGTTTATTACTCTATGGACCTAAATGATCTCGGTGTCCTATGTGCTGTTTATTGCACTTGAAAATAATGTGAACGGAAACATCCAGATTTTAAAAGCGTTCTTCACTACCTTAATGACCACTACCACGCCCAGATATTGTCAATGGGTTTGTGAAGAGGGTACTGGCCTAGAGGGCACGTGCGTCACCAGAGAGTCCGAGCAAGGGAATAACAGCAACTTAAAAAAAAATGCTAAATGAATGCCATTGCCACGGTTCTGCTGTTTCTAAGTGCTGCACTGCACATAGATATCAGATGTCAATGTTACCCAAATTAAGGTACTCACACTGTACCTGCCTCAAAAGGATGAAGGCTGAGTGTATCTCGCCTGAATTAAAAAATCATTACCTCCGGAGCAGCACCGTTCATCAGTATGGAACATTCAGCTCACTCACTGTTCTAGACTTTCTGCCATAAACAGTTTGTGGTTCTCAATTTACCCACAAAACAAGAATGACCATGTACTGGCTGGCAGGACATGTGAGATGAGTGCTGCTGAGGGACGAGGGCCTTAAGAGGCGATACATCAGATTCCGACCCGCTACCCTGCCTCGCAACAGCAACACCACAAAGGAGCAGGTGAGGGAGGACTCGGATGGACACCTTCCACCATGCACTCTGACTCAGCTTTCTGCTTCTCTATCTAATTCAACTTCAAAACTCACCCCAGGCAGGCGCCGGTTGGGGCACTCCGGGGAGGCCAAGCACCTTACGTTCTAGCTCCGGTTGCCTGCCATTAACCTTTGGCATGCATCACCGCAGTGTTGTCGTATCCTCAGAAAGGGCGGGCCTCTGCTTACATTAAGGAAAAGGTGAAGATTCAAACACCTTACCTGACCGCCGGTCATCTTCTGGGACCTTCCGACCTTGGCGCCTTCACTGCAACAGAAACTCCGCCCTCCGTCCTCAGCTAATCCTGGTGCTGGAGCAGCGCCAGGATTGACACAAGGGCATGGTTGCTTTCTGCCCGCCTGCCTATTAGGAGAGCGAGGTTTCGCTCTTCTAATGGGCATCTGCAGGCACAAGTGTGCATGCGTGGGCAAGGATGAAAAATGTGCCTCCGTCCCCACTCATGCGCACCTGTGCTGCTGCCTGCTGAATATACCTGTCAGTCAACATGACACAGGACCGCCCACCCCTTCAGACTTTGGAGGGAGTGGGCGGTCCTGCATCATGCTAACTGACAGGCATTTTGTGTCATTGTCCCTGGTCGTCTTTGAACTGAGAGTTTACTTCAGTATAGTGCATTTTCATAATCTAGTCGTGCTGTGATCAGGGCTTGGACCACCTGCTGTCTCACTATATTTTGTGATTCTTTCACTACAATCCTACACCCCCGCGTTTACAAACACTCCGATTTTTCTTTGTAGTGCTCCATGTTGATTTTGTGCGAATTGTGTCTGCACCATTAATTACTATTGGGAATATCTAGGACAGGCGCCGCCCTAACCCGTTTGGGTAAGTCTTTATTTGGAATCCACAATATCTTGAGAATTATGTTCTAATATCGTAGTAATAGACCGTCTGCACCTTATAAATTACAGGTGGTGAACTAACCACGTCCACTACGTCCATCCTGAAGCAGGAGGACGGAGGTCACCCACTAGAAACCCGTGGGTAAGCAAGATACTGAATTTTGAGAACTCTTTCTTTAAGTTCTTAGACGATGCAACTCCTGACTTTTACCTTAATTCACCCTAGGTTTACGCCTTGAGAACTCTACGGTTTAAAAGGTTGTGCCATATATGTCCTGAGGAAGACCCGCACGTCGAGGCCCTAATTACCCCTGCACCAAAAGACGGGTCGAAACGTCGACGCTTCTTTACATGCAAATTGGACCACCCTTCATTTAAAAAATACGTTACACATGTGATTTATGACTGTATAAATGTTAAAATAAGTGGAAATTAATAGTGGTCTTTTGCTAAATAAGCTGAATCTTTTTAACAGCTTTGATTTAACTAAACAGAATTGTTTAATTTTTCTTATGTCACTTTTCTTTTGAGGCTTACACCCTTTCCTTAAAATCACTACCTTTTTTCCTTTTCTTGCACCATTTTAGAAGCAGCTTGCTCTCCTTTTTACCGTTAGTATTCAAAATGTACAGATGTATATAATTAATGAGTTGAGATGGAGTAATTTATTAAACTCCCCCTTTTTTGAATAATCTTTGGTTTTGTGTCAGGTAGTTGCTTTGGTGTTGCAAAAAGCATTATCAATAGATTCAATAGAGCAGATCAATTCAAAAGCTCGCCCAAAAAAGAAAAATGATCAACTGTGAATACATTGTTTGTTGATTTGAAATTATTTCGGTTTGGACCATTGTTTGTTGATACTGTCTCACTATCAGAAACAGGCGATACAGAAACTTTCTTAGCATACTGTGGGGGTGGCCTGGGTTTAAGTAGAAGAGGCAAGATTTTTGCATGCTTCCATATTTTGGGCACAGTTGCTGATGTCAGGGAGGTATTGAAAAGCTAGTTTACGATTGGGTTGATATCTGCAGGACCCTGGGATAGGAGATTGGTGGGGTCTGGGTTCGAGGGTGAACCAGATTTAAGGCTCCCTAACGCTGATAGGGAATCTTCCATAGAAACTAGAGAAAGGTCTCTAAATAAGTGGTATTGTCATAAGTAAGGGAGACTAGCTGAGTAGTCTCAAGTTTGTTCTCTCTCATGTTATCATCAGGAATTGACGCTACCCTGCTACCGGGGCGGGACATGGGTGTTGCTGTGGGTGTTCCCACGCAACACTCATGTCCACTGATGCAGTTCCAGATTTACGAGAAATCGTAAACCTGGAAATGCATCAGTTTGCTGCGCCACCATAGGGGTGGCGTAGCCAGGCGAAACGAGGAGAAATGTTTTCATTTATCCTCGTTTTTTCCTCTTTCCATGTGTGCTGCATTCTACAGCACGCATTGAAAGAGGAAAATGCCTGCAGTGATTGCTTTTGTGCAGGAAGAGGCCCCTTCCTTCACAAAAGCAATCTCCCCATGGCGCAGGCATCCTTGCACCATGGTGCAAGGGTGCCTGTGCCGGCGCATGCCAGCTGTTTGTGCGCCAGCGCTGGGGAGAGCACAGGAATGCGACATATCATTGTAGATATGTCGCATTCCTGTGCTCTGAAAGTGCGCAGCGTGGCACAGCCAAAGGGCTTGCGGTGCAGCGCTGCGGCATATTCTTGTAGATCTGCCCCTACATGTCTTCTGAATCCCCATTTGGTTTCTTTTTGAGGAGGATAACTTCATCCTCCTTCCAGAGTTGTTGAAACACCCCCGATGTTATTTTCTGCTTAGAAGCTTTTCCCAGGAACGATTGCAATCTGATTTGGTACAAGCTGTAAGACTTTGGGAGGACATATTCATTTTTTAAAACAACACACATTTGCCTACGTTCTGAAATAACGTTACATTAAAGCAACTTCTCAACAATGCTTCAATAAAGAAGATTAACATCAACAGCTTGTTGAAGTAGCAGAAACGTGCATGTATTTGCAGAAAAAAAAACTCTAGTGGGGTCATTTGTGAGGTTTTTGTTGATAAAAGCTGCGGTAAGAAAGTGAAACATGCAAAAGTGACAGAAAAAAATAGGCTAAACTTGGAACCATTTAATGACGTTGGATAAAACAAAATCAGCCTTTCTTTATACTATTCTCATAGCATAATAAAGGGGCTTTGTTTAGATGGAAGAGCAGCATGTCAGGGTTTTACCCAGTGGCGGCTGGTGACAATTGAAAGTGGTAAGGCGTAAATACTGCACTATGGCGAGCGAGTGCAGCAAGCGAGGCCGAACCACCTATGAGAACATTTTGAAAAAAGAGTGGGCAAATGGTGCATTCTCAAGCACATTTGAGAAAGAGTTGGCTTGGCGAATACATCTCTGGGAGTAGCCAGACAAGTCTCTTTGCACTTGCACAGATACATCTCTCTCCCTGCATTCACATAGGCACAGTCACCCTGCACTCATAGACCCATTACTCACCCTTCCCTGACACATTACTAAGCCAGCATTCACCCATCCACATCACTGACTCTGGACTCACACAGGTACACTGCTCAACCTGCACTCACACAGACATCACTCACCCTGGACTCACACAGGCACACTGCTTCCCCTGCACTCACACAGACATCACTCACCCTGGACTCACAAAGGCACACTGCTCCCCCTGCACTCACACAGACATCACTCAACCTGGACTCACACAGGCACACTGCTCCCCCTGCACTCACAGAGACATCACTCACCCTGGACTCACACAGGCACACTGCTCCCCCTGCACTCACACAGACATCACTCACCCTCGACTCACACAGGCACACTGCTCCCCCTGCACTCACACATACATCACTCAGCCTGGACTCACACAGGCACACTGCTCCCCCTGCACTCGCAGAGACATCACTCACCCTGGACTCACACAGGCACACTGCTCCCCCGGAACTCACACAGACATCACTCACCCTGGACTCACACAGGCACACTGCTCCCCCTGCACTCACAGAGACATCACTCACCCTAGACTCACACAGGCACACTGCTTCCCCTGCACTCACACAGACATCACTCACCCTGGACTCACACAGGCACACTGCTCCCCCTGCACTCACACAGACATCACTCACCCTGGACTCACACAGGCACCCTGCTCACCCTGCACTCACACAGGCATCACTCACCCTGGACTCACACAGGCACCCTGCTCACCCTGCACTCACACAGGCATCACTCACTAGGGTTCACACAGGCACACTGCTCCCCCTGCACTCACACAGACATCACTCACCCTGGACTCACACAGGCACACTGCTCAACCTGCACTCACACAGACATCACTCACCCTGGACTCACACAGGCACACTGCTTCCCCTGCACTCACACAGACATCACTCACCCTGGACTCACAAAGGCACACTGCTCCCCCTGCACTCACACAGACACCACTCAACCTGGACTCACACAGGCACACTGCTCCCCCTGCACTCACAGAGACATCACTCACCCTGGACTCACACAGGCACACTGCTCCCCCTGCACTCACACAGACATCACTCACCCTGGACTCACACAGGCACACTGCTCACCCTGCACTCATGCACTCACACAGACATCACTCACCCTGCACTCACACACACATCACTCACCCAGTAGCCCACTTAAGCCGCCTGCTAACTTCCTTTCGAGTGAGGGGGTATCCTGTCACGTCACCAGGAGCAAATGCAAAGCAGTTCCCTTCAATGCCAGGGACTATGTAAATCTGTTCTGACTTTCAGCCATTGTTTTGCCTTAAGATGAATGCGGGCCCAGCAGCAAGGTTATACACTAATACACCACACACACAAACACTGAAGCTGCACTTGCATATAAAAAACAAAGGACGCAGTGAATAAAATGGGTTCCGAAAAAAATATTTTAAAGTAACTAGCTATACTATTACAGCGAGAAATCCAACCAACTGTAAATGAGGCTAAAATGCCAAATATTTGTGTCAGGGAGCTAATTCGCCAGCACGCCAGGTGGTGTTTTGGGAGACAAGTCTGGGGCGGATGCACAGGGCCAGAGTCAGAGTGCATGAATAAGCACATCTACAAGGCAAAATAGACGTGTCAAAAGCAGGCCTGGGAAACATGCGCATTTAATGGTGCACCCGGGGTGAAACAGAGCCTCGCTATCAGTCAAACATCAGTGTGATCGCACTTTAGCCCAACCGGCGCCGCATGGAAGGTTGGGGGAATCTCCTATTTTGGGTGTCCTGGTCTTTGACACACAGTTGCGTGAATCTTCCGTCTGTCCAGTCTGTGCTCAGAACCAGCCTGAGCCACTTTGTGACAGCAACTCCGGGACTGCAGGACGACAAGGGGTAAGCTGAACAGCCTGCAGCTAGCTCTCTAGGTGAATGCACCCCCTGCAGAGATCTACCCTGTAGATCACAGGTTTCCGCCCAGCAGGATTGCTTAATCGTTCATCCAGGGCTGAATAGAGGGTTGACATTGCGGTTGCATAATAGGCGCATCCATTATTAAAGCGCCTTGATACTTGGGTGAAAAAAGCGCTCAAAGAGCATTGGTTTATTGGAACAGAACAAAAGACTGAGTCCATCGGTATAGAGACCAATGTTCTTCTCAACAGCATGCTTATAACAACAACAGATTGATGCTGCCTTTAATAAAAACACAATCTCTCACTTGAAGTATGTTCGCGAGCGCTTGTTAAAAAAATTTACAAACACATCGGAACCAAAATATATTGCACCAGATTAATCACAATAATATTTCAGGTTATATAAGTTATACATCCTAGTTGTTTATTACTCTATGGACCTAAATGATCTCGGTGTCCTATGTGCTGTTTATTGCACTTGAAAATAATGTGAACGGAAACATCCAGATTTTAAAAGCGTTCTTCACTACCTTAATGACCACTACCACGCCCAGATATTGTCAATGGGTTTGTGAAGAGGGTACTGGCCTAGAGGGCACGTGCGTCACCAGAGAGTCCGAGCAAGGGAATAACAGCAACTTTAAAAAAAAATGCTAAATGAATGCCATTGCCACGGTTCTGCTGTTTCTAAGTGCTGCACTGCACATAGATATCAGATGTCAATGTTACCCAAATTAAGGTACTCACACTGTACCTGCCTCAAAAGGATGAAGGCTGAGTGTATCTCGCCTGAATTAAAAAATCATTACCTCCGGAGCAGCACCGTTCATCAGTATGGAACATTCAGCTCACTCACTGTTCTAGACTTTCTGCCATAAACAGTTTGTGGTTCTCAATTTACCCACAAAACAAGAATGACCATGTACTGGCTGGCAGGACATGTGAGATGAGTGCTGCTGAGGGACGAGGGCCTTAAGAGGCGATACATCAGATTCCGACCCGCTACCCTGCCTCGCAACAGCAACACCACAAAGGAGCAGGTGAGGGAGGACTCGGATGGACACCTTCCACCATGCACTCTGACTCAGCTTTCTGCTTCTCTATCTAATTCAACTTCAAAACTCACCCCAGGCAGGCGCCGGTTGGGTCACTCCGGGGAGGCCAAGCACCTTACGTTCTAGCTCTGGTTGCCTGCCATTAACCTTTGGCATGCATCACCGCAGTGTTGTCGTATCGACAGAAAAGGCGGGCCTCTGCTTACATTAGGAAAAGGTGAAGATTCAAATCAATCAATCAATCAATCAGTGACACTTATATAGCGCGCTACCTACCCGTAGGGTCTCAAGGCGCTGGGGGGGGGGGGGGGTGCCGCTACTGCTCGAACAGCCAGGTCTTCAGCTTCCTCCTGAAGGAGAGGTGGTCCTGGGTCAGGCGCAGGTCGGTCGGGAGGGAGTTCCAGGTCTTGGCGGCCAGGTAGGAGAAGGACCTTCCTCCTGTAGTTGCTCTTCGGATGCGGGGGACGGCGGCGAGGGCGTGGTTGGCAGATCGGAGGTGGCGTTTGGGAGCGTAGAAGTTGATCCGGCTGTTGAGGTAGCTCGGGCCTTGGTCGTGTAGGGCTTTGTGTGCGTGGGTGAGGAGGCGGAAGGTGATTCTTTTGTTGACGGGGAGCCAGTGGAGGTCTCTCAGATGTCCGGTGATGTGGCTGGTTCGTGGGATGTCGAGGATGAGTCTGGCTGAGGCGTTCTGGATCCGCTGGAGTCTCTTTTGGAGCTTGGCGGTGGTACCGGCGTAGAGGGCGTTGCCGTAGTCCAGTCGGCTGGTGACGAGGGCCTGGGTGACCGTCTTCCTGGTCTCGGTGGGGATCCACCAGAAGATCTTCCGTAGCATGCGTAGGATGTTGAAGCACGCCGAGGAGACGTTGTTGACTTGCCTGGTCATGGAGAGGGAGGAGTCCAGGATGAAGCCCAGGTTGCGTGCATGGTCTGTCGGTTTGGGTGCGGTGCCCAGGGCGGGAGGCCACCAGGAGTCGTCCCAGGCGGAGGGTGAAGAGCCCAGGATGAGGACCTCCGTCTTGTCAGAGTTCAATTTCAGGCGGCTGGTCGTCATCCATTCGGCTACCTCTTTCATCCCTTCGTGCAGGTTGGCTCTGGCGGAGGTGGGGTCGTTGGTCAGGGAGAGGATCAGCTGGGTGTCGTCGGCGTAGGAGATTATGCTGAGGTTGTGTTTGCGTACGATGGCCGCGAGGGGGCTCATGTAGACGTTGAAGAGGGTGGGGCTCAGCGATGAACCTTGAGGGACGCCGCAGATGACTTCGGAGGCCTCTGACTTGTATGGTGGTAGGCGGACTCTCTGTGTTCTTCCGTCGAGGAAGGAGATGATCCATTCCAGCGCCTTGTCCTGGATCCCGATGTTGCTGAGGCGCTGTACTAGGGTGCGGTGGCAGACCGTGTCGAATGCCGCGGAGAGGTCTAGGAGGATGAGGGCCGCTGTTTCTCCATTGTCCATCAGGGCTCGGATGTCATCGGTGGCGGCGATGAGGGCGGTCTCGGTGCTGTGATTGGCTCGGAAGCCGGACTGTGAGGGGTCGAGGGATCCGTTCGTCTCTAGGAAGGCGGCCATCTGCTTGTTGACGGTCTTCTCGATGACTTTGGCTGGAAACGGGAGGAGCGAGATGGGGCGGTAGTTTTTGAGTTCGGTGGGGTCCGCTGTTGGTTTCTTGAGGAGAGCGCTGAGTTCGGCGTGTTTCCAGCTCTCAGGGAAGGTGGCGGTGTCGAAGGATGTGTTGATGATGTCTCGCAGGTGGGGTGCGATGACAGCGTCGGCCTTGTTGAAGACGTGGTGAGGGCAGGGGTCGGTCGGTGATCCGGAGTGGATTGAGTTCATCGTGCGGATGGTGTCTTCGGTGCTGATCGGGGTCCAGGCGTGGAGGGTGGTGGTGGGGGGTGGTTGTTCGGTCATGGTGTGCGTTGGTTGGTTGGTGAAGCTGTTGTGTATGTCCGCGATCTTGTTGTGGAAGTATGAAGCGAGGGAGTTGCAGAGGTCTTGCGATGGGGTGATGTCGTTGTTTCCTGCGCTGGGGTTGGAAAGCTCTTTCACGATGTTGAAGAGTTCCTTGCAGTTGTGTGCGTTGTTGTCCAACCGGTCCTTGAATGCTGTTTTCTTGGCGGCGCGGATCAGCTGGTGGTGTTTCCGGGTGGCAAGCTTGAAGGAGGTCCTGTTGTCCGGTGTAGGTTCCCTTCTCCAGACTTTCTCGAGGGCTCGGCAGTTCTTCTTGGAGCTCTTGAGTTCGTCGGTGAACCATGGGGCTTTCTTGCTGCCGGGTCTGCTGGGCGGGGTTCTCAGCGGGGCGAGCTCGTCCGCGCAGATGCTGATCCACTTCGTGAGGTTGTCGGCGGCCTGGCTGGGGTTCGCCGAGCTGGCAGGAGGGTGCTGGCTCAGGGAGGTGGCGAGCTGGTCTGCTGTGATCTTGTTCCAGCTTCTGCGGGCGGCCTGTTGCTGGTGGTGGTGGGTCGTCGTTCTCTTGAAGGTGAAGTGGACGCAGCTGTGGTCCGTCCATTGAAGCTCTGTGGTGTGGCTGAAGTCGATGTCTGTGCTGGAAGAGAAGACTGCGTCGAGTGTGTGTCCGGCGAGGTGGGTGGGGGTGGACACCAGCTGCTTGAGTCCAAGATTGGCGAGGTTGTCGAGCAGGGTGCTGGTGTTGCGGTCGTTGTTGTTCTCCAGATGGAAGTTGAGGTCCCCCAGGAGGATGTAGTCAGCGGAGGGGAGGGCATGCGGGCTGACGAAGTCGGCGATGTCCTCGCTGAATTGTGTGCGTGGTCCAGGGGGTCGGTAGATCAGGGTGCCTCTGAGGGTGGTGTTCGGGTTGGTGTGGATCTGGAAATGCAGGTGTTCGGCGGTGGTCAGGGTGTTGTCGGTGCTGGTCGTGAGCCGGATGGTGTTCCTGTGGATGATGGCGACGCCTCCTCCCATCTGGTTGGCGTTGCGGTCCTTCCGGACGATCTTGTAGCCCTCTGGGATAGCGATGGCGATGTCGGGAGCTGAAGAGGCGTTCATCCAGGTCTCCATGAGGAAGGCAACGTCCGGGGCTGTGGCGTCTAGGAGGTTCCAGAGTTCGATGGCGTGTCTGTGGACGGAGCGGGTGTTGAGCAGGATGCACTTGAGGTGGGTGCTGCTGGTGTTCGATTTGGCGGGTGCTGGTGCGAGGCGGGTCCGGATGCAGGTGAAGTTGCAGGCGTGGCAGCTGAAAGGTCCGTGGGTGCGTCGTGGTGTGGCTTGGTGGCAATCTGGGAGTCGGCCGGTGTTGAGTGCGCTGAGGGTGGCGGCGGAGTACGTCAGGCGGGTCGGTCGGGGTCTTCGTTGGCCAGGGGTCCTGGCGCTGGGCGCGGTCCGGTCGCGGACGGGCGCAGACGGGCTTACCTTTGGCGCGCCTTCGGCGCACAATCGGCGCACCCGCTGCGCGTGACCGCTGCACGTTCGCACGGTCGCCATTTAAGGCGAAGTGCGCGGGTGGGCGGAGCAGCTGGGAGGCGGGAGCGGGGAGGGAACAGAAGAGAAGATGGGCGTGTCAAATGGCGGTGGCGGGAAGCGGGAAGCGGGGAGGGAGAGCGGAGGGCGGCGAGGTAGGCGAGCAAGCAGGGAGGAAATAGACACACGGCACAAAGCTATATTAAATTACACAGGCACAGATGGAGGGCACAAATAAGGCAAGACAGGAAGGAAAACGATAACGATGTCTCTGCACACCGATTACAGGCACAAATGGCGGGCAAAACAAGGTAAAACAGCCAAATAAACGATCACTCGGTACAGAATAAAAACAAGCACAAATTAAGGACAAAAACGGCAAAAATCACAGGGGAGCGAGCAAGGCGGCCGCGAGGCCGGCGGTGAGACAGAGGCAGGCAATGGGGCACACGCAGCAGCTGGTGGCCGTGCGGCGCGGGGGTGTCCCACAAGTAACACCTTACCTGACCGCCGGTCATCTTCTGGGACCTTCCGACCTTGGCGCCTTCACTGCAGCAGAAACTCCGCCCTCCGTCCTCAGCCAATCCTGGTGCTGGAGCAGCGCCAGGATCGACACAGGGCATGGTTGCTTTCTGCCCGCCTGCCCATTAGGAGAGCGAGGTTTCGCTCTTCTAATGGGCATCTGCAGGCACAAGTGCGCATGCGTGGGCAAGGATGAAAAATGTGCCTCCGTCCCCACTCATGCGCACCTGTGCTGCTGCCTGCTGAATATGCCTTTCAGTCAACATGACACAGGACCGCCCACTCCTTCAGACTTTGAAGGGGGTGGGCGGTCCTGCATCATGCTAACTGACAGGCATTGTGGTCATTGTCCCTGGGCGTCTTTGAACTGAGAGTTTACTTCAGTTCAGAGATGCAGAGGCCGGAGCTGCGGGTGCGGGCGGGGGGGCAACGCCCCAACGCCCCCAATGGACGCACCGCCACTGGTTTTACCGTTGCCTTCATTCATACTCAGCTCATTAATGGGAGGTTATCGCTTGCTACACAGTCCTTATTAAAAGAAGTGTCAAAATGAAAAACCGGAAATGAGTTAGCCCCTTACCTTTCATAAAATGTACTGCGACAGCTTTTGTAGGCAAGGTTGCTCTTTACAAGCGCGGGATTATCACAGTTCCAGTGTGAGCACACGAAGAAGTGAGTAGGAGAGAGAAGTGTTTACTTTATGAGGTGGCACTCTGTAACCCGGGGGTGTCTTATCAATATGAAGCCTCTATCCGTGACCAAGTGCTTGCATGCTAATGGAGCAATGAAAAGAAAACACATTAAGAGTCATCTCGAAAACGCATTTATTTCCCAAAGCTTGATTAGCTACAGAACTCCCCTCCCTGCTGGATTTCTCACCCGAAAGGGCTTTCCTTCAGGGCCATGATATCCATCTGGATGTATGTCGCGTTTTATAAATAAATAAATAAATAAATTTCAGTTCAACCTTCATAGTTGACAGAGTTAAAAGTTCCACCCAACGGTTTAGATTCTAGCGAAGAAATGGAAGACAATACTAATACAAATACTGCTCCCATAGGCGTACATACATCATATTAGGCACACTAATAGTTGTAGTAATAATCACAATGCTTATGTGTGTATGTTAAGCATAGGCGGAAAATCCGTTACGCTCGCGGATTTTGCGGATTTTTGGGAAATTCGCAATCCGCGAGATTTGCGAATTTCCCGCAAAATCCGCAAATTCGCACGCAGCGGATTTTTTTTGCGGCGCGCGGCGTTGGTGATACAATTTTTGCGGCACGCGGCGTTTATCATCGTTTGCCGAGTTGTTTTTCTCGATAGTTTGCGAGTGCTGCGCCATTTTGGATCTTGCTGTGTGATCCCGCGGGAATTGGCGAGCGCGATTACGTCATCGCGGCTTGCCAGCGATAGTTTGTCAACGCGAGTACGGCGAGATCACGTCTCGCGGTACTTCGCAATTGCGAGATTTGAGATGCGGCGAGCGAAAATATAAAATTTGCAATTCTGCACAAGAAATCCACCAGCAAGCAGCATAAACCTTCTAGAAATGATGATTTTTATCTGAATAACTCCTTAGTTTGACATTTGCCTGCACTTTATTAGCGAGGAGTCCATTTTGGGGAGGGGGGCAGGGGGGTGGGAGGAAGGAAGTGCCCCACAGTCTTCAACTTCCTGTTCCTGTTCAGCAGGCTCCTCCCAGTGCTTTGTCCATCTCCTGGTCACTTTTCATTTGGATCTGGAGCTGGAAGGATTACTTTTTGTGGATGCTGCTGGATATTTGGATTTGAGGCCTTTTTGACTTTCTTTGGATCACTGTTGGATTAGAAATTTTACAAGTAAGTTTGTTTGGGGCATTACAGTTGCTGCAACTAAAATTTTGGAATTTTCGATTTTTGGGCTGTTTTGGGGCCTTTTGCCCAGGGGTACTCAGTGGTGGGTGGACTGAGTCTTTCTGTGGGTTGTCTTGAACTTAAACATCATGGAGGCCATGGATGGATTGGGATTGTGCTGATTTTTCAGTGATTTTCGTTTTTTGGGGCTGTACTTGTGGCCTTTTCACCAGGGGTATTTGAGTCTAGCATGGGCCTAGTCTTTCTGTAGGTTGTCTTGAATTTAAACATGATGGAGGGCATAGAAGGATTGGGATTGTGCTGATTTTTCAGTCATTTTCGTTTTTTGGGGCTGTACTTGTGGCCTTTTCACCAGGGGTATTTGAGTCTAGCATGGGCCTAGTCTTTCTGTGGGCTAGTTTGAACTTAAACATCATGGATGGCATGGATGGAATGGGATTGTGCTGATTTTGCAGTGTTTTTCGATTTTTGGGGGTGTTCATGGGGAGGGACAGGCCATGTGGCTGGTGGCCATTTTGAGTGCAGCTACAGGCACTGGCCATGTGCTGGCAGGCAAGTGGCCATTTTGAATGCAGGCTTTGTTGTTAGGCCTGCAACCATTTTGCCTACTTTTCAACCTTTATTTATGCCCAGGGGTAGTGAGTCTTGCATGGGCCTAGTCTTTCTGTGGGTTGTCTTGAATTTAAACATCATGGAGGCCATGGATGGAATGGGATTGTGCTGATTTTTCAGTGATTTTCGTTTTTTGGGCCTGTACTTGTGGCCTTTTCACCAGGGGTATTTGAGTCTAGCATGGGCCTAGTCTTTCTGTGGGCTGTCTTGAACTTAAACATCATGGAGGCCATGGATGGAATGGGATTGTGCTGATTTTGCAGTGTTTTTCGATTTTTGGGGGTGTTCTTGGGGAGGGACAGGCCATGTGGCTGGTGGCCATTTTGAGTGCAGCTACAGGCACTGGCCATGTGCTTGCAGGCAAGTGGCCATTTTGAATGCAGGCTTTGTTGTTAGGCCTGCAACCATTTTGCCTACTTTTCAACCTTTATTTATGCCCAGGGGTAGTGAGTCTTGCATGGGCCTAGTCTTTCTGTGGGTTGTCTTGAATTTAAACATCATGGAGGCCATGGATGGAATGGGATTGTGCTGATTTTTCAGTGATTTTCGTTTTTTGGGCCTGTACTTGTGGCCTTTTCACCAGGGGTATTTGAGTCTAGCATGGGCCTAGTCTTTCTGTGGGCTGTCTTGAACTTAAACATCATGGAGGGCATGGATGGAATGGGATTGTGCTGATTTTGCAGTATTTTTCGATTTTTGGGGGTGTTCATGGGGAGGGACAGGCCATGTGGCTGGTGGCCATTTTGAGTGCAGCTACAGGCACTGGCCATGTGCTGGCAGGCAAGTGGCCATTTTGAATGCAGGCTTTGTTGTTAGGCCTCCAACCATTTTGCCTACTTTTCAACCTTTATTTATGCCCAGGGGTAGTGAGTCTTGCATGGGCCTAGTCTTTCTGTGGGTTGTCTTGAACTTAAACATCATGGAGGGCATGGATGGAATGGGATTGTGCTGATTTTGCAGTGTTTTTCGATTTTTGGGGGTGTTCATGGGGAGGGACAGGCCATGTGGCTGGTGGCCATTTTGAGTGCAGCTACAGGCACTGGCCATGTGCTGGCAGGCAAGTGGCCATTTTGAATGCAGGCTTTGTTGTTAGGCCTGCAACCATGTTGCCTACTTTTCAACCTTTATTTATGCCCAGGGGTAGTGAGTCTTGCATGGGCCTAGTCTTTCTGTGGGTTGTCTTGAATTTAAACATCATGGAGGCCATGGATGGAATGGGATTGTGCTGATTATTCAGTGATTTTCGTTTTTTGGGCCTGTACTTGTGGCCTTTTCACCAGGGGTATTTGAGTCTAGCATGGGCCTAGTCTTTCTGTGGGCTGTCTTGAACTTAAACATCATGGAGGGCATGGATGGAATGGGATTGTGCTGATTTTGCAGTGTTTTTCGATTTTTGGGGGTGTTCATGGGGAGGGACAGGCCATGTGGCTGGTGGCCATTTTGAGTGCAGCTACAGGCACTGGCCATGTGCTGGCAGGCAAGTGGCCATTTTTAATGCAGGCATTGTTGTTAGGCCTCCAACCATTTTGCCTACTTTTCAACCTTTATTTATGCCCAGGGGTAGTGAGTCTTGCATGGGCCTAGTCTTTCTGTGGGTTGTCTTGAATGTAAACATCATGGAGGGCATGGATGGAATGGGATTGTGCTGATTTTGCAGTGTTTTTCGATTTTTGGGGGTGTTCATGGGGAGGGACAGGCCATGTGGCTGGTGGCCATTTTGAGTGCAGCTACAGGCACTGGCCATGTGCTGGCAGGCAAGTGGCAATTTTGAATGCAGGCTTTGTTGTTAGGCCTGCAACCATTTTGCCTACTTTTCAACCTTTATTTATGCCCAGGGGTAGTGAGTCTTGCATGGGCCTAGTCTTTCTGTGGGTTGTCTTGAATTTAAACATCATGGAGGCCATGGATGGAATGGGATTGTGCTGATTTTTCAGTGATTTTCGTTTTTTGGGCCTGTACTTGTGGCCTTTTCACCAGGGGTATTTGAGTCTAGCATGGGCCTAGTCTTTCTGTGGGCTGTCTTGAACTTAATTAAACATCATGGAGGGCATGGATGGAATGGGATTGTGCTGATTTTGCAGTGTTTTTCGATTTTTGGGGGTGTTCATGGGGAGGGACAGGCCATGTGGCTGGTGGCCATTTTGAGTGCAGCTACAGGCACTGGCCATGTGCTGGCAGGCAAGTGGCCATTTTGAATGCAGGATTTGTTGTTAGGCCTGCAACCATTTTGCCTACTTTTCAACCTTTATTTATGCCCAGGGGTAGTGAGTCTTGCATGGGCCTAGTCTTTCTGTGGGTTGTCTTGAATTTAAACATCATGGAGGCCATGGATGGAATGGGATTGTGCTGATTTTTCAGTGATCTTCGTTTTTTGGGCCTGTACTTGTGGCCTTTTCACCAGGGGTATTTGAGTCTAGCATGGGCCTAGTCTTTCTGTGGGCTGTCTTGAACTTAAACATCATGGAGGGCATGGATGGAATGGGATTGTGCTGATTTTGCAGTGTTTTTCGATTTTTGGGGGTGTTCATGGGGAGGGACAGGCCATGTGGCTGGTGGCCATTTTGAGTGCAGCTACAGGCACTGGCCATGTGCTGGCAGGCAAGTGGCCATTTTGAATGCAGGCTTTGTTGTTAGGCCTCCAACCATTTTGCCTACTTTTCAACCTTTATTTATGCCCAGGGGTAGTGAGTCTTGCATGGGCCTAGTCTTTCTGTGGGTTGTCTTGAACTTAAACATCATGGAGGGCATGGATGGAATGGGATTGTGCTGATTTTGCAGTGTTTTTCGATTTTTGGGGGTGTTCATGGGGAGGGACAGGCCATGTGGCTGGTGGCCATTTTGAGTGCAGCTACAGGCACTGGTCATGTGCTGGCAGGCAAGTGGCCATTTTGAATGCAGGCTTTGTTGTTAGGCCTGCAACCATTTTGCCTACTTTTCAACCTTTATTTATGCCCAGGGGTAGTGAGTCTTGCATGGGCCTAGTCTAGTCTTTCTGTGGGTTGTCTTGAATTTAAACATTATGGAGGGCATGAATGGATTGGGATTGTGCTGATTTTGCAGTGTTTTTCGATTTTTTTGTGCTGTATAACTGAACTGATGTTCCTCTGTCTTCCATTTTTTTAGGTGCACAAGACTCAAGAGAACCACCAGTGCCAGGAAGAAGTCCTGCAGCGGTGTGTGTGTGCAGCATAACGTCACGCGACGTCACGTCTGGCCTCAGACAACTCTACAATTCGTGCAACTGCGGCCTGCTGTCTGACCTGCTCTGAAGAAGATGGCCCCAAAGAAAGGTCTCCGTAGCTCCTCTAGCAAGAAAGCTGCTAGTAAGGAGCAGAAGAAGCAAGTTACCAAGGAGGCTGGTGTGCCACCCGCCACGTTTTTTGGGAGAAAAAAAAAAAGTACGCCTGCAGCAGCAGGATCTGCTGGGGACCAAGCTGGGAGCAGCACCCCTGCTCCATTGGGTTCAGTGCCTCCACCACCACGCCAACTTAAGTCAAAGCCCTTGAGTGCTTCAGAGGCAGTCAGTGTACTTCTCCAATCACCATCGACCAGTGATGTTGGCTCATCGCAAGAAAGTAGCAGCAATGTCCCTGAATCAACACAGGTTGTTGTAACTCATCTGACAAGTGTTGAACAACCACAGCCGCAACAACAACACCATGTGCAAGTACACGCCCAAGTACATGTGGAAGGAGAGGCAGCAAAAGGAGATGCGCAAGCAAAGGTGCATGGAGGTTCACAAGTGCCCACAATAGTTGTTCCTCCCGAAGTAGGGGCACATCAGGAAATCGACAATGAAGCCGAGGTATCATTGGAAGCCACTCCTCCTGATGATCATTCATTGTCTTCCACATCCCTAGCAAGGAAAAGATCAAGGGGGGTGTCTACATCTTCTTCAAGCCCACCTCGTTCTGATGCAAGTGATCTGTCTTGGGAACCACAACTGCGGTCTGACAGTGAGGCACACCATGATCTGACACAGGTACCTAAGCGTAAAAGGAAGGTCGTCCAAAAACTCAAACCTATGGAGTGTGATGAGGCTCAACAAGAAGTGACAGATACTGCTGGTGATGAAGCCTCTCACGATGACGACGAGCCAGTCATCACAAAGGTCACTGCAGCCCCACCGGGCATGCAGCAAAGAGACATTTTGACCCTATCCCGAGAAGCTGCTGAGCGTGATGATGATGTCGGCGAGGAGGCAATGGAAATGGAATCATTAGATTTGGAGTTAAGTAGTACACCAAAACCTACCGCTTCCATATTTCTTCCTCGCAAGAAGGTACCCACCTCGTCCTCGACCTCAATTCGTGGTGGTGAAAGTGCAAAACGTACTGAAGTTCGGCAATCCACATCCTCCACTTCATCTGGCATTAGCAGCAGGACCACCACCACCAGTATCGCCGCCTCCTCCGGCCCCCAAAGACATTTCAAGTCTCCAGTTTGGGACTTCTTTAGTGTTTGCCCAAAAAAGGAAAACGTAGCCATTTGTAGCATTTGTAAGCTTCGAGTTAGTCGTGGTAAGTTTGGTACCAACTATGGTACCGGAGGCCAGAGAGGTCATCTTAGGAGAACGCACGCTGTCCAATGGTTTGCGCACCTAGACGCGGTCAAGGAAGCCCGAATTGCACGTAATGAAAACGTTGATTTTTCATCTGATGATGACGAGGAGGAAGAAGACGATTCAAACACTTCACTTACACCCAGTACCCCTGTCAGCAGCACACCCCATGTGAGCCACACTAAGAGTGTGGGAGAGAGTGAGACATCAATGCGGAAAAGTTCATCAGCGAGCGTAACTGGGTCGAAGATATCATCATCATCCCGTAAATCCTTGGTCCAGGGCAACATTAAAAAGATGTTGTTTACAGAAACGCAATATGAACACAACCACCCACTGGCGTGTCTGTATAACACTAAGCTGGCTAAAATGCTAGCCCTGGACCTTCTCCCTTTTTCTTTTGTAGAAGGGGTTGGTTTTCTAGAATTAGTGGCAGCGCTCTGCCCTAAATGGAAGGTTCCTAGCCGGTTCTATTTTGCCCGAGTTGCGGTTCCAGCACTACATGAAGATGTTCTGAAGGTGATTGGGGCAGCTTTGCAGATGAGTGCTGTTCACACTATACATCTGACAACAGACATGTGGACCAGTGGCGCAGGCGCTGATTACATGTGCATCACTGCACACTGGGTCTCTTTTTCAGGGGCTAAAGCAAAGCTAAACACAGGTGTTGACACGAACATTGTTTTTAAAGCTGCTCGGAAACATGCAACACTAGCCATGTTTGGTTTGGAGAAACGTCACACAGCAGAAAACATTTTGGATGTCTTTAACACAAAGGTCCTTAACTGGCTGTCCCCACTAAAACGCCGGGTTGGTTATGTTTCCACGGACAATGGCGCCAATATAGTTAAGGCCATGAGGGACGGTTACTATTTCAGAGTGCCGTGTTTGGCGCACTGTATAAACCTGGTTGTCCAGAAATTCTTGGGTAATAAAGGCAGTGCAGCGTACAGTGTATTGGACACCTGCCGAAAAATGTGCAAGCATTTCAGCCATTCTTTTAAGGCCCGGAAGCAGCTGAGGAGCCTGCTATATCAACGTCAAATGCCAGTGAAAGCACTCATCCAGGAGGTGGTAACACGTTGGAACTCAACCTTCTACATGCTTGAGCGTCTGTATGAGCAGTATAGGGAACTCGATCAATATTTCCTTACAGAGGGTACAGAGGAGCTGAGGATGGGTGGGCCGCAATGGAACATAGTTCAAAGCCTGACACGCATGCTTCGTCCTTTTGAGTTCTTCACGCGTGCAGTCAGCAAGGAGGACTCTAATTTGGGAAAAGCTATCCCATTGTTGTACATGCTGGAGGACCAACTGAAGGAGGTGTGTTCTGTGTTTGAAAAAGATGACAAAAACCAAGACTCTTTGCTTCTGGCTGAGCAATTATTAGAGCTCCTACAAGGTGATGAACGTCTTAAAAAGATCCACTCAGAACAGCATTACATTTGTGGTACTATTCTGGATCCACGCTACAAAAAGGCGCTGGCAGGCCAAGCATTCTTTCCTTTTGATGATGAACATGTTCCAAAGTACAAACGTTGGCTAGCCTTGTCAGCCAAGAGGTTTGAAACAGAACGGCTGGAAATTGAAGGAAATGGCAGTACATCAGCAGGCCATCCCCAGTCAAAACAATCCACTTCTGCACCTGTGGCTGTGGCACAAGTGACCTCTCAGCCGTTAAAGACACCGGCAACCGGATCATCTGCACGAAAGACAACAGAAACATTGGAGGCTGAAGAGGATTGGCTAGCTCTGCGTGGGTTTGGTTCTCAAAAGGTCAGAGGCACAGCAAGAGCTAAGCAAAGTGGAGGAACCTTGGATGAGGACCTTGAGTCGATGGTGAAGGACTATCTGAATGACTCAACGGAGGTCTATGTTAATTCTGACCCATTGGCGTGTTGGCATGGGAAAAAAAAATTGTGGCCACAGCTCACCAACCTGGCTTTAAACTACTTGTTTTGCCCACTCGCAAGTGTGTCTTCTGAACGGGTTTTCAGTGCGGCTGGTGGCATTGTAACTCCCAAACGGAGCCGCCTCTCGCCCAAAAATGTGGAGAGGTTAACAATGATCAAGATGAATCAGCACCTCATACCACCAGATTTCAGAGTACGAGAGAGCGTGCCGGATGAAGAGGAGGTGGCCAGCAACATAGATGAGGGAATTTCTACTCTGTCAGGTGACACTGAGCTCACCCTGCATGAATTCGCAGAGTATGATGAAGAAGCCTTATTCTTATTCCTGGGCCATGATACCGAGCCCTGAAAATGAGACAACGAATCAATAACTTTCTTTTTCGTCCCTATTTACTTTTATTCCTGTGTGTCTGTCTTTCTTTGTTGTGCACAGTTAATATATTTCAAACTTTAATCAGATAATCACAAAATCAAGCCCATCAGCAGAACTGTCTTCACTGGTTTGCTAATTGATTTGAAGTTGCCGCAGTCTGCATTCCTCAGGTTCACAAGTTGAGAAGAACATGCTCCTCTATCCTCCTCCTCCAGACTCCTATTTCCATCAAACCAGAGGGCTGGTTTACGCCCAATGAAGAAAGACTCATCAGCACTTGTGGGGGTGTTGTTGTACCTCTTTGCAGGTGAGTTGACGGCTCTGGGACCATTGTTGGGAAGCTCTAATACCGGATAAAAGTGGTTTGGACAAAATCCCAGTGAGAATTTTTTTTGTGTTTTTGATGACTTGCTTGCCTTTTAGGTGCTCTTAGGGAAGGTTCTGTCTGTTTGTGGGTGAGTTTTGTGGTCTGGGAGCACTTCTGGGACACTCTAATCTTGATTGCATTTGCTTTTCAGGAAATCCTTCGTGGCAACCCCGACTTATGGCCTAGCTACGCAGCGCGTTTGGACCGAAGGCCGAGAAATATTGCAAGTATGAGATTTTGCTTTTGGCCTGTTTGGGGGTGTTATGCTTCTTGGCGGGTGGGTTGGCGGGTCTTGGGGCATTCCTGGGAAGGTTTAATACCGGGTAGAAGTGGTTGGGACAAAATCCAGGGCGATTTTTTTTTGGCTATTTCTGACATTTTGCTCAATGTAGCGTTTTCGGGGGCCTGTTTGGGGGGCTTCCTGGTGTTTGTGGGTGAGTTTCATGGTCTGGGAGCACTGCTGGGACTCTCTAATCTTGATTGCATTTGCTTTTCAGCAAATCCGTGGTGGCAACCCCGACTTATGGCCTAGCTACGCAACGCGTTTGGACCGAAGGCCGAGAAATATTGCAAGTATGAGATTTTGCTTTTGGCCTGTTTGGGGGTGTTATGCTTCTTGGCGGGTGGGTTGGCGGGTCTTGGGGCATTCCTGGGAAGGTCTAATACCGGGTAGAAGTGGTTGGGACAAAATCCAGGCCGATTTTATTTTTGGCTATTTCTGACATTTTGCTCAATGTAGCGTTTTCGGGGGCCTGTTTGGGGGGCTTCCTGGTGTTTGTGGGTGGGTTTCGGGGTCTGGGCGCACTGCTGGCTATATATACTTTACTTTGCAAGAGGTTTGAAGCAAATCCATGGTGGCAGAGGGGAGTTAGGGCCTAGCTGCAGAGCGCGCGCGGAGTGATTTGGGAAATTTGTGAAAAATTGACTAAGTCCCCATTTTTGTACTTTTGCTCTTTGGCTGTTTGGGGGTCTTCTACTCGTTTTCTCCTGGGTTGACGGCTCTGGGGCCATTGCTGGGAAGCTCTAATACCGGATAAAAGTGTTTTGGACCAAATCCCAGGCGGAAAATTTTTTGTGTTTTTGATTACTTGCTTGCCTTTGAGGTGCTCTTAGGGGGGGTTCCGTCTGTTTGTGGGTGAGTTTCGTGGTCTGGGAGCACTGCTGGGACACTCTAATCTTGATTGCATTTGCTTTTCAGGAAATCCGTCGTGGCAACCCCGACTTATGGCCTAGCTACGCAGTGCGTTTCGACCGAAGGCCGAGAAATATTGCAAGTATGAGATTTTGCTTTTGGCCTGTTTGGGGGTGTTATGCTTCTTGGCGGGTGGGTTGGCGGGTCTTGGGGCATTCCTGGGAAGGTCTAATACCGGGTAGAAGTGGTTGGGACAAAATCCAGGCCGATTTTTTTTGTGGCTATTTCTGACATTTTGCTCAATGTAGCGTTTTCGGGGGCCTGTTTGGGGGGCTCCCTGGTGTTTGTGGGTGGGTTTCGGTGTCTGGGCGCACTGCTGGCTATATATACTTTACTTTGCAAGAGGTTTGAAGCAAATCCATGGTGGCAGAGGGGAGTTAGGGCCTAGCTGCAGAGCTCGCGCGGAGTGATTTGGGAAATTTGTGAAAAATTGACTAAGTCCCCATTTTTGTACTTTTGCTCTTTGGCTGTTTGGGGGTCTTCTACTCGTTTTCTCCTGGGTTGACGGCTCTGGGGCCATTGCTGGGAAGCTCTAATACCGGATAAAAGTGTTTTGGACCAAATCCCAGGCGGAAAATTTTTTGTGTTTTTGATGACTTGCTTGCCTTTGAGGTGCTCTTAGGGGGGGTTCCGTCTGTTTGTGGGTGAGTTTCGTGGTCTGGGAGCACTGCTGGGACACTCTAATCTTGATTGCATTTGCTTTTCAGGAAATCCGTCATGGCAACCCGACTTATGGCCTAGCTACACAGTGCGTTTGGACCGAAGGCCGAGAAATATTGCAAGTATGAGATTTTGCTTTTGGCCTGTTTGGGGGTGTTATGCTTCTTGGCGGGTGGGTTGGCGTGTCTTGGGGCATTCCTGGGAAGGTCTAATACCGGGTAGAAGTGGTTGGGACAAAATCCAGGGCGATTTTTTTTTGGCTATTTCTGACATTTTGCTCAATGTAGCGTTTTCGGGGGCCTGTTTGGGGGGCTTCCTGGTGTTTGTGGGTGAGTTTCGTGGTCTGGGAGCACTGCTGGGACACTCTAATCTTGATTGCATTTGCTTTTCAGGAAATCCGTGGTGGCAACCCCGACTTATGGCCTAGCTACGCAGCGCGTTTGGACCGAAGGCCGAGAAATATTGCAAGTATGAGATTTTGCTTTAGGCCTGTTTGGGGGTGTTATGCTTCTTGGCGGGTGGGTTGGCGTGTCTTGGGGCATTCCTGGGAAGGTCTAATACCGGGTAGAAGTGGTTGGGACAAAATCCTCGCGGAAAAGCCATTTGGCACTTTTTGTAACTTAGGGTTCGTTAGGGTTAGCCCTAGCAGCAGGATTGCATGTGTTTCGGGGTGTTCTAGATTTTTGCAACTGAGTTCTGGGGTCTTAGAGCACTCGTGAGAATGTGTAATTTTGGTTGCAAGTCATTTGAAGAAAATCCATGGCGGGAAAGGGGGGATTTGGCATAGTTAAAGAAAGCCTTTGCCACTATTCTTAACTTAGGGTTCGTTAGGGTTAGCAGTATTTCTATTGCATGTGTTTGAGTGGGGGGATTTCGAGTCTTGGAGCGATGCTGGCTATGGCTACTTTTGCTTGGTTGCTTGCAAGTGGTTTGAATGCAATCCACGGTGGGTAAGGGGTAATTAGGAAGGGGGTACTTCGGCCTACTTTTAATTTCAAAGTAAGTTTTGTCACCAGTTTTCTGCTAGGCCTCGTTTTTTGAGATTTGATTGGGGGTCTTCTACATTTTTGCGACTGGCTTTAGTAAGGGTCTGGGTGGGAGCACTGCTAGGAAGATCTAATTTTGTTCTAAAACACAGTTTACAGTACACCTAGCTTGAGGGGCAAGATCCGCTACATTAATTTGCCCATACTTATTTATCCTTCAAAAGGTGACTCAGAGTACGCACTTTCAAAAATATTGTACTGTCTACTAGGAAAATCAAATTGTGACTTTTTGCACTCCACAGCCTACATACCTTATATTTATTTATCAGTGGTGTTGTAATATTATATCACTTCCTGTTTTTCGTTGAATAATTACAGGCCGGGTTTCAGTCTCTGCAATGGGGAAAAAAGGATGGAGTCAGGCTTCACAGTAGCGAGCCACAATTCAGCATCAGGCAGGCAGTGGACAGGGTGTCTTCTGGTGACCAACATCGATGGACGAAGCGTCGGCTGCAATGGAGGAGTGCCGCTAATAGGAGGATTTTTTTTCTGCAGGCAACTTACTTACCACTTCCAACAGGACCACTACAACCACATAGATACAGTATCCCTTGCCTTTTTCTCTGACTGTGACTGCATTTCTTGGATCTCTCTCTGCTTCGAAATTGATCCCTTAACACATCACTTAGTCCACTCCACTATCACATCTGCACCACACATAGTCATTTGTAAGTGCTCCTATGTAATTCGCAAGTCGCAGCACGCCCCAGGCCGTAGAGGACTGGGATGGCCCCAATGATGAAGCATGTCACCAAGGGGCAACCCTGGTGAGTGAGGGGACACCTAGAAAAAAAGCAATTTCTCCTTTTCTATCTACTATACCTTCCAGACCAACCCCATTGAGTGTTGTTGTGAATGGATTTATAGTGACCAGCAAGGCTCTCGGGTATCTGGCTACAGAGACCTTATGTTGAATATCGTTATCAATAATTCCACACAGGCCCTGTACTGTCGCATTCTTTCTTCCACAGTTGTCGAATGTACTACTTACTTTTCACTGACATGTATGCAGTAGTGCATGCACTTTCAAAGATTGATGGATAGGTTTGTACCCAAAGATTTGTTTATGTTCACAATTGTTTGTCTATGCTGTGCTATTTTTTCTTGTCTCCCAAAACCTTTCCCAAAAACCCCCGTACCCATCCATTTTTCAAACCCTAACCCTTTTCCCCCGGGCTGTGTGGTTTTGATTGATGTGTGACTAAATTACAGCAATAAATCCACACACTTGCTGGGGAGGATAAGGTGATAGCAACAGGCTGGTGAAGAAATCCGAGGATATATTCTTACTCTGCTTGACAAAGAACCATTGCTAATGTGAAAGAACTTCAACCGAATTAGTAGTTATACTTTACCATTTGTTAGGCTACAATGTGGCACTGTTCTACTGTACTTCTGTCACCTGCTATATTCTCAGTTGTACCGTTGAATTGCTCAGAAGGACAAACCAGATTTCATTTTCTTTTTTTTCATAGGCATGCAACTGCCACTGTGTCACACCACTAGTACCACCGCTATGAGGAAATTTTATCCGACCAAGATTGCCAACCATATTCGCTGTTTCCCGTGGAGCCAGCCCTGGGTCTAGCCCTACTTTCAAACACAAATTACAGGTAAGATGAGCGTTTGGTGGTTTGGGGGTATAATGGAGTATTAGTACGAGAGACGAGAGACTGAAGGTAGTACTACTAAAGTCCTAGGACTCTTGGATTCACTTCACTTAGCCTGTGAGAGGCACTTAGTGTTGAAAACATTTGGGCATTTACACTTAAAGGAAGAAAATGGAACTAAACTTTCAGGAAAACAAAGTCAACGTTAAACCCCCACCCACCAGGCAAGCAGTAAGAAACGGGTATGCTCAGATAAAGTTTGAAAAAGTATATTTATATCCCTAAAAGAATAATCTCCCGCAAGACCCTCCCTAACCCCAACGATTGTCCTTCAAAAGTCCCCAAAAACCCAACTCCCAATTCCCACCCCCCAAAAGTCTCTAAAAAAGGGGCAAGGGACACTATGGGTGGATGCTGTCAACTTTTTGGGCCAGGGCATCATGCTCCTGGCAGAGCAAGGCGTGCTCTACGCGGAGCCCCTCCAACTGGTTGGAAAAGTGGTGGAGCTCCTGCTGGAGGCGGGACACCATCAGGGTACTGCGGCGCAGGCGTGCCTTCAATGCCTTGTAGGTGCAACGGCTGTGAGAAGAAGCTGTAGCTGTTGTCCTTGCTACTCGGCGGTGGCGTTTGGCTTTGGCAGCCCGGCTCAGTCTGGGTGGACCACTGTGCTGGGTGGCACTGGCAGCCCGTGGGGGAACGGAGGCCGATGCAGACGACGTAGTTGTTGTGGTCGACTGCACACTTTCCTCGTCCTCCAGGGCCACCAGCCGCCGATATTCGGCCACAGTGGCATCGATCCTCCGTTGCCGGGCCGCTCTAGCCAGCTCCTTCCTCCTTGTTCGTTTGGAAGGAGAACCTATATGAAGAAAGAAAGACATAGTCTGTAACCAATGCTCCTTAAGATTAACTCAATCATTCAGCAGAAATTTGTGTTGCACTACAACTAGCAACTTGCAAACGCATTACATAACTATTGAGGCCAGTATCTATCTAACCTCACACTTCTTCATCCTTGCTCTAACATTAGTGGGAGTTTAAGGAACAAATTCTACGAGCACCATGGACTTCCATTGGAGTCGACTATGAAAGTACACCAGTATTCTTCTTCTTGTCTCTTGTTTTGGAAAATTGGTACGTTATCTTCTGCAAGCCGGCATAATGCCAGCACAGTAAACTTGCACCCGAGAAAAAGAGACGCACGCCATGAGGAGTGACCTAGACTTGCGTTGCGTTACTGTACCCGTCCAGTACATGCAGGTGGTGAAGCTCTTACTTTTCTATTACGGGTGGCACTGAGAATACTCTGTTACAACTCAAGGGCTACTGCTTAATTAATTTAACTTTCACCCTACAGTGGAAATGAGTACTAGAAATGGAAAATTGAAGAAGATAAATAATCTGATTATCTATCACTTCACATGGGATGTTTTTGCTTATATATGGGATGACTTTAGGTGCTTTGCTTTTTATTGAGTGACCAGTGATACATCCACACATGAATGACTGAGTACTACTAAACTTATTAAGAGAGGTAGGGAGTGGCCACCGTAATAACCGGATCAATGCAGTGCTTGCAATACAAACTACTGCTACTATTGATGGTAGTATTTGGACAAAATTAAAAGTTCTTTTCCTTGCCTTTCCTACACTGGAACGGACGTGCGGGTGCAGTGTTACATGCTCTTCAAAGTTACACTTAGTTCATCCACTGACCGTCTACTCTCTCTAGATCATGGGTACTCACAAACTTTCTCTCAGGGGCTACATTTACAGTGTAGTTTGGGGCCGAGGGCCGCACTGGTGGGGGCGGAGTCAGAGGGGGCGGGGCTAAAGCAAAACGATAACTTGTGACCATGAGGTTGCACACAGGTCCCTGCAGCAGATGCCCTCACCCACTGAGCCACCAGACCCAGCATTTACATACATCTCTCTCCCTCCTGCTCTCCCTCCTGCCCTCCCTCTCCATCTCTCTCTCCCTCCTGCCCTCCCTCTACCTCCCCCTCTGTCATCTCACTGTGTGTGTGTCTATCTGTGTCAGCCTTCAGCCCGGGTTGAGACCGCTTCCTCAACGCGCACACACAGACAACAACACCAAAGTACTTAACAGGTCTTTAAAAGACCATTAACATATTATTGAGGCTTTGTTTGTTGTAGCGCCCCTGCTTCTCCACCCTGACAATCACTGCTTGCCTGGCCCCACAGAGCAGAGGCTTTGTTCTATTTCACCTCTTTGTGGCCTTGCATCTCCACTCTGCTCTGTGGGGGCCGGGGGAGCAGTGATTGTCAGAGTGGAGATGCAGGGGCGCTAACAGGTGAAATACAAAAAAGCCTCTGCTCTTTGGGGGCCGGGGGAGCAGTGATTGTCTGCAAGGTCTGCGCACCGCCAAGGAAGGCTTGCCGGGCCACCACCGGCCCGCGGGCCGTACTATGAGTACCCCTGCTCTAGATACACATATGCTATCTAAGAGTCAGATAGTAGCATGATCCAGGTATATGGACACATACAGTTTCTGTGTCACCCACCCAGGCTGTTGTCCTTCCACCCATCATTGCTTCATCATTCACCCAGCCATGCATCTCATATTCTTGCCTTCCCAGCTAGTCTTCAATCTCAATAAGTAAGGAATATATAAGAGCTTACCTCTGGCCGCCACCACCACCGTCTCAACTCTCACAGCCGCCGCCTCCTCCCCTGAAGAATCGCCCTCCGCCTCCGTGTCGAGCACCACCACCTCCACACTGGCCCCGCCACCAGATGTTCCACCTACAAAGTACATTTAAGAATGTTAGAATAAAGCACTCACTAGTCTTTGGTCTAGGAATGAAGACATGTGAAAACAATGTAATTTGTGACTGTCTACGTTAAAGTTAAAATAATGTCCCTTTTTCCAGGGAAGGTTGTCTTGCTGCACTTTTTGGCACAACTGATGAAGGCTGTTTTTTTAACACGCACCATTTTTCTCCACACAAACAGAAGATGGACTTCTAACAACAAGATCAAGTTGAAACCAGGTGAGAGCTCGGCTCGACCACAAGAAATGTCTTCAATTAATCGTCAGCACTAACCACTTTTCCATTATCAGTTAAACGTTTAGTTTTATTATGACTTCATTTTAATAAATGTGTTTACTTTTAATAAAGCTTTTAAACTTAAATACAATCTGTGTATTTTGGTCCAGACTAGAGTGACTGAGCGAAAGGTTTTGCAATTTATGCAAGCATGAGTCCAGATAGAACACTTCAAAAGACATTATGGACAATCCCAGAGGACTGCACTAAGTTGATAGAGCTATTGCTGACTAGAATCATGGGAGTTTCGCCAACCGTGCAATCTTAGTTAGCTACACAGACAGACTAATAAGAATAATCTAGTAATACCACAGGGAGTCATAGTAGAGGCAGGATAAGAATTTAGATACAGTCTACAAGAAGAGCAAAGACAATTTTGAAAAAAGTCAAATGAGGAACGCTAGGAAAAATAGGTACTAGTCTAAAATGAAAACTTACTGGGGCCAGCAGAGGAGCCCTCGCCTGCCCGATCCTGGCCCTGTTGAACAGCATCCGCCGCCTGCTGCTCCTGTGTCCTCCTCTCGCCCCTGGGGGGAGCTAACGTACAACATGAAAGAAAGAACAGAAAACATGGATGATTGTTGCTTGTCAATGTCAACCAAATCAAACATTTCAAAAGAACAATAACAAAATATTTCCGCGAAATTATATTGATTAGGGTTAGTTTTCATTTATTTGCGGACCTGTGACTTCGAAAGTCACGTAACTCACTAAACAAAGTACTGAAACGTTCACCTAGGACTGGCAGGCAGCAGTCCGCAGGCAAGACGCAAAGTGACAGACAAACTCCATTGTGAATTCAGTCAGATCAGTGACAACACTAACAGTTGCCTGCTACATTACCAGTCATTTAAATAGTCAAACTATCAATCCACCGCCACTATTTTTCCTATTGTCAGGGGTACAAAGGAAGGGGCAGATTTAAGCCCCTTGCGGCTCTTTTGCGCCGTTCTTGCGTGACTTTTGTGACGCAGCAGCTAAACAAAAAAGGGCGCCATGGTGCGGCGTATAATATTATAACAACCTGACGCATTTGGGAGATGCATCCCGTTATAAAGCCCTGCGCCATCAGGGGGCGTTCCGGCGCAAGGGAGGGCATTCCTGCGCTGGAACACATCCTAATAGTGGCTGAGGGAAATCTACAAAATTTCAATCAATCACCTTTAGGACAATGATGCGTCACACAAACCCTGCACCTGCTTGAAGCAGACGTACGGCTTGACCCAGCATTGGGGAGATAGGGTACCCCAGAGCATTGCTGGAGCTGCGCCATCGTTGCGACGCAACTCCAGCAGTAAAGCTTCGGTGACGTTTTGGGCCCATGGTGCGCCGCATTGCAAATACGGCGCACCATGTTTGGTGGTGGTAGCGGGCTGCACAATTAATGGCGCATCCCTGCTACTTTGCAGGGATGCGACGGTAATTGCAATTCTGCCCCTTAGGGGCATACTTACTTACGCGTTCTGGCGCATCTCCAGAGATGCGCCAGATCAAATGCGTCACGCAAAACTACCCTTGCGACACGGCATATGCGACTCATTTACAATGCGGCGCACCCTGGCGCAAGGGTAGGCACTTGCGTGACGCATCTCGTCACGTAAGAGCGGCGCATCGCTGGAGTCACGTCGCCAACGCAATGCAACTCCAGTAATGCTCAGGGCCACCCAATACTTAACATGCTGTGTCAGTCCTTTCGCCTGCTTCGAGCAGACATAAGGAATTGAATTGACGTAGCAGCGTCGCAGAAGTGCCTGCGTTAAATCTTGTAGATTTCACGCAGGCAATTTTGCGAGGCGCACAGCCGCCGGACCGCCCACCCTGCGTACTAGGAACGCACCCATTGTGGTGCAGGCCCATGGCTTTATAACGTGACGCATCTCCCTAGATGCGTCATGTCGTAAATGACTCGCAGGGATGCAGCACGTTTACGCCGCTGTTGCGTCACGCAAGGCAACGTAAACGTGGCGCAAGGGGCTTGTAAATGTAATCTGCCCCCTAGTGTCTAGCATTACGCAGTTCTGTAAAGTACACTCATACATAATAGTTACTCAGGCCAATGAGACCACGAAATAGAAAACAAATAAGCATAGTAGCAACGCCACTGAGAAGGAGAGCAGTGCACCTGAAATGCACAGAAGATTTTGAAATATAATTTAACTACAATGTAATCGTCATCAGCGGCATTATTGGCTTGCTCCATGTAAAAAACAAATATTTGCAATACAACAACACAGAGCAGGAGAAAACATCATAGTAGTGAGTGATTAAATGGCTACTACTACTCACCAAGCCCGGGGATCTCCAAGCCGAGCTGGTCCAGCAGGTCGCGCTCGCGGTCCAGGAGGTCCGTCCAGCGATGGGTGACCTGGCTGTAGGTGCGCTGGACCCCGTAGAGGTGGGATATGGCCCAGCACACCTTCTCCCACCGCTTCCGGCGCTCCCGCATGTTGTTGCCGCCGGCCGCGATCCTGCCGCCTCCCGCGATGGTCCTGGGCAGGCGGCGCTGGACGAAGTAGACCAGCGCGCCCACTTCCTCCGGGCTGAATATCTCCCGTCGCGTCACCTGCTCCCCCCTCAATCTCCCGCATGCTGTCCTGGCACTGGGTCCAGCACTACTCCCCGCCGCCGCTGCGGCCCTCAAGTGCCTGGGCAGCTTCACGGCGCCTGGCTTGACCATGGTCTGGGCAGGTAAGGTAGGAAGAAGTAGAAAATTAAGAAAGAATAGGATAGGGAAGAAGAAAAGAAAAGAGTTTAAAAAAGTAGTTTAAAAGTAAAGAAAAATAGCAGAAAAGACAAAAATATACAGCTAGGAAAAGAGAGGGATAGATAAGAAGCAAAATCGTAAAAAAAAAACTGAAAACAAGCAAAGGATGGCAAAGATACCAAGAGGATTAAACACCATGCCCAGACACAGGAAATGAATGAAAAACAAGATGGCCGGCGCCCGTTCACGAGCGCGAAAGTAAGTTCCTCGCGATCTCGTGCGAACCTCTAGATTTCCCGTGCGATCTCGTGCGAACCTCTACTCGCAATGCGCTTACTGCGCGAGATTATACATAGCGGGCGGAAACGGAAATACGTCACGCAAACAAAATGGCCGCGCCCGTACTCGACCTTGGGGTAAATTCGCGTGTTGCGCTGCAAGCGGCTCGCGAATACTGCAAAAAAACTTGCGAAACAACAAGCCGCAAAAAAATAAAATGCTCATTCGCACGAATTGGCGGCTTCCGCTGTCGGTTTCGCACGACGCCGCGCCCCGCGAATAGCGCGAAAAAACCGAAAAACGATTTCAGCAAAAGCAAAAGCAATGAGCAGGTGCAAAAGGTCAACCTCATGATTTGTAACGATTCTCTGTAGTGCTTCCTGAGGGGGCCCTCCAGAATTCGGTTGCCTGCTTGCAACTATTGTGTGACCCTGCTCTGACCTTAACTGTATGCCACAAAGGTCCTGATTTACAGCTAAAGGAGCAGACAAGCAGGTGCCAGGCTGGAACTTGAAATTCTTTCAGTGACACATTAATTAGCCCCTAATTCATTATTGTCAGTTGGGGCAGGGCAGGTGTTGTTAATAAACTAACCCCAAATTAATTCATGTCAGTTCAAGCAGGGCAGGTGGGCTTGCTTTTCCCCCCCCATCTTCTACAGTGATGATGAACCAGAGGGTGGCATTGATGTAACAGAGGGTGGCTTGGGTCAAAGAGAGGGTGCCAGTGGTGAAACAGAGGGTGCTGGGAGGCTGTGATGATGAACCAGACGTAGAAACAACATAGTCGCGACCGTTGCGAGCCGACAAGTAAGTTCGCAATTGCGAACTAGTACCAAATCCTCGCGAACTGGTAGAAACACTTGCGAACACACAAAAAAAAAAAAGTTCGCGCGAATCCGCGGATTTTGCGGATTGCCAATTCGCAAATCCGCAAAATTTGCGAACGCGAGATTCGCAAAATTCGCCCATGCTTAGTGTATGTATGTATGCATGTATGTATGTATGTATGTGTGATTTCTAGAGTGCAAAGTGTTACTCCAAGGAGTGTCCTGGCACTCATGCAGAAAAAGTGCTAACCTAGGGAGCAATAAAGTAATGGAATCAGGTTTAAGGGAAAAGCCAAGTTTTCCAAAATTGTAGGGGGGTGGGGGGGGGGGGGGGTCATTTCAATGCGTCTGAGGTCCAGGGGAAGTTTATTCCACAGAGAGGGGCCTAGGAAGAAAAAAGATCCATCCCCCAGACCATGCCTTCTTGATCCACAGAATTCTGGCAAGACAGAGGCTTGCAGAGAGTAGATCTCTTGTGGGATGAGGTGTAGAAGTCAATTCTTGCTCATAGTTTGCCAGGGCCTGTCCCGTATAAGGCATTATGGATGAGGAGCAGGATCTTAAAACTGATCCTCTTCCTGATCTGAAGCCAGTGGAGATCACTGAGAAGCCGTGATACGCGGAAATTACGGGCAGACAAAAAATAGTTTGCGCTGCTGCATTCTGTACCAGCTGTGGCCTATCAATTGGGTAGTCAGACAGGTCTAGGTATAGTGCATTTTCATAATCTAGTCGTGCTGTGATCAGGGCTTGGATCACCTGCTGTCTCACTATATTTTGTGATTCTTTCACTACAATCCTACACCCCCACATTTACAAACACTCCGATTTTTCTTTGTAGTGCTCCATGTTGATTTTGTGCGAATTGTGTCTGCACCATTAATTACTATTGGGAATATCTAGGACAGACGCCGCCCTAACCCGTTTGGGTAAGTCTTTATTTGGAATCCACAATATCTTGAGAACTATGTTCTAATATCGTGGTAATAGACCGTCTGCACCTTATAAATTACAGGTGGTGAACTAACCACGTCCACTATGTCCATCCTGAAGCAGGAGGACGGAGGTCACCCACTAGAAACCCGTGGGTAAGCAAGATACTGAATTTTGAGAACTCTTTCTTTAAGTTCTTAGACGATGCAACTCCTGACTTTTACCTTAATTCACCCTAGGTTTACGCCTTGAGAACTCTACGGTTTAAAAGGTTGTGCCATATATGTCCTGAGGGAGACCCGCAGGTCGAGGCCCTAATTACCCCTGCACCAAAAGACGGGTCGAAACGTCGACGCTTCTTTACATGCAAATTGGACCACCCTTCATTTAAAAAATACGTTATACATGTGATTTATGACTGTATAAATGTTAAAATAAGTGGAAATTAATAGTGGTCTTTTGCTAAATAAGCTGAATCTTTTTAACAGCTTTGATTTAACTAAACAGAATTGTTTAATTTTTCTTATGTCACTTTTCTTTTGAGGCTTACACCCTTTCCTTAAAATCACTACCTTTTTTCCTTTTCTTGCACCATTTTAGAAGCAGCTTGCTCTCCTTTTTACCGTTAGTATTCAAAATGTACAGATGTATATAATTAATGAGTTGAGATGGAGTAATTTATTAAACTCCCCCTTTTTAGGTCTCGCGACCTATCAATGCGCGCAAGCGCATCGAGCGGAGCGAGAATTCATGTCGGCAAAACACAAGTCAAACCAAGGGCTTTCAGCCCAGCCGTTTTCTTGCAGTTCGCGTGTATCACGTGAGCAAACATGCACGCGCATCAGACCCATTTGCTTCCCAATCTCCTCCCACGGCCGTCCTTTCTGCCCGCCAGCACTTCAGTTCCGTCCCTCCTCACAAGGCAGACCAGCTTAATTACATCAGACCCATTTGCTCCTCAATCTCCTCCCACCTCCCACGGCCGTCCTTTCTACCTGCCAGCACTTCCGTTCCGTCCCTCCTCCCCCCTAATTACATCACTGTTCACGGCCCTCGTCTTTGCCTCCGCATCATCCTTTCTGCCCGCCAGCACTTCAGTTCCGTCCCTCCTCCCCCCTTATTACATCACTGTTCATGGCCCCGGCTAGCCCTGGCTCTCTACTTCCCTGGCTCTGCCTTTTCCCACTGTGTTTGAGGACGGTGACAGCATACAACAATTTCATTAAGCTAGGACATGCCCGTCAAAATGTGTCTAAACCATGCCTCCTTTCTCGTCGTTGCCTCCGCATCAGTCAATCAGATGCTCGTTCTTGGTAAAGCCAAGAGTTTCTCAGAGTTCTGCTCTTAATAACAACTGGAGACACTCAGAACTGTGCTAGAAGGTGTACACTGCTGCCCCTTTAGGCAGCAATCAAAAGTGCTGTTTCGCGCTCCCTAATATTACCACACGGGGAGACATCTTTCTTCGCTCAGTCAAGGGCCCTTAAAGACAAAACAAAAGCCTTTGCCTGCGGATGCCAAAGTCTGCTCATAGACCAATATAATGCCACCTACTCTGTGACAAAACACTTAACCCAGCCTGCCACTTACTAGTGTCCTCTTCCGCCATTCTCCTTATCAAAATTACATCTAAATACATGTGATTTAAAGCTAACTTGTTTTTCAATTATTGTTCGATGCAAACCGTCTTATTAGCTAATCAGATATATATTGTTTATTTATGAGATTGCATCAGACCCATTTGCTCCCCAATCTCCTCCCACCTCCCACGGCCGTCCTTTCTGCCCGCCAGCACTTCAGTTCCGTCCCTCCTCCCCCCTGATTACATCACTGTTCACGGCCCCGGCTCGCTCTGGCTCTCTACTTCCCTGGCTCTGCGTTGTTAAAATATTCCACAGCATCGCATATTTTCAAAAAAGCGCTATGCTTAAATTATGTCTAAAAACACATTTGCAAATAATTGGAATTTGTATTGCAGGGTGCTGTTTCTTGTTTTTATTGTCGTTTTGTACCATCCAAAGTTTGGGTGTCAAAAGACAACTGCTCGAGACCACAGTCATCTAGTGCAACTGGAGGAATAAAACCAACACATTAACGCATTAAATCCTGAAAAGTGATGCAGGATATCAAACATGCCTGGTAAAGCCTCGGTAAATAATTGATAAGTTCAAGTTTTAGTTTTGTGGTGATGACAAAGGGTCGGTTTTCCCACTGTGTTTGAGGACGGTGACAGCATACAACAATTTCATTAAGCTATGACATGCCCGTCAAAATGTGTCTAAACCCTGCCTCCTTTTTCGTAGTTGCCTCCGCATCAGTCAATCAGATGCTCGTTCTTGGTAAAGCCAAGATTTTCTCAGAGTTCTGCTCTTAATAAGAACTGGATACACTCAGAACTGTGCTAGAAGGTGTACACTGCTGCCCCCTTTAGGCAGCAATCAAAAGTGCTGTTTCGCGCTCCCTAATATTACCACACGGGGAGACATCTTTCTTCGCCTAGTCAAATGCCCTTAAAGACAAAACAAAAGCCTTTACCTGCGGATGCCAACGTCTGCTCATAGACCAATATAATGCCACCTACTCTGTGACAAAACACTTAACCCAGCCTGCCACTTACTAGTGTCCTCTTCCGCCATTCTCCTTATCAAAATTACATCTAAATACATGTGATTTAAAGCTAACTCGTTTTTCAATTATTGTTCGATGCAAACCGTCTTATTAGCTAATCGGATATATATTGTTTATTTATGAGATAAGTGTCTTCTTTCCTTAAACTAATGCCCAGATTCACAAAGTGTAACAGGACCATACAAATTGCATTAAAGCACTATACAAATGCAGCTACCATGACATATTATTGGATCAGGATGAGGAAGACTTTTTTGTTGTTGCCACAGTGTGCCTGAGACTGAGACACAGTAGCTGGGCACAGTGGGAAACAACCTTTACAACGCATCATTTACAACGCATGTGTTTACAAGGCAAATTGATACAACGATGCGTTGTTACATCGCAAGCCATTACAACGCACGTCTTTACAACGACTTGCGGAAGGTGTTGGACTTTCAATCCAACACCTCCCCTACTGTTGCACACACTAGAGTTGGAACAGTAAATTATACTATTCCAAACTCAAGCGCCCCACACCGCAAGTCACTGTAACAACTTGTTTTGTAATACCATGTGATGTAACAACGCATCGTTATAAAGATTTGCGCTGTAAACGCATGCATTGAAAAGAGTGCTATTCACCCAATGTTTGAGGTTGTGTGAAGTCAGAACATCAGCTGGTTTTGAACAGGAGAGCCGTCCCATGGCTTTTACAGGCGAAGCAAGAATGGACCCCAGTTGGTGCAAACGTTGTCCAAATTTGGATATTACAAAGTAACCTACATCAGAGCACCAAATGACCTATCCAGTTGTTCCAAAAGGGTCCAGCTTCAATCAACTGATTAATAGCAGAACTTTGGCTGGTCAGGTCATATTCTCTAGAAAATCACACAGATCACACAGCCGCACCTACACTCACACTCACACACACTCACCCTCACACACCCTCAGCCTCATAACACCTCACACACACACACACCGTCACCATAACACCCTCTACATCATACAAAGGCATACGCACACACCTTCATCCTCACAACACCACACACCATCGGAATACACACACCCTCCCCCTCACACCACCTCACACACACTCACCCTCACACACAATTACACTCAAAGACCCTTACACACCCTCAATAACAGTCTCAAAAATCACACACACTAACACACTCACATACCCTATCAGCATCACACATCATATCACAATCAATCACCCTTTTCAAAGTCACTCGCACTCACACTCTCTCACATTACACAAATGTCACAAAAAGACGTTAATATTTCACTTCTGTTCTTTTATTTTCCTCACAATAAAATACACTGAACATAATCTTCACAAAAGGTATTTACAACAGTTTAAGCTATTGCCATTAAAAATTACAATAACTTTTATTTAAGTATTAATTATTTAAAACATTTCATAACCATTGTTATTTGTAATATCAATACATCTAAGTCACGTAAATACAAAACATTTGCATTAGAAATACTATGAGTGTCACATTTGCAAAAGTTAAAAGTATTGGCATTGTAAATAACAAAACTATTAATTTCGCGATTTTCAAAACCAACACATAAATATAAAATGTGTCATTTACAAAACCAATAGCTCCAACTTTCCTACTGCGAGACCTATTGGCAACGCCAGTGCTTGTTTGAATAATCTTTGGTTTTGTGTCAGGTAGTTGCTTTTGTGTTGCAAAAAGCATTATCAATAGATTCAATAGAGCAGATCAATTCAAAAGCTCGCCCAAAAAAGAAAAATGATCAACTGTGAATACATTGTTTGTTGATTTGAAATTATTTCGGTTTGGACCATTGTTTATTGATACTGTCTCACTATCAGAAACAGGCAATACAGAAACTTTCTTAGCATACTGTGGGGGTGGCCTGGGTTTAAGTAGAAGAGGCAAGATTTTTGCATGCTTCCATATTTTGGGCACAGTTGCTGATGACAGGGAGCTATTGAAAAGCTAGTTTACGATTGGGTTGATATCTGCAGGACCCTGGCATAGGAGATTGGTGGGGTCTGGGTTCGAGGGTGAACCAGATTTAAGGCTCCCTAACGCTGATAGGGAGTCTTCCATAGAAACTAGAGAAAGGTCTCTAAAGAAGTGTTATTGTCATAAGTAAGGGAGACTAGCTGAGTAGTCTCAAGTTTGTTCTCTCTCATGTTATCATCAGGAATTGTCGCTACCCTGCTACCAGGGCGGGACATGGGTGTTGCTGTGGGTGTTCCCACGCAACACTCATGTCCACTGATGCAGTTCCAGATTTACGAGAAATCGTAAACCTGGAAATGCATCAGTTTGCTGCGCCACCATAGGGGTGGCGTAGCCAGGCGAAACGAGGAGAAATGTTTTCATTTATCCTCGTTTTTTCCTCTTTCCATGTGTGCTGCATTCTACAGCACGCATTGAAAGAGGAAAATGCCTGCAGTGATTGCTTTTGTGCAGGAAGAGGCCCCTTCCTTCACAAAAGCAATCTCCCCATGGCGCAGGCATCCTTGCACCATGGTGCAAGGGTGCCTGTGCCGTCGCATGCCAGCTGTTTGTGCGCCAGCGCTGGGGCGAGCACAGGAATGCGACATATCCTTGTTAATACTATAACCTGAGACCGAACCAAAGCTCTCCGCGAGCATAAATAACCTAGGAATTGCTACAAGGGGGTTTGAAGTGTACAAAAGAAGATCGTCTGCATACAACGCTGTCCTGATTGATAATTCACCAATTTTAAACGAAGAAATAATAGAATCTTGCCTTAAAGAACAGACAAAAGGCTCAATGTAGACATCAAACAACAGTGGAGACAAGGGGCATCCTTGCCTTGTTCCTCTATCAACGTTGAACCATTCTGACAGTCCTCCGTTAACCAGAATCTTGGCTCTAGGACCTCTATACAAAGACTCCACGCTTTTGATGTAAATTTCGGGGAAACCGAATTTCTTCATCGTTAACCATAAATATGGCCAGTTTACTTGATCAAAAGCTTTAGCGGCGTCTATTGCGACTATGGCCAGTGTTTTTTTATTTTGAATTGCGTAGTCAATGGCTCCGATTGCTTGAAATGTGAGTTTGTTTAGTTGTCTGCCCGGGATAAATCGGCGTTGGTCCGGATGTATAATAGTTTTAATCACCTTAGCGAGTCTGTTTGCTAAGATACCTGAATAAATTTTTAAATCCGAGTTCAGTAAAGATATAGGTCGATATGATTCTATTCTTTGTGGGTCTTTGTTCGGCTTCGCAATTAATGAAATGGTTGCATCCAGCCAAGAGGGCGGAATTTGCTGACCCTGGATGAAAATTTCATTGAAAAGTTTCTGCATTGGAACTATAAATTCATCCAAGTTATCCTTGTAAATTTCTGACGGGAGCCCATCAGGACCTGCAGCTTTCTTTCTTGCCATTTTCTCCAGTTGAGATCTAATTTCCCCCTCAGTAATTTCTTTTCCCAGAAAGGATATATCTTCATTGCTCAATTGTGTTAAATTTCTCAGGATGTCCAGATTTTCTAACTCGTCGGATGAGCTATTCACTTTTTCGCGGTAAAGATCTTCGTAGAAAGATCTGGCCTCCTCTTCGATATCTTCATCTTCTGACAAAACAGCGCCAGTTCCTCGTTGTATTAGAGTTTTAATGTTGTTTCTAGACCTCTCAGACCTGGCTTTCCAGGCTAGCAATGATCCGCATTTTTCCCCATATTCAAAATTACGCAACTTGCTTACCTCCCACTTATCTCTTAGTATTTTTTCAGAGCTTAATCTGTGGTTAGTTTGTAAGTCTTCTAGTTCTTTTTCCAACCTTAATATCTCTGTTTGATCATTAGAGATGGCATAGAGAAGTTGCTGCTCTTTTATTTTTATTAAATTAAGATCATTTACATCCTTTTCTTTAATTAACTTTCTGTTCAAAGCCATTTGGGAACCGTATATACCTCTTAAAAAAGATTTAAGAGCGTCCCATATAATCCGATCTGGAGCTGAGTCATTATTAAATAAGAAACACTCTGCTATACTTTCCTTAGTTCTAGTACTAAAATCTGTTTTCAGTAGAATAGCCCTATCCAAGGTCCACCTATATTCTAAGGGATTCCTTTTTTGAATGTTAATGCACAACTTGACCACGGAGTGGTCCGATAATCCATTCGGAATATACGCAATAGAAAGTGTATTTGATAACATTGCTCTATCAAGCAAGAAACAATCTATCCTGGAGAACTGATGGTATTTTTTGCTATAAAACGAATACTCTCGCTGGGAACCGTGTTTAACTCTCCAGACATCACATAACGTATACTCCTTGATAATATTTTTCAGAGTAACGGTCGATTTCTTTGGGCAATTGTATCTGGCCTTTGAAGTGCGGTCTAGTTCTGCATCCAATAACAGGTTAAAATCTCCCCCTAGCACTATAGGAATAGAAAATTGTAGTAAATAGCTTGCTAATTTATGAAGGAAACAAGGGTTGTCTTCATTTGGGCCATAATAAACCCCGCATAAAAGTTTAGCAGTACCCACCGATACCACTACAGCCAACCACCGCCCTGACTGATCTGTAGCCCAATCGTGAACAACTATTCCTTTATTGGCACAGATAATAATTGCCACCCCTCTCGTGGTGCATAATTGTTTGGAGCAGAAAATATCCTGAACCCACTTATGTTTTATAAAAATATCTCTACATTCATTTGCTTCCAGGTGAGTTTCCTGCAAAAAGATTAATGACGCTCCAGCATTTTCTAAGAAGTGAGATACATTAAATTGTTTCTTATAACTCCCTAAACCATTCACATTCCAGGAAAGGATTATAGTATGGCTAGCTTGAGTCATACGCAAATTTTAATTTTTGGTTGTGGCTGATAACAGAGCGTAGTACCTTATAACAATAATAATTGGCAAAAGGAAAATACTTATTTATGATGCATGAGGACATTTTTTTGTTGTTTTTTACCCCTTCCCCTGAACCGCCCACCCACCCACCCCCCGAGGAACCCTTCCCTCCTGATTGGCGAAGATACGCCCTAGGAGGCCCTTCAATCCTGATTGCCCCACTCAAAAGTAAAGAAAAAGAATGCGTACGGGTCTCATTTCCCTGTCTTACCTATTTATTCGTGCAAACTCTTAACTAAATATATGTATTGATTTTTTTTTTAAGCTTTATTTAGTATTCTTTTTTTTTTATCTTCTTTTTTTTTTTTAAAGTTTTATTTAGTATTCATTTTTTTTTCCCTTTTCCCCTTTTTTTTCCCCACCCCACTCACAAACAATCTCTAACCTCCGCTGAATGTGGAAAGGATAAATTTGAGAAAAAGGAACAACTAAACCATCTCTAATTATGCTATTCCTTCTGGGCCTTCATTCTATCAAGGACTGCATCTACTTCCTCTGGAAACTGGCCCGTGTAAATTTTATTGTTCCACATAATTTTAAGAAGTGCTGGAAATTTCATTTGTACATTTGCCCCCATGGAACGTAATTCTGGCATTCTAGACCCTAACTCCCACTGCCTTTGAGCAGTTTTACCACCAATATCAGATCTGATGTGATATGGGTTAGCTCGGAAATGTAGAGAAGTGCGTGATAAACATCTATTAAGGATCAATTCTTTCACGCTATAAGTTTGGAAATATACCAAAATCTTCCTGGGAGCCTTTCTGTCTGGATGTAACCTATACGGGTCTCTATGTACCCTCTGTATTTCCGCTTCTAGATCAATATCCGGACGGTCCTTGAGGATATCTTCACGTATTAGTCTGCAGACAAATCCTTTTATATCTTCCACCTCAGCCCCTTCCGGAATTTTTAGGATCCTCAAGTTGTTCCGACGGGATTGGGTCTCCAATCTCTCCAGATCCATAGCCAGAGATCGGTTCTGGGCTTTCAAGGCTGCTATATCTTTAGAATTGATGTTTGAGGTCTCTGAAAGTGATGAAACCTTCCCTTCCAGTGTACTAGTTCTAGTACTGATACCCTCAATTTTTGCCTCTAGAAGGTCAAATCTATCATGCAAACGCTGTTGATTTTTTTCAGAAGTCTCAAATCTACTTAGTAAATCTCCTCTTAGAGACTGTAGTAAGGATCCAAGACTTTTATCTGCCAAATCACTGCTTCCACAAACCCCTTCTTCCTCGGTCGGGAAAAAAGGAGAGTCATTACTTCCTAGGTTTGGCACCGACACTGTGTGAAGAAGTTGGGGTTCAGCATCCTGTGTAGTATTTTGTGCCAGATCACTTCCATGACTAGTTTCTTGATTGATGTCCCTTATATGACTGACTGGCGACTGTGCAGTTACTTCAGTTACTTCAGTTACAGAGACAGAGACAGCTTCAGCTGTCTTCTCAGAGATGTTAGCTGATTCCAAAGCTCCATATTTGTTACTCAAAGGGAAAGAGGCTAAAAGCGGGGAAACTGCTACCTGGGTCAGTTTGTTCGGTTTATTCGATTTATTTGACATATCTGTTACGACAGGAATGTCGGCTGTGAGCTTCACCAACCCTTGAAAGATTTTATTTAAACTTCCTTCCCCTCCATTTATTTCTATGCTGTTTGTATTGGAAGACACTGCATGTTCCATTATCTTAAAATAACTCTTAAGTGACGGAGTACCTTTAAGCAATTTGGATTGTTTTGAGATAATGTGTTGGAATAATTTACTCCCTATCCCAGAAGCTAAGTGTAAGATGAGATATTTAGGTATTCATTTAACCCAGAATATAGACGATATTCCAAAGGCTAGCTGGGAAATTGTGGTAAAGGAGATCAAAAAACTTCTGTCCAAGTGGAACACTCTGCCTTTAAACATCTATGGCAGAGTGAATCTTGTCAAAATGATCATCTTACCTAAGGTAACGTTTTTGTTTAATTCTATTCCCTTAGTTTTCAGTAGAAAAGATATTCTTAATCTGCAAGGCAGAATAGGGTCTTTTATTTGGGCAACAAAATCTCCAAGGATAGCTTGGAAGAAGCTAAGGAGAGGATTAAAATTAGGTGGTTTAGCTTTCCCTGACTTATTATTTTACTGTTATGCCTTCCAGTTTAAAAACTTTAGGATATTAGCTAACAAATTGGATTTTACTTCAAACAGTTTACTGTTCCAGGCTATGCTGCAGGATCTCCCTTATGGTACCGATTATTTTCTGTTTAAATTTGGTGACAAAAAATTCTTTAAAAAAGTCAGGCTGAAAGTTTTAAAGGCTGCTCTACACTATTGGTCGCAGGTGTGTAAGCTGTTGTGTATTCAGTACTACCACCAATACTCCCCAATTTGGGACTCACCTGGTACCCCGGATTGTTTGATGGACCAACTGGCTCTCCCTTTAAAAAGAGCAGGTCTCCTGAAATGGGGGGACCTAAGTGATGCATCGAAAGTTTTAAAATGGGAATTCCTAGTGGGCGTAACTGGAGGGACGCTCACGAGTTTTAAGTTTTATCAACTTTCGGCTTGGTGGGGAAGTCAAAACTGGGATACAAACGATGAGAACTTGTTCTTAGAGCTATTTAGTAATTCTAGAGAAATGAAAAGGGAGACGGCACAATGGTATAATATATTATTGAATAATAAAGATAACTTGGAAACAGAGATTGTGAATATATGGGACCCTTCCTCAGGTCAGATAGCTGAGGAATTAGAGAAATTATGGATAGATTCTTTCTCATTATCTCAAAAGATAATTAAACCTTCTAACCTAAGAAGAAATCACTTATACACATTGCACAGAGTGTATTGGACCCCAGCGAAACTTTCTAGGATCTCTGGGGTGCAATATTTTTGCCCTAGGTGTAATCTAATGAGCGCAAATGATATCCACATTGTTAGACCTGACATCATTGGCTTGAGTCTCTCCTCCATTTTTTCTGTTTTGCCTCTACTGTTTTACGATGTTTTGCTGGTATATGCTTTGGGCGCCGTGCCACTGCTGATCAGTGCCATAGCGCAAGTGCTCCCTATGTTAAATTGATGTATCTATTGTATACATGTTTGGCTTATTTGGTTTACTGTCAGTCCCTAGTCTAGTGCACCCGGAGTGCCGGGGCTTGTAAATACAAATGCCGCTCGTGGGCTTGCAGCATGTGTTGTGCCACCCACAGGAGCGGCCTCGTAAAAGAATGTCTACGGGTCGGTCATTGCGAGACCCACGTGCAGCCTAGTGCTGTCACGCAGGCTGCGCAAGTATACTTACTTGCCAGCCCCCAAACCTTCCCTTAACTTCATGTTAGTCACCCCTATGGTAGGCCCACGGGCAGGGTGCATTGTAAGTATAAGGTAGGACACGCCTGACCAAGTTGGCATGTCCTGATAGTGAATTACCGCCATCTTCGTGCTTCACTATTGCAAGGTAACCTGCTCTCCGTTGATTAGAATGGGCCGCCGGGATTATTAGTACTATGATCCTCGCTGGCTCGGAGAGCATGGTGCAATGTCGAGTTTAGTATCCCTGAACTCGGGGTTTAATTACGCATCCGTTGGTGTGGATGGTTTTTGGACTCTGGGTTCGAAAATAGCACTTTTAGAAGGTGTCTATTTTCTTGTCTAACCATATCTGGTTTCTGCTGGTTTTGCGTGTGTGTGACAGGAGCTGGGTGGCTCCCCAGGTCTGGATGAGTCAGTGTGGGATGAGTGGGACAGTTACGTTGAGAGTAGGGGGAGAGTAGTTGTTGATAGCCTACCTTGCCTGATACAATGCCGGCTCCACCTCCTGCCAAGCGGCTGATGGCTCTGTGCCTGCCATGGACGATCCTAGCCCCACCTCCTGCCAGGTGGCCGATAGCTCTGCTCCTGCCAGTGTCAATGCTGGTTCCACCTCCTGCTGGGCGTCTGAGGACCCAGCCCTGCTCAGTGAATAAGCCAGGTGCTTCTGCCTGGCTCCACCCACAACGGACCCAGGATGTTGGGAAACCCCCGACATGGACAAAGGGATCAAAGACGAAAAGGGGTATAAGAGTAGGACCCCTGAACCAAGAATTTAGATCACTTCTGACAAGGAACCCTGTAACCAAGGACAAGAGGCCTGCTGATCTAAGGACTGCCTACCCCTTCTGCCAGTGTGCTGTTGTTGGGGGAATCCTGCAGTGCTTCTTTATTTTTGCCAAGGAACCAGGAGAGAGGAACTGTGTGTGTACTCTCACGCTTGCTAAGAAAATCTCCAAGGACTGGAAGAGTGCCAGTCTCCTGCTGAAGTCACAGGGCTAAAGGACTTCATCTGCTTAAAGTGCTATTTTGCTGGAACCGTGAATCCAGCACCTCTGAAAGAGTCAGCAATCACGACAACCGAACGCTAGGCCCAACCGACGCCAGCAGCAACGCCAGTGAGTGGGAGTACGGCTCTAGCTCCAGAGGACCTCGTGTCTGCACCGCTGCTGATCGCATCACCTGTGTGCCCTTCGACGCCGTGAGCGCTGCTCACTCTGTGCAACCGCATCATCAACGACGACGCCTGCTGAGGCCGGATCGACACCGAAGACGCGACGCCGGATTGCTCGACGCCGCTGATCATCGTGTGCTTCATTTTCCTAAGGTACTGTGTTGTTGGGGGTCCGTGTGACTCCAGGCTTGACGTAGCGCTCCTCGCGGTCGACGCCGAACCTTTGGATTAACTTTGCCTCGACGTTGTGTAGCCCCCGTGTGGGTTACCCTGTTGCTAAGAACTGCATTGCCAAGAAGAAGATTTGCTTTGATACTAAAAACTTTGTGCTAAAGAAGAAACTACCTTTGAACTATCATTTTTTTCCTTCCCAACGTATTTATTCCGATTGTGTACAGTTTGTCGTTATTTTGGTCTTGTGCTAAGCCTTATATAAAAATACTTATTTTTATAATACTACGGTGTCGTGTCCATTTGTAGTGCATTCACGGTATTACTGTATGTGGTCATAATTGCTTAACGCACAGCCTCTGAGATAAGCCTGTTCTGCTCTGCCAAGCTACCAAGGGGGTGAGCAGGGGTTATCAAAGGGTGTGATCCTCTTGCCCTGACTAGAAAAGGAGTGTCCCTATTTGTCAGAAGTGTATACCTCTGCCAACTAGAGACAGCCGGTTCTAACATTGGTGGGTCAGCGGTGAGGATTTTGGACTTTGCACTTATGACCCATGTACAGTGATTCGTGTGCGCTACATAGTGAAAGCAGTCCATAACGCAGTCACAATCTAATTGGGGAGGATCCTATTTTTGTTCTCCGCTTTCTTGAAACTTGATTTTTTGAACACTGCCAGTTTAACCATGAGTGACAACGGAGTCACTGCCCCTGCTATCGTTGTTGTGGAGGAGTTCGAGAGGAGCAATCTTAAGAAATACAAGAAAGATGAGCTGAAACACTTTTGCGACCAGTTTAAAGTTCCTACCACAGGCCTCTCAAGAAAAGATGATTTTTATAAAGCATTGCAGGCCTGGTGGGAGTCCAGAAATCCCTCTGATGTGGTGGTGGTACCCACAGAGGAAGGGGATGAGGAGGTGCCAGTGAATGGACCTGTGCCCTCTCCCAGAAGCAGTGTTTCCTCCAAAGGTCTTTCCCCTGAAGAAAGAGAAGAAAGGGCGAAAGAGCGAGCTTACAACATGGAGATGGCAAGGCTAAAGATAAATGGGCAGTTGGAGTTAGAAAATGCAAGAGGTAGAAGGGAAGCTGATTTGGAGATCAAAAAGTTAGAGTTTGAATGAGAGAAGTTAGCTTTGGAGCGTGAAGCCAGGTTGAGGGAGCTGGATATCCAAGCTAAAAAGTTAGAATTGAATCCCTCTGGTGGCAGCATTTCATCCGAGCCTGCAGAAAGTAAGTTTTACTTCCCCAAAGATGTGATCAAAGATTACAATAGGAATGAAGATATTGGTCAATGGTTTAAAGCATATGAGTTAGCATTGTTGGCCCACCGAGTCCCTGAGAAGGATTGGGGAGCGGGGTTGTGGGGTCGCTTTGTGAATGAGGGAAGAGATACCCTGTTAGACATGCCTGTTGCGGATAGGATGTCGTATGCTCATATGAAAGATGCTTTAATGTTGCGGTATGGCTTAACCCCTGAGAAGTACAGACAAGCTTTTAGAGAATGTAAGAAGTTGCCTGGTACGACGTGGGTTGAATATGTGTCTTATTTTTGCAGAGCCATGGATGGTTGGGTAAAGGGCAGCAAAGTGGAAAGTTATGAAGCTCTTTATGATTTGTTTGCTTGGGAGCACTTGTCTAATAACTGTTTTCCAGAGCTGCGCCAGCACCTGATTGATAGCAAGATATCAAACCCTAGAAAACTTGCTGAGGAGGCGGACCACTGGGTCAGTACCAGGGTCCACAAGGGTCCAGTGGGAGACTCAGCCAAAGGTGGGCAGGGTCCCCAGCAGAAGAGTGGGGGGGACAAGGGAAAACAGAAGGAGTCTCAGAAAGGGCCCCAAAGTAATCCCCAAGGGAACCAAGGGAAAGGTTCCCAGCCTCCCCCTGAGAAGAAGCCAGGGGCCCCGACGGGTAAACCTGTTCATAGGGGCCCCCTAACCTGCTACGGTTGTGGGCAGGTGGGACACCGGTTTTATGACCCCCAGTGTCCCAAAAAGGATTCGAATGCACCGCCGCGTGCACCCCCCGTCAGTTGGCGAGTGTAGCCCTGGGAGGGGAGAAGATGGTTGTCCATGGTGGGAGGGGTCCCGCAGAAATGTCCCTGGTCTCGCTAGGAGACATGCAAATGGTCCCTCCACCCCCTCTGCCTAGTAACACTAGTAAATATAGGCAGTGGGTGACCATTAATGGCCATAGAGTGGAAGCTCTCAGAGACACCGGAGCGAGTGTGACAGCTGTCAAGTGTCACTTGGTGTCTAGAGAGCAGGTGGTTCCCAACGCATTCTACCCCGTGATAGCTGCCGACAACTCCGAGAAAGAGTGTGAGGTGGCTCAGGTTTCCTTTGAATGGGGGGGAGTTTCAGGTACTCTTCAGGTTGCTGTGAGGCCCGCCATGCCTGTCGATTGTCTCCTGGGCAATGATTTGGAAGACTCCCCTTGGGCTAAGGTGGAGAGGGAGGCGCACTTGAAAATGTTGGGCGTGCCAGAGTGGGTGTGTGCAACCACTAGATCCATGACAGCGAGTAAGGGTGTTGATGGGGTCCCGGAGCCTGAAAGTACGGCCCAGGACCCAGCTGTGAAGAGAAGAGGCAGGAGGCGCGGGAAACCGGCCCCCGTAGTTCCCGTGGTCCAGGAGGAGGTAGACCCCGAGGGGGATGCCCTGGAGCCCACAGGGGAACAAATTGCCGAACTGGGAGATCTGCCCGAGCTGACCCATTGGCAGCAGGATGGTGGTCCCTCCAGGGAGGAATTCTGTGCGGAACAGAAAGTGTGCCCTTCTCTTGTGGGCATGAGGCAGCAGGCCTCAGCCCAATCCTCAGGTGATCAGTCAGGGTCACATTTTGTGTACTGGGAGAACGACCTCCTGTATAGCGAGCCTAAGGCTGCTGAGCCTGGGTCAGCCCGTGTGCTGGTGGTACCCCAGCGCTTCAGAGCCTTCCTACTGGGTTTGGCTCATGACGTTCCGTTAGCTGGACATCTGGGGCAGGACAAGACCTATGACAGGCTTGTCACCCATTTTTATTGGCCTCAGATGCGAAGGGATGTAGACATCCACTGCAAGACTAGTCACACTTGCCAGGCAAGTGGGAAGAGCGGAAGGAAGCGGAAGGCTCCCCTCCAACCTTTTCCAGTGGTCAGTACCCCCTTTGACCGGGTGGGTATTGACATTGTTGGGCCCCTGGACCCCAAGACAGCCCTGGGCAACAGGTTCATCCTGGTCTTGGTGGACCATGCCACGAGGTACCCGGAAGCCATCCCTCTCAGAACAGTGACGGCCCCCGTGGTGGGACGGGCACTGATGGGTGTTTTCTCCCGGATGGGGTTCCCCAGAGAGGTGGTGTCGGACCGAGGCACCAACTTCATTTCGAACTATATGAAGTCTCTATGGAAGGAGTGTGGGGTAACCTACAAGTTCACCACTCCTTACCATCCTCAAGGAAATGGGCTGGTTGAGAGATTCAACCGGACCTGAAAGGCATGATTATGGGTCTTGAAGAACCAATGAGGCGGAAATGGGACGTCCTCTTGCCATGCCTGTTGTTTGCTTACCGTGAGGTACCGCAGAAGTCTCTAGGGTTCAGCCCCTTTGAGCTCTTATACGGCCACCCGGTAAGAGGGCCTTTGAGTCTGGTCAAGGAAGGCTGGGAGCAATCTCCCAGGAAACCTCCCCAGGATGTATACAGCTACATGCTGGCCTTTCGGACCCAGACTCGGCGCTTCAGAGAACTTGCTCAGGCAAATCTGGAGGCCAGCCAGGAGGAGATGAAGCGTTGGTACGACCGGAATGCCACTCTGGTAGAGCTTCAGCCTGGTCAGGAAGTGTGGGTCATGTCCCCTGTGGAACCTTGTGCGCTCAAGGACAGGTGGACTGGACCGTTTAAGGTTGTGGAGAAGAAGAGCGATGTCACCTACCTGGTGGACTTGAAATCTCCCAGGAACCCCTTGCGGGTCCTGCATATCAACCGCTTGAAGCCCCACTTAGAAAGGTCCGAAGTGGGCATGCTCCTAGCTACAGATGATGGAACGGAGGAGGAGAGTGAGCCTCTTCCTGACCTCCTGTGTGCTAAAGAGCAAGATGGGTCGGTGGATGGTGTGGTCCTCTCTGACACACTGACCCTTGAGCAGAAACAGGATTGTCGCCAACTGTTGGGACAATTCCCGGATCTGTTTTCCTTGGTTCCGGGTGTCACGCATTGGTGTGTCCATGACGTTGACACCGGAGACAGCCCTCCTGTGAAGCACAAGGCTTACAGGGTGACTGACAAGGTCAGAGCGTACATTAAGGAGGAGGTCTCCAAGATGTTCGCGTTAGGGGTGATTGAGTCCTCTAGCAGTCCTTGGGCCAGCCCAGTGGTCTTGGTCCCGAAGGCTGCAGCGCCTGGTGCTTCACCGGAACTCCGGTTCTGCGTGGATTACCGAGGGCTCAATTCGGTCACGAAGACTGACGCGCACCCCATCCCCAGAGCTGATGAGCTCATCGATCGGTTGGGGGCTGCCCGATACCTTAGTACGTTTGATTTAACGTCTGGGTACTGGCAGATCGCCTTGACTGATGGGGCAAAGGAGAGGTCGGCATTCTCCACACCAGATGGGCTATACCAGTTCCGGGTGATGCCCTTTGGGATGAAGAATGCCCCTGCCACCTTCCAGAGGTTGGTCAACCAGGTCTTGGCTGGACTGGAGGATTTCAGTGCCGCCTACCTGGACGACATCGCAGTGTTCAGCGCCAGCTGGGAGGGACACTTGCGCCACCTCCAGGAAGTGTTGTTGGCCCTGCGCGGAGCAGGCCTCACAATCAAAGCCAGTAAGTGCCAGATTGGGCAGGGTTCGGTGGTGTACTTGGGGCACCAAGTAGGGAGCGGTAAGGTTGCCCCCCTACAACCCAAGATTGATACCATCCTGGCTTGGGCGCCGCCCAAAACCCAAACTCAGGTGAGAGCCTTCCTAGGACTCACAGGTTACTACAGGAGGTTTGTCAAGGATTACGGTAACATCGTGCACCCCTTGACGTCGCTGACTTCCAGGAAGCAGCCACGAAACGTGATCTGGACTGATGCCTGTCAAACGGCCTTTGACACCCTGAAAACTGCAATGTGCACAGCACCTATACTCCAGGCACCTGACTTTTCGAAAGAATTCATTGTTCAGACGGACGCTTCAGAGCATGGCGTGGGGGCTGTTCTAGCTCAGGTGAATGAAGAGGGCCGAGACTTGCCTGTAGCCTTCATCAGTAGGAGGTTACTTCCCAGGGAAACGAGGTGGAGTGCGATAGAGAGAGAAGCATTTGCTGTGGTCTGGGCGCTGAAGAAGCTAAGACCCTACCTGTTTGGGACTCACTTCCAGGTTCAGACAGACCACAGGCCCCTCAGATGGTTGATGCAGATGAGGGGTGAGAATCCGAAACTGTTGAGGTGGTCCATTTCTCTCCAGGGGATGGACTTTACGGTGGAACACCGCCCTGGTACAGATCACGCCAATGTTGATGGTCTGTCCAGATTTTTCCGCCTTAGTGAAGAGAACTCCCTAGGTCAAGGGTAGTTCTCCCCACATTTCAGCTGGAGGGGACACGTGTTAGACCTGACATCATTGGCTTGAGTCTCTCCTCCATTTTTTCTGTTTTGCCTCTACTGTTTTACGATGTTTTGCTGGTATATGCTTTGGGCGCCGTGCCACTGCTGATCAGTGCCATAGCGCAAGTGCTCCCTATGTTAAATTGATGTATCTATTGTATCCATGTTTGGCTTATTTGGTTTACTGTCAGTCCCTAGTCTAGTGCACCCGGAGTGCCGGGGCTTGTAAATACAAATGCCGCTCGTGGGCTTGCAGCACGTGTTGTGCCACCCACAGGAGCGGCCTCGTAAAAGAATGTCTACGGGTCGGTCATTGCGAGACCCACGTGCAGCCTAGTGCTGTCACGCAGGCTGCGCAAGTATACTTACTTGCCAGCCCCCAAACCTTCCCTTAACTTCATGTTAGTCACCCCTATGGTAGGCCCACGGGCAGGGTGCATTGTAAGTCTAAGGTAGGACACGCCTGACCAAGTTGGCATGTCCTGATAGTGAATTACCGCCATCTTCGTGCTTCACTATTGCGAGGTAACCTGCTCTCCGTTGATTAGAATGGGCCGCCGGGATTATTAGTACTATGATCCTCGCTGGCTCGGAGAGCATGGTGCAATGTCGAGTTTGGTATCCCTGAACTCGGGGTTTAATTACGCATCCGTTGGTGTGGATGGTTTTTGGACTCTGGGTTCGAAAATAGCACTTTTAGAAGGTGTCTATTTTCTTGTCTAACCATATCTGGTTTCTGCTGATTTTGCGTGTGTGTGACAGGAGCTGGGTGGCTCCCCAGGTCTGGATGAGTCAGTGTGGGATGAGTGGGACAGTTACGTTGAGAGTAGGGGGAGAGTAGTTGTTGATAGCCTGCCTTGCCTGATACAATGCCGGCTCCACCTCCTGCCAAGCGGCTGATGGCTCTGTGCCTGCCATGGACGATCCTAGCCCCACCTCCTGCCAGGTGGCCGATAGCTCTGCTCCTGCCAGTGTCAATGCTGGCTCCACCTCCTGCTGGGCGTCTGAGGACCCAGCCCTGCTCAGTGAATAGGCCAGGTGCTTCTGCCTGGCTCCACCCACAACGGACCCAGGATGTTGGGAAACCCCCGACATGGACAAAGGGATCAAAGACGAAAAGGGGTATAAGAGTAGGACCCCTGAACCAAGAATTTAGATCACTTCTGACAAGGAACCCTGTAACCAAGGACAAGAGGCCTGCTGATCTAAGGACTGCCTACCCCTTCTGCCAGTGTGCTGTTGTTGGGGGAATCCTGCAGTGCTTCTTTATTTTTGCCAAGGAACCAGGAGAAAGGAACTGTGTGTGTACTCTCACGCTTGCTAAGAAAATCTCCAAGGACTGGAAGAGTGCCAGTCTCCTGCTGAAGTCACAGGGCTAAAGGACTTCATCTGCTTAAAGTGCTATTTTGCTGGAACCGTGAATCCAGCACCTCTGAAAGAGTCAGCAATCACGACAACCGAACGCTAGGCCCAACCGACGCCAGCAGCAACGCCAGTGAGTGGGAGTACGGCTCTAGCTCCAGAGGACCTCGTGTCTGCACCGCTGCTGATCGCATCACCTGTGTGCCCTTCGACGCTGTGACGCCTGCTGAGGCCGGATCGACACCGAAGACGCAACGCCGGATTGCTCGACGCCGCTGATCATCGTGTGCTTCATTTTCCTAAGGTACTGTGTTGTTGGGGGTCCGTGTGACTCCAGGCTTGACGTAGCGCTCCTCGCGTTCGACGCCGAACCTTTGGATTAACTTTGCCTTGACGTCGTGTAGCCCCTGTGTGGGTTACCCTGTTGCTAAGAACTGCATTGCCAAGAAGAAGATTTGCTGTGATACTAAAAACTTTGTGCTAAAGAAGAAACTACCTTTGAACTATCCTTTTTTTCCTTCCCAACGTATTTATTCCGATTGTGTACAGTTTGTCGTTATTTTGGTCTTGTGCTAAGCCTTATATAAAAATACTTATTTTTATAATACTACGGTGTCGTGTCCATTTGTAGTGCATTCACGGTATTACTGTATGTGGTCATAATTGCTTAACGCACAGCCTCTGAGATAAGCCTGTTCTGCTCTGCCAAGCTACCAAGGGGGTGAGCAGGGGTTATCAAAGGGTGTGATCCCCTTGCCCTGACTAGAAAAGGAGTGTCCCTATTTGTCAGAAGTGTATACCTCTGCCAACTAGAGACAGCCGGTTCTAACACACATGTTTTTCGAATGTCCTAACATAGGTAATTTTTGGGAACAACTGTGTAAGTTTTTAGAAGAGGTACTGTCGGTCCCAATTCAATGTACATCCAGATTAGTTTTCTTTGGCCTATTACCTGATTATGTGTTCAACAGTAACTTGTCACAGTTTATTTTTTATGTAATAGTCATCGCTAGAAGAGAGATCTGCAAAGCATGGAAGTCTGTATCCCCCCCCGAAGTTTGCAGATTGTCTTAAAAATATAGTGGCGGTGAGTAAACTTGATATCTTATGCGGGGTGACAAATCTGTCAATTTGTGGTCAGCATTGACTGCCTGGATCGAAAAATAAGTCAATAGTCCAATGATTATGCCAGAGGTATGTGGTCCTGTCCTTCCTTAGCAGCAAGTACCAATACGAAAGGAAGTTGGACGGGTAACGACCATTCCTCTGGGCAATCTTCTACAGCTATCCACAAACACGAGGGCTGGAAAGGACAGTTTGTGACAGTGGCTTGAAGAGCGCCTACTTTAGAGCATTCATTAACTGGTTGGCATGTATGAGGACAACAAACAAATTTAAAAAAAGAAAAGAAAAAAAAAAAGTAAAAAAAAAAAAAGGAATGCGACATATCATTGTAGATATGTCGCATTCCTGTGCTCTGAAAGTGCGCAGCGTGGCACAGCCAAAGGGCTTGCGGTGCAGCGCTACGGCATATTCTTGTAGATCTGACCCTACATGTCTTCTGAATCCCCATTTGGTTTCTTTTTGAGGAGGATAACTTCATCCTCCTTCCAGAGTTGTTGAAACACTCCCGATGTTATTTTCTGCTTAGAAGCTTTTCCCAGGAACGATTGCAATCTGATCTGGTACAAGCTGTAAGACTTTGGGAGGACATATTCATTTTTTAAAACAACACACATTTGCCTACGTTCTGAAATAACGTTACATTAAAGCGACTTCTCAACAATGCTTCAATAAAGAAGATTAACATTAACAGCTTGTTGAAGTAGCAGAAACGTGCATGTATTTGCAGAAAAAAAAAAAACTCTAGTGTGGTCATTTGTCAGGTTTTTGTTGATAAAAGCTGCGGTAAGAAAGTGAAACATGCAAAAGTGACAGAAAAAAAATAGGCTAAACTTGGAACCATTTAATGACGTTGGATAAAACAAAATCAGCCTTTCTTTATACTATTCTCATAGCATAATAAAGGGGCTTTGTTTAGATGGAAGAGCAGCATGTCAGGGTTTTACCCAGTGGCGGCTGGTGACAATTGAAAGTGGTAAGGCGTAAATACTGCACTGTGGCGAGCGAGTACAGCAAGCGAGGCCGAACCACCTATGAGAACATTTTGAAAAAAGAGTGGGCAAATGGTGCATTCTCAAGCACATTTGAGAAAGAGTTGGCTTGGCGGATACATCTCTTGGAGTAGCTGGACAAGTCTCTTTGCACTTGCACAGATACATCTCTCTCCCTGCATTCACATAGGCACAGTCACCCTGCACTCATAGACCCATTACTCACCCTTCCCTGACACATTACTAAGCCAGCATTCACCCATCCACATCACTGACTCTGGACTCACACAGGTACACTGCTCAACCTGCACTCACACAGACATCACTCACCCTGGACTCACACAGGCACACTGCTTCCCCTGCACTCACACAGACATCACTCACCCTGGACTCACAAAGGCACACTGCTCCCCCTGCACTCACACAGACATCACTCAACCTGGACTCACACAGGCACACTGCTCCCCCTGCACTCACAGAGACATCACTCACCCTGGACTCACACAGGCACACTGCTCCACCTGCACTCACACAGACATCACTCACCCTGGACTCACACAGGCACACTGCTCCCCCTGCACTCACACAGACATCACTCAACCTGGACTCACACAGGCACACTGCTCCCCCTGCACTCACAGAGACATCACTCACCCTGGACTCACACAGGCACACTGCTCCCCCTGAACTCACACAGACATTACTCACCCTGGACTCACACAGGCACACTGCTCCCCCTGCACTCACAGAGACATCACTCACCCTGGACTCACACAGGCACACTGCACCCCCTGCACTCACACAGACATCACTCACCCTTGACTCACACAGTTACACTGCTCCCCCTGCACTCACACAGGCATCACTCACTAGGGTTCACACAGGCACACTGCTCCCCCTGCACTCACACAGACATCACTCACCCTGGACTCACACAGGCACACTGCTCACCCTGCACTCATGCACTCACACAGACATCACTCACCCTGCACTCACACACACATCACTCACCCAGTAGCCCACTTAAGCCGCCTGCTAACTTCCTTTCGAGTGAGGGGGCATCCTGTCACGTCACCAGGAGCAAATGCAAAGCAGTTCCCTTCAATGCCAGGGACTATGTAAATCTGTTCTGACTTTCAGCCATTGTTTTGCTTTAAGATTAATGCGGGCCCAGCAGCAAGGTTATACACTAATACACCACACACACAAACACTGAAGCTGCACTTGCATATAAAAAACAAAGGACGCAGTGAATAAAATAGGTTCCGAAAAAAATATTTTAAAGTAGCTAGCTATACTATTACAGCGAGAAATCCAACCAACTGTAAATGAGGCTAAAAGGCCAAATATGTGTGTCAGGGAGCTAATTCGCCAGCACGCCAGGTGGTGTTTTGGGAGACAAGTCTGGGGCGGATGCACAGTGCCAGAGTCAGAGTGCATGAATAAGCACATCTACAAGGCAAAATAGACGTGTCAAAAGCAGGCCTGGGAAACATGCGCATTTAATGGTGCACCCGGGGTGAAACAGAGCCTCGCTATCAGTCAAACATCAGTGTGATCGCACTTTAGCCCAACCGGCACTGCATGGAAGGTTGGGGGAATCTCCTATTTTGGGTGTCCTGGTCTTTGACACACAGTTGCGTGAATCTTCCGTCTGTCCAGTCTGTGCTCAGAACCAGCCTGAGCCGCTTTGTGACAGCAACTCCGGGACTGCAGGACGACAAGGGGTAAGCTGAACAGCCTGCAGCTAGCTCTCTAGGCGAATGCACCCCCTGGAGAGATCTACCCTGTAGATCACAGGTTTCCGCCCAGCAGGATTGCTTAATCGTTCATCCAGGGCTGAATAGAGGGTTGACATTGCGGTTGCATAATAGGCGCATCCATTATTAAAGCGCCTTGATACTTGGGGGATAAAAGCGCTCAAAGAGCATTGGTTTATTGGAACAGAACAAAAGACTGAGTCCATCGGTATAGAGACCAATGTTCTTCTCAACAGCATGCTTATAACAACAACAGATTGATGCTGCCTTTAATAAAAACACAATCTCTCACTTGAAGTATATTCGCGAGCGCTTGTTAAAAAAAATTACAAACACATCGGAACCAAAATATATTGCACCAGATTAATCACAATAATATTTCAGGTTATATAAGTTATACATCCTAGTTGTTTATTACTCTATGGACCTAAATGATCTCGGTGTCCTATGTGCTGTTTATTGCACTTGAAAATAATGTGAACGGAAACATCCAGATTTTAAAAGCGTTCTTCACTACCTTAATGACCACTACCACGCCCGGATATTGTCAATGGGTTTGTGAAGAGGGTACTGGCCTAGAGGGCACATGCGTCACCAGAGAGTCCGAGCAAGGGAATAACAGCAACTTTAAAAAAAAATGCTAAATGAATGCCATTGCCACGGTTCTGCTGTTTCTAAGTGCTGCACTGCACATAGATATCAGATGTCAATGTTACCCAAATTAAGGTACTCACACTGTACCTGCCTCAAAAGGATGAAGGCTGAGTGTATCTCGCCTGAATTAAAAAATCATTACCTCCGGAGCAGCACCGTTCATCAGTATGGAACATTCAGCTCACTCACTGTTCTAGACTTTCTGCCATAAACAGTTTGTGGTTCTCAATTTACCCACAAAACAAGAATGACCATGTACTGGCTGGCAGGACATGTGAGATGAGTGCTGCTGAGGGACGAGGGCCTTAAGAGGTGATACATCAGATTCCGACCCGCTACCCTGCCTCGCAACAGCAACACCAAAAAGGAGCAGGTGAGGGAGGACTCGGATGGACACCTTCCACCATGCACTCTGACTCAGCTTTCTGCTTCTCTATCTAATTCAACTTCAAAACTCACCCCAGGCAGGCGCCGGTTGGGTCACTCCGGGGAGGCCAAGCACCTTACGTTCCAGCTCCGGTTGCCTGCCATTAACCTTTGGCATGCATCACTGCAGTGTTGTCGTATCATCAGAAAGGGCGGGCCTCTGCTTACATTAAGGAAAAGGTGAAGATTCAAACACCTTACCTGACCGCCGGTCATCTTCTGGGACCTTCCGACCTTGGCGCCTTCACTGCAGCAGAAACTCCGCCCTCCGTCCTCAGCCAATCCTGGTGCTAGAGCAGCGCCAGGATTGACACAGGGCATGGTTGCTTTCTGCCCGCCTGCCCATTAGGAGAGCGAGGTTTCGCTCTTCTAATGGCCATCTGCAGGCACAAGTGCGCATGCGTGGGCAAGGATGAAAAATGTGCCTCCGTCCCCACTCATGCGCACCTGTGCTGCTGCCTGCTGAATATGCCTGTCAGTCAACATGACACAGGACCGCCCACCCGTTCAGACTTTGAAGGGGGTGGGCGGTCCTGCATCATGCTAACTGACAGGCATTGTGTGTCATTGTCCCTGGGCGTCTTTGAACTGAGAGTTTACTTCAGTTCAGAGATGCAGAGGCCGGAGCTGCGGGTGCGGGCGGGGGGGCAACGCCCCCAATGGACGCACCGCCACTGGTTTTACTGTTGCCTTCATTCATACTCAGCTCATTAATGGGAGGTTATCGCTTGCTACACAGTCCTTATTAAAAGAAGTGTCAAAATGAAATACGGGAAATGAGTTAGCCCCTTACCTTTCATAAAATGTACTGCAACGGCTTTTGTAGGCAAGGTTGCTCTTAACAAGCGCGGGATTATCACAGTTCCAGTGTGAGCACTCGAAAAAGTGAGCAGGAGAGAGAAGTGTTTACTTTATGAGGTGTAACCCGGGGGTGTCCTATCAATATGAAGCCTCTATCCGGGACCAAGTGCTTGCATGCTAATGGAGCAATGAAAAGAAAGGTATGCAACTGTTACCACAAATTTTTTACAACGGATACTATTACAACGCAGGTCATTTTACAACGTATACCTTTACATCGCATTACACTACAACGCACATACTATTACAACGCATACCATTACATCGTAAGTATAATTATAGGTAAGTTTATCTTTTTTTATATACATTGGGTTTTGGGGTACAGGGGTATTTTTAGGTTTAAGGGCTGGGTTTGGGTTTTGGGGTACAGGAGTATTTTTAGCTTTTAGGGTTGGGTTTGGGTTTTGGGGTACAGGGGTATTTTTAGGTTTTAGGGTTGGGTTTGGGTTTTGGGGTACAGGGGTATTTTTAGGTTTTAGGGTTTGGTTTGGGTTTTGGGGTACAGGGGTATTTTTAGGTTTTAGGGCTGGGTTTGGGTTTTGGGTTACAGGGGTATTTTTAGGTTTAAGGGCTGGGTTTGGGTTTTGGGGTACAGGGGTATTTTTAGGTTTTAGGGCTGGGTTTGGGTTTTGGGGTACAGGGGTATTTTTAGGTTTTAGGGCTGAGTTTGGGTTTTGGGGTACAGGGGTATTTTTAGGTTTTAGGGTTGGGTTTGGGTTTTGGGGTACAGGGGTATTTTTAGGTTTTAGGGTTGGGTTTGGGTTTTGGGGTACAGGGTTATTTTTAGGTTTTAGGGCTGGGTTTGGGTTTTGGGGTACAGGGGTATTTTTAGGTTTTAGGGTTGGGTTTGGGTTTTGGGGTACAGGGGTATTTTTAGGTTTTAGGGCTGGGTTTGGGTTTTGGGGTACAGGGGTATTTTTAGGTTTTAGGGTTGGGTTTGGGTTTTGGGGTACAGGGGTATTTTTAGGTTTTAGGGTTGGGTTTGGGTTTTGGGGTAGAGGGGTATTTTTAACCTATTTTGACAAATAAAAAAATTAAAATTAAGTTAATTTAAAATTTACCAAAAATAATATATAACAAATAATTAAATTAAATAATACATTAATAAATATTTACAACATATTTTAAAATTATAAATTATTATTATATACTTACCTATACTTACATTGTAATGGTATGCGTTGTAATAGTATGTGCGTTGTAGTGTTTTGCGTTGTAATGGTATGCGTTGTAAAATGACTTGCGTTGTAAAAAATCCGTTGTAATGGTATGCGTGCTAAAAGTACGCGTTGTAACATCATATATCCTATAAGAGTCATCTCGAAAACGCATTTATTTCCCAAAGCTTGATTAGCTACAGAACTCCCCTCCCCGCTGGATTTCTCATCTGAAAGGGCTTTCCTTCAGGGCCATGACATCCATTTGGATGTATGTCGCGCTTTATGAATAAATAAATAAATAAATCTCAGTTCAAACTTCATAGTTGACAGAGTTAAAAGTTCCACCCAACGGTTTAGATTCTAGCGAAGAAATGGAAGGCAATACTAATACAAATACTGCTCCCATAGGCGTAAATACATCATATTAGGCACACTAATAGTTGTAGTAATAATCACAATGCTTATGTGTGTATGTATGTATGCATGTATGTATGTATGTATGTGTGATTTCTAGAGTGCAAAGTGTTACTCCAAGGAGTGTCCTGGCACTGATGCAGAAAAAGTGCTAACCTAGGGAGCAATAAAGTAATGGAATCAGGTTTAAGTGAAAAGCCAAGTTTTCCAAAATTGGGGGAGGGGGGTCGTTTCAATGCGTCTGAGGTCCAGGGGAAGTTTATTCCACAGAGAGGGGCCTAGGAAGAAAAAAGATCCACCCCCCAGACCATGCCTTCTTGATCCACAGAATTCTGGCAAGACAGAGGCTTGCAGAGAGTAGATCTCTTGTGGGATGAGGTGTAGAAGTCAATTCTTGCTCATAGTTTGCCAGGGCCTGTCCCGTATAAGGCATTATGGATGAGGAGCAGGATCTTAAAACTGATCCTCTTCCTGATCTGAAGCCAGTGGAGATCACTGAGAAGCCGTGATACGCGGAAATTACGGGCAGCCAAAAAATAGTTTGCGCTGCTGCATTCTGGACCAGCTGTGGCCTATCAATTGGGTAGTCAGACAGGTCTAGGTATAGTGCATTTTCATAATCTAGTCGTGCTGTGATCAGGGCTTGGACCACCTGCTGTCTCACTATATTTTGTGATTCTTTCACTACAATCCTACATCCCCGCGTTTACAAACACTGCAATTTTTCTTTGTAGTGCTCCATGTTGATTTTGTGCGAATTGTGTCTGCACCATTAATTACTATTGGGAACATCTAGGACAGACGCCGCCCTAACCCGTTTGGGTAAGTCTTTATTTGGAATCCAAAATATCTTGAGAACTATGTTCTAATATCGTAGTAATAGACCGTCTGCACCTTATAAATTACAGGTGGTGAACTAACCACGTCCACTACGTCCATCCTGAAGCAGGAGGACGGAGGTCACCCACTAGAAACCCGTGGGTAAGCAAGAGACTGAATTTTGAAAACTCTTTCTTTAAGTTCTTAGACGAAGCAACTCCTGACTTTTACCTTAATTCACCCTAGGTTTACGCCTTAAGAACTCTACGGTTTAAAAGGTTGCGCCATATATGTCCTGAGGAAGACCCGCAGGTCGAGGCCCTAATTACCCCTGCACCAAAAGACGGGTCGAAACGTCGACGCTTCTTTACATGCAAATTGGACCACCCTTCATTTAAAAAATACGTTACACATGTGATTTATGACTGTATAAATGTTAAAATAAGTGGAAATTAATAGTGGTCTTTCGCTAAATAAGCTGAATCTTTTTAACAGCTTTGATTTAACTAAACAGAATTGTTTAATTTTTCTTATGTCACTTTTCTTTTGAGGCTTACACCCTTTCTTTAAAATCACTACCTTTTTTCCTTTTCTTGCACCATTTTAGAAGCAGCTTGCTCTCCTTTTTACCGTTAGTATTCAAAATGTACAGATGTATATAATTAATGAGTTGAGATGGAGTAATTTATTAAACTCCCCCTTTTTTTAATAATCTTTTATTTTGTGTCAGGTAGTTGCTTTGGTGTTGCAAAAAGCATTATCAATAGATTCAATAGAGCAGATCAATTCAAAAGCTCGCCCAAAAAAGAAAAATGATCAACTGTGAATACATTGTTTGTTGATTTTAAATTATTTCGGTTTGGACCATTGTTTGTTGATACTGTCCCACTATCAGAAACAGGCGCTACAGAAACTTTCTTAGCATACTGTGGGGGTGGCCTGGGTTTAAGTAGAAGAGGCAAGATTTTTGCATGCTTCCATATTTTGGGCACAGTTGCTGATGACAGGGAGGTATTGAAAAGCTAGTTTACGATTGGGTTGATATCTGTAGGACCCTGGGATAGGAGATTGGTGGGGTCTGGGTTCGAGGGTGAACCAGATTTAAGGCTCCCTAACGCTGATAGGGAGTCTTCGATAGAAACTAGAGAAAGGTCTCTAAAGAAGTGGTATTGTCATAAGTAAGGGAGACTAGCTGAGTAGTCTCAAGTTTGTTCTCTCTCATGTTATCATCAGGAATTGTCGCTACCCTGCAACCGGGGCGGGACATGGGTGTTGCTGTGGGTGTTCCCACGCAACACTCATGTCCACTGATGCAGTTCCAGATTTACGAGAAATCGTAAACCTGGAAATGCATCAGTTTGCTGCGCCACCATAGGGATGGCGTAGCCAGGCGAAACGAGGAGAAATGTTTTCATTTATCCTCGTTTTTTCCTCTTTCCATGTGTGCTGCATTCTACAGCACGCATTGAAAGAGGAAAATGCCTGCAGTGATTGCTTTTGTGCAGGAAGAGGCCCCTTCCTTCACAAAAGCAATCTCCCCATGGCGCAGGCATCCTTGCACCATGGTGCAAGGGTGCCTGTGCTGGCACATGCCAGCTGTTTGTGCGCCAGCGCTGGGGAGAGCACAGGAATGCGACATATCATTGTAGATATGTTGCATTCCTGTGCTCTGAAAGTGCCACAGCGTGGCGCAGCCAAAGGGCTTGCGGTGCAGCGCTGCGGCATATTCTTGTAGATCTGCCCCTACATGTCTTCTGAATCCCCATTTGGTTTCTTTTTGAGGAGGATAACTCCATCCTCCTTCCAGAGTTGTTGAAACACCCCCGATGTTATTTTCTGCTTAGAAGCTTTTCCCAGGAACGATTGCAATCTGATTTGGTACAAGCTGTAAGACTTTGGGAGGACATATTCATTTTTTAAAACAACACACATTTGCCTACGTTCTGAAATAACGTTACATTAAAGCGACTTCTCAACAATGCTTCAATAAAGAAGATTAACATTAACAGCTTGTTGAAGTAGCAGAAACGTGCATTTATTTGGAGAAAAAAAACCAAACTCTAGTGGGTAATTTGTGAGGTTTTTGTTGATAGAAGCTGCGGTAAGAAAGTGAAACATGCAAAAGTGACAGAAAAAAATAGGCTAAACTTGGAACCATTTAATGACGTTGGATAAAACAAAAACAGCCTTTCTTTACACTATTCTCATAGCATAATAAAGGGGCTTTGTTTAGATGGAAGAGCAGCATGTCAGGGTTTTACCGTTGCCTTCATTCATACTCAGCTTATTAATGGGAGGTTATCGCTTGCTACACAGTCCTTATTAAAAGAAGTGTCAAAATGAAATACCGGAAAGGAGTTAGCCCCTTACCTTTCATAAAATGTACTGCGACGGCTTTTGTAGGCAAGGTTGCTCTTTACAAGCGCGGGATTATCACAGTTCCAGTGTGAGCACACGAAGAAGTGAGCAGGAGAGAGAAGTGTTTACTTTATGAGGTGGCACTCTGTAACCCGGGGGTGTCCTATCAATATGAAGCCTCTATCCGTGACCAAGTGCTTGCATGCTAATGGGGCAATGAAAAGAAAACACAGTAAGAGTCATCTCGAAAACGCATTTATTTCCCAAAGCTTGATTAGCTACAGAACTCCCCTCCCCGCTGGTTCCCCCCCCCCCCCCCCCCCCCCCCCCGAAAGGGCTTTCCTTCAGGGCCATGATATCCATCTGGATGTATGTTGCGCTTTATAAATAAATAAATAAATAAATCTCAGTTCAAACTTCATAGTTGACAGAGTTAAAAGTTCCACCCAACGGTTTAGATTCTAGCGAAGAAATGGAAGACAATACTAATACAAATACTAGATCTCATTGGCGTAAATACATCATATTAGGCACACTAATAGTTGTAGTATTAATCACAATGCTTATGTGTATGTATGTATGCATGGAAACTAGAGAAAGGTCACTAAAGAAGTGGTATTGTCATAAGTAAGGGAGACTAGCTGAGTAGTCTCAAGTTTGTTCTCTCTCATGTTAGCCCAAAACTCTGGTCTCCTCCCCGGGGAGGGGGAGGGAGGCCAGGATTGTAGCAAATTTCTCATGAAAGAAGAGAGCCAATTGTTCACGCCATTCCAGGGTCGGTTGTTTTTGGCTTGTGCAGGCTTCTGGGATAGTGAATGATTTGACAATTTTAAAAATCTCTTTAGAATGATTTCCAGCATTTGAAATGTTGCCCCCAAAATAATGTTTTTTAACTAGCTTAATTTCTTTATGATATTTCCTTAATGCTGTATTATACTCCGCTTTAACGATAGGACAGTATTCCGCCCTTCATTGTCCCTCCCTGTGCTTGCACTCTAATGTGGTCATTTTAAGGGAGTGAGTGTACCATGGACTGGGTGGCTTAGTACAGCGTAGTTATTGTCCTCTTTCGGGGGCTAAGGCTAGGGTGAAGGACTTAATCAAATTGTCAATAAGACTGACATCCTGGTCGAACTTGCCTGTGAGAGAGTGCTTTCCTCTTCCAACCTTCTACAGAAGGTCACAGATTGGTCTTTATGAAAGGCTCTTACCATTCTGGATAATTAGCCTTTATTGGTAGATGAACTTTGGGGCATATTATCAAGACAGGAGATAAAATTATCGCCGCTTTAGTGGCAGTTTCCTCTCGAAGTTGATGCCCCTATCCCTTTGGTCTGGTCAGACCACTACTTGCTTAGGTTCAGATGGGCTAGGATAGAGGATAGGGGGCATATTATCAAGACAGGAGATAAAATTATCGCCGCTTTAGCGGCAGGAAACTGCAGCTAAAACAGCGATAATTGGCTTGATAATATGCTCTATGGAATTCCAATTGAAGCCCATGTTAGATGTGAAGGGCATCTAACATGAGCTTCAATTGGAATTCGATAGAGCATATTATCAAGCCCATTAGCGCCTTTTTAGCGTCAGTTTTCTGCCGCTAAAGCAGAGATGATTTTATCGCCTGTCTTGATAATATGCCCCCTATCCTCTATCCTAGCCCATCTGAACCTAAGCAAGTAGTGGTCTGACCAGACCAAAGGGATAGGGGCATCAACTTCGAGAGGTCAAGAAGATCTGGTCTAATGTGTGTCCAGCTAGATGTGTGGGAGCGAATGTTGACTGGGTCAAGCCCATAGGCGCCATATTCTCCTGAATGGCAGATATTTTTCTCTCTTTCTCACACTTCATGTGTAGGTTAAAATTCTCTAAAAGGATACAGTGGGCATATCTCAGCGAAGCAGAGAACAGCTCAGGACCAGGGTTCAATTCCCGACGTGGCAGGGTCGTGGACCAGGGTCAGCGGACTCGATAATTCTCGCCTCGTGCCTACTCTAACCAGGGATCACACTCGGCAACTCTGGGCATTAGCTTGCCTCATCTCTACAACGGCCCCCCACATTCGCTGGGGATGCCTGGTTTCACCTTGGAGATACCCAGTAGGGACCATATCACAGGGATAGCCAGGACGGGTACCCCCAGCGGTCTACAGCACCACGACGCCTCAGGGCAGCAGTGCGCTTTACAAGACACATACATTACATTACATTACTCTTCCAATGTTTGATTTCTGTATGAATATATTGGCACTTTGAGTGTGAGAGATTGTTATGTATGCACACAGTTGCCTGCTTCTGTAGCTGAGGGCATCACCTACCATCATTTTCCTTTGACCTATGGACTCACATGTAGTGTTTTGCTAAGAGCAGGGTAGTTTCCAATATTACTTTTCAAAACTTTAATTTAGTTCTTTCCAAAATCCCTATGTTCAAAGATTTAAGTAAAATCTCTTATTTTAAAGCTGAAGAGGATACAGGCAAATATGTTGCATCCTTTAAGTCATTAGACACAGAATATGCCCATAGGCATAATTTCAGTTGTGTTCAATTTCACAATGTCAGATGTAGAAAATACAATTTTGAATTTAGTAGAAGACAGAAGGAGAGGTCCAGAGTCCAGATCTGGAACTGATACAGATCTTCAAGCACATCCTGGATGGAGTAGTGAAGAGATCAAACATCAGCGGAAAGGTAATGTACCTGCTTTATCTTTAGATTGGCAACATAAAGGGAAGCTGTGTGTACATGTTGACAAAAGTTTGATTGATCCATTATTCTTAGGAGAGAGTGACTGTGCGCATGTTTTTGAGGCAAGAGGAAAGAAGGATCTTTATTTTGAGGGACAGGATCCTTTTGCGAATTCGCGGTACGCAAATTTGTGCGAAAGCGTACTCGCGGTCCGCAAAATTCGTGAACTTTCGCGGGATTGCGGATTTTTTTATTTATGCGGATTCGCAGGATTTTTTTCACCGCGGCTACCGCAAATGTACCCATGTGGTCGTATATGGGTGCGGCCATCTTGTTTTCACTGTTCGCGTTGCGTATTTCCGTTTACGGTTCCTAGTTGCATGCTCGCATTGCGCTTTTCCTGTTCGGGGTCGCGAGGAAAATATTGCGCAAACTTACCCACGTGGTTGCAATGGGCGCGGCCATCTTGTTTTTCATTCATTGCTATGGTTCTGGGCATCCCTTTTCTATCCAGCTTCAATCTTTGTAATCCTTAGTTTTTTGAACTTTTTAAAATCTTTTTTACTCATTTTCTATCTCTTTAATTTTGTACATCTGTATTTTTTCTACTTTTCGTTACTTTAATAACTACTTTTTCTTTTACCTCTCTCTTTTCTTTTATTTACTTTTTTTCCCTATTCTTTCCTCTTTTTCCTTTCTTTAACCCAGGACCATGGCAAAGGGAGCCGGTAAGTCCAAGGGGAAGAGTCCCGCTCCCGCACCCCACAGCCGGCTCCCTTGCGGGCGCTTACGGGGGGAGTCTGTAAGTCCCAGGGAGATCTTCAGCACGGTGGAGGTGGCCTCACTGGTCTTCTTTGTGCAGCGCCACCTCCCGAAGACCGTCGCAGCAGGTGGCAGGCCCGGTACCGGGTACGGCCTCCGGGAGTGTCGCCAGCTATGGGGTAAGGTGTGCTGGGCCATGTATCAGGAGTCAGGGGTCCGACGCACCTACAACCAGGTGACGCACCGGTGGTCCGACATACTGGACCGGGAACAAGACCTGCTCGACCTGCTTGGCGTCGAGATCCCTGGGCTTGGTGAGTACTAGTAGCTATTTAATAACTACTTTGTTTTCTTCTGCTCTGTGTTATATTGCAAATATATGTTTTTTTCCGAAGAGCAAGAATGCTGCCGATTACATTGCAGGTAAATTATGTTTCAAAAGCTTCTGTGATTGCAGGTGCTCGCCTGCTGAGTGGAGGTGCTACTATGCTTGTGCTCAATTTTGTGCTCATTTGGCCAGGAGTGATTATGAGTGTACTTTACAGAACTGCGTAATCCTAGAGACTAGAGACTCAAGTCCAGTCCTTCCTTTGTACTCCTGCCACTAAGAAGAGATAGTGGTAGTGGATTGATAGGTTGAGTATATTATGAATTGTCATTTACTAGGACATTTTTAGTGGTCTGCAATCATGACAGACTGTGTCTGTCACTTCGCGGGCTGCTGAGTGCTGCCAGTCCTAGTAGAACCTTTTTGTAGTTGGTTTAGTGAGTTACATAACTTTCCAAGTAGACGGTCCACGAATCCAGCAACACTAATATCTTAGTAGATTACATCAGACAGATAAATACATTTAGTACAATTGTTGTTTATTTCCCCGAAATAATTTGTTATTGATTTTTTTAAATGTTTGATTTCGTTGAAAACAATCATCCATGTTTGTGTCTTTCTTTCATGTACATTAGCTCCTCCCACGGGCAAGAGGACAGAGGTGGCGGTGGCGGCGCCGGCGGAGCAGGAAGGCCAGGATCGGTCCGCCGAGGGCTCTTCTGCTGGCCACAGTAATTTTTCCTGTTAATAATAATAATTATACTTCCCAAACTTTTACAGCACCTATTTATACCAAACGTTCATCATAATTCTATTTTTTCCTAAATCGTCTTTGATCTTCTTGTAGACTGTTTCTAAATTCTTATCCTGCCTCTACTATGACTCTCTGGGCTACTACTATTTATTATTATTAGTCTGTCTGTGTAGCTAGCTAAGCTTGCACAGTTGGCAAAAGGTGTTCAACTAAACTCCTATTCAGCAATAGCTCTAGGTACTGAGTGCAGCCCTCTGGGTTGTCCATAATGTCTATTGAAGTCTTCTTAATGTTTATGCTTTGACAATTCCCAACAATAAAATGTCAATGGCCACCAAGAATAAGATACTAGTTTACTTTTTAATTGGATAGGAGGACATACTACTACTGCTTGCAAATTGCAAACCCTTTTGCTCACTCACTCATGACCAAAAACCACAGAGTCTATGTAAGTTTTAAAGCTTTATTAAAAGTAAAACAACTAGCTCTGTGTTCACTCGGTATATTAGTTTTCAATTGTGCATTATATAAAAACATTTATTAAAATCAACTTCATACTAGAAGAGAAATGGTGAATTCATGAAAACTGAACAGTGGCTGATTTACACATTAATTGTGGGAGACCCCTCACCTGGTTGGAACTTAAAGTACTGGTGGTGATGATGATGAGTAACATATTGCTCTTGTTCGTAGAAGGGAATCTTCTGTCTGTTATGAGAAAAAAGTTTTGATACTTCAAAAAGACATTCATAAATCAATTGAACATGTCTTTTAAAAGGAAACACCACATTAGTAAATCACACAATTGCACCACATTTGTATGAGTGATTTAGAACCACTTCTTTTGTGAGACAATGTATACAACACATACATAATACGAAAGCATTATTTGTGACAAAAATATATACAGCAAACCAATGATCACAAGACAAACATCGATAAATTATGTGCGCCAGCCTGAAATTAAACCAGTCCTGCATTTGCACTGAAAACACTAGGCGGACAATTTCTCATTCAAAGACAAGTATACTGTCCTGCATGTGGAAGGGTGGGGATGCATATCCTACTTAAGGGTGTTGACGACCTAGAAGGAGTGGGGAAATAATTCCTATTCAGTTCCCTCGTGGCACACCCTGTTCTACCTTCCCCCACACTCAACAGCCAATGCTTTTCGAATACCCAACAATTCTGGGATTCTCTTCAGGACTCAGACTTGGTTTTGTTTGGGCTCTCAATTGTGCTGCAGACAGATGTCCATCATCTGTTCTTCAATTCATAGTATTAATCGAGGCTTTAATTTTATGGGTGTGTGGAAGCCCTTGATAATGATTTTAAAATGGTCCAGGATCTTGAGACTCGTGAAATGTAGTTAGAGCTCGCGGGCGCGTCGCCGTGAATTTCTTCCGCAATAATCCTGACTGTTTATTTTCATTTCAGCCATGCGAAAGCAGTTGGAAAATCATCTTGCTCCTCTCATGCAAACCAGCAGCACTTGGGGCACAAACCCTTTGCATACTACAGTGAGCTGTTGGACTCATTCATGCTGTGTCACGCCCCATGCGAGTAGGCTCTGGCAGCAGCAGCTTTTGTAGATAATAAAAGTACATCTATTGTAATGGGGGTACCGCTGACACTGTATGCAGAACATTCAGTATTTGCAGTGTACAAAAAAGCAAGAGTACACTGACTATGCTACTGGTTTTAGGTCTCAAACTAATGCTCTCCAGACCATCATTAAAATAATTGCAATGTCATCTAGTAAACCCGGACACCTACATAACCCATGAAATTGAGGTGGGGGAACAGACCCAGGATTGAGCAACATACTGACAGGACCAGCCAGGCAGAAGAATATACCATCCCAGACAGTGAGGCACTATTCGTCAACGGGGTCCTCCGTGGTACAGCTGGAGACAGAGGTTAGACTCACAGGGGCAACAGGAGTAACAGCTCATATCCACATAACTTCAGAAACATTGTAGGTCACCACACAGCTAACCGCCCTACCACACCGCTCAGCACAAGCAGCAGAGTTAAAAGGGCTGCTTAAAGCCCTCACCCAAAGCACAAGGAGAGTAACAATTTACTAGGACTCAGCCTATGGCACCCCCACAGTGCATTCATGCATAGGGAGGTGCAAAGGGCAAGGCTTCCTAAAATCAGACGGTACACCGGTCATGCACAGGGACCTCCTCCAGTTACAAATCGACACATTGACCCTGCGTAAACACATGGCTGTGGTGAAATGTGCAGCGCATACTGGTGGTAAGGACTTTGTATCACAGAGAAAATGCATTAGCCAACCAATCTGCAAAGAGCCATTACAAAACAATTAAGTTATGTTATGTTAAAACAACTTATAAAGCACACAAATACCAATTGGTGATTTGGTGCTCAGTGCTCCAGAAGGCAGGACCATGGTCTAGATGTAAAAGCCTACTTTTTGAAAAGCCACGTTTTTAATTGTTTCCTAAATGACAATAAAGTAGGACTGGCTCTGATCTGAGAGGTAAGAGAGTTCCATGGCTTAGCAGTTACAACCACAAAGCTTCTGTTGCCCCAGTTAGTTCTGTAAGTTCTTGGGACGACAAGTGAAGGACATCTGTTTATGCTCCCTGCAGTCAATCGCCAACAAGATGATTGTGAACACCGAAGACTGAGGGGTCACCCCAAAGGGAAGGGGGCGGGAAGAGAGAGAGAAGAAAGAAGATATGTTCTGATACTCGAGCCTGGCACTTATGCTGGAGCTTGATTTGGGATAGTGAAAGATTGTGGATGTCACTGTCAAGCCTTCTTATTCTGGAGTCTTCTTTAAATGAGAGTTCTGTGGCCTTAGGTCTCTGGAATGTAAACAAAAATATTCAACTCTTGGTCATGTGAAAATCTTAATAGCATGTATATTACATCACTTTACTAAGGGTTACTGTATATATCTTTGTATTGTAGGTACCTTATTTCTTCTGGTGCTAATGAATCCTAAAGAGAGCCCCCTTAATTATCCAACCACTCTACAAGAAATTGAAAAAAAGGATCATAAATCTGAGTCTTTCACTAGCTCTGATTCTTGGCTATATTTGTACCAATTTTCAAGCACCTGGTCCTCACAACTAGAAATCTTTCATCATTAGTCAATCTTTGCTCAAGGAAAGTTTTAAATTCCATATGTTCAAGTTATTTCTTCACATTTAACCCAATGGATTTTATTATGGTATTGGTTAATGTTATGCAAAGTTCACACTAACACGATTTGCAGTTTTGTTTTCAGGGATGCTTGTGTCGCTGCGATAATGAATCTTATCTCTTTTAATAACTGATCTATTCTTTTTCAGGAGCTGTTTTTGGCCATTGACTCAGGAGCAGGAGTTAAATGGCTGAAGAGGCCAACAAAAACATTTTCAGGAATTTGCCAGATAATTTGAGTGCAAAGCTCCAGAAGCTTTTCTCTCTCTGAAGGTGAGTAAAGCAAGCAAGACTGCAGGAAATTGACATGGTATTTATATTACCATGCCCAACATTGGATCCCTTTTATCCATTAATACATCCAATGGAGGGTGCCCTCTAATGGATATGACCAAGGATTCCCCCGGCTTACTATGCCATAAGTGTGCCTTCAAGACTACTAATCTTGAATTGCTTTCCAACTGCCAAATGGTTGATAGTAAAAATACTAAACTTCCTCCCAGCAGAAAATATCATCTGGCCTTAGTCAATGCACGGTCTCTGATAAAGCATGCCTTTGAAGTAGCAGATCTTATTGTGAACGAACATCTTGATGTTCTTTTTATTACTGAAACTTGGGCTAATGATCATTCTAGTCCCGACTTATTGATCGCTACTCCTCAAGGATACTCAATGATGAGAGCACATAGAGTGGGGAACAGGGGTGGCGGTTTGGGGATAATCTATAGAAACGAGTTCAAAATTAAAATTGATCTCTTACCAAATGCAGATTGCGAATTATTATCCTTTAAGATTGACATAACTAATAACTATTCCCTGAATGACCTGCTTATCTACCGCCCTCCAGGTACTAGACATAATTTTCTCGAATCAGCTCATTCACTAGTAGAGGGGGGAGCGTGTAAGAACAATTATACAGTACTTGGAGATTTTAATTTCCACTTAGACTGTAATGAGGATAAAGATACATAAGCTATTTTGGAGATTATGAATTCCTTTAATCTCCCTCAACTAGTTATTCAGCCTACTCATACTAGAGGACACACGTTGGTGTACGATTTTTTTCTAACAATAATTCTATCTCGGTTAAAGATATTCTGCCTCTCACATGGTCTGACCATACAACGGTACTATTCCAACTGACAGTTCAGCCTCCCTTTCAAAACAGGGAACGTGACACCAGTCAGTTACCTTCGTATCAGTGGTCCAAAACCAATTTTGATACCTTAGAGCACCATCTTGGACAAGCCATGTTTACTCAGCGGTCTGACCCAAATGAAACCACTGAGGCGTACACCAATTGGCTTAACATGGTGTGACGAGGAGGACCCGGACCCGGGCCCTCCCGGCTTACCTTTACCTGTGTCCCCTTTTGTCACCCAGCATACAGAAGCCTGGAAACCTGTAACGGACTGGCAACCAACGGCACGGGAGCCGGAGGAGCCGTGTTTCTTTAACTGGGCGGAGCTGGAGCCTGAGACCGCCCACCACCTGGAGGTAAAGGTGCGCCCATCCGGGAAACAGGTGTGTTTTACACCCGGAGGGAGTGGAGAGTGGTGGCGTGAGCGAGGAGCAGAGTGGAGGAGAACCGAAGACGAGGATCCGAAGATAGAGGAGGAGGCGTGTGAGCAGTGGAGGACGGGAGACGACGGAAGCAAGGAACATCAGCTGGAGGAGGCGTGTGAGCAGTGGAGGACGGGAGACGACGGAAGCAAGGAACCTCAGCTGGAGGAGGCGTGTGAGCAGAGGAGGACGGACGAGGACGCAAGTGGAGTACCGCACCGACCGGAGTCGAGTGAGCAGACGGGGAGACCGGGAGCGGACTGGAGAACGGATCAACTGAGACAGGAGGCGTCAGAGGAAGAGTGGAGAACGGAGTCCAGGGACAACGGAGACAGCGGACCATCGACCGGGGTACCCGAGGAGAGCCAGACCTGCGACAACCGCGACAAGCCGGGAGGCCACCGAGGAGGCGCATCGCCCAGCCACACTTCACATGAAGTGTGGCTCGAGCAGGTACGGTCAAGATTCACGGGGTGGGCGGGGCGTAAGTGGGGTAAACCACCGTAAAACCGAGCAACAGATCCTTAGTGCACCAGTACCTTCCCTTCACCTCACCGGCACTTTGGGGAAAGACGAGCACGTGTGGTCCCTCACTACCCTTCCCTAACAAAACCCCTACAACCACGATCTAATAGTGGTTTTCTTTCTTTCTGTTTCTTTTTGGGATCGAAATCCGGGACGAGAGACAAGACGGCGGAGGCAAGGCCTACAACGCCCAGAAGGCACCGCGAAAGTCGGAGACTGGGAACAGCCAAACAAGCAAAAGAGGACCTTGATAATCCTTTACCGTTTTATAGAGTACCAGTTCAAAAGAGGAGGCTTTATAAAATAATAAAACCATCTTTGCCTCGCAACCCCGTATCAGTGAGTTTATTGGACAACCCACCCGAAAGCCCACAAGTGGTGGAGAATGCGGGCATAGAAGAAGCCATCCAGGATACAAAGATGGAAGCCATACTACAAGCCCTAGTGAAAGGACAAGAACAGTTAGGGTGGGCTGTGGAGCAACAGCTCGCCTCCGCTCAACTAGACCGGGACACTTTCCGCTCCACCGTAGTCACCCAACTGGAAGGGTTACAACACAATACTGATCCCGGGAGCAACCCTGTGCGCGAAGCCAGACCACCGCCTACACCGGCAGGCATCTCCCTACAAAAGTACACCCCTGGTAAGGACCCGGATGCCTTTCTTTTAAATTTCGAACGGGTGGCACTGGCATGCGGATGGCCAGTCGAGAAGTGGCCTTTCTTTTTGGCGCCTCTACTGACGGGGGAAGCCCAAGCCGCCTATCAGGTGGCCAACAGCAGTGGACAGACGCCATACAGACAAATCAAAGTTATCATATTGGACCATCTTGGTTTAGATGCGGAAGCATACCGCGTGCGCTTCAGAAAAGAACGGGGACAGGGGGGGGACAATCCAAAAACCCTCTTCTTCCGCCTAAAAGCAGCAGCGGATAAATGGCTGACCCCCTCAACCAGTTCCAAAGAAGACATTATGGATAAAATATATCTGGAGCAATTCCTAGAGGCCCTACCCTACGGGACACAACGCTGGTTGCGACAGCATTCCAACCTAACCACCCAACAAGCTATGGAAATGGCTACCACGTTTGTCCGGGCCCAGCCCCGCCTACACTCCAGTGAACCCGAGAAGCCCCACAAGGTAATCCCTAGACCTGAACGCAGACTGAGAGCACCTCCTGGATTGCCAAACCCCCGTTTTTCGAGCCCGGAGGCTCCTCCGTTCCGAGGGCCACAGTGTTTTGATTGTGGGGCCTGGGGCCACATCGCCCGCTTCTGCCCCCAGAAACGCGGTCAAGAGGAACCTATGGAAGTGGGATATATGCCAAAAGCCGTCCTGTACACCGCCGAACTGGGAGGCGCATATCACGTGAGTGTGACCGTTAATGGGACTGTAATCCAGGCTCTGCTGGATTCAGGGTGTAAGCAGTCAGTCATGCGGGATGTTTATGTTTTGCCTCCCCAGGTAATGCCCAACGACCAAGTATACATAAAATGTGTCCATGGGGATGTGAAGGGGTATCCGGTGGCCTACGTCCCCTTAGAGCTAGAAGACAGGGATACATTGATAGTGAAAGTAGGGGTGATGTGTTCTCTACCCGAACCTCTCATTCTGGGTACCGACAATCCGCATTTCCTGGAACTGTTTGAGGGCCAGTTAAAAAAAAAGAAATCCCCGCAGGAGACCCCTATACCGGCATTAATGTCCCCTGACCCTTGGGAAAATGATAGAAGCTTCAAGTTCGCCCAAGCGAATGATTCCACTTTGTTGAATGCGTGGGAAAAGGCCCATGCCGAACAGGACATAACCCCCGTGAGGTACCCCAGATTCCTTATTAAAGATGACCTCTTGTATCGGCAAGCTAAAGCAGAAGACCCTATACAACTCTTGGTACCAACCTGTTTTCGCGAACAAATAATGTTCTATGCTCATACTCACCTCCTTGCAGGACACACCGGCAGTGAGAAGACGACTCAGAACGTACTCCATAACTTTTACTGGCCAGGTGTGTATCAAGACATAAAAAGCCACTGTCAGACGTGTGACGTTTGCCAGCGGAAAAATACCCACCGACCCGCAGCAGTGCCCCTACAACCCCTCCCCATTATAGGGACCCCATTTGAGAGGGTCGGGATGGACCTGATCGGGCCCCTTCCTAAAACACGGAAGGGACATCAATACGCTCTGGTAATCGTGGACTATGCCACACGGTTTCCCGAGGCGTTTCCCCTGAAAGCTCCCACCTCCAAAAACATCGCCGAGAAATTTCTGGAGTTGTTCTCGAGGGTCGGTTTCCCCAAAGAAGTCCTAACGGACCAGGGAACCCCATTCATGTCCCGAGTCATGAAGGAAGTCTGTCACCTCCTGGACCTCCACCAGATCCGTACCTCTGTGTACCACCCTCAGACAGACGGTCTGGTGGAGAGGTACAATGGAACCCTGAAAACCCTTTTGAAGAAGATGCTCACTGTTAACGGGAGCGAATGGGACCTCTTGTTGCCATTGGCATTATATGTCATACGAGGCCAAACGCAGAGCAGCTTAGGCTGTTCATCTTTCGAGATGTTATATGGGCGACAACCCCGCAGTTTGCTGGAGATGACACGGGAAGTATGGGAGAATGAGAGTGACGGGGACACAAGATCCTTGCTGGAATACAGCCAGAATTTAAGGAATAAACTGGGGAAGATACGGGAGTTGGCCTTCACCCAGCTGGAGTCCAGTCAACAGAAACAGCAGGCTCACTACAACAGAGGAAAGAAGTGGAGACATCTAGCAGTAGACGACTGGGCATTGGTGTTGTTGCCCTCCATGTCCAAACGATTCCAGAATGAGTGGCAAGGCCCATTCCGAGTCATTGAGACGATTGGGAAAACCACGTACCGGCTCCAAATGAGTAGGAATAAAAACCAGGTTTTTCATATAAACCTCCTAAAAAAGTGGTTGGGGCCCATCCCGCTGGTATCGATGGTAACCGTCCGGGGAAAAAAGGATCCCCATACCACACTGGACGACTTGGTGATAAGCGAGGAGTTGTACGATAGAGAACGAGAAGACCTACAATCCACCCTACGTCCCTTCAAGAGAATTTTTTCGAATATCCCGGGGGCCACTACTCTGGCAGAACATCGGATAGACACTCCAAAGGGCGTCACAGTTAAACAGAGGCCTTACAGAATACCAGCCGCCAAGAGGAACGCAATAAGCAACGAAGTACAAGAGATGCTGAGCCTTGGAGTCATCCGACCTTCTCGCAGTGAATGGTCTTCTCCGATCGTAATGGTGCCCAAGCCGGATGGTAGTAGCAGATTCTGCATGGATTTTAGGGCCTTGAATGCAGTGTCCTCGTTTGATGCCTACCCTATACCACGCATTGACGAATTAATTGAGAAACTGGGAAATGCCAAGTACATCAGTACCCTGGATTTAACGAAAGGGTACTGGCAGGTCCCTCTCCGAGAGGAAGATCGCAAAAAGACGGCCTTCGCCACTCCTGACGGACTCTATGAGTTTAACGTCCTTCCCTTTGGCCTCCACGGAGCACCGGCCACATTTCAGAGGCTTATGAATGAAGTACTAAGAAACCATCATGAATATAGCTCGGCCTACCTGGACGACATCATTATATTCAGTCCTTCTTGGGAGGAACACCTCCGACATCTACAAAACATACTACAGCAGCTAAAGGAAGCTGGGCTTCACGTCAACTCAAAGAAGTCCAGAGTGGGTTTTCGAAAAGTCAAGTATCTGGGGTACGTACTGGGGCACGGTGTCATCGAGCCCCAAATCGAGAAGGTTAGGGCGATCGCAGAAACCCCTTTTCCCTCCAGCCAAAAGGAAATGAGAGCCTTCCTCGGCCTCGTGGGCTACTATAGGCGATTCATCCCATCCTTCTCAGATATAGCCTCCCCCTTAACAGACACATTGAAGAACCACACCAAGAGTCAGGTCCTACATAATCCGACAGTCGCAATGTGGAACGCCTTCCAAACCCTAAAGCGTGCCATCACGACCAGTCCTGTCCTTATCTCTCCGGATTTCAACAAGCCCTTTCTCCTGCACACAGACGCTTCTGATTTTGGGATTGGGGCTGTGTTGTCACAAGAATCCGAAACGGGTACGGAGCGTCCCATCCTTTACATCAGTCGCAAGCTGTTCCCTAGGGAAGTAAAATATCCTACCATAGAGAAGGAGTGTTTAGCGATCAGGTGGGCAGTCGACAAACTGAGATATTACCTGGAGGGGCATTCATTCATCCTCTATACTGATCACGCCCCTCTTACCTGGATGAGCCGAAACATCTCGAACAACCCGCGAGTACTGAGGTGGTTCCTGGCCCTGCAACCTTTCCGGTTCCAGGTCCGTCACCGTAAGGGGAAGGACAACGCCAACGCGGACTTCCTATCACGGTATCCTCTCCCCGATCGGGAGAATCGTAGGGGGGAGGGATGTGACGAGGAGGACCCGGACCCGGGCCCTCCCGGCTTACCTTTACCTGTGTCCCCTTTTGTCACCCAGCATACAGAAGCCTGGAAACCTGTAACGGACTGGCAACCAACGGCACGGGAGCCGGAGGAGCCGTGTTTCTTTAACTGGGCGGAGCTGGAGCCTGAGACCGCCCACCACCTGGAGGTAAAGGTGCGCCCATCCGGGAAACAGGTGTGTTTTACACCCGGAGGGAGTGGAGAGTGGTGGCGTGAGCGAGGAGCAGAGTGGAGGAGAACCGAAGACGAGGATCCGAAGATAGAGGAGGAGGCGTGTGAGCAGTGGAGGACGGGAGACGACGGAAGCAAGGAACATCAGCTGGAGGAGGCGTGTGAGCAGTGGAGGACGGGAGACGACGGAAGCAAGGAACCTCAGCTGGAGGAGGCGTGTGAGCAGAGGAGGACGGACGAGGACGCAAGTGGAGTACCGCACCGACCGGAGTCGAGTGAGCAGACGGGGAGACCGGGAGCGGACTGGAGAACGGATCAACTGAGACAGGAGGCGTCAGAGGAAGAGTGGAGAACGGAGTCCAGGGACAACGGAGACAGCGGACCATCGACCGGGGTACCCGAGGAGAGCCAGACCTGCGACAACCGCGACAAGCCGGGAGGCCACCGAGGAGGCGCATCGCCCAGCCACACTTCACATGAAGTGTGGCTCGAGCAGGTACGGTCAAGATTCACGGGGTGGGCGGGGCGTAAGTGGGGTAAACCACCGTAAAACCGAGCAACAGATCCTTAGTGCACCAGTACCTTCCCTTCACCTCACCGGCACTTTGGGGAAAGACGAGCACGTGTGGTCCCTCACTACCCTTCCCTAACAAAACCCCTACAACCACGATCTAATAGTGGTTTTCTTTCTTTCTGTTTCTTTTTGGGATCGAAATCCGGGACGAGAGACAAGACGGCGGAGGCAAGGCCTACAACGCCCAGAAGGCACCGCGAAAGTCGGAGACTGGGAACAGCCAAACAAGCAAAAGAGGACCTTGATAATCCTTTACCGTTTTATAGAGTACCAGTTCAAAAGAGGAGGCTTTATAAAATAATAAAACCATCTTTGCCTCGCAACCCCGTATCAGTGAGTTTATTGGACAACCCACCCGAAAGCCCACACATGGCCATTTCAAAAGCGGTTCCAAAAAATTATACCAATAGAAATAAATTAAAACAATCTGCACCTTGGTACTCAGATGCTCTCTGGCTCCAAAAACAAAATTGCAGGAAACTGGAAAGGGTTTGGAGGCTAAAATACAGCCCCGCTGACAAAATATTATATAAAAAGGCCCTGGCCGACTACAAAGTAGGCATTATCAAAAACAAATCATCACTTTTTCACTCAGCAAATAGAAGCTTGAAAAAAATCAGCTAAAGAACTTTCTGGTCATAAATAAATTGACTAAACTCCCTGGGACAAAAAGTAAGAACATCAGTCAATCTTTTTGTAAAGAAATTGCTCCACATTTTTGTCACAAAGTGGAATTAATATAAAACACATGTTCTATCTCGAGTGACCTTCCAATTAGCAAAGGCTCCATAAATGCACTTGATGTAGATAACATTAGTTACTCTGCCACTCTTAAACAATTCACAGTCACCACTTCGAATGAAGTTTTAAAGCTAATTAATTCCACTAAGTGAGGATCACCATTTGACCCATGCCCTCCTTTAGTATTAAAACAAATTCCAGTTCTCATTGCAACACCGTTAGCAGACATCTTTCATGGGATGTTAGGCACAGGTATCTTCCCTGATCTTTGGAAAAGGGCTTCCATCCTACCGCTCTTAAAGAAGACAAACTTAGACCCGGTTAACCCAGCCAATTACCATCCCATCTCCAGGTTACCTTATCGGGCCAAACTGGTGGAAAAACTGATAAAAACACAACTATCAAAGTTTATTCAGGATAATCATCCGTTGGATCCTTCTCAGTTCGGCTTTAGGGCTGTACACAGCACCGAGACGGCTCTAATAAAAATAACGGATGAGCTAAGAACCATCCTGGATAAGGGGGCTCTGCAGCACTTATCCTTTTGGATTTGTCGGCAGCCTTTGATACGGTTGACCATGTCACTCTTGTCAACCGTCTCAGTAAATTGGGCATTGCCGACAAAGCATCGGCTCTACTCCAATCATTCCTAACTAACAGAAACCATTTAGTTATATTGGAGAATTTTTCTTCTGATTCCTTTTTACTCCCTTGTGGGGTTCCACAGGGATCATCATTGAGTCCTCTGCTTTTTAATGTTTATGTTTCAGAACTAGCCCCTCTGATTAGATCTTTTGGTTTTTCCCCTATGTCTTATGCAGACGACACCCAAATTGTGGTGGCAGCCTTGAACAACACAGATGCCACTTCAACTCAGTTCCACAACTGTATGAGAGCAGTCATTGGCTGGATGGAAACGCATTGTCTCAAGCTAAATGCTGAGAAAACCGAGGTTATACTCTTTTGCAATAACCCCTCTTTTTGGAACCTGGCTTGCTGGCCAACAGAGATGGAAATTCTTCCCACTCCTGTACAAAAAGCAAGAAATTTGGGCATAATAATAGATGACAATTTAAGTTTTAATAAACACATCAGCTCGGTTGTTTCGGCCAGTTTTAATACCCTAAGGATGATTTTTAAAAATTATTTTGTTTATCCCTCTAACCACCAGAAAAACAGTTGTCTCTTTATTAATCTTATCAAAATTGGACTACTGTAATGGTCGTTTTGCCAAACTTCAAAAACAGCGTAAGAAGAAACTTCAGAGTGTGCAGAATGCAGCAGCCAGGCTTGTCTTTAACCTGCCCAAATTCCACCCAGTTTCATCGGCCATTAAGGCATTGGCTGACGGTTGCTAATCATATTTAATTTAAGGCATTATGCCTTACCTTCAAAGCCCTGCGCGATGTAGGTTCCTGTTATTTAAAAAAATCTCTTTCATGGTATGTTCCAAATAGAGAACTTCGCTCTAAAAATACCATGACAATGCCCTGTTCCAAGTTTAAGAGGCTAAAATGGGGAGGCAGTTGTTTTACCACCGAAGCCCGTGCCCTGTGGAACAATCTACCAACACTGTTGGGCTTCAGGAAGCTAATAAAAACCTGGCTTTTCAATTCTTAGGTGCATAATTACTCTCACCACCTAATACCCTCAGCTGACTGCCACTCAAACAGCGCCAAGACACCTATGGGTATTCGAGCGCTTTAGAAACATTTTAACATAACATAACATGCCCAACATTGCCACTGTTAATGAAAAATTGTGTGATTTCAGAAAGAGCAAGCCTTCTAGAATGATCCCATGAAGGATGCCTTTCCTGTCAGTCTAGAGGAGCCTAAACTAGAAAGAAAGGCTTAAAGTGCCCTTGTGGATGAATGAAATATAATCCAGAAGGCCAAAGGGCCTAGTGTGTGCAGAATGGTTCACAGGGAAAAACTTCATGGGAAGAGCAGGAAAGAGGTACCAGGCAATGTGATGTGGGAATAGTGTAGGGTGCATACCCTGCAAGTCATGTGTGCAGAGCAGCCATTAGCCATGAAAGGGGAGAAATTGCCTGGTGGGGGCCAATTAACATGCTGTGGCCCTGCTTTCCTTGAACACTTCCACTCTCTTTCCCAAAAGGTGGAATTCATCGAAATCAACAGCATGTCCATTAAAAATAGCTGGACATCCCCGCAGAATCCCATAGTCCTCATCAAAGGGTTTCTACAAAGTGCCACACTTGTTCCTATTGTGCAACCTAAATGGTCGGTTGTGCCCAAGCCACAGTGGATGTCAAACTTCACTGCATCACGTCTATGAACAAAGTACGTCTGTGACAGCTGGCAAAGGTTTTTCCAATGTGTCCCACAGAGTGTGTCAATAGCAGCATAAGAATAAGCTGACAGGCCACTGTTGCTGGTGGGCCGAGCTGCACTTTTTAAGATGTTGGCCCTTCCACGATACCTATATATTCTCCAGAATTGCTCACATTAGGTTCCAGATACCTACTTTGTCGGAGTAGAAGGGGAGCTACGCACACTACTCTGGGATGGTAAGGCCCCGAGGATCGCGCTTCAGAAATTAATGAAAGGATGGTATGATGGAGGCATCGCGCTGCCTGATATACGGCTGTACTATTGGGCCTCGCATTTGGTGACTGTAAACAGGTGGCGATATGCCCCGCCAGATGACCCAGCATTTGCCCTGGACAGATATCAGATGGATCGCAACGGTTATCTTGGGGCTCTTTATTCTCACACTAGGAAACAGCGTTATATAGAACCTCAGCATATGGTACAGAATTGGAAGTTAGCTAATTCTCGTTTCGGTTGGGCAGCAGTGCTTACTAAAGTGAAACCTTTGTGGTCTTCGCAGAAACTTGGTATGCTCTGCCATCACCAGGGGTTCGACGAGTGGGATGTGATCGGTATTTCAACAGTCCACGACCTGGTTAAAAACAGTAAGATCCTCAGGTTTGAGGAGTTACAATAGACCTACCGATTGGCGACGGGTGAGGTTTTTCTATATTTACAAGTCTGCCATGCTTTGCAGGCGGCGTTCCCTAGCTGTGAGGACATACCTGAATCGTCCCCTCTTGAAGATCGACTGATGGACGGGCAGTTGCACTCCAAGGCGATCTCCCTGACATAGGACATTCAGGAAACTCAGTAATAATATGCCTGATTCCTTTGGAAAGCTTAAGGAGCGATGGGAAGGAGACCTTGGGCCGATTGATGAGGGGGATTGGAGACAGGCGCTGATGTCCTCTGGAGAGGCTGCCATCACACTTAAATTTCGGCTAATTCAACTTCGTATTTTACATCGTTCATACCTGACGGGGAAAACGCTAATGAAAATTGGGTCTCGACCAGATGACTTGTGTCTGAAGGGTTGCCGACAGTCGGCCACCTTTTATCATATGATATGGGACTGCCCACTGGTGAGGAGACTATGGGACAGAGCCACGGCCCGTATGCTGTCTGCACTAGGGAAAATGCTCACTTTGACACCCCGCTTGGGCTTGCTTAATATATGGGAAGATACAGACCTTACTGAGACGGAGCAGCAGTTTGTGATGCTGGGCTTCACATTACTTAGGAGGGAAATAGCGAGGGGCTGGGGCGGAGTGACACCGCCGGTAGTGGCGATGTGGCAGAAAGAGTTTGACAGATGCATGGTTGCTGATAAGGAAGTGGTTGTAGCTAGGGGGTGCCCGAAGAAGTGGGATAGGAAATGGTCCCGGTGGAATTCTTATAGAGGGGAGATTTGTGTATCGTCTGTGGCGGAATTGGAACTACGGAGACGAAGGGGCTGTAAACAGTTTAATATGTATGTTGTTTCTGTCTCAATCCTAAGTACTTTGCTAAATGTAACTTGCAAAGGTATTGTATAAGAAACGGATGTGTTGTCTGTCATGCAACTTTTCAATAAAAATATATATTTTTTTTAATTTAAATTGTTTGAGTCCTTGCCAATGATACTGTGTAATTCCTTGGCTCTGTCTTGAGGTAAAGGCAAGGTATCTGAAAGAGTTACTGGATGGCAGTGCATATTTCAATTGCAGCGTGGCCTCAGTTGAGGTTGGGTTGGGTTTCGCTAGGAGTCAGATAGTACAATGCATTGTGCTTCCTCCTTGGGCATTAGCGGCATTAACAGTGAGTCGATTTGGAAGGAACGGGTCCGGAAAGTGAAGCCAGAACTGAAGTCAGCACCGAAGCTGATGTAGAAACAGAAAGTGGTTCACAGGTAACAATGGCGCCAACGGAAGTCCAACTGGAGAACCTCATGGATCATTGGGGCCTGAAGACATGCCAGAAAGAGCCTATAAAGAGCTGAATACATGGTCATGGTCTCATGCTAGGCCTCAACCTGCTACGAATTTGCCAATGGACCTGGTAATTCAGGGTGCATTGGGACCAAGTTCGGAATCAGCTCCGATGGTGTTCGGATGCAAGACCAAGAGGCATGCTGAAATCCTTGTGCCTTCTCTGAAGCTTAACAGTGGCTGGAAGGGGCCAAATCTGAATTCAACAATTTAGGCTTATTTTCTGACCTACCCAATTATTTTGATTATGACGAAGATCTGCCGCTGGGACGATGTGGAACATTTTGGTGTTTCACAATGTAAAGTTTCACCTAGTGGTTCTGTTTGGTCTTCGGGTTCAACTGCGTGCAGTTGTTGCAGGTCCTAGATAATTCTTCTGATAGCAGGCACAAGAGAATCTGTTTGCAACAGTCCCGACAAGGCTTAAACCCTGTTGTTTTGGAAGGTGATATCTATTGCACAGCGAGAAATTTGGGAAAATGACTGAAAAAACTCATCAAAAGATGAAGGAGTAGCCCCAAATCCACATCTGAAGCCATGGAAAGAACAGAACAGATGGCAGTATGAAAGAATGGTGCCTATTTGAAGCTTCACTTGTAAACGCTGGTGTGGAACAAAACTGATTCATAGCCACACAACACAACCTATGGGCATGCAGAAGTATTGCTTTGAAGTTTTCAGATTTTGCTTGACACCTGGGGAGTATTCTCATGGTGAGGAATCTGTGGGTAGAAGTATCCATCAGAAAGGTTTTGCTCCGCGTCAGATAACTGAGTTGAGAAAGGATCGATCTCCAGCACTGTCAATGTTGGGACTGGTGATGACGAAGAAGGGACAGGCGCAGGCCTTCGAGCTTGAATGGAAGTCAGCATTGAAGTCGAAGTGGAACCCTCCCGGTCTATTTAGATGCTGGCTGGTCCATGGCCGAAAGACCGTTGGAGTGCCACCATATCCATCAGAATCAAGATGTGTCTTCCCACCAAGGCAACTGTGGAAGAAAAACCTCCACACCTGAGTTGGCAGATTGGATGGTATATAAGCCCGAAACTTACCTTTTCTCACTTTCTTTTCTGCCGTGGACCCCATCTTCAGAGTCCTGCCTCTGCTGCTGCTTGACAACAAAGAAAATCCATCCTAGCATTCCAATATTCAATGCGTATGTGCGTAATGTTGACCTTTAAGAAATTTACAGAAACAGACATGCATGATAACATTGTATTTGTTAATTTGGTACAAGCTGTCTTCAAAAAAACGAATACTTACATAACAAGCATTTGCAATGCAAACGGTCTCGGCTTTGGGACCTTATATGTATTGAGTTATGCAGTACCTTATGCGCTGCCTGCCCTCAATTGTGCAAGAGCAGAGGTAATTAAGATGAGTATATATGCCAGTACAGCTTGTAAAATAAAGTGCAGAATGTGATTGCCAACATGGATAGCTAAAGGCTAGTAGCCTCACAAGCTTGTGTGTGCAAGGACTGCAAAAGTACAATAACCGTGCCATAGCAGGTTTAATTAGAATGGATCTTATATGACCGTGCAACAGGCAAAATAAAGTGCTAAGTGCAGTTGCCAGCCAGGGCGGTTGGCGGCTTTATGCTAAGTGTAATGGTCATCCAAAATAACCAATTCCGAGCGGTAGAATTGAGCCGGTTGTACTAAAGTGCGAAATCTGAAAAAGACACATTAATATTGCTGACAGTCTAGCATGAGTAGGTGGACAGAATCACAATACTTGTAGCTGAATAGTTGAACAATAATTGGTTTGGAAGCAGAATGGAACCAGAGTGAGAGATCCATGCATGTGTTCAACAGTACAATGCTTCGATATCTCAGATGTATTAAATAGTTCAGAAATTACTTTTTTGAACAACAGTTCCATATTGTTCAGCGCTCCTTCAGGAATTCCCATTACATGCACAATGTCACATACAGAGTAACCCCTCAAGATTTTTAGATTTGCCTTGATTTTGTTTCACTGCCAAAATAAGCTTTTCTACAGTGGATGGGGAGCCTGTGTATTGTTTTTTTTTGGTTTGGAAATAATCTGAAAACATTTTTTTACTATTTCGGTCAGAATGTTTACCATACCTCGATTGAACATATTCACTTTGCTTAGGAGTCTTCTTCTCCCCAGCTAGCTATTAAACTGCAGGGTGCTACTGGCCTCCACCCATGGCCATTATTATTCGTTATACATATAAAAGCCCTTAAGAACATCCGCCATGGCGACCACATACACTTTGTCTCCCTAGCATAAATTGGGCTCTCACTATTCTAAAAATATTTACTTATTGTGCTTTAAACTAAAGTAATAAAGGTCTTTAGTTCACTGTAATTTACTTGATAGTAATGTATTTTTTAGGGTGATAGCCAATTATTATTTGCAGTTTTAGCCCTCGGGCCACACAAAATACAAACAATCCTGAATAACAGTTTACATCGATAGGCACAAATATAATCAAAGCATTTGTAAAACACTGGCCATTGTGAAGCAATTCATCTCTGACAGTTCTGCAATGCTCAAGTATTTGCTTTACTATAAAAAGGAAAATTGCGTCGGGACAATGCCCATGCCTGAAAGATGTAAAGGGCCATCTTTTAGTGATAACAGAGACAGTCTTCTAGTTTACATAGGGAATTACTGTAAATTATTTTACTGTTGTTCACTCTCTCTGTATCTATATACATATAATTTCTGTGTTGAACGATGTACACAACAATTCTACCTTTTGTATGGGACAGTACTGCTTCTATAGGTTTTCCCACCCCTGAACTGGCTGGGCATTGGTAATAAAATATATTGCCCTAGAACGCGTCCCTCTCAAGCACCTAGAAAACAATTGATTTATGCAGTGTGCTGTTAACAAATAAGAATGAATACTGACGTGATGATGATAGCTGAGGGATCAGTGGCAGAGGAGCAGCTAGAGCAAAATTTTGGGGGGAGGGAGCGGCTTAGAAATAATTTAAGGAGACAGGGGTGGCAGAGCGGAGCTGCAGGGGCTCTAAGAAGGCGTGAAAATACAACAAAGCCTCCTTAACAAGTAGATGGTTTTTTAACCCCTTCCATGCACCCGTCGGCCAACGGCCGCCGCGAGCACTACCTCCGTACTGCTGCGCATGTCCGTTGGCCGACGCGGCCCAGCCCACTCAGTAAAACCGTTAGGAGGTTAAAGACCTGTGAAGTGCTCGGCTGTGGCTGTGTGTGTGCCCTGGAAGCTGTCTCAACCGGGCCGACACACACGACGGGGGTGGCTTCACCTTTCAGCCCAATGTGCGTTGCGCGCCTGATCAGAGCCACACCATGAAGGCTTATTAATATTCACTTGCTGGGCACAGCAGTAGTAAGCTTTCCAGAAGTCAACAACAGGTTTTCTTGGAGTTATAGTGCACTGGAGCGATAATGACACATTCTCGCAATTCTGATTTTGAGCTACGGAATAAGCAGCCGCCTTAGCACAGGACACATATCATAGCATGTGGGGCCTGCAGGACTTAAGGGCCCAGCACTACTTGCGGCGGCGGTCGCCCTTCTAGTGCTTCAAGCCATAAATGTGCCTAACACCCAGCCTTGACTCCAGCAGCACGGGATGCTGATGGGGGCCGCAGGACTTCAGGACCCAGCGTTTCTCTTGGCCGTCATTCAGTTCAGAGTCAATATCTGTGACTGTGTACTCCGGAGCAGGAGGCTGCCCACCCTGGGGAGGCGGGGCGTGCGGTAGCTAAGCGCTAGTCTTAAAGTCATAAATAAATAAATAGAGCGTGGTGTACCTGAAGCGGGCACCGCGCTTTGAATTAAAGTTAAAATAAAAAAATCACCCAGCCTTACTTAGCTACTGACAGCAACTATTAAAGTGAAAGCGCGCATTGTGCGCTCTGTATACAAATATCCCCCGCCATTCTCCCACGAGTGTTGGGGAGGGGTGATGTGGGCATCACAAATAGATAGTGCTCACCTCGTGTAACGAGCGAAGTAAAAGATCCCAAAAACATGCCACCGTGTAACGAGCAAATTAAAAGATCCAAAAAACACGCCGCAATAAACTTCTGCCAGCTATTATCAGTATTAAACATAAAGCAAAGTTAAACGCCCAACGCATATGATAGTAAGAGGCAGACCTTTAGCGCACATGCGCACGATGTAAAGCATCGCGCGCATGCGAGAGTCTGGACAGCTCAGGCAAAAGAAAGTGCGAATGCAGGCAGCCAATCATATGAAAAAAGCATTTGCAAATGCAATAGGACTCATATTTACACAAGTCTTATTGCATTGTAAACAAAAATGTGGGCGCCGAAGAAAGCAGGAACGGGAGTGGGTGGGGGGTAGTGGTGGCCATAGAAGTCACGGACTGCGGTAGGGAACAGGGGAACAAAAGAATTGCTGAAGTAAAGGGGCTGATAGTCATGGAAGGACAAACATGACGTCATGGCAGTAATGAGGCGGGGCAAATACGCGGTCAACCAATCAGAATGCAGCATTTCAGATTTGAGCCAATCAAAAGCATGGGCAGAAAGTGGGCGGAGCTTCCCCGCTATACTGTATATAGCATCTCTCGACTAGACAGCGCATGCCCTGCCTAGGCCGAGACCTAAAAATGGACATCAATCAAAAGTGACCATACAGGTGTGTTTAAATAAATTGCATAAACTGTCAAACTAAAACCATATACATAACACATCATTAGGATAAGTGAAATGTAACATAATGTAGAGATTGCAATAGACGTTGACTTTTTAAATACCTGTAAAATCAATGTTCATCCCAAACTTGAATCAGTTAACATACTTATTTATGGGACATTTCCCCTTGTCTAGTGCAACTTCTGTTTTAATAAAATTTCAATTTGCACATCATTTTTTAAGGTGTAATGTTATGTGTTTATTCTTATCACTTATCATGTTGAAATAAACACATCTGTAGTAACACTTAAAAATAAAATCTATTTTGTTGCTGCAAGTGTCCATTATAATGATGAATGCTTGCACCAAAATTCAACTTACCATCACATACTATTTTACCCAGTGTATGCACTTAAAGGAGAAATTAAACAAATCTGTTGTATTTCCTTCCATGATGAAAATAAAAATATGAACTTCACATTTTAGTCAAACATTTATAGGGATCAAACAATTGCAAATGAAACTTAATGTCCGGACAAACTTGGTGAAATGAAAAATCTTGATTTATTTAACTCGTACTACTCTCAATGTGCGAAGTTGAATAATAGTATATACAAATGACAATAGTCATATTGCTCTGTTGTGCCCTTGTTGGTAACCTGCCTCCTATATAAGTACCAAGGGGAACCTCCTCAGGAAGGGGCATCTAGTGGTACAGAGCAGGCACTTCAATGATCTTTCTTCGGAGGAGTCGGTTTGGGAGGGGAGGATTTGGAAGGGGTCAAGGCCAGACCAAATGAATAACTGAAACGAGGAGAAAGGGCAGGATTGGTGGGAGAGTACTGTGTTTGGGAGGTAATGGGAGCTGCAGTGGGTAATTTGCATGTAGTGCGGTTGTATGTGGGTCTGGTGTATGTTTTGTACGTTTGGGTGTGTTTCTTGGTAGGTGTTTAGTGTTCAGGGGGGTGTGTACATTCGGTTCTGGTTGGTGTTGTGGGTGTAGGTGTTATTTTGTGTGAGTGTGTATTTTTAGATGAGTGTGACGTTGAGGTGGTTGGTATGGTTGTGGTGCTTGTGGATATGGTGGTGGTTGTGGTGGCTGTGGGAGTGCTGGTGCTTGTGGGTGTGGTGGTGAGAGCGATGCTTGTGGGTGTGGTATCTGTTTGTTGTTTGGGTGTGTGCTTATTTTTTTTGGTGTACTGCGTTTATGTGTGTGTGTGTGCACTGCATTTGTCTGTTTTAGTGGGTATGTGCAAAGGAGTGAGTGTGCTTGGGACAGGACGGGAAATTGGGATGGGGAAGGGGCCTGAGGTGGGGCACAAGATTGGGAGGCTGCGATCAGTGAGGGGGCTAGTCCTGTAAATGATCTCTGCAAGCCAGACATAGAACTACGAATGGCTTCCATCTGTTGCATTTGGTAACTAAGGCACTGGATGGCGCTCAGGAGTGCAGCCTAGCCTACAGAGATGCTGTATAGGCCAATAGCCTCCTCACTCAGCGCAGCCGGGGGGACAGGGGCAGAAGGTGAGGTGCCTGCAGTGAAGAAGACTCAAGCCCTTTCATGGGGTTGGGTTTGTCCAACTGGGGGGGCAAGAGGGAGGGTGGAGATGGCTCTCTTAGTGGCGGACAAGAATGCAAGTGGAACAGCTGCTGTAGGGTCCACCACCACTAGGGACTGGTCACTTGTGGAGGTCTCCAAAGATGATGTAGAGCTGGAGGTCTCTGTAGATGTCCCCTCACTCTCCGTGCCACTTTGTCCATTGGCGTTGGTGGTTTTACCAGTCGAAACCCTGTGGCCAGCTGCTTCCTTTCCAACGTGGACAATTTCTTCTTCACCTGCTCTTGACTATGATGAAAAGACATATAAAAAGGGTTTTATTGTATCTGTGTAAATAGGAGTGATCATGAACTTTGATCACAAAACATTTTCCACGTGTTCATACTTCATCTGCTTCAAGGCTCTCAAACTTTGGTTCTTCACTATCATTATCATTATCTCATGCATGTAGGGAACATCTTCAGAAACATTTGGTCACAGTTTTGTAATTCCCCATGACCGCTCCTATATCATTTATGATCTTGTCCCTTATCCATTTCTAATTATCTCCAGGAACTGTTTAGCACCACTGAATGGTTGGGCTTTGTTGTATAGAATAGTGTACTTATGTCACCCAAAATATATGAACCAAAAATGCCTTTTTACAGTGTGTAAGTAAGTAATACAATTATTGTTTAGTTAATAAAAACCTTAACATTTTGTTTTATTTCAAATAGTTTTTATTGATTTTCAGAAAGAATAGTACAAAATGAAATACAGTAAAAGTAACAGAAATAATACTGACATATGAAGAAACCAAGGAAAATGTAAAAGAAGAAAAGGTCCCCAAATTATCCAAATTATCCAATCTCGATACATTAAGAAATGCAGTTATGTTGGAGGAGGCAGTTATGTTGGAGAAACACAGAATGTCCATGAATATAACAATCTACAAAAGATCTATGTTACATTACCGGCGCATGGCACAAATAGGTTGGGATATACCATTTAGTGTACCAGGTCCTAGAATACTGTTTATATGTAGTGGAATGCAGGATGAAGGGGTTCACAATGGGTCAAATGCAAAGGAAAGAGCATCAAAAGACCTCCATAGTTTCCAATGAGCGATGCGCCAGGGAGAGGAATGTAGGGAGATGTTATCTGAGGAAGGAAAGCCATTCGTGCCACATTCTGAAGGAGACTTCTTTGGAGCTCTTCCACTTATTGAGCACTATTTTGCAGGCCAAGGTAAGCATGATGTCTAGTAGATATCGGTCATTCACACCTGGAAGCATTGGGTCCAGAAAGCCCAACAGGATATAGGAAAATTCCCTTGGGGGGTTGATGTTAAATGTTTTGTTTATACACTCATATATTTAGTACCAATAATCTAGTAAGATGAGGCAATGGAAGAGCATATGAGCAAGGTCTCCAACATGTGTGTTGCTGTTCCAACATGTAGGGCTCTGACTGAGGTTAAGCTTGAAGCGTCTTTCAGGGGTCCAGTATGTCCTGTTTATTAGCATAAGCTTCGTTTGGGATAATATAAGCATGCTTTTATTAGAGAAGGGGGTTATAGGTATCTTGTCCCAGTCAAAGGAATGCCTGTAGTGTTAGTTTCAGATTCCCATTTCATCCCACTCTTTAAGTGTGATTTATGAGGTTTTGGAGATAGCAACCTGTAGATTTTAGAAACGGTGTGTCCTGACTTCAACAGCTGTAGAATCCTTGTGAGGATCGACGGGACAGGAGTATTTATAGAGCGCAGTGTGAGTTGTGATTTTAGTTTTAAGAATTTATAAAAATCCAGGTGATCTAGATCAAATAGATTTTGAAGTTCGGAGAAAAGCAAAGGGAGATTCCCTGAATAAAGGTCTTTGATTAGGTTTAAGCTGTTTTTTCGACCACTTTTCCCAGAAAAACAGCTTTCCGTCTTCTCTCAAGGCAAGGTTACTCCACAGAGAGGGTAAGTTGGATTTGTTAATTTTAACCATTGATAATTGGTCTAGGCTTAGCAGGGCTCTTTTGGAATTTTGGATGATATATTTAGCATGGGGGATGGTAGAGACATCCATGATTAGGAAGGCAGATAAGAGGAGTTCGTTAATGATTGATCTTTGTATCTCCACCCATACTGCAGTGTATTCGTAGTGGGGGAGTAGCCAGTTAGCTCCTTCTTTGGAAATATTCGTGTTTTGGTAGTTCCTGAAGTTTGGAAGGCCCAGACCTCCTTTTTCTTTGGTCAGTTGAAGTTTTTGCAAAGAAACCCTGGGTCTCTTACCTTGCCAAAGGAACAAGTTGAACATTTGATATACCTTGGTCAGGAAATCTTTAGATAATGTCATTGGTAACATACTGGCGAGATAGTTTATTAGAGGGGTGATCGCCATTTTTAACGTGTCTGCCATTCCCCACCAGGATAAGAACTTTTTTTAATGAGAACATTCTCATTCGCCTGCAGGGTGCTAATTAAGTCCCTTGTAAAATCTAGTCCAAGGTATTTGATACAATTTGGTTGCCATGAAAGGCCCGAGTTACCAATTATATCCTTATCTCCAAGATTGTTTAGGAGTTTTACCTCTATTTTGCCTTTATTTAGTTTATAACACGATACCGCAGAGAACTCTTCTGTTGAGGTCTTTAGTGCAGTTATGGCTTCCTCCGCGTTTGCAGAGATAATCAATACATCATCTGTGTAGGCTGTTATTTTGACCATGCATTTGTTGAAGCGTATTCCTGTAATGGTGGGATGCACTAAAAAGCACCCTTAGGGGTGAAACCTTAACAATTGTGACGTAAAAAGCAAGATACAGCAGGTTTCAAAATTAAAAGATCGGAGAGCATATCATAAAAGCATTAATTCCTTGTGTCAAGGTAGTCAGAACAATATACAATGATTGTTACAATCACACAAGCACGCAACAAAGTTCTCAATCTTGAGATCGGTCATAAAATATTTGTCTCGAGCTAACTAGATGTATACAATTTCAGCTGTAATAAGCTAAATATGCAGAGTTTAGGCAGTTCATTCAATGTGCAAAGCAAGCAATGTGGATACTGAAAAATAGACTAAAACCCTAGGTGCATTGCTAGCTAAAGTTATCAGGCAATATTTAGTCCTCTAAGAGTTGGTTCATTATGCTGGTTGTATCAAGGTAAGTACAAACTCCATTCTTGGTTTTAAAGTTTTTTAAAGTGCGTGGTGTTGCTGGGTCATAAAGTGCCTGGTGCATTCTAAATGATGATGAATTACTTTATTAACCTGGTTTAATAAAAGCCATACAAATGTGATATCAAATTTTAAAGTTGTATGTTTACCAAAAAAGCGGAATAAGAAAAGGGATAGGGTACATGGAAACATGATTCAGTGGTTTAAAAGTTCAGAGTTATATCTCTGTAGGAGTAGAAGACAGTACTGTACTCAACTCTTCTCTAGACAGCCGGGATGGTGTTCTACTGATGGCCGTTGTGCTACAGCTTGTGGTGCTGGGTCCTGATCATTCCGATGTCCCACTTGACTGCATCGTAGCCCAAATATGAGACACATGAGGCTCAGAGGTCCCAAGCAACAGAGGGAGGCGGTTTACAGTTTTAGAGAAGCTGTGCAAAGGGGACAAGACAGAAGATATGGGGCTCGCTGATTGGGTTTGAAATGGATGGTGCTTGGACAAATTTCTTGTAATTCACAGAACAGCCACACTGTGGGGTTCTTTTGGTTGCAGTGATAAATATTACTGGCTACTTGTTCTCAGAATTTGTTCCCCCGCCGCCTCCATAACTCGTACAAAGTGACAGAACAGCTGTGCATCTCAACCTCTAAAGCATGCCTTCACTGCTTGCCTGCAGAATCTTATCCCCTTGATTTAAAAAATGGGTTTTAGTAGCAGTTGGCGTTTGAGTTGCAATTTCCCGCAGATGCACAGTAGATGTATGACACTCTCTTCCACTTTCCCACATAAGCTGCAGGTAGTCGGTGTCAATGATCGTTTCCTAGGAGGGAGATGCAGCAGAGTTGGTAGAGTGCCCATTCGAAAGTGAAGATTTTTTTCTTGTGTTCTCCTATTGAATCCGGTGCCTAAATAAAGTTGTGGGGAGGGCCTGACATAGCTCTGCAGGATGAACCATTTTTGGGCCCTTTCTTTGAGTGCTGTCTTGTCTTCCACCATAGAAGAGTGGAGTGGTGGAGAAGTGTGGCTCAGGGGTTAGAGGCGGCAGACCTGGAGCTTGAGTTCGGCCCGGGACCAGGGTTCAATTCCCCGCCTCGGCGGGTCTTGGGCTCAAAAATTCACCGGACTCGTTAATTCTCGCTCTGGTGCCTTCTCGACTCACGGGTTCACACTCTGCGACTCTGGGCAATAGCTTGCTTAATCTCCACAACGGCCCCTCGCGGTGGGATGCCTGGCTTTCACCTTGTGGATACCCTGCCAGGGTTATCTCACAGGGGAATACCAGGACGGGTTCCCTAAGCAAGCGCTGAGATGCCCCAGGGTAAGTCGTGCGCTATATAAGTTTCATTCATTTCATTTCATTCATTTCATTTCATTTCATAGATAGCTTTTTCACTGTCTTATTTACAATTTGTTTGAAGCTATTGTGCGTCCCTGAGGCCACCCAAAGATCCTCAAGGCCTTGACGATTTATTGATGCTGTCAAATAGACCATGGCTGCACATTCCTTTTTTAGGTGTATTTAATTTCATAAGTAGGTATTTAGTATTCCTGGGTTGACCTTCTTAATTTTGGGCGGTCGAGACATATTTGGTTAGATTGAAGATCATTCTTACAGATCTTGAGACTATACTGTCCAGGAAGCCCGTGTCTCTTCCCCTCAGTCACTCACTCCCATAAGCGATAGTTGGGATGAGCTTAGCTTGTAGGACCTGTAGCAGTGGGGTGAGGCTTGGGCTGGCAGTTTTATGTTTGATAGATTTGAAAGCTACCGCGATTGACTTGCCGCTTCTCTTGATGGCTTCTTTTTGTGTTTTGAACGTGCCTTTGTTGTCTATTATCACCCAAGTACTTATATTCTTCGACTGCTTCTATTGTTGTACCAGCCAAGTGCCAGCAGTAACTAAATGTCCTCTTTTTTGGCTTTAGTTGCATTATCTTCGATTTATCTAGGTTGATAGTTAGATAGTTGTTAGCAGAATAACTGCTGGTTGCGTCAAGCAGTTGTTGGAGTTCGGTAGGGGTTCGTCTGATCAAAAGAAGGTCGTCTGCGTACAGCAGATTGGGGCATGTGATTTGCAAATGTCCAATTCCATTAATAGATCAGGCATATACGTACAGCATCGAGGCCAGCACCACCCTCCCCCCGTTTCAACCCCTTTGTGGTTGGTATTTTTCTGGACAGGGAGTTGCCATCTCCTGCCTTCACTTGAACCCACGTGTTAGTATGGAAGAGAATTACCTGGTTTAAGAGAGCAGATGGTATTTTCTTTTTCTCAAGTTTGGCCCAGAGTTTGTTTCTGTCTATATTGCCAAAAGCTGATGAGTAGCTGATTAAACACATAAAGAGTGGGAGTTTTGCTCCTGTGGTGCCATCTATTAGTAAAGGCAGGGCGAGTATGTTCATTGTAGTTCCCATGCCCTTGCAAAAGCCTGTCTGGTTGATGGGGATTATAGATTTATCGATTAACCAAGCTGTAAAATCATCCAGGAGAAGGTCAGCGTAGTATTTGGTCTCAATATTGAATAAAGGTACAAGCCTGTAGTTATTTGCTTTGTTCTTGTTGCCTCGCCTGTATATTGGGGATATGATAGACCCCCTCCAGGAGTCCGTGTGCTGTCTCCTCCCGAGATTTGTTTTTCAAACAGCGGTAGTAATGCAGCCGCCCATTAATCCAACTCTTCTTTTGTAATAGGATTAGAGGAATCCCGGTAGGGACTGGAGAGCCCTCCTGCTTCCCTTTAGCAATCCTGCTCTTAATCTGATTGGTTGTAAATGAGAGAGGATCACTTACTACTAGATTAGTTTGATTGGGCAGAGTTGCCTCAGGGGTGTGGCTGGGGTTATGCTTCCCAATCCTAAGACTTTCCTGTTCTGAGTTAAAAGCCCAGTGGCCCAGGCTTTTTCTGTTAGATGTGAGTTAGCTCTTTGTACATTTGTACAGTGTGTATACAGTGTAGTTAGGCCTATTAGGAAAAACACTGCTACTCCGTGGACCGAATTAGAAAACCTCAGGCCCATTTCCCTGCTTCCATTTTTGGGTAAGCTTACAGAGAAATATGTAAATCAACACTTATCCAACTATGTTGAAATTACCGGCGGCCTAGACTATTCTCAATCTGGTTTTAGGCCGAAACACAGCACAGAGTCCACCCTTCTGTCTGTTACTCATGATTTACACATGTTCCAGGACAAAGGCCACTCGGTGATCCTAGTGTTACTAGATCTGTTGGCAGCGTTCGACACCATGTCACATAACATCCTTGTTGACCGGTTGTCGAACGTAGGAGTTAAGAAGAAAGCCCTTGACTGTCTAAGGAGTTTCTTAACCGATCGCACCCAGACTGTCACCATGGGTGCATATCGATCTGCGGAGGTAGAGATTTCTAAAGGGGTGCCACAGGGCTCTTGTTTGAGCCCAACACTCTTTAACATCTATGTGGCACCCCTGGCAAGAGTGATGCGCAAATTTGGTTTCATCCCCGTGTCATACGCGGATGACACTCAGCTTCTCTTCCCCTCTAAAACTCTCACCGCTGAATTAAGGAACTCCTTCTCTGCAGGCATGAAGGCTGTTGCACAGTGGATGTCTACCAACTATCTACAGTGCAACGTCAGCAAGACTGAAGTTATGCTATTCGGAGAGGCCAAACTTTTGTGGACCCCGGATTGGTGGCCTTCTGATCTTGATATGGTCCCAGAACCCAAACAGGTCGTGAAAAACCTGGGGATCCGCCTCGATCAGGATCTGTCACTTAAACAACACAGCAACTTTGTTGCAGGCTCATGCTTTCATATCATTAGCATGCTGCGAAAATGTTTTCCTTTATTGCCAGAATCTTTCAGGAAGACTCTAGTGCAAGCCCTTGTTTTGAGCTGTATTGATTACTGCAATGGCCTACTTCTCTCTGCTAACGAGGGAGTGTTGGCTAGACTTCAGGTAGTCCAAAACACGGCGGCTCGCCTAGTCCTGAATGCCCCTCCAAGAACAGCATCCAAACCTCTTCTAAACCAACTTCACTGGCTTTCCATACAACAAAGGGCAAAATTCAAAATATGCTGTATTATTCATAAGAGCAAAAATGGACAAGGCCCTACCTACCTGAAACAGAAATTCACTCCCTACATCCCTTCCAGATTGCTTAGATCTAGCACAAGCCATCTACTGGTAGTACCTCATGCCAAAAAAGCCAGGCACGGAGGTAAGGCGCTATCTGTAGTAGGACCCACATTGTGTAACCGACTCCCTTTGACCCTCAGACAGTGTACTGTACATCTCAAATTCAGAAAACTCCTTAAAACTTCATTGTTTAAAAATTAGATCTAACTCCAGCTTTACTTACTCCCCTGTGTTTGCAAACCGGCCCAAAAGCGCAGAGATACTCCAGATGGAGTCGATTCCAGCGCTATATAAACTCGCAAATAAATAAATAAATAAATACAAGGCAAAAACAGTTGTATTATTTTAATTCTCAAAAATTAATATTTCAACCAATGTGTTTCAACAAATACTGCAATATTGTACCAATATTTGTGTATAAAATGAAACCCTATTTCCTTTGTTTGGGCATTTCACAATGGTAACATTTACTTCAAGTAACTAAAGTATATTCCAAATATAACAAATAATATATGGATTCAGCACTGAAGTAGCTCAGCAATGTATCACACACTATGCCTATAACTATGCTGTAGAAGAATTTAAGAAATATTTTTTGGTTCATTGACAAATGTCTTCTGCAGCATAAGTAAATAAAAAAAAGACTTGATACATTTCTAAACTATTTTATTACAGAGCAAAAACATTTTCACATTTGACTCCTATATCAAGTTATTTCAAGTTTATTTTACCATTGTTAAATTGTTCAATGCAATTCACATTGTGTACAATAGATTAACACCCTGATGGATTTCAACTTTTTCCTAATGAGTCAAGAGTTGGGCCTGATTTCGAGTTTTCTAGATGAGATACTCCAACATATCCCATTAAGTATCCCATTTTCTCCTTCATTGATTTTTCATCTGGACATAACAAAGGACATTGATAAATTGTGTTGGGTATGTGTTACTCTGTCACCAATGCGCACACATTCCTGTCTGTGTATTTCCATAAATTGCATGCCTCTCACAATTATTTCCCAATAAAAAATACTGGCTTACATGGACATCTGGGAAGGAGTAAGACATCATGCAAATCTGTCACATTTAAGATGAATGTAATAGTATTTTTTTCAGCAAAACACAAGTGGGCTATGTGTGATAAAAAAATGTAGGCATTTGATCTGATGTTACTAGTCATTTTGGCTCACATGTTTACTCTTGTTTCTGTATAAAACCAACTTACCAATGTGGCGTTTGGAACATTAACTGTATCATAAGTGTATTTTATGCAATGTCACCCACATTATATTATTCACAATAGTGAAGGAGTATCAGACCTGACACAATATAGACTAGTGGCCTGTATGGTACAACTGTGCCTTATAACATCAAACAACCTTATGTATATTAGTAGTTTAGGCAGGCACGTGTCCCCTCAAAGCTGTCCTTTTGTAGTCAACAGAAATCAGATGATCTCCTTTTCCACAGATTCATATACAATACACATCATCATACACCTATTGCAAGACTTACACCTTCAAGATCTTGTGTGCGTTGGACATGTGTCAACCTTAATCTTGATAACAACATTTTTTGCTGTAACAAAAACTAGTTTTTTAACATGGTAAACTCAAGCCAGAGCTTACCCCCTTGATGCTGCTGTAGGGCAGTCACCTGCCCATCAAGCTCCGGGTAGGCCAGCGCAATTATGCGGGCCATTAGGGGGTCAGCGAGTGGTGCAAATGCTTCTCACTTTGGGAGGACTGCCCGAGCTGGACTTCTAATGATTTCATAGTCCTGCGTCGTAGGTCCTCCCACCCCTTTCGACAATGAATGCTGCACTGCTTGAAGACCACCCCCAGGGTCCGCACCTTCTTGGTGATGGCTTTCTAAATGATCTTTTGCTGATGGGCGCTGACCTGTATGGATACAAGAAATGAAAGAACAAAATTGTTTTGTGACTTTTTGTTGGTCTTTTATTGATGTAACACAATTTTACTACCTCAATCACTAGCATTTGTCAAAAGTTACTACACAATATATATATATTTTTTTCATTCAGCCAACATAAAACAATAAAGATGTTACCCAGTAAGCATCTGTTCTCGACATGTAGAGCTGTAGATTTGCATGCTTCGCATACTCCTGCCATCTACTGTTGGGTTCAGATGTTTGCAAGTTGTTTTTCTCCGAAGAAGTCTTTCCAGTCACGAGGTAGGTGACTCCTCCTTTCGGTGATAGTGCGGATGGGCATAGACTCCATTGTTAGATTGTTTCCCCGCAGAGGGTGAGAATGGAGCTAGTATGTTAAGAATAAAGATGTCCATGCGTATGTATACAGAGTAAGAGAGAGAACTGCAACAGGTACAGGTACCCGGGGAGGTGGGTGGGTGCATGTAAATACACAGCTCTACATGCCAAGAACAGATGCTTACTGGGTAAGTTACATTATCCGTTCGAGGCATGTGAGCTGTAGAACACATGTATTGCATTGATTATACAGCAGTATTCTCCCAAAGCCATGGCTAACCTGTAGCTGTTGGAGTTGTCTGAAAAAGAGATCTAAGTACTGCCTGCCCCACATTACCTTGTTTGCTCATTAACACATCTACACAATAGTATTTGGTGAATGTGTGCAGTGTAGACCATGTTGCAGCTTTACAAATGTCAACTATGGGGATGTTTTCTGAGAAAGCCATAGTAGTCCCTATTTTGCGAGTGGAATTCACTCTAGGGGGTATTGTTAACACTCTCTTTGTTTTTGCATAACAAGTTTGAATGCATGTAACAATCCTTCTGGCAATACTGGATTTGTATATGGGATTGCATTTGTGTGGTGGTGCAAAAGCAAAGAAAAGTTGTTTAGTTTTTCGAAAATAATTTGTTCTTTCAATGTAATATAAAAGGACTCTTCGAACATCTAAGGTGTATAGAGCTTGTTCTGCCACTAGATCAGGTTGAGGAAAGAATACAGGTAACTCATTGATGTGAAAGGCAGAAACTACCTTTGGTAGAAACTTGGGGCTAGTGTGAAGAACCACTTTGTCTCTGTGAAGTTGGAAAAAAGGTTCTTCTATGGTTAGTGCCTGTTGTTCATCCACTCTACTCCGTGAAGTGATTGCAATGAGGAAATCGGTTTTCCAGGAGAGAAACTGTAGTTCACATTTATGCATGGGTTCAAAAGGTGGGCCCATTAATCTTGTGAGGACTATGTTAAGTTTCCACACTGGGGCAGGTGGAAGTCTTGGTGGGATAACTCTTTTAAGTCCTTCCATGAAAGTTTTGATTACTGGCCCTCTAAGAAGAGATATGTTGCCTATTTTGTCGATACGCAGATATTGCAGCGAGATGTAGTCAGATAGAAGTGTAAGCTAACCCCGACTGCTGCAAGTGTAGCAGATAATTTATATTTTGTATTGAAGCATCAAGAGGGTTGATGTTGTTATAATGGCAATAAATAACAAAACGTTTCCATTTAGCTGCATAACAGGCTCTTGTAGTAGGCCTTCTGGCCCGTCTAATGATGTTCATACAATCTAGTGGGAGATTTAGATAACCAAACTCTATGATGTCAGGAGTCAGATCGCGAGGTTCAGTTGTTTGGGATCTGGGTGTCTAATTTCTCCATGTCTCTGTGTGAGGAGGCTGGATGTGAGGTTCCTTTTTTGTTGTGGAACTTGTGAAAGCTCCAACAGCGTTGTGAACCAAGGTTGACAGGCCCATGTGGGAGCTATTAGGATCAGTGTGAGGGATGTTTGTCTGAGTTTATGAACCACTGATGGAATGAGTGGGAGAGGCGGAAAAGCGTAGGCAAATATCCCTGACTAGTTCATCAATAGTGCATTGCCTTTGGAGAGTGGGTGTGGGTACCTGGAGGCGAAGTATAGACATTTTGCGTTTTGGTGTGTGGCAAAAAGATCTATTTGAGGGACACCCCAACTTTGAAAGTATGGGAGGAGTACTTGAGGGTGAAGTTCCCATTTATGGATTTGCAGTCTTGGTCTGCTGAGGACATCTGCAATCTGATTGTTCACTCCTGGGAGGTGTTCTGCTAGGAGATAGATTTTGTGGTGAATCGCCCGCTTCCAAAAGTCTTGAGCCAAGTGCGACAGTAGGAGAGAGCGTCCCCCCCGTTTTTGTATATAATACATAGGTGTCATGTTGTCGGTACAAACTAGGACAGCTTTGCCGACCATGTGAGTCTGAAATGCTTTGAGCACTAAGAACACTGCTAGCAGCTCTAGATGGTTTATGTGGAGAGTTTTTTGCTGTTGACTCCACATGCCTTCTACTGTATGATGTTGAAGGTGAGCCCCCCAACCAATGATGGACGCATCAGCTGTTAGCATTATCTATGGAACAGGGTCTATGAACAGCCGTTCTTTTGATACATTTTGTGGGTTTGACCACTGCAGAGAATAACAACCGCTTACAAACACTAGATTGGTTCAAAGACCCTATAAATGGTTCCAGTGACTTGATAAACATTCCTGGAGGGGAAGCATATGGAGCCTGGCATGAGGAACAATCGTGATGCAAGAGGCCATCATTCCCAGCAGTTGCAAATACACTTGAGCTGGCAGAGAGTGAGTGGGCTGAAACTGGAGAACTGGAGCCTGAATATTGCGAATTCTGGCTGCATTGGGGAAAACTAGAGCCCTTTGAGTATCTAAAGTGGCTCCTAGATAGTTTTGAGTGTTGGAAGGTTGAAAATGTGATTTCAACACATTGTCTGTGAACCCCAGTTGGTGCAGTAACTGCAGTGTCCTGTGAGTGTGTTGGAGACACTTTGGATATGTACTGACTTTAATGAGCCAGCCGTCTACGTAGGGGAAGATAAGAATGTGTTGTCTTCTTAGGTGAGCAGCAACCACTGCCACTTTGTAAAGACTCTGGGAGCTGTGGTGACTCTAAACGGGAGTACCTTGAACTGGCAATGATGGCCTGCTACTACAAAGCTCAAAAATTTGTGATGAGCGGTATGTATTGGAATATGGAAGTATGCTTCCCTTAAATCTAGAGTAGATAGAAAGTCGCCCTGTTGTAGGAGTGGGAGCACTTGTTGAAGTGTTACCATGTGGAAATGGTCTGATTGTATGTAATGATTCAATTCTCTGAGGTCCAAGATAAGTTTGAGAGAAGCGTCCTTTGTGGGTATGAAAAAATAGACAGAGTATACGCCTGACCCGTAGTATGTAATGGTACGGGCTCTATAGCTCCCTTCAAAAGGAGAGACTGAACCTCTTGCTTGAGGTGGTGTAAGTGGTCTGGTGACAGTTTGTGTGAACGTGGAGGAATGTTTGGAGGACTGTTGGTAAACTCCAGGCAATAACCAGAACGGATAATTTCCAATACCCAGTTGTCTGTATTGACTGCCAGATGGGTAGGATTTGTGAAAGACGCCTCCCGACAGGTGTTAAATGATCGGGGGGAGTGTAGTGAAGTCACTGTTTGGTATTGGAGGGGGAGGCGCGTGTGTTGGAACCTCTACTTCTACCCTTGCCATTGTTGCATTTGTAACCCCCTCTGAAGAAACCCTTAGAGGCAGAGGGTTGATTGTTGCCTTTGTAGGTTGTAGAGGCAGTGTCCGAGGAGGTGTTCCTGGACTATCAATGATAGAAGGAGCGCCGAAAGGAACCACGGCCTGAACTGAATGGTTCCCATGGATTTTGCTACCTCGGTGTCCTTTTTCATCTTTTCTAATGATGAGGCTACTACAGGGCCAAAGAGGTGCTGCTTGTCCAATGGCGTATTAAGGACTGAACCTCTGGTTTAAAGCCTGAACTGCATAACCAGGCATGCCTTCTTAAGAGGATGCTGGTGTTGACAGCTCTAGCCGCAGTGTCAGCTGCATCTAAAGCGCACCTGATGGAATTGTTGGAGATGAGCTGTCCCTCCTGCACTAGGTCTTGAGCTTTGGATTTGTGCTCATCAGGTAGAAATTGGAGCAATTGTTCCATTTCATCCCAATGCACCCTATTGTACCTCGCTAAAAGTGTTTGGGTATTGGAAATGCGCCAAAAGTATGCAGCTTAGAAGGCTATTATTTTTCCAGAGGCGTCTATTAATTTAGACTCTTTGTCTGGGGGTGGAGCATCCCCTGACATTTGGGAATAGGCCCTCTTACATGCGTTAGAAACGACTGGAGAATCTAATGGTAACTGCCCCCTGATGTAAGCTGGGTCTGATGGTGCAGTGTTATTTTTCTTGTCTACCCTGGGGGTAAGGATACGCACGCGCACAGGATCATAAAAAATGTCATCTACATGTCTAAGCATACCCTTGAGCATTGGAAGTGTGTGTGAGGATTTTTGTGAACGGCTAAGACTTTCGATAAGGAAATCTTCTTCTAGGGATTACTTAAGCAACTTGACCCCATGGTAATTAGCAGCTCTGTTTAATAATTCTATGTATCCTACACTGTAGTCTGGTGGAGAGGGCTTAGTAGGGTTCATTTCAGGATCGTTTTCTGTGGGAGAATTAGTGTCATAATCTCCCCAGGGGTCTGTAGGTGTTGGATCATTGTCCCCAGCTCCATCCCCATCATCCTCATTATCAGGTGTTTATGGTAGTGGCGAGTCAGCAGGTGAAATTAGTAATGGTTGAAACTCAGGAGGAGGAGGAGAAGGATTAGTACCCACATTCTTCCTTTTTAAAGGGATGTGGTAAACTTCTTCTGTCTCTGGTTTACGTTTTTGTGTCACTTTGGTGGTAATATGTCCAGTTGTTGGATTAATGTAGAGTTCTCTTTGTTTTGGATCCAGTTTCAAGGGTGGAACATCGAAAAGGAGCTCCTTTGCTGCAATTGTCGCCTCCTTCTGTTTCGGCACCGAAGGTTTCTTGCCAGTGTTTTGGATGCTGAGGGTTTCGGATCCAAAAATGTTTTCGGCATTGAAAGAGGTTGGGCTCAGCAGGACTGTGATCCCAAAGGTTTTGGCTCAGTGCCCCATTTCAAGCGACTCGGTTCAGAGCTAGAAAGCTTTAGAGTGTGTTTCGGTGCCGAGTTGGAGGGCGGGCGTTAGAAACATGTTCTCGGTGCCAACCGTGGCCTTAAGGGAGAGTTTGGACTGGAGCCTTCTTATTAGTCTTAGGTGGACTCTGGGGCAAGGGAGGATCAGTAATCGTGGTACGCTGGCCTTGCCGGATGTCTTCGTCCCTATCGGAACCGGATTCAGAGACAGAGATCGGATTCTATTCTTCCTCAGTTCCTCTGGTCTCCTGTTCTGAATCTTCCCCAAAGATGTCCGAAATAGAACCTGTGTGTTGGCTCTGCATGTTGCGACGCCGAGCCCCACGTTCGCTAAACATCTTCTTTGATCGGAAAGCCATACATGCGTCGCAGTCCTGTTCTTTGTGCTCCGGTGACAAGCACAAGTTGCACACTTCCAGTGAGTCGGTGCATGGGAATTTCGTGTGGCACCGAGGAGGAATTTAAATGGAGTCAGCTCCAGCTACTGCGAGGCGGCCCAACGCGGGTAGGCCCAATGACCTTCCACTAGCTACCCGATCGAAAGAGGGATTTTCAGTAAATACGATATACGGAGAATGTAGATATGCAATCCAAAACAATACCGTCGAGGGTGAGTGTTTTAGCACCGAGGGGAACCCGGGAAACAGTGTTGAACTGGAGCGCATCAATTCAAGTCAGAACCCTATAGCGGAAAAAACAATCCAACAATGGAGTCGAGGCCCATGCGCAATTTCACCGAAAGGAGGAGTCACCTACCTCGTGACTGGAAAGACTTCTTCGAAGAAAAACAACTTGCAAACATCCGGACCCAACACTAGATGCCAGGAGTATGCAAAGCATGTGATCTACAGCTCACATGCCTTGGACATAATACTTTTGTTGTACCCTGTTGACCACCCTTATCTCTTGTCATGTCCTAAAATCACTAATCCAGGCCAGTGACATCATCTAGGCCTGAGGACTCCAACATTTTCTGTAATGAGAGCTACTTCTGCTCATTGAAAATCATTGTGAAATACTGAAGGCTAAGCAACTTGCACATTGTAACCAGACACCCCCACGCCCAGCAACAATGACTTAAAGCCTAAAGTCCAAAGAGTCAGGTACTATGGTTTGCAATGCATTTTATTACTAAGGGCACTATTAAAGGGCTGTCATGTGTGTCAGTGAGAAAGTGGTCTGTGGGGATGTATGAACATGTGTGTGTATAGAGATACATTTGTAACGGTGACTGAGAGACTGTCATATGAATTTGCAGCACAGGGCGTACCTTTTGGCATATGTGGCACCATTACAATCATACAATAGTATGTTCTGTTTATATTTATTTAATTAAAATCGCAGATATTCTACTAAACACTTAATATAATGGAACATTTTTCTGCACTCTGAAATGCTCTCAGGGCTGAATTTTTCAGCTACTGGGCAGTGTATACTGCCCAGTAGAATATAGGGGCCGGTTGTCTGTAAAAGCAACACTTTGAAATAGGGGAAAATTGAAATGAAGTGTTAATTCTATAATTAAAGTAACTCTCCATTTTATTTTACATCCATTTAAAAGCATAATTTCGTTCACAATCCCAATCCCAATTTTGAGTTGACAAGCAATTATTTTTAGGAGTCAAATACATCTGTGCTTCAGTTGTTTTATTTTACATCCTTTTAAAAGCATAATTTCGTTCACAATCCCAATCCCAATTTTGAGTTGACAAGCAATTATTTTTAGGAGTCAAATACATCTGTGCTTCAGTTGTTCACCTCTGTGACTCAGCCCCAGCCTGGCCCACAAATCTGAATGATTCAATTCAATTTCAATCTTTATTTCGTTGCATTGCAACATAAAAGATAACAATAAAATATACAGTTCATGATAAAATATACAACAATATGACATTCGTTATGAGGGCACCCTAGTACTACATTACTTCTATATTTCATCAGATTTAACACGTTGGCTAGTATTTCATCAAAAAAAAAAAAAAAAAGAGAAAAAAAAAAAGCACATGATTTATAATTTCAGTTTGGCACAGTGTCAAATAAATACTAAAAAGGTTTAAAAGCAGTAGAAAAGTTAAAAAAACATTAAATTGAATTTAACAACCAGAATTAAAAATGCATGCATTGGCTTTGTTCATGGTTCCGGGGAGTCTGAATAGAACTTTCTTTAGTTTAAAATGAAAGAGATAATTTCCTTCTAACAAAATAAGTGGACAATAGAAATTTGCTAATACCGAACACGATTACTTGACTGGTGTCCATACTTAGGATTCTGCCAGCTTCCCTGTGGGAAGTAGAGCCAATATTACGACACAAGGGGACTATCCACTTTTTCCTAGCGTTGTGATAACTGGGACAAAAAAACAATATGTGGAAAATGTCCTCCCTTTGGTTATTGGTGCACAAGGTACAATGTTCTTTGTCAGTCTTCCCCCATCTTTTCTCAGTTACTTTTATCCTCAACGTTCCATACCTAAATTTTAGATATAAAGATTTTGCCAGTGGAGGTTGAATTTCATCTAGAAATTGTTCGAATAGAGCCTCATTTTTTGCCAAAAGAAATTTTTCAATAAGAGGGCCGTGAGTTCTTGAATACACAGATTCATAATTCACGTATGACCAGAAGCTTAATTTAACAATTTTCTTGGAAGTTGAGTTTAGAGATTCAGGCTCGTTCCAAAAGTGTGATAATCCGAGCTTGGTAAGCCAGTTTTTTACATGCTTAAACCAAAGGATCTTATTATCTCTATCCAGCTCTAGTACTTCCTTCAGCCCATTTCTATAGTCAGATAATTCCAGGGTTGTCCATAATCTGACCCACAACAGCAATGGTCTCAATATAGCGTGCTGATCTGTGTGTTTAATATTAAGATCTAAAAATAGGGGTATCAGGGGGGTGTTGATTGGAACTTTTAATAATCCCCTGACAAATTTGTTTTCCAGTACTTCAAAAGATTTTTTACATACTGGCCCCCAAATTTCAGCCCCATACAAGGAGGCGGATTGTACCTTGTATCTAAAGAGCTCTATTGCGGGAGTAACTGCTTTGTTCACACTTTTGTTGTATCTCTGTGTAATTGGGAAGCAATTTTGTTTAAACACCAATTTAGATTTTTCCAATTGTGGGCCCCATCCCATTGCAGAGTCAATCAAGACCCCCAGGTAAGTAAAACTGTGCTCGTAATCTAATCTTTGCCCATTTAACATTAAGTTCTTTTTAAAAGTTTTATGCGGGTTCAGTGCCATATATTTTGTTTTTTTTTATATTGATTTCTAGACCTTTGTGGATACAGTACTGTTGGAACCTGTCTAATAGGATCTGTAGGCCACGTGGCGTTTGCGATATTAGGATTGTATCATCCGCGAAGAGGAGGGACGCAACGCGTTCCCCTCCCAGTCGAGGAGAATCGTTATCGCAATTATCCATGTAGGTTGCAATATCGTTTACATAAAGGGAGAATAGAGTAGGAGCCAGGACACATCCCTGTCGCACTCCCCTTTTTATCGGGATCGGGTCTGTGAGTTACCCATTTGGGCCCCATCTAACCTTAGCGTAATTCTCCCGATGCAATCCTATTACAAGTTTTAATAAGTCGCCAGGCAGCCCTTGCCTATTCAGGGTTTCCCAAAGTAGATCTCGTGGAATGAGATCAAATGCGGCTCGTAGGTCTACAAAGGTCACATATAAGTGACCTTTGCGGATGATGACATACTTCCAATACAAGCAGCATAACCTAAATACTTGATCAATAGTACTTGTTTTGCTTCTGAATCCCGCCTGGTATTTAGATAAAATTGACTCCTCCTCCAACCATGAATTTATTCTATTTAGAATATGCCTGGCATATATTTTCTGCGTGATATCTAAAAGGCTAATGGGGTGGTAATTTGCTGGATCACCACGATCCCCTTTTTTAAAAATGGTGATGATTTCTGCGCCATTCCAAGTAGCCGGAATGTGCTCACTAGCCGCAACTATGTTAAATAAATGGTTTAAATAGGGTGCCCAGACATCAATATTATACAAATTCAGGTCACCAGGGATTCTATCAAGCCCTGGCGCCTTCCCTTTCTTAATTGAAAGAATTGCTGCCTCTGTTTCTTCTAAAGTGAACACTACCTGGTGAGTGTTTGCTGGTATTGTGAGCGGGGGTACATCATTTGCTGCCTCGGTCGGGGTTTTGGCTGCATACAATAACGAAAAGTGCTTGACCCAAGTGTCTTCATCTAAGTAGACCTCCCTGGAACCTTTCTCTCGTTTATTTTCCTTAGCTGCCAGTTCCCAGAAGTGTTTCTGGTCCTTGTTTTTAGCGGCTATTAACATATTGAGCCACAATTCCTCATCCCATGAGGATTTAGCTCTTAGTATTATTTTGTTATAAGCCTTTCTTTTCTCTCTAATTATTAACGGACTTTCCCCTTTAACAGCGTTATTCAGTGCAGTTTTGGCAAGGCGGCATTCCTTGTTATACCAAGGTTTGCCTACGGTTTTTGCACTAGTCCTACCTGCACCTCTTTTAGGTTTTTTAGTAAGAATTTCTAATAATTGGCTGAAAAGGGACTTATGTAAATCAATAAATTCTTTAGGGTTGCAGCTAAGGGGACAGTATGGGTCCAGGGTATCTGCAAAAATGCAGTAAATATTGGCCAGTAAATCCTCTTTTTCTAGCACAAATGCCCATTTAACCGCCCTACGATTGTTACTAAGAACAATATTATCAGTTGTGGTTAAGGTTGCTATACTGTGACCTCCCTCCGTGTTGTCAAGTCCTGTTACCATGCTTAGTAAAAAACTCATTTCTAAGGGGTAATGGTCGCTTTCGTATCTTTCTTTGACCTTTAGGTCCACTGTAAAGGGCCAGAGATCAAAGGAGACGATAATGTAGTCTAATTTACTACCATAATTGCCTTTCTTAAATGTAGGGGCTTTCGGACTATCTGAAGGCATACGGCCATTACATGCTCTCAGACCATGTGAGGTCAAGAACCGTGTAATTTGTAAGGCCAATGCTGTACCAGCAACCATACAATTCTCATTCAGGGCAGGTATTGCATTGGCGTTGTCCTCCTCCTCAAACAATATAGCTATCCCTGAGATTGGTTCAAAGTTACAGTTCAAGTCTCCACATAAAATAACACCTGATTCTGTTTTTAGTGAATCCATAAGCGACTCCAACTTCCCTATACACATGGATTCATTGTGGGAAGATTGAGGGCTGTTGTAAACATTGAATAAATAAAACGCCCTATTATCCACTGTCGTTATTTCTAGACAAAGAATGTCTGGGGAGTCGGTGTTGATCATTTTAATAGTTAATTTAATGGAAACATTGACCCATACTAAGAGGCCTCCAGATGCGCGACCTCTCAGAGAAGGGACAGCCTCTATTTGGTAGGTTTTATAGCCAACCCTGTGCAGTTGTACTGTGGCCCAAGTTTCCTGCAACACACAAATGTCAAAAGTATTTATGTATGCGTTCCAGTCGGGATCATTCAATTTTGCACGCACCCCCGCAATGTTCCATGAGACGAGGGTAAATAGGGAAGGTCCCTTGTTCGTATCATGGGGCACAGCAGGTATAACTACTGGTGAGCTCCTATTCACTTCATCTGAACCTATAACAATAGAACATGTGTCCACCCTAGGACTACTATCACCTTCTTTTCGGTAGTTGTGTCCCAAAGTACACGACACCTTTTCAATCCCCCCAGCATCTCTACTTTTTTGGCTCGGGGCGAATGGTAACAAGAATAAGCCCTCTTTTGTCCCAGGAAGCACTACAGGTAATGAAGCAGACAATCTATTTTTGTTTGTTTCATCACAAATAACGGCAGTGTATGAGCCTGGCTTCAAACAACTTAATCCTTTTTCCACAATACACCCCAAAATACATGAAACATTTTCAGTACCTCTATTATCTTCCGTGTTCTTTAAACATCAATCACACTCTTCCAAGCCACTGAATGGCTCAAACCTATTTGTTAGTTCCAAGGGAGTAAATGGGATAAGATTGGACATATTACCATTTCCTCCTAGGTTGTGATTAATTGGTACAGTGTTCCACCCATGGATCAAAGGGGGTGGGACAGGATGGTGCAAATAAGCAGGGTTCCTAGCTACTTCCATATTAGAAAATTGTGTGTTAAAGGGCATGAAGCTAGTTGCGTGTTGAGGGGGGAAATACAGTTGATCTTGGATAAAAATAAGTTAATGGGCGTGGCACTATACAGTTGTTTTCGTTGCCGTAAGGCCAACTCCAAATATATTGGACCGCCTTCCTGTCCCTGAAATTTACAACTACAATGTCACCCCCTATATCCTTTGTTCTGCCACCCAGCCAAGACAGACGGCGCACATTAACTATTTCGCCATTTACATTGTTGGCTTTGGGTCTGTACAATGACAACCAGTGCATGATCTTATTCTTTAGCTGAAAGAAACCTTCCCGCTTACCACTTGTCAACTCAGGAACCCCGGTAAGCACCACTACATATGGTAGGGCTTCCGGTGGAAGTTCCGCAGGTGGTATCCTTCCCTGACCCCCTCTTACGTGACCAACCTCTTTCTCTTCAACTCTAGGCAGGCAGTTTGGGAGAATAGTTGGTTCCCTGGATTGGATATTAACTAGGGTGTCCGTAGAATTTGATGTTGCGGTAGGTCTACTCTTGGAAGATTGTAATTGTTTTGGGTCAGAGTTTTTGGGCGGTTTATTAACAGAATGAGCACCTATAGTTGGGTGGCTGGGGGCAGCTGCATTAGCCACTACTATGTTGTTATCAATAGTAGAGTTAGTAGCTTTTACAACTGCCTTTTCAATAGAGGGAGTACACATTGTATGTGGGGCTTTTTGGGGCTGTGTAGCATTCTGGGGTCTTAATGGCCTTTCCAGTTGGCCAAGAGCTAGCAAGTCCAACTCAATCCTCCCCAACCTTGATTCCACTCCCTTTAGTCTATCAGATAGAGCTAACATATAGGTTTGCACAATCATTTCAATATTGTCCAATAGATTCTTCGGAGAGATTGTCTGCGGACCTTCTTCCATTGGAGTGTGGATAATGTCAGGCGATGTGGTTGATGGGGAAGGGGGTGTTGTGGGTTTTAACGGGATTAAGGTAGTTGCCGTTGTTTGCTTGCGAGCTGACTTTCCCAAGGTCATAGTAGTGGCAAGACTAGTCTTCTTACCAAAATCCGCGTGGCTTAGCTTGGACTTACTTGTGTCCATTTTTGTCCGCCTCCTTTTAGGGGGTGGAGGCCCATGTACTTTATTTGCCAATGTCCTCTGGTGTTTCCCTCTTACTACCTTTCCCGGCCTAATAGTGGGAGAAATCAAAATTGCTACGGGGTTAGGTGTACTGGGAAGATCTTGGCCCTCAATTTGTGACTCGGCCCAAGTTTGCTTTGGTGAAGAGGCAGGAGCTAGGCATTCCTTAAGCAATAGAGGCACACTGGCAGTTGGAGATAGATTATCTGTCAGAGTGTTATTAGTTTCATTGTCCAAGGTGACAGAAAGAATGGGCTCAGACAGTGTCCTATTTTTAATGCGTTCAATTGAACAACGCCTATCTGCCCGCTTCTCAGCAAGTAATAGTTCTTTATTACCCTCGGGAGCAGCCTTGGGAAAATAATCATCCAGTGTTCTGTTTGAAATGCTCCCAGATTTATCCGAGCCGGTAATGGCAGCGCTGACAGCGGCAGTAGCCATCTAGCAGTTTGACAGTGAAAGGGATCGTGGAAATAGTTTTACTTACTCAGGGATTTGTCCAGGACTTCGGGCCCAGCCCAGCCTCCTCAGCCTCTGAGGGCCACAGAGGGCCCGCCCTTTGCCCGGGCTTAGCCCGGCGCTCCCGCTCACTCCCGCGGAGCGGGTTTCAATATTGATTTAATACCCTCGTGGTAACCGGTGGGCGAGGCCGAGCAAGCAACGCAGACCAGGTGTTGTAGTCTCGCAGGGACTCCTGGACAACTGAGTCCCTGCGCCGGTCGCTATCCCGCTCGCTCACCCTCCGCGGTCCCAGGCACTTGCACAGCCCAATCAGCAGCCGGAGAACACCTCCCGGTATCTTGACAGTCGAAGCGGCACCCGCGTAGCGGGTGCTGCGAGGTATGGGCACAAATGTAGCACAGAGCGACCTCCGTGTGAGCAGCCCCAAAACAGCGTCCTCTTAAATCAGGCAGGTTAAACAGCTCCCGTTTTGGGTAGGAGAGTTGGTAGATTTTAAGCCGTGGTAGCCGGTGGGCGGGGCCGAGCAAGCAACGCAGACCAGGTGTTGTAGTCTCGCAGGGACTCCTGGACAACTGAGTCCCTGCGCCGGTCGCTATCCCGCTCGCTCACCCTCCGCGGTCCCAGGCACTTGCACAGCCCAATCAGCAGCCGGAGAACACCTCCCGGTATCTTGACAGTCGAAGCGGCACCCGCGTAGCGGGTGCTGCGAGGTATGGGCACAAATGTAGCACAGAGCGACCTCCGTGTGAGCAGCCCCAAAACAGCGTCCTCTTAAATCAGGCAGGTTAAACAGCTCCCGTTTTGGGTAGGAGAGTTGGTAGATTTTAAGCCGTGGTAGCCGGTGGGCGGGGCCGAGCAAGCAACGCAGACCAGGTGTTGTAGTCTCGCAGGGACTCCTGGACAACTGAGTCCCTGCGCCGGTCGCTATCCTGCTCGCTCACCCTCCGCGGTCCCAGGCACTTGCACAGCCCAATCAGCAGCCGGAGAACACCTCCCGGTATCTTGACAGTCGAAGCGGCACCCGCGTAGCGGGTGCTGCGAGGTATGGGCACAAATGTAGCACAGAGCGACCTCCGTGTGAGCAGCCCCAAAACAGCGTCCTCTTAAATCAGGCAGGTTAAACAGCTCCCGTTTTGGGTAGGAGAGTTGGTAGATTTTAAGCCGTGGTAGCCGGTGGGCGGGGCCGAGCAAGCAACGCAGACCAGGTGTTGTAGTCTCGCAGGGACTCCTGGACAACTGAGTCCCTGCGCCGGTCGCTATCCCGCTCGCTCACCCTCCGCGGTCCCAGGCACTTGCACAGCCCAATCAGCAGCCGGAGAACACCTCCCGGTATCTTGACAGTCGAAGCGGCACCCGCGTAGCGGGTGCTGCGAGGTATGGGCACAAATGTAGCACAGAGCGACCTCCGTGTGAGCAGCCCCAAAACAGCGTCCTCTTAAATCAGGCAGGTTAAACAGTTCCCGTTTTGGGTAGGAGAGTTGGTAGATTTTAAGCCGTGGTAGCCGGTGGGCGGGGCCGAGCAAGCAACGCAGACCAGGTGTTGTAGTCTCGCAGGGACTCCTGGACAACCGAGTCCCTGCGCCGGTCGCTATCCCGCTCGCTCACCCTCCGCGGTCCCAGGCACTTGCACAGCCCAATCAGCAGCCGGAGAACACCTCCCGGTATCTTGACAGTCAAAGCGGCACCCGCGTAGCGGGTGCTGCGAGGTATGGGCACAAATGTAGCACAGAGCGACCTCCGTGTGAGCAGCCCCAAAACAGCGTCCTCTTAAATCAGGCAGGTTAAACAGCTCCCGTTTTGGGTAGGAGAGTTGGTAGATTTTAAGCCGTGGTAGCCGGTGGGCGGGGCCGAGCAAGCAACGCAGACCAGGTGTTGTAGTCTCGCAGGGACTCCTGGACAACTGAGTCCCTGCGCCGGTCGCTATCCTGCTCGCTCACCCTCCGCGGTCCCAGGCACTTGCACAGCCCAATCAGCAGCCGGAGAACACCTCCCGGTATCTTGACAGTCGAAGCGGCACCCGCGTAGCGGGTGCTGCGAGGTATGGGCACAAATGTAGCACAGAGCGACCTCCGTGTGAGCAGCCCCAAAACAGCGTCCTCTTAAATCAGGCAGGTTAAACAGTTCCCGTTTTGGGTAGGAGAGTTGGTAGATTTTAAGCCGTGGTAGCCGGTGGGCGGGGCCGAGCAAGCAACGCAGACCAGGTGTTGTAGTCTCGCAGGGACTCCTGGACAACCGAGTCCCTGCGCCGGTCGCTATCCCGCTCGCTCACCCTCCGCGGTCCCAGGCACTTGCACAGCCCAATCAGCAGCCGGAGAACACCTCCCGGTATCTTGACAGTCAAAGCAGCACCCGCGTAGCGGGTGCTGCGAGGTATGGGCACAAATGTAGCACAGAGCGACCTCCGTGTGAGCAGCCCCAAAACAGCGTCCTCTTAAATCAGGCAGGTTAAACAGTTCCCGTTTTGGGTAGGAGAGTTGGTAGATTTTAAGCCGTGGTAGCCGGTGGGCAGGGCCGAGCAAGCAACGCAGACCAGGTGTTGTAGTCTCGCAGGGACTCCTGGACAACTGAGTCCCTGCGCCGGTCGCTATCCCGCTCGCTCACCCTCCGCGGTCCCAGGCACTTGCACAGCCGAATCAGCAGCCGGAGAACACCTCCCGGTATCTTGACAGTCGAAGCGGCACCCGCGTAGCGGGTGCTGCGAGGTATGGGCACAAATGTAGCACAGAGCGACCTCCGTGTGAGCAGCCCCAAAACAGCGTCCTCTTAAATCAGGCAGGTTAAACAGCTTTGCTCATTGTCAGGTCCTGCTATCTTCAGATGGATGATCATGATGTCAAATGAACACAGCCTTCCCTTTACTTTGAAATAAAAATATGACCTTGTGTTCATTTGAATATGAGCTCAAGGCTGTGAGCTACTCTAAAGGTGTTTGGTAGCTCCCAATTAACTGGTTGGAGACACCTGATCTAGGTTAAGTGATTTGAGGCATAATAAATATAGCAAACACCATTTTTATTTGGTATGTAAAAAATATATATATGTACAGTTGTAAAGGAAATATAATGTATTTTCTAATTATACATGTGTCAGGACTCAGGCCCCTTGTACGGTAACATGGGACCAAGGATAGGATTGTGGTGGTGCATGCCGATTCTAAGAAGGTTTGAGCTTTTCAGACGATCCCTTACTAGCCGAGAGTTTTAAAGACACGGTACATCTCTTTTGACATGCCCCATGTGTTGTTTATAGTGGTGTGTCCGGAACAAGCCTTTGCTTGGCTTACATTTCCAGTACTGTGACCACGCCCCTTTGTTTGAATTTCAAACGCCGAAACACCTGATACATTGTTTCCTAGTTCCCCGCAACATTGTGTACCCTGACCGTGTCCGATGTGCGGTTTCCATTTTTTCTGCCTGCTTGTGTCCCCCTTCAGAAGCAGACACTTGTGCCCTGGATTTCCTCCATCCCATGCGCTCACCCTTGGCATTGCCCTGTAGCTGAGTCGGTAGCACATATTTTTCCACTGGACCTTTCTCTCCGCCCTCTTCTCCTTCCACTCTTTACCCGCACTCGCTTCCGGATTTTACCACAAGTGACATTACTTCTTCTACGCTCTGTGGCTGTTCTCTACTACAGTTGCAAAAAACACTCTACTTTGGTGCCCTGGATCATCCCATTCCTCCCCAAACATATTTTGCCCAGGTGCTCCGTTTGCTCAGCCGTGTAAGGAATTTCACTTATTTTTCTTTGCTTTTTTTAACAATCTGCGCAACAGTCTTTTGAAGAACACTGGTTGGTTCACATTGGAAGAACCTTCATATTTTTTTGCTTTTTGCCGCTACGAATTTGCAGCAGGCACTTATTTTATTAAAGGACTGGCTGAACTTTACTTTTTCTACTGCCAAAGTGTGGTAAAAATCTCCTGCGCCTGCACCTTCAAGGGGAGTGACAATAACTCCCCCCTTATCGTCCACAAGAAGACCATTGTAGAAACTGTTGCCTAGTGAGTGGATTTCTATTTTCTCTGGGTTGGCATGCAGTATCACAATATCACAGGATATTGGTATTTGTAGATTTAAGGCTAACAGACCTTCTTATTTTCTTGCAGCCTTCTCCTTGTCCTGTCGTACTCCCTGAACGTTGCCTGTCCCTCAAATTTGGGAAGAGTGGTGGTTACTCTGTTAATCAGGCCCAATACTTTTTAGAAACAGTTATTTGTGGCGGTGTTTCTTCACTCAACCGTCAGATGCTGTTTTCGGGGAGTGTATCTTCGTTCCTGTGGAATCTATTGTGACACCGGCCCATATAAGAGACTGGTAGGCCGACAACATGATGTGGAATTTCTATATTTCCCATGAAAATCATACTTATACATAGATATATCTCACAATGCACACCAAATAAAATGTAGGGCTTAAAACACGCAACACAAACAAATGTTTTTGTCTTCTCTAATCAAAGTTTTTTTAATTCACACCATTATTTTTCTATGTAATGCGAAAAATAAATTTCACTTCACTCAGGTTCTCAAAGGGACATTCTAGCCTGTGTTTTTAAAACTAAAACCAGTTAGACAGATTTACTAATTCATTTTAAATATGTCCCTGTTCATCTGGTGACCCACAGAGCTGGCTGTACAGGTACAGGACCTCTGTTGCCAGCAACTCTAGCTCCTCTGTCGAGAAGGCTGGGGCTTTGGAACCTGTTCTTCCTGGCATGATGGCTCCCAGAGGTCAGAAACAGCAGATTAGGTTGAGGAGGTCTTGCTGGCTGCAGTGTTAGGAGGTAAGTACACTTTTTACAAAATGCTGCGTACATGAAGTGCGTGATCGTCAATGGAGATGGACACATCCACTGGCTTTGGTACATTGCTTTCAGACACATTAGCCTATGGCTGTATGTGTTGTGGTGTTTCCCACCCACTACTCGGTCAACTTCAGCCACAGCCATCTAATTCTAAATTACTGTGGTTAAATGTGATGGTGTTGTTTACACTTCCATTGATGGTATTTTTGTTGGAAAAAAAAGAAAATGGGTAAATAATATATTTAAAATGTATGATTTACCCAATCTTTTTTAAAACAATAGAAAGGTAAAAATATTATTTATTAAGAAAAAATTTCAGTATTACATGTTGTGTTAAACTATGTTAAGAAACCATATTTTTACAAAATATGACTTTTGTGAAATGTAAAAAAATAAGTTTGTAAGCCAGGGGACGTGAGGAGACAACAGCCTCAAGTGTTTCGACCATTTCCAGATCATGCCACCATGGAAGAAAGGGATATTATCACAAAATTCAGATTGAATAGGCAGACTACACTGGATTTGCTATCAGCTGGAGCCAGATCTTCTGCCTCACAAAAGCAATCCCACATCTTTACACCCATTGTCAAACTCATGGTAGTACTTCATTTTGTGGTCACAGGATCATTCCAGTACACTGTGCCAGTATCCGGTGGAATGTTACAACCAACTTTAAGTGGTGTACTACGAGACGTCCTTTCTTAAATGATGAGACACATCAACAGCTTCATCCAGTTTCCATGACATGAGGATTTTGCAAAGGCGAAGGGAGATTTTTATGCTTTGGGTCGCCTACCACATGTGGTTGGAGCAAGTTATCGCAGACATATTGCCTGAGAGCCACAACATGCCAGGGAGCAAGTCTACTGGAATCTGAAGAACTTTTATTCAATGTGCTTACCTGTTTTTTTCATCAAGAGTCTGTGGTCATTTTCCCAGATCAACCCATGATTCGTCTGTACTACGAAACAGCAGCATACCCCAGCAAATGTCATAACTTGGACGTGAGAGGGCCTAGCTTGTTGGTAAGTACAATCTGTCATAATATTGTTTGATTAATTCAAAGTGCAATGATCTAAAATTGTGTAACAGTTTTTTGGCTCATTTTATTTATTCCATATAGGTGGCTCAGCTTATCCTAACTGACCATGGTCATTAGAACTCCTGAGGAATCCAACTTTGCCATGGGGAAGTCTGGCTTGGTGAGGCCTACGGAAGAACACAGAGGCCAGTGGAGCAGGCTTTTAGGCTACTAAAGTCCACATTTTGATGTCTGGACAAGACTGGTGGAGCCTTCCGATAGGCGGAGGAGCGTTGCCCCACTACTGGAACTAGAAGACGCATGTAAAATAAAATGTTAATAGCTGTTGCTTTCTTATCATTTCATTTTACTCCAGAGTCTTGAGGGCTGGGCCATCAGGAGCAGGAGGAGCGGTGAGCTCAGGTCACTGCCAGAACACATATAGATTTGGCAGTCCGTCTGAGGATGGCTAAACCGAAATGCGCACTTCGATATCTCCAGGCATTTGTTTGGAGATATCGTCAGGGTCGTGAGCACAGGTTCCCAGTCCATGCTGGAATGTGGAACTGCCAAATGAAGATGATACTGCTGAAGAAGAAGGAATAGATGTACATCAAGATGTCATTGACGACTTCTTCACGAGTGAAAGTATATATTTACATTTTATCACATGAAATGTTAAAACAACTTGTAAAGTAATGAGGATAAAAGTATGTGCTGGACATTTTTTAGAAAGACCAAGTTAAGTGAAATCCAGGGCAAAGTTGCTTGTTGACCAACGTTTTGACATGGACTACTGTGTTCATTACATGGTTTATTTTAGATTGTTCTAAGAAAATGTCTCCTCTAAATTATTCATTAATAAGGTGTCTATTTTGGAATGTAATTCAATTAGTCTTTTGTTTTCATCTGTTTTAGGACCCTTCACTATGGCATCTTCATTTGGTAAGTACAAAGGGAACATGGATTGATCCTGTTAAAGACATACACACACTTTGGGTGTACATATCTTGTACAAAGACAACTTGCACAGTTATTGATTTGAAGTTATTGCAGTAGAATTGTTTTCTGTTGAATGGTATGACCAAGCCAATATGTGCTGCTTAAATTGCTCTAACCAAATGTGGTATTCGACCCAAAGCATACTAAGCTCCCTTCGCATTAGCTAAATCCTCATTTTGTTTTAAGTGTATGAAGCTGTTGATAAATATCATCATTATAGAAAGAACTTCTTGTATCACACCACTTAAAGTTGGTTGTGAGACTGTATCAGATACTGCAACCATGTCTAGGAATGATCCTGTGGCCACAAAATGGAGTAATGCCAGGATTTCCACTATTGGTGTTATTGATGTGGGATTACTATTCTGAGCTTGTAGATCCAGCCCCAGCTGATGTCCGAAATCAATGATAGTTTGCCTATTGAATCTCTTTTCTTGGATTATATCACTGTCTTCCATGGTGGTAATGTCTGAAACTGTAAATGTTAAAATGGCACTGCTGATTTGGATTATTCAAGGGTAGTTTAGTAACCTATGACAAACATTTCTTCCTCACACTTTAATAACATACATTAGTTAGGGTTGTGTTATGATGTTCTTTTTGGTCATTTCTGGAGATTGTGAGAAACATTAGCTACATGGCATTTTTTTTAAAATATGTGTGATAGAGGGAAATCATTGAGAAAGAAATTGAGGAAAAAACCAACACCAGTCTTTTACTTTGTTAGTTTTGATTGTATTACCCAAAACCAAATGAACTAACAGAGGATGTAAACAAAAACAAGCTAACAAAAACTATAACAGTCAATCATGGTGAATGAAACTACTATTGAAGATGTAAAAGATGAAAAATTAGTTGGCCCTTTGTTGAATGAAAATATTAAAATTGAACCGTAGTTTATATTAATTTCTGTCTTTTAACCTGCTTGCAAATAAAATTAGCCCACTAGTCATAATGAAATGTTGCTCCATGGTGCACAGCTGGTGCACAGAGGGTTAAATTAAGTTGTCTGAAATTCAGCTGAAACCAGAAAAGAATGGCAAGTGAACATGAACGTGCCCATTCTGCTGTAGCTCCAAGTTGTTTAATGATTCACTAGCCTTTCACCTATGTACAGCGCCAGTTCAGTCAGTTCAGCGAGCCCTTTCTAGGAATCGCTCGCTGACCTAGGACGTGACAAGTTTGGCCTGCCCTTGCCCCGTTAAGTGAAGAGGCAAAGTGTTTGCTCAGCACAGATAGCAAGTGCGTCATTTGTGTGGGAAAGCAGAAAACACGGTCCTCTGCTGATAGTAGATCAACATTGCACATTGACATTTCAAGATAACCGGCCAAGGCAAGGCTGAAAGTCAGGAGGTGGTAGTTTAAAGATTAACCTGTAGCTGCATGGTCAGATGCGTCGCAAATAATGTAAATTGTGAACGTAGACATATTTTTGAAATGCACCTTGATACTGTAATGTACACATGGACCTAATTCTAGCATGGTCACACCATGATGTCATTGTTAATGATTAATGTATCCAGGTTCTGAAAATTGTATATAAGAACTGGCGTGCTTTCTAAAAAAAACAGATCTCTTTGCACGCCTGCAAATTGTCTCAGCTGCAGCTTTATTGGCAATAAAGCCACTTTCTTTTGAAACCTTGAATGTGCCCTTCTTCTTGTCCCTATTATTAAATTTTATGCTTTAACAGATGGCGCCGTGACTCGACAGGAACTGATGGTCTCTGCAGGGGATAAAGAACTGCTGTCTTTGGATTCTTCAGGGGCCTTCCTGTCTCGATGTATTCTGCGCAGCTACTGAGAGGACTTGTTTCCTGACACGCCCAGACAACAAGGCTCCCGTTGATAAGCCTTTGACAAAAGACACCACCAGCTTCCTTTGAGCCATCAGGTGATTTTGCCACAGCTAAGAAGGGTGCATACAACGGCATACAACTGGTCTGATGATCAGGTAGGCAGTGCTTAACTGCACTGAACTCAATTTTATCAATTGAATAGTGTTTTTCTAAAATACATCAGAAAGTACAAACCGAGATTCATTAGGGGTCTCTAGGGGAGGTCTGAGGGCGCCTTTAAGATAGGTGCCTGAGGAGGACTGTCCAACCTGTGAAAGATCTTAAGGATCCCAAGGACAGGAGAAGGACCGTGGGTGGTCGCTTTTAGGAGAGGGACCGTGGGTGGTCGCCTTTAGACAGAGCATGCTTCTGAAAGACGTCTAAAAAATAAAAGTACATATGCATATTGTTGAAATAGGTCGTACAACTGTATCTTGCAAAAGTGTTGAAATATAGTATAAAAAAGTGTGTAAAGTAGTGTAAAATAGTGTATTTTAAGTGCACTTTAAAATAAAAGGAAATAAAAAGTGATAGAAGAGGAAAAATAATAAAATTAGTAACTAAATAAAATTCAAAATGCTTAGCAAACTATTTTTGAGCACAGCTAAAGGCCGCAGGGCAGCCTTAGATGTCACTCAACCAACACCTCCTCGTGGCACACCAGCAAGGTACGTGTCACGGAAAAAAGGGTACCATACAGCTATTCATCTAGATCAATGGACTCATTATACCAGGAAAAATCCTGATCTACAGTGGCCAGAATACGGGACATTTGACAGAGCTAAAATGCTTTATTTAGAAGATTGTTTAAGGGAAGGTGAAAAGAAAGGGAAGAAAGTACGTTTATTACAATGGGATGCATTTCATGCATGGCGGTCATACGCCGCTAACAGATGGCCAGGGGAACCTAGGACAACGAAAGGGAAAGCTTTGGCACATGATAGGGAGAAGGCAAAAGAAAGATGTGTAACAAGTTGTAGGGAAAAAGAAATGGAAATAGACAAATGCCTTACAGTTCACAAGCCAATACCAGATGTATACCCCACTCTACCTAATGCTCCCTTAGAACAGGAACATACTGAAGATCCTGTAATGGAGGCATTATTAACAACTCCACCACCATACAGCCCGCAAACAATGCAAACTTCACAAACTTCATCAGCACCACACACACGCACACCACAAGCTACGTCACCAACTAGTAAGACAGTACCTGTACAACTTCAAGATACACCTCTTTCTACCTCTGGTAGACCAGGGTTACGAACAAAAATATCAGAAAAAGAACAGAAAATAATGCACGAGTGGGTGATGGAGGTTATGAAAAATGGTACTTCTACATGGCGTATTGCAAAAAGCCGCTTCCCTACTGATTTCACGCCTGCACTTCAACGCAGTGCTTTGGAAAAGCTGGACAAGAAAAGTTACAACTGGTTTAAAGACTGGGACAAACATTGGCCTGAGGAAGACAGCTACCCCCAACCTAACAGGTTGTCTCGTGCTCATAACGGCACAATATCAGCGGTCATAGATGATGTAGGAGCAACAAGCACAGAAATACTAGATGCAGTCCAGATATTAGCTGAATGGATAGATACACTTCTGATACTAGAACGAAAATGTACTAAACTTAAAAAAAGTAAAGAGGAGGAAGCTAGGGCTCTTTCCCCTTCTCTTGCCATGTCATTAAGAGAAGTACCAGGTAGTCAGGAAGGGAAGCCCACTATTAAAGTGCACACACCATGGTCAAATGTTGAATTACATAGATTTGCACTTCAGTTTCCAGATATTAGACAAGACAGAGAAGAATGGTACAGACAGAAATAATACTAAGAGTTAGCACTCTCACACTGGATGACATAGAACAAATGTTTTCTATAATATTGCCACCAGACATTTGGGGAAAAATAAGGAGAGAGGATGATGAATTTTTAAAAATAAAATGGGAAGATATAACTTCAGTAACAAGGAAAGGAGAAGATGATATATCAGATGATATTAGAGACTTACCAGCAAAAATAATGGCTAAAGTAAATACACTGGTACCCAGAAAACAAATAGACTGGTCAAAATAAATGCATGCATTCAAGACACTGAAGAAACAGTATCTGGGTTTTTCGCTAGAATACAGAAAGTCTTCACTGCTTCAAGTGGTTTAGATACTGAAAAGGAAGCAACACAAAGTGCACTTGTCTCCTGTTTTGTAAATAATTTAAAACCATCAATTAAAAAAGGGATTCTAGAGTGCAACCCTACTTGGTCATGCAAACCGCTAACAGAAGTTTTACAATTGGCACAGTATTACGAAATGCTAGGTAAAAAGGAGTTGGAAAGTAAAAATAACAAATTAAAAGAGTTAAAAACTAAAGTTTTGATTCAGCAGGCAAACCAGTATAGCGGCAAAGGACAAAGAAGCAGGGGTAGAGGAAGAGGCTGTGGGGGCCCACAAAGGTCATTTTCTACTCCCCCTACACAGCATACCACCACAAATGAACAAGCACACACACAAGGATGCTTTAATTGTGGGGGCCAGGATCACTGGAGAGCTCAATGCCCACACCCCGTCAAGCAGTCACAAAGAGGGGGTGGGATGGGAAGATCAAGAGGCCAGGGAAGGAGCATGGGAAGAGCTGGATATCAACAGCAAGGACGTGACTCACAACATGGCCCTACAGAGTATCCCCCCAACACAAATTTCTTTGATAATGAACAAATACCAAAAATGCAGGTGCACCACCCTTATGATGGAATATATCAGGAAGGGCCCCAAGGGGAATGGGACTATTATGCACAATAGGGGGGCCCGAGAGAGTTAATACAGAGGATGGTAATACCTGTAGATCCCACTGGACCATATGTGAGGGGTAAGATTGAAGGTACACCTGTGGAATTACTAATAGATACAGGGGCCACCAATTCCTCCTTGACCAAGAAAAAGTTTCCAGATGTTCCTCTCTCGGGAAAAATAAATAAGTCAGTGGGATTCACCAACATACTTGTAACAAGCCCAATTTCAGCACCCTTGAAATACAGTATAGGCCCAATTCAGGACACACATTCATTCCTTATATCAGACAAATGTGCATTTAATTTGTTGGGATTGGACTTGCTAAAAAAGATGAATGCCACTATTAAGTGCACTGCAGACGGGGTTTTCTTGGAAGTAGATGGACCAATGACAGAGGAAATGGGCAACTGTTTCCTATCAATAGGAATACAAAATATTGCCGCACAAATAATGGATCAGATAGATTCAAGGATATGGGCAAAACACAAAAATGACACAGAGAAAATGAACATCACACCTGTAACAATTACAGTCAAACAGAATGTAAAATGACCAAGAATACCACAGTACAAAATAGCTCCAGAGGGTCTAAAGGGATTGCAGGATATAATAGCTGACTTACTAAAAGAAGGGATTGTTAAAGAAATATCAGGCAGTCCTTGTAACAGCCCTATTCTTCCGGTCTTGAAGAAGAGCGATGGAAATACTAATGAAAAAAGTTACAGATTCATAGTTGATCTAAGAGAAATTAATAAAATAGTGGTGCCACAGTTCCCGGTTGTCCCAAATGTAGTATCAATATTGTCAACATTGTCACCAGAAATGGCATATTTTTCTGTAGTGGATTTGAAGAATGCCTTCTTCTCAATTCCAGTAGATGAGGGTAGCATGTACCTCTTTTCATTCTCTATAGGCGGGAGAAGCTACTGCTTCTGTAGGGTCCCTCAAGGGTTCACAGAAAGCCCGAGCATTTACAACCAGGCCTTAAAGAGAGAACTAGACACATTCAATTTATCACCTAACTCTGTGCTAATTCAATATATAGACGACCTGCTGCTTGGTAGCATCTCTGAGGCACAATGTACAACTGACACCATTAATTTGTTAAATTTCTTAGCTGAACGTGGTCACAAAGTTTCACCAGAAAAGATACAATTTGTTCAACAGGAAGTATCCTACCTAGGACACATCATGTCGAAAGGGCAGAGAAGATTGGATGATAAGCGCATTAAATTGATTCTACAGACACCAGTGCCACGCACCCAAAAACAGGTGCAAGCCTTTTTAGGCATGGCCAGTTATTGTCGACATTGGATTGCTAACTTCTCCTTGATTTCAAAACCCTTATTGGCCCTGACCCACAAGGACACGCCCGAACCCCTTCAGTGGTTGCCAGAACATGAACAAAGCTTCCTTGCCATTCGGCAAGCTCTCTGCTCTGCTCCTGCTTTAGGCCTACCAGACTATTCTAAGTCTTTCCAACTCTATGTTCATGAGTCTGACGGGAGTGCTCTTGGGGTTCTATGCCAGCAGTTTGGTGACCACAAAAGACCATGCGCATATTTCTCTGCCACCTTGGATACTGTAGCCAAGGCTTTACCTTCCGGTATATGTTCTGTTGCAGCAACTGCCTTAGCACTACAACGTGCAGAAAGCATAATAATGGGACATGAAGTTGATGTCTATGTTCCACATGCCCTAGAGCTGATACTAAATAAGACACGTACGCAGCACCTCACAAATGCCAGGCTCACGCAGTATGAGATCTGTTTATTTGCAGCACATGTGACACTTCACAAATGCAACATGCTTAACCCTGCCACTCTGTTACCTATTCCCACTGATGATCTAGTGGACTCAGACCATGATTGTATTTTGTTAACTGAGGAGCGGAGCAAACAAAAGGGAGAATAGACATGACGGACATACCCTATGCAGATGCAGAGGGAGAATTGTGGGTGGATGGTTCCTGCCTTAGAACAGAGGATGGAAATACATCAGCAGCCTATGCAGTTGTAACAAATAAAACTGTAGTTGAGTCCTGTAAGATACCCGAGTTGTCTGCACAAGCAGCAGAACTTGTGCCACTCACACGTGCTTGTGAATTATCTGAAAGAAGGTGTGTTAACATATATACAGACAGCCAATATGCCTTTAATGTGGCACATTCCTTTGGAAGACTCTGGAAGGAAAGAGGTTTCATTACCTCACAAGGCACAAAGATACAGCACGGAGTGCTTATCACCAAATTACTTAACTCCCTGGCACTTCCAAAGAAATTGGCCATAGTTAAATGCAGCGCTCACAAAAAAGTTACAGACAAGGTAGGCCAGGGAAATGCATTTGCTGACATAACAGCAAAACAGACAGCAAGAAATAATTCAGCACTAGTACTAACGGTCCAAGAATTACCTGATGAAGTAAAGTCACTAGATCTAACAAGTGAAGGTATAAGACTAATGCAACAAGGAGCAACAGCAGAAGAACAGATGGGTTGGTCAAAGGACGGGTCATTTGTTCAAGGATGTTGGATGAATGACGCCAAGGATAAATATATGTTACCAGACAGGATGGTCTACTCTATGTGTTTGGCCATGCATGGCCCGGCACATATATGCAGGGATGCGATTGTAAATTGCATGGACAAATTCTGGGTGAACAAGAACATGAGAAAAATAGCACAGGAGATATGTCCAACATGTATGGTATGTGCACAGTACAATGTGGGTAAGACTACTCCAGTACCCAAAGGCCACTTTCAGAAACCAACAATGCCATTTGAAGCCCTGCAAATAGACTATGTGGAGATGCCCCCTACAAATAAATATAGGTATATCCTGGTGGTGGTGTGCATGTATTCAAAATGGATAGAGGCATATCCGGTGAAACGCAATGATGCCATCTCAACAGCCAAGTGCCTGATAAAGGAGCTGATCCCACGTTTTGGGGTCCAAAAAACAATATTTTCAGACAATGGCAGTCACTTCTGTAATGAACTAATAAAGCTTACATGCAAAGCCTTGGGAATACAGCAGAAGCTACACTGCGCCTACCCTCCAGAGGCCGCTGGCGCAGTGGAAAGAAAAAATGGCGTGCTCAAAGCCAAAATAGCAAAAATATGTGCTGACACAAAATTGACCTAGATGGATGCCTTACCTATTGCCCTAATGAGCATGAGGAGTACACCAGATGGCAAGACCAAACTCAGTGCACATGAAATTGTCACTGGGTTGCCAATGGTAGCTTGGGGAGTTCCAGACAAAAATGCTCTGCCTATGATGACGAATGAACTGTTGAATGATTACTGCATGTCACTTACACATACTCTTGCTTCTATCAACCAGCACGTGAAGGGAGCCCTTCCAGAGCCGCTGCAGGTCGAGGGGCACAAGTTCAAGCCCGGTGACTGGGTGCTCATCAAAGCATTCCAGAGGTCCAACTGTCTCCAAGCTTGCTGGAAGGGACCGCAGCAGGTACTGCTCGCCACAAAGACAGCAGTGAAGTGCACCAACAACAAATCTTGGATTCACGCCAGCCACGTCAAGAGGGCACCTCCTGAGACTGCATCCAGCCAAGATCCAGGTCAGCAGCACATGCCAACACCAGAACTGATCAAAGAAGAAAAAAGGTACAATTTGAGGTCTACAAAGAAGAAGGAGATGAAATGTCAGTAATTCTGGTACCTGATCTTCTGCAGGAAATAGATGAAGTACTACTATTAGATATTATCCTAACAGATATCTTGACAACAATTTTTGACTTTGAGAATAGCAGTGAAGAAGACAACGAAGACGCACTCAGTTACCTTGAGGAAGTATTTAATGAGCTAGAATACCAACTAATGCGAGATTTAAATAGTATAGCATTACAAGAAGCCTTGAATAGAGTACGTGCTGACTGAGAAAATTCAACTAGGGTATATTGCACACTACCACCAGGAATAACAGCCTGTCTGCATAACAGGAAGAGACTACAAAAATTCACCAGGGAGGTTCTTATTAAAAAGTGGGCCAGTACAACGTTGAGTAGATGAACTGATCCAGGAGGTATTTGCGAGTCCTCCTGTAACTGCATAGTGCCCGTGCCACTGCAGTAATTAGTAGATGAACTGATCCAGAAGGTATTTGCGGGTCCTTCTGTCACTGCGAGCACCCGTGCTGCTGCAGCAACCAGCAAAGGACTTGAACTGATCCAGAAGGAATTTGCGGGGCCTTCTGTCACTGCGAGCACCCGTGCTGCTGCAGCAACCAGCAAAGGACTTTTTCTAGATCATCAGGACAGCCAGCTTCAGAAAGATACATTTGGGGTGAGGTATAGTGGACACTCCTGTAAATGTAAATGTGGCTGCACTAACAATTGATATTCATGATCAAAGGGTCGTGTCTTACAAGAATTACATGCATATCTTTGGGAGGAGAGAAGTACCAAGAAATACTCAGAGACCATCTGAAATATTAACGAATAGCTGTTCGCAATATATTCTATACTACAGCCTCATCTTATATGTGTTTATGCTTTTTGTGTGTTTAGCTTATATTATAGTAAAGATTCATAGTGATAATTCACAACATAGTGTCATCAATAGCACTACATCCAATTAAAGAAAGTATAAGAATAGATTAGTATGGATAGGGAAAATACAGTTCTAAAAATTAAGAGAAAATGGTACAAGTCTAAAATGTGCATATCTGGGGTGATATTCTGTCTGTTATTATTAGCATTAATTACTGTATATCTATTAGATGTGTTCTATCCCATGGAAAAGTTGATCCCAACACCAACAACACCAACAACACCTGCTACAATACCTGCATACACTTTGTCACCTGAAGAAATAGCCCACAGAGAAGATATGCACCACAATTCCTTTGTCACTTTGTTGCATCATACCAATAAGATATTAACAAGGGGAGATTGCTGGATATGTTTGCAATTCCCAGCTTCTGTAGACCAAAGTTTGCCCCTGGTTCAAGTCCCACTACCGTTTGCAGCATCCTGTTATGCCATTTACATAACAATAGTAAAAATAGAACTGATAGCTGTTTTGCAGAATTTAAAGAAAAGTACTGCTGGTGCAGGGACAACTATGGCCCCACCTGCAGGAACATTATATAACAAATATATGGCAGATATTCTGACACTAGGGAACTGCACGGAAGTGATAGAACAAAATGCAACATTTCCCCTGTCTGACATCTTTACTCCGCTCTTTCCAAATAAGAATACAAGTATTAGGATAGCAGGCCCATCAAAAGAGGCAAATAAGAATATACCATTTTTGAAGTTAAAATTAAGAAAACACAACGCAATAGGGAGTATATGTATTAAGAGTAATGGGACCTATCAGGTGGGCAATAGTACAAATTGTAACATGACATTTGAAATGACGGCCGGAAATATTAGCATTCCACTCTACGTAGGTGACTCAATTTATTTCATTTGTGGAGAAAAGGCTTATACATGGCTTCCAACAAATTGGGGTGGTTGTTGTCACCTAGGTTTTGTATTACCTGCTATAGCAATAAAAGACACAAAAGAAGTTCGAAGGGACATGCAAAGACATGCACCACGGCGAGGCAGGAGAAGTGTGGATGTGGATCAAAGAGATACAGCATCACAGATAGCAGGTGACATATTTAAAGGAGTGATACCATGGATTGGTCCAGCTATCAACTCCAGGGATATATGTAGATTATCCAGGCTACTAGAAGCAACAATAAATGAAACAACAAGTATACTTGAAAATATTACAGTAGAGCTTCAAGCTGTGAGATTAGTTTTGTTACAAAATAGAATGATTCTCGACATGATGCTAGCAGAAAGGGGAGGAGTCTGTGCAATTATAGGGGCGTCCTGTTGCACCTATGTCCCGGACTCCTCTGTTACTGTCAGGGAAGCAATAAAAAGATTGCATCATATAGGTGTAGAAGCACATCAGGATTCTGGTACATGGGATATAGGAGGTTCACTTTGGAGTTGGTTGAGCGCATGGGGTTGGAAGATAGGAATGGTGTTCATAACAATTTTCCTACTAATAATAGGCTGTTGTCTATTAGTTAATTGCCTGCCAATGTGCTGTCAACTATTGGGACTGCTGACAAAATGCCAAGTGAGGAAATTAAAGGAAAAAGAAAGAATGCTGATGCAAACAGTCACTACTGAGTTAATGAACATAGACATTTCTGACAATGATAAGAATGAACAATATAATTATTAAATTGTGATATGCTGCGTGATGAAATTATTTGAAACTGAGGTTCAAAGGGTCGATTTGTAAAAGATGAAAAATTAGTTGGCCCTTTGTTGAATGAAAATATTAAAATTGAACCGTAGTTTATATTAATTTCTGTCTTTTAACCTGCTTGCAAATAAAATGAGCCCACTAGTCATAATGAAATGTTGCTCCATGGTGCACAGCTGGTGCACAGAGGGTTACATTAAGTTGTCTGAAATTCAGCTGAAACCAGAAAAGAATGGCAAGTGAACATGAACGTGCCCATTCTGCTGTAGCTCCAAGTTGTTTAATGATTCACTAGCCTTTCACCTATGTACAGAGCCAGTTCAGTCAGTTCAGCGAGCCCTTTCTAGGAATCGCTCGCTGACCTAGGACGTGACAAGTTTGGCCTGCCCTTGCCCCGTTAAGTGAAGAGGCAAAGTGTTTGCTCAGCACAGATAGCAAGTGCGTCATTTGTGTGGGAAAGCAGAAAACACGGGCCTCTGCTGATAGTAGATCAACATTGCACATTGACATTTCAAGATAACCAGCCAAGGCAAGGCTGAAAGTCAGGAGGTGGTAGTTTAAAGATTAACCTGTAGCTGCATGGTCAGATGCGTCGCAAATAATGTAAATTGTGAACGTAGACATATTTTTGAAATGCACCTTGATACTGTAATGTACACGTGGACCTAATTCTAGCATGGTCACACCATGATGTCATTGTTAATGATTAATGTATCCAGGTTCTGAAAATTGTACATAAGAACTGGCTTGCTTTCTGAAAAAACCAGATCTCTTTGCACTCCTGCAAATTGTATCAGCTGCAGCTTTATTGGCAATAAAGCCACTTTCTTTTGAAACCTTGAATGTGCCCTTCTTCTTGTCCCTATTAATAAATGTTATGCTTTAACAAAGAGCCAAACATTGTGCAAAATACACCTGGCATCAGAAAGGTAAATATGTCCACAAAAGGGAGGAATCCCAATACTTGGCAGATGATGGCCTGGGTGACAGTAAACCCAGTGGCCTCACTTTTCTGGGCCACAGATTCGCTACCACGGCCCCTAGACCCAATACTCCATCGCCTTGACCCAGGGTGCCCTATCCCACTGATTCCTGACTGAAGTGGTGGTGTTTGTTGAACGGCAGCCGGGACTGGGGGCACACGACTGAGGTGATGCTGGTTTGGACACAGGAAGTGGAGGTGTTCATAGGCTGAGGGGTGGTAACAGCTGGGGTGAGAGGTGTAGGAGTGGGCCAAGTGCAACTCACTGGAACCGTCTGCCCAGGCAGACCAGATGGACCAGTATCCTCCACGTCATCTGGATGATCTTGAGTGGAGTCACCCCTGAAGGCTTGTTTATGGTCTGGAGTGGAGGTATCATCAGTGGCAGATTGTTGTCCACGTTCTCTGGGTGTTGGACCTATAATTAATGTAAAAAAAATAAGACGTTTATTGTAAAGGTCTGGATTATTTGTCAAATGAGATTGAAGCAAACTATGAAGAATAACAGGTAAAAGTTAATTAATATAGTGAATGTATCTTTCAGTGGTGTTATGATAAATTAGACAAACTTTATAAATCACACACAAAACAGCTTCAAAATATCAGCTAAAAAGATGTCCTGAAATGAAAATAAATTAGTGAGTATTGATAAGATACACCGAAGATTCAGCCCAACACAGTAGAGAGGAGAAATGTGACAGAAACTATTCCAATGACAAACAGGCAAACATTCTGACAATTACACAACTTAGGAGGATATAGAGCATTACTCATCATAGAAACATTGCAGATTACTTTTTTTTTAAATACTATTATTCAGCATACAAAATTCAATACCTTTACATTTGTAAATCAGAAAACTTTGAATTGTGAAACAAATACTCAGTTTAATGAAATACCAAAAATAGGACAACATATAACATTAAGCACAAACACATTTCGAAACATAGCATGAAATATAGATTGATAAACAACACAACACTTCAATATATGTGGAAATGTGACAGAAAAGAGAAATAGACAAAAATGACATTGCAATATTTTCACATAACAAAAACAAGGCATCGTGGTAGTTGTAGGCATTTCAATTAAACATGCATAACAGTTACAAAATAATAAGTTAAATACACCTAGTGAAAATATACAGTAAGAATACAAAAATGACATTTAAAATATAAAACACATGTATGAAATATTTTATTTGGTGTACAAATCATGTGAGCTGTAATGGAGATTGAAACCTGTAATCTTAATAACAACAAAATATATTCAAAGAAACAAGACAAAAACAATTATATTAATATATCTAGGTTTATATGTTTAACAAAAGTGCAAAACACCTAGCAACAGCTAAATTTAAATGCAAATTGAGATATTGTGACACATACCAAAGTATAATTTATCAATCTCCAATCCATGAGGGATTACTGTCAATACTTCAGGATGCAGGATCTGCAAGACTTTCTCCTCTCAGGGAAAACATTGTAGGGGGGGCTAGGAGAACTACCACCAGTCCTCTGGGCCTCCTGGTGACACTTGAAAGCCAGGTATTGCACTCTCTACCGCAGGTCATTGCACATATTCCTAACTTCCTCCTGTGTGCGCAGGTTGTTTGCTACAGTATTCACTCTGTCAACTATTCTGGCCGACGTTTGCCTTTTTTGAGATATGGTTGTATTTTGGACCTGGGCTTCAAACAATTGTGGCTCTACTCTATATTTTCATCCACCATGACTGACAACTCTCCCTCTGTAAAACAGAGATTTCCCCTCTGCCATTATAATGCAATGAAATTAAATGAATTTGTGAACCCATAAGTAAATTGAAATAAACTGTAATATGCACAAGAAACGGAGGGAGCAAAAACATATATCCAGTTAGAAATGGGGTCTCTAGGTGGCAGCGGCTTGCATTCTGTCCAAGTAGGGACCCTTCCTTCTATTCAGGGTAAGGGGATTACACAGCGAAGATAACCCTTTCTCACCCTCTTGGTAGCTAGGCATGAGCAGTCAGGCATTCTCAGAGGCAATGTGTAAAGCACTTGTACAAAATGCACAAAACACAGAGAAAACACTACAAATGGACATTCCACCAGTTAAAAAAAATAACCAATTTTTATCTACACAAAACAAGTCCAAACATACACAAGTAAAGATATCACTTTTAAAAGGTTTAAACAGTTCAGTCCATAGAAAACTATAGATGCGTTACATTTTAGTGCAAAGTACCTGGGATGTGTCAAAATCATAAGACGAAAACGGGCACAGGGGAAATGAGGTGCCGAAAATATAGCGGTGCATAGATTCCTTACTCTCAGGGGAGGTTATGCATTGATTCCTTAATTCCAGAGGTGATCTGTTGATTCATTGCTGGCAGGGGAGGTGATGCTTTGATTCCCTTCTGCAAGGGGAGGTGAGGAGTCGAATTTCTGACACGTGGCTTCAGCTCCTTACTGCTGGGCAACGTTGATGAAGGCTTGATGCACAAGTGCAATGGGTGGAAAATCCGGGCACGCTGGGGTCGATGCAGTGGCGGCGAAACAGGCGCTGCGTCAATCTTCCCAGCCAGAGCAGGTGAATCGTCGATTTCTTCAGCTGCACAACGGGGCCTGCTTCAGAGTGGAGTGTCTCGGATTTCAGAGACTCAGTGCACAGACTCGGGCTGTGGTGATATTTCAGCCTCACGGCAGGCAGGCTGTTGATTCTTTCGGCTGCACAGTGGTGATGCTTTGGTTTTTCTGTAGCGCAGCTGTGGTGCATCAGGAAAACAGGCGCTGGTCAATTTGTGGGTGTTCAGGTTTCTTAGCAGCAAAACTATCTCTAATGGCCCGGAACTGGAATTGGCAGCACTTGGCAGGTCGGAACTCCCAGCAGAAGAGTTCAGGGGCTGCAGGTGAAGTCTTTGATGGCCCTGAGGCTTCTTAACAGGAGGCAAGCACACACATGCCCTGGAGAACCTTGGCAAGTATGATACAAGAAAGCAAAATCCAGTCCTTTCACTGTCCAAGACAGAAGCAGAAGCAGCAATCAACATAGACAGATAGAAACATAGAAACAAGCAGAGTGGCAGTCCCCTCCCCCTCCTACAGCTTCGCCAGCTCTTCTTGACAGGATTTTCTCTTTGTACAGAAGTGTTCTAGAAATGTGGGGTCATAGCTCCAGTACTTATACCAGTTTCTGCCTTTGAAGTAGGCAAACTTCAAAGGTTCATCTTTGTAGTGCACAAGGCTCTGCTTTGCCCTGTCCTGGCTCCATACACAATACAGGGGGGTGGAGACAGCTTTGTGTGAGGACAGGCACAACTCTATTCAGGCGTTAGTGACAACTCTTCCCACCACTCAGGAAAACCCACCAGCCTGCTGATGGGCTATCAGGATACAAAGGGCATGCCTCAGCTCCCTTTGTGTGACTGTCTAGAGTGAATGCACAAACAGCCCTGATGTCAGCCTAAACCGGATGTTGATTCTACAGGCAGGCAAAAACACAGAATTTGTGTGACTATCTAGAGTGAATGCACAAAAGCCCTACTGTCTGCCTAAACCAGATGTTGATTCCACAGGCAGGCAAGGACACAGAATGATAAAGCAAGAAAATGCCCATTTTCAAAAAGTGAAATTTTCAAACATAATTTAAAAAACAACTTTACTAATAGATGTATTTTTAAGTTCAGGGAGCCCAAACTCCAAATCTCTGACTCTTCCTAATTGAAACTTATACTTGTAAGATGTTACAAGGCATCTATAATGAGAACCTATGGGAGAGATAGTCCTTGCAATAGTGACCAAGCATTTGCAATGCAATCGGTCTCACGTTTGTGAAAGTTAGAGCTTTTGGCGTTGTGAATAATATTGTTTTTCAATTATGTTTTTTTATATGCAGTGGAATGGATTTATGTTTTTGTAGTGGAATTAAGTGGTTTGAATTGGAATTGTTAGTTGTGGAATAGTGTGGGGTGGAACTGTGTGGTGTGTAGTGTATTTTTGTTTTGGAGTCCTGGCATTTGTTTTAATATTTCTTTTTATTTTAGTAAACATCATCGACAAAACACATCACATTGATACATAAGCAGGAGACAATACATCTTTCAGGTTACTGACTTGGGTCACAGAAAATCAAATCACAAAAAACACTCTATGACTGATTAGGGGCTTACGAGAGTCTTGTCTTCATTCAGGGAAACTGGTGGGGTGCATATATTTCCTCTATAGGAGTTCCAAGGTCCCCAGATTTTGTTCCATTTCTTGGGACATCCCCTAGCTATATAGACTGACTTTTCCCAGAGCATGCACCAATCTAAATCTTCCTTCCATTTCCCTAACGTGGGCGGTTGGTGGGCCCCCCAGTTTTGTGCTATGTTCCCTTTGGCGATCATTACTGCCAGTGTTACCCATTGCTTAGTGGAAGAGGTAAGGTCTGTCGGTTCCCAAACGTTCAGGAGGCACCGGCGTGCCTCCGGTAGTAAATAGACTGTGAGTACTTCACAAAGAGTGTGATGCAGGGCCTGCCAATAAGTTTGTAGATTTTCACATTCCCAAATGATGTGGATAAAGGTGCCAGTCTCGCCACATCCGCGTCTGCACTCAACCCCATCTGTCCCGCCCATACAAACCAACATCGGACCTATAATGTAGGTCCTATGTAAAATTTGCAGTTGTACCAAATGCAACCTGGCTTGTATCGCCATTTCCCGCGTGGAGGAGACCGCCTCTCGCCAGTCATCCTCATCCAGTTCCAGACCATCCCTAATCCATTTCTCCTTAACAGACGAGTGGGTCCTCCGTATCATTAATACATTTTTTGTTGATCATGGAGTTGTTTTTTTTGGGGAGATGGCCATCGAGTATTCTATCTTCCAAGGGGGAGGCGTCTGGGAGGGGGGGTTAATGGGAGAGGTGTGTATGGAGGGTGTGTCGGACTTGTAGATACCTATAGTGTTCATTGTCTGTCAGACTATATTGCTGTTGGAGGGAGGTGAAGGAAAGAATTTCATCTTTGACCCAGAGGTCTTTAATCTGGGAAAATCCAATAAAGTCCCATCTATCGAACCCCTTAGTTTGCCATAGGTTGCCCAATTTTTCGGAATCCCAAAGGGCAATCGCTAGGGTAAGCCTGCAGTCCCATCCCAGGTGTTTGTTTACCCCGTGCCATATTTGTACTGAGTGGGCGGTCGGACCCATGAGGGGGTATTTCCGGGGCCTGGAATAGAGTGCTCTACGATAGTCCCCACCTGGGAAGAGCCATCTGTCCATGGCATAACTAGGGTCATCCGGGTGACATTACATCCCCTGGTTTATGGCAGCAAAATGGGATGCCTAATAATACTTTTTAATATCCAGGAGACTGATGCCTCCATCATACCAGTTGAGGGTGTACCATAATATATTGTCCATTGTAGTTGATGAATTAGGGAAACGCCCTGTGGACATTTAAGAGTAGGGCAATAAGGTAGGAAGTAGTTGTTTTATTGTAGTATATTTGTTTTTCAGAAACTGTTCGTTATAGAAATTGTCTATTTAAAATGTCATGTGAGGTTGTTTGTAAAATATGATTTATTGTTTCCATTTGTGTAAATGTTTTATGTTTTTTGTGATATGAAAACTGAAGGACATTGTTTTCATTCTCTCATGTGATTAATGTGTGAAAATTCATACTAAAAAATTAAGTGAAGAGGTTTGAATAAATGAACCAGGATAAACAAATTTGAAAGTGTTAGTCTAAAAAAGCTCAAATTATTTAAGCTTTTCAATACTTAGAGATATAGGCCTATCCCTAGTTGTGTACTCATATTTGAATGATGGCATTTGCAATTTGTCACATGAAAACTACATTTTCGGGAAAAAAAAAATATTTTACGTTGCCAGACGTAGTCATTAAAATCAAGCTAAAGCTTCAATTTTTATGTAGCAAAATAATTTAAGAATGTAGTTTGTTACAGTAAACTAATTGCATTCTACATTTGATTGTAATATATTTTGTATTTTATTATAATGGGGGCATTATATTTGAATTACGATATTTTGAAATGCTTGCCGGCTTTTGCAACAATTTAAGTAACAGCACCAATTCTGTTCACTTTTAGCAACTGACCTTAGACAAGTCAAACACACGGATGCTTATGCACAGCAAAACATGGAAAAGGGATGTGGCGTAAGATCCAGAGCTGCCAATTTTGGCACTGGGGAACCGGTTCGAGTCTTGGCATTGTCAGTTCTCCCCATGCCGGATAAAAAAAAGAATTAAAATACATGGTGATCATGCGAAAGGTAAACAAAATGACAAATGTAAGATGCCACAGAAGAAGCCGACATTTCAAAATCACGACAGAACCAAATAAAGTGACTGCAAATGAAGAAGTAATTTAAATCAAGCAGCTAGTGGTGGGATGTGAGGCGATTAGAGAACAATGATACGCACTGCAAATAAGCTGCAAGGAGCAGGAGGTGTTCTTGTGGGAAGGCATCGGAAGATTAAGTGATGCACCAGCAGCGAGGAGAGAGCAAAAGACAAAGTAGTGCACTGAAGCAAAACATATGGCTAATAGAGAAAGGATCCATGTAGCAGGGGTAGTCTCCAGAGCGGAACAAAACAGCCCAAAGGGGGGGACGAATGTAGCACCACTTTACTAGGAACTTTGAAATAAACTAAATGTGCAGATTTAGTGTAAGCCAATTTTTCAATGTTTAAATGAGAGAGCACAAGTACCTTAGCAATGGTTGGGAGTGGTAAAGCGCACAGAGTCCGAAAGCCAACAAAAAAATTAATTTCAGCAAACAGGATGGGAGTAAACAAAAAGTTTGAAGAAAGGCCACAATTAGGCTGACATGTTTAACAGAGTCCAAAGGTGAGCCAGAAGAGTAGCAAGAATATGCAGCATGGTGCCTACTTACAAGCCTTAACCTGCTGTGGAGGGAAACACAAGGCACATCAGAATCAATTGTGGGATTGGCTCCTCAATTAGGGATCAAGATCAAGAGGCACCTTGATGCCATCACAACTTCTCTTGACGGGATGAGTTGAGTCCTGCTCAGACTCTCGTGTTTTCACTTGGACTGCAATTTACTGGACAACCTTGACTGCGAAGGGGTACTGTAGTGTAACTGACCTCAAGACAGGGAATGGGCCCGCACCCTTGACTTACAGAAGGAGCTGGACTTTTGGAGCTTTTTTCAATGTTTGGTGACTTAAAGCTTCCATTCTCTATCTCAAATTGTCTTCAGGTGCATGACAGCATATTCTTCACATGACTTGAGAGTCATGCCCGAGCACAAACATCTGAGTCACACTGATATGGATCTGTCACCAACACCTGCTTCTGAAAATCACTGCAAGGTTGAACCCTGTAGTTTTAAGTGTGGACAATATTCCCTTGCACACTCGAATTCAGTTTGATAAACTCATTAAACTGATGAAAAAGTGAGCAGAGTTCTGGACCCACATTTGAACAGAGGTGGTGCTTATATGCTGGTCTGCTCTGTAATGTCCGAAGTGGAACAAAGTCAAAACAAAGTATGAAAACTTGCGAATCCAATCTGATGCATGTGGCATATTAAGAAGGTGACCATTTTGCAGTTAGAAGTATCCATTAGAAAATTCTGTTACAAAAATGTTCAGTGTTATTCTTTTGAATATCTGGTTTATTTGCAAACCAGCCACAAGTCTTTCTTCTCCAACCATTTACACATCGTTACATATTAAAACAATTCCAACTTGCCAAAAGAGGACTTTTTAACCATAGCCATTTGGGGTCTTGAGGCCGTTGCATCTTGACTGTCAAGTGCAAAAAGAATATTTGTTTGTGTACTTGTTGTTTACACCATGCAAGGGCCTACTAACGGTCTCTAAATTCCATGAGGTGAAAAAGAATATTAAGGGCAATGAAGAGCACTTCCGGATAACAGAAGCAAGGAGGGGGCAGTAAAGGGTGAGAAATACTTTAACCACAGTACGCACTGAATATGAATTGCAATGACTATTGCCCGCTTAGGTATAGCGGGGGACTGGCCATGCCAGGAGCCTCCAAGATTTGAGGTGTGGAGGGCCAAGTTATATAGAATTTCAAGTTTGGAATTTAGTCTATATTCGCTAAAGGGGGCACGAGAACAGAAATTGGGTCTTATGATTTGGGAGCAATTCTTGGCCTATATGAATAATTGAGAATACTAATTTGTAAAATATAAGGAATCATGGAAGGTATAAAGACTAACAACTGTGGAAACGCAACATGACAACTATATGTTTTTTAAGCTAAATTAAAAAAAATGGGGATTTTGCAATGATAAGGCAAATTAATTTTTTCCCGCAGATTATTTACATTTATGTTCTTTTTGGCGTATATTTCTTGATGGACTCTAACGAAAAGGCCCAGCTGGATAAAATAATGTATGAGAATCATATAAGAATTATATATGGAAATTGTGTATTGTCAAATGTCTATCATGTCTTGGAAGTGTGGAAAGAAAATAAAATATAAAAAAAAAATATATGAATGACCATAAATATTACAATAGTGGCATGTACTGCCATATTGTAAATGTATATTTTCATTGCAGATACTTATATATTATCTGCCTAGCCATGTGTTCAGCCAAGCGCTCTACATAAAACAACAGGATAGCGCAAAAGCGAAAAAAAAACAAGATCAAATATGGGACACTATTCTTCGATGTACAGAGATGGTTTGGCTAGCTGGATTTTTATACCTTCCGGGAAAGGAAAATGCTACTTACCAGTATGCATCTGTTCTTGGCATGTAGAGCTGCAGATTCTTACACTGTGCATTAGATCGCCACCTGGTGTTGGGCTTGGATTATTGCATGTTGTTGTCGTCTTGGAAGAAGTCTTTGTAGTCACTAGATAGGTGACTCCTCCCTTGGACGATAGTGCGCATGGGCATCGGCTCCATCCTTAGATTGTTTTTCGCCATGATGGGAAATGATGGAGTTTGTAGAAAGAAGAAAGGATGTCCATGCGTGTATTTCTAATTAAGATAGAACTGGAACAGATACAGGCCCCGGAGAGGCCGGAGGGCGTGAAAGAATCTGCAGCTCTACATGCCAAGAACGGATGCATACTGGTAAGTAGCATTTTCCGTTCGAGGCATATGAGCTGCAGATCTTACACTGTGCATGGATTGTACAGCAGTGTCTCCCCTAAGCGGTGGTCACCTGTATCTGTAGCAGTAGTTTGAAAGAGGGTTTTGAGGACAGCTTGACCTACTGCAGCTTTCTGCTTAGCTTGCATATCAACACAATAGTCTTTAGTGAAGGTGTGTGTTGTAGACCATGTTGCTGCCTTGCAGATGTCTTCTAGGGGAATGTTCCCTAAGAAAGCCATGGAAGTTCCTAGTTTGCGTGTGGAGTGCACCCTAGGAGGAACTGTTAATGTACGTTTTGCATTTTGATAGCATATTTGTATGCATTTTACAAACTACCTTGCAATTCCAGCTTTAGAGATGGGGTTGCCTTTATGTGGTGGAGAGAAAGTTAAAAACAATTGCTTTGTTTTGCGAAAGTATTTGGTCCTATCTATATATTAGAGGAGAGCTCTTTTAACGTCTAGTGTGTGTAGAGCTCTTTCTGCTACAGAGTCTGGGTTTTGGAAAAACACTGGTAACTCTACAGATTGGTTTAAATGAAATGGAGTAATGACTTTTGGAAGGAATTTGGGATTTGTTCTGAGAACCACTTTATTACGGTGTAATTGTAAAAATGGTTCTTGTATAGTGAAAGCTTGAATCTCACTTACTTACCTAAGAGAGGTAATAGCTACTAAAAAAGCTGTTTTCCATGTGAGGAATTGCAGTTCACATTTGAGTAGAGGTTCAAAAGTTGGTCCCATGAGCCTTGTAAGAACAATGTTTAGGTTCAACACTGTAGAGGATGGTAACCTGGGCGGAATGATTCTTTTTAAACCTTCCATAAATGCTTTAATAGCAGGCATTCTAAATAGAGAGAGATGTTGTCTATTTTGTAAATATGCTGCAATTGCTGCCAGATGTAGGCGAATAGATGAATATGCCTAGTTACATCTTTGTAAATGTAGAGGGTAACAAATGATATTTTGGATGGAAGCATCTAGGGGATCAATTTGGTTATTGTTGCAGTAAATGGCAAATCTTTTCCATTTAGCAGCATAGCAAGCTCTAGTAGTAGGTCTCCTGGCTTCTTTAATGATATTCATACAGTCTGGTGGTAGGTTAAGATAACCAAACTCTAAGACCTCAGGAGCCAGATCGCCAGAATCAATTGACTTGGGTCTGGATGTCTGATGTCTCCAAGGTTCTGCGTTAGCAGAGATGGTGTCAGACGTAGCTTTTGGTGTGGAACTAGGGATATTTCTAGCAGAGTTGTATACCACGGTTGGCGTGCCCATGCGGGAGCTACTAAAATCATTGTGAGCGACTGTTGTCGTAGCTTGCGCACTATTAGTGGTATTAGTGGTAGTGGTGGAAAAGCACACGCAAATCTGCCTGACCAGTTCATCCATATTGCATTGCCCTTGGACAGCCGGTGTGGAAACCTGGCGGCGAAGGTTGGGCATTTTGCGTTTTCGTGTGTGGCGAACAGATCTATGTCTGGATGACCCCACTTGTGAAAGAATGGTTGAAGAACTTGCGGATGTAGTTCACATTCGTGAATTTGTTGAGTCTGCCGACTTAACAGATCTTCTATCTGATTGTTAACACCTGGACGGTGTTCTGCTAACAGATATATGTTTTGTGGAATGGCCCATCTCCAAAAGTTCTGTGCAAGCTGGGACAGCTGTAGAGAGTGTTTCCCCCCCTGTTTTTGTATATAGTACATAGCTGTCATGTTGTCCGTCCGGATTAAGACAGCTTTGTTTTGTACTTGTACTTGGAATGTTTTGAGTGCTAAGAATATTGCTAGCAGCGCTAGGTGATTGATATGGAACGATTTTTGTTGATTGGTCCATTGCCCTTGAGTTGTATGATGTAGGAGATGGGCTCCCCATCCTGTGAGGGATGCATCTGCTGTAAGTACTATTTGTGGAACAGGTTCGAGGAACAGCCACCCTTACTCAAGTTTTTGGTGTTCCACCACTGCAGAGAGCGATGTGTGCGGCTGTCTACCAACACCAGGTCTGTTAGTTGTCCTTGAGCCTGATTCCACTATTGTGCTAGACATTCCTGTAATGGACGCATTTGCAGTCTTGCATATGGTACAGTGAAGATGCAAGATGCCATCATGCCTATTAGTCTCATGAACACTAGCTAAGAGAGAGTGTTGATGTTGGAACTTTGTGACTAAGGCTTGAATGCTCTGTATCCTTGCTGGACTGGGATACGCTAGAGCTGTAGACGTGTTTATTGTAGCGCCTAAATATTGATGTACATCAGAGGGCTGTAGGTGCGACTTGGTGTAGTTGATTATGAACCCTAAGTCATGCAATGTTTGAATTGTCTGATGTGTGTGTTGGACACACTGATTGAATGACTTGGCCTTTATGAACCAATCATCTAGATAAGGGAAGACATGTATCTGTTGTCTTCTGAGATGTGCTGCTACTACTGCTAGGCATGTTGGGAACACTCTTGGTGCAGTTGTTACCCCGAATGGAAGGACTTTGAATTATTAATGCTGTCCTTCCAGTACAAACCTCAGATACTTCCTGTGAGAGGGATGTATAGGAATGTGGAAGTAGACGTCTTTTAGATCTAGTGTTGTAAGGAAGTCGCCCTGTTGCAGCAATGGGAGCACATGTTGTAAAGTGATCATATGAAAATGTTCTGAGCGTATATAGTGATTGAGGGGCCGGAGGTCAAGAATTGTTCTTAGTGTCCCGTCCTTTTTGGGTATTAGAAAATACAGCGAGTAAACCCCTGTTCCTTGATGTTGTAAAGGAACTATTTCTATTGCGTCCTTTTGAAGAAGTGATAGGACATCTTGTTTGAGCAACGTAAGATGTTCTGGAGACATTGGACGCTGCCTGGGTGGTATATTTGGAGGGGTAGCTGTAAGTTCTAGGCAGTAGCCATACTGGATAATTTGTCTTACCCACCTGTCTGTTGTGATGGAATTCCAGACAGGTAGGAACTGTGCTAGTCTGCCCCCCATAGGAGTGAAGTGCTGTTGGGGGAGCAGAGGGAAGTCACTGTATTGTGGTGGAAGCGGTTCGATTATTGTTGTTACCTTGACCTCTTTCTTTATTGTTGTTGCCTCTTTAGCCTCCTCTAAAATATCCTTTACTAGAGGATGCCTGTGTATTGGATTTGAAGGAAGCTGTATTGTCTGCTCCAGTTTCTTTGGAGCCTCCTCTATAGAAGGAGCGACGAAACGAGCCTCTAGCTTGTGTGGATTGCAAAGCTCCCATAGATTTGGCTGTATCTGTATCTTTTTTCCTTTTCTCAAGTGCTGTGTCTACCTCTGGTCCAAACAATTGATGTTGGTTGAATGGCTGATTTAAGATGGTAGTTTGCACTTCCTGCTTAAATCCTGAAATGCGTAGCCACACATGACGTCGAAGTAGGACACTAGTGTTTACAGCTCTAGATGCAGTGTCTGCTACATCAAGTGCACACTTGATTGAGGCATTTGAAATTAACTTGCCTTCTTGTATAAGGTCGTTTGCCTGCGCCTTATAATGGTCAGGTAGATGTTGTAGTAATTTCTCTAACTGATCATAATGAGCCCTGTCATATCTTGCAAGGGGGGCTTGCGTGTTATCTATACGCCATGTATTAGTAGCTTGTGCAGCTATTCTTTTGCCTGAAGCATCTATTACCTTAGATTTTTTATCAGGGGGTGGTGCTTCACCTGATGTCTGTGAGTTTGCTCTTTTTCTGAGCATTTGAGACAACTAGGGAATCTAAGGGTAGCTGTCCTTTAATGTAGGCTGGATCACCAGGAGCAGGCCTGTACTTTTTGTCAATTCTAGGGTTTAGGATCCTAGCACGTACAGGATCTTTAAATACCTCTGGAGCATGTTTGATGACCCCTTTGATAGTAGGAAGAATTTGAACAGACCTTTGTAATTGTTCAAACGTATCTAATAAAAAATCTTCCTCTGCCTCATCTGAATGCATGGTGACCCCATGATAAATGGCAGCCCTATTCAGTAAGTGCCCAAAACCAATATTGTCTTCTGGGGGAGAAGGTTTGATGGATATGACTGTGGGTCAGAAATATCTGGCACATCTTGTGGGTTTGGGTACTCCCAATCTGGATGATCAACAGGGTAGGAAAAATGCTCATATTGGTCTACCCCTCCCCCTTTCCTATACTCATCATCATTTTGAGGTGCATGTGGTGAAGAATGAGGAGAGTGTTCAGGGGAATTCTGAGGTGAATTGGTAGGAGGAACAGGAGATGAAGGAGAAGGAAGTATAGGAGAAGGGTGCATTGGAGATGTGGCAGAGTCCTTCTTCTTGACAGGCACTGCAAGTGTAGGTGCTGTGTCTAATTTCCTCTTCCTGTGTGGTGTAGTGGATAACTGCTTGGAACAACAAGAGAGTAAGGGAAGGGAAGGAGACGCTCCTATTCCCCTGGGGTAATCATACAAAAACAACAAAGGAGCGTCACAACTAGAGTGACTGCAAGACAGAAAAGTTAATTTGTCAGCAAGTGAAACTGGTACACAGTCTATGGCAGTTATAAATGAAACCTTATTAGGTTTTTTGAAGAAGGCCCTCACTCACCACTAGTTGGTGACATGCTTCATCATTGGGCCCCACCGGGAGTGACCGAATGCCACCCCAGTGTGCTGCGAAGCCAGAGTTACTGCGGAGCTGGTTCTGTGTTCGTGAAAGTGAAAGGTTAAAATGTCGCAATTAGGTCAAAAAATATATTTTATTAGTTTTGCCAATTGGACAGAGTAAAAACAGTGAAAGGATAAAGGACCAGGATTAGAAGTCCGAGGTTATCCTTAGGTGTAGTGATCAGGTCAACATGTTTCAGCCTATGTGTATTGGAATTTAATCAGGCATTCGTCAGGACCAATGTGCAAGTGATTAGTGTTATGTAAGGAACCCGGCGGTATGGGCACGCTAAGGCCCACCCTAACCTAGGGTTTCTTATGTGAAAAAAGTAAAAATTAAAAGGTTTCTAAGATTCCGTCGTATTAGAGTGGAACCGAGTTTATTGGGGGGCGCTGCAATTCTAAGCGCCATGGGTCTCAGGGGGAGGGTGGATAGCGACATGGCACACCGCCTCTTTTGCCAAGCACCCGTTATAGCACCTGCATACCCCTGCACCGGACCCCCCAATAAACTCGGTTCCACTCTAATACGTCGGAATCTTAGAAACCTTTTAATTTTTACTTTTTTCACATGAGGCACAGGGTCAGAATGATTTGCATATGGCCATGTCTGAACTGGGATGGCAGAGTGGGCTAAAGAACGGTGATGGATTAAACCCAGATCTGTTGACTCGGTGTGAGTGTTTGATTGGTTCAGATGCTCCGTCCATCACCACCCCCTTTTGTACCGCTTTGTTCGCCATAAGTTGGCAGGGTATTCTCAGATGTGAGTCCCTTACTCACTTTGCCACTGGATTCAAGCAAGCCTGGCTGAAGACGGCTGAAATGCCAGAAACTGGTCCTAGGAAGCTTGTTTCCGGTCCAGGAAAGGCATGGCTCGGGCTGCACTGTTCCCATGAGGCACAGGGTCAGAATGATTTGCATATGGCCATGTCTGAACTGGGGTGGCAGAGTGGGCTAAAGAACGGTGATGGAATAAACCCAGATCTGTTGACTGGGTGTGAGTGTTTGATTGGTTCAGATGCTCCGTCCATCACCACCCCCTTTTGTACCGCATTTACATGGTAGGCATGTGATTAAAATAACAAATATGCACAGAAGTTAAATTCCACAATGGTTTGCCATCTTGGAATGCTACTGTGAATAGTGTATCATTGTGTCGAAGTTCCAACATCGCAGCCACATTCAGAAGCAAACTGTCAGCCATCTTGGAACAGTAAAACAATGGTCTGATATGTACAATACCATTCCAATGCACCAACCCAGTTAACAACGCACTAGGTGGGCCTTCTTCAAATGGTTAACTTTCATAGTGTATAATTGGTGTATTGACGTTTAAAAGCAGGTGACCTATAAACTAAAGGACTGGACCACCAACCCTTGTAATTCAGGTGGACATACACATTTGATCACTCACATGACAGCCATCAATACCTAAAGTGGGCTGATCAACTGCCCCATAGTAAATGGTGCCATGGGTGAAAAAGAATATTAATGGCACTCAAACAGACCAATGGCTCAAGAGGGCTGACTAAAGCAGCTATATGTCTATATATTGTATTGTATTGTATTGTATGTTGGATTTACATAGTGCTTATAACCCAGGGGCCTCTAAGCGCTTGCCTTGGGAACCCGTCCTGGCTTTTCCCTGTGAGATAGCCCCTACAGGGCATCCCCAAGGTGAAAGCCAGGCTTCCCGCCGCGGGGGGCCGTTGTGGAGATTAAGCAAGCTTAATGCCCAGAGTTGCAGAGTGTGAACCCATGATTAGGTCAGGCACCGAAGTGAGAATTATCGAGTCCGTGGACATTTGAGCTCAATACCCTGCCGCGTCAGGAATTGAACCCTGGTCCCGGGTCTGACCTCTGCTTCAGGGTCTGCCTGCTCTAACCAGTGAGCCACACTTCACATATATAGCTATATGTATGTATTATATATTTTTTGATTATGAGAGCCTAGCAGACAGATAAAGCTGGCTGGCAGGCATTGATCTAAAAAGTAATTTATTACACACATGGCTAAATAATATGCATACAAGTATAAATATATACACAATTACAGTTGTCAAAACAATATACAACCTTTCCTTACAGGGCAATAATCTGTGAGAATCCATATAACAACATACCTGTCTACAACCGGCTTTAATACAGTGTAAGAACCTTACACCCCTAAAGACCTATTTGATTTTACATATGCTTTTCACAACAACCAACTGAAGTCTACTGCGTTTTCTCATAATTTTTCATTAGAAACAGATCAGACTTATGGCATCAGGCGTAATTCTTTTTCTCCCAAAGAACTAATGAGGCTACTGGCTTTTTCATTGGCTTGGCACCATAACCAGGTCAGGCTTACTGTGTAGACCATTAGCTTTCCCAGAAGGCAACAAACAGTCATACAGTTGTTCGAGATCTCTATATTAAAGTTGCTCAAGACACATGACTTTTAAAAGAAGAACAACGTGTACGTATTTCTTTCAGTGATTTTTTTCTTTTCATAAAATAGCCAAAATGAGATTCATTTTATGGTGATATTTATTCTGTACTGTATCTTTTAGTGTGCTTTACGAGTAAATGCTAATGTAATGCTATTTATTTATTTGTTGAATTTGTAAGGCACTCAGCTATCCAAAAAGGGTTTCCCGGTGCCAGGACGGTCATAGGCAGCAAGCCGTTCCTTTACTGATCAAACAACCAGGTTTTGAGGCTTTTTCGAAAACTCATGTAATTAGTCTCTTTGCGGATGAAAGTGGGAAGAGTGTTCCAGATAGAAGGGCCCAAGCATTGGAAGGATCTCCCTCCCATTCTAGAAAGTTTAACCCTGGGCACATAGAAGTTGCCTGAGGTTTCAGATCTTAGATGACGGGAGGGTATGTGGAGGCGTACTAGTGCTTGAAGATATTTGGGAGCTGTACCTGCTTTTATCCTAAACATATAGCTCAGGGCTTTGAACTTAATACGGTTCTCCACCCTGAGCCAATGTAGGTCCCGTAGATATTCAGAGATGCTTGAGGTCTTTGGAATCCTACAAAGCAACCTGGCAGCAGAATTCTGGATTAGCTGCAGTCTGCGGACCACGGCTTTATTTGACCCAAGATAAAGAATGTTGCCGTAGTCAAGTCTAGATGTAATAAGAGCATTGACTACGGTTTTTTGGGTAGAAACGGGCAACATCCATAGGATTTTCTTGAGCCATTTTATGATGGTGAAACATAGAGCAGCTACTTTGACAGTTTGTTGGTGCACAGACAAAGTATCGACCACGATGATGCCTAGGTTCCGAACGTGACTGGTAGGTTCCGGGAGATTACCCATTTGAATAGGCCAGTGGGAGAGCTTCCAAAGATCTTTCTGTTTACCCAAGATGAGAACCTCGGTCTTATCACCGTTAATTTTTAGTTGTTTTTTCGTCATCCAATTGAAAATGTTGGTGAGGCCTTGTTTGAGATGGGAAGGAGCTAGCGGGTCAAAGTTAGAGAGGGAAAAGATGATTTGAGAATCATCCGCATAGGTAAATAAAGTCAGTCCAGCTTGATCTGCTATATCCGCTAAAGGTCTAACATAAATGTTAAATAGCAGTGGACTGAGGATTGAGCTCTGGGGTACTCCATGAGGTGAGGTATATGTTTTCGAGCAGGCAGTGGTTGACATGATGTGAAACGTGCGATTTTCCAAAAAGGAAGTGATCCACTCTAGTGCCGCCCCACATATTCCTGTATTTTTAAGCGTGAGTATTAGCCGTTGTGCGAGATGGTATCAAAGGCCGCACTGAGGTCTAATAGAAGAAGTGCGACTGTTTGACCTTCATCTAAAAGTTTACGGAGCTTTTCTGTGACGCCTAATAATGCTGTCTCTGAGTAACCGGCCCGAAAACCAGATTGAGAAGAATGGAGAGAATTTTTGTTTTCCGTGAATTGTGTTAAAAGTGAGTGAACATGTCTTTCCAAGATCTTCGAAAAGGCTGGTAAGAGGGAAATGGGTCTGTAATTGGACAGAACCTCCGGGTCGGCCATAGGTTTTTTTTAAAAGGGGAGTCACCATTGCATGTTTCCAGGGTGCAGGTACAGTGGATTGTAAAAGTGATGTATTGAGAGTATTAAGAAACACCTTCAAATGAGGGTTATCAAGTTTTTTAGGATGTTGCTGGGAAGGGGGTCATTAGGTGAACCTGATTTAATACCTTCAAGAATAGAATATTACAATGGTCAAGGCTAATAACTGTACAAACTACTACTGTTTTTAAATGGTTAATTGTTTAACTTGCTTCAAAAATGCAATGCCATTTCCATTGAATGTAGTTTAAAAGGAATCATTAAATATTTCGTATTTAGACAGTGTACCCTCGAGTAGCCAGTTTTATGTAGTACAATTGGTTTGATGTTGGTTGATTTATGTCATTGTTACCTGGAAGATCTTTCTGGGATGTAGGTCCAGTTATTTTGAAAGGACCAAGAGCTCTATTTTGATTGCATCAAAGAGGGTTTATTTTGGAATATGGTCCGTTCTGATAGTGAAACACATTTTGAAAGTTGTACAGCATGAGTAATGGCTGATTGTCCATACATTCCTAGGTCTCTTCTAGTCAATATTCCTGAGCTGTTCTTTATCTTCTTTCCCACAGGTTCAGTGTTAGACTGGAGCACCCATGAAAGAATACGATAATAAGAGTGCTTCCTCTATCTAAACCCCTTTTTTCCAGCAGCTTTTCCCGCTCCCTGCTTGTCACTTTGTGAGTTCAAGAAGAAAGAAAAACCTTTTCAGGTGTGTAACATTAAAAAAAATATGAAGTCTGCTTTTATGCCCCACAATCTTTGTCGTTCATCTCCAAAAATATTTTTTTTCCATGTTCCGTCTCTTATTGGGAAGACTCGTTAATAAAGTGTCTATGAGCAGCAGCCCTTTTAAACGAACTGTGGTTAGTAGAGGAGTGATATGAGGGGATAAAAACCTGCAAGAAAGAGAAAATAGAAACAAAATCACTTTCTAAACGGCCCTAACTTGAGCTTTTTAACAAGCAAATTCTTTACTCCCTTTGTTACAAGACTAATGCGTATAACCTTCCCCCACTTCACCTCCAGCCCTGTGTCTCCAGTTACAGAAACAATCACCCACCTAGGAGCCAGCACCTATCAAGCCCTTCTGCTAGCTAATACGTAATGGGGCTGTAAGTGGAGCCTCCCTTCTCCTTCTCGTCCATCTTTGTTCTGCAGGTTTGACTTCAGCTCTCTGGGTGACCCTGTGGTGTTCTGCAGTTGTCTTTTATATCTGTGTCTTTTCCCTAAGTCCTTGGCTCACCAGGTCCTTATGCCCTCCCTTCTTTGCGCCCCAGGGTTACCGGTCTTCCCCATCCCATTTTAAGCCTTAAAGGGAAAGAAACGGAAGACTTTTTCATGTCTATTTCTCTCCCTGTAGTCCTTTCTCTCTTTTAACTTCTTTGTTTTTCTCCTCAGTACCTCTGAGTTTGAGCTGGGGAGACGGACGCAGAAGGGAATCCATTAAGTAATCTTCTATCTTATCAGACATGTATCCTAATTAGGAACAGACCATGGTGCCATCTCACGCTGTGCGGGGAGCGTTGTCTTTCACACTTCTGAAATTATAAAATGAGCTTTTTCCGGGATGTGAGCCAGACTTTTCCTTGCTTTAAAACTGAGCAGTACCAATGCCAGACTGTTAATCTGAGACTCCCCTGAAAACTAATTTGAGACTTTTCTAGGATATTTTTTTCGCATTTTTGGAGGTAGTCTATGACAGTCTGTTATTTGATTTATGCTTAGAAAATATTGTGCGAATTTATTTAGCATGTCCTTACGTTGGACTGCTCTTGACATATGAATTTCAAAGTTTATATTTAGAACTACGCCAAAAAGCACAAAGAGCCAAACCGTTATTAACTGGTCATGCAAGACCAGATCAAAGTCACAAGGTTAAGGCTTACCGCAATGGAGTGCGGGTCTGATCTAGGAACAAGGTTTATCCTGGTGGAAAGTTTACCTTCAGGCTGTGAATGTTTTCTGGAGAAAAGAGCTTGTTGACGAGTCAGTGGGCAAGATCCAAGATGGATCCGGTGCAGGGTTCATCAACAGTGAGGTGCTAAAGAACAGGGTTCTGAGTGGTTGGCGACAAAGGTAGGAAAACTCCAAGTAGGAGAAGTCCAAAGTCTGTGCCCAGCAAGGCTTCGACGTAGACTGGTTGCTGCTTGAAATTGGTCCCAATGAAGCCTTGTACATTTAGACTACGAAACTTTACTCCTTTAGAAGGGTATACCAGCAAGTTGAATCCAACTGGCGATTCAACATTGATGGCTTTGGCTCCACGGTTGTCCTCGTTTCCCACCAGTTCTTCGGAAGAAAAGCTGTTAAAAAATGTAGTCTTACATTTTGCAGTTTGGACTGAAAGAGTACACTCTAACACCACTCAAGACCAGGACCCAAGAGGCACCAATTGGGGCTAAGGCTCACTTAAGCGGAAGCCAGCAGCAGGGTCCAGGGCAGGTCCAGTTAGAACTGGTCAGCAAGCAGTTGCAGGAAATGGCCTCTAGAAACTTTTTGTGTCCTTGTGGCTCAAACAGGGGCTCAGCATTCTGAACCTTGGAGTTGCTTCTAGGGCCCTGTGTTCAAGGCAAGTAGGTCCAATCTTTCTTCAGGAATCTGACAGCAGGGAGCCCTTTGTCTGATTTTCACAGGTCCCGAAGTGTTCTGAGAGGGGTACTGGGTATGCCACATTTATGCACAGTCCTAGCATGTGGGTGGGGAAAGTTCCCAGGGATGATCCTCCTCACTTTTGCAGCACTTCCTGTGTGCTCTACTTATTCCACAGCACCCTTCACCATCAAAATCCAACATGGTAGAAACCTTCTTCCCCTCGTCGGGCTACATCAGGACTACATATGCTATCCAGGGAATAATGCATAAACAATCCCTTGTGATCACAACAACCCAGTTCTGGGGCAGCTCAACCTCCCACTGGGCTTGGAGCCAAGATGACTAGAAGGACAAAGGCAGACTGGCTTAGGTGTAAGCTACATCCACCAGTAAATGGGTAAGCACCCTTTGAAGCTCAGGAAGGGGCTGGGGACAATTCGTCTGGCCTAATTGCTCAAAGAAGAAAAATAACTCTCCACACCCAAGCCTTTTGTTCACTATTTGGGAGCTATCCACATCTCACCACAGGTGAGCCATTCACTAGTCATGTAACACCGGACACTGGCAAAAAGGCACATTTGACAGGCGATAAATTGATTACTTTCAAAATGTAATTTTCAAAACAGTAATATAAAATGCAACTTTACCATTAAGTTGGATTTTAAATTACTAAAAATGACTTTGGAGGTTTTTCACTGCCAGGACTTTACATAAACATGTCCTACATTTTAAATACAATGCACCCTGCCCTATGCGCATTTAGGTTCTACCTTCTGGATGAACTATAAGTATTAAAAAGGAAGATTTAGACAAAAGGTTTATTTTGCCAGGTCGAAGTGCCAGTTTTACGTTCCAGACTGTTATGGTAGACCCGTATGCAAGTTTTACAGGGCTACTTTAGTGGGTGACACTACAATCCACTAGTAACATTAAATTTACAGGCCCTAGAAACATGATGTACTATATATTAGACTTACAAGTAAATTAAATGTGCTGATTATGTATATGCTAATTTTAATATATTTAAAAGGAGACCACAAACCCTTTACCACTGATTTAGAAGAGTAATTATATGGAGCCCTATGGTCAACAACGAATTCAGACCTACTGTTCCAAGCATAAACTTCTCATCAAATCAAAAAGTGCAACATAAGCACTTTTTCCAGCTGAAGCACACAACTTCTTTCTAGTCAATTACTATAGTTAGAGTAATCACTAAGTGGGTAAAGTCAAATCTCCTGTGTAAGTAATGATTCTTAATGCTCTTCTTTCTATTGATCAAATAAGGTCTGATGAGAGTTGAGCTGCCAGGCCAAATCTGACAAGCATTAACATTGAACAGTTTTGGGGAGTTGTGCAACAAAACACCGCTCAGGACCTCGCACACGTCACAAATGAAATCAGATCACACCACATACAGCATCACTGCTGACATCATCAATGACCTAAATTTAGCACATAATTATTGATCATAGGAAATCGGGGAAGGATTGGACCTGTGTCCAGAGTCTTTCAAGAAAAATGATGGATGAGCTCAATGGGCTAGAGCAGAAGGGGTGTTCAAAGCAAAGCCTGGCCGAAGTGAAATCCCTCCATCCTAGGAAAATGTTGTATGGATGAGCCCAGTGGGCTTTATTGGAAGGGATCTTGAGTGCAATGCCTAACTTTAAGCAAACCATCCACTCAGGGCAAAGTCGTAGAAAAAGAAGCACTAATATGAAATAGAAATTCAACAAGCATTCGTGTTCTAAAACATAAATATTCATTGTCATTGTAGGGAAACGTATGCAACATATATTGATAGAATACATGTTGTAAAGCTAAATCTGTTCATATGCTTTTCGCTCCATACTCTACTTTCATCAGCAGGAAGACGCAATAAGTGAAAGTTTCTACCAGCTAAAATACATGCAAATTTCATCTTCCTCCCGCCCCCTCATCCATCTTTCCTACTCCATCTATAGCCCTCATCCTCTAGAGCCACCTTCCTTTTCCCCATCTAACTTCTTCCTCACACAGCTTTCTTTTATATTCCTTTGTCCTTTTTTTTAAGCTCAGCTCCAAAATACATCCGGCCCTATATGTCCTGCTTTGAAACGTGCGCATTATATATGTGATGACTGTCTGTGCACATGTTTGTAGTTTTGAACAATGCACTTCAAGGATGTATAAGAAACGAAAATAATAATTAAATACGGCTGTATAAATTGAAAAATAGTCTCTGCTGCTCAAAGTCACTTTCCCCATTGCAGAAGGCAAACAGTTTGAATACACTGTCTATAATATGTAAGTTTCACATGACGAAAGATATTAACTGCAAGCTCTGTTGATGCCAGTCTTTTTGTACACGTGTAAGTGTAGATCCACTAAAACAATACTCAGGATCACATCAATTAATACAAAAATCATAGACTACTCATAGAGGTGCAGTGATAAGGTGCAGACTGGTTTTCCAGTGAAAGATCTGGAAATGGCTCAAGGCCCCTTTGTTTATTCTCTTTCAGTCTATGAACCACAATTCTGGCAAAGTCCTCTCCTTTGCAAGTATCAATCAGCTGTCTGACTTTGGCAGTCCTTGTTGGTTTGGCGGTGATAAGTTCATAGTCCTCCTTCATTAAAAGTGACTTTGATAGAAGTGCATCCAAGCACTGGTTAAGACAGGCCTCGGTCATTTGAGACACTATATCTTCTCTCTTCATTTCCAACCAGTGATAAGCTGTGCCGTAGTGTACCGTCTCAGTCAAAAAATCTAAAAAATAAATAACAGTGAGACAATAATGGAAAATGAATAGTATAGCAGCAATTAAAAAAAGCATTTAAAAAAATGTTGGAACAGCAACATCAAGCTTTAAAATTTCCTGTATAGCATATACAACAAATTAAATCATTTCCAGTGACCTATTCAGTGTCAACAGGCGAAGTACAGATAAACTAAAGAACGAGAAATGTCACACTTAAACAAAAAACATGTGTCTATCATTGCTTCTTGAACTTAGCAGAAAAGGAATGAGAGCTGCCTCGTGCTACCACTGTTGGCACCTCTGCTCAGCTAATCAAGGCTGGTGAAGGCCTCCTTATATAAAAGGAGTGATTCAGCCTCTTTACCAAGGTTAAAAACCTTGCCAACAGCAAGGCATGTTTGTTCCTTAAGAAACTGGGAGGTCACCAACAGCACCAAGAACAAAATAGTCAAAAAGCCTATAGGTCTGGCTTTAATGGATTCATACTGGTGCACTGCTTTCCCCGCACCCATACCCTTCCCCTGTGCTTACAAAGGCAAACTCTTCTCCTTGTGCTTACACCAACAAACCCCTTCCACTGCTCTCTCAGAGTCTCACCCCTCTCCTCGCTCTCACATTAGCCTATCACTCATCCTGCACTCACGCTTCACCGTCAATCACACATCTCACATTTACTGACAAAAAAATAATCATGAAATTACACCAACATACATTTGACCCTGCACTTAATAGAGCACACATCTTACCCTGCACTGACATAGGCTCTATGCTTCCTCCGCACTTAAATAAACATTTTCACGGTCTCAACATAAAAGTATGAAGCAGCAGTGCTGCAGGCATCATTTGCATCACTCTTTCAAATCAATGAGGCTGGGAGGCTGCTTAAGTCAATGGCATCTCCAGCCCAATTGCAAGACTGAGCTGGGGCGGGGCTGACCAGTCAAAGCAGTGTATGGTGGAGAGGAAGCAAGACAACAGGGCACACGTTGCAAGCTGACAGAGAGCGAAAAGCAATGTGATCTCAAATGGGGTCAGTGGTTGAAAACTGTGTTGAAGGGAGACAGGAATAATTTGGAGGGGTAGATTTTTGAATAAATGAATGCGATAAACTAGGCATCTAAGAAAATCTATTTTACAGTTAATCCGTCTTCTGTGAGGTGCCCGCAGTATGGCACACCGGACCTAGTGTGTTTTACAATGAAATTAAATGGGGATGTGGGATTTTAGTAAGACTCTGATTGATTTTGGGTAAAAACATCAGAGTGGAATGGTTTGGTAAGTGCCATAATGAAGTCAAATAAATCCATTTCAAAAACATTATGAGTTGCCATCAAGTATTTAAGAAGCCAAATCCAGTGAGGAGTTATTCAATGACTGGTTGTGCATTTTCCATATTAACGCCTTGAGCGCTATGCACATGATCTCCAGTCGTTGTGTGCTGCTCAGATCCCCCATCACACTTCCTGGACGGAAGGGTAGACCTTCCTGCATTTGCAGGATTAAGGGAATGGCTTCCTGGTGTCCCTGGGAGCATGGAGAGGACTGAACACAGCTCCATTCTGTTCGCCACTCTCCCACTAATGTTCCAAAAGAGAGATATTTTTGGAATGCTGAGATACTCTGCTGTTCATCAATATCTCCTTTTCACTGCAAAGCACCAGGCGATCACAGTGGGTAATATAGCACATTACTCTGCATGCTTTCACATCGCGTTCCTTTACAACGCGGTTGTTACAACAACCGCGTTGTTAGAACTCGATACCTTTACATAGCAAGTCATTAGATCAACTTGCTGTAGGTGGAGCGCTGGACTTGGGAATAGTATAATTTACTATTCCAACTCCAGCCTGCGCAGGGAAGGTGTTGGAATAGTAAATTATACTATTACTAAAGTTAGAGCGCCCCCTACAGCAAGTCGATCTAAAGGCATCGCGTTCTAACAACGCGGTCGTTGTAACAACCACGTTCTAAAGGAACTGCAATGTGATGACTGCGGTGTAAATGCGGTCTCCCTCACCAGCCGCTTTCACTAGACAACAGGGATTATTTTTTCCAGGGGCAGTGGTCTGTTGGTCAAGGGCCTGGGCTCCCCCAACCCCTCAGACTTTGTCTTGAATAGGACCATGCCATCCCCCAACTAGGACTAGTTTTAGGATTAACATTTGTTCCCCGGGTGCATTCAGATTTGGTCAAATGGAAGCTATGGAACACTTTCGGAAAATACAGCTAAGAGCATTTTTTAAAGATAAAGAAGAGACCACAAGACGAGAACCCTCAGGTCTGCGGAATAAATCTAACTTTTGTCCACCAATTTACAGCTATCCCAATGAGGTGACATCATTCGAGCAATCTGATTGGCTGCCAACACTTCAAACCAGGAAGTGTTGGCCGCCATCTCCATCCCAGATAAAACATTACAAAAAAATAAGGAAAGGAAGCAGGGTAGAAATAGCCTGACACCTTAGGTTCACAGAGAACCCCTGCAGGGTCCAAAACCCCCCCTTTTTTCTAAATTGAGAAAAAAAGCATGGGCTTCCGTGCTTCATTAATTATGAGACCCTGGTGGGCCAGGTCCGGGGCATTTTTTAAATAAAGGAGGGGACGGCAAGGCACCCCTCCTGGGGCTTATTATGCCCCAGAGACCACCACCTCCCCAGAGCCAAGTTAATTTATTTTTACATGGGAAGGGAGCTGAGCATCCCCACTCCCTCCAGGGGCTGTTCTCGGGCAAGTGACGGCCCTACAATAAGGAAGAAGGGGACCGCGCAGCACCCCTCTTAGAGCAATAGATGGCCCTAGGGATCGCCACCCTTCAGGCCCGATCCTGCTATGGTTTGTCAGGAGCCTTGCCTCTCCCGCCAAGCCATAGCAAACTGGGCTCTACTTCTAGCAAGCGAGGGCATAACAAATCCTTTGAAACAGAGGGAGCAACATGTTCAGCAGCTCTCTTTGTGTAAAAGCAATGCTGGCTTCCGCAGGAGGCAGGGAGCCGGCAGGGGACCGCAGGGGCTTCGAGGCTCCCCCCACGGTTCCCAACAGATGTATATGGGTGCCCTGGGGGCACCCCCAGTAGAGGCCGGGCCCGGGGGATGGGGTTTACGAGGCCAAATCGGTCACTCTCCACCACTGAAAAAAGGCCTCGCCTCAGGGAATGGTGTCCCCAGGGCAGAAAATGGCCAGTGAAGGGGTTGGGGAAACACAACCACTCTGCAAACATGAAACTGGCGTACCCCCGCACACTCTAGAAAATATATGTAGTCAATATCAGTGCTGACTTTTAGAAAGCGAGGACAAAGCTCATAAAAATAGAACAGTAATAATTTAATGTCTTTTCAAGTCCCTCGTAGGTAGGTGGTGTCTTTAATATTCATACAAAAGAACCAACCGACACGTGTTTCGTCGCGTGTGGGACAATCCTTGGCCACACAAAGGCTGGAAATCTTGCGAGCTGCTGTGGCTGTGGTTTGGTAGGTTTAGATTCGGCTGGAAGCCCCTTCCAAGGCCATGAAAGGAGCAAAAGGCAGATTGGGGTTGACAGGTGGCCATGGAAAGGCCCATGAATCTTTCCATAGCCATGCTGTCCTCAATACACTACAGTGCTGAATCAAAGGGCATATCCATCAGTGATGTTTGGACATCCCCAGAAAAAGTCAAACATCAATTCTCCCTTTTACGATACTTGCAAGCATGTATACATAAACAGATATCCACACCAGTCATGTACAGTCATCAACTGCTCAACAAGGTAACACACAGACTCAAGATATCAAGGCACTTACGAAAATATTTAATACAAATCCCACAATAATATAATAAAAAAATACAGTTGAAAAATTTTCCTAAAATGCATACAATATACCTTAGAGAACAGAATGTTTTTACACTTTTACAAATTAACAACATTTCAACAACCCCTGGAAAGGAATATAATGAGACACTCACATTTGTCATTTAGATGTTAATTTGCAACCATAGAAAGCACAATACAGAGAAGTTAATTCTCTGTCTTTAAATCTTTACTGTCTTTAACAAATTTAACAGAAATCCCAGCGTCAGCGCGTTTCGGTGGAGTAAATCAATCTGACCACCTTCATCAGGAGAAACATGTAATTCACTCTTCTCCTTTCTGTTTTAAAAAAAAAAACTTTTTTAAAAAACCTATTATATAAAAGAAATGACAGAATTTTTCCTTACATAATGGAAAGCCTATTATATTACAATAATCCAATTCTCTACATTCAGTTTGTGTCTACCAATATCATTGCATGAGTTTTTAAATCCAAAATATATTACTTACATAGCACAGTTTTGTACAAAAAAACTATCTATAAGTGCTCCAACATCCCTCAGTGAGTTTACCACCACTCATGCCTCCATACCGCTTCCATCACCAGGTGCAGCCTCAGGTCTATTCATGCTCTTGTGCACTATTTTAGATGCAGCTTGCCGGTGCAGATGCACTCAGTAACAAGCTGTATTTAATTATGCCAATTATTCATGGATGACTTTCCGTATCTAAAAAAAAGGAGGTATAAATATCCTCATCATGCATCCTTATTCGCAAGTACAGGCCTTTTATTTACCCATGTAACTGTAGACTACATACCTATTCGACACCACTGTGTCCCTCTAGAATTTAATCAAAAAGATGCTCCAGTCCAGGGTCAGCAATCCATCTCCGTCTGCCAACTCTTTTATAAAAAAATGTATATATATATAAGAAGGGGGAGTTTGGAAATTCATAAAAACACCCCTGATATTCACATCAGTGCCACCATCTTGTATGGAACAGCCTAGTTATAGGGCCCCCCCAAATTGCTGTTCTGTACCTGCTTTTTATCTAAGACAAAAATGAGGGATGCCTTTTTAATGATACCTTTCTCTAAAAATCAATTTATCAATTTATTAACCACATGTAATTTCACTGTAGTTATAATACATGCCGAAAGACAGGGAAGTATGGGATGTCACTTAATTCCAGTTTTTTACTTGTCTCTAACTTACAATATTGTGTCCCCCTCAAATCCATTTCCTCACCTTCAATTTAAATTACCATCTCTACCCTGGGTTTGTGGTATCATTCGGTTGTTAGTGTCATCTGGTATAATCATAGCTATATTATAGAAAGCATGGGGAAACACAAATCATATTGTTTGGCTGTCCCCTTATGTCTTATTGTGACTCCCAGTCGCCCTCAATTGGATTCCCTCGCCTAGTTTACTGTGTTTGTTCACTCGGTTCAAGTTGATGACTGTACATGACTGGTGTGAATATCTGTTTATGTATACATGCTTGGAAGTATCTTAAAAGGGAGAATTTATTTTTTACTTTTAAGTCTGTTGGGGCTCTGTCCCTTTTAAGTAGGGGAGCCTCTCTCCTTGTTTTTCAACATCCCCAGAAAAGCCGGTAATTCTCAACCAGGCATGGCGCCATAGGGCCACCGTCAATGAAACCCTCATGCCCAGTGAGTCAGTAGTGTCCAGACTACATCGAATGGTGAACTTGGCTGAATCCCTCCCATCGTCAGCAGCCTGGGTGAGCACGGCTCGGCTCTCCTCCGGAACTGTTGGCAACCGTATAACACAGACCGTGGAAATAGAGCCCCAAAAGTCATGTGGTGTTCACAAACTGCAATGCCAGGCTGGTGAAAGAAAACATTTTGTTGCCTAAGTTGTCTAGCCTCTTGGATTCCCGATCCAGTGGTGCGGTCGGGAATGCACCAGGATTTATATGGGAAGTGGAGGCTGGGACCACCAAGCTCTCCGGGGTAGGGTGTTCTGCGAGGAATTTGGGACCCCCTGGAGTGGGCCAGTGGGCTATTGTCCTGTTCACAGTAGGCCCTTTGTTGGGCTTGAACCAGGTCCAAATCACAATATCAGTAGGTGCTTCATTAAACAGGAGCAGGTCTGAAGAGGACACTCCTGGCTTAAGCACTTCCATATAAACATTAGTCTCGACAGTCACCGAGGGCAAGCTTAGGTCCAGGACCTTAACCGCCTTCCTCACCAGCTTTGCAAATGAAGCCCCCTTCTCTATAGCCACGTTGGGAAAAAAAGCATGCCAGTATCTAGAGAAGTATCCAGTCCGCTGATGACTGTCAAATCCTCACACCTGTCTGTGTTAGTATCATAGCTTATAGTCTTCAGGGTCAAGTGACTCATCCCAATCTTACGGGAGTCCTAGCCCATTAGAATAGGGCTCATGCACTGACCTGGAAGGCATGACTTCAGTTGGCACCAGATTAGGTTGACGCCCCTCCAGCTCCACGTTGGAGTCAGGGATATACATGGGGAAGATGTCACTGGCAGACGGCGGGAGCGTCGGCCTCTGGACTGGCGCCAGTGGACATGGCACGACCAACATGGATTTGTATCCATCTGTGGATCCTTGGGAGCCAACTGGTGCTTGGGCTGCTGGTGTGGATCAAGTAGGGGCCGCTCCAAAACAAGTGGGGGTCGAAGACATGCTGGAGGGTAGAAACGCCCACCAAATATGTGGTAAATAGCCTCCTAAAGTTCTTTCAATTGAGATGGAGTGCTCCGGCTACTAGAAAATCAGGGAGATGCAGAGTCAGCCAAGGTGCTAGCTCAACCGTGGAGCCAGGCTTCGAGTGACAATCACAAGTCTCATTGGCCAACAAACAAGGGTAAAATCACACTTTGACCTCTTCTTCTTGTGGTGGGACGTAACTGAGTGACCTGATGACTTCAAGTGCAATGAGGATCTCTGACTCCCCAGCAACTCCAGGGACCTTCCTCCTGATGTCGAGCCACCAGGAGTTTGAGGGATCGCTCCCTCAAGGCTTTCGGGTACATTGCGCGGCAGTCAGAACAAGCCTTCAGGTCATCATCGTACCAGAGGCATAGAAAGTGTGGATCCATCACTGACATCGAGCGGTGACAGGCATTACAGGGCCTGAAGCTAGCCTTCTTTGATGACATTCCTGCCACGACAGGAGGAAAAAAAACTCAAAACACAAAAAAACGTTTGTCACAAATTGACTAAGGGGTAGTCTTCCCACATCTGTGTTGACTGACTGGATTATAAAAAAACAAAGAACTGACGTCAACGCCCTTGGGTAGTGCCGATATAGGTACTGAGCATGTCAATTCTGGTGCAGATGACGCCACATGGAGCTGAACGATGCCACCTACCAGCGCACAGGGTTACTGTTCAGGAACAATTTCCGGATCCAGTCTGATGCCTCGGGATAATTCTAAGGTAAGGAATCTGCGACTAGCAGTCTCTATCAGATGAGTGTAATAACGCTGAGTTTAGTGGCGTTAAGACATACATTGGAGTGCCATATAGTGGAGTAGAGTACATACATTGTTGTACAACTTAATAGTGTTAATTATAGAAGTGCTGACTCTAGTGCCTACAACTCAATACCTACAAACCAGAAGTACTCATCATTGACCCACACCCCAATACATGGAATGACACCTGGTGGCGCCCTGCCCTCGGAAGCCCACACACCCCCACGGACCACGCATGCAACCTTGGACTCATCCTAGACTCCGAGCTCAAAATAGACCGCCAGATCATCTCAGTCAGATCCTCCTGCTTCCACACCCTCCGCCTCCTATGTAAGACCTTCAAATGGATCCCCATTGAGCATACAAAAACTGTCACCCACGCCCTCGTCACCAGCAGACTCGACTATGGCAAAGCACTTTACGCCGAATAAACAAAAAGGAGTCGTTTCTGTCCTGTAACTCCAGTTCTGTAGTAGGGGTATCTTTGTTATAGTCATAATCTAGGGAATAGTCCCGCCCATGTGCGTGGACCCCGGAGCAATCAAAAATAATCTCTTAAAGTGTCGAAAAATGCAGTACTGCACAGACACTTAAGAGAGAAATAAAGACAGATAATGCAGCCTATAAAACCAGGCTACACTGTCCAGTACTTCAACTAGAAATTCCACCCAAAATCCACAAACAGCAAAGCCTGTCCAGATTTCCCTAGCCTCAACAGCAAAACCCCTCTGGAATGATAGAGAGGAAGACCTGGACAGACAAGCCCCATAGGCTGCCATTATGTGGCTCAGAACAGTATACGGTGCCTTTAAGAGAACTTTCCAGAACTTCACAGTATCCCAGAATGCACTGCAGGTCCCTTTAACTTTCAGTTCTTTTTGAAGGCGTAACACGCCAGACCTGTAGCATTCCTTTACATGAATATCTCTCTCCACCGGGGAGGAGGGCGGGCGCTTATGACTATAACAGAGATACCCATACTACAGAACTGGAGTTACAGGACAGAAACTACTCCTTCTGTAGTAGGGGATCTCTGTGTATAGTCATAATCTAGTGAATAGAATGGCAAGCCCATCCCCACACCAAAGCGGCGGTGGCGAAACGAGAAATAACACCACTATTGTGCTAACAGATTTCGCAGCGAAGCCTGCCCAACCTGAGCGTCTGCCCTGGCATCAGTGTCCAGGCAGTAATGCTTAGCAAAGGTATGGACCGACTTCCAAGTGGCGCCTTGCAGATTTCTGCAATTGTGGCAGCTTTGCCCCTGGTGGAATGAGCCTTAGGTTTACCCCCTAAGGTCTTATTAGCCTTTTGGTAACACAGTTGTATGCAGGACACAATCCACCTAGAGATGGACTATTTAGAGGTAGCAAGACCCGTCCTGACTGATCCATTATTGATAAACAATTGGTCTGACCTACGAATATCTTTGGTCTTATCCAGATAAAATTTCAACACCCTCCTAACATCCAGTGAATGCAAAGACTTTTCCGCTGGAGATGAAGGATTCTGAAGAAACGTAGGCAAAGTCATAGTCTGGTTGACATGAAAATCAGAAATAACCTTGGGAAGAAATTTAGGGCGAGTACGCATAACAACCTTAGCAGCATGAAATACAGTATTAGGTTCTTGGCAACACAACGCCTGAATTTCACCCACCGTGCGGGCCGATGTAATGGACACGAGGAACGCCGCCTTCCAGGACAGGTGCTACAACGAAGCCTTATGAATAGGTTCAAAAGGCTCCTTCATCAACCTGGACAGCACCACATTCAATTCCCATGAAGGCGAAGGAAGATTGACAGGAGGGAATACTTTCTTCAAGCCTTCCAAAAAATCCTTGATCACAGGGATCTGGAAGAAGGAAGTCTGTGAAGGGCAGTCAATGCAGCGAGATGAACCTTAATGGAGTGAACATTAAGGCCAGACTGCGCCAAATACAGAAGGTAAGGAAGGATGACATCTTCCTTGCACGTCGTCGGGTCATAGTTCTTGGACTTGCACCAGATACAGAACCTCTTCCACTTGTAAGCATAGGAAGTCCGAGTGGAAGGTCGCTTAGCCTCCTTCAATATGTCCATACAATCTTCGGGTAGATTCAAATGGCCATACTGCACTATCTCAGGAGCCATGCTGCCAAACTCAAAGACAAGAGGTTGGGGTGCAACATCTGCCCCCCGAACTTCGTGAGAAGGTCCGGCCTGCAAGGCAACCGTATGTGAGGAAGGAGAGACCGGTGAAGCAGGTCTGTGAACCACCACTGCCTGGGCCATTCCGGGGCAATCAGGATCATCCGTTCCCTGGACTGGGACAGCTTGATGAGCACTGCCAGAATCAAGAGAATGGGTGGAAAAGCGTACAGAAAGCTGTTCGACCAGTCGATCCATAGAGCATTCCCCAGCGTCCCCTGCTGGTAGTACCTGGAGGCGAAGTCTCGGTGTTAGACCTGACATCATTGGCTTGAGTCTCTCCTCCATTTTTTCTGTTTGCCTCCACTGTTTTTCGATGTTTTGCTGGTATATGCTTTGGGCGCTGTGTCACTGCTGATCAGTGCCACAGCGCAAGTGCTCCCTATGTTAAATTGATGTATCTATTGTATCCATGTTTAGCTTATTTGGTTTACTGTCAGCCCCTAGTCTAGTGCACCAGGAGTGCCGGGGCTTGTAAATACAAATGCCGCTCGTGGGCTTGCAGCACGTGTTGTGCCACCCACAGGAGCGGCCTCGTAAAAGAATGTCTACGGGTCGGTCATTGCGAGACCCACGTGCAGCCTAGTGCTGTCACGCAGGCTGCGCAAGTATACCTACTTGCCAGCCCCTCAAACCTTCCCTTGACTTCATGTTAGTCACCCCTATGGTAGGCCCACGGGCAGGGTGCATTGTAAGTATAAGGTAGGACACGCCTGACCAAGTTGGCATGTCCTAATAGTGAATTACAGCCATCTTCGTTCTTCACTATTGCGAGGTAGCCTGCTCTCCATTAGTTAGAATGGGCCGCCGGGATTATTAATGCTATGATCCTAGCTGGCTCAGGGAGCGTGGTGCAATGTCGAGTTTGGTATCCCTGAACTCGGGGTTTAATTACGCATCCGTTGGTGTGGATGGTTTTTGGACTCTGGGTTCGAAAATAGCACTTTTAGAAAGTGTCTATTTTCTTGTCTAACCATATCTGGTTTCTGCTGGTCTTGCGTGTGTGTGACAGGAGCTGGGTAGCTCCACAGGTCTGGATGAGTCAGTGTGGGATGAGTGGGACATTTGCGTTGAGAGTAGGGGGAGAGTAGTTGCTGATAGCCTGCCCTGCCTGATACAATGCTGGCTCCACCTCCTGCCAAGCGGCTGATGGCTCTGTGCCTGCCATGGACGATCCTAGCCCCACCTCCTGCCAGGAGGCCGATAGCTCTGCTCCTGCCAGTGTCAATGCTGGCTCCACCTCCTGCTGGGCGTCTGAGGACCCAGCCCTGCTCAGTGAATAAGCCAGGTGCTTCTGCCTGGCTCCACCCACAACAGACCCAGGATGTTGGGAAAGTCCCCTGCATGGACAAAGGGATCAAAGCCGAAAAGGGGTATAAGAGAAGGACCCCTGAACTACGAAGGCAGATCACTTCTGACAAGGAACCCTGTAACCAAAGACAAGAGGCCTGCTGATCTGAGGACTTGCCTACCCCTTCTGCCAGTGTGCTGTTTGTAGGGGGAATCCTGTAGTGCTTCTTTATTTTTGCCAAGGAACCAGGAGAGAGGAACTGTGTGTGTACTCTCACGCTTGCTAAGAAAATCTCCAAGGACTGGAAGAGTGCCAGTCTCCTGCTGAAGTCACAGGGCTAAAGGACTTCATCTGCTTAAAGTGCTGTTTGCTGGAACCTGTGAATCCAGCACCTCTGAAAGAGCCGGCAACCTCGACGCCGACGGACGTCGCCGAATCCAGCTCGACATAGTGGGTAACGGCCCCAGTGTCCCGCTTCCTCGACGACCGGCCGCCGGGCCCGACCGATGCCAGCAGCAACGCCAGTGAGTGGGAGTACGGCTCCAGCTCCAAGGGACCTCGTGTCCGCACCGCTGCTGATCGCATCGCCCTCGTGCCCTCTCGACGCCGTGAGCGCTGCTCACTCTGTGCAACCGCATCATCGACAACGACGCCTGCTGAGGCCTGATCGACACCGAAGACGCGACGCCGGATTGCTCGACGCCGCTGATCATCGTGTGCTTCATTTTCCAAAGGTACTGTGTTGTTGGGGGTCCGTGTGACTCCGGGCTCGACGTAGCGCCCCTCGCGGTCGACGCCGAACCTTTGGATTAACTTTGCCTCGACGTTGTGTAGCCCCCGTGTGGGTTACCCTGTTGCTAAGAACTGTGTTTCCAAGAAGAAGATTTGCTTTGATACTAAAGACTTTTGTGCTAAAGAAGAAACTACCTTTGAACTATCCTTTTTCCCTTCCCCGAGTATTTATTAAGATTGTGTACATTTTTGTCGTTCTTTGGTCTTGTGCTAAGCCTTATATAAAAATACTTATTTTTATAATACTCCTGTGTCGTGTCCATTTGTAGTGTATTCACTTTATTACTGTATGTGGTCATAAATGCTTAACGCACAGCCTCTGAGATAAGCCTATCTGCTCTACCAAGCTACCGAGGGGGTGAGCAGGGGTTATCAAAGGGTGTGATCCCCTTGCTCTGACTAGAAAAGGTGTGTCCCTATTTGTCAGAAGTGTATACCTCTGCCAACTAGAGACAGCCGGTTCTAACATTGGATGCAGCGGTGAGGATTTGGACCTTGCATTTATGACTCATGTGCAGTGATTAGTGAACGCTACGTAGTGAAAGCAGACCATAGCGCAGTCACAATCTAATTGGGAAGGATCCTATTTTTGGTTCTCCGCTTTTCTGAAACTTGATTTTTTGAACACTGCCAGTTTTGACCATGAGTGACACCGGAGTCACTACCCCTGTTGTTGTTGTTGAGGAGGAATTCGACAGAGCGAAGTTAAACGACTACAGATTGGAGGAGTTGAAATCCTTTTGCAAGAAGTTTAAAGTTCCTACCAAAGGTCTCAAGGCTAAGGAAACCTATCTCAAAGCATTGCAGGCCTGGTTGGAAGCCAGAGATCCCACTGATCCGGTGGTGGTACCGCCAGTGGAAGGGGATGAGTAGGCGCCAGCGAATGGGCCTGAGTCCTCTCCCGGAAGCAGTGTTTCCTCCAAAGGTCTTTCCCCTGAAGAACGAGAAGAAAGGGCGAAGGAGCGAGCATACAACATGGAAATGGCAAGGCTAAAGATAAATGGGCAGCTGGAGTTAGAAAATGCAAGAGGTAGAAGAGAAGCTGATTTGGAGACCAAAAGGTTAGATTTTGAAAGAGAGAAGTTTGCTTTGGAGCGTGATACCAAGTTGAGGGAGTTGGACATCCAATCTAAGAAGTTAGAATTGAATCCCTCTGGTGGCAGCATTCCATCTGGGCCTGCAGAAAGTAAGTTTTACTTTCCCAAAGATGTGATAAAAGATTATCATAGGAACGAAGATATTGGTCAGTGGTTTAAAGCATATGAGTTAGCATTGTTGGCCCACCAGGTCCCTGAGAAGAATTGGGGAGTGGGGTTGCTTTGTGAATGAGGGGAGAGATACCCTGTTAGACATGCCTGTTGCGGATAGGATGTCGTATACTCATATGAAAGATGCTTTAATGTTGCGGTATGGCCTAACCCCCGAGAAGTACAGACAAGCTTTTAGAGAATGTAAGAAGTTGCCTGGTACGACGTGGGTTGAATATGTGTCTTATTTTTGCAGAGCCATGGATGGTTGGGTAAAGGGCAGCAAAGTGGAAAGTTATGAAGCTCTTTATGATTTGTTTGCTTGGGAGCATTTGTCTAATAACTGTTTTCCAGAGCTGCGCCAGCACCTGATTGATAGCAAGATATTTAACCCTAGAAAACTTGCTGAGGAGGCGGACCGCTGGGTCAGTACCAGGGTCCACAAGGGTCCAGTGGGAGACTCAGCCAAAGGTGGGCAGGGTCCCCAGCAGAAGAGTGGGGGGGACAAGGGTAAGCAGAAGGAGTCTCAGAAAGGGCCCCAAAGTAATCCCCAAGGGAACCAAGGGAAAGGTTCCCAGCTCCCCCTGAGAAGAAGCCAGGGGCCCCGACGGGTAAACCTGTTCATAGGGGCCCCCTAACCTGCTACGGTTGTGGGCAGGTGGGACACCGGTTTTATGACCCCCAGTGTCCCAAAAAGGATTCGAATGCACCGCCGCGTGCACCCCCCCCCACCCCCGTCAGTTGGCGAGTGTAGCCCTGGGAGGGGAGGAGATGGTTGTCCATGGTGGGAGGGGTCCCGCAGAGATGTCCCTGGTCTCGCTAGGAGACATGCAAATGGTCCCTCCACCCCCTCTGCCTAGCAACACTAGTAAATATAGGCAGTGGGTGGCCATTAATGGCCATAGAGTGGAAGCTCTCAGAGACACCGGAGCGAGTGTGGCAGCTGTCAAGTGTCACTTGGTGTCCAGAGAGCAGGTGGTTCCCCACGCATTCTACCCCGTGATAGCTGCCGACAACTCCCAGAAAGAGTGTGAGGTAGCTCAGGTTTCCTTTGAATGGGGGGGAGTTTCAGGTACTCTTCAGGTTGCTGTGAGGCCCGCCATGCCTGCCGATTGTCTCCTGGGCAATGATTTAGAAGACTCCCCTTGGGCGAAGGTGGAGAGAGAGGCGCACTTGAAAATGTTGGGTGTGCCAGAGTGGGTGTGTGCATCCACTCGTTCGATGACAGCGAGTAAGGGTGTTGATGGGGTCCCGGAGCCTGAAAGTACGGCCCAGGACCCAGCTGTGAAGAGAAGAGGCAGGAGGCGCGGGAAACCGGCCCCCGTAGTTCCCGTGGTCCAGGAGGAGGTAGACCCTGAGGGGGATGCCCTGGAGCCCACAGGGGAACAAATTGCCGAACTGGGAGACCTGCCCGAGCTGACCCATTGGCAGCAGGATGGTGGTCCCTCCAGGGAGGAATTCTGTGCGGAACAGAAGGTGTGCCCTTCTCTTGTGGGCATGAGGCAGCAGGCCTCAGCCCAATCCTCAGGTGATCAGTCAGGGTCACATTTTGTGTACTGGGAGAACGACCTCCTGTATAGCGAGCCTAAGGCTGCTGAGCCTGGGTCAGCCCGTGTTCTGGTGGTAACCCAGCGCTTTAGAGCCTTCCTACTGGGTTTGGCTCATGACGTTCCGTTAGCTGGACATCTGGGGCAGGACAAGACCTATAACAGGCTTGTCACCCATTTTTATTGGCCTCAGATGCGAAGGGATGTAGACATCCATTGCAAGACTTGTCACACTTGCCAGGCAAGTGGGAAAAGCGGAAGGAAGCAGAAGGCTCCCCTCCAACCTTTTCCAGTGGTCAGTACCCCCTTTGACCGGGTGGGTATCGACATTGTTGGGCCCCTGGACCCCAAGACAGCCCTGGGCAACAGGGTCATCCTGGTCTTGGTGGACCATGCCACGCGGTACCCGGAAGCCATCCCTCTCAGAACAGTGACGGCCCCCGTGGTGGGACGGGCACTGATGGGTGTTTTCTCCCGGATGGGGTTCCCCAGAGAGGTGGTGTCAGACCGAGGCACCAACTTCATTTCGAACTATATGAAGTCTCTGTGGAAGGAGTGTGGGGTAACCTACAAGTTCACCACTCCTTACCACCCTCAAAGGACATGGGCTGGTTGAGAGATTCAACCGGACCCTTAAAGGCATGATCATGGGTCTTGAAGAACCAATGAGGCGGAAATGGGACGTCCTCTTGCCATGCCTGTTGTTTGCTTACCGAGAGGTGCCGCAGAAGTCTCTAGGGTTCAGCCCCTTTGAGCTTTTGTACGGTCACCCGGTAAGAGGGCCTTTGAGTCTGGTCAAGGAAGGCTGGGAGCAATCTCCCAGGAAACCTCCCCAGGATGTATACAGCTACATGCTGGCCTTTCGGAACCAGACTCGGTGCTTCAGAGAACTTGCGCAGGCAAATCTGGAGGCCAGCCAGGAGGAGATGAAGCGTTGGTACGACCGGAATGCCACTCTGGTAGAGCTTCAGCCTGGTCAAGAAGTGTGGGTCATGTCCCCTGTGGAACCTTGTGCGCTCAAGGACAGGTGGACTGGACCGTTTCCCCACTTAGAAAGGTCCAAAATGGGCATGCTCCTAGCTACAGATGCTGGAATGGAGGAGGAGAGTGAGCCTCTTCCTGACCTCCTGTGTGCTAAAGAGCAAGACGGGTCAGTGGATGGTGTGGTCCTCTCTGACACACTGACCCTTGAGCAGAAACAGGATTGTCGCCACCTGTTGGGACAATTCCCGGATCTGTTTTCCTTGGTTCCGGGTGTCACTCATTGGTGTGTCCATGACGTTGACACCGGAGACAGCCCTCCTGTGAAGCACACGGCTTACAGGTGACTGACAAGGTCCGAGCTTACATTAAGGAGGAGGTCTCCAAAATGTTTGCGTTAGGGGTGGTTGAGTCCTCTAGCAGTCCTTGGGCCAGCCCAGTGGTCTTGGTCCCGAAGGCTGCAGCGCCTGGTGCTTCACCAGAACTCCGGTTCTGCGTGGATTACCGAGGACTCAATTCGGTCACGAAGACTGACGCGCACCCCATCCCCAGAGCTGATGAGCTCATCGATCGGTTGGGGGCTGCCCGGTACCTTAGTACGTTTGATCTAACGTCTGGGTACTGGCAGATCGCCTTGACTGATGGGGCAAAGGAGAATTCTCCACACCAGATGGGCTATACCAGTTCCGGGTGATGCCCTTTGGGATGAAGAATGCCCCTGCCACCTTCCAGAGGTTGGTCAACCAGGTCTTGGCTGGACTGGAGGATTTCAGTGCCGCCTACCTGGACGACATCGCAGTGTTCAGCGCCAGCTGGGAGGAACACTTGCGCCACCTCCAAGAAGTGTTGTTGGCCCTGCGCGGAGCAGGCCTCACAATCAAAGCCAGTAAGTGCCAGATTGGGCAGGGTTCTGTGGTGTACTTGGGGCACCAAGTAGGGAGCGGCAAGGTTGCCCCCCTGCAACCCAAGATTGATACCATCCTGGCTTGGGCGCCGCCCAAAACCCAAACGCAGGTGAGAGCCTTCTTAGGACTCACGGGTTATTACAGGAGGTTTGTCAAGGATTATGGTAACATTGTGCACCCCTTGACTTCGCTGACTTCCAGGAAGCAGCCACGAAACGTGATCTGGACTAATGCCTGTCAAACGGCCTTCGACACCCTGAAAACTGCAATGTGCACAGCACCTATACTCCAGGCACCCGACTTCTCGAAAGAATTTATTGTCCAGACGGACGCTTCAGAGCATGGCGTGGGGGCTGTTCTAGCTCAGGTGAATGAAGAGGGCCGAGACTTGCCTGTAGCCTTCATCAGTAGGAGGTTACTTCCCAGGGAAACGAGGTGGAGTGCGATAGAGAGAGAAGCATTTGCATCATCGACAACGACGCCTGCTGAGGCCTGATCGACACCGAAGACGCGACGCCGGATTGCTCGACGCCGCTGATCATCGTGTGCTTCATTTTCCAAAGGTACTGTGTTGTTGGGGGTCCGTGTTACTCCGGGCTCGACGTAGCGCCCCTCGCGGTCGACGCCGAACCTTTGGATTAACTTTGCCTCGACGTCGTGTAGCCCCCGTGTGGGTTACCCTGTTGCTAAGAACTGTGTTTCCAAGAAGAAGATTTGCTTTGATACTAAAGACTTTTGTGCTAAAGAAGAAACTACCTTTGAACTATCCTTTTTCCCTTCCCCGAGTATTTATTAAGATTGTGTACATTTTTGTCGTTCTTTGGTCTTGTGCTAAGCCTTATATAAAAATACTTATTTTTATAATACTACTGTGTCGTGTCCATTTGTAGTGTATTCACTTTATTACTGTATGTGGTCATAAATGCTTAACGCACAGCCTCTGAGATAAGCCTATCTGCTCTGCCAAGCTACCGAGGGGGTGAGCAGGGGTTATCAAAGGGTGTGATCCCCTTGCCCTGACTAGAAAAGGTGTGTCCCTATTTGTCAGAAGTGTATACCTCTGCCAACTAGAGACAGCCGGTTCTAACACTCGGCATTTGCTGTTTTCGGCGGTGGCAAACAGATCTATGTCTGGAGTCCCCCACCTTGCGAAGACTTCTCCTAGTACTTCATCGTTTATGACCCATTCGTGGTTTTCCTGAATCAGTCTGCTCAGTGCGTCCGCCTGAACATTCTGCACACCTGGTAGATGGGTAGCCGTTATCGTCAGTCCCCTGGCCAGAAGCCATCGCCAGATCGCCTGCTCCTCCTGCGACAGAGTGCGTGATCTCGAGCCCCCCTGCTTGTTGAGGTAATACATTGTGGTCGTATTGTCCGTCTGTACAAGCAGAGAGTTGGACCGTAAGGACGGATGAAAGGCCTTCAGCGCCAAGTGAACCGCTCCGAGTTCCAGGAAATTGATGTGATACGTGGACTCCGTCGGGGACCACGTTCCTTGAATCTGTAAGTCTCCGGAATGCGAGCCCCCAGCCGTGGAGAGAAGCATCCGTCACGATAGTCTGAGTGGGAATGTCCTTGTGGAAGGGAACCCCTCTGAGGAGATTCTCCGCTGAACACCACCACTTCAGAGACTGAAGCGCATGCAGCAACAGTCTTATCTTGTCGTCCCAAGATCCTTTCCTCTGATCCCACTGATCCTCCAAGCACTCCTGCAACGGTCTCATGTGCAGTCGTGCGTGTGGCGTGAGGAAGATACAAGAAGCCATCGATCCCAGTAGAGAAGACACCATCCTCACTGTTGTAGATGGAGTTGTCATAAGAGCCTGAGCCTTCCGGAAAAGTGATAATCGTCGCTCCTCCGAAGGAGACACGCTTGCCGACAGCGTATTGATGGTGGCTCCCAAGTACTGAATGCACTGGACCGGAGTCGGGACAGACTTGGACATGTTGATGTGCAACCCCAGCTTGTTCAAGAGAACGCACGTCTTCTGGAAGTGTGCTTGAGCTTCCGAGAAGGAGGAGGTCTTGATCAACCAATCGTCCAGATACGGGTAGACAAACACCTTGTTCTTCCTTAGGTGTGCTGCTACCACTGCCATGCACTTCGAGAATGTTCTGGGCACAGACTTCAGTCCGAATGGCAGTACTGTGTACTGATAATGATTGGTGCCGACTTGGAATCGCAGGAACTTCCTGGGTTTGTGTGCAATGGGCACATGGAAGTACGCATCCTGTAGGTCTATTGCACATAGCCAGTCTCCCTGTTGCAACTGAGGATAAATCTGATGCAACAACAGCATGCAAAACTTCTCTCTGCGAATCCCCTTGTTTGCCTGTCGCAAGTCTAGCATGGGCCTGAACTCGTTCTTGTCCTTCTTGCGAACCAGGAAGAACCGAAGTACAGACCTCTTCCTCTTTGAGACAGAGGTACGTCTTCTATCGCCCTTTTCCTTAACAGGATATCAGCCTCCGCCTGGAGCTCGCGCAGTTGAAACTGCGAGCTGACCGGAGGAATCGATGGAGGCGGGCTGGTGAACCGAAGACTATATCCATTGCAAACAATATTCAGCACCCACTTGTCCTGAGTAATTTTTCTCCGCTCTGCCAGAAAAAGTTGAACGCTTCCCCCCACCGGAGCGGGTAACGGATGAAGGGGAAGTAACCGCTCAGGGTCGAGACCCGGCCGGGCCCTTGTTCGCTGTAGAGGACTGCTGTGCCCCTCTACCCTTCTGGCGCTTCTGGAAGGGTCTCCGGAACTGCTGCAGCTATTGCTGCTGCTGCTGTCCCGAAGTCTGCCCTCGTCCTCTTCCCTGTGCACCGAACCGTCTCTGGAATGGGCGGTAGGCTTTCTTTTCTTTGGGCTTCTCCAAGCCCACAGCCGTCAGGGTCTCCGCCTCCGCCTTCATGCGGGCCATCTCATCATCGGCATGTTTGCCGAACAGGGTCTCCCCCCAGAAGGGCAGATTGGCCACCCGCTGCTGGGCCTCCGGCTTGAGTGACGTGAGCCTGAGCCAAGCATGGCGCCGCTGGTTGATCCCATGACAGTACCCATGGGCAGCCAGAAGAGATACATCCGCAGCCGCGCTGATGACCTGGTTTGAAACCAGCATCCCCTCTTTGAGTATCTCCCTCTTATCTCTTGGCAAGAGTTCTGTGAACTGTTGACGGGATTCCCACAGGGCACGGTCATACCGCCCTAGTAACGCTGCATCGCTGGATGCCTTTATGGCCGTGGATGCCGTCCCACAAGCCTTCCTACCAGCCGAGTCGATCCATCGGCTCTCCTTATCGGGCGGCACGGTTGAAGACGGGGAGGTAGAATGCAGCTTCCTGGCCGCCGTCACTATAACAGAGTCCGGAACCGGGTCTATCCGCAGAAAAGCCGGGTCCGAATCCGGGGCCCTGTACTTCTTCAGAAGTCGGGAGGGAGCGGCCTTCGCCACCGCTGGCATGAGGAACAGCTCCTCCGCAGGCTCTACCAAACCAGGTACCAGTGGCAGTAGAGGGCGAGACAAATGCTTCTTGTGAAGCGTCTCAAAGATCACGGACGTTGTAGGTGTTGAAGCCGTCACCGTGATTCCCAATTTCGCTGCCCCCCTCAGGAGAACATCCTGGAACGTGCTGATGTCGTCCACCGGAGACACCATTGTCCCTGGGGATTCCGACAAGGTCGGAGAATAGGTCCTGGTCCTGGACCTGGAGGAGTCCGTACGGGACCTCGATCCACGCCTCCTATGGTGACGTCTTGACCTGGTGGAGGATCTACGTCGACTCCTCGATCTCCCCCTCCGTCCAGAGCGTGATTGCGACCTCTTTGGCTTCGGTCGATCCGCCGGTTCCACCGGAGCGGGCGACTTAGGTTTGGCCGGGGCCCTCGGCTGAGGGGTCCCCTTGGGAGGAGTCGGAAGTCGGGGCAGTGAGACCGACCTCGGAGGGACCGGAGGCAGCCTGTCTGCTGGCAGCTGAGGTCGAGGCATAGGTTGAGGAAGTGGTGGTAGAGGAGGAGGCGTAGGGGCCCTCAGAGGGAGTCCCCTCGGTAATGGAGGCGGGGTGTAACCGGCCTCTGTGAAGGTGTATACACCATGGAGTACACCGACCCCGGTGATCCGCCTTCCTTTCCAGCCTGGGACATTGGCAAACCTCCCATGGCGCCAGATCTCCTTCCCCCGTCTCTTCGGCGTCGAAGAACGGCGACCGGACGGCGAGCGTCGGTCCTTCGACGGCAAGCGTCTTTTCCTCGACGACAACCGTTTATCCCTCGACGGCGAATGCCTTTGCCTCGACGTAGACCTCGTTCGCCTCAACGGCGACCTCCTTCGCCTCGACGGCGACTTCCTGCGCCTCGACGGCGACCTCCTTCGCCTCTACGCCGATCTGTGCCTTGACGGCGAACTTCTCTTCGACGACGAAGATCCCCTCGACGACGATCTTCTCCTTTTCACCCACGGCGAACGGCTGTGTCGCCTCGACGGTGAGCGCCGACGCTGGGCCTTTCGACGGCGATCACTCGACGTTGACTCCGTCTCCGATGACGACGAAATCGTCACAGGGACCTCGACGGCGGTCTGTTCAGTTCCTTCGACGTCGACGTCTCTTCGACCCAGAGCCCTGGGGAGACGGGGAACAGACTGTAGTCATCCCTCTCGACGTCGTAGACAGTGCAATCGACCCAGACGGAGAATGGTGACGCTTCCTGGTCTTCCTGCCCCTGGGGAGCCCCCCAGAGGCCTCAGCACGGGCAGAGGAAGCCCCTCCAGACCCAACTTGCGCCTTCAGCCTTCTTTCCTCAAGGCCCTGAAGCCTGATCTTCTTTCTGTCCTTCAGGGTCCTGCCAGAGAAGCCCTGACGAATCACACACTCCTCTGGGACATGGGAAGAAGGAAGGCAGAGGATACACACCTCATGTGGATCCGATTTGGCCTTCTTCCTGGAGCACTCTGGACATTTGTCGAATAATGCAGGCATAATGACAATCAAAGAGTGCACCAAAGGATTAACGGGAAGAAAGCACCAAAGTACTTTAGAAAAGCACTCCAACTTGACAAAAAAGTGAAAAAATCACCAATAAACCCTTGAAAAGGGAGAGCTCAATGCTCCAGGGTTCTGCTTGCAGGAGCCAGAAAAAAGAACTGAAAGTAAAAGGGACCTGCAGTGCATTCTGGGATACTGTGAAGTTCTGGAAAGTTCTCTTAAAGGCACAGTATCTTGTTCTGAGCCACATAATGGCAGCCTATGGGGATTGTCTGTCCAGGTCTTCCTCTCTATCATTCCAGAGGGGTTTTGCTGTTGAGGCAAGGGAAATCTGGACAGGCTTTGCTGTTTGTGGATTTTTGGTGGAATTTCTAATTGAAGTACTGGACAGTGTAGCCTGGTTTTATAGGCTGCATTATCTGTCTTTAATTCTCTCTTAAGTATCTGTGCAGTACTGCATTTTTCGACACTTTAAGAGATTATTTTTGATTGCTCCGGGGTCCACGCACATGGCCGGGACTATTCCCTAGATTATGACTATACACAGAGATTCCCTACTACAGAAACTCACCCGCAAGCTACAAAACATCCAGAACGCCGCTGCAAGACTAGTCCTCAACCTACCAAGACACTTCCCCATCTCCCAGCACCTGGGCACACTCCACTGGCTCCCCATCGAGGATAGAATCACCTTCAAGATCCTCACCCATGCACACAAGGCCCTTCACAACACCGGAATAGCATACCTCAACTTCCACGCACCCCAAAGAACCCTACGATCAGCCAAGCACTCCTACGCCGTGGTTCTCTGTGCCAGAAAGACCAGATCGGAAAGGTCGCTCCTTCTTCCTGGCGGCCAGAGCCTGGAACGCCCTACCGCTCCACCTCAGACAGACAATATCACTCCCCATTTTCACGAGAAACCTCAAAACTTGGCTCTTCGACAGACCCCCTCCTTATTGGACTGGGACCTGCACCTCCCCTCCTCCCCAGCGCCTTGAGACCCTCACGGGTGACGCACAGTGAGGTGTGGTTTAGTGGAGTGGCACAGGATGTAGTCTTGTAAAGTGAAATAGCATACAGTGGATTGTAGTACAGTCTAGTGGCATAGATTGCTTTTCAGTACAATTGATTGGCATAGAGTGGAGTAGTGGACACTGAATTGGCATACACTCCAGTAATGTACGATGAAGTGGGCCACAGTAGAATTGCATAATGTTGAATAGCGTAAAGTGGAGTAGGGTACAGGATATTGAGCAGACGCCCTCTAAAGTCGGCTGCTCTAGCCGTGAGGCTACATCCTCCCAGTTCTTCTCGCCCTCCTCTTGAATGCAGGCGCACACTGAACGGGAAGCTCTAGCCCACCACACAATATTTAACAGGAAATCTAGACACACTGCTCCTCTGACCGGAGCCTGAGCTTTCCTTAGCGGGGCAGCCTTGCACCTCCTGCGCCGTGCATGCATCCGAAATGTATTGGGCGCTAAACACGCATGTGAGTGGGTCACTGCCCACCCTGCAGAAAGTGTTAAGGAGCCATTCGAACACAGTCAGAACTCTCATAGAAGCAGCTCCTGGTCGCAAGCGTTGGTCTGTGGAGTGGGGGTGAGGAGGGGGGCATTGATTCAAACAATTCAGGTGACTATAAATGAGTGCAGCTCGGGTTTTGCAGGGTTAGTGAGTCACAAATGAATGCCACGCATAAACGTTACTGCCCTCTCTGGTGAAGGTGCTAATCGTCCCTTCATTATGCCTTTGGGCATTAAAAGTGGCTAGTTGACCTTCCTCTTTAGTGTGCTTGGGAGGCATATACACTTGTTAAGTTACCACCTACCCACTCCCTGTGTTAATTTGCCTTTGGTAGGAGCTCATAATTGCATGGTCATTAACAGTAGCTGTCAGTTATACAGACAGGCCCCATATCATATCTTCGTCACTCGTTTAAGACACACATCCTCGATCAAGCCTGGCTCTTGCCCCTACTCTGCACACTTCCAGTGAACTTAGAAGACAGGCAAACAGGGGATCACAACCCTCCGAGCCATCTGATGGGCTCAGTCAGTCTAGGCGCTTGAAGGAGGGTGGGAATGACCAACAGAAAAACTCAAATCTCTCTTAGTTCTAACAAACGTGACTGTTTATCTAACCACAGGCCTCACAGATTTTCAGTAATTGTGAAACTGTGCCTACAAAGACGCGCACACATGTGTATAGGATATATACTTCACTCGTAGACGCGCAATCCCATAAAAGTATTATCGTCTCACCCTCCAAATGAAATATACCACGCTCCCTTTATTTAGTCTAGGTGAGAGTGGGGGTGTAGAGGCCGTAAGCATTGCCCAGTGACCCAGTGCCAAAGGTTAGCAAAACATGGCCACTTACTGGTGAAACGTGGCCAGCAAAGCAGAGGAACACACACTATTAGATTGCGTGTCCAGGCGCTATAGATAGTGGAAGCCTTTTTTCTGCGGAGCCTAACTCAAAGTATGGCTGCCCCAGGGTCACACGATGCGGCAGGGACTGGGCTGCTTACTTGCTCGGATCTCTTGGAGTTGAAAGGTGGCGGTGCATATTTCAGCCACAGCTACATTACAGCTTGTCGAAGGGTTTAAATTGAACTCACAGGGACAGTACCGGAGACGAGGAAAAATCTCACACGCTAAAACTCTGCAAACTACGACGGTGCCCTCCCCGTGCCCAAACAACCAAATGGTGGTTCAGTTTAATGAGGCACAGTCAGGAGTGTAAAGTGAGCATCGCCACTTCTTGCTTCTGAGCCACTGGGCTGTGAGAGTCCACGGGGCCGCCGAGATTGAGGTCCGCTCCAGGGCAGTGGGCACTCGTGCCTGCCTGGATCCTTCTAGGCGAGCACCGCCAGTCTCTCAGCCGGAAGCACTCACAGTATGAATGCACCACCGAGACAAGGACTACTGAGATTACACTGAGATTGAGATGGAATGGAAAAGGGAGAGAGTGCAAGAGAAGGAAAAAGAAAGACACGGAGATGAAGGCGGAGGAGAGAGCTGGAGAAAGAGAAATAAATAAATAAATAGAGGTAAAGCGAAAGAAAGCGAGAGAAAAGCAAATGAAGACGGAAGAAAGAGAGATGGAGAGAGAGAGCGGGAGAGAGATGGCGACAGGAGAGGAATGCGGTAGAGAGCTCAGTAGACAGAGTGAGGTGAATATGGAAAGAAAGAAGACAGAAGAGTCGGGGTGAGAAACAGAACAGCAGAAAGGCAGGAACGAGAGGCGTGTCGGGAGAGACAGACAGCTAGGGGGGAGACAGAGCGTTCAGAGTCGAAACAGGGAGTCAGCGAACATAGAGGAAGAGAGACTGGAATTGAAATACAGTTTGATGGATGGAGTTTGAGAGAAGGACATTGAGGAATGGAGGAGAAGAGGGTGGACTGAAAGAGTGAGAGCTTTGGAGGACAGATTTAGAGAGAGGGCCAAAGAGGTGATGGGGTCAGAAATGGAGAGGCGAAGTGAAACTATGGAAAGAGAAAGAAAGATTTGCTTGAAAGGAGAGAGAATGTGGAGACAGGGATTGGGGATGGGACTGGTGCGATAATGGAGAGGGGCAAGAAAAAAGGGATAGTGGAGTGAGTGAAATAGAACAAATGACTTTTGCTGCTTGAGTAAGCAGCAAGTCTTCAATCTCTTATCTTTATCGGGCCATGTGTTTCTAATTAGCGTAGAGGCCCGCACTGCCTCCAACCTCTTAAAGGAAAATATCTTGACAAAACCAAGATTTTTTTCCTTTGAGAGGTCGGGGGCAGTGCGCTCCTCCACGCTAAACAGAGCTTTATTCATCCGTATAACATTTTACACAGCTTGTTGCCACAACCTAGGGGCCGGCAGCGAACACATCCGTTGTTTTCCCCTCATGCAGCTGGTTGACAGAACCATTCAGCCGACATCCCGGGGTCCGGCGGCACATGGTCAAGAAAATATGCATAAGCAACAGGTTTGTCATTCGTCCCACCCTCCTCCCGCATGTAGTGACTGGATAAACGTAGTGTTTCACGTATTCGCCGCACTAGGCTCCAATCTGACACAGCATGGAGGCCTACTCTATGTATCCCCTGTTAACTGCCCTGTAAACTAAACCCCCAACAGTCCCACTCCCCTCCCTTTACCCATCCCACCATCTTCTTGTGAACACCTGCTCTCCTCTACACCCACCCGTGCGCTCCTATGACCTCATGTAGGTCCACTACTCTGTAGAAGTGACCCAGTTCTCCAATACCATGGCCGCGACGTTTTAGTGTGCCTGAGCCTCCCCCTCCTCCACTTCCACATCCCGCATTCGCAGATACTCCTGATATAGACCCCAAAAAAATTTGGGACGGCTCACAGGGGGAAGGAGTGCGCTATAGCACTCTGTGTGCAGCAGTATAGCATGTTGTGTGCCCATCTTTTCATGGTAGGGAGTGGCCCTCTCATCCAACACATTGCAATTACACGTTTGGCCATCAGCATGCCCATATCTGTCAGTCGTCGCAGGGCTTTCGGGAGGCCCCTGGAGTGGCCCAGTAGTGCCAAAGCCGGATCAGGCGACAAGTCAGTAGCTAATACCAAACTATTTCGGCAAACACATCGTCCCAAAACTTGTGGATTCCGGGGCACCACCAAGCAAGATGCATAAAGTCTGACAGCGGTGCGCTGCACCTATCGCAGGCAGTCGACTGTCTAAGGCCGTACCTATGCAGCCTCTCCGGTGTATAATACACTCGTTGGAGATATTTAAATTGAATCAGCCTGTGCCTGCCGTTCAGTGATATTTTCCTGGTACTTGAACAGCAATATGTCCACATACCGTCATCTATTGTGATCTGGAGATCTCTTTGCCAGTCCATTCTTGCCTTCAAGAGCGACTGCTCCCCATGCTCTCTGTCCATTCTATATAGGTTCGCCACCAGTCTCCTGGGGGAAGATGTTTTAATAACATATGTAAGCTCCAGGATCTCTTGAGGCTCCGCTAAGTCCGGGCCCAAGAGGTCCAACAAGGCACTGCGGACTCTGTGACATTGAAATCGGAGTAGAAGTGAGGCCCCCTCCATGGTCGACACAGCTTGATCACACGTTTTCACTGCGCCCTCTAGAAACAGGGCGCCTGCAGTGTGTATGCCTAGTGCGCGGAGTGCCTTCACCACTCCCCTCTCCGCTATGGGAGACAGCCACGATGTCCATTCTATTGGCATTAGGGGTGAATACAGAAATGCTCTGTCGCGAGCCCGCAGCAGTGCATGCCATGCATGGTTGGTGGTCGTAATCGAGTCTAATATGCCAACTCTGCGGTCTACCGGTTGGAAGACCATAGCAGGGAGAGGTAGGGGGTCCGCAAACAAGCGTTCCAATCTGACATGCGGTATCGCCTCTAGCCCGTGGATCCACGTGTGCAAGTGAGCAGCTTGAGCCACTCTATAGTATCGTTCCATGTCTGGGGCCCCAAGACCCCCTAGGTCGTATGGAAGCATGAGAGTCGTCCATTTCACTCTGGGCTGTTTGCCACCCCAGGCCAATTTGATTAGCAGTTGCGTCAGATTTTGGAAGAAAGCCTTCGAGAGCACTATCAGCAGATTGTTAAATAGAAATAGCAATCTAGGAAGTATCACAATTTTCATGATGGCTACTCTACCCATCAATGACAACGGCAGTTTACACCACACCTCTACTTCATCTTCCAATTTGCTGTGTAAAGCACCGTAGTTTTCACGTATGAGGGTTTCAGAGTCAGTATGCAGCATAACTCCGAGATATCTGACCGGTTCTGTCGTCCACTGTAATGGGTATTCCATGTCGAATTGTGTCGTTTTCGGAGTCAGTGGAAACGCCACAGACTTTGCCCAGTTTATCTTGAGACCTGAGAGGGCTCCAAAGCGCACCACCTCCCTCAGCACCGATGGGAGATTCATGTCCGGGTTTCGAACGTACAGCAAAGTGTCATCCGCGTACGTTGATATGACTATTTTGTACGTTGGTAAGCTAATCCCCTCGTGACTATGATACTCCCTAAGGGTGCAAGCTAGTGGTTCAGCCACCAGCGCGTATAGTTGTGGCGATCGAAAAGGAGTCAGATACTCGATCTCCTATGCGGAGTCTAGCCGTGGGGCGGTGGTACACGGCCCCTATCATATGCAAGAATGGCTCGACCAGACCCATTCTCCGCAATACTCGCACCATGAAAGGCCATTACACTGAGTCAAAGGCCTTTTCCATGACGAGGTAGATGGCTATTGCTTTTGAGTCCTGCCAAACATGCTGCATAGTGCCCAGCACCGTCCTGATGTTATAGGTGAGATTCCTGCTGGGTACGAACCCTGCCTGCTCCGGCGCTACCAACTTCGGGGCAAGCAGTGCCAGTCGCGTCGCCAACACCTTGGCGTAAAGCTTGGCATCCACATTTAATAAGGACAGTGGCCTGTAAGAGCTACATGAGGTTGAGGGCTTGCCAGGTTTGAGGATAGTTACAATCAGTGCTTCTCTCATTGACCGCGGCATATTGCCTTCGACACACACTTCGTCGAACAACGTGGATAAGTGTGGAAGCAGAATGTCCTTGACAGCTTGATAAAAGCCTACAGTGAGCCCCTGGAGCGCTGCCCGTACGCATGCTCGCTAGTGCCTCCGCGATTTCATCCTTATGTATTGGTTGCATCAAGAATTCCCGGTCTGAATCCTTCAGAAAGGGCAGCTGTATATGGCTTAGATAGTCATCTATATCATCTTCCATATTCCCAGTTTTGGCAGTGTAAAGCTCCGAGTAGTATGTTTTAAACTCGTCCACTATCTCGGTCTCCTCTGTAAGGAGTATCCCATCTGCAGTTTCCAGTTCGGATATCACCTGTGAGCGTCTGGAGTTTTTCAAGATCCGGGCCAGGAGGGAACTAGGGCGGTCCCCCTCGCCGTAGGACCGGGCCGTGGCATACTTCCCCATGTGCCGCACCTCCCTATCTGCTTCTTCGTTATAGTCCGCTATGAGAGACTTGATGTCCTCTGCCACGTTGGCGCTAACATCGCTCAGCTGTCGCCTTTCCAGCTCGGTTAATTGCTCTTCTAAGTGTTGTAACCTCTGTTGAATGGACTTGAGGACACTCGAGTGCCTCAACATCGCGATGCCTCGGATGTACACCTTGAATGCCTCCCAGACTGTGTGGAAGCTATCAACCGACCCTATGTTAATGTCAAAGTACCTCTCTATTTCTTCAGCCAACTCCCCCCTAAACTGATCATCTAATAAAGAGTACGGTGGAAAGCACCATGTGAAAGCTGGGATTCTTTTCGCAGGAGTCATTAAAGTCAAGAGAAGTGGCGAATGGTCCGAGAGAGTGCGCGCCAGTACCGTGCAGGAGCTGACGCATCTTGCCACTGTGGAAGTTATTAGCCAGTAATCAATTCTGGTGTGAATGTTGTGATAGGCGGAATAATGGGTGAACCCTCCCCTCCCAGTGTGTCTACTTCTCCACACGTCCACTAGGTCTAGTGTGATGAGTTCCGATTGAACCTTCAGTGCAGCGGCCGAAATCTTGCGCGGCGGGCCAGATGACCTATCCAATTCCGGGTTTAGTACTAGGTTAAGGTCACCTCCCCAGAGCATCTGTGCGTTAGCGCAAGCCCGGCAGTGTTGAGCCAAAGTATCATAAAAGTCCAGGGAGTCATAATTAGGGCCATAAACATTTACCACAATAAGATCGTATCCTTTCCCCTTGCATCTGGATATTAGGTATCTACCGTCTGGGTCTGCTCTCAACAGCGACAAAGACAATTTGGCCTTGGGGTTAACCCATGTCAGCACCCCTCTAGAATGTGTCGTGAATCCTGCCACCGTGATGTTGCCCTCAAGCCCCCTACTACGGAGCATTTTACTTGTAAGTGGTAGGTGTGTTGCCTGAATGAGTGCCAGGTCCACTTCATGACGCTGCAAGTAGTTCTCTACCTTCCTGAGTTTGCAGTGATCATTCAGACCCCTCACATTCCACGTCATTGCTCTGAATGTCCCCGTCTCCCTCTCTATAGTCACCTTGTTTGTTGTAGACATCGTAGCAATGTGACATATCTATGTATGGCATCAGGAAGTGCACGGCTATCGCAGGCAGTGTGAGCAGGCAGAAAGCACAACATTGTACCAAAAACAGTCCTTTGCCCCCCTCCCCCCTCCCACAGCAGACCCACCCCAATTTGGCCTTGCCGGTCCCTAACCCTCCCATCCCAACCCCTTATCTTACCACCAAACATGGTGACTCGAACTTCAAAAAGGCATTGCGCTCAGGGGCCAAGGTCGCCTGACAGTTCATGAACCTCAATATTCTCAGAGTGTTGTGTCAGGCCCCCTCCTCCTTCCGCCATGCACTCCCAGTGTTATGCTCAGAGCATCTGCATACTACCACCAATTGTCATTCAGGGGTGCGCTGTCCCTCCCCTAGCCCCAGAACGGCAGCATACTCCACCCTTATACATCTCAATGAGGCATTATGTATATAAATCCACCTCAGACTAGTACTTCCAGGCTATGACATATGGGTCCTGTACAATTCCCTTGAGACTCATCTTTACTTATCTGCAATGTGTCTGTCAGTTCGTAGAGTGGGACGAGCAGTTATCTCCAACTCTTCAGCCTGACTCGGGGTCACCGCAGCCAGCAAGTGTCCGCAGCTAGCCCAATCTGCCGCAGAAGGCCAAGGCCTTGGTCACTCCTGCTCATCTAAATGACTATTGTCTCCATCCTCCTGACGATCCGCGTTACCATTCCTCTTCTCTCTTGACCAACTCTTCAGTGCCTTCTGCAGTTTGCTAGGGTCCGTAAAAATGTGCGAATGTCCCTGTTTGTTGACACGCAGTTTAGCAGGATACAGCATCGCGTAGTCCAGTCCCAGTTCCCTGAGGCGTTTCTTGTGTGGGGCGAAGTGTTTACGTGCTTCCTGCACTCTAGCCGTGAAGTCCGGGAATATTGATATCGCCGATCCTTCGAATTGTAAATCCGCTTTGGCTCTAGCCAGCCTGAGTGCCGTGTCCCTGTCTCTGTAGTTGAGCAGTTCCGCTATTATTGGGCGGGGGGGCATCCCCGGACGCGGCAGAGGGCCGGGGATCGGTGCGCACGTTCCACCACCAACATCGTCGAGAACACCCCCTCACCCAGGAGGGTAGTGAGCAGCTTCTCAACAAAAAGTTCCATCTTGCCGGTCTGAGTGGACTCCGGAAGGCCTGTTATGTGAAGGTTACAGCGTCGTGACCGCGCCTCCAGGTCCTCCGTCTTGTCCCGGAGGGATCTCATCAGGTTCTCCACTCGTTTGTGGGCCGTGTCCAGCTCTGTCTGCGCCTCTTCGACCTCCGTTATTCTCCTTTCCGCCATGTCGTGCTTCTCTGCGCGTTTGTCTAGGCGTTCGCCCATACGGTCCATCCTATACGTCATGGCGTCCATTTTGGTGCCCAGCGCAGAGATGCTGGATTGCAGGCTCTGTTCCATGGAGCAGAGCATGGTCTTGATGTCTGAGTCGCCGCATGTTCCTCTTCCGGGTGCGCGTCCTCCCTGTGCTGTTTAGGAGGGCTCTGTACCTGCACTCGTCTCTGCGCAAAGGGGAGTCTGCTTTGCGTCTTGTCCCCCTTTCCCATCGTGATGGACCAGCCGATTCCAGAACCCCAGTATTTCGGAGCCGGCCTGCCAGGAAGACCCCTGGAGCGTCTAGACGTCACCTCCGGGAGCTGGATTCCCCGGGTTCAGCCCGGTGTCTAACACAATCCAGTCGGCTAGTCGGTTCCAGCAACGTGCAAAAGGCCAGCACCAGCTCGTCTCTGCTTGTCCAGTTATGGCAGGCAAGGTCTAACCTTCACACCAGGCTAGGCACCGTTAATGCAGTCATCAGCTCTTAAGCCTTGATCCCACGTACACAACGCTGCTGCTCGTGTGAGCAAATGATCATCCCTTCCACTTGTCAATGTGTGCACTGTGAGCGTGTCTGTCTCAAGGAGTTTCCACCACAGATCCTATATCGGCAGCGCAAACCGGACCTCGGCAGGGAGGACCACCTGTGGGGTATTGGGGCTTAGTGGTTAACTCCCCACGTCGTGAACGACCCACCGTAACTAGTATATGTATATATTAGGCCACGCAATGATTCCCAAGGGCCTTCAGGCGTATCTCCGGGCCGGCCACTCTGCTCCCAGCCTCGCCGACGTGCAGTCTCTGTCCCCGCTGGGCCGGTCTCCAAAATGGCGCTTCCCCACGGTGTTGCACTTTCTCTGCCACTCGGGACTTCTAGGGTGTTTACCGGTGCGGTATCTACCCCAGTCGGGACTGCGCCGCTAGCTTCTCACAGCGCGTCCCCGTTGGAGGTGCTCCGAGCCAGACAACGTAGGATCCGCTCCCCGATGCCTGGGGCAGACGCACACCCCGTAGCTGCACGTACGTGTACGTCGCCCGGGTCGATGGGCTGCTGGAGACCGCGGCTTGCGGCCCTCCGTCGCACGATTTTCCTCAGCGCCACGCACACTTCCCCCGATGTCGGGCTTACGCCGCTCCAGGGCCACCAGAGTCCCGACCTCTTCCGACGTCCGGTGATGGGGGTGGGAGGTCAAATCTGCAGCTCTGAGCAAGGATAATTGTTAGTGCCGGTAGAGCTAAGGAATTAGGCGGCCATCGTCCGCCCCCTCCTCCACGCTAATTGGAAACACATGGCCACATAAAGATAAGAAAGTGTTTTGCGACAGACGCAAAGCAGACAAGCCAGTCCGGATTGGCCGGACTAAAAAGCGAAAGGGCGACAACCAAAATACCTCATTTCCAATGGCAGGCCACCGTTTAGCATAAACAGTGACGCAAGCCAATGGAATAGAGGGGCAGGGCTTCGAGTCCCTTTCTGAAAATCCCTCATCCACAAAATCTCTCTCCGAGCGACAGCGTCTTGCGCTGCAACGCTAGGCGAGACCTAAAAAAGGAGATCCTTCCCTTCCAGCTAACTACCGACTTATAGCCCTATTAGATCTTGAGGACAAGGTCTATGCTCTGTGTCTTCTCAAGTCAATAGAAAAATGGGTCATGGAAAATAACATTTTACCATTCTTTCAAACTGAGTTTCGAGCTTCTGCCTCCACAATTGACAACCTCACCGCCCAAGCCATTCTGAGTCAACAATCAGCGACAAAAAATCAGCTCCCCCTCTATTGCTGCTTTATAGACTACAGTGCTGCATTCGATAAAGTGTCTCATAACACTCTGTGGAGGAAATTAGACAAGTGGGGGATCACACGGAGCCTGTTCGGAGCCCTTACCTCCTTGTACAAGAACACATGGGTGCGAGTCAGAACTGGCCCCACAACAGTCTCTGCACAAATTTCAACTCCAGACAGCCTAAAGCGAGGATGTGTTCTTGCTCCCCTTTTGTTTAACCTCTACACTGCTGACCTGGGGAGATTCCTGGAGAATAGCAGACTCCTTCCTCCAAAACGGAAAATCGAATTTGCATATTCTGCAATATGCTGACGATATTGTCATAATGGACCAGGCCAAGTCTGGCCTCCAAAGAGCCCTTGTGTAAGCTCAACGAATACAACACAGCTAATGCTCTTAAAATTAACCAGGAAAAGACCAAGGTTTTGATTTTCGGCCGTTGCAAGAAAAAGAAAATTCTAACGTGGAACATTAGGCCCACAAAGATTAAAACAACATCAAAATACAACTACCTGGGGGTCTGGTTTAGCGAGTCTTCCAGGGCATCAGTCCACTTAGCTGCCCTGAAAAAGAGAGCTGGAGCAACAACATACAGCCTGACTCAACTCAACCACTCCCTGATTAGTCCCTCTGCCGAACCCATACTGAAGGTGATCAAAGCAACCCTTCTTCCTGCCCTTAAGTTATGGGCACCAGGACATTCGTGAAGCATGCTCGGCCAGTCTTGACCGCGCCCAGGTTACCATTTATAAAAAAATCTTCCATCTCCCGAATTATATCCACAGGGCAAAACTACGACTGAAGCCGGGTCTTCAAAGACAATCTATTTCCTGTAAGGCTGACACCCTGAAGTACTACATAAGGGTGCTAAAAGCAGCAGATAATACGCTTAAAGCCCGGTTAGAAGTAACCCTTGCCAGCTCTGGGAACGCACGGAATCGCCAAATTGTAAAAGCCATAAGAACGCTACATATCGACGAAACATCACTAACTGCAGACTCTATTCCATACACAGTCTGGGAAAGGGTTATCAATAAGCAGGCAAGATAAATATTCTTCCAGATGGACATGCGGGTTTTAAAAATGTCAACTATCCTGCTCCTCTTGAACGATTCATACCTCCCCGGGGTACCGCAACCATACCTTTTTGATAGTTTGAATGCAGTGGCCCTCAAAAATATAATGTTTATGCGTTTCTAGGTCTGCGCGCCACTGCCTTCAACCAATGAGCTCCAACTGGTGAGGAGGGGGCTCGTAGACTGTGCAATTACAGGTCTGAATCATGGCTGCATCTTCTGTGCTGTTGTCCCGCCCTAGACACTCCAAGAAGACTTCTCCTAAAACCATTATATCTAAAAAGGGGCATCAGCATATGTTGGGAGGCATCTGCTCTGTTTTACTTGCACAGATATTCAAACGCTCGCAAGGTCTGGAAAATATGTGAAACTCTTGGAAAATCTGCCCTCTACCTCTCCTGCCTCTTCCCAACCGGTCCCTCCTTCCCAAAAACTCATCACAGACTACTTTTGCAGTTTGTCCTAGTGTCTTTTCACCAAACTGAGCCACAAGGCTAATTGTATCCTTGATTTTGAAGCTCATAATTACTGTTATGCTCACAGTACAAGATTGCCTTGTTAGAAGCATGTGTTATGAATTTGATGGTTTGCTTCACTTTGTTTTCAATATGGTAAACCCGCTACAGAGACATTTTAATTGCAATGGTTTCAATTAACTGTGCTAACTTAATAAATCCGAAATCTGATAGAGGCACCCTTTTTAATTTTAACATCTAGAAAAAAGACTTTCAATTTCCGTTATGAAGATACGGTCTTCCCTTAGTCTTTGTACTAGCATACAATGCCACCTCCAGACAGGGGCACTTTCATTAATATCCCAGCTTCTCTGCAGAAGGAAGAGCAAAGATGTACGGAGGGAAGTAGGACAAGGAGGACTAGGATATGGGGCAATATAGATTAACTGTAAGTAATCAGTTCATTCCTTGCCCCATTCCTTGCACTGTGAGGATGTAGGTAGCACGATTCAAATATCACAAGAACATCATCTCAAGTGAGACATGAAGGAGACCCAGACAAGCAAGAAATCACGCACATGGACACACAACTCTAAAGACAACAAACTGGACCAACTGGCAAAAGGACTACCACCTCCACAAAAAGTGATCTAAAAGGAGGGAGAAAGAAATGCTCAACAACGACCGAAAGGAGCATGGAAGACAGACTAGAGTCAACACAACCCAGAAGGGAGGGAACCCTGGGTGGAACAACCCTAGATCTAAGGGAAATGCCAGACCAACAAGAGGAGTGTGGGCAGTCAGGGCACACAGCACTACAATTCGTTGATTTCAAGTACTATTTATTGTATTAAAACAATATAGGTCAGGTCAGGACTATAGGTAATAAAGTAGGAGGTGGGGAAGAGAGTTCACGTTTGAGCGGGCCAGTTGCTTCACTGTGTCCCAGATTAACTCCCTTCTATCTCTGATGTCTGGTTCTTCGGTACTGGTTCCTGGTGATTCCAGCAGAAGAGGAGAGATGGTCTACTTCTCTCAAAATAAACAGATAGGACAACAAGTCAGGCGTCCGTACAATCAGTCTTAATATGAAGGTGAACCCTTCACCGTGGCTGAGGGAGTCCCACCGCCCTGCTCTCCTTCTGGCCCGTTTGACTCTGGCGCAGTGCCTCCTGGCGCTATCCTGCCGCTTCCCGTCGACCGCTACTCCATCTTCTGGCTCTCGCTCTAGTCCTTGCTGTCTCGCCTCTCCCACAACATCGACTGTGCTCCTCCTTTTTCCCTCGACTCTGCTCCGGCGTCTTTCTGCTTCACATGTTCCTCCTTCCTCTTCAGCCCCTCAACCGACGTCCCGCCCGTCATTTCCACCTTCCTCCTCACGTCCGCCTGCTGTGCTGTAACGCCGACTCCCTCCTCTGAGTGTCCCAATCTTGCTGCCATATTGAAAATCCCGTCAGAGGACGTCACGAGATTGCAAGGAGACAAAGAAGTTGCTGAATCACTGGGTGGACCTTCTATACCAGCAGCTCTTGGCTATGTAAAAGTAGATGGAAGCACAGCACTTGGTAACATATGGAAAGGGGAGCCACTGTGTAAATGGCAGCAGATTGTGGTGGGGGGATAAAACAAATTCCACCCTTCCCCATGTATCGTGCAACAAAGTCTGGTAATAAGGGACTAAGAATTCCAGTAGAAGTGACATGCATGTGTGACCTTAGCAACAAGCGGGGAGAAGCCCTTCAATGATTTTAGCAAACTGTTTCCTGGTACAATGTGTAGGTGGAACTGGTATGTGTTTAGCAGACTACTGGTATTCAGGTAGGTGGACTCCAACAGGGATCGGATCTCTAGACCCATACTGTGATGTATGGAATGCAGTCAACCGTATTAATATTACATGTACGTTAATTACACCCATCACCTTCTTTCGTCGTCAGGTAATGTAATACAGTGTAAGGTGTTGGCATGAACAACATATGATACAATAATGGATACAAAGGAAATGAAATTTAAATGGGAGTAACTGCGATGTGGTGATTAAAGATGACCGAAAACTTCTTCGACCTAGGCTACTCTCCTGGGTCTACCATCAAAAACTGTGATGGGGTTCAGAACCTGAACTTAAAATACAATAATTCCAGGGGTAGCTCATCCAAGGTTTTAATAACTCAATCTATCATGGTTGGCCTTATAAATTCAGACGTTTTACTTTTTACATTTGGCTGCAAGAAGGACTTTTACTTCATGTAACTTATCGTCTGCTTTTGTAATTTGTTCATTTGTAATTTTCTGTTCCTTTGTGAAGCGCTCTGACGCCTTCGGGTAAAGTCAGCGCTATATAAAAACGCATACATAAATAAATAAATAAATAAATACCAAAGAGCTTTAGCATGTAGGTTGAACTCAATTACTAACATAAAAGGAGTCCTACAAGGCACCTCTAACTATCTGTGTTATTTATTACAGTATGTCCAGACCTTATAGTTGAAGGTTGACTACATGATTTGTCTGTTGTTTATACTTTTAATCATTTTATTATATTTAAAAGCTATTTATTTTGCAGTCCTAACTGATTCATCTACACGACCCTTTGCAGGGAAAAAAGGCCATAGATGCCCATTAACGTTCGCCTGTAAAACTATATTAATTAAAAAACAAACCTTTTTTAAAATAAATGTAATCATCTTTCACCTCAGCAGGTCTGAGTTAGCAGTGAGAGAATGTGCACCCAAGGACTGGGGAAGTTAGATTAATTTTATTGTGGTATCTTGGAAATTAGAGTAGAACTATGTAGCATGCACACATATATGTACAGATATATGTGTGTGTGTGCGGTGTTAGTTTTTTCTCATGGAGTTTTATTAATAAAGAGAGTTCTAGAGATTATCTGTAATGGAAAATAGGAGCATTAGAGTGGAAAGGCTGCTATGTAGATGCTCTTTTGTTGTCATTAAGGTGTATGTGTAGGGGCAAGGTGGATGTGTGTTTTTGCTAGTTATGGCAACATGCAAACAGCCTTAAAAATGTAACAGCCTGTTTCTTTGCAATGCACAGCTGATGAGAACTATCTGTCTGAACGCAGAAACAAACAGGGTTCTCCTTATGGATATCCAACATACAGGTGTACAATCAGCCTACCACCCTAGGCCCCAAGTACCAACTTTTCAAAACAATCATAGAAATGAAAATGCTGCTCTAGTACAGACACTACTTACCTTTCATTTAATAAACACAATGGGCAAAGCCACCATCTACAAGCTCCTGGTCAAACAAAGAATGACCAGTACAGTGTACTTGTTCACCCATAAAGTGACACTGTGTAGAAAGAAGGCTCCAAGTACACAACACTATTCTGTCTAATTCAAACCCAGCCACAGGACACTACTTCACCAAAACAGTACTAGTCACTCTGTCCAAAAATAATCTGCAGAAATACAGGGAAAGAATTATGTAGCGTTCTTGCGTTTTGCTTTGTCAGGTTTGAGTGCACCCAGTAGAGTTTGGCTTCTTTGCAGACTGGTTGTCCTTTTAGAATAAGAAGCCCAAATCTGCATCAATCTGAATAAGTAAGGCCTTAACGAGATGCATTATTCACAACTGATATGGGATGACTTTGATCACTTCGATGACCACATGAGCACTTCTAGAGAACACTGCTCCAAATCTATATACCGAAGAAAACTACCTGTTGCAGTGAGGGCATCCAACAACAATAAGACGGAAGGAATGATTCTATACTTGTTTATAACTGCTGTTTATGGGCCTGTACACGTCTAATTCTAATTTCAACGACAAATGATCGAAAGCACCTTAGAGTCACGACTTGTACAACGTCAGAAATATAAATATGCAAGCTTGCCCTTTAATATTTTTACTCTTCACAACATGAAATTAGAATGTGTAGTACAGTTAAAGGCTCATAGATGAACTGGGGAACCAAAAACAGCCCAAGCAAAAATAGTCCAACAACCTTGCTCCTTTTCCTCTCCCCGCTCTCTCCTTCCATCCATTCAGTCTCTCACACTCCTTCTCTGCTATCTCTACTCTGACCACCATTCTTCCCTTTCTCTCTTTTTCTTGAAGCCCCTGTACCAGCTGCAATTCATTTAGAAGGGCAGGTGAAAGTGTCAAGCAGGACCAGCAGCGGTCCTGGGCTTACAAAACCGGCCTCCAGTGGCGCCAGCCCACCAAGGGAATATATGATTGAGGGAAATGGCAATCCGGCCCTTCCTGAGTTAACACTTTTCTGCGAGTTTGTCATTCCTCCAGACCTGCCACCAACGGTTTTGAATGTTACTTCTTCTTCTATCAACAGTAATGCCCTGTTACCTAGAGTCAGTCAAGTGGTGTCTTTAGAATCTAACCTACCTGATGATGGTCGCCAATCTGGTTTCACATACGATGTAAGGAACACGCTTTCATTATCACTCAGAGAAGCGGGATTCCAGGCGCAGGGTGGACTAACAGCATTTGATGTCGGACCAATGGGCTCAAAGGGACCTTGGTGGAGGAAAGAGGTTAACAAGATTAACAAACATCAGTAACTAGCCTTCCAATCCCTAATGATGGTATTTACAGCGTTAACAAGTAGCATAACGTGAACACATTAAAATGAGCAGCTACCAAATTGGTTACAAAACTACTTACTGAACAGCGTTGGACCCGGCCCTTTGGGCAGGATCACCCCCAGACTTTTTGCTTTTTCCTAGCCTGTTTCTGGAACCTGGTGGTGGTGATTTTAGGCCTCTGCGCACTTTTTCACTGTGGTACAGTGTAAAGTGCTTGAGCTCTCTGTGAATGAGTGGCGAGTGACCTGCCCTCCCATAGGAATGAATGGGGAATATGTATGCCCATGGTAGTTCCTGATGTGTGGGGAGTGCAGGGGCGAGTTTGGTATGTACGAACTCGTGAGAATGAATGCTGCAAAATGATATATGCGGCATGACTGTGTCTAGTCTAGAAGTACTACTTTTGGAAGTTGGCATATTTGTGTAAGTTGTTGCTGGCATGTGATTGGCTGGTGAGCCTGGCCCAGAGTGCCTGGGCCTGCTTGTAGATTAACTGTCTGGTTTGAGGATGACAGGGGCTGGAGAGCCCAGGAGGTTGTCTGAAGTCAGCCCATGGATGGAAGGCAACGTCTGCTGCCAGGGAAGTGGGAGGAGATGGCACCTGATAGTGAAGGGCTGTGCCTGCCTAACTACAAAGCTGGCTCCACCTCCCGCTGGGCGACTGTCACCTCTGTCCCTGATACTGAAGGGACTTCCCTATAACCAGTTCTAGCTGGTTCTCACACTGCCTGCTTCAAAGGACTTCAAAGACTTTTGGCTGTATAAGAAGGGGCTGTGTTCCCTTCCAAAATGTTCTTGTTTCTGACTTGAATCTACCAGGGGCGGGCGCTGCCCAGCCCCTGGATGCCTGGAGGACTGCTGGGGGACCCCTCTGCCTTGCCTGGGCAGATGGGGGGGACATTGCTTTGCCCCCTTGAAATCTCTGGGACCTTTTTGCAGCATGGAGAAGCTGCATTTTCCTGCAGGAAGCGCTGTACTTCCCCCTGAGCGCCTGGGAGCGCTCTGCCTGTTTTCTAGAGCTTTGGAGCGCTTCATTTTCGTCTGTAGCGCTGTGGATCGTGTTTAGCGCTAAGAGCGCTTTATTGTTGGGAGCCGGTGCCCACCCGGCGTGGATTTGCCCCACTAGATTGTTGTTTGGTCTGCGAGTGCCCACCTCGCTTATGTGCCGTTTTTGGTTTGGCTGCCCACGCCGATATTTTGATTGCCTTGCCGCCTGCCTGTCTGAACACGGGCCGCCGCGCTGCCCGCGGCGACCCGGAAGTGCTTGGCCGGCCGGCCAATCACTGCGAGGCCGGCCGGAAGTCCCGCCCGCAGCGGGAGAGAAGAGAGGATGCCGCAGGAAGAAGGCGCCCAGGAGATGGCGGCTGGTGGCGCCGGTGCAGGGCTCCCATTGCTAAGGGAGCCCTGGAGGAGCGGAGCGGAGCGGTAGCGGAGCGGTAGCGGAGGGGGCGCGAGGCACATTGCCGGTACCTGCCCCCGCTGCGGAGAGAAGAAGAGAGGAGAGGGGCGGCAGGCGAAGATGAGCGGGGGGGCGCGAGGCACATTGTCGGTGCCTGCCCCCACCGCGAGCGAAGGAGAGCCGCCGCCCGGAGGAGCCCGCCCCTGAGAGCCCGGTGAGTCGGCAGGGCTGGGGGGGGGCTCCGTGTGACTGCAGTTGGTGCCGGTCGAGGCACTGAGGAAGGGCGGCCCCGAATGGCAGTGGGTCGCCCCACCGTGGTTGCAGAGCCTGTGGGAGGCTCTGGGGGCATGTTGTGAAGCTAGAGTCCCCCGTAGGGGACTCCACCGTGAATGCCGAGTCAGGGCGGCCCCGATTGGCAGCGGGTCGCCCCAACGTTCTAGAGCCCCGAGAGGCTCCCTGGGGGGCCATTTTAATTGGAGGGGGGCGCCGGGGCACATTGTCGGTGCCCGCCCCCTCCTACCAGGGAGCGCATTGGTTTAAGAGCCTGTGTGGCTTCAGCATTTGGCCGCAGTGTTTGTTTAGAGCCCACAAGGCTCTTGGCGCCATTTGGTTGATTTCGAGTCCCCAGAGGGGGGACTCCAACTCTGGGTGCACAGTTAATGTCAGAGCCTGTGTGGCTCCAACCTGGCGCAGTTTGATTCTCCAGCTGCCCAGCACTTTGTGGGCAGCTGCCACGTTTAGGCTTTTTGTACTCTGCGACTGGCGCTGCATGGCAGCGCGCTCTGACATTGGACTCAGGGCATCCTTGCCCCACAAGGCCAGTTGGCCTAGGGACTGCCACAAGTGGTGGCTTATGTAAGTTATGCGCAATGTGATTCCTATGTTTTTAATAGTAATTGCCTACTGTGTGTTTTTGCGCTATTGACTTATGTTCTGGCACCTCTGAATGTGTAGGTTTATGCATCATGTGTCTTTCTTTCCATGACCTGCACCTCTGAATGTTTTAGGCATCATGTGTTTCTCTTTATTACTCCTCTGAATGTGGTTCATGCATCATGGGTAATGTGTTCTTGTGGATACCCCTAAATGTATTTTATTCTTAGGTGGTTGTTCTGGTTAGTACAGGTGGTCTTAGGGAGGTCCTGGTTCCCTGCGTGACATGCTCCTAAGGTGTTTAGGGTTGCGTAGTGTGTACTTACCTGTTCCCAGTAGTTACTGGATGTGATGTATAACTGTTACTTTGTGCTACAGTGATTTTATATTCTTTTATTCTAATTTCTGACAGTATTTCATTTCTACTAAGTGCTGATTTTGACAGTGGCCCATGTGGCCCTGTCTTGTGAATAATCCCATGTGAATATTGCCCGTGCCAGTTGGCACAATGTATATGTGTGATTTTATCTGATGTGTTTTTACAATACAAAAGTTATTTTTATAATAACCTTGTGTGGAGTCTCTTTTGTGGTGTGCCTAGTATGTTGTTGCTGTTGTGCGCTGGCGCAAATGCTTTACACATCGCCTCCGAGTTTAGCCTTACTGCTTGTGCCAAGCTACCAAGGGGGTGAGCAGAGGTTATCTTGGCGTGTGACTTCCTTGCCCTGACTAGAATGGTGGTTTCTGCCTGGCTTTGGCGTCAGCCTTAGCCTACCAGAAATAGCCAGTTCTAACATTGGTAGTCAGCGGTGCGGATTTGGACTTGTGTTTGCGCAGTGCCATAGCGACAACTGGCTACATTACAAAACTCTACTATTTTTTTCAGATAGTCACATGTTTGGGATTATTGTTTTTGTTTTTCCTCTAGAGTGTCATTTTCAAATGTGTTTCTGCGCTTTATGTTTAGTGGCAGATGAGAGAAAGTGACAGGGCGGGACGCCAGTAGAGGGGGAGGTTCCCATAGCTTAGGAATCCCTTGCTGGGTCCAGTGCCCAATCCCTGTTCCTATCCCCATGTGTGTGTGTGTGGGTAGATAGGAGAGAGAAGGGGTGTGGAGGAGAAATGGCTAGCTCAGGAGGGTGGTTGTTCCCTGAGTGTAGTGTGTGTGTCTGGATTCCCCAGTGTGGTAGGATCCAGTGGTGGCAGCTTAATAGTGTCCAGTACATTTGTTCCCCGCCCCGCTCCCAGAGTTTGGTACCTGTGTCACGTGTGGTCAGGTTGAGGAATTAGGGGTGGTAGAAACTGCCTTACCAGTCCGAGGGGGGGGTTGTGTGTGAATGAGTGGTGTGTTGAACTGGAGGAGTTGGCGCAAGTTTTTTTTTTTTTAAGGAGCTTGCACGTGAGGTGTACCTCTGGTGGTGTGCAGGAGGTCCTGCAGAGGAACTGGACAAGATGTGGACGTCTGGCGGTGTGCTAGGTGTCTTGCAGAGGCATTAGGGAGTGATTCTAAAAGCAGTGGCTTGTGTATCTGATGATCCTGTGTAGGTGAAGAGGTTCATGTGTAGCCCAGCTAGATCCCATTAGGATGGTAGGGGTGTAGGGGCTCACGCCCTGTCTCAGTGGAGGCGGAGCGAGTGTGGGACGGTGTGTCCCACGTTGGCCTGAAACCCTATCTCAGGGCCTGGAGGCTTCCCTAAGGGAGCGCCAGGTCAGGGGCCTAAGCTGTACATAGGTCATTTGAGGAGGATCTTCATGTGTCTAGAGGACGGGGAGTGTCTGTAACCAGAACTCCGGCGGTCCTGGTGTTGGGCAGTACCGCTCCTAAGTAGAGGGTGCAGAAGTCCTGGCTCGCTGAGCATTTGACCGTCTAGAGTGCTTGACCATTTGTGGGGCCTCTGGAGGTCGTTCCCCAAGGAGGGGGGAAAGCCAGGTTGGGGTGTGGCCTGACCTGGAAGGAGTACTGGAGGAAAGTGTGTCACTGATACGCCGCTGGCGTGTGCTCTGTCTAGCCTGGGACATACTGAGAATCACCCTGTGATAGGGAGTACTGGAGGAGAGTGTGTCGCTGATACGCCGCTGGCGTGTGCTCTGTCTAGCCTGAGACATACTGGAAAGGGGTGCAGAGGGACGGTGTCCTTACTTCTGACCCCGGTGCAACCTGAGGGTTTAGATCTTAGGTTGGGAGATTAGGAAACTACTAGGTCAAGAGGAATCTCTACCAAAGTGGATCAGCTGAAGAGACTGAGGGGGCTGCCCTTGCTGTGTGTTCTGGGGCTCACCTGCAGTTTGTTGTTTCCACTAAGGTAGAGGAAAGGGGGCTTTACTGTGTGCTGTGTCCCCCCACCTGCTTGAAATTGTGCTGCTTTTGGGCTATTCCCAAGGCACCCCAAAGCCACAAAATGGCCGCTCCCGTCTGACCCCCACCCCCTCCCAATCTGCGTGTGGCAGCAAGTGAAACTCTTGACAAACTACCAATAAGAAAGGCCAAATATATGGTTAGCTAAGTCAGTCTAGTCTTAAAATAGATTACATAGACAGCTGACAACACATACGCAGCAGCTCACCGAACACACACTTAGGACACAACAGACAAATCAGCCACACCAATGCAGGGATGATCCAAGGGAAAAAAACAACAGCTGGAGTAGGGCAAACTACTAGGAAATGGTAAATCAAGTTCTAGTGGTGAGGAGAAAGCAGCCTGCCAGTAGGGGGAGGTACAGTAGCATACCTAGGGTAGATTGTGACACTTTTAGACGTGGAAAAGGAAGTGTAGATGCTCTCCACTGGATAATCCTTTCATTTTAGTAATATCAAAAGACCCGTAGGCACAATGAGACTGCAACCTTTTTAGAAGGTCACAGCTACCCTTTACATATTGGCAAACAGTAATCTCAGAGCAGGCCTGTGTGGTGTGCAGATTTTTACTGTTAGCATGAAGCAGTGCAACATATGAAATGCGACAGCTGGCAAACTCAACATCGGACACAACTAGTAATGCCTATGAATTGTCCAAAACAAAGGTACACAAGGAATTTACCTCCTCGTCCGTCTTCCCGTCCCATGGGAGCCTTGGGGGGGGCAGACGACCGCAGGGAGGTCCTCCCCCCGGGCAGTATGGGAGGAGCGGTGTGGGGGGTGGCTTAGATAACGGCCATGTTAATTTTGGGCTTGTTGGTTTGTAGCCGAAAAGGAGCCCAAGCATAAATGCTTCAGGCTCCTGCTCCCAGCCACCATTTTAGGTTTGGTCACCTGGTGGCTGGGAGCTTAGCGTTAGGAAGATTTTGTCAGTTATACTTAGCGTGAGTTAGGAGGTAATTTAGGCAATATCTGGATTACTAATTGTACCTGAGTCATGGAAGATAACAGGGTGCTAGAAGCGCTTCGCCTGTTGAGCGAAGCCGGCAGGATGGATTTGGTGGTCAGCGGGGGGCCTGCGCGCCCGGCCTCTGCTGGCGATGCGGTGGCCGCGTGTACATCCCCTAAAAGGAGGCGTTCCTCCCCTGTAAGTGAGCGGGCCGGTTTCGCATGAGGAAGACCGCCCCGGCTTGCGTAGGTCGTGTTGTATGCGGGTAGGGGTCTAACTCAGTGGGCGGGGTGGCGCGAGACTGACGGCTAGGCGAGGCCCCCGGCTGCAGCGGATAATGCCGTCGAGGCAGCCTGGCCCCGTGAATTAGGTGAGGGGGCGGGCGCCTCGCCAGTAAGCATTGGGAAGCGTGGGGGAAGGCGGGGGCGGGAAGCGCTCCTCTTTCCTGTCAGCTGCAAGGCCTTCAGAGGAGCTGGTAGATGGCGGTGCACAATGGGGCACTTGCAAAAGATTTATGGCGCTGGGGGAGGGGCGGAGCAGTTGGGAGGGGCGGGTGGCAGACCGCAGGGAGGTCCTCCCCCCGGGCAGTTTGGGAGGGGCGGGTGTTTAGATAATGGCCATGTTAATTTTGGGCTTGCTGGTTTGTAGCCCAAAAGGAGCCCAAGCATAAATACTTCGGGCTCCTGCTCCCAGCCACCATTTTAGGTTTGGTGACCTGGTGGCTGGGAGCTTAGTGTTAGGAATTTTTTGTCAGTTATACTTAGAGTGAGTTAGGAGGTAATTTAGGCAATATTTCGATGACTAATTGTACCTGAGTCATGGCAGATTACAGGGTGCTAGAAGCGCTTCGCCTGTTGAGCGAAGCCGGCAGGATGGATTTGGTGGTCGACGGGGGGCCTGCGTGGCAGACCTCTGCTGGCGTTGCGGCTGCGGTGGCCGCGTGTACATCCCATAAAAGGCGGTGTTGCTCCCCGGTAAGTGAGCGGGCCGGTCTCGCACGAGGAAGACGGCCCCGGCTTGTGTAGGTCGGGTTGTATGCGGGGAGGGGTCGACTGCGGCAGGCAGGGCGGCGCGAGACTCTGACAGGATGGCGAGGCGCCCGGCTGCAGCGGATAATGCCGTCGAGGCAGCCCGGCTCCGTGAATTAGGTGAGGGGGCGGACGCCTCGCCAGTAAGCACCGGGAAGCGTGGGGGAAGGTGGGGGGGCGGGAAGCGCTCCGCTTCCGTCAGCTGCGAGGCCTTCACAGGAGCGGTAGACGGCAGTGCACGATGGGGCACTCATTGAAGGATTTAAGGCGCTGGGGGAGGGGCCGAGCAGTTGGGAGGGGGGGGGGGTGGCACCGAAGGAGGTTACGGGTGTGATGCAGAGGGGGAAGGAGCTGAGCAGCTTGTCTAAAAGCTCACAGAATATAAATGTGAGCACGCAGGGAAGTGCATTGGATATGGGTCAGGCCCCCCTGTCATGTGACATGGGACGTGAGGGTGATATTCCCCAAGATGCTGTGGAGGATTTAGACGCTGAGGGAAATTTTGGCAGACTCTTATTATTTTCACCTCCACATCTCTCAAGGGGGGAGCTTTTTCGGTAGGGGGGAGCTCCAGGGGGGATAGTGAATGGGCGCAGGTGGGGGGGTGAGAATTCATAAGGGATTTTTAGTTTTTTGAGCGGGGTAGGTCGGGGGGAGCTTTTCTCACGGCGAGAGTTCTTTTGGGGCTCGTAAAGCAGGGTCTTGGGACATGGCTCAAGGGGCCGCGGGCTAATTCATGGAGGTGCAACAGGAGTTCGAGCCGGCTGGGGGGCCAGGCTTGGGAGGGTTTAGACAATATTCCCTCCTGATCTTTGGGTGTGCCGGGTCGCAATGTGGGGGAGCATTTGGACTGGCAGGCCCCCTTGGAGGGTTTAGCGGAGGTAGGTGGGCCAGCGGGGCGGCAGATGGGGGAGGGGGATGTTGGTAAGGGGGGGAATTGGGGCCCCACATCGGCAGTGGTGGAGGCCATGTTAGAGTGGAGAGATGAGGAGGAAGGGGGGACCCACCCCCAGTGGTAGGTACTAGCAGGGCAGAACAGTCAGGTCTGGTCGGGAGGCGGTCGGCGGGGCCATCGGCCTCGGGCTGGCGTAGATCAGGTGCAGCGCTTAGTTAAAAGGAACCCAGCACATTAGTTCAAACTTTTTCTTTGCAGGGTACAGATCGTCGCAGTGTAGCAGACTCGGTAGGGCGGGGAGTGGCCCACTGGCGCCGAGGTGAAGGGAGGGTGAAGCCTCGCGTGGCGCATTCTGTACCGGCGAGGGATCCCCGTCGCGGTCAGCGCACGAAGGTCTTGCACGGCCTCGCTGGCCCCAACGAAAGGCAGGTCAAGGTGGTCTGCCTTGCCGGCGGCTATGGATTTTCAGAGTCAACGCATGGGGGAGTACCGGCGGGTACAGTCGGCTCCACCGCAAGGAAAGATTTCGGAGGCCATGAGGGCCAGTGTTGGTAATGCTGGGTCTGGTAAGGCCCGTGCTGTGGATATTGGTATGGAGATGCTTCAGGTGGAGGAGCCGATTTTGCTGGATTATGATGATGACAGCCCTGAGGAAGGGGAATTGCGGGATATAGAGGCGGGGGGCCCTCTCACGTGTCTCATAGTCTCTTGCAGGTTTCAGGAGTGGTGCAGCAGAAACAGGACGTGGCGGCAGGATGCAAAAGAGAGCGCAGCCCCTCAGTGAGGGTTCCTCGAACAAGGGATCAATCTGAAAGGGTAGCATAGCGGTCGGAGTCAGTCCGGGCATCCTCTTTAGAACCAGGTGAGACTACTAGAACACAGGCCAAACCAAAAATTGTGTCTGCGGGGACGGGGGGTAAGGGGGTGGGGAGGTGACGGAAAGGAGATTGCACAAGGGTAGATATGTTAAGGATATGGGGCTAGGCAGTGGAGATGGGGGTATAGCATTGGGTACTAAGGTTGAGAGCGGGACTAACACAGAGGCAGCCGGGGGAGGTAAGGAGACCCTGGAAAGCAAGGAATTGAAAATTAAAAAGCTGCCTTACATGGGGGTGACTAAGCCTTTGGCTGCTCATTTAATGTTGGCAACTAAGGAGCGCATTTGGAAGGGAGAATACGTTGAAATACTGAAGCTCCTTCATAGGGAGGTGAGATCCAAAGAGGGTTCGAAAGAAGAGGAGTATGAGTTGGCTAAGCGCCCTAAAGTGCCATTGACCATTGAGAACTGGACAGGAGCATTTTTGATTTATGCAAGCGTATACTGTGAGGAGTTTCCGGAGCGCAGCGTGGCTATATTCAAGTATATGGATGTGGTTTGGAAAGCCCAGATTACAAGGGGTGGGTATGCTTGGGCTCAGTATAATGAGGAATTCCGAGCACGGCTGGCATGGGACCCGGAGGCAAAAGTGGGGGGAGTTAGACACTGATTTATGGCAGCATACAATGGGAGCGGCAGCGGGTGGTAAGACCATTTTTACAGCTAGTGGGCTGCCTTTAGTTTACCGGCCCTTTCAGAGGAAGCCCACCCGGGGCGGGGCGGGAGGCGCAGCCGCGACACAAACTGGAATTGGGGCATGCTGGGATTTAAATAAAGGATTATGTACAAGGGAATATTGTAAGTATTGGCACGAATGCTCCAAGTGTGGTAAGCAGCATCCCCTTGTTAACTGTTGGGAAGTCAAAGCACAGGGAAGCCATCAGTGGCAGCAGGTGGGCAAAGGCGTATCGGGCACCTCACAACACGTTCAGGGTGGTAGGGAGGGTAGAGGGGCACAGGGCTCTAGGCCAAAGGGCTCCTACGCGAGTTAGGTTGTCAAAGTTGGAAGTAGCATTACAAGGGTATGAGGATGCGGCGGCAAAACAGACACTTTTGGATGGTTTTCACTGGGGGTTTCATTTGGGTTACTGGGGACCAAGGCAGAGAAGGTGGGCAGATAACCTAAAGTCAGCAGCGGAGCACAGCAAGGTGGTTCAAGAAAAATTGAGTAAAGAGGTGGGTGAAGGGAGGATGGCAGGCCCTTTTAATGATTGGCCATTAGAGAAAATGATAATATCACCCATTGGAGTGGTGATCAAAAAATAGGAGGGTCAGTACAGACTAATTCAGCATTTGTCATGGCCAGTGGGGTCTTTTGTGAACGTTTTCATTGATGAGGAGGCTGCCTCGGTTTCATATTCCTCAGTTGACGTGGCCATGTCACTAGTAGTGACCGCGGGCGCAACTGCAGAGATGGCAAAATGTAACATTAAGTCTGCGTTTCGGTTCCAGTCCATCCAGATGATTGGGGTCTTCTGGGTATCCATTTTAAAAGTAAATGGTACGTGGACAAAGCATTACCGATGGGTTGCTCCATGGCATGTGCTTTATTCGAACTTTTCAGCACCTTTTTGCACTGGCATTTCACGCACCACACAGGTCACACGTTGGTAACACACTACTTGGATGACTTCTTTGTCGGTTCCCCGGGCTCTGTGGGATGCCAGATGATGGAACGAGGTGGCAAACACAACATTTTGTGTACCCCTCATGAAGTCAATGTCCCATAACAATAATGTTTACTAATTGCATGTTTTGTGAAAATAATCAACCATACAGTAAGATGCACACGTTATTTCATTATTATTTTTTATTTATACATGGGGAATACTAATTCTGCTTATATGTCGCAATAATACTAGCTAATATGTATTTTTATTGTGGTGTGGATTAATGCATAGCTTCAATATAAACAAAGCGCTATTTAAATGTGCTTTTGTGTATGTTTTGTGAAAAGAGACGGTCGATTATGTAAGTATAAAACGCATTTGTGTGCCATACTGCTAGTTAATGACTAATGGGAAACATTAGCATGGTGGGAGGTAAACAGAATGGGTTTCATTACTATAATTAACATGGATTTTTGTTTGTTTCTATGATAGTTCCGAATGTGGCCTGTGAAGCCTAGTGAGAAAATGGCCGCTCTGAGCTACTGCGAGTGGGTGTTGGTCTGCGCAGGCGCGTCAAAGATTTCTGCCAGCGCAAGTGAGCTGACTGTGCTTGAGGGAGAGTTCAAGGTTACCTCACCCGGAACCTAGGATGGGTGCCAAGCATGAATGATCGGATACCCAAACCATGGGAAAGAAGAGCAATGTTACTAAAATGTGATGTGCCTAGGCCACGGACTGTCTAAACAATAGACTTTTATAATATTAGCTGAATCATGTGAATAACAAATGCTAATGGTGAGGAAGTACTCATCTACCCGAATTTGTCCAATCAGAACACAAGATGGTGATGTTAGTTACTTTTTTAGATAGATTAAGTTGAGAAATAAGGTATAAAACCCCTGTACTTGTAAGGTTGGGGTCGCTTTTTCCATTTCCATCAGAGATGCTGCCCATTTGCTGACCGATTCCTGGATGTAAGAACTCTTATGTTTTTCTTATTTGTTTGCTTTGCAGGACTGTTAGGATAAGATGAGGGTGTTAGTCAGGGATGTTTGGAGAGATTGAATTTGGAACTATCTGTTCTTTGCTAAACTTTACTGAATTCTATAATAAAGCGATTTTTTTGAGCTCTTAATAAAATGATCATGTTTTTTTTTTAAAATAAAGTTTAAGAATTATTAAATAAAGAATCAATAAATGCGTAATGTCGGACATACTAAAAGTTTGCTTTGAATAAAAATTTGAGAAATGAAGAATTAAAAGCTGGTCTTTGTTTCTTCCTACGCCTAATTTTCGTTCTAGCTGATCCATTGCCATTATGGTGGTGTGTCTGAATAAAAGTGTTTAATATGAAATCATGGTAAATTGTTTTGAACTTTTAGTGTAAATATTAAATAGGTTTTAGACGCTCCACCAAATGTTATGATTCAGAAAAGGGGGTGGTGATGAACACCAAATGTTATAGCATTTCTACATTGCGATTCACCAGAAGCCTTGAAGCCAAGTGTAAGTGAACAGGGTAAATGCGCAGTGTTATGGGCCCCACTAGTGCATGTTTTGAGTGTTTAAAGGTTTCAGGGAAATGGTGAGTATTGATTAGAAATAATTTCTGGAGCCGCGCTGTAGCAGTTATATCTTGGTAGCAGAGTAGTGGTTGCTAAGGAAATTAGCTAGGATTATGTATAAGGTGATATATATATATATATATATATATATATATAGTTTGATGTACAGATTTATGACTGACATCTGTTGAGTTCGTACTTACTATGTTAAATATGGTCTTGGAAAGGCTTCATAGAGTAGGGTGAAGCCAGTGCCTCCGTCTGCAGCTGGAGGAAGTGTGGCAAGGTTAAGTCACACAGTGCATTAGTCTGTTTCAAAGAATTAGTATTGTCATATACTGCGGTGGTATTGGCGTATATCACTGTTTAGGGACCTTAGGTGTGAAAGGATAAATGTATAGTGAGGACAGTTTACGAAATTTCAGCCTTCAAGTATAGGGATCATTCAGTGCTTCCCGACTAAAACTTACTACTGGGAGAGTAATAGGTCTTAACCCGAGCTCGATTGGAGGGTAAAGGGAGTGGCGTCTCTTTTTGCTAACAATAGAGGAGTTCTGTAGTGGGTTAGATGGACGCGCTGCCTACTGGTAAAACAGAGTTCATGTATATGTGAATAGGGTTTTCTGTATGAACGTGTGTAAATGTAATTGCAATACGCGTTCAAGCGAAACTTTGGGATTGTCTCTAAGGAGGTGAAAAAGATCTCTGTATGTGCTTTCCTAGAGAAGCGCGTTTGTTATTGCCTGACAGAAGGGTAAAGCCAGTAGTGTTGCTTTATCGGCGAGTCTAAAAATTCTGAGGAGATAAGCGTCGTCTACTCCGGTTACAGAATACTTGTGTGATTGAAATTTCTATCACTTTATTAGCGAAACAGATTAGTGGAATTGTTTTGTGTAAGTTACTAACGGAATTTTGTAAAATATCTTGTAAATACGGCTTTCTGAAAAAACCCTGTAAAGGCGGGGTCAGTCGGCGCTGCAGAAGCTGGAGCGCTGGTGACGTCAAAAGTGTCGCGCTGGGACTGGTCCGCGTGACCAAGACAGAGTAGGAGCTGATTGGTTCATCACAGAAGGCAGCAGAAGCTATTGGTTAAGCACTATAGTGATGCATCGTGTTCTTACTGGTGCATTAGTGCGTATCGCGCTGTGATAGGTTGGTGTTACGGAATCCGCAACAGAATAGTACGCGATCTTTTGAGCGAAGGGAAAGTTTATCAAAAATGTCATATTATTATTATGACGATGACAAGAAGAAACCTTCATGGGTTAAAAGACTGAAAAACGTGTTTGTAAAAGACAAGGAGGTAGTTACAAGAGAGGGAAAAATACTTCCTTCGCCGAAAACACCTGCTTCTTACATGTTGAAGGACAGAATAAATGATGGACCCTTTCTAGAGTCAGCACCTGACTGGCTATTCCCCGGTAAAGTTCTTTAACCCCTAAATTAAACAAGGGGGTTGTGTGCACACTGAATGGCACCCATCATCACCGTGCCTCTTCCCTAGGGAATTTCAATGCAAAACAGACAACCGCAAAGGTGCACCACAAGACATGAAACAACGACGTCGCTGCAGGTGTATCTATCGGGACGGAGGCTGTGGATGGACGCCGGCCGCTTGATCAAAAACGGCCAACTGGTACACAGTGCCCACACCCTCCTCCCCTGGACTAATAGGACCTCCAGTCCACCTCAAGTCCTAGATCTGACTCAGTATACGGTATGAGTTAGTCACACCATTAAGGTGGGAAGATCTCCTTCATCACCAAAGAACTTTGAGAAACCATTACTCACGTTGGCCTTTAGCATACTTATAGTCCATGCTTATTATTTGTACCTTTGAACGAACCAATAAATTAAAGGATTACAGTAGCCGGGAACGTATCTTCTGGATCCCGGTTCCTTTCACACTTTTCCCCACAAGCGACGTCCCACTAATTATAAGCCCTGAAGAAGTCCCAGTTTGGGACGAAACGCGTCGGCTGTATGTGTTTTACTGCTTATCGAAAATAAAGAATATAAGAAGAACCTCTACATCTCTGAGATATTTCTCCTCATTGTGCTTTAATACCATTTGCACTTATTGTTTCATGTCTTGTGGTGCACCTTTGCGGTTGTCTGTTTTGCTTCTTACATGTTGTCGAAATATGGATATCATACGTGCGTTTGGTTGGATGATTGGATACAGTATACCAAGGATGATGGTGTGTTAGCCTTTCCAGAAGGAGGATCGTTTGATGTGGCAATTTTGAGGAATTTGAGAGACAAAATGATGAAACTTGAACCGAGACCTAGACCAATTCAGTTTGAAGCATTGGTTGAGTGGGACGACGAAATGCATCAAATGGAAAGCGAGAGGTTGAGCAGGCATCTCAGACCAAGAGGTAGAGGTAGAGATTTGTGGGGAGAGACCCGTGAGACTAGGATGTGAAGGTAGAGAGACAGGAACATGTGTGATGGCAAGTATCCAGTCAGATTAGTAGAAGAATATGAGGGACGGAAAAGTGTAGAGAAGAAAGGAATATTGACTCAGGGAATCAAGGCTATGGTGACAGTGAATCAGAGGATGCTGTATTAGAGGAAATATTAAATAGAAGACCGCCACCATATCAACCAAGTCCTTTACGGACTACTCCGAATGCCCCAATCATAAAAGAAAAAGTTAATGAAACACCAGAACAGCCATCACATTTTAGAGATTTTCCTGAAAGAGTGGAAACGAGATATGTCCCGAGTACATCAATAGGAGAAATAGAATTACAGGTACCCCTGTGCGAAGTAATGATTTGCACAGGATTGTTCTAAGCCTAGAAAGACAAAACAATGAGCAGCCAAGTATGTCTGAATATGAACGTTCTGTACATGAGTTGGTTCAGAATCTAACTAGAAATATGGAAGCTGTAACTGTCCCAGTAACGATAGGACCTGTGATACCAGTATTTGATGATCAGAAAATAAGATAACCGAGATTAACAATCCCATTACAACAAAGCCTGCAGAGAGCGAGAGAAAGTACTTATCCGGATTTATCAGAAATAAGACAGAATACAAGTGTAAATCCCGCAGAATTAACTTTTAATAAAAATTTTACATGTGCCTCCCGACAGGAGCAGAATCAGGCTCTGCAACTCCAGAGAGAAGTACAGACAAAATAGATTTACCACAAACGCCTAGAGATCCAACAGACAGAGAATTGAATGAATGGATTAAAACGTTAAAATTAAAAGAGCAGGAATGAAAAGTGCTGGATGTGGCCAAATTAAAAGTAGATACGGAGGAATTAATAATTGGAACAATTGGGACAGATAGATTAAAAAATTACCAGGATGATGAGCTCATGTTTCTATGTAAAAGTATAACATGGAGAGCTAAGACAATGCATGATCAGTTGGAAGAAGTGGCAAGTGAATGTGGAATAGAGTTTGTGAAAATAAAATCATTGCAGAAAACTTAGAGTGGATTTTGCAGAAAGAGACATTGAGAACATGAATACTGCTGGAAGATTAATTCAGATAAAAGATTTATTTGTGCTTTTGCGAAAATGGGGTGATGTAGGTAACTGGCGAGTCAAGTGGGCAAAGAAGAATGAGGAGAATAGTGATAAATCAACATTAGCTTTCCCAGTTAGAGAAAAAGAAACAGCAGTAACTGAATTCTCTATGAGAGAAGTCCCTGGAGGAGGATATGTACATGTTCCTTGGAGCAGACAAGATATATTGTCATTTACAAATGATTTCCCTAGATTAAGAGAAAAACCAGTAGAGTGGTACTGACAAGTTGACAGATTTGTAAAGGTGTCAAAGGTATTGTGGATTGATTTAGAAGGATTATTTGACATAGTGGTGCACAGAATGTAAAATATCTGTGGATTGGCCAAGAGAGGTGTATCCTAGAGATGAGAAAACAGGAGACTCATCACCGGATGTGATGAGAAAGTATGAACAAGTGATAGTGTGGCTGAAAAACAAAATACCTCCAAAAGAGACTGACTGGGTAAAGATAGATAGGACTACTAAGGAGCCGAAAGAAACTGTGCATTCTTTTTATGAAAGGTTGCTGTTAGTTTTCAAACAATATAGTGGTTATGAGGAATTAAGTGAGAAAGATATGAACCATTTTGTGTATAGATTTATATATGGATTAAGGCCAGAAATGTCAGATAGGATTAGACATAGCATGATGGATTGGCAATAGAGTTCAGTAGATAAGGTATTGAGACAAGCAAAATACTGCAATGAAGAGATTGATGCAAAACAAAGAAATTAAAAGAGAAAGCTATGTGGGCACAAGTGAAAGTAGCAGAACAACAAGTGGCACAAATGGAGATCAAGAATGTAGGGGATCAGAGTGGGTTTAAAGGCAAACCTAAATTGGTAGGGAACATTGATGAGATGAAAAAGAAAATGCCATGTTTTAATTGCGGCAAATTAGGACATTGGAAACAAGAGTGTAAATGTCTGCCTAGAGTTAATGGGGAACATACATCATTGAATCCACAGGTGCAGTTTGAGGTAAATCAGCAGCAGTCACAGCAACAGCAGATAGCAAATCAGCAAAGTCAGGTGCCACAACCGCCACTGCCAAATAGTGGAAATCAGCAGAAATACAGTGCAGAGACAGGATTCAGCGGAGGGGATCAGGTAAAAAGACCGCAAAGAGTAAATGCGTGTCCGCAATATTGGCTGCAAGAAGAGAATGGCAGTGAGCCGGATGCAAGTTTTTGACGGTGCCTGAGGGAGGAAGAAGAGTGTATGCTTGGAGCCACTCTTGAGGTAGATCAGTCAGGTCCATTTGTGAGTGGAAAGGTGAATGATGTGGAAATAACTTTCCTAGTGGACACTGGTGCTACCGGTTCTACTGTTAGATCAGTGGAAGTTCAAAATCTTCCTCTCTCAGGTGAAACGATCCAGGTTATAGGTGTAGCCAACAGACAAATAAATACTCCCTTGACAAAACCAGTTGAAATAGAGATTGGGACATACAAGGATATGCATCGGTTTGTGGTGTGCGACAGTAGTCCTGTTAATTTGCTCGGAAGAGATATATTGTGTAAGATGAACTGTGCCATATGCTGTTCACCAGATGGCATAGAATTGCAGACTCCAGTGCATTTGTTTGCGTTTTATAAGTTTAGAAATAAGATAGCTTGTATAAATTGACAATGCTCATGATTGAGGCAGAGCAGGATAAATTGTTTCCTGTATTTGATAAAGAGAAAATTCCTATTGAACTAAAAGAGGCAGTAAAAGAAAGTGTGTGGGATTTCACTGGAAAGGATATAGGTTTAATGAAAGGGGTTCATCCTGTGAAAGTGACCATAAAAGAAGGTGCTAGCTACCCGAATATACCAAAATACAAAATGACTGCGGAAGTGATTAAAGGAATCACTCCAGTAATTGACAAAATGATTGAGCAGGGAATTTTAAGAGAAATTGAGAGCAGCCCATGTAATTTATAGATTATGGGACTGAAAAAACAAAACGGAACATTTAGGATTGTGCGGGATTTGACAAAAATTAATAAGATTGTTGTTCCATGTTGTCCGATTGTTCCGAATCCAGCAGTGATTTTGTATCAGATTCCTCATGATGCTGAATGGTACACAGTGATTGATCTGTGAAATGCGTTCTTTACTGTTCCATTGCATCCAGAAAGTCAGCCAATTTTTGCGTTTCGATTCCAAAATCGTATCTTAGCCTGGTGTAGAATTCCGCAAGGGTACACCAAAAGTTCATAAATTTTTAATCAGCTGTTGAAGAAATCATTAGAAACTTTGAGCATGCCTGGAGAGTCTCTGTTAGTGCAATATATTGATGACCTACTGGTCGCATCAAAAACAAAGGATGCCTGTGTAACTGATACAGTGGCATTGTTAAATCATTTGGCTGAAGAGGGACATAAAGTGTCTCCATCAAAATTACAGTTCTGACAGAAAGAAGTACAATACTTAGGTCACAAGATTGCTAAAGGAATCAGACAGGTTACCACTGAAAGAATTAAAATGATACAAGGAATGCAACCACCAAAAACCCAAAGACAGGTAAGAATGTTCCTGGGAATGGTAGGTTATTATAGACAATGGATAAGTGGATTTTCATTAATTGCAAAACCATTGCAGAGACTGACAAAGGCAGATATCAGAGACCCTATTGTTCAGAACAAAACAGAGATGGAAGCATTTGAACAACTACAAATTAAACTGTTTGAAGCACCAGCATTGGGAATGCCTGATAATGAAAAAGAGTTTGAACTGTACTGCAGTGAGCGAGAAGGATGTGCTTTGTCAGTATTGGTTCAAAGACATGGAAGAATGAGAAAACCAATTGTGTATTTCTCAGCTGTTTTGGACCCTGTTGCAAAGGCTTTGCCAGGATGTCTGAAAGCAGTAGCAGCAACAAGTGTAAGTCTGGAACAAAGTGAAGGAATTGTGATGGGATTTCCAGTAAGGGTGTATGTTCCTCATTCAGTGGAGATTCTCCTCACAAGAGCAAAAACACAATACATGACTAACAGCAGATTGACCCATTATGAGAAAGTAATTTTAGGAGCTGAAAATGTGGCAATTGCAAGATGTGTGAATGTCAACCCATCTACCTTGTTGCCAGAAACCATTGAAGCAGAAGTGAAAGGTGAGCTTGATCACAAGTGTCTGGATGTTTTGGAATACTGTACCAAGCCTCGCCCAGATATTAAAGATGAGCCTTTGATTGAATCAGATTTTGTAATGTTGGTGGATGGATCATGTTTGAGAACAGAGAGTGGTGTTCTAAGTGCTGCATATGCTGTTTGTACAGTAGCAGAAGTGTTGGAAGCATCTTGTCTGAAAGGAATTCATTCTGCTCAAATAGCGGAGTTGATTGCTTTGATACGAGCATGTGAGTTGGGATAAGAGGTGAAAGTAACCATAGTGACAGATAGTCAATATGGTTATATAGTCGTTCATGATTATGGACAGCTCTGGTCCCAAAGAGGTTATTTGACCTCTGCAGGAACACCTATACGGAATGCAGAACTCGTGAAGACATTGATAGATGTAATACAATTACCTGAGAAACTGGCTGTGGTAAAATGTTCTGCCCATAAAAAAGGTGATGATTATATTACCCGAGGTAATAATTATTCAGATGAAATTGCTAAAAAACTAATTTCAATAAATCGGGGAAAAACTGAAGAACATGTTCCAAGTCCTTTGATGCTAACCACTGTAGTTGAGGCCTGGCAAGAAGTGAAACAGATGCAGGAAGAGGTAGGAACAGAGGAGAAGGATGTCTGGATAAAATCAGGATGTAGGCAGAGAGTAGAGGATGAAATTTGGGTTTACAAAGATGAAAGACCAGTGATGCCTGATAGCACGATTTCAGATATGGCCCGAATGTACCATGGTCAGGCCCATATTGGAAGAGATGCCATGATCCGTCTTTTTAGACAGACTTGGTATAATCCCATATTTAGAATGATTGCTGAAAGCTTGTGTCAGAGGTGTTTAGTATGCCAACAATTTAACCCAAATAGGAAAACTGTTGTAAGCCTGGGAACCATAGGACGGGAGGGTGGCCCATTCACAAGAGTTCAGATGGATTTTATTGAGCTACCTCCATGTAACAGACTTAGATATGTTCTTGTGATAATTTGTTTGTTTTCACGATGGGTTGAAGCTTTTCCAACACGGAGAAATGATGGAATAACTGTTGCAAAACTGTTCTTACGTGAGATAATACCACGTTTCGGGTTTCCGGTCACGAATGAATCGGACAGAGGCCCACATTTCCAGAATGAACTTCTGCAGATGATCTGCGAAGCTCTGGATATTCGTCAGAAGCTGCACTGTGCAAATAGACCTGAAGCTTTAGGGGTAGTTGAGCAAGTGAATGGAATAATTAAGAATAGAATAGCATAAATGTGTTTGGCAACAGGAATGAAATGGCCAGACGTTTTGCCGCTTGTCTTGATGACATTGAGGAGCATACCTGACAGAAAAACTGGATTAAGCCCTCATGAGATTTTGATGGGGAGGGTGATGAGACAGGCTTATGTATCAGTTAATAAGCTATTAACCATTAATGATGACATCATACTGGATTACTGCAAGAATCTGTCTGATGTGGTAACTTCTGTGCTCCACCAGGTGGGAACTGAATCAAAGGTGAAGGACATGCAAGTGTTGCTGGGTCATCTTAACTTCGCCTGCAGGGTAGTAAGGGCAGGGAGGACTTTCTGTAGGCGGTTAGGCCGAGCATTAGCAGGAAGCATTTGCCTCACCACCACGTCCGCTTGTCAGCAGGAGTGAAGGAGGATTTGCGTATGAGGTCCGTTTTCCTTACCTCCTTTAACGGAGGGCCATTGGTCAGGGACGAAGATGTCCAGTGGGATGTTCAAATGTTTTTGGATGCAGCAGGCAGTGACGGTTTTGGCTTGTACTGGCAGGGCAGGTGGTGCGCATAGAAGTGGTCACAAGATTGGAGGGATGGGGGAGGAGCATAACATTCCTGGAGCTCTTTCCGTTACTGGTGGCATTGACCCTTTGGGGCAAAGAGCTGGCACACAAGAAGGTTCTTTTTCGTGTAGACAACATGGCAGTAGTTGAGATTGTCAATAGGCAGTCGTCAAGAAATGAACAGGTTTTGAAACTGTTGAGTGTTTGTGCTGGGCTGCCTTAGACATGATATTTCATTTAGAGCTTTACACATCCCTGGTGTGGACAAAGACATAGCTGATGCTTTGTCTCGTTCGCAGTGGGGGAGATTCCATGGGCTGGCCAAGGAGGAGGACAGGACACCGACCCCAATGCCGGAACATCTTTGGTATGTAGGCAACGTAGGGTATTACAACTGGTGATACGTTCTCTGTCAGCGTCCACTCGGGCGACATTTGCACTTGCTTGGAAGGATATTCTGGAGTCCGGGGCCTGTAGGTGGGAGGAAGCATGGCGTCGTTCTGAGAATGTTATCCAGTTTATCCTAGACCTCATTGAGAGAGGCATTCCTAGGGTTACCATCGCCGGGAAATTAGCAGGAATTTCATTTATGGGGAAACTCTTTTGGGGTTATTCCCCTTCTGCCGGTGAAGTGGGGAGGAGAATGCTCGAAGGTTGGACTAGGGAATGGGGTGGGGTTCAGCTGTCCCTTTCTCCCCTCTCGTGGCAGACCCTGGCACGTTTGTTGGAGGTCTTACCTTCGGTTTGCAATGATGATTTTGAGGCATGTTTGTTTGCCACTCTTGATGGTTTTCATGTTTTTTGGGGCATTTAGAGTCTCTGAGCTTTAGGGTACCAAAGTGAAGAAGGGCATTACGTGGCGAGAAGTATTTTTCTCTGAAAATGGTTTGCATATTTGGCTAGCTAGTTCAAAAACTGATCAGAGGAAAACTGGAAAAGGGGTTTGGTTAGAGGCAGAGGCCTCCATATCGACTTGTCCTCTGTGTTTGGCACGGCGCTGGAAGACTTTGTCAGGAGGGGCTGAGGGCGACTTAGTTTTTCAGCATATAAATGGTGCCTGAGCAACTGATTACCAACTGCGCATGGTTCTGCGTAAAGCATTGCAGAGAATTGGGATGGATGGGGCGCGATACGGGACTCACTCTTTTAGGATTGGTGCAGCAACTGAAGCACACAACAGAGGCTGGTCCCAAGGGGACATTCTGCGGTTAGGGCGCTGGTCGTCGAACTGTTATCAGCGTTATGTGAGAGGGAACGCGGGGGAGGCGCATGCGTCATCCTCCTTGCCGTGAAACTTAATTCTCTTTTTCTCTTTACAGGATCTGTGGCTGGGCCCCACTCAATGAAGTTGACGGTTTGGATAGTGGGGCATTCTTTCATCCAATGGGCACAGGTGCAGGCGTGCCAAAGTTATTTCCGGAAAATGTTAGGTTTTAATGATCAAATGTTTAGGATTGTGTGAAAGGGCAAGGGAGGTATGCTTTGGAGGGAACTTATACCATGTTTGAATAAAGCGATGGTGAAGGACCAGTGCCCGGATATTTTGTTGATACATCTTGGGGAGAATGATCTCTGTGGGGTAAAGGGTGTGGTCCTGCTGCGGGCTATGAAGAGGGACTTGTCTTTATTGAAGGAGCGCTGGTCGGGTTGCCATGTGTTGTGGACTGAGTTGGATCCGCGGAGGATTTGGAGGGGGGCGTTGAACCCCAGAGCTATCGACAGGGCAAGGAGGAAGTAATACCGAAATGTCAAGGTTTTGCTGCAGTCTGGGTTTCGGCAGAGTGTCACACAGGGAAGTTCGTTTTGAGGCAGTGGAGTTTTTTAGGGACGATGGAGTGCATTTATCCAGGCTTGGTATGGACCTATATTTGCTGGAAGTCAAGGAAGTGTTGTCTTGATGCTTGAATGTTCAGAGGGGGGAGTCTGCAAGGTTTTTTCCTATGTTGGGGGGCAGAAAGGGGGGGTAGTTTCCTCCGCCCCGTCTTTCTGGTGGCGGGGACTATTGGTTTTTGGACAGTTTTGGCAGAGGTTTGTTAATTAATTATTAAGTTGGGTTATCGACAGGGAAAGGATAGGTTGGTTGTTTTTGTTCGGTTACACGGGTTGGGCGATTGACAGCTGTAAAGGGGTAGGCTCTGGAGTTTGGTAACAGCTGGGTTGTATTTATAAGTTTATACTGAGGGGTACGGTGATGTAATGTTTTGTATTGTTTGAAATGTTGTATTGTACGGGTGGGGCAGGGTCAGATACATTTTAGGGGAGTGGGCAGTTTGTGGGGTCAGGTTGTGATCTATTTAGTGAGGCTTAGTTTTGGAAGGCTTTTGCTGAGGTTTATTATATGCGATGTGCACCTGTTCCAATAAAAGCGACCTTCTTCACACAGTTCTTGGTCCATGGTCTGCTTCCCCCCCACCCCTCTCTCCCAAGGGGGGCTTGGGGGGGCAGCCAACCGCAGGAAGGTGTCGTCCCCCCCCCCCCCGGCAGTTTGGGAGGGGCAGAGGGGTGCTTAGATAATGGCCATGTTAATTTTGGGCTTGTTGGTTTGTAGCCCAAAAGGAGCCCAAGCATAAATGCTTTGGGCTCCTGCTCCCAGCCACCATTTTAGGTTTGGTGACCTGGTGCCTGGGAGTTTAGTGTTAGGAATTGTTTCCCTCCCTAATTATAGTTTCCAGTTGTTTCCTTTTTGTCTAGTTTCCGTTTTTCCGTAAATCAATTTTTAATTTTGGTGGCCTTGTTGAAACAGGTGAACAAGGGTTTTTGTTGTTTATTTGTCGCTTGGAGCAGGTGCTGTGCGGGGACTATTGCTTTTTGGACAGTTTTGGCAGAGGTTTGTTAACTAATTGTTAAGTTGGGTTATCGACAAGGAAAGGATAGGTTGGTTGTTTTTGTTTGGTTACACGGGTTGGGTGATTCACAGCTGTAAAGGGGTAGGCTCTGGAGTTTGGTAACAGCTGGGTTGTTTTAATAAGTTTATACTGAGGGATACGGTAATGTAATGTTTTGTATTGTTAGAAATGTTGTATTGTACGAGTGGGGGCAGGGTCAGAGGCTTAGTTTTGGAAGGCTTTTGCCGAGGTTTGCACCTGTTCCAATAAAAAAAGCCTTTTTCACACAGTTCTTGGCCCGTGGTCTGCTCCCCCCCCCACCCCTCCCAATCCTTAATAATGAGCGGCTCGTCTGCTCCGCAGAAACCTTATACATGGAAGAGTTTAAACACTTTCCCCAATGTGGTGCTACCTGTTCGATATGCATAAAGGGGGAAGTGTGTCACCAATATAACCTGTTCTTTTTTTTTCTGGCATTCGTAGTCTTCGTTGCCTAGCAGAGGGCGGGTAAGTGAGTTTTTTTCTATATGTGTATGCAGCCGCATTTTTTTTATTTCCTGCTTATGTCCTGCTTTAGTTGGTGTTCTGTTTTCATTTCAAGATGGCGGTACTAAGAATCAATTTTCCTGTTGAGCCTTGGGTCTGCCTCCTCCTCTCCTAGGTTGCCCGTCCGGCTTCTTTTTTGGTTTGCAGGCGCTTCTTGCTTGTCAGTGGCTCTAAGAGAGGTCAGGACGCGGGATTTCGCAGCTTAGTATTGAGTCCATTACAGGAAGCGCCCGGCCTCTCATATTCAGTCATGGAGCAAGCTGCTTCTTACTCTGCTGTGCCTTCCGTGAATGTCCATCGCATTCTAATCAATGAGGCTGTGGAGACTGCTTTCAGGGCACAGGAGGGGGAAGGTCTTCCAGCAAAGGTGCCTCGCCTTGTTCTCTTGCGTTAGACCCTGAAGAGGAGGATGGTGTGAGAGGTCTCTTTGTTCAAGGAGCTGGGCTCTCTGACTTGTTTAGCCATGTCAGGATAATTTGGGGTTTCCTCCTGCTGTAGTTGATGGCCTGGAGGATGATTTTTTCACGCAATATCACCAACCTGACCTTTACGCTTTGCCTTTGCATGGTGCTGTTCGCAAAGTGCTGATCCATGGTGGGAGGTTGACAAGTCTGTTTTTGCCAACTTTTTGGGTAAAATTGATCCTTTGTAGGGTTTTTCTGTGGAGTTCACTCAATTAGCTGATAATTTGATGGCTGGCCTTTGCTCCCAGGGCATGGTGTGTAGGTTGATGCCCTTCCTTCTAACCCAGCCGCTAAGAAGGTGGAAGGTGCTGTGAAAGGGTACTACAGTGCTTCCAACATTTGGGTTCGGGCTACGGCCTATTCCAACTATATGTTCCAGTCCCTGTTTAAGGATTTTCAGGCTCTGGCTCTTCGGTTGAATGAGGGGGAGGATACCTACACTCTTTTGGCTCTCATTGAACTCCTGGTGCGATACCTTTCAGACATTTCCTTTAATAATTTATGTGCAGCAGCAGCTGCTTCCGGGGCTTCCATTGCTGCCTGCCGTCATGTTCGGAAGCAGACTTGGAAGGTAGAGTCCTCCAAGAAGACTGTCCGGCTCAAATTGCCATTTGAGGGTTCCAAAATATTTGCCCCCCAGCTGAAGGTCTTGGCCAAGCAATTGGCTTAGGATTGAAAGCGTGTCTCCCGTTCGACCTACTTCTCGGGTTCAGGGGTTTGGTTATTGTCGCGCTGATGCCTTTCCTTCAGCCAGCGGTGCGCAGCAACCCTTTCGTGGCAGAGGTCCTGCCCAGGGGGCCCTGGAGGTGACAAGTCCTGGTCCCAGTCGGTGGTTCTGCCTCCACTCAAAGCAGTGTCTATCCGCCTTTTCCAGTTGGGGGTCACCTTCGCTTTGTTTGTCATCACTGGCTGAGTCTTTCCAATGCCTGGGCGGTTTGGACGGTGACCTCCGGTTACCAGATAGAGTTTTCATCTCGACCTGCTTCAGTGTTCAGGAAGACTCCTCTGCCACGTCATCCTTTGAGGCGGTCGGCCTTGCTGGAGGGCATTCAGCTTCTATTGGAGAAGGCTCCAATAGTGAAGGTTCCACCCTTGTAAAGGGGGCTGGGTTGAAATTCCATCCTCTTTCTGGTCTCCAAGAAGGATACCACAGACTTGCACCCTGTGTTGGATCTGAAGGGGGTGAATCTCTACATTCCTTGTTGTACTTTCAAGATCATGATTTCCAGTCTATCCTTCAGCTGGTGCACCAAGGTTGCTTCTTTGCCTCCCTCAACCTGATGGATGCCCACCTGCATGTTTCCTGGTGGGTATTCTGCATTCTCAGGGCATTCAGGTATTTTCTTACCTTGATGATTGGTTGAAGGTTTCTTCTTCTTTCTCTCAGGCAAAGGAGGATGTGGCTCAGGTCCGCAGTCTTCTGGGTTCCTCATCAACCACAGGAAATCCTCCCTTCAGCCCTCCTTTCTTATCCCGTTCACACTGTAAACTAATTTGGACATTCCCCAAGGTCAGGTACTTCGCACCCAGGAGAGAATTTGGTCCAAACTATCATTTGACAACTGGACTCGAGAATTAGAACAATCTGTTCCTCTCACTGTCCCTTTCTTTGAGAGCAAAATAACAAACATCCTACAATCCAAGTCTTTCCCCCTCCAGTGTGGGGTTCCCCAGGGCTCTTCATTGAGCTCTACCTTATTTAACGTCTACATGGCCCCCCTGGAGGATGTTGTCACTCCCTTAGGGATCAAAGCCGTCACATACGCCGACGACGCCCAAATGGTCGTCTCACTCTCACTGGAAAAAGACAAAATCAGAAAACTGCATGACTGCCTTGAAGGAATTTATAACTGGATGTGCGACTCGCGACTCAAATTAAATGGCACAAAAACAGAGCTTATGCTTCTAGGTCATCGAATAACACCCCTACCCCCACCTCTATGTGGCCACTGTGTCTAGGAGCTCTCCCACATCCTAAGAAAGAACTCAAAAGCCTAGGGTTCTGGCTGGAGCAAGACCTCTCCATGAAAACACAGGCCAAAAAAACGGCTGGCACCTGTGTGGGCCTACTTCGCTCAGCCCGGAAGATTCTTCCCCTACTCCCGAAACATTCCCAAAAGCTGCTCATTCAAGGTCTCATCTTGTCCAGATTGGACTACAGCAATGCCCTGTTTTTGGCTGCGCCTGAATCTACTATTAATATCCTTCAGCGCACCCAAAACGCAGCAGCAAGGCTGTTGACAGGCACCACTCAGAGAGCATCAGCAAAACCATCACTCAGAGCCCTCCACTGGTTGCCTGTCCGAGAAAGGATCAAATTTAAGGCTCTGTGTATCACTCACAGATCCTTGCAGGGTAAAGGACCCCCAATGCTAGGGACAATACTCTATCCCTATAAAACTATTAGGCCCCTGTGCTCATCCCACGGCAACCTGGCCACTGTCCATAGAGTCAAAAAGGCCCGCACTGGAGGGCGACGGTTCTCGGTCACGGCAGCCACCTTTTGGAACTCCCTGCAAGCCCGGATGCGAATTGAACCGAACTATATGAAGTTTCGCAAACTTCTGAAGACATATCTTTTCCCACAATAATAACAAAATGTATGTCTCTCACCCCCCCTGCCCTTCCTCAGTTTTCCACTGCACCTTCAGCGCTGGGACGCTCCCGGGCAGCCATGCGCTTTATAAATCCTTTTTTATTTCATTTCATTTCATTCAGACTCTGAAGTTCATAGGGGCTCTCTTCCGGATGGATCTGGGGATGGTGTTTCTGTTGCAAGAAAGACAATCGACTCTGTTCAAACATCTTTCTTGGGTGCTGTCTCAGGTGTCTACCTGGCTTCGGTTGAGGAGTCAAGGGGAGATGGCATCCACCCTGCATCTACTCCCTTGGGCCCATCTTCATTTGTATCCCCTCCAACATCACATTCTGAGCCACTGGGATCCTACCTCTCAGGCCTACAACACCCTTATTCCTGTGTCTCAGGAGATTCGGGCTTTGCTTTAGCGGTGGTTGTCCCCTTAAAATCTCTCAAGGGGTTTCAATCTTCTTCCTCCTGCCACAGTGGTGTTGTCGACCAACGCCAGTGCCATGGGGTGGGGTGCAGTTTTAGGGTTTATTAAGGCCCAGGGCAGATGGTCCTGTGTTGAGGCCTCCAGTCATCAAACTGGCAGGAGTTGAAGGCTGTTTGGTTGGTCTTTCTTTGGTTTGTTCCTCTCCTTCTGGGCTGTGCTGTTTGTGTGCATATGTGCCTGTCTCTGGTTCTCCTTTCAAGGAGGATCGGTCTGTTGGCCAAGAGGAATCTCCTTCCTCTCTCTGCGGTCTATCTTCCGGGGAGGGAAAATGGGTTTGCAGGCTGTTTGAGCATGGTGTTTCCATCCACTGTGACCATGTGTCTGTCCACGCCTTTCTGCTCCAGCAGATTCTCTCCTGGTTCAGGCTTTCCTGGCTGTATATCTTTGCCTCTGAGGACAAAGCTCTTCTTCCGCATTTTTTCAGCCTGCTTCCATCACAGCGGGCATGAGCGATTGAAGCTTTCTCCGTCCCGTGGTCCCAGAGGCTCCTGTTTGCCTTCCCACACTTTTTAGGTCTCGCCTACGCAGCGCACATGCGCTGCATAGGAGGAGACCTTTAGCCACCGGTCCCCCTTTTCACCCACGACCGTGCACGTGTTCCATTGCCTTCAATGGCAACGAGTGCACGTGTGGAGATTCACTAGCGGGAGCGAGAGCCACCATATGGTAGCACTTATCGATCCCGCAAGTGAATCGCGCATGCCCTCCTCCTGCTGCCGCGAAGCACGGGCGCCTCCGCCTGCTGCCGCGCGAGCTTGTTTCATCCGCCAACTAATTCTACTCTTTTTCAAAGCAGGTTCATTTGGAAATTGAATTTCTCTGACGTATCCCAACTTAGCGTTTCCACCCCTAGCCCTTCTTCCTAGTATATTCTGGCTCGCTGACCCTCTGTGGGTGGTGCCCTCTTATGGTGGCCAGCAGCAGAGGAATTTGGGTGCCTCTCATCGGGTCCGGTGGCAGCGTTTGGCGATAAAAGCGGTGTTTGCGCCCTTCCCATCAATGGTTTGGGGGTCATTGTTCCTGCCTCTGGTTGTGCAACCCCCCCCCCCTTCCCTGCCTGGCCAGGCGGGCGTGCCTATGCAGCGCCATAGCACGAGGCAGGAAGTGGGGTGATATCGACAGCCCACGTACTGCCTCCGTTTGATCCTGTCTTTTCTTTACAGTGGCCGGTGGGAATCATAACCCCAGTGTCAGTGGTAAGGCCTACCACCCTGCCCGTCCTAACCCCGGGTTAGGCATACTTCTGCCCCCAAGCTGTATGGTGGTGCATTTTGCAGCCGCTCAATTTCCGAGGCGGCCTGGCGCCGCAGGGCGCAATGTACGTGGTGAGCGACATCCCCTGCGCCACCCCTTCCTGGCGGGCTGGTGAGAATCACAGAGCCCTACATGATTAAGAGAACAGCAACACTACTCCGCGTCCATCGTTTGTCGGGCGCCATCTTTTCAGCCCCACCCCCATTTAAATCACCTTATGGGCAAAACTGCCTGTAGGGGTAACATGAGCAGGGGGAGGGGTTCTGGCAGCGTAAGGGGGGACCTTGAGCGAGACAGTGTCACACCTAATGACTCCGTCCTGGTAAATTCTAGCTCGCTGAACCCCAGTGGGTGGTGCGGCTGTAATAGGAAGGACCCCGCCTTCGCCGGGTGTCACCCTCAATTTTTTACGTAGCGCAGTCTGCGAGCTAGGCCTGGCATGCCTGGACAAGGTGATTTTCCTCACCCGAGGGGCAATGCTAGGGCCTGCACTGATGGCAGTGATCACAAGGTCAAGTCCCTGTGTCGAAGGTACAGGTATACACTGTGATCTCTGGCAGGTCTTAAGTTTCTCTCAAAACTAAATTAAATATATACAGCAAAATATTAAAAAATCCCCAATGCCTTCAAAGGTTATCCTTTAAAGACATTCCACAGCCACGTTTACATGGGAAGAACAGTGGCAGCAACCAGATACTGAAGGAAGCCTTGCTAAGGTCAAACTAAGAGCCAGATAGGGTTCTATAACTACCCAGCCCATGATTCTGTACATGCCAAAACCAAATTGCATTTGGCGGACTACGTCTGAATCAATGAGAGTGGCGCAGTTCCACTGATGGCCATGCACTTCACCCAGGTAGTACAGCCCGCGTTGGCTCAATGGCTGGTGAACTGGGAGGTTGGGGTGCGGTCATTGAGAGCCCTTTATCCAGCTCCAGTCCAATGGTGACAGACAGTGCCACTAAGCATTCAGCTTCGCCGCAGTGCCACTACATGCACTGAGCAGACAAGTGCTACCTGGGGATCCCTCTGAGGTACCCTAACACCAACTCCAATGCGTAGTGGACACATGGGACAGAGAAGGAGTACACAATGCAGTAGAATACTATTGGCCATGCCCTCCGGCGTAGTAATTATACTTTCAGTTGGTATGCAGAAGACCGAGCGGAACAGTGTTACCAGTGTGATCGCAGCACCTTGAGGGCCACACAAGGGACAGGCCGGCGAAAAGCATGTTTCAGAGATAACGAGGGGCCTGAGTGTCGTCCCGGGTATGTCCCGCTTGGCATGGAGCAGGCAAAAATCAGTAAGGCTTTCATTTAACTCCACTTCAGTAGCAGATGGGGAAGGGCCTAGTACGAGCTGAGTTTCTCAAAGGGTCACAGATCGAAGTATCCCACCAGCTTTCAAAGGCAGGGGAAGAATGTTGCCTCATTTTGTACACAAACCATTGAATCTCCTTGCTTGAATGGGAGCGTTTTTTTTCTCATGCACGGATATGGGTGGTATTTCCATTAAATGGTGCAAGACTGGCAGACAAGGACAATGGGAATGTACAGCTGTATCTGGTGAAACTGTGTTCGCAACTAGCAAACGAATCCTCTGTAATGTGTTGCCACTTCCAGCTTTTTCAAAGCGTTAATGTAATACAGAAGAGCTTCAGTTTGAAGAGCTAATGGGTCCGAACAATTCCAAGTGATTACACCAGACTCAGCTCATAATGCACATCGCCTAGGAAAGCATATAGTGAGGTTTCTTGAAAATTCCGGCAGAGGTCACCTTCAGGGGTGTAGGGTATTGCATCATAAAATCGTACACAGACAGAAACCGACCAGGTAGTGTCTTCCCCCAGATGAAGGGGTGACGCTTGCTTCACCATATGTCTTTTGTCTATCTGTGCTGTTTTATCCAAGAGCTATTGGCACACAAAATGTGCCAGCGCTGTTATGGGGTTGTAGCAGGCATTGCCAGTCTGGTGAGCAGCTCCAGTGCCCAGATGTTGGCTTTCTGTTGCTTTTGTTCGCTCGGCCTCACCAGACATTTATCAGTGGCTTGATCTTGAGTGTGCCTTCAGAGTTGGTGTGATGCCAGCTCCTGACATCATCTGCTCGGAACGTGTCCTGCCCCCTCACCTCTAGAACAGGCGCCAAGCATTTTGAACTCCTGCCTCTACCCCAAACCCCTTCTCAATTCTGCGCTATCACGCTTTTTCTCTCATTCTCCCTCCCCCTCTTTCTCCTCCGCATTCTCTTTCCTCTATCCTCGTCGCTTATTCTCATTCCCTCTCTTTTTCGCTCTCCCCTTTTGCTCTCCGTCCTTCTCCCTTTTCTCTCTTTATTCTCAGCTCCCCCCTCTCTCCGTCTCTCACTATCTCTCTCTTTGCCTAGACCATCCAGAACTTAATTACGAGCGCTTCTAATAGTGCTCCAGAGCCTCCCCGCAGATAAGGCGCTAGATTAAAGAAAGTCCTAAAAATCTCAGCCGTGCTTTGAAAACTTATTTTTAGTTGTGTCTGCCTCCAGAAAGAGTCACATCAGCAGGGTTGGAAACATTTTCTTGACTGACTGCCAGCCAAACTGCCTGGCAGAGCTCTGTTCTTGGTGAAGGCCAGAAAGGTTCTCATTTCTGCATGCATCAATGAGTGGGCTTGCATGTATTTTTCTCCCATGTCTACTCACGAGCTCCTAAAAAGACACCCCAAGCTTCATGTTCATTGCAGATGCAGTGACCCGGACATGCTGCCCACTGCAACCTGGAAGGCGTTCGTAACCAGGGACACGGCACCAATGCATGCAGCCCATGGCTCAGACCACCAACCTGTCTCTCGGCCGCACCCGTGCAGCCAGCACCCCTCCTCGTAGACCCCCTCTCCCCAGCTCCTTTTGGCATTCTCTCCTACTGTTTTCCATCTGCCCACTGACCCAATTTCCACATAAAAGGATTCCTTTGAGGAGGTTGTGCTGTCCTTGCAAGCCCTTTGATTCCCAAGGCTTCAATGAGGCCCAGAGTCATTGCATTGGGACAGCATGAATATATTAAAACAAGCAGTGGCATAGCCAATAGGTCTCGCCTTTGGAACCTTATAAGTATTTAGTTATGCAGTACAATATCCTTGGTGCAACAACATCAACTGCTGCATGTCTAAACACTTATAAGGTCCCAAAGGCGAGACCTATTGGCTATGCCAATGCTTGTTCTTGATTCCCAGGGTCCTCAGGAAGATTTGTGTGAATTGGGTGGAGGTTCTTCTGATTGTTTCATAGTAGTCCTGGTGGCCTTGGTTTGCCCTTCCTTTGGTTTTGCCAGTGTGTCCCCACTGGCGGTTTCCCCTGTAACCCTGTCCGCTGCGTGCTCCTCTTCTCAGCGTGTCCTCTCTGCTTCGCCTTCAGCTGTGGGTTTTGCACTTGAGAGGTTAGGTTTGTTGGATCAGGGATGTTCTCTTGAAGTGGCTAAGAGCATCCAATGGTCTGCAGGCTGTCGCCCCAAAGGTCTTACAGTCGGCATTGAAAAAACTTTGACTCCTGGTGTCATGGGAAGGGCCTGTCTTCTTCCTCATGTGATCCTGTCCGATCATTGGACTTTTTGCATGATGGGTTTGTCATGGGTCTGTCTGTCTCCACTCTCAGGGCTCAGTGGGCTGCCATTCTTGCCTTTAGAGGTTCTACTGTGGCTTCTGTCTCGCCCTTGGTGGCTCGCCTTTTGCAGAGTTTTTTGCTTCAGCATCCTAATTCACGGTCTCCCGTTCCAGCCTGTGATCTTCCTTGGTCCTGCAGGCGTTGGCTGGTCCTCCTTTTGAACCCATGCTTTCTGTTGACCATAAGTTTCTTTCAGCCAAGGTTCTTTCTTTGGTGGCCATTTACTCTGGATGACGGATTGGTGTGCTTGGGGCTTTGTTGGCTTCTCCACCTTTAATGCACTTTTGCTCTGACAAAGCGATTTTGCGTCTTAGAAGTTTTTCCTGCCCAAGGTTTTGTTTTTCGTCCACTGTCAGGAAGATATTGTCCTTCCTGTTTTTTTTTCCTGAATCTTCTTCTCCTGAAGAGGAGGCTCTGCATTCTTTAGATGGGTTGAGGGCTTCCTGCATCTATCTGGATAGGACACATGCTTTTCAAAAGGTGGAAGTACGGTCTCTCGGGGAACGGATCATGGGCCTTCCTAGTCCACTTTGACTCGATGGGTGAAGAGTACTGTTCGTTTGTCCTATGAGGTTGCTCACTGTCCTCTTCCTTATTCTGTCCAAGGCAGGTCCTCTCAGGGTGGTTCCTCTTCCTAGGCCATGCCACGCGGGCCTCTCCCCATACCTCTGTTTCCCATTACAGTCTTCAGTTGGGGATGGCAGCCTCAGCTGCTTTTGGCACTCTTGTTTTGTCTGCTGTGTGTGATTTATACTACTTTCCTCGTGATTAAATGGACCTGTTGATTTGCTGCATCCTTCTGGTCTCTGTGTTTCAATCACCATGCACTTAGGTATGGGCTCTTTGTTAATGAATGGGACGGGAAGACGGACGAGGAGGTAATGCTCGGTTACTCACCAGTAATCTTCATTACTCCGAGTCCTGGTCTACCTGTTCCATTCCTGAGCCCTTACATCCCTCCCTGTTATTGTTTCTGGTGATTGTTTTGTGTTTTTTCTTCTGTGAGTTTTTTTGTATTCTCAGGTTATTTTGGTGATGTACTTACCCTTCATGCATACGGGATAGGTAGCGACATATTAAGGGGACTGTTTAAACTCTGCTAGGTATAAAGTTTCTGCGGAACAGACGAGCTACACATTATTAAGGAATGGAACGGGAAGACCAAGACTTGGACTAATGAAGATTACCGGTGAGTAACCGGGCATGGTGTACCATTAATTGAATTTGCACAACTCTCAGGACCATTAGCTGTTTACACACACCACTACACAAACACTAGACGAAACCAACATCTGGATATCAATTGCAGGTGAGGCGTTTCCTAAAAACACATTATCAGCAAAGCAACTGTCATCATCACAAGAGAAATGCAAAAAGACCAACTGATGGACAGAATGCAGAACAATGTCATACAATCAACCCAGTACATAGATCTGGGCCTAAATCCATCGTTTTTTTGCTCACCATGCAATTCCAGTTTGGACCCAGCCATTGGCAAATCAGTCTTGACCCTGCGCCCAATGGGAACAGTCCAGCCCGAACTGTCAGGCCCGGTCCTCCCTGGACGGGAAACAAGCATCCTAGGACAGGTTTCGGGCTTTCAGCCCTCATCAGCCAGGATAGCTTGACTCCAGTGGCATGGAGAGCACGGGACCCACGTCTGGGCATACCCGTCCCACTCAGGTTCTTTTTGCATCATCACAAGAGAAAGCATCAGTATATCAGGCTCGGAACATAGCAAATATTTTTTGTGGTTTAGGCAAGACTTTAATTTGGGCGGGTCCTGTTGAGGCTAAGAACCAACAGTAATTCGGTTCAGCTACAGGATAGACAACATGCTATTTTTGCTAGGTACAACTACTAATTATGAAGCTATTTTGATGCATTTACAGTTAACAGCAGAAAGGGGTAACAAGGCAGTGCACAAGCAAATGTGTAATTGGGTCGATGTGATTCCAAGTTTTTTTTATAGGGAGAGGGGGCAGAAAGTCTCATACATTTCTTCTAAATGTGGCATTTCTTCTTGTTCCTTCTCTCAACTATTACAATTCATCTTCGTTGTCCTGGGTTCAGAAACCATAACTTGTAAGTGAGCCTCCTTGGTCACACGTTTTATTGACTATTCTTAAATATAAAATGTGGTCACAGGTTTTTTGACTAGCTGCAATGAATGTTCTTCATGTTAGCAATTGCTCTTTACAACTTGAAGGAAGAAGTAAAATAAAGACAAAAGTATTGTTTAAAGTACAATAACAACAGAGCCAATGGTTCATTCAAGCTAAATGAAAAAAGTATTGAAAAAGCCATTAAGCCTTTTTCAAAATATATGCACCACATATTCAAGGGTTGTCCACAAAAACACTGATATAACATCACTCAAGCATGCATTTATGCTGACACAACAACATACATGCAACCATCCATGCTCAAAAGACCAACATAATTATAGACATACACAAAGATCCCATAACACATAGAAGCCCAAAGACCTACATGTATCCATGTATACCGACCACTAGGGCCACAGCTGTAAGCCAACTGATGAGTAATGGGACACACAACTGAGTATGTAAGGTTGATCACTGCGTAATTGGCACAACGTGTGAGGATGTATTTATTTTACTAGAAGGTTACTCCTAGAAATAGATGACACAGTATGGAACAGTAAAGGGGATGTAGGGGGTGCAACATTTTAACTTATTTTCATGCAACCGGTAGCAAATGGAATTTACAGATTCCAAATATGAATAGTAAAAAATAATAAGAAGTTCCAAATTATTTCAAAACATTGTGTGGATAAAGACATTTCAGGAAAATAGGGAGTATATCTGATATAATTTAGGTCCTTTGAGTTGGACAGGACATAGAGAGGCGGACAACAAATTGGTTGGGTTTGGAAATTAACATTATATATTAACTATAATTATTTATGACTGTCATAAGTTTATAATATTACCTCATAAGGTAAGAGATTACTGCCTAGTACCTTTTACTTTAGGTTTTGTATTATTATTACACCAAAATATTTATATGACAATAATGCACATGAATTTATAAAATATGCATACCCTTTAGGCAAGCAGTCAGTTATGACCCTCTCACGAGGTTCTTAAACCAGGATACAAATGTGTGCTGTTTTGTATTTCAGTGATTTTATTTGTAGATACATAATTTGTGGCTAATATAAAAATAGAAACGCCGAATATATTATTTTACATTCGTTTGCTGTGCAATGTCAACAAATTTTAAGTAGTCTGTTTATACAGTTTTCCACTCTTAATATTTGGTTTCATGCAATAAACCATTGGTAGGTACAGGATAGCTAACAGCTTAGAAATAAGTGACTTGTTCTCATGATCTAACACCTGCAGGCTGCATCTATACTTTTCACGAAACCCCATTACAGCGAATGACTGCCTTGGAAATTGAGGATGACAAGCCAGAACCCAATTTTAAAATTTACCAAACCAATGTAAATAGCAGATACAGTATGAACACTATTTTGCTTAGGATACATTTCATTCTTCGACCATGAGGTTTTATATCTCTCTGATGCAAACAATCCCGAAACCAGTAATTGCAGTTCTTCCAATACAATTCATAATTACATTGACCATAAAAAGTTTCTCCTTTAAATAGAATAGGCATATCAATCCGGGTCCAAATCCCTTTTCTCTCCAGAAGCCTTTACAATACAAACACTTTTACGGAAAAGTAAATGCAAGAGATCACAGCTTTAACCAGAAGATTTCATGTAAACGGAAACGTTTAAATTAAAGTTTTTTTTCTGTAAAAAGACAGTCCATGAAAATTACACACCTGGCGAAATGATGTTGCCTGAAATATGAATTCTTGAAAATCGTTCTGAGGAGTCCTGATAGAAGAAACCAAGAAAATACAATAACTTTGTTGTTGCAAATAATTTATTACTTTTCAGCAAACAAAAAAAAAGCGATCATAAAAAAAAAAACACATTTAATGATTATCAGGAGGCTCAAACAAGTGTGAGTATGCCACATATAAATAAAAAAGCATCAAAACAAACGACCAAGTAGATATACAAAAAGTTAGACCAAGGACATCGTTGTGCCAAAAAAATCCAAGATAAAGGGTAAAGTTGACAACATGTTCATGACCTTAAGGACAAGAAGGAAAGAAAGGAAAAAAAATAGGAGGTGAGGGGGTAAAGGATAAGCGCCATGGAGGTGTAAAGTTAAACACTTCCTGCAGGCGGAAAAATGACGGTGTGGTAATACAGAGTCAATTATACTACTGCCAAATTCCCAATTTTTGATGGAAAATTCTGGATTGGTTTCCTCCCCAGTAATCCTGTGAGATGCTCTAAAATGTGCTGTCTGAGGCTTTTGTATTAGCCAGATGTCCAGAAGAAATAAGGACGTTAAGGCCTCTCTGGCATCTCTAGATAATCTAGAGACCTCTATTGGTGGATATTAAATGACAGATATAAATACAAATCCGTCATTAGTAAGAGAGCGTACTCTCAAAAAAGGAAAACACTTTCTATTTGAATAAACTCGGAACGAAAATACAATAATACTGTTCATAAACATTGGTAACATTAGGAATTACAATAATTTTATCAATATATGATACATATTTATGAAAAAATGAATCAAAATACTAATGTCACAATATAAACAGGTTGACAATAGAGTAAGAAGCAAACGTTAAAATCTTAAATGATGATTTTCATAACCACAGAAAATTTAGATGATCATAATCAGAAAAAAGGGTGAGGAAACATACAGAGTAACAATGCAGGTGATGCAAGAACATGAACCTGATCAGTACCCCAACTTCAGTGTTACTGGACACATCATATAATTTGGAATGTAGCGCACAATGAAAGAATTTGTAACGAAAAGGACAGAAAATATGTGCGCATATTTACCCAATATTCTATCACTGATTAAGTTTAAAAAGTTATAAGTTAAGAAGCCTAAACAATTGGACAGGACCTAATTGTTCAATTAGCAAAGATGTAGTGTTGGTAAACAGTGACTAAAGCATCTGCCAAGTGGGGTTACTCAAGGATCACTCATTTGCCTTTTTTTGTTCTGTTCAGTTGGCACAACTGTGTATAAAGAGGTTGGAATGCAAATTATCAATTGACATGTATACAGGTCTTTTACAGTATAGAACAAACTGTCCTATAAGCCCCATATGCAGGCCAGATCTCGATTTCCTCTGGGGCTTTCAGTACCAGAACTGGAGATATTTATATTCTGGGAGCACAGATGAAGCTTACTCTATTTGTGTGCCTGAAAAAAAACACTGCCACTGTGTTGCCGTCACTTTCTTTCAAGAAAAATAGCTCTACTCTTTTGTAGTAGATTTTGTGGCGAAAGGTTCTGCTATTGTTGCTCATACTGTTTGGAAGATGTGAGAAAATGCCCCTTTTTTGGGGCCATTATAAAATAATGTGGTATCCCAAAAAGCCAAAGGACCTGGGTGTAATGCGATACAGACACCAAAATGGTCCTAATGGAGATGCTCAAAACACAGACTACACGAATTAAATTAACACAGCTCGTGCCTACAAAACTGATCAATTCTACAGACATGAGGGACGGGGGTTCATTTGGGGAAGAGAGAGAATAAGTGAAAATACAACAAGGGAGGCAAAAATCATGCAAAACAATTCAGATTGTATTAGAAATCAGTACTATATCCACACAGTTATTGGCAGAGGTAGGCCTCTTTGTCCAAAAAGGCACCCTTCCTTTTAGTCAGGGTAAGGGAGTTACACACTTCAGATAAACCCTGCTCACCATGTTGGTAGCTTGGCACAGGCAGACAGGCTTATCCCAAAGGCAACGTGTAAAGTATTTAGACTCCAAACACATAGTAACAGTGAACAGACCACAAATGGACACCACGCCAGTTTAGGAAATTAAAGAATCTTTATCTAAACCAAACAAGACCAAAAAAACCAAAAATCCAATCAAGATATCAATTTTAAAACTGTTTCAAAAAATAGGACTGTAGAAACACAATGGCTCCACCTGGGGCTATTACGACATCATGATAGACACAAATACAAAAGAATGCCACCAGCAGAGAGGTTCGCGGGCCAGACACAGAGTTACAGAGACCCCCAAACAACAGTATCTTGAAAAATGAAGTCAGCAGGAGATGCACGGTGTTGTGGAGGTGAGGCGTACGAGGGGGAGCCAGTACCTTTCTGTCACGAGGAGGCGAAGCATAGAGTCTGTGAGGAGGCAAGGCATAGAGTCCAGGATAGGGAAATTAGGCAGCGGTGAAGCGGCGGTTTCGGTGAGGCGATGCAGGATTGAGGAGTTTGTGAAATCACCCTCGTCGGTTATCGGCTCTGCGATAATGTGATGCTGGTGGCGTCAGTCGAATGCTGGCATCGAGAAGGCCGATAACTGCTGGCCTCGGCAGGCGGGACGGTGCGCCGTGCACTTCATGAACTGTGCCCCCCACCTCAGTGCAGGTCGTGGGGTCACTTGCGGCATTGCTGACAGAGTTGTTTTTCTTGCTTTGCAACATCAACCACACAATTCTCAGGGTCTAGTACCAGGAATTGGCACCCTTTTGAATACAGGAATCCACAGAAAATTTCAGGTGCTGGTCAGTGGGTGCTGTAAAAGTATTTGTGGTCCTGAGACTTCAGAACAGGAGGCAAGCACACAGAAGTCCCAGGAGATTCTTCTTCAAGCGGATTCACAGCAAAGTTCCAGTCTTTGTCCTCTCCTTGGCAGAAGCAGCAACAGCAGGCCAACGCAGCAAAGCACACACAGCAAAGGGGCAGTACTCCTTCTTACAGCTCTCCAGCTCTTCTCTTTGGCAGAGGTTCCTCTTAAGTCCAGAAATGATCTTAAGTTCTGGGGTTTTATGTCCAATACGTATACCTCATTTTCGTTTTGTTCTCTTTGTGGCAGAGGACTCTGAGCCCAGTCCAAACAAGTTCTGCCATTTCTCGCCTAGCCTGACCACAGGAGGCGGAGACAGCATTGTGCAAATGAGACACAGCCAATTCAGGTGCAAGTGAAACTCCTCCCACCACTCTAAATGCAGCCGTCTATTCAACCCAGCTATGAGTCACCCAAGAAAGGCAGGGCACACCTCAAGCCCCTTGTGATTATCTTCAGTGAATGCACATCCCTCCTACCTGTCAATCCAAAACCAGACAGTCAATACACATACATCAGAGGCACACAGAATGGATAAGCAAGAAAATGCCTACTTTCTAAAAGAGGTACTAAAGGGGGTGGTGATGGACGGAGCATCTGAACCAATCAAACACTCACACCCAGTCAACAGATCAGGGTTTAATCCATCACCGTTCTTTAGCCCACTCTGCCACCCCAGTTCAGACATGGCCATATGCAAATCAGTTTGACCCTGTGCCTCATGGGAACAGTCCAGCACGAACTGCCAAGCCATGCCTTCCCTGGACGGGAAACAAGCTTTCTAGGTTCGGTTTCTGGCAAAGTGGCATTCTCAAACACACAATTTAAAAAACATATTTACCAAAAGATGTGTTATTAAATTTTGAGTTCAGAGAGCCGAAACTCCATTTCTCTATCTTGTCCCAATTGAAGGTTATACTTTTAAGGTGTTACAAATTGACTACCAAATTAGCCTATGGGACAGATACCCTTTCAATAGTGAAAAACAAAACTGGCAATATTTCACTATTGGGACATGTAAAACACACCAGCACATTTCCTGTCTTTCACATACACTGCACTCTGCCCATGCGGATACCTTGAGCCTACCCGACGGGTGCCTTACATATAAGAATAGGGAAGGTTTGGGGCCTTGGAAGTGGGTTCACTTACCAGGTCAACGTGGCAGTTTAACAACTACGGACACAGACACTACAGTGGTAGGACTGAGACACATTTATAAGGCTAATCGTGGGTGGTACACCCAGTGCTGAAAGCCCACTTAGTTGCATTTCAATTACATGACCTGGCGCACTCGGTGCACTTAACTACGGACTTACCAGTAACTCAAATATGCAAATCATAGATAAACAATCAATCATAATTTACGCAGAGAGCATATGCATTTCAGCACTGGTTATTAGTGGTAAAGTGCCCAGAGTCCTAAACCCAACAATAACGGGTGAGGAAAAATAGGAGGAAGTAGCAAAAAAGACTTGAGAATAACCCTGTAAAAAAGGCCATTTCCAACAAATACTTAAAAGTTAAAGTACCCTTAAACCAAATGGTAGTGGCAATAGATACTCACCAAGAATGCATAATGAATCTGTCAGTTTCAGGATGGGAGAGCCCTTTCTGTATGAATCAGCGATTTGACACAACAAAAATGCCAGAGTGAGGTATTCATTAAACTAAACTCAGAAATGAAATGCCTTTTTTTAAAAAGAAACCAAATGGTCAACAAAGCCCACCACTTCTCTCTTATGATATAAAATATCACTGTCTCCATCTTAGACGCATCACAGCGAGCAGGCCAGAGAGCGAAGAAAGGGCCGCGTGGCGGAAACGACTCCAAGCTGGTTTAAAGGCACATTTACTTTTATGTATTAGTATACATATTGAGCTTTTTTTTTTACAGCACTAACCTTGATTGAAATCTTATCTTGAGGCCATATTCCAGGAACACTCTGTGATTGCGCATTCAGGTGAGAGGATTCTTTTTAGCTAATTCGCCCCCCTTTTTCCTTGATCCTCAGCAGACTCCTTCCAAGGTGGGTTGTATGAATATTTCAATATTTCTGTTATCGAGTAAGCATGTGAAGGTAACACAGTAATTCTTTTAGGCATGTGTCAGTCACGATTAGGGTGTTTGGCTTGTTTTGAATGAGAACATGATTTATAGCACAGAGTGCGTCACTTGTTATTTTGCATTTTTTAATTTCATTTTTGGGCAATTTATTCACATACGAAGCATCAGCTGATTTAAACTGTTCAGTCATGACAAGTAATATGTGGTTCTCATTTTTTATAGTTCCCCTGAAGAAGGGCAGTTGTTAGCCTGAAATGCATTGGGAATATCAGCTTCACTTAAGTTATGAGGAATTTTGCACAGAGGGAGCTTATTCTATTGTTGCATGTGGCGTAAGTTAGCCCCTTTAAAAGTCACATGGGAGAAATAAAAGATGCCACCCTGCTACTCACACTGGAATAAGAAGACCATTATCCTACAGTACTCAATGCCATGAGTGAAGGCAGCAACTTTCCAGACAGCTTATTTATATATGAAGAAAGCCATTCCTAATGTTGTTCGTTGTATGCACAGAGGACTTTTTATATTCTCACCCTGTTCACAGTTGAAGCATACCCTGATGCTGATTTACAGAGAGAGCTACAGTTGCTGCAGGAGCTCACTCTGATTGCAGTAGGAATGGAAAGACGTGAGAAGATGAACTGGCTCTCATGCTCATGGCAGGTTGGCGACTCTCGGAGACCACATTTGACAATGTGACAATTTCCACTTTTCAGAAGGTGGCAGGAGTGAGGTTAAGAGAGAGATGGGCTAGGAAGATTAAGGCACACCATTTTACCTTGTGACATCATTAGAAATGATAAATCACATTTGATATCAATAGTAAAGGGTACATTACATGTAGCACTAAGGAAGCCACTGGAAAGACAGAAACGTTGTGGCAAAAGCCTAGGTCATTGTAGCAGAGCTGCTCAATACCTAGACTCCACTATTGGATTGGATTGACATTTATAGAGCGCACGAATGCCGAGGCGTCTTGGCGGGCGCTGAGGTGATAGAGCGGGAGGACCGACACCTTAAGTCCAGGGGAACAGCCATGTTTTTATTAGCTTCCTAAACACTGCCCTGTTTGGTTGGAGTCCAACTGTGATAGATAGTTGGTTCCACAGCCTAACCACACAGTGAAATAAGCTCTTACCACCCCATCTGGCTCTACAAACTTAGGTAGCACAAATGAGACCTGAATTTGCTGATCTAAGACTTCTTTTGGGATTGTACCAGTGGAAGATTTTTTGGAGGGCAGCAGCCCCTCCGCCATAAAGTGTCTTATGAACCAAACATTAGGCCTTGAATTCTAGACGTTGCTGTATTGGGAGCCAATGCAGAGACTTGATGGCATTTGATGTAGGGTGACCTTTAGGAATATTCAATAGTAGCCGCGCCGCAGCATTTTGAATGGACTGTAATTTAGCCATCTGTGCCTTGGCAATGTCTATAAATAGAGCATTGCAGTATTCTAGACGAGATAAGACTAGGGCCACTACCAATGTTTTCCTTAACTCCAACGTAATAAAAGGAAACACCTTCCTAAGTAGCTTCAAAATATAGAAGCAAGTGGAGGTTACGCTATTGATCTGATCCGCAAATCCCAGTTGTTCATCGACTATGATTCCCAAGTTCTTAACTTTAGAGGATGGTGTTGGACATATGCCAGACTCTATTGACCACCAGGTAGGGTCCCACAGGGACGGGCTGCCTCCAAACTCTATCACCTCCGTCTTGTCTGTGTTTATTTTCAGATAGTTGCACATCCAGCTCATGATGTGAGTCAGAAATGCATGGAAATTCGCAGACGCCACCTGACGTGATACAGAGAGGATAATCTGTGTGTCTTCTTCGTAGGACACAAACGAAAACCCATGCTGTCTGATGAGACTGGCGAGAGGGGTGACATAGATGTTAAATAGAGTCTGAGACAGTGCCGAACCCTGTGGGACTCCGCAAGGCAGGAGGAATGTTTTAGACTACATTTTCCCAATGCAGAGTCTGTTCCCTGTCCTCTAAAAAAAGACACTAGGAGGTACGGCGCCGCCTCCCCAATCCCCACCGCCTTCAGCCACTGCACTAACGCTGTGTGATTCACAGTGTCAAATGCTGCCAATAGGTCGAGGAGGATGAGGATCGATCTACCCCCCATCCACCTGTCTCCGAATGTCCTCTGTTGCCATAACTAGCTCGGTCTCGGTCCAATGACCTGACCGAAATCCCCTGGTACAATGAGGAGCTGAAATTGCAACGTGTAGCATGCAAAAAGGCTGAGAGAGGAAGGCCTACTCTGAAGCAGATCAAATAAATTTAAAACCAATACAGTCTCAATACAAGGAGTCTATTGCTAGGGCCAGAGCCACCTTTTTTGCTAAATCCATTCTGCAAGCACCCAACAGCACAAAAGCGCTCTTCAATATTTTTAGGGATCTCACTAGTCCAGCCTGTATGAGTAACAAGGTGGTTCATCACAGAAACTCTGTGATGAGATTACCTCTCATTTTGAACACAAAATGTTTAAAATTGTTGGGGAATTTAAGTCTACCGACCACAGCAGCCGAGAGGAGCCTTTTGGGTAGGATTACGAGGGATCCCAGGTAGACACCTCTCTGGAATACCTTCAAATCCCTACGGAAGATTATTTTTATCTTCTCGCCCAAAGTGTGTCTTCGGGATTGTCCCTAGACCCCCTTCCACATAAAATCTCGAAAACGTTTGGGTAGGAAACCCTCCCCTGGCTGCAAGAAATATGCTGTCAGTCTCTGGAGGAAGGGGAGGTGCCAGAGGTATGGAAGTAGGCAGTGGTGACCAACTGCTAAAAAAAACTTCTCTGGACCCCACAACTCCAGCGAATTTTAGACCCATATCCTTCCTTCCCTATCCAATCAAAATTCTAGAAAAGACAGTTAGCAAAATCTTATCATGCTGTCTGGGGGACAATCTGCTGCTGGACAAAGACCAACCAGGACATGGCACTGAGACTGACTTGGCCACAGTACTTGACAATCTACGAATGCGTGCTGACAATGGGAACTCTTCGGTCCTAGTGTTACTGGATATGTTGGCCGCATTCGATACGGTGAGCCATACAGTGCTAGTGGAAATACTTAAGAGCATAGGAGTTAAAGGACGGGCCCTGCAGTGGCTACAATCCTACCTGTCAGGACGACAACAGGCTGTGTTATGACGCCTTTCATTTCTCACAAATCCACAAGTACATCACGGAGTTCCACAGGGCTCTGCGATCAGCCCTATTCTTTTTAATGTCTATTTGCGCCCCCCTGTTCCCCTTTTGTAAATCTTATGGAATTGACTTGGTCAACTATGCAGATGACACTCAACTGGTGTTTTCCTTAATAGGAAAACAAGCAGTGTCTTTGGACAATTTCCAGAGTGCATGCACCAGACTGCTGGTTGGCTCAGGGAAAACACCTTACAGTTTAACGGGGAAAACAGAGGTGGTGTTCTGTCCTGCTACTAGAGTGTCTCGTCCTCTACTGGCAGAGTTCAGGCTCACCCCGGAGGAGGAACCTTTGAATCCTGCCAAAAGGGTGCGTACCCTGGGGGTCTTGGTGGATGGTAATCTCCCAATAGAGTCACAGGCCAACAAAACCATCGGTGTCTGTCTTTCCCAATTACGCATGCTACGGAAGAGTCCAGTCTATGGCCGCAAAGCTGGTGCTCAACAGACAGCGTAGGTCCTCTACAGCTTTGGCCTTAACATCTTCGATGCTCATAACTAACTCAACATGAGGTACACCTCTCGTACACTCATGACGAGCTGAGCTCGTCATGAACAATGGGAATAAATCAGGGTCAGCACAGGAGGGGAATACTATCAGCATTGATGGTGTTAAGTGATCTTCACTGGTTGCCTATCAAGGAGAGAATTTGCTTTAAATCTCTTTGTATTGTCTACAAAGCAATTCACGATCTGGGATCTGTTCCTCTGCAGGAGAGATTTACCTGGTACAATCCCAGGAGGCAACTTCGCTCCTCTAGTGCTAACTTGATAACGGTCACCAGATTTAAGAGATCCAGGTTAGGGGGCAGAGCCTTTGGCGTGGCGGCTGCGCGCCTATGGAATCTTAGACAGATCAATTCGCTGATCGGTTTTAGGAAGAGCCTGAAAACTTGGCTGTTTCCCAGGAGCGAGCAATAGATTATTTCACAGACAGCTGTTTCTGCTGCTCTAATGGCTTTCTTCAATCTAAAGCGCCAGGATACCCGTAGGGTGACAGTTTCGCGCTATACAAGTATGTCTTCACTTCTCTTCACACCCGCTCCGCACGCAAGCATGCTCTGGGACCTGCTCGACACAACATCCCCGGATGTCGCCTTCCTGACAGAGACCTGGTTTAACGACTCCTCCGGACCCGACATTGCCATAGCCATCCCAGACGGCTACAAGATCACCCGCAAAAACCGCACCAACGGAGTCAGAGGAGGAATCGCCATCGTCCACAAGAACAGCATCAGAGTCTCGACTAGCACGGACGACGCGCTCAGCACCGCCGAACACATGCATTTCCAGATCCACACAGACCCTAACTCCACCCTCAGAGGCACCCTCGTCTACCGACCCCTGGACCCCGCCCCCAGTTCAGCAACTCCATCGCCGACTTGATCAGCACGCATGCCCTGACCTCCACCAATTACATCCTCCTCGGAGACCTGAACTTTCACCTTGAGAACAACAACTCCACAACCCTGATCGATAACCTCGCCAACCTCGGACTGAAGCAACTCGTCACAACGCCCATCCATTCCGCCGGCCACACGCTCGACGCCGTCTTCTCCTTAAGCCTGCACGTCTCCATCAGCCACACCACCGAACTCCTCTAGACCGACCACCGCTGCATCCACTTTGCCTTCCAGAAACCCACCACACACCACCACACCCAACAAATCCCCTGTCACTGCTGGAGCACAATCACAGAAGACCAACTACACGCAAACCTCGCTCTCAGCCCACTCACCGAACACTCCAACACCGACGACGCTGCCGACAGCCTCAGACACTGGATCAAGGACTGCGCCAACACCCTCGCCCCGCTGAAGAAACCCCCCCACAGAGACACCAGCAAGAGGGCCAGCTGGTTCACCCCAGAACTCCTAGCCTTCAAGCAAGCTTGCCGGAAACTAGAGAAGACATGGCATAGTGAACAAACTCTGGAAAGCCGCAGCACACAAGGACGCCATCCGCCCAAGAGGACCTCCTTCAAAGACCGCCTCGACAACAACGCACACAATAGCAAGGAGCTCTTCAACATAGTGAAGAAACTCTCCAACACCAACGACATCCCGTCATCGCAACTCCTGTGTGATTCCCTCGCCACCTTCTTTCACTGAAAGATAGCAAACATCCACGACAGCTTCAACACCCAGACAGCCCCAACAGACAGCAACAGACCCTCTGCACACCATTGACCACAACCCCTGCTAGCCTAGGCCAGCGTGAGCATCGATGACACCATCAAGACCATGCGCACAATCCACTCCGGCTCTCCGTCAGACCCATTCCCGCACCACGTCTTCAACAGAGCAAGCAGCTCCATTGCAGTCCACCTGCGTAACGTCATCAATCTCTCCCTCGAGACGGTGACCTTCCCAGAGATCTGGAAACACGCCGAGATCAACGCCCTACTCAAAAAACCTAAGGCAGACCCAAGAGACCTCAAGAACTTCTGGCCCATCTCTCTGCTACCCTTCCCGGCCAATAGACAGCTAACCAGATACCTCAAAGAAAACAGAATCCTGGATTCTTCCCAGTCATGATTCCGCAGCAACCACAGCACCAAGACTGCCCTCATCGCTGCCACCGACGACATCAGGACCCTGTTGGACAACGGTGAGACCGCAGCACTCATCCTCCTAGACCTCTCTGCCGCCTTTGACACAGTCTGCCACCGCACACTACGCGCATGCCTCCACGCCGCAGGGATACCAGAAAAGGCTCTGGATTGGACCACCTCATTCCTCTCCGGCAGAACCCAGAGCGTCCGCCTACCGTCATTCTGTTCCAAGCCTCCAAGATCATCTGTGGCGTACCCCAGGGATCCTCCCTCAGCCGGACGCTGTTCAACATTTACATGGCCCGCTCGCACACGTTGCCAGACAGCACAATCTCAGCATAATGTCCTACGCCGACGACACCCAGCTGATCCTCTCCCTCACCAAGGACCCCATCACAGCCAAAACCAACCTTCACGAAGGAATGAAGGCCGTCACCGACTGGATGAAGATCAGCCGTCTGAAGCTGAACTCTGACAAGACGGAGGTCCTTATCCTCGGCTCTAACCCTTCAGCCTGGAACGACTCCTGGTGGCCGACACCCACCGACCACGCACGCAACCTGGGAATCATTCTCGACTCAACGCTCTCAATGACCAAGCAAGTCAACACCGTCTCCTTCTCCTGCTTCAACACCCTCCGTAAGATCTACATATGGATCCCGACAGATACAAGAACGACAGTCACCCAGGCCCTCCTCAGCAGCAGACTCGACTATGGAAACGCCCTCTACGCGGGAGCCCCGACCAAGCTCATCAAACGACTACAACGCATCCAAAACGCCTCAGGACGACTGATCCTCAATGTAGCATGCCATGGCCACATCACCCCCCACCTGAGATACCTGCACTGGCTCCCCTTTAACCAGAGGATATCCTTCAAGCTCCTCACCCACGCACACAAGGCACTCCACAAGACCGGCCCTGCCTACCTTAACAGACGGTTCTCCTTCTACATCCCCAACCGCCAGCTACGCTCTGCCGACCTCTCACTCGCCACCGTCCAGCGCATCCAAAGAACCACCACCAGTGGGAGATCCTTCTCCCACCTCGCCCCCAAGACATGGAACACCCTCACACTGAGCCTACGACAGACCCAAGACTTGGTGACCATCCGGAGGATACTCAAGATCTAGCTGTTCGATCAGTAGCGCCCCCCAGCACCTTTAGACTCTCGCAGGTATGTCGTGCGATTTACAAATGATTGATTGATTGAGTCTTTGGGCCATTTCTGAAGGAGTGAGGAGATATTCTGCCTGCACATCATCCAGACCTGAATCTCAACCCATCCAAAACTGAATTCCTGTTATTTGCCAAGAACAACAAACAAGAAATGGTACAAAAGTGGCTGAATGACCTGAACCTTCTAGCCCCAACTTTCACTATATACCAAGTCACTTAGATTCATCATGGACACCAAACTCGCCTTCATGGAACAAACTGACAGACTAACAAAGATCATCTGGTACCAGCTCTGCTCTAAAGAAAGTGAAAAAGTTTCTTTCAGAAAGTGACTTCAGAACTGCTGCTGAAGTCCTTGTACTCTCACATCTGGATGGGGTTAAACCCTGCTTCATGACCTTCCAGACTCTACACTAGCACCCTTAAGGCCATCATACATGCTGCAACATATTTCATTCACTGCCTGAAGAAATATCAACTCAATCCTGATAGAAAACTCCAATAGGCCCTCTTGCTGGTCTACACCATCTTCAAAACCCGCTGCATTATATCAATCAATCAGTCAATCAATCAGCATTTATGAAGAGCAGCACTGTCCACCCTAGGGGTAGCTGTGAGTTGAGGGAGCCAGGTCTCTGTCAAAAAGCCATGTGCTGAGTTTCTTCCTGATGTCTGCCAGGGAGGATGCAGGTGGGAGGTGGATGGGGAGGTCGTTCCAGGTCTTGCCGGCGCGGTATGAGAAGGAGCGGCCTTCGCTGCAGCTGCGACGTATGGGGAGAGTGTGCGCTAGTGAGTGAGTTGGAGCACAGGTGTCTTGAGGACAGATTGAAGTTCAGTGGGTGGTTGATGTAAGCTGGTCGTAGGTCGTGAAGGGCTTTTGTAAGAACGTTTGAAGATTTTGAGCTAGCATCTTTTCAGGTGGGGAGCCAGTGTGGGTTTCTGAGGTGAGGAGTGATGCAAGTCCATTTGGGGATGTCCACGATGAGTCTGGCTGCAGTGTTTTGTATGGAGTCTTTGAGAAGCTGGGTGGAGATTCCTGCATAGACAGTGTTGCCATAGCTGAGGCGGCTGATGATGAGGTCCTGTGTGACAGTCTTTCTAGTGTTGACTAGGATCCATCTGAAGACTCAGATGAGCATGCGAAGGATGTGGAAGCAGGAGGAGACTACGTTGACTTGTTTCATGGTCAGTTGGCTGTCAAGGATAATGATGAGGTTGCTTGCATGGTCGGTCGGTATGGGTGTAGGTCCAAGGTCTGCTGGCCAACAACTGTGGTCCCATGCGGAGGTGTTCTTCCCGAAGTACAGTATTTGTGTTCTGTTGGAGCGGAGTTTAGGCAGTTGTCTCTCATCCTTTGGCTATGTTGGTCATGGCTTTGCAAAAGTTGGTTTTGGCGATGGAGGGATCCTAGTTGAGCGAGAGTATCAGTTGAATGTCGTACACGTAGGTGATTAAGTTGAGTACATAGGTTCTGACGACATCTGCGAGGGGAATCATGTAGATGCTCAACAGGGTGGGGCTGAGGGATGATGCTTTGGGTACACTGCATATGATGTCCTTGGGTTCGGAGGTGAAGGGAGGTAGTCGCATGCTCTGTCTGTGTCCTGTAAGGAATGAAGTGATCCACTTGAGGGCGTTTTGCTGTATGCCGATGTTATAGAGTCTGTTGATGAGGGTGTGGTGAAGATGGTGTATAACGCATCAAATAGGTCTGGGTGGATAAGGGGCACAGTTTCTCCAATGTCGGGGAGAGTTTGGATGTCATCTGTGGAAGCGGTCAGCGCCGTCTTGGTGCTGTGGTCAGCATGGAATCCCGATTGTGAAGCGTCAAGGAGATGGTTGTGTTCCAGTTATTCAGAGAGCAGTTGGTTGATGGCTTTCTCAAGTACTTTGGGTAGGGGAGCAGAGGGATTGGTTGGTAGTATTTGAGGCTGCTAGGGTCGGCCAAGAGTTTCTTTAGGAGGGGTCTGACCTTTGCGTGTTTCCATCTTTCCGGGATGGTTGCTGTGGAGATGGAGGTGTTGAGGATGCTGGTGAGCTCCGTGCTGATTGGATTGGCCCTGAGGTTGAAGAGATGGTGGGTACTCTGGAGTGGATGGATGACATGAAGCCTGTGGTGGTCTGAGTGGTAAGCGGAAACCAGGTGGTGATCGTTCAGCTGGTGTTCGACTAAGGTTGTCGAGGTTGAGGATGGTGGGTTGGGGGCCCGAGCTCTTGTAGATGGTGGCAATTTTGCTGTGGAAGTAGTCTAAGAGGGTGCTGAAGACTTCTTGGCAGGGGTGGATGCTGTTATCTGCGGCAGTTGGAACTGGAGAATTCCTTGGATATTTTGGAGACCTCCTTTGTATGGTTTGTAGGAGAGTAGGATCTGCTTACTATGGTTACCCCTACTTTTTGCTGGTGTTTCACTGTTTTTCGACTTTAGTCTGGCTGGGGCCCTGCTATCCAGGACCCCAGCCTAGCTGCTTCCTCTCTAAATTGATTGCATGTACTTTAGGTACACTCCAGATTGGTTACAGGGTTACCCTTGTGAGTCCCTAGTATGTGGTACCTTAGGTAATAAGGACATAGATACCCCAGAGGCCTACCAGGGGCTGAAGCATATATTATGCCACCCCTGGGAAGCCTTCCAAAATGACACCACAGGTCTGCTACTGCAGCCTGGGTAAGGTGGTGCATGCATCCCTAACTAAGATATAGGCTATCTATATCTACCTTTAATCACTGACACATATAAACCTATACGTCACTCCTATGGCAGGCCTTATCAATCCTGAAGGCAGAGTGCTTGGTTTTGTGTGAGATGGTGCCCATGCATGAGCAGGACCCCTCTGCAGCTTTCAGAATCTATTCTCTGAGGCTGTTCTGTGATGCAGCCAGACCATACACTCTTAAGTGCATTATAATTTTGCGGTAGATGCTAACTTTGGAATGGCTGCATAAAAACATGTTGTGTTTGGCGTCAAACACTTTGGAATCCTACCCCCCTGCCTGTCCTGGCAGCGGGGGTAGAATTCCACCCTTCTAGAGGGAGAAGACATGTACACACTAACCTAACCGGTAATAGTTTAAAAGAGCACCAGCATTACAAAATGGATGCTGCAGCCACAGACATGAGTCTGACCTCCTGCTGCTGGACGAAAATCCAGCAGGGGAGGCCTGGACAATAGGTTTCCTGTCACAGGGAGGTGTAACCACCTCCGAGACAGGCTTTAGTGTATTGGGGCTGGGTGGGTGCATTCATAGAATGCATTTCAGACAGTGCTGGGGGCACACTTGGTGTCCATGTGCATACACCAGTTCAGACCGGTTGCAGGGGCACTCAGCCCCTGCTCTGGTGCGAAACTGGACAAAGGGAATGGGTGTAACCACCCCTCTTCCCTGACTCTCCCATAGGTGGGTCCCCAGAGTATGTCCAACCCCCTAACCTAGTATAAGTATAGGAACCCAGTCCTTAGGACTTTAGATTACACCTGGACGAAACTCTGCAACATATATCCTGGAACTTTGACATTCTATTTTGACTATAAGATGGAAGAATCTCCCTTGGGATCAAGGGGTGACTCCCCTGTTCAAACAGGCACCAACGAAGCATCTTGCCGGTCTGCATTTCCAAGGCTTCCGCAGGATTTGCTACTCAGGACATGGACTTCCAGACTTCTCAGAGGCCGACACGAGATCCCAGCAAAGCTGAGACCCGCAGCCCTCACGAGTGACGTGGAACCGGAACTCCTGGACAAAGTGCACATTTGCAAGTGCATCGACTTCCCGAGCTTTCCCGAAGTTGTGCGTTGGGCTACTTATAGTCCAAGCCCCTTGTAACATTTGCACCGAAGATTGTGGGCCTACACTCCATGAGTGTTCCGTGGGCCCGCTTCTAGCATTTCTGCTCGAGGCTCCTTCTCGATCCCTGGTCCGCCGACTGGTGGGTCCCCACAAAGGTAACTCTTCTGTTTCTTGTTCTTTCCTGGTTGCTCCAGACGTGTCCTGACTCCCCACCGAGTGGTGAGTCCCTCAGACCTTGCTGGTCGGCACCAAAACTGATCTTTGCTTTCTGCGTGGGTTGCTGTTACCAAGGCTTGTTGGGTCCAATCTGGATACCGACACCGCAGCACTCGACATCCTTCGTGGGACAGCTCGAATCCAGCTACTGGTCGTTGTCGATGCCTCCTTGTCCTCGTGGCTGAAGAGTCAAGCTTCACCTTCTTCATCTGAAAGCACCCGACATCAGTGGGAATCTTCTCATCACCTTCCTGGTCACTGGCTAGTGACCCAGACTCTGTTCCCTCTGCTTTCAGGATCTTCAGATCTCCGATCCACCCATGGATCCACCCAGACACTTTCGACTTGGTCGCCAGCAGCACTTTGCAGCAGATCGCCATTGAAAAAGACAACGAAACCCGACATAAAAAGACACCTATGCACCCGGCTTCCCTGGGTGAGGTAACTCGAGTACTCCGGTGCTTCCGTGGGTATTGACTCTAGAACTGCCTAGTTCTAAAGGAGTTTGCTCCAAGCCCTCTTCCAAGTGTCCTTAATCTGTAATTTTCCAACCGCGACTTTCCCCATAGAAGTTAATGTTGATTCACGGCTGTGTTTAGACACTGCACGCGTCCCCCGTGGGTCCCCTGTGTCACAACCTTGGGTGGTTCCTGGTGGCCCCAGTGATTCTAAAAGCTCTAGGTCTTGTATCTATGTCAGTCGTGGTTCTTATACCACTTTCTTAGTATATGGTTTGGTAGGCCCCTAGGGCTCAACGTATATTGTGCTAATTTACTGTGTGCTAAAAAAGTTTACTGTATGTACTTTTGCCTATAGCCTCATAAAGAGACAAAAGGGATGTGTTTAGGATAAATACACATATTTTATATATATATACCTGGAGTGGTTCTCCTTTCATTTGGTCATTCATGAGACTATAGAATGGTAAACCAAGCTGCTTTACATTCCTTCAAAACACAGCTACCACTAGGATAGCTTTCTATATAGGTTGTCTCTAAACCTACCATTAATAAGTGTCGTTTGGACTGATGCAAGGTGCCCACTAGAATAGTGGACAGCATATGCCAGGCCAACTTCTCACATGGTTGGCTGGGGTATCAATTTGGACGGGGATGGCTGTTCTCTTGACTTCCTTGAGGTGCAGGTGGAAGTTGCTGAAGGCTACTTTTTGAGCCGCTCTGTCGAGAGGTTCTTAGAGGCCGCCAAAGCTTCTCGCGTCACTAGCTGCTGCGCCTAGTGGTTCTTAGCTCTGGGGTGTACCAACTGGCTTGCTTAGAGGGTTTGTTGGCTTTTGCTGGTTTCAAAGGGGCAACTGTCGGCGCATTTGGTGATCCAGACGGAGAAGTTCTGGACAGCCTGGTAAGGTCTGCTGAAGTTTCAGGTTGTGTGGTCATGAGAGACTGTGTCCACTGGGTCTCGTTTACCTAGCCCCCGCGATGGAGATAAAGATTGCGTTGAGTGTGTGTCCGGCTTTGTGAGGAGGTTTGGTGATCAGTTGGGTGAGGCGAGTGTTGTTTAGGTTCTCCAGGAGGGTGGTGGAGTTGGTGTTGGGGTCATCAACGTAGAAATTGAGATCACCAAGTAGGATGTACTGGTGGGAGCCAATGCATAGGGGGTCGATGAGGTTGGAGAAGACATCGCAAAAAGATGGTCGGGGTCTTGGGGGCCTGGAGGTGAGGGTGCCTCTTATGAATGTCTTGGTGTCGGACAGTAAACGGACATGGAGGTGTTTCATGAGGGGTGTCGTGCCGTCGTTGGTGATGGTGCACTGGATGGTTTCCCTGAAGATGATAGTGATTCCCCCGCCATGTTTGTTGGTGCAGTCTTGGTGTATCATCTTATAGTCATCAGGAGTAGCGGTGGCGATGTCAGGGTTCTAGGAGGGGCTGAGCCATATTTCGATGATTAAGGCAACTTTCGGTGAAGGGGGTGGTGAGGGTATCCCAGATTTCCATGGCGCATTTGCAGAGGGAACGGGTACTGAGCAGGATGTATTGGAGGGTTTCTGGGTTGTTTGTGGTCTTATAATCGGGAGCGGTGCAGGGTCCAGTCCAGGCAGAAGGTCCTGTGTGCCAGGCGAAGCGGCAGTGGCAGCAGGTAAAGGTCCTTTGGTTGATCGCTGGGAGGACGTGAAGCATCTGTTGTTGCAGGGCCCAGGGTCAGGAGCTCCTTGAAGGTGTAGTGTTAGATGGTGGGAGGACCAGAGGTCCTAGCGCTGGACAAGGTCCAGGCACGGACAGGCAGAGCTGGGTTTTCCTTTGGCATGCATTCGGAATGCCAGTTGCATGCCTGCAATGCAGCCTCCATTAAGTAGGTCCTGGCAGGGGGACAGGGCGCTGAGCGGGGGGAACAAGCAGAAGAAACAGCGGGAGGCGATAAACAGCGTGGGAGAGACAAGAGGAAAAAAAATGACACCAATAAAGTAAGCAGTTCCAATTACACTGCTGTACAGTTATACAAAAAAGGGCACAGGTTATGCCGGCTGGCTAACAAAATGAGGCTGACTCCGCACAGGTGCTGTGGAGCAGAGCGGAGTATAAGGATCACACAAACACTTACCCATAGACAGGAGGAGGCGAGCAGAGGGAGGGAAGGTGAACGCTCAGCTGACAGAATCAAGAGACCTGCTTGCCTGGCAAGTTGGCACAGGACATGCACCTGCAAAGTGATCATGACCAGTACCCTCCACCCCAGCTTATCTTGCGGACAAGCCCAACATCTCAGGTGGTTCTCAGTATTACTCAGCACACACAGCCAGTACACCATCAGCCTGGAGACTAGAAAGTGTAAAAAATGCAGCAGGTTCTTTTCATCTTTGTGCCATGGATCTGAAACAACATATGCATATCCATAACGACTGCCCCAATGCTGCTCAATTTTTGTTTAACAGCATCTCCTTAGTGAGCATTACATCATTACTACATCAGTACATGAGAAATAGACTATTGATGTAGTGGTGTATCCAATGAACAAAATTCAAGTAGTCCAGAAGAAATTTGGAAAAAGATTTAATCTTGAAAGAAGAACAACACAATAGATCCAACAGGTGTTTCTCCTGGTCAGCCTCCACTCAATAACTGAACACTGGAGCTTCCCAGAGAGCAAGATTCTACATTGCTAGGTAACAGAAACTATGAAAGATGCAAAGCTTAACTAAGGCTAGGAGACTAATAATTGCACATACATTAAGAATATAACACATCTTCCTTCCTATAATAATGCAAAATAAACAAACTAAGTAATGTAATCTCCCAGATACTTAGGTCTGAATCTCTGTCTAGAACAGGTGACATCAGTTAAGACATTGGAGGGTAAATTGTCATCTGCTCTCTCAATAGGCATCTCACAAGGAGAATCATGCAAGGTGTCAACACTCAATTGATCATTTAAAAATGGTTCCACTTGCGAATAAGTATTTTGAGAAGTGGTATTAAAAGATTAATCTTCACCATGTTCATGAGTAATAGCATAAGACGATACATCTTTAAATGGAACATACATACCATCAGAGCCACTTGAAGACTCGGAATGTTCAACATGATTAGAGAGATTACAATCAACAGTCTTTACTCTGGCTACATTCCTCTTGCTCTGCCATTTCCCTCCAGAAACCATAACAGAGTGTTTGTTAACTTTGACAACAACAGTTTCTGGATAGAATTTCGAACCTCTGACTTTAAATGGTCTCCTTATGCGAACTTTATCACCTACACTGCAAATTTCCTCTTCAACATGTTTATTCATATCATACCTCGATTTGGAAACCATTTGAGAATATTCAACCTTGGTTCTAATTTGATCTAATGAAGGAATTATCTTACTTGAATCAGTATTAGATACTACCCATTGAGGAGAAAGTTTGTTGAAGGATTGTATACCTCTCAGCATAGCAAAAGGCGTAACGCCTGTGGTTGCATGAGGAGTATTATTATATGACCAAATTCTGTCACTTACAACCTCTTGAACCTTTAAACCTGAAGATGATGCCGTTTGTATGGAATCCTTGAAAATACGGTTCACTCTTTCCACTAGACCATTACCTTGTGGGCTATAAAGAGCAGTCGTGAGATGTTTAATACCATAATTCTGCAAAAAACGTTTCATGTTGTGAGAAATACATTGTTCCCCATTATCTGATACTAAGAAAGAAGGTAATCCTTCAGATCTAAAAATATGCTTCAAATACTGAATCACATTCTCAGTATTTGGATCTTTCATGAATTTATAGAAACCCACTTTGAATGATAATCAACCAGAGTTCAAATATACCTAAACCCCTGATTAAGACCACTAATAGGACCAATAAAATCAATTCCAAGCTTCTCCCAAGGGTTGTGAGGAAAGTTGACTGGGCACAAAGGAGTTAGTTGTATGCAGCGACTTTTCAGCATGTGAACATTCAACACAATTGTTTAAAGAGGTCTCAACTAGAATACCCATTCCAGGCCAGCAGTAATTTAAGCGCAACCTTTTCTTGGTACTGGTAATACCAGTATGACCTTTATGAGCCAAAGAAATACGTTTACTCCTAATGCTAGCCGCGGGAATGAGGAAAGAACCTCTCAGAATGAAATCACCTTCAATGCTTAATTCCTCCTTAACTTTTGAAAAAGGAACAAGTTCTTTATCAATTTGATTTTCTCTGGGCCAACCATTTGAAATAAACCTTTTAAGAACAGTTTGGCAAGTGTCAGTACGTGAAGCTTGTAACCAATCAGATTCAGAAATGGTACTCTATTTAACGTTAAACCTTCAATTAAGTTAAAAACAATTTCTTTGTCATCCAACAAGGTTTCAATGTTATTTTCATAAATAGGACATCTTGATAAAAAATCAGCTTCAAAATGTTTCCCACCTGGAATGTGCCTCATAGAAATATTATAATCATATAGTTTGGAAAAGAGGTGCACCAATCTAGGACTGCCATTTCTTAACCCTCTGTCATTCCAAATAGAGATCAATGGTTTATGATCAGAAATTAATACAAATTATATGCCCCAAACATAAGTTGAAAAGTGATTGGTACCCCATACGCAAGCCAAAGCTTCTTTTTTGATGGTGCTGTAATTTTTTTTCAGACAATGAAAGACCTCTTGAAGCAAACACAATTATGTTTTCCTCCCCATCAACCATTTGGCTGAGTACAGCACCTAGACCAGAGTTACTGGCATCAACAGTGATGTAGGACAACACATCTTCATTAAAAGGTGTGAGAGCAGGAGCATCGATTCTTAAACATTTTAAACTTTCAAATAAAGACTGTTGTTCCTTGCCCCACATAAATTTAACATTACTTCCGGTCAGGTTTCTCAGTAGTTCACTAATCAGGGAAAAACTTTGTACAAATCGATAATAGTACTTGCTCAACCCTAAAAACAACCTTAATTGGTCCTTATCAGATGGTTGAGCACATTCACAAATTGCTTTCAACAGATCCTGTTTAGGAGTTATACCAGAGTCAGAAATTACATGACCTAAATATACTACCTTGTTAAGCAAAAATGGCACTTTTGTTTCTTAACTGTCATGCCAAACTTACTGAGAATCCCTAGCACTTGATTAAGCTTATCCAAATGTTCTTGAACAGAATTGGTTGAGAGAAGTATGTCATTCTGGTAGGCCAAAACATGTTTGATATCCCCAAAAAGTTGAAACATGAGTTTTTGAAAAACTGAGGCTGCTGATGACAGTCTACAGGGCATTCTTAGAAATATGTAAGCACCAAATGGCGTGTTAAATGTAGTAAGATCTTTGGACTATTCATGCAACTCTATTTGATGGTAAGCCGCCCTTAAATCTATGATAGGGAAGAATTTCATACCTTTTAATTGAGCCAACATATCTTGTATACGTGGAAGAGGAAAACAATCAACTTGTATATTCTTGTTCAACGATCTTAAATCTACACACAGCCTGATTTCATCACAATTCTTTTTAAATGCCACGACAATCGGAGAAACCCATAGAGCAGAATCAACTTGTTCAATAACACCATCAGAACACAGTTGCAGTAAATGTGCTTTCAATTTGTCTATGATACTTAACTGGACATGTCAGACTTTATGGATAACTGGGACTAAGTCAGGTTTCAGTATAATTTTATGTTGAAATCCTTTAACTGACCCTAGATTGTCACTAAAATCATTGGTATGCTTGTCAAGAATGGCTTTTAAAGAGAGCTCTTCTGAAAGCAAAGAATTGATGTTGGTAAAGATATCTAAAGAAATGGGATTGTCAGTTCCTGGTCTCAAAACCATGCACAATTTACCCTGATCTTTCTAACCAAGTATGTTATAGCCCGTCTTGGCTACATAAATATTAGAATTGATAATTCTATCTTGAAAATTAAGATCATCAGTGAAATAGCCCATTATATCAATTTCCTGACCTCCAAAGGCCACTGTACGAATATCAGGAGAAAGCAGTTTGGTTTCTTTCCATTCCTTAAAGAAAAAATTGTCCGACAGGATGGTTACAGGTGAACCAGAATCAACCGTGACTTTAGTTTGAATGTCACCAATTTTAACATCACAAATAGAATCTCCTATGTTGACTTCATCCGCCAAATCCAACATATTCACTGACAATAAAATCTTATTAATAGTAGTGTGATCTGTGTGAGATTTTTGAAAATTAGACTCTAAGGATTTAAATGCATTACTTTAGATTTAAACTTACATGCAGAAGTGAGATGCCTCATTTCCTTACAATTTGAACATTGTTTATTAATGGCAGGACAACTAGATGCATTCGCTAAGTGAGATTTAGAGCCACATCTAAAACATTGGAGAGGTTTGTCAGATTTTCTCCAATCTTGTCTAGAGTTTATAGATTTATTACATTGAGGAACATTAGGAGGAGTTTGAGCAGAAATTTTATTTATAGATTCAGTGGCAGTGTTTTTTACATTGCCTAATTCTTTAGAGGCAGCTACAGATCTTTCAATACCTCTGGCAATTTCTAATGTTTCAATGAGTGAAGGGTTTCTGCAACACAAAATCCTCTCCTGGACCTTGTTGCTGAAACAATTCACAACAATTTGATCCCTCAGATATTGTTCAATAGGACTCTCAAACTCACAAGAGGAAGCAAGCACTCTTAGTTCAGCAAGACAATTATCAACGGATTCATGTTCACGTTGTTTACGTGTGTAAAATTTGTGCCTCTCCACAATTATACTTGGCTCATCTTTAAAATGTTTTTCGAGACGCATAACAGCTTCAGTAAATTCATTCCAAACGTCCGAAGGAGGACGAATAATAGGAGGTTGATGATCAAATATTCTTTGACCTTCGTTGCCAAGACTATTATACAACATAGCATTTTTCCTAACAGGAGGAAATTTTACACCATCAATAGCAACAATATAACTATTCAATGATTTGTACCATTGAGTCCATTTGATTTTGGGTGTACCAGGTTCAGGAAGAAAAGGAGAAGGAAATACTTCCGTTTGATCAGCCATAGTGAGTAAAATAAAAGATCAATAAATAAACGACAAAATAGGATTAAGAAAACCACAGTGGATAAACATAAGCACTTTCAGTATCAACTTATCCAGTGTACGTATCATAAATGGTTATCTAACAATTTATCCAATATATCAAATTGTCAAGATATTTAACTAAATACAAAATAATTTAAAAATCGTATTAGAGACACTAAAAATATTTACTAATATTGAAGAAATCACAGTAATTGTAGATTGCATCAATCGTTAAATAGTGTGTGCATAAGCTAACGCAATGAGGGAGGCAATTAAATAAAATTAATAAAATATGAATGTTTACCAAACAAAGAGAAAAAAGAAAACTGTGAACTAAATTTATGAAATGAAATAAAGTTGCGGATTACGTATCATAGTGTGTCAAATGGTATGCGTTATCGACGATGAAAGAAATAATAGCTTCTTACAAAGTATTTGTGTTGGTGTGCGCGTCACCGTGCTTGAGACGATGCGTAGACAACCAACCGTGAAGAACCAAGCCTGACAGGTGTCAATTGTACGTGAAGTTGGTGTGTGCATCACCGCGCTTGAAACGTAGAGGTGTGCGCGTCACCACGCATGAAGCGAAGACGTCACAGTGTAAAGTTGGTGTGCGCATCACTGCGCTTGAAACGTAGAGGGGTGCGCGTCACAGCATGGAAGAAGCGCCAGGAATAAGTCGATCCAAAGAATGGAGGGGAAATCGGCAATCCGAAGATGTGGAAGGTGGAATGAAGATGGAGAAGGTTCGACAAAGCGGTGATGTAAAAAGTGGAATGAAGATTCTCAGGAGTTCGGAAAGTCGTTGAAAGTAAAAGTCTTTAAAAATAAACAAAATCACCGAGGACAAAGTTTATCGACTTTAATGAAGACCAGTGTAAAAATATTAAAAAGAAACAGGTTGAATCAATCCACCATAAAAAATGTTGATTAGTTTCTTCGTACAGAATAAATTAAGTAAATTGTGAAGCACTAGTAAAAATGATAAACAATGAAATTAACATGAGGCACGTCCATTAAGACAAAAGGTCAAATAATTAAATTGCTCGATCGTTATAGAAAGGTTTTCAGCAAGAGTAGACTTGACAAGGCATAGCAGCGTCAGGGTAAACGACAGTTGGAAGCTTGCTCAACCAGTGCAGAGATCTTCAGCAATCAGAGAAATAAACAATGTGCCTCATGTATCATGTAGTTTGAAATCAAAGTAGAAGGCTCCACAATAATAAATAAGGCATACCAAAACATCCAGAAAATGAGATGACACACAGTTCTGAAGGATCCAGAAAGTTTCAAAATTGAAGGAAATGATGATTCCGTAGTGAGTCCGTGAAGTGTTGTCCTCTTCACCTCGTCGCCAAATTTATGTTGTATCCAATGAACAAAATCCAAGTAGTCCAGAAGAAATTTGGAAAAAGATTTAATCTTGAAAGAAGAACAACACAATAGATCCAACAGGTGTTTCTCCTGGTCAGCCTCCACTCAATAACTGAACACTGGAGCTTCCCAGAGAGCAAGATTCTACATTGCTAGGTAACAAACTATGAAAGATGCAAAGCTTAACTAAGGCTAGGAGACTAATAATTACACATACATTAAGAATATAACATGTAGTGAACTAATGGTCCATAAACCAACTCTCTCTCGCATTACTCATTTACTCTATGCAGGTCTTTGACCATGTACAGTGCTCCTCTGCCTTTTGACTAGATTTCCACTATAGAAATAGCACATACATACTTACCTTCTTTTAGGGCTCAAAACAGGAGGGAGCAGTACTAGGTTCTAAAGTGGTTTTAACGGAAAACAAGCAAGAGATAGTTCTTGTTGTCCCTTGGTCTCAAATAAAACAGCACCCAAAGTGCCAAGACAGTATTATTTCAGCGACAGCAAAGGGAATGTGGAAGTTTCTGGGGAGAGTTCTAAATAGTTTTATTGTCAAATTATCTACTTGTTGCTGATAAGGACTCTGGATAACTGTGGAAATCACAACTGCTCAATGATGTTGAGACGTTGAAGTAAATTTAGAGACAGATTTATAAAATTAATCAACGCACTTACTTGTTCAATGGAAACATACTTAGGGGTTTTGGATAGACATCAAACCATCAAATGGACAAATAAACACATTTTTAACAGAAGTCAACTATGAAAAATAAAACAACTAAACATGCATTAAAAATGAACGTGCAATTAAAATGGATGAGAATAAAAAACACGCCACAGACAAAATAACCGAATGAAGCTAATGACCAGATGCTCCAGGTTAAGTACAAAAGGTAGGCATTTTAACAGTGTTTCTATTACAATACAGGCAAATTGCAGACATGTGCTTCAGTACAGTGAAAGCCACGTCAGGCTTCCATCTTTTTGAGTGAAACACTGAGTACAAATAAAATGGTTAATATTACCATCTGCTATTTACAGTCTACAGAAGTGTTGTATTGCATTCCATATAAGAAACAGGTTGTTATTCAACACAGACAAACAATGTAGCTTACCTGCTGTGTCTCATATTCAAAGACATTAAGAGGTTTCGGTTCAGCTGTAGACTCCTGACAAATTCTAGACTCCACATTAAGGTTATTCCTCACCTGAAAAAGTTTAATGTTATAAAAATGATCTGAATACCTAATTTCAAAGATATATCTAGTAACTTAGGCTTTTTGGTTATACCAACACTAGCCGCCGTTCATCTAATTAAATCATGCTAATACGTGCGCCATACTTTCAGGTCACAGTAACCCCACCTGCACTAAAATGAACAGCTGGAGCACCAGGATTTACCCAGAAATTTACAAAAAGTACACCAACTCCTTCCTCTATCACCCATACCATGTCAATCGGCTAACCTACTACCAGTTTTATTACACGTTTCCTGCTTGTAGACACCCCTTCAAACCTGTGCAACGGAACTTAAATGTGTACTCTGCTCAACGACAGGCATCTTGTGGGCTGTTTTCAGCAAACTTTGTACTGTTAGTAGAGCTAACCAGGAAATAAAATTACCGTACTCCCTACAGTGGTGCACAATAGGTGTCCCTTCCACTGTGCCGCATTCACATTTTCACAATAAAATGCATGCAGTCAGGGGGCTCAAAATACTGTATTTGATTTACTACAACTAGGACACCATCATATCTGATTCTACACCCTGGCTGATGCTCTTATTCAAGCATGAATATTATAGGTTCTGTAACATTACTCTTCAACATGCAATTTGTTTACTTGTTTTGAAAAGTGCCCTTGCCCCCGCTATGGGCCGAGGGTCCAGTAGTGAACATAAGGCTTTACTTGGCCATTAACAATTTTGAATGCGTCCATTGTAAAAGACATTGGGGCATATGTACAAGACCCTAGCACCACCGTAGCGTCAATTTATTTTACGCTCCGGTGGCGGAATGCCCTGCACCATATTTTCAAAGTGACATTAAGCAAATTTTTGTGGTTTAACGCTGCTTTGTAAATATGCTATCCTTTCACACAGGTATCTGCTTGAAAGGGGCGTGCAATGGGTGTTGATGTTGGCGTCCCACAGCAACACCCATTGCTTTTTTACGCTGCCCCAGATTTACAAGGTGTAAATCTGAGGCAGCGCCCACATCTAAGCCATGGCAGACAGGTGTTAGAATGGCGCACAAGGAGAAATGCTTTGATTTCTCTTTGTTTTTGCTTTTTCTATGTATGTTGCATTCTGGAGCACAGATAGAAAGAGCAAAATCCATTAATGATTGTAATGTTCAGGAAGGTGTCCCTTCCTGCACATTAACAATAATTAAATAATGGTGATTTGCTGCTTCTTTATGTGCTTCAGAATGCAGCACACATAGAAGTAACAAATAGCTATTACTGATTTTTTATGTGCAGGAGGGGACACCTTACATGCAAATAAACAATCCTTCCCTGCAACGAAGGCCATAAACTATCATTCCGTGCAAACAAATGGACCCTTGCACTATGGCGCCAAATTTGGCATAGCTCTGAGCTTCGACATTGTGTTGTACATATGCCCCATTGTGGCCACTGAGGAAAATTATTTTAACACCTCTGAACTGTCCTTCAATCATAGCAAATACATCATGTGGGAAAGGCTGGCAGCACGCTGACCAGGGATTGGGCTTGATTTCATTGTATTATCATTTAATTGTGCTTATAAAATTATGTGGAAAATTGGTGGTGTGCTGAGAAGTGAGTTCATGATGAAACTCACTTCTACACAAATGCGGTGGATATCAGTACTTTGCAAGTGGTTAATTTTTAAAAGACATATGGGGTTATTATGATGGCAGACGGACTTAGAGATGGACGAAGTCTGCCATCGTAGCGGAGAGTGGGGCTGTCTGCCTGTAGGGCGACGGTCACGCACATGAGATTACGATGCGACCTCTATCATGGGGGTCACTTCGTCCATCTCTAACAATGCATCGGGTGCTGCTGTCTGCAAATGTTCCAAATGCACTGTTTGTATTTCCCTGAACTAGGTGGAAGGTACCACACGGTGCCTGCCACCTGATGCAGGGAAATGTAGGGGGGTACCAGATGTGCCTCCCAGTGCACAGGCAAACCCCCCAAGCGCAAGGGGGACCCGCAACAGACCCCCAAAGTACATCCCCGACAGCCTTTCCATGGGGCTTTTGCTGCCATGGAAGGCTGGTGGGGATGCAGCCTCATAATATGGCGGACTGTGCTTGGCCACCATTATTTTGATGGGAGTGGTCCGACAGCAGCAATGGTTACGATTGCTGCTATCGGACCCTTGGTGGACCGACTTTCCGTCCACCACCCACACCACATCTGGAGGGCAGGATTTGGCCACACGATTGCGGGCATCCATCACCGCCAAGCTGCCGGTGGTGGATTCACTGCAATCGTAATGACACCCTAAGAGTCAAAGGACTTCTCGGGAGGCCTTCGCAGCTTGCACCACCCAGTTCCCCTGCAAGAGCTGCCAATGACAGTACCAACATAACTAGTAACCATCTCACTTCTAACAGTGTGACAATTCAGAGCACTCTCCACCACCCAAAGCTATAAGAATGGCATTGGTGGCAGATATTATTCATTTGTGAAGTATACCGAATTAATAAATAGTGTTTGTCTGTTCATCTCCAAATTTATAAAGACAGTGCCGCCGTGTGGTGTTGAGAATAAAGTGTCTGTGCCAAGCAACGGAAACCACGATCTCAAACTAAGCACTGGACTATGCAATACAGAAATACAGGACTAGGACTCATGCTGAGGTTGTAGAAACTCCTACTTTCTAAAGATAAAAGCAAACGTATTACAAGTTTCTGATACAGGTGACAAAGCTGTAGAAAAAGAAGATCCGCTAAAGAAGGAAATATCGGACAGGTTTGCTGAAAAACAAAGTTCGCAAGACTGCTGCAAAAATCCCCAAGTCTACCAGCGAGACACATGGCCTATTAAAGAGGAGTTATGAAATTGTCCACAATAAAGAGGTAGAGGACATCTTCAATGAAAAAATGGATCAGGCTTCAAGAAACAATGCTGTAATCAACACAAAGAATTCTATGGATGCTGAAGGAGGTCTTGAAACTGTAGTAAAACAAGACGTTGTACAAAAGGGTTAAAAAATCTGCTTCACTAATTATGAAGGAGGAGCGAAGAGGTTTTTGGCAGGCTGGGGTAAAAATATCTTCTTTTCTCTTGTCATCAGCAAACAAAGAATGATTAAGCCGGATCAGTTAGATCAGTTTGCCTATTTTTGCCACACTGACCCACTCCCACAATATTACAGCTGGTGTAAATCCGCTTAGGGATGTGGCGGTTATGGTTTTTAAAATCTTATGTTAGTGTCGCTCTCCAAGGAAAACTAGCAAAGAAGGCAAAAGACAACGAAACATGTGAAATTCAGTGACTGATTTATTTGGAACAAAGTGAAAAAATCACCATCCGGCACACTTTGACCTCTCCTTTTTTGGTCAAGTTTATCGCTGGATCCCTTATGCCTTATTTAATTTGAATTATTCGCCGGTGGAAATCTACTCCTGTTTTTCTATTTCCTCTTCACTAGAGCACACTTTCTTGCACCCTTTCTCCTTTTCTTGACGATAACCGTCACGGTCGCTTAAAACTGTGTATCATGCATTTGAACTTTTGATTTTGGAAGTTTTGTCTTGTATTTTACTATGACTAAATACATAGAACATAAACTTGTTACTTTGTAGTGGCCTGTAGCCTTTGAATGTCTTTATACTCATTGAATGATATAAAGTGATATGCTAAAATAATAATTGTCTAGGACCACTGTTTTCTTTACCGATCGACACCCAGATCCTTTGGCACACACTGGGTCACCCCATTGATTATAATGGTATTTCTGAGCAGGAATTCCTGCAAGGGTTGTTTCATGAGTGTTTTTCTGTTATATATCCTTGTGTAAAAAAGTTTGTAGAGGTTTTTGTACAATTGTTTTTTGACCCACTAGCCAGGATATACAATTTATTGTTAGCAACACTGTTACACTATGTAGTATTATACTGGATATGTCTAAAAAGGAGACACTATCCTACAGTGAGGAGTACATTGACAAACTCCTGCAGACTCAGGGTGGGGCGAGTTTCCTGGGCTCCACCTCAACCAGTGTTGACCTCTCACTCAACGAGAAAGTTAACAAGCTAGAGAGGCTTGAGAAAAAACTAATAAGAACTAGATTGCATGGGCATGCTCTAACTAAATATCTGCAAGCTAATGTGATACCGGTGGGCTGGCAGGTACGTAACAAGCCTGCCATTTTTGTGGACAAGCCTAAATTTAAAGGTAATTTCATCTTCATCTCCAACAATTGCTCCAGGCACTGGATGGTGCTTGGGTAGAAACAGGATTGGAGGAGGTGGAGCGACTGATGAAAGAAATCTCTGACCTTAAGAAGGAGATAATTGATGATAAAGCTTTAACCAATGCCAAAGAAGCATTAGAACGTCTTGAAAGGACTTTGAAGGACTTTGACACTTACGCCCAATCCAACAAACTTGATAAACTCGCCAAGGATATCAAGTTTTATGATAAAAAAGTCACTTACCCCTACCTAGCAGAAGATTACTGTAAACAGGAGACTCAAGGAAGATACTCCACCAGAGGTCGTGGGGGTTATAGGAGGTACGCCACATTCTCTGACTCCTCCGTCGCTAGTGGATCTGACTGCGAATCAGAGAGACCGGGCACTAGTTCTACAGCTCCCCAGTACCCCGACTTCTCAAACAACAACACTTTTTTAGAAGAGGGACAATGGGAGACCCAAAGAGGGAGGGGGCGGCCCAGGGGACTGGCACACTCCAGGGGACAGGTCCAGTCCATGTGGAACCAAGGCAGGAGCAGGACAAAGACACAGGTCCATTTCCACCAGAAAACCCATGAGGACATTCAGACCAGACGTCAGCATTACAGGTGGTGAGAAATCAGTCAGGGAGACATAACAGTCCCCTTATCAACCTGTCTGAATATATCCTTAAACCAGAAGAACAAATGATTCTGGAAAAAGGCTTATCTTTCGTGCCTATCAACACGCCCAACACTTGCAATCTGAACATTGAGCTTCATCAATTCTTCAGAAAAGTTCGTCTTAAACACTACTTCAATAAGATACCCTATAAGCCCACCTTTTCCCACATTGGCCTAAGCCACCTTCCAATTTTACCCCGCCAGCCCAGCTTATGTCACACAGGTGGTTATGAGGGATATCAATAGACTCCTGAGTGAGAGACAGTATGTCAGGTATAACATCACCAAATTGGAACGACAGGCCTTGGAATCACTGAAAAATAACACTGACATAGTAATTAAGCCAGCAGACAAGGGGGGGGGGGCGATTGTGATCCAGGACCGGGAGAATTACAAGACAGAGATACTTACACAACTGGGGGTGGAAGGCAACTACTGTAGGCTCCGATCAGATGCCACGAAAGACATCGCCAATACCATAAGGACAGTTACTGAGAGTGGTATGAGCCAAGGATTCCTTACCATTATGAATATGCAAACCTTAATAATGAACAACCAGGGATGCCCACCATATACACTCTTCCTAAGGTACACAAACGACTAACCAATCCACCGGGAAGACACATCATCTCTGGGTGCGGGTCTGTTTTGGAACCTCTCTGAAAATATATCGATGTCTTTTTAAAGCCCATCGCTGAGAACACAACAGCATACCTGAGTGACACAATGCAGGCAATACAACTGGTGGGTGAACATGCTTTCAACCACAGAGAAAACCTTTTAGTCACAATGGACATAACATTGCTTTATGCAAGCATCCCACAACTAGCAGCACTGGACACCATCAGAATAGCGATAGACAAACGACCTAGACCTTGGCAGGTCCTGACTGAATTTCTGATTCAGTTACTGGAGATCGATCGCCATGACAAAGAATTTTTCCTATTTTGAGGGACAACACTATGTGCAAACTAAGTGTGTGCGATGGGGGCTAGCTTCGCCCCGGATTTGGCCATTATCTTTATGGACACATATGAACACACTTATGTCCTCAGTCAAACAAACCCCCACAGAGACCACATCTCTCTGTGGCGTCGTTATATAGATGACGTTTTAATGATATGGAAGGGAAATTAACATGAGCTTTTGGAGTTTCACACATGGTTGAACTCTCAATCCCAGGACATTCAATTCTCTTTGGAATCTAGTGACAGGGTTATTAACTTTCTTGACATTTCCAACAAGGCTGAGGATGGTAAACTACAGACTACCCTCTATAGACAACCTAGTGAAAGGAACACACTCCTTTGCTGCACCAGCCATCATCCACGCAACTTTAGGGACAATTTACCTTTTGGTCAGTTCCTAAGGTTGCGGAGGAATTGCAGTAAGAAAGAGGATTTCTTTGAGGAATTGGCTGACCTCATGGAACGCCTCAGGGATAGGGGATATCCCAAAAACCTACTGAAAAAAGCACAAAAACGAGTTTGGTTCTGCCACCGGGAGTTCCTGTTGGAACCCAAACCCAGCAAACAATCTAAACAAGAAAGAATTGTATGTGCCACCACGTTCTGTACCAAAAGCAGTGAGGTCAAAAAGATGGTCAATCAACATTGGCACATCGTATAGGATGAAATTGGCATCCCTGAACCACCCATGCATGCGTTCAAAAAAGGCAGAAATGTGAGGAACTATGTGGTGAAGTCCTTGTTACCTTTGAAACCCAGAGATCATCAATTGACCCTGTGGAACATCTCTCCTTTCCAGGGACACTACAAATGTGGGTCGTGTAAGGCATGCCCCCTAACTAAGGAACTTAAACAATGTACATACAATAACTATGTACACACTATGAGACAGCACATCAACTGCAACTCGGTTGGAGTTATCTATGCCGGTTGTATGTTGTTACAACGCATTCCGTTGCAACGCATGCCTTTTCCACGCATGCGTTACAGCGGAATGCTTTTTCAACGCCTAACTTTTACCACAAATATTCCTTTACCACGCATACCTTTACAACGATTTTCGTTGTAAATGTATGCTTAGTAAGGGAATATTCTTGGTAAAGGTTATACCCGTTACGTGACCCCCCATCCCCAATCCTTCTTATTTTTACCCCTTCCCTTAACCCTTTTATATATATTTTTTTTATAATACTAAAATTCCCCTTGCCTCTTCACGTCCTATCCTCTCCATCTTCCGTGGTGACGTCCTACATCGTAAAGAGGAACCGTAAGTTTCTTTCCGCTTCCTCTTAAATAACGCAGATTGCCTACACTTCTCTACATTTTACTTCACGTGAGTTTTTACTTTTGGGTGGGAGACCCCCCCCCAGCACCCTTTTTTTCCCTACTTTTTTTTAGGGGGGGGGGGGGAAAGACCCCCCACCCCCCTTCCCCCTTTTTCTAATTTGCCCCTTTACCACACATGCCTTTACTACGTATCTCGTAGTAAAGGCATGCGTGGTAAAGGCTTTTGTGGTAACCACGCATGCGTTGTAATGCATGCGTGGCTAAGCCTTTCGTGGAAACGGCTGCGTTGTAGTGGCTGTTTCCCATCTATGCCATAGTATGCCGTGCGATTTCTTGTACATAGGACAAACGGTACAGAAAGTCAAGTGCTGCATCCTGCAGCACTGTAGCAGGATACGTTGCAACACTCAGGGCACTCCATTGGTAGATCACATTACCACCTTCGGACACTCCGCAGACAGTCTGAGATGGTGGGTGGTGGAGAAGGTTCAGACCAACCCAGGAGGGTGGAATTTTACCAACATTTTGAACACCCGCGAGTGTAAATGGATTAACATTTTTGATACTGTGCGCAAAGGCCTCAACGAGTATGAGTACATTTCCAGACAACTCTCAACAATGGATAGTCTCTTTTGTATATAGAGCACCAGTTACCTGTTTTGAATTCTGATCTTGATGAAATGTGTTATGTGCCATTTACACGACTCCGCTTTGCCATTACTTTTTGGGCCTGTACACGTCATATGACATAACCCTTCCTAATGTGAATGATGTATTATTGGATCACACAAGGTACCATAGCTCCGTTTGGTTTTTCGTTTTCAGTACAGCATACACTTAATGTGAACTATTAATGTTTAATATCACACTGTCTTGAATTGTTTGTTATTAATATATGTCTTTTAAGTGTCCTTATTTATTTTCAATGTGGCTGTATTGATTGAGGTTGCGGCAATTTTACAGCGTTCTCACACTGTCATAATGTCAAATTTCATTCATTGTTTGTTGTATTGATTAAGTGTGCACCTTTCTAGAACTAATAAGGCTTTCGTGCATTGTCAATTACATGGAATGTAACTTATACTGCCTCCCGGGTGTCTCTTTAACTCTGGGAAGCATCTTCTAGATAGACCCTGCAACCCTTTACAGTCTGTCTACACTGTAATCATATGCAACGTGTCACGTCGCTCAGAGCGCTCCTGTCACTCTGACGTGCACGCCGGAATTATTAAAACCGTGCCGGGCCCTCGCTCACTCTCACGATTCACAGAGAGGCCGATGGACGAGACTCGCTGGGCGCACAGCAGAAATCATTTTCAAGGTATTTACCTAGGAACCCCGAGCCTCAACTAAATAGTTAATCTTTCTGCCTGACAACGGTTCTGACGTGTTGTTATAAATAATCCTTCCAGCAGATTCCAAACCCTTTTGAAATACGCCCAGACGCCTAACAAAGCCTTTCTACAAGGCGAGTGGGTCTAGTACCGCTTTACATGTGTCTAATTTAGTCGTACAACAAACCCAGCCCCCCCACCCCTGTCTTAAACACTATATGTTTATTTGTTTATTTTTGTGTTGGACTATATGAATAATTGATGAAATTGGAAATACCTTATGAAACCATAAAGTATTCTCCTGGTTGCTCACCGCACTGAGCGTTTTGGTGAGCGTTTTAATGCTTAGGCACATTCTTCACTCAATTAGGTTTTTTAACCTTACTTAATTAGACATTTTAAACTTCAATTGGCCACCAGTCTGAATTTTCACGGTTATTTTCAGATACCCCCTGTCCCCGTCGTGATGAAGACCCACAGCAGAGGATCTTACTAACCCTTATGCGTTAGGGTTGAAACGTCGACAACCCCTGAACAGGCCTACACCCTACCTCCATCCCCCATACCGCAATCACAGATGTGGACACACTGTGACAAAAAACGAAAAATTACTGCTGAAAAAGTATTGTATTTAATATAGAGGGGTAGGCCGGAAATTCTTAAGGGAGACCTCTCCTTTTTTGGTCAAGTTTATCGCTGGATCCCTGATGCATTATTTAATTTGAATTATTCGACTGTGGAAATCTACTCCTGTTTTTCTATTTCCTCTTCACTAGAGCACATTTTCTTACACCCTTTCTCCTTTTCTTGATGATAACCGTCACGGTCACTTACAACTGTGCATCATGCATTTGAACTTTTGATTTTGGAAGTTTTGTCTTGTATTTTACTATGACTAAATAAATAGAACATAAACTTGTTACTTTGTAGTGGCCTGTAGCCTGTTTGACTTTTTCGTATATGTGTCTTTGAATGCCTTTATACTCCTTGAATGATATAAAGTGATATGCTTAAATAATAATTGTCTAGGACCACTGTTTCCTTTACCGATCGACACCCAGTCCCTTTGACACACACTGGGTCACCCCATTGAGAATAATGACACTTTGAGCGCAGCAAGCATTACCTTGCAATGGAGTATGCTTACAGCAACATATAAATAGGGCCCTAACTCCCTTAATGTGCATAACAATGAAAGCATGGATTTTCAAAAATTAGGTGCTGAAACACTCTGGCCAAGACACTTCCCCCTGAAGGCTTAGAAACTCATTTAACTAGGGCCAAGGAGGTTACGACTACGTTGGCTTGAAGCATGCCTGTCCTTGATTTCTGCTGGCTGGGAAGGGGACTCAGTGTAAATGATCAGGAAGCACTCCTACCTTGATAGCCAGGCATGGTGATAACAAAACGTTATTGCTCGGTTTTGCAAGATTTTTAGATTGGAGTACACTCCTTGGACCCTCCTACTTTAGGAGGTACTGGTTTGGTTTCAATTCTAAGATTAGGAATCAGTAGCTAAAAGTAACCATTAGAAGAGCAAGTTACTTACCTTTAGGATTGCTTTTTTTGGTATATACTCTATGTAACTTCAGAGTTCTGTGGAGTGGCCTCTCTAACATCTTCTCAAGTTAGAGATCAGCAATCTATCACCAATAATTGTTTCACTCTTCTCTTCGGAGGGCACGAAAATGTAAAAGACAAGAAACTGACATTTGCTTACATGGGTGGGATTTCTATGCAGCTCTGCTCTGTGAATTTTGGAGCAGGATAGAGTGCACTGCTGAAAATGTCTTCAGAACCAGGTTGGTACCTGCAGGAAATTCTAAGTTGGGGAATCTGTAGTTAGAAATATCTATCAGAAACATCAACATCTTTTCATGCATGCCCCAAGCTCACAACAGTGGTGCAAAGGAATTAAACGCCACCATGTGTAGCGCAGACAAAATGAAGGGAATCCTCTGTGTGGGGCCCTGGTGAGACTTTTGCTTATTGATGGAAAATCCTAAAAATGTCAGAAACTTTAGGCCGTTGTCCTGATGTGGTTTACTACTGACTGCGCAAAGCTCACCTTTAGCAGTCATCAATATAAAGAAACATATGGATCCCCAAATTCCAAGGTGGGCATCCACAACTGCTATCATATTCTTGAAAGGCCGGTAGGACAGGGTAAGGCTGGAGCGGAGCATGGCAAATTGAAAGTGTTTTAACCCCGCCATGAACTGCGAATAACCCCTGTGGGACTTTAGGCCGGCTATATGAAAATAAGGATCCTACAAGTCCAGGGGCCCTACCCAGTTTACTGGGACCAGAGAAGAAAAACTCTGAGACAGGTTGAGTATGTTGTATTTGTCTTTCCACAGAAAAACAGGTCTTTCCACAGAAAAACATTCAGTGGGTTAAGTTCCAGTATAGGCCTGAGGCCTCCGTCCTTCTTCGAGACAAGGAAGTAGTGCAAATATCACCCTTTTCCTCTCTTTCCGAAGTTGCTACACACTCGATGGCACCGCTGGCCAGAAGAAGATTGAAATGTGCAGCAAGTTTTCAGAATTTTCCCCTGAGAGCTGCAGACTCACTCTGATAGGGGGGAGTTATGAAAGGCAGGATGTAGCTCCTTCGAATGATTTACAAGACCCACCTGTCTGATGTGATGGATTTCCAGCTGAAAAGGAAATGTTGACTCCTGAGTCCGAACAGCGGAGTATGTGCATGTGAGAACATGTTAAAGCAACATGGCAGCCACTGCTTCAGGGGAACAAGAGTTAGAGGAGAGTTGCCCATGCTGGTGTGACCGGGTTTGCTGCTGCCATGACCTCTGCCTTGAAAGGACTGGGGTTGCAGCAGCTGCACAGGTTGGGATGGTGGCGAGTTCTGTAAACCAGCCCAAGCATGACCAGGAGGCCATGAGGTTATCCATCAGGGCCTCACTAAATGTGGCTCAGCAGAGGTACGACCTAGTTGATGGATCTCAGTTAACAAATTTTCCTTAATTTCACGAGTAGGCAACTGTACATCCAACATTTCTGTTGCACTTCATACAACTACAGTGAAAAAGGCACTATCTACCAGTGGTAGCCCACTCACACTTTATAGATCAGAAAGGTATTCGAAAAAGGCCTATACTCTACAACAGTGCTGGTGTCAGGCCAGATGTTAAGGTTTAGGGAGTGCGTATAACAAGAGGGAGAGAGAGGACTATGTAGCTAGTCCGAGTCCCCTAGGGTTTATATGTGATTAAACAAAAAGCACTAGTTTAAGTTGACCAAAGTGTTACAGTACTCAAATTAGTTCTGTCACGGGCACCTTGTTGGTGTATTCATGAAGCCCTCACCCACCCGGAGGACGACGGCGGGACAACAGGTACAAGGCAGGCACTGACCAGAAAGACTGGTCATCCCCTTACCACTTCCCTCCAGGAAGCCTTGGCTAATAACCCAAAGCGTATGCATGAGAAGGGAATCCCCCTCTCACATATAGAAAAACGCCTTAGTGTGTGTATCACATAGTCTGTACCACAACACTAGTCTGTTTTATTTCACCACACCTTTTTAAAAATCGGTCCTGAGGAAAGCCAGAATACTCTAAGGCACTGGCTGAAACATGTCGACCATCTGAAGGACGCAGGGGGCAGTAACTCGCCACCCTTACGCGTCCTGTAGCCTTACTTTTAACCGCTGGTGACGGCCCAGTTATTAAAATTTAATTTACCCTCGGGTACTGGGACCACCACCAAGCCGTTTTAAATCACAACTCACCCAACCTCACTGCACACTCAGCAATATACCAGCTCCGCTGTAATCAGGCGTCGTAGCACACCCGGGACATACTAGGTGTCACTGGGTGGGCCCGATGATGAAGCATGCCACCAACTAGGTTGGTGGGTGAGGGCTTCATGAATACACCAACAAGGTGCCCGTGACAGAACTAATTTGAGTACTGTAACACTTTGGTCAACTTAAGCTAGTCCTTTTTGTTTAATCACAAGGTTTAGGGAGTGACTGTATACTCACTGGTTGTGCTACTGCAACCAGGTAGTGTGACATAGGCCTGGAGTGGGCCAATGCCAGCTCGAGGTGGAAGACAAGTGTTGTACTCTAGTATGGGGCTGATGGAGTCCGTTTTGTCACCGGCACAGAAAGGAATTGTAAGAATTCAGAAACCAGGATGGAAGTGCAGGCCCGCTTTGGGACAGACCCATGACTAGGTCAGTTGGTGCCGAAGGATGTCCCATCGGGAGAAATCCAACTGAGTCATCTGTGCCTATGGGGGCCAGAAGATGCACCAGAGGGAGACAGACGTGACTGAGCGCGCTGCAACATGTTCTTCTTAAAGGCTGCTATTTGCTTCATTTCAAAGGCAGTCAATGGAATTTGAGGCAGCCTGGGAGTAATTGCAAAACTGGATTGAGTCAAAAGTTACTTGTAGGTATGATATTTCAATTAATGCCTTTGCACCTTCTCGAATGACAAGATGCACTAATGGCATGTTTTCGACTTAAAGGAAGACTTGAAGCAGGAAGCGGACATCATATGGGAACAGCTTCTATAACAAGATCACAAGCACCATCAGCAACTTAGAGAGGAAGAGGGACTTACATCTCAACAGTGAACTCTTCTTATATCTGGAGACAAAGACCTGTTTCCCGCTCCTGGATTACTATGTGTGCATGACGGCCCATTTATCACACAACTTTGAGTCATTAATGGAGCCAAGCATCAAAGACTCATGCCATGCAGGTCTGTGATAATCAACTGCTTCTTGCAGTCATGACCTGGATTCAATATTGCCATTTTCAGGGGAGACGTTGTGTTTTTTGCACATTTAGTCAGCGCCTTTTAACTGCATAAATTATGATCTTCTATCTTGACAACCTGTAGGGCTTCTTAATGAAACTGGAGATAGAAATCCAAAACAAATTTGCAAGATCACCAGCTACGCAGAAGATGGAGGAATGTACTGCCTCAAAATAAAGAATTTCGAATGGATATGTTTGGAGAGGTTTCAAGATGCTTTGAGCCATATATGAATGTCTTACTCACACAATGCAACACTTCCTTTGATTATATTCTGCCTAGTTCTATTTTCTGGCTAAATGTATGATTTGTCCTGGTGCCTTAACTGAGGTGTGCTTTTTGGTCTGCCTCATCAACTGTCAATTGAGTAATTGCATCAACGTGTACTTCGGTTGTCTTATTAACTGTTACAACAAACAAATACACTTGCACTACCTTTAAAAAAAAAAAAGATTAAACCATGTTCCTAACCCCCTTGACATGCTAGAGGCGAGCAAATGGCACTTGGCATCACAGAAATCACAAATAAATAAAACATACAAATAATATAAATACATATACATGCTACAAGATTTAACCAGGTGCCCTTCATGGCTTTTTATTGGTGGTAGTTTAACTTGTGTAGTTTTAATTTGTAAATGTGTTAGTTCTATCTCCTACCAATAGTGATGTATATTTCTGTTTTTCCGCTAATCTCTTCCTGAATGCTGCAGGCACTCTACCATCCTGTGATCCTATGAGTGTATAAGTTAAATAAAATAAATACATGTGTAAATAGTGTTGTTATGGTAATATTTTCAAAGAGCAATAAAGCATTCATGAAAAATGTCGGGACAGTGGATTTGCCTTTTCACACTAGACCTTGAAGCTTCTTTCTTGCTAATGTGAACGACTAGTGCTGAAATACAGTCGCTGGTTTTGGTACCACACACCGCTGCTCCAATTTCAGAAAGAGCTGAAGATGACCCTCTTTAAAGAGCACTACTTAACAATCATGTAACACTACACTCCTGCTCTAAGAAAATAGTTCCCCATGCAATAACCCATTGAATATACTTTTTGGCTCTAGCCACCACTATGAACATGGCCCTACTGCCCTTTAGCTAGGTTCTCTCTATACAAACAATGCGAACATACACATACAACATATGTACAATGCCAATGAAGTGAAAGTAAACTTACTCTGGATCTTTTAATCTGCAGAATAGCTTCCAATATGGATATTTCATCTGACTCTTCTGTTATAGGTTCTAGTTCTATCAAACATTCTGAAATAAATCAAAGAAATGTAGACAGAAGTGATAGCAAAACTCGTAAATGAAAATTTCACAGTATTTATTTGCACAAATAGCACATTACCAAACCTCCCAACAGTTAGAAAGAATGACAATTCTAGGTATTTAACACCCTCTGGGTCACTGAGCATATGGAAAATGTTAACATGGCTGTCACTATGAAGAAATGATTTGTGATATGGTTCATTTAAAGGCTGTATGTTGTACTATACTGACATAATGCTAATAATGTAAGACAGTCCCGGAAGCGCAAACATATATTTTCTTTCGGGCAATGAAACATTACCCAGGATACGTACGAGTAAACTTCATTACTCCAACTCTTCTCTTTAATATCAGATTAAGTATGAAGTGTACAGTTCCCAAGACCTTTTCTCCTTCTATTTCTACTACTTTCTTCTTCAACTCTCCTTAAGCCCGTCCTTTACTCAATAAAAGAAAGAAATCCTTATGTTGTACTGAGGTACTGCTGATGGGGTCTATTCACAAGTGTAAGTATACATTTGCTAATGTGCATATTTACTCCTACATATAGGAGCACTTCTATACTTTTTTGTTATTGACCATCTCTGACTGTAGATTTACACTTAGCTGAAAACTTACATGTCTCCAGCTGAAAACTTACATGTCTCCACCCACTCTTAGGTAGAACCTCTTGCAATAGGACTTGAAAGTTTCTAAAAGTAACTTTACACTTCTATCATGTAGGTGGAGATCACCACTGCTACGGTGGAGCTATCACTAAGGGAAACTATAAGAAACTTTATTAAAGTTTAGTCTTTACATTTTGTTAAATACTTTAATGTAAAATATAAATAAATGTAAAACATTTATGTTCAACCTAGAACTAATAAAATAAAATGCTACAGCACAAAAACTCATAGTAAATGCGTACTAAATATTTTAAATATATTAATTTAATTTAGAAATAATTTCTAAACAATAATGAAAACAACTCCCATCCTCACTAATATATTTTATTTATATTCAATATACAATAAATAGTAATGATTTCAATGTAATTATTTTAAGCACACACACACACATATATATATATATATATATATATATATATATATATATATATATATATATATATATATATATATACACACACACACACACACACACACACATTTAATTAATGTAATTATTGTAATATTATTTACTGTGGAGTCTTATTTTAATTCCCTGTTCACATTGTTTTATATGGAAGTGTTTTGCAATACCTTAGAGTGGTCATGTGTGGCCCTCGACTTAATCAAAGGCTGGGCTTGAGTACAATTACACTGGTTTTGACACAATTAGGGCTGTAGTAAGTTTAAAAGTGTAGAGAGTGAATTGCAATGGTCTCATTATTTTGAGGTGGGTGTTTGTATTACCATATCCTTCTCCAAGTCATTTCCCCCTGCCATTTAGTAGTAAGTATTCACCACTTCTTAGCCACACCCCCTTGTCCCTTACAAATTCACTACAAATCCATGTACTTATGTATACAGTGATTGATACCACCCTGGCAAAGATTTCCACAGAGAAAAGATAGGAGAAACGGAGGGGGAGGTCTCCCCCATAGCTGTGTGAAGTGCATTTTCTAACACAAAAAAGTACTACTGTAGTACTTACTTTATGTACTACAAATGCAGTTGTGAACAGGCCCCCAAGTCTTTCGGTCTTCACATGCTGACTAACCACACCAGAGGTGAAACAATGGAATGAGAGGGAAGAATTATGATAACTGCTAAGCAATATGGATTTGACCTTTTGTTTCTCCTGCTATATTCCTTACTTTTCAGACCTCACACGTCTTTAGTCATGGAAACCTAGAATACAGAAACCTAGAGATGTTGTTTGTGGGAAACCCCTTCTTTTTGCATGGTCACTCACATTTTGTTTAGGGCTAAGCCTGGAAGAGCATGCACTAGCGCATGCATCTCATTTGTGAGGCACTCTTGTATACAGAAAAGTGGTTTGAGACCACACGTTTCGAACACAATTTTTTGATTGCATGGCGCTCTTCTTTACAACCCTGTAATTCGTCAACATAAATCCCTCCTCTCTGTGGAGCAGGGACCAAGCACTGGTTGATTCAACTTAATCAGTGCCCGTCTACTGCTCCCGATGTGATTGAGGTACTATTTTGTTCTTTTTAACGTTTAGTGCTCTGCTAACAGGTGTGTGACTGTCAAAAACATGCACAGTAGGAGAAAAAAACCTGCAAGGATTTAGTTTCTATAGTTAGCTTTCTTTTATTTTGTCAAGTCTTCTTTTCTCACTGAGCAATCATGTTTCCCTTATTTTTTGATCGTGGGCGCTATTCTCAAAAGATAAGAATTAGGGTATAATAAAGCGACATTGATTCTTTCTTAGGTGTAATTTCTGTAATGATGCTTTAACACATAATGGTGCAGTACACCCCAATCCACCCAACTCGTATCCACACCACTCCAATCCATGCCAATTCACCCCACACCAATCCACCCCACTCAATCGAATCCATTGTAGACCAATCCAATCCATCCCACCCTAAACCATTCAACCCAATCCAATTCACTCCAATCCACCCCACTCCAATCCTCCCAAACCACCCCACTCCAATCCAAAACAATCTGCCCCACTTCAGTCCAAAATAATCTACCCCACTCTAATCCAAAACAATCTGGCCCACTGCAATCCAAAAACAACTGCCCCACTGCAATCCAAAAACTGCCCCACTGCAATCCAAAAACAACTGCCCCACTGCAATCCAAAAACAACTGCCCCACTGCAATCCCAAACCCTCTGCCCCATTCCAATCCAAAACCATCTGCCCCACTGCAATCCAAAAACAACGGCCCCACTGCAATCCAAAAACAACTGCCCCACTGCAATCCAAAAACAACTGCCCCACTGCAATCCAGAAACAACTGCCCCACTGCAATCCAAAACCATCTGCCCCACTCCAATCCAAAACCATCTGCCCCACTCCAATCCAAAACCATCTGCCCCACTCCAATCCAAAACCATCTGCCCCACTCCAATCCAAAACCATCTGCCCCACTCCAATCCAAAACCATCTGCCCCACTCTAATCCAAAACCATCTGCCCCACTCCAATCCAAAACCATCTGCCCCACTCCAATCCAAAACCATCTGCCCCACTCCAATCCAAAACCATCTGCCTCACTCCAATCCAAAACCATCTGCCCCACTCCAATCCAAAACCATCTGCCCCACTCCAATCCAAAACCATCTGAACCACACCAATCCAAAACCATCTGACCCACTCCAATCCATAGGTCTAAACACATAGACAACTTAATGGCTGCATAATTACACATAAACACGACAAATAACCCTCTTTTTTTTAATTTTTTTATAATTTTGGGTTGTTGTAAGAAACGCTCTTGTTTTTACGAATATGCAACTGACAATGATGTAAATTGCTTCTAATGCCTAAACACTCGATTATAGGAGTGTTACAGCTTGAAATACGACAGAGCCCACCCGCGTATCCATCTAGCATGGCCGCCATTCCTCCAACAGTGGCGGCCATATTCCAGACAATCCCGCGCGGTCTAGCTCTCTAGACCATGCAGTACAATCATGAAAGCTATAATACCGGTTACTCGCTGGAGACGCGCCAATATGCGGACCGGCGGGGAGGAGTATAGGTGCTATTACGCGGCGCCCCCTCATATGAAGTAAGTGTCCGTTTGTTTTTTCACAGGTACAGCTGGCAACTACTAGAGTCCGTCATAGCCTTTGGTTATGACATGATCTAAGGACGCAATTCTCTGTCATTAGTCATGCGTAACTTCTCTTTGTAGCGTTCTTGGCCATGACATGCCCCACAAACCTTTTTCTTTGCCAAATACGAGTACTAACATTCATTATATCTCATTATCGGCAGGATTGTTTCATAGGGAGACACCGCCGAGTCCATAGAGCGAGAATTCTCACACCAAAAAGTATCTAACATTATTAATACATGAAGTGTGTTTTCTGTATGTCACTGCTTAAGTTGTGAATGAATGTTGATGGCTGTGTAAAAACACGCACGCTGCGCGTCAGACAAGCATGTCTCTGATTCCTTTTAGGCACAATCACAATTGCCTGCGAAGTCTACCAAGCATGTTTTTTAATGTTCCTAGGCACAATCACAACTTTCTGGGAAGACTGCATGCGCCTGTTGGGACTTGGCCCTTCTGGCAGGTTCACCCCTGAACTTTTTTCCTTTTAATGTTACATAATTATAGTGATTTCTGATCTTAGTGTCCCAGTGTAAAGTGCGTGCGCTCTCTGAGTGTGTGTGTGAGATTGGCCTGCCCTCCCATAGGAATGCATGGGGAATATGTGTGTCCATGGTAGTTCCTGATGTGTGGGGAGTGCAGGGTCGAGTTTGGTATCTGCGGACTCGTGTGATTGAATGCTATGGGATGATGTGTGCATATTTAATGTGTCTAGTGTGGAAGTGCCACTTCTAGAAGTTGGCATGTCTGTGCAGTTAATGTGAATTGACTGTCTGGCTTGTGACTGGCTGAAGCTGACTGGTGTGCCTGGCTCCAGGAGTCAGGATGGGTCTGCCCCGGTGGTGAATGGAGAGATCTGCATGTTGATGGGAGGGAGGCGTGCACCTGGGACCTGAATAGGGCTAGGCTTTCCCTCCACAATGCTGGCTCCGCCCCCTGTGGTGCGTCTGATGTCCCTAGCCTGTCCGGTGAATAGGGAGAGGGGCTGAGCAAAACATAGTGCTCCAGAACCAGTTGCATCTGGTTCGCCCCTTGCCTGCACCTTTGGAGACAAAGAAAATGTGTGTATAAAAAGAGGCTGGGACCTCATGTAAAATGTTCTTGTTCTACTACTTGAATCTACAAGGGGCGTACTGCTGCTGGGACCCAGGGGAAGGCTTGCCTCCCTGGGCCCTGCTCAGCCCCTGGATGCCTGGATACCTGGAGTTCCTGCTTGGATCCTAACAGGAGGGGGCTTGCTGCCAGTGGGGCCCAGGAAGGACCGCCATGGGGGCTGCCTCCTTGCTGGAGTGCCCTGTGTGCTGGCCCCTGCATTGTCCCTCCTGCTGCCCAGGACTGCTGGGACCTCCTGCTCCCGTTTCTTTGCCCCAGGATGTGATGCTGCCTTTGAGCGCCCTGGGAGCGCTGAGATTTGGCTCCAAAAGGAGCCCTGGAGCTTGGCAGCGCTATGCTGCCCCTTTCCCTGAACAGTTTCCCTGGTATGGGGATCCCCCCGAAATGGCTCCCCTGCGGGTGCCCACCCCGCGTATTTAATTATTTTTATTTACGGGTGCCCATCCCGTTTATAGGAGCCTTAGCGAGTGCCACCCCGCTTTTACGTTTTATTTTCGTACCGAGGGTGCCCACCCCTCCTTTCTGCCTGAAAATCACCGCTGCGGCCCTCGCGCCGAAAACAGGAAGTCAGGCACTGTAGTGCCTGAAGGGAAGTTTTGCCCGCCACCGCGCTCTTATTGGAAGCTGCCCCGGAAGGAGAGTTGGCCTGGAGCCACGAAGGCTCCACACACTAAGTCACGGTCCCGAGAAGGGGGAACGGGTGAAGACGTGGCGTACTGTGAGGGTGGGGCTCTCGAGGGGAGAGAGAGCCCAGCAAGCGCCGTCTGTGTCCTACGCAGGGGCATGCGAAGCACACTGCCGGTGCATGCCCCCCCGCCGCCTTGGGGAAACTGTTGCCGCCCTCGAGGAGAGACATCTCCGACCGCAGCCCTGTGAGTTAGGGCTGGGTCGGGGGACATGGGGGCATTCCCGCTTCCGCTCCCCGAAGGAGCAGATGGTGCGTGTGGTGCCCAAGCGAGGCACCGAGGTAGAGAGGCCCCTTCTGCCAGCGGGCCACTCCCACAAGGGGGCACCTATTTCAAAAAGGGGCCCGAGTGGCCGAGGGGGACATGATTATTTTCAGAGCCTGCGGGCTTCCAGGAGGCCCCAGTATCCCTTGAGCCTAGATGGCTCCAACCTAGGGCACATTTGTTTTACGAGCCTAGAGGGCTCCAAAATGGGCAGCACTGTTCTAGAGCCTAGAGGGCTCCCACGTTCTGCACATTCTCGTTCTAGAGCTTAGAGGGCTCCAACGTTTTGGCACAGTCAATGTTCTAAGGGCCAGTGAGGGCCCATGTCGCAGTTTGCCTCAGCTGCCCAGCAAGTAGTGGGCAGCTGCACTGTTTAGGTTTTTCTTCCTAGGAACTTGCTCTTTGTGAACTCAGGAGTGAGTCGCACTCCTTCGCCCCTACCTTGGCCTTCCACAGCTGTGCAGCACTTAGTGCCAGCTGCAGCGTTAAGGCCCTGTTCTTGTCCTCAGCTGCCCAGCAAGTAGTCGGCAGCTGCAACGTTTAGGTTTTGGGCGCAGTGGCACAACCTGGTCCTTTATGTGATTTATGTGCTAATGCTTTGGGTGTTAGGAAATGTACTGTGTGTAGTATGTTCTGCGCACCCTGTCTTGATGCCTCTAGATATGATGTATGCATAGGAGGTTGTTTTACCTGACAAGGTTTATGTTAGGGAGATTGTACTTCCCTGTGTGATTTACGCCCCTAGTGTAAGGTTTTACTTAGGTGGTGAGGGTCTAATGTAGTTAGACTTGTGGGATACTGTGTATGATGGATTTTATGGCACAGACTGTTGCAAGTGCAGTGATTATCAGTGTTTACTGACAGTAAGTTCTATGACCTATTTTTACTTGTATGTTTTAGTTCACCTTTACCAAATTCACTTTGTGATGATACTGACAGTGGTCCATGTGGCCCTGTTTAGGTGTACATAATCCCTTGTAAATATTATATATCATGTCGGATGTCCAGTATGGATACCGGCCGGGACATTCTACCATTGCTCAGTGTCTTAATTTATCTATGATACTGAGCAAATATACTGTTTGCTCGCCCCGGAACTATCCATCTCGCATTCATGGACTTGTCATCTGCGTTTGACTGTGTCAATAGGGCCAAACTGTGGCAGTCCATGAGGGCAATGGGGGAGGCGAACAGTATTGTTAATTTTCTCAAGGACCTGCATATATCGACTAAAGCTAACGTTAGGTTCTCACAGGATTTGCAGCTTACTAGGGACTTTGAGATCAAGAGGGGAGTCTGGCAAGGATGCATTCTGGCTCTTTTTTAAAGAAATTTTTATATAAATGAACTGGATAGTGCATTAAGAGCAACTGGAGCTGAGTACCCTTGTGTAGGGCGGCGTGGCATTCCCGTCCTGCTATATGCGGACAACGCCGTCCTCATATCCAGGACTGAAATGGGTTTGCAATCCCTTTTAACTGCATTTTCCAGATTCATGAATGATCGGGACCTGGCAAATAATATTTCCAAGCCCTACGTCATGAAAGTGGGGCAACATTCGAAAAAGAGTTTCCAGTTTAGTGTTGGCCCCGCTAAGATCCCCGCACGAATGTATTTTCCTACTTAGGGGTTCTTTTTGACGACCCACTTAAATGGGGTTCCCTAATTTTTAGGAAAAAAGGGAATCTGGCTCGGGTAAACAGCAATTTTTAGGTTTCGCCTATTACCATTCGCTTGCGAATGGAATGGCGAAAATTCATGGGCTCGATCGAATAGTCAAACCACTGCGGTTTCCACTGCGGTTTCTTTACAGTGCATGTGAGGTCACGTGACCACAAAAGCGGGTCACGTGACCACACACGCACGAGCATCTCCCTAATCCGCCTGCCCCCACCAGGCTCTCCCGCCCCCATCCGGCTTCCCTCCGCGCATCTGCCTATCACACTTCTCCCCTCGCACGCATTCCCGCCCCCCCACCAGGCTCTCCCGCCCCCATCCGGCCCATCTGCCACCAGGCTCTCCCGCCCCCATCCGGCCCATCTGCCTATCACACTTCTCCCCTCGCACGCATTCCCGCCCCCCCACCAGGCTCTCCCGCCCCCATCCGGCCATTTGCTTTTTCGAGCCGAGCATGGCGGAATAGTCTTGCTTTCCCGGTTTTAGCTTCTTTTTCTTTCGTTTCTATTTTTCGATTCCCATCGTTTTCTCGTCATTCTATACCTTCCCGCCCCCCACCAGGCTCTCCCGTCCCCATCCGGCTTCCCTCCGTGCAGCCATCTGCCTGCCACACTTCTCCCCTATTCCCATTGTTTTCTTGTTTCCCCCCTCCCTTTCTCATCACGTTGCTCGTCATTCTATGTTGTTTGCTTTTCAGCCGTCGCTCATGTGCCCCTCTCTCCCAATCTACTTTACATGTTGCTCTGTCGTCAGCGTCCTTCTCCCCCACCCGCTCTACACTGCTCTTTCACCCATTGCTTCTCCTACCTACCCACGCCCTCTGTTGCTTCACCTCACCCGCACCTCACTGCTCGACTCTTCGCCCCCGCTCTCTGGTGTTCCTCGTGCACTCCTACCTGCTCCCTCCAGTGCTTGTTACATACTGGGTAGCACTTTCTGGCGTTTGAGAGTTCTTAGTGCCATAATCGGGCAGAATTGTCCATCTGGCCAGTACTGCTGTTAGCTGGCAGCCAAATGAATACAATTTGTACTACACGTAAATTTCAATAATTCTTCAGAGTTTCAACACTTAGACCGACCAGGTTTGACTACTGGCTTCTGAATCATTGATTTACCCATCTCCCGTGACGTCCCGTCCAGTTTCCTGCCTCCTACCTCTGCACCAGGGGAAGCCAAGTAATAAAGCCTGAACCATTCACACAGCTTCGCATTAGAGTATCGTGTAATGTAAGAGGGAGTTTAAATTAAAGGACATGTACGTAGTGTCGGAGAAGAAATGTACTACTTTGTATATTTGTATGTCGGAGATGAAATGTGCTCCTTTGTATATGTGCATTCTAGCTCCGGGCTGCTGCAGACAACACTGAAGGGCACATTGCTAAAATCTTCCCTCAACAATTTTTGCGATGCACTCAGAACTTAATTGGGCGCTTTGAAAAATGATTGCAAATGTTGCAGTGTTATTATAAATAACTTTAAAAACCATATCTCAATTTATCTATGGTCAGTTATGCGCAGAACGATCTAATTTAAACCCAGACACTATCTCTGACACGATCAGATGCACTCTGGGAAGCCATGTGCATGATTGATAACATAGACTTAAATCCCACTTCTGTCACTGCAATGTAAAGATTTCAATTTAAGTGCGCGTTTCCAAAGAAAAGCAAGCGATGTAACGCCCTCATTTATGAGCATTGTTTGAAAGTAAATCATGTGAACTCAGAATTAAAAGTAACATCGCAGCAGAGCAATAAGCTATACATGGATTCAACATAGTGCGTTTATTTATACTCAAATTTGCCCGTGCAACGTTACTTTTAATTTCTTGTGAACATGATTTACTTGCAAACCATGCACTTAAACAAAGGCTTTACATCCCTTGATTTTCTATGTAAACACACATCTAAATAAACTCTGTACATGGCAACAGCCGCAGTAGGTCATTAAAGGCGCCACCTTTTTCCAACCAGGAAGAGTATCTGTGAAGCAGAGCAAAAGTCAGCCTGACAGCTGTAATGTCGCGATACGTGACGACCATGTCACGTCACGACGTGAGGGTCACATGAACCTGAGTTAATACAAGCACTGGCGTTGCCAATAGGTCTCGCAGTAGGAAAGTTGGAGCTATTGGGTTTGTAAATGACATTTTATATTTATATATCTTTATTGGCATTGTCAATAACAATATATAAATATAACATGTAATTTACAAAACCAATAGCTCCAACTTTCCAAATGCGAAACCTATTGGCAACGCCAGTGCTTGTTAATGTTGTCTCTAAAATAGAGAACAAACCAACAGGAGCTATGTTGCAAGTTTATCAAACGAAAAGCTTTGCCATAGCTACCTATGGTAGTGAAATTTGGGGATATACTGCGCAAGATTCCCTACAGGTAGTGGAGAATGATTTTTGAAACATTTACTATGTGTTCCACGTGGAACTTCTAAATTATCGGTCCACAAGGAACTGGGGTCCCCTATCTAAGTGATGTTCTTGCTCTGCGAGCCCTGATTTTTTAGTTGAAGTGCTGGCTGAATAAAGATTTAACTCTCAACCATCTGGTTCTAAGAGAGTGTATGTCCCTTGATAATTGAGCCAGTATTTCCTGGCTTAGGTATATTAAAAATAGTTTTGAAGGAATAGGGCGGGTGATCTATTTTTTAAGCCTGATGTTATCGTCAAGAAGGTTGTGGAATTAACTAAGATAGCCTTCCTTACTTTAATGAAAGTGGATAGGAAAGCTGAGGAAGTGCTGAAACCTAGTGTTCGCATGTATTTAATGCTTAAAATAACTCAGATGACTGAACCTTATCTTATGGGGTCCCTGTCAACACATGAGAAGTTTTTATTAACCAGGTTTTGGATGAATCTCTTCCATCTTTTGCTAGCCAGACTTAAGGGTTACAGCAGAGGTCATGTGCTAGCCCCCTGCGGCTGCGACAGAAGTCTCCGCTGGATTTGTTGCACTTCCTGTTTTTATGCAAACTGTATGAAACCCCCCCATAGGCATTTTCTGGTTCCCATTTTTAAAAAAAATGAATTTTGGACAGGTTACACCTGCCCTTGTGTATCTTCAACTGTTGAAAGAGGACTGCATCTTTTTCATAGTAGGGGTTTTGAAAGCTTCTGTGATATCTAGGACCTGTATGAATGTGTAAAATCAGTTGTTCTAGGCATGTTTATTAGTTTAGCTGATTTAGCATGCGGTACAGCACAACTTTTTAAATCATGTTTTAACACAACTGTTTTTATGTATTTTTATCTGTGCAACTTTTATGTTTTATTAACAAAAACCGAATAAAGTTTATTTTTATTGATTTGATTGACTGGGCTAACATTATTCTACTTGAGTTTTGTTTTTTAGGAATGCCACTAAAATATTTTTTCTTCTTCCTTTTGCCTTCTTTGGTTTTGTAGTCTTTGGTCCAAAGATACAGGGTTTAGAAGCATATTTTAGGTCTTGCATAATTATTTTATAATCCGTAAAAAATCAGGAAATATTAAAATCATATTTGATATTTTCACTGTGTTTGATTCTTTCACTGATAGGTAAAAATGGCTGGGAATCTTTCCCAGTATGTATCATCACATTTACCCACAGAGAATGGGTAAAAACCCTTGATACATCAACCAGTATTGATAGTAGGTGAATTGCCTATACCTCAGGCTTTAAACTCACAATGCAAGATCCAGTAAAAAGTATATGTGAAAAGAGTGCTATCACCAAGCATCTGGGATAGTGGTGAAAACATGACACCAGACTTTTGAAAAGCATGGAACGCAGTGTCACTTGGAATGCTCTGCAAAGAGGTTCTTTTCAAGTTCAACAAATATTAGAGTAATATTGTTTGTATATGCAGTGATTCAGCCACGTATATAAAAAAAGTTGTGTGATGACCTGTCAAAATCGATACCTGAGCTGAAGTTTTTCCTTGTAAGAGATCCTTGCTACTTGTTAGATGGTATGCTGAAAACATTGTTACAGTCTTCGGAGTTAATGAAGAATGCTATTGATTTTTTAGTCCATTCTGGTGCACTGTTTTGTTATGCACAGGAACTAAAACAGAAATATTTCTCCTTTTGTGTGTGTGGCATCAAAGAAAGAGTCATCCCAACTGTGTCACTTAGATGATGGTTTTCAGTCCAAGGAGCTATGAATGCTATATTATCCATGTGGGAACCGTTTACAGAATTTTTGCTGAGTGATGGTGATAACTGTTTTTTTTAGGTATTGAAATCACCTGAAAACACTAAAATAAACAACAGATTTGACCAAAAATAGAAACTGAAAACAGGAAAGCATATCCATAATGTATCTGTTTGGTCGGTCCATTGTCCTACACCGAGAATGCTTTCATACAAATGTCACACCAAGCTCAGAATGTGTCCAATACCACTAATTACTGGGTTTGTGGCTTTCTTCCCCCTCAGTGACACAAAGTTGATTATTTCATGTCCATGCCACTATAATACATCAGCAGTTGTGAGGATTGGTTCGAATTGCTCAGTACGGTACCTCATCATCCCCAGTCCCCTACTCTGGACAGGACATATGCTGATTCTCGCACTATGGTACAGAATGTGCATTTTCATCACAGAGTTCCTTCTGTGGGGCAGGCAGGACAAGAGATGCTCAGAAAATTGTTTCTAAGGCCCTGTATGAACGCATATAAAAGTGTAAAGAATGAGGCTTCAAATGGAAATGGCTGACTTACAGGGGTTTAACACGTCTGAGAATTTCCAATCTTTCCAGGCTCGTAATCTTACCAAGGACCAGCCCATACCAGCGTCAGTTGTCAACAAAACAGCTAGTTTCTGTGTTCAGGGTGCAGGGAAGGTGAAAGTGGGGGAGAGTAGATGCAGTTTCATATATGAATTGAGAACGACTGATAGTCTGCCCTTGGTACAGCCCCCTATTGTTTATTTTATCTGTGGATCCTACACTTATGTATGGCTTCCAAAGGAATGGTCAGGTAGATGTTATCTCTCTTTCCTCCTCCCCCTTGTGTATGTTGCTCCATCCAATTATCACAAAGATCAACAGTTGCCGCGTAGGAGGACACCAAGAGACAGGCACCTGGACACTATCGGGGTGGTTCTGTAATATATTGGTGACGTGGGGTTGTAAGATCCTCGTCTTTCTTGTTACAAATGCTGGTATTATTTTTACATGTTGCTTCTGGATGCATTGTCTTCCAACTTGTTGTTCCTATAGTGTACAAGCTCTCACACCCAAGCCAAAGATACCAGTTCATGACGCAAGTACAGTAATTATGTTGCAAAAGGTAGTTCAGGAATTGATGGATTCAAAGATTCTCACTGAGCACTCCACAGTAAAGCAAATAATTCAAAGTATATAATATGATTATAACGCCAAGTCTAAATAGAAAAGATATGGTGATCTACTTGTCCTTATCGGGATAATATCCACTCGATCACTATCATGAGGAAAAAATACACCGGGGCTCAATGTTCAGTCCTGGTAATATATCCTATGAAACTTATTCACTACCACAAGTCAAAGAAACCCATATAAAAAATCAAATAACTTGTATATTCATCTTAGATGGTCAATATATTAAAAATAAATGTCACAATTGAGGAAATGGTAAATTCCACGATTGGATCTAATAGACACCTCGAACCGTCAGTCTCAGGAATACAAGTCACAAAAATCTAAGCGTTACTCCACGCCCGTTATGTACTAATTAGCAAAGAAACAAGTATAAATAAGTGAAAAACGGCATTCTAATATTTCAGCACAGCGATCTCCTCAGATTCAAAATCTAAGTAGAAATACAGGGGGGAGAGGGGGATAAGGAAAGTGAGATAAGAAGGAAAGGCAAACCTTCTATAATAAACTGTTGTTGTCTAATCATAATCCAATATTAACTTCAATAAATGAGGCTATGAATTATTAAAATAAAATAGATAATACACATTGTATACATTGATATTGGGAGACAGATACGGTATAAGGCATTGAAAAAGTCAACATCACTCATTATATTACAGTTATCCAACAATGTTCCTTCAAATAGTTTCAAATTACACATTAATCTCCCAGTAAATATTGCAGTTCAGAATCCAAGTTCAAACCCTCCTCAACTGCACGCAATATCATAACCCATTTTGCCTCCGTACGTCGCAGTTTGAGGGTTCTATTGCCTCCTCTCCGATCCATTGTTACATGTTCAATCCCATGATATGTAAACTTGTGATTAACAGAATCATTACCATTTTGGACAGAGTGTGAAGAAATAGGGTACCTAGTATCCCCATTTTTAAGGGTTCGAAAATGTTCCATCATTCTATCTTTTAATCGTCTCACTGTACTGCCCACATAAATATTTCCACATGAGCATACAATAACATAAACAACAAATGTCGTGTCACAGTTAATAAATGTTTTAACACTGAAAGTACCTGTATTGTTGTATTCAAACTGTTTTATTCTCTTTGTTGCCCAACAACATGAACTGCATTTCCCACAATAATAAAAGCCCATTGGACGGTTACACAGCCAATTCTCCCTTTGAGTGGGTTTAGGGTAACTGGGACTTAAAATATTAGCTAGGGTGATACCCTTTCTAAACGTCAAACTAGGCCTGTCAGTCAAATACGGGGAAATATTGTTATCAGTTTTCAGAAGATGCCAATACTTTGTAAGAATAGCAAAAAAATAAGTTTATGGCTACCTGTCCCAAAGTTGGTAACTATTCTGATTTTCTGTAATTGCGCGTCTTTTGCAGGTTTCATCTTAGGTTTAAGAGTATCTTCCCTTTTAAGTTTATAGGCTCTATTTAATGCCTGATCGATAGTTTTCTCTTCATAGCCTCTATTTCTGAATCTACTAGTCATGTCATGTAGATTAGTTACAAAGTCACGTTCTCTCGAGCAATTCCTACGGGCTCTCAGCATTTCTCCAAATGGAATTGAATGAATTTGGCTCTTAGGGTGGCAACTGTCTGCTCGCAAAAGTGCATTACAGCTGGTTTCTTGACGAAACATACGGCTGCATATTGTGTCACTCTCTACAAATAATTCAATGTCCAAAAAGGTCAAGTGGTGTGTGTCAAACTGTGTCGTAAAGGACATGTTCACTTCATTGGTGTTCAGAAAATCAAAAAACTGTTGGAGTTCCACAGGGGTCCCTCTCCAAATTAACAAACAATCATCAACGTATCGTCCCCAGTAATAAATATGATCAATACATTGTTTTCCTTTAGGGCCCCAGATCCACTCCGCCTCGAACCACCCCATGAAGAGGTTCGCGAAAGACGGAGCAAATCTGGAACCCATAGCTGTCCCAAGCTTCTGCCTGTACCAGATATCTTCAAATAGGAAAAAATTATTTTGCAAAACAATCTTGGTCATTTCAATGATCATAGCAGTATGGTCAAGATATTCTACTGGTCTTTGCTTTAAAAAACTATCCATAGCTTTCATTCCCATATCCTGATCAATATTAGAGTACAAAGATACCACATCCAGTGTAGCTAAAATCATGTCCGATTCCCATGTAACATCATTCATTATATTCAGTACATGTTCAGTATCTTCAATATGTGACGGAAGATTCTGAACAAAGGGTCTAATGTACAAATCAATACATTGGGATAGTTTCTCTGTCGCCCCCCCAATGCCCGATATGATGGGCCTACCCGGGGTTTCTGGCGATTCTTGTGAATCTTTCGTAAACTATATAAACACGGGGCCCGGGGGAACTCAACACGAAGGTACATGTATTCATCGTGATCAAGTAAAGAGTGATCATACCAGTCCTTAAGTTTAGAATTTATCATAGCAGTAACAACAGGTAATCGGTTCTTGGTAACCTTCTCATAATATCTAGCATCATATAGTTGCGATAGAATTTCATCGTTGTAATCTTGCCTATTCATCAAAACGATGTTGCCACCTTTATCTGCCATTCATATAATAAGGTAATAGGAGGTGAGATAGGTTTGTGATGGTGTACACACTTGCTGCAATTGATTTCTATAGGTAATTTCACAGCCGGGTTTTGCCTCTTTTACTTATAGATTACGAGAAAGATTTCTTTCGACATATACCTTATAATATGGATTATTTTTGAGAACTATCAACTATACTATATTTTATAAGGACAAAACAACTCACTTAAAGCAGACTTTGAGGAGTGAGTATTGACCCGGAAAAGTTTTAAGGGTTGGCATAATGTTGATTTGTGATGGGATATATTCTTAAAACTGCATTCTTCTATTTCAGAATTAGGTTTCCTTTACTTTGTGACCATATGCATTAACTAGAAGCCCGTCCCGACCTTGTACGGGAGCATTTAGGCTTCCCCTACCCCCGCCTGCCCCGACATTGCCCAGCAGCCCGTGCCCCTGCACGCCCCGCCAGCAGCCCCTACCCCCGCCCGCCCCGTCCCCCGCCTGCCCCGACCCCGATCATTGTTTTAGTAATTTCCCGTCCCCTGCCTGGCCCGACACCCGCCTGCCTCGACATTGTCCCCGGAGCCTTACCTGAGCCGCAGGTCCTCATTTCACCGCTCCTCGCGCCTCAGCCGCCGGTCCTCATTTCTCCGCTCTGCTCGTCACCGCCTGTCCGCCACCGCTCCTCCCCTGCGCCATGTCTGCCTCTCCGCTGCTCCCACCGCCGCTGGCCTCACGTCACCGCTCCTCCCCCGCGCCATGTCCGCCACTCCTCGGACGCCTCTCCTCCCCGTGCTGACGTGAGCACGCAAGCCGCGGCGGCGCTACTTTGGGGGGGGGGGACTACTTTTTTTTAAATATAAATATTGTAAATAACGTTTTATTTTGTAATTTATATAGCCTATAACCATCTACACACCCTGACGATTTCAACGGTGTATCGGGTGTGTAGATTGGCGCTGTGGTTCCCGAGTTTACCCGCCTCAAAGCCTGAAAGTTCTTACTTTATTATGGTAGTATAGATAGGGCACATGGATTAATTATTGAGGTAACTTTCAATTATTTATTTCTTTTTACTGGCTACTTTGGGCCTCTTAATAGACACTGAGGGGGTGCACTATACTTTAGGTGTTTTCTACGACTATTTCACAATTTTGGGTCTATACTCTATATCTTTTAGTAGGGTGCGGATCACACTTTCCTCATTTTCTTGTACTCTGAAGGCGATGAAGTGTCTTGCAGAAGATTGTAATTTATCTTAGATTAGAGAATACTTTTTAATTACATCTTCTTGGGTTGCAGCCCTGTTGAAGTCAATGATGCATGATAACAATGCTTGACGAAACACATGTTGGCTGTTGAGAATATTATTTCATATGGAGAATTATCAATAAACATCGCTTGGATATATTACCAGGACTGAACACCGAGCCCCGGTGTCTTTTTACCTCAGGATACTGATCGAGTGGATATTATCTCAATAAGGACAATTAGATGACCAGATCTTTTCTATTTGGACTTGGCGTTGTAATCGTATTATATACTTTGAATTATTTGCTTTACTGTGGAGAGCTCAGTGAGAATCTTTGAATTATTGCAGTACCCAGAGTGTTCTTTGGGTCTTGTGGGATAGCCTGGTAAACTATCCCTCTCGCTTGGCAGCACCTCTATAATTTTGTAACATTACTTTGCCTGTACCTATGCTGTGTGCCTGAATTCATGCCTGGTTACCTCAGTCTTGTACAGGAAATGATGGAGATTGACGAGGGCATCTTTGAGTCCACATTTTCCCTTGCAGTTTCTATCCCTGATAAGGAGTATGTGGATGGCTCAGTGTTGATGTCCTCTGGCTTTTTGAAAAATATGTCCTCCACACCCACCATGAAAAATGATTCAGCAAATCCTTGTCTGCTAGAAACAGCTGTGGTGAATTTTGTCTTCTTCAAGGTTGGGCATCACTGTACTAATGAATACAGAAGCTTTCCCCAACTTCAAAGGCACAACTGTGTATAAAAGAAGAACCTCAGACACCAACTTTTCAGTACACTTTTGGACACTCTGCCAGCAAGATGGACTGCCACTCTGCTTTACAGCTGTTCTAAAGAAACTGCTGCCCTCTTGCCTGGGTAAGCAGAACTGCACCAGCAGCTTCATCTTGAATCCAGGTCCCGAAAGTGACTCAAAAGGGGTAGTCTGCTGGTCTCCTGATCTGAGCCTTAAGTACATAAAAGGCTCCACAACAGCTCCTGAAGCCGTCTTCAGAGTTCCTGACCGACAAATGGTGCCTCTCAGGTCCTGGTACCTTGGTGTGGCTCACAAGCTCTTGAAATCAACCTGTTGGGCTATTCATGCCTGCGAATGGTCCTATTTGCACTGGAACTGCATCACTTGCACTGAATATTAGTGAGAGCCACCACTAGCCCATCTCTTCGCACCGCACCTTCGATAGCCCGCAATGGTCCGCCAACATGAAGCTCCATCCGGACTTTGATGCCTGGCCTGCTCTTCGCACCATGCCGCCTGCAACTCTTTCCTTGCTCCTCCTGACCCTCTCCAACACGAACAGGACTTTTGGGACAACCCTTGAGAAGGTAAAACTTCAGCGGGACCAATCTAAGACTCTATCCAATCCGTGCTCCACCGCGATCGGCCCGAACTTTTGACTTTGACCCGGTCCAGAGTGAGAAACGGGGTCGTTGGTGTACAAGGGTGTGAGCCCCGGTTAAGAAACAACCACAATTCTTTACAGGGTGAACCACAAACAGTCAGCAAATAAACCTGTGCAGCTTGTTAAAACATGCTGTCAGGCTTAACTTAGAGGCAATGTGTAAAGTATTTATTCAGCACTAAACAATAATAAAGTGAAAATACAACACAATAAAAATCCCACACAATTTAGAAAAATGGGGTAAATGTAAATACATTTGAACCAAAACAACAAAAATCCAATTAGTAGAACCATAGTTCTTTATTAAAACTGAGTTTTTTTAATAAAACTAGCACCTAAAAGATCAAATCTCCAACCACGGACATCTAGGCCAATCTTGGCCAACTGCGATGTAATGAGTTTGGTTACAAGGAGTGAATTAGGCCCAGTCAGCGCTTGCCTCTGGACTTAAAAGAAATTGTGAGAAAAAAAATTCTGAGAAGGTAAACTTCAGAGGGACACAGCTGCAAGCAGAGGCGCGAAGCCATAGTGAAGATTTTTACGCTCTTTTTTTGGAAGTCGAAAATCTCCAGTGTGAAGAGGCAGAGGGCTGTAGCTGAAGACATTTCTAAGAAGTCGGATTCACTTTTGGTGAAGGACCTCTGAACTGGATTTGCTGCTTCAGAGGAGAACATAGTGGAAGAAGCTGCAAAGTCAATCCAGCCAGCGATGCACCTTGAGCGGATAGGCAAGCAGGTTGATTCCGGTCTCATCCTGGTTCTCAGGGCAGTTTTTGGCCTAAACTGTTCTAGGTTCTCAGTTTTGGATTTTGGCCATCTTTAGCACCACATCCAAGGGTCCAGGACTGGATGGACATCATGTAGAGGTTCAGGGCTTGCTCAGGCTGGGTCCAGGTGGCCCTGCTCAAGAGTGATGGTTTATTTTCGTGTATCTATTCATCCAGATGTGACAATAACTTTCTTGAAACCCTTTTGCTTGGACATCTAGGAGGCTAATCAATCTATCAGGTGAGAGTTGTTTGTCAATCAAGATGGTGGGATCCTTTTGTGTCCCTCTGGCTCTGAACAGGCCATTAAACTAGCCTTTGGAGTCAATCTGGTAATTCTGGGTTCAGGTGAAGATTCAAGGCTCACAGCATCATTACATCTTCAGTAAAAATGAACCGCTGCACTGAGTTGTTTGGGCAGATAAACTAAAGTGGCCAAATGCTTGAATGAATGAATGTTTATTATTTTTATGCTTACGGATTCCTGCAAAACAGCATTTTCCATTACCATCAAAAAGCAAATTAAGCCTCTTTATTAAATTCATACCCCACCCTACGTAAATGCTGCTGACAATTTCTTTGCAGATACATTATATACCTACAAGTATGGTGTGGAGTGATTATCTAAACACACTGTGAAATGAGTAGCAAAAATAACATCAACAACAATCAGGTTACCACTGCAAGATTTATACATAGCAGGTGTACCCTGCCAACAGGTCCAGCAGGTGTGCTCACTTAAGAACAAAGTTCATATTTATTTAGCAAACAAAACCTCAACTTTTGAGTGACATAACACTTACTTAAAAATGATGGCCTTTCATCTGGGTTTTGCGCCCACCCACTGGTCATTAATGAGATTATTGTGTCGCGATGAGGAATGTCTCCTGGTAGTGACTCTTCACTGGTGTCTGGCCTTGTTCCTTTACAGACACTAAACATGATCTGCATGGGAGTTGTTGCATCTGTTAACAAATACATAGAACAGATAAGTATTTAAAATCAAAATCAAATCAAAAAGTATTTATATCGGACACAGCTGCAAACAGTCGCCCTAACACTAAAGCACAACAATGGAACCTAAGAGAAGAATGGAAATTGGACAATGTCGCAAAGCCAGGTTTTAGTTGCGACCTGAGCAACTTTTTATTCTCCTGCCACAGGTAGCTCATTCCATGACTTAGAAGCTAAAACTGTAAAAGAGCGTCTGACGAAACCGAGGACATTTTAAAAGTAAAGCATGCTCTGATCTTAAAGTGTGGGCCGAGAAGTATTTCCTAAATCAATTGCAAAGATAATTAGGAGAATTTCAATGGAAAGTCTGGGATTTAATCAGTAGGGCTGTGAATGTGATTCGTTTAGTACTGGGGAGGCATTATTGATATTTACTGGTTTTAATGGAGAAAAGGAAACAAATGCATATTTTCGTTATTTCTGTTACACTGGCCTGTTACTAGGGGTGGGCGGGATTCATGGAATTTCACTCCGTGGAAATCCACTGAGTTTCATGAAAATTCAGTGAGTTTCTGCCGAGGTTCGCGAATGGGCGGAAAACGTCACATTGCACTGCTCGTGCTGATTTTTAGCGCAGGGAGCTTGTTAGGTGCGGAAAAATCAGCTCAAATGGCACCATTCGGCGTGCCAGAGGGCGCTGCCTCTCAGGTAGATTTTCTACTCGAGTGATAGCTTACTCACTGCGAACTGTCATGACTGCCCACGCTGGGAAAATCTAGGTGGGTGCCCTCCTAGTGCATGAAAACTGCCCTAGGGGACGCCAATTCTCGCTCACTAATTAACCGCTGGCGAGCCACGTGAGAGAAAAAAAATCTGCTTTGCAGCAATTAGCGGAATTTGGCCAGAACTTGTAATGCAAAGTGGCCAACGATGCCAGTGGAGATTAATTTATTGACCTCCCCTACCTGTAACTACTTCTTCAGGCTCCTCCTTAGGTTCGAGAAATAATTCCCAAACACCAAAAACAACCTGTCGGGTATGACATTTAAGGTAATTCGGTGCCAGCAGAATTTCAGCCACCACGGAACTACCAAGCTGCACTGCCCAGAACACCACATATCTACTTGTCTTACCAGCATTCAAGACACCCAGACCTTGTCAGGTGGCAGCACATCATCTTTTAGGTGCGCTTGGTGCCTAAACCTAAGTCAGGCGCTCACCAACACACCGGCCTTATCAACAGAGCATGGAGTCCTTTGATGCAGACGTAGCTCAACTCACCATCAGGCTTTAAAAACCCACGAGCACGGTGGTGGCTGATCCCAGCTATGTCACAATGTAAGTCACTCTGACATTCACTTCTATGCATGGGAGGGGACAATGTTATTTTTCTTTGTAAAGCGCACTATCACCCGCGAGAGTATCCTGGTGCAGTGGTAAAATAGATTGACCCATGGATTGCTCATTTGCTGTTGCAAGACATATCACAACAGAACCAACCGCAGTAAAAGCATGGGGACAGATATCAGCCTTTCTGCCCAACTGATTTGAGTGACACTTTCCATTCTTGTTGTAATGGCGAGGCTTGATCTTAAAATCATTACTTCAACATTGGATGTGTGGCACTTGGGGTGGTTTTCGGAGCATGCTGATGAAAATATGGGTGTGCAAAAATAGATTCAATTTTGCAAACTCAGGAAATTCCTTGAAAATGTATTTAAAATAGGCTTAAAGAGAGAAAATAGAGCGGTATCTCGCTTAATTTTTTGTGAGGGTGCATTATGGTTAAAAAGGTATTGAAATTCCATCAAATAACTGACTCAAGAAGAACATTACTCTGGGTTGAACATTTCCTAACCAGTTTTGTGCAGCAAAGTTCCATAAAATTGCAGAATGAAAAATGTATAGACCGTTCACAAATTTTGCTGGCATAATTGCAATTCCACCTAAGCCTAAGAAACATTCTCTACCACAAGTGTGTTTTAAAAAAAAAAATGTAATCTTTTTATTGATGACAGTTTGTTAGTATTACATACATCATTATTGGGTAAAAGGATTATACAATTATTAATTCTTGAAAAATATGCGTTATCATCCATAATGCCTGCAGCAAGTAGGTAAACCATTACAGTTTTCGATAGATTCAGGTTTGTTAAGGGGGGCGGGGGGGGGGGGAGGAGGGGGAATCACAGATATTCCAGCAGGTGGCATTACATTTACCCCAAATTTGTGTCCATTTTCTCAGACAGCCCCTGAAGATAACATTGTTTTTTCCCAAAATATACACCAGTCCATATCTTTCTTCCATGCATTTATGATTGGAGCCTCCTGCGCCCCCCACATTCCAACAATGTTACGCTTGGCAACCACCTAACCCAGGGTTACCCATGTTTTCTCTTTGCTCTTCAAGTCTGACGGTTCACAAGTGTGGGTATGGACTATAACTGCCTGCGGCTGGGTCCGCTATAAATAGCCAACTAAGCTTGATTTCATGTCATTGGTGCAAGATAAGGCACTTAGGATGACTATGGTCTCACCAATCCTCTCTGCATACTCTTCTCTCAGGCTACAGAATACTGGCACTTGTACGAAAAATAAATCACTTTAAAGATTCCCTAACTGCTTAAATTGGAGAAATACAACCGAGTTATTATTATTATTATATACATTTGGTAAGAGCATTGCTATCTTGGAAGGTGTATTGGGGCTGAAGGCCACCCAGAACCCAATTAACTGTCTAAGGGGTACAAATTGATAAGGGCCATTCAGAATGTATATAGCCATGTTTTAAGCGCTTTCTTAAACATGGCAGTTCGGGCTGGACTGTTCCCATGAGGCACAGGGTCAGACTGATTTGCATATGGCCATGTCTGAACTGGGGTGGCAGAGTGGGCTAAAGAACGGTGATGGATTAAACCCAGATCTGTTGACTGGGTGTGAGTGTTTGATTGGTTCAGACGCTCCGTCCATCACCACCCCCTTTTGTACCGCTTTGTTCGCCATAAGTTGGCAGGGTATGCACAGACGTGAGTCCCTTGCTCACTTTACCACTGGATTCAAGCAAGCCTGGCTGAATACGACTGGAATGCCAGAAACCGGTCCTAGGAAGCTTGTTTCCGGTCCAGGGAAGGCATGGCTTGGCAGTTCGGGCTGGACTGTTCCCATGAGGCACAGGGTCAGACTGATTTGCATATGGCCATGTCTGAACTGAGGTGGCAGAGTAGGATAAAGAAGGGTGATGGATTAAACCCAGATCTGTTGACTGGGTGTGAGTATTTGATTGGTTCAGCTGCTCCGTCCATCACCACCCCCTTTTGTACCGCTTTCTTAAACATAAGCAAAATATCAATGAAGAGCAGTCCGATGAAAAAGAAATCCATAACACTTCTCCTTGGACTGAAAAGCCACAAACACCCAGCCGCACCTTTCTAAATGTAGGCACAGTGAAAAGATTGGTGCTGGCAGAACGCAGCCGGCAGTTGAGCGTGTATTATGAACATCTTGTCTGAAGAAAGTGCAGCACTCCCTGGTGCATAGCATTGTGGACCATACACAGGGATTTTATCCAGAAGTTAGTGCAGAGCGTTGAGGGTGACAGAAGATGAAGAGTAACGTTTGAAATTATACTAATCTGGAAGCAGCTGTTTGAATGTGGTATGGATGTTTTTTGGGACAGGAAGTCTCCTGCATGGTTTTGGAGAGCATGCTACATTGACCTATGTTGATCTCCTGGCAAGTCACTTGGAAGTACAGTACGTTGTCTTGTTCACTACCTCAGTGAACATGACAATCAGACGTCCACTGGGAGCCGCCCTATTTTCATGATTGGGATTCTAGCGCTTGGCTCTGAATTCGAAGGGGCATATATAGTGCATCCCTCTTTTACAAAGAGTGGCTACTGACCTCTCTTATCAGGCTGAGGTAAATCTACAGTGCTGGCAGGGATCACTGACATAATATTGAATACAAAAATATCGAATGACCATAATATCAATGAAAAAATATAGAATGCAAAAATATCGAATTTCTATCTACAAACACGTAAGTACAAAAATATCGAATCAAAAATCTTGTTGTAAAAAATATAGTTAGTCAAAATATCGAATTTTTTAAAATGTCTTAAAAGTAATTTAAAATTAATGAAATCTATATATATAAAAACGAATGTATGTCTGTCTGTTTGTCCTTTATGCATTACTACACCATTCATTAGATCGGCATGAAACTTTGGGAAGTTGTTGACTACACTCCCGCAAAGGTTTCTGGCAAAAAAAAAAAAATAATAATAATTTCGGCCCCGACCCCCCAGGGCCCTCATAATCTTTACAATACTGAACTTTTACAGTTTCCAGGGCGACTTGCTTTTGCAATGACCATCAACAAAGCACAAGGACAATCGCTGCAAGTGTGTGAACTAGATTTGGAGAATCCATGCTTCGCACATGGACAATTGTATGTGGCCAGCTCACGTGTCGGAAAACCTTCTGATTTATTCGTGTACGCACCAGACGGAAAAACAAAAAATACAGTGTATCCACAAGCACTCGAATAAATAAACAGAATTAAAACAACACTTGAAAATGTTTTCCATATTAAAATTAATAGGTTTCAATAAAAATGACACAATGTAAATTGAATGTTATCATAACAAGTTTCCTTAAATTTCCTTTCTTCTGAGATCGCAGCAACGCGCGACGAGTAAGCTAGTAATAAATATAATTAACTAAAACATACATAAAAATACTTAAATAACCTTAAAACTATTAAATAATTAATTTAAGTTATAAAAAAACATACAATTACATTTTTTAAAACATATATATATATATATATATATATATAGATCTATCATGTGATCAAGCCTCTGGCTAGAGGCGAAACGCGTCATGCGGACTTGCTGGGTGTTATTCTATAATCTGATGGAATAAAACACTATTGAGCACAAGAATCTGGGTCTGACATGTTCGTTCTGAAACCAGTCCAAGCTGAGGGACTGTGATGCGGCAGCGTCGAGCGAAGTGAATGGAATATATATATATATATATATATATATATATATATATATATATATATATATATATATATATATATATATATATATATATATATATATATATATATATATATATATATATATATTAAAGTAATATTAATAAAAAATACAATATTTTTACCGTAGGATAGCGGGAGGGTAAATATGACTATTCCCACTCCAGAGAGTGCAACAGTAGGGAAAGCGTTGGATAGCGGGAGGGTAAAAATTACTATTCCCACTTCAGTGAGTGCAACAGTAGGGAAAGCGTTGGATAGCGGGAGGGTAAATATGACTATTCCCACTTCATAGAGTGCAACAGTAGGGAAAGCGTTGGATAGTGGGAGGGTAAAAATTACTATTCCCACTCCAGTAAGTGCAACAGTAGGGAAAGCGTTGGATAGCCGGAAGGTACACATTACTATTCCCACTCCAGTGAGTGCAACAGTTGGGAAAGCGTTGGATAGCGGGAGGGTAAAAATTACTATTCCCACTCCAGAGAGTGCAACAGTAGGGAAAGCGTTGGATAGCGGGGAGGTAAAAATTACTATTCTCAATCCAGAGAGTGCAACAGTAGGGAAAGCGTTGGATAGCGGGAGGGTAAAAAATCACTATTCCCACTCCAGAGCGTGCAACAGTAGGGAAAGCTTTGGATAGCGGGAGGGTAAAAATTACTATTCCCACTCCAGTGAGTGCAACAGTAGGGAAAGTGTTGGATAGCGGGAGGGTAAAAATTACTATTCCCACTCTAGAGAGTGCAACAGTAGGGAAAGCGTTGGATAGCGAGAGGCTAAACATTACTATTCCCACTCCAGAGACTGCAACTGTAGGGAAAGCGTTGGATAGCGAGAGGCTAAACATTACTATTCCCACTCCAGAGACTGCAACTGTAGGGAAAGCGTTGGAAAGCGTAGGGGTAAAAATTACTATTCCCACTCCAGTGAGTGCAACAGTAGGGAAAGCGTTGGATAGCGTATAGGTAAAAATTACTATTCCCACTCCAGTGAGTGCAACAGTAGGGAAAGCGTTGGATAGCGGGAGGGTAAAAATTACTATTCCCACTCCAGTGAGTGCAACAGTTGGGAAGGCGATGGATAGCGGCAGGGTAAAAATTACTATTCCCACTCCAAAGAGTGCAACAGTAGGGAAAGCGTTGGATAGCGGGAGGGTAAAAATTACTATTCCCACTCCAGAGAGTGCAACAGTAGGGAAAGAGTTGGATAGCGGGAGGGTAAAAATTACTATTCCCACTCCAGTGAGTGCAACAGTTGGGAAGGCGATGGATAGCGGCAGGGTAAAAATTACTATTCCCACTCCAGTGAGTGCAACAGTAGGGAAAGCGTTGGATAGCGGGAGGGTAAAAATTACTATTCCCACTCCAGAGAGTGCAACAGTAGGGAAAGAGTTGGATAGCGGGAGGTTAAAAATTACTATTCCCACTCCAGAGAGTGCAACTGTAGGGAAAGCGTTGGATAGCGGGAGGGTAAAAAATCACTATTCCCACTCCAGAGCGTGCAACAATAGGGAAAGCGTTGGATAGCGGGAGGGTAACAATTACTATTCCCATTCCAGTGAGTGCAACAGTAGGGAAAGTGTTGGATAGCGGGAGGGTAAAAATTACTATTCCAACTGCAGTGAGGTAAACAGTAGGGAAAGCGTTGGATAGCGAGAGGCTAAACATTACTATTCCCACTCCAGAGACTGCAACTGTAGGGAAAGCGTTGGAAAGCGTAGGGGTAAAAATTACTATGCCCACTCCAGAGAGTGCAACAGCAGGGAAAGCGTTGGATAGCGTAGGGGTAAAAATTACTATTCCCACTCCAGAGAGTGCAACAGTAGGGAAAGTAATGATTTAATATATTAATAAAAATAAATTAAATATCAATACCATAAAAAAATTATTAAAATGAATTAGCAATTTAATATTATGTAATAATTAATCAATTAGAAATACAAATAAATATTAGTTATTAAAATTAATTACCTATTCATAATTAATTAACAACTAATAAATTTTCAACAAAAACTAATTAGTAATAAACATTAATACCAATAATTAACAGTAAATTAATTATCAATACACAAAAAGCATCTTTAATATGTAATTAAATACAATTAAATTACTTCCCACATTATTACCCTATAAACCCACAATCCGCTACCGAAAATAAATTAATACAATTATCGTAAGAAAAATGTATTACGAATTAATTAATTAACAATAAATTAAAAATCAATACCAATAAATAAATAAAAATAATTAATTAATTACAATGAAATTACTTCCCACCCTATTCCCCTATAAACCCACAACCCGCTACAGAACTAAAACGCAAAATTAAATTAAAAATAATTAGTAATTTCTAAAAATTAATATTTAATTTAATATAATTAAATTACTTCCCACCCTATTCCCCGTTAAACCCACAAACCGCTACAGAATTAAATTACGCAAAAATGAAATAACATAAAATCCATTAGTTAAAATAAATTACATTAGTTAAAATAAATTACAAAAATAATATACACTTTTCACACATATACTAACATACAAAACACTTCGATATTATTAAAAATTCGATATATTTTAATACCTATATTATATACTTTGATATTTTGACTTTCTATATTTTGAAAATCGATATTATATTACTTACCTTCAATTCGATATTTTTCACCACTATATTCTGTCCAATCGATATTTTCTCCATTCTAAATTTTGACTTCGATATTATGGCTATTCTATATTTTGGAATCGATATTATGTCTAGTTACCGGTGGCAGCATTAATCTATACTCATTTCTGTGCCCTTTAGTAGGGCTGCCTACCAGCTCCCTCCTGGTAAACTCTGTGCAGTCTCCCTGTCCTAGGTTCTTCTTTTTTTTTGTCTATGACATGTGAGATTTGTGTATTGAGAGCGATGGGTACACTGGGCGAGGAAAGAGTTCCATTGTGTTTAATGTGAACATTGCTGGTATCTGTTCTGCTTGACATTCAAGCTCCACCGTGCCACTCCCTATTCTTTGTAGAAGCATGATGGGTTGGAGTAGGCACAAGCTCTTATCTGGATTTAGCTAAGACTACCCCTGCTGCTGGGTGATGGTCAGGGCCTCCTGGCCTGGAGGTAATTAAAATTCCTCTCTGTGGACAGGACAGATAGGTACCAAGACACTGGGAGAGTCCTCCTCACATGGACCGATCACTCTGCGAACTTGCAGGAAATAAACCCCAGAATTGGAAGTGAAGCCAGGATGCAAAAGTAGCAGAGCCTCTGAGTGGATTAGCCGGTCACTCAGGGAATGAAAAAAGTCTGACCCCATCAGCCAGTTGGTTGTTCAATGCTGTTCACTTTTCTGAAAAAGACACCCACAATGGGTCGCGGAGGAAGCCGAGATCCAGGAATGGAAGCTCAAGATTGGATTGCCATTCTCCTTTCAGACCCGAGTATAGGATTTAAAATTGGGAAGGTGTCTCTGTGATGGAATACTGGTGAAAGGAGCTGGGCTGCTACTGGAGCAGAGACTGAGGCTTGCGGGAGCTGCTATCTTTCACACACAAGGAGACTTCATACAGCTGCTCAGGATAAGGAAACTTTCAGCACATTCACATCGGGGGAGAAGGCGGATGCTCCATGTTGCCACTGAAGGAGTAACTGCGTTGTCCAAAGCCCCTCCTCTGTGCTATGGGAGCCTGTGGGTGCTTCCAGGTACCATCTGTAGCTGGGGAAAGAGTGACCTGATGAAGAACTTCCATTTGACAGCCTTGGCCCCTGCACCAGGACTTGCATAGTCTCCAGCTATGTCCTTGCTTTTCCTGCACTAGTGGCAAGTAGCAAAGTCCTCATGGGTGCCCTTCTATTAGAAAACAGACTGTGACTAGGGGGCTCTGTGGTACAGGCCCCCACTTCTTTGTGATATATGTGGGTATCAGGGTGGGCTACTACTCTGGCCAGCCACTACACTACCACAGCTAGCCCAGTGGTGACTAGACTAGTGAGAGTCCAGAAACTATGCTAAGAACCATGCACCCCTATCCAGACCTCTAGAACAACCAAAGCAGTGTCCTCGCCAAGGAAGGATAGGCACTTTTGTTGCTTTGGTTGGTGTGTCAGGAACATTTGAATTCATATCAACTGCTGAAACCCTAACACTGTACTACAAGTATTGGTATCATTCTCTATCTCTGAAGAATAACCTTGTGCAACACGATCTGCTTAATGCAATGCTAACTCTGTTTTTATAGTGCTTAATGGCAAGGCGCGAAACTACTGTTTAGGGTCAGAAATCTGTCCCAGATGGTGGTAGACTTCTGGGTTTCACTGTGTACCTTGGTGTTATGTGTAGTATATTCTTCTTGTGTGTTTATTAACCACTTGGATGCTAGGCGTTTTCCCGCTGTGTGCTGGAAAATGCCATTTTAGTGGCACCATGACGAGCTCAGCTCGTCATCAGCACACAACCCCCGTGGGTGATGACGAGCTGAGCTCGTCATCAGCATCGAAGGGGTTAATGTACTTTTCTTTTATAAAGCAAAGCACTGATTGGACATTGATCTTATATATTGGATGTATGCAGTAAACTGTATACTGAATGTCTACCCCACCTCACCTCCTTGAGTATGCCTTGTACTACTCGGTCTCGCTACCCAGATAGAGTCAAGTGCTGTAGAGGAGTACATGGTCAGTTTGGGGTCCAGTAGTATTGTGGCCCTAGGACACCAGCGGTGAACAGCTTCAATTGATGCAACTGGAGCCCATTAACCCCTGACAGCCTTGGTACCCCAGGAACCCGTTCTTCACACCATTTAATAAGATAAACTGTTGAGTCAAGGAGCAAAGAGTTGCAAAAATGCTTGGTCTCAAAATGAACACTTGGACCATCAGAGGACGACAATGAGATGGAGGAATTGGCAAGATTTTGCAAAATAATCACATGGATGACAGTTTTTTCACATCTTTATTAAGCAAGAGGTTTGCATCCATATGTGCTCCACGTTTTTCAAAGGCAGTTGAGGCAGGATTGGGGGGCAGCGACCAAAAACAAGTGAAGGAATGAAGTGGAGAGGGCACTTTTAGAACAAAAGAGAATCCCCATATTTTTGCCATTGAATTAAAGGAAGTTACTGCCTAACTACAGAGAGATTTCACACAGGCCGCTGAGGAAGGCTTCGAGAGGCAGAGAGGTAGAGCGATCAGGCTCAATTACATGAATCTTGACATTTTTGAACTCCAGCTCTCACCAAATGCTAAGTCGCTTACATAAAAATTCAGCAGTTATAGTTATCTCAAGTAACTATAATTTGTGCCCTAAGGTAACTGTAACTTGTGCCCTAGCCATGCACGGCTAATTACCCCACAGATTACATCAGTCATGACATCTTCTATGACATCATTGATTATATCCCGTCAACACTTGCAGCGAAATTATTGATGAAAAAAATGTGTAAAGAGCGACCATTGTGTAGTACGGATTAGTGAGAGGGCAAGGCTATTCACCAACATATGTTCAAGATATTTCTGAGAGGTACTGTTGGCTTTTCGACAGAAACCTTTGACCATAGTCTAAAGGACTACAATCATCTGCCCAATGGGATGCCATTTAGATGACGTATTGTATGATCACACTCTTTAAGGTCGAGTATAGCTTTGCTGATAGCTAAGCCTTGAAATAGATTCACAGTCACTCAGTCTGCTGGGGCTGAATATATTTCATTGATATGAAAGCTTCAAATTTCCAGGGATAATCAAATCTAAATGTAGAATGTCAGTGGTGTAGCCAATTCAAAAGCACCCTGTAGGAGACAGAGATTCCCAGTGTGCGGCAAGGTCAGGCTTCTCAGCCGGAGGCACTACAAGTACAAAATGTATATGACGGCTTCAGAGAAGAGGTCTAGACACAAGCAAAGTTATTCTAAATCTAGCTCCAAAGTAAGGTGGAGCTCAAAATAAGCAGTGAGTCGCATAGCTGTAAAACCATATACGATAGACGAGTGGATAAAAAGGACTACAGTCTGTAAGGTATGAGACACATAAGGTGACAGAGCCTTTAGTGCATTTTCACCCTCATCATTTTCAATAAATGCAGTTACTGTGCTCAGCCCTGGTGTCTGTGGCACTCCAGTAAGCTAGAAGGAATGTAGGGTGTGATGTACACATAAGAAACCTAATGTCACGATTGCCAGTTCCAGTTCCAGTTCCACATTAAAGATGGCCGCTACGCACAGCGCATGCGCGAGGAGGTCAGGCAACATTAAAAGCCTGGCTTCCCCTGTGTGAGGTGCTTCGCGTTCTAGTGCTCAACTCTTCGTCGCGTCACTTCCGCCTCGCCGCGTCACCCTCTGTTCTGTCCTCGTCGCTTTTCCTGCATTCCGGATTATCCCCGTGGATCCTTGTTGGCTTTGCTAACCGGAGAGTGCCTCGTTCGGCTCAGTGTTTTCCCTGGAGCCGCAACCTTGGCAGTTATTGAATATTCAGTGCAGCGTCGCCGCTCTTGCTCCCAGGGCGGCAACAAAGAATCTCCCCCTTCAATTTTGCTTTGTGCCGGCTATCTTCTCCACAGCTCCCGGGGGCTTACCGGACTGTTTCTTCTTGGTTCCGCCCGCCGGCCAGACTTGCTATTCAGTCGGCCGGCCAGACTTGGGTAGTGCAGTTCCGTGTGCTCCGCATAGGGAATTGTGGTAGTTGAAGTCCGCATCATGTTAGTTGGCATCTCCCCTTACTTATTTTCCCTCCTTGGACATCATTGAAGTCTTGGCTCCAGGCACCTAAACACGGCTGGGAAGACTTGAAGGACTGGTAAAGGTGCCCAGCGCTAATCTTATTACTATTTCCAGATTAAATCACCTGTGAGATTACCATTCTTTATATATTTCAGAACACACATGTAATCTGAGAGCTTCTAGGATTCCTTAGACCTACTCCTATGGCAGAGCAGCCGGATAGGGTGAGACCTCTATTAGTCTTTAGTGTTAAACTGTTAAGAATCGAGTAGGGTCACACACACTTACATATCTTTTCTTTACCTATTTAGACTGATTAAAATAACCATAGTTTCTGGTCCATTCCCTTGGAGTATCCTATGAGAAGACTTTAGTAACCTGTGTTCTGGGAACCTACAAGAAGATCTTAGGTAAAACTTATGAAAGACTAGCCTACTTTGTTTTGTCTCTCTCTTGTGGTGTATTAATCAATATTCTTCTTTTTAGTACCTGTGTCCTACAAGCCAGATCGACAACTCCTCCAGTCCAAGGAATCTCTTCCCTCTTCTTTTCCTTGTTTTGTTCCCTCCTTTCCATCCATATCACCATTGTGGTCTAGAGTTTGATAGACGCAATAGGTGTAGGTGGGAGGGGTTGGGTCTATCTTCAGTTCCGAGAAACTCACGCAGAAACAACACTTGGATCCTTACAGAACGCGAAGCCCACGCTGTTTTTTCTGCCCGAGTGTCATGGAGCTGAACCAAGTAACGTTATCTGATTTAGTCAATATGATTGGGAACCTACAGTTGGAAACTCAAGCTTTGACAACCAGAGTAGATGCATTACAAAGAGAAAGAAGATCAGACCTTGATTTAGGAAGGGCTGGTCCCAGTGCTTCTTCTCCAGTCATAAATGTGTCAACTTCCCAGACCATTCCTTTAGCACCGCCTGAACGTTTTCTAGGCGATACAGCTAGGTTAGCTGCTTTCATTAGTCAGTGCCAATTACACTTTATGTGTAAAGCTAGTTGTTTCCCTACTGACCAAGCTAAAGTCGCTTTTGTTATTTCTTATTTGGGAGGGCCGGCAGCTAATTGGTCTATACCCCTGATTGAGAGAAATGACCCTTTGTTACAAGATTATCCGGCCTTTAGAAGAGAGTTAAGGAAATTATTTGATAAACACACATTCACACATTCCGCTGACACAGAATTATTATCCTTGAAGCAGGGAACTAAGGACCTCGCCAAATAGATTACCACCTTTCACAGATTAGTAGTAGAGGCGAGCTGGCCAGAAGAAAAGCGTAGTGCCTTGTTTTATAAAGGTTTACGAGATGACCTCAAAGACGCATTAGCACAGGTGGTAGATCCACCAGAAGGGTGTCCAGAACTTATCAATTTAGTGGTTAACTTAAACCATAGAATACAAGAACGAAAAAAGGAAAGAGGAAGTTCTGACACCAAGGGCTACGTCTTTCGAGAGAAAAGAGAAGAGACTGGCAAGACAGTAGAAGACGTAGAACCCATGCAAATAGGTACTATAAGAGGTCCTTTGAGTCAAGAAGAGAGACAATGTAGAAGAGACAATAAGTTGTGTCTCTACTGCGGTAAGTCAGGCCATTTTTTAAGGACTTGCCCTACTAAACCCACTCAGCTTAAAAGGTCGGAAAACTAGAGAGCCCGAGGCCCTGTGAGGCTGGGACCTCGGGTAATTCAGGTTTGATTGTCTCATCAATGGAAGCCAGGAGGAATCATCCTAGTCATTTTTCTTTGTCTGCTCGTCTAACTTGAGAAAACAGGGAATTGGAAGTTCACATTATGATAGACTCAGGGGCCACTGGGAATTTCATGGAGAAGGACTGGGCTCAAAGACACTATACAGATCGGAGGCCTAAAGAAGTCTGGGAGAAGGTCACCACCATAGATGGTAGTGTGTTAAAATTGGGGCCCATAACTCACCATACAGTGACCATGCAATTGGATTTGACTCAAGAACATCAAGAATACTTAGAGTTTGATCTTATCCAATCTCCTCAGTTTCCTGTATTACTAGGGCTACCCTGGCTCCGCACACATAACCCCCTTATAGATTGGGTGCATGCAACCCTGGAATTTAGACAAGAAGTTTGTAGTAAACACTTTGTATGTGCTTTGCACACCATTGAGACTGCTAACAATCCATTTCCTTCTGAAGACTATTCGTTACCCTCAGTATACCAAGATTTTAAGGTTATCTTCGATGCGTAACAGGCCACGAGTCTCCCCCCACATCGACCATATGATTGTCGTATTGATGTACAAGCCGGCGCTAAGATACCTTGTAGTAGGGTATATTCACTAGCTGAGAAAGAAAATCTGTATCTAAGAGACTATTTGGATAACATGCTCAGGATAGGTTTCATACGTCCCTCTCGGTCCCCAGCTTATTAGTCTCTTTTTTTTTTATCCCGAAGAGAGAAGGAGGCCTGAGGTGTTGTATCGATTATAGAGTGTTAAATGGCATTACAATAAAGAATCGTTATCTTCTTCCTTTGATTTCCTCCCTCCTTGACAGAGTAAAGAATGCCACCATATTTACTAAACTGGACCTACGTGGGGCATACCATCTTGTGCGTGTCAAGGAGGGGGACGAATGGAAGACGGCCTTCTGCACTAAACACGGATTATATGAGTACCTCGTGATGCCCTTTGGGCTTTGCAATGCCCCTGCGGCTTTTCAGTTTTTTATTAATGAGGTACTGAAGGAATTGATAGACGAATGCATCATAGCTTATATTGATGAGCTACTAATTTTTTCCTCCTCATTGCAAGAACATGAGTGTCATGTAAAGAAGGTTCTAGGACGTTTGAAGGACAACAATCTATATTGTAAACTGGAATTTTTTTTATTTCACGTACAAGAAGTAGACTTTTTGGGCTTCATTGTATCTCCTCATGGTTTACGTATGGATCCTCAAAAGGTGGAGGCTATTCACAAATGGCCTGCCCCACGGAGCGTCAAAGAAACCCAGAGTTTTCTAGGCTTCGCTAATTTTTTATCGGCGATTCATTGATGGTTTTTCTAGCTTAGTGGCACCCATTAAAATGTAAATGTAAATGTCAAGGTATTTGTAGAGCGCACTGTCACCAAGCGGTTTCCTGGCGCTATTACTCATACCGCTGAGGAACCCATCCTGGCTTTCTCTGTGAAGTGTCCACTCCTGGGCACCCCCAGGGTGAAGCCAGGCATCCTAGCGCTGTTGGGGCCGGTGTGGAGGTTAAGCAAGCTATTGCCCAGAGTTGCAGCGTGGGGCCCATGATTAGAATAGGCACCGAGGCGAGAATTGTCAGGTCCGAGGAAATTGAACCCAAGACCCGCCGAGGCGGGAATTGAACCCTGGTCCCGGGCCAGAGCTCTGCATCAGGGTCTGCCGCTCTAACCATTGAGCCACACTCCTCACACTCCCATCACTACATTACTAAGGAAAGGGGTGTCCTTCCAATAGACAGCAGAAGCTAATACAGCATTTGATACGTTAAAATCAGCCTTCACTCAAGCTCCTATACTACGCCATCCCAATCCTGCATACCCATTTTTGGTTGAGGCAGACGCATCCCAAGTGGCAGTTGGGGGAGTTCTCTCTCAAGCAGATCCAGACACAGGTGTTTTCCATCCAGTGGCATTTTTTTCGCGCAAACTCACTCCTGCCGAAATTAACTATTGCATAGGAGACAAAGAACTCCTGGCAATAAAGAGAGTATTTGAGGAATGGAGACAATATTTATTGGGAGCTAACCATACTGTGATAGTTCTAACAGATCACCGTAATCTCCAGTTTTTGAAATCAGCAGAGCTCTTTCTATGAAGCAGTTACGGTGGACTCCGTTTTTTAGCGAATACGACTTCACCATTATGTACAGGGCAGGCAGAAAGAATGGTAAAGCGGACGCCTTATCTCGCTTTGGCTATGATCCCATCGAAGAGAAGACAGACCCGCCTCACATAATTTCCCCAGACTGATTCATAGGAGGGGTTTACTCTGAAGAAGAGTTCTTAGCCAGAGTAAAGACCGAGCAAGACAAGGGCGAGATGAAACAGATCATACATTCCCAGGAGAGAACTATTATGGACGATTGCATCTATGTTCAGGGTGGTCTAGTTCTTCCGACTACAAACTTACAAACTCAGGCCTTGGAATGGTGCCATTCCCACCCGTTAGCTGGACATCCTGGCTACAAAAAGACAATAGAAACCCTAAGGAGACATTTCTGGTGGCTTGGGATGGGGAAAGATACCAAACATTTCTTACAGACATGTCATATATGTGCACAAAGTAAGGCCTCACATCAGAACCCTGTAGGGCTTTTACAACCACTACCCACACCTCCACGTCCGTGGCATACAGTTTCCCTAGACTTTATAGTGGAATAGCCTCACACAGTCAGGGGACATAACACCTTATTAGTAGTGGTAGATATATTCTCTAAGATGGTCCATTTTATCCATTTGACAGGACTTCCCACTGCTAAATACTTGGCGTCTGTATTTTTACAACAGGTGGTCCGACTGCATGGTCTCCCTTCAGTTTTGATCTCAGATAGGGGTGCCCAGTTTGTATCTAAGTTTTGGCAAGATCTATGTGCTCTATTATCGATAGATGTGATGTGAGACTATCATGCAGTCATCACCCACAAACAGATGGGCAGACAGAAAGGGTCAACCAATGTTTTGAACAATACATCAGAAGTCAGGCACTACAATCCCTGACTGAGTGGGACGAATTGGTTTGGCTAGCAGAGATCTCTTATAACAACAGTCATCACTCTTCCACTGATTTCACCCCTTTTTTCTGTTCATATGGATATCATCCCAGAACTCTACCTAGTCCGTCTTTTTCCTCTCGCTCTACGCCTGCTGCTGCTGAGTTGATACAGGAAATACAAACGATAAACAAGGTCACGCAAGATAACTTAGAGCAGGCTAAAACAAGATATAAGAAGGGCGCTGATTTACACAGACGTCAAGAACCACAATACAAAGGGAGATGAAGTTTGGTTATCATCCAAAAACATGAGTTTGAAGGGAGCATGTAAATTCAAACCCAGGTACATAGGCCCCTATAGATCCTTAAAGTTGTGAATCCAGTAGCTATGAAACTTGAACTCCCTGCCTCTCTCAAGATACATCCTGTATTCCATGTCTCCCTTCTTAAACCGGTAGAACCAGGTACAAGACTGCCTGTGTCCCCTCTTCCTGTACTACTCAATGATGATCGGGAATACGAAGTCGAGGCTATAGTAGACTCCCGAAGAGTCAGAAGTCGACTACAATACCTCATTCATTGGAAAGGGAATGGGATTGAGGAACGTACTTGGGAACCGGCTAGTCAGGTACACGCACCACGACTGGTGAGACGGTTTCACAGACGACATCCCAATAAACCCAAGCCGGTGGGGGGACTGTTGGGGTGGGGGGGGGGTGCTCTGACACGATTGCTAGTTCCAGTTCCTCATTAAAGATGGCCGCTATGCACAGCGCATGTGCGAGGAGGTCAGGCAACATTAAAAGCCTGGCTTCCCCTGTGTGAGGCGCTTCGCGTTCTAGTGCTCAACTTTTCGCCCCGTCACCTCCGCCTCGCCGCGTCACCCTCTGTTCTGTCCTCGTCGCTTTTCCTGCGTTCCGGATTATCCCCGTGGATCCTTGTTGGCTTTGCTACCCGGAGAGTGCCTCGTTCGGCTCAGTGTTTTTCCTGGAGCCGCAACCTTGGCAGTTATTGAATATTCAGTGCAGCGTCGCCGCTCTTGCTCCCAGGGCGGCAACAAAGAATCTCCCCCTTTAATTTTGCTTTGTGCCGGCTATCTTCTCCACAGCTCCCGTGGGCTTACCGGACTGTTTCTTCTTGGTTCCGCCCGCCGGCCGGACTTGCTGTTCCGTCAGCCGGCCGGACTTGGGTAGTGCAGTTCCGTCTGCTCCGCATAGGGAATTGTGGTAGTTGAAGTCCTCATCACGTTAGTTGACATCTCCCCTTACTTATTTTCCCTCCTTGGACATCATTGAAGTCTTGGCTCCAGGCACCCGTCACGGCTGGGAAGACTTGAAGGACTGGTAAAGGCACCCAGAGCTAATCTTATTACTATTTACAGATTAAATCACCTGTGAGCTTACCATTCTTTATATATTTCAGAACATACATGTAATCTGAGAGCTTCTAGGATTCCTTAGACCTACTCCTATGGCAGAGCAGCCGGATAGGGTGAGACCTCTATTAGTCTTTAGTGTTAAACTGTTAAGAATCGAGTAGGGTCACACACTTACATATCTTTTCTTTTCCTACTTAGACTGCGTAAAATAACCATAGTTTCTGGTCCATTCCAATGGGGAATCCTATGAGAAGACTTTAGTAACCTGTGTTCTGGGAACCTACAAGAAGATCTTAGGTAAAACTTATGAAAGACTACCCTACTTTGTTTTGTCTCTCTCTTAAGGTGTATTTATCAATATTCTTCTTTTTAGTACCTGTGTCCTACAAGCCAGATCGACAACTCCTCCAGTCCAAGGAATCTCTTCCCTCTTCTTTTCCTTGTTTTGTTCTCTCCTTTCCATCCATATCACCATTGTGGTCTAGAGTTTGATAGACGCAATAGGTGTAGGTGGGAGGGGTTGGGTCTATCTTCAGTTCGGGGACACTCCTGCAGAAACAACACTTGGATCCTTATACCTAACAAGCAATGCATGCACTCTTGGTCCTCATATTAACTTGCTGTACAATTGGGTGTAGGTGATCGAACTGCTTCTGCCAGAGACTCAGAGGAGTACAATTATGAACACAATTGCCTTTCATATCAGAACTGCCAGAATCGCAGTGATTGGCAAGCCCAGCAGGATCGGCCTCAAGTGGCTCGGAACGACCGCCATCCTTGGAATCTTATTCCATCTGCCTCCTCAAGTTATTTCTCTGCAAAGGGACAAACAATGTTCCTACCCTGCATATTCCTACTTTGCAGCCATCTTCAGCGCTGACCCTCAAAATGAGCCTATGACAGTACATTCATGCATGTGATACCATACCGGTTTCATTAGCCTTGTTTTAATTAGCATGACTTGTGGAAAGAGGTGGACTTTAGTATGACTCATGATACAGGCTTCTAGAACCCATCCTGCAAGAGGGCTCCAGTCAGAAAGACTTAATGAGAACATTTAAAGTAGTTTAGACAGCTCTACTCAAGGATTGTTTCTAGGGAAAGGAAATCAAAAGGACAGATGTGTTTGACTCAAATGGACTCAAGCTTTTCAGTAGAGGCACACCAAAGATATCAGCGTAATCAACTGAGCAAACTGTGGCACAATTGCATTGAAGGTTACTGTAGTAGATGGCAAAACTCCCAAGTGAAACAAGCTAAACTCACATCCTGCATGTCAATTTCTTATTTGCCTTGACTACAGCGAGGTATACCAGAGACACCAGTTTCTTGGAGGCTAGAAAATTACTCTGAGAGGTTCGTTGGGTTCTGAGAAACTTGTTCACCAAAACAATATTTTTATTTTTGTGATTGCCTACGAGAAACTACTATGAAGACATTTCAAGTCAGAAGCTGGCAGAGTATTTTACAGTCGCATGTTTCACCTCCAGGTTAAATACAAAGACCGTTGCTAAATGTATTGTGCTAACAGGGCCTAGAGCCCATCGCCCCATTTACACTGTCAGACACATTGGAGCTGGAGAGGCGGCCCATCTTCATTTGTTCAGCCACACAATGGTGGCAATGTTACCTGTGATGTAAGCTATGCCTCCAGTGGAGCTTTGCAAGAAAGGTTCGAAATTGAACTAACAGGTGCGCAGCAATGCACACTATCTCATCTAAGGGGTTTTCATACTTATTTCCACTGTCTTAACCATACCAATAGCGGAAATGTGTTTTCTTCCAATTGGTCCTAGTAATGTTTTTAATATCTATAGATCATGCCGGATTTCCTAAGCAAGAAAATGGGTTAAAGGTCAAGATTCATATGTGCTGTTTCAGCAGGTACACCCACCCTCTATTTTTAACACATGAGGCATCATACCTTTACCTATTGTGAGTAAACGGTTTCCATATTTGTTTTGACCATTGTGTATGCAGGGTTCAAATAATTCCTCGAGAGGAAACGAGTCAAGCTCACTCGCCGCAGTCAGGAGTGTTCATTGTTCTCTGAAAGGTGTAGGACCAGAAAGGAAAGATAGGTTGGCGTCCTATTACTGTCCTCATTATCTGTATGCGCGTCATGTGCTGATAAGTTAAACTACCTTCTTTTGATTGCTCTTAGCTCAGTCTCAACAGTTAAATCTCTTATAATGCACAGTTCTTGCTATACAGGCTTTTTGTGTGAACGTAAGATCTCTATGCTGTCTTGAAGACTCCACCTGTCCTTCAGAGTTGCTGTCTACTGAACGAACGCCCTTTGCTACCAACAGTGGCCTTTTACCTGTTGAGTTATCCAAGCATATCTTTAGTACCCTGTTCTGGCTCGGAGTGCACTGTCCACCGATTGAGATTCAATTCTGTGATATATATTTGTCTAAACTATTCTCTGAACAAATTTAAGGAATATAATACAAGACCAGTTTGAGTTATTTAGCAAAAATGTAACATATATTACCTGCTCCGCATTTCTGCTGTCGTATTGATCTTCAATCAGATTTTCACTCTTTAGTGGTCTCATAACATAGAACTAAATAATTGCTGATAGACTTCTTTAGCAGGGTCTACATGCCAACCCTAGAGAATGTATCATAATGGTGCACTGCGTAGTACATACAGTATAGTGGAGTGCTCGCTTGCTTTAGAATGTATGCAAAAACAAGGAAGATGACTTACCTTCAAAAGGCTGTTTTCTAGAAAACACCTCCCACATGATTATAGCATAGCTGTTTGGGGGAGAAAAATCAGAGTTATAGAATAATTAAAGCAGCTAAATCATTTCATTCAATTAAAAATACTAAAATGTTCTTTACATTCAGCTCGAACACTTAACACTGTTAGAAACTTACGGGTATATACTTTAAGGACCTCTAAAATACAAAAGTTTGAAGGAACCCATCGTAATTCTAACAGGCAGCCGACAGGCTACCAGATTTACAGTAGCTGCATCGGTCTATGAACCTACCTTTTTACTCAAATAACTTTATGAAGGCTTTTTTCCTGGCATGGGAACACATAAAACCAAGAACATTTGAGTAACTGCAGCATGACAACCATAGCCTCCAAGTTCAAATGGTACATGCACGTGTGTGTCTATGGAACCTTCAAAAATGAATGCATTTGCTATTGATTCCTTATGTAACACCTTCTCCAAGAAGAAGATCCATTTCCCTGTTCAAGAGGAGGTTTCTCTATTCAGTCTCTTCTAGCTATGTTTGTGACTGGCCGCACCTCGGTCCTTCTTCAGGGCTGTGGACATTCCCAGGGCTCATCGCTTCCTTCATGTCAGCTTCACACTACCCAGGTTACGGGTCATTGACCCCTCAACTGGAGTCTACAGAAGAGCACCCTCTGCATTTGCTTCTCTCCCCCATGGCAAGCTGTGCCTCAAGGCGTTCCTGACATGCACTCTGACTCTGCTGGAATCGGGTTAAACAAGCATTTGCAATGCAATAGATCTCGCATGTGTGAAATTTTAAGCTATTGGCATTATAAATGACGAGGCCTTTTATTCATATGTTTTCAAAATCAACACATAAAAGGTTTGTGATTTACAATGCCAGTAACCTAAAATTTCGCAAATGCGAGACCTATTGCATTGCAAATACTTGTTCTGAGTAGGCGGAAACCCTATCTGACAGCAGCCCCGGTTTGTTAGTTGAGTTTCTGCTTGCTGTCCTTTTGAATGCTAGGAGGGGAGGGTGCGGGGTCTCCTGCTGGCCACAGCAGAGCGGAGGTTGGGGCACATCTTGCCTGCATCAGGTTCTGCTCTGCTTTGAGGTGCCAGACACATGCATTGGAGAGCGCAGGAGCAGGGGAGGGAAAGAAGATAAGCGTTGTGACTTTTTATTTTTATGTACCTAGAAGAAGCCCAGTTACACTGGCTAGGTAGGTCACCACACTCACATAAGCTGTGACACACATTTCACTTGGTAGCTAGCTAGCGTGATTGTCAAACATGAGTGCGAGTGCTGGGACGGGCGCAATTGTTCCGCTGCATATCAGGTGGGGAATGTCGATAGATCAGTGAGGATCACGAATCGCTCTCCATACACTGTACCGTCATTGCGCCACAAGACATGGGCAAACCAGCTTCTTTCGGAAGTGCAAGAATATACACACAGACTCTGTTTCCCAACCCTTATACATGTGAGTCTCACACCTCAGGGTGCAGTGCCATTCGAACATCGCATGAGTCTCGCACCTTGGAGAGCAAGCCTAGTCAATGAGTGGGAGTCTGACTCCTTGCTTGTTACTGTCGCCACAGTTTGCAGTGCAGCAACTGCACTGCCTGAGTATCTCTCAACAGAGCAGAGTCCAGGTTGTTGGCTAAAATCAGCGTCATGCCTTTGAGCACAGCCTCAGTAGTTAGATGTGTGAGCGTCACAGTGACATCTGGGACCGCTGTCTCCGTCGCTGACAGGAGTGCAGGGCCAGCCTCAATGTCTCAACTTTCAAACACAGTCAACCGATATTCGAACTATTTTGATGCCCCGTCGCTTCGCACACAGATTCCCTTTTCAATTTGAGGATAAACCTTTCATCCAAAAACCCCTTCTTCTCTGTGTGAACTTTCAAACCCTGTGATCGCCGGCACTTTTCTATTTAAGGCACCGCTTGAAAATATAAGAAGCGTGGGTGTGCAGTGCCCTGGTATCTAGCCCCTGTAAACCACTACCTGAGTCTTTCAATGTAATGCAAAGCCTAAAAGAATGGCTGCGACTGCGCCGGATATGCCCCGCTGAGCAAGCGGGGGAGGGCGCAGAGGCCATGAGAAGGATGCTGTGAGGGAAACAGCCTGTAGATGTGACTATGGCCACACCGTAAAACAATGAACGCCGCAGCTTGTTAAAGTGAAAGCGTCTTGAAAATCTAAGAAGTCCCATATCGAAGAACGAGGTGCCGCTGTTTGTCAAAGTGAAAGCGCCATAAAGATCTAAGAAGTCACTTACCAGACAATGAACGCTGCGTTTTGGGAAAGTGAAAACACCGTGAAATGTAAACAGTCTCATTCAGGAAAATGCAGCGCAGCTGCCATTGTCCCGAAAGGTGTGTGTAAAAAATAGTACTGACCAACATATAAATCCCACCATGTCACGCCGCAAGTGCACGATCCAGTCCAGATGGGCGAGCCGAAAAGGAGACAGGAAGAGAACAAAAAAGCCTCACTTCAAATAGAAAGTAAGCGTTTAGCATAAAGTGTGACACGCGCAAATAAAAAGCATGGGCGGACCTTCCACTTCAATTCTGAAATCGTCTCGATTACAATAGATCTCGCAGAGTGAGTAGCGCATGCACTGCAACACTAGGCGAATCCTAAAAACTTTAATTGATAAAAATGGAACTAGTGAAGGGTTACCAGCAGAGCATACACAGGACCTTTCAAATGTGTTCTTGGCTCTGTATCTTTATGTGTGAAAATCTCTTCTAATGTGCCCCCCAGAGCTCCAACCTCTGATTTCCTATACCTCCACCATGCCATTATGCAACCACCTGCATCTTCCGCTTCATAAGGTGCCCCAGAAAGAACCTGCCCCTATCCTATTCTCACCTAAATCAACATCTTTGAGCAGAGGAAGAGGTAATGCTATTAACAGTCTTCCAGCAATTGCCATTCATACTCTCACTTTACAGAACGACTTTATTTTCTAACGGTTGCCAGACAGCAGCCAGTTAAGCAACAAGATACACTTCAAGAAGTGGAGAAAGTACTGCAGAATCCATTCTGCACAAACACGTGTAGCAGTAGGTGTGGAAGGAAGCACCACTCACACAGTTGTGGGACTAGCCACATTTATAAGTAACAATAGAGAAAAAAAGACTACCATAGCAGAATTGGGAGAGGGGAAGACATCCATAGCAGAATCTGCAGAGGGAGAGGGGAAGGCATCAAACACGGTGGACATGTTAGAAAAGCAAGTGCTCTATACAAAACTTACAAGATACTGGCTAAATTTTGATTTTCACTATAGAACAGAAAAATTAAAATACTGTTGTGAAATGCCCCAAATACTAGAACATACTGGGGTCTGACTAGTAGACTAACACCTACATACTACAAATGCTGAAGCTGCCTTGCTTTGAGTGTTACCACACTACCTTTTCAAACACAGTTCTATGGTCAAATGTGCCTAAAAAAACACGTTGCCCAAATATCCGCCTAATGATATTATAACTGTGCTTGACCAGCTTTGATACAGATGCGCAAACTGAACTATGATACCCAGGCCTCAGCAAAGAGCTGCTAAATGGAAGACAATCTTGGAGTTGTGTTCCACAACCAGCCAAGAAGTCAAGGACAGCTAGCCTGGTTTTCACACAACTTCCACATGGTCACACAAAAGCTAGTATTCAATACTCTACCAAATATTCAGAAATTAGAAGTCTACATGGTCTTCCAACTACTATGGATATATAATGCTGTCTTTGTGTTTCTCTGAGAGTGTTGATCCAGCATTTTCTGGGCCCACTTGCTTATCATTGGTCCTCCGATGAACTTTTTAGTCGATCTCAGAGGTGATGGGAGTTCGTATTAACAACCAATCAAATTTCAATCAACAGTGCAACCATTTGGCTTCACAATGAGGACCAAGAATTGGTAGTCAAGTCCAAAAGTTTTTTACAAGATAATAATAAAATTCAAATAAAAAACTCTAAGCACCATGCGATAAAGATATAAAATGACAACAGGGATCCCAGACGCCGTAAAGAATTAAGGCCAATAAGAATCGAGCAAACAAGTAGTTCTGGCACTGCGATGCAGAACAATAACTTACGATGTGATGCGCAGAGAATAATCTAAGCCTCTCTCTCCTATACATTAGTAATCTAGAATTCAGTGCACAGAGAATGGTTTGGGGAAAATAGTTCCAGTAATTAGGGAACCTCCTTAAATTAAGTCAGGTCAGGACAAAGGAAATCAAAATAGGAAAGTGTTAGCATCTCAGAAACTTGATTTAGAGTCCTCTATGGGTTAAATGTAAGTGTCAGTCTAAGCCAAACTTAAGCAAAAATCAGGAAAAGCATTATAGCATAGAACCTTAGCAATGAATCAAAGAAGGAGGAAATTAAGGAAAGGCGTCTGCAGGAATCTGATCAGCATTGTGGCAAAGTCAGAAAAAAGGGATTTGGGAAACATTCCAAGGGGAATGGTATAGTGTAACGTGTAAAGTCTATTGGGCGGAATCCCCCTTAATCACACCATCAGGGGTCCATTGAAACACACGAATCATCACGTTGCAGGCTGTAACAATTCCAGTTTGTCTCACACTAGACATGGGAATTACATGTTTCTCTCTGAAACACACACAGGTTTTAACCTTTAGACAATAGCCCATTCAGTTAGAGCTCGGTTTCTCCATGTACCTTTCGTCAAGGTCTTTTTTTCTGGGTCCTGTTCTTCCCATCTCTAGTATAGTGATGTATCTGTTCTAATATAACATTGCATTTAAATAACTGCAAGAAATGTTGAGTTAACTGAAAAATGAAATGAGCTTAATGCAGCATGGTGAAATACAGGCATACTTATGTCAAGTTTAGCATTACCTTTAATGGTTCCCATTGGATATGCACGTGCACATTTAAACACAAATGAATATACAGTATTAATACAATACATTTGATACTACATGTAACACTCAATAAAACATCATAATGCTCAATAATAACTATGAATGATGACTACATTTAAATCAAATATATGAAATATTAATGCACAAATTACCTAAATCGATCGTCGTTTCTAGCAAGATTACATTCTACATATGTAAGGAAGTATTTAATCATTGTTTCAATGTGTTACATGTTATTCACAGGAAGTAGCACACATTTTTAGAAAGTCACATTTAATCTCTGTGCTGAATACATTTTCTGCTAAATAAAGTTGATTCTTTATTAACCACACTAAATCAAGGCAAGACATTTATGTAAGTAAGTTATCTAGTACTACAGGGAAGGCACTCTTTAATACATGTCAGGTGCAACACTAACATTAATTCGTTAGACCGTACATGAATCATGTGGTAAGTGCACTTTTCATACCATGTGGTTTTCAAGTGTCTCTGACATTTGGGACGTGTTAAGGGTAGGCAATCTTTGTGCTGCACCAGCATGATCAGGAATAATTATGTTAGACTTAAGGTCCTTGTTTGGGTTGGTGAAAAATGTGCAGACAGAACTGTTTGCCCTGTGATGGTCACACTCAGGGCACACACAGAGGGGACTGTGTGACTATGTTGGCCTGTTCAAATATTTAATCACATTTTTCAGTGATTTTGGCTTGTTTGATTAGAATGCTGCTTTATCTGAAGTTTATAGGATTGTGGCATTTTCATTCCTCTAATTAGACTATCTATTCATGAATTGTTTCTATTCTGCTGTTCTTGAATTAGAAAATATTTTTTTTCTTCCGTCTCTCTGAATTCTATTTTTAGATTTGAGATTTCTCCTACAGTAGGTTGCAATAAATCCATTGTTCTTAGATTTGTATTGTTGGGATATTTCAGAGATGGGTTCAGACAATAATATCAGTGGTTTCTCTTAATGCTCCAAAACATATTACTAAAACATAAAAAATTCTGTGTGACTTTGGAAGTTTCTGCATTGTAAACCTTTTGCAAACTGTATTTAGCAAAAGCAGTAGCAATACCAGAAATAACTTTCCTGTAACCATCTTAAATTCTCATTTTGGTTCATTTTTCTCTCGTCAAGCTTTGTGGCAATTACAGCCTTTTTCACTTCATGTATTGGTACTATGGACGAAATAAGGGTCATTTTGGATATAAACAAGCAAGAACAGCATGGTTACTGCAGAGTACTGAGAGGGATCTAGTTTGACTCGTAAGAACTGACCAGGGCAGCTAATGGAGAATCCTACACATAATGAAGACTGAGGTAGTAGCACGAACGTGGAAGACTCACAAATATTTCCTTGAATGACATCTTGCCAACGGGAGTACAAGTCAGATTGTCATGGAACAAGTGAACATAAAATAGGAGCTTGGGTTTGAGATTTATCTAAGCAGGATTGCACTTTCTGAAGCAAGGTGCTCGTATGACAAATTTAGGTTGGGCCATCTCTGGTAGGGCTACTGGATTGGTAGTTCAAGAGACAGAGAGAAAATGTGAGAAAATAGAGATAAAAAATGACTGACAGACTTGTTTTTGCCCATTTTACAGTCATCTAAGAATGACAATGCACCAGCAATCTGTACAGTAATAGAGTTTAGGTAAATCTTTGCTGACACAGAAAAATTTACCATATCTAAGGCAGTAGCCCACTTTATTGGCAGAGCATGGCTGCAAAAGTAGAAGGTTGCAGATGGTGCAATGCAGATAGTGAAGTCCCTACCTGTGATCCAGGAGGCTCTAGTTGTACGTTGTTTATTAATTTAAATATTTTTAGTGCTGTGCAAATATCTTTATCGTTGATTTTTAATAAAGCATTCCATTCATAATGTTTTTATATTTAAATCTCGATGATCACAGCCACTACACTTATATTTCCCTACTGCCTCTATTCTTAAAATTCCATTTTACAACTGCATTCAGAATGTTGATATTGGTCAATGGCTATGGGAGAAACAGCCTTCTGCGAATGGATAATTTATAGGCTCCGCTATCAGGCACACAAATTTGAACAAATATGGGGAGCCTTCATTCACTAAAAATCTGCCAAATCTTACTCTCACTCTGGCAGCAATGGAGCGAGACAGTACACCACGTCTTAAGGCCCCAGAATGCACAATACAACTGATGTAAGAGTCAAGGTCTTTCTTTCAAATACTTTGGTTTTCCCATATCCCCAACATTCCATATGCTTTGATTAGTACACAACTGTATGTTTTCCATGCCAGTTTGATACCTCCTGTGTATATATAGTTACATTACCAGGCTTTCCTGGATCCCAAATAGGACTCCTGTATTTTTATGTGTAGACATTTGACAATACTGTCAGAGAATACTGAATACCAGTCAGAAACCTATGTTTGCAATTGTTCACTGCGCCCAACTGTTCATTTTGTTTTCTGACAGATGTTTCAATTAGCGTATTGTATTTGCGTACACGTACACTATAAAAGTATTTCTCAATTTATGATGTAGGAATCAAGAAAAATATATTTCAAGAAGAAAAAGAAAGTTGATATCTCACCGCTGTCTCTCGTAAACTGCACATTTATATACAGAATTCATTTTTTCCCCAGAATTCCTATATTCTGCTTAGCCATACTGCTTAAATGTTGTCTATCTCAGACTTCCTAGGCTGAGTGAACTTAGCATTAGGTCAGACATTCTTGATTTCACTGCCTATTTCATCACCTCACCTGTATATATCATGCTTCACGCTTGCTCGTGATTTTTTGTTGGGTTCATAATCTTCTGGAGGCATGTAGATGATTGTTCCTCCTCCTGAAGAGGTGTCCACAGCGGATTGTGATGATGAGAGCATACGCCATTTTGAGAGGCCAAAATCTGCAATCTTGAAAACAAATACAATTACAGTATTCCATATGTTCCCCAACTATTTGGTCATCTGCATTCAGCAAATACTCCAACTCTAGGCACTCATGCGTCAGCTATGGAGACTGGTAACCAGGAACACATGTATTGTAAAACTACATATGTCAATATTACAAATAGATGATGCCAGGTAAATAATAGAAAGTAAACCTGAAACACTTTGCTGTGCAGTTTAAATGATCAATTCAGGAAGGTTAAACACCCCAGATTATATATTTAGGTATTTCTTTAACTTGCACCATGAGTTTTTTTGAGAATCCAATCATGTTGTTATCATGTAGGCATTATATCACGTACTCACTGGTTATTATGGTTGACACTGTTAAACTACCTTTCAGATACTTTGTATCAGAGACTGACATATTCAACTTATTCTCATCCATAATAGCCATCTATTTTCTTCAGCCTACAAAGGAATAAGCCAAGATTCACCACCTTTAATCAAACCCTCTACTGCCACCTGCCCAAATGTACTCATCGTTTTTACAATGTTCCGCTACCTCGTTCAACTCTCATCCAAAGCACTTCTCAATGTATAAGTTAATGGTATTGTTGTGAGTGTCACTGTACTTGGAATCTCATTTAATTGACCTAATTAGAAAATGTCAAGCTTCTGATCCAGAAGGAACTCTTTGAATTGTGGCAGGCAGCCTCCATGTTTCTTCGGCACAGAGCCTGAGCTGGGCATTACGTCTGAAGGTGGTGGTCGTGTCTACCATGGACCGAAGGCAGTGGTGGTCCAGGTGCATTTCTCTGACTTAACAGAGTGGCTGAATGGCTCATGGAATGGGGCTGCTCAACTTGTGAGCGGTGTTGAGGGGGAGGGGGTACACGCTCATGGCTTGCTGAGCTAGTGGAAGGTCCTTGACCTCCAGATCGGAGATAGAAGTGATGTCAGGGGGCTGTGGCCAACAGCTAGGGACAGTGCTCCTCCTCTATCTCCTGGTGCTGATTAGGTCCGTGCAGCACCTACGCAACATCTCAAGTCGGCGGGCCCAATGGATGCAGAGTGTCTTTTTTGCGTGGAAAGAGTCGCAGGCATCATAGGCAGCCTTTGGGTGCTCAGGTGAAAGACACAAATTACAGACATGCTGGAGGCGAGTCAGAGAATACTTTGCATGGCAGCAAAGACAGTAGTGGAATGGTGTTTGTTCAATCACTGTCAAGGCATGGTGGAGGGATGAGATAGGGAGACTGAATTAGGCCCGAAAGCATAGGGCCCATGAGTGCCCATGGCTGACACGAACACCGCTCGAGCGAAGCCACAATCATCAACCCGAGACGAAGAAAAGAAGGATGACACACCAATAGAAATACCAACTGAGGGAAGGAACCTATGTAGACCAGAAAGAGCATTGCGCCTGTGTTGAACCGGAGCACAGGAGCACACATCCAAACACGAAAGCAGAAAGAACAATCCAACAATTTAAGTCGATGACCATGCCAATTAACAGTAAGAGGAGGAATCGCTGTACCTTGTGACTCAAAAAGCTTCTTCGAATAAAAGCAACATGCACACACTAGATGGCAGGAGTAAGTGCAGCATGTGTATCTACAGCCCACATGCCTTAAACATATACACACACATATGTATGTGTATTTGTTATATATCATGTAGACAGTACATATACATATATATATATATATATATATATATATATATATATATATATATATATATATATATATATATATATATATATATATATATATATATATATTCACTGAAAAAACCATAGGTTTCAGGGGAGTTATAGTTAGAGGGACATTTCACTCGTACAAATTCCCCTGTTATAGTTAGTTCAGCCAACTATAACTCGCGCCCCTGCAATGCACTGCTTATGATGTCACATATTACATCACTTATGACATGCTCTAAATATCAACATGGGTGACACATTTTACTACTCTGTATAAACAATATGATAGTGGTGTCGAAGATGTTCCATGTTCACTTCCACCTCCTGCATGTCTTGATTTCACCCTGGACGAAACAAAAAGGGCAATTAGTGAGTTAAAAAATAGTAAAGCCCCCGGCCCTGATAAAATACCGAGTGACCTCTATAAGCATGAAATTGAAGTCTGGGCTCCCTACATTAATCGCTTGTTCAATGCTTTGTCCAAAAATTGTAAATTCCCTGATAGCTGGCGTGCAGCAGAAGTTGTCCTAATTTTTAAAAAGGGAAATAGATCTGTTCCCTCTAACTACAGACCTATCAGCTTAATGGACACCCTGCAAAAACTCTATGCCAAACACTTGTTATTTAGGATAAATGATTGGCTGGAGAAGTCAGCAATACTTTCTAAATTTCAGGCAGGCTTCAGGTCTAAGACCAGCACCATAGACCAGGTCTTCAGATTTTGTTGCATATATTGGAAGTATGTTCACATCAGGAGAGGTCATTTGTATGTAGCTTTCGTTGACTTGAGAGCGGCATTTGACCTTGTCCCTCGCAACTTGCTCTGGAGATCCCTAAACAAAGCCGGCCTGCCAGGGAATCTTTTGGTACAAATAATAGAGTTACACGCTAGAAATCATGCCAACATTAGATGGGGTCCAACTGGTGAATTGACGCGCGACATTCCTATTGAGCGTGGTGTCCGGCAAGGATGCGTTTTGGCCCCCACCTTAATTTCTATATTTGTCAATGATGTTCCTGATCACCTGAATACTTGTAGCAATGATTCACCTCAGCTTAATGGAGAGAGGGTGCCTGCGTTGCTCTTCGCGGATGATACCATCTTAATATCCCAAACAAAGAAGGGCCTCCAGGCACTCTTAAACTCCTTTAGCAGCTACTGTGTGATTAAAGGGCTAGAAATAAACGTTGATAAAACCAAATGTATGGCACTGAATCCTAGTAGGCCGGACAAAGGGAATTTGATCTTGAACGGCGAAACTTTAGGAACTGTTGAAAATTTTTCTTATTTGGGGGTAGTTCTCGACTCAAAGTTAACATGGAAGGCCCAAATTGAGAAAAGTAAGGTGTCATATGCCCATAATGCCAAACCAATAATCAGCAAATTGAATGCTAGCACAAGCAAAAGTGTAACACCTGTACTTGAACTTTTTAAATTTAAAATCCAATCTGCTGCCCTATATGGGGCTGAGATATGGGGACCATGGGCCAGGGAGAGCTTTCAAGGCTTGGATAACAAATTCATGAGAACAATTGTAAGGGTTCCAACTAGTACACCATTAATTCCACTCCAGCTTGATCTGAATTTTAAACGAACTGATCATCTGGCCATCATAAGACCATTAATGTTCTGGATAAGGACTTGGTCCACCCCAGAATTGTTAGATTACAGGAATGGTCTTCGTGAAGTATTGAATTTAGACTCTTTCAATTCCATCCAATGGTTTAGTCATATTAAAAAATGGTTCACAATGCTGGGTTTATACCCATTTTGGGAAAACCCCGAGAATCTACCACCTTTTGCTAAATCCATGGTAAAAAGAGCCTATTGGTCTTTTATGAACAATAGGTGTGCCCGTGAAAGTAGAATTGGCACCCTAACTCAAGATTTCTTATCCTTCAAAGATGAACCCTGTTTTGAATCGTTTTTGGACGAAATTGAGCCCCCTGCTGCTAAGACTCTCTACCTGAAATTCAGGTATGGGAATCTTATGTTGAACTCTAACATAGAACGTTGGTCAAAGAAAAAACCTGAATGTCTGAATAGTATAAGTGGGAGATGTCCTATGTGCTCAGCTTTGTGTACAGAGAACGAGGTCCGCATGTTGTTTGTATGTAAAGCGTATTTGAAAGCTCGGAAAAGATGGCTTAAACCGATGTGTGCACTCCTAGGGACTAGATCTTGTCTAACAGCATATAGGATTTTAAAAACTAATACTGCCCAGTATATTGTATTCAGTATCAGTAGGTTCCTTTATTCAGTGCATATTGTTCGAAGAAAATTGGGTCAGATGCTTTAAGTAGGACTTTTTTATAAACTTACCACTAGTGCTAAATGAATGATGTTTTTAAGTGACTGGTGTAAATTAATTCTGCCTTTCATTTTTGTATTTGTTGTTTTAAATGAACTGATGTATGTATATTGACATGATCTTTTGTTTTACGTATGTATATATGTGTTCTTTTATGGCCAATTGGCCGAAACAAATAAATAAATAAATAAATAAATAAATAAAAATATCAACACTTTATTTTTTGATTTTCTTAACTACTGAACAGATTTACACCATTTAAAAAAAAAAGAGTTCTTTCTGAAACAAGGGCTACCCTTTTGACCGTATTCAATCGCGGCTTCCCCTGTCTTTACGGAAACGGGAAAAAGTGTTCAAAGGCGATTAATCTGGAAACTCACTAGAAAAATAGGAGTTTAAAAAGTAGAGTATGTCTCTTTTTATGTTTTACACTTTGTATAAACCACACGCTCTTTGTGACTATAATAATTATTTATTTGCCGAAAAAGTGCCCTTATTCTAAATTTATCATAGAAAGAAAAGTTAAAAAAATATTCCACTAAACTTTTAGAGTTAAACTTTATTTAAGAAATGTCTGTGTATTTTTCAGTAGGAGAAATACATTTACTGATGACAGAATCTCCACTGTAAATGCAAAACTGTGGTGCTGACTTACAAAATTATTAAATATAAAATAAAACCTGTTATTAATAGATTTTCTGATAAAAAACAAGTGGTGTATTATATAAATATAATGCACAATATCCAATTATAGAAAGAAAGTACAAAAATCTTACAGGTTCACCTACATAAAAATGGACATTGCAATTAAGAAATCGTTTTTTTTTCAATTTCTAAGGTTTAAAATTTTTTTAAGTATACAGGAACGGTATAGTGAACAGCATTCAAAAATCCACTTACACACCAACTGATAGACTGCTACAGACATTCACACAGATTAGTCACTCACCCATACATTCACTGAAACATATATATGTACACTTTTCACAAATTAAGCTTAGTAATCTATCACCATCTATAAAGCATTTAGCGCAGCTATGCACTCTTTAAGCTGGGTTCATTCATTCATCCACCTCAATTTATGGCAATACCATTTACCTGGGATTGTCCTTGACGTCATCTGCACATCAGAGCAATAATTTGTGCTAAAGCCACCAAGATCCGGTATAACATTTGCAAGCAGAGCCTACTATATAGTGGTGGCCAAATGATAGAATGCCCTTCCTACTCCCCTCTGAAGTCAACCATGTTTATCCTATTTTAGAAAGCTTCACAGGAAACATCTGTTCAATCAGTAATGTGGTATCACTACAGTGACAACATCACTTGCAGTTACTGTCAAGAAACCTCTGGGGAGCTTTTTACTCTAGAAAAACATTGCTCAGAAATAATATAATCTTGTAATTCATTTTTTCGTTCATTTTTGTTAAAGTATATTAAAATGTATTACATCTGATTTGCTTTTATTGTAGATTGTACATATACATTTACTGTTATTTTATACATAATATTTTGTTCATATTTCCGTAGTTGCACCATCCTGAAATGTGTATCGTTATTATTGTCGGTCTGGTTTCATTCTAATAATTTCAAAAAAAGCTTTCCCTCAAAAAATAGTAAAAAAAAGTTAGATATTGAGCCATGTGTGGCTCCAATAATTGCTAATCCTTGTACAATGCACAGTTCAGTCACAAATTAGTAAACACCAAAACAGTTCTTACCTTTACGTGGAACTCACTATCCATAAGGATATTTTGGGTTTTTAAGTCATGGTGCAGCAATGGAGGGTTCATGTTGTGAAGAAAATTAACTCCCAAGGCAATTTCATAAAGAATACGGTACCTCAATGAAAAGGGAATTTCAGGAAAATCATTTTTCTGCAACACAAATGCAAGAAAAAATGTTTTGTTTGATTTTTACTATGTACTGGCAAATGCAGCTAGGACATGCAGAAATAAAAAATACATTGAAAGTGGCGTGCCTGTAGTGAAAATCTGCATTTGAAGCAAATCTGTAATGACACGCTTTTACTGAGTACTGCCTCTGACATAATTGAAGCAGTTAGTATTCAGCACATTATTCATAAGCAGAAATGAATTTACCTATTAAAATTCAAATTAACCCCTTGCATGCTGCCGCGATTCTGCGCCTGTGCGGCACATTCCGATCGCGGGTGCGGTCATGACGGCCCCCAGCCGTCTTCAGCACACGAGCACTGTAGTGCATGACGGCTGGGAGCCGTCATCAGCATGCAAGGGGTTAAACAAGCGCTGGCCCAGCCATTGGGCCTGCGTTGCAATTTCTGTTATAATTCACACCTGTCAACGTCGCCAAAGCTTGCTTTCGAGTCAACCAATTGAGCACTTGGGGGATGCGAATTCTCATGGAATCGATAAAAGTTTTGGTAAGCGAAATGGTGTGTTTAGAGACAGTTAGTGAAATTGAATTATCTTGTTTAACAGAAATGTGTAACGCTTCCACACCACAAACCTAATGTAACATGAATCAGAAAGGCTTACCAGCTGTCTGCAACCAGTTGATTGAGAGCTACCTGTAACTAGCAGAAACCTTCCGAGTAGCGCCCAGCCTTTAGTTCATTTTTAACCAAGAACTGCAATAAGTAAGTGCTGTGTTTTCCTTTTAAAGTTAAGAAAAGGCTATGTTTATTTTACATTATTATCAGGCTGCAGATAGCTGAGCCTGATAAGGAGAAGTGTTCTGCAAATGTATTACTCGTTTGGGTCACAAAGGTTCAGAACTGAAGAACTGAAGTATTTAACTCTTGAATATATGTGGTTCTCAACTCAATATTGGAACATAGAAACAAACGTACATTTATAAATGCTTTTAAAAGAGAGAAAGTTCAAATGAAGAGTTAACATAATGATTAAGTTAACTCTTCACATTAATTTTCTCCCAATCCAAGTGTTATATTTACAGATAGCAGACATCTGGCTCCTAGTAGCAGGTAGACACATTCCAATATTTATAACTAAAAAATACAGTCATTTTCTTTTAAATGGGAGACAATTTCCTATGACCAACAAATCAGCTCCACTGCAGTCTTGTGAAATATACACCTTAATGATTTCTGCTTATTCTTTCAGAACTATTCCACATTGAGATTAAGTGCAGCAAGATGTCATCTGCATATAGTTTATGTTGAGGTAGGCCTGTTGCAAAAATGGTAGGGTTGTGTCAATTATACATTTCTGTTAACAGCTCTTAGTACAGTGCAAATAGGGATCACAGTTACAGAAATCCCAGTTTTGTGACTCTACAGCTTTCAAACATATGAGGAGCTCAAAGCAAACGTAATAAGATGCTGAACGGAGCGCTGAAACCTTTAAAACACTCACCCCAGTCACTATTAGATCTGGGTTATTAAATCCATCATCGTTCTTTTGCTCACTTCGCCACCCCAGTTCAAACCCAGCCATGAGGGTTTTAAGAGTCTGAAGAAACAAATGAGTTTGGGCCCAGAATGAGGCATTCTAGTAGAAGAATCTTCATTTTACTTACAGAATTTTACAACTAGGAGGAAATCTGAGGCAGTAGCATGCATTTGTGGTTATTAATGGATACTCCTGTATAATTTTATCATTCAGTACTCTTACCCTTGTAGGATATAATTTTTAATTACATTTGGCATAGAAAAAGACAATTCTATCTGGCAAATAGTGGGAATCGGCTTGTAAGTGTCACAATCCATGTCCCTCTATAAACCATCTGTTCTCAGAGTTACAGAAAAAAGGTCCCCGCACCAGCACACAATGGAAGAGCTGTCTGCACATTATGGGAGGGGTTTGGAGTATGAGTTTACTGTTGTTTAAGTTACTGGTTACTGAGCATACCACCCTTGTCACATTTACAACATGTATTTAATTCAAAGGGGCGGCTAAAATTTGGCATTAGGTAGGTACTCATACTGCTTTCCGAAAGAAGGGATTCTCTGGGGGTACCGGGATGTCAGCAATGAAAATAACACTACCTTCTTAGGTGCATTTCTACTAAACTGATCAAGACGAAATATGCAGAAAGGCTGCATGCACCTCAGAGGTGATGGTGGGAGAAAGGTAGCAGATGAATTTATGAACGTATGTGCGCATGTTTAACAAACACTGTGGGGTCAGGAGTGGTCCCCAAAGTGTGTTTAATACTTTCGAGCGAGTACATCAAACAATTGGTATTAAGCTTTGTATTGTGTGAATTACTATAATATATATTTGATTAAAAATATTGGTGATTTGTGGACAAATATGATGGCTCTACTTTAAATATATTTCTATACTCACGCCTTGATAAAGCCAATAGCCTTCCTTTTTATATTTTGTTGTTGTGACTCTTGACAAAGTCAGTAAGTCTGCCTGAATGCAGCCACGATCTGTGAGACCAACCGCTCACTGTGCATGCCAGAAGGCATTGTGCTGGAGGAGGATTTTTAGGTAGAATGGCGTAAGGCCTGACCACAGGCCAGGTATAGCACCTAACATCACACTGCACAGTCGAAGGACGGAGGCTAGGCTCGGCTGTGTGCAGCACGGGGTTGGCATTACGTATGGTAATAAAATATTACTTCATGTTACAAAGCCCTAGAAATTAACAGAAAAACAAGGTTGTAATGACAATATAGTTAGTTATTGTAACAATAAACAACGGTTAAAGTAACATTATAGTTAGGTGAAAATTTCATTGACGTTACATATCTCAAGTAACAATAACTTGTGCCCTAAAGTAACTATAACTCATACCCTTGCCATGCACTGCTTATAACCTCACATATTACAGCATTCATGGCATGTTCTACGACATGACTGATAACACCATAGCAACATCTGAAATGACATCATTGATAACAACACTGTGCATGCTGGGGCATGAGTTATAGTTACCATGGCAAAGGTATATTATGTGGTTCCCATCGAGAGACCTGGCTGTGTTACGTACGTAGGCCCCAGATAGTTAGTTGGAGGCATGGCACACAGGGATGTGTGCCATGTCGACGCCTCACTTTTCTCTGCACCAAATCACGCAGCCTTAAATGGCAGTGTGTGGGTGTTAAGGAACAGGGCCTCTAAAGATGGTAAAATAGGTGCTTATAGGCCATCCCTTGTCACAGTGCCCTTGGTACCCATGGCACCTTTTACAAGGGGCTTACCTGTGGCCAGAGATGTGTCAATTGTGGGTACAAAGGTACAGCTTTGGGAAAGAACACAGGCCCTGGGAACCTGATTGGAGGGACCCAGGTCACATTAAGTCAAAGAGGATCATGTTCAGGCAAAAAGATGGGGGGAACCATGCAGAAAGTTGCACTATCCAACAAGGGCGAACAAACAAAGGTATATTATGTGGTTCCCATCGAGAGACCTGGCTGTGTTACGTACGTAGGCCCCAGATAGTTAGTTGGAGGCATGGCACACAGGGATGTGTGCCATGTCGACGCCTCACTTTTCTCTGCACCAAATCACGCAGCCTTAAATGGCAGTGTGTGGGTGTTAAGGAACAGGGCCTCTAAAGATGGTAAAATAGGTGCTTATAGGCCATCCCTTGTCACAGTGCCCTTGGTACCCATGGCACCTTTTACAAGGGGCTTACCTGTGGCCAGAGATGTGTCAATTGTGGGTACAAAGGTACAGCTTTGGGAAAGAACACAGGCCCTGGGAACCTGATTGGAGGGACCCAGGTCACATTAAGTCAAAGAGGATCATGTTCAGGCAAAAAGATGGGGGGAACCATGCAGAAAGTTGCACTATCCAACAAGGGCGAACAAACCTGAACACACTGACAAAACTATCCACCCATACTTGGAACGTCCACCTGTGTTAGGACATTACACATGTGGCAATTGCATGGCCTGCAACCCAACCACGAACACCAAAATCTTCCACCATGGAAATGTTCATCAAAACCTTAATTTATTTTCGAACTGTAACTCCTGCAATATTATCTATTGTATATGTTGCCCATGTGATTTGGCTTACATAGGTCAAACAACACAGAAAATAAAGACAAGGATATCAAAGGACAAAAGCAGGATCCACTGTAAGGTCACCAGGGCGCCTCTGGTGGAGTATCTCCTTGCCAATGGACACACTGAAAAAGATATCCCTTTGCAAGTGACAGACAAGAAACCACAAGCAAGAGGAGGTAACAACCAATTGTTACTTAACAGACTGGAATGCAAATAGATCTTTAAATGCCAGTTTATATCCCATGGTTTAAACATGCAAGAGGAAAGGAATGCGATCCTATAAGACCTTTGTAACATTTTGTTTTAGAAATGTTACAAAGGTCTTATAGGATTGAATTTCATTCCTCCTGAATGTTCAAACTGGGGGAAATCCACTGCATAGATCCATTTAAGAATCGTTATTGTTCTGCAGCCAACAAGGCATTTTCCATATGTAATCTGAAAACACCAGCTATGTACATGTAATATGTAACGTTCATGTTAGATGTCCTTGTCCTCCTAATTTATTGTTTATTTTTTATCTGTATTTTTTCATTCATATAAATTGTTCAATTGTATTCTCTTCTTTACATATTTGTGCTCTCTTGTCCAATCCTTGATTTAATCTGCACATGATTGGTTTCCATTCTTTTCAATCATTCAGCCAAATTATATAGCCTTTGTATTATTTGTTCTTTAGTAAGTAATTGATTATCCAGCATTGGGTGTGTTTAAAACAGACATTTATTTTTATGCTCTCACCTGTTTCACCATTCTGAGACCGATATAAGTGGCTATCTCTGCCTTTACCTCAGAAATCATGGCCAGTATTTGCTCACAATGGCAACAGAATGTTCTGTATACCCGAGCCGTCACACATGCGCCACAACCCTCGCAGGTAGCCTTCTAGGTATAATGCTACCTCGCATCGTTGGCGTATGCGTGTTATTTGAAGCAGACACGCTTTAAATCAGGCCATGGTTTCCCATCTACAATAAGACATCAAGCCCGCGAATCAGCGATAGGGTGCGCTGCATTAATTGAATTTCTCCTGTAGGCTTTCACGCCACTGGGTTTACAGTATGTTTTTTTAAATCCTCGCCAGACCTTAACCATAAATGCTGAACATTCGTGCTTTAAGGGCTGCTTTAATTTTACCCCCGTTCCAGCAGGAGGGAATAAATAATCTTGGATAGGAGCCTACTTCATTCAAGCCCGGCATGGGTTTATCTGCAGTCCATGAGTCCATTGACAGCGCACCATGCAACTAACGTGCCTTTACAGGAGGCAACCTTGCAACTGGATTCCGAGTAAGTATAAACATAATTTCAAGGCTCAGTCAGGCCTTTTAGGTGTATTGTAGACTATACAGACATACCCCTCTGGCCAAATTCTTACCCCTGCGCCATTCTCAAAGTGATTTAACCACCACAGGCAACAGCATTGATTAACAGCGGCTGCTAGCTTCCCCCAGCATTCTCCTCTAGACTAGGCTCCACATGTATTTTCACACTATGTGAGTTGTGTCACACGCCTATATGTTGACTGTACAGTCAATCCTCCAATATGGGTACTAAGTATTTTATACCCTCATTTCAGAATATGCCCTGATGCAGTAGTAGTGTAACAGCTGTTACATGCCGCACTCGTACGGGTCCCCATTGAGCACAATGATTTAATCTATTAAGGGCTGAACGCTCACTCCACCCTTCCTTCAAGTACCAATGCACAGGTGAATTTAATTATTAACACATCCCCTTTCACCTGCCTTTAATCACAACGAATAGAAGCATTTATAGCTTCTTTCTTTTCTCTTATAGAACTCCTTATTTGCCCCTACATTGTGTTTTCCCAACTTGGATCACCTTATTTCCTGGATCCATTCCTATTACCCCACCAGGCAAGCACAATCCAATAACTAATTTCACTATATTCAGCCCCGTCTCACTCTCTTCATACAACTATTTCCGATGTTCTTCATTATTAGATACTAGGTGACCACACACTTCCTCCTGATGATGACCTTATGTCATTAAAGTTCGAAACGCTGTCGACTATAAACATATATCGACTCCCTTTCTAATATATAAAAATACCTAATGAGTCAAACGTCTTTTTGTTTGTATGCGATGCACTCTTCTTTATCACTCACTTGTCAATGCCTGTTCTCTCACCTAACTGTGAGCACTGGATATTTGGCTCTCTTTAATAATATGCAATGATTACATTCATTGCAATATAAAGAGTAGTTTCTTACCTGCAACTCCAGTTGTATAGTAGGGGTATCTCTGTGATAGTCATAATCTGTGAATAGTCGCGCCCATGTGCGGTGACCACGGAGCAATCAAAATAGTCTCTTAAGTCGTCTTCTTCTGCAATACTGCATGGACACTTAAGAGAAAATGAAAGACAAATAATGCAGCCTAACATTAACAAGGCTACATTGGCCAGCACTTCAACTTGAAATGAAAAAGATAGCCAAATAAAATAATTAAATTTTACACATTTTACAGAGTTTCACCACACATAGAGAAACTCCCCTTCACAAAAATCCTTTGCATAATAGAGAGGAAGGGTTGGACAGACAAGCCTCCTAGGCTGCCATTATGTGTCTGGAAAAGGGATACTGTGCCCTTAAGGAACCCTCCAGAGACCTTCGGTATCCCATGATGCACAGCCAAAGGCAAGTTCTTTTTGAAGGTCTTCTAAAGCCAGACGCCACTTCGCCAAGACTGTCGTTTCGAGTTATGCTGTTAGGATTGATTTACTAAAAAACAGCTACTTATGGAACAGAGATTTGGAAGAGGACAAATAATTATGTCAGTTTTTGGATCAATAAATAAATTATTGGATGTTTTATAGACTTACCTATAGGATTATTGTACATGTCGCTGGTCATTCAAGAGCAGTTTTAATGGTGAATAGCCCTGAGGAAGACCGTGGCTTACACCACACAGGACCAAACACGTGTTGGGGGCTAGACCTTTTGTTTTGAAGAGATACTATGAAATAAAAAAGAAGATTGAAAAGATCATCTTGTCTTTAAGGACTCTTTACTGGGAATATGAGCTCAGGATATATTTTTTGTAACGTGATCGTCTGGTTGACATGGAAATCCGATATCACCTTAGGGAGAAATTTAGGGTGAGTCCTCATGACAACTTTGGAAGCATGAACTACTGTATAGGGGCTCTTGACAACACAGAGTCTGAATCTCACTCACCCTGCGAGCCGATGTAAAAGCCACAAGGAAAGCCGCCTTCCAGGATAGATGCTGTAGAGAAGCCTTATGAATAGGCTCAAAAGGCTACTTCATCAACCTGGAGAGCACCACATTCAGCTCACATGAAATCGAAGGACGCCTAATGGGGGAAACACCTTCTTCAAACCCTCCAAAAAATCTTTAACTACAGGAATCAGGAAAAAGGATGTTTGTGAAGGGCATTTCCTATATGCAGTAAATGCTGCGAGGTGAACATTAATAGAATGGAAATTAAGGCCAAATTGAGATAAATGCAAGAGGAATGTTAGGATGACATCTTTCTTGCTGGAGGTAGGATCAGCGTTCTTGGATGTGCACCAGATGCAGAACCTTTTCCACTTGTAGGCATAGGAAGTCCTGGTGGATGGCCTTTTAGCCTCCTTAAGTATTTCTATGCAGTTGTCAGGTAAGTTCAAGTTTCCATACTGTACTATGTCAGGAGCCATGCCGCCAAACTCAACGATGAAAGGTTGGGGTGCACCATCTGTCCGCCGAACTTCGTTAGAAGGTCCGGCCGATATGGAAGCCGCAGATGGGGTTGGAGAGACCAGTGGAGCAGGTCTGTGACCCACCACTGTCGAGGCCACTCCGGAGCAATGAGGATCATTCGCGCTCTGGATTGAGACAGCTTGATGAGCACTGCCGGAATCAAGGGAATGGGTGGAAAAGCGTTCAGAAGGCTGTTCGACCAGCTGATCCATAGCGCATTCCCAAGAGTCCCCGGTTGGTAAAACCTGGAGGCGAAGTCTCGGCATGTGCTGTTTTCGGCGGTGGCGAACAGATCTATTTCTGGAGTGCCCCATCTTTCAAAGATGTTTCCTAGCACATCGTCGTTTAAGATGCACTTGTGGTTTTCCTGGACGAGCCTGCTGAGTTCGTCAGCCTGAGAATTCTGCACACCTGGTAGATGAGACGCCGTTATCGTCAGTCCTCTGGCTAGCAGCCAGTGCCAGATCGCTTGCGCTTCCTGAGACAGTGTGCGCGATCTCGAGCCCCCCTGCTTGTTGAGGTAATACATTGTGGTCGTATTGTCCGTCTGCAGGGAGCTGGCCGGAAGGACGGATGAAAGGCCTTCAGCGCCAAATGAACAGCTCTGAGTTCCAGAAAATTGATATTATACTTGGACTCCGCCGGGGACCACGTCCCCTGAATCTGTAGATGGTCCGAATGCGCTCCCCAGCCTTGGAGAGAAGCATCTGTCACAATGGTCTGTATTGGAATGTCCTTGTGGAATGGAACCCCCTTGAGAAGGTTCTCTGCTGAACACCACCATTTCAGGGACTGCTGAGTGTGTTGAGACAGTCAGATCCTGTCCTTCCAGCTCCCTCGTTTCTGGTCCCATTGATCCTCCAGACATTCCTGCAGCGGTGTCATGTGGAGGCGTGCATGTGGTGTGAGGAAGATGCAAGAAGCCATCGACCCCAGGAGAGAAGACAACGGATATGAGAATCTGAGCCCTCCAAAGGATCGATAAGCGTCGCTCCACCGAAGGACACACGCTTGCTCTGAGAGTATCGATGGAGGCTGCAGACACTGAACAGGAGTCGGAACGGACTTGGACATGTTGATGTGCAGACCCAGTTGGTTCAACAGAACAGCCGTCCTGTTGAAATGTAATTGAGCTTCCTAGAAGGTGGAGGCTTTGATCAACCATTCGTCCAGGTACGGGTAGACAAACATCTTGTTCTTTCTCAGGTGCGCTGCCACCACTGCCATTCACTTCGAAAACGTCCTGGGTGCAGACTTCAGACCAAACGGAAGTACGGTGTACTGATAGTGGTTGGTGCCAACTAGGACGCACAGGAACTTCTGATGTTTCTGTGCAATGGGTACATGGAAGTATGCAACCTGCAGATCTATTGCGCAAAACCAGTCTCCTCGATGCAGGGGAGGATAAATCTGATGCAAGGACAGCATGCGAAACTTCTCCCTGCGGATTCACTTGTTTGTTTGTCGCAAATCCAGAATGGGCCTGAATTCGTTCCTGTCCTTATTGCTCACCAGAAAGAACATCGAGTATAGACCCTTTCCCCTTTGAGACAGAGGGACGTCTTCTATCGCCCTTTTTCTTAACAGGGCCTCCGCTTGGAGCACGCGCAGCTGGTATTGCGAGCGAACCGGTGGAATAGCTGGAGGAGGGCTGACAAGACTGTATCCATTGCAAACAATATTCAGTACCCACTTGTCCTAAGTAATTTTTCTCCACCCTGCCAAGTAATTCTGTATGCTTCCCCCACCGGAGCGGGTAACAGAAGAGGGGGAAGTTATCCCTCAGGGCTTAGACCCAGCCGGGCTCTTATTCCCCGATGAGGCCTGCTGGCCGCCTCTGCCCCTCTGATGTTTCTGGAAGGGCTGCCTCTGATATTGTTGCTGCTGCTGCTGTCCAGTTTGGAGACCCTGCCCTGGCTGGAATCGTTGGGAGGAGTAACGCCTCTGGAAGGGGCGGAAAGACTTCCGCTGGTCCTTTGGTTTCTCCAAACCTACAGCCTTTAGCGTTCCAACTTCTGCCTTCATGCGGGCCATCTCCTCATCCGCATTAGTTCCGAAGAGGGTAGTGCCCGAGTAGGGCAAGTTAACAAAACGCTGTTGCACCTCCGGTTTAAGAGAGGTAAGGCACAACCAGGAGTGACGTCTCAAGTTTACTCCATGGCAGTACACATGGGCAGCCAGGAGAGAGGCACCCGCAGCCGCGCTGATGACTTGGTTGGAAACCATCATGCCCTCATTCAAGATTTCCTGCAAATCTTCCCTTCTGTCCCTCCGGAGGAGTTCAATGAATTGTTGCAGGGACTCCCACACTGAAAGGTCATACCGACCCAAAAGTGCTGTCGAACTCGCAGCTTTCATAGAAGTGGCTGCCGTACTGCAGACCTTTCTCCCTGCCGAATCCATCTGACGGCTCTCCTTGTCCGGAGGCACGATCGACGAAGGAGCAGTAGAGTGTTGCTTCTTGGCCGCTGTTACAATAACCGAATCAGGGGCAGGATCCGTTCTCAGACACGCTGGATCCGAATCCGGGGGCCTGTACTTCTTCTGAAGTCTGGATGCGACAGACTTCACAGAGGCCGGTGTCAAGAACAGAGGCCGGTGTCAAGAACAGAGGCCGGTTCTTCCAACCCTGGCACCAAAGGTAGCAAAGGGCGAGAGAGGTGCTTACGCTGTAGCGTTTCAAAGATGACAGAGGTGGAAGGGGTGGGCACCATCCGTACTACCCCCAATTTTGCTGCTCCCCTCAACAGCACATCCTGAAATGTCACGATGTCATCTACTGGCAACACCCTTGTTGGAGGAGAGTCAGACAAAGTAGGCGAATACCTCCTGTCAATGGAAGAGTCTGTGAACCTGGTATGCCTGGACCGCAACCTCTCTCTACAACGACGATGTAGTGACCTGGTCGAAGATCTGCGCTCACAGCGAGAGCGATGCCTCCCCGTGATCGTGACCTTGGTTTCCTGGGTCTCGCTGGACCCACCGGCACAGGCTGCTGCGGAAGAGGAGGCGGCTGAGCCAGAATCAAAGGCCTCGGTTGCAGAGGCCGAGGTGGAGGAGGAGGAGGCGGTGGCGGAGGAGGTGGAGGAGGCAGTGGTGGATGAGGAGGAGGAGGTAGTTGCAGAGGAGGAGGAGGAGTAGGGATCCTGGGCCTTGAGGGCGAGTAGGTCTTTGAGTATTCAGAGTTTGGAGACCTAAGTACTCTCCTCTTCTTACAAGCGGGCCTTGGAGAGGATGCTCTGGAGGTAGACCCTTCTGAGAAAAAGCGCCGGCGCAGCCGCGACCGGGAACTCGATGATGAGGAGACGCTCACCACAGAGGCACTAGACACCGTCCGGGGCATCGACTTCCTCTTCGACATTGACTTTTCCTTCCTCGACGCCGATCTCCTTGACGTGGCTCTCCTTGACGTGGCTCTTCTTGACGTCGATCTCCTTGCCGTCGATCCCCGTCTCCTTGACGTCGATCTTCCTCTCCTCGACGTCGATCTCCATGTCGACATTGATGGCGATTGGCTGTGTCGCCCCGACGGCGAGCGCCTGCCTCTTCGGGACTCAGCACGACCATGATGGTGTGTCGACGCCGGTGAAGTTCTCGACATCGACCTCGTCAGAGATCTCGACGTCCTACCCCTAGACGTCGAGCGTCGAAGTCGCTTCGACCCAGAGCCCTGGGTCAACGGGGAGCAGATGGTAGTCATACCTCTCGACACCGACGTCAAAGCCATCGACGTCGACCAGGACCGGTGCCGTTTCCGGGCCTGTTCTTGACTGGGGAACCCCCCAGAAACGATGCACGGGCAGAGGATGAAAATAGAGTCCCTCCACGCCCAGAGGTCCCATCTGCTTCTTGATGTCTCCTCTGCTCCAGGCCTTGGAGACAAATCTTCTCCCTGTCACGCAGGGTCCTCCTGGACAAAGAATGGCAAATATCACAGGAGTCAGGTACATGGGTAGAAGGTAGACAGAGTATGCACACTCTGTGGGGGGTCTGACTTGGCCTTCTTCCTACTACACTCAGGGCACTTGTCGAATAAAGCTGGCATTTTGACAAGATAGAGGTGGCAAAATTGGTAAAAAAAAGACAGCAGTTGGAAGAGGAAGACCCCAGATGTCAAGTGAAACACAAATCTCACTGAAAAAGCTCCAAAAATTTAAGATACACCCAAAAAGGTAGAGCTCAATGCTCCAGGGTCCTGCTAGAAGGAGCCGGAAAAAAGAACTGAAAGTAACTTGCCTTTGGCTGTGCATCATGGGATACCGAGGGTCTCTGGAGGGTTCCTTAAAGGCACGGTATCTCTTTTCCAGACACATAATGGCAGCCTATGAGGCTTGTCTGTCCAACCCTTCCTCTGTGTCATGCAAAGGAGTTTTGTGAAGGGGAGTTTCTCTATGTGTGGTTAAACTCTGTAAAATGTGTAAAATGTAATATTATTTGGCTATCCTTTTCACTTCAGGATGAAGTGCTGGCCAATGTCGCCTTGTTAATGTTAGGCTCCATTATTTGTCTTTCATTTTCTCTTAAGTGTCTATGCAGGACTGCAGAAGAAGACGACTTTAGAGACTATTTTGAATGCTCCGGGGTCCCCGCACATGGGCGGCACTATTCACAGATTATTATCACAGATATCCTCAACTACAGAATATTGTTTTATCAGCCTGCCCTTTGCTTGTCCTGGTGATCTAAATAACTACCAGGTCTTGTGTTTTCTCGCTTGTGTGACTAATTGCTGACGTGAACCATTGTTTTGTTGTTTTTTAATTTATAAATGGAGGCATACATTAGAGCATGGCTATCACTGGGGGCTCAACTAGGATACAAACATTGGCAAAGCCAACTGTCAGACTTTGCCAATACTTCTGACTGCCACTAAGCATTGTCGGCATATGCGGTCCTAATGGTTGGGCAAATATGGCACAACCACTGGAAAAATCAATAGCATCATTTGGGCATTTTGAAATTCTACTGATTTATATTTATTACTGCAGGGATACCACTGTCGCTTAGCTTCTTGACACAACGTGACAGCCATATTGGAAATGTGTGTTGTTCGTATTTGTTATTATACCATTCCACAGTGACCGTTGAGTTGAATGTAGGTGCAGTGTGCTGGAAACCTTTCAATGGTATAACTTTAATCAAGAATGCCAACCAAGCAGAATTTCCTAATGGTCACTCAAAGCCATTGGCTTTGCCAATGCTAGTGATACAATTGTACATGCATTGCCAAAGCCAACAGCAGTGGCGGGGAAAAGTATCAGCAATAGCAGGTGCCATCTTTGTTGGGTCCAGGCTCCAAGGGAAAGGGAGAAGATCACCAGTGTGCCGCAAGGGACGGAGATGCTTGGAGAGAAAGAGCGCATGGGAAGTGAACCAAGGAAAGAGATGGGAGGGTGGATAGCGACACACCAAAGGAAAAGAAGAAAACCCAAGTGCCAAAAAGCAAATCCTATGGAAAAGGGAAAACATGGTTCACTGAAGCCAGCAGTGGAAAGATACAGTTCATCCAATCAAAACCATGGAAAACCAGGAAAACTCCATTAGTGGTACAAACAATGAATAAGAAATTGGTATTTGCAACAGACAAAAAAAGACCTCCTGTTATGAGAAAGGTTCTGACCCAAAGCTTGCTTTAAGTATACGTTAAGTATTGGTTACACAGCAGTCTGAGACAGACAGCTAAATTTGTCTGCTTCAAAACCGCAAAAATGAATTTATTGGATAACAGTGCAACAGTCCATACAATTTTGATTGAACAGTAGTTGCGCGAGCAATTAGGATATCTAATAATGTAAATGAACTATTTGAGCACTACAAAAACCATGTGCATTTTGGTGCAGCTCTGAAACTGGCACCATTATCGTTTCCTCAAATAACATCAACATACCAGCATTAACTGACAGGGGCCTCACATGTCAAAAATAGACAATGTAGAAAAGTCCTTCTCCCAAAAACGAATCTGTTGTACAGTTTAAAGTTCAGGCACTCCAAACGGGGATTAACAGAACATAATCAACATTCTCCAAATGTGCACACCATTTGAGCATGGTTGTTTATTGTAAAATTCATACATGTTTAGCCTCAGGTGTGAAGACATGGATCAAGTACAAGATTAAAATATGCTCTTGAAGAACAAAACCCCCTGCAAACATTTCATAAATAGAAACATTTCGAAGATGTCTGCAGAGCGAACCATATTTCTTCATTAAATGTTACGACAACCTTATTCAAACACCTGGAAATAACATTTGAATTTCTAACGTTTCTCTTTGGCTTCCACTCCTGGGACCTTTACCAGAACACAATAATGTGTCAGAAAAGTAAAGCGTAAACCGAGCTAAAATATCACTTCTCTTAAATAAACCAGTAAAAAAACATGCTTAGAACCGTAGAAAGAATGGTGAAAGAGGTATGCAAAAACATGCTCATAGTTTAACTTCAATTTGTGTTAGTTGTTCAGGTATTAATCTTTTGAAAAATTCATTCACTCTGGCAGTTTGTCAATTTCTTCCCCTGTAACAATCAATCTGATAACGGAGCAGTATTTCTTTATTTCAAGGCATTTGGATTTATATATGTATGTATATTTCTATCCACTCTCAAGAGGTATTTTTATTTATTTTCCTTCCCTAGTTGCTTTTTCCTCTGTTTTAAAATCTCTCTAAATATAGGGAACACATGTATATATTGCAATAGTTTAGATATTTGTGTGAAGGACAGGTAATAATTAAGACAAAAATCGCTCCCTAACTTAATTTAATATCATCATTATACCGCTTTGAAAGAAATGATCAATTGCTTTCCATTTAATGTAAATCAGAATGGCAAGGGCTGAACCTGCACTTTACAAAAATGTGCACAATTATTTTTTAAAGCAGCCTAAGGTCCTTGAAGGAGATAAGTGTTGTTTTTTTTTAGGTTAAGCCTGGGCAGCGCATGAGCTGCTCTGCGAGGCATACTGTATTCGGAGAATGGTCGTGAAACTCTGCACACTCCCCGCTCATATTTTTCATTGGCTTGTGTCATTGACCTGAGTAAGTGCTAACTTCTGATTCGTTAAGTGGCTTCGAAATCCCTCCTTAGTACCGCCTTGTCTTCATTTGTAACCTCCAATGGCGATAACCCCCGTTACGTGAGTTGTTGCTCGGTAGGCTTTATTTACAGCTTCCAAGAACTATTTTGTTAAATGTATTTCATCTGCCTGCAAACAGGCAGGACACGCTCTCTTGTAAGGCAATTTTTTAACTTTTGTTTGTAAAAGCACCCCATGAGGTGCTTTCACGTTAATGGCAGCCAAGCCCCTTTCTTCAGACGAGCCGTATCTAAGAAAAAGCACACGGCCGTCATTAAAATGAAAGCGCTACCTGGGGCACTTTTGCAAACAACCATTTGCAATGAAATAATTTAGCATTTTCGAGAGTTTAGTAAATACGGGCCTTTTGCAGTACAACTACTGGTCTTTGTCATGCAGTCTGACTGCCAAATGCAGATATATTTGGGAGCTGAAGCTACTACTTGAACTTTAATCACAGAGACAGAGAGCACTGCACCCAGCCCCTGCAGCCTTTTGAAGCCCTCTGTTACTAGACGCCGCTGATTGCCAAAACTTTTAGTTTGTCTCTTCCCCCTTCACAATTCTCAATTCATGCCAAGCATTCATTTGATGAAAACAATGCGGGGTGAAAATGTCATTTAGAGCGCTTACAATTAGCCCTTACAAGGCGTACTAACATGGTCCGGGGGATCCTGCATGCACAGAAATTGGTGACTTTGATCATTTTTAATGATTAAAGGTGCCTTTGCCATTTCTAAGGATAGCTTGGGGTAGGCGATGGGCAGTGTGTTGCAGCAGGGAGCAGGGTGAAGTGCTCATGTATCTGAGGGGGGGAAGGGTGACAGCTTACCAGCTGCTGGTGATTCGGAGGTCGGTGCTGGGTAGGCTGGAGGTGCGGGCGGTGGAATACGGCAAGCACTCTTTCCAGATTGGGGCAGCGTCGGAGGTGGCATCTCGGGGTTGGTCTTGGGAGGACATCATGCTACAGGTGCTATGTGAGGGAGCTTGTGCGGCGCGGGATTCATTGTAAACGCTTACTGCTTTTTTGTCTCCTTTCAGGTGCAGTGCAGGGCCCAGAATCGGAGGTGGTCGTGATCTGGATAGTGGGCCATTCTTTTGTGAAGTGGACAGCCATACAAACAAGACAGAGGCAGTTGGGGCCAATTTGAGCTTGGACGACTATTTGTTCCAGGTGACATGGAAGCGAAAGGAGGGTATGTTGAAGAAAGAATTGCTGGGAATGTTGAACAGGCTGATGTCTCGGGCGCAGTGCCCGGATGTTTTGATAATTCACTTAGGACAGAACGGTTTGGTAAGGGAGAAGGCGGTGGTCTTGACTAGAGCCATGAAGAGGTATCTATCAGAAATTAAGGCGCATTGGTCCTGCATGTTTGTATATTGGACGGAGTTTGTCCTGCGGCGGTCATTGAAGGGGATATATAAACTGGCAGCAAGAGAGGTCAAGGGGGAAGTTGAACAGAGAGATGGCCCGTTTTTGTAGGGAAATAGGTTTTGGCAGGATATGCCATTCGGACATTAAGCGGTTATTAGAGTTATTTAGAGGAGACGGTGTGCATTTGTCCTGAATTTGTATGGACTTGTATCTGTTGGAAATCAGGGAAGTTTTGAGGAAAGTTCTGAATGTGAAACATTAGAGGTCAGTCCAAGGATGAAGGGGTCGCTTTGTGGGGGGGGGGGAGGAAGAAAAGGGGGGGTTAGTTTCAAACCCCCCTTGTCTGGATGCCGGGGGAGCATGGAAAAGTTGGACAGGAGTTTGCAAATGTTGATTGCTGTTGACAGTTGGGGATCCAGGGGGAGGGCATGCAGGTGTTAAAGGGTCATTTTAGGACATTTGGTTACTTACAGGTTCATATAGATACTCATAGGATGTAGGGGGAATTCCATTGGGAAATGTTGAAATGCAATAAAGTTACAAAGTTATCTGCAGGGTGGAAATGTTTAGGGGGGATCGTAGGGGTTGGGGTGGGATAGGGGATAGTTATCTCGATGTATAGAGAGGTTTTAGTTTTGTGAGGCAGTTGCCAAGGAATACATTTCTGTGATATGCTCCTGTGTTAAAGGTGGTCAGTGTTTGTCTGCCCCCCTCCCTCCCAAGGGGGATTTGAGGGGCAGCTGACCGGAGTGAAGTCTGCCCCCGGGCAGATTGGGAGGGTTGGTGCAGTCCAATGACTGCTATTTTGTGTTGGCCTCCGTGAGAGACCAAAATAGCCCAACATTTATTTAGGGGACCTCCTTGGGCTACATGCCACCATTTTAGCTGCAGGTGACCTGGTGGGCTGGTAGCCCTCCTAGTAAATTTCCCCCCCCCTCCTTTTAATTCGGCTTTGGGGAGGGGAGATCAGAACAGGTTTTTTCAGTTCCATTGTGTTTAGGCTGTGCGTTGAGACAGGTGTGCAGGGGCAGGTGTCTGTGTATTGTTGCTTCAGAGGTGCAGGGGAGCATGGAAAAGTTGGACAGGTGTTTGCAAAAGTTGATTGCCGTTAACAATTGGGGATCCAGGTGCAGTGGGAGGGTAGGCAGGATTTAAAGGGTCATTTTAGGACATTTGGTTACTTACAGGTCCATTTAGATACTCATAGACTGTAGGGAGAATTCAATTGGGAAATGTTGAAATGCAATAAAGTTAATGAGTTATCTGCAGGGTGGACATGTTTGGGGGGATTGTAGGGGTGAGGTGGGATAGGGGATTGTTATCGCGATGTATGAAGAGGGTTTTAGTTTTGTGGGGCAGTTGCCAATTAATTTTTATGGTGTGCACATCCATACTAATATAATAAAGAGAGAGCCCAAACCTTTGAGGCGGGTAATGTCAGGAACCACAGCACCAATCACAACACCCAATACAGCGTTGGGAAGGGCAGTTGCAGCAGAAGGACATAGGCTATGCAGACGCCCACCATATACATTTAAAAGGTAAAAGAACCGTGCCAGCAAAGTAGTCCCTTGTGGGCGTGTCTGCGTTGTGCTGGGGGCGTGACATACGCTGGGGGCGTGTGGTACGTTCCGCCCTTCATGCCATGTCTCATATCGTGTGCTAATCCCACCCTGCTACCTTTAAATACCCCTGCACCCCATAATCATAACCACCCTTACTCCTTGAAATACCCCATCACCCTTAAACACTAACCCATCTTAACCGTATAAATATACCCTGTACCCCAAAACCCAAACCTATCCCTAAACCCTAAAAATACTCCTGTACCCGAAAAACCAAACCTAGCCATGAAACCCTATAAACACCCCTGTACCTCAAAACCCAAACCTACCCCTGAACCCTAAAAACACCCGTACCCCAAAACTAGCCCTGAAACCTAAAAATACCACTGTACCCCAAAACCCAAACCTACCCCTGAACCCTAAATTACCCCTGTACCCCAAAACCCAAACCTAGCCCTGAACCCTTAAAATACCCCTGTATCTCAAAACCCAAACCTACCCCTGAACGCTAAAAATACCCCTGTACCGCAAAACCCAAACCTAGCCCTGAACCCTAAAAATACCCCTGTACCGCAAAACCCATACCTATCCCTAAACCCTAAAACTACCCCTGTACCCCATAACCCAAAACTATATCTGAACCCTTAAAATACCCAAACACCCCAAAACATATACCTCAGAACCCCAAAACAAATACCCATATACCCATACTTACCTTATCCAAACATAAAAAAAAAAAACATGCTTTTACCATTCATGCATTTACAACGAATTTCGTTGTAAATGTATGCGTGGTAAAAACATATAAAATGTAATGCCATGCGTTATAATGGCATTGCGGAGTCATGGTACTTTCGTAATGAAAGTATGCGGAGTGATAGTATGCAGAAAGAAAGTTGCGGAATAATGGGTGTTTACCCTCCCCTGGTAAGTACATTGGTGGCACGGGGGCCCACATCTCCAGCAACATACTCATATTTTTTCACCACCCATTTGTAAAATGCACAGGTCTCTCTCATTGATGGCCAGCAGCGACATACACTTTTAGACACACCTCCCGCCACAAGTTCTAGAATTGCGAACTTTAGAGCTGGGGAGCTACGTTTGAATCTCGGCATCAGCTCAACATCCTGTGATTGCAGGCAAATCGCTTTCTCTCCCCGTGCCTACCACAAATGAATGTGTTCTTCTGTAATGTAAATTGTGCTTATGCCATATTGTCGAGTTCGCTCTATATAATATTGCTAGGAAAAAATAAAGTAGGGAAACTCGAGTTCACACACTACTGAACGCGCACTCTTAAGTGCATCAGCAGTGCACTGTGAATCAGAGCGTTTCACAGGCCTGTCACAGATAAGAAATGCTATCGAAACGAAATCCTGCAAAACAATATACTACTGGCCGGCAGCAATTCATACCCGGACAACGTCGGGACGGGCTTCTAGTGTGTTAATAAAGCGGCTTTCTTCACACTCAAAAGCGCTCAGTGTTTGTCTGCACCCCTCCCTCCCAATTTCTATTTTAACTTCTGTCTTAGGAGCCTCTGACACCAGTGCTTTAAAGAACAGACAAGTGATGCACAGGTTTACTAAACTATTCTATGGATAAATATTTTGCCTGGTGAAAGCTTGCTTTTTTTCTCTTTAACCACTTGGATGCTAGGCGTTTTCCCGCTGTGTGCTGGAAAATGCCATTTTAGTGGCACCATGACGAGCTCAGCTCGTCATCAGCACACGACCCCCGTGGGTGATGACGAGCTGAGCTCGTCATCAGCATCGAAGGGGTTAAAGATGCAGCAGAAACGTGAGGGTTGGTTACAGACACAGATCATATGCACAAAATATTTCCCTGAGTTGTTTTCAGTATTGTTACCTAATGCTGTGTTTACTCTGGTTTCCTGTCATCATAAGCAAGAACACCCAGTGTCAAAGGCTTTTTTTTTAAGAGAAAGTTTTTCAAAATGAAGAAAATTTAAAATTTTTCACATGTTGCACATTTAAGCTTTTTTTTTTACATTTAAGTCAGGTTCCATAGCAACTCAATTACAGGACAGCATGTAAAAAAAAACCTTGGCAAAGCCAATAGATTTTACCTTTTTTTTTTAATTACCTTATACAAATGTAAATATTCCGGTAAGATAGCAGCATGGACTGCAATTAAAAAATATTAAAAAATAACAAAGGCGAAACCTATTGGCTTTGCCTATGCTTTTTTATGTTTTATGTTTGGGAAGTCATCGTGGAGAGAAGACAGTGGTTCTATTGACCACTTCCTACTTACCCTGAGGCCATTTAAAAAAAAATCCCTAAGCAGAAGCTGTCCACCAGGGATAAGAGCTTTCCCTCAGTGAATTTATTACCTCTTTCTTTGCGGTGTTGGTAACTTTTCAATGGTTTGTGACTACAGATTTGGTTACAAAGCATTGACACATCTCACTGTGAATCGCTAGCAGGAGGGGTGACACTTTTGAATTGCCATCTAAATTGCGATTCTGACTATGCTGTAAAAACCCTTTTGCAATTTGAGAAGGCTTTTACCAAATCATGAAATGGCATTAGTACATTGTAAAAAACATTTTGCAGTGGAACACCTGTGATTTTGTGGATTGCGGGATTTACAAATGTAAAATGCTTCTGCTGATTTGGCGACAAAGCAGTTTTTTTGTCCGCTACGCCCAGCTGTACTGCTATGTGCAGAGCCGAGTAGACGCCTGGGACTTTAACCTTTCACTGGTAGAAAGTGGAGCCTCAAAGTAGGAGCGAGTTAGACCATCTATTCTAATCCCTTTATAACAATCCAACTTAACAAATGCAATATAAAAAGTTCAATTAAGACTAAAGAGATCATACATACCTGGAATAAAAGCTGGTCTAATGACCCGTTGGGCATGAACTCTGTTACAATTCCTACAAATGTTGGCTCATTGCATATTCCCAAAATTGGCAGGATGTACTTAAATCTGGCCTTGTGCAAGATCTCTGCTTCTTTGAGAATTGTGCTTCTTTCTCTGTAACAAAAATACAAATAGTCTCATAAATTTTTCGAAGATGTACACAATCACCATTTCAACTCCTCAATACAGTGTTTGAAAAAAATACATCTCTTAATCTGATTTAAACATAAGATCCTTATGAAGATGGTATTGTATAGTCAAGCTGTGTAAGTGAATTTTCTGTAGGGATTTTGTACAACAGGGGTCGAGCAACTTAATAAAGTTACTAGCCTCAGATGGTCCACACTCAAACTTTGTGTTTTTTAAACTTGGCACAAAATATATATTCTAGATAGATGTTTTCAAATATGTCTAAATTATTGTAGATTTAGTTTTTTCATCATGTGTCGGTGTACTCAGGCAGAGCGAACAGCAGCGCCAAGACGCCTTCGGGCAATTGCGCGCTTTATACTAATCAAATCAAATCAAATCTATGAAGATACTTGGAACAAAACTATCATTCCTTCAGATGCAAAATGGTTGATGTTTAGGCTTGAAAAATCAGAGGAAACATGCAAACATTGTCTAAAGACTGGATCCATTGGTGCCATCCACAAAAGCAATGTTTTGGTTCCTAGAAATGAGGTTTGTCAAGATAGTTGAAAATGAACTGGATCATTCTTTATACCACAGAAAGTAATGGGGTAAGAAATTTGAAAGATTGCTTAATAACCCTAAAGTCAAAATATGGAGGAAGCACACCATATGATCAGTGATTTGGTTTTAAACTTCATCAGGGTTGTCAAATTCTAAATAATAAATTACGATTATATGCAATATACAATAGCATGCAAACAGGGAAATTACAAACACACCCACACTATACACATAATTTCAAGAGCAAACCCTAAATTATGTATCAGTGTTCCTCAATTTCTAGTACCACATCTCACAAACACACATAGCGGAGGACATAACCCATTGTCCTTGTCCCCATGTTTCTGCCTGAACTTTAATGGTGTGTCATTATTGTTACATTATAGATATTGTCCACATATTTTCAATGAGTCACGTTGCCACTCTGTAGCTACAGAAAGCAAGGCCTATCAATAATGTGGGGACCAAAAAGCATTGGCTGGGCCGACAACAACTTTTTAGAATGATGTATTTCCTAATAAAGGGCTTGATTTAGATCTTGGTGGATGGGTAACGTCATCCTATGGGATTTATATTTTGGCTGATGGGATATCTATCACCATTGTGACGGAGTAACCCGTCTGCCAAGATCTAAATAAGGCCGAAAATGCTTTTACCATTGTGGGAAGAGAAGACTATAACTCGATTCTTATTTCCCAAACGTGTGTAATTAAATCCAATGTTGTACTTACAACTGTGTTACTGGACATGTAGACTGAATAAATGAACATATTGTGTACTTTCTCCATACTTTAAATTTGTTCTTATTGATAAATGGAGTCAATAGGTGGCCTCACTCTGGACGGTAGAGCACATCTTATCAATCATATGTGCATTGTGATTAGCCACTGTCACCTCCATCTTCTTATATATTAAGTTGCTCAGTCACAAATGTATGACAAATACTATAAAATAACTTTAAATTGAGATTAGAAACAGTTTTCATCTATTTTTAGTATAGGATGGTATAAATGTTCATAGTAAGGTGATCACATTATTGAACATATTTGAAGAGAGTTTAGATAAATGAACAGTTTGTGAGTAATCAATGCATACTTTTCAGATCTAGTCTCAGAAACAAACTCAAACATTCGTAGCTGCAATCACAGAAAAAACTGCTGATATAGCTTAGACAGATACATCTAACATACCTAATGAAAACAATGAATTGTAATACATAAACTGGTTTATAATATCTGTTTGGTCAAGAAAATAGAATGTATTAGGAGACGCAGAAGATTAAATAGTTTTTTTCATGTATGGTATTATACACATGGAGCATTAGTAACCAAAATAGTCTTAAGAATTGAAGATGATCTTATAATCATCTATTGTATTACCGTATTGATTAACTCACCTCAAATGTTTTTTTTGTTCACCATTAGCGTGTGGGCTAGTGTTCATTTCAATTAGGCATGTTTTTTATTTTAGACATGAATCACCTTGAAATATCAGTTTCTCTCATCTATACTACTATAATAAAGGAAGAACTTTCAGCCTTTGAGGCGGGTAAACTCGGGAACCACAGCGCCAATCCACACACCCGATGCACCGTTGGAATCGTCAGGGTGTGTAGATGGTTATAGGCTATATAAATTTTTTTAAAAAACGTTATTTAAAAAATTTACAGTAAAAAAAAATAGTCCCTCCGAAGTAGCGCCGGGCGCGACGTGCGTGCTCACCTCAGGAGCGCGTGGAGGAGCGGCGTCCAGGAGCGCGACTAGGAGCGGCGGGCATGGCACGGGGGAGGAGCGGTGACGTGAGGAGCAGCGGACAAGCCAGCGGCGGTGTAAGCAGCAGATAGGCTGAAGGAGCGGTGGCTGAGGTAAGGGAGCGGCGGACATGGCGCGGGGGAGGAGCGGTGACGTGAGGAGCAGCGGATAGGCCAGCGGCGGTGCGAGCAGCGGACAGGTAGGAGGAGCGGCAGCTGAGGTAAGGGGACCCATGTCGGGGCAGGCGGGGGTCGGGGAAGACGGGGGACGGGCGGGGCGGGGGCCCGGGCTGCTGGACAATGTCGGGGTGGGTGGGGGTCAGGGAAGCCTGTTGCTCCCGGACAAGGTCGGGACTGGCTGCTAGTAGCAGATAAGAAAGAATGTGTTGTAGATCTTAGAGAGGGGTTCAAGAAAGTTCACTAGTTCTGGGCTGAATTTCAATAATCCCTCAAGACTTTTTTCTGACACCAGTGAGGACTTCTCCCATACAGAAAGTTGCAGTAGCAGGCTACCCATGATCGAAAGAAAGAGAGAACAAGCATTTACAATGCAATGGTCTCAGCAATATTAAAGGTAGAGCTATTGGCATTGCTCATTTTTTTTTGTATCCCTAAATAAATGGCATTGCCATTCATATTGGCAATAGCTTAATTGCTTGCATATGCAAGACCTATTGCATTAGCAGAGAGAGAGTGAGGTAGTGAGATAGAGAGAGAGTGAGGTAGTGAGATAGAGAGAGAGAGTGAGGTAGTGAAATAGAGAGAGAGTGAGGTAGTGAGAGAGAGAGTGAGGTAGATAGAGAGTGAGGTAGTGAGAGACCGAGAGAGTGAGGTAGTGAAAGAGTGAGGTAGTGAGGGAGAGGGATGTTCTGAGGTAGTGAGATAGAAACAGAGAGTGAGGTTGTGATGTAGTGAGATAGAGAGAGAGTGAGGTAGTGAAAGAGAGTGAAAGTGAGTTAGTGAGATAGAAAGAGAGAGAGTGAGGTAGTGAGATAGAGTGAGGTAGTGAGTTAGAGAGAGAGAGTGAAGTTGTGAGGTAGTGAGAGAGTTCCACTTTGTGGGGCTCATCAAATATCGGTCACATTTTAAGATTCGCATTACTGTTCCATCCTGGATGATCCGTACCTTTATAGCGAGTATTTCAGGCTCAAGATCCAGAAAGCGCCCCCCTCAAATGTCCGCCCTAAGATTGATGACCCCCTCGCACAACCCTAGAGGCAGATGCGGCCGAGCAGGGTGGAACCAGGGGTAGCGGGCCTAGGAGCAGGGAAAATAAACCGGGTGAGGGAGGGCCATGCACGGAGAAAGGAGAGCGCGTGGAGAGGGAGACATACGCGAGGGGGAAAAGAGGAGAGAAATGATGAGGGAAGTAAGGGCAAGGGAGAGGCGAAAGGCAGAAGAGAGTAGGGTGTGGCGCAACGGCCAGAGCTTGCGACTTTGGAGCTGGGGAACCAGCTCGGCGTCTGCACAACATATGTGATTCTGGACAAATCACTTAATCTCCAACTATCTACGGCGCTGAGAAGAGACAGATGCGGCTGGGCAGGGTGGAACCAGGGGAAGCGGGCCTAGGAGGGTCATACCATTTGGGAAATAAGGAATCAGAGAATGTAAGGTGTCAGCAAGGAATCCACAAGAGAATCTGCATTGAGTCTATAGAAAGGGGTTCAGCAAGGAGTGCAGCAAGAGTCAGGAGGACTCTCAAAGGGGCTCAGAACGGGTCTGAATGGAATCTCAAAGGCATATGTGAAGCATATGTGTGGAAATCAGGTGCAATAGTATATTATAAATCGTAAAGTCCAGTTAGGCAACACCCCATTGATCACACCATCATGGGTCCAATGTCCTCATCGAATCAAAAAGTTGCAGACTGGAACATAGCCAAATTTTCCCACACTGGACATGGTAAGGACCGCTTTCTCAGGCACATGTAGTTTTTATCATTTGAAAAAGGAGCCAATTCAGTTAGCGCTCTGTTTCTACATGTACCGTCATATAGGTTTCTCAGGTTCCTTTCCTCATCTCTAGTACAGTAATATATATTTTCTAAACTAACAATGCATGTGAATACCTGTAACAAATGTGCTGTCGGAAAACGGTATTTTTATTAAATGTCGCCTGTTGAAATACAGACATAAACAATTATGTCAAGTAAAAAAGTAATTCAATTGTGCACATTAAATATGTGTGTGCACCTTTAAACACAAAGGGATATAAATTCTAGTACATTGCAATAAATTATTTTTACATGTGGCACATAATATACCTTTAGTTTTGATCAAGTGTAAGTATGACTGAGAACTGTATTTTAATGAATATATGTGTAACATTAGTTCCCACATCACATAAATCTTATAGTTTAAGTTTCTCTTAGGATCAGCTACATATAGGAGGATGGGTTTGTTCTCAATTACAAATCATTAAGTGTTAATCACACATTATAACACAGATTTAGGAAGGTCAAGTCTCCTCTTCAGAGCAAGTAAATTATCTATTAAACGAGGATTAATTAATCATTCATCAGACTACATTGAAACATCTGAATTAGAATGGTTAAACACATACTTATGAGTAAGTTCTCAAATTCTACAAAAAAGACACACTTTAATAGTAATATTGAGTGAAACTTTTAATTGAGCATCGAATTAAGTAGGAAACATGTGCTAAGTGCACCTTCATGTCATAAATTGGTTAGAATTTATTTGGTGACGTGTAAAGAGTGGGCACCAGTACCATATTGATTATTATGCTATTCTGTAGGATGTATTGTGTGTTTTTTCTTTTCCGGCATGTATGTTTTAAAACCTTCTATTTATCTTTTATGGTTATTTTCTATGCCAAATAAAGAATTTTGATTGATTGAGCATGGTCTAGTCAAGGCACATTTGCACAATTCACAAAAAGTAGTACATGTGCACCAGTAGAAATACTCCTATAAATGGGAACAGAATAAATACTTTTTTTAATTCACAAACCTTCCTAGAAGTACGACTGGAAAGCTGTCCCCGTGGCAAGATTCCCCAACTTATTCTTCAAAACGTTATGGGACTTTTTAGGCATTAGTATTTTCCCAATACATAACTGTACAAACACTAATACAGTTGTGTACTGTGAAAAGCCAGTAGGGCTCTGCTATTGTTTTTTTTTTAAAATCCATACTCAAAACATGTTTTGCGCCTGAAGACGCCCCTTCCCTTACACCCTACCAACTCTGGAGATGTTCTGGGGCTCCAGAAATAGTTACTCAAGCCATTTTGGAAAAAAAGAAAAATCCAAAATTGTATAAGGCCGAAAACGGTTGAAGATGAGTTTGTGAATGTTCAAAAACTCGCATGTTTGTGGGTGCTGCCAAACTCACAGGGCAAAATTATGAACTGATGTGCCCAGTGCCCGATCCCATTCCGTGTGGGAGTGGGTTACTATTGCGTAATTGTACACAGACTTCGCACGCAATTACGCAGATGTAAAAGTATTTAAGCTTTCCAGGAATCATTGTATGAACGAGGACAGGAATAAATGCTGCCATTTTTAGCCATACACATCTATAAAACTGCTGACAATGACTGGGAATTTGGCCCAGTGTATGCAATATAAGGTGCCACATATGTGCAGATGCTGGCATATCTTTTGACAAATAATGTAATTTTTATAGTACATAATATGTACTAGGCTATCGTAACAGGTTCACATGCATGCCTGTTTGGTTGCGAGCCTATATTTGCAGCAGGTTCATAACACACTACTTTCCAGGACAGGGTCTTGTGAGAAACAGGTCAGGCAAACATTTCTGTAAAAAAGATGGACCCCTGTACGGTCTTATCAGGAGAACATCTCTGCAGAGAGCACATGAACCCCCCCCCCGATAAAAAATTACCTACTGGCGGTCGCCAGTAGGTGTATATATAGTTAGGACCTAGTTTCCATAGGAAATCCGCAACATTCTATTGGAAATAACTTTTGCACCGGTAGATGAATCTTTGTGAATTTCTCAAAGAAGATGGCCCGTTACGCTCCGCTTGTTCCCTGAAAGTGTCGGGTGGATTCGTCAAGTGGGGGCCGAGAAAAAAGGGGGGTCCCAAAAAGTGTTTTCCCCATGTTAATTTCCATAGGATGATTAGACACGGCTACAGCCCGAACCGCTGAACGGAATTACACCAACCTTGGCAAAATAGTAGGGACTGGTACCCAGTAGGGCCTTTTGTTTAAATGGTGTAAATCCCTCCAGTAGTTCCTGAGAAAATCAAAAGAGAAAAAATATATATCTATAGCAGCTTACTGTAAGATTACTGTAAGCTTACTGTACTCTGTACCTGTACCTTTCCGAGCACGAGCTGAATGCTAATTGGCTGTCAACTGTCTGTCAACACTCCAAACCAGAAAGTGTTGGCAGCCATTGTGTGCCTCGGTAGAGTGAGGCACAGGAAAGCAGAAAACAAAGCTGCAAGCGAAGGGAGCAGGGTAGAAGCACCCTGACCCCCTAGGCCTGCTCAGGGGGTCCCACAAGGACCCCCCGGGCCCCCCAATTATTTATTTATTTTTTTTAATCGCAGGGTACGCGTACTGTGCGCGTACATACGCGTACCGTGGGCATACGTACGCGTATGGTGCGCGTACCCCGTGATTTAAAAAAATAATAACAATTTGGGGGGGCCTGGGGGGCCTTGTGGGACCCCCTGAGCAGGCCTTGGAGGTCAGGGTGCTTCTACCCTGCTCCCTTTGCGTGGTTTGCACCTTTGTTTCACTGCTTACTTGTCCCTTGGTTCTACCGAGGCACAAGATGGCTGCCAACACTTCCTGGTTTGGAGTGTTGACAGACAGTGGCAGCCAATCAGCATGCCTTCCCGAGAAAGCTGTATGCTCATTGGCTGTCAACACTTCTAATCAGGAAGTGTTGGCATCCATCTTGTGCTCGATAGACAAAGGCAAAAAAAAGCAAAAAAACAAACGTAAAGAACACAAAAAGGGGGCAGGGTAGATACACCCTGACACCCTAGGCCTGCTCAGGTGGTCCCACAAGGACAAAAAAGACCACTTTTTTTTTTTTAAAACCTGGTCTGTTTTTTAAAAAATTACCCCCGGGGGACCAAATCGCGGGGGCATAGTGATAAAGAAGTGTGGGGGGTCCACAATCCCCCCCCCACTTCCCCGGGGACCGCCCCCCCCGGGCTAAGCAACAGCCTCTTGGCGCACACTGGAGGCCTTATATAGTTAGGAATTAGCATTTAAAAAACCTTGCAAATTCAATTAAAAAACCATAGGTTTCAGGCCTTATGTAGTTAGGAAATAGCATTTAAAAAACCTTCCAAATTCACTGAAAAAACCATAGTTTCAGGCCTTATATAGTTAGGAATTTAGCTTTTAAAAAACCTTTGAAATTCACTCAAAAAACTATAAGTTTTAGGGGTGTTATAGTTAGCTGGACATTTCACTCATACAAAACCATTGAAATTGCTCCTATATAGTTAGTTGTACTAACTATATTTCGCGGACCCGTAATCCACTTCTGATCATGTCACATATTACATCATTCATGACATGGTCAGTGACATCACTGATGACATCTCAAATGACATCAATGATGACATCACTGATGAGATCTTCAACGTGACAATCACATACACCTTTTCATACACTAGTAAAATCTTTCATCACTCTTTGTAAAATACAGAGTATCATATTTCAATCCATTGACACAGCAATACAAGTATTTAACCCCTTCCCTGCTCATGACAAGCTCAGCTCGTCATGAGGCACACTGGAGCTGTGCTTATGACGAGCTGAGCTCGTCATGAATAAAGAAGAATAGCAATTTTCAGCACAGGATGGGAATTGCCTTAGCAGCCAAGGTGTTAAAAACCCACTCATTGATTCCTAGATGTATACACACATCTAATCACTTACCTGTAGATTCACTTATACATGCTGTCAATGAACAATAGAACACTATCAAAAATACTTATACATCCATATCGACATTACACACCAGCACACATCCTATTCACATATGAAGTTATCCTACAAACGTATGCAAACAATGGATCATACTTACATACTTACTTAGCTACACACTTATACAAACACCACTTCATCTATTCATTTAGATAGTAAGTCATATTTATTATAAAATCATTATTACAAGTATAGTTATCCATACAGTCACTCACACAATCATTGAGTTTTATGTATACTTATTTATATACAACTGACACATACACTGCCTTTTATTTTTATAGTTTATTGGTCATGTACCATTGAGAAATATATTTGCTTATCACCACACCCATAAAGATATTCACTCACCCAAACAACTGTTAGAACATGTAGTTTTAACTTCATATATCTACTGAATCAACTATTCACACATCTTTGGGCAGTCACACACCCTCCACCGAACCACACACACATTCACTCTCCCATTCATATACTCAATTAACTAATCAATAACTAATTTAGACTTTCACATAGCTAGTAACCAAGTGGAGAACCAGTTTACACAACAACTGACAAAGTGATACAGATATTCACACAGTTTAGTTACTATCCACTATATTTAGTGAGACACTATACACTGTTAAAGTCCTCCATCCAAATATTTATTTTTATATATCCACTCATACTTCAATGCGAATTGCTATATATATATATAATGCATATTTAAATAACGAAGCAAACCATATTCACTGGATTATGTCATTAGTGATGTCATCATTGATGTCATTTGAGATATCATCAGTGATGTCACTGACCATGTCATGAATGATGGAATATGTGACATCATCAGCAGTGTATTGCGGGTGCGCGAAATATAGTTAGTACAACTAACTATATAGGAGCAATTTCAATGGTTTTGTATGAGTGAAATGTCCAGCTAACTATAACACCCCTAAAACTTATAGTTTTTTGAGTGAATTTCAAAGGTTTTTTAAAAGCTAATACCTAACTATATAAGACATGAAACCTATTTTTTTCCAGTGAATATATATATATATATATATATATATATATATATATATATATATATATATATATATATATATATATATATATATATATATTACCTACTGGCGGTCGCCAGTAGGTAGTTATAGTTAGGACCTAGTTTCCATAGGAAATCCTCAGCATTCTATTTGGAATAAGTTTGGCCCTGGTTGAAGAATCTTAGCGAATTTCTCAAAGAAGATGGCTCAGTCCGCTGCGCTCCTTCCCTAAAAGTTTGGGGGGGATTGGTCAAGTGGGGGCTGAGATAAAAGGGGGGTCCCAAAACGTGTTTTCTCCATGTTATTTTCCATAGGACCTTTAGACTCGGCTACAGGTCGAACAGGTGAATGGATTTATAAGAAATTTGGCAAAACTGTACAGTCCGGCTCGCAGATTACGCTTTTTTAGGAATGGTGTAAATCTGTTCAGTAGTTGTTGAGAAAATTAAAGTTAAAGTCAATTATATATCTATAGGCGCGCATGCGTGCGCGCACCCAAGTGGCTGCGCGTGAGCGGAATTTTTTTTTGCTGCGTGACGTCTGTTAACGTTCGATTCGAAGGAAATCAGGAAGTGTTGACCGCCATTTTGTCACTGCGAGTAAATATATTGTCATTTCAAAGCGTTGGAACATGGAAAGGGGAGAAGGTAGAGATTGTTTTGCTGCGTAGGTTTTCTCAGGGTGTGCAGTAAGGTCCTTAAAAGCGAAAATATATATATTTTTTTCTCAAAAAATTTGCGGGGTGCGCGCACTCGGGCGCGCACACCTATTTACAAAAGTGTGAAAATGGAGATAAATCAGAAATTTAAGTGCTTTGATATAAGGTGGCTCTGAAAAGAGCCCTTGTGTTAATTGAGTTGTTTCTGCATTTATAAGTAAGTACCGATGCAGAGTTTGATATAATATTGTTGGCAGCATTTTGAAAGGAAAGACAGGGGCCCATTTTCTGGTTAACAGGTGACCAGGCCAACTTTTCACGCCAGGCCCATTCCTGCAAAGTCGACCGCCATTTTTAGGAGATCTGCAACCACCGGCAGTCACTGGGTTGCAGGAGCAGATGGACTCAAGCCTGTCGGGCGAAGCATCGTTGCACCGCCACAGTGGACGAGACCCTGCTGGGTGAGTGGAGCGTTGCTGTACCGCAACAGTGGGCGAGTCCTTTGCTGGGCTTGTGGAGCGTCCCTATACCGCCACAGTATGCGAACGCTTTGCTGGGCTCGTGGAGTGTCCCTATATCGCCAGAGTACGAACCCTTTGCCGGGTGCATGGATCGTTGGGGGTGCAGCTGAGGGGCCTCCATCTGGGGAGGCTCGTCCGCGCCGCCTCTCCCTCCCAGTGGACCCCACGGCGTCTTGCTGACATTTGTTATGGCCGGACCAGGCGATGAATGGAGGGGGAGGTCGGATATATATGAGTTATACTATTAGGTATGTCACATCCCCCTTGTGGCCTGCAAGGCACCGAAAAAGAAGAGAATGGGAAGACAACTACATCTCGGGTCGGGCCCATGCCTTCTCTGGCCGATGGCGGCCGGCCGCTCTTTGCCATGGCCCCAGGAACGGATCCCTTGGTTCATCCTGGGGACAGGCCTTGGCGTGTGGTGTCTCCTCCGGACTATTCGCGTAATGGTTCTCCACCCCAGGCCGTTGCCGACGGCTTTTGTAGACTTTCTGACGCTCAAAAACCCTACTAGAAAGCAGCCCAAAAGTAGCCCAACATTGCTACTTTGGGGAAGGAGGGGCTGCGCGCGAGCGGAATTTTTTTTTGCTGCGTGACGTCTGTTAACGTTCGATTCGAAGGAAATCAGGAAGTGTTGACCGCCATTTTGTCACTGCGAGTAAATATATTGTCATTTCAAAGCGTTGGAACATGGAAAGGGGAGAAGGTAGAGATTGTTTTGCTGCGTAGGTTTTCTCAGGGTGTGCAGTAAGGTCCTTAAAAGCGAAAATATATATATTTTTTTCTCGAAAAAGTTGCGGGGTGCGCGCACTCGGGCGCGCACACCTATTTACAAAAGTGTGAAAATGGAGATAAATCAGAAGTTTGAGTGCTTTGATATAAGGTGGCTCTGAAAAGAGCCCTTGTGTTAATTGATTTGTTTCTGCATTTATAAGTAAGTACCGATGCAGAGTTTGATATAATATTGTTGGCAGCATTTTGAAAGGAAAGACAGGGGCCCATTTTCTGGTTAACAGGTGACCAGGCCAACTTTTCACGCCAGGCCCATTCCTGCAAAGTCGACCGCCATTTTTAGGAGATCTGCAACCACCGGCAGTCACTGGGTTGCAGGAGCAGATGGACTCAAGCCTGTCGGGCGAAGCATCGTTGCACCGCCACAGTGGACGAGACCCTGCTGGGTGAGTGGAGCGTCGCTGTACCGCAACAGTGGGCGAGTCCTTTGCTGGGCTCGTGGAGCGTCCCTATACCGCCACAGTATGCGAACGCTTTGCTGGGCTCGTGGAGTGTCCCTATATCGCCACAGAGTACGAACCCTTTGCCGGGTGCATGGATCGTTGGGGGTGCAGCTGAGGGGCCTCCATCTGGGGAGGCTCGTCCGCGCCGCCTCTCCCTCCCAGTGGACCCCACGGCGTCTTGCTGACATTTGTTATGGCCGGACCAGGCGATGAAGAGAGGGGGAGGTCGGATATATATGAGTTATACTATTAGGTATGTCACATCCCCCTTGTGGCCTGCAAGGCACCGAAAAAAGAAGAGAATGGGAAGACAACTACATCTCGGGTCGGGCCCATGCCTTCTCTGGCCGATGGCGGCCGGCCGCTCTTTGCCACGGCCCCAGGAACGGATCCCTTGGCTCATCCTGGGGACAGGCCTTGGCCTGTGGTGTCTCCTCCGGACTATTCGCGTAATGGTTCTCCACCCCAGGCCGTTGCCGACGGCTTTTGTAGACTTTCTGACGCTCAAAAACCCTACTAGAAAGCAGCCCAAAAGTAGCCCAACATTGCTACTTTGGGGAAGGAGGGGCTGCGCGCGAGCGGAATTTTTTTTTGCTGCGTGACGTCTGTTAACGTTGGATTCGAAGGAAATCAGGAAGTGTTGACCGCCATTTTGTCACTGCGAGTAAATGGTGCTCCACATTGTAAATGCGGCACACCATGGGTGGCAGAGCAGCGGTGCACATTAACTGGTGCATCTCTGGGGATGCGCCAGTTAACATAAATCTGCTCCTTTACATTTAAGTATGAGCAGGGGACACAGAGTTGGTGAAGCTTATCGAAGGTTAAAAAGAGATGAGTCCTGTTCACTGAAAACTTGGACATAGGACTCACCTCCTCAGCATCGCTGGACATGGCTAAATAATAGCTGCAAAATGTTACTGTTGTTAAACAATTTTACTATTATAGTGTCTGAGATTTGTCTCTTACTCTGCAACATCTCATTATTGTTCTCTTTCTTTAAAGATAAGGACATTAACCATGAGTGATAATGAGCAATCCGTTGGTCTCGATCTTATTGTTGAACATGTCATTGAAACGTCAGTGGAAGTGGAACCCTTAGATGATTTAAATCCTGAGGATGATGAAGAACATGATGAGGATGCCGATTTGTCAGAATTGTATGACATAGGGTGGGAAGCTGACGTGCTTCAGCATATGGAACTATAAACAGTTATTTTTCAAATTTACTGGAAATAAAAAGTGAAAATGTAAACCGTTTCATTTAAAATTAAACATAACTTGAAAAGCAGGTTATGTGTAGTGTCTTTAATAAAATAGTCAAATATGCTCATAAAAATATTTCTAAACCAATGAAAAGCCTTAACAAGTCACATGACCTGTTATGCTTACGTTACGCGCTCCGCGCCGCGCCCCGGATTGTTGGTCATTCAAACTGAGGCTGGCGTCAGCATGAGAGCGCCAACGTCTCGTGGCTACGCCATTCAGAAAATATTGTTGGCAGCATTTTGAAAGGAAAGATCTGCAACCACCGGCAGTCACTGGGTTGCAGGAGCTGATGGACTCAAGCCTGTCGGGCGAAGCATCGTTGCACCGCCACAGTGGACAAGTCCTTTGCCAGGTGCATGGAGCGTCGCTGCACCGCAAGAGTGGACGAGTCCTTTGACGGGTGCGTGGAGCGTTGGGGGTGCAGGTGAGGGGCCTGCACGTGGGGAGGTGGAGAGGCTCGTCCGCGCCGCCTGTCCCTCCCAGTGAACCCCACGGCGTCTTGCTGACATTTGTTATGGCCGGACCAGGCGATGAAGAGAGGGGGGGGGGTCGGAGGCATATGCAAGACATCCCCCCTCGTGGCCTGCAAGGCGCCGAAAGATTATCGTCCGCGACGTCTCTCCCTCCCAGTGTACCCCACGGCGTTTTGCTGACATTTGTTATGGCCGGACCAGGCGATGAAGAGAGGGGGGGGGGGTCGGAGGCATATGCAAGACATCCCCCCCCTCGTGGCCTGCAAGGCGCCGAAAGAGGAAGAGAATGGGAAGACAACTACATCTTGGGTCGGGCCCATGCCTTCTCTGGCCGATGGCGACCGGCTGCTCTTTGCCACGGTCCCAGGAACGGATTCCTTGGTTCATCCTGGGGACAGGCCTTGGCGCATGGTGTCGCCTCCGGACTATTCGCGTAGTGGTTTTCCATAGTTGTTTTAATATATTTTTGTTCAAGAATAAAAACGTTTTAATCTGTTATTTTGCTGTTGTGTGGTATATTTCTAATATTTGTCGCTCTGATGTCGTTTCCCCTCCCAAATGGAACATGTGATTGTAATCTACAGCCGGACATTCCGACAGGACATGAGAGCAAAAGGGGGGGGGTCAGATCTGAAGTTGGGCAGGCGATAAGATCACGTTTTGCTATGTAGGGCTATCTATGTTCGTGATGGGGCCTAAAAGGGGGCAAGATGGCGTCGAGCTCGGATTCTCTCACTAGTTTCACTAGTTTCATATTTCTCATGAGGGGTTGTTCCTAATGTTTCTATTTTAGCAAGGTCAAAAAGAGATCCTATCAGTGGCCTATTGATTTTGTTCGATTCCTTTTGTTTTCTCTAACGATTTTTAAGTTATTGCTAGTACGATACAGCGGCTAGTCCGCATTTTATATATATGTCTTTTTTATTAGGGGTGTTTTCCGGTGGAGTCGGACGATCTACCTCTAATAAACGGTAAGTGTTCCTCTGAAGGAATGCGTCTTGAAAGTGGCTGACTGTAATGTATGATATTTCACTCAGTGACTTTCAGGCCCATGCTGTTTCAAAACTGTGCATGTGTTTGAAGCAGGCGTAGGTATTGACGCAGCATAGAAACTACTAGGAATCAATTGTAAGTGTTGTTTTCAAGTCACATGACTTCACATGCGCGTCTCAGGACGTGTACGCGGTGATAGTATCTGGTTGGAAGTAGCGGTCCAATTTCAAAACGTGAAAAGGAGTAAATCGAAACATATCCGGATTTAATATATCTTCTGAGTAGTATAAGTTCTATGGTGGGTGTATGAAGAAATTTAATAAGTTGCAATCGCGAGCTTTTCCCGAAATATATATAGGCGGGTGCGCGCACTCGGTCGCGCACGAAAGCCTGGAAATGCGATATCCATTTTATTGACAACTGTTGCCGAGAGTGCGCACACCGGGTCGCGCACGAAAGTTTAGTAAGGCTATTTTTATTTACAGACAAATTTTAATGTGTTTAAAAAAAGGCAAGGTACAGACTTTCGAATTCTGTATCGCTTTACAAGGAGTCTCTATGCAACTTGAACAGTGAAGAAAACGGCTTGTTTTCGAAAAAAATATTGCCAGAACTTTATTGCCAAAAGTATAGGTTGCACACACAACATTTTTCTGAATTAGCATTTTAAAAACCAATGAAATTCACAGAAAAAAACATAGGTTTTACACACGTTATAGTTAGGAAGTAGCATTTAAAAAACCTATGAAATTCACTGAAAAAACCATAGGTTTGACACATGTTATAGTTAGCTGGAAATTTTACTGACATAAAACCAATGAAATTCCACGTAATAGTTAGTTGGACTCACTATAACTTGCGCGTGCAATGCACTGCTGATGACGTCACATATTACATCACTCATGACATGGTCAGTGACATCACTCATGACATCACTGATGACACCATCCAGTGAATATGTGTCTTTCTGAAAAATAAATATTAGTGAGTTATGTTTAAATATTTAAATATATATATTAGTGTTTCACTTTGTGTATAAGTGGCTACATGTGTTGGTAAGTAGCTACATGCGTATGTATATGGGTTATTAGATATTTTTATTAGTATCAGTATGAGTGTCTATATGGTTTGGTGGGGGTATTACTTAGCACATAGATGCATGAGTGACTGACTCTCTGTTTGTATGTGTTTTGAAGACAGCATATGTACAGGACTGTATGGGTGGATGAGTGTCTATATGTGTTTGTTAGTGAGTGAATGACTGTCTCACTAGTGTCTTTATCAGTAACTACATATGTTTTAATCTAGTATATATGAATATTGATGTATATAAGTGAGTATATGTGAGAGTAAGAGATTGTAAGAGTTCCTGTTTAAATAAGTATGTGTTTCTATAAGTGATTGTTTAAGAGAATAAATATGTGTAATTTTCAATAGAAGTAAGGTGGAAGTGTGTGTATAACTCTATATTCAAATAAATGGATGTTCAATAGTTTATTTGCACGTGTGAATATGTGTGTGAGTAACTTTTGGATGACTGTCGGTGTGTAACAGGATGTATAGGTGTATCACTTCATATGATGAGTGAGTATATGTATGAGTGACTATATAGAACTGTTGGTGAATGAGTGGATGTGTATATAGATAGTGGAATTACTGAATTGCTTGTTGTAACTGATATAGGTATCTCCATTTTTTTTTAAATTTTAGTTTCTTTTTTTGAATATGTGTCTCAAGGGTTACATTACAATGAAAGGAGGTCTGTCACTATGTCACAAGGATGGTGTCATCAGTGATGTCACTGACCATGTCATGAGTGATGTAATATGTGACGTCATCAGCAGTGCATTGCACGCGCAAGTTATAGTGAGTCCAACTAACTATAACGTGGAATTTCATTGGTTTTATGTCAGTAAAATTTCCAGCTAACTATAACATGTGTCAAACCTATGGTTTTTTCAGTGAATTTCATAGGTTTTTTAAATGCTACTTCCTAACTATAACGTGTGTAAAACCTATGGTTTTTTCTGTGAATATATATATATATATATATATATATATATATATATATATATATATATATATATATATATATATATTACCTACTGGCGGTCGCCAGTAGGTATATATAGTTAGGATTTTTTCTCTACGGAACTTTTGAAAATTCTATGTCTAATGTTTGTGGACGGAATCGGCTAAAATTTTCAGGAAAATGGCACATTTTGTTTCTGAGCAGCCCCTGAAAATGTGGGGGGGTTTCGTCAAGGGGGGGCCGAGAAAAAAGGGGGGTCCCAAAACGCGTTTTTCCCATTCATTTTTCCATAGGGCGTTTGGCCTCACTTTTAGCTCGAACGGCTGAATGGATTTACACGAAACTTGGCAAAATTGTAGGGACTGTTAGCCCGATGTGCCTTTGCTGGGTCTCAATATATGTGCTCCAGTGGATTTTGAGAAATTAACGTTAAAAAAACAGATATATCTGTGACAGCGTCCCGGATAGCGCTCCAGATCGCCAACTTTTCGCGTAACGGAGCTTTGCAAAGCGAAGCTGATTGGCTCTCCGGTGTCTGTCAACATTCTAAACAGTCCGGTGCGGCCGCCATCTTGTCTCTCGGTAGGATCGAGAGACAAGAGGAGGAGAAAAACGAAGGGGGAATTTAATGAAAGGGGGCAAGGTAGACTCCTCTTGACCCCCTAGGAATGATGTTGGGGTTATTAAAGGGTCCCGTGGGGCAAATAAAAAAAATTAGATTTTTCGCGGTAGAAGCGCTTCTCCGTTCGCGAACCGGGTCGCAAACTGGTAGCGAAACGTGAATTCGCCATTTTGTGTTTCGATTTAATTAAATTACTAGATGGAGGAAAAGCAATGTGAGTATTGGGTATAAGGGGGTATGGGAGACGTATCCTGACCCCCTATGTTTTCTGAGGGTGGTTGAGGAGGCTCATATATGTTGATACTGGTCTTCCAGCGGTTGCGCGTGAGCGTTTTTTTTTTTTTTTGCCGCTTGACTTCTGTTAACGTTCGATTCGAAGGAAATCAGGAAGTGTTGACCGCCATTTTGACACTGCGAGTAAATATATTGTTAAAAATAATTGTTATAAATTAATCCATATTGATAAACATTGTCTGCGCCATCTTGCTTTTTTTCCAATGCCACACTTTTGTCGTGCACGGCAGCCATTTTAGATGCCTTGACCAGACCCACTCTATGCACGCCGCCGATCTTCAGCATGGCTCCCCACCCTCGCAAGCATCTCCCCACGCACTGGTCACCCCTGCTCTCTCTCTCATGCATGGGCCATAAACCTCCCCCCATCTGCGCTGCTCTTCCCTGAGTATCACACCCTGTGCCCGCCCGACACCTCCCTTTCACCCTATTCACTACCGCACCCTCTGACACTCCTCTTCCTCTGTGTCTGATTGTCCAGGCCGGTCCCAGGCTATCACCTAGCCCTGCGGATGTAGTTTATGGCCCCAACTGTAAAGAATCACCCCTGTTCAAAGGAGTTACAGTAGATCAAGGCCCCCACCTCATGAGATCCGTCACACCACACGCGTTCCTACTATCTGATAACGATCCTGTATTGTGATTGGGGAGGGGATTCTCACTGTAAGGGTGTGTGGGACCGAGCCTGAAGCGGAAGATTCCAGGGATGCCTTTTTGTACATCAAAGTCTTCACAATTATGTGTCACATTAAAAATATATAGCACTCCAACAAAGTAGTAGGATTATAACACTTTAATAACTTATAAATATATACAACGCTCCAACAAAGTAAACACGTTAAAAAAAAACTTTTTAAACAACTATTTACATGACATTGCTTTAACCAGGATAGACAAAGAAATGACACAGTGATGTAAAAGTTTCTGAAAGAAATGCCGAGAACGTCCCATGTGAAAGTGAATTTTATCTGGCAATTTTTTTCTTTTCCTTCTTATGAAAAGAAAGTTATTGCCAGGTTCGTTACCTGCCTCATCTGCAAAAAAAAAACTCTCGAGAGGGACCGAAAAAAAATATAGCTATGGTAATCATACCATGCATCGGCACATGGAGAGGTGGCACCCTCTTAATTATTCTAAAGCACAACTTCGAGATTTGGTGGATAACCCCCGACCGGCAAAAACATCCACCAATGACTTAGCAATAAGTGAGTCAGAGGCAAGGGAAACGGTCTCAAATCTGCAAAAGAACTTTGGGCAGATGAGATTGACTTGTGTAGCATGTGGAAAATTAATTTCATGCGGAGAGATGAGTATTACTTTAATAAATAGATCATATGAAAATCATCAATGTCCAAAACGTCCTAGAAAGTAATTTTTGTCATTTTTGAGGAAGAGAGATAACCTACAGTGGTACGGGGTAGTTTTCGTTCGTACTAGGGGGGCCAGGTGACATTCCTTCGGGGTGGCTTAGGGGCATTTAAAACAACTTCCCTGATACAGGTAGCATATAAAGAAGAGGCTAAATACCAGGATCTTTATCGATTGCTTTATGCTGTACAAAAATGAAAAACACACAACAAACCTGGACCATTCATATTTTCAATATTTCTGCGTACTATACTTTTTAACCCTTAACTAATTGAGCTGCTTCATTTCACCTGCTTTTAAAAAAAAAAAAAAAAAAAAAAAAAAAAAAAAATCGGAAACAGTGGCCATTTATTCGAAACTTACCAATCTACGCGTTACAACTACGTTTGCTTTTTCAAAAACCTTTAATAAAAATGTTGGTGCCCAAATACAGGCCTACAACCCCATGGGCCGGCCACGGAGCAGGCTGGAACTGTAAATGGGGGGGGGGGTATTTATTTGTGGAAAACATAACAGAGAGTCAGTAGTCGTTGATTTCATAGTAAAAAGTGCGACAAGTGCAACAAAATCATATCGATAATTCATTGTGAGCAAGTACCAAAAGTGTCGACAATTCGAACCTTCAATAATAAATACAGTAATCAATGATGCATTAGAACTTAATATCAATTCATTGTTCGAACGTGTAATCAGTACCCGTCCCATGTCAATTCATTGTTCGAACGTATAATCAATACCCATCCTGGATCAATTCATTGTCCGAACATATAATCAGTCTTATCCCATATCAATTCATGTGCTAAAAACTGCATACATATCTCATGATATCAAGGCTGAGCAATCGGGGCACAACAAGGAGTTGAGAGTTTCATTTGTACCGGTGCCATTTTGGGTGAGGTCAGGAAGGTCCAAGTATAGTCAAAATGTCTCCACCAACTCGTGGTTGGACCGGGACCTCTTTCGGCAGTCCAAAAGTTTTCGTTGAAGGGTAGCAGAGGGGACTGCCGACATGAACCATCAGTCAAAGTGGGGTGGGAGGCAACAATCTCTCCTACCGGGTCATACTGGTGTCCTACCGGAACTGATCAAGTTGGTAGTCTTGCAGGATTTTGGTCATTTCAAGACTGAGGCCGGCGCCAGCATGAGGGCGCCGACGTCCCGCGGCTACGTCGTGGTCGTTTCGTGGGTGATCATGGCAGTCATTCCCCATCGGGGGTGTCTGCGGGGGTCGGGGGCCCCCGTGGCTCTTATAGAATCTTCAAAGTTGAGGAGAACGTTTCTGGACGCAGGAACTCATTTTCTAGTTGAACTCAGAAGCGCAGTTGCACCGCAACAGTGGACGAGACCCCCGCTGGGTGAGCGGAGCATCATTGCCTCGCAATAGTTGACGAGACCTTTTGTCGGGTGAGTGCAGCGCCGCTGCATCGCAAGAGTGGAGGAACCCTTTTGTTGGGTGAGTGGAGCGTTGGGGGTGCAGCTGAGGGGCCCCCACCTGGGGGGGTGGAGAGGCTCGTTCGTGCCGCCTCTCCCTCCCAGCGCACCCCACGCCGACACCTGGCATTGATATCCGTGATGTCCGGACCAGGCGATAAGAGGGGGGGGTCGGAGGCAGAGGCAAGACATCCCCCCGTGGCCTGCAGGGCGCTGCTTCACGACCGAACGGGGAGCTCATATCAAGCCAGGGCCAGACCAGGAGATACGAGGGGAGGGGGGGTGTCGGTGGCTGTGCAAAATATCCCCCCCAGTGTTGTTGCAGCCATTATTGAAAAAAGAAGAAGATACCGTCGGCCTCGGCTCCTCTCCTGGTCCACCTTATGCGACGACCCTTTTGTTGGGTGAGTGGAGCGTTGGGGGTGCAGCTGAGGGGCCCCCACCTGTGGGGGTGGGAGAGGCTCGTTCGCGCCGCCTCTCCCTCCCAGCGCACCCCACGCCGACATTTGGCGTTGATATCCGTGATGTCCGGACCAGGCGATAGGAGGGGGGGGGTGGGCGGTGGCATGTGCAAGACATCCCCCCCGTTGTCGCAGCCATTATTTTAGAAAGAAGAAGAATCCAGTCGGCCTCGGCTCCTCTCCTGGCCCACCTTAGGCGATGACCTCCCCGGCCGACGGCTGCCAGCAGGACCCGCCCTACACGTGCCGAAGGCCTCGTCTTCCGGATGGGCGTAGCCGCGAACCTGTTGCACTTCGGGAGTTTCCGGAATGGGGGTAGGTATCTGCTGATTTGTATCTATTTCATGTTACCGTTATTGGGCGTGACGGGCGGTGGGACAGACATGCTTGGAGCAGTGGGGGGGGTGGCGGAGCCTAGCTACCTCGTGGCTGCCGTAACGTCAAGCTTGGCTTCTTTCACTACTTTCATGTTTCTTATTTCTAGCAAAGTCAAAAACTCATCAGTGGCCTACTGATTTTGTTCGATTTCTTTCCCTTCCTTTTCAAGTGTGTTTCATGCTAAAGTTTCTGTTTAACAGGATACAGTGATTACTTAGTATTTTACATATGTCTTCTTTATTAGGGGTTCTCTCCGGTTGAGCCAGATGATGTACCTCTAATAAATGGTCCGGGTGGAACTAGTTTCTGAGTCAGTGGGGAGTAGATGGGCATGACATATTACAACGGGGGACAAAGGTCCGCATTACCCACCCTTCACTACTTGCAAAGACTAGACAGAATATTTCTATTCCACGTTATTTGCAAACAGAGAATACCTCGAGAGAACTATTCCTTGAACAATAAATGTCCAGCCAATCAATCAATTAGTGGGGAGAAAAACAGGCATGACGGATTACAACGGGGGACAAAAGTCCGCATTACCTATCCTTCACTATCTGCAAAGGGAGACAGAATATTCCTATTCTTCTCTGTTTGTAGACAGGGAATATCTCAAAGAGCAATAATCGATAAAAAATTAGTAGGATTATAACACTTTAAAAAAGGTATTGGTGAATTATACTTCTCCGGAAATTTAAAACTCACAAATGTTTTATTTGTGTAATCGTTTCAGGTCAAACGGATAGTGGGACAATGTTAAGAATGGAAGAGTCACCAAAAGGCAAAAAGTACACTCACGTATGAAAATCTTACTATTAATGCTTGACTGAGGCCAAGGAGATCAGAGTGCATGAGTCTCATGCTCAATCGATTGAGCTAGCCGGATCGGGCAACAAAAAGTATAAAATAGTTATGTAAATAGTTATTTAATAAAATGTTTTACCCTGTTACTTTGCTGGTGTGTTGTATATATTTATAAGTTATTAAAGTGTTATAATCCTACTACTTTGTTGGAGTGCTATATATTTTTTAATGTGACACATAATTGCATAGGGTTTGTCGTTATTTTGGGTGGGGTGGGTGGCGGAGCCGAGCTGTCTTGCAGCCATCATGGTGTGGAGCTAAGTTCATCTCACTAGTTTCGTATTTCTCATGAGGGGTTGTTCTTAATGTTTCTATTTTAGCGAGGTCAAAAAGAGATCCCATTAGTGGCCTACTGATTTTGCTCGATTCCTTTTGTTTTTTTAAACGATTTTTCACTATCTGCAAAAACTAAACAGAGTATTGCGATTCTGTGCTTGTTTGTAAATAGAGAATGAACCAAAGAGAACCAATTCTAAAACAGTAAATGCTTGGATAACAATCAATCAAATAGAGAGGGCAGCAGGCACGACGGATTACAACGGGGGTAAAGGCCTGCGTTAACTAACCTTCACTATCTGCAAAGAGAGAGTACTCCTAAGAGAAAAGGGGGGGGGGAGGGGGGGCAGCGTTCAAAGCACATCAGCGTGCATAAACACGAAAATGTTTTTACCTATCACGTACTTGACATTTGACAGCTTTTGATATTTGCTATTAAAAAACCATTGAAATTCACTGAAAAAACCATAGGTTATAGACCATATATAGTTAGGAATTAGCATTTACAAAACCTTGAAAATTCACTGAAAAAACCATAGGTTATAGACCATATATAGTTAGGAATTAGCATTTACAAAACCTTAATTTACTCGCACAAAACCATAGAAATTCGCATATATAGTTAATTGCAATAACTATATATTGCGCACCCGCAATCCACTGCTGATGATGTCACATATTATACATCATTCATGACATGGTCAGTGACATCACTGATAACATCACTGATGACATCTCATTTGACATCACTGATCACATCACTGATGACATCATTCATGTGATAATACGATGAACCTCTTCAGACTCTAATATAACCTTAGATACACTCAGTGTAAACAGACACTCACATACTGTCACTCATCCATGGAGTTACTCACACACCTAGTCAGTCATGCAAAGAATCAATCACACCTCCATTCCCTCAACTATACAGTTATACACACCTTACTTATTCAAACATATTCTAACACATATTTACTCTCTTATACAATCACTGATACAAGTTTTCAATGATCCATGCAGCCACTCACACATTCACTAGCTCTTATACACAGTAATTTATATATGTGAACTCTCACATGTACTGTGTTTTACATATGTACTTACTTTGACATGTAGCACTGAGATATCCATTCACTCACCAATACACTCATGCACACAGTCAACCACCCATACAGCTGTTCCCACATGCAGTTTTGAACCTATACATCTAGTGAATCAACTGCTCACACATCTAAGCAGAGTCACACACCTCCCAGACACCCACACACACACACACTCACTCTCCCATACAAATACTTGGGCAACCAATCAATAACCCATATAGTTACTTCTACGCTCCCAAACGCCACCTCCGATCAGCCAACCACGCCCTCGCCGCCGTCCCCCGCATCCGAAGAGCGACTACAGGAGGAAGGTCCTTCTCCTACCTGGCCGCCAAGACCTGGAACTGCCTCCCGTCCGACCTGCGCCTGACCCAAGACCACCTCTCCTTCAGGAAGAAGCTGAAGACCTGGCTGTTCGAGCAGTAGCGGCACCCCCCCCCCCCCCAGCGCCTTGAGACCCTATGGGTATGTAGCGCGCTCTATAAGTGCCACTGATTGATTGATTGATTACTCATATAGCTACTGATCAACACATGCAGCAGTTTACAGAACAACAGATATAACGATGCACAAATTAAGACACTTTAGTCACTAACCCATGCACTCAGTGAGACACATTTAATCACTCACTCATACAGTCAGTCATGCACTTACTAAATCCTTCATCCAGACACTTATACATCCACTCATTCTTCAATATGTAAGACATATTTTAACTTTACAGAATCATACAGTCACTGGATGATGTCATAAGTGATGTCATCAGTGATGTCACTGACCATGTCATGAATGATGTAATATGTGACATCATCAGCAGTGGATTGCGGGTGCGCGATATATAGTTATTGCAATTAACTATACATGCGAATTTCTATGGTTTTGTGCGAGTAAATTAAGGTTTTGTAAATGCTAATTCCTAACTATATATGGTCTATAACCTTTGGTTTTTTCAGTGAATATATATATATATATATATATATATATATGAATATTTTATGCAGGGGCCTCATCTGGGTGTACACTGAACACTGTGCCTGCACACGTCACACTATGGCCGGGATGCCCGTCACCCCCTCCCAACACAATCCCCAAGGATGGGAAGTCGGACGCAGGCTTGAACTTTTGGAAGGCGGGAGGGAGCCACCCCGTATTTATTAAAATATGAAACAAAATTTAAAACATTAAATAAAAGTTTCATAATCATGTACAATTTTACATTTATTACATTTCGATGAAGACATTTTCTTTGGCTAACCTTAACAGATCTCTAATACAAAGGTTTCCTAGCCGAGTCTAACATCCTGCAAATGCATACATTCTAAATTAAAATTGTACATCCTAGCATTAAGGGCCAACGGCAAGGTCTTAACCGGTGTCAGATCCCTACTACCAAAACTCTCGCCGTCGCGGTGTGAGTGGCGCATGCGCAGAGGACTCTACCCTCATTGGCAACTGTAATTTCCCTTGTCGTGGTGGGGGCCCCCTTTCCACTCGACGCCATCTTAAAGGTCATCCGAGTTCCCGTGTGAGGTATCTGTAGCAAGGACAGCGTGGACTCCCCCCATCCCCACACTCTCTATCCGCCGTCGCGGATATCCGGCCCCCGGGAAATTAGTAGGAGGGGCATATAGCCACCTCCTCCCCTGGGAGGGGCCTATGGCCGTCTCCCCTTAGGCGACCCATCCCTAGTGGGTGCCGCCTCCCCGTGGGAGGGGCCAATGGCCGCCTCCACCCGGGCGCTCCCATCCATACTGGGTGGCGCCCCCCTCTAGGGACCTTGAAATTACTGCTCACCGATCATGACCTTACCGCCCGACCCAAAAATAAATACGACAGTTGTTCACCTACTAAGGAAGGAAAAAATTCAGCATGCCTAATTGTATCAAGACTGTTTACTCCTAAAAAGCAAAAAACAGTATCCTACAGACAGAATTCACATCCTCAACCTAAACATTCCTTTACTTTTCTACAAAGGAAAAAAGGGGCCTAACTCAGCAACTTTATTACGAAACAAACATTGCCATAAGGGGCTGGTGGGTGGGTCAAAATTGCTGCTTGTTCCGTCGAGGGCTCACGAGCAACGAGTGGGTGCAGTCTTCAGAGCACAGGAACAAGAGGACGCTTCTTCAGATTCCCGCTCTATTTATTCTTCTGCGGGAGGGCGTGTACCCTCCTGCGGTACGCCTACTGGGCGTGGTCATCGGTGTAGGTGTCTAGGACAACCCCTCCTGGGCGGGAAAAGGCGCGCCCCGGCTACGCCGCTTCGGGCATACCAGCCGAGACACGCCCCCCGCCCAAAAATGGTTTCCCGGGAGGATCGGGGCACCCAACCATACGTTCGGGGGGACCGAGTGGGCGCCCCTTTCCATATGGCCGGGATGCCCGTCACCCCCTCCCAACACAATCCCCAAGGATGGGAAGTCGGACGCAGGCTTGAACTTTTGGAAGGCGGGAGGGAGTCACCCTCCCGGCCGTATTTATTAAAATATGAAACAAAATTTAAAACATTAAATAAAAGTTTCATAATCATGTACAATTTTACATTTATTACATTTCGATGAAGACATGTTCTTTGGCTAACCTTAACAGATCTCTAATACAAAGGTTTCCTAGCAGAGTCTAACATCCTGCAAATGCATACATTCTAAATTAAAATTGTACATCCTAGCATTAAGGGCCAACGGCAAGGTCTTAACCGGTGTCAGATCCCTACTACCAAAACTCTCGCCCTCACGGTGTGAGTGGCGCATGCGCAGAGGACTCTACCCTCATTGCCAACTGTAATTTCCCTTGTCGTGGTGGGGGCTCCCTTTCCACTCGACGCCATCTTAAAGGTCGTCCGAGTTCCCGTGTGAGGTATCTGTAGGAAGGACAGTGTGGACCCCCCCCCATCCCCACACTCTCTATCCGCCGTTGCGGATATCCGGCCCCCGGGAAATTAGTAGGAGGGGCATATAGCCGCCTCCTCCCCTGGGAGGGGCCTATGGCCGTCTCCCCTTAGGCGACCCCTCCTTAGTGGGTGCCGCCTCCCCATGGGAGGGGCCAATGGCCGCCTCCCCCCGGGCGCTCCCATCCATACTGGGTGGCGCCCCCCTCTAGGGACCTTGAAATTACTGCTCACCGATCATGACCTTACCGCCACAGGCAGGATAGTTGACCGACTATCCGGCCCCCCCAACTCCTCCTAAAGGTCATGCTTCCTCAAACCCCTTAGCCATGCTATGAAGTCTCCTATGAGTAAATCATTCCCCTCCCGGGACAGGTGAAGCCCATCATTCAGATACATGTGATCACCCCGAATACACCCATGAGGAATGCTATGCAACTGCGCAGAGCGAAACAATCTACCAATTTTATTGTTTACCCTCTTCACCGCATGGTTCAGTGCTGACACCGACAGGCCCCCCCCGCCATACCTTCCTGGGAATCATGCGGGACCAGGCAATCGTGCACCCCGGGATTCTTTTCGCCAACCAGCTAACAGCAGACAAAACTTGTTCAAACAACACTCGTCTACCCAGTGTCACCAAGTCATTGCCCCCCAGGTGTACTATGACTACAGATGGCGGTGACCTTTGCCGCCGTAGGAGACCCTCAACAAATGACTCGAATTGGTCAAAACAGAGCCCGCCCTTCCCATGGAAGGCCACTCTGTACCCGTATTCCCCAGCTGCGCGAGTCGCGTCACCTGCTTTGAATACGTCCCCGGCGCGCCTCACGTATGAGTGGCCCACGACCCATACCACTCTCTCTCTAGACGGTGATCCATGACCGCTGGTCTCCTGGTACTGGGTCGACTGCAAATTCCGCCCCGTGTGACAGGCTCGCAAAACTGTAATTAAAACAAAAGACAAGAAGCGCGAGTGCATGTCAATTGATCTTTACAACATGTGCAATCGCACATACCTTTTGAAGCAATTCGAGGACCATCGCCCCAACTGTTTCACTTCGTCCGCACTCTGACCCCTGGCTGTATCCTCAGTAGCAGCCCCTATCCTAAAGGAGTGGGTCCCAAAATCACACGGGTCCATGCCCGCCGCAGCGATTGTCAGTGCTAGCACCCTCTGGAACTGAAACCTCGTCAGTGGGGTGCCATCCTTGTGCCTCAGCAAACTCCCCCCCCCCATGTAGCCGCCCTCAGTGCCAAGTATTCCTCTATACACATTATCGGGCACGTGGGGGACCCTCGCGCGCGCTGCACAACAACACTATTTCCCATAGCCCCTTGGTCGGTCTTGGACCTGGCTATCGTGACCACCATCGAATCACCCCTAATTTGGACGTGATCCCTGCACAAGCCTCCCTCAATGTCTTTCTTATTCCTTGCGACCAGTTTGCTCACCCGCATAGCCCCGTGGAACGCTAATGCGAAAGCTGCCCGGAACAGAACTGCTTCGAATTGGGAGGAGCATGTCTCGTCTAGTTTCGCTATGAGTAGGGACAACCTATGTAAGCCAATCGGGCGCCTTTCATCTTGCTTGCGACCCTCGAGGCGCTGCCAGCCGCGAAGGCCTTTTCTCACCAAAAAGGAACCCGTTGGGTCTTTTATGCCATGCACCTGCGCCATGAATGAAATGGCCGCCCTATGCCTATTGGCCGTTGCCGCTGATCGGCCTTCCCTGTGCAGTGCTACCAGGAACCCCAGGAAGGATTCCTCCTGACCCCAGCTCTGATTCCCTGCCGGACCCAAAAATGTGCAATAGGAACAAAACGCTCCTTCGTATGCCTTCCTTGTCCTGGGGGCTAAGCTTGCTGCCATGAGGTCTTGTAATCCGGGGCACCGATTAGCCAAAGTGCTTCGGGGAATGGTGCCGCCACTAGGTCCGCTGTAGGTAGATAACCCCTGAACGCCTGCATATGTGAACGAGAGAGTGCATCAGCCGCATGATTCAGTACACCCGGCACATGTTTCGCCCTGAACTGTACATTCAGTCTCATGCAAAGCAGCACAACCTCTTTTAACAATCTCAAGATCCATTTGCAGCGTGCTGCCTGTTGGTTAATGCATTAGACAACAGTCATATTATCAGACCAAAACACCACTGAGCGGTCTCTGAAATCGTCTGGCCATGCCATCAGAGCAACCAAGATGGGGAATAGCTCCAGGAACCCAATGTTACTTGTGAGACCGCTGGAGTGCCACCACGCCGGCCATGTTTGCGCCGAGCATCGATTACCAAAAATGGCGCCAAATCCCACGCTCCCCGCCGAGTCAGTCCAGAGACCTAGCTCATCTGAAGACGCTGGCGGCTTGTTCCACACTACTCGACCGTTGAAGTCCGCCAGAAATGCCAACCAAATGCGCATATCCTGGCGAACCTCTGCAGACAGTCTCGTACGGTGGTGTCCTTCTTTGAGACCAACCATAGCTTGTGCAATAGAGCGTGAGAAGGGGCGGGCCATTGGTATCACTCTTAAGGCAAAGTTAAGCTGACCCACTGTTTGCTGCAACTGGTGCAGGGTCACTTTCTCCTTACCAAGGCATAGCTTCAAGGAAGCCCTAAACTTGGCCACCTATCCCAACGGCAAACGGAAACATCCCTCCACAGAATCGAGCTCAATTCCCAGAAACTCCAGTGAAGTAGATGGTCCAACCGTCTTACCTGGTGCCAATGGGACTCCAAACTCCCTCATGAGGATGCAGAAGTCGTGCAGCGCCTGCGCACATTTCGTATCGCCGGCTGCTCCCAAAAACAGGAAGTCATCGAGATAATGCATAACATGCCAATGCCCTGTGGCCTCGGTGAATGCCCACTCTAAAAAACAACTGAACATTTCGAAATAGGCACTAGAAATGGAGCAACCCATAGGCATGCATTTATCCATGTAATAACTCCCTTGGAATGCAAAACCTAGCAAACGCTGATCCTGCGGGTGTATCGGGAGCAACCGGAACGCCGACTCGATATCTGATTTCGCCATCAGCGCCCCGGGGCCCAGGCGATTCAGCATGGCCACGGCCTCATCGAACGATGCGTACCGCACCGAACAGACTTCTGGGTCAATGGCCTCATTCACCGAGAAACCCCTTGGAGCAGACAGGTTATGAATAAGTCTAAACTCCCCTGGGTCTTTCTTCGGGACAACCCCTAACGGGGAACAGATGAAATCCGCCACCGGTGGGCGATGAAAAGGCCCTGCCACTCGCCCTAAGCTGACTTCCTTTGCAATTTTTCTCTCTACCACACTTGGATTATGTTGCGCCGATAACTGTTTTTTACAAAAGGAGTTCCCTCGAAAATCCCCCGCCGGGATGTGGGAGCCGTGCAAGAATCCCTTCCTCAACACCCCAGCGGAGACATGATCAGGGTATTTGTTTAACCAAGGAGTCATAGCCATGAGATCAACGGGTGTAGGCAATTGGTCACAACGTTCTACCTTACTCCTGCGTGGACCCTCCCTTTCCTCCCGCCCCGTTATTTTTTGATCTACATGAACTCTCCGGGTGTGAGGAATTCCCACAGCCCGCACACACATGCTTGAACCTACATGTTCCTTGCGGTCTGTTACAGTTGCCTCGATTGAAGCCCCAACAAACCCCCCGCTTGCCGCCATTCCCGCCGGTTTTCGGCTGGTGATCGACACCGGCGCCTGCTCGAAAGGGCACCACGGGCTTTTGGCGGAAGGCCCCCTACCCACTCCCGCCCGGCGAGGATGTACCTGCCGCCCCCGGCAGGAGCTGCTTATGCCATGAGACCGAGTCGAGGCAGTCCCATGTCAGAGAGGCATCATATTCTTTCGCTTTTCGGAATTTCATGTCATAACCTTTCCATTCCTCTCCCTCATACATTCGTCCGGCAGGCAGGGTTGGCGGTGGTGTGGCGATAATCGCTCGGTCGGAACTACATTTTCAAACCATCCTCTCTCCCCCCATTCCTTCCACTGAATTCCTTACAGTCCGCTCCCTCGCCTTCTCCCCCCCCATCACCTGTCTCCTAATGTACCGCCCTCCCCAGTCTTTGCCTCTGTTCTTGCCGGCATTCCAAGACCTACTGGCCAACATGGTGGTCAACTATGCATCGGTCTTGGTACTAGGGGATTTCAATTACTGGCCCTCGGACCCTTCTGAGTGCACTGCCTCGAAAGAATTCACTGAGTCTCTTACATCTCTGAATTTTGTGTCGCACATCTCTGTCCCCACTCACTCTCATGGTCATATACTCGACCAGGTCTGGTCCCTCAACCTTCCAATCTCCCCGGTGACGGTTTCCCCCTGTCCTTGGTCCGATCATGCCCTTATTTCTTTCTCCATCTCTCTCAACCCGGTATCCAAAGTCCCCCATGCCAAAAATACCTGGGCGCGGAATTGGAACAGAGTTGATTTTCCCACACTGACTTCTCACCTTCGGAACTCTACCCCGACCCTCTCTGGTCTTCCGTCCGACTGTCAAGCCAACACTATCAATGCTTGGTTGGCTAGAGGTTGCGACTCAGTGGCTCCCCTGCGTCGCATTTCCATCCGGCGACCCAAGGAGTCTAATAGGTGGTTCAATGACCACCTAAAAGATCTAAAACTGTCCGTTCGACAGGCAGAAAGGCACTGGAGAAAAAATTACTGTCCCTCACTCAAAACCCTTTATCTTTCATCACTCGCCGATTACAAGACCGCAATCCTCGACGCCAAAACCTCTTATTTTTCAACAAAAATAATGTCTGCTGAAAATAAACCCAGGGAGATCTTCGGCATAGTGCAGGACCTGGCCTACTCCGATAGAGCTTCACCTCAAATCCCCCCATCCCAGCCTCTATGCAACCAATTAAATACTTACTTTCTCGACAAGATCGCTACCATTAAGGCCAACATCCCCCCCCCCCTCATCTGCCTTTGTTGATCCTTCTCCTCCTACTATTCAAAACCTTCTCACCTCCATCCCTCCCCTCACTGAAGAGGTATTCCTGGAGATACTCCCCAAAGTAAAGTCAGGTTCTCCGGCAGACATCTGTCCGGCGCGAATCCTGCAACAAATCTACTCCTCTTGTCCTGAACCCCCCATTACCTTCCTTAACAGCTCCCTAGCGCAGGGAGTAGTGACCCCTGCGCTCAAATCAGCCACCATAGTGCCCATTTTAAAGAAGCCTGGCGCCGACCCATCCATCTCAGCCAACTACCGCTCCATTTCCCTGCTGCCCTACCTGGGCAAGGTGCTGGAGCGCTATGTCACCGCGGTATTCAGCACCCACGTAGAGGCCAATGGGGGACTGGCTTCCCGCCAGGCTGGCTTTCGACCTAGGCACTCGACTGAATCAGTCGTGGTATCAGTCCTGGACAACTTCAGGAAGGGTATGGATCACAACAAACACCAGGCGCTGGTACTCCTCGATCTCTCCGCCGCATTTGACACGGTAGACCATACCATCTTACTGTCCCGTGTCAAGGCGGCTGGAATTGAGGGATCAGCCCTGGTGTGGCTTTCCTCCTTCCTGAGGGACCGCACCCAGGCGGTCCGGCTAGGAGACTTCACAACCACCCCACTCCCCGTCACGTGTGGTGTCCCTCAGGGCTCTTCCTTGTCTCCCCTACTTTTCAATCTTTACATCTTTCCCCTCATTTTCGCTCTTCAGCAGCTGGAGGTCACCGTGTACAATTACGCGGATGACCTCCAGCTCATCTTTGACTTATCCTCCTCTCCCCTCTCTGTCTCTAGCTTCCAGTACACCATGACATTCATCAGGGACTGGATGAACCACAACCATCTCAAGTTGAACCCGGATAAAACCGAGTTGGTTTTTACCGGGGGTTCTTCCAGTCCCTGGAACTCTCTCTTCTGGCCCCCAACCCTTGGCCCCGCCCCCACTCCTTCTACCACGGTCAAAACACTGGGGGTTAAAATGAATAATCACCTCACCCTTCACTCTCAAATCAGCTCTGTAGTTTCCTCCTGCTTCCTCACCCTCCGAACTATCCGCACTGTCGCTCGTTTCTTTTCCCCCGACGGCACTCAAAATGATCATGGCCACTCTAGTGATATCACGGCTGGACTATGCCAACGCCCTCTACAATGGCATACCAGCATACAGTCTAAGGAGGCTTCAGATGGTCCAAAACCAAGCTGCCCGGTTGGTTTTTGGTCTCCCACGCTACCACCACTCCACACCCCTCCTCAGGGAGCTCCATTGGCTCCCTGTCAAGGAACGTTCCCTGTTTAAAACCGCCTGCATGGTTTTCCAGGCCCGTCAAGGCACCGCCCCTGCCTTTATTTCCTCATTAATAAAAGAATACGTTCCCCCAGAGAACTTCGTTCCTCCTCCAAGTCCCTCCTTCAAATCCCACGTTTCAGACGCAAAAAGTGGGGTGGGTCCAACTTTTCTACCTTAGCCCCCACTTTCTGGAACTCCCTCCCAGACCACCTTTGTGCGAGACAGTTCACCTTTGTGCAAGACAGTTCAGTTAACACCTCGGGTTTACGTTCCCCCATAACTGCAGTAAATATTGCAAAGGCCTTCGCCCAATTCGTTATCGTTTCATCCACCCGGAATTCCGCCATCTTGGCGTGCCACACCCTCGGATGCCACAAATCTTTCTGGGTTTTAGCATATTCCATCTCGCGATGGTCAGTTAATAATGAAAACATATTGACATATTTGTCTCCCCATATTAACTCTTTTGTGGCCATAGGGATGTGCTGTGCCACCCTCTCCCGCCTTGAGGGTAATGAGCCCTCCCCCGCCATTGGCAAAGCGAGCTTACCCGGTTCGGTCGTTGTTCCCGCCGTTTTCTCGAGACCAACTGCAGGTCCTACCGGTGTCACCTGTGGGGAAACAAGAGGAAGATTCGCCTTTGCGGCATCTCGCGACTGCCGCAATTGCTGGATTAGTAGCTTGGCCTCTTCGGCCGTTTCTCCGGGCGCCTTGGCACCCCCTGCCTTTTTATTGAGCCATGCGGCCAACTGGGTGGCCAATTCAGGAGGCATATCTTCATCGTTAGCGGGGGTAATCACTACCGGGATCGGTTGACCCGCGTCTGGGATTGGTACCGGGTTGTCTGCCGGTGTGACAGGGGTGGCCGGGGGTACCTCTGGGACCGGAACGTCCCCTGAAACCGCCCTCCTCTTGACCCGCTTCCCTCTACCCTCGGGGACGATTCCCGGCAAGGCCGGGTCTATTACCTTCTTAGGGTTACCAGGATTGCTCAGCGCAGCCAGTTGTTTTTTGACCTCCGCCAAACCTCGACCGATCGATGGGACTTGTCCGAGTTTCCGATCCATGCAAGCCATCCGGTTCGACAACAGGCGTAGCACCTTATCCGTCTCGGAACCCTTTTCTGCTTTCTTGCCAGCCATGGTTTCGATTATCCGCTCCTAGACGATCAACGAGGTCCTGGACTCTTCGCCTTCGAGTAACTGAAAGAGAAACACAAGAATTACAAGTTCTCAAAATTGCTGCTTGTTCCGTCGAGGGCTCACGAGCAACGAGTGGGTGCAGCCTTCAGAGCACAGGAACAAGAGGACGCTTCTTCGGATTCCCGCTCTATTTATCCTTCTGCGGGAGGGCGTGTACCCTCCTCCGGTACGCCTACTGGGCGTGGTCATCGGTGTAGGTGTCTAGGACAACCCCTCCTGGGCGGGAAAAGGTGCGCCCTGGCTACGCCGCTTCGGGCATACCAGCCGAGACACGCCCCCCGCCCAAAAATGGTTTCCCGGGAGGATCGGGGCACCCAACCATACGTTCGGGGGAACCGAGTGGTCGCCCCTTTCCATTAGCCTTGTCAATGGCTGGCATCAAGAGCAGACTGAATCGAAAAGACTGGGACAGTCAGTGCCACTGTGTTCTTCGCTATGGCGCTGGTCCTGTGAGGAAGAAGAAAGGGAAGATGCAGAGGTACAGTGCGGGACAAGGGGTCATGTGAAACTCCAGGCTTGCTGGGTTGAACACTTGCAGTTCTGTTTAGTCTGAGGCTTTCACACTTCCGGTTTATGTGCATTGGCATGTTTTCCGCTCTCCAGAGACACAGCTGGGATACCTGCTATATTCAGTCATCCACAGAGCTCTGATAGTGTCCCTCTGCTCATCCCTGCATCCTGAGTGCACTGATACCTCTGCACCGGGCCAGTAGTATGGCTTGGATTAAGCAGATCTTTGCTGACCTGCAGCACACAGCTAGCCAGTTGTCGGAAACTTGTTTTACTTTTTAGATAACGTGCTGATATAGGCACTTCTCCTGTTTCTAAATGCAGTGAAAAACATATTCTACTATGAACCAGCTGGAACATACTCGTTTCTTCAAATCAGACAGATGGGAGGGTGATCATAGGTGCCAGGATTGAAAATTCTGGCCGGAAGAGATTTTGACGGCTCTTGCAGCAGGTGCCTTAATTTACTGAGATTCTTTACTGATTTAACCATTTCAGGTGCTTCGAAAATACAAATATGAACTTGCATCTTAGTTTCTGTACCTCATTTTTTTAAATTGCACTTTAGAAATTAGCCAGACCTGTATTTGCACAGACGGATGTGGCCGTGACTCAAACGTGTGTGGGACACGTGCCAGTATTGCCCTCGGAAATAGCAGGGCCCGATTGGACTATGTTAAGTCACAGCCTTCCGTGCAGTTTGGAAAATGCAGAAGTGTTCACGTTGGAAGACCACTGCCGAACATGCGCTCTGGCATTTCTACAGTCGAAGCCAATGTAGGAAATGAGCATTCAAGACCAGTGGGTCTGCAACCCGTGGCTCTTGTATAGTGTAGGCACACAGGCACAACATACAGGCACTCATCCGTACATACACGCGTAGAAACACACATCTTATAACCATGCGGACATGCACCGGGACACACGTACAAGTATCAATAAACACACAGTAATCTATATCCCATGAGGCACACCGGCCATCACACATGCACACACAAAAACTCCTTCCATCACTCTTGCATACATACTATTAAATGATGATAAATACATCTTTATTCGATTATACAACATAATCAAAAAAGATAAAAACATATTAAAAAACATACATATATTTAAAAATCATCATTATGACAGACTTAAAATGCTAAGGGCCAGATGAAGGTAAATCTCATTTACTGATTCATAAATACCGAATTTTACCGATTCGGTATTTATGAATCGGTAAATGAGATGTAGGTAAAAATTCGGTATTTTTTACCGAATCGGTAAGATTCGGTATTTACTGATTCAGTAAATACCGAATCGGTATTTGCTATTGAATCCTATGGGCCTTGAAGCCCATAGGATTCAATAGCAAATACCGATTCGGTATTTACCGAATCAGTAAAAATACAGAATTGCTAAGGGGGACAGGGTGTCACTTTGACACCCTGTTGCACCCCTGTAACAGGCTTTTGCTCGATGTGGCACACATACATGCCCTTAGGGCATGTCTGTGTTCCATATGGCACAGGTGTACATGCACAGATGTGCATGTACACGAGATTTCGTAATTTACCATGCAATTGTATTGCATGGTAAATACCGAATTCTAAAGGCCCTGTAGCACTGTTAGAAGTGCTACCTACATCACAAAAAACATTTTCGGTATTTTTACTGAATGGTAAATTTACCGAATCGGTAAACTGTACAGAATCGGTACATTTACCAATTCTGTAATTTTACTGATTCGGTAAAATTACCGAATCGGTAAAATTACCGAAAATTGACGTTTTTTTTGCCCCTACATCTCCATAGCCCTTTACCGGTCGGAAACGGCCGAAAATCGGTATTTTCTGCCGTTTCCGACTGGTAAAGGGCTACCTACATCTGGCCCCCAAACTCTAAAAACATACCAGAGTAATACATTTAAGATAACCGCCCATAGGCTGACCGTAAAAAAAATTCATAATTTTATTCCGATGTAAATCACCTTTCAGTAAGGAAGAGAGGGACAACATTACGGCATGGTCAGGTAATAGCTGCAAATGATGAGAAAGCTGGCCAAAACTGGTGGAGGCCCCTGAGCTTTAACAGTGGAACAAAATACTTAAGGGGTAAAAACTCATAAAATTTACAAAATAGTAACAAGTGTTTCAAAGTCTAAGTCTGTAGGGAACATCCTTCACAGGGGCACACCTCTATCTATCTAGGGCAGAGTTCTTCAATCTGTGGGGCGTGCCCCCTCCCCCCCCCCCCCCCCCGGGGGAGGGGGGGGCGTGACACCGTCTCAGGGGGGGGCGCGCACTCCTCCGTAAATCTCACCTTTGTCCTCTACTGATTGAAGAAACAAATGGCAGACTGGAGCTGCAGGGGCCAGAAGAAGGGGTGAAAACCATTAAAGACTCATTAACAAGAAAAAGGTCTTTTAAAGACCTGTGAAATATTTGTGGCTGTGTGCACAGAAAGCTGTTTCGTCCAGGCTGCCACACACTGGGTTTGTGTGTGTGTGTGGGGGGGCTATCCTGGTTAATTCCTACAGCTGCTTTAGCTACAGTGGGAGGCAAGGAGCCCCCTTTTCTAAAACTGAAAGCAACTATTTCAGAGCAGAGGAGACTCCTTGCCTCACACTGCAGATGAAATGAATGTCTGTTACTTGCTGTCAGTTTTAGCAGAGAAGGCTTCCTTCCTCCAACTGCAGCTGAAGCAGTTCAGCTCTAGGAATTTAACCCCGTCCAGGGAGGGACAGCTCTTCCCAGAAAGGCGACAATGTTGCTTTTTAAATTACTCTGGCAGGAGCACAATGATCACAGGGCTAAAAGGGCTTTAAGTTGCCAAAAGACAAATCCCAGTCAGGTCTTTAAACAGCCTGCAAATTTGTTCTCTTGACACTAAATATGGGTTATAAAGAAGTATGTATTCATTTATGATGTGACTTTTCTGTCTTTATTCCCTTTTATTATCAGTCATTTCATTCAGGCAGTCGTAGAACACAATTTAAAGTGCTCTCTATTTATATTTGCTGTTCAGAGTAGCACAGATAAGTGCTGAAAAAAGAGCTTTAGGTGACTGCTTATTTTTGTACCAACTGGGACATCAAAATAATGAGCTGGCAACCCTAATCATAAAACTGGAAATTTGTTGCAAGATCAGCCCAGTATTTATTTCCTCCACCCTCGATCCCTGGTTAATGCCATAATTGCAATAGCAATAGTTTAACATATCTGAAACCCTGCGCTGCCGTCAATAGCATGCTGAGTTACTGCAAGTGTCAGGGAATGCACCCTGCATTCAGACCACTTGCTCCTCATTCTCGCCCTTCACTTTCATGCTCACCCTGCACTCACAGCAATCACAATTCCCTCATACTGACCCCCATGCACTCACACCACACTCAGTGATCACTCTGCTCTCACAATGCACTTCCATGGTTTTCCCTGTACCTCAACCTGTAGCCCCACAAGCACACTACACACCCTGCACTCTTGTGACACTTCACTCACCTGTCCCCCTCACTGCTCAATCTGCAATCTCCCTTAAACAAGCCAATCACTAACCATGCATTCAGTAGTCCCACTCTGCACTAACATACACACCCAAATTCATATGGTCACCTCAGTCACCCTGCAGTCACTCCACTTACCCTACTCTCACACTGTTGCATACCTCACTGTGCACTCACATGAGCACTCCTGCCACCCTCACAACACAGAGGGTTAATGGGCCTGCTACAAAGAAGGTGTACCATGCAGATCAAAGAACTGAGGGGCATATGTTCAAGGAAGTTACGGAGTGAGGCGTTAGCAGTCATGGGTTAAAGCCTCTCTCCGCCACTTCAGAAACGGAAGGCTGCATCATAGTTACAACAATATGGTGCAGCCTTGCGTTTCCCCTGCGCTGGCGCTACACTTAGCAGTATAGCACCAATGCAGACACCATTGCGCCATAGTGCAAGGGTGTCTGGGTGCAGGGAAAATATTGTTTATGTTCAGGAGGGGGACCTTCCTGTACATAAACAATCTTTAAATGCCATTTGTCTCACTTCCATGTGTGCTGCTTAATGCAGCACACACAGAAATCATAAAATTGATTTTTTTTTAAAGAGTACAAATACAAGGCATTTTGCTTTTTCAATGTGTGCTGCACAAGGCAGAACACATGGAGGAAGCAAAAATGCGGAGAAATAATGCATTTCTCCTAGTTTCGCCAGCTTAAGACCAGGTTTTTCCTGTTCTTAATTTTAACGCTGCCTCACTTTTACGCTGCCCTTGTAAATAGGGTGCAACATCAAAATCAGTGCCTGTTGCAGTGGAACGCCCACTGCAACACCCACTGCCCACCCTTTCATGCTAAGCATAGTATGAAAGAGGGCCTGATTTACAAGGCAGAGTTAAGCCAAGTTAAGTGGCTTAACTCTGTCGTGTAAATACTGCAATGTCCCTATCACCACCACAACGTCTTAAAAAGTGACAGTGTGGTGTCTATAGGGGCTTGTACATATGCCCTTGAGTATGATGAAAGTATGAGTAGCACTATAAAAAATATATATGTTTGCCAGAAAGGTGCTATAGAGAGATGAGGTGCATTGTTGGTGAGCGGTAGTGAGGGAATTCATGGAGAAGGAGGAAACACTCATTGTTTTAAACATTATTTGCCGGATATGGCCAGGGATATGCGGGTGGCGGTCGATTATGTAGTGTACCAGATTCCAAAAATTTCTGTCAGGTGGTGGGGGGGCCCGACATTTAAAACAAGCATTGGAAATGCAATGGGTCTCGCATTATAAAAGTAGGAGATATTGGTGTTGATTTTTGAAATAGCTAAATGGATAGCTTTGTCATTCACAACACCAATAGTTTTAACTTTTGTGAATGTGACACCTATCGCATTTGGAATGCAACATGTTTTGTATTTACGTGACTTTGATGGCAGCTCTTGTTGTTATGCCACATCTCTAGAGAGCAAGAGAGTGCAGCAGGGGAGAGAAGCACAGCCCTGCAAGCTGAGCGTCCTCCCATCGCACACCCATCTGTGGCTTGAGTGGTGTGAGTGTGAGGGTGAGGGGTGTGAGGGTGAGGGGTGTGAGCGTGAGGGGGTGAGCGTGAGGGGGGTGAGGGTGAGGGGTGTGAGGGTGAGGGGGTGTGAGGGTGATGGGGTGTGAGGGGGTGTGAGGCTGAGTGTGTGTGACGGTCTGAGGGTGAGGGTGTGTGAGGGTGAGTTAGGGAGTTTGAGGGTGTGTGAGTGGGTGAGTCTGAGTTAGGGGGTGTGAGGGTGACTGAGGGTGAATGAGGGTGAGGGGATGAGGGTAAGGGTGTGTGAGGGTGAGGGGCGTTGATGGTGAGAGGTTGCAAGGCTGAGGGTGGGTGAGTGTGTGTGAGTGTGTGTGAGGATGAGGGTGTGAGGTGTAGTGAGTGTGAGATTGTTGTGAGGGGTGTGAGGGTGTGAGGGGAGCTAGAGGGTGAGGGTGTGTGTGTGTGTGAGGGTGAGGGTGAGTGAGGGTGTGTGAGGCTGAGGGTGTGTGACGTTATTTGAGGGTGAGTGAGGTTGAGTGAGGGCATGTTAGGCTGAGGGTGTGTGACGGTGTGTGAGGGTGAGTGAGTGTGAGTGAGGGTGAGTGAGGGGGTGTGAGGGTGTGGGTGTGTGACGGTGTGTGAGGGTGAGGGTGTGTGAGTGAGGGAGTCGGAGGGTGTGTGAGTGGGTGAGGGTGAGAGTTAGGGTGTGTGAGGGTGAGGGTGTGAGGGTGACTGTGGGTGTGTGAGGGTGAGGGTATGAGGATAAGGGTGTGTGAGGGTGAGGGGTGTTGATGGTGAGAGGGTGCGAGGGTGAGGGGGGTGAGTGTGTGTGAGGGTGTGGGAGGTTGAGGGTGTGAGGTGTAGTGAGTGTGAGAGGGTTGTGAGGGGTGTGAGGGTGTGAGGGGATCGAGGGTGTGTGAGTGTGAGGGGGTGTGAGGGTGAAGGGGTGTGAGTGTGTGTGAGGGTGAGTGAGGGGGTGTGAGGTTGTGGGTGTGTGACAGTGTGTGAGGGTGATGTTGTGTGAGGGTGATTGAGGGTGTGTGAAGGTGTGTGAGAGTTAGGGGGGTGAGGGTGAGGGTATGAGGCTGTGTATGTTTATAAGTAATTTAAATGTGTCTTTTTTTAATATGTGTTGTATTAAATAAAATGTGATAGAGCTTCCCTTTTGAATTGTCCTGCCTTATGTGTATGTTTTTATGTAATTAAACTGTGTGTGTGTGTTTTAATATGTGTAGTGTTATGTGTGTGTTTTGTGTCTGTGGACTCCCGTATTAAATGTATTATTTTAAAATGGCCGACGCAATGCGTCACCTTGACGCTACCTACGTCAGCGTTCTAATTTTTTTTGTGTTGTCACTGTTTACTTTTGATTGACGTTTATTTGTAGCCAATCGGAGCCCTACGTTTTTGACGTAGCGTTCCGATTTGCTTACGTCGACGTTGGAATTCCCCAGAAGATCGAGAATCGTGGTGCGTGGAAGGCGTGTGCTTGTTCGTGTGCTGGTGCTGCGTCGTTTGACAGGTAAGATTTAATTTCTAAGTTATTTTGTATCTAATTTAATGTAGTATCTATAGTATGTATAAATTAATTAATGTTTATGAGTGTATTTATATAGTGACATTTTTTGTTAGCGATTGTACTATTTGTTATTTATTTAAAGAAAATTTAAATCATTTTTTAACGTTGATATGTAATGTATATGTTAGCGACAACTCTAATTTCATTTTTTGTAGCTGTTTGTTATTTGACGTACATGAACTTTTTTTTGAACTTCTAAGGGCTATTTTGTTTCGAGTATATTTATGTATGCGGTTTACTTTCTTTTTTTTTTTTGAATACTTAAATGCATTGTTTAGATTTCTTTTGTTACTTTGAGTGGAATACTTTGTTGTAGTTTTGGAAGAATTGCAATTAGGCTGTGAAGTCTCGTGCTTTTGTGATTACCAACTTTGTTTGTGTTTTTGATTTTTTCTGGCATTGTTTAATGGTTAATTTTCCCTTACTTTAGTAAGTGCTTTATGTTGTGAATTTGTTTCCTTTAGCTCGCTTTGTCCACTTTTAAATTGTTGTATTATTTGCTGTGTATTCAGATGTTTGCCTATTTTGTGTGCATTTATGATCTTTGTGAAAGAAATGTTTTATTTTACAATCCCTTTCTTCATTTTTGTGTATTAATTGCTGCACTGTCCTTGCGTTGCATTAAGTTTTAATTTTTTAATAGCTACAAGTGTGTAATCCAATTTTTACGTATTAAAATAAATGTTGCCTAACGTTATTTATGTGTGGAGTTGGAGGGTGGAGTTGTAGTTGGAGGGTAGAGTTGTAGGGTGGTATTGAAGTTATAGGGTGTAGTTGGAGGGTGGACTTGGACGGTGTGAGGGTGAGTGGATGTGAGTGTTTGGGGGTTTGAGGGTGTGTGATGGTGTGTGAGAGTGATTGAGGGTGACTGTTTTAGTATGAGTGAGGGTGTGAGTGTTGTGAGTGTGTGTGTGAGGATGAGGGGTGAGGGTAAATGTTGCCTCAACCCACTGCTTTGGGTGAAAATTTACTGGAATCCTGGCCGACTCTTTCATTAGAGAATCTGAAAGGAATCCTAAAAACGGTCAAATCTGGCTCCCCTAGGGACCCCATCCCTATTAAAATTATTAAAAAATTGGATGACCAGTCTTTGGAAATCATTGCCAATCTCTTAAACTCGTCCCTCAATCTCGCCACTGTCCCAGCCTTATGGAAGCATGCCATGGTGACACCCCTTTTGAAAAAGCCAACTGCAAACCCAGAAATATTGGCCAATTATAGGCCTATATCTCTGCTTCCTGCTTTTTCTAAGTGTCTTGAGAGACACGTACACTCTACTTTAGCCACTTTTGCAGAAGAAAATGCCTTACTCCATCCTTCGCAATCTGGCTTTAGGGCTGGTTTCTCGACTGAAACCGCCCTATTAGGTGTCACTGAACACATCAGAAAACTTCTTGACCAAGGCCAGACGGTCGCACTTGTGTTATTGGACCTAAGTGCGGCGTTCGACACCATCTCTCATGAAACGCTTATTAAAGAGCTATATACAAACGGTGTAAGAGGAAAGGCTCTGGATTGGATTAAATCCTTCCTGGCAAACAGAACCTTTCAGATCGCATCTGCACAAGCCATGTCAGACACCCTACCCGCATCTCATGGAGTGCCTCAGGGGTCCATCCTGAGCCCTCTGTTTTTTAATATCTATCTTAAACCTCTGGCAGAACTTGTTGAAAAGCTTGGTCTAACGCTTATGAATTATGCCGACGACACCCAAATCATTTTTTCCCTATCCGAATCTTGTCCCCACTCCCCGTCGTTACTCAAGGAAGGACTATTAAAAATACTGAACTGGATGACAACAAACCAGTTAAAACTGAAGGATCAAGTTCTCTGGAACCCTGCGCATTGGCCGGACCAGATGGGCATTTTTCCTACCCCGGTGTCCCATGCTCGAAATCTGGGCTTTATATTGGACAATGCCTTATCCATGGACAAACAGGCCAGTAAAGTAACCGGCCTGTGCCTCACCATAGCTAAATGGTTGAGGAAGATCCTGTGGATGTTGCCAATGTCAACACAAAAGACCGTAGTCAATGCCCTTATCACATCAAGGCTTGACTACGGCAACATCCTCTATTTGGGCGCAAACAAATCTGTCATCAGACGACTACAGGTAGCGCAAAACGCTGCGGTCAGACTCCTTTGCAATATTCCGAAGAACTCTGGAGTCTCGAACCATCGGCGAAATCTTCATTGGCTCAGGATAGAGAGCAGAATCCGTTTCAAGGCCCTGAACTACATGTTCAGAATAAAAACAGGAGTAGCACCAAAATATCTCCAATCCCTTGCCTGCCTCTATACGCCCAAAAGAAACCTCCGGTCTCAGACAGCAACTTGCTTCTGCATACCAAGGTTTAAACGTGCAAGAACAGGTGGCAGATCGTTTGCCTATCTTGGACCCTCCCTGTGGAACTCGCTTCCCCCCGGTATCCGGAAGGAAGAAAACTACTGTAGGTTCAGAAAGCTTGTAAAGACCTGGCTGTATGAGCAATAACCACTAAACAGTCACCTCCTTCTCTGTCCTCAATTTAGCTGTGTCTAGGCGCCGGGAAACCCTTTTAGGGTAGCTGTTGCGCCCTATAAATTGATAAAATAAATAAAATAAATAATATAAATTGCTTAATGCTATTTATGTGTGGAGTTGGAAGGTGGAGTTGTAGTTGGAGGGTAGAGTTGAAGTGTGGTATTGTAGTTTTAGGGTGTAGTTGGAGGGTGGACTTGGACGGTGTGAGTGTGAGGGTGAGTGGATGTGAGTGTCTGGGGGTTTGAGGTTGTGAGTGAGGCTGAGCGTGTGTTGGTGAGTGATGGTGTGTGAGGGTATGAGTGTGATTGAGGTTGTGAGAGTGTGAGGGTGTGATGTAGGGTGAGGATGAGTGAGGGTGTGTGAGGGTGAGGGTGAGGGTGGGTGAGGGTGTGAGTGGTTGTGATAATGCCTATAAGTGATCATTTTTTCTCCGTGAATATTGTACACTTCAAATTTATTTATTTATTTATTTATTTATTTATTTATTTGTTGACATTTCTAAAGCGCAACATTTACCCGTGGGCGTCTTGGCGCTAAACTGCAGATTTTGTCATTGTGATAGCTGGACATCGTTGTGGGAAGGCTACTGCTCAAAGAGCCAAGTCTTTAGTTGTTTGCGAAACTGGATAAGAGAAGGGCTTTGCCTAATATGTCGGGGGAGAGTATTCCACAGTTTCGGGGCAGCCACCAGAAAGCGGCGATCGCCCCAAGAAACTGTTCTGGCCCGTGGAACGGTTAACTGCTGAAGAGTGGCTGATCGGAGTGGTCTACCTGGTTTATAGAGTTGGAGTTGCTCTTTTAGGAAGTATGGACCTTGATCGTTGAGAGCCTTATAAACTATGCATAAGGATTTAAAGTGTATTCTGTTCCTCATTGTAAGCCAGTGATATTCCTTTATGACTTTTGATGTGGGCTCAAACTTTGTTTTTCTCGCGAGTAGGCGAGCTGCCGCATTTTGAATGGATTGAAGTTTCCCTATGACTCTTGATTGTGCGTTAAGGAATAATCCGTTACAATAGTCCAAAGTGGACAGGACTAATGAACTAACCAGAGTTTTGATGGCTGTTTCTGGGAGATAAGGCCGAATCTTCCTAATCATCTTCAATTTAAAATGGGCTGTGGATGCTGTTTTATTAGCATGGTCCCTAAAATTTAGTCCATCATCGAAAATGATGCCCAAATTCCTCACCTTGGCTGTTGGGATAGGGGGAATGCCAAAAGTTTCTGGCCACCAGTTTAATGGCCAACCTGGGGAAAGAGGTCCAAAGATGACCACCTCAGTTTTATCTGAGTTCAGTCTTAAACAATTGCTGGCCATCCATTCTCCTATATCCAACAGTCCTTTATTAAATTTTGTTGCCATTTCAGGTCCATCGCCTTTAATAGCTAGCACCAACTGAGTATCGTCAGCATAGGAGGTTAGGCTCATCCCGTGTGCTTTGATGACATTAGCAAGGTCCGACACATAGATATTAAAAAGTGTCGGACTGAGGGATGAGCCTTGAGGAACTCCACACGGTGACGATTGTGGTGTCGATTGATAGGGTCCTAAAGTCACTGCTTGGGTTCAATTGGCTAGAAAAGATGCCAGCAGGTCTTTGGCAGAGTGACAAAGGCCGATCTTTTCGACACGGTCGACCAAGATGGCATGGTCGACCGTGTCGAAAGCTGCAGACAAATCCACCATTACCAGGATCGCTGTACCCCCCTGATCCCTAATTGCCCGTATGTCATCAGCAGCCTTTATCAAGGCTGTTTCTGTCCCATGGTGCTTCCGAAAACCGAATTGTGTGTCATCCAGTATATGATGTTTTTCAATGTATTCGGATAGCTGGGCATTCATGGCTTTTTCTACTACTTTGGCCACAAAAGGTAGACTCGCAATGGGTCTGTAGTTTTTTAACTCTTGTTTATCAAGGGAGGGTTTTTTTTAGTAGGGGTGTCAATAAAGTGTTTTTCAGCGAGTCTGGATAAGTGCTTGAGAGCATAATTGAGTTACAGACTTGGGTAAGTGCTGGAATAATGGACTCCATTACAGGCGGTAGAATTGAAAAAGGGCAGGGATCTAAGGCCGAGCCTGTTTTTATTGTTGACACAATTGTTCTTATGTTATCTTTTGTTACAGTTTGAAAACTTGAGAACATGTTTTCTGTCCGAGGTGTGAGGGAGCTGCCTGTCCCTAGAGATGGTTTGGCCGCAAAGGTTTGATAGATATCATCAACCTTAGTATAGAAATAAGTGGCCAGGGAATCACAAAAAGCTTGTGATGGGGGCGGGGTAAGATCTGGAGTGTTACCTGACAGAAGTTTGGTGATTTGGTACAATCGTCTACTTGAGTTTTTTGCTTCATGAATTTGTTCCGAGTAGAAAGCTTTTTTTGCCTTTGTGATCATGTTTTTGTACAGTGCCAGTGACTCTTTGTAGCATATCCTACTGGCTGTGTCGTAGGTATTTCTCCATAATCTTTCTTTGTTCCTATTAATTAGTTTTTGTGCCCTCAGTTCTTTAGTATACCACGGGGCAGTAGGTTTGGCTCTATTTCTGGAAATTACTTTGGTCGGAGCTAGCTGATTAGCTGCCTGACCCAACCAGGTCTGGAATTGTTGTAGTGCTAAATTGGGTTCGTCAGAGATAATTGGGCAAGTTTGGTCCAGTCTAGTGCTAAACTCCTCTTGATTCATATTTTTCCAGTCTTTAAACGATTTTTGAAATGTTGGGGCTGATGGTTTGTTAAGAAAGGAGTTAGTGGCAAGCTTGGCAAGTATAGCGTAGTGGTCTGTCCATGGCATTGGAAGGATGTTGATTATTTGGAGACCATCAGCGCTAGAAAAAATGGCATCCAAAATGTGGCCTGCCGAGTGGGTAGGGGAGGTGACTAATTGTTTTAGGCCCAATGTTTCCATATCTGATGTTAGCGCAACTGTATCAGCTTGATTATTTTTGTCCAAATGAAAATTTAGGTCGCCTAGGACTGTGAGTGAGCTTTCAGTGGCGACTGATTCCATAATAGTATTGATACTGGCAAGGAATCCCGCCTTCGGTCCAGGTGGGCGATATATTAGGATTCCTTTAAAATTAGAAAGAGCTGTTAGCTTAATATCAAACTGCATCGCTTCACAAGCGGTGGATGGTATTAAGTTCGTTCTGGCCGGGAGCTGTTCTCTGACTATAATAGCCAATCCTCCTCCTTTTTTCCTAATGCCTCTGTCCTGACGGTATACTTTGTATCCGTCCGGTACTGCAATAGCCAAGTCTGGCCCAGAAGATTCGTCCATCCAAGTTTCGGTAACGAACAGGATGTCGAGTCTGGTGTCAGTTATAAAATCCGCTATCTCTTGCCTATGCTTCCCAAGTGAGCGGGCGTTGATCAGCGCAACTGTGGTGACCTTCTCTTTTGTACTACTTACTTGGGGGATGTTAATCGGAGGGAGTAGTGTGGGTATTTTGTAATTGCAATATACACATTGTTTGGTAAGGTCCATAGGGGTCAGACCAAAGTCTAATGTCATACAGCATAGACTAGGTGGCGGCCGTAGTGCCACTAGGCTGTCATACGTATAGGTCTGCGTTTTCTGTGTCACGGACAGGCCAGGGTGGGTGGCCCTAGGCCCGGATCCGGCGCGGACGGGATGGTCTGGTGGTTTTATACATAGTGGAGGGGGAGGAGGGTGGGAGGGCTCGAACCACTAGCCCGCAACCCTTACCTCCCTCAAGATGGCCGCTAAGGTGGGTCGAGTGTTGTAGTCAGCGCGTTAATGCAGCCGCGCTGAGACAGGGGGAGCCTGTGTTGTGGCCTCGATGCGCCGCTATTCTCGCGCCGAGGTTGGGTGATATTTTAAAATCGGACAATTAAAATAATTACAGGTTCTAAAAATAAACGCGCTCTTAATCGGCAGCGTTTGGCAGGCAAGCACAAGAGAGTGAAAGGAGATCCCCCGGCTATCCGCCTCAGGGGAGAAATGACAAATCACAAATGTATTAATGTTGTGAAGCGTGGTTTTAGAAGCTAATCAAGACCTATGTAATGTTGATTGATGCTGTTGTTAACGCTGAATCAAAAAACAAACACATCAGTAACGTTTTTTATATAATGCATGTAAAAAGTTATCATTTTTTTGTAAGGTACACATCAATTCGCACTGCAAAAGCTTGGCTTGCATTAACATAGATGCGCAGTGATTTTGTCTGTGTTTGCTCATTAGAGACAATGTTTACCTCCTTTTAAATTTCCGACTACAGATGCACATTAATTGTGGCAAAGTATAAGTATGAAGCCACCTTTAAAAATTGTATTGTTTTTGTTGTGTAGTTTGAGTGGAATACTTTATTGTACTTATGGAAGAATTGCAATTAGGATGTGAGGTCTCGTGCTCTTGTGATTACGCACTTTCTTTGTTTTGTGGATTCTTTCCACCATTGTTTAATGGTTTATTTATTTCCCCTTACTTTAGTAACTGCTTTATGTTGTGAATTTGTGTCCTTTAGATGTCTTTGTCCCCTTTTAAATTGGTGTATTACTTGCTGTGTATTCAGATGTTTCCCTATTTTCTTTGGATTTATTTTTTTTCGTAAAAAATGTTATATTTAACAATCCTTTTCTGCGTTTTTATGTATTAATTGGTGCACTGTCCTCGCGATGCATTAAGTTTTCATTTTTGAATACCTACAAGTGTGTAATCCGATGTTTTGTTATTGAATTAAATGTTGCCTAATGCTATTTACGTTTGGAGTTGGAAGGTGGATTAGTAGTTGGAGGGTGGATTAGTAGTTGGAGGGTGGATTAGTAGTAGTTGTAGGGTGCCGTTGTAGGGTGGTGTTGTAGGGTGGAGTTGGAGGGTGGAGTTGGACGGTGTGAGTGTGAGGGTGAGTGGATGTGAGGGTCAGGGGGTGTGAGGGTGTGTGATGGTGTGTAAGGGCGAGTGAGGGTGACTGTGTGAGTATGAGTGAGGGTGTGAGGGTTGTGGGGGTGAGGGTGTCTGAAGATGAGGGGGTGAGGGTAATGGGGTGTGAGTGTGTGTGATGCTAGGTGTGGGTGAGTGAGGGTGAGTGTTGTGAGGGTGTGAGTGTGTGAAGTTGAGTGAGGGTGTGCAAGTTTTAAGGTTGAGTGTGTGACTGTGGGTGAGGGTGTGTGAGGGTGTGTGAGGGTGAGGGGGTGATGTTGAGTGATGGTATGTGAGGGTGAGTGGGTGAGGGGGTGAGGGTGAGTGAGGGTGTGTGAGGGTGAGTGTGTTGAGGGTGAGGGTGTGTTGGTGAGTGATGGTGTGTGAGGGTGTGGGGGAGTTTGAGGATGAGTGAGGGTATGTGAGGCTGAGGGTGAGGGTGGGTGAGGGTGTGAGTGGGTGTGAGTGAGAGTTGTTGTGATGATGGCTATAAGTGTTTATTTTTTATCCGTGAATATTGTACACTTCAAATGTATTAATGTTGTGAAGCGTTGTTTCTGAAGCTAAGAGACCTATGTAATGTTGATTGATGCTGTTGTTAGCGCTGAATCCAAAAACAAAGACATCAGTATTTTTTTTTATATTATACATGTAAAATGTTTTCATTTTTTTTGTAAGGTACACATCAAGCCGCACAGCAAAAGCTTTGCTTGCATTAACATAGATGTGCAGTCATTTTGGAGGGTGGAGTTGTAGGGTGGTGTTGTAGGGTGGATTTGGAGGGTGGACTTGGACGGTGTGAGTGTGAGGGTGAGTGGATGTGAGGGTCAGGGGGTGTGAGGGTGTGTGATGGTGTGTGAGGGTGAGTGAGGGTGATGGTGTGATTATGAGTGAGGGTTGTGAGGGTGGACTTGGACGGTGTGAGGGTGATTGGATGTGAGGTTCAGGGGGTGTGAGGGTGTGTGATGGTGTGTGAGGGAGAGTGAGGGTGACGTTGTGAGTATGAGTGTGGGTGTGAGGGTGATGGGGTGAGGGTGTGTGAAGATGAGGGGTGAGGGTACTGGGATGTGAGAGTGTGTGATGATAGGTGTGGGTGAGTGAAGGTGAGAGTTTGAGGGTGAGTGAGGGTGAGTGTTGTGAGGGTGTGAAGGTGAGTGAGGGTGTGCGAGTTTGAAGGTTGAGTGTGTGACTGTGGGTGAGGGTGAGGGGGTGTGAGGGTGAGGGGGTGATGTTGAGTGATGGTGTGAGGGTGATTGAGGGTGTGTGAGGGTGTTGAGTGTGTGAAGGCGTCTGGGGAGGGGGAGGAGAAATGGGAGCCTGGCTGTGTGCGTGGAGAGAGAGGGGAGTTGCTTGCGGCTGGGGGCTGGTGAACAGATGGCGAAGGCTGGCAAATTGAGTTGTGCATGCTCGCTTGGAGTCGTTGATTTTTGCAAGTTGCAGCCCGCTCCTTTCTGCTGCTACTCCGTTTGTATCGAGTGCTGAGGCTGCATAGTTAAGACCAGGGCTTCAAACTGAGCTTGCGAAGGGAAGCCGCATTGAAAGCCCCCTCAGCCCCCCACCCCATCAAGGCACACGAAACAGATAGAGGGCTGCCATTGTATTTTGATTTTGTTGGGCTCACCAGCATTTGAACGCTGCCGTTCACTACCACACATCTAGGGTAGTGTATTTTTAGTTTTCGGTACAAGCCTAATTAATGTGTGTTAGTTAATACAAATTCTTTTAAGAACATGATGCTTCCAACATGTTTTAGTATTCAATGCGAAGATGTCAAATGCGGGTTTAAGACGAGACACGGCCGTGAAACTGCAGGGAGAGAGAGGGGAGGTGCTGGCGGCTGGGGAGGGGGAGGAGAAATGCGAGCCTGGCTGTGTGCAGGGAGAGAGAGGGGAGGTGCTGGCGTCTGGGGAAGGGGAGGAGAAATGCGAGCCTGGCTGTGTCCGGGGAGAGAGAGGGGAGGTGGTGGCGTTTGGGGGCTGGGGAACAGATGTCAAAGGCTGGTGAATTTTTTAAAAAAATAGTCTGTTTCAGTGGGCAAAAAATGAGTTGTGCAGGTTTAAGGGTTTAAGACGAGACAAGGTTTAAGGGTTTAAGACGAGACACGGCCGTGAAACTGCAGGGAGAGAGAGGGGAGGTGCTGGCGGCTGTGGAGGGGGACGAGAAATGCGAGCCTGGCTGTGTGCAGGGAGAGAGAGGTGAGGTGCTGGAGAGGGGAGGTGCTGGCGTCTGGGGAGGGGGAGGAGAATTGCGAGCCTGGCTGTGTCGGGGAGAGAGAGGGGAGGTGCTGGCGGCTGGGGGCTGGGGAACAGATGTCGAAGGCTGCCGAATTTTGTTTAAAAAATAGTCTGTTTCAGTGTGTAAAAAATGAGTTGTGCAGGTTTAAGGGTTTAAGACGAGACACGGCCGTGAAACTGCAGGGAGAGAGAGGGGAGGAGCTGGTGGCTGGGGAGGGGGAGGAGAAATGCGAGCCTGGCTGTGTGCGGGGAGAGAGAGGGGAGGTGCTGGCGGCTGGGGGTGGGGATTGCTGTGGGAGGGAGCCTTGTCGCTTTCATGTGCACGCGCTTTTAATGTCAATGCGCTTGCGTATTGAGCTTCAATTTGACGGGCACTGCAAGGAATCGCCATGGAATCGCAAGTTGGTTAAAGTCTGTTTAAGCCCCCATAGTCTTGCAAGCTCAATGCGCATGCGCATTGACAGGCGAGACCTAAAAATTCAGCTGGGGGGCTCAACCTTCAAAAGTTTGAAGACCTCTGATCTAGGGTCATACTGGCCAGGTGGAAAACAAATAAGCGGACATATAGAGCCAAACGAAATTTTGTTAGTAAAGATCTATCCCACAGTTGCGGAACAGCCAGAAGGTAGGGGTCGGGCCTGCAATTGTTTGCAAAAATTGAACAGAGCATGTGGTTGGCTGAATAAGAACCTCAGATTCCCTAACTTCTTTAAGCTGCTTTTAAAAGCTCTGGCTCACTAATCTCCTATCCACCTTATTAAAAAGGTGTGGTCTGTGTAAGAATTTGGTGCAGCCTGAATTCAGGGCAACAGACTTGATCTAATTCAACCACTGTATTTTTTGACCGTAAACACAACCAAGACAATTCTCGATCACATCCCTGTTGAAACCTTTATGCTCACCCCTTCCTCTTTATGGAGACTGATATGGTTAGGGTGGATTTACTCCCACAAACCATACAATATGTGTTACTACCATTCACATCCAGCTCCACAATAAAACTAAAAAAGATATCAAAACCTTATTTAGCCAGTTGACCGTTCGGGCAAACAACACAGCATCATCCGCCTAACACAGAGAAGGCACAAGCTGACTTAACCTTAGGCAAATAGGTGTTTCATACTGTTAAACACTGCCACGTGCTGAACAGGGAAGGAATGATGCAAACGAGGGAGCATTAAGTTTACATGGAAGGAATGCCTTTCCTGTGTGAGAGGATGCTCTTTACAAGGAAGATAGGGTTGTCTTCAAATGAGACCTGGATGTTGATATGACAATAAGTCATCAGATGGTGCAGAGTAATGTTTACCTGGATGGAAGGCATCTCTAGATAGACCTCTCCTTTGCATGTCGGCTGAGCAAGGTTTTTTTTGGAAGGGGCGCACTGCTAAGAATTGGCACAATACAATCAGTTAACTCACTGTTAGGGATGAGGTGCAAGACAAGGGGGTTGAGGGGAAAGCCCTATACCCCTCCAAATAGTGTCAACCTTGGTCGGCACTGTGTACAAAGAAACTGGCGTACCCCCGCACACTCTAGAAAGTTATATATTCATATTAGTGCTGACTTTAGACAGCGAGGACAAAGCTCATAAATTAAACAGTAATAATTGAATGTCCTTTCAAATTTCTCGTAGGTAGGTGGTGTCTTTAATGATCATACAACAGAACCTGCCAACACGTGTTTCGCCGTGTGTGGGACAATCTTCCCGCGACTCCTCAGGGCTGGGAAAGATACAAAAGCAGGTGATGGGGTACATGGTGTGGTACATTTGTTTGAATTACAAAAAAATTAAAAACCTGGGATTCAACCTGTGCTAATGGGAAACCACAAATGCGTGCTCAAACTCTTGAAACAACAGGGTGGACGGCGTAACCTGGAGTGGTGAGTAAGGTGGTGTGTGTGGAGGGTGACGGGATGTTGAGTGGCTCTGGTTGACGAGACAGGTGGTGATGGGTATGTACGATGGTTGATGTGTGGGGAGGGTGGACCAGGAGACTGAGGCAGGCTATATTATATACTAGCAGCCCGCCCCGGCATTGCCCGGGGCAGAAGGGGGCTGGGGGCACCATCGCAGCAGGAGAGGCGCAGCAGAGCAGAGCGGCCGGGAGCAGCAGAGCATACTTACAGTGTTTCCTTGCTCAGGTTTTGTTGCTCCAGGCCGCTTCTGCCCACTCTCGTGTCCGCTGTTTCCCCCAACACCCCTTAATAAATCCTCTTTATTTTAATCACATTCCTTTTTCCTCAGCTGGATTCACTATCACTACTTGACACATCCGAGAGTGTCCTACGATTCACTCGCGCATTATATCGAGACCATTGCCCCGTTAGCAAGGTGAGCAATTAAGATATGTTGGTAAAAAACTTGGTAGAATTTTCAACTACCATCACTTCATCAAGATAATGCATACCCTTGTGTTGATTTATAGATTCACACATCACCACTCTACCTTAACCTACTTCGACAAGTCAAGGGCCCTGTAGGGTCGTAATTATCACCGACAGAGCGGTGAGCATGGTATTTTCTTCCTCCTCCACCTGTACTACACTGCTGTAGTTTAGGATCTTTTAACTGTGCCATCCCGGGCACAATTCAAGTTGGTAATCGCTGGTTGTGCACCTTTTTCACCTCTCCTTTGCATGCTAGGATGGGGTTAGAGTTAGTCAAATCATCTGCCTACAAAGCCATTTTACCAAGAGTGGAGCAAAAAAAGGGGTTGTTTGAGTTACCAGTAATCTGACTCCTAATGCCAATCACTGCAGTGAAGCCGCTTTAGATCCACAGACTGGAAGCCAGTTATGATCTGCACACATACACCACTCATGACCTGGAACGTGCCATGTCTCCATGTCAGTGTCAGGTCCAGCTGCACAGTAGATATGGTGTCCCTTAGTTGTTTGGCAGAGCAGCCTCTGATCTCCGAGGCAGGAAGGTGTCCAGAAGACACAAAAGCATGGGCAGTTCTAGCACTCTGCGCTACAGGAACACACGGCCCACCACACAAAGGGCGCTAAACATGTCCAAAACATGCTTCTGCTCTCTGGTCTACCATTTCCCAACAGATGGCCCAGGTACTGAACAGATTCTTTGGGAGTATAGTAAAGACTGCCACACATATAATGACACTGACAAACACAAATCCAGTTAAATGACAGTGCTACAACTGTGCTATGTACTTGCTGCTGTTCTACTGGATCAAACTGTAAGAATGGGCATGACAAAGTTTGTGATGGTCATTTCAAAGCTGGTTTGCATTACGGATCCGGTTCTTGTTCCTAAAGTGAGATTCTGAACCAATAATGAACCAGATTTTTTCTGAAATGACTAAACCATGATCCATTGATTGACCACAACAGTGATTACCTGTGTTTTCGCACCTGCAAGAGGAGGACAACGCCCAAACTACCACACCACCCACATTTAGGACGGAATCACCATTTATTGGCACTGTTCGATGCAATGGATAAATTCCAACATCATGAATTTCATTAACAACCAACCAAATACCATCACAACAGCAAAACTTAAAATGTTTTGAACAACAACTTGGTCCCATCATGCTTTAAAATTCAAAAAAATATTATCACAATTTTACAAACATTATTTGAACAGGCACTCTCAATTCCCCAGCTTTTCTGGTGCTAAAATCTAAGTAACTATCACTAATATTCTACCTAAGTTATTGTTTGAAAAGGTCAAAACATTCAATTGCTTGCAAAATGTATGTGAGAAAGAGATGAATCAGAGGACTGAAATATGATGAAATGAGCTAATCTTGTACTTGGGAAGATGAAAAAAAAATATTTAGGTGGGATTTTGATTATCATTGTAGGTTAGACCCCTAAATTAAAAGGAAAAATGTACTGAGTTTATCAAGAAATGGCCCAAAAGTGGGAACACACTAGAAACAGATGATCTAGGTACAGCAGGTGTTTCATTGTTGGTGACAATTTACAATTTACAGAGAAACATACATAATAGATGATGTGTAATATTGTCCAATATTGCTATCAAGGGGTTTGGGTAAGCACATGAACAATGCAGCCAAAGGTATAAGTGGTTTCCAAAAGTCACCAGATACCACCATGGTATTTAGCTTGAAATTGTTTTTTTCCCCAAACAGGAAAATGGTCATTGAAAATACTAGGCAAAATGCTGGACTATAGTTTGGTTGTCTCCAGTAAAATGAAGCAATAATAGTTTATTGTGTAGACAATGAGTTAGAGTTTTAGTACAACACCCGTCATAGTGTAACATTTTCACCAATCACTTGGGCCAAATATTCTTTCAAATTAAAAACTTTATCATGATTTGGCACACCTTATTAGAGAAGGCACTCTCAAACCTCCAGCAATTTTATTGATAATGTTATCAGCTTTCACTAACAGCATACCAAAGAACTGCTTGAAAAGGTAAACAACATCCTCCATTATTTTCTTTGTAAGCATTATGCAGTGGGTAGATGTAGTGGGGTGTGGGGTTGATCTATAATGGTTCTAAGAAAATAACTCTATTTAAAGAGTTAAAATAAATCTCTCAAGAAAACAAAAACATTTTCTCCCAAAATCAATTACAACCAGGGGGGCACACTACTGTGATATATTGAATAAGCCATCCCACTCTCCTCATGTATGCAGTCTCATGTATTCCAAAACCGCACTAATCTCAGACATGGGTAAATTTGACCCCATATCCCGGTCCTTCAAGAGCTTCACTGGCTACCAATGGAAGCTGGAATCAAGTTCAAAACTAAATGCCTTGCTCATAAAACCACTGACTTGAAAACAATTCAACAGTATCTGGGAGTAAATAAAATCTAAAAAGTAAAAAATCTTTGCAACTTGACAATCATAAATGTATATCTTAAGCATGAAGACCAGTCCTCCATGTAGCATCAACCCGCCCCTGGAACTCTCCATTCGTTCGTTCAAATAACTTTATTAGATTCAATCAAATCATAAAAGTTTGCATACATACATTAAATAGTAAAATAGTATATTCATTAAAAAAACTTTATATGGAGATTAGACATACAGTACACATATTGTCTTTCTGAAATCATATTACACCACTATAGATTCTAGCAAATTAAAAAGCCTCCTATTGTTCTACAACACATTTATACAAGATATTAAAAAAACGAAAATCACTTAAAACTTGAATTCATTTTAAGATTCAATTGAAAAAGCAATTCTATCGAAGTTAAGCACAGCACTGCAAAAAGCAGCAGTAGATAGTGACCGCAAGTAATTAAAACCCTCCTGATAAGAACAGGGATGGAGTTCCTTTAAAACGGCTTGATGAATCGGTCTTTTTTAAAGAGTGCAAAACAACAAAGCGCATTGTGCTCTGAGGGGACAATTATTGCAGGGACAGGGGGTAGTCTCTCACACCAACCAGCCTGTTTGGGAAAAGCCACAAGAAAATGCAATGTGCAAAGACAAAATCTAGTCATAAGGAAACGCAACTGAACATGCATAGTAAAAGACTAATACAATTGCTGTTGATTTAGAAGCGCACAATCTGGTATTCCACAATCTGGGTTAGACATACCTAATTCAATGCAATAGGCCTTTTTTATAACCAGTTTCATGTTGGATTGGATACTATCGGGATTGTTGTAGTATTTTTCTAAGCCTATTTTATAAAAAGTATCTTTGACCTAACAAAGCCAGGGGAGTGACATTGCTTTATCGAGATTCATACAATCTCTAAGGATACTCCTTGAAAATAGTAAGTCTTCTGAAGTCCAGATTTTCCCCCATAAAAACAGTGGGGCAATATTTATCTTATCTTTTACATAATCCAGACCCACTTCAGAGGGACAGAAAAGGGTTGAAGAACTCATAGGAACCACCAATAATCTTTTTTTTTTTATTTGTTCTCTAAAATCTGAATCTGGGAACTTTGATGGTAACCCCATACTCCTGCCCCAAAGGTAGCTACTGACAGGCATTTTGATTTTTATAAAGTTATAATTTTTGCTACCGTCTTATGCAAGCAAAGCGAAACAGCCCCTCTATTATTCTGCTGGTATATTGAGCCCAAGCCACAATTAGATGGTTACAATTTAATTTAGTATTAAAAGCCATTCCCCAGATAGGTAACATTTGGCACCTTATCACTGATTTTTTCCTTCACTATAAACGTTCTTGTTTTAGTTTGATTGGAACCGCATACCATAATAAACGATTTGCTAAAATTTACCTTTAAGTCCAATTCCATCATAAATTCAGTAAAATCATTCAAACATTTTTTAAGGCTGTTGGCCTTTAAGGTCATCAAAACTGTATGGTCAGCATATGACAGCAATGAAACCTGTTTGCCCTAGATACTTGGGAAGTCCAATTGCTGTCCTAACAGAAATGATTCCAATCCATTTGTATATATTAAGAATAAGAAAGGGGCAAAAATGCAACCCTGGCACACCCCCTCAGTAGAGGCAATGGGCCTAGTCTTCTCTCCTCCAGGACCAAAACAAATAGCTACAGTGGTAGACCTATATAGCCTGCGCAACAGGGAAAGGAAGGGTTCTTCGAAACCCATATTTTCCGTCAGTGTCCACAACTTCCCCAGCTCACTGTATCAAAAGCACTGGACAGGCCCATGAAGGCCAGGTGGAACGACCCCCGCGAGGGCCTCATGTACTTGCCCATTATCATGGACAAGTTGAGGCACTGTTCATTTGTTCTCATCCCCCTCCTGAAGCCGTATTGGGTATTCGATATAAGTCCAGAGGCATTGGCCCATGACTCCAGACGTGCAAGGATTACCATCCCCATAACCTTGTACGTGGCGTCAATTAAAGAAATCGGCCTATAGCATGCACGGTCATTCGGATTACATTTTTTAACAACCGTTAGCCTTGCCAATAGGTCTCGCCTTTGGGACCTTATACGTTTTTATCCATGCAACAGTTGATGTTATTGCACCAAAGATATTGTGCTGCATAACTAAATACTTATAAAGGTTCCAAAAGCGAGACCTATTGGCTATGCCAATGCTTGTTTGCCAAGCTACCAGAAGGTTGATCACAATTTAATTCTGGATTAGCTTTTGCCTCACCCTGACAGAGATTATGTTTACTGCTTGAGTACAGTTTCATCCCCCTCAATAAGTAACCTGATTTCCTATACGCAGCTTGTATAGTTGTTAGCTTTTAGACAGAAGAGCTACATCAGACTTAATAAACGATAAAGGTTCATGTCTCATAGGCAGAGCTGTCCCTAAAGGGACATAAATCATGCAGTCTTTTTTCCACCCAGCGACAACATTGATGGCTCTTGGTGTGCTTCTCATAGTGCATGTGGTTTTCAGGGCTATTATTATGAGGTTGGTTGTCGATTGGGTCAACCACTGTTGGTAGGTCAAGTAGCACCAGCAAAACGGCCTTGTAAGACTCTTGCATTGAGGATCACTGATTAGCTACAGGGGGTCAGCACCCCTTCCTCATGAAAGTTATTTTTTGTTGGTGTGGTATAAAAAGTTTGGGACTTTTTGTGGATCCTGGCCATGTTACTCTTCTTGGTAAAGAGGTAAATGAGAGCACTTTATGTATTGTTTGAGAGATGGAGTGTTTCTTTGGCTTCATTGAAGGCAGTGTCCAAGGATGAGGCTATGGCTGAGGGGAAGTAGAGCCTTCTATATTATCCTTGACTCAAGTAAATCTCCTTTTTTTTCATCTGTGCGCAGTGAGGGTTTAGGTTTGACACAATGTGTTTTTAATACTGTTATTGGAAGTGAGTTAGCATACATTGCTGGATAATAAGTATTAGCAAGGTCATGGAAATGTCTTTCAAGTGGCAATGCGCCTTCTTAATTTTTAGTTTCCCCTTGATGTGCCAGTGTGCTGTGGGGCAGGGAGAAGAGGATAGAGTAGAAGAGGGCATGGTCGAAGTGGACAGAGGAGAAGAGGGCTGAGGAGAAGAGGACAGAGGAGAAGCGGGCAGAGGAGAAGAGGGCAGAGGAGAAGAGGGCAGAAGAGAAGAGGGCAGAGGGGAAGAGGGCAGAGGAGAAGAGGGCAGAGGGGAAGAGGAGCAGAGGAGAAGCGGAGAAGAGGAGAGAGAGGATAGGAGAAGAGAAGAGGGCAGAGGAGAAGGGGACAGGGGCAAAGAGGACAGAGGATGAAGAGGACAGAGGAAGAAGAGGACAGAAGAGAAGAGGACAGAGGAGAAGCGGAGAAGTGGAAAAGCAGAGAAGAGGAGAAAGAGGATAGGAGAAGAGGACTGGGAAGAAGAGGACTGGGAAGAAGAGGCAGCGGAGAAGAGGGCAGGGGAGAAGAGGGCAGGGGAGAAGAGGGCAGGGGAGAAGAGGGCAGGGGAGAAGAGGGCAGGAGAGAAGAGGGCAGGGGAGAAGAGGGCAGAGGGGAAAAGGGCAGAGGGGAAAAGGGCAGAGGAGAAGAGGGCAGAGGGGAAAAGGACAGGGGAGAAGAGGGCAGGGGAGAAGAGGGCAGAGGGGAAAAGGGCAGAGGAGAAGAGGGCAGAGGGGAAAAGGACAGGGGAGAAGAGGGCAGAGGGGAAGAGAACAGATGAGAAGAGGGCAGAGAAGGGCAGGGTAGAAGAGGACAGAGGCGAAGAGGACAGAGGAGAAGGGGCAGAGGAGAAGAGGAAACAGACGCTAGGGGAGAAGAGGACAGGGGAGAAGAGGGCAAAGACAAAGAGGGCAGAGGAGGGCAGTGGAGAAGAGGGCAGAGGGGATGATGGCAGAGGGGATGAGGGCAGAGGGGATGAGGGCAGAGAGGAGACGAGGGCACAGAGAAGATGAGGGCACAGAGGAGATGAGGGCAGAGGAGAAGACAACAGAAGAGAAGAGGATTCCACAATGGTAGCTGCAGTGCACAGTCACCACTGTGAGTTTTCAGCTCTGAGAGTGTTTAATCATATGTAACTCACACCAACCTGTTAGACAGGAAAGGTTTCCTGTATTTCCAGCCAGCTTACCCGACTGGAAATTCAAGAGACTTTCTTTGAAGGCTACAAAAGCCAAGAATGTCATTACTGGAAAGAGCTGTAAAAAAAAGTTTGCCTTCACATCAGGCCATGTCCTGGTGGTTGTTGGTCACTGTCACTGTTTTCATTACTCTAAAGCGTTGCTGTGTTTTGTCTATCATTTGCCGCACAGAAGGCAGTGGGTTGAACCGGAGTACTGCCTTAGTTGATACATTCCAGTTTTGTGTGCTGAAGTCCCTGAGCTCCGGGGGTGTGGGGGGCGGGGGGGGTGTATTTTGAGAGCATACATTATGATTGGAGGGCTATGGGTATCACCTCTGTCTGCTCAAACTACCTATTTTACGGTAAAAGCAGGCACCTGTGTATTTGCAGTGTGGATTGGTGGCACAAAATCCTAATATCCAGAAGACAGCCCTTGGCAAACAGCACCTCTGGTTTAGGGGAATGCATAGAAAAGCGTGGTTTAGGAAATGACAGCAGAAAGTGCCTAGAGGGCCCTGCTAGTGAAAAAAGCAGGGACGGAGAAAGCAAAGAATGGACAGATGCGGGCGGCATACGAATGCATAGATGGGGGCTACAGCGGGAGAGAGAGGCGTAGGGAGTTGTGTGTGCGCGCACTGAAAGAAAATTTCTAAAAAGCATGCGAGTGGTGCGCGCGCGAAGGCAAAAGAAAAGTGAAAGAAGGCTGGCGAGTGGTGTACGATGTGCGCGCACCATGACCAGAGAGGCAAGCCAGATGGTGCCTCTACTCGTCATTGTGCGCGTAACCACATGCTCTATGCCAGCCAAACGCTGTGGTAGGACTTTTAAAAGCCCACACACTAAATGTCTCGCAAGGCATGCACTGGCTAAGCGAGACCTAAGAATCAGTAGCACTACTGCTTTTTTCCATGATATTGGAATACGACCCACTATTACTGCTTTAAAAATGTTAAGCATCGGGGGCTCAAAGATGAGGATTGCTTTTAAATAAATCCAAGGGCACCCCATCTGGTCCTGGGGCTTTCGAGGAAATATCCTTTGCTAGGGCGTCCTCACCCTCGCTTAAAGGAAGGGATGAACTAAGTTGGTAGGCAGTTTATAAGTTAATGACTATCTCATCCCTTTGCTTTTGTGATGAGACACCCTTTGGGTGGAATATACTCAGAAAATAAGACTCCCAAGCTTCCCCCGTTATAGTTGAGTCCATTCTCCTTGTGTCATTAGAAAAAAGGGGATGATTTATGACTTCCCAGAAGCTCTTGGAGTCCTTGAGAGTGCTCAACCTTTGAAGATCTTCAAAGGCCAGTCTGCTTAGTTCCTCCTTCGTACGCTTAATCATGCTTTTATAGGTTTGTCTAATAGTCTTGATCAAAACCGTATCACAGGGGACTGCATGCAGAGCTTTCTTCAGATCTATTTGTGCCGTGGAACACTCAGCATTAAACCATCTTATTTCCAGTCCCGTCTCCTCACTGATTTATTAAGATTTTTAGCCACATCTTCACAAATTGATTCAAAATATTGTATTATAGCATCAGGATGGGAGTTATAAGATAAGCATGTCATGACTTGATTTAGAATTGCTTTGATAAAGATCTCCTCAAATTTGGAGGGATTTATTGTTCTCCACTTTAGCCCAACTACCTGATGCGATTATGCTTGAATGGGTGATCATCACCCCTAACCTTCTGCGTAATAACATGCAAAGAAGCAGTAAGGGGATTATGGTCACTAGCAGGGTTTGGTTCAACGGCTAAACTATCTACAAGACTTGCATACTTACTAGAAATCAACATAAAATCAATTGTGCTGGCTCTACCACCACCCTGATACGTTGGAAATTGGACTGAAGGAATACTGACCAAGGTATCAATCAAGCATAAATCATTTACTACAGTGATGGTATTTAGGGCTTCGCCCTGTGGGGTATGCTTAAAGTGAGACAAAGGTTGATCTGCAGCGTCTACAATCACACATAATTTTTGCATACCTTGCTGACATAGTGTACAGTTAAAATCACCTACCCAGATTATGCACAATGGGAAAAATCTAACCGCAACGTTATCAATTTCATCTTTAAGGATATTAACCCCAAAATTTTGTGGATCAAAAATATTGTATTACCAGTGAATCAATAATAGTGTGGCGTCAATCAGATTAGAAATTAAAATAAGCTGGTACCAAGGAGAGTCTGTTATATTCTCTATCTTTAGCGACTCATATTGGACAGAAATCAAGATCACTAATCCTCCCTTTGCCCTCCCTGCGGGTGATGATTTTACCCGGACATTAAATGAACAATATCCATCCATAGTGACATCATCCCTGCTCCAGATTTCCTGGGCACAGATAATGTAAAACGTCTTCACGTATTGTACCCAAGCCTCATCGGATAGTTTTGAGGAGATTCCGGCAATGTTCCATGAAATGAGCCTTAGTGGGCAGGTATTGGGATTCCAAAGCATTGAGACTTTCCCAGCAGTATTACTAGTGACTTGCTCTGCTGGGATAATATCTAAATCCAACCCTACATTTCCTGCACTATGATTATGCCGGTGCAGTAGTGGGTATAGGCTGTTCTCATGTTCTGATATAGAAGGAGAGGCAAATATACTATCTACTTTATTAGGGGCAATCTCTGTGGAATTGTTTAAAATAACCTTTTTTTGGTTTTTCTCAAATTTGATGTTAGTCAATCTATGTCTGCAAGACCGCTTAAAGCCTCAAATCGATTTGGGTGGAACAAAGGAGGAGGCTGGGGTGCGGGTTTGCCAGTCCCATCTATTTTCTTCCACTGTATGCCATTGAGGTCTAGGTGGTTGATTAAAAAAAACCCCAAGGGTAAATTGGAAATCCCCCTCTCATTTTCAAAGTATTCGTCCATCCTATCTAATATTGTCCTAACAAAGCCTGAGTATTTAAAAGTTAATGCAATACAATCTCCGGAGAATGTCTTGTTAGATTTCCCCACCCACCCATCCTGCTCGCCATCTTAAATTCAGAAAATAGAAGTTTATTATTAATACGTGTTCTTACACTCAAAAAGTGTAGAGATTTGTTCCTCAGTGTTGACCAGTGCTCCATGTCACCGAGCAGCAATGAAGGAACATTAGCCAACACTACAATATATGGGGTTGCTTCTGGAGGTAGGTGCCTGGTTGGAATATGGGCCACTAGGTGGTCTTTGATCAAAAGACCGACCTTCTATAATGCCTGCGTTTTTGGGTCTTTCATCATGATTGTTATTTGCCTTATCAACACTTCTTGGGGCATATGGGGTCTGGGCATTCATGTGAGACAATCCTTCTGTCATGTGTATTCAGTGCCATTTGAAGATCTTACAGATGGTTCAGGGTGCTCCACATCCCCCCTCGCAGCAGCACCTTCAACCCTGTTTTGCCCATGATCTACAGAGGTTAAGGGAGCACTAGGTGCTGGTCTTTCTAAATGCGCTAACCTGGCCTCAATTTCAGTTAGCTTTGGCAGAATCGGGTCTAAATGAGCTGAGATCACAGGTTCCAGTCTTTTTAAAAGAGCTTCCCTCTCCTGAGTAGGTAATGCTACCAATGATACCCCATCATCAGGAGCTGGTGCTTGAATAACCCCCTGATAATGCTCTTTGTCTCTACGACCCAGAGGTTTAGGCAGAAGATAACTTTGTATATGTCGCTTATTTGGCGCCTGCCCCTTCCTTTTTGTTTATGGTGGTGCAAAACTACTCCCATGGTTAATCTTTGCTTTTTGATCCCGTGTGATAACGTTTGGCCTAACTGAAGTGTCGGGTTTTTCAGTTATATCAGAAGCGTTGATGATTTCAAGGCCTGGGGAATGTAACACACTGATTTGTGATGAACTAACTTCCAAACCCGTTTGTGAAGCTGGGATGATATGAGCAGTTCGAAAAGGGTTTTGTGGCTCCAGGGACAATCTGCCCTCAGTGAGTTCAATTTAGTGAATGAGGGCCGATTCAGGTCTCAATAAAAAGCCATCCAATGTCCCCACTACCCCTTGCCCATTTCCAGATTTTACCCTGTTCATTTTATCCCTCCTCCTCAATACAAAGTCAGTACCAACAATGATAATATCACAATACCTTCTAGAATCGACACTGATTAAAACCAGAGAGATGAGAAAACGTTAATAACGTGGCCCGGCCTCCATCGGCCTCTGACGGGCACGCCCGCGCGCATCCCGTACGGTAGGAGCCCTTGTCCCCTCTTAAGTGCCTACTTGCACGAGTGACAGCATACGTGGCATGCGCTACTGGTGCTGCTGGGGTATTCCCAGATTGCATGTAGCAAAATCCGGTAGGTGTCAGGTAGTTCTGCAGTCTATCGGGCTGCCGCGCTGCAGGAGCCCTTGACCCCTCCTAAGACTCTCTGGGCACAAGTGACAGCGTGCGCGCTGCTAGTGCTGCTGGAGGATGTAGTCCCATGGTCCCAGTACTCCTGGCGTGAGTGGCAGCGTGCTCACCGCTAGTGCTGATGGGGGATGTAGTCCCAAGGTCCCGGTCCTCCAGATTACCTGGGAAGCAGCTTGCGGCAATGGTGGCAGAGTCTATGTGACCTCGCGAGCTTTGGCAGATTGCAAGTAACAAAATCTGGTAGGTGGCAGGCAGTTGGCAGTCTATAGGGCTTCCGCGCTGCTGGAGCCATTGCCCCCTCTTAAGCGCCTCCTGGCACGAGTGACTGAGTGCGCAGCACGGGTGCTGCTGGGGGATGTAGTACCGGTCCTCCAGAATGCCCGCGAATCAGTTTGCAGCAATGGTGGCAGAGTCTACGTGACTGCGCGAGCTTTAGCAGACTGGAAGTAGCAAATCCAGTAAGTGGTAGACAGTTGTGCAGTCTATCGGGCTCTCCATTCATCTGAGCAACTAACCAGCATGGCATAATACATTCTTATTCAATATGTACTGTAGTATGTTCTGGATGCCACAGAACTCCCTTTGGACTGTTCATTTATTTTTTTGCCTACTTATCAGTTTTGAAAGATGTCCAGCCCCTCTAAATTCTCTCCTCCAAAATTAGACATTTTCCCCTTCTCAGCTGGTGAGCTGAATATTATCACCTTGTGACAGGTTCTTTATTGCTTCTCATTGCTGAATAGGGTGCAATGACGGATATCTATTACTTTGCAATTTGTAGCTTGGTTTTCACTGAGTGGAAAGTGTCACTCCAAGTGTTACACATACACACTGAAATCATGTAAATGCCACACATAAGTTGGACTCCCCGTTTTATGGAATTTTTTTTTAACATTTCGGTCTGTACTTACTTATATTTATCTTTTGGCCATTTTATCTGTATTTATCCACAATTATTTTGTGCTTTGCATATAAATGAGGTTTTCAAACTATACATTTCCATATTTATTTCACTGATAGCAGCGCACTCATGCTTTGCTGTCTGTCGAGTTTTAGCTATTTAAGCTGGCAATTATTACATAACGATAAATCCACTGTAATACCAGCATTATACCAAGAATGTATGTTGACATATGCCATTGTTTAAAGAAATCAAAATAAACAACAGTGGTCCTTGACAAAAGGAGATAGCAGTGGCATAATTATAGGCTACAATCTGCACTATAACGAACTTGAAGTCCAGCCGGACTTCGAATTTTATTTGATACTAAAATAAGTAAAGATAGCCAAACAACAGTAAAGCAGTGGGACACAGTCCTGTATCCACAAGGCTAGACAAACAATTCACAGTACAAATAACTAAAAGTTTTCAGGCAATTGAAAGGTGAAGGAGCAAAAAATTAGAATCAGTTTGCTTCACATATGTAGAAAAAACATATTTTGGCACAAAGTTGTGAACTGGTGTTTAGACTACATAAATTGTCGACGGCGTTTCGATCCAGTTACAATTATGGATCATCTTCAGGACATTTATTGCTTTGCCTGAATTAAAAGCTAGTATTTACAGGGAGAAACAAGGGGACACATAAAATGATGATTAGCAAACTGCGTTACTCACAGAACCAAAAGCAGTCAGGTGACCATAACATGCTTAAGGTGTTCCTGACATTCGTGTAAGGAAGTGTCAGGCAATCAGTGCCAGACTAACACGGAGCAAGTGCCAAGCCTATCCGTGCATGACTAACAAGCTGCGTTTACTCACAAAACCAAAAAGCAGTCAGGTGACCATGCCATGCTAATGCCATTCGTCTAGAGAAGTGTCAGGCAATCAGTGCCAACCGAACACGGCGCAAGTGCAAAAACTTATTAGTGCATAGGGTCGCATGGAACAGAGGTGTCAGTCATATTCAGATTACACACGTGTCTAGCGTGATCGAGTTATAATATTAAAAATTAAAAACCGGAACATTATAGTGTGTACCTCCGGGGAGGTATAGTTGGGCAACCGGGGCGAGTGAGGAATCAGGAAGGGTTAGGTTGCCGGAACCTGGAGCCTATGAAGGTTGAGGCTGGAATTAATTCAAGGCCAAGTGACATGGACAAGGTAAGGTAGGGGTCTGAGTGATGGGGCTTACCTCGTGGTGAATTGTAGATATCCTGGATGAGACGAATCGTGAATGGGATGTTAGGACAGAAGCGCAACATAGAAAGTTAAGGGCGAAATTAATACGCACCCCGTCTCGAGGACAAAAGGACATCGGGGTCTAGGGGATGGGGCTTACCTCGGGGTGAGTTGAAGTTCCCCTTGGTGCGAGATTCGTAGTAGGGATATTGATTTCAGGGCCACAGCTATGGAGGTGCGTGAAGAATAAGAAACCAAGGACCCGGTTACCGATGGTTGCAAGGGTCTCTGAGGGAAGCCATTTGGACGGTTCGGCACCTGCAGTGAAGGAGATAAGAAGTAAGGGAGCCGCTACCATGCAGGACGATACAGGGATCAGGACTTCTCAGCCAGTTAAAATTACGGGTGCTGCTTACCAGATAAGGCGCAATTCTGTGGGGCGGCTTCACGTGGGGAGGTCCTATAGTAAGGTACCTGCGGAGGAAGAATTCCAAATAAACAACTGCAATACCAGATAACCAACTACAGCGTGTTGTGAGTTGCGCCGCAAGAGGGCATGGCTTACCTGAAGTTCACGGTGGAACTTCCACGTACGTCTTCGGAACACAATCGCACCGGAGAACGCAAGGGATTGGCCGTGATGACGGAAGAAAGCATATCGGCCATTTTGGAAGGGGAATGTGGCCCACACTGGCGGCCATATTTAGGGGGGCAGCGGTCGTTGGAGGGGGCGGACATCGTGGAATGGTGATTCCGGTGCACTGAAAGGGATGAATTACAGTTTATTCACAAAGGTGGTGATGATATGAGTGCTCCAGAGCATGCAAGTGACATACAATCACATAGTCATTATAAACAGTTATGTTAATCGATTCAGACTAGGCAGGCATTAATTAATCAAGGGCTGGAAATACATTTTCAAAGAAGCGAGGTCCAATCCTCATTGCGATTGAGTCCGCTCCTTATGCTGTCCATAAGTAGAATCATTTTTAGTTCCTCTCTGTTCATTAGGAGTTCAATATCACCTCCATGTGGCGGTAGCTTCACAGATTTAAGGACAGTCCATCTTAAATCATTGTCTGTATGTCCTTTTTCTGTGAAGTGATCATCCAATGGGGCGTTGGGAGTCTTGCAGCGAATTAGACTGCGGTGCTGACAAATCCTTGTCTTGATTTTTTGCCTAGTTTGTCCAACATATAACAATTTACAAGGGCATTCGATCAGGTAAATTACATCACTGCTATTACAGTTGATGAAACTCTTACAATGGACAGTAACCTTATTGAATACAAACAGCTTGCCTTCAATAGTAAAGTCACAAACGTTACATGATCCACATTTGGCATTTCCCACTAATGGTGTTTGGGTCCACAAGGAGTCTATTGTGCCCGGTCGTCGGAGGGGGCGGACATCGTGGAATGGTGATTCCGGTGCACTGAAAGGGGTGAATTAGAGTTTATTCACGAAGGTGGTGATGATGTGAGTGCTCCAGAGCATGCAAGTGACATACAATCACATAGTCATTATAAACAGTTATGTTAATCGATTCAGACTAGGCAGTCATTTTGACCGTCCCCTGTCTGCCTTCAGGAAAAGTGCCAGTCTTAAGGACCATTTGGTCAGAGCTGCTTTACCCAATCCCCCAACTCTGGGCACAATAGACTCCTTGTGGACCCAAACACCATTAGTGGGACATGCCAAATGTGGATCATGTAACATTTGTGATTTTCTATTGAAGGCAAGCTGTTTGTATTCAATAAAGTTACTGTCCATTGTAAGAGTTTCACCAACTGTAATAGCAGTGATGTAATTTACCTGATCGAATGCCCTTGTAAATTTTTATATGTTGGACAAACTAGGCAAAAAATCAAGACAAGGATTTGTCAGCACCGCAGTCGAATTCGCTGCAAGACTCCCAACGCCCCATTGGTGGATCACTTCACCGAAAAAGGACACACAGACAATGATTTAAGATGGACTGTCCTTAAATCTGTGAAGCTACCGCCACGTGGAGGTGATATTGAACTAATAATCGATTAACATAACTCTTTATAATGACTATGTGATTGTATGTCACTTGCATGCTCTGGAGCACTCACATCATCACCACCTTCATGAATAAACTGTAATTCACCCCTTTCAGTGCACCGGAATCACCATTCCACGATGTCCGCCCCTCCGACGACCGCAGCCCCCCTAAATATGGCCGCCAGTGTGGGCCACATTCCCCTTCCAAAATGGCCGATATGCTTACTTCCGTCAGCACGGCCAATCCCTTGCGTTCTCCGGTGCGATTGTGTTCCGAAGACATACGTGGAAGTTCCACCGTGAACTTCAGGTAAGCCATGCCCTCTTGGGGCGCAACCCGCAACACGCTGTAGTTGGTTATCTGGTATTGCAGTTGTTTATTTGGAAGTCTTCCTCCGCAGGTACCTTACTATAGGTCCTCGCCATGTGAAGCCGCCCCACAGAATTGCGCCTTATCTGGTAAGCAGCACCCATAATTTTAACAGGCTGAGAAGTCCTGATCCCTGTATCGTCCTGCATGGTAGCGGCTCCCTTACTTCTTATCCCCTCCCCTGCAAGTGCCGAACCGTCCAAACGGCTTCCCTCAGAGACCCTTGCAACCATCAGAAAGGGGGTCCTTGGTTTCTTATTCTTCACGCACCTCCATAGCTGCGGCCCTGAAATCAATATCCCTACTACGAATCTCGCACCAAGGGGAACTTCAACTCACCCCGAGGTAAGCCCCATCCCCTAGACCCCGATGTCCTTTTGTCCTCGAGACGGGGTGCGTATTAATTTCGCCCTTAACCTTCTAGGTTGCGCTTCTGTCCTAGCATCCCATCCACGATTCGTCTCATCTAGGATATCTACAATTCACCACGAGGTAAGCCCCATCACTCAGACCCCTACCTTACCTTGTCCATGTCACTTGGCCTTGAATTAATTCCAGCCTCAACCTTCATAGGCTCCAGGTTCCGGCAACCTTACGCTTTCCGATTCCTCACTCGCCCCGGTTGCCCAACTATACCGCCCCAGAGGTACACACTATAATGTTCCGGTTTTTAATTTTTAATATTATAACTCGATCACGCTAGACAATCTGAATATGACTGACACCTCTGTTCAATGCGCCCCTATGCACAAATAAGTTTTTGCACTTGCGCCGTGTTCGGTTGGCACTGATTGCCTGACACTTCTCTACACGAATGGCAGATACCACCATTAGCATGGCATGGTCACCTGACTGCTTTTTGCTTTTGTGAGTAAACGCAGCTTGTTAGTCATGCACGGATAAGCTTGGCACTTGCGCCGTGTTCGTCTGGCACTGATTGCCTGACACTTCCTTACATGAATGGCAGGAACACCTTAAGCATGGTATGGTCACCTGACTGCTTTTGGTTCTGTGAGTAACGCAGCTTGATAATCATCATTTTATGTGTCCCCTTGTTTCTCCTTGTAAATACAGGCTTTTAATTCAGGCAAAGCATTGAATGTCCTGATGATGATCCATAATTGTAACTGGATCGAAACGCCGTCGACAATTTATGTAGTCTAAACACCAGTTCACAACTTTGTGCCAAATTATGTTTTTTCTACATATGTGAAGCAAACTGATTCTAATTTTTTGCTCCTTCACCTATCAATTGCCTGAAAACTCTTAGTTATTTGTACTGTGAATTGTTTGTCTAGCCTTGTGGGTACAGGACTGTGTCCCACACCTTTACTGTTGTTTGGCTATCTTTACTTATTTTAGTATCAAATAAAATTCGAAGTCCGGCTGGACTTCAAGTTCGTTATAGTGCAGATTGTAGCCTATAATTATTCCACTGTTTATCTCCTTTTGTCAAGGACCACAGTTGTTTATTTTGATTGATACCCCAGGTCCTTGCTTACCTAGTGGGATCCCTTGTTGGTTGGAAATAGTATGTTGCGCAATCGCTGGATTGCAAGGGATAATTTCTGTTGTAATCTTATTTATCTTAGTACATCCTCTTAGACAGCTGCTCAGCAAGGATGAATGAGTTGTGTGTGTAGAATGTTAGAATGCCTGATGTCAGTGTGTTTGGAATGCGTGTGAGTGCTTGCTTGTGTGGGAGAATGACAGTTGGAGAGAGTGGGCTGAGCAGCGGTCATGCAGCTCCTGGTGGGATTCCCTTTACCAACTAAGCTATACTATTGAGCCCTACTATGGACTTTCCTGGACCTAACTTGGACATCAAATAAACCTCTACATGATAAGACCTCTTGGCGACACCTTGTCATTTTATCCAGTTTACTTATAACATTTTGGCGACGCTTGGAAAGGAACCCTGTGTATTTGGAACAGAAGTCTAATGAAGGTGAGAGAACATTTATCATTTAAAGGAACTTATTTACAAATTAACTAAAGAAAGACTGCCAATGTAACTAAACAAGAAGACAAGAAATGAATGCCCTTGAGGATCCCACCAGTGTACTTTAACACACGGACAGCCTACTAAGGGCAATTCAACCTTCTTGTAATTGTGGAATTTGAAATTTTTAAACAACATTGCAGTCACATTTGTGAGTTGCTGCCTACGTTTTTGGTTGAGCGCTACGATTTTCGGCAGCTTCTAACCTGTTTTCTCAGATTTAAAAAAAAAGACTAGCTATTTGATTAATGCCTTACTACGAAGCATTTTATGAGATAACATCTGAGGCACTCGTAAATTTGATTCATAAGGGCATGAACTCAGTCTGCGTAGAACTTCACTTCGACATTTTCCTGCAGTGTGTTTTTAAAAGTGACATTTTACTGACATTTGCCAGCTGAGTATTTTCTCAATGTGAAGAGTTTCACAAGTCTGCAAGAAACATGTGTGACTTGGTAATATTTGAGAGCGTTACCTCGTGTTTTCAACATGTGCCCTGCTGTCTTCTCTGGCATTTTGGCAGTTGGTTGTCAGGAGCAGTCTTCGCTGGCATTGTGGCAGTTGGTTGACAGGAGCAGAGCGATCCTTCCTAGCCTCTGTCTCTTGCCTTCTGGTGACGTCGTGGAATGCTCGAGGAGAGTCTGTGAAGAGTGTCTCTGGCGTGTGAGCATACGTCAGACGCTCTGGGGATTTCTACTGTGAGCGTACGTCAGACACTCTGTACTCCTGGAATCTCTATAGTGTGCGCACGTCAGACGCTCTGTCTGCTCTGGGAGCTCTATTCTCCCCATGGAATTCGGAAGATTCTAGTTGCAGTGAACTGTGTGTAACGTCACATTTATGTGACACCTTCGGGGATCTTTTCTTCTGGATACTAATTTCCAGAGCTTTATTTCCACATTACCTGTGCGATGTCCAGCGGTAACATCGTTCTTCTTCACCTAGTGTCTGGACTTCAGCAAGTGACTGTTGGACTTCTACAAGTGACTGTTGGTGATGTTACACATGGATACTGGAAGAAGGTTTTGTTGACCAGCGTTGGATGAGTTCTGCATTCCTCGGGTGAGAGAGTTCGCTCACCGGCGTACTTTTAACTTGCTATGTTTTCTTTGCAGGAATATTTGTTTTTGCCATGTATCAGCAATTTAGCTATGTTTTATTTTCATTCTGGGTTGTTTATGTATTTTTTTTATAACGTTCACTGCCTATTTTTGCATGTGTGTGTGGTGCTTAGGTGATGTGTCGTATTTTAGTTTAATTTGGGCATGATTATCTTGTGGGTAGTGGTGTGTAGGAGCAGGTCTCCTTACTTTGGTCTATTCTCAGTGTTGGGTGATGCGCACACTCTTTCACTGGTCCCTCCTTATATGTGCCTGATCTTATGTATTTCAGTGTGAGTTTTATTCTTCTTGGCAGTTGTGTTGTTGTTACAGTGACTTTATTTGCATTGCACTTTAATTAGTGCAACTTAAAGTGGTATTCAACCCATGTTTTAAAATACAGTGGTGTGTCTTTTGCTCTTTTGGCTGTACTTGGAATACAGCGGTGTGGGTTTTATTCCTTTTTACTGTGTTTTGGAATTTGCTTGTTTCTGACGTCCTTTAGTTTGAGTACCTTGGGTATGGTATTCAGAGGACAGTGTACTCCATTTTGTGGCGCAGCTTACGCCTGAGCGAGGTTTGACACTCTTTATTTTGGTTGTGAAAGAGTACTTCAAGGAGTTTGTGTTTTTTAGGAATGGTTTGCATACATTCTTCAGGTTTACACCCGTGCTGTCGTGGTGTGTGTTGTATTTTAAGCTTGTTGAACAATGACTGTAGTGTGGAGTTTATACTTCATGAATTTCATGTGTATCCTCTACTTTCTTTGTTCTGCACTTTGCTTGAGCGCCTGTTTAAGGTGCGTTGTGAGGGGTGTTTACCTCCCAGTTAGCCTGTTTAAGGTGCGTTGTGAGGGGTGTTTACCTCCTGGTTAGCAGTGCACTTTTGTGTACTGCCTCATTGATGTTTGTTTGGTACCTCAGTTGCATTTTGGATTTCGATATCATCCATGGATATTGGAGGTGTTTGTGACATTGATGGTGCTGTGGGATATTTAATATCATTGTTTATGCACTTTTGTCTTTGTCCCTTTCATGGATTCATAATTATCTTAACAATTTATGTTGTTGGTGGAGGTGTGGAACATTGATTAGGAACATTGATTATCCACACTATGCCTCCTTTGTGCGATGTGCGGAAACATAGTTGGGCTGGTGCTTTTAGTACCTACCTTATTAATCTATCTTCAACTATGCTTTTAATCTTGTTTCTTTTTCTTTTCTTTATTTTCTTGCTTGTACTAGTTGCTTGAAAGTTTATTTATGCACATGTCCATTTGTTTTTCCCTAAGAGAGGAGAAGTGATGTGCTATCTTGCATGCGGTGCTTTCTCATGCAGTGCTTTCTGGCACTCTGTACTCTAAGGCTGTGCTAATTCTTTTTAAGCTTTTGCAGCTTCTAAATTCTCATCCATCTTGCCTTCTGTACTTTAAGCTTTGCAAATTCTCCCTTAGCTTTTGCTGCATTTGAATTTTCATCTATATCTTTAGATGTATAATGCACTATGTATCTTGTTCATCGATTATCTTGGTTTTGGTGCATTATTGCTTTCATTATTGTTTGTTGTCTCTAAGGGAAGAGGATGTGTTGTAATCTAATTTATCTGAGTGCATCCTCTTAGACAGCTGCTCAGCAAGGATGAATGAGTTGTGTGTGTAGAATGTTAGAATGCCTGATGTCAGTGTGTTTGGAATACGTGAGAGTGCTTGCTTGTGTGGGAGAATGACAGTTGGAGAGAGTGGGCTGAGCAGCGGTCATGCAGCTCCTGGTGGGATTCCCTTTACCAACTAAGCTATACTATTGAGCCCTACTACGGACTTTCCTGGACCTAACTTGGACATCAAATAAACCTCTACATGATAAGACCTCTTGGCTACACCTTGTCATTTTATCCAGTTTACTTATAACAATTTCCTATCTACTTCTTCTTGAAGTGGGCCCTTACTGTATCCCCTTGCTGTTGCGTTGTGTTGTCACGTATCCCCCTCTTCTCAACAGCATATAGCATGTCGGTTCCTCCCCCAGTGTACTCACTAGAATACATTCAGAAAATTTGCGAAGGCCCCTCCTTATTTTCGGACACCACCGATAGTACCCCCTCCACTGTACCATCAGCATTGCCCGACCAATTAGAAAAACTAAAGAAAAAAATATGTACGCTTACAATTAATGACTCTTATGTTAAGGCAATACCTAAAAGCAGAAATCATTCCAATTGGGCTCATAGTAAGGAACATTCCCAGGATCTTCACCGATAACCTGAAATACATTACCAGCTTTAGCCATATTGGCACAACTTGCTCAAGACATTGGCTTGTTTTAGGTATTAAGATAGCCACGGAAACACTTGCTACTTTATTAGCGGAAATTGAAGAGATTGAGAAGAAAATCAAAGACGATAGTCTAGTTCCCGATACCAAAAAACTCTTGGACCAGGTGCAGAAAACAGTGGACGAGTTCTATAGAATTGAGCAAAATAAAAAAACTAATAAAGTTAAAAAAGACATTAAGTCCTTTCATATTGAGACTGCATATCCTTACCTTCAGAAAGATTTTTACTTAAATCGCAGTTACTCCAACCCACGCAACTCTAGACCTTGGGGTCGGTTCAACCAGCGTCAGACCTTGGTCGGGTTTTCCGACTCGTCTGTAGACCAATCTGAAAATTAAGATTCCAGTGGCAATTCTGGTCCTTCAAATAGGAACCCTGCTCCAAATATGAACAATTTTTTAGACAGAGGCCAATCCAATACACCAGCCAGAGGCAGAGCCAAACGAGTTCCCCGCTGGCACAACCCTCCCGGGGAGCGTCAGACCAGACAGAAATTTTACCAGTGGTAGGCACTAACATGAGGGATACTCAGAGTATCCCCATTTTTAACCTATCCACACACAGTCTATCACGTACTGAATCTTCACTTCTCAGTAAGGGCCTTTCCTTTGTGCCTACAATACGCACTGACTTTTTAGAGCTCCAAACAGAACTTCTACGGTTTTTCCGGAAGGTTCGCCTTGATGCCTTCTTTCAATTGAATCCTAAACCAGTGGCTGCTCCCAACACCCCATTTAGACCACCGTCTTCTTTTTCCCCCACAGCAGGGATGGTACCATCTGAGGTCATTACCTTTGAAAAGATGGTCACAAAGGATCTAAACACCTTGAAAGAAACTAAAAGATTCATTCCTTATAACCTGCCATTAGCAGAAAAGAAGGCTATTCAATCATTAAAAAATTTGGACACACTTATCATCAAGAGTGCAGACAAAGGTGGCGGTGTTGTCCTGCAGAATAGAGATGCATACACTGCAGAAATTCTGAGACAACTGTCCAAAACCGACCATTATATGAGGCTCCCCAGTAACCCCACTAAGGAACTACAGACTATGATTTCGAAAGTCACCACAGAGGCCCTGGGATTAGGAATCATCATTCAGAAAAGAGTTCCAGTTCCTTAACACTAAATCACCTAGAATGCCTGTAATTTACACCCTCCCCAAGGTACACAAGAGCATCTCTAATCCCCCAGGTCGCCAGATTGTGCTGGGTTGCGGTTCTATTCTTGAACCTTTGGGTAAGTACGTTAATTTATTTATCAAGGATTTCGTACAGGATACCCAATGCTATGTTAGGGACAGCATGGCCATGGTGAACCTAATTGAAGACACCCCTTTCACCGTGGGCGACTAGTTACTGTGTACAATGGACGTTGAGTCCTTGTATACAAACATCCCCCAAACTGCTGCACTGTTGGTCATACGTGACATCGTTGAAACTAGACCCAGACCCCATCGTGTTCCCACGGTCTTCATCATCCAACTGTTGGAAATTTGTTTGACTAAAAATTTCTTTTTCTTTGATCAGCAGTACTTTCAACAAGTGAAAGGTACTTCCATGGGGGCAATTTTTGCCCCCAATCTGGCAATTCTATTCATGGACACAATTGAGACCAACTCCATTTTAACACCCTCCAACCCATTTTCGTCTGGCTTTTCAATCTGGAGACGATATATAGATGATATTTTCTTAATTTAGAACAATGATGCTGATAGTTTTAATCAATTTATTCATTGGCTAAATAACAATTGCTATGGACTTACATTCACTAGCACAGTTGACACCCAATCCATCCCCTTCCTAAACCTAAACATATATCATCTTGATGGCTCTCTACACACAAGATTGTATCGGAAACCTACAGAAAGAAACACGTTGTTATCATATAACAGCAATCACCCAAGGGCCCTTAGGGATTCCTTGCCCTACTCCCAATTTCTCCGTATTAGACGAAATTGTTTTGCCAAGGAAGATTACTTTAGAGAGGCTGCAGTCCTATCAGAAAAGCTCAAAAATAGGGGCTATCCTAATAGGTTGGTTAGAACAGCTGTCAAATGGGCTTGGTACTGCCCGCGGGAGGTCCTCCTCTGCCCTAAATAAAAAGAATCTAACTCCAGATTAGCTTGTGTAACCACGTTCTCTCCTGCTTCGAATGCGATGAAAAAAAGCATAGTCAAACATTGGCCAACCCTAAACGTAGGTGCCTTGCATTTTGACCGTCCCCTGTTTGCCTTCAGGAAAAGTGCCAATCTTAAGGACCATTTGGTCAGAGCTGCTTTACCCAATCCCCCAACTTTGGGCACAATAGACTCCTTGTGGACCCACACACTTCTGACATTACACGCACTCTCCCCCTCCTGAGGCGGAAGCCGGGAGGTCCTCCTTCTATCCCTTATTTTAATTGCTGCATTTTAATTGCATTGTACTTTGTTGGAACTTCGTTTGAGCGCCTGATTAAAAGGTGTGTTCAGACCCTCTGATATCCCCTGCGCTTAGTAGCGCTTTGGAATCACTCTTTTTCACCCCCTCCCTGCAGCTCCGGTCCTGCTCTCGGCTGAGTGTTGACGCCGAGGGCAGGGAGCCGGTTTTGGCGGCCATCTTGGGTCGGGTTGGGCTGGTGACGCGGCGGACAGCGCTACAAAAGGCGCCTGAGGCGAGGGGCTGGTAACTTCTGACATTACACGCACTCTCCCCCTCCTGAGGCGGAAGCCGGGAGGTCCTCCTTCTATCCCTTATTTTAATTGCTGCATTTTAACTGCATTGTGCTTTGTTGGAACTTCGTTTGAGCGCCTGATTAAAAGGTGTGTTCAGACCCTCTGATATCCCCTGCGCTTAGTAGCGCTTTGGAATCACTCTTTTTCACCCCCTCCCTGCAGCTCCGGTCCTGCTCTCGGCTGAGTGTTGACGCCGAGGGCAGGGAGCCGGTTTTGGGGGCCATCTTGGGTCAGGTTGGGCTGGTGACGCGGCGGACAGCGCTACAAAAGGCGCCTGAGGCGAGGGGCTGGTAACTTCTGACATTACACGCACTCTCCCCCTCCTGAGGCAGAAGCCGGGAGGTCCTCCTTCTATCCCTTATTTTAATTGCTGCATTTTAATTGCATTGTACTTTGTTGGAACTTCGTTTGAGCGCCTGATTAAAAGGTATGTTCAGACCCTCTGATATCTCCGGCGCTTAGTAGCGCTTTGGAATCACTCTTTTTCACCCCCTCCCTGCAGCTCCGGTCCTGCTCTCGGCTGAGTGTTGACACCGAGGGCAGGGAGCCGGTTTTGGCGGCCATCTTGGGCCGGGTTGGGCTGGTGACGCGGCGGACAGCGCTATAAAAACAGTTAGTGATGGCTCCGCGCAGCGGATGCGATCAGCGGACGCGCCGGACCTGCGCCGGAGTCGTGCCAGAGTCCTGCCCGTCTGCGCCCGTCCGCGCACGACCGGGCTCAGGGCTTAGGGACTCTGGCACACGCACCTGCTACACCTCAGCGGATCTCCTAGCACTGAAATCTGTCAAGTTTACCCTATCTCCTATTATATGTGCCACTCTCAAGGAAAATCACATCTTGCACATTCCTAGCTTTAAGAACTTAAGCCGCCCAACCCCCTTAAAGCTAGCTACCCTCAACACTAGGTCATTGCACAAACACCACTTCGAAATCTTCACCCTTCTACAGGACGAGACTATCGATATCCTGACACTCACCGAAACTTGGCTGATTGATGCCTCTTCCCCAGATATCATCGCCGCCCTTCCCAGTGGGTATGATATGATCTGGCATAATCGACCAGAGGGGGCCCGAGGTGGGGGTGTAGCAACGATCTTCAAAAGGCAATTTATGGCAACCAAAATCTTATCAGAGACCATAAATACCGTTGACTTACTAGGGATAAAAATTACCATGAACAACTCCTGTCTTACTATCTTAACAGTATATTGCCCACCCCAAAGTACCCCCATGTTCAATGATCTCTTTTTTCCCATTATATCAGACCTATGCACACGTTATAAAAACATCCTGGTAACTGGTGACTTTAATGTCCACTGGGATAAAAGTGATCAAGATCTGTGAGTCCAGAAATTACAGACCACCATGACCGCTCTTGGATTGACACAACTTGTGGAAGCTCCAACCCACATAAAAGGCCATATCTTAGACCTTATTTGGTCCTCGACACCAAAAGCGGTCATCACAAGTATTTCACCCTGTATTTGGTCGGATCACCATCTTATCTCGTATGACTTACCGCAAAATATCTACCAGGCCAAACTACCGTTAAAAACAAAAAAAGTGCGCCAATGGAAAAAAGTGAATTCTGAGACCCTAGCCAAAGTCCTGCCCAAATACAAACAGAATTTTACAATCCCTTCTGATAGTATTGACCTAGACTCAAAGTATGATATGATAATAACCACCCTTAGGCAATCAATCGATGAGCTAGCCCCTGAAAAGACACAAAAAGTAAAAGGTGCAGAGAAAGGAGCCCCCTGGTTTACCGAAGGTCTACGTGAACAAAAAAGAAAGCTTCGCTACCTCGAAAGATGCTGGAGGAAATCCTAAAAGGATACCGACAGGGAATCATATAGAACATCGTTTCAATTATACAAAAAGCTTATTGTATCAGCCAAGAAGGATTATTACGAGACACGCATTAACAACGCTACTAACATTCAGAGAGAGACCTTCCAAATCCTGAAAGAGCTGAGTAAGAAGGAGGAAAAGGCAGATATCTTGCTTGACTGCGATACCTTTCAAGGATATTTCCTTGAAAAAGTAGCGACCATCTTGTCTGATATCAAGAAGGATAACCCAGTCTCTTACATCGAACAACTGCCTCTCTCAAACTCCTCAATCCCTATCTTCACCAGCTTCCCCGAAATCGATTCCACCATTCTGAGACAACTTGTAGTATCCACCAAATCAGGTTCCCCCGCTGATCCCTGCCCGCCCGACATCCTTCGGCTAGCAATACCGATTCTAGAAGACCAGATTTTAGATCTTTTAAACACCTCACTAGCCACTGGATCATTACCATCTACCTTCAAAGAGGCACGCGTCAGACCCCTGATAAAAAAGCCTGGAGCTGATCCAACTAGCCTGAAGAACTACAGGCCAATCTCCCAGCTGCCATTTCTGTCAAAGGTACTAGAACAGCACGTACTAAAATCCCTGTCATCCCTCCTGGAATCTCACCACCTTCTCCAGGAGCGGCAAGCTGGTTTTCGTGCCCACCATAGCACAGAACTAGTAATGCTGTCGGTACTGGATGAGCTAAGATGCACGGCTGACAGTAAAAAGCCAAGCGCCCTGATATTATTAGATCTTTCAGCGGCGTTTGATACTGTCAGCCATGCACTGCTCCTGGACAGACTGGCTAGGTTTGGGATAGGAGAGCAAGCCCTCAAATGGTTAACAGCTTTCTTGACAGGAAGGACGCAGAAGATCCAGTTGGCAGACCAGGTCTCAGACGTGGGCATGTTAGCCTGTGGAGTCCCGCACGGATCAGCGCTCTCTCCGCTCTTATTTAATCTTTACCTACAACCATTGATAGAGTCCCTGGCAAACATGAATTGTAAAGTTTTTAACTATGCCGACGATACTCAGCTGTTGCTGAGTATCGACAATACACCATCGGCTCAGTCCATGGCCCAAAACATACTACGATTTACAGTGAACTGGATGTCGTCCAATTTGCTGAAAATCAATCCAGATAAAACGGAAGTCCTCGTAGTCTCAACCTCTACTTCCCCCTGGAATGATTTGTTTTGGCCACAAGAACTAGGACCCACCCCAAAACTGTGCCCTAGTGTCAAGAGTCTTGGGATGAAAATCGATCAGGAACTCACGATGGCCAACCAAGTATCCGCTGTAGTTGGTTCCTGCACCAACCTGATCAGGCAACTACGTAAACTCGCCCCCCTGCTCTCGAGGAATATGCTGCGAACCATTGTTTCAGCCACAATAGTGTCTAGAATAGACTATGGCAATGCGTTGTACCTCGGCCTTCCAAAAAACTCCATCAACCGTCTTCAGGTTATCCTGAATGACGCAGCACGTCTGATTTTTGGAATGCCGAGGAGGACTCATGCCTCCCCTCTGCTCTATAGGCTACATTGGCTGCCTATAGTGCAAAGAGTCGAATTTAAGAGTATGTGTATCTGCCACAAAGCAATCCACGGACAGGCGCCAGCCTACATAAAAGAAAGGCTCGAAATATACGAACCTAAGCGCGCCCTGCGATCGTCCGGATCTTTTCTGCTATCCTGTCCACGTTTCAAGCTAACAACAAAAGGAGGCAGATCTTTTTCAGTTCAGGCTCCTACCATCTGGAATAAGCTACCGGAGGCGCTTCGCAGAGAACCCAATCTTCTCCACTTTAGGAAGTCCTTGAAAACCTTACTCTTTAAAGACGCATTCCCATCTCAATAGTCGGTTACTAGATCAGACACCTCTATATCCTTATTTCATCTTTGTTGCTGTACTTGGTCAGTAGCGCTTTGAGACCTGTCGGTGAGTTGGCGCGATACAAAACCCAGTTACAAATTACAAATTACACCATTAGTGGGACATGCCAAATGTGGATCATGTAACGTTTGTGATTTTACTATTGAAGGCAAGCTGTTTGTATTCAATAAAGTTACTGTCCATTGTAAGAGTTTCACCAACTGTAATAGCAGTGATGTAATTTACCTGATCGAATGCCCTTGTAAATTGTTATATGTTGGACAAACTAGGCAAAAAATCAAGACAAGAATTTGTCAGCACCGCAGTCGAATTCGCTGCAAGACTCCCAACGCCCCATTGGTGGATCACTTCACCGAAAAAGGACACACAGACAATGATTTAAGATGGACTGTCCTTAAATCTGTGAAGCTACTGCCACGTGGAGGTGATATTGAACTTCTAATGAACAGAGAGGAACTAAAAATGATTCTACTTATGGACAGCATAAGGAGCGGACTCAATCGCAATGAGGATTGGACCACGCTTCTTTGAAAATGTATTTCCAGCCCTTGATTAATTAATGCCTGCCTAGTCTGAATCGATTAACATAACTGTTTATAATGACTATGTGATTGTATGTCACTTGCATGCTCTGGAGCACTCACATCATCACCACCTTCGTGAATAAACTGTAATTCACCCCTTTCAGTGCACCGGAATCACCATTCCACGATGTCTGCCCCCTCCGACGACCGCTGCCCCCCTAAATATGGCCGCCAGTGCGGGCCACATTCCCCTTCCAAAATGGCCGATATGCTTACTGCCGTCAGCACGGCCAATCCCTTGCGTTCTCCGGTGCGATTGTGTTCCGAAGACGTACGTGGAAGTTCCACCGTGAACTTCAGGTAAGCCATGCCCTCTTGCGGCGTAACTCGCAACACGCTGTAGTTGGTTATCTCGTATTGCAGTTGTTTATTTGGAATTCTTCCTCCGCAGGTACCTTACTATAGGTCCTAACCACGTGAAGCCGCCCCACAGAATTGCGCCTTATCTGGTAAGCAGCACCCGTAATTTTAACAGGCTGAGAAGTCCTGATCCCTGTATCGTCCTGCATGGTAGCGGCTCCCTTACTTCTTATCCCCTCCCCTGCAGGTGCCGAACCGTCCAAACGGCTTCCCTCAGAGACCCTTACAACCATCGGTAAGCGGGTACTTGGTTTCTTATTCTTCACGCACCTCCATAGCTGCGGCCCTGAAATCAATATCCCTACTACGAATCTCGCACCAAGGGGAACTTCAACTCACCCCGAGGTACGCCCATCCCCTAGACCCCGATGTCCTTTTATCCTCGAGACGGGGTGCGTATTAATTTCGCCCTTAACCTTCTAGGTTGCGCTTCTGTCCTAACATCCCATCCACGATTCGTCTCATCCAGGATATCTACAATTCACCACGAGGTAAGCCCCATCACTCAGACCCCTACCTTACCTTGTCCATGCCACTTGGCCTTGAATTAATTCCAGCCTCAACCTTCATACGCTCCAGGTTCCGGCAACCTTACCCTTCCTGATTCCTCACTCTCCCCAGTTGCCCAACTACACCGCCCCGGAGGAACACACTATAATATTCCGGTTTTTAATATTATAACTCGATCTTGCTAGACACGCGTGTAATCTGAATATGACTGACACCTCTGTTCAATGCGCCCCTATGCACTAATAAGTTTTTGCACTTGCGCCGTGTTCGGTTGGCACTGATTGCCTGACACTTCTCTACACGAATGGCAGATACAACCATTAGCATGGCATGGTCACCTGACTGCTTTTTGGTTTTGTGAGTAAACGCAGCTTGTTAGTCATGCACAGATAGGCTTGGCACTTGCAAGTCTGGCACTGATTGCCTGACACTTCCTTACACGAATAGCAGGAACACCTTAAGCATGGTATGGTCACCTGACTGCTTTTGGTTCTGTGAGTAACGCAGCTTGCTAATCATCATTTTATGTGTCCCCTTGTTTCTCCTTGTAAATACAGGCTTTTAATTCAGGCAAAGCATTGAATGTCCTGATGATGATCCATAATTGTAACTGGATCGAAACGCCGTCGACAATTTATGTAGTCTAAACACCAGTTCACAACTTTGTGCCAAAATATGTTTTTTCTACATATGTGAAGCAAACTGATTCTAATTTTTTGCTCCTTCACCTTTCAATTGCCTGAAAACTCTTAGTTATTTGTACTGTGAATTGTTTGTCTAGCCTTGTGGATACAGGACTGTGTCCCACTGCTTTACTGTTGTTTGGCTATCTTTACTTATTTTAGTATCAAATAAAATTCGAAGTCCGGCTGGACTTCAAGTTCGTTATAGTGCAGATTGTAGCCTATAATTATTCCACTGTTTATCTCCTTTTGTCAAGGACCACTGTTGTTTATTTTGATCGATACCCCAGGTCCTTGTTTACCTAGTGGGTACCCTTGTTGGTTGGAAATATTATTGTTTAAAGAAATGTCATCCTGTTTTTTAATTTCCATGCTGTCCAGCTGCTGGCCTATAATTCATGAAAGACAGCACGGAGAGTCACTTAAAAGTAGGGCAATTTTCTGCATTTATCCACTTTTAAAAATAAATGCTGGCAGAAAACACATTGTTTTCTGTCTGTTTTTATCAGTGAAAAATCCTTAAACTGAACACTGGGAGCCTTACACATAAGCATCCTGAAAACTTGGCAGCTATTTGTATTAACTCGAGTTATGCACTATTATCCCATCACTTTGCGACATGGAAGGCCAGCCTAACTGAAGTACACCATACCTACCTTGCATGGGAATCATTTCAACCCATTTTGTGCAGCTGCACTTTACAAGCCTGTAACATAGCTTGAGGGACTGCATCTTTTGCTTTGCTCTTGACCAATTCTCCTCCACACACCACCTTTCCAATTGACTTTCCTCTTAGTTCCCTAGTGGAATTGTTGTTAGGGCAAGGAAGCATGAAGGTTTCTAAGTTTAGGGTTAAAAATGATCTCTTTTGAAAGGTCGCAATGCAGTCAATAAAGGCAACCAGCTGTGCCGCCAACATCCAAAAGCGCTTTAACCTCTTCAAATATTAAAATGTGGGTGCTCAAGATTGGTTGAATCTATGGAATGCCTCAGAACCGTTTCTAAGGAATGAATGACCATGGCAGCAGGATGCCACCATTCCTTCAACTATGAAAATGCTTAGAGTTGCCCAATGTGGAATATTTTATTTGCACTACAGCTTACAGTATCTTGGGAGCCATCCTATTCAACAGATCTCCCTGCCTTGCATTTGTCCTGCTCACAGCAATGGTCCATCCTGCAACACAGCAGGGCTACGTTGGGTCCCTTGCTCACCCAGGACCCAACACAAATCACCAGGAAGTCGTACAGCCAGCTGCTGCCAGACCGGAAACTTTACCTTTCACCCCTAGCACGGAGGCTGCAGCAGTGTTAGCCAAGAGAGGTAAAAAGCGCTGGTACTCCTTGCCAGAAAACATTTGGTTCATTTATGACCACAAATCTTTTTATTTTAATGTTCATACAGATTCCAGAACTTTCCACCACAGAATGTGAGGAAAATTAGTTTTTTTGACAATTTTTATGGGAAATGAAATGAGCAATAGCACACCGGTGGGGGGATTTTCCTTTTTTAAAAGGGCATTATGTGACTTTCTCTTTTTTTTTATTGTAATACCACCACAAACAGGGATGGGTGGCTCATTGGACCACAAACATTTTCCTAAGTACCAAAATTAATACGAAAAATATTTTTGCCAAGCTATTTTTTCTCCTCACCGACCGACCATCAGTGAATATGAGAGTGACCAATGCAAAAAAATATAGCTGACCCAATGCTTTCTGCTTTCTACAGAAATAAGCAAACGGAAATCCAGCATCATGGATTTCTTTGCAAATGCAAACAAGAGATCTCGGTTCGATTCGGAAAGTAGCCTAGTACAGCCCAGTGCGTGCTTGAAAGATGTACCTGCACAACATACTAAGAGTATGATGCCAAGCCAAGGATCGAATCAACCTTCTCCACTGGAAGACTCTTCAACACAGATCCTGGATGCGGGTGCCAGTTTTGAAAGGGATACAAGCTTGCCAGAGTGTTGGGACCACAATCAGTGGGCTCAATTTAAAGAAAAGTATCCATGGCTAACCAGTGAAAATGGCTGCCTTGGCTGCAACATATGAAGTGAGGTTAAGCTACTTGAAGCATCACAGTGTGTGGCTATGTCTAGAGAATGGGTCACTGGGAGCATTGCTGCATCTGGCCCAACAAAAGCAAGCCAGTTAGGCTCACTGCGGAAAAAAATACATTAGCATAAAATTTCAGAAGCACATTGTAATGCATGTGATATCCGAGTTGCATCCAAGAAGGAGGTACTGCGGTCAACGATCCTGGAGCAGCAGAGGCATTGTCAGGCTTCGAACGGTTAAGGTGTTTCGCATGCTTTACTTTTGTGCAAAAAATAAATTGCCCCCTTTCAGAATTTCCAGGTCTAGTAGCCTTGTAGGTTGCTAATGAGGCAGATATGGGCTCGATTCTACACAGCGATTTCATTGCAGCACAGATAACTGATTGCATTGCTATGGAAATGCGGAGTAAGCTTTGCATCGGCATCGTTGAACAGGCTCCAAAAATATCTGTTTATATTGAGAAGTCTATCCAAACAAAAAGGTGGAGACCTAGGAGCTAATTATGGTCCCGTGTTCACGCTCCTCATGCCTAGCGATTACAACAAAAGAACACTGTTCCTATGGTTGGGTGCAAGTAGTCAGCCAGGCTAATCAAATGAAAAAGAAAAGATACAGGAAAGGCAAGCCCCCAGGTATTGTGCGTAAACTCACTGATAAAGTGAGAAGAACATGTCCTTTAACTTGTTGCCCTCACACACCCCTATCCAATTGCAGACAATTGGATAGGGGTGTGCAGTGATGGTGCCAGTGTAATGCTTGGGAGAAACTCTTGTGTTTTGTAGAGGCTATGTTGTAAATACCCTCGACTTGTAAAATGGCACTGTCTATGCCACTGGTTTGAGCTCAGTGTAGCGGACAAAGTTGATACAGTGCCTGGCCTTAAGCACCTTACATCATTTTTCGAAAAACTGTATGCTGTGTACCACCAGTCTCCCAAAAATCAGCGAGAACTCTCTGCATGTGCGAAAGAGTTAGAAATTGCAATTCTGAAAATTGGGCGAGTATTTTCAATCCGGTGGATTGCTTCTAGTAAAAAGGCAATACGAGCAGTGTGGGAGTCATACCCAGCCCTTCACCAGCATTTTGTTCAGTCCAGCTTAAGTACTTCTCATGATGCCAAACACCGGGCTACTTTCAGCTGGCTGAATAAAATCCTGACATCTTCTGATTTTTTGCTGAAACTCGCCAGTGTTGCAGATGTGGTTCATGAAATTGGAACACTGTCAGAAGCACTTCAAAGGTATGAAGTAACTCTGCCACGAGCTTACCAGCTCATCAATCGTACAGAAAGGGCAATTGTAAAGCTTAAGGAGTTTCCAGGGACACACAGGAAGGAGGCTTCACAAGCTATTGAGAGTGGCTTATTTAGAGGAGTGCCAATCAGCTGGGAAGACACGTGGGCAGGTAAAAATAAACCTTCCCTAGTTTTATCAAAATCTGGCAGATAACTTGCGCTCCAGGTTGTATGCACAGTCTGCAAGCAATAGGTCAGCCACATCATGTTGGACAGATGAATTTTTAGATCTTACATCAGAGATAGATGTTATCAACCCACAGAAGTGGTCACACGACATTGAGAGCCCATTCTATGAAGGTGAGGAGAAACTACAAAACCTGAGTAGGAGATTCGCTCTTAATTATAAAGGCATATCTGAAGGCTTCAAAGTTTATGTTGATAAAGGTGGTAATGGGGGGGCGTGGCTAGCGACCGGTGAAAATGGCCGCAGCCTAGAGGAGCTCCGGGACCAGACTACCTGGACCCGCAGATCCTGGCATTAATCCTGTAGCCTGACGCAATCAAAGCATTGGCAAATCTACAGTGTTCCCTCCGGTGCACAAGTACCGGTCCGATGTGTGGTGAGGAGTTTCCAGGACCGAGCACAGCGAGGGGGCGGAGTTACGGCCTAACATCCAGAGACGCAGCCCGGAGCCACAGTGAGCATCAGGGATGCACGTATACGCACGAAGAGCGGCCTAACGTGATAGCGGCCGACCCCTGGCCCCCCGGCCCAGATCGAGAGAGTCAGAGGCCGTAGGAGCTCCCCACATTTAGCCCGGCCACAGTAAGAGCGGCACACTCCCTAACAAACAGGAGTATCATCACGTGGGAGTCTGACCCGGGGCCACCGGAGCTCTTAGAAGTGTGGGCTCCTGCAGAGCTGCCGGGAGACCAGTCCTGCCGGGCGGTGAAGCGAACGACACAGGCGGGGAGAAAGCACTCGAACCTGAGAGCTAGCGCACCAATTGCGACGGTGAGAAACGCCAGGAAAAGGCGACAGTACATTAAGAGACAGGCCTCCAGTTGCTGGACAGAGCCCAGTGGAAGACGCCATTGGAAGGGAAATAGCAGAACGGAAATAAAGTGTGGCTGCACATAAACGTTGGGAGAACGAACGGCTGTTTGGAAGGGGCCAACGGTCTCATTAATTTGGATTGGTGCGAGAAGAGTCCCCAGGGTGGAGTCGGCGCTGAGCGTGCCTCGGAGTGAAAGAATGAGTACCAGGGGGACAAAGCAGATGCAGAACAACCGTATTGATAAGTAAACCTTACCAAAGAGCCAGCAGGCAGAGCAGCAGCCAGTAAATCCGGACACAAGTGAAAAGACTAAATGGGCCCCAGAGAGAAGTCACACTACAAGATGTTATGGCTACACTACTACAGATGCAAACGTTCATTGGATCCATTTCAACTGAAGTGACACTATTGAGGGCGGACCTTTCCAAAATGAGCTCCAGAATGACGGAGGTGGAGGCACGACGAAAACCCTCACGAAGGATACCACCACATTACAGAAACAGGTGGCGCAATTGGAACGGATGAATCTGCAACTATCGGCGAAACAGGACGATCAGGAGGGGCGCTCTTCGCGCAACAACGTACGCCTAGTTGGCGTGCCGGAAAGTATTATGGGACCGGCACTAGACCTCTTCGTGGAAGAATTGGTACAAACACAGCTCTGCCCTCGTGGACTCTCAAAATTTTTCTCTGTGGAAAGGGCGCACATCAGGAGCTCCCCTGCGCCCGATACTGGCCAGACTTTTCAACTTCCACAATAGGGATGAAATCCTTCAACGGCCCGAACGGGCCCCCACCCCTCAAAGTAGACAACAGCACGGTGACGCTATATCCAGACTATACAGCGGCAGTCACGGCCCAAAGGCGCAGCTTCACAGAAGTTAAGAAGAAACTCCGTAATCGATAGCTGAAGTATGCAATGCTGTTTCCAGCTAAACTGCGAGTAGAGGCGGAGGAGAAAACTTGGTTTTTTGAGTCACCAGGGGAGGCAACAAACTGGTTAGAGGGCTAGAGACCGACAAACAGAAACCACAGGCAGAAGGGACAGAGGAGGAGGCCCTCCCAAGGCGACGAGGGAGAAAAACAAGAAGTGGCGACACAGAGTGCGAGTGGGGAACCGCTACAAGACAGTGAAGAAGAATGAAGGATCCATGGCTTTGATGAAAACTTTGGAGCGGACAACCGAGGGTTTTGCCTCCACTGGACATACCCCACAGTTAGGGGAACGGTGAGCAAATACAGACCAACTGGGATGCCTTGATCACGCCGGACTGAGACAACGGTAATGATGAACTGGAAATGGAGGGGGAAGTTACTGCAATTGTGAGAGAACAGCTACAGACTATATAGGCTTTGTTGCAGGCTTTAGTTAAACATTAAACATAGGGCGATTCGGGTGGGCGGTGTAGACGGACTTTCTCCCTTCCCCCCAGTTACGAATGTACACTGTTTTGGGACTGAAGCACTCTGCTATGTTGGGGTGGCGGGTAGTTCTAAATCCGCTAGGCAGGGAAGCAGGGAGGGTGTTGAGAAGGGGGGGTGGGGAGTTTACAAGGGACAGATTTGTTGAGGATTCGTCCCCAGTGTTTGCGGGAAGTTTGAAAGCAAGAACGAAGCATGACAGATCAGATCAGATTGAGACACTCCTTAAATATTGGCGGTAATTAAATCTCATGGCAGTCACAAGCCAGGGCGTTAGCGGCACCGTCTCAGAGACTCAGGAGGCCCAGCAGCGGGCGCCGCAGTTCACGTTGCTTTCCTGGAATGTAAACAGACTAGGAGATAAAATTAAGCGTGGACTGGTGTTGTAATATATAAGACGGAAGAATCCGGCTGTGGCATTGATTCAAGAGTCACACTTGCAAGGTACGACAGTTAAGGCCCTAAATAGGTGGGGGTTCGACATGGCAGTCCACTCAGAATTTACTTCTGGGTCTAGAGGTGTGGGTGTCTTGATAAACAAACTCTTCCCTATGGTGGTGTCGAAGACTTATAATGACGAACAGGGGCGGTTTGCTGCTATTTCGGGACAATGGGATGGTAGGCCATACAATGTTGTATCAGTATATATTCCACCAACACTGCATCAGACCACATTCACAGACTTGGGGAAGTTCCTACTTGCCCTCCCCTCGGGGGAATTGATTTTAGGGGGTGATTTTAACTCAGTTATGGATCCCGAGCTAGACAGACAACCTCCGAGAGAGACAGAGAGGGGGGCCCACAGATTACAGGACTTTGTGGAGGCGCTTGGGCTATTTGATATATGGAGAACTAGGTACCCGACCGATAGACAATTCACGTTCCACTCTGGGGCCCATTATAGTCTCTCTAGATTAGATTATATCTTTACGTTGGCCACAGGGATGTTGGGTATGACAGACATTAGACATCTCCCAAGGGGCATCTCTGATCATTCCCCAGTCATTATTACGTACACATCCTCCAACCAACAGAATCGGAGGCTCTTCCCCATTAGACCAGGGTATCTCCAGGATCTGGGTAAACGGAAAGCTTTAATTCAGGCCACCAAAAATTATTTTGAGGAAAACGAACATTCGGTTTCCTCGCCATCAACAATCTGGGAGGCATATAAGACGGTGCTGCGAGGTCATGCTATATCGGCGATTACTGGCGAAAAGCGAGATCAACAGCAGGATATAGGAGACCTTGAGGAGGCTGTAGCGAGGGCCGAAAGAGCACAGGCGTTGGATACCTCGGAGGACACGAAACACGCATTGAACCTAGCACAACAGGAGTATAGGGCATACACACGAAGAGAGGTCTCGGATAGACTCAAAAAAACTCAACATACTTTCTACGACCAGGGGGATAAGGCAGGTAAACTACTGGCTTGGTTAGGGAAAAAGGAAAGGGCTAATAATTGGATTTCACAGATACGTACATGAGAAGGCACGCTAGTCCAGGCCCCACAGTAGATCGCAGACGAGCTAGCACATCACTACGAATTCACATACACACCAGTGGCTGATGCAACGGTCGAAGAAAACCTGGCATTTTCACACGATATATGAACCCCTACCCTTAGGGAAGACGCTATTTCAGCATTAGAGGAAGATGTGACGCAGAAAGAGATTGCGCAAGCGATTAGGGCACTGCACACTGGGAAGGCGCTGGGGCTAAATGGCATCCCAATAGAATTTTATAAATTAGGAACTGCACAACAAGTGCCATGCCTCCTAGACATGTATATAGAAAGCTTGACACTTGGGGTTCTACCTAGGGACCAACGTCTCGCCACAATCGTCGCGATACACATGCCTGGCAGACCAGCGCAGGAGTGTGTGTCATATAGGCCGATTTCTCTGCTAAACGCAGAGGCAAAGATATTAGCTAAAGCCTAAGCTACGAGACTACAACCTTATCTATCGGAAATCATTCACTCGGACCAGTCGGGCTTTATGCCACACCACAACACTGCAGTTAATCTGCGGCGGCTGTTTAGTGTGATGAAGCATAGAGAAATGCGCGTATGGCGTTTGACCTGGTGGAATGGCCCTTCCTCTTCGCGGTTCTCCAGCATCTGGGTTTCGGCCCCAACTTCTGTAAATGGGTCGGATTATTGTATAAGAAACCATTGGCGAGGGTGGTGGTTAACGGCTGTCTCTCTAGAGAATTCCCACTGGGTAGAGGGACGCGACATTAAGGGGCATACGTTGGGCACTCGGTTGGGAAGACCGAATTTCGCTATACGCAGATGACATCCTGTTGTACCTTACTTCCCTAGCGCGGTCTATTAATTGTCTGTTGAACATCTGTGCCGCATATGGACGAGTGTCTAGCTACACGATAAACTGGGATAAATCGTTATATGTCCTGCGGGGCTCGCCACCTTGGCTACCAAGAGGGTGTGTGTTACAAGTAGTCACAGATGGCTTTAAATATCTAGGAATATTCATTATGCATGACCGGATGCAATTCATTGATAGAAACTTGATACAGCTGCTACTGCGACTCAGACAGGATGTCAAACACTGGCGAACACTGCCTCTTACACTCCTTGGTCGTGCGGCGCTTTTTAAGATGGTGGCGTTGCCGAGATTCCTATATGCATTGCAAAACAACCCGAACCTGGTCCCATCTAAATATCTCGGGGCATTAGAGGCAGAGATAACTACTCTATTATGGGATGGGAGGATGCCCCGCATTGCCATGAAGAAATTAAGCAGGAGTTGGTATGATGGTGGAATAGCTCTGCCTGACATCAGAGCCTATTATTGGCCTCGCACCTTGTCCCGATCAACCAGTGGCTGCATGTCCCCCAAAAGGAGCCAGCGTTTAGGCTTGATAGACATCTTTTGGAGCTGGCGGGTATCATGGATGCCCTATATAATAAGAGACGGAAGCACTCGGTTACCGGACCAACACTTCACACGATACGCATTTGGTTTATGGCTCAATGTGCATTGGGATGGGAAGGAGTGGTTACCTTAGCAACGCCATTATGGGACACGGAAAAACTTGGTAGGCTAGGCCACTCCAAGCAATTCAGGAATTGAGATACTATAGGGATTTCGTTGGTAGGGGATTTGTAGCAGAAGGGAAAGGTAGTTCCTTTCACACACCTGCAGACCACCTATGGACTAGCTGAAACGGAGCGTTTTCGCTATATACAGATTAGGCATGCCCTGCAATCACTTCTGCTAACAGGCGGGACCCCAGAGGAGTCCTCGCCGTTAGAGGATAGGCTCTTGACCAATCACCTTAAAAAAAAGCCGATCTCAATGACATATAAAAAAATGTATCAACAACAGACCTGACCCTACGGGAACAGTCAAGGTGGCATGGGAAAAGGATGTAGGAGACATTGACAAGGCGGACTGGCGAGAGGCACTCGCCTCCTTGAAAGAGGCGGCGATTCCGTCAAGGCTACGCCTGGTACAACTCAAAATTCTGCACCGCACATACTACACAAGGGTGCTATTGCATAAAATTGGATGTACAGACACACCGAGACGTCTGAGAGGGTGTGGAGAACCGGGGACCTTTTTCCATACTATGTGGACCTGCCCCGCAATAGGAAGGTACTGGATGGCAGTAATGAGGACACTCTCCCAGGTTACGGGAGTCACGCTATTGCCGGAACCAAGTATTGTTTACTAAATATTTGGGAACTAACAGATTTAAATACAATGGCGCAGGGATGGGTGACCCTGAGAGTAACAGTGGCGAAGCGAAACATTGCGCAGCGATGGGGGTCCAGGGCCAGTCCTACCCTAACCCAGTGGTGTGCTGACATGGACCTAGCAATGGTTGCGGAGAAGTCTGTTTTTATATACCAGGGATGTCCCAAAAAGTGGGAAAGAGTATGAGGAGCTGGAACTCCTACAGCGGTGACATTTGCGAGCCACCGCTCCCAGAGAATTACAACTCAGATGAGAGTAGCTGAATGGTTTTGTTTTAAACGCTTTGTTCACCACGCAAATGAAGGGAAGGAGCTATGGACTAAAACAGCTTGGAGATGGGTCTCAATAATTAAAGGAGTGAAAATGTATATGCACAATACTATGATCTGTCATTATGTCATGCCAAGATTGATGTGTGAATATTGCTTTATTTCTTTAATAAAAACGTTTTAAAAAAAGATAATGGTGGTAATGAGATTCCAGAGCAACTGCGACCTGTTTTGAGGGCTGTAAATACACTTCCAGTGACTTCAAATGAATGCGAAAGGGGTTTCAGCACAATGAACTTGATAATGTCACCCATACGAAACTGCCTTTGTATCGGATGTCTTTCCTCATTAATGTTCATAAACCTCATGGGCCCCCGTCTGCCTCTTTGGAATCCAATGCCGTATGTCAACAGGTGGTTGAGTGCTCATGCAGATGATACTCAGTCTAGAAAGGTAGATCCTACAGCCCAGTACAATAAAAGATATGCAGACGCATGGGTGTTTTTTAATTGATGGTTTTTAATGCTTTAAGCGGTCTCACAAATTTTCCCTGGTCAAACGTCCTGTGGCAGTATAACATGTCCCATAATGTCTGCAATAACAGATGTATAGAGTATCAGGTTGAAACTGTACAGAGTGCACCTTGCATTTTTTTCTCAAGGTCACAGTGTATTAAACTTGTCAGTGTATTTAAATGTGGTGTTCTAGGTAGGGTAATAAATGTTATAGTTTTGATAATCATTATTGTAGTTTCTAGCATGTGGTTTTCTTTGGGAGGTTTTCAACACACAAACTCTGCTTTTATTCATGGTGCCTTGTTTTAGTATGCCTCACTTACAGCACTTATTGGCTTGACTAATGTAGTTGTATGCCAAACTTCATCCATATTTGGGCTGTTAATTCCCCCCACACAGGAACCTTAAGTCACAGGCTTAAGTACTGAGCAGCTTCAATTGTTAAATCTTGCAATATGTGCAAATGATAGATCTGCTGCACATGTGAAGTCACTTCCTGTGACACCACCTAAATTAGAGCGTCCCCCCCACTTCTTTTTTTAGGACTTGTGCCCTGACGCCTACAACCCCTCCCCCCCTTTTAATTTCCAGAGCTCCCAAGGGGCTGCATGTCTTCGATGCACTTACATCCAGTCCTGGAGTTTTAGCGCTCAGCAGTTCTGGGGTAACAGGTTTTTAGTTACCTTCATCGCAATAAGCATAATAAGACACAACAAAGGATAAAAAGCAAGGCCGATTGAAGTTGTCACAAATGATGTGAGGCCACTTGGCAGCAATTCACTTTTCTGCCACTTTATCATTAGGTCTTCCACCAGTCACACTTCCCAAACTCTGATTATGCAAAAGTAAAACATTAATTGCCTATGACTTATGTATAATAAAAAGGTGTAAATCGTATACGTATACAATGAAACATGACGTAAGTAATAAGAATAGTAGCACAAAGGTACGGGAAGCTGTGAGGAAAGGGCTGGAAAAAAGTTTTACAATCCCAAAGTAATTTTGATTTACCTGAAGCATTCTACAGCAATTTGGAAAGAAGGTCGACTGCAGCTTCAAAATACTGATTTAATCTTAGCTTTTCTTTTAAATTAAATGTTGGTAAATCAAGAGCCTATATGTACCTCCTGAATGTTCTCTGGCTCTTGCCCCTATAGCACAGCTGAACATGTTACATGATGATTACGTCACAAATGACATCATGTACATCATTTCAGGGCTTCCCATTATCAACCTAATGCATTTTGGAAGTTATAGTCTTTCATTTTAACCGCTCCACATTACCTACACACACTTTCAAACTATCTGCAGTGCTTTAAATGGGCCGGTACTCACCGGTACTGAGTACCGGCACTTCCAAATTTCGAGCCGTCAGTACCGGCACTTTTTTTCCAGTCAGGGAGAGTACCGGTACCCTGGTTGATGGAATGGCAGGCTAAGGTTTTGTATCACCTCCAATGTGGGACAAATGCCGCTCTGCGTTTGGATCTCTCAGTCGCACGGAGCCCCTGAAAGAGACTTTTACAGAGACGCTGTTAACGTTCAGTAGTGCCCATTAGAATTCCCCACACTCTAGGTGTTGGGGAGGGCTTGCTTAACGCTGTGATTAACAGGACAGGGTCAAGTCAGACCCTGCACTGTTGATTAAATGTTAAACAACCATTATATAGGAAAGTGATTTAGCACCCACGCCCCCTCCCCTCTGCCCCCTGTTATGTGTGTGAAATAGCCTGGCCTCGGGCTGCTGGTGAGTAATCCAGTCCATCTTTCCCAAAGCCGGTTTTCTTCTGTTTGTTTTTTTCAGCACAGAAGCTGCTTTCCTTTGTGTGGCTACATTTATATGTCCTCACTGTAGCATTATCCTGAACGAGGGTAACGTCCCCAAACGCACTCAATAAAGACCGTCAGGATACAATTTAAGGTATGAACCTCACATAATTCAGTACATCTCATGACGACATGTTGCGTCTATCGTAGTTTATTTACTGGCATTTTTGACATTTTAGATAAAGACAAGTGACTGAACATTACACTCGTTTTCATGAAACATACAAAAAGACCTATGTGAAGGTACTCTATTCATTTTTTGGATATTTTCATCAGTTTTCATTGCACTTTTATTACGATTTCATATTGTTGAAAATGATGGTGACATTCTTAATGATCCATGTTTATGAACCAGTGAACGTTTGATCTGTTTTTTACGTGGCATCAGTGGGTTACAATGTTTCACTGTTGGTAAAATATGAATATAGAATGGATAAATGATTCGCAAATGGTTTATATTGATCGATATTCCCTTTGTTTACACAGAATTTCGAGCCCCTGAAGAAGGGCCTAGAGCCCGAAATGCATTGGGCATGTATGTAGAACAATGATATAAAACGTTTGGATGTGATTACAAAGAAAAGAAAATGAAAACATTATCATAAAAGAACTTTGAATAAAACTTTATTTCGTACTACACAAATTACATCAGACTTACAATTTTCTTTATTGAGTGCGTTTGGGGACGTTACCCTCGTTCAGGATAATGCTACAGTGAGTTTATAGGACCCCAATACTCAGTGGGGCATACCAAACAGCACCTACCTACTTGAATGAACATATTACTTTCTTCTTGAACCAAGGAGTGCGATCGTTCCAATTTTTCAAATCTACATTTATATGTCAACAGCGACGGATCCATGGGTGTGAAAGTAGCCCTGCAGGGAACACTGCAACACTCGAGAAATGAGCTCAGGTGACAACCCGAGATAACATAGAAGGAAGGGGGAGGGAGGATTGTAAAAAAAGTGAGGTGACAGCTTAAGTTAGAATTGCCACTTTTTTGATATAATGCCAGATATTCGTTTAGTTTTGAAATGGGTGCTTAGGAATTGTAATTTTAATACACATTCAAATCTGCTGTATTTCTTGAAGTAATTGGTTTAGTTATTGATGAACCACATGCCTGAAATTCAGTTTGAAACGCTCGCCCTGCAGAATTTACAAGGCGTGGGGGAGCGTGCACACAGTCTCTCTCTCTCTCTCTCTCTCTCTCTCTCTCTCTCTTTCCTTCACTCTCTCTCCTCTCTCTCGCTCTCTCTCTCTCCTTCTCTCTCTCTCTCTCCTTCTCTCTCCTTCTCTCTCTCCTTCTCTCTCTCCTACTCTCTCTCTCCTTCTCTCTATCTCCTCTCTCTCTCCTTCTCTCTCTCTCTCTCTCCTTGGAAATCGTTTTGTACTGCTTTTATTTACTGGAAAAAATATTTACAAAATACAGGCCTCAACATTAAGCGTGCTCTATCAACACAAACAATTAAATACAGGACAACAAATTACAGGCCAGGTGCCAAATTTAGGGTATGGGTACATCATGGAGGGGAGAAGAGGAGGCAAGTGGGAGAAAAACAGTGACAAAATGTAAGAGACTTGTGGGGAAAGTAAGTGAGACGTGGCAGTAAGAGGGGCAGATCCAGGGAGAGAAGGTTAGAGGCTGGTTAGAAATGAGAGGTTAATCGTGAAAGGAGAGTAGAACCAGGAGGAGACACGAAGAACCTGGCCTTAGGGCAAAGGCCTGATGCAGTCCTTTCAATGGGCCGGTACTCGCAGGTACTGAGTACTGGCACTTCTTATTTTTATCACTGTCAATGCCGACCCTTCGCCATTATGTAGGAGAGTACCGGTACTCATGAAAGGTAAGCTCATTGGCTGCTAGTGCTGGTAAGCACTAGGCTGTCCAAGAAGAAGCTCTCTCTGACAGCCAAGGCGCTTCTGTAGTCCTTAGCTCAGCTGCTTTTCTGTACCTCTGCTTATTTTCTTTGTATGTATGCACACTTGAGGATATATAGCATTGTCTCAAACAACAACAAATAACGGTATGACATTAAGAAGTTGCAAATATTACAAAACAAGGACATTTTTAACATATTATCTTGTTTGCCTTTCACTTTGTGTATTGATTTAAACTGTTTTGTTAACATAAATGCATTTCTGTTGTGTTTAGACATGTGCTGCAACCTGTATAGAAGTCAATGTGTATCATCATATCTTGACCCTAGCCACGCCCATAGCCCCGCCCACTTGCCACACTTCTAGGTCATTTTAATGAGTACCTGCACTTATGTTTTCCCATTTAAAGCACTGACTATCTGTACAAGGAAGGAAACCCCACGACTGTTGCCCGGTGGCATGGCGCCAGGTGGGCACCTTACACAGTAAACAACGCGCTGCGAGTTCAATATATAAACACTTACGTTTCCAGTACGGGGCGGAGAATCGGGATGTGTTTTACCGCCACCCGAATCCTCCAGTCGAAATGTCGGGCTTCGGACACGGTGCCGTTGGGGCCCTGGCTGATGGTGCGCACGACTTCCAGCTTGGATTGGGGGAGAAACGGAAGAGAGCCGCATATCATTCCGGGTAAGTTTGGACTCTCCCCGCCGGGGGAATCCGACACCGACGATGAAGTTGAATTCTTGCTGCTCTCCTGGCTCCAGTTCATGTTTCAAACGGAGCCGTGCTGGGTAGATATGCGTGTACTTACGGCGCAGGAACCAGAATACATTTATGTACACGACACGTCCAGTACAGCAGTGTCCAGTAAACCCGGGTATCCCTCCTCAAACTGAAGCGTGGTTCCCCGTCTGCTTTACCCGGAACAGACCAGCGAAACCGAAAGCGAAAGTGGCCATCTCTCTCGTTTTCTCAAACTCTCCAACCCCAGGCAGTCTTCTTCGCTCTTTCAAACAACCAGAAGAGGCATTTGCAACAAATGAGTAATCTACACACAACAGCTCTGCTGCTGACCTCGCACTTCCTTGTTTCGTTTGTTTAAAAGGCTCCTGTCTCATTTGAGATTACTGATCACATTGTATTTCTTATTTCCTCCTTGCCGGAGAAATCTGAAGACTCCCGCCTGTCTGTTCTAAAAGCTATTCAGCTTTTCGAATAACTAAAATCACAAAACATCGTTTGGCTAATTATCTTTTTGCTCTGAGATAAACTTCACGCGCTGATTAACATAAACCCGACTACAGGATCCGAAAGCTTAAATTTTTCTAAAGTTGCTTCCTGTTGCAAAACGCATTTCAACAGCATCATCAGACCAGAAGGCTTCCCCAGGGTCCTTCGTTCTGCGGTGTTTCTTTCGGAACAAATCGCAGTTGCGAGTTTTGTGATAAATATGGGTAGGTCAAGGCCAAGCCTGCCAATATGTATCAGAGAAGGATTGCACATTAATTGAATATGCACCAAAATCTATATAAGGCGACATGGTGTGGCGTAACGACCGGAGCTACCGACCTTGGAGCTGTGGAGCCACCTTTGAGTCTCGGCGTCGACTCAACATTCTGTGATTCTGGGCACATCAATCTACCCGTGCCGACCAAAAATGAACTTGTCCTTTTAGAATGTAACTGGTGCTCGTGTAAAGCGCTCCAAGTTCCATATAAAACTGTAACAAAAAAAAATGGGGTTGTACTTTGAGGCACCTAATAACTCCTGACTCGGTGGAGTCAGATTACTGGTGCCAGAATGTAAATAACACAAACATCAACAGGACACCTACTCACACCCAGAATCAGGAAATGTATGCCTTTCAACATACTGCAGTAGTTTAGCTGCTTAGGTGTCAGGATGCGCTCCTTGTTAGCAATCACTTTAAGCGGCGGGGATCTGAACTTTTAACAGCAAAATTGTATTATTTGTTGTTTTATAAGCAATTTGTAGTCCTGTATTAGTAGCACACTAGTATTTCCAAATATATATATATATATATATTTGACAAGCAACTGCTTTTGATAGTAACATTGTTTTTATCCATGACCTCTGGCTGCTGCACTTATCTCTGACCTGTAAAACTGTCTGCCAGCTGGCAGTCTGCCCAGAGCAATGTTGTCAGAGCCTCAGAACTGCAGGGGCGGCTCCTCCTCTATGGCGGAGGAGCGTCGCCTCACTGCTTTCTCGCAGTGCGAGAAGCCAAAACATAAAATGATAATCATTTTAAGTTATTACCATTTTACGTTGGCATTGCGGGCGGGCAGGTGGGTGGAGGAGGAGTGGTTTGCCCACTCCTGACTGCGCAAAGACTCTTTGGTCGCCCCTCTCAGGCCGCCTAAACCAGTCATGTGCACTCTGCCCTTCTCCATGCAGGCTGCATTGCAGGCCACATGGAGAACATGCCCACCCCACTAGCCCCTGGCTGGGTGCTTCATGACCAATCACAACACTGTATTACAGCATTGTGATTGGCTAAGGGGAGGGAGTCTGGCTGCCTGCTACCTGTCGGAGACCGGAGAGCAGGAGGAGAAAAAATGCGTGACCCAGCGGAAAGGTAAGTTTTAAATTTTATAAATTTATTTTAATTATAATCCCCCTCCCTGTGACCGCCCCTCCCCCCCCCCCCCATAGTGCCCTCTCAATGGGCAAGTTGGCAGGCAACAAAGCAGAACAGCATTATTCCTCATTCTCCACTCCCCTCCCTCCAAAAGGAGAGACATACAGACACCCTTAAGTGGGTCCTTTTATTTATAGTCTTTATTTTATCTTAGGGAATAAACAAAAGATATAGCAATGTAAAGAATATATAAATATACACATAAATATATGAAAATGTGGTTACTGAGTGACTTGAGACTACAGGACAAATAGGTATACAATTAATGAAAAAAATTAAAAGATGCAACATCGCCTTTAAAACAAAAAATAAAAATAGTATGTGTAATCATAAGAAGAAACCCTCAGCATAGGGTAGTAATCTTTAAATCTTACTAAACGTCTTTAGCCATGGCCCCCCATATTCATAAGAATTGTTTTCCCTGGACAAATACCTCTGGTCTTAGCTGGAGCTGTCTCTCTTTCGTATAATTCTCTCAAAATTGCCCACCATTCTTATGCCCAGGAGGTGTTGTAGATATCCATGCCCATGGCATGCAAAATTAGGCAGTGACTATGATAATGGAGAAAAGAAATCTCAGGGTCCAATCTGGTACCGTTTTATGTCCAAGCATGATTTCCCCCTCCGTTAATTGAAAATCTAAGCCTAGGCAATCTGCAGTTATCTTGTGGAAATGTACCCCCGTGAGGGCACACTGGTGCAGGGTCACCCTCTCCTCCACGGGTCCGAAGACTAACAAAAGAGAGATCGGCACTGGAGTGAAGAAAAACAAACTAAGTTTAATAAACACGCAAGAGCAGGACTACATCCGAACAACACACTCAAGTGTTGTGGGAGGAAGTACATTGAACGCAAAAACCATCACCCTTATATACTGTTTGTTGCAGTGTAATCACATGGGAAGGAAAACTGGAGGAAACCAGTTTAAGCACAGCAATAGCTATAGGCAAACAAGGGCAGATGGGTGACCAGGTGGTCAACAGATGAGGAGAGGGAGTAAGGAACTTTTATGGTGACAATAAGCAATCATTTGATAACCTCTGAGACCAGGTGCACCGGCAGCTGCAGCCCCCCAGCACATACACCAGATTGACCACGTCAGAGAGGTCAGCTAAAGTTAAGGACACAGGCTGGGTGAAAAGGCGAACAGCAGAAAGTAAAATTAATACGATAGAAACGAAATGGACACAACAGTCAAAATGGCTGCCGCTTAGGCTAACACAGAATATACACTTTTCCACAAATAACCCTTTTAGCATAACCTAAGACAGTTTTTGTCCCTTCTAAGGGGCATAGCGTATAGCTGCAACCTCTATTACCATTGGTCTATGTATTTCTCTTTTCGCTGCTAAACGGGCATTTACATTTTGGACATTCGCTTTAGACAGTATGCAGGCAGTACAGGCAGAAGTACAGAGTGAACTGTGCATTGGTCCACATTGAACACATGTTGAAAATGGCCCTTTTTGCAGGGTTATCCCCAAACTTTTAGCTTTTTCCTCCTATTTTTCCCTGACCTGTGTGTTTTGGTTTTAGGACTCTGGGCACTTTACCACTGCTAATCCGTGCTAAAGTGCATATACTCTCCATGTAAATTGTGTTATGGATTGGTATTTCCATGATTGGATATTTGATTTACCTGTTAGCCACTAGTAAAGTTCACTGTGTGTGCCAGGGCCCGGGAATCAAATGCTACCCGTGGGCCTGCAGCACTGGTTGTGCCACCCCGTGAGTAGCCCTGAAAACAGTAACTCAGACCTGCCATTGTAGAGTCTGCTCGCAGTTTGTAACTGCCATGTCAACTAGGCCAGTGCACACACTGGCCGGTCCCTTACCTTCCCTTTTCTTACATTTCAGACATCCCTCAGGTAGGCCCAAAGTACCTCTGTGGGCAGGGTGCAATGTATGTGAAAGGTAGGACATGCCCTGGTGTGTGTGGCATGTCCTAATAGTGAATTACAACCAATTTCGTTTTTCACTATTGCAAGGCTACCAGTTCCCCATAGGATAGAATGGGAGGTTTGTTTATAACATCTTATAAACATAACTGGCCCAGGGAATTTGGTAAGAAAATAAAATGTAGTATGCCTGAACTCAGAAGCTAAAGATGCATCATTTAGTGAAGGTTTTTTTTACATTTTGCGTTTTCAAATACCACTTTTGAAAAGTGGGTATTTTCTTGCTCAGTCATCCCGTGCGCCTCTGCTGGAATGTGGATTGCCTGTCTGGGTTTTAGATGACAGAGGGCTGGAAGGCCAGAGGGGCTCCAGATGGACCTGGTGAGTCAGGAAAGGGCTGAATTGACCTGGGCTACGATGGGGGAAGGGGGAGGAGATTTCCATTTACCTCAAAGGGCCTGGTCTGCCTCTGACAAATGCTGTCTCCACCTCCTGCCAGGAATTCACTCCAGAGAAGGCCCTACTGGTTCTGGCCGGGCACAGGCACCACCTGCCTGAACAATCAAAGGATTTTTGGACATAAATACTGGGTCCCAGACCCCTGAACTTCAGAACTCATCTGGATCAAGAAGACTGCACAGAAGAAGAGCCGGAGAAGCTGCTAAAAATAACGACCGCTTTGCTGCTTGCTTGGCTGGGCTTACCTGCTGTGGCTGCTTCTGTCTTGGGTAGTGAAAGGCCTGGACTGAACTTTCTGCAATCCAATTTGTGAGTCTCTCCAAGGGCTTGAGGTAGAGCTTGCCCCCTGTTCACGAAGTCTCAGGAACAACAAAGACTTCAAGCTCTTCTGCAATCAGCACTGCAGACTGTGTGTTTTGTGCTACAAACAGAGGAAAAGCAACTCGACAACGTCTACGACGCCTCTGCCGACTCCGTGTCCTGAAGGCACTGCAGAGGGCACTGCTGCAACACCGCACCGCAACCTTGGTCTCACTGACGACACCTGTTGACACCGCCAACGAGCCACTGCTCGCACCGCGACCTGTGGGCACTACACCCCGCACCATCTCGCTTCACTCCGAAGCTTTGGCACCACAGAGAGCACCGCGGCAATGCCACACCGGGACCTTGGTCTCACTGACGACACCCGTTGACACCGCCACCGAGCCGCTGCTCGCACCGCGATTTGTGGGCACCCCACTCAGCACCACCTCGCTTCACGCTGAAGGTTTGGCACTGCAGAGAGCACCGCCTCACCGCGACCTCTGGTCTCACGGATGATGCCTGTTGACAATGCCACGAGCCGCTGATCGCACCGCGACCTGTGGGCACCACACTCCACACTGCCTTGCTTCACGAGGACGCCTTTCCCTGCCTGAAGCCGCCACTTCCAGCTGAATTCAACGCCGCTGCATGCACCGTGGTCGAGGGCACTGCTTGTAAGTCACGTGACACACAGCCCTCACCCCGCACCGCAGACTTGGCCTACCGACGCCGGTGCGATCGACTCCAGTTCGTCAGCCGACGACAGCGCTTCAGCAATGCTGATGCCGGTGCTTGCACCGTGGCCTGCTAGCACCGTGGCAAGCACCGCCTTCATCTCGCACCCTAACCCTGGTCTCACCAACGAAGCCATCTGACGCCACCACGGAGCTGCTGCTCGTACCGTGACCTGGGGGCACCACATGCCGCACCGCTGCACTTCACACCACAGCACCCGATGCCTACCGTAGCCAGTGCTCCTGATTCCACCAGAGAGGAGCTCGACTTGCAACGCAAATTACTTCAAGGGCCCCAGCGCTCTGTATTTCTCACAGGTACTGTTTGTGGGTCTTCCAAAGACCGTAGCTGGCCCGCGACCCCGCGACCCCGCGACCAGCCAGAACTGTTGGATTTGTTGTTCACGACGCCGTGGTAGCCCAGACGGAGCTACCCACACAAGGAACTCTTTTTAATCAGCGTATTTTTGGAACTGTGAACTTTTAAGTATTGTGGATTTTTATTGTATTTGGTCTTGTCTTAAGTATATATAACTTTGATATTTTTCTAAACTGGTGTGGTGTTATTTTGTAGTGCGTACCCTGTTCTACTGTTGGTTATGTGCAAATGCTTTATACACTGTCTCTAAGATAAGCCTGGCTGCTCGTGTCAAGCTACCAAGGAGGTGAGCAGGGGTTATTTTAGAAGTGTAATTCCCTTATCCTGACTAGAGTGGTGGTTTCCGCCTCGCTTTGGCGCACGTCTCAGCTAGCCAGATATCCCATTTCTAACAACACACAAACAACAAATATGAACCAGACTGATAATACTTTCAAACCCCAAACTGAAAGTAAGTTCCAAAACCACCCAGTTCAAGTCCATGTTCCTGGGTCTTGATGTATTTCGGTGGCTATCTTGTGTAGTTTGGAGATGGCCGAATAGACAGATAGTGAATTGTCCGGTATGAACAACATCTAAAACAAGTCTATTCTGTAAAGTGACCATGCAGATTGAATCCTGTTCTTCCGTCAAGTTTTCTAAGGCTGCAGTTGTCTGATTAATCACTGCCTCCAATGTACGAGTGAGGCGACGGACCAGCTTGCTGTTTTGTACTGGACCAACGAAGAAGAAAAATCCTTTATTATAGTCTGTATATTTTTCCCATGTGGTCTCTGTCTGATCGACTACAGATTGGTTGGTGAGGAGGACCTGTTCTGGGCCCCTCCAGCAAGGTTCTAAACAATTTGTTCGCTGAAATAGTTTGACCATCACATGGTCACCTGGGCACTAGTCATATCCGTCACCTTGTGACTTGTCTGGGAAAGCTTCTTGAATTTGCTGATGAATGGAAAGTAAACTGCCAGTTAACTGGGATAGATAAGCACTCATTAATGTATGAGGCAAATCATGTATAGGGCGAGGCTTAGGAATCCCCCAAATATTCATGGGCCTGCCAAACACAACCACCTATGGGGTAAGCCCAGAGCGTGTATGAGGTATTGATCTGATGGAAAGCAGCGCTAAGGGCAATGCATCAGGCCATTTCAAAGAAGCGGATGCCTGTATTTTTGCCAATTTCAGTTTCAATGTGGAGGTATAACGTTCCACCAAGCCTGCTGACTGTGGGTGAAAAGCAGCATGGAACTTCTGCTTGACCCCTAGCCCTTTCATAACATACTCTACAACCTGTCCAATGAAATTGGGCCCATTAGCACTCCATAAAATTCAACATGCACCGAATCGAGGGAAGAATTCCTTTAGGAGTATTTTCGTAGTCGTGAGGGCTGTATTGTCTTTTGTAGCATATGCCTCCACCCATTTTCTGAAGGAGCAGACTACTACTAAGACATATTTAATGTTATTGCAGCACTCATACTGGATGTAGTACATCTGAAGGACCTCAAAAGGTATAGTTGTTGTCGCAAACCCTCCTGTTGGAGTTTGGATTCCCTTTCCAGGATTGTACTGAAGACAGACCTGGCAAGACTGGACTATCTTTTTGGCAGTTCCAGCAATATCAGGATGGTCCCAGACTTGCATAATCTGTTTTGCTATTGAAGATTCACCAACATGGGCTGGACCATGTGCCATATGAATCAGAGGGTATAGGTATGTGGTGGGCAACTTCTATCTAGTCATATCTTTGCTCCTCCAACAGCCCTCATCGTCCAATGCTCCTTCCTTAGACCATTGGTCTAATTAATCGAAGGAGGCAGATTGTTGCATATCCAACACTTCCTGTCTAGCATCATGCCAACGATCAGCTTGTAACTTAACCACATAAATAGACATGGTACTTCGCTGCGCTGCAGTCTCACAGGCTGTACCATTTGCAAAGGCATTACCTGCTCCTATTTTGTCTGTCACCTTCTTGTGTGCGCTACACTTGACAATAGCTATTTTCTTAGGGTAGGTTAAGGCAGTAAGAATATTGTGCACTAGTTCTCCATGTACTATCTGTGTTCCATGTGAAGTGAGAAAACCGCGTTCTTTCCACAGGCGGCCAAAATTGTACGCTACCCTGAACGCATACTCCCGATCAGTGTAGACATTGACAATCAGGTTGGTACTAAGTTCACATGCTCTGGTTAGAGCAATCAATTCAGCTGCTTGAGCTGATTTCTGTGGATATGAGCTGTCTCAACTATTGTCTGGAGTGTCGTAATAGCATAGGCAGCAGATGTAGTGCCATCAGGCAATTTCAAACATGACCCATCAACCCATAACTCCCCATCTGTGATGGAGAAGGGAGTGTCTTGCAGGTCAACTCGACCTTTCGTTTGTTCTTCAGTGAGAAATATACAATCATGTGACTCTTGTGACTGAGGCTGAGTAGATGGAAATGGTAACAATGTAGTTGGATTTAATGTCAGGCATCTTTTTAGCGTGATATGGGTGGCCAAAAGTGTCAATTCATATCCTGTCAAGCGAGCACTAGTCAGATGTTGCATTTTTGTTTGTTTTAAGAGAGCATCAACTGAATGGGGTACTAACACTAGCAGTTTGTGTGACAGAACTATTCCTTCACTCTGGCGTATGGATACAGCCGTTGCTGCCACTGCTCGGAAACATTTAGGCAGCGCACGATCGACTGAGTCGAGGAAAGCTGAAAAATATGCTCATGGACGTTATTTATCACTGTGCATCTGTGCTAAGACCAAGAGGGCACAACCTTCCCTTTCATGTACATAGAGTGTGAACGATTTAGTGTAATCCGGGGTACCTAATACTGGTGCAGAGCAAAGGGCTTGACGTAACTGTTGGAGGGCGCTCTGGCTCTCAGCAGTCCATGGGAGGGGCAGTGTGCTGTCTTCGGTCAAAAGGGCTAACAGAGGTTTGATAATACGTGAAAAACAGGGGATCCACTGCCTACAAAAGGAAGTAAGGCCAATCAATGCACAGACATCTTTTTGAGTACGGGGTACAGAAGTGTCTAGAATGGTCCAAATGCAATCTGGTGTGAGTGCACGTCCCTCCTTAGACAGGAGGTGATCTAAATAGGTAATCTGCTGTCTACAGTATTGCAATTTCTTTCTAGAGACTTGGTGATTATGTGATGCAAGAAATAATAACAACAATGTACCTCCTTCACATTGCTCAGGAGTGTCTTCAGCTATCAGAATATCATCCACGTACTAAATTAGAACCACCCCCTTTGGTACAGGAAAGGAACCAAGTTGTCTCTTTAATGCTTGAATGTAAATACTGGATCTTTCTGTATAGCCCTGTGGAGCTCTACAGAGCCTGAATGATCTGTTTTTCAATGTGAATTCAAATAGATAACGGCTGTCCGGGTGAATGGGTATTGAGAAGAGCACATTCTTCAAACCAATCACAGAGAATGTAGTGGCAGTGGGAGCGACCATAGTGAGAAGGGTTGTTAAGTCAGAAACTACCGGATATTGGGTCACCACTGTTTTATTAACCTCGCGCAAATCAATAATGAACCTGTAAATCTTAGTATGTGTCCTTTTTTCAAAATAGGAAGCATAGGGCTATTTCAGGTATTATAGGGAACCTCTTCCACTACACCTACTTTAATCAATTCCTGAACAATACCTGCTAGTGCTTCCTCGCCCTCTCGAGATATCTTATATTGGGGCAAACGAGGCAACAAGGCACCCTCCCTCACTTGAATTTGTACAGGTGGAATAACCATTTGACCCACATCAGTGTTTGATCTAGCCCATCGAGTGCAAGGCAGGGATGCCAGAGCGACGTCTTCATTGATAAGGCAATACCTATCAACTACTGGATAGTTGTCATTAAGGATAACACGTACACCTTCTGGGGAACAGCGTACCGTAGCACGAAAATATTTTAGCATATCAATACCTACAATGATATCTGGAGTGTTAGGGGAGAGCAAGAATGGACATGTTGCAGTGAATCTTTCTAGTCCGAATTCAAGTGGCTGTGATAGTGGGCTATGTGTAGGTGTTCCATCAAACCCTATTGATGTTCTCAATGTACCAGACAGGGGAGCCTTAGGAACCAGTCTTTTAGACAAGGCACTACGGGTAGCCCATGTATCAACCAGAAATCGATCAGTAGATCCCAAGACATTTGCATCAACCTAGGGACCCTTTTGATCTACTGGTACCTCAACCGGTCCCACACCCCGTCCCAGGCATCCCTATGCATAATCGGAATCTGTGGGTGTGTCAGCAGAATAGTCAGTCATTTGGTACTGATGTTGTTTGTCAAAAGTGTTAGGGTAATTCGATCCTTGTTCAACTGCCTGAAACCGGGGGCGAGCACCTGCACCACCCCTGTTCCCTACATTGCCGAGGCGCCCTCTCATACTTCCCCTTCCCTGTTGATATTGTTGGCCCAGTAAAAGGGGGCACTCCGAACGCCAATGCCCAGTTAGGCACACTGGTCAGGATTCAAATTTGCCCAGAGGAGGAGATGTGCTCTGGTTGTATGCATTACACGTCCGCCTCTTCCACCTCCTCTAAATGGTGGACCATACTCTTGAGCCATTATATTCTTTGTTTTTAAGTCCTTAACCTTTTTATCCTCCATTCCCTTCGCTTCCTGTCTCTCCTAATATTGTGCTATTGTCAGAAGGGATACTGGGGAGGACGTGGTACAAGAATTTTCACTGGCCTTGAGACGACTAAATATTTCAGGTAATATATTAGCAACAAATTTATCAACAAACAGGTGTTTGCCTGTCTCGTCAGCCAACGACTGGCCTCTAAAGTCATGAAATATCTCCTCAAATCTTGAAAAGAAGTCAGAAACTGACTCATCATTATTCTGTTTACAGGACGCTAACATAGTCCAATCAATTTTCTTAGGCGACATGAGAGTCTTCAATTTAGTCACAATAGCTTTAGGAAGATTTAATATCTCCTGTTGGGGCTTCTGGGCAGGTTCCCTGTCTGCATCTATATCTTCTAATTTTTCCCAGGTGTCACCAAATGCCACAGTGTCATTAATTTTACGTATTGTTCTCCACATATCAGGGGTCAAATGAAGTCCAAAGAACATATCTATATCCTCTAAAGTCATAGTGCAATAGCTGATAGCTCCCTCCACCTCCTCATAGAAGTCAGGGAGGTTTTTCCGGGGGTCGGGCAAGGCAGTCTTAAGGGCCATAACATCTGCTCTACTCCAAGGAGTGTAGACCCAATTACATATGAAATATCCCTTCGCATCATCAGGAGTCTTATCATCATTAGTTCCCGCACACTTCAGGGGAACATTCAGGGGGGCGGCTTCACGCTTTGGTCTCATATCAACTTTACTACTACTAGAATTGTCCTCGTCCACCGGAACCTGTAGATATTTATAAAACATCCGCTGGTGAAGGACGAATGACATCTGGAGATCTTTAAATGCTCGAAACCCATTCGAGTCATATAGATGCCCAAGCTGGGTAATCCCATAGTTAGCCCATGATTTACCTAGAATGTCATGAAATATGTTTGGAAGTGAAGGGTTTCCCCATAACGGAAAGCTAGTATGCATAGAAGGAAGGGAGCATTTATGGTTCCATCAAGACACAGTTGTTTAAATCACAAAATCTGAAGCAGGAATGAAAACTGCAGTTAGGTAGACATTATATATGAGAATAAAAGGAAGACGATAAGGTAAATGCAGCCTCCTGGCCATATAGCAATTGTCTCTTGAATTATACATTGTACAAGGCACATTTGCCCCCAAAATCAATCCTGTCAGATCAATTCTTTTGATTATACACCACACCCCACCAAAAGGTACCTGAGATAACATGTCATAAACATCCATTGAATGCAAGCTTCCTTCCCCTCTGTCTCACAGAGGAACGTGAAATACAGGCTGTTTGATCTTAAATACACAACACCAGGGCACCGTATAACACTCTATCCCTGCTGACCACCTGTCACAGGCAAAGTCCCCTTCACTCATGAAATCCGGGCAACTCAGGGTAAACCAAGACCACAAGCAGGTTAGTCTCTCCTACTGCTAGCACAGTGTGCCAAAAGGTCAAAAGACCCCGACAAGGGGACAAAATATGCAATCCAGTCCAGTTTTTGTGAGCCCTGTTCTCTTCTGTTTAACTATTCCACCATAGGGCTATAATGTCACCCCCCGGGGGAAGTAGGGCAGCTGATCAGTCTTCCCCCCCGGATCTTCGCGCATGGGCTGGAAGGACATGGAGGAGAGGAGGTCATGGGGCTGGGTAGAGAGAGGGATTAGGGTGGGATATAAAGGTGCAGGAGAGGAGGGCTCATCCTCTCTCTGACACCTGGCATCACTGGGGAGGGACAGTTAAAGTTAATGGAAATTTAGCTAGGGAGTGCAGTTTGGCGTAAGCTGTAGTGGGGCCTTGTGGAAGAGGCAGTGACATTAGATATCCATAGTGCCTCCCTGCATGTATCTGGCAGGGATGGCGTTGCCCGATCACGAAGCTGTCGGGGCCGCACTGCGAGTGCTCGGACAGGCGGGCCGGAAGATTTGTTGCGACCCGGTATCCTGGGTCAGGTTTGAGTTGACCCCCGTAGTCCGCTTCTGAGGGAGTTGCCGCAGCTGTGGCGGCTTGCCAGGAAGAACTGCCACCCATGAAGGAATTGGCCACGAGCAGGGGGCGGGGCAAGCTTTAAGAGCTGATGGTCAAATGCAGAGGCCTGTGACAGAACTTGCCCACGTGGACGCAAAGCGGGTGGCAGCCTGCACAAGCACGGTGAGCCAGTGCTGTTAGCAAATGAACTGGCTCAGCAGAGCGCTGGAGCCGGTATGGAGTCAGGGCCTGAGGAGCCCCATAGTGAGGATGCCCCTATGGACCTCACTTGGAGGCTTCTCATGGGGAACCATATGGATGGGTCAAAGGGTGATCTGGGCCCGTGAGTAAGAAGTCCAAAAGGGCTGAATGGTGAGAGCAGGGAGAACCTTTTATCAGTTCCTCAGCATAGCCATGTTCGGGGCGTAGCGGGCACACCACAGGGTGAGGCTGTCGATGGGGTTCAGGACAGATTTGAGAGTTTGGCAGACCTTTCTGGAAGATTTCAATGGGGTGGCTTTTGATTTCGTGGAGGATAATATGATCTGGCTGGTCCAAATTTTTTCAGACGCGGCTGGTGCGTTAGGTTTTGGACTTCTTTGGGGCGTTGTTGGTGCCCTGAGCAATGGCTGGCACACTGGTTGAGGAAGGGACGGAGTATTGTATTTTTTGAGTTTTTTCCACTTTTGGTGGCACTAGGGATGTGGGGTGCCGAACTGCAGAACTGGACGGTACTGTTTCACGTAGACAACATGACTGTGGTGGAGCTGTTGAAAAGGCAGAAGGCGAGGGACTTGAGGGTCTTGCGGCTTTAGCAAAGGTTTATGCTGAGGTGTTTGTGGCTGAACATGGTTTTTCATGCCAAACACATCCCAGGGGTGAGTAATGACATTGTCGATGCTTTGTCTCCTATGCAGTGGCAGCGATTTTGAAGACTGGCCCCTGGAGCTGAAGAATGCAAGACAGAGTTGCCGGACGACATCTGGGCCTGGGGGAGTGAGAGTGATTGGCCTGGTTGAGAGATCTTGGTGAAATCCACAAGAAGGACCTACAGGCTGGCGTGGTCTGTATGTGGAGATTTCATGGGCCAGTCTGAAGCCGCATTAAGCATGGCGAGGCAGGACACTGAGCAGGGAGTGTTGTGTTTTGTTTTACGTTGTATTGACAAAGGTTTGTTGCTGACAACAATAGCAGGAAAGCTTGCAGGGATAAGTAATAACATGAAAGGGTACTCCCACAATTAATTTTAGGTCTAGAGGAGGGAGGAACTACAAAAAACACCAATAAAGAACCTAAACTGATCTATATTATTTCAGAGTGACTCAATCTACAATTTTAATGGATGCAACACAATAGAAAAAGTATCAAACAGACATATTATTTTTCATTTTATTTATTTTTCTTTTTTTCTTCTACTATTTGTTTTCGTTTGATTTTCAAGAAACAAACATATTTGTAAAGTTTTCAGAAATACATTATAAAAATATATGGCTAGACGTATTCATTTAGTACATAAGTAAAGGCAGGAAAGCTCTACATAACCCCCAGATATGATTAAATAGTGCAAAGAATCACAAACAACATTCATTCCTAAACTATCTCACCATCCCCTCTACTCATACATACTCACTCACAAACTCTGTGGAAACAAAAAAAGCAACAAGGAAGGCAATGCAACTGAGATACTATAGATATTGACAAGTGTTTACATCAGCAATTTGTATCTTGATGCTCCATGAATATTGCTTTGATTTTGATTTATTTTACTCTTCCCAGGTATGGATCTCAGGTGTATGGGGCCTACGTACGTTTCGGTGAACATAGATATTTTATATCACCTTCTTCAGGGCCAACATAAACAAAAACAAATATATATATACATATAAAAACTGGGGGTATTCTCATATGAAGATAGATAAACTGTATTTTAAAGACACAGAAAACGCTGTCTCTTTTTGCGGAGCCCAACTAATAGGAGAGATTTAGATGCCCTCTCTTGGTATTTAAGTACTACGTAGAATGCCTGAATTGGCAATGCCCGATTCGAGCTGCTCAACACAAGGGCAACGATGGCCTTGTGCGTGGTCGTACGTTGCTCCGTTTTTCTCAATTTTCCTAAGATTGTTCGTTTATGGCGTCAGAACCTTCTATATTAGCAGGGTGTGCCTATTGACGGGTCATAACATGCTCCTGCAAATCCAAACGCCTGGAGCTCTAGGCCCGCGTGGCAGCCCTTTTTATAATGTATTTCTAAAAACTTTAAAAATATGTTTGTTTCTTGAAAATCAAACAAAAACAAATAGTAGAAGAAAAAAAGAAAAATAAATAAAATGAAAAATAATATGTCTGTTTGATACTTTTTCTATTGTGTTGCATCCATTAAAATTGTAGATTGAGTCACTCTGAAATAATATAGGTCAGTTTAGAGGTTCCTTATTGGTATTTTTTGAAGCTTGCAGGGATATCCTTCTATAGCAAATTATATTTAGGGTTTGATCCTGCTAAAGATGAGATTCTGAGCAAAATGTTGAAAGGTTGAGAGCATGACCGGGGGGTAGCTGGGAGGGAGCTCCAAGCGAGGCATAACGTTTGAATTTTTACAAGGATTGTTGGGGGTGTTACCAGAGTGTTGTTACGACACACTTGAGGTGTCGATATTTACGTAATATTTGATTTGGGTGTTCTTTGGGGCTTATTGGGTCTCAGAGTTGTTGGGAATGGTGCGGCAGTCAGGAAGGTCTTATGAGGAGGTGAGAGTGGACCAGGGGCGATTGGGGATTTGGCTCAGTCAATCCAAGACTAATCAGGCTGGCAGGGGTAGATGGGTCAGGTCGAATAAGAGCGCCTGCAGTGGTGTGTGCCCGGTACAAGAATGGCAGGATTATTTAGCAAGACCAGAACTGCCATTGAGAGGCATTTTTTACCATGGCTCAGGAGATGGTGTTTCAGCTGCTGACTGTTATGCGCATGGCTCTAACATATCTGGGCAGTGACCCAAACAAGTTTGGAGCACATTCATTCTGCATTGGCGTTGCTACAACAGTAGCACGTTTAGGATGGTCCTGGGACAGAATCTGCCAGATAGGGAGATGGAGGTCTAGGTGCTGCAAGAGATACGTGTGCAAATAAAAGGGAGCAGGAAGTACTAGTCTACAGGAAAAGGGGGGAGCCATTTGCTTCATATGCTAATCTATTCCTTTATGTCGTACTTTGTTTGGGCGGCCCAGGAACCAAGATGATTACCTTGGATCATTGGAGATTCTTTCGTGCATTGGGCAGCCAAATACCCAGATCAGCAGGAGTATGATGGTAACCTAGGATTGAGGAGCAGACACCATGAAGTGTGTTGGTGGGGGAAAGGAGGGATGCAAAGGGGGTCTTTATTGCCGTGACTGATGAAAATAGTGCCTCAAAGAGGCTGCCCTGACATGTTGGTTCTACACATGGGGGAAAACAATTCGGTGCAGCTATCAGGGCTGACAATATTGCAACACATGTAGAGGGATTTAGAAGCGGTAAAATGCAATTTGGCTGGAACATGCTTAGTATTGGCCGAGTTCGTGCCTCGTATAGAAGGGGGCTGTCAAGCATGCAGTCATTGGAAAAGCTTGCAGGAAATTAAACAGGACAATGAGGGTTTTCTGCCAGGCGAGAGGCATCAAGTGATTGATATTGTGGGACTAAAATTGGAAGAGCCATTATTGTTCAGGGACGATAGGGTGCACCTTTTGCAAATAGAGAATGCCTGCCACATGATGGAGTTGTGTGATGCGTTTAGTAGACTGTGGAATAAGTCCATCTGGTGCTGCAGGAAATACTGGGAGAGGGCGAAAGGTGCACAGGATTGTTTGGGGGCAGGTAACCACCCTACGGGGGCTCCCTGGTTGGCAGTACGTTGGAGGTGTGGTGAGTCACATACGGGTGGATCCACCCCTCAGGGAGGGAACAGGTGGCTGATGGCGGAGTGTGGGAATCAAAGAGCAACAGAGGAAATTCAAGAGAGGATGTTGGCAAGGAAAGTGAAGCGGTGAATGGGTATATGGAGGAGATTGCAGAGTGAAATGGGAGGAAAAATAGGTGTGATGGTTTGAGGATGGATGGGGAGAATGAGGGGTATGATGATGGAAACATGTTATACTTGAATTGATGTTAGTGTGCCAGTTTAGGACAGGTTGCTGGTGATTGGGGCAGCAGTACTTTGGAGGGGTGGTTTGTCACATACGGTTGGATCCATCCCTTTTTGGGGGGAAACAGGTGACTGATGGCGGGGTGTGGGATGCAAAGTGCAACAGAGGACATTCAAGTGGATGTTGGAGGGGAAAGTGAAGCGGAGAATGGGGAGATGGAGGAGGTTGCAGAGTGAAAGAGGAGGAGTGAAACAGGTGTGATGGTTTGAGGATGGATGGGGAAAATAAGGAGTATGATGATGGAAAATGGTTATACTTGCGTGGATGTTTTGGTTAATAATGTTAAATGTTACGCCCTTGTCCTAATAAAATGGCCTTTTATGCTACAAGTAACAGTGTGAAGTGTAGTTATTGCGTGAGGTTACTGGTGAACTCGCCCTCTCCCCTAGCTGCCCCTCATATAAGAAAAATGAAATGCTTTCTGAGGAAAAATTTGCCACAGACACTTGAATGTTGCAAGAAATAGAAATGTGCAAAGTATTCATGTATCCTGTGCACTGTTAAAGTTATCCGAGTTCTTCAAAAATCTTCCCTGAGGCTGGGGCTTGATTGCTGGTTCCCCGGCTCCCTCTGCTGACCCCAAGTGGTACTGCTTATAAAACACCTTGCCTCTGGACTGGTGTTCGTTGGAAAAAATGCATACACCACGTGCAAGTGATAACAGTTGCCATAAACCATTCAGACGCATCCAGGCACTCGCACATATGGGGGCAGCTGAGTACAGACGCCAAGCCAAACATACTTGTGTAAATATGGAATAAGTCAATGCTAACATGAAAAACTATACATTCATTTATAAGAACAAAATTGCTTCTTTATCAACAAATTTACCCTTTGTGAAGTCCACATCAACTCCTACTTGCAAATACGTAGTCAAGGAAGCTCTAAGACCAAGGCCCGAGGACACTGGTGGATAGGTCACAGGTGGGGTGCCACCTAGCCGCAGACAAATGCAAGTACTGGAAACCTTAGATCAATTTGGTATTTGGTATTTTGGAGGGGTATTTCTAGAGCGCAGACGTTCGCTCCGAAGGGAGCATCTTGGCGCTGTAAATCCTATGACCAGATCGCAGAGAGAGGGAGGGGGGGGGGGCTAGATGGCTGCTTTGGTCCAGTCGTCAGAGAGATTAAAAATCCACGTTTTGAGGAGCTTCCTAAAAGGCTTCTCAAGCGTCTGAAGTCTGAGATGCCTTGGCATGCTGTTCCAGGCTCTAATAGCCAGGGTGCTGAGCGTTTTTCCACCTTTAGACTTCAGATTGAATTTGGTGGGGGTCATGAGGTTTTCTTGTGAGGATCTGAGGGAGCGGCCCGGAGTATAGTGAGGGAAGCGTCTAGACAAATAGGACGGACCGGATTTGTTGAAGGCTCGGAAGGCTACAGTGAGAATTTTGAAGAGTATTCTCTTGTGCAAGGGGAGCCAATGCAAGGATTTAAGAGCTGTGGAAATTGAGGATTTGCGTGGAAGTTTAAGGACAAGATGGGCAGCAGTGTGCAGAACACTTTGAAGTTTCGAACGGGTGGACTTTTTGGTCCCTGCCAGAAGGCCATTACAGTAGTCTACTCGAGAGAGTATAAGGGCTACCGCAATAGTCTTTCTGGAGTCAAGCGGGAGGAAATCAAAGAACTTTCTCAGGGACTTAATTATGCCGAAGCATTTTCCTGCTACGGTCGAGACGTGGAGATCGAAAGAGAGTTCAGAATCAAAAATAACCCCGAGGTTTCTGGCCGATGAAACTGTCTGAGGTGGAGCAGCAGAATTGTCAGGCCACCACAGGGCAGGGCAGAAAGGGGCATTCTTTCCAATGGGCAAGATCTCGGTTTTATTCGAGTTGCAGCGGAGGAGGTTAGCGTCCATCCATTGAAAGACTGCTGTTAGGCAGTGTTTCAGATTGAGTTCTGCCATGTTGGAATTGTCGTCTAGAGGGATGATAAGCTGAGTATCGTCGGCATAGGAAGTGACGGTTATGCCGAACAATTCTATAAGGGTAAGCAGAGGGATGAGATAGATATTGAAGAGGAGGGGACTTAGGATGGAGCCCTGGGGAACTCCGAAGGACACCTTTTTCTCTTTAGATTGGAAAGGGCCAAGTGAGACAGTTTGAAACCTATCGCTGAGGAAAGAACTAATCCAGGATAGGGCAGAGTTGGAGACGCCGATGTCCATAAGTCTATTAATCAGAATGGAGTGGGAAATAGTATCGAATGCTGCCGTGAGGTCGAGAAGGATCAGAATGGCCTTCTTCCTTTGATCTTGAAGGATTTTGATGGTATCGGTCAGTTCGATCAGGGCGGTTTCGGTTGAATGTTTAGACCGGAACCCGGATTGCTGGGGGTGAAGTAGGTTATGGGAATCAAGAAAGGTCTTGAGCTCCTTGTGGACTAACTGTTCAGTTATTTTACCCAGCGCAGGTAGCAGGGTGATGGGACGGAGGTTGGTCAAATCCGAAGGGGGTTTGTTCGCCTTTTTCATGAGGGGCTTAACCACACCTTTTTTCCAAGAGAGGGGAACAGAGCCAGTTTTGAGGGAGAGGTTGATTATTTCATTGATGATGGGGTTGACTTCATCAATGATGAGGTGGAGGATCTTTGGGGGACAAGGGTCAGAAGGGGAGCCAGATTTGCATGAAAGGATCGCTTCTCTGGTCTGAGTCAGAGTCACCGGGGTAAAGTTTTTGAGACTGTTAGCAATCAGGCGTGATTGGTCCAGATCCGAGATTGAGTGAACGGGGGGGGAGGGGGGAAGTTTTTATGGATGGAGGTGATTTTGTCATCGAAGTAGTCGGAAATCTTGTCACATAGCTCCTGAGAAGGGGGGATTTCCGGTTGGAGAGCTTTTGGTTTGGTGAAGGATTTTACTATAGTAAAAAGGGTTTTTTGCTTTTGACTGGCATCCTTAATGGCCTTTACATAATAAGTTCTTTTAGCTGATTTAATGGTTGAGAGATAATTTTTCCTCTGTAGAATGTAATTGCTACGATCGCCATTATCGTAGGTTCTGCGCCATTTACGTTCCGCTTTCCTGCAGAGTAGGTGTGCGGCTGTTAGGTCAGGCGTGTACCAGGGGGCTTTGATTTTCGTTTTCTTCAATCCCACAGATAGGTGCAGCAACACTACGATGGTCAAGGGAGAGTAAAACACACTTGGCCTGATGGGGTACGCTTGCTCCTAAAACACCATAAAGTCAGATACTACATGAGTTAGGAACATATAGCCAATCAAGATACAGCATATGCAGTGATCACGTGGTCCCCATGCTAAACATCTAGACATGTAACCCACTGGCCACATTGTGTCCAGTCAAGATCCAGACCCACCTGTATTTTCCATTAGGTAATTAAATTATGACTCTAAAGGCATCGTCTCCATACATGGATCACTGGAAAACTTTCATTGCCTTCGATGAACCGTGTAAAAGGAGGCCGCAGACGATTGTGAGTTGAGACAGCCGTAACTGTTCTCCCAGCCACAATGTTTAATTAAACAAACTGTTCCTGTTTCGTCAAACGCCTCTTGTCTGTTGTTTTCTCAAGGTATTTCATTTTTTGTCTTTTTTTTTAAATATTATTATTGAAAATTTGCATGACAGACCACACATCCGTTTCTTATACAATACATTGCAAGTTACATTTAGCATCGTGCTTAGGACCGAGCCCGAAATAACATATCTTAAACAGTGTTTTCCCCGTCCCTTCGTCTTCCTATTTCCAATTCCACCACAGGTGATACACAGATCTCCCCCTTATATGAATTCCACCGGGACCATTTCCTATCCCACTTCTTAGGGCACCACCTAGCCACAAAGACTTCTCTCTCTGCTACCATGCATCTGTCAAGCTCTTTTTGCCAGATCGCCACTGCAGGTGGCGTCATTCGGCCCCAGCCCCTCGCTATTTCCCTCTTAAGTAATGTGAAGCCCAGCGTCACAAACTGCTGCTCCGTCTCAGTAAGGTCTGTATCTTCCCATATATTAAGCAAGCCCAAGCGGGGTGTCAAAGTGAGCATTTTCCCCAGTGCAGATTGCATATGGGCCGTGGCTCTGTCCAATTGTCTGCGCACCAGCGGGCAGTCCCATAACATATGATAAAAAGTGGCCGACTGCCGGCAGCCCTTCAGACACAAGTCATCTGGTCGAGACCCAATTTTTGCTAGCGTTATCCCTGTCAGATATGAGCGATGTAAGACCGTCCACGGCCGGTCGGGTCCAGGGGCCTGGGATGCTGTCACTCCTCTCACTTACTCTCCCCCTGCCCTGAGGAATTTACAATCCATACATTGCCTATTGCCTCCAGCATGCCTAGATCGTGTTTCATCACTTGGCATTGCGCACAAAGTATCTCTCCCACGTTCTAGTTGCAAGCCCCCAGCCTGTCCTAGCATTAGCGAAACGCTCATCCGTGTATTATATTTAAACACACGTTCATTTGTAAAACATCATGCTGACCTCTTTCTTCTTCTCATTGATGAAAGCCAGGATATCCTTTTAATCACCGAGACCTGGCTGACTGATGACTCTCTCCCCGACATCCTGGCAGCATTGCCCCCCGACTATTACATGCTCAATATGAACCGACCGTCTGGTCACGCTGGTGGAGGGGTGGCAGCTGTCATACGAAAGGAGTTCAAATTCATTTCCACGTCTTCCATTACCCTTGCTGATGTGGACAGCCTCATCATCAGCTTGGAAACGAGGGAGGGAGCTCTTACCCTCATTGTTCTCTATCGCCCACCCTATTCTATGCCTCTGTTTCCCGCTGCTTTTAGCGAACAGCTAGCCAATCTGATCACCTCATCTGCCCGAGTTGCTATCCTTGGCGATTTTAACTACTGGTGCAATGATAGCGACGCTGGCCTCCATGCGGCCGAGCTGTTCGAAATCCTTTCTAACCTCAACATGACTCAACTTGTCACCTCTCCCACCCACATCAGGCGCCATATTTTAGATCATATCTGGACCCACAACCTCACGTTCTCCTGTCCTGTGATCACTCCTTGTATTTGGTCGGACCATTATATGATCGACACTGTGATTACAGTCCGGGGTCGTGTTAAGGCTCCCCCCCTGGTTGGCGGGGTCACTCGCAAATGGAGCGCCCTTGATTCTCAAGGTTTTCTTTCTTTTCTGGCTGAGTCTCGTCCCCCACCGCGTAGCACCGCGACTGTCCATACTCTGGAGGATGATTTCTCCAGCTGGATCACAAAAGCCAGCAACCACTTCGCCCCCCTCTCCAGATTCCCCCGCTCCCGGCAATGCAAGTCACACAGGTGGTTCAATACCACCCTGAAAACTCAGCAACTTGAACTGCGCCAGATGGAACGCAGGTGGAGATGTAACTACTCGCCCACCGACAGAAAGGCATACGTCGCTGCACGGAAAAAATATAAAAGTGCAATTATAGCAGCGAAATCCTCACATATCTCTGAAAGGATCCTCATTGCCCCTAACAAGTCTAAGGAGATTTTCAGAGTCATGAGTGAGCTCACGTCTGACGCTAGAACCCTCCCTTCTCAAGCCCCCACCCAAGAGTCTTGCAATGCCTTAAATAGTTTTTTCATTGAAAATTTTTTCAAGATTACGAATACTATTCCTCCTGCCTTTTCCACTGCCATATTAGCTTCCTCTCCTGGAAACCCACTCTCACTATCATGTTTCCCTGTCCTTGATCCTACCACTCTGGCCAAACTCGCTTCCTGAGTTAAATCTGGCTCACCCAATGACTTCTGCCCCCCCTCTGTTCTTCATGACATCTGCCGGGCTCTGCCGGATTGCATTTTGCCCCTATTAAACACCTCCCTTGAGACGGGCACGGTACCCAACTCCTTTAAGGAGGCCGTTTTTAGTACCCTTGCTGAAAAAGCCCGGAGCCGACCCGGAGGACCTCGCCAACTATCGGCCTATTTCTCTTTTGCCCTACTTATCCAAACTCTTGGAGGCGCACGTCACCAGTTGCCTCTCTCAGTTTATCGAGTGTTCCAACTACCTCAAACCTAATCAAGCCGGTTTCAGACCAGCCCACTCCACCGAGGCTGTGATCCTGGCAGTTATGGATTCTCTAAGGGGCAATGCCGATAAAGGGTCACCTCAGGCGCTCGTCTTATTGGATTTGTCGGCGGCGTTCGGCACGGTGGACCATAACATCCTTCTCCACCGTGTCGAACAGGCCGGCATTCGGGCCTGGACTCTGCCTGGATCAAATCTTTCTTAGCGGGTAGAACCCAGGCAGTACGTCTAGGCCCTTTCATGGCCGCTAAGGAACTATCCACCTGCGGAGTGCCCCAGGGATCATCCCTGTCCCCTTTGCTTTTTAATCTCTATCTCCAACCGCTTATTCACTCCTTGAAGAGGTGGGACATCACCGTCTTCAACTACGCAGACGATCTGCAAATTATCTTCCCCCTGAACACTCCCAATGCAGCCCTCGACTGTCAAGCGGTCATGTTACACATTCAGCAATGGATGAACCTTAACCCAGCTCAAGCTGAACCCGGGAAAAACAGAGCTAATCCTCCCGGGTAACAGCCCCACTTACTGGGGTCCACAGTTTTGGCCGGCGGAGCTCGGCTTTCCGCCTGCTCCGGCGAAGTCAGCAAAAAGTCTCTGGGTTATCTTTGACACAGAGCTCTCCCTCAAGCCTCAGGTGGGTGCAGTCATGTCATCTTGCATGTTCCAGCTAAGAAAAATCAGGAAAGTCTCCCACCTCCTTACACCTGAGGCCCTGATGCAAGTCCTGATTGCCCTGGTGCTCTCCCGCCTGGATTTCTCTAATTCTCTATACCATGGCCTACCCAAAGTCCTTCTCCATAGGCTCCAAATTGTGCAGAACCAGGCGGCCAGATTGGCTTATAAAACCCCGAAGTGGCAGTCTGCGAAACCATTACTTCGCAAACTCCACTGGCTGCCGGTCAAACAGAGGGCTGCGTTTAAGATCGGCTGCCTGTCATTCAAAGCTGTGTCTTGGACTTCTCCCGCTTTCCTTAAATCCTTGGTCACTCTCTACTGTCCGGTACGCAACCTGCGGTCCTCTCATCGCCAGCTCTTAGCCGCACTCCCAATTAAGCTAAAAAAAATTGGCGGTCGCAGATTTGCTCACATGGCTCCCAAACTCTGGAACCCGCTGTCCCTTTCGCTTAAATCTTCCAACTCCCTTCTGGAATTTAGAAAACGCCTGAAAACTAGTCTCCTCACACAGTCTGGCTAGACCCCCTCCTTCACACCTCTCAGCACCCAATCAGTGCCAGGAAACGTATGGTGTCCGAGCGCTATAGAAAATCCCCTTAAGATAAGATAAGATACAAAGTTGGATTAGTCGAAATCTAAGTGTGATGGCAGCCTCTCTAGATGACATCAGCGCCTGTCTCCAATCCTCCTCCTCATTCGGCCCAATGTCCCCTTCCCAATGCTCCTTAAGCTTCCTGAAGGAATCAGGCATATTATTAACTGAGTTTTCTATAGGTCAGGGAGATCGCCTTGGAGTACAACTGCCCGTCCAGCAGTCGATCTTCAAGAGGGGATAATTCCGGTATGTCCTCACAGCTGGGGAATGCCGCCTGCAAAGCATGACGGACTTGTAGATACCGAAAGACCTCACCCGGGTCCAACCGGTAGGTCTTTTGTAGCTCCTCAAACCTGAGAATCTTACCTTTTTAACCAGGTAGTGGACTGTTGAAATACCAATCACATCCCACCTGTCGAACACCGGGTGATGGCAGAGCATACCGGGTTTCTGCGAATACCACAATGGTGTCGCTTTAGTAAGCGCTCCTGCCCAGCCTAAACCGGAATTAGCTAACTTCCAGATCTGTACCATATGTTGAGTGGGTCCTATATAGTGTTGTTTCCTAGTGTGAAAATAAGGAGCCCCAAGATAACCGGAGCGATCCATCTGACATCTGTCCAGGGCACATGCTGGTCATTTGGCGGGGCGTATCGCCACCTATTTACAGTCACTAATTGAGAGGCCCAATAGTACAGCCGTATATCAGGCAGCGAAGTGCCTCCATCATACCATCCTTTCATTAATTTCTGAAGCGCAATCCCCGGGGTCTTACCATCCCAGAGTAGTGTACGTAACTCCCCTTCTACTGCAACAAAGGAAGTATCTGGAACCCTGTGCGGGCAGTTCTGGAGAATATAAAAGAATCGTGGAAGAGCCAACATCTTAAAAAGAGCAGCTCTGCCCACCAGCGACAATGGCAGTGACCTCCAATCATTAACATCAGCCCGTAGCCTCGCCAACGGGGGTGCCAAATTGCGGCTAAAAAAGGCATGACGAAGACTCCTAAGTACTTAAAACCATCCTCCGAGACCACCAGCGCACAATCTCTTGGGAAGCGGGGGGTCTGTCCATGGAGCACATATATAGCATGGATTTCCTCCAGTTAATTGCGTATCCTGAATACTACCCCAATTTTTTAAAAATATTAAGGACCCTATGGATGGACCTGTACGGATATGTAGGATATAGCAATATATCGGCCTCATAAAGAGATATTCTATCTTCGCACTCGTGTGACCATCGTATACCCTTTGTCATTACGTCACTCCTAATCTATGCTGCCAATGGTTCCAGCATGAGAGAGAATAGCAACGGTGACAGAGGGCATCCTTGTTGGGTGCCTCTCCGTAGGGTGAATGGTTGGGACGTATAGTTGTTCACTCTGACCTGCCCCAGGATATCGGTGAACAGCAACCGCACCTACCATATAAATTTAGGGCCCAACTCTGCTCTCCCCAGAACTTCAAAAAGATAGGGCCATTCGATCGAAATGAGTGCCATAGAGGCATCAAGTGACAGTATGATGCATCCCCCTCCAGATATTGCAGACGCGTTAACACATTATGTAGCCTGCGAATATTAAGAGCCATGTTTCTCCCAGGCATGAAGTCGGATTGATCCGGGTGCACAAGGGAGGATACCACTGTTCCCAGCCGTATGGCGAGGACCTTCGCTAAAACCTTTGCCTCGACATTGATCAAGGAGATCGGCCTATAAGAACGACAATCATCCACTGGCTTGCCGGCTTTGTGAATTACCACGATACTGACTAGCCACTAGTTAGACGGTAGAGCCCCCTTCTCCCAGCTTTCCTGATACATTTCCTGCAGGTGCGGGACCATTTGGGAGGCCACTGCCTTGAGAAACTCCACCGGGGTACCGTTGGGCCCAATCGCCTTCCCAGACTTAATTTGGCCGATGGCCTTTCTAATCTCCTCATCGGATAGATCCGCGTCAAGTAGCTCCCTATCCATATCTGAGAGAGTCGGTACGTCACTTTCTGCCAGCAATTGACTCGAATCCTCTGCTGTATATGTCATCGAGGGTGAGTACACCATTTCAAAGTAGTCCGCAAACGCATCCGCTATTTCGCCGGGGCGGTAGAGAACCTCGCCACTCGGCATCGTTAACCGGAGCACCCACCACGCACCCTTTTCCTTCCTCTCCAGCCACGCAAGAGTCTTTCCCACCCTATCTCCAAGCTCATACAGCCTATGATGGGTAGCCGTCTGTTTAGCCAACATGTGTTCTCGTGCCTTAAGTTTGTATTCCTCTTTTTTAGCGTCTGGCAATGCAGTGCCTCCTCCGAGGGATGGAGCGCGTGCGCCGCCTCATGCTCCCGAAGGGCTTCCTCTAGCTGCACAAGATGCTCATGCCATTTTGCAATATATTTCACTTTTAATGACAGGGCATACCCTTTAAGACCCACTTTGTACGCCTCCCATAACGTCTGCGCCGATGCCACCGACCCTACGTTCTCCTCCAGGAAGTACCCGGTCTGCACCCCAAGCTCCTCCCGGATATCCGGAATTTTTAGCAACCATGGGTTAATGACAATGGTGCCACGCTGCTGCTTGTCCCCGTCCGTGTAGTCCCCTCAGACTGGGGAGTGATCTGATCGACCTTGGGGATATGTCCTGGGGAATCTATGACAAAATATCGACTACAAAAATATCTACCTACCAAAATATCGCAACAAAAATATCTCTAACAAGGTAAGTACAAAAATATCGAAAAAATAATATTGATGCCAAAAATATCGTTTTTTTTCAATTAAAAAACATGGAATATTAACAAAATAATACTTATACATTTAATAAACATAGTTAAATATATATTATAATATTTAAAATTATTAAATAATGTAATAAAAAGTAATAATAATAAAGATATAATACATAGTATATACTTCATTAATAATACCTCTAATAAATTATTTTAATAACTTATAAATAAATGAAAATATAATAAATTACAAATAAATTTATATACATCAAATAATAATATAAATAACAATTAATAAAAATGTAAAACAAATAAAAAAAATTAAATACATTTTGGATAGCGTACGGGTACAAATTACTATTCCCACTCCAGAGAGTGCAACAGTAGGGAAAGTGTTGGATAGCGTAGGGGTAAAAATTACTATTTCCTCTCCAGAGAGTGCAACAGTAGGGAAAGTGTTGGATAGCGTAGGGGTAAAAATTACTATTCCAACTCCAGAGAGTGCAACAGTAGGGAAAGTGGTGGATAGCGTAGGGGTAGAAATTACTATTCCTAGCCTAGAGAGTGCAACAGTAGGAAAAGTGTTGGATAGCGTAGGGGTAACAATTACTATTCCCACTCCAGAGAGTGCAACAGTAGGGAAAGTGTTGGATAGCGTAGGGGTAACAATTACTATTCCAACTCCAGAGAGTGCAACAGTAGGGAAAGTGTTGGATAGCGTAGAGCTAACAATTACTATTCCCACTCCAGAGAGTTCAACAGTATGGAAAGTGTTGGATAGCGTAGGGGTAAAAATTACTATTCCAACTCCAGAGAGGGCAACAGTAGGGAAAGTGTTGGATAGCGTAGGGGTAACAATTACTATTCCCACTCCAGAGAGTGCAACAGTAGGGAAAGTGTATGATAGCGTGGAGGTAACAATTACTATTCCAACTCCAAAGAGTGTAACAGTAGGGATAGTGTTGGATAGCGTAGGGGTAAAAATAACATACTTGTAAATAAATGTATTTTTTTAAATAATAAGAAACTTAACTATTAAATAAATATAAACTATTTACAAATACCAATACATAATTATTAAAAACATGATTAGCAAAATATATGTAAATAAATAAAAATACCATTTAATAATATGTAATTACCAATTAATAATTAATTAACAATTATATAATTTACAATTCAATTAATTAAAAAACATTTTTCCTTAATTACTTTTAAACTACTTCCCACCCCATTCCCCTATAAACCCACAACCTGCTACAGAACATAATTATCAATTAATCAATTACTTAAAATGCATTACCAAATAATTAAAAATAATTACCAATTATTTAAAATTAATTTATAATTCATACTAATTAATAATTAATTTAACATAATTAAATTGCTTCCCACCCTATTCCCCTATAAACCCACAACCCGCTACAGTACTAAAATACAAAATTACATAAAAATAAATTAAAAACATTATAAATACATAATAATATACACAAAAATAATATAAAAATCGATATTAGTAACATCGAAATTACTAACATCGATATTACTAACATCGATATTTAACACTTCGATATTACTAATATCGATATTAAATCTATCGATATTACTTACCTTCTATATTATGTCCCTTCAATATTTAAACTTCGATATTATTGTATATCGATATTTAAATATCGATATTTTGTCTGCATACCGTCCTGGGCCGCCTAAAATTACCCACTGAGGCCGTGTATGTCAAAAAGTAATCAATTCGGGAAAGACTGCCAAGCACATTAGAAAAATAGGTAAAGTCAGTTCCTATGCCCTGCAGCTCCCGGCCCACATCCAAGAGGCCCAACGCCACAGTAAACTCTGCCATAAGCTCATTTGGCCTCGCCCCCTGCTTCTGCGGGTATCTATCGATTGTGTCGTCCATTGTCATATTATAGTCCGCTCCCATTAGCAAAGTAACGTCAGGAAGATTAGTCAGAAATGAGCCTAGTTCCACTAAGGCCTCTCTACCCAACACTGGTGGCAAATAAACAGAAACTATGTTCAAAGCCCTCCCTTCCCACTGGACCTCAGCCACCGCAAACCGCCCTGCAGAGTCCACCCATGTATTGCGGACGATCAATGGAGTATTCTTTCGAACCAGGATACCTGTACCTCTAGAGTAGACCCGGTGGTATAGTCAGTATGCACCAGGAGCCAGGCTACATAATGTGTTGGCGCGTCGGCAATATCTGGAGGAGGATGCAGTGATACTGTAAATGTAAAAATGTAAATTGATACTTGTATAGCGCACTACTCACCCGCAAGGGTCTCAAGGCGCTTGTACGAATACCGCTGTGGAACCCATCCTGGCTTTCCCTGTGAGGCGTCCACTCCTGGGCACCCCCAAGGTGGAGGCCAGGCATCCTTAGCGTTGTGGGGGCCGTTGTGGAGATTAAGCAAGCTATTGCCCAGAGTTGCAGAGTGGGACTCCATGATTGGAATAGGCACCGAGGCGAGAATTATCAGGTTCGTGGAATTTTTGAGCCCAAGACCCGCCGAGGCTGGAATTGAACCCTGGTCCAGGGCCAGACCTCTGCATCAGGGTCTGCCGCTTTAACCATTGAGCCACACTTCTCCACCCTATGGCATTCGTTTCGATCGAATGGCCTATCTTTTTGAAGTTCTGGCGAGAGCAGGGTTGGGCCCTAAATTTATAAGGTGGGTGCAGTTGCTTTTCACCGATATCCTGGAGCAGGTCAGAGTGAACAACTATACGTCCCAACCGTTCACCCTATGGAGAGGCCCCAGACATGGATGCCCTCTTTCGCCGTTGCTATTCTCTCTCATCTATTTAGGGCCTTACTCTTATTACTAACCAAGTGAGTCTCCTGCAGGAGAACAAGGTCCGGGGACTGTCTCCTCAGGTATTCCTGGACGATGCCTCTTTTTATTTTATCGCCTAAGCCATTAACATTGCAGGAAAGGACAGAGAGCAATGAATCCCGTTCAGGCCCCATCCCCCATCCCGGCTAACTTCATAGTCCAACAGGTCGAAAATACAGCAAGCATTTCTATACGTAACTTGCAAAGAAAGGCATCAGCTTCACAATTTAGTCTGTCACATAGAATAGGAACGTAGAAGATAAAACAGTGCAACACATTACAGTCATGGTGAAACTCTTCCCCAAAACGCATGTTAAGAAAGAAAACTATTCCACAGTATGAGAGTGCACCATTGCTTTGAAAACAGCAACTAACCACAAAACACCCCCCTCCACCCCTTACTCCCAAATCTACCCCCCTCCCTGCCTTCCTTGCTGTGGATTTAGAACTACCCACCCCCAAACACGGCAGAGTGACTCTCACCCCCCTCGAAATGCTAGAAATGCAGAGGGACCCGGCCCCCCCTCCCGCAGATACATTTTACAGTTACCATATTTCCCAGCCATCCTCTACTTACAATAATAAGGCAACATCATATTTCATCAGTATAGTTAGTAAATAGTTCCATGTCATAAATCCCCAAGTGCAAAACAGTCCCGCATCAGTGAGTTGAACCCCCCTCCGTCCAAACCCCCCACTTGCGTATACTGCCAACTCCGGCCTCCTCAGACCAACGCCAAAGTTCTCAGTCCTGCTCCTCCAGTCTACTGGTCTCCGGTGTATGGTCAGCACTCGCCGTCTCCAGGCGGACTCCCCTATGTGGGCCAGATCTGTTAGGATGGTCCCTCCTATGATTTCCTACCGTACTCCAGCCCTCCATCCAGTCCCAGACCGCCTCTGGTGAGTCAAAGTACCACAACTTGCCATCCATTTCTACTCTAAGTCGCGCCGGGAAGAACATTGCGTATTTCACCTCTCGATCCCTCAGCTCCTTCTTCACCGCTTGAAAGCTTCTTCTCTGCGCCAGAACCTTGGCCGTGAAATCGAGAAAGAACGCCACCTCATAGTTATCTATCTTCAAGGGTGGGCTGGACCGCAAAGTCTGCAATATTATGTCTCTATCCCGGTAAATGAGCACCTGGGCAATCAGGGGTCGCGGAGGTGCACCCGGCTTAGGTCTACCACCGGGTACCCTGCGGGCGCTTTCTATAGAAAAGTAGCTGGATAATGTCTTGGGCTTTAGGTGCTTCGTGATTAAGTCTTCCACATACAAGTCCGCGGCTGGCCCATCCATCCGTTCCGGAACCCCTAAAATTCGGATGTTATTTTGGCGGTCCGACCCTTCATAATCATCCAGCTGGTTCGAAATTCTTGCCTGCTTTTGCTGAAAGTCGAGTTTCTTTCTCTGGAGTTCCGAGGTGTCCGTCTGCAGGGCATTTGTTACTATTTTCAGTTCCTTAACCTTCTCGTCCATTTTTTTAAAGTCCGCTCTCAGTAGCGAGACCTTAGCAGTGACTGAGTCCACTGAGGTACGTACCCCACCTATCGCCGCCATAATATCATGTAGAGCCGGCTCCGGTCCTGGTGTATGAGCCACCGCCGATCCCTGTTTCTCTGACTGCGGTGAGTCACCTTTTTCTCCCACTTTGGACCATGCAAATTTCGCCAGCTGCTTCTGGGCGTTAGCCTTAGGACCTTTCCCTCCTGTAGCCATGTCTGTAGGACCCTATATCTGCAGACAAATGTAGAGGGCACTTAGCAGACCCAGCCGCAGCCAGGCAGGGGAATCAGTCAAGAGAGACCTCCAACACTGAGAAGCGCTTGTTTCCAGGGTCCAGCACGCTGAGAAGGCCCCCACTAGCAGCAATTGACCCCAGAATCCAGAGGCCAGCCGCCTTCGCGATCAGGCAAGGAATCCACACGCCTCCACGCCACAGGTCACAGACAGCGCACACTGCAGCATTCAGCAAATTCGACGGTAACGACCAGCAGGGCTCAACAGGGAGGGCCGACAGTCACTGCAGTATTTTAGGCCCAGCGAGAGAGGTCAGCAAGGGCCACAGCACAGTCCAGGGGTCCACACTCCCCGCCCTCCCCACAGTCACCAACAGTACAGTGAGGAAGAGCAACACCCACAAGTCTGTCTCCCAAGTGTCCTGCCGCACCGGTCAACGTATCACCAGAAACTCAGGTGATACACAGTCAGGCTCTCCTTGTACCTCCTGTTGCAGCCACCTACACACCACTCTCCACACTCCTTCCCTCACCGTGGCCCAGCACACAATCTTGTGCAAAGGCTGTATCCCCTCCACGCAACAGCCAGTTCCTCTTCAGCCCACAGATAATGATCCGACCCAAGCCTCCGCAGGGACCCCAACCGTCACCGTCTTTGGGCAGCCGCCATGGGGAACCATAGAATATAGGTGCGGCGCTGGCAAATCAGCTGTATATCCGGCTCTCAGTGCGCCACTGTGCCCCACTCTCCTTGGTGCATTTCATCTGTCCCCACAAGCAGTCCGGAAATGATACCAATCAGGTCCCCCCCGCCGGCATCACCCTCATGTCTTCTCACTCTCATACGACCGCCTTAGGGCCTCCGCACCGCTCTTCAGCCGCCACCCAGCACTTCACACTATACAGGCCGCAAAGTCTGGGCCTCAATTTTTGGGGTAGCCTTGCAGCTTCCTTCTCTCCCTCGCACTGTTGAAAGGGCTTCGCTGACACACCAGCTCGGGTCACTTGGCGCCGCTGTACAGCACCTCACCTCACCACCGGGAACAGCTCTTCCCAGGCGGGAGCACCGTCATGTTCCTGGGCTGCTGTCTGATACCGATCTCATCACGAGTCCGCCATTTTCCTACCCAGAGCACCTCCAAGTTCGGGCGATTTCGGGAGGCGAGCGCCTCATCCGGCGGTCCAGCAGGCCACATGGGGTGGTCAAGAGTTCAAGCCTCCATCATTTTGCCACAACACTCAGTCTTGGATGGCCTAGAAGCATAGAAAAGGCCGCAGAAGGGAAGGAGCACGTTTAGGCAGCGGCCATCAACCACGGCTGCAAGCCACGCCCCCAAGGTATTTCATTTTCAAATAACATTTTGGTGAGCCACCATCAGAGCTGATTGATGCATTGAACCCAACTGCAGCTAAAGGATGGAGACCCCGGCCAAACAGATTCACATTTCAAGGAAGGTGAGCAGACACTGCAATTGTTTGGAAGTTCTGCTGAATCCATGGGAGAGAGGTCCATACTGAAGCAGCTGTCACAGAGGGTAAGACACTACATCAGAACTAAATTTAACAGTTGGTATATGGAAAACTAGAGGGAAGTGTTAAAAGATAACCTGAGTGCCCTGCCACTGACATAATCTGGCCAGGGACATCTTATAGATTTTGGGAGCCCTGGGCCAAATGTATTTTTTGGGCCCCTTTTTGGAACAGTTTTGTATTTGGGAACCAATTTCAGTTTGCTCATGCCCTCTTTGGCCAGGTCACTGCCTGTGCACAGGCACACTGGTTCAAGTTCTAAATGTGACTACATCTAATATTCAGGGATGATGATGTTTGTTTTCAAACATTTCAACACAGTAGCAGCTCACTAATATTGCTGCAAATAATCTCTGTGACATGAATATGTGAGGTCCTGTTTTGATGTAAAAGAAACACTTTTTATGGATATTGCATGAACTATAAACACATTTCTCTACAAATTGTCTGTTATAGACTCACACGCATCACACACTTTAAAAATAAAGTAAAGGAAAGTATTATTTAAAACAATCTGCTTAAGAATTATTGAAGGTATTAGTATACAAGGGAACCCAAAGTAATGGCCAAGGACCATGGGTTAAGTTACTTATTTTTATATTACAAAGGTCCTCGGATTTTGTGATATCTAGAGGATTAATTTTCACAGGCTAAAAATAAAGACTGTGTTTTTTTCTTCAGTGTCCAGCCGGACCTAGAAGTATTTATTTTTGAAAATGGCGAATTGTTTCGCTTTATTCTGTTTATCTTTACCATTTTCAAAAATAAATACTTCTAGGTCCGGCTGGACACTGAAGAAAAAAACACAGTCTTTATTTTTAGCCTGTGAAAATTAATCCTCTAGATATCACAAAAATCCGAGGACCTGAAAAATAAGAATTATTGAAGGTCATCAGGGCAAGACTCTCTCCAAAACAAAGCTGGCTCTATCAGAGAGTCCCCTGAAAGGTTGGGGCCCTGGGGCAGAGCCCATTTTGTCCATGCCTTAAAACGTCTTTGAATTTGGCATATTACCTTTTTTTATGTGTCCTAGCTGAGTAGTCGTAAGGCAGCCTCGGAGGCGATCCCACAAAAATCAAATTTTTTCAATAGTCAGCATGTTAGGAAAGGATAATATTTATTGTATAGCCTTTTATGGCTCCCAAGACACTTTTATTATGATAGAGCTATCCTGATTGTGCAGACATGGCCCCTCAATATCATATTTTTTTAGTTTAAAAGGTTTTCGCAGTGCTAGTGGCTTCTTAATACTATCTGTAGGAATGAGAAGTATTGGTCGCTTGGACCGCTGGGTGTGATACAGGGTGTGATTCGGACATTAAGGAAAAGGATTTGGACCTTGGAAACTAGTTGTAACTTGTGTGTAGCCAGAAGGGGCCTGTGGTTCCCTAGTTATTCCGTTTTTCATATCTATTACTATTACCTTTGTCCCGGAGCCGATATTGGCAGACTATCAGACTCAGTTAGTACGTGTACCACAGAGATTCCCCTGGTTACAGGATAACGTGCTATGAGCAAGCTAAGAAAGGTTTGTTAAAGCAATCCTTTTATTTTGGGCAACATTTGTTAAGTTGGCAATGTACATATGATGTTATGGTGATATTATTTATTGCAAACTGTATATTGTGCACAAATTGATATCATACAGATACTGTCATAATGTTGTATTTTCCTTTGCCTATGTTTTAATACTTCATATTAGGGTGCTGTAATTCATTAGAAACTGTAAAGTTGATATCGTTCACATACTGTTTTATATTACATCTTTTTTCACTTGTGTTGCCACCCTTCATATGCATTTTTATCTGTGTTTATTGAATTGTTTGAGGCATTTGTGAATAGCGCTGAGCTCATAGTAAAATTCTAAGAGTGCACACCTTACGTTTGTCCCCACGATTAGAACAAATAAAAACTCCCAACAAGATTTAAATCATATTTTCTCCACTAAACCACTAACATTTTCATAGATTCCTCATTAAAACACATCGAAACCAGGTTTTCCACGCAGGCAAAGAAACCGAAGTTCCGCCAAGATTGGCACGCACACACGAAGGCACACACATTTCCCTGGGCTAAGGAGGGAATATGTAACACTAACACAACTGAGCGTACTAAAACACATATAAGTGCTAAATATATCAAAAGAGAGTCAAGAGAGTGGTATTACTAGAGTTAAGGTTGTCTTCGAAGAGGCCCGGGCTGGAGCCCTACACAACCAACAGCAAGCAAGGAGTCAGCGCCTCCCCCGCCATATTCAGGAATTGAGGTGTTCACTCCATCTTCCGCTGCATCAGGATATTCCAATCCACCAATAGTTGGAGCTGACTGGCCTCCCACCGAAAGATGGACTGTTAGACCCAATCATGAGAAACCAAAAGGTCAATAAGCCCAGAGGCTTCCAGCGTAACCCAAGTCCCTTGAAAAAGTCCCCAAAAGCTCAAGCCCTGCCTACCACGTCCAACACATGGAACTTCAGCTGCAAGAAGAACACGCACTCCCACTGGTTTGAGCGAACAAACATGAGTGACAGGGAGGTTTGTGGCAGTTCAAGATAGTGATACAGTGAGTAGGGGAGAGGAAGGGAATCCTAGTCCCCCAGGAACCGATGATGAGGTGAGCCAACAGGGTTTGGGCAGGTAGCCAAGGAGATGACAGAAAGCAAGTTTTAGGGTGAAGCCCGACCAAACAGAACAGCACATAGCTCAAAACAAAGGAGGCAAACTAGACGGGGTTGAGGAAGAAAGATGCGAGCTGAGGCTGGATAGAAATAGAGCACGCACCCAGGAAGTACAATGAAAACACAGGGAAGTGCTCTCTTCATGTGAGGGAAGCGGGGATCGGTACAAGGAACCGATCAGGGAAGAATCTGAGGTATAATTAAATGAGAGGCTTTTAGCAAGGATCTGAGCCTCACTAATCAGTCCACATAGGAGAGGGGCTGACCAGAAACTTAAAGACCAAGGCAGCTTAGTACTAACCCAACCAAGATGCAGGAAAAATAAGATGGTGCCTTTGCGTGCACCCAAGGGGAGCAGAGATGAATATGCGTGCCGCTCCACACAAGCGCTCAATCAAGAGATGTAGAGGATGAGAGGATGTAGAGGGGAGAGGATGTAGCCTTGCAGCTAGAGCGGTCAACCTCAAAGCTGGGGAACCGGGTTTGAGTCTTGGCAGGGACGCTTAACATCCTGTGATTCTGGGCAAATCAATTAATCTCCCTGTGTCTACAAAAATGAATGAATGTGTCCATCTGTAACGAAACAAACTGGTGCTCATGTAAAGCGCTCTGATACATTATATCTTCGGGGCAAGTTCGTGTTACATGAAAATCTTTAAAAAAAGAAAAGAAAAAAGAGATGAGTTGACCACTAGGGAGATAGTAGCAAGAGACGAAGGTGAGATCTTTGGGTTCCCATTCTGCCACCTATTAGCCCACTGGACTGAGTAAAGGGACCAATATGATAAACCTTGGCAGATAGACGGTTTCACTTCAGCCAGAGGACATAACTACAGCGCAGGATTGCATCCAACATGGAGGAGGAGACCCCAAGTGTAACTGCTCCTACATGCCGGAATGCCTAAAAGATGGGAACACCATGTTAGGGAGAAACCCGTAGAGTCACCTGAAGTAAGAATGTACCTGTTACTGAAGAAATCAAAAAACCTTCTTAGGGCTCCCACTGATGCTTGGTCCTTTTAAACCAACAAAGAAGAAATTGGCACAGAAGCTGAAATATTAAAGAACATCTTTATAAACCTCAAATGAGTGAGACTACGTCACACAGAAGACTTAGCAACTGAATGAGGCAGTCTGAGGAGTACAGAAAAAACAGAGGCCTTATATATGCTTAGGGCTGACTGACTGGCTTAGGGTTACATACTCAGCATAAGACCAAGGGGCACTCCTGGCTCATATAAGCATGCAAAATGACTAAGATGGGCATACAAGATCTGCTTGCTCAACAAAGTGGGAGGAGAGTTACTTCTTCATACAGCAGCAAAAATAGCCTGACAGTTATACTATAGAAGCAGGTGCATTCTACTCGCTAGGCCCTTCTGGGCATGTGCGAAGGTGGAAGATGCTGAATATAGTTTGACTCTAGGCATATTTCAAGAGCAGTTAACAGAAAGGTAGGACAGACCACATGGCGAGTACATGGCAAAAAAAATGGCTGCCAGAAATACAAAATGCAGTATTACACAATGTGGTCGCGGCAGTTTAAGCAACTAAGTATGTATTTACAAAAAACACAACACAAGTAGAAATGTGGTAATTAGATCCACTTCTGAATCCTTTGTATTGTTCAAAAGTATTGGATGCTGTACAACTCAAACCATCTAACAATATGAGTCTTACATATGCTCATTAGAACAAAATGCAAAAGATCCTTTGGTATATAGTGTGCTCAAGGTGACATGGAAAGAAAGGAAGATGGGGATAAAGTGTTCATTTGTAGATAGGGGACAAGGAAAAGTAGTAGTGACATATATACATCAGTGTGATTCACTGTATACGTTTCCATGCATGATCAAAATGTTTCCATTATAATACATAACTCTACAGGACCCTGAATTCATCTCATTTGGTGTCACTAGAGTTTGTATTCAGATTGTAGTCGACGTTTCGACCCCTTATTACAGGATTAGTAGTGGTGGGGACTTCATCAGGACTAAGGGAGCACGTGTGGTTAAAAACGGGGGACCAAATCTGCCATATTCAGTATAGATGTAGGGCTGTGACAAGAAGCTCTTCAATCAAATTGCAGTGACTAGTGAATAAGCATCAGGGTATGAATCTCCTGGCAATGAAATAGGTAAACTTGCTGTGGCGTGGTTCGCTCGCAGGTCCTGGGAACAATCCCTCTTTCGCTCTCCCGGCGGCTGCACTGCAATTACCATAACAGATTTGCTCTCCCACAGACTCTGGCTCCAGCCAAATCCTTGAATCTGCACTACTCTGCACCCGAAGCCAACGGCCTGAGTTTGTGTGGCCCAACACCATGAGGAAATCTCCCTGGTGGTCCTGACCTACCTCAAACCTCCAACCGATGCCTGCAGCCCTTTTCTGGAGGACCCCCTCGACCGCAACCAGAGCTGATAAGAAAAACCCAATACCAAAAGACCCCCCTGCACCCGAAATCCCACGGCCTTGGGTGGACCCTCGGGGGTGTCCTGGCATCCCAAGACATTCCAATTTACCTCTCCAACTTGTGGTCACCTCCAGAAGATCTTTGTCCACGAGCCTGCAATGTTTGTTGCAAACAGAGAACCACCATTGAAAACCATAGGACACCCAATGCCTTTGCCCTGAGCCTAAGTCCATGAACTTTTCTACCACAACCTTGTGGCCTGCTCGTGAGTAGCCACCAACCGGAGGCCTATATCCAATTTTGGATAACATTGGGCCTCAGCACTCTGCACCCAGCCGCCCTATTGCTGTTGAGGGTGCTTTGAGAGTGCATCCTTGACCCTTGGGGAACCCTAGCTCTAACTCCAGAAAACTAACTCCCGAAACTAAGTGTTTACCGTTAAAACCAATAACTTTTTTTTTTTTTGAAGTTCAATATCAATCTTTATTATCATAAGGTTGCACAGATAAACACAGCCAATGGCCTACAACCCTGGGGCCGGCCGCGATCAGGAGAGACAAGAGTAAGCATTACACAGCCTCTTCGCCGGCAACCCGGGGGTCCGGCGGCAATCTTGCTACGGTAATATGGCTTCATGTCTTGTGAAATACATTCAAGTGTGCCCGACATGCGTGAGAACTTCATTTTCTGGATTTTGTTGAAACTCCACATAACAGAAATCCTGAACAGAAGAAAAAACCAGGACAATACTGCACTCTGTCGCCACCCGTGTGTTACATGCCATTGATCATTTTGTAGGTAGGTCTAATTCATCACATTGTGCATAGAGTCGGCGGTGACCATGTGGGTATCATCTGCCATGCCCCAACAACCCCAATTTATACAGCTTCCTCATCCACTTCAATTGTAAGTAAATAGTCTGTGAGGTAGCACCAAAAGTCTTTGGGACGCGATCTACAGGGTATTTCTTCCTCATATGTGAGCAACTTATCCCTGCAGTAAGTCATATCTTTGAGCCAGGCTTTGATGTTCGGCGCGGTGGTTCCACCCCAGCATCTGGAAACCTGTCTCTTAGCTAGTAACAGAGCAATGGCACAGAACTTCCGTTTCCCTGCTTTCACATTCGGTAACAGACCCAGTAGACCTATTTTCATGGTACACTCTATATCGACTTCCACCATCTTACCCAGCATATTAGTGACTGTCTATATGTAACCTTGGGCAATGCCAAGCTAGATGTATAAAATCAGCCTGGTCATATCCACAACGTTTACACCTGGCATCCTCACGTAACGCACATTTATACAGTTTTAGTGAAGTGTGATATGTTTGATGTAGATACTTGAGATGTGTGATACGGAGGTTACCATTCGGGGTAAGTAGTTTAAGGAGTGTGCAGGTCATGGACCATTCCTTATCAGTTAGTGGCTCCGATAAGGAAGTATTCCATCGTTGCAACGCTTTATCTGAAGTGTATGGTATTTCACTTTGGGCTACTGTGTACATTCTAGACACTAGATGGGAAACATTGGATGACTCGATAATCCGCTGCAGAGTTTGCAGGGCCGGTGGTTCCTCTGGGTAGATTGTGTATAGTTCCTTGAGTGCCCTCTGTAGCCTATAGTAAGTGAATTTGAAAAGTGGTGTGGGATTGCTGATGTAAATTAGGTTGTCCACTGTGCGGAAGGTGCCATCGTGATACAGATCACCAAATGTGTCTATGCCCACCAGCTTCTGAATGGACATACCCACTTGTTCGGTCGTCACTGAAAGCGCAGGGTGGTGCTGTAATGGAAGCGCTGGAGCATATAACTGCAATTTTTGAGCCATCCTTCCTAGTGCCTTCCATGCTCGGGCAGTAGTATCTATTGTGTTAATGTCCCTTGTGTGAAGGGGTGGTCGTTCGTGGGTGATTATAGCTGTTAGCGGTATTGGTTGTGCATCTCCCTCCTCAACAGCTAAGTGTGTAAGGTAAGGAGTGGGGTGATACCAATGAGCTGCGTTTTGGGCCTGTGCGCACAAGTAGTATAGTTTAAAATCTGGCACACAAAAGCCGCCCCTCTCGTAGGGTAGTGTGAGTGTTCGCAAGTCGATCCGTGCCTGTTTGCCCGCCCAGATCAGTTTCAGCACCAGTGAGGTTATGTTCTTAAAGACAGCCCTGGGTGGAGTGATTGGTATGTTATTAAATAAATAGAGTAGTTTGGGCAGGATATTCATCTTAACTATGGCTATTCTATCCGCCAGGGATAACGGTAATTGTATCCATCTATCTACTTTACTGTCTAGATCCGTAAGCACTCTGCCATAATTGGTCCTTATCACTTCCTCTGGATCACGACTATACCAGACTCCTAGATATCTCGTAGTTTGCCAATCCAAAGGAAACTCTGGGTCGAAGGGGACGGTGGAGTCAGTGAGGGAAATGATTAAGGATTTCTCCCAGTTAATTTGTAACCCAGAGTGTCGACCAAATCTTACATATTCCTGCAACAATGGGCTAAGATTTTGTTCAGGATCTCGCACATAGAGAAGCATATCGTCAGCATATAACGAAATATGCAAAGGCCTCCCAGGGAAGTGTAGGGCCGAGTGGTTATGAGTCTGTCTAATAATGCATGCAAGGGGTTCCAGGACCAAAGCAAATATCAGTGGTGAGAGCGGGCATCCTTGCCTTGTGCCTCTGGCTATGGGGAAAGGCTCAGAAACGTACCCATTCACCCTCACTCTCGCCTGTGGGTTTGTGTACAACAGTGTCACCCATGTGATAAACCTCGAGGGAAATCCCATCCGCTGCAGAATCGCTAGAATATAAGACCATTCGATAGAGTCGAATGCTTTTGCAGCGTCAAGCATGACCGCCACCGCTTTAGTCTGTGGATTAAGATAGTGGGACAGTGCAAATAATGTTCTAGTGTTATGGGAGGTGTCTCTCGTCGGGATGAACCCAGCTTGGTCCGGTAGGACCAAGTTCGTCATTAGGGGCTGCAGGCGGTCCGCCAGTAATTTTGCCAGGATCTTTGAGTCTACATTTAAAAGAGAGAGTGGACGATAGGAGTCAGTCATTAGGTGTTTTACCCGGTTTTAGAAGGGTGATAATCACTGCCTCTCGTAGTGACGGGGGCAATGCCGCCTGGTCAAAGGCGACACCGTACATTGCGACCATATGCGGGGCAAGTAGGTCCACAAATTTCTTATAGAATTCGCATGTGTACCCGTCAGGCCCAGGAGCCTTACCGTTTGGGAGTGCATGGATTATGGCGGTCACCTCTTCAACAGTTATGGGTTGGGCCAAGTATTCTCTTTGTCCATCCGATAACCATGCAATGGTTATATCCTGTAAATAGCGCAGTGTTTCCTGAGATGTCGCAGGCTGTCGCGAGGTGTATAGGTCTGAGTAGGTGTGAACAAAATTACGAAGTATGTCAGCAGCTTGTGTATGCAAGTGACCTTTTTTTGTCACAGATCTGAGTAAGTGTCTGCGCCCCTCTTTCCCCACATATTTTCCTCGCAAGAACTCTGACAGGTCGCCCCCCTTCTCCAAATTGTCGAGCCTGCGGGCGTTTGGTGATGTACTTCAGTTCATCGTCTGCAAACTGTTGGTGCTCAGTAAGTGTCTGTTTAATCTCGCCTAGCAGATCCTTTCTACCCGTGCGCGCATGTGCCTGCTCCAGTGCCGCCAGTTTGTGTTCTAGTCTAGTGATCAGTGCCCTAATATCTTTCAGTACCCCAGCGGAGGTGCTGATACACACTCCTCGGAGTGTCGCCTTGAATGCTTCCCATAGGACACATGGGTCCTCAACTGAACCTTCATTTAAGCGGAAGTAGTCTGTAATGGCATCCGATATAGCAGTGACATATGTTGGGTCTAGTAACACACGGGCATTGAAACGCCAACTGAATGGTGGAGGTGCATAGTGAGGAATTTGCAGAGTGAGCACCACAGGATTGTGGTCTGACAGTGTGCGGGGGAGTGTGGCTATCTTCGTGGTCCACAGTAGTGCATTATCTGTCCCTAACCAGAAGTCAATCCTTGACCAACTCCCGTGCGCCATGTTTACGTGTGTTTCACCTGGTCTAGTTGGATTGCACACTCTCCAGATGTCTCTGAGCTTCCTGTCCTCTATAATGTCCCGCAATTTCGCCCTGGCTTTCTTGTGAGGCTCAGTGGAGGTTGCCGAGCGGTCTTCCACAGTCCGCAACGTGACATTGAAATCACCCCCCCAGACTATCGTAGTGTCTCCAAAGTCTAGCAAGCGATCCCAGAGTTCCTGGAAGAACTCAGGGGAGTCAGTGTTTGGGCCGTACACATTCACTATCATTATCAGTTGCCCCCTTAACTTCCCTGATACAATCACATATCGGCCATTTCTATCTATAATTGTGGGTTCAATTCTGAAGTCGGTGCCTTTCTTGACCAATATCATTACCCCTCTAGAGTACGAGGAATATGCCGCCGAAGTACATGTCTCCGCCCACCGTGTTCCAATAGGTCTACGCAAAGTTGGATCTAAATGGGTCTCTTGTAGTGCGCTGTATCAATATGATGTCTATCTAAACATGTAAAAATCTGGCGCACCTTCTTGGGATTTGTGAGGCCTCGTACATTCCATGTTAGGAGATTCAAAGCATTACTATTCACAACGTCTGTTTGCATATTTCCCCATACAAGCCAACATTTATCGATCCGCCCACTCCCAGCACAGTGTAACATAACAATTGAGAATTTGAGTTTGACCTAGCAATACATATCCATAAGCGGCTTCCAGCAGTGCATCTCAATCGTCCCGGTTGTTTGAAACTCAACAAGCCCCAACTGACCCATACCCCTCCCACTCCAGCAACCCAAATCTGCCGAAGCCATTGTACCCTGCAAACAACAAATAGCAACATAACTTGTCGGGGACCGCCCTAGTAGAGGTCCGCCGGGGACGCATCACCCCATCCTAACTAAAGGACGTGGGCAGAACTAACATATGTAAACAGATCACATCTGGATAGGAAGTAAATGAACACGATGAAGCATATCAGGCACTTATGGTGTCTGTGAAAGTTCCATACACAATCAAATGAGACATCCAGTGCGCCAAAGGCAGTAGCAATAGTGGCAGTTATAAGTCAGTGAATTAGCTCATATAGCCCTGTAGTACAATGCCTCCTGTCATGTAGGAGTAATCAGTTATCATCTCAGACATATAAATCAACCCAATTAGCAGGCAGTTGATTGGATATCATTGCGTCCTAACGATTCCTGTTCACTGCAATAGACAATGTCACTAGGCCTTGTACGCAAAGTGTGGGCGCAAGATATCAATCATCATCGAGAGAAAACAGGGTCATCTGTGCCAGCAGACAGGTAGTAGTTGGAAACAGAATACCCCATGAGCTTACCGTTATTCTGAGTCCGTGTGTCTATCCTTGCGGTTGGACCGTTTACCTTTGTGTACCGTAGTCTTGATGAAGTCCATCGCAGCTTTGGGTGTCGACAGGAAGACTGGCTTGCCCTCCCAGGTGACCTTCAGTCTAGCGGGGTACAGCATGGCGTAAGGGATCTGCAGGTCTCGAAGCTTGGCTTTGACCTCGTTGAATTCCTTGCGTGCTTGTTGTACTGCAAACGTGAAGTCCGGATAAAATTCCAGCTTGTTGCCTTGGTGCTGAATGTCACCTTTTTCACGTGCCAGCCGCAGTATAGTGTCTCTATCTCGGTAGTGGAGCACACGTGCTATGATAGGTCTTGGCGTCGCTCCTGGCTTGGGCTGTGGCGCTAGGGATCTGTGTGCGCGTTCAATAATGAAGATGGAGGACAGGTTGTCGGCGCCAAACAAGTCTTTGCAAAGTTGCTCCACATATGGTTCCATACGGCCTGTGTTGGTGGATTCCGGCAGGCCCGCTATTCGTATGTTGTTACGTCTCGATCGGGCTTCCAACTCTTCAGACTTGGCCTTAATAACTTCCAAGACCTTCTCCATGCCTGCACATTTAGATGTCGTGGTGTGCGATTCGTCCTCTACCGCCGAGACTCTGGTCTCTGCAGTGTCCCATCTTTCGCCTTGTTTGTCAAGTTTCGCCGCCATGCTGTCGACTCTGCCGGTTAAGTGGTCCAGTTTGCCATTAATGTCCTGCAAATTCGTTTGGATGGCCTTCAGGATAGTTTCCATGACGCTACCTTCTTGGGGGTCTGTGTCTTGTTCCTCCTCCGTTGTGCCAGTTTGACCACGCGGCGTCTTCCGCGCCTCAAAGGTGATTTTCGGTTGTTTATTATCCGGTTTTCCCATGTTGTATGGCTCAGTGCACTCCGCAGGCTTGTCAGGATGTCACCCCCAGTCGTTGTGGTCCTGTGGTAGCGATAGGATCAGTTAGGGAAATGGCGTAAGAGCTGCGCAGTAACGTGTTGCCGTCCGTTTGCCAGGAGCTCACCGCGTTTGAATGGCAACTTTCCGCGTTATATAACCCACATATTTCAGCTGCATTGAGCAGATCATATGTGTGCACTGTCTCCGGGTCAAATATCAGTGCAACCCAGTGGTAGCCTCATCGTAGCCTCGGTGGATCCACTCTATGCGCTGTAACGTTCAACGAGTAGGCGCCCATGTGCTCCCTATAGGCAGTAGCACGTCCCCTTCTCTGATGCAGCACCGCTGTTGCAGAGACAGTCATCCACAGCCCCGCATCTCGCACCTTCAGGGCCTCCACAGCATCAGCGTGTTCCGGGCTGTAAACGGTCGCAGCTCACCGCATCCGTTCCCGGCTGACCCGAACTCCGCCTGCCATGTCTGAGCGCGCGGCCGGTGAGGACATCAGGCTGCATTCGGGGCATCCGCGGCTCAGACGCTCTCCTTCCCCTCACCGATTGTGCTCCTTATCTTCACATACACGGCGGCATGTTTTGTGCCGTGCTGCGATCTGTTTTATCGCATGTATTTGGCGATATAATGTTCCGCCCGGCGGAGCTGCTAAGCTAGGCAGCCATTCCGCAGTGCGCCCCCAATAACTTAATTTCCTCCCATAGCATTGCATTGACTGTTTTTCTGTGAAAAGTGTTCTAAGTGTGAAGTTGGTTTGCATGAAACTCTAAGAAACTGCAAATGCAAAAAAACGTATTTACATTTCTTTTCTCCAGGAGATGTCCCAGTGTGATATCTAGGAATATCACACTGAGTAGATAAAGTAACTTAAAAATTAATCTGAAAAGTAACTGAAAAGTAATTGCAATCTTTTTACAAACAAATGACTTACCTGTAACCAATCCAATTGCATTCAGTTGTATTCAAACTGTATTTATCTGCATTATTCTTGCAAAGTGTTATTATACTTATCTGTACCAGGCTTGGTTCTTAAAAATAAAATACAACTAAATAATATTTTTATACAAACAAATTGGTCTGAGTTCAGTCTTTGAGTGTGTGACATCATTTCTTGTCTGAGTGAGTACAATAAATGCTGAACACTCCCCTCTGATAAAAGCCTTACGTCTCTCCCACACTACCACAGAGATTAAAGTACCTTTGGGGTTCCACTGGACTCTTACCTTACTTTGATATAGCATATACAGAGCCAGCTTCCTACACCCATACATTACATTACCACAAAAAGAAGCAAGAAAAGGATAGAGAAAAACAGGAGTAAGCCTAGAGAGACACCACTACATTGGTCCAACACAAATTGAAAATGACCACCCTGGAGGGGGCCGCGTTTGCCGCACCCATGCAAATTGCACCAGTCTCCACCACAGAACCCCAGAGGAATCCAACCCAGCTATGGTGGTAGAGGCCAGGGAGCAGCAACCAGATCCTAGGTAGTGCTATTATTGCCTCAGGCAGGGCCACTTGGCAGACATATGCCAGTTACTGGCATACCATGAGCAGAGGTCGATGAGCCAGGGCCAGACATCACAAAGCCCCATGAATGTCCGTCCACAAAACCAAGCTCAGGGGAATCAGAATGGACCCTACACTCACCCTCAGGAAGGTCCACCATCCCCGAAGCAGGGATCAGGTAGTTTGACAAACACATGAGCATAACAACCACAGACAAGGAACTCAGCACATCAGGGACCAGGGCGATGGACCCAGCAGGGAGGGGAAACAATATACGGAGGTAATGTCCTCATGTAACCTCAGCACCAAACTCACAGTAGACTAGATAATTAATAAAAAATCGCTGACAACAACCATAGCAGATGCAACTAATATTCCTACCCTTCGAAAAAGAAAAATGTTAAACCTACAGCAAAAGGATCCATAGATTTTATTCGGATGCTGGAGCTTTGGGTTGCTATATGTGTTCTGTAGACTGGGTATCCTCACTATAGTTTGACATCAGGGGCGCTAGCGGGAGCTAAGGCCCCACTCTGCTGCTAACTCTGCTGCTAATCCCTGAAAGAGGGGTTGGCTGGCCACACTCAAGGGCCAGGCAGTCTGATGAGAGTACAGGGTGGCACCCATAGAATGTATTTAAAAAGCAGAAGCCCAGGTCCCCACATTCAAAGTCAATAGGGTCTGGTTCCAATCACAAAGTCAAAAGGTCCACATTCTCAGGCATCCGGCCCGGATCAATGTTTCCTCTATGGCGTGTAGTCCCAGCAGTGCCTCCAATGAGCTAAAAGTCTCTCCCCAATTGAGGCCCCCTTTCAGTTCTAATCTGAGCTATGCTCCGTGGCGAGAACCAGGACTTCAGTGGGCCTAGGAGGGAAACAATACTTACAACACAACTTTTACAACGCACTACCTTTAAAACGAAACTTTTAAAATGCAACATCCATTACAACGCAACCATTACAACGCATGTAACAACAACGCATCTCACTACAACGAAGTCATTACAACGCAGTCATTACAACGCATACCAATACAACTCATACCTACACTATCCAACACTTACCTTAATGTTGCACCCCCTGGAGTTAGAATAGTAATTTTTACCCCTACCCTATCCAACACTTACCCTACTGTTGCACCCCCTGGAGTTAGAATAGTAATTTTTACCCCTACACTATTCAACACTTACCCTACTGTTGCACCCCCCTGGAGTTAGAATAGTAATTTTTACCCCTACACTATCCAATACTTACCATACATGCAATGTAATGGTATGCGTTGTAATGGTATGTGTTGTAAATGTGGTATGCGTTGTAGTGGAATGCGTTGTAAAGGTAATTTCAAAGAATTCGTTGTAATGGCATGCTTTGTAATGGAATGCGTTGTAATGGATGTTGCGGTGTAAAAAATGCGTTGTAAAGGTATGCGTTGTAAAAGTATGCATTGTAATGACATACATCCGCCTAGGATGGTAGAATCCCCCAATAACTCCACAGTGCACAAAGAACTAATAAGCTGCAAGACATCTGCATGATTTTGACTCTAAGCTTCCAGCAGGGGGTGGGGGTTCACTAGGGTGACTAGTTGTCCTAGAATTGTTGAGTCAGTCCCAGGATTTTTTTTCATTGTCACCCAGCAGACTTGCAATTTTTTATAAAAATTCTAGAGTTCCACGTTCCTGTGCCTTGCCCTTACAACGCACAACCATAGCGATCTTAGCCACCAACTAGGGACAGCAGACCTAAGCGTGCTGTAAGGAAGCAGGATGTGGTCCGAGGGATGGGGGGATCCCAAATGCCCACTGCATCTCCAGACTAAGGTAGGACAACAGATGTACCCCCTCCCAGATCAAGCATAGTGATTAACAAATGCTCCAAAATTCACAGGCACCATCCAGGGAAAACAATTGTCCCAACCTCGAACACGACAATTCAGCAAAGGTAGGGGAAGAAAGGGGTTCATGGGCATCCAACCCCCTCCGTCAAATGACAAATGAGGCAGTAGATAACGCAAGATTTAGAGAAACACCCAAAACATAGCCCAAAGGTAGCACAAAAAGAGGTTTTCAGATAAAAGACGGGGTCGAGATACCTGGCACCACAAGGGAGGCTCACATGGCATACCATATGCTGGGTACTGAGAGCTACATACCCAAGTAATCTCAGGGCATGTTGCCACCATCAGCGGCACTAAATAGTGGCATGCCCCTGTTAGACCTGGCATCTTTTGTCATGTTTCCCCTGTCTTTTTGCTTTTTGACCTTCCGGTTTTCACTCTGTTTTTGCTGGTTTAGTGTCTCTGCGCACTTTCATATTGCTATTCAGAGTTAAAGTGCAGGTGCTCCTATGGTAAATTGTATTATGGATTGGTGTTTCCATGATTGGCCAATTTGATTTACTGGTAAGTCCCTAGTAAAGTGTACTGAGAGTGCCAGGGCCTGTAAATCAAATGCTGCTAGTGGGTCTGCAGAACGGATTGTGCCACCCACACGAGAAGCCTCACAAAAGGGTTCTCAGACTTGCCACTGCAGTGTTTGCATGTAGTTTTTACTGCCATGTCGATTTGGCAAGTGCACCCACTTGCAAAGCCCTATCCTTCCTTTGTATTACATGCAAGTCACCCCTAAGGCAGGCCAAAGGTACCTAAATGGGCAAGATGCAGTGTATGTGAAAGGTAGGACATGTCCAGGAGTGTGTGACATGTCCTGATGGTGAACTACAGTGTAATGCGTTTTTCACTGCTGAGAGGCTATCTGTTCCATAGGATAAGAATGGGGGACACTCTGTGACATTTTACGAGTATATCTTCCCATTGGGACAAGATAGAGAAATGGAGTTTAGTATGCCTGAACTCAGGATGTAGGAATTCGTCTTTTTGTAAAGATGATTTTTATATTCTGTGTTTGAAAATACCACTTTTAGAAAGTAGGAATTTTCTTGCTTAGTCATCCTGTGTGCCTCTGCTGGGTTGTGGATTGACTGTCAGCCACTGGGGGGGGGTCGAGGTGTGTCCTGCCTTTCCTGGGTGAGTCAGGGCTGGGCTGAATTGCCCAGGGCTGCATTTAGAGTAGTGGGGGGAGATTTCCTTGCACCTGAATGGGCCTGGTCTGCCTTGGACAATACTGTCTCTACCTTCTGCTGGGTAGCTGGGCCAGTGAGGACCTAACTGGAACAGACTAAGCACAGGCTCTCTCTTCCCCAGAGAACAAAGAGAACAACAGTATAACTATTGGGGCTCAGACCTCGCTTGGATCAAGGAATCTACCAAGAAGAAGTGCTTAAAGAATTGCTAGGAGGAGTACTGCCCTGCTGCTGTGTTGTTGCTTTGTTGGGTTGGCCTGCATTTGCTGCTTCTGCCTCGGGCAGTGAAAGGACTGGACTGAACTTTTGTTACTTGTGCTGAGTATCTCCAAGAATCGTTTCAACAATGGCTCCTTCGGGTATGCACACAATTGCTTCAAATCATGTATTTATCTTTAACTCAAGTGTAAGCATAACATTTCTACTTATTATGCCGCCTCTGTTAGACCATAACGGGCAAAAACCAAACACTGAAGAGGGTCAGTACGACATTTTAATCATTGAATCATTTTTCATTCATTATTTTTGTTTTTTCTTATCGACTGACACCTTTGAGTATGCAATAAAATTTACAAAAAGCGGCGCAACAATTCAGTATGGTGGACAAAGTGACATAATGTGAAATAAATGTGACACAGTGACAACAAGTGATCTATATACACATGCGTGAAGGAAGTTTTTAGAAGGGGAAGGAGGAATGGGAAAAGGCCGATTCTTATTTAGCTGACACTCAATACCAACAAACTAAATTCAATAGATGTGTTATGTTGGACATGGTTGACTGGTCCTTTGTGTGAGTTTGTCGACGTTTCGACCCTGGGACACCTTATTTATGGGTCTCTAGCGGGTCTTCTTCAGGACGGGGGCAGAGAAAGGAGGTTGCGCCAGTTCTTCAAGAGTTAGACATCCTGATGCTCAATTCAATCAGTCGGTCTTCTTATGTATTAGATGAATATCTATTTAAAAGGCATTAGTCCTAGTGTAATCCTATTCATTGGCAATTGTTATTAATCATCAGGATCCCTTTATGTTGGTTTCCAATATCCAATAGATGGCTCTAGTGATGTCTCCGTAAAACTAGTTTGAGCCACTTTGTCTTGTAATCTCCTTCGTGGCTATCCGTGTATCATCAGGGGATTTATTCAATCATCACGAAGGAGTTAATCATTTCAGAGCGGATTCCCGACGCGCGGCTGCTTTGCTAGGCAGCTTCAGTCTCTGAATGCGAGCGCGACCAAGCGTGTATCATCAGAGGATTTTTTCAATCATCACGAAGGAGTTAATCATTTCTGTGCGGATTCCCGACGCGCGTCTGCTTTGTTAGGCAGCTTCAGTCTCTGTCCAAGGGCTTGAAATAGAGTTTGCCTCCTATTCACAAAGGCCTCAGGGACAGCAAAGACTTCACCTACCTCTGGGTATCGTCTCTGGAACCGAAGTTTCAGTTGCACAGAGGGGGAAAACAGCCAACTTTGTCACTGACTCTGTCGCTTGATCCGTGTCCCAAATGCACCGCAGAGAGCACCTCCACATCTCACACTGCAACCCTGGTCCACCGACAATAACGACCACCGCCGCCACCGAACCACTGCTTGCAACGTGACCTGCGGGCACAGCCTCATTTCACTTCACCAACCTGGTCTCACTGACGACGTTGCTACCTGCTGACTTTGAGACCCGTGATCGCAGAGTAGCTTGGGGGCAGCGCTTGTAAGTCTCATGGCACACCTCCTCATCTTACAATGCAGTTCGGACTGACTGGCACCAGCTCCCAGTAACCGTCACTGTCGTCAGCACCGGTATCTGTCAGCACTGCAACAAGCACCGCCTCACTCTGCACCACAGCCCTGGTCTCACCGATGCCGCTGGATGACCGTCACTGAGCCGCTGCCTGCACCGCACCTTGAGGGCCCTGCACGCCACACCGCTACACTTCACCTTGCAACTGAGACGGTTGACTTGACCGGCCCGCACCAATGTGATCGGCCAAAAAGAAAAGGTACTGTTCACGAGTCTGCCAACACCCCAACTGATGCGGTCCGATGGAACTGTTGGATTCTGTTGTTCCCAGCACTGTAGTAGCACCAGACGGAGCTACGACTTCAAGGAACTACAGTTTTAAGGTTATTCTTGTGAAGTGCATATTTTTACGTACTGAATGTTGAATTTTTATTGTTTTGGTCTTGGTTGAATATATAAAGTATTGGATACTTTTCTAAACTGGTGTGGTGTCCTTTTGTAGTGATTTACTGTTGGTAATGTGCACATGCTTTACACATTGCCTTTGGGATAAACTTGACTGCTCATGCCAAGCTACCAAGGAGGTGAGCAGGGATTATTTGAGTAGTGTATCCCCCTTATCCTGAATTGGAAGAAGGGTCCCTACTTGGGCACAAGTGTAAACCATTGCCAACTAGAGACCCCCATTTCTAAAACCCCGTCATCACATATTTCCGCGCCCAGGTAGACAAAAAAAGACACAACTCTCACCAACTGGGCCTCCATGAACACACCAGGTGAGACAGAGCATGATGCTACTCATCTCTACCCTCCTGAGACCACCCCACAAATATCTTACCCTAATCAAAGCATCCATTTAGGAATTAAAGAGGGAGGAGTCTCAATGGCTCCTAAGAAGAGTAATCTGCCTGGATAACCAATAATCTCCCTTATTTTCCCAAAACTATCTGAAGATACCAACAGGGTCCACCTTCAGGCGCCTCACTAGTGGAGTGTAGAAAACAGACACCTAGAATAAAAATACAGAAACACCGGAAACAATTGATTACCGCCGCACACATGTAATGTGTTTGCGTTAACAATGAACCAAGTTTGTAACCAAACAGGTTAACCACAAAACCTTCAAGCACACCACCTACCAGCTGCCACATCAAACACCCCACTGGACAAGAAGTTTACGTTTGGAACTTTGAGCTAACACCACAACATTTTTTAAAACTGATAAGGGACCACCAGAGGACCACCGCAGCCTCCCAGGTGACCCCTACCAAGAGCAGCAGAGGAACTGCAGAGTAAAATGGAGTCTATTCAAAAGTTACCACAGTGCTTGCATAGGCACCTCTCCCATGTCACTTCTAATAACACTAAGCAGAACTCCAGCATCCCACATGCACTACACAGTGCCCTTTTGAACAACATATGGTACCAGCACACGACTGCTGTTTGCTTCCAAACATCGGCCAGATCCTGGTACATCTGTTTGTTGATTCTGCTTGACAGACTTTACCTATCCTAAGAGGTAGCCCCTGAGAAAGCAAAAATGCCTTATTCACCTATATCTATGCAGAATAAGGGCTAAGATCCAACCAAACCAGGTAGGACCACACAGAGTAGTAGTAAATTTGACTCGATATGACACCAACCCAACAGTGTTATACCTCTAAACTGAACCATAATGATATCCAAACTGAGCTTGAAAGGATGTGTAGAAAGAGCACCATAGGGGAGGATACTGTTTGGCCCCAAGACTTCTCAGAGAAGAGATTCTTGGACGTGGCAAAACCCCGACTTAATGCACAACCACATCCACTTCTGCATTCACCTGTGGACCGAGGGAGGTCTTAGCATGCCTGATGCGGTTTTCTTCAACAATAAGTGGACCTCTGACATGGAGCTCCTGTGTAGGGTCATCTAGCTCGAGGACAGAAAGGGGACTATGCGCATTGGGGAGGGTTGAATGAGAGCATGACCAACCCATGTCAGGACATGTGGGACACCGAGGTGGGTGGAAACACTTGGCTAGAAGGGATTGTCTAATTGTATTGTATGAAAACTTACACTGTATTCCTTATGTTTCAGAGGTAAAAGAATGCTTCCAATGGACATGAATGCTAACGGTGGAGCAATCATGCACATTCAAGATATGCAATGGGGTGCCTGCATGTTGATGGATTACTACTGGCAGTGCGTGAGATTGCCTATACTTAGCTTGTCCTTGGATGGCGTGGACTCCGTTCCCTGGTTACCATACACACCCTTACCCTTATCCTTCCTGGAGAAGAACTATTGGACCTATATCAGCGTGTGTTAAGAAACTTAAAAACCTAGCGGCATAGGGCTCCCAAGGAGAGACCTGCGGATTATTTTGGTTGGGCTCAGTACACATGCAAAAAGACTGTTTCCATGAGGCACAGGGTCAAGACTGATTTGCATATGTCTGGACCTAAACTGGGGTGGCACAGTGAGCAAAAGAACAATAGATTTAACCCAGATCTATTGACTGGGGTAAATGTTTCATTTGCTCTGTATTCCGTCCATCATCTGTGTGTCCTTTGCTTTCACGCCCCAAGTACGCCGGGTATGCCCAGACGTGGGTCCCGGGCTCACTGTGCCAGTGAATTCAAGCAAGCCTGGCTGATGAGGGGTGATGCCCTGAAACCGGTCCTGGGATGCTTGTTTCCGATCCAGGGAGGACCTAGCTTGGCAGTTCGGGTTGGACTGTTCCCATGTGGTACAGGGTAAAGACTGATTTGCATATGGCTGGATCTAAACTGGGGTGGCATGGTGAACAAAGGAACAATGGATTTAACCCATATCTATTGACTGGGGGTGAATGTTTGATGTGCTCTGCATTCCGTCCATCATCTGTGTGTCCTGGGCTCAGTACAAAGACATTCCAGAAGCATTCAGACTGTTTACTGATGCACAAGTGTGGTCGATAAATTTCTTCACCCTGCAGACAAAAGACAATGCCTGTTGGTTACAGATAACCAGATGGGAAATGCTCAACATGATAAACAGCACTGAGCTCAGCCTCAATTCTATCAAGGAAGAACTGCGAGCAATTCGCCTCATGGTAATGCAGCACTGATATTTATTGGACTTAATAACCGTGATGGAGGGAGTGTGTGTGATAAGATTGGTGCAACCTGTGGCACCTTTATTCCAGGGAATGATTTGGATAATGGGACATTGATACTTGCCATCCAAGCATTGCATAACTTACAAAGAGACATGAATATGGATGGAGGTGCCCCTGAACAGGAGTGTTTTTCGAATTGGTTCTCCTGGCTCCTGCAGTGGATCTTCAGTTTGTGCAAATCATGTTGCCAGTTTTAATTGTGTTTGTATTTGTGTGCTGATCTGTATAGTTAGGAATTACCTGCTGTAAAAGTGCAGTTCTCAAACTGGGAAAAATTCAGGTAACTAGAAAAGGTGGTGGTTGTTGAAAGCGACCATAAAGAGCAACAGATTCCAAAGAAAGTAACTGTCAAAAGATATGAGTTAGATAGTGTAGTTGGAAAACCAACTAGAGGGGGGGATGTTAAAATGGAAAAAGTCGGTGCTAACATGAACAACAATACATTCATTTTTAAAAATGAAATTGCATCTTTATTAACAAATTCGCCCATTGTAAACTCCACATCAACCCTGACTCGCAAATACGAAGTCAGGCAAGCTCTGGGACCTATGCCCGAGGTCATTGATTGATAGGCCACAGGTGAGTTGGCACATTGCCAGAAAATGAACTCACAAATAGAAAACCTTAGATCCATCCCAGGGATAGGTGTAGTGACACTACAATGGTCAAGGGAGATAGGCCCCAGTGGAGCACACAGGGCCGGAGAGGGTGCGTGCGCTTCTAAAACACCATAAAGTCCGATGATCAAGGAACATATAGCCAATCAGGACACAGCACACTCAGTGATCACACGCTCCCCATGATGAACATCTGGACACCATACCCACTGGCCACATTGGGTCCAATCGAGGTCGATACCCACCTATATTATCCAGCAGACAATAATTTTTTACTCTAAAGGCAGCAACTTACATTCCTCACCATACATGGGTCACTCGAAAACTTTTTATTGCCTTTGATGAACTGTGAAAAAGGAATCCACAGACCGATTGTAAATTGAGACAGTCTTCAGACCCTGTGCCTTCAACTGTTCTCCCGCCCGCAATGTTTAATTAAACAAATTATTCCTGTTTTGCAAAGTGCATCTTGTTTTTTTTTTAGGTATTTCATGTTCATGTAACATTTGAAAAAAACACCTGCAGCTACATTGTAAAGCCCCTGCACCACATACCTCTTCCCTCTGGACTCACTTTATGTTATTGTGCATTTACGAGATGTGGCTCCTGCCGCCAGTTCATCAGTCTTAAAGGAGTTGCTCCATGCATGGTCGAGTGATGAAGAGGCTGATCTTTCTTAAGTCGCCGTTTAAAAAGCCATCAGTGTGCTCCTGCCTGTGGCACGACTAAAGGCACATCTCTGCTACATGCAGGGTGTGCCCGCCATTTTTACAATACCCAACACATATAATGTAACCCAAAAAAGATCACCACACTTAGTAGAGAGTGTCATACATCTCAGTTAGGCCCAGTGGGAAACACTGCCATTTTACTAGTACACGTTTCTCCTAAGTTGTCTTCTCCTTCACATGTTGACTTTTGACACACTATTATGAAAGTGGATAGATGCACAGCTGATTTTATGATGTAGGATCTTTGTAGATTTTTAAATTGTTATTTGATTATTGTAAGTGCTCCAAAAGGTGGCGCCAACGGTCCAATGGCGTCGGATAAATTAGTGAAAGATGTGATCCTAGAGAATCTCTAGGGTCATCCCTTGTTAGGCACACTTGATCATTATCTTTCTAAATAGAAAAGATTTCCATTCCTTTGTTTTTGATGTTCAACAGTAAATGTATTATTTTTGGCGTTTTTGTTGGCTTTCCATGGTATTTCTATTTATTTCAACATTTTATAATACAGGCAATGTCATTCTTTATTGTCCTATCCAATGCATTTCGGGCATTCAGAGGTCATGCCCTTCATCAGGGAAATAGACACTGTAAAAACGGAAATAAGGTGACGTTACTTCACAAATAAACTACAAACAATTCGATTGCATTAAATCACATCTATACATGTGGTAATGTGAACTGTGAAACATGTTAGTGTTGAGTGCAAAAAAAGTAAAAAGGGGACCAGTTACTTACATGCCTTTCTTCATGTAAGTGTTTAGATCTGAAAACAAAGTATAAAAATGCTGTCAGGCTGGCAGTGTAGCAAGGGGTTTAGACGGAGCGAAAAAACGGAGGTTTGTACACGGATCAAAAGACGCGTGTATGCCACGGTAAACTGACCTGGTGAAAGAGTCGGAATGGCGTTGTAGTCATAGTACTTCTTTCGTAGCAGGCGGCTGCGGAGGATTCCGGCCGCGCTTTTCGGGTTTAAAAAAATATAAACAAAGTATGCGGTCACATGACGAGTCACGTGGTAATAAAGAAGGTTGAAAGACTAACGTTATGTGGCGCCCCGGCCGGGGAATTCTTAATGTAATCATAAGAATCAAGTTGGTATGATTCTTAAATATATGGTGGACTGTGGAAAAAACTCGCTTGCAAACCTGACCTTCTTTATTACCACGTGACTCGTCATGTGACCGCATACTTTGTTTATATTTTTTTAAACCCGAAAAGCCCGGCCGGAATCCTCCGCAGCCGCCTGCTACGAAAGAAGTACTATGACTACAACGCCATTCCGACTCTTTCACCAGGTCAGTTTACCGTGGCATACACGCGTCTTTTGATCCGTGTACAAACCTCAGTTTTTTCGCTCCGTCTAAACCCCTTGCTACACTGCCAGCCTGACAGCATTTTTATACTTTGTTTTCAGATCTAAACACTTACATGAAGAAAGGCATGTAAGTAACTGGTCCCCTTTTTACTTTTTTTGCACTCAACACTAACATGTTTCACAGTTCACATTACCACATGTATAGATGTGATTTAATGCAATCGAATTGTTTGTAGTTTATTTGTGAAGTAACGTCACCTTATTTCCGTTTTTACAGTGTCTATTTCCCTGATGAAGGGCATGACCTCTGAATGCCCGAAATGCATTGGATAGGACAATAAAGAATGACATTGCCTGTATTATAAAATGTTGAAATAAATAGAAATACCATGGAAAGCCAACAAAAACGCCAAAAATAATAAATTTACTGTTGAACATCAAAAACAAAGGAATGGAAATCTTTTCGATTTAGAAAGATAATGATCAAGTGTGCCTAACAAGGGATGACCCTAGAGATTCTCTAGGATCACATCTTTCACTGACTTTTGACACACAACACAATCAATCAATCAATTCTTTCTTTATTCGGGTATTGAACATGAATATCCATAAAAGCACAATAGAAATACAAAAATATACAATCATATAATAAAAAATCTGTAAAAACCACAAGTATATGTACACAGTCATCATTATCATTCTTCTATTGTATTACACAGTATTAAGAATTGATTTACGCAATCTAAACACTTTCTTAAAAAAGGCAGAAACTGAAGCAACGGTTAAAACATTGTCTAATTTCTGAATTGCTAAAAAAGCTGGGCGACACTGATTAAAACCCATTTTCCTTAATAGCGGCAAAATCCATCTTTTCCTTAGGGCAACATAATTTTTACAAAATAGCAAGATGTGCATATCTGATTGTGTAGACAAATCATCACAGGGACATTTATTAAGGTACTTTGTCCAATCATTCATTTTTGGATAGCTAAAAAATCTGAATAAGATATTCATTCTAAAACGAATTAGTAAGAACTTTTCAAAGTCTTTCATTTGCAATTTCAGATATGGCTGGGTTTTGCTAGTGATCGATACCAGTTGGTGCACCACCACTGTGCTTTTCCTCATCTCCAAACAAGTCCTTTTGTCCTCCAAATGTAGCATACATATGTGCTTTAATTCTTTTCTGGTTACATGGGACATAAGAAGAGGATCATCAAAGTATTCACGATGTCCAATCTCCATGAGGAATGACTTTACATACGCCAGCCATCTTATTTGACTGCTTTTTTCTAGGTTCATGGCGTCTTTCTGAATTACTTGATTAAAAACACACTCCTCCGTGGTCCACACCCTGTGCCATAATAAAACTGGTTGAATTTTAATGACATCCTCTATATAAGGTTGACCCAGCTCCATGTGTCATTTATGGGTGGACACACTCTCAGGGACTGTTAGGAGGTGTCTCAAAAAGTAATTTTCTGCTAGTTGTAATGATTTAACATTAGCGTACCCCCATATACCAGCACCTTAAGTTGCAATTGCAATACTGGTTGCTCTATATATTGTTAAAAGTTCCCTAATCTGCTTTTTGCCCAATTTTCTTGCAACATTTTTAACAGCCATTATTGATTTACAAAACAACAATTTTTGTGTATTTATTGTTGTGTTCCATTGGCCAGTTTGGTCGAACAGTATGCCCAAATAAGGAAAAGTTTGGGTGCATTCCAGGGATTTAGAGTTTATAAACATAGTTTTCTTGTTCTTTAATGCCCCTGGACCGCAATTCATACAATATCCCCCACATGCATCAAAGGATTTTGGACTCGCAAACGGTGCGATTCGGAAAAATCGGCCGTTTGCGATTCCAAAATCACTTTTTGCTATGCATGAAACTTTTAGGAATATTTTGCACTTCTAAAAAAAAAAAGCGTTTGCATTTAAGGAATCGCATGTATGCGATTCCTTAAATGCAATGCATTATTTTTAAAAAAAATCCGAATTCTAAAATAGGAGGTGCAAATTAACACGAGGTTGAACCTCGTGTTAATTTGCGAAAATTGAAAAAAATTGCAAAAAAATGCATTTTTTAAACATGCATGTTACAGACACACATGTCCTTAGGACATGTGTGTGTGAAACATGCACTTGAAAATACATTTCAGGGGTGCAGGGGGGGGGTCCTTTGGACCCCCCTCTGCACCCTTGAAATGCATCAACAAATTGCGAGTGCAAAACAAAAGAAATGCAAAACGGCATTGATTCCTATGGGCCTCTAGGCCCATAGGAATCAATGTAATGCCATTCCTAATTGCAATTCGCAATTAAGGAATCGCAATTTCCGAAAATTAAGAAATCCTAAAAACTTTTAGGATTTCTTGATGCATAGGATTTTGCATTTCCTAAATAGCGATTCCTTAATTTTCGCTATTTAAGAAATGCAAAATCCTAGATTGATGCATGTGGGCCTAAGTCTTTGAAGCCTTAACCCTCAGATCTAAGTTAGCCATAAAATTTGCAAAGGATGTGATCATCTGCTGCATTGCCAACGGGGTTCGAGCCATCAGAATCGCGTCGTCCGCGTATAGTAGCGCAGGGATCGATCTTTTGCCTATCCGTGGCATGTCCCTGCACTCCCTGAGTAATACCTCTTCCAATTCATTGATATAAATTGTAAATAGGAAGGGGGCGAGTACGCACCCTTGCCGTACTCCTCCAGCGATTTTAAACGATGTTGTACATTCCCCATTCCTACCGTATCTGACTGTGGCCCGTGCTCCCCTATATAGCTCTCTCAGAAAATTAATTATATTCACTTCCACATCAAGTTTCTCTAATATGAGCCACAACTTGCTGTGGGTAACGCAGTCGAATGCCGAAGACAAGTCGACGAAAGTTAAATATATACAGTTTTTCCTTGCATTTACATAATTATCTAAGAGAATGTGCAAATGTATGCCCTGTTCTATAGTACCCAGTTGTTTCCTGAAGCCATATTGAAGATCACTTATTATGGAGTGATCCTCGGCCCAAACCTGTAATCTGTTCAAGATTACCCGCCCAAAGATCTTAATGGTAGAATCTAACAAAGATATCAGGCGATAGCAAGCACAGCGTGATCTGTCTCCCTTTTTAAATATGGGTATTATAATTGATTCATACCATGAAGGTAATAATCCACTCGAACAAGAAGCATTAAAATGTCTAGTGAGGTTTGGGCCCCATAAAGCCATATTATGTTTATAAAGGTCAACAGGGACCCCGTCAAAGCCAGGAGCCTTCCCCTCAAGACTGGCCTAGATGCCTGCGATTACTTCATTCAATGTTATACTTAGATCTATGTTATTTCTTTTTGGGGTTGCTTCATCCACTACTTCTAGTGGTTGAAACTGGTCCAGGAGACTCACCTCACTATATAAACTTTCATAGTGTTTCACCCATTCCGTGCCCATTATAGCTATCTCTATTCTAGCTTTGCCTTTATCTTCGTGAAAGGGTGCATTAACTGCCTTTCAAAAGGCTGCTACATCTCTGCTCAAGGACGCCTCACACACGGAATCCCAGGCCTCGCTTTTTATGGTTTCTTTTCTTTGTTTCTGAGCATTTTTATAAGCCTTACGACATTCCTTAATTAGATTCTGGTCGCGGGGTGAATCTTTTAGGGCTTGTTTTAGACTAGTATAGGCCTTAGTACAGAGTGTATCAAACCAGCTGGGGGCCTGTACCCACAACACACATTTGCGTGCGTAAAAGTGCAGGATTACATTCCATGAAACTGTGTTTGCTTACAAATTCCACTTTGTAAGAACACTATCATGACACCTTGAACATCCCTTACAAGGTCTGAACATACAATGTGCAAATGTAATTTTTTGTAATTTGTCCATGCAGCGATGCACCTATCTATAAAACATAAACAATGGTGGCCTAACAAAGGTCTTGGCTCAGAGCAGGGATGCTTTTTGTTATAAATAAACAAGCATTTCCCGATTTATGTAGAGGAGCACTTGCTATAATTGCGAGTTCACTACACGCTGAAACCATAGCCCAGCTGCTTGCTGATCCCTCTGCGAGGATGGATGTTCAACCTGTGACCAAGATGGGGACCTACATATTTCCCCTACAGATAATGAGGGTTTGATCATCCAATAGATTATTTTTGTTAGAACACCTACACACACCCTAGGCATCTAGGTTAGAGAACACACAGTAGGAGTACGTTAAAAACTGTTTTTATATGTTTGCATATATACATTGTTTACAAGGTGGAGGTGCTGTTCATTCTGTTTACTGTCCTACTATTGCTAATTACTCTTATCTACTTCTGTCTATTGATCATTGCAACACATATGTTCTATACAAGAATCACAATAGTTCAATAAAAATTGAAAATGCCCCTCTGTGTATTCTTTGTATATTTCTTCGAGAGAGAGCATCAGTGACTGAGCAGAAGGGTTCTAAATTTGTTACCACAATTTCCTGGGGGATCAAGGGTGTAATGTTCTGTGGTTTTGCTACTTGTCTGGGTTTAGGGGTGCCTATGGTGGCACTGTGAGCTAGCTGGTCTGTAGTACAACATATTCTCTGGGTTTGCTAGGAATCAATCTGGCACCATCTAAAAGTTTTTGTTGCCCAAGAAACGTGCAGTTCTTACTGGAAAGTGGAAACTACATGACATGGCGCCGCCAACATTGGTAGATTGGGTTTTTATTTAATGGATCACCTGAGTAGTTCTCTTGTGCATTCTCATAGACCCCTTCTTACCTCCTCACAGGAGATGTCTGTGGTGGTAAGGACTATCCTCCTCAGCTGAGTAGGAAAATTCTATATATTGGCTATAGGTTGTTCAAGCTTGACCTCTTCAAACAATCTATTCCCATGGTGTTACCCTCTCTGTCATTCACTTAGAATAATGTTTGAAGATAGAGGACTTAACATAGCTGCGAACTGCAGACATGCGGTTACACAAAAACCATCACCACCCCCTTTTGTACCGCTTTTGGCCGCCATAAGTGTGGCAGGGTATGCTCAGATGGGAGTCCCTTGCTCACTTTGCCACTGGATTCAGGCAAGTCGGGCTGAAGACGGCTGGAATGCCAGAAACCGGTCCTCGGAAGCTTGTTTCCGGTCCAGGGAAGACATGGCTTGACAGTTCGGGCTGTACTGTTCCCATGAGGCACAGGGTCAGACTGATTTGCATATAGCCATGTCTGAACTGGGGTGGCAAAGTGGGCTAAAGAACGGAGATGGATTAAACCCAGATCTTTTGACTGGGAGTGAGTGTTTGATTGATTCAGATGCTCCGTCCATCACCACCCCCTTTTGTACACAAAAACTATTACATGATCTCACACCTACGGTTGTAGATATTACCTTCGCGGTTGAGGATCATAAAGCATATTGGACAAAGGTGTTTTATTCTTGGGTTACATTCCAGCTCCAGACAACACAACATGGTTATTTCGCACCTACAACAAGGACGAGATAGCAGAATATTGTACACCATATGAAGAAATAAAGATACCTCTAACATACCAAGAACACATAAATTGGTTTAATGGTGCCCTCCCACACACAATAGAAAACGTTAGACTGGGTCCCCTTAGCAATGAGGCAGTGACATGGCCAGTCTTAGCCGGATACACACCACATCCTAATATTGATAATTTATCAGCAGTACAGGTGTGGACACTGTACAAACATTTAGTAACAATATACAGATTCTTGACACAGTTTTTTATGTGAACACTAACACAACCCTGTGTGAACTGCTCTAGCTGCACATCCACAAATGGATATCCTGGGCATAAGCCGACAATCACTAAATGCAGTCATGGGTAAGGTTCCCATCAAACAGGGGGAGATTCCGTTCTGGATTGCACAAAATACAAGTCCGCTTAAAGCGGTATTTCCCCATGTGGGTCATCAAGAAAAACACAGAATATTAGCAATTTGCTAGCCAATGGGGATGGCTCCTCCTGTGGAAGACTGCACAAACTGGGATACAGTATACAATATATACCAGAACACATGGCACCCTTTCATTGTCTGTTTTTCCTGAAATGCTGAAACAGATCCAGAATGAGTGCGGTGCAGCACCTGCCCTGGAATTGGGGATGAAACTGTTGGGAAATTTTGCTGTGGTATCCGCCATTATGTTGAGTAACATAAACGTAGACCTGTGTGGTAAATTCCACTCCGCTCGTGGAATTTGCGGAATTTTGGCAATTCCGCGGTCCGCGGAGAAAGCGGAATTGCCGAAAATTCTGGAACACGCGGCGTAGCAGAATTTTTTCCTAGTTTGCCCTTTCAAAATGCGTGTTCAAGTGCGTGGGAGCGACTTACCGGGATCCCTGCATTCGCAGACGAGTTTTCCTATCCGTTGCGAGCGCCACGAGATTTTGGTAGCCAGCTGCACGATCCAGCGAGTGTGTGCAATCGCTAAAACATCATCAGACATTCACGTTCGCGAACAGGAAACCCTCATCGTGAGCCAGTGGGATAAGTGAAACAAGTTGGCTGCGCCAATTGGCAACCGCATGGGCATGTTCTCGAGATATTTCCCCTCGAGCACGCAAACAGCTTTCTCGAACAGGAAAAATGCATCACGAACAGGCGGTACAAGCAATTCCGCATGCTCGTGGAAGTCTGCTTAGCTCGCGGAGATTTTTTACTGTTTCACAGAACTTTGTATAATGCGACTTTGCAAATTCTACCCACCCCTAAGGGGAAGAAGCAGCATTGGCTATATAACAGCACCTAAGAGATTGGAAAGGGGCGACCACTCGGTCCCCCCGAACGTATGGTGGAGTACCCCGATCCCCCCGGGAAGCCATTTTGGGCGGGAGGCGCGTCTCGGCTGGTATGCCCGAAGCGGCGTAGCCGGGGCGCGCTTTTTCCCGCCCAAGAGTGGGTTGTCCTAGACACTGAAGCCGTCAGCCACGCCCCTGGAGGCAGGAAGAGGCGGGTTTATGCCCGCCCAGAGAAGAATAAAAGGAGCGACAATCCAAGGAAGCATCCTCTTGTTCCTGTGCTCTGAAGCTGCACCTCCTCGCTGCACGTGAGCTCGAGACGGAACGAAGAGCCAAATTTGAAATTTGTAATTTCTCTTTTTTCTCTTCCAGCACAGCAAATCGCGTCAGGACCTTTCATCTACGTGGGGAAAATGCCGGGCAAGAAAGTCGCGAAGAAGGTCAGCACCGACCAGATGCTCCGGATGCTGGTGAAAGACATGGCAGAGATGAAGAGAAAAATGGCGGCCAGGGACGGTGCGGGAAGGCCGAAAAGATCCAACCCGGCGGAGGCCCCGGCCGGAAGAAGGAAGAGGGCCAGGAATGGGTCAAATGAGGACGAGGTCCCAGTTCCGGAGGCTCCCCCGGCGAGCCCTCCTAGACCAGCGGAGATTCCCGCGCCGGCTCCTGCCGAGGGCCAGCGGATCCCCGTTGTGGTTACCCCAGTGAACGAGGGGGACATGCCCCCGGAGTTGGCCGCCCAGCTGGGCAGCATGGTTGGGTAATAGCAGCGGGGGTCCTGTGGCTCCGGGGGACACGGCCGAGGAGGCCAAGCAATTAATGAGGCAGTTGCGGCAGTCACGGGAGGCCGCGAAACCACCTTGTCCGTTTGTTTCCCCGCAGGCTCCAGTAGAGCAACCCGCAGCTGGCACGAGTTCGGCAGCAACGGCGGTTACAGCTTCTGGCGCAGGTAAGCAGCTAATGCCGATTGCGGGGAAGGGGTCAGTACCCTCGAGAAGGGAGAAATTGGCTCAGCATATCCCAATGGAAATCAAAGAACGGATATGGGCTGAGAAATATGTAAACATGTTTTCCTTGCTAACTGATCATTACGAGATTGAGCATGTGAAAGTCCAGAAAGAACTTATGCATCCGAGTGTTTGGCGCGCAAAAATGGCCGCCTTTAGAGTCGATGAGACGATAGGTAATTGGGGTAGAGCATTTGGCATATTCACTTCAATTATGGGGGAACGGAGACCTGACTTGTTGACCGAGTTACCTGTGTACCAGTCACGTATTATGGAATTTTCTCAGACATATGCGGGCAATGAGTGGTTTTGCTATGATAATATTTTTCGTAAGGCTAAAGAGTTCGACACGTGCCCGACGTGGGATTGTTACGACTCCATTTCTTGGCAAAAAATGGAGAACTCAGGCATGTTAAAGGCGCCTTTGTTGGGGGGGGCGGGGGTGAGTTTTCCCGCCAACCATTCGGGGCGCCCTTTCGGGCAGGGGCAAGTAATGAGCATCACCCAAGGTCGAACGGCAATACAGGTAAGAAAGGGGTATGCTGGAACTTTAACAGGGGAAAGTGTACGAGGCCCCAGGGGTCATGCAAGTTTAGGCATGATTGTGGGGGGTGTGGACAGTCCTCGCATCCCGAGACCATGTGCAGAGCCAAAACGGGTGACAACGGAAGTAGGGGAAGCGCCAAACAGGTCTGACATAGTCCGAGGGGCGGCTTTACCTACACCGGTTGATACCATGGCAATGATTCCTTGGCTCAGTGAATACCCTGATCATGTCTCCGCTGGGGTGTTGCGAGACGGTTTTTCCTATGGTTTCCGCATCCCGGTGGGGAATTTTCAGGGTATAGCGCAGTGTAGGAACCAACTATCGGTCCTGCATAATACGGCGGTGGTGCAAGCGAAGATTGGGAAAGAGGTGGCCCGGGGTCGGGTTGCGGGACCATTCGACATGCCACCAGTTCCTAATTTTGTTTGTTCACCCTTGGGAGTGGTCCCCAAGAAGGACCCGGGTGAGTTTAGATTGATACATAACTTGTCAGCCCCGAGAGGTCTTTCGGTGAATGATGCGATAGACCCGGAGGTGTGTTCGGTGCGGTACGCATCCTTCGATGATGCCGTCGCCATGTTGAATCGCCTGGGGCCCGGAGCGCTGATGGCCAAGTCAGATATCGAGTCAGCGTTCCGGTTGCTCCCGGTACACCCAGACGATCAGCGTCTCCTGGGCTTTATGTTTCAGGGGCGCTATTACATGGATAAATGTATGCCAATGGGCTGTTCCATATCTTGTGCTTATTTTGAGAAATTCAGTTGTTTCCTGCAATGGGCATTCACAAGAATGACGGGGTTTCAGCATGTTATGCATTATCTTGATGATTTTCTGTTCCTGGGGGCTGCCGGGGATACAGAATGTGCACAGGCTTTAAAAGAATTTTGTGATCTGATGAGGCAGTTTGGTGTGCCATTGGCGCCATGTAAGACTGTGGGGCCATCAACTTCGCTCGAGTTTCTTGGAATAGAGCTCGATTCCGAAGAAGGTTGCTTCCGGTTGCCAGAAGAAAAGGTGCTGAAATTCAGGGCCTCGCTTGAGGCATGCATTAGGGAAACTAAGGTGAGCTTGCATCAATTGCAGCAGACTGTGGGTCAGTTGAATTTTGCCCTTAGGATAAGGCCAATGGCCCGCCCCTTTTTCCCGCTCGATTGCACAAGCCATGGTCGGTCTTAAAGAGGGGCACCACCGCACGAGGCTCTCGGCAGAGATTCGCCAGGACATGCGCATTTGGTTGGCATTCCTGGCGGATTTCAATGGTCGGGTTGTCTGGACCAAGCCGGCGGTGTCCTCCGAGGAGTTGGGGCTGTGGACAGATTCGGCGGGCAGTATAGGCTTTGGCGCCATATTTGGCAATCACTGGACGGCTCAAAGGTGGTCGCCATGGTGGCACAAGTGTGGGCTTACAAGTAACTGTTCCCTATTCTGGTGGCGTTGAAAACATGGCCTGAGGGGTTTAGGGATCACTCTGTGGTGTTCTGGTCTGATAACATGACCGTGGTTGAGTGTATCAATAGTCAGGCAGCACGATGTAAATGGATTCTGAGGTTGCTCAAGGAAATTGTTTTACTATGTATGCAATTGAACGTGCTCTTTCGAGCAAGGCATGTGCCAGGGGTGCTGAATCAGGCTGCTGATGCGCTTTCTCATTTCCGTATGCAGGCCTTCTGGGGTTTTCTGCCCACAGCGGACCCGGTGGCGGCACCATTTCCCGAAGCTCTCTGGTCTCTCGGTGCCCCGAACTACAAAACCTCGTGGGAGAGAGCTTAGCACCCAGGACAAGGAAGGCATATGAAGGGGTGTTCCGTTCCTATTGGTCCTTTTTGGGTTCTGCTAGGAGGGAGCTTTGGGGCCAGGAAGAATTTGTCATAGAGTTTTTACTGTCATTACTCAGGGCAGGCAAATCGGTGGCTACGGCCCAGAGGCATCGGGCCGCCATTTCCTTCATGGCGCGGGCCCATGGTATCCAGGATCCTACAGCGTCTTTCGTAGTACAGAAAGCGCTGCGTGGGTGGCAACGCCTTGAGGGTCGCAGAGTAGATGAAAGGCACCCGATAGGTCTGGATAGGTTGGCCCTGTTACTGTCCGTACTCCCTGCAACATGTTCATCCCAGTCGGAAACAGTGTTATTCCGGGCCGCTTTTGCATTAGCATTCCATGGGGCTATGCGGGTAAGCGAACTGGTGGCAAGAAACAAGCAGGATACGGGGGGTGGTTTGTGCCGAGAGCACATTCAAGTAAAAGGGGAGACGATGATTGTCTCGTTTGTCAGGTCCAAGACCGATCAGGGTGCGATCGGGGACAGTGTAGTAGTCCAGCGGATTCCCGGCTCTCCCATGTGCCCGGTTGCATGCGTTGAGGAGTATTTGGCGCAGAGGGCGGCATCATGGGGGGGGACATTGCTGAGGCACGCAGATGCCACCCCACTGACAAGGTTTCAGTTCCAGCGGGGCTTGAACCCGTGCGAGTTTGGGACTCATTCCTTACGGATAGGGGCTGCTACAGAGGCTACAGCCAGGGGTCTGAGCGTGGAAAAAGTGAAACAGTTGGGGCGTTGGTCCTCGAATTGTTACAAAAGGTATGTGCGGTTGCACATGTTGTGAAGCTGATATCATGTACTCACGCTTCTTGTCTTTGTTTGGTTACAGTTTCGCAAACCTACGAGGCGGGGCGGACTGTGCAGTCGACCCGACACCTGGGAACCAGCGGTCAGAGATCACCGGCTGAGGAAAGAGTGGTGTGGGTCGTGGGCCACTCATACGTGAGGCGTGCCGCGGACGTATTCAAAGCAGGTGACATGATTCACACAGCTGGGGAATACGGGTACAGGGTGACCTTCTACGGAAGGGGCGGGCTTTGTATTGACCAGTTTCAACATTTTCTCGAGGGTTTGTTAGGGCGGGCAAGGTCACCGCCATCTATACTCATAGTACATCTTGGGGGCAATGATTTGGTGACCACTGGTAGACGACTACTTCTCGAGGCGATACTATCCACAGTAAGTTGGTTGGCGAAAAGAGTTCCAGGGTGCACGATTGCATGGTCCCATATGATTCCACGTAAAGTGTGGCGGGGGGCTAATTCAGTGTCTGCTTTAAATCATTCTGTGAAAAAGGTGAATAACAAGCTGGGTAGACTGTTCCGTACCAGTACATTGCATTCGATTCCTCATGGTTGTATCAGGGGGGACAATATGTATCTAGAAGATGGGGTCCATTTGTCCCGGGTGGGGAATTCCTTACTCATAGGAGACCTCGTAGCCTGGTTAAGGAGTTTACAGCATGACCTTTAGGTAGGAGTTTTGTGGGGGGTCCGGATAGCCGGTCAACTATCCGGCCTGTGGCGGTAAGGTCATGATCGGTGAGCAGTCATTGGAAGATCCCTAGGGGGGGGCGTCACCCATTACGGATGGGAGCGCCCGGGGGGAGGTGGCCATTGGCCCCTCAATCGGGGAGGCGGTCCCTTCTAAAGGACGGGACGCCTAAAGGAAAGGGAAGGCGGTCAAGGCCCCTCCCTGGATAGGAGGGGCTACGGGCCCCTCCTGGGAATTTCCCGGGGCCAGGACATCTGCGACGGCAGATGTGGTAAGTTGTGTGGGGTGGGGAGGGGGGTCTACGCTACCTTCTAGACACCTCACACGAGTCCTCGGACGACCACGTAGATGGCGTCGAGTTAACAGGGGCCCCCGTCAAGACAAGGGAAATTGGTATGGCACATGAGGTGCAGTCCTCTGTGCGGCCGCCCCTCACAAGTGAGGGGGGAGTTCTGGTTTAGGGATCTGACACCGGTTACGACCTTGCCGTTGGCCCTTAACGTTAGGATGTACAATTTCAATTTGAAATGCATTTTGTAAGGATGTTAGTATCGGCTAGGAGAACCTTTGTATTAGATATGTGTTAAGGTTAGCCAAACATCGTAATGTGGATATGAAATTGTACATGATATGAAACTGTTATTTTAATGTTTTGATTTTGTTTCATATTTTAATAAATACGGCCGGGAGGGTAACTCCCTCCCGCCTTCCAAAAGTTCAGAACTGTTTCCGGTTTCCCAATTCTTGGGGATTGTGTTGAGAGGGGGTGGCGGGTATCTCAGCCATATGGAAAGGGGCGACCACTCGGTCCCCCCGAACGTATGGTGGAGTACCCCGATCCCCCCGGGAAGCCATTTTGGGCGGGAGGCGCGTCTCGGCTGGTATGCCCGAAGCGGCGTAGCCGGGGCGCGCTTTTTCCCGCCCAAGAGTGGGTTGTCCTAGACACTGAAGCCGTCAGCCACGCCCCTGGAGGCAGGAAGAGGCGGGTTTACGCCCGCCCAGAGAAGAATAAAAGGAGCGACAATCCAAGGAAGCATCCTCTTGTTCCTGTGCTCTGAAGCTGCACCTCCTCGCTGCACGTGAGCTCGAGACGGAACGAAGAGCCAAATTTGAACCCACCCACCATCCCCTGAAGACAGCAAGTTGTTTTGGTATAAAGTCATTTTAGGTAGTAGTTGTTTTCTTGCAGGTTGTTTCTGAATAAAGTTTGTGATTCGGTTGCAATAAAGTGGATAATTCTTTGCAGTATGCTTTATTAAAGACTTGCATCAGAGTGACTAGTAATATTTTAGAGGGTCTATACTTGATCTGTTTAAAGTAGGAATGTTTTTTCTCTTTAGTAATTAATCTTGTCGTATTTATTGTTTGGTCGGGCGGTAAGGTCATGATCGGTGAGCAGTCATTGGAAGATCCCTAGGGGGGGCGTCACCCATTACGGATGGGAGCGCCCGGGGGGAGGTGGCCATTGGCCCCTCAATCGGGGAGGCGGTCCCTTCTAAAGGACGGGACGCCTAAAGGAAAGGGAAGGCGGTCAAGGCCCCTCCCTGGATAGGAGGGGCTACGGGCCCCTCCTGGGAATTTCCCGGGGCCAGGACATCTGCGACGGCAGATGTGGTAAGTTGTGTGGGGTGGGGAGGGGGGTCTACGCTACCTTCTAGACACCTCACACGAGTCCTCGGACGACCACGTAGATGGCGTCGAGTTAACAGGGGCCCCCGTCAAGACAAGGGAAATTGGTATGGCACATGAGGTGCAGTCCTCTGTGCGGCCGCCCCTCACAAGTGAGGGGGGAGTTCTGGTTTAGGGATCTGACACCGGTTACGACCTTGCCGTTGGCCCTTAACGTTAGGATGTACAATTTCAATTTGAAATGCATTTTGTAAGGATGTTAGTATCGGCTAGGAGAACCTTTGTATTAGATATGTGTTAAGGTTAGCCAAACATCGTAATGTGGATATGAAATTGTACATGATATGAAACTGTTATTTTAATGTTTTGATTTTGTTTCATATTTTAATAAATACGGTCGGGAGGGTAACTCCCTCCCGCCTTCCAAAAGTTCAGAACTGTTTCCGGTTTCCCAATTCTTGGGGATTGTGTTGAGAGGGGGTGGCGGGTATCTCAGCCATATTGGTTCTGGCACAACAAGAGGGTGAATGACCTAAAATTATCGAAGAAACCTATGCTACATTGGGTAGAGGTAATTTGAGAGCCAGACCTGGTAAACCACAATTAAAGAGTAATTCTGTTGTGGCGTCCGGTACAGGTAAAAGCGATGCGGGGCGGGGTAGGGGCGGGGTGAGGGCCGAGGAAGTCGACATACAACAAAATAAGTTAAATTAAATTGGTTCATCAATAGACTATCGATGTTAAAAATATCAATGTTCAAAATATAGAGAAAAAAATATTAGCCAACAAAAATATTGACTCCCATACCTATAAAAGATAAGTGCAAAAATATTGACTGACAAATTTATATGTAAAAATATAGATGTAAAAAATATTGATTTAAATATATATAAAACAAAATAATATATATTAAATATTAATATTAATTTAAAAAAATGAAATTAAATGTAATATACATTTTTACACAACTTATTAAAAAACATAAACACACATAATTTATACATATATATATATATATTCACTTTAAAATAATTAATAAACTATTATCTTTAACTTATTTTAAAACTTTAAAAATATATAAAAATAATATTTATATGTAAATAATTTCAAATATAAAAAATCATTTTAGAATAAATCAAAACATTAAACTATGAAAACATATTTAAACTAAAATTGCCCATTACAATCAGTGCAACAGTAGGAAAAGTGTTGGATAGCGATGGGGTAAAAACTTACTATTCACACTTCAAATCGTGCAACAGGAGGGAAAGTGTTGGATAGCGGAGGGGTAACAATTACTACTCCCACTCCAGTTAAAGCAAAAGTAGGAAAAGTGTTGGATAGCGGAGGTGAAAAATTACTATTCCCACTCCAGTTAATGCAACAGTAGGGAAAGTGATGGATAGCGGAGTGGTAAAAATTATTATTCCCACTCCAGTGAGAGCAACGTTAGGGAAAGTCATGGATAACGGAGGGGTAAAAATGGCTATTCCAACTCCAGAGAGTGCAACAGTAAGGAAAGTGTTGGATAGCAGAGAGGTAAACATTACTATTCCCACTCCAGTGAGTGCAACAGTAGGGAAAGTGCTGGATAGCGGAGGGGTAAAAATTACTATTCCAACTCCAGTTAGTGCAACAGTAGAGAAAGTTCTGGATAGCAGAGGGGTAACAATTACTATTCCCACTCCAGTGAATGCAACAGTAGGAAAAGTGTTGGATAGCGGAGAAAATAAATTACTATTCACACTAGAACACTTAGAAAAAATATGCATATCTTATTTTTTTAAACATAAAAAACACATAATATAATACTAATTACATATAACAAAAACCTACAAATATTATTTAAAATAAAATAATAAATAAAATGTATTTATTTTATTTTATACCCTTTAACACCACGCCAATAACAAACCTCTTGACGTTTTTTTATTAAATGTATTTACATAATTAACATAATTAATAATGCATTAAAATATTATTAATAAAAAAACTAATAAACATCAATTGACTACACACACTCTAACATTATAATATCCACGACGCACACACAAATTAAACTATAAAATAATAACACACCATTAAAACTTATTTTAAAATTAACAACTAATTAAAATGTACTTAATACCCACCCTTTACCCCTTTAAAAGTAAAAACAACACTCATAAAAATGAAAAATTACCCCAAATAAATACCAAATAAGTAACATTAACTAACAACTATATATAATTAATTAAACTCAAATTACTTCCCACCCTTTACTCCTATAAACAACACAACACACACCCAAAATGAATTACACAATGATCATAATTACCATTTTTTAAACAATTAAACAAATATTAATAAATAAAAATTCATCAATAAATGTAATATAATTAAATTACTTCCCACCCTATTTCTCTATAAACCCACAACCCGCTACAGAAGTAAAAGTGCAAAATTCAAATAAAAAAAAATTAATAACTACTAAAAATTTAACAAAAATGTTAAAAATACAAAAAATTCTTATGCAAAAAAATACATCATATACAAAAAATACATTACAATAATAAAAAAACAATATTTTAAACAACTATATTTGTGAAAATGATATTAAACCCTACAATATTTTTTACATCGATATTACTTACCTTAAGTCGATATTCTTAATCACAATATTCTTGCTGTCGATATTTCGGACCCACAATATTAATGACTCAATATTTGTGCAACTCGATATTTTGTGCTCGATATTCTGTCTCTGCACCAATTAAATAAAAAAAAAACACTCACCTTGAACAGTGAACCTATACACTTTTCATATTTCTTGGACAACAACACCACACGTTTGTCAATGTATGAAGCCCACATGCTTAAACAAAAAAGGGAAATAAATCATACATCAATTTGTAAACTAAACTTAATATCAAAACACAATGCAAAAGGCACAATTACCTTATACCAGTCATCAGTTCAAAAATAGGTGGAGTTACCTTATTCTAGTTTATTTCTTAAAGAGAAGGCCTTATCTGTGCACATTTTAAGGGGTTATATAACCATTTTATTTAGGTAGAGCAAGGCATCAAATGTTCCTTTTAGGATTGCCTATGTGTAGTTGTTCATTATCGCCAACTCCCAAGTGCAACACTGTCAACGCATTTGAAATTCCCCTTATTATGGGTTTATTTTCAGGACCAAGACTGATTTCTGGATTGTTGCCGGTCTGAAACTCTCCTTTTTCATTCCCAAATTGCCACATGTCCAAAAGTGCATTGAGTACTTCAAGACAATCGTGGCCTTTTTACTTTGTCACTTCGCCTTACTTCCCAACTATAGTTTGGAGCCACTGTCTTCAAACTTTGCCATGCTGCTCCACAAATAAAAATGTTCTTTTGCAGCTTTAAATCTGTTGCATCTGTGATAATGTACAGCCTTTTCTGACTTAAATCTGCAGCTTCTTTCATAAAGAATTTTATTGTCTGCTACCCAGGTGGGCCCCTTAGCTGCACTTTTAGAAAGTTGGCATGTAATTGCCAAACCTACTGTGCCTTTCTGCCAGTGACCTGGTCTTCTACTGGGGTTTGGGTATAGGACCTTCAGAGCCACTCATCAAAACACTCCTGGACCTGTGGAAGAGTCAGAAGAAGGAAAAGCCTTGCTGCTGGAAGGACTGGTTTGCTGTCTAAAGAAGGCAGATTGGACCTGCTTGACTTGATCCCAGGCTGCCCAAAGAGACTCCAAGGGTTAATTTGATGACCTCTTGTGTGAGGTACGTGGACATAACAAGCTTCTAGAGGCCAACCCTGCAACTGCCCAGCTGACCAGCACCAACTGGACCTGGCTAGACCTGCATGAGCTCTGCTGCTGCTTTCTGCTGGATCTCCTCTCCTTATCTCCAAGAGGTGCTTACTAAGCCCTGGTCCCTTGGCTACCATGAGTTAGATCTCCTGCTGAAGAAAATGTGAAAATCCTTACATTTAGGGGTCGATTTCGATTCGGGAAAAAAAACGTCCGTACGATTTGTATCCGGAGCCCTCTCCGTAAGAATCTTACTCGTCCGTCCGAGTCGCGTAGTTCGATCCGTATTTTGTGAATCCATCCGAATCGTCGCGATCCATACATATTGCAAGGCTGAAACCGTGAACCGTATGACTTGTACACATGCCGTATGACCCGACGAGTACTATCCGGACCGGGGTATGAGGACGCGATTCGTACGGTCCACGTCAGGTAAGCGCAAGTCGTACGGAAAAGCACACAAACACATACACACCGTACGTTCCGTACCCCCATGATCACAGGGGTACGCACTGTACGCCTGCGATCATGGGGTGTACGAGCCGTACACCATGTACGATGGGTGTACGAGCCGTACCCCATGTACGATGGGTACACCCATCGTACATAGGGTATGGCTCATACACCCCATGATCGCAGGGGTACGGTGCGTACCCCTGCGATCATGGGGGGTACGCATCGTTCCATACCTGTTTCGGCGCGAACTTTGCTTTTACGGCTGTTTTCAGCTCCCGTAGAAAAAGGGTCGTACGGTGCGTACCCGACACATATCGTACTTGCTGGGTCGTAAAAACCAGCTGCGAACCGTACAGATGTCGCGTACAGCAGGTTCCGAGGGAGAATCGTACGGAGATTAGAGTCATACAGACCTCTGTATGACTCGTACGGAGTACGGCTCCTGGTACGAATCGTACTTCGTCGTACGTAAGGGGGACGTTGCAGGGTACGATTCGTACGGGAAAAACGCTCCGAACGGCTATTCGGAGCGGTTTTTCCCGAATCGGAATCGGCCCCTTTGTGTTCCTCGTAACCATAAAGTGACCTCTTAGTTCTCAAAATCGACCACCTGCGATGAGTGCCACTGTGAAGCTTCAGCGGAACCTAATCTTTGCATCAACAGCAACTCTCTGCGATGAGTGGCAATGCGAGATCTGTACTTTGTGCCAACAGTAACAGTCAGCTACAATCCACCAACATCAAGCTCCAGAGGCGACCAGCCCTTCATGCTACAGTGACGTCCATCTGCAATGTTCGACTTGCTCTTTGCAACAAAAACTTCCTCCTCTTCTCCTCCCATGTGAGCTGAACTCTCCATTCTGAATTTGAGAAGGTACGTTTTCTGCAGAACTAAACTGTATCCTGCCAGTGGTTCATCGTGGTTGGCCTGAACATGTGACTTTCCTCCGGTCTAGTGCTACCAGTGGTTATTTCTGCTTCATGGAGCTATTTTCACAAATACTTTAAAAATAAATATCTCTGGTTCCATGGAATGGATTTTGTTAGTTTTGGTGTCTTTTACTTTTTAAAATGTAATCTGTTTCCCTAAAATGTTTGGGAATATCTTGTGTTGTGTTTTCTTAGATGCATAAATACTTTACACATTGCCTCTGAGGTAAGCCTGACTGCTTTGTGCCAAACTACCGGAGCGTTAAGCACAGGTTCATTTAGTGATTTTTGTGGTTCACACTGACAAAGATTGCTGTTGTTGCTTGTGTTTGGTTTCCATCCCTCTCAGGAAATACCCCAATTTCTTACAACAACAAAGTACAAGAGGTCTTTCTGTCAACTGCTCAGCTGGCCAGTTCCAACTGGACCTGCCCTGGACCCCGCGGTGGCCTCTACTGAAATGAATCCTGGCCTGCAAGTGGTGTTTCTGAGGTCCTGGAACCTGGGCTGTATCAGGCTTTACATCTCCTACCACCCCTAAAAACCTGTGACTTAGAAAACGTTTGAATCCAAAGACTGCTGGAGGACTGGGACAACCCTGCCAAGCCAATAAGACCTGGATGCTTTGCTCTGGGCTAGATATTCAGGATTCTTCTTCTCGGAGCTTCCCTTACAGAATACACCTAATTTTCCATGACAGCACAGAGAAGGTATATAACCTTGTGGAGACTTTTTTGGATACTGCCCGCAGCCATGCCCAGCTGGAGTAATCCAAGTTCCAAAAAAGTGGCTAGATGTGACCTAACAAATCTTGACCAGGCGAAGGCGCTAAAAGAATCCAGCTGGCGACTGACCTTGCTTGGGAACGTAAGTCAAATTCTTAACACAAGGAACTATCGTGCCAAAAGCCAACGGCTTTGTGGGACCTTGCCCGACAGCTGCCTTTACCTACTGAAGATTTGTTTTCTATTTTTTGAGGCGGAAAAACCCAAAACCGCCGCACGGCCAGCGGATTGACCGCACGTGAAATTAGGATACCATTGAGGTGACAGCGGAACGATCCGCTGTTTCTGATTGCCGTGATTGCAACCAGTGATGAATGGGAGAGCCGGCGGAAGGGCGTTTGTATGCCCACTGCCGTGGCCGCTTTGGAACAATTATGGCAGGCAACCAAAAAAACACACACCAAGGCCACCAAGTTTACCCATTAAACTGGCTCAGCCTAAAAAAAACTAACACACCCCAATGGCACATTCCCATGGCAACAAAAAAAATAGAGATCCCAGGTCAACCCCTCACAACACACCTGAAAGCAATACTCAATTTTGCAACACCCACATAGCTGAGTATAAAACCAGCGCCTTCCCTAACCAGAATCCTTTGCAATATTCCACCAACCCTACAGCACAAAGAAAAGGCACACCACCACACATCTCACCAGCACAACAACACACACACACACCACTTACATCAGCACTACCACCACACTCACACTTGCACCTTTAACCAATTTGCACATCACACACCAGGGCACAGAAGAAAAGGCCCAAATTCACTAACAATGAGTTGTCAGTCATAGTAGATGAGATAATCAGAGTAGAACCACAATTGTTTGGAAACCTGGTCCAGCAGACACCATTAGCCACCAGAAAACAAATGTGGGGAAGGATAGTCAGCAATGCAGTAGGGAGTGTCCTGCGCACCAAGAAGGAAATCGTGAAGCGGTGGCATGACTTCAAGAGCAAGGTGAAAGAGAAGAACAAAAAAAACCACCAGCTGTCTCAGAGGACTGGCGGTGGCCCTCCCGTTCCACTACGAAACAAACACTGTATGGAATGAGAAGGTGCTTGGCATACTGCATTCAGAGAGTATCACAGGAATACCCGTGGGAGTGGAGACTGGTAAGTACCAACAAATGTGTACTGTCACACTGCTATGTACTGTCTTGCACAACTACAAAGCTACACTTCCTAGGCCCAAATGCATTCATGAGCACCACACTCTCCCCAACACGTCTCACAGATCCAACATTCACTCCCTCTGATTCGCCCCAAAGGTTGCTAGTAACATTACCATGGGGTATGTGTACAGGCAGCCAGCACTACAACTCCCACCAGGCCACCTTGTCCCCCAGCTGAGCAAGATGGAGCACTCCCCCCTACCCAGAAGCATGTGGCAGCCATTGTATTTCAATAACCAAACTTAAAGGTAGGTAGCGATCTTAACAGGGAGGGGTTTTTGGGGGTTTGGAAGCCAGCCCTACAACTCCAACCAGGACTCCTTGCCTCCCAGCTGAGCAAGATGGAGCACTTCACACACCCACAACCATGTATCAGCCATTGTATTTCACTAACCAAACTTACAGGTAGGTAGTCACTTTAACAGGGAGGGGTGTTTGGGGGCTGGGAATCCAGCACTACAACTCCCACCAGGCCCCTTGTCCCCCAGCTGAGCAAGATGGAGCACTCCCCCCACCCAGAATCATGTGGCAGCCATTGTATTTCACTAACCAAACTTACAGGTAGGAAGCCATCTCAACAGGGAGGGGTGGTTGGGGACTTGGAAGCCAGCCCTACAACTCCCACCAGGCCTCATTGTCCCCCAGCTGAGCAAGATGGAACACTCCACACACCCAGAAGCATGTGGCAGCCAATGCATTGCTCACCTTCACATAACAGGTTGGTAGCCAATTCTTATCCGGCAAGGATCCCAGAATCTTGGAAAGGGGCAGAAATTCTTCCCGCATTTAAAAAAGGGGAGCGTTCGATCCCTAGTAATTATCGCCCCATAGTTTAGTAGATTCCATGCAGAAAATCATCGCAAGGATGGTTCGTGCCAGGGTTCAAGGGTGGATGGAGATGGAGAGCATTCTCTCACCATTACAGGCAGGATTCAGAGTAGGCACCAGTACCATCGACCAAGTCTTCCGATTTGTGTTGATTTATTGGAAGGTGGTGTTATTGGGCGGAGGGACTATTTTTGCCGCATTTGTGGACCTTAAGTCCTCCTTTGATCTTGTGCCCAGGACAAAATTGTGGGCTGCCCTTGATAAGATCGGATTTCGTCTGAACTACTTGAAATCCTGATAAGGTTGCAAGAGGGCAATTTTGCCAAGGTGAGGTGGGAGAGACAGGGGCAGGTAACGGACAGTTTCCCTGTTACGAGGGGTGTGCGCCAAGGGTGCGTTTTGGCACCTACCCTCTTCCTATTATTCATTAATCAGGTGGTGAAATTTTTCGAAAATACCCCAACTGATGCACCTATGTTGGGTGGGTCTAAATTTCCTTTGCTCATCTTTGCAGATGATACATTAATCCTCTTTAAGACTCATAGTGGCCTACAAAAGGCGATTAATAGATTTGAGGATTTCTGCAAACTAAATTAACTACAAATTAATGTGAGCAAGACCAAATTCATGGTGCATGGTGAATGAATGGAGTCGCCCTTGAACAAGTGGATGTCATGACCTATCTTGGAATGACTTAAGATTAGCGGGTACGCTGGAACCCACAGGTAGATGCTCTCCACTTAAGATCTGTTCACCTAATGGGTTGTCTAATCCAAGAACAAAGATTGTCTTTGACTAAAAGTGTCCTACCAGCATTAAAGATTTATGAAGCAAAAATGAATTCTGCAATTTTGTACGGGCCGATCTTTGGGGTTATAAGGACCTAACACCCTTAGTTAGAGCTCAAAATACATTTTTGCGTAAACTGGTAGGCTTACCCCAATCCACACCAATTAAACCCCTTTTGCTAGATATGGGTTGTAAACTGATAAATAAAATGGCACGGTATCGGCTCTTAGCATTGTGGAGACGGATCTGGACGTCGCTGGATCTAAGTCTCTTTGCTAACGAACTAGTGAATGTGAGATCAATAATGGGCTCAGGTAATATTCCATGGCTCCGGGAAGTGAAAATAATTTTGGAAAGTATGGGACTTATCCGATTGTGGGCTAACCCGGGGTCTTCTGTGTTTCCATCCAAAAGAGAATTTAAAATGCTTTACTGGGCTTCGGTCAAAACCCAATCTGTTGCACTGTCAGATACCCCCACTCTAACGGGTTGTTTCCTGGCTCATAAACTGGATCCCCTACTTGAAAACTATTGGGATGGTATTACCAAGAGTCTGGACAAAAAAATATACCACCAGTTTAGAGTGGGGTCCTTACCTGTCAGGTCTTTTACCAATAAATGGGATGGTCATACAACTGAACACTGTCCCTGGTGTAATGACCAAAAGGAGAGTGTGGGTCATCTTTTCTTTGCCTGTCCAGCCTATTTAGCTGCTAGGAACAAATGGATTAGGCCTATTTGTCGCCAGTTGAATTGTGGAGGGAGTGTAGAGGCGCTGTGGGTTTTAAGAACAAATACCTCTGAGATAGTGGTTATAGGTGTAGCAAAGTTCTTAGGGTGGGCTTGGATAACCAGAGCTAGACACCTTCATGCTCAATGATTTTAACTTTTACATTTCATACTAAGTCTTTTTACTGTTTAATTCTTGTCTTAATGAACCCAGGATGAAATATGTTGCTGTTAAATTTTTATATAATTGAGCTGGTTTTTAATCTTTTTGTAAACTGTCTTTTATGATGTAAAAATCGAAATAAAGACGTATGAATCTGAATCTGAGGTAGTAAGCCATCTTCACGGGGGGGTGTTTGTGGGTGGCAAGCGAGCACTACAACTCCCAACAGGCCACCTTGTCCCCCAACTGAGCAAGATGGAGTACTCCACCCACCCAGAAGCATGTGGCAGCCATTGTATTTCACTAACCAAACTTACAGGTAGGTAGCCATCTTCACAGGGACGGGTGTTGGTGGGTGGCAAGTCAGCATTACAACTCCCATCAGGACCCATTGTCCGGCCAGCTCAGCAGGCTGGAGCACTCCAAACACCCACAACCATGTGCCAGCCATTGAATCCCACTCATCAAACTAACAGGGAGGTAGCCATCTTCACAGGGAGGGGTGTTTAGGGCATGGGAAGACAGCACTACAACTCCCACCAGGCCCCCTTGTCCCTCAGCTGAGCAAGATGGAGCACCCCCCTCCCACCCAGAAGCATGTGGCATCCATTGTATTTCACTAACAAACTTGCAGGTAGGTAACCATCTTCACAGGAAGGGGTGTTTGTGGATGGCAAGCCAGCACTACAACTCCCACCAACCCCCCTTGTCCTCCTGGCCCCCCAGCTGAGCAGGATGGACACTCTCCCCACACCCAGAAAGATGTGTCAGTAATTCCCAGCAACTGTGCCACAGAACAGGTAGGTAGACAGTGCATGCACCCTGCTATTTCTCAAAAAACATGGAGCCATATGACCACACCAGCCCTCACATCCCACCCAACTTGGAATAGATCTAATAGCCACTACCAATGTGCAGACAGCTAAGCGTATTTAACCATCACAGAAATCAAAGTTTGACTCACCAAATCACATGTTGAAGAATTTCAGGGCACAGTGATGCACAGCAGTGAATGCTCTCTGTAAGTGCCATGGGCAGAGCATCAAGGCCCATATGAAAACAAAACAAGCATGGTCAGTTGTAAAAATAAAGCAAAGCACATGATATGATAGAGGGATGCATGAGATAACAATGGCTAGTACATGCTCAGAATGAACATCTTCCATGCAGAGTAAACAACAAAGACGCTTCACATAAAGTTGTCGTGCTGCTAGTCGTTAGGTTATGACATGTACTTGTAATCACACAATCTGTACGTGGAGCATGGTATCTATTGACATGTCACACCATGGACAAGTAATAATATACCTCCACATCATGTCATGATGCTCAGTACCGTGCAGCCATACAAAGTGATCTCAATCTAAACTGTGTGGTATATAACATGTAATATCCACACTTCTAACACCAAACCTGTGGGGTGCACTTCAATGACCATTTAGTCTCTGTCCTACACGTGACCAGGAATTCACAACACCAACCTCCAGAGCCAGTCCCACCCCCCTCCCCTCCCAGGAACATGGACTCTTAGATGCTGACTCCCTAAATTCCTCAGTTACGGACCCAGAAGCTGCTGGCCCATCAGGCCTGCTAGGGTGCACCAGGTCCTAGGCTCCCACTGTCCCCACCACCACCACCTCAGCAACAACTGCACTGACCCCTGCTGTAACGACCTGTGCGGCCTCCACCAGTGCTGGCTGCAACACTGTCCCTGCCTCAGAACATACCCACACCACCTCACAATCTGAGGAGGGCAGGTAGAGTCAGCGGATACGTGGAGTGGTGACGCCACAGGTCCGGGACAGTAGGGCAGGTTGGAGGGCAACTGAGCAACTTGGTGACAAATACAGCAAGGCACTGGGACCGAAGCCCTGGCCAACATCTCCAGAGTCCTTAGGGCCTATGAACAAACCCAGGGACAAATTGGCCAGGTTCTGGAAGAAGTGTGTGAGGTCCGCCTGCTGCTGAGGTCCATGGACACGCATATAAGCCTAATCTGGACCGCTTGGACCAGCTTGTGGGTGTTCTGAGGGACAGGCCTGTGGCCCAAAGGACAGCTCAGCCTCCATCCAGTGGCCTACTGGATGACAATCCTACCACCTCACCTATGGCCACAGAGAGGGGTAGCTGGAACAGCATGAGTACTCAGACACCGCTGAGCCGGCAGTAGAGCCCCCCCCTGCCAAACGCTCAAGGGGCCGTCTGAGGAAAAGAATGGGAGGATCATGTGGCAAAGCACCAGCCAAAGGCCAGTCAAAGAGCCAGCCATGATGCCACCTCTCTTCACTTTGCCATTTACTTTTTTGACTATCCTTACCCACACTGCCATGTTGATGGCAGGTGTCTGTTGGACTGTGTCACCACATCAACGTGTTGACTACTCTATTGTCTTGTTTACCATCACTGGCAACTCGTTGATTAACTTTGTGCCTTTTTGTAAATAATCACTTCCCTTTCACAAATACTTATTGTAAATAAACACTCTTTTCACACCTATGTTTTTGTGTCAGCTCTATGTTTATCACAGGATGTACAATGTTGACTCGGATTACAATATACCAGGAGCACTGATTGTTTTGAGTCATTGAGAGGCTGAAGGGACCTAAGAAGAAACAAGAGAACAACATTCACTTGTCAGGTGATGGCATCACAGCAATTACACAACACTTGTTATCAAGGTTCTACAACCTGCACACATTACAAGAGCAACAATATCAACATAGACATCATGTAGCTGTGCATAACTACCCTGTCCCAGAAACATAGGCCCTCAGCACAGAGCCAACAGGCAGCATTCACAAAGCTACACTAGGCATTTTCAACAACAACAAAAACAGCAGACAATGGCACTGTTGTACAGTGTCACTCACTATCAAATCAAATCAAATATAACGTTATTCAATTGTTAAAAGCAATCATAAAAGTGTACATAAAAAGATACATTTCGTTCATTTTACAATCTCTCAGTGGCGTAAAGGAAAATTCATTAATAACAAAGATTACTAAATTCAAACTATAAAATTTACAAAAAAGAAGGACATGTATAGTACTCTGTGGTGAAACATCATCACAGGGGCAGGGAGGTAATTCATACATCCAGTTATTTACTGTGGGAAAACTAACCAATCTGTGGAAAATTCCAAATCTAAATGAGACAATAAGAATCTATCATAATTATCCTGCACATAGATCAAATAGGGTTGAATATTAAAAGTTGTTAAAATCATTTGATGTGGCAGGACAGGAGGTTTTAAAATCTCAGAAGTAATTCTTAAAGAATCCCAGAAAGCCAAAACCTCCTTTTTTAGGTCTTTACGTGAAATGGCTGAGATAGTAAGAGGATTTAGAAAAAAATCTTACTTTCCAATATCCGTTAAAAATTGACATACATAGCTCAGCCATGGTATCCTCATAGCTCCCTCTAATTTTAAAATATCTGTCAATATATCTCTGTTAAGCTTCATTTCTTCTTCTGTTCACAGCCTATGCCATAATAGCATAGGCGCCAGCTTAATTAAATCAGATATAAAGGCAAGACCCAATTCTACATGACAGTTATAATTGGGAGTGCTCTTGGGAACTGCAAGGATAAACTTTAGGAAGGAGTTCTCCACCACCTGGATGGGCATAGGGTCAGCAAAACCCCATATCCCGCTACTGTAAATTGCACCAGACACACATTTGGCTTTGTAGATCTTAATTAACTCCACAGGAGGTCTGGTATTAAATTTTCTTTGAGAAAGTGCTGAAGGCAGCTGTTGAGCGAACCATCGCAAGTTTTTTCGCCGTCACTGCCTGAGTCCAGGACTCACTCTGAGTAAACAGTATACCCAGGTAAGAAAATTGCTTAGTGGATTCAAGCTTCTGTCCTGCTATAAAAATGACCCTCTTAGGTTTATGGTACCTGCCACAGTGCATGGTGAAAGTTTTAATTGTGTTGACTCTTAAACCCAGCTCATTCATAAAAAGGGTAAAACTATCCACCATGCGCTGGAGTCCCACTTGAGTACGTGACATTAGGACAGCATCGTCAGTGTACAGAAGCGCCAGGATTGGGTGGCCAGCTACATATGGGGGATCTAAACTATTATCGCAACACTTGTTATAAAGGTTCTCCAACCTGCACACATTACAAGAGCAACAATATCAACATAAACATCATGTAGCTGTGCATAACTACCCTGTCCCAGAAAAATAAGCCCTTCAGCACAGAGCCAACAGGCAGCATTCACAAAGCTACACTAGGCATTTTCAACAACAACAACAGCAGACAATTGCACTGTTGTACAGTGTCACTCACTATCATGGAAAGTAGCGATTGATGAGCTGTTGACGCAGGTCGACACCTTCCTCCTCTCCACTATCCTTGTCACTGGACATGTGTGGGTTTCCAGGTGGGTGCCTCTGCTGCTCATCATCCAGGAGTAGGGGGATTTCTTTGCACAAGGCCAGGTTGTGGAGCATGCAGCATTCATCAACTATGATCTGACACACCTTTTGGGGAGAGTACATCAGTGCACCTCTGGTCCTGTCCAGGCACCGAAATCGAGACTTCAGAAGACCAAACGTCTGCTCTACCTCACGACGTGTCCTACCATGGGCATCATTGTAGCAGACTTCTTTTGGGGTCCTGGGATTCCTCAGTGGGCTCAGCAACCAAGGCTGGTTGGGATATGCAGAGTCAACTAGGTGTGAGATACACAAAACAATATTATACCATAACTGTGGTAGAGGATAGCATGTCACACATACAGCACGCTACTTGACTCTGTGTACTCACCCACAATCCACGCACGCTCTGGATGCAGATTTGCCATCAGCTGTGGTACGATGATGTTACGCAGGATGTAGGAGTCATGGGCTGATCCTGGATATTTGGCACATACATGAAAGATTATCATATCTCCCTGTCATACCACTTGCACATTGATGGAATGGAAATGCTTCTTGTTCCTGTAGATGTGCTCACATGCCTGTGGTGGAACCAGGCCAACATGTGTGCAGTTAATGACACCAACAACATTAGGGATGTGACCATGGTTATAAAAATCATCCTTCACAGTTGCCAATTCATGCCTCCTGAGGAAATGGATGTAGCTGTCCTTGTAGGTAATCATAGTGGACAGGACATCACTTAGCAACATGATGAACATTGGTTGAGACATCCCAACTGCGCTGGACACCGTGAACTGGAATGAACTAGGTGCAAAGAAATGCAGGCCCGCCATCACCTTACACGTTGGTGTCAAAGCAGTTGAATAGGTTCTGTGAGGCCTCAGATGTGGCTCCAACTGACCACATAGGTCTTGAAGGGTAGGTCTATCCAAACGGAATTTACGTATGATGTCCTCATCCTCCATGTCCGCAAGCAATGTGAATGGACGATGCACATTTGTTCGCCTCCTTGGTGAGATGAAAGGGGACACATGTCAATTCGATTCTTCTCTGAAATATGTCCAACATCTTACATTTTGACTGACACAGCGCCAAGAATGACTTCCATGAAACTACAGCTTACAGCACAAGAAACATGCAGGGACACCTTGATCTAAACTAGTCGTACACTTGTCCGGTATTCACACAGTGACTACTCCCAAAACAGATTCAGACTACTACCAAAAGGTAAATTTCAACAACTTGTGCCACCAGCCCTGAGAGTAGTTGACACAGCACATGTGTGAAACAGCAACACTGCTGGCTTCTACATAGCTGTTGTACCTGCCACACCTTCTTCCGTACGTCGGACAGGGCACACATCAACAATACAATGAGCACAGTGTGTGCATAAGGATCAAGTATGTACATGAGTTCACCAATGTATACAGTGAAATAGGCACATTATGTATTCAGACCTTCATCACTGTGGGTTGATTAGCCATCTCACACATTAACATGTGTACATATTGGAGAGTCCATCACACCACAGATCTGTGTACATGCACAGCATCATAAGTGACATGTGAGAGAGTACATGCCAATGCATGTAATCCTGTGCACTGACATGGCATGTCATCAGTGAGTTAAATGTAACACTAGCATTGGTTGGAACTATCTGGTGGCATTATTCATAGTAAGTGTTCACTGTTGAGAACTGGTCATTGCCATTGCTACAGCATCATGTGTCCATAGGTGCCATAAGCATGCACCGCTATCACAATCACGGCCATAGGCACCAATGTCAAGCAGCCAAATCACAATAGCGATTGCCTGGCCCTTGCGGTGTGTCACCACCAAATCCCATGCCCAGTCAACCAATGTGACCCGCAATCGTGGTAGTGATATACACATTGGAAAATGGTGGTTGGCGTGCTCTGCCACCACAATCACGGCTAATGGGCACCACTATCAAGCAGCCAGATGGTAATAGGGACCGCCTGGCCCCTGCAGTGTGTCACCGCCAATGACCATGCCCAGTCAACCAATGGGAACCGCAATTGTGGTAGACAAATGCATTTTTGAAAATCACGGTATGCATGCTCCACTACCGCGTGGCCGGTCATTGGATGCAATTGAAAGATGCACGATTGCGGTAGCAACCGCCTGGCCCCTGCGGTGTGTCACCGCCAATGCCCATGCCCTTACAGCCAATGGGAACCGCAATAGGGTAGACAAATACATCTTTGAGAATCGCGGTGGCCGCGCTCCGCTACCACGGGGCCGGTCATTGGTCATATTTGAAAAAAAACTGACCTGGAACATCAATTGCAACAGCTGAGGACCACTGAAACAACCCCAGGGGGCTATATATGTGTGGGAGAGAGGCACACATTTCCACTGCTACCAGACACTGCTGACTTACCCTTCACCACCAACTGCTGCTGTTCCTGTCTCATGGACCCAGTGATGGTGAGGACTGAGAACATCACGGCCCGTCCCTTCACCACAGAGGAGCTGGAGGTCCTGATGGACGAGGTGCTTTCACAATATAGGAGGTCATATTGTGCTCCTGATGTCATGGTAAGTGTTTCAGAGTGAAAGTAGGAGAGTGCAGGGAGTGCACACATGAAGTTGATCTGCTGCAGTATGTGCCTGAGAGTGTGGGTTTGTGTGATACACTGCCTGGCATGCTGACTTCAGGAAAATGGGGTTTGTTGCCTATTTTACACATTTCCCGGGCTGTATTTCAGGATGGAAGGGACATGCAATGTTTTTGCAGCCATACAGTGACACTGCTAGTTTGGAAAGTGGAAGTCAGAACAGACATTGTGTGTGCTAATGGATGATTGAGTCCATGAGGTTTTCACATGCTCATTTGTGAAATTACAAACACTTTTCGTCTAGAGGGTACTAATGGAAGTGTGTTTTACTTTGTTTTGTCTGTGAGCAGTATGCACAAGAGTGAAATGCCTGAGGGTGACGCTCTTGGTGGAAATTCCCATATGACACAGCAGATTGTTGTACTTCAGAAACATTACCCTTCCATTCTTTTCATTATGTGTACTGACTCGCATGTGTAGGCACTGTTTGCCTTCTCATTTTGTACATGCATGTGACTGTTCAGATGACCCACGTTTAACCTCAGTGTGAGCCGCCTGGCCTGCACAGTTACTACCCAATTAGACAGGAACCCATCACTGAATGAACAGATTGAGACATATGTGTTGCTGCCACCCTATCCCACAATGAGCTATCTTAGGCCTGTGGATTGCACAAGACAGACCTTGTGAGAAGGGTGTGAGAATGTAAGATCATGCCCCTGAATGTAACCTCCATGACACAGGCAGCCAATCACAGACCAAGGACATTGAGGGGTGTGCATCGTTGGACACAGTGATTCAACCCCAAACATCATATACAATGTAATGTATGTCTTGCTCACTCACAAACTGTATTGCAGATGTGGGCCTTCTTCAAATTGCTTTCTGTGCTGGCATTCTGCATGTGCATTAGATGGCCAGGTACTGAGTCCATCCTCATTCCTGCATGCATTTAGGTACGATTGTCTTATGCTAATGTACTACGTGTCATGTTGTATGACCTCTGCTAAACATATCTGAATGGCTGTGCTACGTTTGTGCATGCTCCTGTACTGAGACACAATGATACATGACCCAGTGTTACTGATATTTCCTCCTCTTGTCTCCCATGCCTGCAGCTTAAAGTCCACAAGCGTAAGGCCTTATGGAGGGCCATTGCATGCAAGGTGCGGGCTCTGAGTGTTTCCAAGCAACGGCACACACACTGTCACAAGAGGTGGGATGACATCTTCCGGCTGAGCAAAAACGTGGCAGAGATGACACTGGGGCTGCTTCCTCGGACTGGCAAGTTGTCGCGCAGGAGCATGACACCACTAATGGCCCGCATCTTGGCAGAGACAAAGCCAGAGCTGGATGGGCATTTAAGGGCCCATCTGCGGCAAGTTGGGGATGAGTATTCTGCAAAGTGTGAATTTGGGTGTGATTGACTGCATGTATCCCAACCCTGAGCCAGTGCCGAGCTCTGTGATGTTTGTAGTGTGATGCTATGGCTTGTAAGTGGCCTCTGTGGTGAGTGCAGCTGTCATGCATTTACGCTACATGTACCTTCTCATGTGTTTAATGTAATAGCCCTTGACATTGCATGCTGAGATGTGGCCTTATGGCATCTGCTGCATTAGGGGAGTCATGGAAATCACTGGGACTGGGCAGTGAACAGCAGTGTGCTTCATCTTAGTGTGCTGTCTTCTATGTGTGCAGTGCCTGACCTTGAAATTGTGTGATCTACACATCTGACACCAATGGTTAACTGTAGTTGTGCTTCAAAGCACACCATGGTGAATAGCAGGAGCTTATGGCCATTGCAAAAGGTCATTTTGGAGTCTGTATCTGTTTTGTCCACTTAAAGTGACTCCATATTTGACTGTTACAACATGTTGAGATGTACATCTTTTTCACCTACAGGCACCCACCTAGGTATGCTTACAGGAATCTGTATGTTAGGTTACATGAAGGCACTGGCAAGCTATTTGGCTGTGTGAACCTCACATGGGTCCTTAATGCCAAGTATGCATGTTACCATGCAATCTTTTGATTTTTGGATTAAGGTTGCACATCTAGACTGCACAGGGGTGTGTGCCACATGGGGGTATCATCATCTTGTTTTGGGCTTAGTTTGCATATGATGTTTGTGAGTATGGTACTAAACTGAACCAACGTCTCTGTCTCTTGCAGCATCCACTGAGGGCACAGAAGGACAGGGGACGGACACCAGTGGTGAAGCTTCTGGCACGACTGCTACACATGATCTCACTGATACTTATGTGACCAGCGCCTTGGAGGGGGGCAGGAGTGTCCTTGAAGAATCACGGCCAGAAATATCAACCTCCATGTCATCTGATGCCAGTGATGACGCCTCGATGTTGGTGGGCGCAGGGAGTAGGAAATCTGCCTCATCTTACACCACACACCAACCAGTGCCCACCCTCCCAGCTACTTCCACTAGTGCTGAAAGTTCCCACTGCAGTAAGAAGGGAAGAGTGTCCTTCCCCCCCAGGTACCGCTGCCCCTGCCCCTGTCTCCTCTGCTGCCCTCACTATTGAGGCTGTGGACCTTTTGTGCCAGCTGTGTGTAGGTCAGATTACTCTCCTGAATGCCTTCCAGGATCACGACAAGAAGTTGGCCCAGGTAGTTGTCTTCATGGAGGGCATTCATTCTGATGTGGGTGGGCTACACAGAACTATCCAGTCTATGTCCTCCACAGTGACGGCAGCCATTCAACTGTCACAGGCTCAGAGTCTAGCTCCAGTCCCTTCGGCAACCCCCCTGCCAGTGCCAACATCTGACGAGAGGGACCGCAAACCACAGCTCTCAGGCTCCAGGTACTCCATACGGAGCACACAACAGCAGCACCCCAAGCGGCCCAGAGCGCAGACACCATCCCCAAACAAAAAAAGTCACACAGGAGCGCAAAGGCCCTTCAGGTGACACTCAGGGGCATCAAGCCCTGCTCCCATGAAGAAACTGGACCAGAATCACCGACAACCAGCTAACCTCATCACTCAGCAACTCCACCCCAACCATTGCGGAAAACCACGACGCCAACACCGCAGCCCATACCCTGCACAGATGGAGCTCCGACAGCGCCAACACCATAGCCCCCCTCAAGAAAAACAACAACACCCATGCCAAGAAGGCTAGATGGTTCACCACTGAACTGCGAGAGTCCAGACACACTTGCTGCCGCCTCAAAAAGGCCTGGAGGATCACCAAATCCACAGAAGCCCACTTCAGAGCCACCTCCAACGCACACCACCAACTCCTCATCAGAAAAATGAGGAAAAAAATGATTGAAGAGAGAATCTCAACTCATGCACACAACAGCAAAGAACTCTTCAACATCATCAAGGAGTTCGCCCAACCCACCAGCGAGTCCACCGACATCCCTCCCTCACAAGAACTCTGCGACAAACTCAGCACCTTTTTCTACAACAAAATCAAGAGCATCTACAACAACTTTGACGAAGATAACCAACACACTGAACCCTCACCAACCACTCCGACACCCTGAAGCCATCGATCGAGAACTGGTATGCCCTCACCACCGAAGACACACTGAAGATGATGAATTCAATCCACTCCGGGGCTCACACAGACCCCTGCTCCCTCCACATTTTCAACAGAGCCGCCGACACCATCGCACCCATGCTCTGCCACACCATCAACCACTCCCTGGCAACCGCCTCATTCCCTGATGACTGTAAACATGCTGAGATCATGAAAAAACCCTCGGCGGAAATCACCAACCTAACAAACTACAGACCCATCTCCCTGCTCCCGTTCCCAGCGAAAGTCATTGAGAAAGCCATCAACAGCCAACTCGCCACATTCATCAAAGAGCACAACATCCACGACTCCTCCCAATCCAGCTTCAGAAAAAACCACAGTACGGAAACCGCCCTCCTTGCCGCAACAGACGACATCCGTACCTTACTGGACAAAGGAGAACCAGCAGCCCTCATCCTCCTCAACCTCTTAGCGGTGTTCGACACAGTCTCTCACCGCATCCTAATACGCAGACTGCACGAAGCAGGGATCCAAGACAAGGCCCTTGACTGGATCCGCTCCTTCCTCTCCAGTAGAACACAGCGGGTCAGACTCCCCCCTTTCCTCTTAGACCCTAGCAGACACCAAGCAGATTGCCATTCCTGAGGCGGAAGCCGGAAATAGGAGCTAAGCTGTTCTCATTTTAACTGTGTGTGTTTTAAACTTATTGCACTTTTTCACTCACTTGCACCAACGCGCGTCTCATACCCTCAGCCGATTAGATGCTGTCGGGGAGATCAGAAAGGAACGCTGCTCATGACTTGAGCCGCCATCTTGGGGGAGAATTTGGGGTGGAGGACTAGTTGTCTTGGCACCACCTGCCCTCACTAGGATAAAAACAGCTCTTGTGCGCACGAGCGCATACCAAGCAGATTGCCATTCCTGAGGCCGAAAGCTGGGAATAGGAGCTAATCTGTTCTCATTTTAACTGTGTGAGTTTTAAACTTATTGCACTTTTTCACTCACTTGCCCCACCGCGCGTCTCATACCCTCAGCCGATTAGGCGCTGTCTGGGAGATCAGGAAGCAACGCTGCTCATCACTTGAGCCACCATCTTGGGGGCGAATTGTGGCTGGAGGACTAATTCTCTTGGCACCACCTGCCCTCACAAGGAAAAAATTATCTTACCAAGCCGGACAAGCGCCGCCGGCGCGCCAAAGGCACGCCAAAGGCAAGCCCATCTGCGGCGTCTGCGCCAGGCCAGGCCCATGGGCAAGTCCCCCTGCTTGAACGACTACCTACTCCTCGTAGGACCTAAGAAGGTTACATCAGGTAGACCTTTCGCCTTGCCTTGCCATTCATGCACGCCTTAAACACCTAGGCATCCTTCAAACACAGAATACACATCCAGGACTCCTGCCTACTGTCCCTTGCCACAGCCAGAGGCCCATCCAGGTGCAGGTTAGAGACTCAAGGTGACGTATTTCCTACCTTAATACTCGCTCCTTAGTTAAACATCAGTTAGATGTCTTCCTTTTCCTCCTTTTATTACTGAAACATGGCTCAACGTTGACTCCTCCCCGGACATCCTGGCAGCCCTCCCAGACACTTATTACATTCTGCATGTCGACCAGGCCCCAGGAAAGGTGGGAGGTGGAGTAGCGGCCATCATTCACAAAGACCATGTCTTCACCTCTATTTCCCCTTTAAACCTCACTGCAGCAGACAATCTGATTATTAAACTTGATTCTAAGGCTGGCCCATTAATCTGTGTCCTAATATACAGACCTCCTCAATACATGTCCTCATTTCCTCTCTCACTGTGTGAGCAACTGGCAACTGTGGTCACTGATTCTGCAAAAATACTCATACTTGCCGACTTTAATTATTGGTGCAACGATGACTCTGGCGGCCCTCATGCCAGCGAATCAATGGAACTCCTCTCTAATCTCAATTTCAGTCACCATATCGTCTCCGCTACCCACGTCAAGGGACACAATCTGGACCAGGTGTGGAGCACAAATCTCATTGTCTTCACATCTACCATATCTCCTTGTATATGGTCTGATCACTTCCTAATTAATTTTACCATCTCTATCCCTACCTGTAGCAAGCCCCCGGAAATTGAGTGGGGTCTTATTAGAAAATGGAGCACCCTTGATAAACAAGCTTTCCTGGACATTCTAGATAGCTCCACTCCTGCAGATAATCTGGATATAGATCTGGCTGAAGCCAACATTTCAGACTGGCTACTAGCAGCAAGTAACACACATGCCCCACTTAAAAAACTCAAAACCGCCCGCTGCTCGGAAGCCCAGAAGTGGTTCTCCCATGACCTGAGGGTTCAAAAATTAGAAAAGAGCAGAAATGGGGACGGGCCTATGACCCAGACGCTAAACTTATATATTTGGCCGCACGAGTAGATTATAAAAAAAACAATCATCTTAGCTAAAACCACCTACTTCTCGGAAATAATAGAAAACTCGAAAAATAAATCCAAGGACATCTTCGGAATCGTCAACAAGTTATCTAGAGAACCCTTCCTAGACCCGTGGTCACCCAACATCAGCGCAACTCTCTCAACAAATATTTCCTAGATAAAATCACCACCATTAAAGCCAGTATCCCAGCTACCGATTCCAATTCGGACCCCCCAGTGTTTTTATATAGCACCTGTACCTTCGACCACTTCCCACCTTTAGACGCACATTCTCTACAGGCCCTATTGACCAGGGTAAAATCCGACTCCCCTAGGGACTGTTGCCCCCGTATATCTTAAAGGACATCTTCTTGGTTTTCTCATCTCCCAACTTGACCTTCCTTAATGAATCATTGTTCCATGTCAGGGTTCCTAAAGCCTTTAAGGAGGCAGTCGTTGTCCCCCTCCTGAAAAAGCCGGGAGCAGACCCCTTAATCATCTCTAATTACAGGCCTATCTCCCTTCTCCCCTATCTGCCTAAAGTCCTTGAAGAGCAGGTAACCACTCATCTTTCCAACTTTATAGAGCAGTCCAACTACCTAGACCCCCATCAAGCTGGTTTTCGCCCTGCCCACTCCACCGAGACGGTCATCACTGCAGTCATGGATGCCCTCCGAGGTAATGCAGATAGAAGAATCCCACAGGCCCTGGTCCTTCTGGACCTTTTGGCCGCGTTTGACACGGTCGATCATACCATCTTATTGGACCGTGTCAAACAGGCCGGAATCTGCGACTCAGCTTACAGTTGGATCAGGTCCTTCCTTAGCGACCGCACTCAAGCGGTCCGCCTGGCCCCTTTCACTGCTCCTAAACTCCACACATCCTGTGGGGTCCCTCAGGGTTCCTCACTGTCCCCCTTATTGTTTAATCTGTATTTGTTTCCTTTGATTCAGTCCCTGAAAGCATTTAAGGCCATTACATTCAATTATGCCGATGATCTTCAACTGATCTTTACAATAGATAACTCCCCTGAATCCATCCCGGAGATCCAGGGCACTATGCTTCATATCCGTCAATGGATGGATCTTAACCACCTGAAGCTGAATCCCGGTAAGACCGAGTTAGTCCTTAATGACAACAGTCAAACATTCTGGGGCCCACACTACTGGCCTCCAGAACTTGGCCCTCCACCTATTCCTTTTCCCTCGGTAAAGAGCTTGGGGGTGATCATTGACAAGGACCTTTCCTTAAAAACTCAAGTAGGCACGGTGGTGTCTTCCTGTTTCTTCCAGCTCCGTAGGATCAGGAAGATCAGCCGGATGCTAACTCAATCGGCCCTGATCCAGGTGGTGATAGATTTAGCACTATCGCACTTGAACTATGCCAATTCCATCTATTTAGGCCTTCCACTTTTCCTCAGCAAACGTCTCCAATTGGTTCAAAATCAGCCTGCCAGATTGATCCATCAGCAACCACGTTGGCAATCAACCAGACCTTTGCTAAAAAAACCTCACTGGCTCTCTATCCCTCAACGAGTTGTTTTTAAAATGGACTGTATCATTTTTAAGTCCCTCCACGTTCACAGCCCCCAGTTCATTAATAACCTTCTGCCTAGGTACATCCCCTGTCGTAACCTCCGGTCTGCCAACCTCCATCTCCTGGCCACCCCCCTTTTTAAACTTCAACGCCAGGGCGGACACAGGTTCGCGACTTAAGCTTCCAGATTCTGGAACTCCCTGACTTTGGAAATCCGTTCCTGTAACAATCTCCTAACTTTTAGGAGACTGCTCAAAACTTGGCTATTCACACAGGCCCAGATGTAACTCCTGCTGGCCCCTGCATCTGCTAGTTTTAGCGCCATGAAACCTCTGGGTGTACGTGCGCTCTATATAAGAGTGTTAACATAACATAACCTACACCTACCAACTGCAGAGTCCCCCAGGGGTCCTCCTCAGCCCTACGCTCTTCAACATCTACATGGCTCCGCTTGCCCCCATCGTCAGAACCTACGGACTCAACAGTGTGTCATATGCAGACGACACCCAACTCATCCTCTCCCTATCCAACGAACCCAACACCGCCAGAAACAACTTTCGAGAAGGCATGAACGCTGTCGCCAAATGGATGAAAAACAGCTGCCTACAACTAAACACAAACAAAATGGAAGTACTCATCATGGGCCCAAACCCAGATGCCAGGAACGACACCTGGTGGCCCCCACCAACGGAAGCCCGCCCACCCCCATGGACCACGCACACAACCTGGGAATCATCCTGGACTCAGAGCTCAAAATTGGTAGCCAGATCAACTCTGTCTCGTCCTTCTGCTTCCACACCCTCCACCTCCTACGTAAGACCGTCAAATGGATCCCCCTCGAACACAGAAAGACCGTCACTCATGCCCTGGCCACCAGCAGGCTCGACTATGGCAACACACTCTATGCCGGAATACACAAAAACCTCACCGCAAGCTACAGATCATCCAAAACGCCACAGCAAGACTGGTCTTCAACCTGCCAACCCATTGCCACATTTCCCAGCACCTGCACACACTCCACTGGCTCCCCATCGAAGCCAGAGTCACCTTCAAAATGCTAACCCACGCTCACAAGGCCCTACACGACACCAGACCAGAATACCTGAACCACTGACTCAAATTACACGCACCCGAATGGACCCTACGATCAGCCCAACTCTCCTATGCAGTGGTCCCCCGCACCAGAAAGACCAGATCGGGAGGCCGCTCCTTCTCCCTCCGTGCGAGCACTGCCTGGAACGACCTTCCGTTCCACCTCAGACAGATAACATCGCTCCCCATCTTCTCAAGAAACCTCAAAACCTGGCTTTTCGACAGACCCCCTTCTTGATGGACTGGAAGCTGCGAACCCCCCCCCCCCCCCCCCTCCCCAGATCCCAAGCGCCTTGAGACCCTTATGGGTGAGTAGTCACACTTAACAAGCACCTGATTTGATTTGATTTGATTCAAGCCAAGAAGCAGGCCTCAGACTCACCTGCCTTAAAATCAGCCCCATCCAAGGACACTCCCGTCCCAAAAGCGGCTCCCAAAAGGCAGACAAAACATTGCTGTGCCTGCTGTGAAGCTGGTGCCTGCAAAGAGTCAGCAGAAACAGCCCTCTAAGGCAGATTCACCCACAATCTCAACTCCCACCCACACCACTGTGTAGCTGGGACAGGAGGGTACTGTGGGGGGTTCACATGGTCAACAGGGGATGGAGGGGAAAAGGAAAGGCCAGACCAAGCGTACCGCCAGATCCAGCAGATCCCCAGAGGGAGGGCCACCACCTGCACCTGATACTCATTTGGTGGAGAGTGCACCTGTTGTGCCCACCCCACTTCCTACTCCTACCAAGACGGTTCTTGGCTATCCAAACACCAAGAAGTGGAGAGGCAGCCCTCCACATTCACCCTCACACACTGTGTCTCACTGCAGCATGTCTCCACTTCCATGTGCCACCACGCCACACGGTTCGAGCAGCCCTCTGGCTACCAAAGCCACTGATGCCTTTACCTCAGCTTGTCCTCTCTTTTCCAGGTCCAGTCCTCCAACTGACCCCAACAATCAGCCACCTCCCAGTTCGACTGACAGCCAAGTCTGAGGAAAAGTCCCCGTCCCAAACCTATCTCTCCCACAGCAGTGCCTGGACTGCCCATTGTTATCCCCCCTAGCTGTGTTGCATTCCATGGCAGTGTACAGTGTCCCTCATTCTCTGTGCAGGTTCTCACACACACATGTCCCTCCTCTGAACTATAGACTGGCCACTGGCCTTGCTGTTTGTAACTTTGAATGCTCATTCCCTGTGCAGGTTCTCATGCACATTTGTACCTCCTTTGCACTATGGACTGGCCACTGGCCTTTCTGTTTGTAGCTTTGGATGCCCATTACCTGTGCAGGTTCTCACACACACATGTACCTCTTTTGCACTATGGACTGGCCACTGGCCTTGCTGTTTGTAACTTTGGATGCCCATGCCTTGTGCATGTTCTAATGCATACATGTCCCTTCTTTAAACTATGGACTGGCCACTAACCTTACTTTTTGTAACTTTGGATGCCCATTCCCTGTGCAGGTACTCATGCACACATGTACCTCTTTTGCACTATGGACTGGCTACTGGTATTGCTGTTTGTCACTTTGGATGCCCATCACCTGTGCAGGTTCTCATGCTCACATGTCCCTCCTTTGAACTATGGACTGGCCACTGGCCTTGCTGTTGTCTGCTTTTGATGCCTATATTGGTGATATGTAATTAAGACAGTTACTCCTGTTGTCTGCTTTGTCAGTGTCCTTGCTAAATAAAAGTGTTTTATGTATGGGTATGGTTGTATGTGACAAATGCTCTGTATGCCACTTTAACATTGCCAATTCCTTCTTTTGCTTTTTCTGGTTTTGCCAGTGGTGAGAGGCACTTGAGTTCTTCTTTATTCTGAGGCTTGAGGGTGCAATGATGGGTGTTTGTGATGATCTACTATTATCATACTCATCATATGGTCATGTTTGCTAAATTGTACCCACTTCAGTTTATGATGCAATACCAGAACAAAGGTTAATTCTATCCACAGGATTATGTGTGGGCTGTCCAGGGTCCATCATATCTGTGTGATCTTTCTTGATGTGTGAACAGCAGTGTTGATGTATTGTCAACTTGTGATGGCCTGTCTTCCTAGTTACATGTGTACATTTGAATGTGCGCACTTGAGTGGTCATAATGTGTGAAGGGGCTGACTGTGTCAGTAGTGTTGATGTGCGTGTGCCTCTGCAATGCTAACTGCACATAAGTATGACCCAGAAGATGAGTCCCTGTTTGTTTCAATTGTATGCCATGTGCTTCAGGTTGTTGGTACATGTAGGAGTTGTGCAGTGTGTCGGTGTGTCCTTGCACAACTGGGGGACACCTACTTGTTGTTGTTGCCAGTTGTGAGTATGCAGAGTGTGTGACAGCCAAGTCTGTGTTGTGTTTTGCTGATCTGCGCAGCCATGTGTCTGTTTGTGCACACTGTGCAGACCTGCTCAGCCACACTGACATCATTTGTAAGTTTTGTCATGCATTGCGGTCACTTGACCCAATTTTGGCTCCAGTATGGTGTGTGGTATGTGGAGTCATCCCCTATATGTACTTCTGATGACTACACATTGTGAGTCACTCCTCCATGTGTTTGTGTACTATACACTCCTCAACTCTAAATAGGAGCTCAGAGGGAAAATTGGACTGGGTCACCCTCCACTCAAACATAAACCAACAGCAAAAGACCCTGTCCACAGGACGTTCATTGTGTCAGTTACTTAAATAATAGAACAGTCTGTGCATACTGATAACTATTATCATCCCCTACATATTTTTTATACTCGTAAGGGGACTGTTCACTGCACCTCGCCCATAGGTTTCTAAATTCAAGCTAAGAGGCCAATCTTCCTTGACAGATACACAGAACACCATGTAGATAATGTCTGACACCTCTAATCAGTACCGGACATCCACACAATCAGTGTTGGACCAAGTTCTACTTAGAAGAAATGTGCAAGAAACGAATGACACCTCACGGAAACACAACCAACTGGGTAACTGGTATTTAATCTCCAGTCAGGCCCCTGTCTCATCATTGGTTGTCATCCGATTCTCAAAGAAAGAAGAGAGAAGTGTCCAAAACAAAAAACCAAGACGTGCAACACACAGTGGAAGCAGAAAGCATCTGCTAGTGTCAAACAAAAAGATAAATTAGTGCATAAAACACAGCATCCGATTCCCTTCAATAACTTTATTCATAGAGAAATGAATGTCTGCTGTTGAGATAAAAAGGCTGGTAGCTATTCATGCATACCATTACCTATTGCCAATGCCGACATGTTTCACTGCCACAACAATTTTGGCAGATTCATCAGGGCTGTACTATATGCTGTCACTCCACTCTTGGACACTTGTTCTGTGTTAACTGCCAAGGAAACAGGCACATATAAAAAGTTAAAAGCATGTAAACACACCCTAGACTGCCGTATATATTTAAAGCCATATGCGAACATTATTTACCCAGAGACAGCCTGACTGCTCATATCGGCTGCCTGGGAATCAAAGGAGATGCAGAAGTACTCCTAACGTGAGTCTCCACCTTCACTTAGCTTGTAGCAATCTGGCCGTGTAAAAACAAAAGGTAATACCAACTGTCAGCAATATTCCAATGTTGTAACATTGTATTACACCTCCCGATGACATCCACGCTCTGCTGTGAATTTGCATTGTTTTCTACCATGGTTTTTTCACTACATTTCGAATTGTCAAAGGAGACTTGCACCCACACATTCAGGATGCCAAAAGGGACCCCCCATCCATAATTATCACCCAGAAATGATGGTTTTGCTTGTAACTTTTCATTAGCGGTATAGGATGTTGACCCAAGCCGTCACCATGCTCGTGACCAAGACATGAAGCCATTGCTTGTAACCTTTCATTTGCGGTATAGACGATAATCCCAAGTCGCCAACACTCGCTCTCGGTGTAACCAAGCCACACCTCTTTCAGAAGAACGTTATCGCTCCATGTGCCCCAGTTGTACGCTGTATTTAAAACAAGGCGGTAAGCCCTTAGGCCACAATCTCAGTCACTCCGACCCCAAAACGATACTTCTCACTGTGAAATCGTGTATTGAGCGCCTCGTCTCATTCTGCATGAGGCAGAAGCTAATAGTTGGATATCAAAAAAAGAGGCAGAATATCTTACACCCAAGAATCCCAAAACCCCTTTCTTTTACTCACTGCCAAAAACTCACAAAAATAGACTCCCTCCTCCAGGACGCCCAATAGTCTCGGGAATTGGGTCTTTATTGGAGCCACTGTCCAAATTCGCAGACGAATATCTGAAACCCCTGGTCCAGAAGACTCCCACATATCTCAAGGACACGAGAGACCTCCTGGGCCAGATAACGAATGTGGAATACGACCAAGACAGCATGCTACTAGTGGGACTGGATGTGGAATCCCTTTACACCAGTCTACCACAAGAAGACACCCTCAAGATGTTGGAGGACCTTCTTTTCATGCAAGATTGGAAACACAAGACCCCCCGCCACTTCATTCTGGAATGTTGCAGACTGGCATTACAAGAAAACTACTTTGAGTACAATGGGCAACTATTTCTCCAGTGCCATGGGACCTCCATGGGGAGTGCGTTTGCGCCCTCAGTAGCGGGGCTCTATGTGAGCCGCTTAGAAGAGGAATGCATCCTGAATAACACTAACCCCTACGTTTCCAATATTAAATATTGGAAACGCTACATTGACGATGTCATACTCATATGGGACACACAATCGGATCTCACCATCTTCATAGACTGGCTTAATGGCAGAGACCCTTGGCTGAAATTCACCTTTACATCCAGCAGAACAACAATCAATTTCTTGGACCTGACCATTTTTTCCGAGAATGGAAAACTAGAAACTAAGACCTATACGAAGCCTACGGCCAAGAACTGCCTACTGCCATACTACAGTTACCACCCGCGGCCGTTACGAGACAACCTTCCGTACAGCCAATTTCTCAGACACAAACGTAACTGCAGCAAAACAGCGGATTACAAAAAACAAGCCGAGGAACTCAGTCGCAAATTGAAGAAAAGAAACTACACACCGGCAATAATAAAGAAATGCGAGAAACGAGCAAAACACCAGCCGAGAGAGTGCCTCCTACAAAGCACCACTAAAGAACCGGTGAAAGATCTCGTGACTTGTGTAACAACTTTCTGCCCTGCCACCTATGAAGTCCAAAAACTTATAAAGAAAAAATGGCAAATACTCACCTCTGGAAACTTAAATTGGCCTAAACCAAGGTTTGCAAATAGAAGAACTAAAAACATAAAAGATGTTCTTGTGCACACTAGACCGAGAAAATCTTTACCTAGGTCAAACATCAGAGACATCAATATGATGCCAGTCACTGGACATTACCCTTGTGGCACATGTGGGGTTTGCAAATTTACCACCAGCACTAAAACCCTTAAATTGAATGACAACCTACTCTGGACCCAAAGGAGTCATACGAACTGCAATTCCACACATGTGATTTACCTAATCACATGCCCCTGTCAAAAACAATACATCGGCATGACCTGCCGCAAAGTCAAACTCCGTATAGGAGAACACCGGAGCAATGTGAGGCTGAAAAAGAACACAACCAAACTGTGTGCCCACTTTGTAGAAGCTGGCCATACGTGCGATGAACTAAAATGGACAGTTCTGGAAATGCTAGATTTCAAAGACCAAAATGCTGAGCAAGTCCTGTTCAACAAAGAACAGAGATGGGTCAATCGCTTGAGAACCGACGTAGTAGGTATGAATGACCACATTCCATGGCATCAGTTCTGTTAAACCTGCCATCCAATGGAGTGATAACCATACGGACCGAATCAGTATATCCATAGGATACCGTAATACTTCACCAGCGAGTCCACCATCTTACGGTGCCGTCTCAATTTCTAGACATCAGTCCTTTGTTAGTGTCTGTGACCAGTATATAAGCACAGAGAGTTAAGACCCACCCTTAACCGGGGGCAGAGTCAGCACTAGGCACGAAATCCGCGCCGCATGGGTAAGAATGGCGTTTCCTGATATTTCCTGCAGCAATCAGGTAAGAACGCCCCTGCTAATAACCATAGACCCTCTGTTGTCTCCCATTCAGTAATACTCCAGGAGCGACTCCCAGTCCCTGTTGATGCCAAATAACTCAACTAACAAGGTAATACATTAATGAATGTATGGGTATCCTTTGGATACGTTACACACGGCAGGCAAAACAATCACTGGTTGCCTGATGTATGGTGTAGTTACAGGGCAGCGACTTTGATCATGATCACTACCCAATGTTCTGCTCCCAACACGGTCACCATATAAAGACTTCTGCATGACAACCGTCTTTAAGACATTGATCAATTGACGGCCATTTGGCTGGATCCCACTTCCCCTTTTAGACCTTTCGTTTCTCCATTTTTACCTTTTTCCTAGACTACTTCTACAATAAGGGTAGTCTTGTATAGCGTAAATCATGCTTTGTACATAATGTGTGCTCTAGAATGCCATACCTCACATACAAACCAACTTATACTTTGTTTGTTGGTCCCTTTCTTCTTTTTTCTTGAATACAGCTTGGAAATTCCAATTCATCAATTACTCGAACCACACAACAATTGTGTGTGCTCTCTTTTCTGTATGTTTGTTATTTGTCCTTGTCCTGACGAAAGCTCCCCTGACCCTGTAGGGCCCCGAGAGCTGAAACATGTCGACACCTTTTTGAAAAATGATATGGTAGTTCAATAACTCGACTACCTGTATATCACAATGGTTTTAAGTATAGTGATTAGTCTCCTGTTTTGAAATTAAAGTTTATATTTTTTGACCTAGTCATTATTTTTAAATTTTTCAATACCCACTTTTTATTTCTGGACACTTCTGTAAATACCAGAAGTAGCCTCTGGTGAGGCAGGCATCCTGCACGGTAATCGTTGACCCTATGACTATGCCATGACTCCTGACGAGGCGGAAAAAAGATATACCGCTACGATGAAATTCCAGGAAGTCTATGAGGGTTCTCGATAAAAAACTATTTGGTTTTTTGCAGAAACTAGTGTCCATTCTCTTTTTGATTACCTTTGATCTGTGTACAGGACCAATGTTCTACTCAGGACACTTCTTCAATTAGTTATGTGTTCTTTTCTTGTACCGGTCTGCTGTCATGGCTGCTCATTTGCAGGGCAAATGGTTGGACAGCACAGTCCTCTGGTCATGCTGTTTGCATCTGAGTGTCCCTGAGTTGTGAATCTGTGGGTGATGGCAAAGCTGTATATGTGTTTGCTGAGGTACTGCTACCCTTCCTGAGTGTGATGTTCTCCGTATGCTGTGCTGATTTGTGTTGTGTGAGTACATGGTGTGGCACTCAGATGTGTGTGCTATTGATTTGGTTGGTGTGCACACACTGCTTGGTGTGCATGCAATGTTGTCAGTGTATGTTGCCTTGTACTTGCTTGTTTTGCATCCCCCTGATGAGCAGCTGAGTTTGCAATGTGATGGATTGGTATGTGCATCTGTTACATTTTTGTTGTGGATGCATTCAGTGTTTGACCTGTGTTGGCTCTTTCTACTGACGAATGCAATGTGTGTGATGTTCCATTAGCACGATGTTGTGTGTGAGTTGTTGTTGCTGTGTGGTGCATTCAGATGTGTGTTGCAGGTGTGGTGTGCATTACTTGTCTGTCTTTCACATGTAGCAAGGTGGATTCTTGTTGCTGGGCTTGTTTTGAGTACACATTGGTGGTTTAAATCTCCTATGTTTGATCTGTCACTTGTCAGGATTGTGCATGTGCATGCTTGTGGTACAATATGGCACCTTGTTCACTTTATGAATGGTGTGGTGTCTCTGTCTATGTTAGCTTATTGTCCCATTTATTCGTTAGTATTCATGGTTGATTTTTGATGATGCACTTCTTGTGTGCATTGAGGTGTGGTGTCTGTGCACTGGCCCTGTGTGACAATGTTGTATATTCCTATTGTGTCTAAGGTCACATTACCTTTCCACTGTTTGGCTGCCCATTTGTGAGCTTGTTGGACTTCTGTGTATGATGTTTGTGAGCTTTGTGTTTGGCTATTGTTTTGTGTCTGCATTGGTTCAGGCATCCTTGAGTGTGAGTGTGATGTTTGTGGATGCATCCCAGGGAGTGTGATTGGTTGTCAGTGAACTCACAGGACATCATTTGCACCATTCTGTGTGTTTCACACTGGTGTTGAATGTTGCAGGTGTGAGGTAGTTAGAGGAGGTGCATGTGTGAAGGTCCAACATGTGTTTAACAGTCAGGGAGTGTGACAATGAGCCATGTGTGTTGTGCTTATGACATACACATATCAAATAAGTTGACACAGATGTGTGGCTGATCACTGTTTGACTTCAGACACTTCCTATCATCCCTTTGCCTATGCATGGCTTGCCTTAATGTCTCCCTGTGTTGTTGCATGGTAGTCACTTTGGTTTAATTTCACTCACTGTGCCACCCATGTCTGATTTGATGGCCTAAGGGTGGTGTGGGATGTTCCTTCTCTTGCATGTGATGTACACATGCTATGTTGCTTGCACCATGGCTTTCCAGCACTGTCCACTTCACTTTTGGCTGGCCCATTTATTATACTCCATTGCTGCGAACCTATGGTATGAGTATGTGGCAGAGTGTCAGTGTGGGGTGTTTGTGTGAGTGACTTGATAGGCAGTGTGAACAGTTCAGTGGATGCTCATATACAGTGTGAGTCTTCAATTTGTAATTATAATCAGTATGCTTCACATGAGTGGAAGGTAGGTGTGAGGAGAAGTGTTGTACAGCCACTGAGCTTCTGTGCAGGGTGTTCCTCTTCACCCCCACCTTCCAAGACAGGCTCCCTTGTCCTTTGGTGTGTGAGGTGCAAGGTCTGGCTGCACCTGGCAGATTAATTGTGCAGGGGGGCATAGGAGGGGCACACAGCATGTTCCCAAAGCGGCGTGGGAAGCGTAGTTTGTGCAGGGTGGAGGTGGAGCCCTGTAAATCTTTGTGGACTGCCCATGCCTGGCGCTGGCCCTGCCCTCTACATCGTTTGCAGGTTTTCCTGCATCTTCACCGCTGTGGTGACGTGACCGGGAGATTGCAGTGATTTCACAGTTGATCGGTTACCTTGATGTGGTTGTGTGAGTTTCTGACAGGTGGGACATGTGTGGGTACTCTTGGGGATGTGTTCCTGTCCCCACCAGAGTGTCTGATGAGGACAGGAACCGTATATCAGCACAGGAGTTGTGTGTTGTGGTTGTGTGCGGAGTAGTGTATTTGCATACCTGTGGCGTTGTCCGCGACGGTGCATTATTTGATGGTAGTGGATGAGGTACTGCAGGGGGAAGGCTTGAAGAGCTGGATCCATTGAGGTCCGGACCGGGTGGAGGGGACCGGGAGTCTGGCTTCGTTCTCCGCTGTCATGCTTCTGGCGTCCCCGGTGGGTAGATTCTCCGATGCAGTCTGATGCGATGTTTGGGGCATCGTGATATGTACGGTGGAAGGGACGTAATTCCGCACAGCGGTGGGTCTCTATTGGCTCCCTCCACCGCGGTGGCGGGCGCACTATTCTGGCAGTTCACGTCGCTCTTTGGTGGGCGGGAAATGGGCTATGTTTGCCCATTGTAATATGGCCGGCACGATTAACGCTGCTAGAGTGTGGAAAAGATCATTTTCCACCAGCAGCGCCGTTGTGTCTCCGCCCGCCATCCTAATGAGCCCCTAAGTCCTAAGGTAAAACTTCAACCCAGTTGAACCAGGTTTCTGTATCCAACTACTGCTCCATCGCAGTAGGCATCATATCATACCTAGGTACCCCTCTACTGCATCCAGTTGATTGTGTTTGGCATTTTGCACTTTTTGGTGCTATTTTTATATAAAATTTAAAATACTCTGGTTGGAGAACGAGGCAGTGTCTATGAGGCCTGCACAAATAACAAGATTGCATTTGCCCTTCACTGGGAACCAAACACCCAATTGTAGCGCCTGACTCTCTGAGGATAGCGTTGCAGAGCAGTCAGAGGCTTATTCAAGGGAGGTGGTGTGGGCTAATAATTGCCTTTACAGGTGCGCTGCAATAACACTCAATAATTGATTGTCCAGTCTGTACTTTGCTTTATAAAAGTAACAGTATATTTATTAAACACACACTACTCAATACTATGCACCAATTTCCAAATATACATAAGCTGTTGGAATTACTTTGTGACTTTGCATAACATCTCTGCCCCTCCCGCAGGGGGGTGGGGTCTATTACCACCACTCTCATGTATGCACATCGTCTTGCCCCCAAATGCAGTCAGTGAACCTAACCTGGAGCAAGGGCCCTGCGCATTGGCATCATCCCAGCGGCGACTGTAGGAAGGTAGACATCTGACTATGGTTACCCCCAAACTTTTTGCCTGGTGTTTAGCTGGTTTTTTACATAGTTGGCCTGGGATCCTGCTATTCAGGGCCCCAGGCTGATTGCTCTCTCCTTAAAATGGACGCCATGTACCTTAGGTGCATACACAATTGGAACTGGTTCACCTTATTGGCCCCTGTAATAGTGTACCCTAGGTACCCAGGGCATAGGTGTTTCCAAGGCCTACCAGGGGCTGCAGCATGTATTGTGCCACCCCTGGCCTGGCCTCCATATTTGACAAAACTGGCTGATCACTCAGCTGGGGTAAGTTGGTGTAATCACCTCTTACTTAGATGTAGTATCCCTATATCTAACCTTAAAACTGGACACATATATTCCTATCAGCCACTCCTATGGAAGGCCTCTTCAATCCTGGAGGCAGAGTGCTTGGAAATATGTGTGATGGTGCTCTAGCATGAGCTGAGCCTGTCTGCAGCTGTTGGGAACCACTCCCCTAGCTGTTCCGGGATATTGCCATACCATATACTCTTAAGTGCATTACAATCCTCGCGGTTATATGCTATCTTTGGTTTGGCTTTATCAAAACATGTCGAGTAAGGTGTCATACGATTTGTAATACTATCCCCTCGCAGTTCTGTCGACGGGGATAGCATTCCACCCTTCTAGCGGGACACGACATGTGCGTAGCCTTAACCCCGGTTAAAGTTAACCAGAGCCTCAGCATCACAAAATGGATGCTGCCACCACAGACACAAGTCTGACCTTCTGCTGCTGGGAGTCCTTCCAGCGAGGAAGGCTTGGCCAAAGGGTTTCCTGCCTTGGGAGGTGCAAGCACCACCCCAGACAGGATTTTGTGTATTGGGTAGGACAGGGCTGAATAGATTGAGACATGCCCGGGGCACACAAGGTGTCCCCGTGCATAAGCCAGTCCAAACCGGTCCTGGGACTTTCCAGACCCAGGGCTGGCGAGGAGCTGGACAAAGGAAAGGGGGTGTAACCGCACCCCTTCCTGGTCCCACCCAGAGGAGGGACCTAGCAGGTGATCCACCCCTCAGATTGGGAATAAGAGTGGGAGCAGTGCCAGAGCACCTCAGATCATCCTGAATCAACTTGAAACTAAGAAGACGACTGGACTTCGACATTCTGCTGCACAGAAGACTGAAGAGCATCTCCCTTGTGGCCTAGGAGTGGCCACCCTGTGAACGCAGGCACCAACCAGCGAATCAACGTCTGCTTTGCCGCCGCCTCCCACTGGAGCCCGAGCCCAGAGCCTGACAAGACCCAGACTCCCAGACTTCTCACAGCCCGATCCACAGTCCCTGCAAAGAAGGGACCCGTGGAGGCACCGAGAGACGTGGGACCGGACATCTTGGAAGACACACGAAGAGCTGACTGCACAGCATCAGAGGCACCCTAGATCTTGTGCTTTGGGGACTGAGAACCCCCACCCCCGAGCAGCCCTTGCACCGAAGATCAGCCCCCAGCATCTCCACGATCTGCGTGGGGCCCTTTTGCATTGTGCCACTCGACGCGCCATCCCGGCCACTAGCCACGTGGTCAGTGGCCATCTTGGTGATGAAACCGAAGAACTACACTGCAGGTCTGGTTGCTCCAGACTTGACCTAGCTCCTGTAAAAAGGAGCACCCGCTCTGACCTTGCTGGTCCGAGTAACAAGCCTTTTTCGATTCCTAAGTGGCTTGCATTAGCCAAGGCCTGTTTGCTTCAATCAAGTTGCCGACACCGCCAACAGCGAGAAACCTGCGTGGGACAGCTCGTGACAGACTCCTGGATGTCCTCAACCCCCGGTGTCCACGTGGCTGCAGAGAGAAGCTACACCTCAACGCCTGTTTGCACCCGACATCGCCTGGTTCCAATCTGGTTCCATGGTAGTCACTGGCTAGTGACTTTGAACATTGTCCACTCTGCTTTCAGGTCTTCACATCTTCAGATCCTCCCTTGGATCCACCGGAACTCTTCACATCGAGCCGCCTGCAGCATCTTCAGCTCCAAGCACCATCGACCAGAGTGACGAAACCCGACACTACTTCAACCCTATGCACCCGCTTCCTGTGGGTGAGGTAAATCAGCAACCCCGGTGCTCCTACACTGGTACACACCCTCAAGTTTCAGCTTTCTAGGTCACTCGGAAGGTTCCGAACTAACTAACTTTCTAACTTTTACGCACCCTAGACTTTGCATTGGTGAGTGCGTGCACTTTAAACACTGCACCCGAGTCCCGCGGGCCTTTCCCGACATAGTCACTGCTAGTCCCGAACAGCTCCAGCGATTCCCAAGGCCCTAGGCCTGTTTCCTTTTAGATTGGTATCTCTTATACCACTTTCTTAGTATATGGTTTAGGTGGCCCCTAGGGCTCATCCATATTGTGCAACTTTTGTGTATTTTAAACTGTGTTTTGTTTAACGCTTGTGCTTCTGTGCTCATAAAGAGTTCAGGGGATATTTGTAGTTAATAAATATATATATATATTTTCAATATATATCTGTGTGGTGTCCTTTCATGTGGTATTCAAGGGGGTTGTGTAAGGTAATACAGCTGGCTTCACATACCTTTCAGAGTTTAGCCTAAGACTGCTTTGTCCACGTTACCACTAGGATAACTGGTCTATAAGGTTGACTTACAACTAATCACCATAAGGGTTGTTTGGACTGATACAAGGTGATCACTAGAACTAGTGAGCATCATATATCAGGCCAACTTCTCACATTGGTGAGCAGCGGATTTGGATCTGAGCTTGCTGTTGTTTTACCATTACAATCTTTGAGATTATCATTTGAAAGATCATACAGGTACCTGTTAGGTACATATAAAACAAGACTAGTATACATAAGTTCTACTGAACTTAGTTGTTGTAGAGGATAGGGAGTAGCACACCCTGACTACAACTACTAGATAGGTTTAGTAGGTAAACACCAGTGTAGGTAGATTGCAACACATCCACCACACTAGAGCAATGTCTGGAGCAGAGGGGTCCAATGGACTTACTCCTGTTGAGAGTTACCCTCCAAGGGCACCATCAAAATTTGCTATATTTTCCTTTAAGGAATTAAGGCAGCTTTGTGCCTTAAGGGGTCTGAAGACAGGGCCTTCCCCTACTACAGACCATCTTAGAGAGATCTTGGATCAGTCTCAGACTCTAAAGACCTCTAAAGCTGACCCCACAGGAAATGCTGAAGGAGGCTCTCCTTCTGAGGATGACAATGCTGATACCCCTGTCCCTATAGTCCTGGTAGATGAGGATGTCCCCATCACTGGAGCTCCTCAGGTAGATCCAGAGGAGGAAGAGGAAGAAGAGACAGAAGGGGGGAGCAGTGATTCTGATGAAGGTAGAAATAGCCAGGTGCTAGTCAGTAGGCTTAACCAGGCTAACCTAAGTATATTTGGGACTGAAGCAAGGCTGACCTTGCCCAGACACCCAAGTGGACTTGACCAGGAGCGTAGGAGGAGGAGGAATCACTCTGGTGACTCCAATACCTCCCAGGCTTCTAGAGGCTCTCATGGTCACTCCAGAAGGGAGATGACTAGCCCTCAGAGGAGGGAGCATGAGGCCAAAATGAGAGAGGCTGAGCTTAGGATCCAGAGACAAGAATTAGAGGTTGCCCTGGCCCAAGAGAAGCTTGCTAGAGCAAGACAGCCTAGAGAGAGTGGATTAGGACCCACTGGTGGCAGCACTATCCCTAAGAATAAAGACATGTCTTTTGATACCAGAAACCTGAGTAAGATTGTGCCCCCTACAAAGCTGGGGATGATATCCACAAATGGATGACTGCACTTGAGAGAGCCTGCAAGGTACACCAGATCCCTCAGGAGCAGTGGGCAGCAATCTTGTGGCTCTCCTTTGAAGGTAGAGGCCGAGACAGACTCCTCACAGTTAGTGATGGGGATTCTAGAAACTACCTGGTCCTGAAGAGTGCTCTGATTGATGGGTTAGGCTTAACCACTGAACAGTACAGGTTAATGTTCAGAGACACCCAGAAGACACAGACTCAGGACTGGTCTGAATTTGTTGAAGGTGCCACTAAGGCTCTCGAGGGCTGGTTGCTGGGAAGTAAGGATACTGACTATACAGGATTGTATAATTTAATTATGAGAGAGCAAATCTTAAGTAATTGTCAAAATCAGCTTCTACATCAGCACCTGGTTGACTCTGATCTGACCTCCCCACAAGAATTGGGTAGGAGGGCAGACAAATGGGTCAGAACCAGGATCAGGCCTAAGAACCCGGGTGGTGATCAAAAGAAAGAGACTACCAAGCCTCAAAAGAAGGGTGGGGATAAAAGTAAGGAAAAGACTTCCCCAGGGCCCCAAAACTCCAAGAATGGGGGTGGGTCCCAAGACACTTCTTCAACCCAGAAAAAAGCCTTATTGTCATACCAATAAACAGGTTGGGCATTACAAAACAGACAGCTGTTGTCCCAAAAATGGCAATAAAGAGAATATACCTCCAAAGCCAGCTCCAACACCTCCTGTTACAGTCAGCAGTAATCCCCCAGGAAGTGGGAGCACACCCAGGAATCTGGGTGGGTTTACTTTTGGAGCTCAGGTGGATTCTGGCCTAACCAGGTCCCCTACCTCAGATACTCTTGTCTATGAGACTGGCATGGGGTTTGCCAATTTCACTGCCTGCCCAAACACTTTGAGCAAGTATAGACAGGAGCCCCTCATCAATGGCTTGAAAGTTAAGGCCTTCAGAGACACAGGGGCTAGCATCACCATGGTGGCTGAATGTCTAGTCCCCTCAAGGCAACTTTTACCTGATGCCACATATCAGGTGACAAACATTGATGGCATAGAAACCAATCATCCCATGGCAGTAGTCAATCTTAGCTGGGGAGGTGTCACTGGCCCAAAGAGAGTGGCAGTGTCAGAAAACTTGCCTGTAGATTGCCTACTGGGTAATGATTTGGAAATCTCAGCCTGGGCTGAGGTTGAACAGCAAACCCATTCTAGAATGGTAAATCTCCATGGAAAGGTTAGTGGGGCTGTGATGGCTACAGCCCCAATCCAAGATGTCCTTCCTGAAAAGGTTGGTAGGGCTGAGCAAACCTCAGCCCCATCTTTAGATAACTTCCCTCCTGAAAAGATTAGTAGGGCTGTGATGGTAACAGCCCATACCCAAACTGAGTCTCCTCCTGAAAAGGTTGGTGGGGCTGTGATGGCCACAGCCCAAACTCAAATTGATACCTGGGTAGTGAAGCCTGAAATGATGGATCACTCCACCCAAACTGAGAGCATTGAGGAGGAAGAGGAATCTCCCTCCCATCAGACTTTAGGAAAGGATCAGCCTCCTCAGGGAACTGATCTTACCCCTGATGAAGGAACTGTCCCAGAGGTTGTTAGGCCTGGCCTGACAGAGCCTCTGATGGCAGTGGACCCTTCTCAGGTGGGACCCTGTCTGGAGCAGGTAACCTGCCCCTCTCTACCTTGCCTTACTCAGCCCAGGGCTGCAGAGGACAATAAGGACAATGAGACCCAAAGGGCCCCCTGTCAAATAAAGCACCCCCATCAACAGATTAGGGGCACCAAAACTAGTAGCCCTAGTGAGGTGAAAACTTTAAAAACTCCTGAGGGAGCCCCTTTAAAAGTAGTTAGGGACCTCCCACAGATGAATTCTGTTGGGCACAGCCAAACCTGGGACCCTAAGGGCCCAAACCTGAACTGTCCCTCCAGTAAGCCAAACAGAGGGACCCAGCCTCCAGCTTTAGGTAGCCAGAGGACCCTGAGAGCACAGTGCAACTCAGTCAAAGAAAGAAAGGCACACATGGTGGAGAGTGATTGGAGGAAGCTGATTCCTACAGAGGAATCTCACTTCAGTACTCCATCTCAACACCAGCCTTTGACTTTGTAAAGACACACCACAGGTAGAGATTCCCTATGGTGGAGACCCTCAGATACCCTTAGGGTGAGGGATTGCTTAGTGGACCATGAGACAGGGGGTAACCAAGCCAGAGCTGGTACTTCCTTATATGGCCACTTAGGCAATATAGGCTTACCTGGTCAAGGATAGCCTTATCTCCTTTCGTTTGGGGGGGGGGGGGTTATGTAGGAAGGTATACATCTGACTATGGTTACCCCCAAACTTTTTGCCTGGTGTTTAGCTGGTTTTTGACATAGTTGGCCTGGGATCCTGCTATTCAGGGCCCCAGGCTGATTGCTCTCTCCTTAAAATGGACTCCATGTACCTTAGGTGCATACACAATTGGAACTGGTTCACCTTATTGGCCCCTGTAATAGTGTACCCTAGGTACCCAGGACATAGGTGTTTCCAAGGCCTACCAGGGGCTGCAGCATGTATTGTGCCACCCCTGACCTGGCCTCCATATTTGACACAACTGGCTGATCACTCAGCTGGGGTAAGTTGGTGTAATCACCTCTTACTTAGATGTAGTATCCCTATATCTAACCTTAAAACTGGACACATATATTCCTATCAGCCACTCCTATGGAAGGCCTCTTCGATCCTGGAGGCAGAGTGCTTGGAAATATGTGAGATGGTGCTCTAGCATGAGCTGAGCCTGTCTGCAGCTGTCGGGAACCACTCCCTTAGCTGTTCCGGGATATTGCCATACCATATACTCTTAAGTGCATTACAATCCTCGCGGTTATATGCTATCTTTGGTTTGGCTTTATCAAAACATGTCGAGTAAGGTGTCATACGATTTGGAATACTATCTCCTCGACAGTTCTGTCGATGGGGATAGCATTCCACCCTTCTAGAGGGACACGACATGTGCGTAGCCTTAACCCCGGTTAAAGTTAACCAGAGCCTCAGCATCACAAAATGGATGCTGCCACCACAGACACAAGTATGAACTCCTGCTGCTGGGAGTCCTTCCAGCGAGGAAGGCTTGGCCAAAGGGTTTCCTGCCTTGGGAGGTGCGAGCACCACCCCAGACAGGATTTTGTGTATTGGGTAGGACAGGGCTGAATAGATTGAGACATGCCCGGGACACAAAAGGTGTCCCCGTGCATAAGCCAGTCCAAACCGGTCCTGGGACTTTCCAGTCCCAGGGCTGGTGAGGAGCTGGACAAAGGAAAGGGGGTGTAACCGCCCCCCTTCCTGGTCCCACCCACAGGAGGGACCTAGCAGGTGATCCACCCCTCAGATTGGGAATAAGAGTGGGAGCAGTGCGAGAGCACCTCAGATCATACTGAATCAACTTGAAACTAAGAAGACAACTGGACTTCGACATTCTGCTGCACTGAAGACTGAAGAGCATCTCCCTTGTGGCCTAGGAGTGGCCACCCTGTGAACACAGGCACCAACCAGCGAATCGACGTCTGCTTTGCCGCTGCCTCCCGCTGGAGCCCGAGCCCAGAGCCTGACAAAACTCAGACTCCCAGACTTCTTGCAGCCCGATCCACAGTCCCTACAAAGAAGGGACCCGTGGAGGCACCGAGAGACGTGGGACCAGACATCTTGGAAGACACCCGAAGAGCTGACTGCGCAGCATCAGAGGCACCCTCGATGTTGTGCTTTAGGGACTGAGAACCCCCACCCCCAAGCAGCCTTTGCACCGAAGATCAGCCCCCCAGCTTCTCCACGATCTGCGTGGGGCCCTTTTGTATTGTGCCACTTGATGAGCCATCCCGGCCACTAGCCACGTGGTCAGCGGCCATCTTGGCGACGAAACGGAAGAACTACACTGCGGGTCTAGTTGCTCCAGACTTGCCCTAGCTCCTGTAAAAAGGAGCACCCGCTTTGACCTTGCCTGTCCGAGTAACAAGCCTTTTTTGATTCCTGCGTGGCTTGCATTAGCCAAGGCCTGTTTGCTTCAATCAAGTTACCGACACCGCCAACAGCGAGAAGCCTGCGTGGGACAGCTCGTGACAGACTCCTGGATGTCCTCGACCCCCGGTGTCCACGTGGCTGCAGAGAGAAGCTACACCTCAACGCCTGTTTGCACCCGACATCGCCTGGTTCCAATCTGGTTCCACGGTAGTCACTGGCTAGTGACTTTGAACATTGTCCCCTCTGCTTTCAGGTCTTCACATCTTCAGATCCACCCTTGGATCCACCGGAACTCTTCACATTGAGCCGCCTGCAGCATCTTCAGCTCCAAGCACCATCGACCAGCGTGACGAAACCCGACACTACTTCGACCCTATGCACCCGCTTCCTGTGGGTGAGGTAAATCAGCAACGCTCGGTTCCTACACTGGTACACATCTCTAGGGCCTGTGTATCAAGTTTCAGCTTTCTAGGTCACTCGGAAGGTTCCGAACTAACTAACTTTCTAACTTTTACGCATTCTAGACTTTGCATTGGTGAGTGCGTGCACTTTAAACACTGCACCCGAGTCCCGCGGGCCTTTCCCGACTTAGTCACTGCTAGTCCCGAACAGCTCCAGCGATTCCCAAGGCCCTAGGCCTGTTTCCTTTTAGATTGGTATCTCTTATACCACTTTCTTAGTATATGGTTTAGGTGGCCCCTAGGGCTCATCCATATTGTGCAACTTTTTGTATTTTAAACTGTGTTTTGCTTAACGCTTGTGCTTCTGTGCTCATAAAGAGTTCAGGGGATATTTGTAGTTAATAAATATATATATATATATTTTCAATATATATCTGTGTGGTGTCCTTTCATGTGGTATTCAAGGGGGTTGTGTATGGTAATACAGCTGGCTTCACATGCCTTTCAGAGTTTAGCCTAAGACTGCTTTGTCCACGTTACCACTAGGATAACGGGTCTATAAGGTTGACTTACAGCCAATCACCATAAGGGTTGTTTGGACTGATACAAGGTGATCACTAGAACTAGTGAGCATCACATATCAGGCCAACTTCTCACAGGGACCCACCCAGTTACCTCAACAAGCATTTAAAATAGGTACACCTGCGCTGGTGATACACAACCCTGACGGAGCATTTCCTACTGACCATGAAGTATACACTCCTACATCTAACGGGCTACAAGTCTGGGTTCTTCACCTAAGTGTAGCAGCAGTAACACATGTTTGAGCATCACTTTAAAATGACAGTACTCATCACATTTGTTGGACATTAGAACGTGTTGCAATTACAGCCCCTAAAGGTATCACAGAGGAAATCACAAGATTAAGCATATACAGCCAGATACCCGAGCAGGAATGTCTGGTAACATAGCCCCACTTTGCTTATGACATCACCTTACATAGATATTTCAAATTACACATGTGACGTTCGGTCCTTCTGAAAGAAACAACATTAATAAATGCACTACAGGTGCAATTACACCCCTTCACCTCCAGGGTATACCCTTCTCCGGATATCTCCAGCTCGGTCCTTCATCCCATGGTGCACTTCTCACTCCTCTTCCAGCTGTAGAACAAAAGTTCCAGCCCAGAAAGAGTTAACATGCTAGCTGAGCCCTTGAGGGGTTATTACTTCCAGTTCCCCAAGAGACTTGGGGGGGGCTTTCCTCTTCGTGCTGGGGGAGACTGCGCTTCTCCAGCAGCTCCCCCTTCACCATGGCATGCGCCTCGTGGTGACCCCACCCTCCCGGGGCCACCACATGCAGAAAAACCAGCGGTTTTCCCTTTGCAGGCCGATTGGTGCCTGCAAGGCATTAATGGGTGAGGCTCTCCTGCCTCAGGAATATTATAACAGCGGCTCTCCCGCTGCGTCGGGGAGAGCTGCAATGTGGGCCTCCAGCTGCTGCTTCCTTTGTTGGAGGGTTCAGTCCCACCCGGACCCCCAGGTAAGTGTTTAGGCTCGGAGAGCTCACTCCTGTCCGCTCTTTCTGTTTTTTGGGTCCAGGTCCCACCCAGGCTCCTCGCACCTCTTCTGTTCCTTTTGGGGTCACGGTCCCACCCGGGACCCGAGCATGCCTTCACGATGGAGGTCAGCCCCGAGAGCCCACACCCGGCTGCCCCCGCCGGCTCCCCGTCCGGCCAGCACCCTTGCATGCTGCAGCAGGAGCCAGCCACACAGTTCTGGTCTGCCGGCTCCGGCGGGCAGAAGCGCACAACTTTGCCAGTTCCTCCGGGCTTGGCCGGTCTTTGGGGGAGGCACTCCCCCATGCCTTCCACCACCTCGGACCCAGAGATGGGGTCCCGGGCCCCCTCGCCAGCTTCACTTGCCTCATCTGCGGGGCCCAGGGTGGTCTCCTGACACCCCGCAGGAACCTCCTCTTCTTCTCTGGTGCCGGGGATGGGGTCTCGGGCCTCTTGGGCACATTTTCACAGGTGGGCGCGACTGTGCTCCCCACCTCTTTCCTCATACAGGGCCTGGGTTGGGATCCCGGGCCCCTCCCCTGGCACATCTTCACAGGGAGCATGACGGCGTTCCCCAGCTTCATGTTCAGCTGGGACCAGGGTGGGCTCCTGGCACCCAGCGGGGGGATCTTCACGGGGTGCGCTACAGTGCACCCTTACTTTACTTCTCTTGGGGGGCAGCCCAAAAATTCAAAACCTTTATTGAGGAATTTCAACTCAGATACATCACACTGTGCTACATAGCAGCTCAAAGTAACGCATTGTAGACCAAGTCAAGTATGTGAAAACAAGTCGACTGCACCTTGCAAAAAACATGAGCATGTTAAGGCAAAATTCACAGGCATCAAAGCACGGGTTACCTTCGACACATGAGGGACTCAAACACAACTCCTTCATCAATGATGAGTAACACGGGACAGGAGGCTTATACGGAAGGGGGAGGCAGTCACCGGCCAGCACGGCGGCCACCGCGGGCGAAGAGACGGCGGGGAGCGTGGGAGAGGCAGCGCCGCTGGGAGGGGTATAGGAGTGGAGATAAGTCACCGGAGGGCCCCAGATGTCAACAGGTCGGAACCTGGCAGGCAGTAAGTCCCAAAACTCTGATAACAGAGTCTAACACCGAGAGGCGTCCTCCAGCCAGCTGTTAACCCTGGTAGCAGGCCTACGACCCCAACACATGTCCAACCTACGCCGGGTCAAGAACAGCAGCATCGCAATCAGGCGGCGGGAAGCACCTGGACAGAATTTTACAAAACCTAGTAGGCATAGGGTGGGGTCAGGGAGCACTGCAATGCTAGTAATGTCCGAAACAGTGGAGCACACCCCTCACAGAATTCGGAGACCTTGGGGCACAACCACGGGACCAGGGAAGTGGTCCCGGGCCCCTTGGGCAAATTTTCGTGGGGGCACGACGGCTGTCCCCCGCCTCCTTCCTTACATGGGGCCCGGAGGTGGGATCCTCTGCCTCTCCCCGGCACATCGGCTACATGTTCAGTGGGGGCCAGGGTTGGCTCATGGCACCCCATGGACCTGACTAAACCCGGGGGCACATAATGGATCGGCAGCATAGCCCCATGCGCTTTGTCGTCGGTCCTTACAGAGGTCAAATGCCGCCTACCTTCTGGGGGGCGTATCTCGGACCCCAAGCGGCCAATTTTGGTAATCTTGGCCTCTTCTTGCTCCTGGTGGCGCACCCCAGCCACTGGGAACACTTTCCTTTGCCCTCCTGGTCACACGGAGTGTGGATTCAGCAGGCAGCTGTCTTCATTGGCTCCCTGTACCAGCCTTTTGCCTGGCTCTCCTCCTGGGCCTCTCTTCTCCCTGCGCAGAGGTACCTGCTTCTGCGTACTGGTCCTGGCACTGTTCAGGGTCCTGGGACAGTCAGGGGGTCCCTCCTTCCAAATGACCTTTGCGCCAGGTTCCAGCACCCCCTGCCTCAGCAGACAACACCCCAGAGAGAGATCCTCTTCCTGTTTAAGTTGTTTCAAATATTTGGGGAGGGGGCTGCAGGAAGTCTCTGTTTGCCCTATTACACAGCGACACATCACTTCTTCTGCCCCTGCTCCCTTCAAGATGGCGTTGTCCATGGTCTCCTGCCACATGGTCTCTGAAAGCCCCTTCCCTCCCAGGGCTGCCTTCTCCCTTGTGTATCTAGGTATCTGGCACCCAGTGACAGCTGCTGATGGATTTGCCTTTAGCTCCACCCATCTTCTCTCCTTGGAGGGAAGGTCATCAATCCTGGCCGGCCTTGGTTATGAGCTGACTCAGAGAAATATAGCATTTCTGGATGACCGAAAAGCAGTACAAATATGACTTTGGACTCTGCAGACTACTTCTTCTCACATAGGTTTCAGTGGACTTTGGTGCGTGGCTGGAATTTTTAGGCCCTAGGGAAGTAAAACTAGCCCATGTGCTCCCTATCCTCATAAGACAATAATGGAATAAACACTGTAAAGCACACTGGCTTTCCCTGACATGTTTCTTCCCACTCTATAAAGCCTATTCCATGTCACCACCCAATTCTGAATAAGTCATGCCACACCATTCACTTTGTAGCTGCTCCTGGACTGTGCATGCCAGGAATTTCCCTGCACAGCCCGTACACGTGTGCACACGCATGTACACATGTGTCTGCATGTAACCAGCCGGTTGCCCCATACTCCACCGACTGCGCAGTCGCCTAGTGAAGCTAGGGGGACACCAGTAAAATCCACATTAAGTCTCTTTCATCATGAGTTCACTGTGGGTGAGACCCAACTTATGAGGCTCTCCCACAGTAAAAGCTCAACAAATAGGTGCCCAAAAAGTGAAAAATCCAGGCGGTTCAGAGTGTCAGACAGCTGATTCCTAGAGGGAAGAAATAGCCACTCTACATGGGTATTCTTCCTGTGGTCAGCGATTACTAGTTATAATGGGTTCTGACCAAAACCCCCTTACTCACCAGTTATTCGCTCAGACCACCTACTCCACCCATCCATGAAATTTCCACCCATGACAGGGATCCCAGACTACCCTAAGAACCCTCTGGGCTCTAGTTTAGATACCTCTATGTCACTCATGGTCTATATGGACTCAGCCTAACTAGGCCCACCTTTGCCCTTGGGCATGCAACACTATGCCTACCACTTCTCTGGACAAGAGTACAGTGCCTCAGCACCGATGCGCTCTTCTGTGGCAGGTCTACTCCCATCCCCGGGGTCATTAGCTGGTCTCCCTTCGAGAGTTTGTTCCAACCAGTACCCTCTCTCCATTTGGTCCTTGCAACCCAATGGTGCAACCTCTCTGGACCCCCACCCTCAGCCTGCCACTGGGGTCATTCAGCTGTTACCACCCTTTTGGGATGACCAGCTTTCCTAAAGAAAGCACAGCCATTCATACTTTCCCCACACAGAAAAACACCTTTGGCTACAGGCCTCTCTCCCTGATAGGACCTCAGACCGGCCTCACTACCACACTGGCAGTGCCAGGGAGGAACACTGAGGGTGCCTCGTCAGATATCCTACAGCTCATTCCCCCTTCAGTAGCTCCACACGGCAACTACCCCGGGAACCTAGACTCCTTCCTTGTTCTCTGCTGTGAGAACAGGGCCTATAGACCCTTCCCTCCGAGAGGCATGCTCTCCTGGAGTACCATTAAAAAGCCTGTGGGCCCGAGTTAGCTACAACAAGAGTCCACCTATGATGGCTCTCTCCGTTCTTCCTACAGCGCCTTGGGAGACCCTCCAGGGACCCTCATGATCCCTGGATGGCCTGCACCACCCCTTCTGAGGAGCCGGGTCCCTTCACTTAAGATAGGCCCCGCCTGCCTTCAGGGTAGTACTAGCAGACTCAGCCAGGGACCCTAAAGATCCCGGCTTGGCCTGTGCCACCGTCTTCCGAAGCACCAGGTCCCTTCACATAAGAAGGGCCCCATATGTGTCTAGGGTGGTACTATCTTGCAGAAGTCCACCTCCTGCCTCGTGCTGGGGAACACCCTCTCACTTCCGGTCCTGAGAAATGAGTCCACTAGGACCTACCTGACTGGTCACCTGGCCAGGCATGGCCCCTGCCACCATCTCAGGCTCACCAAACATGCTCCAGGGTGACATCTTAGCTCGAAAAGTACCCCACCTTTTGGGTCAACCACCACCATAGGCCACCCCAGGGTAACCACCTACCGGACCCTGACACCTCTGGGTCCACCACTAACCCTTGACCTGGAATCCAGGGAGTACATCACCCCCACTTAGATCTCCACTGGGTCAGTTACCTAGCCCACCTAGTGTACCGAGGGGCTATCGCTACACATCCTGCTCATGAACTACCCTCCTCGGGGACGACCCCCTACCAGGGGCCACCCCTTGGTTGCTCACCTCCACCCATCAGATAACCTGGGGGGGGGGTCATCCGGACCCCCAACTCTACCACACCCTCCTACTACCATGGGAAAAGTTTCTTTGGGTCCCCCACCATGGGAACCCATGGGATGTTACTACCGGGGGTAAAGAAACCTCCTGCCCCACCCTCCCAGTGATTTTGGCCTGCGCCAATGGCAAGAAAACTTTCAGCTGGGTAAAGGATATCTGGGGCCCTCTCTGTGCAAACCCTCCCTGCCCTTGAAAAGCGCGGGAAGCTCTTAGGACTCCTTCCTCTCCTGTCCCCCTAAAAGTCAATCCACCCCTACACCCCTATCTGTGATGTAGGTATCAGTTGCTGTCCTTATCTCTTTCGAGGAGACACCCTCCTCATGCAGGTGTAGTGCATGTAGTGTTAGGGTTCAAAGGTGTACAATATGGCTTAGAACATTTATATGCAATATTTCCTGGAAAGCACCATCCCGCTAGCACATGATAATCAACTTAACTTAGTCATATCAATACAGTTTACATTTAAGCCATAATATCTTCACATGACATATATGTGCGCGGGGCTTTCCTTTCCATACTTATAGTTCACATAACCAAAGCTATGAATCCTTCTCAGAGCCTACGCTCTTCCATTTGCTCATTACTAAATAGGTAATGTGTGGCAAAACTGGACTTCAAATGCTATAAATGCACACTAGAATGGGATACTATGTTTCCCCCCGCTAGACATAAATGTTGGAGAACGAGGCAGTATCTGTGAGGCCTGCACAAATAACATGACTACATTTGTCCTTCACTGGGAACCAAACACCCAATTGTAGCTCTTGACTCTCAGAGGGTAGCATTGCAGAGCAGTCTGAGGCTTACTCGTGGGAGGTGGTGTGGGATAGTAATTACCATTACAGGTGTGCAGCAATAACACTCAATAATTATTGTCCAGTCTGTACTTTGCTTTATGAAATGAAGAGAACATTTATTAAACACACACACTTCTCAATACCATGCACCAATTTACAAATATACAATTATAAGCTGTTGGAATTACTTTGTGACATTGCATAACATCTCTGCCCCTCCCGTAGGGGGTGGGGTCTAGTACCACCACTCCTATGTAGGCACATCATCTTGCCCCCAAATGCAGTCAGTTGAACCTAATCTGGGGTGAGGGCCCTGCACACTGGCATCATCCCAGCGGTGACCCACCCCGTTACCTCAACAAGCATTTAAAATAGGTACACCTTCCCCGGTGATACACAACCCTGACGGAGCATTTCCTACTGAGCATGAAGTATACACCTCTACATCTTAAGGGCTACCAGTCTGGATTCTTCACCTAAGCACAGCAGCAAGAACACATGTTTAAGCATCACTTTAATATGACAGTACTCATCACATTTGTTGAACACTAGAATGCGTTGCAATTACAGCCCCTAAAGGCATCACAGATGAAATCACAGGATTAAGCATATACAGCCAGATACCCTAGCAGGAATGTCTGGCAACATAACAATACTTTGCTTATGACATCACCTTACACAGGTACTTCACATTACACATGTGAACTAACATTAATAAATGCACTACAGGTGCAATTACACCTCTTCACCTCCAGGGGCTGCGCTTCATCCAGTGGTGCACTTCTCATTCCTCTTCCAGCTGTAGAACAAACGTTCCAGCACAAGAAGAGTTAACATGCTGGCTGAGCCCTTGAGAGGTTATTACTTCCAGTTCCTCAGGAGACTTAAGGAGGGGGGGGAGGGTGGGGGTAGAATTTCCTCTTCGTGCTGGGGGAGACTGCACTTCTCCAGCAGCTCCCCCTGTACCTTGGCACATACCTCGTGGTGACCCCGCCCTCTGGGGGCCACCACACAGAAAATAGCGATTTTCCCTTGTAGGCCGATCCAGGCCTGCAAGGCATTATGGGGCAAGGCTCCCCTGCCTCGTGAATATTATAACAGCGTCCCTCCCGCTGCGTCGGGGAGAGCCGCGATGTGGGCCTCTGGCCGCTGCTTCCCTCGTTGGAGGGTCTGATCCCACCCGGACCGCCAGGTGAGTATTTAGGCTCAGGGAGCCCACCCCCGGCCACTCTTTCTGTTTTTCAGGGACGGGTTCCACCCGGGCCCCTCGCACTTCTTCTGTTCCTTTTGGGGTCCCAGTCTCTCCCGGGACCCCCACATGCCTTGTGTGCTGCTGTGGGAGCCAGCCACGCAGTTCTGGTCTGCCCACTCCGGCAGGCACACGCGCAAGCCTTCGCGGGTTCCTTCGGCCCTCGCTGGACTTTGGGAGAGTGCGACTGCACACCCCCTATACCTTCCACCACCTTGGGGGCACGGAGATGGGGTCCCTGGTACCCTCACCAGCTTCACGAGGTGTGCGCGGACGCTCCCCAACTTGTCTTGTCTACAAGGGCCACACCATTCACTTTGTAGCTGCTCCTGGACTGCGCACGCCAGGAATTTCCCTGCACAGCCCGTACACGTGTGCACACGCATGTACACATGTGTCTGCATGTAACCAGCCGGTTGCCCCATACTCCACCGACTGCGCAGTCGCCTAGTCAAGCTAGGGGACACCAGTAAAATCCAAATGCAGTCTCTTTCATCATGAGTTCACTGTAGGTGAGACCCAACTTATAAGGCTCTCCCACAGTAAAAGCCTAACAAATAGGTGCCCAAAAAGTGAAAAATCTGGGTGGCTCAGAGTGTTAGAATCACTTTCTCGCAACTCACATCTCCCCTTTCCCGTATTGTAGTTTTTTTCATTTTGGTGTCATTTAATTTATTAAAATGTACTCTCTTTTTCTAAATTGGTTTGTGTTTTGTTTTCACCTTATTAGTGTTTTTATACTGTGCAATTACTTTACGCATTGCCTCTAAGTTTAGACTGTCTGCTCTGTCTCTTAGCTTCCAGGGGGTTGAACTCAGATTAATTTACTGACATTTGTGGTTCACATTGACAAGGATTACCCCATAACTAATAACCCAGTCTATTACAGTATGTATCAATGTTTAGCAAAGAAAAGCAAATCTAAAAACATAATAAAGTTACAGATTTTGGAGGTGGGGTGGTAACAAATTTGCCAAACAGAAAGAGGTTTCTTTGGGGCCTCTTCCCCTTCTTAATGTAAGAAAAGGACCACTGCTAAATCTCAAGCAACCTTAAAAACATGACATGCTCTTTTTAAATGGAGCCTCGCTTCCGTTAAAACAAATGGGCTGAATTAAAAGAAAGTTTACTTTATTTAAATGCAATCAAAGACACAGTGATCTGCTGATCCTAGCAGACTACCAGTCCTTTGATGGGAAACAATATTAATTAGTCATAACTTCCAACATACCTCATGCCTATTGATGAGGTTGGTGAGATTGCGGCCCAATATGTTTTGGAATTTTAGGAAGCCGCCTATTAGTACATAGGTTGGTTTGAAAGAAAGTTTTAGTGCACCATTACAACTACTTTTTGCACATGAAAATGTTGTACATCAGGTCCTAAATTCCTAGGTCCAATACTGATGGTGTGTTATTACAACAGTAATGTTTTGTTTTATGGTGCACCCACATTAAAAGGATACACCCAAAATGTGGACAGGAGAATGAGAATAATGCTTTTTAATGGAAGAGGACCTTCTTCAGAATGGAAAAGAGTCCCCTGCATGTCTCAAAAGAGCAGCTGGCAGAGCCTGTGAGTTCTCTTTACAGACTGTGGATTTTTGACCCCCACCGCAGTACATATGATGATCGTGTGAGTGTTCTGAAAGCCAACGGTGATCTAAAGCAGTGCATTATGTTCTGGAAGGGTGCACTATGTGCACCCCCTTACCAGGCATGACAATCATCGGCTATAAAGAATTGACAGTGGTAACAGCAATAATATTTATAGTGGTAAAGCATACCTTTTTACCTGCCTATGCCAGAGAGTGTCATATACTGTCCTTTCTCATCTTTTTGTGATTTGTTTTTCCAGTTCACTATAACTAGATCATTTGCTAAACCATGTTGGATATGGATGTTGAATGTGTACACTGTTCTGCATGTAAGAGGATGCACATCTGGAGTGCATGTGTCTCATGTGGCCATAACCACACTGCAGTCTATTCTGTGTTTTCTGCATGCACTTGGTGCCATAGATGGAGGATTGGAAAGAGGCCAGGCATCTTTTATAGTGGGTTAAACCTTTGGAGATGGAAAAGGAAAGACAGAGGACACTTTTGAAGTTAGAGAGTTTCCTCCACCCTCACCCGTCCCACTGCTCACTGGAAAAGGTACCCCTCCCACCACCAGGTTAATAGTTAGTAAGGACAGTGTCTCTTACTTTTGTACCTTATTTTGGGGTTTTCCTGCCAGAAAACTTCCAGCTGAAGCCCTCTTCCCTGCTAGCAAATTGTGACAAAGAGCTTGGCTGGAACAGTATGAGTTGAAAATGAAAAGCGGAAAGAACTGCCCAAAACTGGTCTCAGGAACAACTGTTGGACTAAACCAAGACTGTTAGCAAATTTAGTATAAAGATGGGGCATAAAATTCCAGCCTGTGCGCCAACAATCCGACACTCAAATCTAGGGTCTCCACACCAATGTTTAGGAGAAACATTCTGTGTTCCAGGGTTACAGTATTCACTGCCCTTGCCTGTAGTCAAATTTCGGACTATAAACCAGAGATTTCCAAACAAAAAGTGTCTGCAGAGGTTACCTAGTTCTTTCCTCAAGAGTAGACCTCAAGGGAAAGAGCTGATTGACTGGTAGGTATGAACATTAGAGGTGCTCTTACACGAGAGAGATGCTGCTCAGAAGAAGAGGGGCCATGAAGGAAGCTGACGCGTGACCACTCAAAGATGCTCACTCTGCACCAGGACCTGCCCTGCTCTGCAAAAGTGAGGCCCAGGAGTCACAAAGTAACTCTACTGCATGCATACAGAATTTTGCTTCAACACCAGAGTGCCATGAAACCCTATGGCTCTAAAAGAAATTTGATGACCCACTGCAGTTCTCACAAAAGACGCATCGTAATGCCAGAGGGCCCCCATATTGACAAGGAAGACAGCAGCAGAATCTAGGTACCTACCAGGGCCGAGTATCTAGCTCAGATGAGTTGTGGGTTTTGTGGCTGGGCCCAAGGAAGATCTCCAATCTGCAAATTCTTGATGTGCAAGAACTGCAACTCCACCACACCTGTCTCTGTTCATCTGATTTTGAACCTTTTCCACATTGGCACTGGTTAAATGTGATCACACACCATTTGGTTAGGCGGGATAAGACCCATGTGCTCAGACAGGTTGTGAGTATCACAGCCCAGCTGAAGCACCAACATAACGTAGCTCAACTGTGAATGAAAGGTGCTGCTCTTTGCAAGGAAACCTGTCAAGGGCGGAAAGAGGCCCATACCAACAGGGAAGGGAGAATTACCATAACCGGTCAACAACTTAGCTCACACCCCTACGAGGACCTCCTGAACCCCAAAGTGTCATAAGAGAGGAAGCCCCAGAGACAAATTAGGAGATGTGGCTAAAGTAGTATCTTGTAAGGTTGTCCCACAGGAGAAGCTAGGCTACCTCCCTATTAATCTCTGAAGGATATTTATTAATAATGGCAAATTGATTGTGTTGTTTCTGAAACCATTATATACAGCATGGCATTACGTGGATGATTTAAACAAAGTGCTTCTTTTTCAAAGACTAAGCACTCACTAAACCTTGAGTAATTGATGAGTATTAGTTAAAGCGTTGATTTCTGAGTGTCGAACCGCACATCAACTCCCTGAAGAAACTTTGAATGACTTGAGAGTCAAGTTCTAAAGGGGTGCTCTTGGTGCTCAACATGTAGCTCAATAGTAAGGTTAGGTCCCAGTACATCAGTTGCAAAAGGCTCTGATTCTGATAATTTAAACACAATAAGCCTTGTTGGGCATGGTAATCCCACACGATCCTTGATATAACTGTGACTATATGGAGATTTATATTTACTACACTAGTTAAACAATTGTCATCTTGTAATGTCTCAAACACACTAAAATGTTCTAAAGGTATTGCAACATGCAATTTTTAAATGTACCCACCTACCACTTAGGGACTAATATGAGTGCTCTGGATAGGTATTTGGCATTTCATGAGCCTGATTATATCTGAGACACAGGGTTTCAGAATAATTAGCACATTTAAAAAAAATCCCAAGTAATGGGGAATAACATGTGGATTTTGGTGCTTACTGTGGTAAAATCAGCTTGCTTTGGTATTTACTAAGCCTCTTCCCCATTACTTTTTTAGCAAGTTTGACCTGGAAAAATTGAGCAGGGGTGGGGCCCCTGTAATCAGCCCCAGAGTGCTCTGCCACAGATTTGTCTCTGCCAGTGACAGCAAATTAATTGTTTTAAGCTTTAAAATGGTTTTCATATCAAAACTGTAAGTTTTATTGTGGCATGATAATGTGATTAGACATGAATAATGTGACACAGTGACAGGCGTTTTCACTGTGCAGCAGATTTCTCTCCAGTGGTTGCTGCATGCGACTCTCTTTATATGTAGTGTATCTCTGATTGAACAATGATTTCCCATATACTGGGTCTAATTTGGCCTTAGCCATGATTGGGCAGAGTTTAGCACCTAAGCACCCCCATATTAGGGGGAACATGACCTTCCTCAGATGACTTTTCACTTGTGGGTTTCTAATTTTGGAGTTCCTTCCCTGAAATGGGTTCAATCAACTCATGTAGGAACTAAAAGACTGGTGATGCTCTAACTAAAATATGAAGTGGGTCAAGGTATAGGATCAGAACAGTGTGGATATTCATAGAATTGAGTCCAAGCAAAATCAAATAAACTTAAGCAAAACAATTTTCAAAGTCAAAACCATAAAGCTGTATTCAAAATGTAAATTTATTGCAGAAAGTAGTTAGTTGGGTAGTTAGCTATATAGGATATCAAAATAATCCAAGATGATCAACATAAGGTCTTTATACAACTCAAGTAAATAGCCAGCAACAAACAAAGTTAAGTTAACAGATTGACATAGAGTCTGCCTTGATAGAAAGCCCAAGAAAGTCTGGCACATGCTTAAAAATATTATCTTTATTAGGGTTTGAGACAGAAAAGCCACACAAATTTTTAGGAGAGAGATGACAAAATAGGGTTGTACTAGTGAGGGAGATGACCACGTATTTAGAAACCGACATATTTTAGACCATTAGAAATGCAATTTAGAACGTTTAAAGACAAGTGAAATACATGTTTGGCGGTGACTTACAAATTGTGTCATTAACTTTAGTAAAACAAATATTTAAAAGCTGAAATACATTGCATGTTTTTCAAAAAGTTGCACCAAGCAACTTTACTTTAGCCTCTGCAGCGACTAAGCCTGGGGCTTTCTTTTTTAGCTTTGCTCATAGTAAACTACACTGTGCAATGGCTTAACATTGATGTCATCTCAGAAATTTTCTGACTTTGATATTTTGTTCATTCAGTTCCTCTCACCCCATGTTAGATAATTTCCATTAAGAATAATAGACTTAATGAAACTGTAAAGCGCAAATGTTAGTGTAGACTTATAAATGTTGCTTCAATATTAACTTGATATATGTTTTCACATTTGCTGACTAGCCTTTGTTTCTGCATTAAAACTCATAATGCGTCTTAGCTTAGGTACGAGGATTCAAATTGGAGCCTTCCCTCATGTAGCAATTATGTTCGAGTACTGTAACAAGCCAGAGGACAAGAGTGCTGACTGGGAATCGGAAAAAGATGTATCTTATGACTGACAACACTACATTACGAGCTGTACTCATTGGACATCGAGTGAAGGTGTCAATACATGTATTAAAAGGTTATAATAATAAGTGTTCCTAGCTAGTTAGAAGACACACCTCTACTTCTCTTTCCCGTCCGGTAGCCTTGCTGCTGGATTTCTCCTCTGCCCGAGACTCTTCTTCATGGAAAGTTGATTTTCCTTCTAGATATTTTGAGGTGGTTCCTATATTAATTTGTGATCGATGCTACGGCACAGCTTGCTTTTCTAAAACAGCTACTACTAAATTCATGGAGAACTCTGCTGGGTTTCCAAGTACTACTCTTTATGAGAAGTTCTATCTTCATTTATCACTCTTTTCCAACAGAACTGTTTATGGGTTCTTATCAAGAATATTTCCATTAGTTAGCTTATTGGCTTTCTTTATGGACCGCATATTTTAATTGCTGATTTCTAATCCTTTTTTATTATTTCTGTAAATTACTAAATCGAATAAGAATGTGACTTTCTTACCTTATTGATAATAAAACCTTTAAAACTATATTAACCTCTCGTCATTGACTGATAGTGAATGATAAAAGATGATGATGTTTTAATGACTTTATTTCACAGAATACTCTAATTCTAAGCATGGTGGAAAAGGTCCATTAACCTCTCCAGAGCCGGAAGGATTCCCTGTGGTGCTATATGTAAGTGGGTATACGTAAAGGTCTGAAACATCCTGAGAGTGTTTTGGAAGCGAGCACTAGCAATGTAACATTCTAGTAAGCCAATAATTATTCTAATACATAAGGTACATCTTACAAGAAATATCTAGGAACACCTTCTTTACTGCACACTTATGAATGCAGTGAACATCAGAAATAAAGGAAATCACATAATGTATACATTGGATCCGATCTCATCAAGTTTGATCTCCTTTGTTGTTCAACTGGTTAGTTTTGTCTTGTTTTTAAAGTCACATTTTAAACCTTCTTTAATGGAAATAAATTATAAAAACTTAATTATTAATGATATACCCATCATGATTCATGTTATTTTAATAAATTCAACTAGTATTCTTTTAATAAATTATCACCTATATCACTAATTCATTTACTCATTTCATCAAATCCTTTCCCAGTTTCACATGGGGATTCAGAGTAGTCTTGCTTTAGGTATGCTTTTGGCAAAAGAAAATTATGTGTGTTGTGTATTTAAGGTTCAGCATTGCTATTCGTATGTTTCAAATAACAGCATTAGTGTTAAGAGGTATAATGATAAGGTAAGTAAGAATTTGAGTGAAGTTCATTCTTTGAGAAGCTGGTGTCAGTTTCACAGAATGATACACAATTAAGATTAGTGAAGAATGTTTGCCATTCGTGCAATGGTGATTCAGGATAGTCTTGCTTTAGGTATTCCTTTAGCAAAAGTAGGTGGTGTGTGTTGTGTAATAAAGGTTTAGCAATGCTGTTTGTATGTGCCAGGTAACAGCATTAGTATTAAAAGGTATACTTATAATGTAACTAATATTTTTAGTGAAGTTCATTCTTTGAGAGCTGGATACAGTGTCCTACAAGTGGCATGGAGCTGAAAATATAGAAATACATTTAGGAGTGGCACCGGAGTGTCCCCCTGCGGCTGCTATAAAAAATGTGTCTTGTGGGCATAGATCCCCCCATGTGGTGACGCCCATGCTACGCGCTCGTGCCTCAGAGCTCTTATAATTAAGGAAGGGGAAATGAGAATGGAAGGCGATCGGAGTGGAGGGCCCGTAAAGCGATGGTGTCCACACTCTGAGGGTCTCAACTGTATTTATTTCATTTGCTACTCTGTGACACGGTTTATAGACAGCAATGTGCAAGGGGTGGAATCAGCTATATCTGTTTCAACGGCCACGAGTGGTTGAAATGGGATGGGATTTATCTAAAAATGAAGAAATTGGGCTTGTGCACACAGTGCGTAAAGTTTGAAGTTGGGTGCACCCTATCCCCACCAGACAGCGAGCGTGCTAGTAGTTCCCAGCTTACTCGAGGCTGTTTACTGGTCCAGACAAGGGCAAATACGGTTGAGCGCAGAGAGTTTAAAAAGGCCTTGGTTAAGGGTATGGGTATATTAACGAATAGGTATAACAATGTAGGAAGAACTATCATTTTGGTGATAGCGATTCTGCCCTCAAGTGACAGAGGTTGGGCAGCCCACTATTTTGACTTGCCATCCAACCATTCTAGCAGTTTACCAAAGTTCATTTTCCATATTTCTTGTAGGTTGCTGCTCAGCCACACCCTTAGTTATTTACCAGCTCCATCAGCCCATTTAAGCGGAAATTCCAAGTTAGTTTCTAGCAGGCCATCAGTCAAAGACAAAATAGAGGATTTTAACCAATTATTCTGTACGCTGGACATCCCACCATAGCGGAGAACTTTTTTATCTCCTCTATGGATATATAATGTTATGTCATCTGCATACATTGATATTATAAGGCTCCTATCCATAAATCCCAGACCTCGTCTAGTATGGTGTTGGCAAATTCTGGCCGCCAGGGGTTCTATTGCCACCGCAAACAGCAGCGCCAAAAGCGGACAACCCTGCCTGGTTCCGCGAGTTATATAGAATGGTTCCGATATTAGATTATTTGCTTTCAGTCGGGCTGTTGGTTTAGTATATGGCAAACTTATTAATTTAACTAAGTTGGGGCTGAAGTTCAATATGGGCAAGATAGTAAACAAAATAGGCCACTCCAGACAGTAAAATGCCTTTGTGGCATCCAGAAAGACTGTTGCGGAGCGCAGAAGTTTGTCAATCTGGTGTAACATAGCGAAGAACGTGCACAAATTGTGGGCTGTTGACCCACCCGGGATGAATCCTGATTGGTCGGGTCTGGCTCTGAGCAGTAATAGTGGCTGGAGTCTGTTAGCTATAAGTTTGGCAAGGATCTTTACGTCTACATTAATTAACTACAGGGGTCTGCAGCCTCGAACACAGTCGGTGGAAGGATACCATTCTCAAGTGACTCCTTGTATACATCCGCAAAAACAACAGTTGATGGACAGAATGCAGAACAATGTCATACATTCACCCCAGTACAGAGATCTGGGCCCAAAACCATTGTTTTTTTGCTCATCATGCCATTCCAGTTTGAACCCAGCCATATGCAAATCAGTCTTGACCATGTGCCTCATGGGAACAGTCGAGCCCGAACTGCCAAGCCAGGTCTTCCCTGGACTGGAAACAAGCATCCTAGGACCGGTTTCATGGTTTCACCCCTCTTCAGCCAGGATAGCTTGATTCCAGTGGCATGGAGAGCACAGGACCCACGTCTGGGCATACCCGTACCACTCGGGGCGACAAATACAAAAACAACAGTTGATGGACAGAATGCAAAACAATGTCATACATTCACCCCAGTAAAGAGATCTGGGCCTAAATCCGTTGTTTTTTGCTCACCATGCCATTCCAGTGTGAACCCAGCCATATGCAAATAAGTCTTGACCCTATGCCTCATGGAAACAGTCCACGCCGAACTGTCAAGTCAGGTCCTCCCTGGGCTGGAAACAAGCATCCTAGGCCTGGTTTTGGGGGCTCACCCCTCTTCAGCCAGGATAGCTTGATTCCAGTGGCATGGAGAGCAGGGGACCCGCATCTGGGCATACCCGTACCACTCGGGGTGACAAATGCAAAAACAACAGTTGATGGACAGATGCAGAACAATGTCATACATTCACCCCAGTACAGAGATCTGGGCCTAAATCCATCGTTTTTTTGCTCACCATGCCACTCCAGTTTGAACCCAGCCATATGCAAATCAGTCTTGACCCAGTGCCTCATGGGAACAGTCCAGCCCGAACTGCCAAGCCAGGTCCTCCCTGGACTGGAAACAAGCATCCTAGGCCTGGTTTCTCGGTTTCACCCCTCTTCAGCCAGGATAGCTTGATTCCAGTAGCATGGAGAGCACGGGACCCACCTCTGGGCATACATTACCACTCGGGGTGACAGATGTAAAAACAACTGTTGATGGACAGAATGATCAGTATAGGCCCCAATCTGGTGGTAAGGTGGTGTGCGCACCTCGTGTCGCACTAGAGGGGAGTATATTACAGTAGTGCCAGGCAGCTGAATGAGGCTAGTGCTCAGTATCCCCCTACTCCAAAATGGGCCCGGGGTGAGTGGCACCCGTATTCTCCAACCTGGGCCCGTGCCTTGCACACTAGTGTGGGGGGCACAAATACAGAGTCAGAGGCTAACACCGGCCCACACATCCACCTAGGAGCATGACGAGGCACCTCAGCACTGCAGTGGCCCAGCATGAACAAGGGTAGCCGCGGCACCGGCTCAGCAACAATTCTGACATCAGAGCCACCCCCACATTATTTATGAGGATTAAGCCTCTGAACCAGGAGCGCTTGTGGCCCTGCACCACCCCAAACCCCGTTCCACACTCACTGCACCTCGCCGCGATGTCTGCTATGTCCGGGCTCCTCTTCCCGCAGGTCAGCCAGTGCAGGAAATCTTCTGGTAGCACCAGTCATGTACGCCACTCCAAGTTCACTCAGGCCGGACCCAGAGATACTGCACAGGCGTATTTATGGCGTAATCGTTCAGGAATTCAGAGCTCAGTCCTGCCGAGCAAATGAATGCAGGGGTCCTCACGGAGTCAGGTGATTTCCTCCTCCTAATTCCACAGTTTTTGCCCATCTGGCGTTTTAGCCGGCTGCGATGGTGTTGTACCAAGTAGTAGTAGTAGCCTGTAGATGTAGTTGCGCTTAACTACGAAGCTCTGCGGCCATATTAGTTTGCCAGTCAGACCGCAGTACGGCGGGTCCTGCAGCTCGGCCCCAACACTGCCCACAGCGATCAAAACCTGCCAAGATGGTGCGAATTAGTGCAGCTTAACGCTGAGTGAGGCATCTCAGACGCAGCCCGGGGCGAAATGGTAATATTTTAGGATAATGGCACCTGGTCAGCGGAGCCCCTTTAGAAGGCGGCCATTCCGCAGCTCGATGTAGCCATGCCCCCCCAGAGCCCTTGTAGTTACACCCAAAAGTTTCTTAGATGTGGGGGTGACTTCAAAGGAGTTCTCTGTGTACAAGGATCCCTTTCAACCCAGTCCTGTCTGCCAGGCTACTTGTGGGGGTTAATCAGCCCTTTGTGTGAGGACAGAACACAGCCAAGTCCGATTTAAGCGTGAGCCACCTCTCCCCCTTCCTGCCTAGTAAGCTATCAGAATGCAGATGAGTCCTCTGCCACATCTAGCCCTTGCAGTGTTTGTGGCTATTTAGAGGGAATGTACAAAGTGTAATTGTCTCCCATCACAGACATATATTGAAGACAGGCTGCAGGCACACACAGCAAAGGTAAGAGCAGGGAAATGGCCACTTTCTAAAAGTGAAAGACTCACAAATGATGTACAGAATGCGGAACAAATCAAACATTTATCCCCAGTCAAGAGATCTCACTTAAATCCATTGTTCGTTTGCTCACCATGCCACCCCAGTTTAGGCCTAGCCATATCTTGACCCTGCTCCTCATGGGAACTGTCCAGCCCGAACTGCCACGCCAGATCCTCCCTGGACCAGAAACGAGCATCCTGGGACCAGTTTCGGGGTATCATCTCTGATCAATCAGGCTGGCTTGAATCCAGTGGCATAGTGAGTCCAGGACCAACGTCTGGGCATACACGGCGCAGGTAGGGCGAGAAAGCAAAAGAGATCTGAGTTAATATCATCATTCTTTTGCTAACCATGCAACCCCAGTATAGACCCAATCAAATGCAAATCAGTTTCAACTCTTTTCCTCATGGGAAGAGTCCAGTCCGAGCTGCCAAGTCAGGACCTCCCTGGACCAGAAACAGACATCCTGGCTCCAGTTTCAGTGCATCGTTCCTCATCAGCCAGGCTAGCTAGAGTCCAGTGTCATAGTGACTGTGGGATCCACGTCTGTGCATACCCAGTGCACTTAGGGCGAGAAAGCAAAAGACACACAAATAATGGACAGAATGCGGAACAAAGCAAACATTCACCCCCAGTCAAGAGTTCTGGATTACTTCCATGCTTTCTTTGCTCACCATTTCACCCCAGTTTAGACCCAGTCATATGCTAATCAGTCTTGACCCTGCCCGTTTCTGGGCTGCTTATTTGAAGTCAGCTCAGTCAAGGGGGCAACAATGGTGCTATATTTGAAAAACCTCCTTTATTACCTAGTGTGGCCCAAGAATGCTCCGACCTCAGTTGGGGTTTTGGGGGCTGCCAGGCAATGATGGTTTCTATCTTGACCTGAAGGGGTTGCACCTTCCAATTGCCCACCAGGTGACCCAAGTGCACCACAGACCCCTGCCCTATCTGACACTTACTGGCCTTGATAGTCAAGTCTGTCTGTTGCAGTGCCTAAAGCACTTCCTGGAGGTGGAAATGGTGGTTCCCCCCAACTGCTACTGAAGACAGTTATGTCATTCAGGTAGGGAGCTGAGAAGGCCTCCAAATCAGCAAGGACCTAGTTTACCAGCCTCTGGAAGGTGACAGGGAGGTTCTTTATCCAAAGGTCATCACCTTGAACTGATAGTGGCCCTCTGGAGTGGAGCAGGCTGAACTCTCCTTGACACCTTTTGTTAGGGCGCTCTGTTAGTACCCTGATGTAAGATCAAAGGTACTTAAGTACTGTGCAGCCCATACCTGTCAATCAGCTCATCCGCCCTAGGGATGGGATTAGCATCAGTCTCAGTCTCTGAATTTAGCACTCTATATTTCACACAGAATCTCAGTTCAGGTGTAGAGTCCGGTGTGGCAGCTTGTGGTAACAGAACCACAGGCTTGGACCAGGGACAACTGGAGGGTTGGATCACTTCCAATTCCAGCATTTTGAGACTTTACTCTTGATGCTGGCCCTCACCTTATCCGATAACCTGAGGATTTATTCTTGACAGGAAGGTTGTCCCCTGTGTCCATATCTGGGGTACACAGGTGGGTAATCCCAGAAATAAGGGAGAAAAGAGAGAAGTACTGTTCTAAGACTTGGCGACAGTCCTTCCACGGTTCAGGAGTTAGAGTGGGGGAAAATATTATTCCTACCACAGACCTATCCTTCTCCTTGGAGGTTAAGAGGTCAGGGAGAGGTCCACTCTCCTCTTCTTCTGCACCATTTATCACCAACAACCTGGTGAGCTCAGTGAAATGAAGTAGGAGGCAGCAGTAGGTTGAAAGCCAGAATACTTAATTAAGTTGGATCAAAAACACTTCAGCCTACGACAGTCTCTTAGAAACCCTGGAGGATTTCCTTATTTCGGTAGTGCCACCATCAGGTTCAAAACTCACAGCATTTTCATTTCTCTTACCAACTTTAACCACTCAACCCAAATTCCAAATGCAACGGTCTTCCTTTCTTACAACATTTTCAAATAGTTTAATAACTTTCATGGGAGATGAAAATCTGGAACCTGAACTAAAGACACCACCATGAGGATTTTCAATTATGATAATATCACCAAGATGAGTAGCTTTCGTGAGTCAAATAAGTATTTTCTCTTAGAGGCTAACTTGTGCTCTTTCACCGTTTTTAACTCCTCTTTTTGACTAACAGACAAGTCAATGCTGATCAAGTCATTGACCCAGGGGGGACAAAGCAAGGTATTAGCCTTTCTTCTCTTGAATAACTCATAAGGGGAGAAACCTGTGCTCGAATGAGGAGTTATTCTATAGTTCTTCACCGTACCAAGTATTTCTCGTCTCCAACACAGGTTGTTTGTGATGGCACGCTGAATAGTTTCCTTCAAGACTTTGTTCAATCTTTCAACCATGCCATTGGTCTCGGGGTGGTATAAGGCAGATTTTTTATGTCCAATACCTCTTTCTTTAAAAAATTCTTCAATTTCACGAGACTAACTGCACCCCCTTATCAGTCAGCAAGCAATTCGGAAAACCTTCCCTCTAAAAAACGTTTTCTAGAAACGTAATTACATCACGTGATTCAATTGAGTTGGTAATGGCAACTTCTGGCCATCTGGAAATCATGTCCAGGGGTACCAATAAATACTTTTCAGAACTGTAATGGCGAATGGGACCTAAAATATTTAAGGAAACCTCCTTCCAGGGTTCCTTTGGTATGTCTCTTATCATCATGGGTTGCACTCTATATTTTCAAGTTTTGTCCGCATTGCAACACTCGCCACAATCTTGCACCACTCGCTGAACCTGGATATCCATTCTAGGCCACCAATACATTTGTCCCAATCTCTCTTTAGTCTTAGAGATACCTGGATGACTCTCATGGGCTACGGAAATATTATTATTATTATTATTATGAATTCATTCATGATAGAGCGCATGGCTACCCTTAGGCATCCCAGCACTATGTGCGACCACAAGGTGGTTCCAGTCTCACTGCAATTTCTGGAAGAGCCATGCTTTTAATTGCTTCCTGAATGTGCTGGGTCGGTGATCTGAGCTAGATCAGGAGTGCACACCAGTGAATGGATGCATTATGTGAAAAACATACGCCCGCCCGAACGTGCTCAGGCGATTTTAGGAACCTTCACTTGAAACAGGTTGGCCAATCTCAGGCTGTGAGAGGGTCGATGAAAGGACATTAGCGAGCGGTTAATTTTTGGACCCGTGCCCCAGAGGGTTTTGTGCACAATGCAGAGTGACTTGAACATTATGCATTCTGAGATGGGTAGCCAATGCAATACTTTCAGTGCTGATTTAGCCAAGTGTTTTCTGGGGGTGTTGTGTAGCAGCCTGGCTGCGCAGTTCTGCACCACCTGAAGTTTACTTGAAGTGGCCTTCGGGGTACCCAGGTATAAAGGAGGAATGAGTCTAGTGCCCCCAAACACAAGGCCACCTTGAAAAGACAATTCGTCCCTAACTCTCTAAAAAGTTTGTAAAACTTCATTATTATTGTCTGAGTTGGACCAATCACTTCCTAATTTTCCTGCAACCTTTTGCAGTACAGGATCTTTAGCAACTTCAGCCAACCACTCATCCTCTCTAATTTTACCTTCTCTAATCACACAAACATCTGAGTTCTTATCTTCATCAGCAACATTCTCACTAGCATCCGTTAGGTTGACTAAATAGGAACAGCAGTCGGCAACCCAATACTTGGCACCAGGGACATATTCCACATCAAAGTGAAATTCTTGTAACCCAATTACCCAGTGCCTGATCCTAGCAGAGACTGCATCTAAACCTTTCCTTTCAAAGACCACTTTAAGTGGTGTATGGTCAGTTTTTACTGTAAACTTGCTCCTGCTCACACACTTTCTGAGTTTTTGCACTGCTCAGGAAATAGCTAGAGCCTCTTTCTCTATAACTGAATAATTCAGTTCTGCCCCTCTAAGGCTTCTGAAAATAAACAAAATGGTCCTTTCTAAGACATTGTGTCTTTGTAACAAGACTGCCCCAAGGCCCTTTGAACTGGCATCGGGTATGACTATGGACTCATGCCCCGGCTCAAAGCTCTGAAGACTGGATGTCCCTCTGAGCATTTTCTTAATTGTGCAAAATTCCTCACACTCACCATTCCAAACAAAGGGAATGCCCTTCTTGAGAAGAGCCCTCAAGTTTTTAGTCTTCTCTAAAAATTGGGAATGAACTTAGTGTAATACTCGGTCATTCCCAAAAATGTTGTCACCTCTGCTTTGGACGACGGACTGACTACATTTTAATGGTTTCAACCAGATCCTTTTTTGTTTTAGTTCCATCTGGAGTTATTTTGTGACTAAGATAATTAATTCCTCCAACTTGATTTTGCATTTATTGGCTTTCAAAGTAACACAATTTTCTTTGAACCCCTGTAACACCTCACGTACCCTTTGATTGTGCAGAGTAGAATCTTCACCATATATAAGAACATCATCTTGATATATCTTAATTTCCGATAAACCTTCCAACATTTTTTCTATTACACGCTGAAAAACAGCAGCAGCAGATATTAATCCGAAAGGCATGCGTACAAATTTGAACGTTCCAAACAGAGTACCAAAAGCCGTTAGGTCTTGAGATTCATGGTGAAGTCTAACTTGGTGATATGCTGAGGCAAATCCACAGTTGCAAAACACTTTGCCCCTTTTAACATGGCAAGCATTTCATTAATATTTGGAAGGAGATAGTGGTCTACAATGTCATTCTTATTTAATTTGCACGAATCCTCACAAAGGCGAACTTCACCGTTAGCCTTCTTCACCATAACTACTGGAGCCAACCATTGGGTAGCTTCCACTTCTTCTATGATCCCATTGTCCTTTAACTTGTCCAATTCAGCTTTCATCTTTTCTTTGACCAGTAAAGGCACTCCTCTAACCTTGCTCACAACTGGTTTGGCTCCCTCTTTGATTTTTTATTTTGTGTACATATTTCTTAATACAGTCAAATTGTTTTTTAAACACTCCGGTAAACTCTTCTTCAAAATTGGGCTAAATGAATCTACACTATTCACTAGGGTTTGCTTCCATTTGACGGAGGGAGTCTCATTGGGATCTAGATTTACACCTAATTCTTTCTGGTGGATCCAACTAATGAGGGAGTCTCCCCTTGCAGAACATACATTTTTCCTGCAGTAAATCTATCTTTGAAGTGAATCGACCCATTAAAATACCCCACAAGTTTGATGGGTTGACCACCGTAGCCTTTGGGCAAAATGTCAGGTTTTAACAACTTAACTTTACATGCTAAGTTTTTCTCAAACAAAACTCTGAGAATTAAAGTTATCTTTGCACCAGAATCAAATAACATGGAAACAGGGGCACCATCAATTTGAACTGATTCCCAGGGACCTCCTGTGCTATCTTAAACTTGCATGATGATTTCATCTTCTGCAGAATCATCAACAAATTCACAAGTTACTTCCTGTATTCTTTTTTTTCTATTAGAAGTATTAGTACTCCGACAACAACTTGAAAGATGACCTTTCTTCCCACATTTCTTTCATGTGGTTTTCCAACCTACACAACCCTTAAAATTTGCACAATATCCAACATCACCACACCTATAAGATTTTCCAGGGTTAGATTGTGAAGCATTGTCAAAGTCTTTCTGCAGCGGACGTGGAGCATTGCTAAAGTCTTTCTGCGGCGGACGTGAAGCAAAGCTATTATAGTTCTTTTTTGAGCACAGAAACAGTTTGTGCCATTTCTTCTGATAGTGTGATGCAATTCATATCTATTTCCACAACACAATCTTTACTGTCATCAAAGTTTTTAGCAAGTTTAGCAACTTCAAAAAGAGATGAATCATCTTTTTGCCAAAAGCTCTCTCTAGCTTTCTTTACACAACACCCTAACATGAACTGATCACAAAGTCTTTATTCAGTGTTGACACGAAAAGAACATATAGAAGCAAGTTTCCTCAACAGAGAAACATATCCTTCAACATATTCGCCTGAGCTCGGCATTCGTTTGCCAAATTGATATCTTTATAAAACCCTAGAAACCTTTGGTAAGTAGTGTAGGTCTAACTTTTTCATGCAAATTTCATACTCATTTAAGCCATTGCTTATTTCCGCAGATAAGTCAGGAAGGGCTTGAAAAACCTCTTGGCCTTCTGATCTAAGACAATGAAGTAATAAAGCCATTCTGCGCTCTGCTCTTAAAGATGTTACACACACTCTTGCGTAGTTGATGAAAACATTCTTCAATTTTTTCCAAAGGTCTGGTGGTTCCCGAGGATTCATAAGAAAGAAAGGAGGAGGAGGAACATTCTGCATGTTGATGAAGATGTGTAGGTCATATAAAAAGAAGAAATAACAAATGGCAGAGAACGCAGGACAACTGTGCGTGTCAGTGATGAGAGGATCAGCTGCACGCAAACACACAATAAAGCAGGGACGCTGCGTGTGTTTAATCGACAACAAGAACAGCTGCATGTACACGAAAACAAAGAAAATAGGAAGGCTGTACGTGTCAGAGATGGAGGATAGAGCTGCACACAAACCAGTTAAAGCAGGAAAGCTGTGAGTGTCAGCGATGATATGAATAAATTGAAGCAGGAAAGCTGTGCGTGTCAGCAAAAATATGAACAGCTGCACGCAAATGACATAACAGCAGGCATACTGTGCGTATCAGCGAAGGTGTGAACAGTGAAATAACTGCACATAAAGTAAGTGAGTAAAGTCAGACTGTACGTGAGAGCAGTAAAAAAGGGCAGCTGTGCGCTAGAAAGTGACAGCACTAGAGTTATGCGCGTCAGCGGTAACAAGAGCAGCTGAGTGCAAGATGAGAAAGTCAGTTGCTGGGCAACAAAGTAACAATGAACTTCGGAGCGTGACTAATAAGGTCACAATCTACACAATGTAGCATCACATCTGATGAGCGCGCAGAGCACGCGTTGAGAAGGTGACCTGAGGAAACTATGGTGGTGAGGTTCCTCACACAGCTCCTCGTGTTGCACACAGGCACAGAGAATTCTACGTGTAGACCCATGCGAGCAGGAAAGCATTGGGGATAAATGCATGTGGCCTTGGGGCACTCGCACGCTCCAAAAAACTCAGAGTATTTTGCACCCAAAAGACAAAATTGAGAAGAAACCATGGGGAAGGTGGATAAAGGAGAAAGATTGAAATTCCCAAGTCACAAGCCAACCACCAAAACTCCTTACTTGAAGGGAAGGGGGTCCAGGTGTCCCACAGTCGATAGGTAAGAAAGAGAAAAAGACTCAGAATATGATGAATGAAGTCTTGTTTGGGTGACCTCAGTATGAAAATAAAGTTGACTTGAAGTGTTGAAGTCCACAGGTGGGTCAGGTCTTCTCCAAGTTGTCGCCAATGAAATGAAGTAGGAGGCAGCAGTAGGTTGGAAGCCAGGATACTTTATTAAGTTGGATCAAAAACACTTCAGCCTCAGAAGCGCAGCCAGCATCAGATCAGGCTCTCAATAACTGAACCACTTCAAGCATCAACATTCCACCACTAGGGACAACCAAGATGCAGTCCCAACATTCTACTTAGGCCAACACGGATTTGCAATGCACATCAGTGTTAGCTGTGAGGCATATAGGATACTACACCCAGACCTCTCAAAGTATGGTTTGAGGCGAAAGATGTGAAGCAACCTGTGGGGTTGACTGGGAGTCTTAAAGTCCACCACATAAGTGGCCTTACCCTTCTTCTCATTTACCTCATAAGACCCAGTCCAACGGTCCTGAAGGGCACTGGGATCCACATGTTCCATGACCCACACTTTCAGCCCATGTTTTTACTCCACCGTGGTAGAATTCCGGCCATACCACTCATTCATCACAGTGTGACTGGCTTCTAAGTTGTCAGAAAGTTGCTTCCATGAGTTAGCCATTTCAGAAGGCTAGCATAAAGCTCACTACATTCTGAGGACTGACCTGGGAGCTTGCTCCCACCCCTCCTTCACCAAATTGAGTTGTCCTCTGACAGGGTGGCCACACAAATTCTCAAAGGGGCTGAAGCCCACTTCCTTCTGCTGTACCTCCCTGTAGGAAAACAACAGCGGGGCAAGAGGATATCCCACTTTCTCCTCAGGCCCTCAGGCAGACTTCTGTTCAACAATTTTAGGGCCTTGTTGAATCTCTCAACCAGTCCGTTGGTTTTTGGGTGGTAAGGGGCGGAGAGCTTGTAGGTTTCTCTACACTCTTTCCACATGGACTGCATATAAGCAGACATGAAGTTTGTGCCTGTCAGACACAACTTCCTTGAGTATACCCACTCAGGTGAATAATCCCCATCAGGGCCTTTGCCACAGCAGGTGCAGTGGTGGTCCTCAGAGGCATGGCCTCTGGCCATTGTATTTGTATTTTGTATTTGTATTTGTATAGCGCTATTCACCGGCAGGTCTCTAAGCGCTTTTGGAGGCGAGGCTGAAAACGCTGTGTACGGATCAAGAAGTCCAACAGTGATGGGTGGTTTAGACAGTGGTCAGTGCTTCCCTGAACAGCAGTTGGGTGGCATAATCCACCAGAACCAGGATATACCTGTTGTCTGAAGCAGATCCATAGGCCCAACTATGCCAATGCCCCCCTCTCCAAGTAGGTGTTCACAACAGGTAAGGGAGTATGGGGGCTTTTTTGCTTCTGCCCTGTCTTCCCACTGGCTTAGCAGGTCATAGAGGTCCTACGGAATGCATCTGAGGATGTCCTGAGCTTGGGCCACTAAAAGTGAGGGACAAGCCTTGCAAAGGGAATGTCTTAACCAAAGTGCTCTGCCAGGGGAATCTCGTGAACCAGCTCCAGTAGGAAGGCCCTATAGCGTTAGGTGATCATGCTGTCCCGTGTTGTCCCATGCACCGGAACCATAGGTTCACTGTAAAGGAGGTTGTCCTCCCAGAAAATGTGATCGCTCACGGACACATTACCTGCTGCTTGCCTGTTTCCTCATGCTCTTAAGAATTGGATACTCCCTCTGTGCCCTACAGAACTCTTCCTTGGTGGGTCCTCTTTCTACATGCCAATCAGCAGGTGTAGGCAGGTCACCGAGGGAAGCAATGTTCTCCTCAGTGTACTCCGGGAAGGCCACTTCAGGTGCCTCATCCATCTCACTGGGGGTACATTGCAGGGCTGCTTTCCCATGCCCTCTGCCTTTGCCCTTTTTAGCATCTGGCTGGGCCATTATTCCAGGCTCCAGCCCTTTTTGGCTCTCCTCCCGGGCAGCCATGGGCCTTGTCCTGGCACAGATTCACTCAGGTAACTCCAACATCTTCACATGAGCCTTGAGCTACACTTCTTGCCAGATAATGTGCTCAAGGTCATTACCCAACAAACAATCCACAGGGACGGCAGGACTCACTGCAATCTTCAGAAGACCTGTTACCCCTCCCACTCAAATGGAACCAGGACCACTGTATAGTAAGCCACCACAGCTTTGTGGAATGCACTGGGAATCACCTGCTCAATGGACACCAGCTGTCTCCTTACCATAGTCATGCTAGCACCTGTGTCCCTCAGAACCTCAGCACCTTGCCTGTTGATGTGACCCATTGCCTATATTTAGTAGAATTGATGGAACATGAATCTTAGGAACCATCTCACTGTCACCCAGGGACAATACTGTATACTAGCTAGGCTCCCCACATTAACTGGGGCAAACTCCTTCCCCAGCACCATGCAAATCACCCTTGGGTTCTAACCTCCAGTGGTAGGGTGTGCTCTTTTTTTGGGATCCCCTTGTATTGTCCATATTAACCTAACTCATAGCACTTGGGATTTTTGGGTTGCTGACTTTTGTCAGGGTAGTTTTGCTTCTGGTGACCACTTTGGGAATGAGAACGAGACCCTTTCCCCTGTGAGTCATTTGGGGGCCTTTAGAGAACTCCTTCTTTTTTATCTCTGTATTCTTTCTTCTGTTGGAAATCCTGACCACCCTTTTGAGAGTCTACTCCAGATTCCTACTTGAACAGTCTGGTGCTGACTCAGATTCCCTTCTCCTCAGCAAGCTACCTTGAGTTAGTCAGCTTGCTATCCACCAGGTGTTTTTGCAGCTCTGGAAAACAATTATCAAGACTGTGCTCCATCAAAAATAAGTTGTACAACCCTTCAAAATCATCAGTCTTGCTGCCCCTCACCCAGCTCTCCAGTGCTTTACCAGCATAGTCCAGAAATCCACCCGTGTTTGTGTAGAGAGTTTGTAATTAGCCCACAACTGTTGTGTTGGAATGGGTGAATACGATGTCAATGAATGTCATGATATGTGCAGACCTGATAAAGGCAATATCAGTAAATGGCTGCCATGGTATTCTTAGGAGTTCCAAAGAACTCACATCATTGCTGTCAGATTCCCCCAAGGTGACCTCCCCATCAACCCCGAGTCAGAGATAAGTGGTCATTCAGGTCCTGCAACCTGTACACACGCCTATTGAGTAACAGGTCAAAGGTGGGGTCCCCCCATAAACTAAAGGCAATTACGCACCCAGGGAAAACCCTGATCGTTTCCACAGATAGAGAGTTGCACCACAAACAAGTTCAAGGTAATTGGTCCCAATAAAACCTGTTTAAGCAAAGGCTCGCATTTCCCAGAAATACCATAAAGCTAGATACTCCATGTCAATAGGTATACTCAACCAATCAGGACATGACATGCACACCACACGTAGTAATCATGCGTTCCTCACACTGGACATCTGGACACATACACACTGGCCCACATTAGCTCTCCCAGAGGTTGAGATCCATCTGTATCCTTATCAGATGCACACATGTGATTGATTACAACTAAGATGCTCTTTAGGAAAATAGTCAAAAAACAACCGGGGTCTTGACTCATAACTCAGCTAGGCTGAGCCTAATTTAACTACAAAACAACACAAGGGCCAATGCTGAGGAACTTCTTTAGAAGAGAAAGGCTGGAAGTTTGAGGGTGAGCAAAAACGACCAGCTAAGTTACATTTGCAACATAGAAAGGTTTAATTTCTTTTCAAATATTTCTTGCTTTGTTTATAACACATCTTTTTAGTGCATGGAGAAGGAACAATTTTGATATACAAAATATACACCATATACAACAATATCATAGAAAAATAATAATGAGCATTTCCATACTTCAATCATGCATGGCCGTCCAGTCATACCATACCACATTCATACGCAAAAATTAAACAATAACAAAACAAAGAGAATGCAGAAATAATGGATCCACGTATTAGTCAGATGTCAATTGGAACAATCCCTTTTGATTTTGCAATTCTGGTGTCTTTTTTAGTGAGTCAACACCGAGAACACATTTCTCTGGGCATTAATGAAGGGATTTAATTTTAAGCACAGAACGTATGGACCAATACGGGGATGAGGTGGTCGACGCGTTTCAAACCCCACTCATTATTGGGGTTCTCCTCAGGACCAGTAGGTTCTGAAAAATTAATAAAGAAAAGGTACTTAATGGAGGGTTCCATATTAGGTAAAAAACGAGAGAGATAATACCCCGTGTACACAACAGCCTACCTTGACCTTTAAACCAATCGTCAAGAAAATCCAAGGCAGCGAGTCAACAAAGGGTTCAGAATAGAGTGCACGTAGTAGCTGTGAATGAAAGGACAAAGTGTGCCGCATTTAATACCAAAAGAAACAGGGGTGGCTGGGCCCAATGGGAAGGAGGGTAGGCAGGGCCACAATATTATGAATTAGAAAGAATTGCCTATGCCTCACAGCTTAGTTAAAGTACACACAGGTTTAGGTACAAGTAAACCAAAATTTATTAGTTTACTCAAAACAATTGATGTTTTTGATTTGCATTAACTTTAGGAACACAAAGGAGAAATTCAAAGCATGCAGAACTAAGATCGCTATCAACTTTACGTCTTAGCCATATGCTGTTTCACACACATTTAGGGAAATCAGACAGTAAACCAAACATATATTTAACATTTGACAGAAATTAACTTCTTAATCAACACAACGAATTCAACAGATGGACATAAAAAACCTTATGCATTTATGAGTAAAGGAATACTTTTCGCAATCGATTATACAAACAGTTAATCAAACACGGGGAGATCACAGAAGAACAAATTGTTTTCAAAACTTGGTTCAACTCCCACAGCCTGAACAAGATATACTCAAAAGAATATCAGGAATATAGCCTATTTCTGCGTCACTAGCAATGGCCAACTGGCCAGGAGAAGAGGGGTGCCGACGCGTTTCGAATCCTGATTGAGAGTTTACAGGATTCTCTTCAGGGCAGTGTCAATCTAGTCCATGGGAACTTATGTTTATCCTGCCCACGGTCAGTCTTGTTTAGGAAAAAATGTCGTGTAGGCTCTGTGGTCTTCGAAGGCTTTAGGGTTCTGTGCAGTGTCTTTATCCACAGTGAAGGGTATATTTTAAAATCATTTGCACATCGGTCCGCGAAGACCGCAGTTGGGGTTCTCTTACTGCACACGTTTTTTTCTTTTTGGAGACCCGTTTAGTGGATCGCAATTCTTCCAGCGCTTCGCTGAGCGTGTTCGCTACAAAACATCAGACCTGATGTTTTGTAGCGAACACGCTCAGCGAAGCGCTGGAAGAATTGCGATCCACTAAACGGGTCTCCAAAAAGAAAAAAACGTGTGCAGTAAGAGAACCCCAACTGCGGTCTTCGCGGACCGATGTGCAAATGATTTTAAAATATACCCTTCACTGTGGATAAAGACACTGCACAGAACCCTAAAGCCTTCGAAGACCACAGAGCCTACACGACATTTTTTCCTAAACAAGACTGACCGTGGGCAGGATAAACATAAGTTCCCATGGACTAGATTGACACTGCCCTGAAGAGAATCCTGTAAACTCTCAATCAGGATTCGAAACGCGTCGGCACCCCTCTTCTCCTGGCCAGTTGGCCATTGCTAGTGACGCAGAAATAGGCTATATTCCTGATATTCTTTTGAGTATATCTTGTTCAGGCTGTGGGAGTTGAACCAAGTTTTGAAAACAATTTGTTCTTCTGTGATCTCCCCGTGTTTGATTAACTGTTTGTATAATCGATTGCGAAAAGTATTCCTTTACTCATAAATGCATAAGGTTTTTTATGTCCATCTGTTGAATTCGTTGTGTTGATTAAGAAGTTAATTTCTGTCAAATGTTAAATATATGTTTGGTTTACTGTCTGATTTCCCTAAATGTGTGTGAAACAGCATATGGCTAAGACGTAAAGTTGATAGCGATCTTAGTTCTGCATGCTTTGAATTTCTCCTTTGTGTTCCTAAAGTTAATGCAAATCAAAAACATCAATTGTTTTGAGTAAACTAATAAATTTTGGTTTACTTGTACCTAAACCTGTGTGTACTTTAACTAAGCTGTGAGGCATAGGCAATTCTTTCTAATGCATTTAATACCAAGCGCTTGCTCGCACTCATGCAGTCTAACCTAACGCGCTCCTGAGTGAAGCTCTTACCTGGAAATAGACCGGCTAGTGGCTTGCCGTTGGGTTCAAACTTTTCTTTCTTTTCCCGCGGAGCAGATATTGCTTGAAAGCTGGAAAGAAAAGCGGCAGTCATTAAATGGTCGGACTGGTTCTCCCTTTGCGCTGAAATAGACGTCCTCGTAACATCTGCTTCATACCACTAAATAGAGAGGCATCCGTCCTTGTCTCTGTAGTACAACTTCTGAAAGAATCGCCGGTGGTCGGTGTTTGCACTTCATGCTTAAAAACCCCCAGGGGATTCTGGGACTTGTAGTTGGCAAAATTAGACCAGGTCTAAATTCGGCGGAAATGAATGCCGGAACGGCACAGCTGCTGAAGAATTGGATCTTAGGTTCTAGATATTAGTTTTATATATTTCAGAGATTTCGTTCAAACCTTTTAGGGCTGTATTGAATTTCATTATAAGTAGAGCCTCACGTTGGGATAGTTTTGTGTCCAAATCTCCTCCCCTAGGGTCTTTTTCAATTTTTGAAAGCACTGTCCATTTCAGGTCGGTCTGTTCGTGCTTCATCCTAGTCCAATGATTAACTAATGGAGCATTTTCGACTCCTCTCCTGATTCTGGATTTGTGTTGAGTGATCCTGCTTCTCACTTCTTGTGTGGTTTTCCCGATATATACCAAGGGGCACGGGCACACAATGGCATACACCACATTTTTGCTTTTGCAATTTGTGAATGTATCATGCTTCCAATGGATGTTATCAAAACTGAACAAGGATTCCTCGATCGTTTCGTTACAACAAGTGCAAGTGCCGCACTTGTGGTGGCCCTTAGTGGGAGGTAGTCCGAAAAGGCTCTGTAAGGTTGGTATTTTTGCTTTCGGGAGGGCAGCTCTTACAATGTGATTCGCTATGCTCTTTTCTTTCTTGTACGCAAACAATGGAGGGACAGAAAAATCCTCATGGAGATCTTTCAATAGATGCCAGTTGGACATGATCAATTTCTTGTATGAGTTGGCTGCTGGGCTGAATGTGGTGACGCAAACCAGTCTCTTTAGGTCTTGTTTAACTTTCTTTTCCAGTAAGGTCTCTCTGGGAGTCCACCAAGCTCTTTTAAGTGAGTTCTTAAGTAATTTTTTAGGGTAGCCTCTTTGCATGAGACGATCCTTAAGAAGGCCCGCGTGTTTAAAGTATTCCTCCTTTCCCGAACAATTGCGGCGAATCCGAAGGAATTGTCCGTAAGGGAGGTTTTGTTTCAGATTGCGCGGGTGGTTGCTGGTAAAATGCAATGCCTTATTCCTGTCAGATGGTTTTCGGAATAAGGTGGTGCGTAGTCCCTGTAATGTAGATTCGATTTTCACGTCCAGAAATGTAATTGATTCGTTGGATGCTGTGGCCGAGAACTGAATATCAACAGTTCTTGAATTAAGCCATTCCACAAATTGATTCAGTTCCTCCTGGTTCCCTGTCCAGATCAGGAACACATCCTCGATGTACCGCATATAGTTAGTAATGCGGGAACTGTGTGGGTTGTCGTTGTATATGAATTTCTCCTCATATAATCCCATAAACATTATGGCCAGCTCTGGCGCAAAGGGGCAGCCCATCGCTACCCCTTTGGTTTGAAAGAAGAACTCTGAGTCAAAAGTAAAAAAGTTCTTCTGCAAAGCAAAACGAGATAGGTCAATTAAAAAGTCTGTGGGGACCCTAACTGGTCTCTCCCGGCTGTCCAAAAAGAAGGTCAAAGTTTCCAGAGCTTGTTCCTGTGGGATTTGAGTGTACAATGACACCACGTCAAGGGTGACCAGTAATTGTGTTTTACTGTCAAAGGTGATATTGGCTAATCGTCTTAATCGATTAGCCAATATCACCTTTGACAGTAAATCTCCATGGCAGTGCAGTTGGTCTGTAGGCATGTACCACCAAAGACTACACTTCTAGAGCTCCTCTGGGACCCTGTGCACTTTTAAAGAGAAATCATAGGCTGCCAGCCATTTATGAATGTCATCCCTAACATTGTAACTGAGACAAACCAAAAAGCGGTACCAATATTGCCACACTACTTTTGTTGTGGATCACGGGTGATCGCTCGAATTACTGATTGAAACAGTAACTCTCAAGGAATCTTATTTCAGAATGAATCAAATTTGTTTTATTTTTAACTTAATGCATATATCAAATCAATGTGCACCTTTTTTCTTTTTTTCAATAGAAAACATTTCTTTAGTTCCACAAAATAGAGCACAATAAACACAAATTAACCAAGGGACAAAAAGAATACAGTATTTTCACAAAAATCACGACTTGCATTCAACATTCATACCAAACAACACATCATATTTACATACATTACGATTTTTGTACAAATATTTACAATATCACAATTAGAATAAATAAAGCATTGGAAATAAGCAAGTAAACAAAGTTGGTATGTTTCCGAGATAGTCAAGGATTCCTAATGCTGAGAAGAAGAGGTCTACGCGTTTCGATTACCCCTGATTATGGGGAAATCTCATCAGGACCATTCGCCTGTGAATGGAGAACAAGAATTGGGTCAGGCGGGTGGACAAAACCAACACCTCTCAACGCTGCAGTGGGGAGAGAGAGAACTAATCATACCTCTTAGTTGCTGGCTTCGTTTTTGTGGTTGTAACTGTTGACAAAAGATGAAGTATCTTTTAGTCTCTAGTATAAACAAAACAGGGAAGCGTTCACACAATCTTGGAGGAAACATTCATTCGTGGTTACTCACATAGTCTTACGCCTGCTGCGGCTGTGCTATTAACTTGAATGGATTTTCGGGTGGAAGTGGATATCTAAGGGAGATAAGAAGGACTGGTAAGGGAATTTGTGGGGGGTGCTCGTGTCGGTAGTATAAATGTTTTGGAGATGCGACTTACTCATATTGTCAGCGCGGAACGTTCACGGGTATTTGTGTCCGCTTGAATTAATGTTGCGGAATGCTCCGGTTTCCTGAAAGGGAAAAGGGGGCTGGTGTCAAGTATCCAGTTTGTTTGTGAAAATCGCCTCTCTGGCGATGTTAGTCTCACATGGGGATTCAATTTACCTGTTGGGTTTAGTCCGCTGTGTCAATTAGGGGGTCCGCGCTCTTCGGTCTCTGTTCGTAAGTCCAGTTACCGGCACCATCCAGTCGGTAACTCTGATCTCGCGTCTTGTGGTTTTACTCACTTCCTGGTTCCCGAGGGATTATGGGGATTGTAGTTTGGGTGTCCGTTGTCTTGGAAACGGATCGCATTTCTGTTGGAGTTTGGTAGTGTGTTGCCCAGTTCACAGTCTGTGTGGGAGACAGTAGTCTGAATCTCGGAAATTACATCTTTATTGAAATCTCACAGGCGGTAGAGCTCAGAGAGTTCATTGAGGCCATTTATTGCTGAATTGAATTTCACTATTAGCATAGCTTCAGTGTGTGACAATTTCTCATCTATGTCACCACCTCTTGGGTCTCTCTCAATTTTAGCAATCACTGTCCATCTTAAGTCATCAACGGTGTGTTTGTGATTTACCCAATGATTTACCAGTGGGGCCGTTATTACATTCTTTTTGATGCGTGATTTGTGCTGAGTAATGCGGCATCACACCTCTTGACCTGTTTTTCCGATATAAAGTTTATCGCAGGGGCATTTAATGCCATATACGACGTACTTGGATTTGCAATTTGTAAATTTGTCGTGTTTCCAGGATATCTGTTTGTGTTGAAACAGATTTCCTTCTTCTGTACTTGCACAGCAGATGCAAGAACCGCATCTGTGGTGACCTTGAATCGGTGGTAATCCTAGCATAGTGCCTACTGTTGGTATATTCTGTTTGACTGCTGCTCGAACAAGATGATTGGCCACGCTCTGGTCCTTTTTGAAGGCGAATAATGGCTTCTCTTTTAGTGTCTTGTCTACATTTTCCACTAAATGCCAATTTTGTAAAATTGCTTTTTTGAAAACATTTGAGTTTTGGCAAAATGTAGAGACACAAACAATCCTGTTTAGAGTCGGTTTCACCTTATTTGTTAGCAGTGTATCTCGAGGGATCCACCATACTCTCTTCATTGTCCTTCTGAGTAGTTTAATGGGGTAGCCTCTTTGTGCTAAATTTTCAGTCAAGTTTGCAGCATGCAGCATGTATTCATCTTTAAAATGGCAGTTTCTCTTGATCCGCAAGTACTGTCCAAATGGCAGGTTTTCTCTCAAGTTACGCGGGTGGCTGCTATTAAAATGCAATGCCTTATTTCTGTCCGTCATTTTTTTTTATAGTGTTGTGACCAAACCATCTTCAGTCGGGTATACTTCGACATCGAGGAATGCCATTTTTATTTTAGAATAGCTGATACTGAATTTGATTTCCTCCGTTCTTGAATTTAACCAATTATGGAATTCCTTCAAATCATTTTCCGTCCCTCTCCAAGTCAAAAAAACATCGTCGATATATCGACTCCAACTTGTGATTTTGTCCCTGTAAGGATTTGACTGGTAAACAAACTTCTCTTCATATAAAGACATAAAAAGTATCGCTAATTCCGGTGCGAAAGGGCACCCCATGGCTACACCGCTTATCTGGTAAAAGAATTCTCAGTTGAAATTAAAGTAGTTCTTCTTTAATGCTAGTGTTGCTAATTGCATGATGAACTCTGTTGGTACTCTGGTGGGTCTTGGTCGTTGGTCTAAGTAAAATTGTATTGCATCCAGACCATCACTCTGGGGGATCTGGGTATACAGTGAGCATACGTCCATTGTGACTAAGAAGTCTTCGTTAAGATTAAATGGAATGGTTGAAAGCTTGTTAATAAAATCAGTTGTATCTCGAAGAAATGATTTCACTTCTGTCATAAAAGGTTTCAAGAAAAAATCAACGAATTTGGACACTGGTTCGAATAATGACTCACATCCGGAGACAATTGGTCTTCCGGGGGGGTTCTTTTCGTCTTTGTGAATCTTTGGCAAGACATAAAACAAAGGTATTCGTGGAGTGTTGCATTTAAGGTATTCGAATTCCTTCTTTCCAATTATTCCTTCTGCCAAGCCTTTTTCCAGAATTGGATTAAGTTGTTGTTGCAATTCTGTAGTGGGGTTCTTACCTATTTTCCTATAGCACCTGACGTTATCAAGTTGGCTCATCACTTCTTTTTTGTAATTCTCTGTGTCCCATACGACGATGGCACCTCCCTTGTCCGCCTGTTTTATTACTACAGAAGTGTCTTTTTTGAGATTTTCTAAGGCCCGTTTTTCATCCTGTGAGATGTTGAATTTAGTCCAATTCCTTCCCTCTTCCATTTTGGTTATTGCTGATAAGATTGTTTTTTCGAAAGTGATAATTTCTTTCGCGACTTTGTTCCCTGGTGGACAAAACTTAGACTTTCTTTTCAATCCAGTAACCTCTAATGGTACAATCACTGGTGTTTGGGCGAAGAAGGATTTTAGTTTGATTTTTCGACAGAATTCGAGGGCCTCCATTTTGAGTTTGACAAAGTTAGTATGTCTCCTGGGGACAAAGGAAAGACCTTTTTCCAGAATGCTTGTTTCCGACGTGGTGAGAGTTCTATTTGACAGATTGAAGATCGGCGAGACTACCAGTTCTTGTAGTTCTGCCTGCGTGTTGACATTTCCAAAAGGACCAGAGCGTGGCCAATCATCTTGTTCGAGCAGCAGTCAAACAGAATATACCAACAGTAGGCACTATGCTAGGATTACCACCGATTCAAGGTCACCACAGATGCGGTTCTTGCATCTGCTGTTCAAGTACAGAAGAAGGAAATCTGTTTCAACACAAACAGATATCCTGGAAACACGACAAATTTACAAATTGCAAATCCAAGTACGTCGTATATGGCATTAAATGCCCCTGCGATAAACTTTATATCGTAAAAACAGGTCAAGAGGTGAGATGCCGCATTACTCAGCACAAATCACGCATCAAAAAGAATGTAATAACGGCCCCACTGGTAAATCATTGGGTAAATCACAAACACACCGTTGATGACTTAAGATGGACAGTGATTGCTAAAATTGAGAGAGACCCAAGAGGTGGTGACATAGATGAGAAATTGTCACACACTGAAGCTATGCTAATAGTGAAATTCAATTCAGCAATAAATGGCCTCAATGAACTCTCTGAGCTCTACCGCCTGTGAGATTTCAATAAAGATGTAATTTCCGAGATTCAGACTACTGTCTCCCACACAGACTGTGAACTGGGCAACACACTACCAAACTCCAACAGAAATGCGATCCGTTTCCAAGACAACGGACACCCAAACTACAATCCCCATAATCCCTCGGGAACCAGGAAGTGAGTAAAACCACAAGACGCAAGATCAGAGTTACCGACTGGATGGTGCCGGTAACTGGACTTACGAACAGAGACCGAAGAGCGCGGACCCCCTAATTGACACAGCGGACTAAACCCAACAGGTAAATTGAATCCCCATGTGAGACTAACATCGCCAGAGAGGCGATTTTCACAAACAAACTGGATACTTGACACCAGCCCCCTTTTCCCTTTCAGGAAACCGGAGCATTCCGCAACATTAATTCAAGCGGACACAAATACCCGTGAACGTTCCGCGCTGACAATATAAGTAAGTCGCATCTCCAAAACATTTATACTACCGACACGAGCACCCCCCACAAATTCCCTTACCAGTCCTTCTTATCTCCCTTAGATATCCACTTCCACCCGAAAATCCATTCAAGTTAATAGCACAGCCGCAGCAGGCGTAAGACTATGTGAGTAACCACGAATGAATGTTTCCTCCAAGATCGTGTGAACGCTTCCCTGTTTTGTTTATACTAGAGACTAAAAGATACTTCATCTTTTGTCAACAGTTACAACCACAAAAACGAAGCCAGCAACTAAGAGGTATGATTAGTTCTCTCTCTCCCCACTGCAGCGTTGAGAGGTGTTGGTTTTGTCCACCCGCCTGACCCAATTCTTGTTCTCCATTCACAGGCGCATGGTCCTAATGAGATTTCCCCATAATCAGGGGTAATCGAAACGCGTAGACCTCTTCTTCTCAGCATTAGGAATCCTTGACTATCTCGGAAACATACCAACTTTGTTTACTTGCTTATTTCCAATGCTTTATTTATTCTAATTGTGATATTGTAAATATTTGTACAAAAATCGTAATGTATGTAAATATGATGTGTTGTTTGGTATGAATGTTGAATGCAAGTCGTGATTTTTGTGAAAACACTGTATTCTTTTTGTCCCTTGTTTAATTTGTGTTTATTGTGCTCTATTTTGTGGAACTAAAGAAATGTTTTCTATTGAAAAAAAGAAAAAAGGTGCACATTGATTTGATATATGCATTAAGTTAAAAATAAAACAAATTTGATTCATTCTGAAATAAGATTCCTTGAGAGTTACTGTTTCAATCAGTAATTCGAGCGATCACCCGTGATCCACAACAAAAGTAGTGTGGCAATATTGGTACCGCTTTTTGGTTTGTCATTGTTCTAGTGAGGCTTGTCCTTATTGCCAGTGAGCCCAGGCCCTGTTTTTGGTGTTAACATTGTAACTGGGCACCACATCTTTTGGGATGTGAAATCTGCACTCCTGGGAGGACACCACAGGTATGCTGCCTCCATTGCTGGAACCAACTTGAAGGGCTTTGATGTACCCAGCTCCATGAGGTTGAACTCAAGTGTTAGTTTAATTTCCTCTAGAGGAAGCCTTTTCTCCTTTAAAGCCTTCTCTTTCACAAATCACATATTTGCAAGCTCCAATTCTAGCATTCTTTCCTCCCTCCTGTCCTCCAGCTCCTCTGGGGTCAGGTTCCTGGATGCCGCAATGCTCCCTGCTTTGGTGGGGCCTACTACTCTTGGCAAGTTGTTGGCCCCTGACCTGTATGCTGTTCCAGATCCTTCTCATCTAGCTCCTCATCTTCATTTGGAATCTCACACTCCTCCTCTTGGACTACAGGTCCTGAATCCCTTGGATCCATGAGTGCCCTCAATGCCTTTTGCAACGACACCTTTCTGAAACTCCTGGCAGAAAATCTTGCGCTGTTCAACCAATTTGGGGTTTGTCAGAGTAAACACCCCAACATTGTCTAATAAATGTGTGGATAGGGTCAAATACCCCAAGCAATGTATAGGCAAATTGTGTGTTGTGGGGCGAATGCCCTGAGCAATGTTGAGGCAATTTGGGGCTTGTGGGTTAAATGCCTCCAGGAATGTATAGGCCAATTGTGTGTTGTGGGGCAAATACCCGCTGCAATGTTGAGGCAATAGAGGGGTTGTGGGGCAAATACCCCCAGGAATGTATAGGCCAAATGTGGGTTCTGGGGCAAATACCCCAGTGATGTTGAGCCAATTGGAGGGTTGTGGAGCAAATAGCTCCAGTAATGTTGAGGCAATATTGGAGTTGTGGGACACAGATCTTAAACAATGTAGATGCAAATAGTGTGTTGGGGGCAAATCCCCCCAGCAATGTAGAGGCAAATCCCCCCTCCAATGTGCACTTGAACAATGAAACTGGTGCTCAAAGTGCCTCAATACCTACAGGTGAAGTACATGCATTATTAAAAAAAACACAAAGGTCATTTTGCAGGAAATGCATTTACACACTGTGACAACTTTGAGAAATGGGCAGAGTGGAGATGCTGGAGATGCTGGTGCTCAAGGGACTGTTGACAAAACAACGTAAGCCTCATCATCTAATAAATGACCCCTAAAAAACCTGTGACATACTCAGGTGCTGATGCACAAACATGACAGACCAGCCACACACTGCAGCTCAAGGATTGTATATGTGTGTGGGGAACCTGTCTCAGTCTGGGATGGCACACACAATGGGGAGGGGAGTGGTTAAGCCCATAGAGCCCATGGGTGTGGACCTTCATCAGAATGTGTTTTGCATAGGCTTGGAATGGCTATGCGTGACATTTGACATTGGTCAATAGGCTAGTGCACCAGGATCCCCTGTGGCCCACAGTGTTCTGGACCTCTGTAAAATACACCAAGAGACTGAAATACTTCAGCAGTCCTCACAGGCCACTGCAATGTGGCACAAGTATGTTGCCTGCTTATCAGCTGTGCTGTAAATTGAGGCAGGGGGACAGCCTTTGGCAAATACTCATCTTTGTGCACTGCTGTGCGTGCCTTGGCAGAAACAGTGTCATCTCCCCCACCCGCCCTTCACTTTCAGGTCATGGCAGGTGCAGGGAGGTTGTGTTGTAAGTAGGGACGTTGCAGGGAGGCAAGTAACATTTGGACAGACTAACCTTGACACCACCCTCCCGATCAGCACCAGTGTCCCTTTGTGAAACGTCCCCTGACATATAAAAGCACAGAGGCTACAATGAAATAGATGATCACAGAAGGTGTACCAATTACTTTCAGAGTGCCAGAGCATCACTCTGATCCTAATCTGACTCCCTAGCACGGTAGACATCTCCAATGAGGGAATGTCATCATCGAATAGGTACACTTAGCCTGGCACATAGTATTAGAAACACCCTTTTTATGGTGGAACAGGAATTGCCATAACCACACATATGTATATATCACAAAATTACTGCATGAGTCTACCACAACACACGCTGAAACATTGCTGGGCAACTGAACTCCAATTCACTCACAAAAGTATGACATTGTGATGCCTCTGTGTACGTCAAAGTCCGGAGGATATCCCAGACAACTTAGCATTAACTTTAGATCCATGAATAGGGATAACTTACTTCAGATCGCCATGTTGCACCAAGTTGAAGCAACCACCAACTCTCATATCAAATTGATGCTGCTCAACTGCAGATCAGCAGTGAAACACGCGGCAGATATCTCCGAACTCATCTTATCACAAGAATTAGATCTCCTGATTCTTACGGAAACATGGCTTAATGACCCCTCCTCCCCTATACTTGACATCTTAATTCCTCTTGGCTATGACATTATCAGATGCGATAGATCTTTTAAATCTGGGGGGGGGCATCGCCTGCATCCATCGTTCTAGTCACGTTCTGAAGCAGACCCATAATGATTTGATGCCCTCCTGTGAGGTTCTAGTCACAGAAATCTGGAACAAGGGCAAGATGGTCTATGTGCTTCACTCGATCTATCATCCCCCAGGGGATAACCTATGCTTTGTAGAGCAACCAATGGAATCCATATTTGCTAGCTAAGCCCTCCACCAAAATCATATCTTCCTAGGTGACTTCAACCTTTACTGGAATGACACGAATGATATACTAGTTAGCTCTCCTAAGTCGTGCCTCTCTGACGCAACTATATGCAGGCTTGCAACAGACCCACTCACTCCAAGGGCACTACCCTCAACCTTATTATAGCTAGAGATCACATCATTCAACTGCAATTGGTTGGATCATCACCAAATTTACTTTCACATCCAGGAAAAGGTATTGCTCAGACAAGGTCAACCGCTCAAAAACAAGCAACTGACTTGTAACCTGAGAGACATCAACGTCCCTAACCTCACCAACTTGAGCAAGAATCTTCTAGAACCTCCCACTAGCATGAATAATTTGGAAGTGTTGACAGATCACTACGTCAACGCCATGACAAACATTCTCGACTCTGGAGCCCCGAAGCAACTCAAAAGGATTCCTTGCAAACAATTCCAACCTTGGTTCAATGGTGCCCTTAATGATGAAAGACACAATTTAAGGCTCTCTGAGAGACGTTGGAGAAATGCCCCCTCCACCGCTAGTCTCAAACATTAAGGAAGAAGAGAAGCTCTTATAACAAACACATTTGCATTGCTTAATCAGATAATTTCAGAGCTCAGCTTGAAAGCGCTAAAAACTGTCCCAAAAAACTGTTTGATATCATCAAACAACAGGCTAATCCTACTCCTGCAAACAAAACCGCTGGTCCCAGTGAAGAAGACTTCTCAGCACACTTTTCGGAAAAGTCTAGGAGTATTGATCGGGAACTACAATGTCTCGACTCTAACCTGATGTTGTTGAGCTCCCTGGGTTTGACAGTACCTGCAACAGTAAGTGCTCCGCCTTACCCCACAGAGTACACACCCAAAAACAATGTCTGTAGGAACAACTTCATACTCCCGGACTCGGAGGAGGTATTACATTCATTGGCATCTCTTAAACCATCCAACCATTTCAGTGATCCACTCCCTGCTATGCTGCTCAAAGACCTCGATCCGGCCCATCTGCCATTCTGCCTCTCTGGTCCAAGATCATCCAACAATCTCTCTACAGGGGAGGATTCCCGACTGCCTTAAAATTGGGCAAGTCACACCTATCCCCAAGAAGCCCAATGCAGACCTAATAGACCCCAATAACTACCGGTCGATCACCAGCATCATGTCTTTAGCGAAGTTGCTCGCAAAATGCGTTCACACCCAGCTATGCAACCACATTTCAGCGGCTGGACCAATATCAGTCAGGCTTTAGACCAGGTCATAGCACTGAAACAGCCCTAATGCACATTTTGGATGACGCCTTGAGAGCTCTGTGTTCTTCTGGACTTGTCCTCTGCTTTTGACACTATCAAACATGATAACTTGATTAACCTTCTGCAATATAGGATGGGGCCATCTGGCTCTGTCTTAAACTGGCTCTCCTCCTTCCTGCATAACCGAACACAGAGAATCAAAGTCAACCAATCTTTAGCTGCTACCACCCTACTATTGGGGTACCTCAGAGATCTACACTCTTGCCCACGCTCTTCAATTTCTTCATGGAACCGCTAACTGCTATTCTGAATGGGTCAAACATTCAATACCATATGTACGCGGACAATACTCAACTGTATTTGAAGATCTCCTCTCCAGATGACATTAAAACTCTTAATGGAGTGCTCCAAAAAACTCAACAATGGCTAACACATAACCATCTGTTACTAAATTCCCTCAAAAGAATTTCTCTTGATCACACCCCGCAACCAGGAGTCCCCAACGCAACACTGGATCAAAAATATCTCTGCACTCAACTGCTCCGCACGTGGTGGACTCCACTTGCTCTTTAGTTGTCACCCTGAACACATTTCTAAACATACAAGGACACATCAGTGTCACTACTAAGAGTGCCAATCATCAGCTCAACACTCTCAGGAAAATCAAACCTTTCCTACCTCCCGAGGACATTCAGTCAGCAGTCCAATCCCTTGTTAGCTCCCGAGTAGTATATGGCTTGGTAACCCTAGCAGGGCTTCCTACAGAATGGTTAGCTCCGCTAAGAGCTACTCTGAATGCCTCTGCCAGACTAATCACAGGCTCCAGAAAGCATGATCATATTACACCTGACTTCATTCAACTTCACTGGCTTCCCATTGAAGCAAGGATCCGTTTCAAGATAGCTTGTCTGACACATAAAGCTATACACCACAATAGCCCTGTTTTCCTGTCAAAGAAATTCGAGCTCTCTGGTTCCAGTTGAAACTTAGGAAGGTCCAATACCTTACTCCTGAAACCACCCAAATTCAACAAAAAAAGGACTTAAAATCGCACCTTCTCAGGGCTGGCTCCAAGAATCTGGAATGCCTACCGACGGAAATCAGAGACAACCCCTCAACTGCCTTATTCAAGAAACAAGTCAAATGACTAATTTTGGAAGAACTTCAGCAGCAATAGCTTCTATGTCATGTGATAATCACTTCCCTTGAGTGCTTGACAATCATTTTTACTTTGTGTATTGGAATGTGTGCCTGACAATCATTTTCTCTATATGGCCTGAAATATGTACTCGATTCGAAATATACTGTATCGTTCTCAGGGCATAGTGCACTGCTTAAACTGCGCAGCCTCGTCTAGTAGGGCTTTCACCGGGTTCCTCCTATGCTACCTTTTTTGTATTGTACGTTTACTGTCTCCTCACGGCAACGTTAATTGTCCTCTTTGCACAGTGCCAGTTCTGGGTCTTGTTCGTGCTTTATAAAACTTTTCAAATAAATAAATAAAATAACTACTGAAAAGACCCAGCACTCTGTACTGATTTCACTGCCTCCCAATATAAAAACGTAGAAGTGGTTGTGTCACATTCGCCTCTGAATCATTTATAGACAAAACCCATCTTGGTTTTAAGAGAAGCATAGGACAACAACAAGGTGGGATACAGTCATCAGTGTGTCGACTGTGTGTGCTGCACACAACTCCCAATCTGTATGTGTTCACGGTCATCTTTGGAGAATGTCACTCACAGCAATTCTGCATCAAGCTACTCAGGCAGAAGTGTGTGCTGTAATAAAAAATCCAATGTTGAATGTACAGATTGTGTTCTGCAGAGTAGTAGGAGTATGCATGAGTCTCAGGAAGTAGAATCCACCAACAGTGTCGGAGGGTCCAGTGCACAGCCTATTCTGTAAGATAAGCTGCCAGCTCTGGTGAGGATGCCAGGGGGTTGGCTCAATCTGTGCCTCCCAATAACAATCAACATAGCCATCCACAAGCCAGGGAATATGGGTACATCTAAAATCTATGAAAATGTCAAGGAGAGATTTCCCAAAGACTTAGGGCCCGATGTAGGAGCCCTAATACCGGTCGGAAACGGCCGATTTCGGCCCTTTCCGACCGGTATTAGGGTTTTCTCATGTAGGAGCATGCTTTACAGAATCGGTATTTTACCGAATCTGTATTTACAAAATCGGTAAAATTACCAAATCGGTAAATACAGACTCAGTAAAAATACCGATTCTGTAAAAGCACATGTAGGTAGCACATCTTTGAGTGCCGCAGGCCTTTCAGATTCGGTATTTTACCACCCAATCCAATTGGGTGGTAAAATACCGAACCCAGGTGTGCATGCACATCTGTGCATGCACACCTGTGCAATGTGACACAGAGACATGCCCTTAGGGCATGTCTGTGTGCCACATGGCACACAAGTCCGGAATTGGGGTGCCAGAGGGTGTCAAAGTGACACCCCCTGCACCCTTGCAAAAATTGGAATTTACCGAATCGGTAAATACTGATTCGGTATTCACCATTGATTCCTATGGGCTTCAAGGCCCATAGGAATCAATGGGGGATACCGATTCTGTATTTACCGAATTGGTAAATACCGAATCTTACAGATTCAGTATTTACCGATTCTGAAATACCTACATGTGCCCCCTTCTAGTTTACCACTTCTTAAATACCGAATCGGTAAAATTCGGTATTTTAGAAGTGGTAAAATAAAATTACCTACATCTAGCCCATAGTGACATCACTTTCTAGGGCAGTGTCTAATGTGCAAAAAGGGAGCACCCATAGAAACACACAAGGGCATCCCTTGCAAAACCTGATTAGAGGTTACAAAAGATTGACACTGCAAACAGCACAGGGTGTAATGTTCCAGTGTCACATGTGTGTTTGCATACAGTGCAATTTGTTTACCACAGCACAAGCAGGTATATCATCACAATGAGTCCATCTCCCTTGGAGTGACCATACCTTGAACCTACAGTGTCAGAATGCCAATCACAGCCATGCGTGTGTAGTCTACTGTGAAGTGTTAGGATGCGTATCTTGAATAGTCTGATAACAGGTGGCACAACAACACACATCATTGACTATTCACTTGAGTGGGCTATAGCCCTCTAAGCAATGGACTGTCATCTATTGTTCCAGCATTGTGACATTTGAATATAAGCAATCACCACCTTCTTCAAAAGGCAGTGAGCACGGGCAAGAATAAACAATCATTGACTACAAGTACCTACAAAGGGTAACTCCACCTAGATGCCCACACAAAACTCAGAAAAGGCAAGACTAGGTGATGGCAAATTGTCCTATGAGGACAATAGGGTTTTGCATATGCCAGTGAACTCAGAGCGGGCTTTACCTCTATCAGTCATGAACATTCAGTGACAGACAGCAAGCTGCAGCAAACACATTCCACATCTTCATATTAAATCTGGCTAATGTATATGCCTACTTACATAACATTATCTACACATATGTACATTTAAACATTATCTCATGGCCGGCATGATCTCCACTGGTGTGGCAATGACCCCTCTCACATCCTCCTCAAAGTACATGCTCATCTCTCAAAACTATCATACATATACAAGCATGGTACATGTAGACGGAAAAGTATATCTGCCCCACAAGCTCAATCTGTGTACTCAAATACTTCAAAACTGGTTCTACCAATCTCACACTTCTACTGCCCTTCTTACCTCAACACATGCATTCACAGAACCACTCTTCATCACTATGTACACAACACCTCTCACATACATGACCTGTAAACAATGTACTGTACTCATCACCTCATCAGCAAATGTCAAACGTAACATGTCAAATGGACCTCTCTCATAACCAGTTGCACCCTCAGTAATGTCTTGGAATGTACTCATTTCACAACATGCATCATCACATGCCACTATGACATGCTCACTTAACACATTACCACATCTCACAACAAGACACTTACATTGCTCAATGAATATGTCCTCAGCCATTTACATATGGACAGACACCCACCATACTCTTAGTTCTACAGATTGTCGTTTCTGAAACAGATGCTTCCACATAGTGGAAAACAACATACATCAACTATGCAACACCTCAGGGGGCGCGGCCTGACCAGCAACTGTAATGACCGATCAGAGCTGAAGCTCCTTGGAACGCCTGCGCATCAGGAAAAAAAACGGCAGTAAAACAGAGCAAATGCCCAAAACTACTACTGCCAGTAAGGTGGAACGATCGGAGCAACTCAGGATCCTGCACCACTCTGAAAAATCACTCCAAAGCCTGTTTAATGATTGGAATGGCACACTGCGGCCAGGAGCAACATGGCTACTGGGGCTTGGTGGACCCTTTACCAGGCGTGGCGTTGGCAGGACTGCTGTATCCAGAGTCAGGCTGCCGGAGGACGTGGAAGCCAGTAAGCGAGCAGACCTTCCCCCCTCTCCGATTTGCGAGCCATGCCACTCTGGCAGATGAGGAACTGCCTGCTGAGCTCTGTGGTGTAAGAACTACGGGGGTGTCAGGAGTGTCACTCTTAGAAACGGCAGCCCCAACGTGTGCTCTGGAAACGGTACTAATCTGTGGTGCAGCGGTGCAGGCGTTTGGCCATCCTCCACACATTGCAAGTAAGAGCGGAGCTGACACTTCTTCCGCAATTGAGGGCTTCAGTGAACAATTAGCCTGTGCCGTCCAGCTCAGCTGCCTGCGCTACGTGCCAAACGCACTGCCACTCACACTCTGAGTAGCAACCTACACCCAGAGGGGATGACACGCCGAGACCCCAAGTAGCAGCAACTGCAATTTGATGCACCAAAGACCCAAGACACCACACAAGCCAGCGAGATGGCAGAAAGCACATCCTCCAGGCAAAGGTAACCCCCCGGACACACAATGCTCTACTACTAGAACTAAGGTCAGGCTTCAAGGCACTAGATAATCGATTTGATGCCCTGGACATATGACTTGATGGTCTAGGTAAACACTTGAACCACCACGAGGCCCGGCTAGGCATGGCAGAGGGGTAAATATCAGACCTTGAGGACAGGGCAGCCCAAGCAACAAAATGGATGGAGCAGCTGGAGTAAGTCATGAAGACAGTTGACACCAAAAATGAAGATTTGAAAGCCAGAAGTTGCAGGAATAACATGAGCATAATGGGGGTGCCCGAGTCCACCAACACAGGAAGACTCGACCGGTTTACTGAGCGGCTGCAGATGGAGCTGTTTGGAACTGAGCACTTCACATCCACGTTTGTGATAGAACGAGCGTATAGAATGCTGGGGCCGAGACCCAAACCTGGCTGCCCACCTAGGCCCATCATGGCAAGGCTCCTGAATTTCAAAGACCGGGACACAGTACTACGACTCGGCAGGGAAGCTCGGAGCTTAGCTTGACAAGGACTGAATATTTCCATCTATCCGGATTTTATCATGCTCATGCAGGAAGCCAGGCGCAAATTCACTGAAGTGAAAGTCACATTCCCAAACTTGGGCCTGAGATACGGGATGCTATACTCTGCAAGACTCAAATTCGAAGTGAACAGGAAAACAAGGGTTTTCGACAATCCTATGGATGCTCTTATCTTTTGCAAGCAGTATCAAGGAGGAAACACTTTAAACGGCGGAGCCTCTCATGGCAGAGCATCACAGGGAACCTAGTCAGGCGCAAGTGTGGATCTTTTTACAGCCAGCTGAGGCCTGAATAGATTGAACTGAGATCTTATCCCAGTCACACAACCGTAGACGCTGAACTGCACCGGAACTGCACATTGATATACTGATGAAACGGTGGACATTAACCTTTAAGGTCAGATGGGGACGCAGTTGTGCTTGATCGATTAACAAAAAGTATGCGTGGGGTAACCACGTGGCGTTGCCGCTCCCCCTATGGTTTCACAATGGTACTTAATTGGGGTTGTTCACCACATTGGCGCAGAAAGAATGAGCATTTAATTCTGAGGGGTAAAGGGTGTGAACCTAGCAGATAGCTACTAGGTTTGGGAGGGGTTGAGTGAAGTAGGAATCAGAATGTTGGAAATTATTGTTTTGTTTTGTGTGTTTATACTGCACATACCTCCAAAGGCTTGCAGATAAGTCATTAATTACCAATACATCAACAATAGCACACCGGGTAGATACCTGTTGCTGCATGGCAGTGACCCTGTTGACGTGGAACATACGAGGTCTAAACAATCAGAAGAAGGGCAGGCAGGTGCTCCGCTACATGCAACAGCACGAAGCCGACATTGTTTTTTTTACAGGAAATGCATGTATCACCAACTTACCCACCCAGATTTTCAAGTGATAGTTCATATTCCTGGGGTGTGGCACTTTTGATCAACAAAACTCTGCCTTTTATACATACCTCCATAGTTACTGATAAGGAGGGACACTTCATTTTGGTAGTGGGTAGACTGCCAGGACATGAGGTCCTACTAGTTAATGGCTACTCCTCGAACATAGAGGACCCAGCCTTTTACAAATGATTACAATCACAGATAGACTCAATACACTTTCCTAGGAGGAGACCTAAATATCCTACTAGATCCCAAGCTTAGCAGTACCACTATGTCCCCAGTTAACAAGCCCCGATCACTCATGCTGCTGAAAGAAATGTGCAAAACCTATGTGCTGTTGGACGCTTGGAGGCACCTAAATCTCGAGGCACGGATTACACTCATTATGCGCAGCAATACAAACAATACCTGGACGAGACTGGACTATTGGCTGCTATTCAATAGAGCTATACCATGGGTCCTATCGGCCATACATCTACCCTACACCCTGGCCAATCATTCCCCAGTGCTCCTAACAATACAAGTCCCGGGCGAGGAAGGCTTTGAAAGACAGTGGCGAATCCCCACCATGGCGGTGCGCGGCACAGTTTTCAAGGTTGAACTGCGCATCGCGATAGTAGAATATTTTGCCCATAACAGAGGGACAGTCTTGTTGAAGGCGGTCCTGTGGGACGCCTTTAAGGCATGCATCATAGGGGTCTGTATCTCTACACCCACTGGAGTCCTGCGAGATCTGCAACACTGCCTTACCAAATTAGAAGGCGAAATGTGACGGGAGGGGATAGAGCTGATTCAACATACCTGAACAGTAGAGTTGAATTCCTGGCTGAATATATTGAGGCTGCAGAGTGGGAAACCCATTACCTAGGGAAATATGCAAAAGCCCATAGGTACAGCGAGGGAGAGGGCCCAGGGAGCACCCTCGCATGACTAATCCGACCACACCACAGCCAAGGCTACATCACCAAGCTACGGCGGCCACTGGTACATCAGCCCTAAGACAGGCACTACTGCAATACTACACTGACCTCTACACTGCTAGAGCTGCCAATAGTTTGGAGGAAATTAAGTCATACTTAAATGCGATAGCTATGGTCTGGCTACCCGATACCCACCAACAATTCCTAAGTGAACCTTTTTTTGCCGACGAGATAGAGTAGGCCATTGATGACATGGACGGCTTAAACGCACCACGCCTTAATGGATTTCCTGGAGCCTTTTACAAAGCCTATAAATATCTCTTGGCCCACCACCGCATGGAGGTATATGCGGAGGCACTGGATGAAGGAATCCTTCCCCCCTCGTTCAGAGAGGCGGTCGTTATCCTTATACCTAAACTCGGAAAGGATCCAGAAAATGTCGCTCAGACCGCCCACTCTCATTGCTAAACTTTGACTACAAAATACTAGCTAAGAAACTGGCTACCCGGTTGGTCTTACTTATGGAGCAGATTTTAGGACCAGCCCAGACCGGACTTATAAACACAGATTCACAGCGCTAAACTTAAGGACCCTTTTTCACTAGAATAAACCCAAAAGTCCCAGCTGCAGCAATCTTTTTGGATGCTGAAAAGGCATTTGATTCTGTGGAATGGCCATTTCTGCACGCAGTGTTTTACAAAATGGACATGCCAAAGAGCTTCTCTACATTGATCAAACTGCTATATGTTGCACCTACAGCCCATATCCGTTACAATAGTATGATCACAGAGCCTTTCCCTATATCTCAAGGTACAAGACAGGGGTGCACATTATCCCCAATAACATTTATAATCGCAATGGACCCTCTGATCCGTTACTTGCAAAAAGACCATGTGAGAAGTTGGCCTGGTATATGTTGTCCACTGTTTAAAATGGGCATCTTGCACCAGTCCAAGCGACCCTTCTGATGTATGAGGTCCAAGATAACCTTTAGAAAGCTATCTTAGTGCTAGCTGTGGAGAGCAGCCTTCAAGCTTAATCTTGAAGGAATGTAAATCAGCATGTGTTACCAGAATATCACCTCCTGAATTAATTAAATGAAAGGAGAACCACACAGTAGTTATATAAAAATATGTATTTATTGATATAGCTCTCTCTAGTAACCTCAAACCGAGGATAGAACATAAAGAACACACTACTAGATCAATAGAACCGTTGTAAGTAGCACAATACACAATGGGCTCCAGGGGTAGACCAAACCATATACTAAAGTAGTGTATAACAACCACCATTCGGGTCAAGACAAGGTCTGGAGCACGTAGAATCGTTGGCACCCAATGGAACCACCCAAAGTGATTAGTTCAGGACCCCACGGAGGACGGGTGCAGTGTGCTAACACGACTGCGGGCTACGTACAATTCTATGGGGAAGTCACGGTTGCAATTTTACAGTTTAAGGACCCTTCTAGGAGGACTTTGAGGAAACCCTTTGGAACTTAAGAGTTTGGAGAGCCAACCTACCCGTGGACCCTCCAGTACCCGAGTTACCTATCTCAGAGGAGCGGAGAGCATAGGTCTAGAGTGGTGTCAGAAACTGCCGTCGTTCTCAATGGAGGGCTGAGAAGAAGTGCTGTTGCCATGAAGGTGAAAATGGTCTGGTGGAATCCCAGCTGGGATTCTGGAAGAAAGGAACCTGAAAGCAGAGGAGACAGAGTCATGGTCACTTCAGAATGACCAGGGGCCCGGGTGACGAATGCCCACCGATGTCGGGTGCTTCAGGTGCGAAGAAGGGATGCTTGACTCTGCAGCCACGTGGACCAGGAGATGTCGACGATGACCAGGAGCCAGATGTGAGCTGCCCCACGAAGGATTTCGAGTGCTGATCGGTCGGTGTCTGGCTTGACACCAACAAGCCTTGGCAAAAGCAACCCATGCAGGAAGGTCAAGCAGGTTATGGTGTGAACAGCAAGATCCAGGAGACTCACCAAGCAATGGGGAGTAAGGGCACATCTGGAGCAACCAGGAAAGCCCAAAAGAAATCAAGATGAACCTCATGAGGACACAGAGGCTGAATGACCAGGAGTCACGAGGGGACCTCAAGCAAGATCACAAAGTACCAGCCCACTGAGCACTCGGTGCGAGGAGACTGGAGTTCTTTGATGGAAATACTACTCAGGGTGAGGACTTTCGGAGTCCAATGCACAAGCTCGGGAATCACCAAAAAGCATATGCACTTGCAAATTGACGCAGTGCACAGGGGTTTGGGTTATGCAGTCCCCACAAGGGATACTGGCCTCAAACTTGCTGAGAGGGCAGATCGACCTCATGGACCTTTGAAACCCACCTCCTGTGTTGCTGGAGTCTTCAGAGTCTGCAGGAGCTTGGGTGCAGCAGACTGGTCAATTGCATTGAGTTGCCTGCGAATGCAGGGGAGTGACTCCTTCACCCCAAGGGAGATTCTTTAGTTGTCCTTAGTGCACCACCGGTCCTGCACGTATGTATGGAGCAAGGGCACAGAAAAAGCTTTCTTCAGAGCCAAAACCACAGCAAAGGTCTCCCTTTCAATAGCTGATCAACGTTTCTCTCTAGGCGTCAGCCTTCTGCTAATGAAAGCTACTGGCTGGTCCTGATCTTCATCATTCAATTGTGATAACACAGCCCCTACCCCCAACTCAGATGCATCTGTCTGGACAATGAATTATTTGGAGTAGATAGGACTTTGCAGAATGGGAGCAGTGCACATGGCCTGCTTCAGGTCATCAAATGCCTTTTGACAGCTAACTGTCCACAGACCTTTCTTGGGAATTCTCTTGGAAGTTAAGTCATTCAGGGGTGTCACAATGGATCCATACCCCTTGAGAAATCTTCTGTAGTACCCAGTCAGGCCCAAGAAAGCTCTGACCTGAGTCTGAGTAGTTGGAGCAACCCAGTCCATGATGCTCTGGATTTTAATCTGCAATGATTGAAACAAACTGGCCTCCACCTACAAGGTGGCCCAGGTACACACCCTGACTCTGCCCTATCTGACACTTAGTAGCCTTGATAGTTATGCCTGCTTTCTGCAGGGCCTCCAAAACATTTCTCAGGTGGACCAGGTGATCCTCCCAGGTGGAGCTAAAGACAGCAATATCATCTGGATATGCTGCACTATAGTCATCCAGGCCTGTTAGGACTTTGTTCACCAACCTTTGAAAAGTGGCAGGTGCATTTTTCAAACCGAAGGGCATCACCACGAATTAGTAGTGCCCACTAGGGGTAGAAAATGTTGTCTTAGGCGTTGCATCATCAGCTAGTCTGATCTGCCAGTAGCCAGCTGTCAGATCAAATGTGCTCAGAAATTTAGCTGAGGTCAAAGTATCTATAAGCTCATCTGCTCTGGGTATTGGATGGGCATCAGTCCTAGTGACTGCATTGAGACCCCTGTAGTCTACACAATACCTGATCTCTCTCTTACCACCACTGGGTGTGAGGTTTAGGTACCAAGACCACTGGGCTAGCCCAAGGGCTATCTAAGGTAATAACTCCCAATTCCAACATTTTTTGGACTTCAGTCCCGATACAGTCCCTAACCTGGTCAGGTTGCATGTGAATCTTATTTTTAACAGGCAGACTGTCCCCAGTGTCCACTTCATGAGTGCACCAGGTAGTCTGACTTGGAGTCAGAGAGAACGTATGTCTAAACTGATTGAGCACCTGTCTGCAATCAGCTTGCTGCTGGGGAGTGAGGCTGCCTGCCAAGGCTACACCATCCACTGACCCATCATCAGGGTTCTGTGAGAGCAGGTCAGGGAGTGGATCACTCTCTTCCTCTTGTCCCTAATCAGTAGCCATGAGCCAGCCTATTTCTGCCCTGTCAACATATGGTTTCAGTCTGTTGACATGAAGCACCCTATGAGGGCTCCTGGGAGTTCCAAGGTCTACCAAATAGGTAACCTCTCCCTTCTGTTTAAAAAATCTTATGGGGTCCTCCCCACTTGTCCTGGAGGGCTGCTGGGGCCATAGGCTCCAACACCCACACTTTCTGTCCTGGCTGGTAAACAGTTGGTACAGCATTTTGGTCATGCCAGGCCTTTTGCAATTCCTGGCTAGCCTCAAGGTTTTTGGTTACCTTTTCATATTCTCAGCCATCCTGGAGCGGAGACCAAGTACATAGTTCACTATGTTCTGTTTAGGGGGCTTGAGAGGTAACCCCACCCCTCCTTATACAGACTAACCCTGGGCAAAGAACTACGCTCCGTTCGCGGAGTTTGCGGAGTTTCGGCAACTCCGCGCTCCGCGGAGAACGCGAAGTTGTCGAATACTCCGCAAACTGCTGCGTAGCGTAGTTCTCGCGCGCTCAATAGCATTTTCGCGTGCGCGAGGATGCTTGTCGGTAAGATCGAGTTGCCAAACACGCAGAAACTGCAATCTGGCACAGAATAACTCGCGAACACGTTAGTAGTGACCGGAAATAAGGGGACGCGAGCGGGCGGGACAAACCTCATGGGTAACTTCGCGCGCTACACATCCCGAGCATGCAGGCAATCAATCAATCAATCAATCAGGATATTTGTATAGCGCGCTACTCACCCAGAGGGACTCAAGGCGCTTGGGGGAGGGGGTCCGCTACTGCTCGAACAGCCATGTCTTGAGTTGCTTCCTGAAGCAGAGGTGGTCTTGGGTCAGGCGGAGGTGGATGGGGAGGGAGTTCCAAGTCTTGGCTGCCAGGTAGGAGAAGGATCTTCCTCCCATGGTGGATCTTCGGATGCGTGGCACGGCGGCGAGGGCGTGGCTGGTCGATCGTAGCTGGCGGGTGGGGGTGTAGAAGGTCAGGCGGTTGTTGAGGTACCTGGTGCCCAGGTCGTGGAGGGCCTTGTGTGCGTGGGTGAGGAGTTGGAACGTGATTCTCTTGCTGACGGGGAGCCAGTGAAGGTCTCTCAGGTGTTCGGAAATGTGGCTGTGTCGGGGGATGTCCAAGATGAGTCATGCGGAGGCGTTCTGGATGTGTTAGAGTCTTTTCTGGAGTTTGGCTGTGGTTCCGGTATAGAGGGTGTTTCCGTAGTCCAGTCAGCTGGTGACGAGTGCCTGTGTGACCGTCTTCCTGGTTTCGGTGGCAAACCATCGAAAGGTCTTTCGGAGCATGCGTAGGATGTTGAATCATGATGATGAGACGGCGTTGACTTGTCTGGTCATCGAGAGGGAGGAATTCAGGATGAAGCCCAGGTTGCGTGCGTGGTCCGTTGGTTTGGGTGTGCTGCCCAGGGCAGGGGGCCACCAGGAGTCGTCCCAGGCGGAGAGTGATGATCCAAGGATGAGGACTTCCGTCTTGTCTGAGTTCAGTTTCAGGCGGCTGTTCCTCATCCACTCGACTACATCTTTCATCCCTTCGTGTAGGTTGGTTCTGGCGGTTCCTGGGTCGGTGGTGAGGGAGAGGATCAGCTGGGTGTCGTCGGCGTAGGAGATGATGTTGAGGTTGTGTTGGCGTACGATGGCTGCGAGGGGGCTCATGTAGATGTTGACGAGGGTGGGGCTGAGTGATGATCCTTGTGGTACGCCGCATATGACTTCGGTGGCCTTGGATCTGTACGGGGGGAGGCGGACTCTCTGGGTTCTTCCGGTGAGGAACGAGATGATCCACTCCAATGCCTTCTCTTGGATTCCGATTTTGCTGAGGCGCTGCACTAGGGTGCGGTGGCAGACCGTATCGAATGCTGCGGAGAGGTCCAGGAGGATGAGGGCCGCTGTTTCCCAGTTGTCGAGCAGGGCTTGGATGTCGTCAGTGGCTGCGATGAGGGCGGTCTCGGTGCTGTGGTTGGCGCGGAAGCCGGACTGCGAGTGGTCGAGGCTGGCTGGGCGAGCGCAATTGATAATCCACTGTGTGAGGTTGTTGGCTGCTTGGTTGGGGTCCGTTGAGCTGGCGGGAGGGTTCTGGCTCAGTGAAGTGGTGAGCTGGTCGGTGGTGATCTTGTTCCAGTTCCTGTGGGGAACCTGTTGCGGGTGGTGGTGAGTCGTGGTCTTTCTGAAGCTGAAGTGGACGCAGCTGTGGTCTGTCCAGTGGAGTCCGGTGGAGTGGCTGAAGGAGATGTACTTGCTGGAGGAGAAGACTGGGTCAAGCGTGTGTCCGGCGTAGTGGGTGGGGGTGTTCACCAGTTGCATGAGTCCGAGGTTGGCGAGGTTGTCCAGCAGGGTGGAGGTGGTGTTGTCGTTGTTGTTCTCCAGGTGGAAGTTGAGGTCCCCTAGGAGGATGTAGTCAGCGGAGGTGAGGGCGTGCGGGCTGATGAAGTCTGCGATGTCTTCGCTGAATTGTGTGCGAGGTCCTGGGGGTCTGTAGATGAGGGTGCCTCTGAGTGTGGTCTTAGGGTCGGTGTGTATCTCGAAGTGAAGATGTTAAGCGGCTGTGAGGGTGTCGTCTGAGTTGGTCGTGATGCGGATGGTGTTCTTGTGGACGATGGCGATGCCTCCTCCTGTCTCGTTGACGCGGTCTCTCCGGGTGATCTTGTATCCGTCCGGGATGGCGACGGCGATGTCGGGCGCTGAGGAGGCGCTCATCCATGTTTCCGTGAGGAAGGCGACGTCTGGAGATGTGGTGTCGAGCAGGTTCCAGAGTTCCACGGCGCTCCCGAAGACAAAAAATGGCTCGCGAATGAGTCAAGAAAGCTACTACGCATGCTCGCGGAGCTATGTGTAGTTCGCGGAGTGCAAGTGCATCTTCGCGTAGCTCCGCGGAGTGCGGCTACGCGAACTACGCCCAGGCTTAATACAGACACAAGGGACCTCCTACAGGATGCCTAAACAGAAGTTCTAAAGGGATGTAACCAACTCCCTTCTGAGGAACCTCCCTGTATGCAAATAAAAGGTAGGGCAAAAAGAGGTCCCTTCTGTGCCTAAGATTTTCTGGTAGACCTTGATCATGCCCTTGAAGGTTCTGTTGAGCCTTTCAACTAAACCATTGAATTGTGAGTGATAGGGTGTGGTGATTTTGTAATTCACTCCACACTCCTTCCACATAGCAGTCAAGTAACTAGACATGAAGTTTGCACCTCTGTCTGAAACTACCTCCTTCGGGAAGCCCACCCTTGAGCATACTCCCAAGAGGGCCCTTGCCACCACAGGTGCTGTGGTGGTCCTAAGGGGAATGGCTTCTGGGTACCTGGTGGCATGGTCCACCACCACCAGGATAAATCTGTGCCCAGTGGCTGTCTAAGGATCCATGGGACCAACTATATCAGTCTCCACTCTTTCAAAGGGAACCCCCATCACAGGTAGGGGTATCAGGGGGGGCTTTGTTGTACCACCTGCCTTACCACTGGCTTGACAGGTGACACAGTAGCGACAAACTCCTTAGTGTCTTCAGACATGTGGGGACAATGAAAGTGAGGGACAATCCTGTCCCAAGTCTTGTTTTGGCCCAGGTGACCTGCTAAGGCAATATCATGTTCTAGTATCAATAGGAAGCCCCTAAACTTCAAAGGTATAACCAACCTCCTGGCTGCTCCAGGTTTGGAGTCTCTACTCTCTGAAGAGTCCATCATCCCAATTTATCATATGAGTTCCACCGGCACCCGCGATTGAGCAGCACTGCAACTTTACTATCGATTATCGTACCGGACTATCTTGAACGTCCCTATATTCCCCATTGTGGTCCGCCTAAAATTCTTTGACTGGCCAAACCTTGGCCCTTCTTCAGTCTTACACAAGCACATTGCTAACCGGAATCGAATCCAAGCTGATCCCAACAGGTCACAGCAACAGCCCGCCCGGATATTCCTGTGACCGGGTACACAATAAGCCTTGAACCTCTTGGCTTCCCTCATGGGAAATGAGGCTGCTTTACTATTAGGCATACATTAAATGTCCTGATGAGATCCGTAGAATGTGTTAAACGGATCGAAACGCCGTCGACAACTATGAGCACCTTACACACATGGAATGTTTTATTTGACCTTTAAAGGTGTGAAGGTGTCAATATTGTTCTGTTTTATAATCAAAACTGTGCGATTAACAAGTTTACAGAACGTTAAGCTCTTGCCTAAGCCCTTTTGTTCGTACCCTTTAATTGTTCCCAGTCCTGATATTTCTTATGTGATTGACTGGGTACAGGCTTGTGCCCTAGGTTGTATATTGTGTGTTATTCATGTTTTACATTGACTGAAAAGTAAGTACCAAAACCTCTACCCGGCTGGGCATGTCGTTTCTAAATATAGCAACAACTTTGTCTATATTTATTGATTAAGCATTATTATTTGTAAGGGACCACTGTTGCCTTAATAATATTGACTCCCAAGGTCCCTTGTCGACTTCTTTGGGTTTCCTTGTTGTTTTAAAAAAGTATGAGTTCCAATGGCATTCCCAGCAGCCTCAGCATCAGCCTGCTGTCTGATGGGTTAAAGGGAAGTGCAGCTCAGCTGTTCCTGGCTCATATCTGCCATGGAAGGGCACCCTGTCCCCAAGAACTCAACCTGATCAGGCTCAAGCTCATCTGGGACATTTCCTTCTTCAGGACTAAGATCATCTCCCTCAAGAGAGACTAATCTGTATTCTGAGTCAGGGGAAAGGCACTGCCTTAAACCTACTGCTCCTTTTCTTGGGAGGCACCTGGTCCATTCTTCCAGAATCCAGGGCCTGTTCAGTTTTTGACATTTTGGCCTGTGACCTAGTTACAGCAAACACATGTGCAGGGATACCGAACATTTCTGCATGGGTCTTGGGCTCCACTTCAGACCAAGCTGAAGTCTCTAAATAATTGCCAAGCAAGCATTCAATAGGGAGGTCTGCACTTACCACAACCTTCTTGAGGCCAGTTACGCCTCCCCAGGAGATATTAACAACTGCCAGGGCATGGTTAGTCCTTGCATTGCTAGCATTAGTTACTTGGTAAAGTTCACCAAGTATGATCTGCTCAGGAGTCACAAAGTATTGTGTCACCATTGTGACACTTGCCCATGTGTCCCTAAATGCCAAAGCCTCTTTTCCATTAATCAACGGCTGCTGTCTGTATTTGCCCAAATTACTGGGACTCACAAAGGAGGACATATCCATACCTCCATCAAAGAACAGTACAGCCTGAGTTGGAACTCTGACTAGGCCAGAGTCCATCTCAGAACCCAAGGTTAACACTACTACACCCTTGTGCTGAGTACCACCACTTGGAGCTGAACTAGGGAAAACAGTTGCCTTAGGGGCAATGGTGGCTGGAGTTGAGTCAATGGGCCTAGTACAATCACTAGTCCAATGGCTGTTCTGCTTACAGATTTTACACCATGGTTTCTTTTGGCCTTTTCTTTTGGATGATTGGGTCTCCCCACCAGATGCAGATTTTTGGGGACCTTGAGAAGACTTCTGGTCTTTACCCTTTTCCCCACCCTTGTCAGAGTTCTTAGAATCTTGCTTCTTCTGATCACCACCTTGGTTCTGAACCTTCTGCTTCACCCTGGTTCTAACCCATTTGTCTGCCTTCTTTCCCAATTCTTGGGGCGAGGTCAGATGAGTCCACTAGGTGCTGATGCAACAGCTGATTGTGACAATTATTAAGGATCTGCTCCCTCATAATTAAGTTGTACAATCCTGTGAAATCACACACCTTACTGCCAAGTAACACGCCCTCCAGAGCCTTAGTAGCACAATCAACAAAGTCAACCCAGTCCTGAGTCTGAGCCTTTTTTTTATCTCTGAACTTTATCCTGTATTGTTCAGTGGCTAGTCCAAACCCCTCAATCCGAGCACTCTTCAGGACTGTGTAATCATCAGCATCCTCTTTTTAGGAAGGTGGAATCTGACTACATGGTTGCCCCCACTTTTTTTCTGGTGTTTTGAAGGTTTTTGACTTAGTTTGTCTGGGATCCTGCTATTCAGGACCCCAGCCTAGCTGCTTCCTCTCTAAATTGATTGCAAGTACTTTAGGTACACTCTAGCTTGGTTACTGGGGTACCCTTGTGAGTCCGTAGTATATGGTACACCAGGTACTAAGGGCATAGGTACCCCAGAGGCCTACCAGGGGCTGCAGCATATATTATGCCACCCCTGGGAAGCTGTCCAAAACGACACCACAGGACTGCTACTACAGCCTGGGTAGGGTGGTGCATGCACCTCTTACTTAGATGTAGGTTACCTATAATACTACACATAGAACCCTATCAGTCACCCCTATGGCAGGAATAATCAATCTTGAAGGCAGGGTACTTTGTTTCATGTGAGAGGGTGCCCATGCATGAGCAGGACCCCTCTGCAGCCTATGGAATCTATTCTCTGGGGCTGTTCTGTGATTCAGCCAGACCATATACTCTTAAGTGCATTATAACCTCGCTGTAAATGCTAACTTTGGAATGGCTGCATGGAAACATGTCGTGTTTGGTGTCAAACACTTTGGAATCCTACCCCCCCCCCCCCCCCCCCCACCAGTCCTGGCGGCAGGGATAGAATTCCATCTTTCTAGAGGGAGAGACATGTCTGCACCGGTATACCCGGTAACAGTTTAAAAGAGCGCTGGCATCACAAAATGGATATCTGGCCTCCTTCTGCTGACCAAAACTATGGCAGGGGAGGCCTGGACAATAGGTTTCCTGTTACAGGGAGGTGGCTTGGGTCCTGGATAGCAGGGCTACAGCCAGACTAAAGTCGAAAAACAGTGAAACATCAGCAACAAGCATTAGCATAGCCAATAAGTCTCGCCTTTGGGACCTTATAAGTATTTATTTATGCAGCATAATATCCTTGGTGCAACAATATCAACTGTTGCATTGCTAAACACTTATAAGGTACGAAAGGCGAGACCTATTGGCTATGCCAATGCTTGTTCCTTTTTGCATTTGGGAGCACTTTGAAATACACAGGGGTTAGGGAAGGCTTCTTCAACCAGTAGCTAGTGAGCTACTGGTAGCTCATCAGCTACCTGTAAGTAGCTCTTGTGAGCAGCTAAGCTCACTAAATTAGAAGCCTTTGCTTCATCTAATCAATATATGTATGCCAAAATTGAAAAGTGTGTATGAAGGACGAACAACATGTGCATTTTCGGAACTCAGAAGCGGATGTTGGGAGAAAAATGGCTGAGTTTGCAAACCATTTTTAAAGCGGACATTTGAGTAAAAAATCCTGCCGCCATGAGGAAACGTTCTTATAATACTTTCTTGGTGACTGAGACATTGCAGATAAGGCTATTTTACATTACCTATGATGCACAAAAGTGACCACTGTTGGTAATCTTGCATATTGTGGGCACTATATGTCGTCCTGATTACAACACTAAAATTAATAATAGCTTGGGATGATTTTCACTGAATATAATTAGCTCTTATTACAGAAAAGGTTGGAGACTCCTGGTTTAGAGGGTGTGCTTTACAAGCACCTCTCTTGTGTTTGATTTAAATGCACCAGATGGGGGACCCTGTAAGAATCTTGGCCACAGATAGGTAGGGTGCAAATGACAACTGATTTGTCACTCAGTTCATTAATGGCATTGTTGTCATGGCAGGAGGTTGGAGCATGAATATTTTTAAGGTTATGTTTAAAAACTGCCAGTTTTAATATGTCACTCAATCCAGTGATAATCTGATGTGCTAAGTAGAAATGTACCTGCATGTCAAAGAAATTCACTTTAAAAAAAAACTATTTTGGAAAGGTATTTGTTGCACAATTTACGTGGCAAACACTTTCAGAGATTAGAACGTGCATGGGCTCTTTCTTAGCAGACCTTCTGCTCTGCTCGTCATGTTAATTTGTAAGTATGGGCGGAAAATCCTTTCCACTCGCGGAATTTGTGGATTTTCGGCAATTTCGCGATCTGCGAATCTCGCGAAATTGCCGAAAAATCGGCAAATCAGCTTGCGGGCGGATTTTTGCACATGCCCAAGTTGAAGCTCAAATACAGTAACGTTTTAATCAGCCCAAAAAATTAGTGAGCATGGTCGAGGCTGGGCAAGTGTGCTTTATCCCCATATCTGCTGCCGAAAATTAGCTGTAAGACTTGAGGGAGCTCTTTGCATCCATGAGTTTCTGGAGCGCAACCCCGTGTAGTTGTGACCAGGAGGCTGCTTTCTCCTCATCTGCTGCCTGCTCGCTCTCTGACCCTGAATACACAAGAGGCATGTGAACACGCATTGAAGCCCTGCCCGTTTGGCCCCGCTCACCACACACTAGCGGTATGAAACGTCTTCCCGCCCTTTCCCAACTATGATGGACAGCTCATTCAGGGGACCTCGGCGCCTTTTGGCGTTGTAGCAAAGTTACAGGCACACATGGTCACTGGAGACAAATCTTCTGGCCCTTTACGCAGCTGCAGTGTAGGAAAAGCACTATACATTAACTCAACGAGCTAGCACTTACTGATTATTAGCCAGTAGAAGTACTCCAGTTCAGTAGAGGTATAAATGGTGGCATCTTCATGGATAAATATGCAGGAAGGGATTAATTCGGGCCGAGGCTCCTGTCACAAAAATTAAACCTCAACAGGAAGCACTTACAGATTAAAATACAGGTGCCCGAGTTGAAGCTCAAATTCAGTAACATTTTAATCAGCCCAAAAAAATAGTGAGCACAGTTGAGGCTGGGCAAGTGTGCTTTATAACCATATCTGCTGTCGGAAATTAGCTGTAATACTTGAGGGAGGTCTTTGCATCCATGAGTTTCTCGAGCGCAACCCCCGTGTAGTTCCTGTGACCAGGAGGCTGCTTTCTCCTCATCTGCTGCCCTGCTCGCTCTCTGACCCTTAATACACAAGAGGCATGTGAGCACGCATAGAAGCCCTGCTCGTTTGGCCCCGCCCACCACACACTAGCGGTATGAAACGTCTTCTCGCCCTTTCCCAACTATGATGGACAGCTCACTAAGGGGACCTCGGCACCTTTTGCACTGTGGCAAAGTTACAGGCACACACGGTCACTGGAGAAAAATCTTCTGGCCCTTTACACAGCTGCAGTGTAGTATAAGCACTATACATTTACCCAATGAGCTACCACTTACTGATTAGCCAGTAGAAACAGTACTCTAGTTATATTTGTGCAAATCCGAGAGTTCGCAAACTTTTTCGCAAACTCGCAGATTTTTATTGTCATTTGGCAAGATTACGTGGACCGCAAATCCGCAAAATTCGCCCATGCTTATTAATTTGTTGGTTCGTCCACCAACAGTTGTCAACAGTTATTCGGAAGTTTATGTTGACATGACAGTACCAGATCACATGAGCTCTCCCTCTTTTATTTAAGATTATATGGGATTACGGTTTCCAAAACTGAGTAGAAAAATACATTAACTCAAAACGTTAATGCAGCTCGCTGTCACCAGTCAATTTATCGCAGTTTAGAGTCTCCATAAAAGACAAAACACGTTAGTAGCATGCCTACAGCAGTAGCACAGATGATAGATACGTGAAGCACCGCAATCCTCCTGCACCGCACGTGAATAAGCATTTGTTGAAATAAAAATGTGAAAATCCTCTTGCACACTGTATAGGGACCTGTAGCAAATTTGTCTTTTGATATATTAAGTGCATGTCAGTACACTACAGCCTAAAAGATCTATGCGCGGTCCAACTGTAAATAAACATTTGTTTACATTTGACATTAGGGAAACTCTAAATAGGCAGATTTTTGTTTTAGACAAAGGTTGTAACCCAAACCGGCTTCAGTCAGATGTTGTAAATAAAACAGCGATAATGTTAAGCATCCGCTGAAGACATGCTATTGTGTTTTCAGTATAGTTTTCCCGCTCATACTTGTATGTACTGCCGGACTCCATTTTGTTTTCTGGCCTCCATCTTGTGGGCTACATTGTGCCATGTGCTCGCCACGAGGCAAGTCCTACCTCACTGACCGTCACCCCTGGAGTTTGCCCAGCAACAAGCTATAAATAGTTCCAGCCTATCTAGCGCCTGCCCAGTACGTGTAACATCTGTTTCTGCTCAGAGGGGATCGGAATGTGCATTCAGGGGGCTTCACGAACTGTTAACTCCACCCATGTATTGATCATGTTCAAGAAATGTCCTTATATGGCCGTAAATCATACTTTTGAGCTGTAACCGCCCACTTATGAGCCCCTTCTTGCGTATAAAAGGGGACCGCATGTTCGTGTACTTTGTGCTATCTTGTACAATACTGTAGAGTGTTGTGTGGGCTGTAGTACCACGTTTAAAGGTTTATTAAACTATGTCTTTGTATTTCCAGTTTCCATGCCAATTTCTTGTGTAGTCCGAGGACTTTGCGTACAGAAGGGCGAACCCTTTTCGCATTCACGGGCCTGGCTGAGGCCTGTATTCATCACAGACACTAACACTGCCAAACCTTGCGGCGGAGAAGCTCAGGGACCCACTGTACCTGAGAAAACGGAGGTGACAGCTGCACGAGCACCGAAGGCAGAACAGAAACTGGCAGCGTCCTTTAACTCGGCAGCCCAAGTTCTCGAGGAAGCGGAAGTATTGCTCAGATCAAAGGATGCAGGCAGCGCCCAGCTGAAGTATTCTGGTTTGCCTCTAGCTGTGACGCGCCAGCAACAGATTCGCGCCTATCAGGCGTCTCTGCCTGACGAGCTCACGAGGGGACTGCAGGGCATCACAGGGATATTCTGCGCATCGTACCAGTTTGTGGCCTTTGAGTCTTACAAAAACGGTATTCCTGTTGTTTTTCACTGAGCCTCGCCCTCTTTCCTAAACAAGCAAATGGTGCGTGCAAAAGTGATCACGAGCAAGAAGTTTGTTCGCGACTGGGAGTTGTGTGCGCACGCAAAAAGTAAATAAAACAAGGCGGAAAGAGGCATGCAAGGCTTAATGAGGCTTGACAGAAACCCACATGGCAGCTGCGCGCGTGAACGCACGCATGAACGCAAGCTTGAGGCCAGCAAAAGCCTCTGGTAGCACTTTCAAAAGCCACTCACTAAATTTCTTGCAGACAGCGGGGGGGTAACCATAGTAAGCAGATCCTGCTCTCCTACAGTGCCTCCCTACATATCCCTGTACCATGGGCAGGCACCGCATGGTGCCTGCCATTTAGTACAGGGATATGCACACACCTTATTTTTTGTATTGTGGCTAGGGCTGCATCCCCACCGCAATACAAAGTATAGGCAATGCGATTGCGTCGTAATTCAGAATGTGGAGAGGCAACCTCACTGGGCGGTCGATCCCCATTCCGAGACGATGGCGGACACACTGTAGTCCTTCTGCCATCGCAATGAGGCCCTATATATCTTCACTAATTCTATACACTGAACTTCTTTCTTGGAGTATTTTTGTGGTGTTTTAATGGTGTTTCTGTTTGAAATGTTGCAGAAATACTTTACACATTACCTCTTAAGTTAAGCCTGACTGCGCTGTGCCAAGTTTACAGAGGGTGAGCATAGGTTAATTTGTGGTGTGTATCTAGTATTGTGTTTCCTGCTTGGACAGGGTGCATACCTCTGCAAACCAGAAATCCAATTTCTAAAAACAACCTACACACTCAATATATCCCCACGATCAGAAGGGTCTGTCAGCCATAAAGATACATTACTTTTATAAATTGGCCTTCATAACAAGAAGTTACAGATAAATATGTTCCACAAAGGCCTGTTTTTTCCTACTCATTTTCATTGATCTTTTTTCAACCATTAGTTTCTGTGGGAAACCTTGAAGGGCATACACCAGCACCCCCTTACTGAACTTCAGAAATGTATAGCTTTCTGAGAACACCTATGGGTTTCACATCTGTTCCCGCCACCAACTGCGAGTAGGTTGAAATCTCAAAAAATGTAGAAAAAAGGACGACTATTGAAAAATGCAAAAGCAGTGCTGAAAGATTGTTTTTCTTTTTTTTTTTTTTATATTTTATTATTTTCACCTGGTATAAAGTTACGAAAACATTCAGATATTATTTCAAATTAAGCAAGTTCATCATATACATACATAGTCTGTTCTCATCTTATAAAATAACAGTACTAAACATAACTCAAAACTGAATGTCAATTCAGTTCAATTCTAATTTCCCCCAGATTTTCTCATATTTCTGCAGCAATTTGACACCTCTAAGTTCTGCTAAAGTGCATTCCATAGTTTTAATTTCATTAACCAAATACCACCATTCCAAGGCGTTGGGTGGGTTAGGGCTGATCCATGCTCTAGCTAGGGTTAGTTTAGCACAGGAAAGTAAGATAGATAACAATACGGAGTGTGGTTGATTTGAGGTATGTAGACCTAGTATTACCATAGGGGCTGTTATTGGTATACTGGAAACATTTTTTATAGCTAAAATTTTCCCCACTTCTTCCCAGAACTTCCCAAGTTTTGGGCATGTGAACAGCATATGTATAAGATCTGCTGCATATTCATCACATTTTGGGCACTTGGTTTTCTCTCCCAAAGAGTTATTTAAAGCCCATTTAGAAATCTTTTCTGGGGTATAGTACAGCATATATATGGTTCTGTATTGCTGTAGACGTAGGCTAGAGGATCTTACATAATAATGAATGTTAGTGTACGAATTGCTTATTAGTTTTCCTGTTATGTTGGTTCCCAGTTTTACGTTCCATTTATTAGCTACTGCTTCGTTATCGTCCGTTCTTAAATCTGTGAAAATCTTATATGCCAAACTGATTATTGATTTCTCCTTTTTAGAGTTTAAGATATCCCAGATACCCCCGCTCGATAAGATTTTAATTCTGTTCTTCCGCACTAAAAAGTCGTATATTTGCCTATATTTAAACTCGTGTGTGTCGGACAATCCATATATTTGTTTTAAGGTGTGGAAATCCATTATGCCTTGGGAGGTATATAAGTCCCCTAGTACCTCGATTCCTTTCGATTGCCACCTTCGGGATTCCCCATCGCTGAATATGTTAGGTAGTCCAGGATTGTCCCATAGAGTTAGTTGGGTGTGATATATGGTGCTTTTACAGTGAATAAGTATATCTTTCCATATCTTTACTAAATCCCGTGCGGTCTTAAATTTGACCCTTTTGTAGAAGTTGGGGTCTGTAATACGAAGTAAAAATTGTTTGGAATCTCCTTTTAAAAGTAGATGGTGGTAGAAAAGCAGATTCTCTGTATCTAATAAGGATCTAATACGCCTTATGAATGAGGCCCAGAAGTAGAGTTTCAGATCGGGAAAATTGAGGCCACCTGATCCAATTTGAATTTTTAACATCTTTAGCGATCTCCTAGCTTTCTTATATCCCCAGATAAAGTTACAGAAAACGCTATCTAGTTGTTTAAAAAAAAGCCTATTTTGTGCCAAAGGGATTGATCTAAATAAATATAAGTATTTGGGTATGATTTTCATTTTTATTAGATTTATTCTGCCAATTATATTTAGTGGAAGTCGGTGCCATTTTTTTAAATTCGAAGTGGTGGTTTTCATTAGTTTATTATAGTTGATCTTGTTTAACTCTTTAATATTTGAGGTGATTTGTACTCCTAGATAGGTCGCAGTCTTACAAATTTCTGGCATTGGTTGGGGGGGAACAAAATTAGCTATTATTTGAGTTTTATGAGTGTTTAATTTGTAACCAAATACATTGCCAAATTTGGATGCTTCCAGATTAATTGCTTTCAGAGAGTCAATGACTTCAGTCGAATAAATAGCGATGTCATCCGCGTATGCAGTTATTTTTAAGCTCTGCCTGCTGGTTTTAAAGGGTATTATTTCTGGTTGATTGTCCAATGCCTTTAAAAATGGCTCTAATGACAAGGCAAATAATAAAGGTGATAAGGGGCACCCTTGACGCGTGCCTCTCCTGATTGCGAAATAGTTTGACGTACGGCCGCAATAGCTAATGTATGCGGATGGATTGTCATAAAGTGCCCGGATCCCATTTAAAAAGTTGCCGCCGATCCCCATATGTCCCATTATATGCCATAGATAGTCCCACCCCACCCTATCAAATGCTTTTTCAGCATCAAGCATTATCATTGCTAAGGGAGTAGACTCTACCTCTGCTATGTCGAAAGCTGTTATTGCCGTATTTACATGGGCTGATGTGTCCCTCCCCATCACAAACCTGTGTTGTTGTGTACTTACTATTTTAGGCAGTAGCGGTGCGAGTCTTCTTGCTAAGCATTTTGCAAATATCTTAGCGTCGGCATTGATTAAGGAGATAGGTCTATATGAGCCCATCTCCTCTTTAGGTTTACCCTTTTTATGAAAGAAAACAATTTTCGCCATATTCCAAGAGTGCGGAGCGGACCCTGTTCTACTTATATGATTGACTACTTCTAGAAGAATGGGTATTAACTCTTCCAGGCATGATTTATACAATTCCAAAGGGATAGTGTCCTCCCCAGCAGCTTTACCTACTGGTAATGATTTTATAGCTTCTTTTAGTTCTTCTCTAGTTATTTCTAAAGCCAGATTTTCTGCTTCATAAGTTGTTATTTTATTCGTTGGGTTTTCTTTTAGGTAGTTATCAATTGTATTGCCATTAGGCGTGTTCTCCGGTGTATCCAGAATTTCATAGTATTTGGCAAACTGTTGTATTATATCGTCTGTCTGGTTATATCTCTTATTATCAACCCCAATGATTTGTGAAACCGTGGATTCTGCTCTGTCCTCTGCTGCTTTAAATGCTAAAATTTTGCCAATTTTGTCGCCCCCCTCATATTGTGTGAATTTGTATTTGTGAATCTGTGCACTCCTTTTTTTTAATAGAGTTTCTTTGGTCTTACATTTTAACTGGATAAGGTTTGTATTAATAGCCAGAGTTGACAAATTTCCTCTTAGAGCCTCTACTAGTTTCGTCTCTTCTGCAGCAATATCCGAAGTCAGGGTTAAGTTACATTTGCGTCTTTCTTGATTTTGTTTTAGGACATACGTCTGTACGAACCCTCTAATACTGGCTTTACATGTGTCCCATACTGTTAAGCAAGAGGCAGTATTCCTATTAAAGATCAGAAATTCTATAATATGTTGTTTCAGTTGTGTAATGAAAATCATATTCGATATTAAATTCCTTGGAAACGTAAAGGCTCTAGGAGGATTGCGCTTTTGAAAGGTAGTTAGTTCAACCATAATAGGGTTGTGATCAGATGTGATGCGTGGGTGTATGACCATTGTTGTTATAGAACTCATCAGCGAATCTGATATTAAAGCCATATCTAAACGTGAACATAGTTTGTGGGGAGCAGAGTAGTATGTGTAGCCTGGGGCGTTTGGATATAGTGAGCTCCAAACATCTCTAACATTATGTAGCTTACATAAATTTAAGATAGATGTTCTGGTTCTGGGCATTCGGATATGATTACCTGGGCGTGTTGTATCTGTCTGACAATTCATAATACAATTAAAATCACCCATAATTATAACTTCTCCTTCCCAGTCTAATAGGGCTATATTTAATTGTTCAAATATTCTAGGGTCTTCTCTGTTTGGTCCATATACAACACAAGCAACAAGCTTCACATCGTTATGACATAGTTGAGTGATTTCTGGATTTATAAGCTGAATTCAATTAAGCCTTATGGCTTAAATGAACGAATCGAATTTTCATGTTATTTGTAACCTTATTGCGATTTTGAATTACAGCACCACATGGTGCTCTCAGTTCTGGACTGGTCTCCGCACTGTGGATTTTCATTCGTGTATATACAATTTTGCCATTTAATCTATTGTATGTTAGTTTGCACATCTCACTTCTTTTCCTGCATATTATATCAGTTTTAGCTTATGCCCTCTATTCTACTATCGCACTCTCTTCCATGTATTTTCTTTTGATCAAACCACGATAGTCTCCTTTCGTTTTCCATGCCTTGCGATCACGTGATTCGCCTAGCGGTACTTCCCTTGTTTACCACACACGCATCCGTACTTCCGGATTATCCATGCCGGGTTGCGGTCAGCGTTTTTAAACGCGGTGAACACTGACTAACGTAAGTTCTTTTTATTTCCTGACCCTCGAGCACTGCTTTGTTTTGGCATGCCTTCACCGTTGTATATCTCCGCATGGTAACCGCACTTTAGTTTTGGAGTTCACATCTTGTTTATCCATTGTACGCCCTTCGCTCACTTCTTTTTTTCCAATCGGCACCTATCTTTATAGCACGTCATTCCGAGTCTTAATCTATCAAACAAATTCTTCACACTTTATTTCCCATCACATTTCTTTCACTAGTTTTTTCGGTGCACATAATGGATTAAGGTATAATTCTAGGATAATACAGATTTGACCAAGAGTTGTTATTGGTTACATATATGTCCGTCTTTGCTTTTAGAGGCTCCCCGATGAAGGGCTGTCCAGCCCGAAATGCATTGGAGCAGGAATATTAACATGTACTACAGAGTGGAATATACTGTTTGAAATTGAATCTCGTTAATGGATATGAATTGAATACCATACAACAGAGAAGAAAATAAAATATGCTTGAAAATACTTACCTTTAAGCTAATTATTTGGAGGAATACACCGACTAGAGTGCCTAAGGGATGTCATCAAAGTTCCTTTGATAACACTGTTTTCAGATAGTTGAGTGATTGCCCACCTCCCCCGTTTGTCAGATTGCGTCCTAGTTATTTCTACCTTGAATCTTTTGTCTTTTAATATAGCCACCCCTCTAACATGAGAGGCAGCTGCTGAGTAGGTTATCATCTCGAAACCCAGTTGATTCAACAGCTTCTTATCGCTGTCTATGATATGGGTTCCTGACAAAAATACTAGATGGGGATTATATAAGTTTAATTCTTCAGCAACTAAATGTCTCTTACGCTTATTGTTTAGCCCTGAGACGTTCCATGCCAAACATCTAATACCTTGCATCTTTAAAGTAATAAGTATAGTCAATGGTGCCTATTATCAGCATAGTTTGGTGTTCTCCCACATATAAAAAAAGTACTTTGCAAACATAAATCTCTCCTCAAGTCTTTCTACCATGTTGAAAATATTTTTTCCCCCCTTTTCCCCCAACCCTTCCTCCACCCGTCCACCCCACACACACCCACCCCAAACTGCGAAGACCTACCCTCCCCCACGCCCCCCTTACCTACTGCTGCCGTTGATGAGGCAGCACTTGCGGCTGGAAACCTAGGACATTTCCCCCCCTCCACCTTTGATGACTTTGTATCTGCTAATAGTATTGATTCATTTCCCTCCCCCTTTTTTTTTTCCCCCTTTTTCCCCACTCCACTCCTTCATGATAACGTCAGCTAGATATGACTGTTTAGTCTGTGTTTCAATAATGTAGAGATAGATATAGGCCCCTTCCTTTCATTTCAACTCTGTGTCTGTTTACTCTTATTGACACTGGTTAAGAATGCCTGCGCTTCCTGTACTTCATTAAAGAAGTTTGTATGTCCTTTCATGATCACTTTGAGTTGAGCTGGTTCCTGCAGATATGCTGAGCCACCCAGTTTATTAATTGGGTCGATTAGTTTACGCATTTCCCATCTCTTATCCATCGTGGCTTTGCTTAGATCCGAGCACGCAAAGATAGTAAAGTTATCGATAGTTATAGGAGTATTGGGTTTAGCTTTTTGCCACACCGCTTGTCGTAGCAGAAAATTGCCAAAATGAATCAGAAATGGGCGCGGAAATTTGCTGTTAAGGCGTTTTTGGCCAAGTGGAAGCCTATGTGCTCTTTGAATTTGGGAGTCCCAGTCCCAGTCAGAGAGTTCAGGGAATGCTCGGGGCATCAGTTTCACCAAGAAGGCCCTAGGGTCGGACCCCTCTGCTCCTTCCGGGATTCCATACAGTTTAAGATTTGATCTTCTTAAGCGGTTTTCCAGGTCCTCTACTTTCCCCTGTAGCTGGGCTAGTACTGTGTCATGTTGCTCCACATTGGCATCAACCCTTTGCGTTCTTTCTTCAACCAAAACTGTGCGCTGTTGGAGCTCTGTTATCTCCTGTGTGACTCCCTTTAGTATGGAGGCTATATCAGTTATTGAAGTTTGCAGTCTTATATTGTCGTTTTTTAACTGCTGATAGTGTGCCTCCGATTCTGTCCTTTGATTTACAAGGAGCTTTAGGATGGCATCTAGCTGGGGGTGGTCGGCATTACCCAGCTTGGGCTCTTCCATTGATTTTCCCTGCCTGCTTTCAGCGTAAGATTGGTTTAGTTCAGAGTGCGAGCCCAAGTCTACTGAGGCTGCTGGATCCGATGGGGAAGCAACTACAAGGACTTCATTTCCCCCTGTGATTTGCTCGCTAACCTGTTTAGGAGTTTGCGTCATTGAGTAAGATCCATTTTCCTGAAGTTGCTGTATCCCATTGTCATTGTATGTAGGGCTGCCCCCTGAGAGCCTTAAAGTCATGTTTTTAACGAATCCCTTAGCCTCCATCCACTTTCTTAACGGGCTTTTGTCAGTAGCCGTTTTTCTTGTACTCAAGGGGATTACTCCTGCTACCATGTTGGTCAAAGTTCTACCTTTTTGTTTATGAATCGTCTTGGCCTTGCCTCTGCGCTTCCGTGGAGGTAGCTTATTCAGAGTCTTATTCGCAGGTTTGTCTAATTCCTCCTCTGTGTCATAATCACAGTCCTCAGAAGAAAGATGTTCCTCATTTAATTCCAAAATTTGTTCTGTCCCGTGATTACTCATAGGTCCCGTGGCGAGATAGTTAATCTCTTCCATTGTATTTTTGCCATTGCCTATGGTAGTTTCTATCCTTGAAGGGATTACTGTAGTTTTGGAAACACAGTCTAGAGTAGCATCCGATAATGATGGTTTAACGGTGTTTGGTGGTAGGAGTCTCTCATTTAACACCTCATTTGCCACTTCTGCCCCAGTGGTTGCCTAGGGACTTTCCAACTCTATTATCTCTTGAGTCTTATTGCCTTCAGTCAGGATAGGTGTGTTGTCATTTTTACCATTATTATTAAATGAACCTCCATCTTCCCCTATATTTGTCCCGACTTTAGCACTTTCATTAGTGTCTATATTTTTTTTTTACATTATTTTTTTAGGGACTGTTCCACAATTAAGTAAAGGAGGACACAGGACCGTCTTACCTGCCATCTTCTTATCGCTCCCCTTGATGATAGCGGTTTTATTGGGATTGTCTTTCCCTCCTTGGGCTGATGAGACTTGTATTGCCACTTCTGCTTCTGCTTCTGCTTCTGTTTCGTTCACCTCCACGCTCACTGCCAATTTCTCAGCACCCCCCGGTGTCTTGGTTACTGAAACCCCTGCAGTCTGTTGAGCTGGGGCAGGGGCAGGGGCAGGGGCCGGGGTCGGGGCTGCCGTTAAGTCTGCTGCCGTGGGTAAAGATACAGGTACAGTGATCGTCGCTGCCGCTGCTGCGGCTATTGTTGAGTTTTTGGTATTTCGAGTGGTCCGAGGAGGGTGTTTGGGTGACATGGCTTCTGTAGTAGCAATTACAATTGTGTTTGAAAACCTTGGTTTGGCCAGGCCAAGCGCGATGATCCCAGAGCGAGTGAGCCGCTTCTCGAGCCAGACCTTCACCGCTCGCCAAATCCTCGTGGTATGCCACAGCATCCGTCAGCCTTTGACTGTGAAGAGAGATAATTGCAACAATTGCAACAAAGTTGCAGCAAAGTTTCCAGCGTCTTTTTTCCCCCTATCGGTCCAAACAAGGTACAGCGATACTCGGTGCGTTGCACTGAAGCTGCCGGCCAGTACCGCCCTGCCCTGCCCTGCCTTGCTGTTACCGCTGAGAGAGCTGAGTGAGCTCTCTCCCTTACACCGTCGAGGACGCTGCGGAGGGCGCCAGGGACCAGAAGCGGTTAGCCCAGACAGCGAGCTCTGAACCGAATCCAATGCTTCACAGCGAACAGACAGCTTCCACAGGTAAGTCAGATTATAACTTTATGTGTGCTTTCACCGCTCTGCTCCGTCTCATTTTGGTGCTTGTACTCCGTATGTGCTCCGTATGCTCCGTATATTTTCTCATCTCATCGCCGCCCAGTTTCGTTGAATGCAGCTATCAGGATCGGGTGATTTTTGGCAGATCTATTAGCACTGCCGATATTGCCAAGAGGAGGGAGGGAGGGAGCTCCTAGTCCACCGCAAGCAGAGTCCTCACTCCGCCATCTTGGACTCCGCCCGGTATCAAATGTTCCTGAAAGATTGTTTTTCTATACCATTCTGCTTGTTCATAAAAGCTAGGAAAACTATGATCCAAACACAACAAAACCTTTATTGATGCCATTTCTAGGAAAAAACATACACGTTCTTGCACAGCATTTTCCCTTTTTTCCACAAAAAAATAGGTGAATGTTGCTACTTTATCAGTTGCCTCCAGTGGCATCCACAATTCCTGGGATCTTTCAGAATCCCCAGGAATATGTAAAAATGAGATTTAAGTCAAGAGTTTAAGACTGCACAGGCATACGATGCACATTGTGCAATTGGTACTACAGTAGGGGCTGGGCCAGCATCTGCAGCCACTCGTATAATACAGAAGTATCCTGCGAGTAGAGTAATGTGCGCAAATATTTATTTTCCCCCTGGGGACACTACTTTGATCCGAGCCCTTCTATCATTATATATAAAATGCTTGTTCTGGAAAGAAAACAAATTGTAGGATAGTTTCTGAACGTGGACGTAGTTTTTATGGTAAAGTAGGATCTAAACATCAGTACAGTGTAGATGCAGGTCAACATTTAGGGCCTGATTGACAAACGTAAGTTTACACGTTTGTGTAACGCTATTTTAGTACTCACAGAAAAGGCCTGTCCTATCTTTTTATGTGCAGAGTTCTCCGCCTCCGACTGTGGAGTCTCCGCACTCATAAACTTACAGTGCAGTTTTAGCAACACCAAAAAGATTAAGTTTACACAAATGTGTAAGTTTACCTTTGTGAGTCACCCTCTTAGAGTGTGAAACTTGTAAACATAATCAAATAATCCAGATTATTGCCACATTTCTCCTAGACATCTATCCGTAGGAAAACCAGTGCTTTCTTTTTCAAATTCTTTTACATAGAAGACAAGTTTGTTTTTTATATCCCTGTCGCTTGAGTCGGTTAACATGTTGCTCTGCGATATAGTGGATTTGACACATAATACATGAATACATGATCCAGCATGCCTGGCTAATTGTGACCAAACTCAGAGTTCACCATGGAATGTTGCGTTGAGTCATAATTTAGCGATTTCAGCTAAAGATGTTCACAATAAAACCATTTTACTAGGACACATTTTTCGATAAGACAAGCATTAACAGGGCAGAGTGATGAACTATTTAGGATTTGTTCTTATTTCTTTCTAATGAATAGTGTACAATTAAATATAATACTTTATGATCAAAAATTCTGCGTGCATATATCCTAGCTAATCACAACTGCGAGTTCTGGAATTCCCACTTTTCTTTGTATCTGTTTAACTAACGATTCAATTTTTCTGTCAGCAGGTGGCAGCCTTACTTCATTCATGCTGAGAATAAAACCAAACAATTAACAGTTTCGAATGTGATAGTCACTCCTGTATAATCAATCACTTTACTTCGTTAGTTTAAAGTCAAATTACACTGTCATGATGATTGTGATGTGATCAAGGTGGCATATTTACACGATTGTGAATAATGTAAGCATTAGTAACGGTGACACTTCATACTTGATTAACAATTGACTAGTGCAACTTTGCTTTATTTTGGTGTGGGTAGAATCCCATTTCTGTCTGACAATATGTGTCGAATCATCTGTGCTATTTACCAACGACATTTAAGAGATTTATTGAAAAGGTTTTTTGCAAACAACATTATAAGTTGAAGTCACACACCATGAGGGAAAACAATGCAGTTGCCATTTATTTTTCCCTACCCTCTATATAGTGAAATCACTAATATAGGGCCTGATTCACAGAACTAATTTAAGACAACATCCTAAACTTACTACTTTTTGTATGCACAGAAGGCATTAGTAGTCTTAAATTAGGATTTTGTCTTGTTAGAATTTTGTCTTAAATTAGGATTTTGTCTTAAATTAAGATTTTGTCCTAAATTAGGATTTTGTCTTAAGTTAGGATTTTGTCTTAAGTTAGGAATTTGTTGTTGCTGCTGCTGCATTAGCAGAGCATTTTGGAAGCAAGTCAGCCGGTGCCACTAGAAGGTACGCCGATTTTGAGATGTACATCAAATATGGTATTTGTCCCAACATGTATAGTACATTATGGAACAAATATACCGAAGGGGATCCCCAGTTACAATGGCCATTAGAGGGAACCATGGACCCTCAAAAACTCGAATATTTAGTAGAAACAATTGTTTTTAACCCCTTCGCTGCTAGGCCTTTTCCCCTCCTGTGCTAAGCCTTTTTTTGGCTATTTGGGGTAGTGCGTGCTTAGGCCCCTGTAACTCTTTGGCCATATAAGGTATCCATGCCAATTTTGCATCCTTTTCTTTCAACATCATTGGGATTCTAAAGGTACCCAGGGTTTGTGGATTCCCTTGGAGGGGTTCCAGAAAGTAAGCAAAATACAGTAAAAGTTTTGTTTTTTTCAGAAAAATGAGAAAAACGGGCTGCAAAGGAAGGCCTCTGGGTTTTTCCCTGCAAGTGTTATCAAAAAACAGTTTATGGGGCTGAAATCACCACTTTTAGAGAATGACAGTATTTTGACAGAGAACCAACATTTTTCACACAGTTTTGGCAGTTTTCTGGGACATAGCCTATTTTTGCTATTTGCAGTGCTTCCGACCTCCTTCTAGTTAATGGTAAAAATGAGTATGAAAGAAATAATGGATCCTGGGAAGCATTTTACTAAAGTAGACAAAATTCAGAAAGTGGTCATATCTCTAAATCCATGAAGGTTCCTTTATAGAAACTAACAGTTAAATATAGGAAAAATTAAAATTAGATGAAAAAAAACAGCCTTTTGTGTCAACGTTTTCACCTGTAACTTCTTATAATTATGACAGCTCTTTGCAAGCAATATACCGTTACATTTGGTGGACCTTCCTGGTTGTGGGGAGATATAGGACTTGTAGGTTTACCAAGAACCCGACAAACCCAGAGCCAAAAAACTGCTCAGCAACTTGCAATGGAATTTTATTTTGTTCCTGGTTTAGAGCAATTATTCTTTGAAAATGTATACATGGAAAAATCGGTATGAAAGACACCTATGTATTTCTGAAATGGGTACAAATTATAAAATTTTGAAACAGTACATATTTGCACATTTTCAAAATTGGGACTACTCATACTAGCATGAGAATTATTGGTCATTTTTCAAAATGATTTCTTTTTTACACAATGCCTTTCATTTGGAAGGCAGAAATGCATCAGAACTCAACATGAAATAACAGTTGCTTTGCATATATGAATTACCCTAAGTCTCTCGATAAAAATTGTACCTCACTTGTGTGGGTCGGCCTTGTGCCTGCGATAGGAAATGGCGCAAAACACAACGTGGTGACGCCTCAATTTTTCGCAGTGAAAAATGACCCTTTTTTGGCAGAGTGCCTAGCTGTAGTTTTTATACCCTAGCTCGGCCGGCACCTAGGAAAACCTAGCAAACTTATACATTTTTGAAAACTAGATACCCAGCGAAATTCAGGATGGGGTGACTCGACTGCCTCTCACCAGGTTCTGTTACCCAGAATCCCTTGCAAACCTAAAAAATTAACAGAAAAAACACATTTTCCTCACATTTCTGTGGTGGAAAGTTCTAGAATCTGCGTGGATCAACACATTTCCACCCACCCTGCGTCCCCAAAAGTCTTCTGAGAAAAAAGGTACCTCACTTGCGTGGGTCGGCCTACTGCCTGCAACAGGAAATGGCACAAAACGCAACGTTGTTGCACCTCAATTTCGCAGTGAAAAATGACCCCTTTTTGGCAAAGTGCCTACCTGTAGTTTTTGAACCCTAGCTCTGCGGGCACCTAGGGAAACCTAGCAAACCTATACATTTTTGAAAACTAGACACCAAGAGGAACTCACGATGGGGTGACTCAATGGCCTCCCACTAGGTTCTGTTACCCAGAATCCCTTGCAAACCTAAAAAAGTGGGGAAAAAAACGCATTTTCCTCACATTTCTGTGGTGGAAAGTTCTGGAATCTGCGTACATCCACAAATTTCCTCCAACCCAGCGTTCCTCCAGGTCTCTCGATAAAAATGGTACCTCACTTGCGTGGGTGGCTCAAGGACCCGCAACAGGCAAGGGTCCAAAACCTAATGAGGCGACATCAAAATTACCTATCACAAACCAACCTGGGTCACAAACAATATAACAATTAAAAATATAACACACAAATTCGCCACCCAAATGGACATTCGGCCAGATGTACCTTCAAATAGAGCTGAGACCAATGGGGATTAGGTGAGGTTTTCCACCAAGACACTGGTTATATTTCTGGATGCTTTTCTCTGCCTGCCCCCTTTGGTGCCAGTCAGTCTTTTTGTCCTTACTGTACCCCCCTCACACGGGGCAGTAAGGACAAAAAAACACCGTCTGGCACCAAGTGGGGCGGGCAGTAAAAAACATCCAAAAATATAACCACCTTTGGAAGTGAACCTTGCCCAAGGGCTCATTTCCACACACTACAAAACACAATCCCTAGGGCCTAGTGGGCCAGAAAGGCCAATAAACAGAAAAAAATGGGCCAATTCGCCCCCGGGGGCGTGGGGGTGGGGCAGAAAAACATTCCTAAAAATTTCCCCTCTAGGAAGCAACCCTTGCCCAAGGGGTCGCAGCCATTACAAACATAATGGCCTCAATACAATCCCTGAAGCCTAGTGGCATTTTCTGCCCCTCCCGGGGGCAAAACAACCAAACATACGGACCTATTTGCCCCCGGGGGAAGAAAATCAAAATATATATATGGGCCCCCACCTGGAAGCGACCCTTGCCCAAGGGGTCGCTTCCATCCTATTGAAATTGTCATTACAAAAATCCCTGGTGCCTAGTGGCATTGTTCTGCCCCCCCAGGGGACAAAAAGGCCAAAACAACAGGCCTATTTGCCCCTAGGGGGGGCAGAAAAGCATTCCTGAAAAATGCCCCCTCTAAAAAGCGACCCTTGCCCAAGGGGTCGCTTCCATTGCAAAATAAAAATGCCCCCAAAACAATCCCTGGTGCCTAGTGGCATTTTCTGCCCCCCTCGGGCCAAAACGGCCGAAAAAACTGGCCAATTTGCCCCCGGGGGGCAGAAAATCTAAAGCTAAATCTAAATTTGGCCCCCACTTGGAAGCTACCCTTCCTACATTTCTATAATGAAATCCCTGGTGCTAGTGGCAATTTTCTGCCGCAAAACGGCTGAAAAAATGGGCCGATTTGCCCCCAGGGGGGGGGGGAAGAAAATCAAAACTTATTTTGGCCCCCACATGGAGGCGACCCTTGCCCAAGGGGTCGCTTCCATTACACCAAAAATGCCTCCTGTAAATATCCCTGGTGCTAGATGCCGAAAAAGCGGGCCTATTTGCCCCCAGGGGGGGCAGAAAATCAAAAACATAATTGGCCCCCACTTGGAAGGAACCCTTGCCCAAGGGGTCGCTTGCTACAATCTAAAATGAAATCCCTGGTGCTAGTGGGGGCATTTCCGCCGCACGATCGCGACGCTGTGCGCGATCGTGAGGCAGAAATGCCCTGCAAAGAGATATCAGGGGAGAGGAAAATCTCTTACCTCTTCCCTGATGCCTCCTTGCGGCCCCAAACCCCCCCGAGAAACGCAAACACCTACCTTTGTCCTGGATGCTCAGGAAGCAAATGGCTTCCCGAGCGTCGGGTCTCCCAGATGACGTTATCGTGCGCTGTGTGCGGTGATGTCACGGGATTCCCATGGGGGTGTCGGGGGTGGCAGCAGAAGCTCTTCCGCTGCCATCCCCCTTACTGCAGGCAAAATCAGACACCCTCGGGGGGAGCGCCAGCGCTTCCCCCGAGGGAGGGGCTCATGACGAGCTGGACTCGTCATCAGCACACGACCAGTGTGTGCCATGACGAGACCAGCTCGTTATCAGCAGGGAAGGGGTTAAAGAAAGTTAGGCCAGCTATGTTTGACAGTTTGCTTATGTGGAGGAAAGAAGTGAAGGAGCGGCAGCTCAAGGCAGAAAAGGCACAAAGGAAGCAGGAAAGGAAAACAGAGTATCAGAAGAATATATGGAATTGAAGAATAAAGCAGTTCAGGAGAAAAAGGAATGTTTAGATAGAGAGCATAGGCTACTAACATCTAAAGAATATATATTTAGACCAACCGTATCAGTTCACGTCCACCAAGAAGATGTGGACTCAGATATAGATGGGTTATTGATAAAATACCCCCGCCCCCATTTGTACCCTTAACACCTCTTCCCCCTGGACCACCAAATGTCGCCCCCCCTTGTACTCCCGGCTCCCCCTTCTTTGCCCGCGGCTGTCCAGCTCTCTATTTTCCAACTAGTATTGGTACATTCCTTAGCCCCTCCAACCCAGGCTACTGCACCCCCATCTCAGGCCTCTCACCTCCACCTCAGGCTACTGCACCTAAAATGACTGATGACACCGTACCTCCTGTATCTGTTCTGACCCCTTGGGTTCTTCATTCTACTGTACCTCAGTTTTGTCAGAATGAAATAAGATTGATGGTTTTAAATTGGTTTAGCGATCTAGAAATGAAGGTAGGAGAAATGTTTGCTCAGATACAGGATTTTTCTGAAGGCGAGCTCCTTTGTCTCATAAATAAGCGAACTCATCAATTCATGGTTCAATGGGAGATGACTACAGGACAGAATGGCCCAGATGATGTTAGATCTATTAATCGATAATGTCAGATAGGGGCCTTCGCTGTGAGTAGAGTTAATGCTGCAATAGCAACGTTAATTGGATATCGTAATGAACTCTCTTCCTCTCCTCGAATAAGACCTATTGTAGTGAAGGCAGGGCCCTGCGTACACACATTGCTATGTTAGCATAAGCTTATTAGAAGTTAAAACACCATTTTGCCACTTTGCAGCTTTTGCACACAATACTGCATGTATCTGTTATTGTAAGTTAGACTGCTTGACTTTTCTTCACACGGGAAAAGCTTGTTTTCGACATCCCTAGACATACACCACGATCTCTGTCTGTACAGTGTGTGCAGAAGCCTCCAAGGTTAACAAAACAATGTAAGCTGTTATTCGGGGCAGATTGGCTCACGCTCTAGACACAACATTGGCACAGCTGCGCCTGACTGAAATTCTAGCGCCTCTAATATTGCACTGCATGCATGATTAGAGCACTTGGAGAAAATCCGTTTCCAGAGAGAAAGAGCTTTTGCAGATACTGATGTGATTCACTCCTGCTGATCTTGTAGGTATGGTGTTCCCAATTCAAGCCTAAGAGACCTTCTATTATTATTATAAAACCTAGTTCCTAGCTAGGGAGTGTGGCATACAAGGCTCTATAGGACCTGTTTCCACTATCACTATAATATGATTTCCCCCTTTGTGTTTTATGGAATTGTAACAATGCCGATCGTATTATTTTTAGTCATATGCCTGCTTATGTTAGCAAAAATACTGCATCTTAGAGCACTTCGTTAAAATAAACATTTTAAACTTTACTGTGTCTCTATTTACTCATGTTATGGAATGGTATGAGAATAAAACGAAAGAGTGTTCCTGATTCCCACCATTCCTGAGTGTATCCTAAGTTGCATGTTCTGGGTTGTCTAATTATTGGTAGCTTTGCTATAGGACCAAGAGCTAATGAGACACTGATGCTAGTCGGTTACGGGTTCTATGTACTGAGGTGAGTTTTTGGTACACCACAATTCACTGAGTTCCTGGGTCTATGTGCACGGTTCTGTGTATGAGCAGTATCCCCGCAACATGGCGCACCTAACAATGTGGTCTTATATTTGAGACTCTTGAGTTGTGCTTATAACACTCCACAATACCCTCATTACTGTTTCCGGTTGACAGTGGTGACGGATTAACCTACCTATATTTACATAGATTTTGTCAAGCTTGATAATTTAAATAGGTTTTTACTTTGAATTACTATCCATTACTGCTACATTTCATTTGCATTTTCTTTTCTCTACTGTGTCCTAATGGTTGACGTTGATATCCCACCGCATAGTATGGTGGCCGTCCGCAATCATTTGTAGACTTTGGCATCACCTTGGAAGGCATGGCGGTTGTTTTTGTGGTGAGTGCTGAAGCGGCGTACCCATTTGAACTCTTCTACTCATGGGCTACTTTTCCTGTAGTTAATGCAGCTTCTAATACGTTTAACGTCTATACTCCCACGGCCGTGCCTCTAAACTACACCCCATATAGGAAACTGGAGATTCCTATTGCTGCATGGCAGCATCTAGTTTGGTTTGATGGTGCCCTTCCCCAATCCGTAACAGTGTTTCGGTTAGGCCCTTTGTCTATTCCTGGGCCAGTGGCCGGTTTTGGGCGGTTACATGCTGCATCCGCGTTACCTGAATGTTACTATAAATGAATTACGTGTGCTCCATGCCTCCCTCGTTGGTGTGCATTGGGCTCTAGTACAATATGTATCCCACAACGTTCAGGTGGGGCCACCTGGTGCTGCGGCACAACCAGCTGGACCAGCTGGGATGAAAATTAAACCCCTCATGGTTAATTTGGTTATGGGCAAGCGGCCCCAGGGTAAGGATGATATGCCTTTTTGGCTTGCTGAGAAATTTGACCAGCTGGAAGCAGCATTTCCTAATACAACTCATGTTGAGAAACACAGGATTCTAACCATAAGTTTGCAGAAAGACTTAATACCAGAGGTTCCTGAATGTGAGACCTGGGGTAAGATATTTGCGGCTGTCTATACTAAGTGCTTCGGCAATCCATCCATGGCTGTCCTACCCTCCGTCATTAAGCGTGTACAAGATGAACACGGTGCTGAGGTGGCTGTTGAATAGGGAATGAGACTCGTTTGAGTGTTTGAGGTGGTTTCCGATCTCGTCCTTTCTAATGTTAAGGGAGATGCTGTGAACTTCCTGGTGTCTAATGATTTACGTATTGTCCCCGATGCTGATAAATCCCAGCAGTTACCGAAAATCATTGCAGAGGCTTATAAGACCATTGGCCGCAATAGTTTGGGTGTTAAGCCTTTTGCTAAGACAGCAGCACAAAAGCAAACTAAGGTGGCGATTTCTGATAAAGATGAACGCCCCAATTTTCCTAAGCAGAATTGGAGTAAGAATAAAAAACAGGGGAAACAGCATCGGAAACAGGGGTCACGTCCTTTGTCTTCTGAGCGCACGTATGAGTTGCGCGACCGAGCTACTTTTAAGTCACCTGATCGCTTTCAGGTTCCTGATTAACGTTCTCCTTGCTCTTTGCAGGATACATCGGTCGCACCCACAGTTGGATGAGACAGCGTCAAAGGCTGGGGTGCCCAACAAAGTCGTGAGCAGCCCTGCAAGATGGAAGGTAAAGGCAAGCAAGATGACTTTACGCGTCAAAGACCCCAGGTCCAGAAGAAAAAAGTTGCCGCCTTAACACTGAGGTATGCCACGGAAAGTGAGAACACAGCTTCAGAACCTGACATGGGTGCTGACACTGCTAGACAGCACATTGGAAATTACAGTAGTGCGAGAAGCATTGCGTCCATTTCTGAAGGCGACAGCAACTGATACGTTTGTTGCTGTGGAGACTGCTGACACTAGAGTGGCTCTCCCTGACAACCTTTATGACATAGTCCTTTTGATTGAAAGTGACATACCGAGTACTATAAAAAAAAAATTGGGGGAAAATCTGACCTCTACCTATGACATTTTGTTGACGGAGGCCCACTGGCGCCTACCCTTTGTTCTGGCCTCTCCGAGAGGGGAGGAGGCAGTTCTCCCCAGTTTCGCACACACTGTGCCGAAAGAGCAGGCGCTGAATATTGCAGAAGATTTGGCTAAGTTGCTTGCACCGGCGTTGTACCATAATCAATGTGGATGGGAAACATTTTCCCCCATTCATGAGATACCATTGCGGTCTATGCCACAGCCTCAACCCCAATTTCCCATGCGACGTGAAGTGAAAGCTCCATTGGCGGAAATCCTTGACCAATTGGAATATCAAGGTGTGATTGAAACGTGTGTGTCTCCGATGAATAATCCTCTTTTAACTGTGACCAAGCCTGATGGCTTGTACTGTTTGGTATTGGATTACCGGCATTTGAACTCTCATTGTCGGACCTGCGCTGCACAGAAAACTCACAGTTCAGCCCTTGTGGATAGTCTTGTGCGTAAACGGTTTAAGACCACACTTGTTATGTTATGTTATATGTTTTTTAAAGCGCACAGCTGCCCCAGCAAAGAGGCGTCCCGGCGCTAACAGATCTAACTGGAACAAAACTCCCTAAAGGGCTTACCAGACATATCCAATGGCTTTTTTAGCCATAACCTGTCCTCTATTAGTAGTCAATGGACAGCTTTTACCTGTGGCGGTAAACAAAAACAATTCAGAAGATTAGCCATGGGCTACAAGAATAGCCCAGGCGTCTTTACCGTTCGCATAGTCCCTCTTTTAGAGGGACTCGACACTGATGCATGCTCGTCTGTGGATGATATTTATCTCACTGATGACAAATTATGGCCACATCTGTGTCACGTTGAGCAGATCAGTTGTATGTTTGCGGACTTCGGTTACAAATTTAACTTTGCTAAATCACACATTGCAGAGTATACAGTGTTCTTCCTGGGCTATGAGGTTAACAATGAAGTTCGAATTTTGGCACCTCATTTCCTGGAGAAATGCACACAGTTAGGCGCTCTGACAACTCTGAAAAAACTACAATCTTTACTGGGTTTTCTGAATTTCGGGCATACTTATATTACCGATTATGCCCAGCGTATCAAGCCTCTTTATGTCTTGGTACAACCTACTTTCATCAAATCTTACTGGCTGCCTGAACAGTCTACAATATTGCGATCTTTGCAGTCTGATCTTCTTGAATCTAAATACTTACTGACTCGTGACAACCAAACCAACCTGGTAATAAAAATTGTACCTGGGGCAGTGGGTTTCACGTACCTGACTTTTAATGAGGGTGACACAGTCCCTATTGTTTACGAGTCGCACTTGTACACTTTGGCTGAAATGCGATTTTCTTCTGTGAAAAAGTTTTGACTGCAGTGCAGATGGTGATTATAAAGGAATGAGCGCTGTCACAGTGGGAACACAGGTTGGTTGTTACACCGTATCCTGCCTTGGAGGCCGTGACAAAAGCAAGTGTACCAAATTCAAAAGCTTTGCATCAACGTTGGATACAATGGGCCACATCCTTGATGTCTCCGGATGTCACATTTGTCTTTGATTCCTCTTTGCAAACTCAGGAGTACTTGCAGAATTAATTCCTTCATCCGGCTCCTCTGTCCATGCGCCCGCTTGGACAGAGGAGCCAGAGAAATGTCCTTTCTCCTCAGATACTGCGTATAAGTACATCTTAGTTGCAGTGGATTCGTGTACACGCTTTATTTGGGACTACTCTTATTGTGAGTGACTCTTACTACTGTGTTCAGTCTTACAATGATAACTTGTTCTTTTGGACTCAGAATGACTATCGTGATTCCAAAGGTAGCACGATTAAACACAAAATGCTTTGGGTTCAAGTGGCTGAGCTTAAAGAAAAGCTCTCACTCCTGTTTGTAATTCATGCTTTTGGTCACCAACACGTGGGGGTACACGCTGTTGGTAACTGTCTTGCTGATGAAGCAGCGAAGACCGCAGTTGCGACATACTTAATAGCAGCAGTTACACGTTCCAAAAGTAAGATTGATGATGACATCTTGGCAGCTATTGCCGCAACAGAGAAGGGGGGTAATTACCCAATAGGTTTCCCTTCTAAATACTTTGATAATTTAAGTCCTGATAAAGTTCCCTATGTAAGAATTATCGACGTTGGTGACAGGTTGATTCCCAAAGCGGATCGCAGGCAAGCCTTGATAACAGCAGCACACAAGGGTATGGCCTCGGCTCACGCCGGCGTGTCAACTACTGTATCTCTTTTACAACAGCGTTACTGGTGGCGTGGATTGTACAAACAGACGCACGAATATGTCCTTCATTGTGATATATGTCAACAGATTGAACCTTCAACTGCTGTGCGCCAGCCCCAGACACAGTTGTACATATCTAATAAGCCACTGGGTTGTGTTTATTTAGATGACTGCGGCCCTTTCTCCTCTGATACTGCGTATAAGTACATCTTAGTTGCAGTTGATTCTTGCACACGCTTTGCTTCAGTGTGGCCACAAAGGAGTGCTGATGCCAGAACTGTCATAAGGGATTTGCGTTTCTTTGTGGGAATTTTTGCATGTGGCACCTTTCATTTAGACCATGGTCCAGCGTTCGTCTCTAAGGCGTACAAGGATGCCATGGGTTCATTGGGGGTCCAAGTCAAATTTTCGTCTCCATACAGATCTGAGGGTAATAGTATTGTGGAGCGGATGAACCGTGACTTAAAGCAATCCTTGACAGCTAGGGTTTTAGGTACTGGCAGGAACTGGCTAACGCATCTCTATAGCATTCAGCATGCACTTAATAATCTCCCTAGAAGGTGTCTGGGTGGGCGGGCCCCATACGAAATGCTCTTTGGCATCAAAATGTTTGTTCCGGACCTTGAGGGTCTACACCTGGCGGCGTCTGCCGCACCCTTTGATGTAGATGACCATTCTGCTGTATTACAGAGTCTTCAAAAGACCAGAGACAGTCTTGAAAAGGAACATTTGCCCTCCACTTCTGATGCTACTCTTCAGATTCTGGTAGTTGGCTGCCTACCCCGAGTCGGTGACCTGGTCCGTGAGAAGGTGGAGAACAAGAAGGAGTTCGGCCCCTCATATCATGCACTAGTTTCTGTGCTTGGAGTGCAGGGTACAAGAACAGTTATTTTACCACCACTTCCTGGTTGCAAAGAAAACAGGTACATCTCCATTGACGATGTCAAATTACAGCGAGTGGCCGATTCTTCTTAGTATGACTCCAGTGGTCTCTTGTCCAGCAATGCTGAGAAATTCTGTTTTGGCTCCTGCGAGTACCAACAGACCTGACGTTGCCATTGAGATGCCTACAGTTACTAATCTTTTATTGAATCCACAGGCTGGTGAACCCCTTGATGATACTGAGTATACTTACCCCACAGATGTGCCCTTGCCTGGTGTACTCTCAGATACTGTTAATCAGTCACGTTTTTCATTTGACACTGGCTCTACAATATCTAAGTCTCCTTCAAAAGTTTCTATTTTTGCTGTTTGGTTTAAAATACATTTTTTGATAACCCTTGGACTTACATTTGGCTGGTGCTTTTTTCAATTTTTTTGTTGATGTCAATTGGATTTGTAGTCATGTTTTTTCGTCTTGTTAAGGGACATTATGTTAAAGAAAGAACTTCAATTTGACTAATTGATGGAACTTTGGCACCCCACTCCTCATCTCACAGAATGAAAAGGGACCAGACTTTTGTTAACATCACCGCTTGGCCTGTCTTAGATGGGATTGTGTGGGATGCTGTTAAATTTCCACGCCACGGCCCAGCAGAGGTTATAAATGTTCCCAATGTACTACCTGTTTCAATGGGGGATGTTGTAAAACAAAACATACGCTCTGATGATTGGGATGTCCCGGCCGTTGAGGCTCTTTTTTCTGATTTGAAATATTTTTCTGCTTCTGATGCTGAGGACTGTATTTAGACTCAGCTAATTATGCAGACTTATTTTGCTACCAACACTATGGCAATAATTTTTTGCATAAAGCCAACACATTTAGAAATGTGGTACATTACACAAAATGAGAACACTGTCCTGCTTATGTTGAAGGCAGCTCGAAAACTCTTTTGAAAAAGGTTACTTGAGGAACATGGTGGCCGCTAGCTAAACGGCCATGGCTGCGCTCACCTCACTGATTGCGGAATGATGGTCTGAGGCTTTGGCGGTGGTTTTTCTCCTTGCCCCTGACGTCCTGTGTGTTCCTTTCCGCCTGGAGGTTTGAGGGGCTATGCAAGAGCGTGTGGGGGGCTGCAGCGCTGGCGAGGAGCCGGCTTTCTCCAATGAATGCGGACGTGAGTACACAGACTGGAGGTGGGAGGAGGCTGCACGGCTTCGGACACGCCCGGATGCCGCCTGCTTTTGGTTTCGCTTCCCGTCCAGAGCGGAGCACGTGAAGCCTGCTGGGGGTCCTGAAGCGGGCCTGTTAAAGCTAAATAGCTCGCTACGGAGGGAAGCGGGGGGCCTGAGGTCAGCCGGTCAATTTTGGAGCAGTTGAGTCTTCTTGGAGAGCCCATTGATATCGGCCCCCTTTTTGGTACAGCCCCCGGCAGAGCAATCTTCCCCGCTTCTGGGTGCTGGGAGGCTCGTAGTAATTTCTACCCGTGTTGTATGGAGATGGAGGTTGGGGCTACGAAGGTAGAGGTGCCAGAGGCGCAAAAGGCGTCAGAGAAGGCAAAAGTAGGTCTCTCCCCTCCCTTGCCCCCACTTTAAGGGCCAGGGCAGCCCACTCGTTGCAGAATTCAGATATCATCTTACCAATAGTGACCCCTAGAAAATCTCCTCCTATCTTGGAGACGGGCGATAGGGGTTTACAGAAGAAATAAAGTATAACGACTGGTGAGGTGGAAGTGGGAGTTAAGGCGAGGGAGGCTCCAAAAAGCAGACGGAAAAGTAGGGAAAGAAAAAAATTGTTTTTAAAACCAAAATAACCCCTTCATTAAATACCTACCAGAGAGAGGAAAAGGAAGGAGGGATGCCTAAAACTAAGGTTAAATCTAAAAATAAAACTAAGGCACCTAACGGCGACAGTAAAGCCTCCCCCCTTTGACTCCGTTTCAGCAATGTAAGCAGAGGGAAACCAAGCATCTTAATGTAACCCCCCCCACCCCCCCAGACCTCGACTGGGTCTCACTTAGAAGTAACGCTGTCTAATAGATTTAATGCTTTAGAGGTTCAAGACCTGCATATTCAGCCGCCCCTCCTTCTGAAGACCTGCGAGAGAGTATGAATGAAGCTTTAACTATGGGGGGTACAATTATGGCCAGTGAAACTGGGGACGCTGAGCTGGAGAACCCCAGAAGTGTAGGGTTAGGTGTGCACACTCTCTCTGACATTTTGATCGCAATGAAGGGGGAGATGATAAGTGGTTTTAAAATTTCAGAGACGAATCAGGTGGATTTAGCAAATAGATTCTTAGTCTCTGCAGCCAACCAGGTGGCAATCAAATCTTCCTGGGAGGTGCTGGCTCAGAAATTGGAGGAGGTGGCCCCTAGAACGGACCAAATAGAGGCAGAGATTCTAATAATTAAGAAAGCGATTAAGTCTGCCACAACAGATATGGCAAAGTTGGCAGCCCAGACTAAAGCACTAGGAGAAGATATGGAAAGGCTGGAAAATCACTCTCGAACAATTTGAGACTCCTGAACATACCAGAGAATCTTGAAGGGACAGACCTCAAAGGATTTATTATCTTGCTGCTACAAGGGACAGTTCTCAAAAGTTTACCGGATGTAAATCTGACATCGGAGATTCAAAGGGTCCATCGGGATCCATTTAAGAAAAAACCCGGCCAACATAAGCCTAGGAAGATCCTGGTCAACTTCTTCTCCTACACTGTCAAGGAACAGATACTGTCGGCAGGCCTTAAAGAAGGATCAGTCCCCTTTTCACTTACTGGCCAAGAACCATTTGTCTTCCAGATAAGACCAGATATATCCCACACAACAGCCACTAGGCAATGGGAGTTAGGGAGCAGGATAGAGGAGTTAAAAAGTTTAGGAGTGAAGACCTAGTTGAAATTCCCAGCCCAGCTACAAGCTATGTTTAACAACCAAATGCACCTCTTCCGCACAACCGAAGAGGTGGATGAATTTATGGAAAAGATCAGAGGGGAGAAATCTGGGAAATAACTATACAGAATTAATATGCAGGTAGAATAGTAATACGAGAAAGCTTTTCATCGCTGTGCCTTAGATTGTTCATTTTTTTTTGTTTATGTAAAAATTATTTTGTTTGTTCTATGAGGTGGGCGTAGCCATATAGGTTCACCTATTCTGGAAGGGAGGGTTCCTCATGGGAGTTTAGGGGGACAGGAGGGTAAAGGGGGGGTAGGGAGGCACTGGGTGGGGAGCAAAGGGATAAAATAAAAAATACTCATCTCACTCTAGGAGTTTAGCACATGGGCGAGTAGCTTTGGACCGGAGATTTCTAACTAAATGACAGTGATAACAGTTCAGTGTAGTAAGAAGTGCTTCATCTCCTGGGATGTTAATGGTTTGAGATGCCCAAGGAGACAGGGGCCGATTATGAAGTATTTAGAGCTTTCCGAGGCACATATATGTATCTTACAAGAATCTAAAAAGCTGTTTTTTAACAATCCTTGGGTCGAGAGTTTTTGTTCTTCTAGTCAAACCATAAATAATCGGGGAGTTGCGATTCTGATAAATCGGGGCCTGGCGTGTTCAATCAAATATATCCAGACAGACCAAACGGGGAGGTGGATCGTCGCACGTTTTAACATGGACGACAAGGATTTAATCTGTGCCTCTTTTTACGGCCCAAACGTGGATGATTCATCTTATATCTACAAACTTTATTCAAAGTTAATCCTGGAGAACCCGCCAATGGTTGTGGGGGGAGACTTTAATGTCCTCCTAGATCCCTTAGGGATAGGTCAAATCAAAGCCATTACATACGGGCACCCCGTATCCGGCGTGCAATGAAGAATCTGATTTATGACATAGATTTGGCAGATGCCTGGAGAGGGAAGATGGGTGAGGTAGCCGGGTTCATTTTTATAGTGAAAAAAACCACCACTTTTCTAGGATTGATTATATATTAGTGAGTAAAGAACACCTGACTAAAACATCTGCTATATCCATCCTTCCGTTTCTTCTCTCTGACCATGCCCCCGTTTTGTTCTCATATAATGAAATAGTTAATCCAACTCAGACCAGGTGGACACTCAACAGGGGAAAATTGGCTGTTTCCGATATCATTCAGAGTATTAAAGCATCTTCCCTAGAGTTTTTTGAGATCAATATTGGTTCCACGAATATGAAAATAGTCTGGGATGCCTTTAAGGCCAATTTAAGGGGTCAGCTTCATGGTATTATATGCTCTAAAAATCGAGCTGAAAGTCGGGAGTTGAAAATGAGGGAGGATCGAACAATAGGGGGCCTCTAGAAAGGATAATTAAGGTGCAGGAAGACCTTGAACTAGCCAGGCAAGACTTTAGAGAGAAGCCAGACGATAAGTGTAAGGCCCAATGGTTAAATAAGAGCATGGAGAATTACGAGTACGGTGAGATGGCCAGCGCCCTACTAGCATGGAAAGCTAGATGTGACTGCATTAAAAACAACATTAGCGAGCTCATTATAAACAATGGTAAGGACAAATCTAAGGATGTAGAGGATATAAAGAACTGCCTGCTCTCCCTTTTTTCAGACCTATATAAAGAGAACTTATGTCCCTCACAACATCAAATACGGACATGGCTGAGCACCAAATCTCTATCTTCCCTCACGCAAGCAGGTAAAGATCTCCTGGACTCTCCAACCTCTTTAGAAGAGATACAAACTCAAATTAAGTTATCTAAAAATAAGAAAGCATCTGGCCTGGACGCCCTCCCAAATGAGGTATATAAACATCTGGCCGACGAGGTTACCCCAGTCTTGGGAACTCTATTTCAGTTAATCTATAACCCAACAGTGAAAATCCCCAGTTCATGGAGAAAGGCAACTATCGTTTTAATACCCAAAGCCAGGAAGGACCCCCTGAGAGCAGACTCCTATTGTCCGATCTCCCTGCTAAATTCCGACTATAAAATCTTTATGGGTATATTAGCTGGGAGATTAGCCAAATTGGCACCCAGATTGGTCAATCCCGACCAAAAATGATTCAATAATGGACGTTATATACAGGAGCAAACGCAGCTTTTTATAGACAATATCGATCTTGCCACATCAAAACCCTTGGTGGTAATCGCTTTAGATGCCGCCAAGGCGTTTGATAGGGTTTGCTTTTTTTTATCTTTGGGAGGTACTAGAGTCAATGGGCTTTGGGCCTGGGCTTATTCACACCCTAAGACAATGCTACGAGGGAGTCTCAGCAAAAATCCTGATTAACGAGTCGCTCACTCCTAGGTTTGAGATTCAGAGGGGAAGATGGCAAGGGTGCCCTCTATCTCCCTTGTTGTTTGACTTATACATTGAGCTGTTGGCCCCGGCTATAAGGTTAGATCATCAAATTCTCCCTTTAAGATCTCAGCAGTATTCATCAAAAATAGCGCTATATGCTGACAACATTATTCTCTATACTAGCGGCCCAGTAGTAACCATTCCAAGGGTTGAGACTCTCTTGGGGGAGTTCGGCTTAATTTCTGGTTATCTGGCCAAATCCTCCAAGATGGAGGTATTGTGCTGGAATATCGAGCAGTGGGGGGGACAGGCCTCTACGGAATTTAAATATCTAGGCATCACTATAGTTATAGAATTGGACAAGATTGCTCCTTTGAACTTGGGAAAAGTTACTAAAGAATTAGACTGTCTGTTTGCAAGTTTGAAGAATCTTCCCCTAATCATATTTGGTAAGGTAAACTTGGTCAAGTTTGCTATCCTCCCCAAGCTAACGTATATCTTAATGTCCCCCTGACATTCCCCCAGCAAGGTATTAGGAAAATACAGAGTAAGATTGGGAGTTTTGTATGAGGAGACAAAGGTGTGAGACTGTCATGGAAGAAACTAAGGCACCGGCTGGTTAAGGGTGGGCTGGCTCTTCCAGATATCAGCTGGTATTTGGTAGCATTCCAATTTAAGCCACCCGGATGCTCCTGGCAAATCCTGCAGGTTCAGCATGGGGAGCACTGCTTAGTGAGCTGGTCAAGAACGAAGGGGGCGACAGCACAGAAGGTTTTCTTTATAAATACGGGTCACCGATCTTTTTTTAAAAAGTACGTTTGAAGGTCCTTAAAAATGCATTAGTAACCTGGCTTAAAGTAAGGAACAGGTGTGGGATAAGCTGCTATTCGGACCATGCCCCTGTCTGGGACTCCCCGGGGACTCCTCTTTGTCTCAAAGATGGTTTGGCTGTACCGATTAGGAGAGCTGGAGTCTCTATCTGGTCTGATCTGGGGGATGTAAATGGGGTTTAAAAAAGAATCATTTTTTTGTTACCAATAGAATATACTATACCCCAGCTAAAATTGCAAAATTTGCCCCAACCCCCGAGCCGAAATTCTACAGATGCATGGCCCCCACAGCTATTGACATCCATGTTTTTTTTGAGTGTCCGGCATTGGGATTGTTTTGGAAAGGGATTGGGAATTTTCTTTGCAGGATTTTTGACTTGAATATTGTGGTAAATGGGTCTTCAGTTTTTTTTGCCGACGACTGCGCTTTAACAAAGGACCTGGCAGTGAGGGAAAAAGGACTATTACTATGCCTTAATTTGTTGGCACGTAGAGAAATCTGTGTGAAGTGAAAAGACCCAAGCCCCCCAAGAACGGAAGACTGGCTCAAATCATCATTGGCGATGGCACACCTCGACCTTGCTGGCGCCAGTAGCACTCTGACTAATCTCTGGCAACCCCTTATTAACATGGGCCAAGATCTAAGGCTGCTTAGGTAATCAACAGTGCGGGTACCCGGTCCTATGGTTACAACTTAACTCCAGTGTAAGGAGTTGGTCGGGAGACCTAAGCAATTGCAGTTGGCCGGAGGGAGCCCAGAGACACAACAATGGCTGTAACACTCTGCTATATGCTTATAGGTGAGATGAGGACAAAAAAAATACTTATTTTACTGATTTTAATCAAACAAATCCTGATTCATTTTATTTTAACCCCTTCTGCGCGGCGCAAATTTTCGCGCTGTGCTGAAGGTTCTAATGAGCCTATCGGCTCATGACGGAACGGTTCCGTCATGAGCACAGCTCAACCGACGCTCATGACGGAACCGTTCCGTCATGAGCATGGAAGGGGTTAAGATGACCACTAAGTCCTCTTCCAAAATTAGACTCACCCTCACTAAATGATTGTATTCGAAGTCCTTTATCGATCAATTAGCTATAGGGAGCTATGAGCTGTAGAAAGATACTATTGATTTCAAATCTGTTTGAGGTTCTAAAAGTTGGCAAGTACAGGGCGCTGAAGCTTTGCATCGTGCATGCCTCATCCTGAACCATATGTTGTTTTTGAACTCGACTATTTCACAAACCACTTGCTTTGGATTGGCTATGTCTAAAAAATTAAATGCTCCTTCTATTCCTGATTTGGGTGTATAACCTACATGGTACAATCACATCAATAGTTCCCTTAATGAGCTACAGTCTCTGTAGCTAAATTACATTTTTCATATTTCCAGCTTGGATCTCCAAGGATGGGTATTATGCCAAAAAAGTTCTGATTCATGCCAACATCGTTTTCTGGGTCTGGCCCCTGGCTATATACAGGCTAGGGTGGATCCCCGTTTTGAAAGTGCCCATTCTGTTACTACCTATTCAATAGGCAAATTATGTCAGAACTGGCTCAAACATTCCACTCTAGCGCCAGTTATGCTCCATTTGTCCAAATTGACTGACAATATTGATTTGAATGATGTTGTTAAAGGCCCTGCAAAAGGCAGGTCAAAAAGATGGGTATATGCTCTTTACAACGAAGTTTGGGAACTGTCTCAAATTGAAGCTGCATCTAGGTTAAGAGCTAATGATCAAGCTAATTTAGAAAAAGTGCTTGCAGCTGATGACAATAGCATCAATACCCTTTCGTCCCAAGTTTATACAATGGATAATATTGTTTCATCTGTTGTTGATATTGTGCAGGATGAAGTGTCTGTTTTGTACCATGGTCAAAATCAATTACATTCCATTATGCAGTTTGCGTGGACTTTGCAAACTTTAAGATGGTAATGTTCCATGGGACTACATGAATACGCCATCTCTATTTCTACCATTTAATTTGACTGAAAAACAACAATTTATGTCTATGAAGGATGGTGCATGTTCGCTTTTACATATTGAAAAGTTGGAACCTTTACCTTTTTCTGTTGCCGAGTCCAATTCCGCAGTTTGTCTCATTCATGGGTTAATAACACTGCCTTTTCCCCTGTTCAAATTCAGTTCATGCATGAACCTTTATGCCATATGCAGATATGAACCATTGGTTAGTGCATATCTCCATGAAGTGGGGTTTCTGCCATTTACCTATAGGTGCCTGTGGGAGGGTAAAGAGGTTTACTTAAAAGGAGAAAGGTCACTTCTACACCTGACCATTCACTGGTTTGCAAAAACATACACTTGCATGGCTCGTGCAATTCAGACGCCCCAAATTTAGCATGCACTTAAAAGGGAAATCCTGTTTCAGCTATAACACCAACTTTCACGTTACTGGCTAACGGTAGCTATTTGCTTTTAAATGATGAAGATTGCTGTGGTATGCTGGCAGGAATTCCGTATATATTGTGACCATCTCCCATTGTGCAATCTGTTGTAAAAATGTGCTGTTCCCGCCTCCGCATGGGAAACTCAATGTGTCCATCTGGCCTTCGATTCCGACCTTGAAAGCAGAGTTCAACAAGATGATTCGAATAAGGGCTCTATTGTCTCAGAAAGGAGTTGCCCTTACTTCTTAGTGTGAAGCATTTGTCCTTCACATGGCTAATACTCGCACGGAGGTGCATGCCCTTTTGAATACTGATCTCCCCCTGCATTTCGGTTCTTTGATTCACACTATATTCAATGCCTCATCGACCATGGGCTTGGCACACTTTTTTAAAGTAGTATGTTCTGGCCTTGTGACTTCATTCCAAACTATATTTGGTGTGATACCTGCTTTTTTTCATTCTATTTTTCCAGCCTCTATGGCGGTTTACCAGTAATTCTTGCTTGGCTGCTGGTGTATTGCTATTAATTTGCTTGCTTCAAAATGGCTGTACAATCTGTGTCTCACGAAGACCTGCCCAGGCTGCTTTAATTTCGTAACCGGATGCTTGAATACAATGGAACGCTACCTCTGGCTACCTTGCGTGTTGCGTATGGATTATCTTTCCGGTTTTCATATTTTACATGCGTGCAGCCTGTCTTCCATTGCCTGGATTGCTGTTTTGAATGGGCTCTGGATTTGTGTCTATGCAATACAGTGTCTCCTAACCCGGATTATGATCAGCTAATGAGTCCCTTAGTTGCGCATGAGTTGGAGAGTTCTGGTGTCGAGATTATGGCCTGCGCAGCTGCACATGGGGTCCTAGGGAATTGGAATATATGTGCGGTGGCACATGACTTCCTGGCACGCAGTTATATGGAAAAATTCCAGAGTTGTTCTCTGATGGTGCTAGAGGCCCCGGCTATCAAAGAACATGTTTGTTCCTTCCTATTACTTAATTGGATGGCTGAAATGTTTTCTGATAAGAACAATGCCTTCCTCTTGGAAGCAGTTGCAACGTACTGTGCCTATACGCTGTTGGAGTGAAGTGGTATGGATCCAACTTCAACGCGTACTACACTAGGTTTAATTGTTTTCATTTCCTGGATTGGAAAGCATGCAGCCCCTACTTGACTGTTTTTTGAAAAAATTGGTGGTTATTAATTCAGAATTTTTACTCCAAATCTTCCAGTTTGGCAAATTTTTAACTTGATTCCGTCTCAATCGAACTTGAACTCTGAGTTCCTAAATTGTCTTCCTTCTTGTTCCGATCAAGGGAGGGTGTAGTGAAGGCAGGGCCCTGCGTGCACACATTGCTATGTTAGCATATGCCTATTAGAAGTTTAAACGTAATTTTGCCACTTTGCAGCTTTTGCACACCACACTGCATGTATCTGTTATTGTAAGTTAGACTGCTTGACTTTTCTTCACATGAGAAAACCTTGTTTTCGACATCCCTAGACTTACACCACGATCTCTGTCTGTACAGTGTGCAGAAACCTCCAAGGTTAACAAAACAATGTAATCTGTTATTCGGGCTGATCGGCTCACTCTCTAGACACAACATGCACACAGCTGTGCCTTTAATATTGCATTGCATGCATGAATAGAGCACTTGGAGAAAGTCCGTTTCCAGAGAGAGAGAGCTTTTGCAGATCGTGGAGGTATGGGGTTCCCCATTCAAGCCTAAGAGACTTTCTATTATTATTATAAAACCTAGTTCCTAGCTAGTGAGGGTGGCATACAAGGCACTATAGGACCTGATTCCACTATCATTATAATATGATTTCTCCCTTTGTGTTTTATGGAATTGTGACAATGCTTATTGTATTATTTTTAATCATATGCCTGCTTATGTTAGCAAAAATACTGCATCTTAGAGCACGTCATTACAATAGACATTTTAAACTTTACAGTGACTCTATTTACTCACGTTGTGGACTGGTATGAGAATGAAACAAAAGAGTGTTCTTGATTTCCACCACTCCTGAGTGTATCCCAAGTCGCATGTTCTGGGTTGTCTAATCATTGGTACCTTTGCTATAGGATGAAGAGCTAATGAGACACTGATGCTAGTCGGTTAGGGGTTCTAGGTACTGAGGTGAGTTTTTTGGTACACCACAATTCACTGAGGTCCTGGGTCTCTGTGCACAGTTCTGTGTAAGAGCAGAATCCCCGCATCAATATGAGGAAAGCTGCACCACAGTTCATTCCTGGAAGAGGGAATGTAGATAATGACCCAAATAGTGCTGATGCTAGAGCTCATTTTTTGTATAATTGGATATATACGCCCTGGAAAAGGACGGATGTACTTACTTTAAAAGCCTCCCTACCAGACATACGGAAAAATCCTAGAGGATTTTATGATGATGTACAGGCAAGCATTGATGATTGTATCATGACTTAAGCAGATATTGATATGTTTTTGGTATGATCCTGCCACCTGATATGTGGCGACTTACCCAGAAACAGGATCATGCTGTTAATTTGGGAGGAGATAGGGTTGCCATAATAGCAGCTGATAGAGATAGGAAGCTTGGTCGGAAACGTAGTCAGCTCATACTGGATCTTCCTGGTGGCATACTTACTTACATAAAAATGATGGTTACAGCTAGGAAAATAAATTGGGCACTCCTTACTGCTTGTAAACAAAAACAGCGGGAGGCCGTCCCTGATTTTTTTACTCGCTTTGAGGAAGTGTTCCATGATTTTAGTGGGCAAGATACATCTACACCTACGGGTGCACATTTATTTGTGGATAGATTTGTGGGAAATTTACTTCCTGAGACATCGGTTCGATTAAAGAATTCTCATAGCACATGGACTTCAGTGACTCCGAAAGCTATATTAGATATGGCTCAGTATTGCCAGAATCAGGTTACCTCAGAGTAAGAACGAAAAAAAGAAAAACTAAAATAATTGAAAACTATGGTGATGATGGTTCAGGCCTATGGACCCAAGGTCGAGGACGTGGCCAAAATTATGGTCAGACTTATAGACCAGTGCCTCCAGTAGGGCCACCACCTAGACAAACTCCATTAGGGCTGGATCAGTGTGATTATTGCAAAGAGAAAGGACATTGGCTTTCTGAATGTCCTGTTTTGGCTGCTAGTGGGAGAGGAAGGGGACAAGTGAATATTAATCGAGGGACTTCAGCTCCTCGACAGCAGCCACTGCAGGTTCAAGCTCCAGAGAGGAATAGGTCAGGAAACTATTTTGATCAACGAAATAATTAATATTCTATGGAGGATTGGGAATCAGAGGAAACTGTGGAAATACATTTTGCCTAGGACAGCGTATGACGAGGAGGACTAGTTGAGATACCTGTTGATCAGTCAGGGCCCTATAAAACAACCGCCATACTTGGGCAGGATCAAAAAAATGTTGTGGATACAGGGGCAACATGTAGTGCGATATCTCAGAAACTGGTCTCTAGGACACCCTTGTCTGGCAAAATGTTCACATCAATAGGGTTTGATGGAACACCAACTCCTAGCCCTGTGTCCCAAAAACTACCTTTGCAGGTTGAGAATTTCATCACTACAGCCACTTTTTTACTTCCCCCTCATGCTCCAGATAATCTGATGGGACTTGATCTTTTTAAATATTTCCATGCTACTATCCATTGTTCCCCATCTGGAGTACGTGTGATTTTCGGGGAAAAGACATTGCCTAAACAATATAATTTTTCTTTATGTTCGGATCTTGATTCTGTCCCTTCATGTGTTTGGGCTACTGTTGATACAGATGTGGGAAGAATGGACATATCCCCAGTACATATACAGGTCCGTGAGGATGCTTCCTTACCAAGGGTACCACAATACAAAATATCAAAAGAAGGTGAGGTTGCATTGATATCTATCATTGACGACATGATACTTACAGGAGTTGTTGAGGAAGTTTCCTCTAATGTATGCAATAGCCCTATTCTCCCCATTCTAAAATGGGGTGATGGAACAAGAGATAAGATTTACAGATTTGTGATTGATTTGAGAGAAGTCAACAAAATAGTGATCCCTCAATATACTGTTGTCTCTGATATTACGACATTGTTGACATTAATCCCACCTACAGCAACTGTAGTCTCTTATCGACCTCAAACATGTTCTCTATTCCTATACATAAAAACAGTAGATATCTTTTTGGGTTTTCATTACGAGGTCGCTCATTTAGATTTTGTAGGGCTCCACAAGGCTATACAGAAAGCCCTAGCATTTACAGTCAGGCACTTAAGCAACAGTTGGATGAACTTCTTTTACCACCAGGAGCTACACTAGTGCAATATGTTGATGACATTTTGCTAGCTGCAGACACAGTTGAGCATTGTAAAGAGGCCACTCTCTCTCTTTTATGCACCTTGCTGTCAAGGGACATAAAGTCTCTAAGAATAAGCTGCAATATTTTCATTCTGAGGTCACTTATTTAGGTCACCTCTTGTCTGAGGAAGGCCGCACTCTGATTAAAGACAGGATTTAAACTATCCTAATAATTCCTATTCCAAGTACACAAAAAGAAGTCAGTGCACTTATTGGAACTACTTCCTACTGTAGACAGTGGATCCCAAATTTCTCCCTTATCATCATACCTCTTTTGTATCTTGTTACTAAAGAGACTCCCTCTCTTCTACCATGGACATCTGAATATCAGAAAGCATATCAACAGCTTCGCACATCCCTTTGTTCTGCTCCAGTGTTAGGCACCACAGACTATGCAAAGCCTTTCATGTTATATGTCCACGAGAGAGAAGGATGTGCATTGTCAGTTTTGACACAGCCATATGGTAATAAGCATTGTCCCTGTGCTTATTTCTCAGCTGTATTAAACCCAGTGGCCAGGGGACTTCCAGGTTGTCTCAGAGCAGTTGCTGCCACAGCGGTTTTTATACGGCAATCTGAGGGAATAGTGTTGAGTAACAAGCTTATGGTTATGGTACCACATTTTGTGGATGCACTCCTGAATCAGACTAAGACACAACAATTGACTAGGGCTAGATTCACAGTATACAAACTCATGCTTTTGGCACCTCATATCACTCTTAAGAGATACTTGACATTGAACCTGTTACATTCTTATATGTTATGTTCCTTTAAGCTATTGGAATGTCAACATGTCCATGATCTATGCTAGAATGCTCTGTTGTCACTTTTGAAGGTTGCTACGTGCTGTGAACATCTAAGGGGTCTTTTCCTTCAATTAAACCTCTTCTTATGAACTACCTTTGCCTGTGTTTCCTACTTTTAAAAGTGGCGACGAGGGAGGAAACAACCCATCATCCTGTGACCCCGTGATGTTCTTACAAGATTTTTATTTTCGTCTTTTAAAAAAAAAAGTAAACGAAACCTTCAACTGCAACTGACTAAAGAACAGATTCATTTTTTCTCGTTAACAAGGACTGCTTCAACTACGTCTCATTCAGGTTCATTAATTCATATTTCATGTGAGTAAACTCGTTTTCGTTGTACTTGAGGTTGTATAAACATTGCAGAGCGCATCGACTCTACTCTACTAAAAAAAAAAGACACGCTATTAAAGACAAACGTGACACCCTATTAATGACAAGCGTTGAGTAAGCGTTGTGATAAAGCGGCAGAAAAAGCACTTAACAAAGCGTTTCAGACGACGCCTACTTGCATATTTTTTTGATATTGGATACCGTTGGTGCTCGTGAGTGCGCTGCAATCGGCGTTGGATTGATGCATCATTCGAGTTGTTTTTCCTCGCGTTGCTGAGCACGCCGAAGCCGGCGTTCCAGCGGCGACATCTTGAGCTTCACCAATTACGCACGACGTTTTGCAATGCATTGTGGGTCACGCAGTGCATTCTGGGACATGCTTCCTTAGCAACCACGCCGCATTCAATGTAAATTAACTATTTCTTCGTCTTCAAGCCGTTTTTTAGCTTTTGAACTCGATTTAACTCTTAATTCATCTTCGATTATAAAAAAAAATGAAAGAAGAAAACCAACTACATTCTAGACAACGGTGACTACTTTTATTTTGTTAATTTTTTTTTTCTCTCTCTTCTATTTTTCTTCAACTGTTATATTGTTATTTATTATTATTTGATTTGTTAACATGGAAACCAAAACAATTTTGGCTCCACCAAAATTCTTACAGGATCCAGGTGTTCCTCCTATGAATTGGGAGGATTGGCGTGAGTCTTTTGAGACATATTTGGAAGCTATTAGTGGAGAAGTATTTGTAGGTTCACGCAAATTAGCGCTTCTCAAACATAGTCTTGGTGTAGAAGGTAGAAAAGTGTTAAAAACATTACCTATACAATCCAATAGTGTTCCTAAGGCATGTGTAGTTGGAGAGGATGATCACAGTGATGAAGAAATTGTATTTGATTGTTCAAAAATTGAGACATTTTCTTCTGATGAATATCTTGATTCCTTAAAAGCTTTAGAGGAAAATTTTGGCAAAAAAACAAGCATTGTTGTAGAAAGACATAAATTCTTCTCAAGAGCACAATTACCAGTTGAATCTATAGAACAATATGTTAATATTTTGAGAAGATTAGCAGTTACTTGCAAGTTTAAAAATTTACATGAAGAGATTATAAGAGACCAATTCATTAATAGAACCAGTAATACAAAAATTCAAGAGAAATTATTGGATTTAAAAGATCCATCTCTTCATAAAACCATTTCAATTGCCAGAAGAGTTGAAAATAATTCCCATTATGTTAAGGAATTGGGTGCACATAGCAAAGACTCTAAGTTTTCTGATAGCAAAGAATCTAGTGGTGTATGCACCATAGTTAATAACAAACGAAAATCTTTTGATAATAGATATAACACTAAACGTGATGTTAGAACTAAACCTCTAACATTTTCCGGTGGTAATAAAAACACCACATTGTATAACAAACCATCTTCTAACAAGACACAAAATTTTAACAAACAGTTTTGTTTCAGATGTGGTAATGCAAGACATACTTCTGAAAATTCTTGGTGTCCTGCATCAAATGTAACATGTTTTAAGTGTAACAAAACTGGCCATTTTGCCAAAATATGTAGATCTGACAATCCTAATGCATGGAAAAATTCTGTCAATTTTGTTGCTCAACCTATTTGTTCTGATAGTGACAGTGACATTGAAGTCATGGCAATTTGGAATGAGGTTAATCATATTTCTGATGAAATTCAACCTCCCAAGTGTGAAGTTACGATTAATTGTCATAAATTATTTCTTTGGGCAGATTCTTGTTCCTTATACACTATCATCGACAAAAACATGTGGGAAACTTGTGGTAAACCCGATCTTTCATGTTCTCCAAAAACTCCTGTAGGTTATTTGGGCATCAAATTACCTGTGATTGGATGTTTTACATCCGAACTCATTTTCAAAGACAGGGACACTTCTGGAATTGTGTATGTTGTAGAAAAAGGCAGAGCTTTATTAGGATGGAAAGAACTTTGGAATTTGGGAATGACTCTTGATCCCAACCATCCTGATCAAGTTTTATTATCTCCTAATTGGCACAAAAAACATTCTGATGAAGTTATGGTAACTCAAGAAGATGCAAGTTTAGAATGGCATAAAAAATTTCCAGATTTGTTTAGTTCAAAGTTGGGGTGTCTTAAAAAATTTGAGCATCGTATTATCCTTAAATCTGACTCTATATCGGTTGTCCATAAGGTGTGCAATGTTCCTTTTGTGTTGAGATCACAACTTAAAGTTGAACTTGATCGTTTATGTCAACAAAACATTATAGAACCTATCGAAGCATCTGATTGGCTTAGTCCAGTGGTTTTGGCGCGAAAACCCAATGGCAAATTGCGCATGTGTGTCGATTTAAGAGACCTAAACAAGAACATTTGGGTAGATCGCTACCCCTTACCCAAGATTAATGAGATGGTGGCATCAGTTAGGGATGCTAAGTATTTTTCGTCAATTGACTTATCAAACGCTTCCCATCAGATAAAATTACACCCAGAATCTCGCCATTTAACATCCTTTGTTACTCCCGAGGGGGCCTTTCAATTTTTAAGGATGCCTTTTGGGTTATCCTCTGCATCAGCTGTTTTCCAAAGGGTTATGAGTAAAGTTCTTGAAGGTATACCTAACATGTTAGTTTTTCAAGATGATGTACTTGTGTGGGGGGACAGTAAAACTGTCCATGACAAAACTCTAAATATTGTGTTACACAAACTTCAATGTGCCGGTTTGACTGTTGCTGCTGAAAAGTGCAAGTTTGCTACCAATGAAATTGAATACTTGGGGCACACGTTGTCAGTGGAGGGGGTTAGACCTAAAAAGAATTTATTGGATGCCGTAAAGAATGCTCCATCTCCATCTGATAAAGACCAACTCCGTTCTTTTTTAGGACTTGCGGAGTACTATTCTAAATTTGTGCCAAATTTTGCTTCCAAGGTTTTCTGTTTTAGACTCTTAATGAAGAAAGGTGCCAAGTTCGTGTGGAGTGCAGAATGTCAGTCTGTTTTTGAGGATGTAAAAAGAAACATAATAGATGCCGTCGCACTTAAACCTTTTGATCCCAACAAAAAGTCAATTATCGTTGTTGACGCAAGTGCATATGGATTAGGAGCTGTGTTAATGCAAGGTAAAGAGAAATTGGAATGGGTTGTAGCTTTTGCTTCCCGTACTTTGAAGGGTGCTGAACCTTCATATTCACAACAAGGGGTGGTGAGGGACAGAGTCTCTGAATTAAACAGAATACTCTCACCCAGTCAAGAGATCAGGGCTAGATCCAACACCGTTTTTTAGCTCACTGCACCATCCCAGTTTCAGAACCTGGCTGTTTGCAAATTAGTCTGTTCCTGTCCCAGTGCATGATGGGAACAGGGCAAACCAAACTACAAAAGCCAATTCTTACACTGGGAAGGAAACAAGCTACCGGGGACCGGTTTCTGGCATTTCAGCCTCTTCGGTCCGGCTTGCTTGAATCCTGATGGTGCAATGAGCAAGGGACTCACATCTGAGTATACCCTTCCACGCTTAGGGTGGACAAAAATATTTACAACAAGGGGTGGTGAGGGACAGAGTCTCTGAATTAAACAGAATACTCTCACCCAGTCAAGAGATCAGGGCTAGATCCAACACCGTTTTTTAGCTCACTGCACCATCCCAGTTTCAGAACCTGGCTGTATGCAAATTAGTCTGTTCCTGTCCCAGTGCATGATGGGAACAGGGCAAACCAAACTACAAAAGCCAATTCTTACACTGGGAAGGAAACAAGCTACCGGGGACCGGTTTCTGGCATTTCAGCCTCTTCGGCCCGGCTTGCTTGAATCCTGATGGTGCAATGAGCAAGGGACTCACATCTGAGTATACCCTTCCACGCTTAGGGTGGAAAAAAATATTTACAACAAGGGGTGGTGAGGGACAGAGTCTCTGAATTAAACAGAATACTCTCACCCAGTCAAGAGATCAGGGCTAGATCCAACACCGTTTTTTAGCTCACTGCACCATCCCAGTTTCAGAACCTGGCTGTATGCAAATTAGTCTGTTCCTATCCCAGTGCATGATGGGAACAGGGCAAACCAAACTACAAAAGCCAATTCTTACACTGGGAAGGAAACAAGCTACCGGGGACCGGTTTCTGGCATTTCAGCCTCTTCGGCCCGGCTTGCTTGAATCCTGATGGTGCAATGAGCAAGGGACTCACATCTGAGTATACCCTTCCACGCTTAGGGTGGACAAAAATATTTACAACAAGGGGTGGTGAGGGACAGAGTCTCTGAATTAAACAGAATACTCTCACCCAGTCAAGAGATCAGGGCTAGATCCAACACCGTTTTTTAGCTCACTGCACCATCCCAGTTTCAGAACCTGGCTGTATGCAAATTTGTCTGTTCCTGTCCCAGTGCATGATGGGAACAGGGCAAACCAAACTACAACTATACCGGTGATGGATCAAGCCCTGATCTTTGGACTGGGTAAGAGTGGTCTGTTTAACTCAGACACTCTGTTCATCACCACCCCCTTTTCTAAATCGTTTTTGGCCACTTTAGGTGTGGCAGGGTATACTCAGACATGAGTCCCTTTCTCACTGCTCCATCAGGATTCAAGCAAGCCGGGCCGAAGAGGCTGAAATGCCAGAAACCGGTCCCCGGTAGCTTGTCTCCTTTCTGGTAAAGAATTGGCTTGGTAGTTTAGTCTGCCCTGTTCCCATGATGCACTGGGCCAGGGACAGACTGATTTGCATATAGGCAGGTTCTGAGCTGGGATGGGGCAGTGAGATAAATAACGGTGATGGATCAAGCCCTGATCTTTGGACTGGGTAAGAGTGGTCTGCTCAATTCAGACACTCTGTTCATCACCACCCCCTTTTGTAAATCGAACCTTCATATTCAGTCATTGAGAAAGAAGCTTTGGCTTGTTTTTGGGGAGTAAATTATTTTAGGAATTATGTTTGGGGCACTAATTTTGAACTGAGGACTGACCGCAAACCCCTTGTGGATATATTCTCAACTAAAGGTGCTGGTAGGGCGACTCCTAGAATTGCGAAATGGATTTACAAATTACAAGAGTATGATTTCTCAATGAAATATGTACCAGGCATTAAAAATGTTAATGCTGATTGTTTATCTCGTCTTCCTATTTGTGGTGAAGACTCTGTCTTGGATCAAGATGAGGATTGGTCTATAGCTTCCGTAGATGAAATTTGCAATGGTGCCATTGATGAAACGGAATGGAAAAAAGCTGTTCAAGAAGATCTAGTTTTAAAGGAAGTTATGGTGCGATTATCTTCACCGTGCAATACTTTCTCATGGAGTAATTGTGAATTGTCTGAATATAAAACTGTGTGGCCAGAACTCTCTTATGATATGGATGCGGGTATTGTTAGGAGAGCAGACAAACTTGTTGTACCATCTAGTTTACGTGACAGGTTATTAGATCTTGTCCACGTGGGACACTCAGGTATGTCCGGCATGAAAAGAAGATGTAGGTGTGATTTCTGGTGGCCAGGTATGGATAAGGATGTGGAAAGGCGTGTTAGGAATTGTACGGCATGCACCTGCAGTGATAAATCTCACATTTCCCAAGAATCCAACATCAGTCCTGTTTTGTTTCCAGACAGACCGTGGCAAAGATTAGCTATGGACATTTATGGTCCGTTTAGCATTGGTAATATTGCTGGAAAATTTGCCATTGTTTTAATGGATTATTACAGCAAATGGCCTGAAGTAGCATTTGTGAGGGAGATTAAGGCATCTAACATAGTCAATTTTTGTGATGAGTTGTTTCATAGAGAGGGTTTTCCTGAAACCATCACTACTGACAATGGCCCACAATTTATTGCTAGTGAGTTTCAAAACTATTTACGCTTATGTGGTGTGAAACACATTACTACTGCTGTTTACTGTCCTAGAGAAAACGGTATGGTTGAAAGGTTCAACCGCGTATTAAAAGAATGCATACAGTTGGCTACGATTGATGGTGCTGATTGTAAGGTTGCAGTCAAAGACATGATTTGGAGTTATCGTAATACTCCACATTCTGCAACCTTGGTATCACCCTTTCACCTTCTCAAGGGACGTTCTGCTAACAATAAAGTAGCTCCCGCATGGATGCTCAAAACTGTTTGTGGTCAGGTTCAAAAAGAAAGTTTGAATGATAGAATGAATGTTTATCAACAGAAGTATGTGGTGAGACACAACAGTAAACTCAAGAAATCAGGAAAATCTTTCCATGTTGGTGATATGGTCAGGACTTCTCGTTTTGGTTTGTCAAAAGATGGTTCTTCCAAGTGGTCCCATCCGAAGAAGGTGTTGGAAGTGATGGGTAATTGTGTGCTTTTGGATGATGGTCGGAAATGGAATTTTTGTAACATTGTTTTGTGCAATGAACTAGAACGGAATTTGTGGTTGAACAAGAACAACAATACTTCTATTTCCGTACCCAAATCTAATGCTACTATGCCACCTAATCCTTCCACTATTCCTGCAGTTTCCCCGTGTAATGTCCAACAAATGTCTTCCAATTTGGTTAAGGTGGATGTTCCGAGTTCAAGAAGGTTATCTGGAAGAATTATTGTAAAACCCAGCAAGTTCAATGATTATATGTTATATTCTTAATTGTTTTTTTTTATTTTTGGAAAGGGAGATGTGTTACATTCTTATATGTTATGTTCCTTTAAGCTATTGGAATGTCAACATGTCCATGATCTATGCTAGAATGCTCTGTTGTCACTTTTGAAGGTTGCTACATGCTGTGAACATCTAAGGGGTCTTTTCCTTCAATTAAACCTCTTCTTATGAACTACCTTTGCCTGTGTTTCCTACTTTTAAAAGAACCCAGCTACATTGTTACCTTTGTCAGCAGAACAAGCTCATGATTTGCATGACTGTATTTTTCTCACAGAAGAACAAACTAAGGGAAGAATAGATCTAAAGTATACACCTTTGTTAGACCCTGAGGGAGAACTATGGGTGGACGGTTCTTGTCTAAGCCTATCTGATGGCACTACCTCTGTATCCTATGCCATAACTACATTACTGACTGTGGTGGAAACAGCCTGTATCCCACAAATATCTGCCTAAGCAGCTGAACTTATTGCGCTCTTGAGGGCTTGCGAACTTAGTCAGGGATTAAGAGTAAACATTTATACAGATAGTCAGTATGCATTTGGTGTGGCATGCCACTAATTTTAATCTGCTGGTGCAGGGTCACAACTCTTGCCACGGGTCCTTATCAAGTAAAGAGGAATCGACACTGGAGCGAAGTCAAACCATAGGGCTATTTATTAAGCATTCATGAAAGGGTCTCCATCCTACCAAGATTCTCAAGGAGAGAGCACGCTTGAGTGATGGCTACATGGGATTTTATAGGGAAGATCACAGACAATGAATGCCCAGAGGCCAATAGAGCTCTGGAAAAAACACACAAATGAGACAGTGCCTGTTGTAATTGTCGCGTCCTGAAGCTGCAACTCAAGATAGGTTATCTGAGCAAATTTTATCTAAGGCTTCACCATTGTTTAAAAAACACACGAAACCCTCAGTGCATACATCAGCTGTTCTTTTGTGCAGACTTGGCATGTTTAAGCAGCCTTCAATGTCTCAATTTTAGATTTGTTACTTTGGGCCAGATGTAGGAAGCCTAATTCTGGTCGGTAACGGACGAAATTACCGAATTTTGTCCATTACCGACCGGAATTAGGCTTTTCATATGTAGGTGGCTACATTTCAGAATCGGTATTTAGGAATTCGGTAAATTACCGATTCTTAAAAATACAGAACCGGTAAATTACCGATTCTGAAATGTATGGAGCACTCAAATGAGTGCTTTACCCATTTTAGGATTTGTTATTTACCACCAACTATAAGTATTGGTAAATAACAAATACCTTTGAAAATGCAAATCTGTGCATTTTCAAAGGTGCCATTTGGCAGACATACATGCCCTTAGGGCATGTATGTGTGCCACATGTGCACCCATACACAATTGAGGGGTGCAACAGGGTGTCAAAGTGACACCCTGCCACCCTTCAATATTTTTCCCCTTTTAACGAATCGGTATTTACCGATTCGGTAATTGCCATTCATTCCTATGGGCCTCCAGGCCCATAGGAATGAATGGCAATTACCAAATCGGTAAATACCGATTCGGTAATTACCGAATCTTACCGATTCGGTAATGTTTAACGAAAAATTACCTACATCCCATTTACCTATTCTTAAATACCGAATCGGTAAAATTCGGTATTTAAGAATAGGTAAATTGAGATTACCTACATCTGGCCCCTAATGTTTATGCAAGTGTGGTGTCAAGGACAGAGCCAGGCTGAAAACAGGACAAAGGTGAGCATGGATGAGGCACAGCTGAATTAAAAAATGATTTTACATTTTCACAGTAGGACCAAAAGGCGGTCAAGAACACCAGCTAATTAATTCATGTGAGCCAAAGTGGTGTGTAGGGAAGGGGCAGCCACCTCAGGACAACAGTTTTGATGTGCTAATTTCCTAATTAAGAGGGTCGATGTGAATGATCTGGGTCTTCGTAAGTTAAGTCCAAGGCTAATAAACAAACCAGCGTGAGTCAAGGATTCCAGGTTAAAACCTCCTAGTTTTAATCAGAATTATAATCATTACAGAAAGCAAAAAGTAATTCGTTAGTTAATTAGGAATCAACCTCAATGAAATAGTTAAAGTAACATTATGCAAGAAGATTACCATAAGGTTAGCCTCTGGAGGAAATCCAAGGAAAGAACTAAATATAAAGCAAATAGACTCACTGACATAGCATGTATTTTGCTCCCAAAGAAGACTAGAAAAATCTGACTCGTCTCTAAAATAATAATGCTTTTGTAATGTTTTAGCCTACAGAAGCCACACAGAATTCTTGGTTTGTTATGAAATGTTATGCATTAACAACCAATGTTACTAACATGTAAACCAATCACTATTCTGGTAAATACCATACTTCTAGAGAGACCTGTTTTCTAAAGCATTTCATTTGTAAGGCTATGCATAACGAGTTAAGCACTCACATTGACATTTTATGCAACACTGTAATACAATGGTGTGTTTGGCTAATAAATTGCATGCTCAGACCATCAGCAGGAAACCTTGAAAAGTTACACGATAGAGGAGCATTCTCGACATGTCTTTCTTGACTGAACAAACACATTACAACTTACAGACACTAAAATACATGTTTCTTTTTGATGATTCCCTGAAATGGAAAAGCACACAAGTATAGAAAATAAAGTAAGTCTTCCTCACACAAAATAAACGTGCACTGCTATTTTACAAAATGTAAAAAGCTAATAATACAAGCTGAGTAGCCCTCAGTCATGCTAACTGAATCACATCTAAATTATGGATCGTTTTCTAATTTGTAAAAACTCACCTTGGGCGGCCTATATCAGAAACCTGTAGTTACACTTCCTTGCCTACGATGACAGAGGTTTTACACATTCACACAAGAGTAGATACATGGCAGAGTACAGAAAATCTAAAGCGGATGCAAGACAGGCTGAAGTGAGTATACAGCTTCTGTTTTAGCAAGAATAAGAAACTATAGGAACAATTATGGACACTATAAGGAGAATAGGTGGTGACTTTAATATAAGATTTGATCCCGAGAAAGATAGTTCTAATTTAAAGTACCCAAGCGCAACCCCTAATCACGAAGAGTAATGAAAAACCTAATTTTAAATTTAAACTTAGTGGATATATGGAGATCCAAGAAAGGAGATGTCCAGGGATTTACCTATTATAGTAAAAAATATAGACACTCCTCTCGGATCGATTATATGTTGGCCAATAAAGAACATTTAAATAACATCATAAACATCTTGATCCAGTTATTACATCTATCTGATCACGCCCCCCCCCCCCCCAATAACTGTTTATGCCATCAGTGGGAAGTGTATACAACCTAGATGGACATAGAATAGAGCGATGCTTGCCGACGGGGAGATCATACAATCAATTAGCAGATCCGCCTCAGAATTTTTTTCTATTAATTTGGGATCAACTTCCATAGACCAGGTATGGGATGCCCATAAGGCCAATTTGAGAGGTCATCTGCATGCCCTCATAAGTTCCAAAAATAGACAAAAAGCCCAAGATTTACTAGCATTAGAGAGGGAGGGAGAAAGGAGCCCTGGAGGGAGAAAGGAGTAAGCTAAGCGAAGGAGACAGGGGGGAAATTGAGTTAGTAGATGAAAACTTGGAGGAGGCTAGACAAAAATTTAGGCTATTATTGGATCAAAAATGTAAAGCGCAGTGGCAATCCAGGAACATGGAGAACTTTGAATACGGAGAGAAGGCAGGGGCACTTCTCGCTTGGAAGGCCAGGTTAGATAGAGCTAAGAACGACATTCATTAATTATTGATAATAGTGGCAACAAATTAACTAACCAGGAGGATATTCAAAATACCTTACTATCACTTTTTTCAGACCTTTATAGAGAAGATCTTGAACCGACTCAGGTTAAGATATCTTCCTGGTTAGGGAATAAGTCCTTACCTACACTTACCGAGGCCTCTAAAGAGGCCCTGGATGCCCCTATAACAATGGAGGAGATAATGATCCAAATAAAAAGAGCAAAAAATAAAAAAAGCAGCCGGCCTAGACGCCCTCCCCAATGAAATATACAAATTACTACAGGAATATCTCCTGCCAGTGCTCCTCACGCTTTTTAACTCAATATACTGCTCCAACGGGGTGATGCCAAAATCTTGGAGTGAGTTTTGTAAATTGGGTTAGTGAGGAGCACTCCGTTTTAAACCTTATTTAGATTGTAATCTAATGGTGCCGCGATTATTAAGGATAGTCACTCCTTGGGGTAAGTGTGAGGTTATGATGGGTTGTGGTGCCCACCTAATCGCGAACTGTTCACTTGGTGCACCGCACCTTATAAGTTCAGATTTTATACGTACTGTGAATCAACTCTTTTTCATGTGTCAACAATTTAACATTTAATCATATTTTTAATTGTCAACATTTCATATTGTTATTCAACATAATCATAACATCATATATTCAAACTCAATCTTTGATTCATAAACATTTATATTCCACTTTGTTTCAACATAGTTCAAAATAACATTTCAGCAATTTTCACGATGAAGCCCAATGCATTTCGGCACCTTAGTGGCGCCTTCATCAGGGGAAGTTCTGAAAAAGTAAAAAATACATGGTGTAAGTGTCTGGTCTTAAAATTTGAATGGGGGTTCTCTGTTGAATCTGGTGTATAAGTTCACATACCTGAGTGTTTCTGTTATGTGACGTATGTGTTCGAGGAATCACCTCTATCGACCTAAGTCTGTCCAAATGAAACATAAATGCTGCTTTAGTCGGTAATACCTTAATGGTTACAATCTAATCGGTCTCTCATGGGTTAGCTACATACCTCGTGATCTTTGCCGTTGCACTCTGTAACAACAAATGTAAACAACCTTAAATCCTGCTATGCTCTCCAAAAGTCTCTCAATGATTGAACCCAAAAAGCAATCAAAAAAATCACCACTTCATACCTTATCTTCTCTTTAACTGGCGTCTAAAGAACCAGAAAAAATAATGATAAGTTACCGTCGGCTAGTTTAGTTATTTACGCTACGGCTCTTCTGGATATCATTGTTGTTCCTACCTGTGAGTTCTACTTTATCTCCTTGAACAATCACCGTCCCGCAACTACTTTCATGTCTCTTCCGCTACGGGTTCACTAGTTATATGAACTCCGCGAACTCCGTGAGAGTTGCGTAGTTGAAAAGTAAAACTAAAAAACGGACTTCCTTAGTCTTCACGATCTAGAGTTTTTCAAAGACTGACGCCATCTTATAATGGTGAAAATATCCTTCACAAGAGCAACCTTAACGTTGTCTAAACGATTTACCGAGACCCGTCGAATAATAAGATGTTCATGTAATCGCTGTTTGTGTGTTGTTGTTGCAACTACCTGTGTAGTTATGCCTGCGTGTTCTACTTTGACTACGGGTAATGTTTGTCAAATGTATGTGGCAAGGTTGGGTTGTTTCCGTGTCACAATAATTACCAGATTACTTTCCACATTACAGATGTCTCGATAAAAGTACAATAAGACCTTGGTAAATGCATTTACACTATGAATCATATGCATTGTTATTTAGCTGTGTTTTGTAAAGGTATTTTCCAATGTAATCTTGGAGTGAGGCCATGTTGGTCTTAATCTTAAAACCTGGGAAGAACCCCCAGGCCGCAGACTCGTATCACCCAATCTCCCTGCTGAATGCAGATTATAAGATCTTCATGGGCATTCTAGCAGGGAGATTGGCAAAATTGGCATCTAATTTGATCAACCCAGATCAGAAGGGCTTTATGCCAGGTAGGGTGATTCAAGAACAAACCCAGTTGATCATAGGCAACATTGACCTTGCTGTTGCAAGGTCAGATCCATTAGCAGTAGTAGCAATTGACGCTGCAAAAGCCTTCGACCGGGTGAGTTGGAGATATCTTTGGGGAACATTAGAGGCTTGGGCCCAGTCTTCATACAGATGGTGAAAGGGTCTCTGACACCAAGCTTTCCAATTCGGTGGGGGATGAGGCAGGGAGGCCCTCTGTCCCCCCTTCTGTTCAATCTCTACATTGAGCCCCTAGCGCAGACTATCAGACTGAACAAGGCCATTACCCCTTTTAGATCGTCGGACTATGAGTGTAAACTAGCACTATATGCCGACGACATTATAGTGTATACTAGCAATCCAGAACATTCCATCCAGCAACTTGAACACACCTTGAGGGATTTTTGTAAGGTCTCAGGGTATCTTGTAAATCCAGATAAGTCTGAAATAATGTGCTGGAACACAGTATATAGAAACGGCTCTGAAAGCAGAGAATTTAGATACCTCGGAACTAAAGTAGTTAACAAACTGAATAAAATCCCGTTGGTAAATATAGGGAAGATCGAGAAAGATTTAGATTATCTGTTTGCTAAATGGAAGAACCTCCCTTTGACCATCTACGGGAGGGTCAATTTAGTAAAAATGTCTGTGCTCCCGAAGCTGACATTTATTTTGAGTGCAATACCTCTAACTTTCCCCAATAAAAACATCAGTAGAATACAGGGGAAAATTGGTAGTTTTATCTGGGGTCAGAAGAAGGCCAGGATGTCGTGGAAAAAACGGAGGAGGAAGCTCCTCAAAGGAGGTTTAGCACTCCCAGACATAAACTGGTATCTGTTGGCTTTTCAATTTAAGGGTATAAGGATGTTGTTATCTTATCCTGAGCAATCAGCATGGGGCAGAGTACTCAGGGAGTTGGTTTTGGTGGAGGGGGGAGGGATTCATGGTGGCTTTTTGTATAAATTTGGTGCACTAAAATGTTTCAAGCGAGTCCGCCTGAAGGTGTTAAAATCAGCACTTTCTACCTGGTATAAAATAAGAAGCATCTGGGGCATTGGGTATTTCCCTTTGACCATCTACGGGAGGGTCAATTTAGTAAAAATGTCTGTGCTCCCGAAGCTGACATTTATTTTGAGTGCAATACCTCTAACTTTCCCCAATAAAAACATCAGTAGAATACAGGGGAAAATTGGTAGTTTTATCTGGGGTCAGAAGAAGGCCAGGATGTCGTGGAAAAAACGGAGGAGGAAGCTCCTCAAAGGAGGTTTAGCACTCCCAGACATAAACTGGTATCTGTTGGCTTTTCAATTTAAGGGTATAAGGATGTTGTTATCTTATCCTGAGCAATCAGCATGGGGCAGAGTACTCAGGGAGTTGGTTTTGGTGGAGGGGGGAGGGATTCATGGTGGCTTTTTGTATAAATTTGGTGCACTAAAATGTTTCAAGCGAGTCCGCCTGAAGGTGTTAAAATCAGCACTTTCTACCTGGTATAAAATAAGAAGCATCTGGGGCATTGGGTATTTCCCTTTGACCATCTACGGGAGGGTCAATTTAGTAAAAATGTCTGTGCTCCCGAAGCTGACATTTATTTTGAGTGCAATACCTCTAACTTTCCCCAATAAAAACATCAGTAGAATACAGGGGAAAATTGGTAGTTTTATCTGGGGTCAGAAGAAGGCCAGGATGTCGTGGAAAAAACGGAGGAGGAAGCTCCTCAAAGGAGGTTTAGCACTCCCAGACATAAACTGGTATCTGTTGGCTTTTCAATTTAAGGGTATAAGGATGTTGTTATCTTATCCTGAGCAATCAGCATGGGGCAGAGTACTCAGGGAGTTGGTTTTGGTGGAGGGGGGAGGGATTCATGGTGGCTTTTTGTATAAATTTGGTGCACTAAAATGTTTCAAGCGAGTCCGCCTGAAGGTGTTAAAATCAGCACTTTCTACCTGGTATAAAATAAGAAGCATCTGGGGCATTGGGTATTTCTCAGATTTTGCCCCAATCTGGGACTCTCCTGGGACACCACTTTGCTTGAAAGATTGCCTGGCGATACCAATTAAAAACTCAGGGATGGTTAGATGGTCAGATTTGGTCGACTCAGAGGGCATTCTTCCCTGGGAACTTTTACAAGTGAAGATAGGTCCCCAGCTCTCAAGATTTAAATACCTTCAATTAAAATATTGGTATGAATCAGAAGCCGAAGACATTACAGGAAACTGGGAGGTAGAACAGCTGTTGCAAGATCCGAGTCCAAAGAAGAAAGAGGTAGCTCTCTGGTATACACAAATTCAAGAGGCTGATGAAGTAAAAATTCCCCCCTCAGCAGCAATTTGGAACTCAACACTATTTGCCCTGAATATTGAGGAATTATTTGAAACATCCCTGAGGATTTTATATAAATATTTAAACCGGCCTCCCTGAAAAAAAAACTTCTTTGTAATAAACAGGCTATACTATACGCCAGCAAAAATATCAAACTTTGCCCACGATCCTCCACCAAGCTGTCCCAGGTGTGCCCTAATCCATGCCAATGATTTCCATATTTTTTTCCAATGCCCAAGTCTTGATCTCTTTTGGAAAGGCATGTGAGACACGTTAACATCTATTTTTGACATCGATTTGGAAGTTGACCTACCTTTAGTCTTTTTTGGTATGAACGATCTAACTAAGAGGGTATGCTCACAGACTCAAAAAGCTCTCCTGTTATACTTAGTACTCTTAGCAAGAAGAGACATCTGTATTAAATGGAAATCTGCTACCCCCCCAGGTATTGAAGACTGGCTTAGAGCCGCAGTTAACATGTCAAGACTTGAACAAGACACTGGAAATGAAGGCCCTCCCAATATCTGGCAACCCTTTACAAGATGGGCAAGACAGAGGTCTTTGATTAACTAACCAAAGTTTTTAAAATTTTTCTGGTAATACGGTCCTATGATTACACCAATCCTCAATCACGTGAGGAAGGCCAAGGGGACTAGATGGAAACAGTGAGCCAAGGGGCCCCCCAGAAACTAAGAGTGTGATTTGGCTTGTTAAATCTGTGAAAGTCTTGGTGAAGATGAGGACAAAAAAAACTATAAGGAGAATAGGGACCCAAACAGAGTCATTACCTTCTCGACTGACCTCCCCGTCACAGTCCTTACATACGTGAGCATAAGTTCCACCCGCTGTAGCCTTAGTCAAGCAAAAAATTAGTCAAACAACTACCATCCCTTCCCTCTAGGCTGCAACCCACTGGCAGGGCATTAGAGTCCCTGCTGTAGCGGGACTGGCACCTGCTTTGCATATTAAGCGTAAGAGCTTCGTGAAATGAAGCACATGGTCTCTGCTCTTTGGCATGATTTTGATTAATACAAAATTATAAGTGGACTACCACGCCATGAGACACGTGAGTCTTTTTTCGCAGTTTCTGCTGTGCAGGAGGTCGGGTGGCTGCTCTGATGTTCGTGTCTGCGTGCAGGCCTCCCAGTGGGAATCTCATGAACGGTGTACGGACTGCGTGTGTCTCCTGCATTTGCCGTTGGCATTGGAGGCAGAGCTGTGATTGCCCATCGTGCCCCTCAGGTGGGGCTTGCTGAATGGTCCATAATGGATTCCGGTTGTGGGGTGGTTGGCCCTGTGTGGCTTGTGAGCACCCAGCACCTATTTGTAGTTTGGCTTCCTAGCAACAGGTGTTGCAGGAAACTTGTGTGTTGTCATTGGCCCATTTTGATTACTGGGCTACAAAGGGTTGTTCTTTCTTTCTGGCCTCCTCTTGCACAATAATGGAGGGTGGAAAAGAAAGAGAACGGAGTCGTGTAATATTATTGAGGAGGTGGTGATGGCTGTGCCGCAGGTTTCCACTTCCTTTGCTGATGTTCAAAGGATGATTGAGACTGCTGTAGCAGCTGCATTTCAAGCCAGAGTGGCAGAGGTGCCTAAAAAGCAGAATCTGGATTCCCCTGATCCTCTTGATCCTGTTTGTGATTCTGAGGAGAGAGTGAAGGGGATATGTGTTCCGTGGTCTGAACTTAAAAGTGTATTGCAACATGAGTGGGCCAATTTGGCTTTTCCAGAGCCCCGGGTGGCAGAGGAGACAGTGGATTTCTTTGCCAATTACCAAAGAAAGGAGCCTGAGTCTTTTCTGATTCATAAGCCTGTCTGGAATGTGCTGGAAGATGAATGGATGGATGTGAACAAGCATGCATTTCCCTGATAACTGACAAAGAGGTATCCACTGCAGGGGTTTAAGGAGGATTTCCCTACAGTGGTGAAGGTTGACACGCTGTTGGCTGGCCTTACTTCACAGAGTGTGGTTGTTTCTGAGGATGCAGTTCATTCACACCCGGGTAACAAGCAGGCTAAAGGGGCACTCAAGAGGTCCTTTGCTGCATCCAATTTTGTGGTTCGGTCAACTGCATATACCAGTTATTTTCTTCAGTCTCTGCTGAGGGTCTGTAAGAGTATTTCTGAGCAACTACTTCAGGATGATAATCCCACTGAGTCTTTGGCTATGTTGGAACAGCAGTTGTACTTTTTGTCTGACCTGTCTTTCAAATCTCTTAGCACTTTATTGGCAGCTGCTTTTGGTATCCATTGCTGCTCAGAGACAGTTGTTGCTTAAGCCGTGGAAATCCCTTTCACGTGTAGTGACTTGGGTCAGGGGGACTGGGGAACTAGGACCCTACACCTGACTGTTGGGAGGGGACAGCAATAGGACACCACCACCACTTCCGGTCATGGAGTGGGGAGGCCATTCTACAGGGATGAGGGCAAGGAAGTGGACGTGCATGTGGGCACCACAACGAATATACAATAAAGAATCTCAAGCTAACCTGCCTGTCTGGGCGTGTTCTTGTGTGGCGACACGACAACTGGAGATGAAGGTGGGATCTGGAATCGCCACCAGAAGCGCGTGCCTCGGACGATCAAAGAGAACCAGGAGCCCACCCTGGGCCACCTACTGCAAAAAAAGGAAGAGACGTGACGTCGGGAGTCAACCCCGGTCGCAAGGAATGGAGCCAGGAGCCTACCCTGGTCCACCGGCCCCAGACGAGAAAATGTGAAATCGGGAGCCCACCCTAATCGTGAGTAAAATGAAGCCACCCCGGCCGCATCAAAAGAAGAAGGTGAGGAGAAGGGTAGCGGTGCATCCGACCGTGACTGCAGCCGCCCACTGATTAACAAGAAAGCCCAAAGCCTCCCATGTAGGTTTCAAGCTGAAATCTTGCGAGAACTCAGTGGCCATCTTAGAGTAAGGAGGGAGAACCAATCACTGGCTGAGAAGAGCCCGGCGGCCACCTTGGAGTCAAGCAATAGAAGAGATAGGGAATCTCACTGAAAAAATATTGGTGGCCATTTTGGAGTCAGGCGGGAGAGCCAATAAGGAGCTGAAGAAGATCCAGCAGCCATTTTGAAGTCAAGCAACACTGGAAAAAGACCCACTAGAAAGAGAACCACAAACTGACATTTGGTGGGAAAGATGGATACGACAATTCGAACAATATATGCGTGCCACATGCAAGGCATACACAGATGACCAGAACATAGACTTGTTCCTAAACTTCGTAGGTGATGAGGTTGAGGACCTGATAATAACATTTTCCCTAGATCAAACTGCAACATACAAGGGACTAATAAAGTGTCTTACAGACAAATTTGACCTGCAAAGAAATTTAGATTTTGAGAGGTACACGTTCAACATCATGTGTCAACCAGCAGAGGAGTCTCTCGACGATTTCGCGACCTGACTGCGGAAACTAGTAACATATTGCGAATTCGACAAGTTTGATAACAAACAAGCGATACGACTGCGCATCATTGAAGGCTGTCAGTCAGTGGAGTTCCGTGCACGAATTCTGAAGGAACCATCCTCGCTCAAGAAAATACTGACTATGGCCCGAGCGGAGGCCAGAGCAACAACACATGCAAGACAGATGGAACTGGGAAAGGCAAGAAGAGTAGAACAAGCGAACCGCGTAACTGGAAATGTCAAGAAGAAAGACAGCACACCGCCACCAAGAAAAAAGCAAGAAAGAACGTGCTATTGATTCAGGCTTGAATTTCCACATACCGGCGCGTGCCCGGCAATGGGCCACAGATGCAGAATATACAAAAGAGAAAACCACTTTGCAAGCTCCTGCATGAGTGGACAATTTAAAAGTGAGTGAGGAAGACCAGCAAGACCACGGACAGTGACAAACACATACGCAAGACACATGGAAAAAGAAAATCGCAGTCCCTCCGCTGAATCAAATGGAGCAACCACGCCAGAGGCTGCGGAATGGCTGTATCTGATGTCAGATGCCCCAGCGGATGACCACATGCCAGAACACATTCATCTCGTGGAAAAACATCAGATAAAGAAGACAGTGAACATTGACGTAGGAAGACACAGCACAAGCTTCGTATTAGATAGTGGAGTTAAATGCAACATCATGTGCATGTCAGAATATGAGAATATGAGAGTGAAACCACCACTATCACCATCACTGTTGATGTATTCACCTGGGGCTAGAGAAAATGAGTATTGAACATGGGGAAGTTCCAAGAGACATTAACATACAAAGAAAGGTCAAGCAAAGAGGAAATACATGTACTATGAGGAGACATTCCAGCACCCTGTCTGCTAAGCAACGTCACCGCACAGGTGATGGGTCTCCTAGCAATGACACACAACATGTCAGAAAGACAGAATATTCCGAGAGAACATCCGGCCATACTACAAGGGCTGGGAAGACTAAAAGAAACACAAATAGCACTGCATATCAATGAAGCGATAAAATCTGTGGCTCCACATCACCAAAGAGTGCCAATACATCTACAACCACAGGTAGAAGAAGAAATACAAAGCCTGCTGGTACAGGAAATCATTGAGCCAGCTGACGGACTGACCCCCTGGGTGTCTCCAATAGTAGCAGTACCAAAGAAGAACACCTCAAAAATATCGCCGTGGCCAAAACGTATAGATCGTTATTCTCTCTCCCGAAGAATGCCTCACAAGCCCAGGTGAGATTGGAGTTTGGGCTAAACAAACAATACTACGCAAGGAAAGGACACATACTAAAAGTATGGAACAGAATAAAGAACGATCAGGACAATGAAATGTCCCGATTATTGTGGCAAGAAGTAAATAATAAAACGAATACAAATGTCAGCTCCTACCTAAATAGCCCAATTGCAGAATTTGGTATAGCACCCATCTGGAGAGCCACAATTACGTTGGAGAGCTTCAAAAAAACAATAAACAAACTCACTAATTACCTCTCATTGATTAAGAACAAAGATAATTTGGTTAAACCCAGCCGTGCATGGTCAATTGTCTCTGGATTTAAGAATAAAAAGGTTCAAACTTACCTGGAAACCACATGGTCTAAGAAGAATAAACACATTTTTATTAATGCTAGATTTGGCTCCTTTCCAGGCACATGTCACTTAGCTCCATGGAAAAGATTTCAAGAAAATAACTTATGCAGGCTTTGTAAACTAGGAGAAGAAAACATTTTACATCTGTTGTGCCTTTGTCCGGAACTGGAAATCGAAAGAAAAACTATGCTTAAAAGAATGTTTAACATGCGTGGTGTAAGGACATGTAGACAGGCATTGATTGCAAGTCTAAATCCAGACGATCTGCCAATGAGTTCTGCACTTGTCAAATTCCTTTGTGCTGTACAGAAAAAACTGGAGGCTTCCGTTTGACCAAACAACAGTCTATGAGAATATGGTTTTTATAAAACAGTTTTAGAAACAATCTTAAAGGACAGACTTATTAGATAATTAAATGTGTATGATATATATTTTTATTCATTGGAAACTAATTGAAAAAACTGATTGTTTTATAATTTAAAAAATTGGTGAAGTTTTAGCTACTTTTTTGTAAGATTTTAATTAATCAAACAAATAAATAAACTTGAAACCTCAAAAATGTGCATATGCGTCAACATGAGAGTACCAAACACGGCAATTGAGAGGGAAAGGCACCCTGGACCTCACCTAAATGACATGATCAGCTGTCTCACTGGCGCATGCCGATTTTCAAAGCTAGATCTGTGCAAAGCATACCATCAACTGGAGCTTGACCCGCAATCACAGTACATCACTAGCTTCTTCACTCACATGGGTCTTTTTGGCTACAAACGACTAAGTTTTGGAATATCATCAGCAGCAAAGATATTTCAAGAGATCATAAGGCAAGTAATAAGGCCGGGTGAAAAACAGTTTGAACTACAGTGATGACATCCTAGTGTTCGGCCGTTCAGATGAAGAACAAGACAAGGCCCTATGTGAGGTCTGCAACCAGTTGGAACAAGCATGCCTAACTCTAAATGAAGACAAGTGCGAACTGGGGAGAAATAAACTAGTATTTTTTGGTCACATATTTAAAAAAAAGAATGAGGCCGGACCACAGCAAGGTGGAGACACTGTAAAAGGCAAGTCCTCCAACAGAAGAAGTGGAAGTGAGGTCCTTTCTTGGTCTAGCAAGCTACTGTGCTTGTTATATAAAAGACTTTGCCACAGTGAACACACCTCTTCAGGACCTAACAAAGCAGGGTCAGAAATTTCTCTGGACACAAGAATGCAATAGGGAATTTGAGGCCATCAGAAACGTGGTAATGGCTGTAGATCATCTTGCCTATTTTGACCCATCGCTGTGTACTGAGCTGACTGTGGATGCCAGCTCGGTAGGGTTAGGAGCAATCCTAACTCAAAACATGCCTGGAAGCGATTTGCTCCCAAAAATGTTGCATATGAGATCAAAAATTTGTCTGACATCTAAAGGGCATACTCCCAGCCAGAGAAGGAAAGCCTAGCGGTGGTATGGGCATGTGAACGCTACCACATGTTCATCCACGGGAAACCATTCACCATCATAACGGATCATCAGGCCCTAGTGACAATATGTGGTAAGCAGAACGCAAAGATACCGCCACACATTGAACAATGGAGAATAAGACTGATGGATTATGATTTCAAGATTTTTTTTTTTTGTTTTTTTTTTTATCCTCATTTGTGTGCTTAGCTCCAATCTACCAAAACCAAAGAGAAAACCACCACAGAGCAATTGGCCGACTAGTCGTGTATTGTGCCATAGCTGGTAAGGAAATTGTAGGGCGCGAGGCGAGGCCAGTTCCTTTCAGCACTTTATACGGTGACCAATCTTAAACCAGCTTAGGATAGTATCTCAGTTGATAGTGTTCGATTTATCGAGACCACTTTGGTACCAAGACTGTTAATCTTGAAAACCAGTATGGGCAGTGCACACGTTAATCATAGGACCTGGGGGAAAAAAAGAAAAAAAAAAAAAACCCCAGGTATGGTCCCGATTATCCAAGCATTGCCCAAAACGCTCTACTATTTAGATTTCCAGTCCTGGCTAGGTCAAGTTTGGAGATTTGAAGGAGAGATGTTCGCCATTCATGCACTGTAGGTGGTTGAGCGTCTATCCAATGCCTGCAAATCTCCCTACGTGCGGCAAGTATGGCATAGAATATCAATTTGGTTGCTGGATTGCAGATCTTATTTCTTAAACCAAAGATAACAAGAACCAAGTCTATATTTACATGTTCACCCACTGATTGCGATAATTTATTCTTAATGGCTTCCCAAAATTCTGTTAGATTTGGGCATTCTAGGAACATGTGTGTATCTGTGGCTTCAATTAACCCGCATCTCGGACATTTAACTGGACCTGTTGATGAAAATTTAGTTAACCTATAGGGAGAATAATATGCCCTATGTATAGTAAAAAGGTGGTTCCTGCGAAGCCACGAAGGTTTAACTAGCTCCCATAACAATGAGCAAGAGGCAGACCAGAGCTCTTCCACATCTAAGCCTGGCATTAACTCTGCCCACAATGTAGTTGGTAACTGGAAACTAACATCCATTTCATCTATAATTTTGTTATACCAGCGTGAGATTTCCTTTTTTGCAACTGGGCTGTCCACTAAGCAAGTGAGCAAGTCACTAAAGCCACCTATAGATTGCTTGATACGTCTCGATGGCAGATCTTTATATGACTGAGCCCAGCTGGAAATCTGGATATATTTAAATCTTGACAACCCAGGACCTACTTTATTGCTAAGATAATCCCATGGGAGTAAAGACCCGTCCATAAACAGATCGTCCCAACAATGGATATCAGCTTCTAATAGCGAATTGTTTAAGGCATCCATTGTCCATAAGGGAGGATCGGGTAAGTTCCATATTGGAGCCTTAGCAGAATAATATCCAATCTTAATCGCTTGCCTGATTTTATACCACGTGGATACAAACCCTTTTAGAACTTTCAATTTTATCTTTTTAAAGAATTTGGGATCACCAAACTTAAACAAGAAACTGGCGTGATCAACACCTTCACAAACCAGTAATGTAGAGAAAAGCGGGCCCATCCCTGTAGATATAGGAGTTTTAAACAACATACGCATATGCGATAATTGGAACGCCCATGCGTATATTTGAAGGTCTGGGCCAGCCAACCCCCCCTTCTCCCTACGACGCCTAATTTTTTTCCAAGAGATTCTGGCACTTTTATTATTCCATATAAAGCTGGTAATCGCACTCTGCAGTTTAGAAATTAACTTTGGATCAAAATAAAGTGGTATTGTGTTAAATAAAAAAGAAACTTTCGGAAAAATGCTCATCTTCACCAAATTAAGTTTACCCAAAATGGAAAGTGGAAGGTGAGACCAGTCTCTCATAAGTTTCCGACACTCTGCAGCCACTTTATTAAAATTTAGGGAGGCAATAGCGTCAATATCGTTAACTATATTCACCCCCAGATAGCGAATTCGGCTTTTAGATGTCCCGTTGTTATTCGTATTGTTACAATTCCAGGACATTGATTCTGTCTTAAGGGCATTAATTTCATACCCTGACACTTTCCCAAATGTAAGGGCCTGATCAATTATCTCTGGATATGCCTCTTCGTAGCTTGTGGAGAAAATCATAATATCGTCGGCATAAAGTGCCACCTTCTTATCCCAGCCACCAAAAATAAAAGGTTTAATAATTCTATTGTCCCTAAGAGTCTGAGCAAAAGGCTCAATATATACGTCAAAAAGGAGGGGGGACAGGGGACAACCCTGTATGGTTCCTCTCATGACCTTGAAAGGCTCTGTCAAGCCGCCATTAATTAGCAAAGAAGCAGATGGATTACGATACAGAAGCTCTATGGTCCTCCGAAATCTGTCTCCCACGTTAAACCTCTTCAAAGCCTCCGATAGGTATAACCAATTCACCCTATCAAAGGCCTTGGTGGCATCAAGGGTAAGAACAACCAGTGGAATTTCCTCCTTTATTGCAACATCTATTGAGCCAATCAGTTCATATGTAAGTTCCCCAAGCTGTCTTCCTTTAATAAACCCCTTTTGGTTTGAAGCTATAATATCCGGAGCCACCCGACCGAGCCGATTAGCTAGTATAGATGTAAAAATTTTGTAATCGGCATTTAATATGGAGATGGGTCTGTATGAGCCGTAGTCAGAAGCGGGTTTACCTGGCTTCAGGATGAGGGTTATAGAGGCATTATTCCATGACTCTGGTGGTAATTCGCCTTCTCTAAGAATTTGGTTGAACAGAGTGGCCAACACTGGAGCAACCTCCGAAACAAGTTTTTTATATATCTCGCAAGGCATCCCATCGGTACCCACCGCCTTTCCACTCTTAGCTTTCTTAATGGCCTCCTCAACCTCTGTTATAGTTATTTCTTTATCTAGTGAGCAGGATTGCTCGGTAGTTAAGGACGGAAGAGATATACCTTCAAGCCAATTAATTATGTCACTCTGTTTAGGCTTAAGATCGTACTGGTATATAGACTCAAAGAAATTCCTAAAGACTGCTCTAATTTCCTCATCTCTGGAAACAGTGCCCTGCGCTGATGTGACTGAGCAAATATTATTACGCACCGATCAGATTTTGTTTTCCAGGCAAGCAGCTTTCCAGCCCCCTCTCCATATTGGAAATGCGAAAGTTTGCTTGCCTCCCATCTCTGTATAACCCGCTTCTCCAGTACTGCTGACAATAAAAGCTTCAACCTATTCAATTCAGCTTGTTTAATAGTAATGGTTTGATTATCTGTAAGAGTGGTGTTATCTATATCCCTTTGTAGAGTCAAGATGTTTCTTTCGATGGAAGTTACTTTGTCTGTATATTGTCTCGCACGGAAGACTACTTTATTTATTCAAGCTCTAGAGGAGGAGACAGTGGGCCAAATATCAATGAGAGCTGAAGGCACCACGGAAGATATTGGAAAGCTTAGGAAGGAAGAACAAGCCCTCTCCGAAAGAATGGAGATTTTAGAAAACAACGCAAGGCGGAGTAATATACGCATTTTGAATATTCCTGAGGGGAGCGAAGGTGTTGATATCAAGAGTTATATAACTACTTTACTAAAAGAAACATTAAATCTTTCTCAATCTACTGAGGAGCTGGCAGCGGATATTCAGCGTATACACCGAGATCCCTTTAGACGTAACATTCAGCGGACCAAGCCCAGGAAAATTCTCGTTAATTTCCATACCTACTCTTTAAAAGAACAAATTTTGAACCAGGCGCTTAAGCTCAAGTCACAAACATACAAGGGATATAACTTCCAGATCCGCTCTGATCTGTCCCGTTTCACCTTGGATAAACAATGGGAGCTAGGGCAAAGGATGGACGCTTTCCGCAAGTTTGGCGCAACAGTACAGATGGGCTTTCCTGCATCCCTTAAAATCATGATAGACAACAAAATGCACAACATCAGATCAGTGCAAGCTGCAGATGATCTCCTATTGTCTCTTGGCAATAAGAAACAAAGAGTGTGACATTATGCATTGAGGATATAATCTCATACATATATGGAGAAATCACCCCCATAACTGGGTAGTTTCCTAGAGCTCCCATAGAGGAAATCTAAGAGGAAAATCTAATATAATTAGTGTATAAAGTTTATAAAAGCACAACTCTACAAAAAAAAAAAAAAAAAAAACTCGGAATATATGGGGGAAAACAGGGAAATAAAAAGGTGTAAAAAAAAAAAAAATTGGGGGTGGTAAGAAGTAACTAAAATTAAAAAAAACAAAAAAAAAACACACAATTACACAACTACACTTACATTACTCACATTAAGTTAATCATAGAAAGTAATGGCAAGTCACATTGTAGATACTAATAGGCACGGGGGGTCAAGATGGGGAAGAGCTAGGGGCACTTACTTCCGGAAGTTTTCCGGTTGGTGAGTACGGGATTTTCCCAGGGTGGGTGTCGGGGAGGGAACGGGGGGTAAGGGGGCACAACTATATTTCAAAAAAAGAGCTCCAATCGGTTTGTGTAAATAACTTTCTTAATACTATGTTTTCTTCTCATCTTAAGCCACGTAATAATAATTTTCTTGAACTTTCCAGTCCCATCTTCTTAAAGTCAACAATAACAATCTACTTTTTTCTACAACCTAATGAGTAAATTAAAAATATTATCCTGGAATGTTAACGGTCTCCGCACCAAACCGCGGGCTAACAAAATTATGCAGTATCTCCGAGATTGTGATGCGGGGATCATTATCCTCCAGGAAACGCACTTAATCGAGAGTGAGATGCTAGACTTGGTTCGTAGAAATAAATGGATAGAATCAGCTATTTCAACAACACAAGGTTCCAACACACGGGGGGTCTCGATTATATTCAGAAAATCCGTGATATTTAAACTAATACAGCATAAAGTAGACACCGGAGGGAGATGGGCTATTGCAGCAATAGAACTAGGTGACACTAAGCTTACTCTTGTTGGTTACTATGGCCCCAATATAGATGACCCCTCAGCATTGGAAACACTTTTTAGCCACCTACTTAGCTTCCCAGACCCAGTGATTATAGCGGGAGATTTCAATATAACTTTGAATCCACTTTTAGATAAATCCCCTAATAGTAGGCAGAAAACTATCTCGAAATCTAGAAACTGTCTACTAGGTTTAATGAACCAATATGATTATATAGATATTTGGAGATTCAAAGAGGGTCTAAAGCAAGAATTTTCGTTTAGAAACTGGAAATATAGGCACAGATCCAGAATTGATTTTATTCTCACAAGTAGAGCTTTAGCTGAGAATATCACCGCAATACACTACAATCCAATACATCTCTCTGACCATTCTGCAGTAGTGCTCGATTTAAAACTGACTTCGACACCACTTACAAGAATATGGTCTTTTGACAGGTCTCTTCTTTGTTCAATAGAAGATATTACTTTTTTACAACTAGAAACAAGATGCTTCTTTAACACTAATAAGGATACAGCCCCCATTGGAATAATTTGGGACGCTTTTAAGAGTACATTAAGAGGTCTTATGATTTCAAGATTGTGCACAAGCCGGGAAAAAAACACGACCCAGCCGACTACATGTCACAACATCCCCTACTGCAGGCACCAGAGAACACATCAATGGCAAAAGAATACCTCAATTTGGTGGTAATTTCCCTGCACCAATAACAATCGCAGAGCTAGAACAAGAGACAACGAGGGATGCTACAATGCAAACAGTCAAAATGACAACACGACAGCAAAGATGGAAACACGTGAACAGCAACAGCACCATGGGAGATGGAGTGAACAAGGAAGAAATGCTGGTATTCAAAAACATACACGAGGAACTCTCAGAGTGCGGTTCCCTGGCCTGGATCGGCTGGTGGAGAACACTATCCTAAACTGTCACCTATGCCAAATAACATGACCCCCAGCAAAACCAGAACAGCGTCAGATGTTGGAGCTTTCAGGGGCAGTGTGGACAACGTAGGCAGCAGACTTCTATGGGCCATTGGACATGGGTAATTACTTGCTAGTGGTCATTGAAGAATACTCCAGATTTCCCTTAGTGGGACACGTCTCGTCAACATCGGCGACCACGACATTGACGATACTTGATGACATATTTGCAGCCTGGGGTTCCCCTCAAACAGTGAAGACAGACAATGGTTCTCCTTTCTCAGGGGAGGAGGTTCGCAAGTTCATGGACTACCTAGGTATTCTCCATTGGAAAATAACACCTCTGTGGCCACAAGCAAACAGCATGGTGGAGAGGTTCATGGGGAACATAAAGAAAGCACTCCAAAAAGCAAAACTGGCGAAGATCTCCATAGGACAACCACTCTGTCAAATACTAAGAGACTATCGAAAAAAAAACACAGCTCCACGGGACGATATCCAGCAGAACAAGTGCTGGGAAGGGCAAGCAGAACAAGATAACCACAACTAGAAGCAAGAGCGCCACCAGAGCACAACAGCATTGCAGTAAGAGACCAGGAGGCGAAACACAAGATGAAAGTCTATGAGGACGCCAGGAGACATGCCACTCCATCGCACCTGAAACAAGGGAACTCAGTGGTGGTGCGGGAGCAGCAGTCAAGAAAATCAAACATTCAATTCTCAGATGAACCACTGATAATAATAAACATCCAGGGGCCAATTGTAACAGCTTCATCGGGCCCCTACCGGATCACCGGAAATAGTTCTCACTTCAAGGGAATAAAGATGGACGAAGGCAGAAGAGACACAGCAGCAAAGAACAACAAAACACATGTAAAAGAGGAAGTGATGGACAGCAAGGGAAGAAGGACATACAACAGTGAGAGACAAGAAGGCGGATCACAGAAGGAAATGGAAACAGCATGTCCAAGAAGAGTGACCAAAAGGCCACAAAGACTGATTGAGGAAATGTAACGATGGGGCTCATTCCCTTTCTCTCTCTCTGTCTCTCTCTCTCTCTCTCTATCTCGCTATCACTTTTCCATCATTTTCTTTCCACAAAGGGGAGATGTAGTGACCTAGGTCAAGGGGCACTAGGACCCTGCAACCAACTGTTGTAAGGGGACAGCAACCGGACACCACTTCCAGTCAGGGAGTGGGGAGGGCATTCTACAGGGACGAGGGCAAGAAAGTGGACGTGCATTTCTTGATGAGGAAACCGAATGGGGATTGCAGACAAGTGTTGGATTTAAAACGAGAGAATTTGTGCATTCCACACAAGTCATTCAAGATAATGACACTGCAGTTGATTCTTCCCTTTCTGTCAGTGAGGGATTTTCTAACCTCTCTCGATATGAAGGGCGCATATTTTCATGTGCTTGTGCACCTGGCATCACAGAGGTTTCTGAGGTTCTGTGCGAGCGGAGATCATTTCCAGGGTTAGGTGTTGCAATTTGGTCTTTCTGCTCCTGCTAGGGGGTTTACCAAGGTGTTTGCTCATTTGATCGGTTTGTTACATGCTCAGGGAATCCAGCTGTTCCTGTACTTAGATAACTGGCTGATCTCTTACTCTTCTTTCTCTAAGGCTTAGTCCCAGATTCAGGAAGTGTGTGGTCGCCTACAGAGGTTCAAATGGTTGCTGAACCAGGAGTAGTCTCATCTGATTCTGTCACAGGAACTGTTGTTCATTGGAGGGGTCTTCAACACAAGGGAAGGAAAGGTGTTCTTTTCAGAGCAAGGAGAATGACTCTTTTGAAAGAACTGAGGTCAATCTTGGCCTCTCCAGCAAGACAATGGTTGAAAGTACAGGGGTTGATGGCTGCAACTGTCATGATTTGTCCTTGCACCATGTTAAATTTGTACACCTTGGTGAATCACATCCTTTGCCTTTGAACTCCCGGGGTGCAGGATTATGGCCACTTGATTCCGGGGGTTTGGGTATCTCCCAGGAATTGGCTTGGTGGTTGGATGTGGGAAATTCCAATGAAGGGTTCGCTGTTTGCAAAAGACAAACAAATGATGGACAGAATGCAGAACAAATCAAAACATTCACTCCCCAGTCAAGAAATCTGGGTTAAATCCATCATTCTGCTCACCATACCACCCCAGTTTAGACCTGGCCTTATGCAAATCAGTCTTGACCCTTGCCTCATAAGAACAGTCCAGCCCGAACTGCCAAGCCAGGTCCTCCCTGGACCGGAAACAAGCATCCTAGGACCAGTTACAGGTTTTCACCCCTCATCAGCCAGGATAGCTTGAGTCCAGGGCACAGTGAGATCGGGACCCACATCTGGGCATACCCCGCGCACTTAGGGCAAGAAAGCAAAAGACACACAATTGATGGATGGAATGCAGAACAAATCAAACATTCACCTCCAGTCAAGAGATCTGGGTTAAATCCATCATTCTTTTGCTCATGATGCCACCCCAGTTTAAACCTGGCCATATGCAAATCAGTCTTGCCCCTGTGCCTCATGGGAACAGTCCAGCCCTAACAAAGCAAACACAAGGAGATGATGGACGGAGCGCTGAAACTTTTCAGACACTCACCCTCACTCACAGATCTGGGTTGAATCCATCATCATTCTTTAGCGCACTTTGCCACCTCTGTTCAGGACCAGCTATATGTAAATCAGTCTTGACCTTATGCCTCATGGGAACAGTCCAGCCCGAACTGTCAAGCCAGGTCTTCCCTGGATGGATTCAACCCAGATCTGTGACTGGGGTTAAGTGTATGAAAAGTTTAAGAGCTCGGTCCATCATCTACTTGTGTTTGCTTTGTTCACCCTAAGTTGGCAGAGTATGCCCAGATGTGTGTCCCTTGCTCACTTTGCCACTGGATTCAAGCTAGCCTGGCTGATGAAGGGTGTTACCCAGAAACTGCTCCCATGATCCTTGTTTCTGGTCCAGGGAAGACCTGGCTTGGCAGGTCGGGGCCCACTGTTCCCATGAGTGTTAAGCATCAATGGGGTAACCCGATATTCTACCAGACCCGGGTCAAAACTGCAGTACAATAAACAATTGGTCACAGTACCAACAATTTAACAGTATGAAGGAAATGGTGGCATTCACAAAACCAAATTTGCAATTCCACAATGTATGCAATATATTTTCAAAGCATCGATAACTTGTTATGGACAACACAGTTATTCATACATGTGGAACAAGATTCTATTTGCAACAGTGGTGCTCTGGTGTGGGAGGAGGGGTAGGAGTGTTCTGGATTGAAGTGAGTGAGGAAAATGAATAAGGGAGAGGTAATGTGACATATATATATATATATATATATATATATATATATATATATATATATATATATATATATATATATATATATATATATAATTGTGCACAATGGTGATTGGACCAATTGCATTTCTGTCTTTGGCATATATTGGAATATACCAAGGCAGATCGAGGAAAAAGTGTCATCAATTGTCGAAAGGTGTCTTTTAGAAGCATTTCCAGACCTACCCCAGTGATTGTGCCTAGATCGTTCCCACCACAGTGCACAATTATAAGGTCTGGTTCTGGGAGATGCATAAAAGTTTTCACCAATGGAATTAATTGGTGACATTTCAATCCTCTTTTGGAAATCCATGTTATGTGTACATTTGGTAAGCTGAGGTTGCAAATTCGTCTGCTTACTGCATATTTTTCACTCCAGTGAATATAACTGTGTCCTATTAGCCAGACCTTCATTTTCAAGGGATTTGTAGTCGTCCTCCGATCGGTTCTGGAAGTGGAATGGTAGTTAGAAGTTGAAATTCTAAATAAAGAAAAAGGAAGAGGCTGGGTGTGGTTAAAAAAATAAAAATGATTGGTTGATTGTAACAAGTGGAGAGTGAACAGGTTAATGTTTATGTTAAACGAAAAGTACTATTGGGTGTGAAAAAACAAGACATGTAACAGAGTTGTGGATTGGCAGGTGTTTCTGGATGGAAAACAGTGTTCTTAGTTTGCTGTAGAACGTTGAGACATGAACTTTTGACCTCTGCCTTCAGCAAGGTGCAGAATGAGGTGTAACCATGGAAACAGCCGGAGATGGCAGTTGGTGATGGGTTCACTCTTTGTGCTGCTTTCTTTACGGACAGATGGTCCGTGGATGTTTGAAGCTGTGATTAACACAACGGGCACACCCCCGTTTGGCGTGTACCCGCTCACGTGTGCAATCGGCTGGTGTTTGGAGCTCAGGATATATATACATACATATATATATATATTACCTACTGGCGGTCGCCAGTAGGTAGTTATAGTTAGGATTGTTTTCCATAGGAAATCCTCAACATTCTTTTTGGAATAACTTTGGCCCTGGTTGAAGAATCTTAGCGAATTTCTCAAAGAAGATGGCTCGGTCCGCTGCGCTCCTTCCCTGAAAGTTTGGGGGGGATTGGTCAAGTGAGGGCTGAGATGTAAGGGGGGTCCCAAAACGTGTTTTCTCCATGTTATTTTCCATAGGACCTTTAGACTCGGCTACAGGTCGAACGGCTGAATGGATTTATAAGAAATTTGGCAAAACTGTAGAGTCCGGTTCGCAGATTACGCTTTTTTTGGAATGGTGTAAATCCGTTCAGTAGTTGCTGAGAAAATTAAAGTGAAAGTCAATTATATATCTATAGGCGCGCACGGGTGCGCGCACCCAAGCGGCTGCGCGTGAGCGGAATTTTTTTTTGCTGCGTGACATCTGTTAACGTTCGATTCAAAGGAAATCAGGAAGTTTTGACCGCCATTTTGTCACTGCGAGTAAATATATTGTTCATTTCAAAGTTTTGAAACATGGAAAGGGGAGAAGGTAGAGATTGTCTTGCTGCGTAGGTTTTCTCGGGGTGTGCAGTAAGGCCCTTAAACGCGAAAAGATAAAAAAAAAATTGTTTTAAAAAGTTACGGGGTGCGCGCACCCGGTCGCGCACACCTATTTACAAGAGTGTGAAAATGGAGATAAATCAGAAGTTTGAGTGCTTAGATATAAGGTGGCTCTGAAAAGAGCCTTTGTGTTAATTGAGTGTTTTCTGCATTTATAAGTAAGTACCGATGCAGAGCCTGATGTTGCAGAGGAAGATTCTGTTTCCCTCATTCGTGAAATGAACACCGTCTCTCCTATAGACGTCTTGCATGTGGTAACGCAAGTTGTTGTGGTAAATAGAACCCATGCTATAATCTCTGAGGAAAGCAAAAACAGATTTATTTACATGTCTCCTTGCTTTCTCAAATTGTGCAAAATGTTGATTGGACCAATTCCATTTCTGTCTTTGGCATATATTGGAATATACCAAGGCAGATCGAGGAAAAAGTGTCATCAATTGTCGAAAGGTGTCTTTTAGAAGCATTTCCAGACCTACCCCAGTGATTGTGCCTAGATCGTTCCCACCACAGTGCACAATTATAAGGTCTGGTTCTGGGAGATGCATAAAAGTTTTCACCAATGGAATCAATTGGTGACATTTCAATCCTCTTTTGCCAATCCATGTTATGGGTACATTTGGTAAGCCGAGGTTGCAAATTCGTCTGCTTACTGCATATTTTTCACTCCAGTGAATATAACTGTGTCCTATTAGCCAGACCTTGATTTTCAAGGGATTTGTAGTCGTCCTCCGATCGGTTCTGGAAGTGGAATGGTAGTTAGAAATTGAAAGTCAGGATAAAAAAAAGGATGAGGCTGGGTGTGGTTAAAAAAATAAAAATGATTGGTTGATTGTAATAAGTGGAGATTGAAGAGTACGTTGCATGATAATGTTTATGTTAAACGAAAAGTACTATTGGGTGTGAAAAAAAAGACATGTAACAGAGCTGTGGATTGGCAGGTGTTTCTGGAGGGAAAACAGTCTTCTTAGTTTGCTGTAGAACGTTGAGACATGAACTTTTGACCTGTGCCTTCAGCCAGGTGCAGAATGAGGTGTTACCATGGAAACAGCCGGAGATGGCAGTTGGTGATGGGTGACTCTCACATGAGATTGAAAATATTGTGAAGGACAACCAATTGAAATGTAAATTTGATTTTACAATTTTGCGTGAGGAAATGTGATTGGCTGAAGAGAGTTATATGAGTGTGTATTGACTGGATATCTGTGCCATTGAATTTTGGTTGCAGTGATAGAAACATTATTCAGAGTTCCGCAAACGAATATCTGTTTTGTGACTGTCACTGTTCTACATCGTTCAAAGCATTGGTAAAGGTAAGTGTGTAACTGTTTGTTTTGTCATGTACCGTATAATATAGTTTAATCACAAACAATGATTGATTTTTCATGTAAAAACTAATTTTTGGCTGTCATAATGTGTTGTATTTCTAAAAGTAATTTCTTCCATTTAAATGTTGAATACGCAGTAAAAAATATTTTTAATATAGAGAGTAATTATTTTTGAAATTTTGAAGCGTTTATATATAATGAGAGAAGTTGTTCAGGAAATGAAGAAATGATATTAGCAGAGAGACAGATAATGCAGAAAGAGAGAGAAATGGTAAATTACTAGTGATACGGTTGTCAAAAAATGCTAATGGTTAATGACTTCGTAAACTTTTTGTCAGTCGACAAAATTTCAGGCTGGTTGGTGGCCGTGGCCTGCACTGGTGGGGGTGGGGCGAGAGGGACGGGGAAGGGGGCTAAAGTGGTAATGATTGAGGTATTCACAAAGTTTCTGTTAGACGTCAAAATTATAGTGCGGTTTCTGGTCGCCGTTTGCACTGGTGGGGTGAGGGAGGTGGTCGAGTGAAATAAAATGAAAAGTTTTGACCATGAGGTTGTACAGAGATATGTGTAGTAAATGTGTTCGTACATTGAGGTTGGAAACGGAGTATATAAATATCTCTCTCAGTCCTGCTGTTTGACTGCATCTTCATGTCCCTTCTGTTTTCCATCTCCGTTGCCCTGTGTTATCTTATTGTCTGTGTGTGTCTGCCTTCAGTCCGGGCTGAGGAAGTTTGCTGTGGAGGCACACACAGATAGTCCTATCAAAGTAATTGGAACGTTTTCAAAAAAATAATTATATAATTGCATTGGTATTTTTAAAGCGCTACTGAATGTTTTCTTCCACAATTACCGCTTGGTTGCTTTCTCAGAGTAGAGGGTATGTCGTATTTCACTCTTTGGTGCCTCTGCATCTGACTCTGTTCTCTGGTGGCTGGCGGAGAACTGTTTGTTATTGTGAAGATGAAAGGGTGATAAGGAGAGAAATACGACATAGCGTCTGGCCTGTAGAAGCGTGGGAGCAGTGATTAACTCTGAGTGAAGCGGAACTGTGTCGGTGCTTAGTAACAGTAAAAAAAAAATGTTAACAGTGGTATAACTGTCTTTACGGTGCGCGACCTACTAAGAAAGAGTTCACGGGCCGTATTTGGCTTGCAGGTTCTAGTATCAGTAAGTGAGGTCGAGAAAAGAAAACATTCAGGGCTTTATTTATGAAGGACTTGCCCCACCGGTGCGTTACTTTTTCCCATTTTAAAAAATTAGGCACTGGCAGCGGAAGGTCTTCATAAATAAGGTCCTCAGTGACTACAGTTAAGGTTATGTGGAACCCATGAATAGTTTTTCAATATGAAATCATTTCAGTTGAGATTATGGATTAAAAGAGAAACCGTGAATATTTGAAATGTTTATTTAGAAATGTACTATTTTAAAGGCAAATCATTATGTAATATGAGTACAGAAATTGCAAAAAACACAGTAATTGGTATTGTCAGTAGTACATGGAATACAAACGCTATAGTTGAAGAAAAATGAATATAGTTGGAAAAAAACATTGTACAGTCTTATAAGGAAGTATATTATATTTTAATAAATGGAAGAAGGTTTATGGCCTTTCAGTTTAGGAACGATATATGAAAATGCAAGTGGTTATACATCATTACTTTATGAATCAGCTGTCTAACAACACGAAATCATAATGTCCACTGTTAGTAAAGCAAATAGGTCTGTTCTTCAAAAGAAAATATGGAAAATAACGCGAAGAATATAGAAAACCAAAAGGAAATGAGGACGTCAATGGCTTGTTTGAGAGTTATTGAAGCATTGTTTAGGCAAAATAGGTAGCTTCTGCTTGTAACAGGAAATCAGTTTTATCATTTGAAATTATGTCAGCTATCCAATGGAAAAGAGTAAAGCAGTACTGATGATCTGTTATAATCGGAGCCTCTTTTACCATCAGAGGGCAGCTCGGTGGGTTTTCGATGTAGCTCGCTGTTAGGAAAGAGTTAACCGTCCATTGTGTAGGCAAAGTATGCAGCAAGTGCCTCTAACATGAAATCATTGTTATCATCTGAAAACATGTCAGCCATCCAATTGAGAAGATGAAAGGAGCATTCATGATCTGTCATTATTGGGGCGTCTTTTTCCATCATAGGGCAGCTCGGTGGGTTTTCGATGTAGCTCTCTGTTAGGAAATCTTGCGCCGCTGCGAATATATTCCAATGACCCAGAACTCCTTGTATCGCTGCAAAGGCCATAAACCCTCCGTTGTAACAAAGCTGTTCATGATCAAGTAACGGATTCATGAGGTGATTGTAATTCGGTTCAGGAGGTACCAAATTGCATAGACATAAATCCAGGGCCCACGTGAAATCACAGCTCAGGCAATGAAATACAGGCTGCACACAGGTGAAATACGAATATCGAAATGATAATCGATATGAAGTATTCAAAGTTGAGAGTGGTAAGGTGCCGTAGTATAGAAGCATTCGCTGTCGAAATAGTTCTAAGTGGCCCGGCTCGTTTGCAAAGGCAGGAGGGACATCCATTTTGAATTTCCCAAGATGGTACAGGAAACGGCGCAGCACCGCTGGTTGTATAGCAACTCCACAGAATTAGGTCGCCGGCTATGCAGTGGAGAGGAGCAGAATGACTTGATACATTTTCTAGGAGTCTAGTCACTTATATATTGCTTAGTGGTTATTAAAAAAGTAGCTTTTTTTGAACTGGAGGATGCGTTAAAAAATAAGGGAGTGATTTGAGGGAGTTGTAAAGCAAGGTCAATTTTTTTTTACATCAATGCTGTTTTCTGTGAATGTTAGCTTAGTGAAAGATATGTGTGTGAGCAGATGCAACGTTCAGTTTTAAATGTGACAATGGCGGTCTTGTTCATGTCTTCCGATTCAAGGTTGGTATTCGCTGCCAAATACAAAGATTAAGAAACGCATGCGTGGGGTACATAGTGTGCATTCTTAAAGGAAAGCAAATGAAGGGTTATTTTTACCGCGTTAGCATTGTCGTTTAAAAAGTTATAGTGATTTCTATTATATGTGAAGAAAGTGTCACTGATGAAGACTGAAAATAAATCCTTATAAATGATACGGACTGGTGTATTTTAGAAAAGGTTTGTAACATTACATGAATTGTGGAAAAAAAATAATGTAATTGAAAGTGTATGGTTCGAAAATGAAAAGTAGAGGTTCATAGTTCATGTTTTGAAAGCAGTTCTAGAGGGTCAGATGAAAGTGTATGGTTTGAAAATGAAAAGTAGAGGTTTATAGTTCACGTTTTGAAAGCAGTTCTAGAGGGTCAGATGCATGATAGATTTATTAAAAATAGAACATGTTTTTAAATAGTATTTTGGAAAAAATATGTGCCTTTATGTACTATTTACATTATGTGCCTGTTGCGTATTCTTTGAGTTTTCGTAATCCTGTGTCTTATAAGTTTTCTAGGGGCGGTTTGAGGTTCATGGTGGGTTTGGGGAGGGAGGGTAGGTTGGGGGTTTGTAATAGGGGGTTCGGCTGGGGTGGAGTGCGGAGTTTAGTGAAAAGTGAGGGGGGCGGGGAGTTACGGTGTTTGGTAATGGAGCAGAGTCAGAGGACGCCACATTTGTGTTATGGGGTGCCACGGAAATATGTATTTATTCTCAGAGGTTTATTATATTAAGGATATATATTAGCATGGTGGCTCTTGTCGTTTTGTGGTTCTGTGTATGTTTATAATGCTGGCTCTGTAGTTTTTGTTTATGGACCTTATTACGACACACAGGGGACCTACGTTGCACAGTTGGGGATCAGAGACTTAGGAAATAAAACTTTATAATTGTAAGGGCTGTAAGCGATAGAAATCGCCCGTTCTCGGTGTAAAAAATATCACCGCTATTGGTGGTATTTTCTACGGTGTTAGTACTCGAAGGAGAATAGTAACATATATGTGAAATAAAATTATGTAATAGGCTCAGCATTTCACATTATCGCGTGAAAACAAAAGTTGCTTTTACATAGCAATAAGTCTTCTATAATTAAGGGACGGAGTGTATATAGTGCTATTTAGTACTCTGCTATGTGATTGATGTCGAATATTTCATAAGAGGAGGCTTTAAAAGTTTTTCGATAAACTGGTTTTCAAGGGAAGTGGGTGGAGTTTTCCGTGTAAATTGCAGAATAGAAACTAGTAAGAACCAATTGGAAGTGTTGTTTTAAAGTCACATGACTGCACATGCGTGTCTCGACGCGATAGGTGGGTGCGCGCACCCGGTCGCGCACTATAAGAAAGCGGCGAGAAAATATCAGCTAATATGCTCTTGAAGCTTGTTTTGGTACAAAGAGTTAGTTCTGAAAAGAACTTTTTTTTTTTTTTCTTTTTTGGAAACAAGTGTTATGATGGTTTTGATTTCTTAAAGTTGCGACGACATTTTTCAGTATGTCATACTATCCAAATAAAGTGAAGAAATTTAACTTTTCTTGGAGCCTTTATGACTCTCAATTATTTGTTTAATTAGAGTAAAGCTTTGCTCTCCGTATACAAGAAGTTCGCCACAGTTCGTGCATTTCATGTGTACGTTCGCCAGATATGGTCTCAAGTCCATCTCAGCACTCGATGGAGATACAGGTCATCCACCGGAAGATGTGCTGATTACTTCTGATGGTAATAGCGTGGCCTCCGTTTTTCTTGTCAAAGGTGGTCGCTCATTTTCATCAGATTCGGAAGATGAATGCGGAACGGTAGCCATTGTACCGAAGTCTTCGGGAAGATGTTTGACGTTGTTGTCTCTTGAGAGTAGAAAAGAAAGTGATGGTAGTGGGTGGAGTGCTGCGTGTAAATTCCAGAATAGAAACTACCAAGAACCAATTAGAAGTGTTGTTTAGAAGTCACATGACTTCACATGGGAGTGTCAGGTCCTGTACGCGATAGAAGGGTGCTCGCACCCGGTCTCGCACTAAAATAAAGTGGCGAAAAAACATCTTATAATATGCTCTTCGAGCATGTTTTGGTGGAAAGAGTTAGTTCTGAAAAGAACTTTTTTTTTTTTTTTTTTGGAAACAAGTGTTTTGATGCATTTGATTTCTTAAAGTTGCTACGATATTTTTCAGTATGTCATACTATCGAAATAAAGTGAAGAAATTTAACTTTTCTTGGAGCATTTATGACTCTCAATTTTGTGTTTAATTAGAGTAAAGCTTTGCTCTCCGTATACAAGAAGTTCTCCACAGTTGTTGCATTTTATGTGCACCTTCGCCAGACATGGTTTCAAGTCCATTTCAGCACTCGATGGAGATACAGGTCGTCCACCGGAAGATGTGCTGATTACTTCTGATGGTAATAGCGTGGCCTCCGTTTTTCTTGTCAGAGGTGGTCGCTCATTTTCATCAGATTCGGAAGATGAATGCGGAACGGTAGCCATTGTACCGAAGTCTTCGGGAAGATGTTCGACGTTGTTGTCTCTTGAGAGTAGAAAAGAAAGTGATGGAAGTGGGTGGAGTGCTGTGTGTAAATTCCAGAATAGAAACTACCAAGAACCAATTAGAAGTGTTGTTTAGAAGTCACATGACTTCACATTTTTTTGGGGAAAGAAGTGTTATAATGCTTTCGATTTCTTAAAGTTGCTACTACATTTTTCAGTATGTAATAGTTTGAAAATGAAGTGAAGAAATTTATCTTTTCTTGGGGCATTTGTGACTGTCAATTTTGAGTTTAATAAGAACGAGGCTCTGCTCTCCATACAAAAGAATTTCTCCACACTTGTTGCATTTCATATGCACCTTCGCAAGATATGGTCTCAAGTCCATCTCAGCACTCGATGGAGATACAGGTCGTACACCAGAAGATGTGCTGGCCACCTCTGATGGTAATAGCGTGGCCAGGGCTCTTGTCGATGCTTTTGCATAATGCTCAGGATGCCTTTGTTTAACATGCCGCTGCATGGTGTGTGCAGAAAAGGAATATTTTTTATTTGGATTTCCCCTTGAGAGCTCCGAATTGCATATCGTGCAGGTTACTTTTGGCGCATTCACTTTCTTTTGATCTTCAGGATAAGTGAAAAATTGCCAAATGAAAGATTCCTTTTTTCTTCTTAACGGTGGTCGCTCATTTCCTTCAGATTCGGAAGATGAATCCGGTAGGGCAGCCATTTCAGCAAAGTCTTCCGGAAGATGCTCGACGTTGTTGTCTCTTGAGAGTAGAAAAGATTGTGAGGAAAGTGGGTGGAGTGCTTCGTGTATATTCCAGAACAGAAACTACTAATAACCAATTGGAAGTTTTGTTTTCAAGTCACATGACTTTACATGCGCTTCTCAGGACGTGTAGGCGGTGACACTATCTAGTTACGAACGTGATTACATACTTAGGAACTAGCATTCAAAAAAACTATGAAAGTCACTGAAAAAACCATAGGTTTTACACACGTTATAGTTAGGAAGTAGCATTTGAAAAACCTATGAAATTCACTGAAAAAACCATAGGTTTGACACCAGTTATAGTTAGCTAGAAATTTTACTGACATAAAACCAATGAAATTCCATGTTATAGTTAGTTGGACTCACTATAACTTGCGCGTGTAATGCACTGCTGATGACATTACATATTACATCACTCATGACATGGTCAGTGACATCACTTATGAAACCATCCAGTGAATGTGTGTCTTTCTAAAAAATAAATATGTTTTATATATGTATATGTAAAGGTCGAGGGAAGAATAAATGTTTAAATTATTGTCTTAATGAATGTTTTTTTCAAAAAGAAATGATTGGATAACTGGCTTATTAACTGTACCTTAGTGAATACATATATTAGCGAGTAATGTTTAAATATTTGAATATATGTATCAGTGTTTCACTTTGTGAATAACTGGCTGCATGGATTGATGAGTACCTACATGTGTAGGTATTTGGGTTCTTAGATGTTTTTTTAGTATCAGTATGAGTGTTTCTATGGTTTTATGGGGGTATTACTAATCACATAGATGCATGAATGACTAACTCTCTCTTTGTATGTGTTTAGAAGACACCATATGTGCAGGACTGTATGGGTGGTTGAGTGTGTATAGTTTTATATGGAAATAAATGGATGTTCAATAGTTTATTTGCATGTGTGAGTATGTGTGTGAGTAACTTTTGGATGATTGTCGGTGTGTTACGGGATGTATAGGAGTATCACTACATATGATGAGTGAGTATATGTATGAGTGACTATATAGAACTGTTGGTAAATGAGAGAATGTGTATATAGATGGTGGAATTACTGAATTGGTTGTTGTAACTGGTATGGGTATCTCCATTTTTTTGAAAACGTTAATTTCTATTTTCCAATATGTGTTTTAAGGGTTACATTACACTTAAAGGAGGTCTGTCATCAGTGATGTCATGAGTGATGTCACTGACCATGTCATGAGTGATGTAATATGTAATGTCATCAGCAGTGCATTACACGCGCAAGTTATAGTGAGTCCAACTAACTATAACGTGGAATTTCATTGGTTTTATGCCAGTAAAATTTCCAGCTAACTATAACTGGTGTCAAACCTATGATTTTTTCAGTGAATTTCATAGGTTTTTCAAATGCTACTTCCTAACTATAACGTGTGTAAAACCTAGGGTTTTTTCAGTGAATATATATATATATATATATATATATATATATATATATATATATATTACCTACTGGCGATAGCCAGTAGGTATATATAGTTAGGATTTTTTCTCTATGGAACTTTTGAAAATTCTATGTCTAATAACTTTGGCGTTTGTGGACGGAATTGGCTGAAATTTTCAGGAAAATGGCACATTTTGTTTCTGAGCAGTCCCTGAAAATTTGGGGGGGGGTCGTCAAGGGGGAGCCGAGAAAAAAGGGGGGTCCCAAAACGCGTTTTTCCCATTCATTTTTCCATAGGGCGGTTGGCCTCACTTTTAGCTCGAACGGCTGAATGGATTTGCACAAAACTTGGCAAAATTGTAGGGACTGTTAGCCCGATGTGCCTTTGCTAGGTCTCAATATATGTGCTCCAGTGGATTTTGAGAAATTACCGTTCAAAACAAGATATATATCTGTAACAGCGCTCCGGGCTGCGCTCCGGTCCGCTTACTTTTCGCGTAACGGAGCTTTGCGTAGCGAAGCTGATTGGCTCTCAGGTGTCTGTCAACATTCTAAACAGTCCGGTGCGGCCGCCATCTTGTCTCTCGGTAGGATCGAGAGACAAGAGGAGGCCAAAACAAACGGGGAAATGAAGGAAAGGGGGCAAGGTAGACCCCTTCTGACCCCCTAGGATTGATGAGGGGGATATTATAGAGCCACACGGGGCCCAACAAAAAAAAAAAAAATTCAGATTTTTTCGCCGTAGAGACGCGTCTTGGTACGCGAACCGGGCAGCTAACCGGGAAGCTAACCGGCAGTGTAACGGGAGTCTGAGGAGTAGCTGATTGGCTGTCAACATTGTAAACAGTCCGGAGCGGCCGCCATCTTGTCTCTCGGTAGGATCGAGAGACAAGAGGAGGCCAAAACAAAGGGGGAAATGAAGGAAAGAGGGCAAGGTAGACCCCTTCTGACCCCCTAGGATTGATGAGGGGGATATGATAAAGCCAGGCGGGGCCAAAAAAAAAAACAAAAAAAAATCAGATTTTTTTGCCGTAGAGACGCGTCTTGGTACGCGAACCGGGCAGCTAACCGGGCAGCTAACCGGCAGTGTAACGGGAGTCTGAGGAGAAGCTGATTGGCTGTTATCATTGTAAACAGTCTGGAGCGGCCGCCATCTTGTCTCTCTGTGGGATCAAGAGACAAGAGGTGGAAAAAAAAAGGTGTAAATGAATGAAAGGGGTAAGGCAGACCCCTCCTGAACCCCTAGGATTGATGAGGGGGCTATTAAAGTTCCATGCGGGGCAAAAGAAAAAAAAATTGCGATTTTTCGCGGTAAAGGTGCTTCCTGGTACGTTAACCGGGCAGCTAACCGGCAGCGTAACGGGAGTCCGACATATTGTGTTTTTTGAACGTTTGTGATATGTGCACGTGTGGATTTTGTCTAATTAAGGTTAAAAAAATATATATATATCTTTAAGCGTGTTCTGGCGCGCTTACGTTTTGGGTTTGGTTTGCGCTGCAGGGACGATACGTCACGGTTATGCGATGCATCATGAGGCGTCTCACGGGCTACGTGATATGTCACTTAATAAAGAATATATTTTACAGCTATAGATATTAGCTTTTAAAAAACCAATGAAATTCACAGAAAAAATCATAGGTTATAGACCATATATAGTTAGGAATTTGCATTTACAAAACCTTGAAAATTCAATGAAAAAACCATAGGTTATAGACCATATATAGTTAGGGATTAGCATTTAAAAAACCTTATTTTATTTGCACAAAACCATTGAAATTCCATATATAGTTAGTTGCACTAACTATATATCGCGGACCCGCAATCCACTGCTAATGATGTCACATATTACATCATTCATGACATGGTCAGTGACATCACTGATGACATCACTGATGACATCTCAAATGACATCACTGATGACAACACCCAGTGACTGTATATTTCTGTAAAGTTAAAATATGTCTTACATATTGAAGAATGAGTGGATGTATAAGTGTCTGGATGAAGGATTTAGTAGGTGCATGACTGACTGTATGAGAGAATGATTAAATGTGTCTCACTGAGTGCATGGGTTAGTGACTAAAGTGTCTTAATTTGGCAATCATTATATATGTTGTTCTGTAAACTGCTGCATGTGTAAATCAGTAGCTATATGAGTAACTATATGGGTTATTGAATGGTTGCCCAAGTATTTGTATGGGAGACTGAGTATGTGTGTGGGTGGCTGGGAGGTGTATGCCTCTGTGCATAGATGTGTGAACAGTTAATTCCCTAGGTGTATGGGTTCAAAAGTGCATGTAGAAACAGCTGTATGGACAGTTGACTGTGTGCATGAGTGTATTGGTTAGTGAATGGATATCTCAGTGCTACATGTCAAAGTAAGTACATATGTAAAACACAGTCCATGTGAGAATTGACATATATAAATAACTGAACATAAGAGCCACTTAATGTGAGAGTGGCTGTATGGATCATTGTGATCTTGTATCAGGGATTGTATAAGAGAGTAAATATGTGTTAGTATATGTTTGATAAGTAAGGTGTGTATAACTGTATAGTTGAGGAAATGGAGGTGTGATTGATTCTTTGCATGACTGACTAGGTGTGTGAGTAACTCCATGGATGTGTGACAGTCTCTGAGTGTCTGTTTACACTGAGTGTATCTAAGGTTATATTACAGTCTGAAGATGTTCATTGTATTATAACATAAATGATATCATCAGTGATGTGATCAATAATGTCAAATGAGATGTCAGTGATGTCATCAGTGATGTCATTTGAGATGTCATCAGTGATGTCATCAGTGATGTCATTTGAGATGTCATCAGTGATGTCATCAGTGATGTCACTGACCATGTCATGAATGATGTAATATGTGACATCATTAGCAGTGGATTGCGGGTCCGCGATATATAGTTAGTGCAACTAACTATATATGGAATTTCAATGGTTTTGTGCAAATAAAATAAGGTTTTTTAAATGCTAATCCCTAACTATATATGGTCTATAACCTATGGTTTTTTCAGTGAATATATATATATATATATATATATATATATATATATATATTCACTGAAAAAACCCTAGGTTTCATAGGTTTTTCAAATGCTACTTCCTAACTATAACGTGTGTAAAACTTAGGTTTTTCAAATGCTACTTCCTAACTATAACGTGTGTAAAACCTAGGGTTTTTTCAGTGAATATATATATATATCCTCCAAACATTCCCCACACCTGGGAAAAACGAGTCGCACACTTGACTTTTCTTTTTGCAATTTAATTTCTTTGACGGTCAGCATGTGGCCTTTTCCTAATGCATTTCGTTCATTAACTTGAACTTCCTCAGAGGAGCCGACACCACGACACGCCGCCAGCAACCACTGCCAAACTGCCTCAATCAACTTTTTTCCGTCCCCAGATGGACTTTATATGCTGTTGCATTGTGGGGCATGCAGTGCTTCCATAGCGTGTCTTTTTGAAAAAACCCTCCAATGGGCGGTGTCATCAACCATGCTGGCGCTGATTTATTTTACCATTGTTCTTAAGTGTTATTTGCGCAATAAGTCAATTTGATTCCGCCCCATTTTCAAGAACGGATTCAAAGCCCTTACCAAAGACAGTCCTTGGTGACACCGTCGCTGCTATGTGTTTCCATGTCTGCAAAAGCCGGTTCCTTAGTGCAGCGTTATGGTGTTCTTTGGGTGGTGTGTGATTCCACGGCAGAACGAAGCCGTCATATGTCCTCCAAACATTCCCCACACCCGGGAAAAACGAGTCGCACACTTGACTTTTCTTTTTGCAATTTAATTTCTTTGACGGTCAGCATGTGGCCTTTTCCTAATGCATTTCGTTCATTAACTTGAACTTCCTCAGAGGAGCCGACACCACGACACGCCGCCAGCAACCACTGCCAAGCTGCCTCAATCAACTTTTTTCCGTCCCCAGATGGACTTTCTATGCTGTTGCATTGTGGGGCATGTAGTGCTTCCATAGCGTGTCTTTTTGAAAAAACCCTCCAATGGGCGGTGTCATCAACCATGCTGGCGCTGATTTATTTTACCATAGTTCTTAAGTGTTATTTGCGCAATAAGTCAATTTGATTCCGCCCCATTTTCAAGAACGGATTCAAAGCCCTTACCAAAGACAGTCCTTGGTGACACCGTCGCTGCTATGTGTTTCCATGTCTGCAAAAGCCGGTTCCTTAGTGCAGCGTTATGGTGTTCTTTGGGTGGTGCGTGATTCCACGGCAGAACCAAGCCGTCATATGTCCTCCAAACATTCCCCACACCCGGGAAAAACGAGTCGCACACTTGACTTTTCTTTTTGCAATTTAATTTCTTTGACGGTCAGCATGTGGCCTTTTCCTAATGCATTTCGTTCATTAACTTGAACTTCCTCAGAGGAGCCGACACCACGACACGCCGCCAGCAACCACTGCCAAACTGCCTCAATCAACTTTTTTCCGTCCCCAGATGGACTTTATATGCTGTTGCATTGTGGGGCATGTAGTGCTTCCATAGCGTGTCTTTTTGAAAAAACCCTCCAATGGGCGGTGTCATCAACCATGCTGGCGCTGATTTATTTTACCATTGTTCTTAAGTGTTATTTGCGCAATAAGTCAATTTGATTCCGCCCCATTTTCAAGAACGGATTCAAAGCCCTTACCAAAGACAGTCCTTGGTGACACCGTCGCTGCTATGTGTTTCCATGTCTGCAAAAGCCGGTTCCTTAGTGCAGCGTTATGGTGTTCTTTGGGTGGTGCGTGATTCCACGGCAGAACCAAGCCGTCATATGTCCTCCAAACATTCCCCACACCCGGGAAAAACGAGTCGCACACTTGACTTTTCTTTTTGCAATTTAATTTCTTTGACGGTCAGCATGTGGCCTTTTCCTAATGCATTTCATTCATTAACTTGAACTTCCTCAGAGGAGCCGACACCACGACACGCCGCCAGCAACCACTGCCAAACTGCCTCAATCAACTTTTTTCCGTCCCCAGATGGACTTTATATGCTGTTGCATTGTGGGGCATGTAGTGCTTCCATAGCGTGTCTTTTTGAAAAAACCCTCCAATGGGCGGTGTCATCAACCATGCTGGCGCTGATTTATTTTACCATAGTTCTTAAGTGTTATTTGCGCAATAAGTCAATTTGATTCCGCCCCATTTTCAAGAACGGATTCAAAGCCCTTACCAAAGACAGTCCTTGGTGACACCGTCGCTGCTATGTGTTTCCATGTCTGCAAAAGCCGGTTCCTTAGTGCAGCGTTATGGTGTTCTTTGGGTGGTGCGTGATTCCACGGCAGAACCAAGCCGTCATATGTCCTCCAAACATTCCCCACACCCGGGAAAAATGAGTCGCACACTTGACTTTTCTTTTTGCAATTTAATTTCTTTGACGGTCAGCATGTGGCCTTTTCCTAATGCATTTCGTTCATTAACTTGAACTTCCTCAGAGGAGCCGACACCACGACACGCCGCCAGCAACCACTGCCAAACTGCCTCAATCAACTTTTTTCCGTCCCCAGATGGACTTTATATGCTGTTGCATTGTGGGGCATGTAGTGCTTCCATAGCGTGTCTTTTTGAAAAAACCCTCCAATGGGCAATGTCATCAACCATGCTGGCGCTGATTTATTTTACCATAGTTCTTAGGTGTTATTTGCGCAATAAGTCAATTTGATTCCGCCCCATTTTCAAGAACGGATTCAAAGCCCTTACCAAAGACAGTCCTTGGTGACACCGTCGCTGCTATGTGTTTCCATGTCTGCAAAAGCCGGTTCCTTAGTGCAGCGTTATGGTGTTCTTTGGGTGGTGCGTGATTCCACGGCAGAACCAAGCCGTCATATGTCCTCCAAACATTCCCCACACCCGGGAAAAACGAGTCGCACACTTGACTTTTCTTTTTGCAATTTAATTTCTTTGACGGTCAGCATGTGGCCTTTTCCTAATGCATTTCGTTCATTAACTTGAACTTCCTCAGAGGAGCCGACACCACGTCACGCCGCCAGCAACCACTGTCAAACTGCCTCAATCAACTTTTTTCCGTCCCCAGATGGACTTTACATGCTGTTGCATTGTGGGGCATGTAGTGCTTCCATAGCGTGTCTTTTTGAAAAAACCCTCCAATGGGCGGTGTCATCAACCATGCTGGCGCTGATTTATTTTACCATAGTTCTTAAGTGTTATTTGCGCAATAAGTCAATTTGATTCCGCCCCATTTTCAAGAACGGATTCAAAGCCCTTACCAAAGACAGTCCTTGGTGACACCGTCGCTGCTATGTGTTTCCATGTCTGCAAAAGCCGGTTCCTTAGTGCAGCGTTATGGTGTTCTTTGGGTGGTGCGTGATTCCACGGCAGAACCAAGCCGTCATATGTCCTCCAAACATTCCCCACACCCGGGAAAAACGAGTCGCACACTTGACTTTTCTTTTTGCAATTTAATTTCTTTGACTGTCAGCATGTGGCCTTTTCCTAATGCATTTCGTTCATTAACTTGAACTTCCTCAGAGGAGCCGACACCACGACACGCCGCCAGCAACCACTGCCAAACTGCCTCAATCAACTTTTTTCCGTCCCCAGATGGACTTTATATGCTGTTGCATTGTGGGGCATGTAGTGCTTCCATAGCGTGTCTTTTTGAAAAAACCCTCCAATGGGCGGTGTCATCAACCATGCTGGCGCTGATTTATTTTACCATAGTTCTTAAGTGTTATTTGCGCAATAAGTCAATTTGATTCCGCCCCATTTTCAAGAACGGATTCAAAGCCCTTACCAAAGACAGTCCTTGGTGACACCGTCGCTGCTATGTGTTTCCATGTCTGCAAAAGCCGGTTCCTTAGTGCAGCGTTATGGTGTTCTTTGGGTGGTGCGTGATTCCACGGCAGAACCAAGCCGTCATATGTCCTCCAAACATTCCCCACACCCGGGAAAAACGAGTCGCACACTTGACTTTTCTTTTTGCAATTTAATTTCTTTGACGGTCAGCATGTGGCCTTTTCCTAATGCATTTCGTTCATTAACTTGAACTTCCTCAGAGGAGCCGACACCACGACACGCCGCCAGCAACCACTGCCAAACTGCCTCAATCAACTTTTTTCCGTCCCCAGATGGACTTTATATGCTGTTGCATTGTGGGGCATGTAGTGCTTCCATAGCGTGTCTTTTTGAAAAAACCCTCCAATGGGCGGTGTCATCAACCATGCTGGCGCTGATTTATTTTACCATAGTTCTTAAGTGTTATTTGCGCAATAAGTCAATTTGATTCCGCCCCATTTTCAAGAACGGATTCAAAGCCCTTACCAAAGACAGTCCTTGGTGACACCGTCGCTGCTATGTGTTTCCATGTCTGCAAAAGCCGGTTCCTTAGTGCAGCGTTATGGTGTTCTTTGGGTGGTGCGTGATTCCACGGCAGAACCAAGCCGTCATATGTCCTCCAAACATTCCCCACACCCGGGAAAAACGAGTCGCACACTTGACTTTTCTTTTTGCAATTTAATTTCTTTGACGGTCAGCATGTGGCCTTTTCCTAATGCATTTCGTTCATTAACTTGAACTTCCTCAGAGGAGCCGACACCACGACACGCCGCCAGCAACCACTGCCAAACTGCCTCAATCAACTTTTTTCCGTCCCCAGATGGACTTTATATGCTGTTGCATTGTGGGGCATGTAGTGCTTCCATAGCGTGTCTTTTTGAAAAAACCCTCCAATGGGCGGTATCATCAACCATGCTGGCGCTGATTTATTTTACCATAGTTCTTAAGTGTTATTTGCGCAATAAGTCAATTTGATTCCGCCCCATTTTCAAGAACGGATTCAAAGCCCTTACCAAAGACAGTCCTTGGTGACACCGTCGCTGCTATGTGTTTCCATGTCTGCAAAAGCCGGTTCCTTAGTGCAGCGTTATGGTGTTCTTTGGGTGGTGCGTGATTCCACGGCAGAACCAAGCCGTCATATGTCCTCCAAACATTCCCCACACCCGGGAAAAATGAGTCGCACACTTGACTTTTCTTTTTGCAATTTAATTTCTTTGACGGTCAGCATGTGGCCTTTTCCTAATGCATTTCGTTCATTAACTTGAACTTCCTCAGAGGAGCCGACACCACGACACGCCGCCAGCAACCACTGCCAAACTGCCTCAATCAACTTTTTTCCGTCCCCAGATGGACTTTATATGCTGTTGCATTGTGGGGCATGTAGTGCTTCCATAGCGTGTCTTTTTGAAAAAACCCTCCAATGGGTGGTGTCATCAACCATGCTGGCGCTGATTTATTTTACCATAGTTCTTAAGTGTTATTTGCGCAATAAGTCAATTTGATTCCGCCCCATTTTCAAGAACGGATTCAAAGCCCTTACCAAAGACAGTCATTGGTGACACCGTCGCTGCTATGTGTTTCCATGTCTGCAAAAGCCGGTTCCTTAGTGCAGCGTTATGGTGTTCTTTGGGTGGTGCGTGATTCCAAAGGCCACATGCTGACCATCAAAAAAATTAAATTGCAAAAAGAAAAGTCAAGTGTGCGACTCGTTTTTCCCGGGTGTGGGGAATGTTTGGAGGACATATGACGGCTTGGTTCTGCCGTGGAATCACGCACCACCCAAAGAACACCATAACGCTGCACTAAGGAACCGGCTTTTGCAGACATGGAAACACATAGCAGTGACGGAGTCACCAAGGACTGTCTTTGGTAAGGGCTTTGAATCCGTTCTTGAAAATGGGGCGGAATCAAATTGACTTATTGCGCAAATAACACTTAAGAACTATGGTAAAATAAATCAGCGCCAGCATGGTTGATGACACCGCCCATTGGAGGGTTTTTTCAAAAAGACACGCTATGGAAGCACTACATGCCCCACAATGCAACAGCATATAAAGTCCATCTGAGGACGGAAAAAAGTTGATTGAGGCAGTTTGGCAGTGGTTGCTGGCGGCGTGTCGTGGTGTCGGCTCCTCTGAGGAAGTTCAAGTTAATGAACAAAATGCATTAGGAAAAGGCCACATGCTGACCGTCAAAGAAATTAAATTGCAAAAAGAAAAGTCAAGTGTGCGACTCGTTTTTCCCGGGTGTGGGGAATGTTTGGAGGACATATGACGGCTTGGTTCTGCCGTGGAATCACGCACCACCCAAAGAACACCATAACGCTGCACTAAGGAACCGGCTTCTGCAGATATATATATATATATATATATATATATATATATATATATATATATATATATATATATATATTCACTGAAAAAACCATAGGTTTCACACCAGTTATAGTTAGCTGGAAATTTTACTGATATAAAACCATTGAAATTCCCACGTTATAGTTAGATGGACTCACTATAACTTGCGCGTGCAATGCACTGCTGATGACATCACATATTACATCACTCATGACATGGTCAGTGACATCACTCATGACATCACTGATGACACCATCCAGTGAATGTGTGTCTTTCTGAAAAATAAATATATTTTATATATGTATATGTAAAAGTTGATGGAAGAATAAATGTTTAAATAAGTGTCTAAATGGATGGTTTTTAAAAATTGATTGGTTAACTGGCTTAATAAGACATCATCAGCAGTGCATTGCACGCGCAAGTTATAGTGAGTCCATCTAACTATAACGTGGGAATTTCAATGGTTTTATATCAGTAAAATTTCCAGCTAACTATAACTGGTGTGAAACCTATGGTTTTTTCAGTGAATTTAATAGGTTTTTTAAATGCTAATTCCTAACTATAACTGGTGTGAAACCTATGGTTTTTTCAGTGAATTTCATAGGTTTTTTAAATGCTAATTCCTTTGTATATCGAGTTTCTAACCTTTTTTTTTTTTTACAATTTGCTGTTTTTTTTTAAGTATTCATTTTTTTTATATAATTTTTTTCTTTTGCGCTCTGGGTGCGCGCTCCGGGAAGCTTTCAGCTAAGCTCTCTGGTAAGCTTTTCCGAGAGCTCATCTGAAAGCGCACCCAGAGCGCAACTGTCGTTCGTGAAAAAAAATATGAATGAAAAGTTAATAATAATGCAAAACATTTCGTACCATACAAATAAAATTAGTTTTTTTTAATAAGGAAAATGATTATGCATTTCTATAAAAGATTGATGACGTCACTTCGGCGCGCAACGTAAGTGCCCTCGGAAGCGCCTACGTTCGCGGCGCATAAACGCACGCAAAAGCGCCTACGATCGCGCCACGTTTGCGCCCCGGAAGCGCCTACGATCGCGCTGCGTAAACGCACCGGAAGTGCTCCGGAGCGCGCAGCGTAAACGCGTCGGGTCATGTGACCCTAAAATAACACTTTTCATTGGTTGCTAACAGTTTTTTTTTACAATGAATGAAATCCCCACCCATTTCCTTCACTTCTTCTTTCACTTTTGTGACTGAAAGACCTGCCTTTTTTGCTGTTCCATATTCCTTGATTAATCATGGCTGCCAGACCATCCAGCAGTGAAGATGACTCCAATGATTTCATTGATGAAGAGCCTCCTCAGCCGAAGGTCAAAGAACATTTCATCTGGAATTTTTTTAAGTTTCCAGCAGACCAGAAGAAGGTGAATGCACCAAAAGTAGAGTGCAGGATCTGCAAACAGGTCCTGTCACGGGGTAACCCCCCAAAAAAATACTCTTTTGGCAACTTCACCATGATTCGCCATGTGGAGAGGAGGCACCCCCAGAATTTTGCCCGGGAAAGTGTCAGGGCTCTGGCACAAGAGGTTCCCAGAGATGGGGCCTCTACATCAACAGGAGGAGCAACTTCTTCTGGAAGAGAACAATCACAGGAGCAGGTAGCAAACATACAACCTGCATTTAACCATGGGGTCGTCAAATGCAGATACTGCAATCAACTCCTCACCTATGGGGAGCAAAGTGTCCTGCTCATGGTTCGAGCATTGGAGAACCATCGCTGCCCTTCCCACCCCTAATTTTTTTCTTTTCTTTTTGCTCCTGTTGAGCAGTTTCCATTCCCTGTTTTTGTTCCTGTTCAGTTAAAAGAAGAAAACCAAAAGTTCTTTTCAGAACTACCTCCAATTCTCATCAAAGAGCTATATTCTTAAAAAATGAAGAGTAAGTGAAATATAGTGCATTGATAATTGAAAGGAGAATGAGTAAGAAAGAACAGAAAGGTATGAGAGGTGAAAGGAAGTGAAGTAGGAGGAATGAAAGAAGGTGAGTGTTAGAAAAGAAAGTTATGACACAGTGAATAAACTGGAGGCCTCATTTCTGAAAAGTGACGCATCGCTACGTGAAAACAGCGATGCGTCACTTTTCTGGACGCACTCCTTATGACATTCCAGATATGTCATATTTAATATATGACTAATCAATTCGCAAGGAGTTACAGATATGTCAGTATTTCTGACATATCTGTAAACACAAAAGTAACGCATTGCAGGAGTGCGTCACAAAAGTGACGCAACTCCAGTAATGTGTCCTTTCACATGGAAAAAGCACCATGTGAAAGGTTTGCTGTGAAGCAGGCGCAAGATTTTGGCGCAACAGCATCCTAAAAGTGACGCACTGCGTCATTATTACCAAGCTTTTTGCAAGGAACACCCCCTCTGCATGCATTATACCTGACACTATTTTTTAAAAAGTGACGCATCTAGGTACATGGGTCACTTTTTAAAACTCTGCGCCACATTGTATCTGCATCAGGTATAATGTATGCAGAGGGGGCAATCCCTCGCAAAAAGCTTGGTAATAACGACGTACTGAAATCTATGAGATTTCTCTGCGTCACTTTTAGGATGCTGTTGCGTCAAAATCTTGCGCCTGCCTCGCGTCACTTTCATGTTTACAGATATGTGAGAAATACTGACGTATCTGTAACTCCTTGCAACATGATTCGTCATACATTAAATATGACACATCTGGAATGTCATAAGGACTGTGGACAGAAAAGTGATGCATCACACCAGCAGTGTAATAAAATGTGCCTCGTTGCACTATATTTAAAGGATGCAACAGCATCCTAAAAGTGACGCAGTGAAATCTCAAACATTTCACTGCGTCGCTATTACAAAGCTTTTTGTGGGGGAACACCCCCTCTGCATGCATTATACCTGACGCTATTTTTAAAAAGTGACGCATCTAGGTACATGGGTCACTTTTTAAAACTCTGCGCCACATTATATCTGCGTCAGGTATAATGTATGCAAAGGGGGCATTCCCCCGCAAAAAGCTTGGTAATAACGACGTACTGAAATCTATAAGATTTCTCTGCGTCACTTTTAGGATGCTGTTGCGTCAAAATCTTGCACCTGCCTCGCATCACTTTTATGTTTACAGATATGTCAGAAATACTGACGTATCTTTAACTCCTTGCAACATGATTCGTCATACATTAAATATGACACATCTGGAATGTCATAAGGAGTGCGCACAGAAAAGTGACGCATAACACCAGCAGTGTAATAAAATGTGCCTCGTTGCACTATATTTAAAAAGTGACGCATCTAGATAGATGCGTCACTTTTTAAATATTGCATAACAATGCGCATTTTTTTACACCGCTGGTGCGTCACAAAAATTGACGCACAGGAGGCGCAAAACTAACAGCGCAAGGCCTTCATAAATATGGTCCTGGATTTTCCCCGTGCTTCGCTGGTGCGCGTACCATGCGCTTCCCCCGCGCAAAACGAAAAATTTTTTTTAATGCCCTGCAGGACCCTATTTTAGTCCCTACATCAAACCTAGGGGGTCAGAGGGGGTCTACTCTTCCCCCTTATGGTCATTTGCCCCTTTTTTTTTCAAACCCCTTGTGTCTCGATTTTACCGAGACACAAGATGGCGGCCGCTCCAGACTGTTTAGAATGTTTACAGACACCCAAGAGCCAATCAGCTTTCTGCGCGCAAGTCGCGTGTCGTGCCTGGAGCGCACTCCGGTGCGCGCACCGGAGACCGCCTATAGATATATATATTTTTTTGAACCTAAATTACTCAAAATCCACTGCAGCACATATCTTGAGACATAGCAAAGGCACATCGGGCTACCAGTCCCTACAATTTTGCCAAGTTTGGTGTAAATCCATTCAGCCGTTCGGGCTAAAAGTGAAATTGACCGCCCTATGGAAATTAACATGGGGAAAATGCGTTTTGGGACCCCCCTTTTATCTCGGCCCCCGCTTGACGTATCCCCCCCAAACTTTCAGGGAAGGACCGGAGCTCGACGAGGCCATTTTCAGGAAATTTTCAGGCAGATTCGTCAACCGGTGCCAAAGTTATTCCAAATAGAATTTTGAGATTTAACATTGAAAAAAATCCTAACTATAACTACCTACTGGCGACCGCCAGTAGGTAATATATATATATATATATATATATATATATATATATATATATATATATATATATATTCACTGAAAAAACCCTAGGTTTTACACACGTTATAGTTAGGAAGTAGCAATTGAAAAACCTATGAAATTCACTGAAAAAACCATAGGTTTGACACCAGTTATAGTTAGCTGGAAATTTTACTGACCTAAAACCAATGAAATTCCACGTTATAGTTAGTTGGACTCACTATAACTTGCGCGTGTAATGCACTGCTGATGACATTACATATTACATCACTCATGACATGGTCAGTGACATCACTTATGACATCACTGATGACAGACCTCCTTTAAGTGTAATGTAACCCTTAAAACGCATATTGGAAAATAGAAATTAACATTTTCAAAAAAATGGAGATACCCATACCAGTTACAACAACCAATTCAGTAATTCCACCATCTATATACACATTCTCTCATTTACCAACAGTTCTATATAGTCACTCATACATATACTCACTCATCATATGTAGTATATATATATATTCACTGAAAAAACCCTAGGTTTTACACACGTTATAGTTAGGAAGTAGCATTTAAAAAACCTATGAAATTCACTGAAAAAACCATAGGTTTGACACATGTTATAGTTAGCTGGACATTTCACTCATATAAAACCAATGAAATTCCCCGTTATAGTTACTTCAGCTAACTATAACTCGCGCGCCCGCAATGCACTGCTGATGATGTCACACATCACATCACTCATGACATCATCTATTAAATGGGTTAGTTTTAAAAATTACATATATTTTATATATGTAGATCTGAAAGTTGGTTGAACAAAAATGTAGTATATAAATGTATAACCGGTTGTTTTTTGGGTGAAAAATAGATTCTATAACTGACTGATTAAATATATCTTAATGAGTACATGGGTTACTGAGTAATATTTAAATATATACATATCTGTGTCTGTCTATCAGTTTCTATTTTAGTGGCTGAATGTGTTGATGAGCAGCTATATCATTGAAACATTATATCTATATAGGTTATTGTTTCTTTATTATTACCAAAAGTATCTCAGTGTCTAAGTGTTAATATGCTGCATTAGGAGATTTTACATGTTCCATTCATGCAAGAGTCAGTGACATACTATTCCTATATATTGTAGGCAGCATATGTGAGATACTAGATATTATCAGTGTTATCAAGAGTAATGTCACTAACCATGTGATGAGTGATGTAATATGTAACATCATCAGCAGTGCATTGCGGGCGCGCGAGTTATAGTTAGCTGAAGTAACTATAATGGGGAATTTCATTGGTTTTTTATGAGTGAAATGTCCAGCTAACTATAACATGTGTCAAACCTATGGTTTTTTCAGTGAATTTCATAGGTTTTTTAAATTGCTACTTCCTAACTATAACGTGTGTAAAACCTAGGGTTTTTTCAGTGAATTTCATAGGTTTTTCAAATGCTACTTCCTAACTATAACGTGTGTAAAACCTATGGTTTTTTCAGTGAATTTCATAGGTTTTTTGAATGCTAGTTCCTAAGTATGAAAGATATACCTGAAATAAATATCGACATACCAATCTTACGTGCACAACCGAGTGCACGCACCCACCTATTTATTTCATGAAAGCTTTCCAATTTAAACCTAATGAATTTCTTCATAGACCAATGAAAGAACTTATAGTACGTTAAAGACACTGAACCTAGGCTTTTTCTTTTGTCATATAAACCTTTTAATTAAATGGAGCCGAATTTCTTTTTAATCGTTCGTGCGTGAATGGTTGTACACACCGTAATATTTTTTTTAAAAAATATAAAAGGTTTTATAATTTAATAATTGTATACTTAAATCGAGCTCTAAAAATATGTGAAATCCGTATGTGTTTGAGTTCACTTCTTTTCACGTTTTTAAACTTCAGTGAAAAACATCGCTACTTCCAAATCACGTTCGTAACTAGATAGTGTCACCGCCTACACGTCCTGAGAAGCGCATGTAAAGTCATGTGACTTGAAAACAAGAATTCCAATTGGTTCTTAGTAGTTTCTGTTCTGGAATTTACACGCAGCACTCCACCCACTTTCCTCACAATCTTTTCTACTCTCAAGAGACAACAACGTCGAACATCTTCCGGAAAACTTTGCTGAAATGGCTGCCCTTCCGCATTCATCTTCCGAATCTGAAGGAAATGAGCGACCACCTTTAAGAAGAAAAAGGGAATCTTTCATTTGGCAATTTTTCACTTATCCTGAAGATCAAAAGAAAGTGAATGTGCCAAAAGTAACCTGCACGATATGCAATTCGGAGCTCTCAAGGGGAAATCCAAATAGAAAATATTCCTTTTCTATACATACCATGCAGCGGCATGTTAAACAAAGGCACCCTGAGCATTATGCAAAAGCATCGACAAGAGCCCTGGCCACGCTATTACCATCAGAGGTGGCCAGCACATCTTCTGGTGGACGACCTGTATCTCCATCGAGTGCTGAGATGGACTTGAGACCATATCTTGCGAAGGTGCATATGAAATGCAACGAGTGTGGAGAAATTCTTTTGTATGGAGAGCAGAGCCTCGTTCTTATTAAACTCAAAATTGAAAGTCACAAATGCCCCAAGAAAAGATAAATTTCTTCACTTCATTTTCATAGTATTACATACTGAAAAATGACGTAGCAACTTTAAGAAATCGAAAGCATCATAACACTTGTTTCCAAAAAAAAAAAAAAAAAAAACAAGTTCTTTTCAGAACTAACTTTTTCTACCAAAACGAGCTCCAAGAGCATATTATGAGATGTTTTTTCGCCGCTTTCTTTTAGTGCGCGACCAGGTGCGCGCACCCACCTATCGTGTACAGGACCTGAGACTCGCATGTGAAGTCATGTGTCTTCAAAACAACACTTCCAATTGGTTCTTGGTAGTTTCTATTCTGGAATTTACACGCAGCACTCCACCCACTTCCATCACTTTCTTTTCTACTCTCAAGAGAGAACAACGTCGAACATCTTCCCGAAGACTTTGCTGAAATGGCTGCCGTTCCGCATTCATCCTCGGAATCTGAAGGAAATGAGCGATCACCTTTAAGAAGAAAAAAGGAGGCCATGCTATTACCATCAGAAGTGACCAGCACATCTTCTGCAGGACGACCTGTATCTCCATCGAGTGCTGAGATGGACTTGAGACCATATCTTGCGAACGTGCTCATGAAATGCAAGAACTGTGGAAAACTTCTTGTATACGGAGAGCAAAGCCTTATTCTAATTAAACTCAAAATTGAGAGTCATAAATGCTCCGAGAAAAGTTAAATTTCTTCACTTTATTTTGATAGTATGACATGCTGAAAAATGTCGTAACAACTTTAAGAAATCAAAAGCATCTACACACTTGTTTCCAAAAAATAAAAAAAAATAAAAAAGTTCTTTTCAGAACTAACTCTTTCTACCAAAACGAGCTCCAAGAGCATATTATGAGATGTTTTTTCGCCGCTTTCTTTTAGTGCGCGACCGGGTGCGCGCACCCACCTATCGCGTACAGGACCTGAGACTCGCATGTGAAGTCATGTGACTTCAAAACAACACTTCCAATTGGTTCTTGGTAGTTTCTATTCTGGAATTTACACGCAGCACTCCACCCACTTCCATCACTTTCTTTTCTACTCTCAAGAGAGAACAACGTCGAACATCTTCCCGAAGACTTTGCTGAAATGGCTGCCGTTCCGCATTCATCTTCGGAATCTGAAGGAAATGAGCGACCACCTTTGACAAGAAAAAAGGAGGCCACGCTATTACCATCAGAAGTGACCAGCACATCTTCTGCAGAATGACCTGTATCTCCATCGAGTGCTGAGATGGACTTGAAACCATATCTTGCGAACGTGCACATGAAATGCAAGAACTGTGGAAAACTTCTTCTATACGGAGAGCAAATCCTTATTCTAATTAAACTCAAAATTGAGAGTCATAAATTCTCCAAGAAAAGTTACATTTCTTCACTTTATTTTGATAGTATGACATACTGAAAAATGTCGTAGCAACTTTAAGAAATCAAAAGCATCATAACACTTGTTTGCAAAAAAAAAAAAAAAAAAAAGTTCTTTTCAGAACTAACTCTTTGTACCAAAACGAGCTCCAAGAGCATATTAGGTGATATTTTTTTGCCGCTTTCTTTCAGTGCGCGACCGGGTGCGCGCACCCACCTATCGCGTACAGGCATCGAGACACGCATGTGAAGTCATGTGACTTCAAAACAACACTTCCAATTGGTTCTTACTAGTTTCTATTCTCCAATTTACACGGAACACTCCACCCACTTCCCTGGAAAAATAGTTTATCGTAAAACTTTTAAAGTCTCCTCTTATGAAACATTCGACATCGTTCACATAGCAGTGTAGTAAATAACACTAGATACACTCCGTCCCTTAATTACAAGGGACATATTGCTATTTGAGAACAACTTTTGTTTTCACGCGATAATGTGAAATGCTGAGCCTGTTACAGAATTTTCTTTCACATATATGTTACTATTCTCCTTCAAGCACTAACACCGTAGAAAATACCACCAATAGCGGTGATATTTTTTACACCGAGAACGGGTGATTTGTATCGCTTAGAGCCCTTGCTATCATAAAGTTTTATTTCCTAAGTCTCTGATCTCCAACTGTGCAACGTGGCTCCCCTGTGTGTCGTAATGAGGTGCTAAGAGCACCACGAACACTCTACTGTGACTAAGCATCCATAAATTCCACGGACATCTGTACCCTGCTATCTGCAATTGTAAACATCAAAAGGAGCTACGCTGCGCCCCTTGGAAAGGCTTGACTCCCACTGCTACAACGGCTTGGCAGTCGCCAAGATGCACAAGAACAGCGTCTCGGATCCATTGAACTTCTGTGACGGTTTCAATGAAAATAAGCACTAAACAATATTCAAGTATGTAGTAGTCCTCCTGCTTGGTTAGAGACTAAAAATGTACCGCAGCGCTGCGGCGATTTCTACCGCAAATAAACCTTGGTATTAATGAGGTTTAACGCAAATTCGGTAAAAATCGTTGCAAAGCATGAGTATCACAGAAAAGTCAGCATTATTCATGCATAGCGACCTAATGCTATTAGCCATGTTATCCACCTCCCATTGGATAACATGGCTAAGAACTGCTCAGGGCAGGTGTTAGCTTTTAGAGATATTCCCGCTTAGCGCAAATATCTCCGAAAGCTAGTAATAAGAGATAGCGATGTTAGAGACTACTTTCAGTCGCTAACATCTTGGCACGCCCATTTTGCATCTCATTAGATATAAATATAACTGACATGCAAAGTAGGGCCCAAATTGGTCACTATCTCCTACTAGCTGTCGCTAACTGGTGTTAGCAGCAGCTAGGTAATAGAGAGATAATTTTATCTCTGCTTTCTTGGATTTTAAAGCCAAAAAACACAGATAAACACCCTTGATAATATACCTCTACATTCAAATTGCTGCGTCAAGACCTACGCCTGCTTCAATCACATGCACAGTTTTGAAACAACATGGCCCTGAAAGTCACTGAGTAAAATCTCATAAATTACAGTCAGCCACTTTCAAGACGCATTACTTCAGAGGAACACTTCTTTATGATACAGGGCTTTAGAATGACACATATCTCCTCTTTATAGAGACCCCTCAGGTTTTTTTAACAGCTGTTAAATCCTTCCATACTCATCACAAAGCTGCTCCATCATGAGCATTGCCTCAGCTGTCCTCAGGACGGACAACATTTGTGATGAACTTGCCGCTGTGCTTGCACAACACTAACATTGTGCTTCCTTGACACGTTCTATTCACTAAGCAGAACCATGACGGAACCACTCTATCATAAACACACCTCAACCATGGCTCAGAAAGGAGTAGCTCTATCATGACCATACAAGTACCACTAAGCCCACCAGCCCCCTAATCTTGAGGCAGAATTGGCACTGCAACACAGGATTTAAAGTCCTGCAAAGAACACCATGTAACATTTAATATCATATCCACCATTGTTTTCATATATCACTATTGCAAAACTCACTCAGTGAAATGTCGCTCATTTTATTAAATCACTTTAAAAGCATACCTTCTAACAATGCACCCAATCCTATGTGGAAGTGTTTAATATAAAAGATGACATTGCTTTAACAAGGATAGAGAAATAAATAACACAATGATGTAAAAATGTCTTTATTATATATACTTACCTAAAAAAAAGAAAAAAAAAGTAAATTTCTTATTAAAACTTAGCACCTGTGGAAGAAAATTAAACATAAGATTATAAAGTATATTATTTAAAGAAAAAACAATAGGAGACAATAAGAGAGATGCAAAGAAAACTCTCTGATATTATTAATTAAACTTACCTTATAAATATAATATCTGTGGAGGAGAGTAAAAAAAATCTGTTATAATACATATTTCTGAATGCAATGTAACAAAATAAGTAAAACAACATATTAAATGATTTATTTTTGCTGTCCTCAGAATACATTGATTTTCACTATCAAAAGTGATTTCAATATTAATCATCATATAACAGCGGGAAAAAAAACACAATCAAAATGATTGTGTTTAAAAACCCCATACAAAATCTGCATACATATTATAAATACTTGAAAAAAACATGTCTTAAATGTTTTCCTCAAATTCGCAATTTCTTGAGTAAGCACACTACATCTTCCACAGTTACAAAGTAATTAAAGTATACCACTTAAATTTCAAGATATCTCAACAAAGCCCCGTGCAGCTATCTCCTATAAAAAATGTATTTGAAAGACACAGTTTCTTCTCTCATACCTTTCCGCGTGGCCAAATTGTATAAGCTAACTCATTATCTTTTAAATACCTCTCCCAAACACTTGCGTCCATATAAGTTTTGAAATAATTTTCAAAAGTACTCATTTTCTTCTCTCATATTTTTCCACGTGGCCAAATACTATGAGTTAAGTAGTTTTTTTCTGAAATTATTTAATCTTAGTCTTATCTATTGTTTTCTGTACCTTCACAATTAAAATTTGTACCATATTTTATACCATCAAACATTAAGTAAATTTGTACCTGATGTTATCACTATGCCAAACACAAATTTCATTTATAGATTTGTACACCCTCATTTACATGATATTTGTAAACTAGTAAGTTTCAGATCTTTACAGTATACATCTTCCTACAGCAAATCATTCTACTGAAATTTGGGTTCCAAAAATAACAAATAAGAGTTACTTAAGGCAAAAGGCAAACGTTTTTTAAAAGTCAATTGGCTATCATTGCAAAGCGTCCAGCCACTAGCACACTTCAAATACGCTGTATAATGTCCTGATGATGTAGAAGGCCCTTCATGAAAAATAATGGCTACAGTTACAAATGTTCTTCTAGAAATAGAAACTTGAGAAGCCACAACATTTTTAATTAAAGTTGACAATTTACTCCCATCAGCTCTGCATCGTTGAAACATTAAAATTACATATTGTCCGTATCTATGGATAAATAAAGTTGATAACATTTCAGACTTGCATTGAGAACAGACCATGTTCTGATGCGCATTTTTAACTAGTTTATTAAAAGGCACTTCTTTGCAGTCTGGTAATGTCAAATATAAAAATCTTTCACTGGGTATCTCAGTACTACTTAAAAATGAGCAATTATCACACTTATGTTCCCATTTATAAGAAAGCCCAAAAAGACTATCAATATCTACACCTTCATCTTCCAAAACTGTAAACATATACATGATAAATTCCTGACAATCTTGTTGAATATTCTGAGAAAATTGATTTACTCCTGCACATATGTCTAAAACATTCCTTAGTTCTGAAACACTTGCTACTTCACTATCACCACTACTACACATTTCAAATATAGAATTTAAAGAATAGCAAAATGTATGCTCCTGATTTTCTATAATCTGTTCCTTAACATTTTTCAGAAAGAAAACAACATTAACTACTACATTTGCATAGCAGTTGACACCAGACCTATTTTCAAACTTAAATCCAACAATCTCTTCAATACTAACAGTTTTGCTACGGCTACCAACAACAGCAACATCTTTTTTTCGTCGTTTCTCGACTACCTCAGCACATTTGTCCTCATTTTTCCTTTTCTGACCAACTATACGCCTTTCAATTAAAGGATATTGAGGTAAACTTGGAGCATATTCTCTTTTTAACCTAATATACTCCTTCACACAATTTAAATCTGCACTAATCTTTGTCTCATCATAATCAATTAGATAAAGTCCACATAAAGTTCTAACTCGCGATAGAGCAACATACGCCATGCCCTCTTTGAATACAGTGCTTCCAATATTTACCAAAGCACAATCTACACTTAAACCTTGAGATTTATGTATAGTCACTGCATATGCCAAACAAATTGGAAATTGCTTACGACGGACATATAAGTCTTTCAGAAGCAAAAAACTAGTTGAACATCGACTAATCTGTTGAACTTCCTCAATCCCATCAAATTTTATCCTCAAAAATTCAATCTCATCTCTATTGGTATAATTGACAAAACCAACAACATTACCCATTGCTCCATTTACCAATCCTCTTTCTACATGTAAATTTCTTCTTAAAATTATCCGACAATTTAAACATACATACAGATTTTTCTCTAAACCAGCAGTTTTAGATATAGTTTATTGAAGAAAATCCAATTTTAATTTCAACTTTTCAGACAAAACAATAGTACTACCTTCAGGCTCTATTCTATCTTTAGCTTCCAGTTTCTTAATTTCTTGATTTTCTAAATTCAACATTTTCTCATTAAAAACTGAACATTCTTTCAGAGTTGGCATCAAGCATATCACTGACTTATCTGCAACCTCTTTACTATATATTCTCTCAGGTACATTATCTTCATTAGGAAACAGCTTGGAAAGTAATCGGGTTCGTAGAGTGTGTTTCGCATCTTCAGTTAATTTTCCAATCCTAATATCTTGAAGAATACTTCCATATTTAGTATCCTTTGCCTGTCGCATATTTTGAATCAGTTCAGTATATTTGAAATGTGACCATATATTTAGATTTCCAATACTGCCCAGGCACTTTCTGGTCTCCTCATGTGTAACAGTTTCAAATACAGGTTGTCCTTTCACAGGAGTTAGCTGCAGTAGATCTCCAAAAACTATGACATGTTTACCTCCAAATAACACATCATACTCTGTCTTAAGTGTCTGTTGCATTCTTAAATGCACAAAAGCAAGCATTAAATTGGAGACCATGCTTACTTCATCAATAATAAGAAGTTTCCTTTTTTTAAGGACTCTAGAAACTTCAAAACAAGCTTCTCCAGATAGCTTCTGATATCGTAATTTATTTTCATGTTCAACTGGCAGCATCAGCAAACGATGTAAAGTAACACCTTTAATATTATGTGCTGCCAATCCAGTTGGAGCAGTAACAACACACGACAGTGTTGACTGAGTTGTTTGCTGTAAAAATGTAGTAATTCCTTTAATTAGGAAACTTTTACCAGTCCCAGCTTCTCCACTTACATATAATCGAATAGGTTCAAATGACATACATGAGCAATCTTTTCTCTCATGACGAAAGCCATGCTCAATGTGCTCTGTCACTTCATCATATATCTGTCTTTGCTCAACATTAAACTGCTTCTTTAATTCTTCTAAGTCGATTACTTCCTCTTGACCTTGCTGCATTGCGCTTTCCACCTCATCCATGGTGGTGGCTGCTTTATTTTGAATAATTGGTTGTCCCAGTGGATCTTGACTTAATGAAGCCGAACTTTGACTACCTTGTGAACTATCTCTAGCAATCTCCGCTGCAATTGTCGCTTCTTGCTCTATTTCATCATTCAACATTTGGAGATAAGTACTAAAAACAGGACATTCAATATTACTTTTAGATGCGTTGAATGAATCTTCATAACTATCAAAGTCTCCAAGTAGTTCCTCTTCTCTATGCCATGGTTTAAAGAGTTGCAAAAGAGCAAAATAGTAAAATTCTCTTTTATCAGGTGTTTCGCAACTCAGTTTCCGATGATTTATCAAGTGTCCTTTTCTTTGTTTTACCAGACATCCTTCATGTCCAATTACAGCATGTACACCTTTATCAATATTCTCCGTAACATTTCTTTTAAAAGTATAATTTTGAAGTATTTCATACAGACAAATGTTTTCAAGGAGAGTACTTCTATTTGGATAGTATGTATCCAACATATTTGTTTTCAAAATGTCTGTACTGTTTGGTTCTTTCTGGGCTAAATACTCAATTTCTTGCACAGGTTTCAGAACACGGTTTCGTGTTTCTGCTAGGCCCAAACTCACCCAGAGAATAGTCCTTGATTTCGCATAAAGACTTGCTGATGATAATCTGTCACAACATTCATATGCTCCAATTTCTCGATGAGACAGCATCTTCAAACTGTACGTATACAATTTCTTGCTCAGGCTCTTTTCATGAGAAATGTCTTCCCACATCTCCTTCAGTTCCGTCTTTTCAGATTTCGTGATGTAAGACGTTACATATTGAGCCACAGCAATAGAGTTGTCTGCAACATATTGTATGTCCATGTTAGCATTCCACATGGACAAAATGACTGGGTTATAGTCATTAATATATTTCGATTCTTCACATCTTCTTAAATTGTACGTATTTTTAGGTGACCTCCTTCTGATATTATGTCGCAAACATGACATCAGATTGTTGACTCTTCCGTTTGAAAGTACCGGTCGTGCAAATCCAAAGCGACATTTGGTGTAAAATTTGCTCTTTGATTTGAATTTTCGCCGACAATATTTTCTACAGCGATGACTTTGAAAACGTGACACTTTTCCTCTTAAGTCCTTATCAGTGGTACTATTAGGTATGTCACAAGTGGCATACTGTTCAATAAAAGACAGTACAGTCTCATCTGAGTCTATTCCTAATTTAGGAGCATCCTTGATCCATAGCAGCATATGAATATGAGGAGCACCTCTTGCTTGATATTCTTTTCTCCAAAAGAAATCCAGTACTTCACCAAGAGGCGGATTTTTCTTGTTAGTAATGAAAGACATCATAGCTTCAAATCTATGATTAAAATACCTGCAAACATTAACTGGATCTAATGAACACAGTTCTCCAGGTGTTTTGTAGTTTATGTTTTCTATGTTTGCATTCGCCTCCTGAAGAAATTCAATTAAATCTTCCCAAGCATACTCTGCACAGCTTAGAGTTGAAAACCATGTTGGTGCTCCTAAGTTTCTAAGCATGCACTTCAAATCTCCATGACGACGGTACCAATACTCATTAGTACCCCGCTGACAAGCCATTAAATTAATTAGATGAGAATCCAAAACACTATCTTTCTGTTGCACTTTATCCATAAATTCCTTTGCTGAAATATTTTGCAGATGTACACCACTTTTTAAGATATGATTTACTGCATAAGACAGACCAGATAAGTCACTCTCAAACAGAAGATGAAACAGATATGGAATGCATTGGCGAAACCTTGGATCTTCTGCATATAATCTTGTTGTCCGGTACTCAGATGCAGGAATCTGCATAGGTCGATCATCATATCGTGTACCTTCACCTGTAGGAAATAACTGTGGAAAACAACGACCTTCCCAACTTTCTTCCCAGACACTAATAGGATTTCCTTTCGCCTTTTTCATCTGAAATAATTTAATAGCATTCCCTATTGCTTCTTTGGAATGCAGTGGATGAACACTGTAATGTTCATAAATTTCTTCAGATCTAGATACATCAACTTTTTCAATTTGTCCACTAGACAAATCACTATCCTCTTCTTCACTTACATCTTCTTGTTCTACGTATACATCTTTGTAATACTTATTACTTATTATTTTGCACTAAATACAACGTTGCCTTTTTCACTTTTCTAACATCCACTAAATCTTGCCAGATTTTCTTTCTCTTTGTAGGTACACCATTAACTAGAATAACTAGAGGTTCCTCTTCTACATTTTCAACACCAATTGTTTCCATATTTTTTTTTAGATCAAGAGGCAAATACACAACTCTACCCTTTAATCCACTTAGTAAGTCTGAAGGATTTAATTTACCAGTCTTAGGCTCCATTCGAACAATAGCCTGAAAAGGACGTACACATTGAATCAGAATCGTCTCATAAGTATTTAAATCCATCAATTCTGATGGAATATTTACCAACTCTAGATTATTATGAACAGCTCTAGCAGGCATTTTATTTTCATTTAATTTATTATAACAATATTTACAAACACGTTGCTGAAAACCCAAATCAAAATAGTTTTCCACCAACAAATACGTTGCAAAATCTTTCCATTGTCCATTACTCTCATCTTCACTTTTTAAATATAAATCAACTAACCTCGTTTGACTTTTGTAATGAATGCGTCGGCAACAGACACAAGAAAAATTTGGTTTCTCACCTGCAATTACCTTAAACTTTATTATTTCCTGTTCAATATTTACATTTCCAACATTTTCTAACACATTTCCTTCTATAATTATATCAGCTTCTACATTATCTTCCTCTGGACCAAAATAACTTACCTCAATTTCTGCACAAATCTTCTTAACATCTAATTCACATCCATACAAAAGAGGACTATTTAACTGTTTAAGTTTAAGTGCTGGACTTTTTGCATAGTACAACTTTCTCACTAATTTTCTCTTTTTAGTATGATGCACTGCTAACATCCCGAAGTGATGAAAGACACTCTGGCATATTTTTTTAGAGAGACAAGCCAGAGAATGGCCTTGCAGACCTATTTTCTCGCGCACTCTGCATTCATCTAATTCTTGCAACATTTACATTTTTTTTTAGACTTTCTTTAGTGTACTTACGTAAGAAATTGCAAGAGAAATCAATTGAATCCTGTCGTACACTACAAATGCTACTACAATTCCAACTGTAAACAGGAGCATTAGGACGTCCCTCTAAAGCTTCTCTAGCCATAACATCTTCTACATTTCTAACCACAATTTTCTCTTTCTCAATAACACAACCATCCTTCACCTCATACGCTCGACCATTGGTGTCAACTACATGCAACAGATCGTTACTTTGAAAGTAACTCTCTTCATTAAAAAATGGCTCAGAAGTTGAAGTATGCATCCACTTCCCAGAAAACACTTTACAAAAATTACTCCTATTTATATGTCTCTTCCATTTACTTTTACCTTTGAAAACTCGAATCGCCTTATTTAAAATATTTATTCTATTAAGTACTAAAATAAATAATTTTCTTTTTGTCTCAAATGCGCGCTCAACAATACCCTCTATATATAATTTTTTCTTAAGAAAAACAGATCTTCTTTTAGAAACTTTCTCCTTTTGTAATAAATTCGAAACGACTCTGTTGTAAAACATATGCTTCCTGATTTGGCTGAATTGATTGCTCCGGGTTTTACTGTACAGACTTTCATCTTTCCTAATTCCAGAAATAGTATTTTGTTTGACTCCAGATCTCCTTTTAGATAGTGAAATCGTTTTCTCCTTCTGAACTTCAATATTTACATTTTTCCTTCCCAAAATGCTTTTAAAAAACTTTTTAGTTTGCTTACCAGGAGCACTCTTCTTTGTATCCGTCCTCTCATTCTTTGAAAATAATTCTGTACTTTTCTTCTTCAAACTATAACTCCGTTTGTAGAGTTTCTTTTTCTTCAATTCTGGTCGGCATCTTAATTTAAAATTTTGTTGAAATTGTGAATCTGTAAGACACAAAAATAACAAATTTTATAGTTCACTACTAGCATATACCGTACAAATTAAAACCACACATTCATTTTCTAATAAAATACAGATAATAACAGAAAATCTCTGAACAAAGTAGTAAATCCTGTAGTGAATTTTCCTTGTAAATTTATCACACTCTATATTTCTTTAAACTATATAGACAATTTAAAAAAAAATTTTTTAAAGCATACAAACAGTACACTTTTTTCAAGAACTATCGGTCATCATAAGTGTTTTAATCTTTTTTTCTACGATCTCTTTTACACTTCATGAGAACATATCTTTTCACTCTCATGAAGCACTTCATCGACAAATATATCAAGAAAACTATCATCACGAATGCTTTGCTATCATTTTTTTTTTATTTATTCAAAAGTTCATAATTTAAAAGAACTTCCAACATCAGTTCATCAGGGACTTCTTCAAGTCCATTGTCCTCATCTTCTATCAGCTCTAAATAGGCTGAATCTAATGAAATGTCCATAAAATAATGATTTTCATCCGCTTCCTCTCCAACAACCGCGTCTAATATTTCCTCCATCAGTTCATTTATTATATCAAAATGGACTTCATTATCTTCTGAAAAATTCTCCATAGTATTTTTTGAATAAATTCTTCTTTATCCTTTAAAAAAAATATAAAGACTAAATTATATCTTTGTCCATAAGTGTATAATTGAAAACTACCTTTACTAATTTTTAAACTACATATAATTTTATAATCTCTAACTTATTAACTCTATATATTGTAAGATACCACATTCCTCTTGTTTTGAAAAAGAAATTGGCAATATAACTCTAAACATTGACACTGTGCTTTTTTTTCAATTAAATAATTACTGTTGATAAAAGACATTTCACTGTAAAATTTATTTTTAGATTTTCTAGATATTTGAAATATTTATTACCTGTACAATAATTTTTAGAGACCCATTTCTTTTATTTCATCACTACAAAGTGCAATATAAATTTATGCACTCTAAAGAAAAGGATCACACTATACAAACCATGTAATTCACTTAACAGATTACTACTTCCCACAGAGACAGTTCAATTTATATTACAACAGTATACTCACCATGTCAATGTCTTAGCATATGCAAAATGTCATACTTACCATGAACAACCACCTCATAATAAAGCTCTACATTAATATGTAAAAAAGTGCCTATACATAGTATATTCACAGATATGCAGGAAACATGAGCATTACATTTAGATCCATATCATAATACCTCTCTGTAAATAAAGGTGGAACACTGCCAAACATAATACAACAAGATTTCAAAAATAATGAGCACTTCACAAGTATTAATTAAAAGAAACCTGAAAGAATTATACTCCAATGATTTCTAAATCTGAACTCCTTGCAAAAGAACACATGTCCCAAGCTCATTAAAACATAATTTGAACTGTCAATGGAGAACATCTCAAAAAACATATGTAGTATAAGCAGATAGAACCACATGTGAAAAATTTAAGATAAAATCATGTTCAAAACATTTACAAATTATTCTTTATTATTTTCATCACCACCCACAGAAATTGCCAAAGCAAAAAAAGGAACTCACCTGAAAAAAAGAATATATACTCTCAATATATGACTTAAAATAACAGGTTGTTCCTTACAGGCACCAAACACTCTAAAAATGGAAATAATAAAATGTTATTAACTTATTACAAACTTATTTCCTACACAATATACAATCATTATAGCATTGAACAAGCATGACTAATAAGTTTCCCAAAATCCTCTCCATTAAAAATAAATACAAAATTTCTCATTTATAAAAGCATTGTGCCACAGATATGTCACTTTCCCCGTGTTAAAATTCATGCACCTACAACAGTAGGCTTTCAAAACTAAAAGGCCAAGTCACAAAAAAACAAAAGCATAATTTATGAAAACATTGCGCCACCTCTGCGTCACTTTTAGCATGGGAAAAGTGACGCACGGGTGGTGCAAGGCCGTCATAAATAAGGCCCCATGTCCATAGACAAAAACTACAGGGCCAGCATTATACACATGCAAGCAGTACACTTGCACAGAACCACAAAACCCCAAGAGCCACCATGTTAATATATATCCTTAATATAATAAACCTCTGAGAATGGATACATATTTGCGTGGCAGCCCATAACAGAAATTTGGCGTCCTCTGACTCTGCTCCACTACCAAACACCCTAACCCCCCCCCTCCCTCTTCACTAAACTCCGCACTCCACCCCACCTGGACCCCCTATTACAAACCACCAACCTACCCTCCCTGCTTAAGGCCACCATGAGCCTCAAACCGCCCCTGGTAAACTTATAAGACACAGCATTACTAAAACTCAAAGAATAGGCAACAGGCAGATAATCTAAATAGTACATAAAGACACATATTTTTTACATAATACTATTGAAAAGCATGTAGTATTTTTTTAAAATCTATCATGCAACTGGCCCTCTAGAACCGCTTTCAAAACGTCAACTATAAACCTTTACATTTCATTTTTAAACCATACACTTTCAATTACATTATTTTTGTATTTACAATTCATGTAATGTTACACACCTTTTCTAAAATACACCAGTCCCTGTTATTTATAAGGATTTATTTTCAGTCTTCATCAGTGATACTTTCTTAACAAATAATGAAAATCACTGTAACGTTTCAAACAACAATGCTAACGCGGTAAAAATAACCCTCCATTTGCTTTCCTTTAAGAATGTAGATTATGTACCCCACGCATACGTTTCTTGATATTTGCATTTGGCAGCGAATACCGACCTTGAATCGGAAGACATGAACAAGAGCTCCATTGTCACATTTAAAACTGAACGTAGCATCTGCTCACACACATATCTTTCACTTAGCTAACATTCACAGAAAACAGCATTGGTGTAAAAAAAATTTACCTTGCTTTACAACTTGCTCAAATGACTCCCTTATTTTTTAACGCATCCTCCACTTCAAGACAGGCTATTTTTTTGATAACTACTAAGCAATATTTAAGTGACTAGACTGCTAGAAAATTTATCAAGTCATTCTGCTCCTCTCCACTGCATAGCCGGCGACCTAATTCTGTGGAGTTGCTATACAACCGGCAGTGCTGCGCCGTTTCCTTTACCATCTTGGTAAATTCAAAATGGATGTCCCTCCTGCCTTCGCAAAAGAGCCGGACCACTTAGAACTATTTTGACAGAGAATGCTTCTCTACTACGGCACCTTAGCACTCTCAACTTTGAATACTTCATATCGATTATCATTTCGATATTCGTATTTCACCTGTGTGCAGCCTGTATTTCATTGCCTGAGCTGTGATTTCACGTGGGCCCTGGATTTATGTCTCTGCAATTTGGTACCTCCTGAAGCGAACTACAATCACCTCATGAATCCGTTACTTGATCATGAACAGCTTTGTTACAACGGAGGTTTTATGGCCTTTGCAGCGATACAATGAGTTCTGGGTCATTGGAATATATTCGCAGCGGCGCAAGATTTCCTAACAGAGAGCTACATCGAAAACCCACCGAGCTGCCCTCTGATGGTAAAAGACGCTCCAATAATGACAGATCATGAATGCTCCTTTCCTCTTCTCAATTGGATGGCTGACATGTTTTCAGATAATAAGAGTGATTTCCTGTTAGAAGCACTTGCTGCCTATTTTGCCTACACAATGGACGGTTAACTCTTTCCTAACAGAGAGCTACATCGAAAACCCACCGAGCTGCCCTCTGATGGTAAAAGAGGCTCCGATTATAACAGATCATGAGTACTGCTTTACTCTTTTCCATTGGATAGCTGACATACTTTCAAATGATAAAAGTGATTTCCTGTTAGAAGCAGAAGCTACCTATTTTGCCTAAACAATGCTTCGATAACTCTTATGCAAGCCATTGACGTCCTCATTTCCTTTTGCTTCCCTATATTCTTCACGTTCTTTTCCATATTTTCTTATGAAGAACAGACCTATTGGCTTTACTAACAGTGAACATTATGATTTCGTGCTGGTTAAATTTTGGTCTTTTATGTGGACTACATTTCTTTCTTCAGCTACTCGATTTTCAACTTTATTTTTTTACAGTCTAATCTCAACAATTCTATTGCATATCTTATCTAAGGTTATTTCAAACGTACTCGATGCAAAACTCGCTAATATATGCTACATGTGCCCTAATTAATGTGTAAATTTTAAACGAGTTTTTTATAACTGTAAACGCCATCTCAACTGCTTATTTCCGCCTCACACGCCTCTGCTCCTTTAATTTTCTATAAAATTATTTTTTTAAAATACTTTACAGAAAAATATGTTCTTTCAACAATATTTCCATTGTTACTTGTGCTGTATTTCAAATGCAATACTGCAACCTTCAAAAGATATCTCAATACAGTAGTTCTCCTCAATACTGATTTGCGCACCATCCAACAGATTACATACATGCACCTCTCACCATTTTGTCGCTTTTGGCGCCTTTTTTTCCCTCACACAGTAACATAACACAAACTTGATAGTGCTTCGCATGTAGACAGCTGATTGATAAAGTAATGATGTATAACCACTTGCATTTTCATATATCGTTCCTAAACTGAAAGGCCAGAGACCTGCTTCCATTTATTAAAATATAATATACTTCCTTATAAGAGTGTACAATGTTTTTTTCCAACTATATTCATTTTTCCTCAACTATAGCGTTTGTATTCCATGTACTACTGACAATACCAATTACTGTGTTTTTTGCAATTTCCGTACTCATATTACATAATGATTTGCCTTCAAAACAGTACATTTCTAAATAAACATTTCAAATATTCACGTTTTCTCTTTTAATCCATAATCTCAACTGAAATTATTTCATATTGAAAAACTATTCATGGGTTCCACGTAACCTCAACTGTAGTAACTGAGGACCTTATTTATGAAGACCTTGCGCCGCCGGTGCCTCATTTTTTAAAATGGGAAAAAGTGACGCACCGGTGGCGCAAGGCCTTCATAAATAAAGCCCTGAATGTTTTCTTTTCTCAGCCTCACTTACTGATACTAGAACCTGCAAGCCAATTACGGCCCGTGAACTCTTTCTTAGTAGGTCGCGCACCGTACAGACAGTTATACCACTGTTAAAAAAAATGTATTACTGTTACCAAGCACCGCCACAGTTCTGCTTCACTCAGAGTTAATCACTGCTCCCACGCTTCTACAGGCCAGACGCTATGTCGTATTTCTCTCCTTATCACCCTTTCATCTTCACAATAACAAACAGTTCTCCGCCAGCCACCAGAGAACAGAGTCAGATGCAGAGGCACCAAAGAGTGAAATACGACATACCCTCTACTCTGAGAAAGCAACCAAGCGGTAATTGTGGAAGAAAACATTCAGTAGCGCTTTAAAAATACCAATGCAATTATATAATTATTTTTTTGAAAACGTTCCAATTACTTTGATAGGACTATCTGTGTGTGCCTCCACAGCAAACTTCCTCAGCCCGGACTGAAGGCAGACACACACAGACAATAAGATAACACAGGGCAACGGAGATGGAAAACAGAAGGGACATGAAGATGCAGTCAAACAGCAGGACTGAGAGAGATATTTATATACTCCGTTTCCAACCTCAATGTACGAACACATTTACTACACATATCTCTGTACAACCTCATGGTCAAAACTTTTCATTTTATTTCACTCGACCACCTCCCTCACCCCACCAGTGCAAACGGCGACCAGAAACCGCACTATAATTTTGACGTCTAACAGAAACTTTGTGAATACCTCAATCATTACCACTTTAGCCCCCTTCCCCGTCCCTCTCGCCCCACCCCCACCAGTGCAGGCCACGGCCACCAACCAGCCTGAAATTTTGTCGACTGACAAAAAGTTTACGAAGTCATTAACCATTAGCATTTTTTGACAACCGTATCACTAGTAATTTACCATTTCTCTCTCTTTCTGCATTATCTGTCTCTCTGCTAATATCATTTCTTCATTTCCTGAACAACTTCTCTCATTATATATAAACGCTTCAAAATTTCAAAAATAATTACTCTCTATATTAAAAATATTTTTTACTGCCTATTCAACATTTAAATGGAAGAAATTACTTTTAGAAATACAACACATTATGACAGCCAAAAATTAGTTTTTACATGAAAAATCAATCATTGTTTGTGATTAAACTATATTATACGGTACATGACAAAACAAACAGTTACACACTTACCTTTACCAATGCTTTGAACGATGTAGAACAGTGACAGTCACAAAACAGATATTCGTTTGCGGAACTCTGAATAATGTTTCTATCACTGCAACCAAAATTCAATGGCACAGATATCCAGTCAATACACACTCATATAACTCTCTTCAGCCAATCACATTTCCTCACGCAAAATTGTAAAATCAAATTTACATTTCAATTGGTTGTCCTTCACAATATTTTCAATCTCATGTGAGAGTCACCCATCACCAACTGCCATCTCCGGCTGTTTCCATGGTAACACCTCATTCTGCACCTGGCTGAAGGCACAGGTCAAAAGTTCATGTCTCAACGTTCTACAGCAAACTAAGAAGACTGTTTTCCCTCCAGAAACACCTGCCAATCCACAGCTCTGTTACATGTCTTTTTTTTCACACCCAATAGTACTTTTCGTTTAACATAAACATTATCATGCAACGTACTCTTCAATCTCCACTTATTACAATCAACCAATCATTTTTATTTTTTTAACCACACCCAGCCTCATCCTTTTTTTTATCCTGACTTTCAATTTCTAACTACCATTCCACTTCCAGAACCGATCGGAGGACGACTACAAATCCCTTGAAAATCAAGGTCTGGCTAATAGGACACAGTTATATTCACTGGAGTGAAAAATATGCAGTAAGCAGACGAATTTGCAACCTCGGCTTACCAAATGTACCCATAACATGGATTGGCAAAAGAGGATTGAAATGTCACCAATTGATTCCATTGGTGAAAACTTTTATGCATCTCCCAGAACCAGACCTTATAATTGTGCACTGTGGTGGGAACGATCTAGGCACAATCACTGGGGTAGGTCTGGAAATGCTTCTAAAAGACACCTTTCGACAATTGATGACACTTTTTCCTCGATCTGCCTTGGTATATTCCAATATATGCCAAAGACAGAAATGGAATTGGTCCAATCAACATTTTGCACAATTTGAGAAAGCAAGGAGACATGTAAATAAATCTGTTTTTGCTTTCCTCAGAGATTATAGCATGGGTTCTATTTACCACAACAACTTGCGTTACCACATGCAAGACGTCTATAGGAGAGACGGTGTTCATTTCACGAATGAGGGAAACAGAATCTTCCTCTGCAACATCAGGCTCTGCATCGGTACTTACTTATAAATGCAGAAAACACTCAATTAACACAAAGGCTCTTTTCAGAGCCACCTTATATCTAAGCACTCAAACTTCTGATTTATCTCCATTTTCACACTCTTGTAAATAGGTGTGCGCGACCGGGTGCGCGCACCCCGTAACTTTTTAAAACAATTTTTTTTTTATCTTTTCGCGTTTAAGGGCCTTACTGCACACCCCGAGAAAACCTACGCAGCAAGACAATCTCTACCTTCTCCCCTTTCCATGTTTCAAAACTTTGAAATGAACAATATATTTACTCGCAGTGACAAAATGGCGGTCAAAACTTCCTGATTTCCTTTGAATCGAACGTTAACAGATGTCACGCAGCAAAAAAAAATTCCGCTCACGCGCAGCCGCTTGGGTGCGCGCACCCGTGCGCGCCTATAGATATATAATTGACTTTCACTTTAATTTTCTCAGCAACTACTGAACGGATTTACACCATTCCAAAAAATCTGCGAACCGGACTCTACAGTTTTGCCAAATTTCTTATAAATCCATTCAGCCGTTCGACCTGTAGCCGAGTCTAAAGGTCCTATGGAAAATAACATGGAGAAAACACGTTTTGGGACCCCCCTTACATCTCAGCCCTCACTTGACCAATCCCCCCCAAACTTTCAGGGAAGGAGCGCAGCGGACCGAGCCATCTTCTTTGAGAAATTCGCTAAGATTCTTCAACCAGGGCCAAAGTTATTCCAAAAAGACAGAGATCGATGGCTAGTTTTCTGGATCGACATCCCATACGTTTCTATGAACATAATAAGATGTTGATGGACTTTATGAACTTTAGTCTGAATAATAACATCTTTCTTTCCAGTAAACAACTGTACAAGCAGATTTCTGGAGTCGCCATGGGAGCTTGCTCTGCTCCTAGTTTTGCCAACCTCTTTGTAGGTTGGTGGGAGGAGCGGGCTCCCTGGAGCATCACTAATCATGAGTGGGACAACCGTATTATAGGGTGGCATCGTTATATAGACGATCTTTTTATCATCTTAGACAGCCCTGTAGAAACTGCCAGTGTTTTCATTGACGTACTTAATAACAATGACATGAATTTAAAATTTTCAGGTCATATAAGCAGGACCTCAGTTAACTACCTTGATCTCACTGTATACATAGATGACAAAGGAACAGTGCAAATCAAATTATTCAGGAAAGAGACGGCAGGGAACTCCACCCTCTTTGCCACTAGCAGTCATCCTCGCCAATTAGTAGAAAGCATTCCCCATGGGGAACTTTTGAGGCTAAGGCGCAATAATTCCAATGAGGATGATTTTAAGAAGGCAGCGGAAGCTAGTCTTCAACGATTCAGGATAAGGGGTTACAGTGATGAGGTTCTAGCTGGTGCTTATGATAGAGCAACCAAGATGCAGAGAAAAGCACTGTTAGAACCCAAGAAGATTGTAAAATCCAATAACGGGGCATTCCGCCTTATCACCACCTTTTCACGGAATGCAGGGCAGGTCAAAAAGATACTTAAAAAGAACTGGAACATTTTAATGTCCGACAACATCATTAAAGCAGATTTGCCTAGCAATCCGTTAGTGACCTTTAGAAAGGCCAGATCTCTTAGGGACCATTTGGTCTCAAGTCATTACACTGCTCCTGATAATATCCCTAAACTTCCTGTATTGAATGGTTTCTACCCTTGTGGCCGGTGTAAGGCCTGTAAACATAGTAGGCGGACGCTTACTTTTAGGATACCAGGTCTTTCTACACCGAAAAAGATTACCAAATTCCTGACATGCTCCACAGCATATGTCATCTACTGCCTTACCTGCCCTTGTGGCTTAAATTACATCGGTAGTACCACCAATGCCGTTAAATTGAGAATATTAGAGCACATGCGTGCTATTGCCAAAAAAGATGTCACCTACCCCGTAGCAAGGCACTTCGAAAAGAAGCACAATAGTAACAGGGATCTGTTAGCTTACATTTGTCTCGATAGTGTTCCGGCTAACATCAGGGGAGGTGATCGCCTTCTTAAGCTTAGAAGGCTAGAGTCCAGATACATAATAGACTTGCAGAGCAAACACCCTAATGGCCTCAATATGCATGAAGAACTTTCAGTTCATTTGGGTTAAGTTACATGCACTTCTGATAATGATGGACTTTCTATGTTGGTTTATGCACTGTATTCTTGATTGGTATCTTCCATTGTCTGTATAAGATGTTAGGATATCTGGTATTTAAGAAATTTTTGACTGTAACTTATGTACCAATAGCTTGGTTTTAACATCCCACGTAATTTTGAGTACCTCCGAACAGGTGTTTTATTCTTGCCCATCCAGGGCGGTATTTGGGTTGCTATGAATGCAATTTTGAACATGGGTGCGCTCATAACACTATAGCATGAGTCTTTGTAATTGTTGGACTAAGATGTACCTTGAGTATTTAACTAAGGGCTCCTATTGCCATGATCATGGTTCCCTATGGTTTATCAGATTGCATAGTGTTTAGCAATACATACATAATTGTTTGCACCTTAGCATCTAGTATATTAGATCTGTTCGGCGGCTAGCCCATCCAGGGCGTTATATGTGTGAGGGGGATAATTGGACTATTGTTGCCCATCACGGGCTGGATAACGAGCATAGCTCTTATGCATCATTTATTGTGGGACATATGTTTATGTATTGTACATAGTATTACATATGTTTTACTTAAGACCGGGTTGAACTTGTAATTATCACACCATCTAAAGATGGCCGATCCATTCTCAACGATTGTATAGTCCTTTTTTGTTCTCCACTCCTAATGCGGATGTAAGACATTTTATTTAAATGAATTGAGCGCCTCCGCTCTTTACATATCTTGACGAAGCCCTCTGGCGAAACGCGTCGTATGCTGTGAAGTTCCCGAATAAAATCCAAGCGTGGAACTACCCCCTGCGTGTGCTGCTTTCCTTACGGACAGATGGTCCGTGGATGTTTGAAGCTGTGATATATATATATATATATATATATATATATATATATATATATTTACCTACTGGCGGTCGCCAGTAGGTATATATAGTTAGGATTTTTTCTCTATGGGATTTTTGAAAATTCTATGTCTAATAACTTTGGCGTTTGTGGACGGAATTGGCCGAAATTTTCAGGAAAATGGAACATTTTGTTTCTGAGCAGCCCCTGACAATTTGGGGGGGTTTTCATGAAGGGGGGGCCGAGAAAAAATGGGGGTCCCAAAACGCGTTTTTCCCATGTTAATTTCCATAGGGCGGTTGGCCTCACTTTTAGCTCGAACGGCTGAATGGATTTGCACGAAACTTGGCAAAATTGTAGGGACTGTTAGCCTGATGTGCCTTTGCTAGGTCTCAATATATGTGCTCCAGTGGATTTTGAGTAATTTAGGTTCAAAAAAAGATAAATATCTGGGCGGAGCCTAACCACACATCTGATATGATTGGCTGTCAGCACTTCATCCAAGAAGTGTTGGCAGCCATCTTGGGACCAATATACATGATAGCACCTCATTAAAAAGCATTGTAGTTAATAGAGGGTTTTAGGACTTTAGTTACATTATAAATCATTTGTTGATGGTACCATACTCGTTTTAGGAATTGTGGTGGGTTCTAAGGTGATTTTACCATGTGAAAAAACCTTCTGCTGTGATATCATGAATATTGTTTGAAAGAAAACTAATATCTCATGATTTTCCCACAGTGGTTTGGAAGGGGATCTATAAGCTAAACTGAAAGCATATTTTCTGTAAATTCACATTATCTTTCACAGTCATGTGAAAATGAAGTCTGACATATTCAGTAAAACATGTACATCCAACAAGGACAGAGACTGTCAGTTGATTCCTTTGTGTTCTACTGCAGCCTCCTAGAGTGTTCTAAAGAACAACTAGAGCGCTAACAGTCCTACTTATTACAAAGGTATGGAACACCTGAAGCCATCTTGATTGGAATAAAGTGGTAATTCTTAAAACATTTAATTTAAAAAGAAACAACATGAGGGGGTATATTTTGCCATAGAAAGTATGATTAGTGCTGCAGAATGAAAAATTAGGGCACATTTTGAGTGACTTCTCAAATCCTTTTCTATTTCATTAAAACATTCTGACATGCAGTCTCCCAAAATGGCCACCAGAGACAAAAGAGCCCAAATGTAGCCCAAATATCACCTAGATGTAGCCCAAGTATAGCCCAATGACAGAATGTCCCAGAGTGTTCTAAAGAACAACTAGAGCGCTAACAGTCCTACTTATTACAAAGGTATGGCACACCTGAAGCCATCTTGATTGGAATAAAGTGGTAACTCTTAAAACATTTAATTTAAAAAGAAACAACATGAGGGGGTATATTTTGCCATAGAAAGTATGATTAGTGCTGCAGAATGAAAAATTAGGGCACATTTTGAGTGACTTCTCAAATCCTTTTCTATTTCATTAAAACATTCTGACATGCAGTCTCCCAAAATGGCCACCAGAGACAAAAGAGCCCAAATGTAGCCCAAATATCACCCAGATGTAGCCCAAGTATAGCCCAATGACAGAATGTCCCAGAGTGTTCTAAAGAACAACTAGAGCGCTAACAGTCCTACTTATTACAAAGGTTTAGCACACCTGGAGCCATCGTGATGGGAATAAAGTGGTAACTCTTAAAACATTTAATTTAAAAAGGAACAAAATGAGGGGGTATATTATGCAATAGAAGGTATTATTAGTGCTGCAGAAAGAAAAATTAGGGCACATTTTGAGTGACTTCTCAAACCCTCTTCAATTTCATTAAAAAATTCCGACATACAGTCTCCCAAGATGGCCACCAGAGACAAAAGGGCCTAAATGTAGCCCAAATATCACCCAGATGTACCCCAAGTATAGCCCAATGACAGAATGTCCCAGAGTGTTCTAAAGAACAACTAGAGCGCTAACAGTCTTACTTATGACAAAAGTATGGCACACCAGAAGCCATCTTGTTTGGAATGAAGTGGTAAGTCTGAAAACACTCAATTTAAAAAGGAACAACATGAGGGGGTTAATTTTGCCATAGAAAGTATGATTAGCGCTTCAGAAAGAAAAATTAGGGATCATTTTGAGTGACTTCTCAAATCCTCTTCTATTTCATTAAAAAAATTCTGACATGCAGACTGAAACATGCACTTTGAATACCAGCAGCAGACGTTCCTGGTGAGCAGTAGCTTTACTACAGTGATCTAATGTGCAACTAGAGTGCTAACATTCAGAATTTATGGCAAATGTGTGACACATCTGAATGCCTTCTTGATGGAACCAAAGTAAACAAGCATTGAAAATGCAATAGATCTCGCCCTCGTTTAAGTTAAAGCCATTCTGTTTGTAATGAGGTGGCTTTTTAGCTTTGCTTTTATTAGTGTTTTTTCAACTTTCATGTAAATAACATGCATCTGTATGCATATAAGTATATGTATGCATGCATTTATGTTTGTATTTATATAGATATACAGATGATATATGTTTATATATGTATGTATATATATATATTCACTGAAAAAACCATAGGCTATAGACCATATATAGTTAGGAATTAGCATTTACAAAACCTTGAAAATTTACTGAAAAAACCATAGGTTATAGACCATATATAGTTAGGAATTAGCATTTACAAAACCTTGAAAATTCACTGAAAAAACCATAGGTTATAGACCATATATAGTTAGGAATTCGCATTTACAAAACCTTATTTTACTCACACAAAACCATTGAAATTCCATATATAGTTAGTTGCACTAACTATATATCGCGCACCTGCAATCCACTGCTGATGATGTCACATATTACATCATTCATGACATGGTCAGTGACATCACTGATGACATCACTGATGACATCTCAAATGACATCACTGATGACATCTCAAATGACATCACTGATGACATCACTGATGACATCTCATTTGACATTACTGATCACATCACTGATGATATCATTCATGTGATAATACGATGAACCTCTTCAGACTCTAATATAACCTTAGATACAATCAGTGTAAACAGACACTCACAGACTGTCACTCATCCATGGAGTTACTCACACACCTAGTCAGTCATGCAAAGAATCAATCACACCTCCATTTCCTCAACTATACAGTTATACAAACTTTACTTATTCAAACATATACTAACACATATTTACTCTCTTATACAATCCCTGATACAAGTTCACAATGATCCATACAGCCACTCACACATTCACTGGCTCTTATGCACAGTTATTTATATATGTCAACTCTCACATGTACTGTTTTACATATGTACTTACTTTGACATGTAGCACTGAGATATCCATTCACTCACCAATACACTCATGCACACAGTCAACCGCCCATACAGCTGTTTCCACATGCACTTTTGAAACCATACATCTAGTGAATCAACTGCTCACACATCTATGCACAGAGTCATACACCTCCCAGCCACCCACACACACACTCAGTCTCCCATACAAATACTTGGGCAACCAATAAATAACCCATATAGTTACTCATATAGCTACTTATCAACACATGCAACAGTTTACAGACAACAGACATAATGATGCACAAATTAAGACAGTTTAGTCACTAACCCATGCACTCAGTGAGACACATTTAATCACTCACTCATACAGTCAGTCATGCACCTACTAAATCCTTCATCCAGACACTTATACATCCACTCATTCTTCAATATGTAAGACATATTTTAACTTTACAGAAACATACAGTCACTGGATGTTGTCATCAGTGATGTCATCAGTGATGTCATTTGAGATGTCATCAGTGATGTCATCAGTGATGTCACTGACCATGTCATGAATGATGTAATATGTGACATCATCAGCAGTGGATTGCGGGTGCGCGATATATAGTTAGTGCAACTAACTATATATGGAATTTCAATGGTTTTGTGTGAGTAAAATAAGGTTTTGTAAATGCGAATTCCTAACTATATATGGTCTATAACCTATGGTTTTTTCAGTGAATATATATATATATATATATATATATTACCTACTGGCGGTCGCCAGTAGGTAGTTATAGTTAGGATTTTTTTCAATTTTAAATCTCAAAATTCTATTTGGCATAACTTTGGCTTCGTTTGACAAATCTGCCTGAAAATTTCCTCAAAATGGCCCTCGCGGCGCTCCGGTCCTTCCCTGAAAGTTTGGGGGGGGCTTCGTCAAGCGGGGTCCGAGATAAAAGGGGGGTCCCAAAACACATTTTCCCCATGTTAATTTCCATAGGGCTCACGATTTCACTTTTAGCTAGAATGGCTGAATGGATTTACACCAAACTTGGCAAAATTGTAGGGACAAGTAGCCCGATGTGCCTTTGCTATGTCTCAAGATATGTGCTCCAGTGGATTTTGAGTAATTTAGGTTCAAAAAAATATATATATCTATAGGCGCGCCCCGGTACGCGCACCGGGGAGCGCACCGGGCGCGCCACGCGACTTGCGCCCAGAAAGCTGATTGGCTCTTGGGTGTCTGTAAACATTCTAAACAGTCTGGAGCGGCCGCCATCCTGTGTCTCGGTAAAATCGAGACACAAGAGGTGGCAAAAACAAAGGGGGGAATTGACCATAAGGGGGCAGGGTAGACCCCCTCCTGACCCCCTAGGTTTAATGTGGGGGCTAAAATAGGCTTCCGCGGGGCATTTAAAAAAAATATTTTTTTTTCGATTTGCGCAGGAGGAGCACCCAGTACGCGCACCGGGAAGCGCACCGGGGAGCGAAGTAAGGGGAAAATCCAGGACCATATTATGAAGGCCTTGCGCCACCAGTTTTGCGCCGCCTGTGCGTTACTTTTTGTGACGCACCAGCAGTGTAAAGAAATGCGCCTCGTTGCGCTATATTTAAAAAGTGACCCATCTAGGTAGATGCGTCACTTTTTAAAACCCTGCGCCACATTATACCTGCGTCAGGTATAATGTATTCAGAGGGGGCGTTCCCCCGCAAAAAGCTTCGTAATAGCGACCCAGTAAAATCTATGAGATTTCACTGCGTCACTTTTAGGATGCTGTTGCATGAAAATCTTGCGCCTGCCTCACAGCAAGCGTAAGACTGACGCAAGACCTTTCACATGGTGCTTTCCCCATGTGAAAGGACGCATTACTGGAGTTGCGTCACTTTTGTGACGCACTCCAGCAATGCGTCACTTTTGTGTTTACAGATACGTCAGAAATACTGACGTATCTGTAACTCCTTGCGACATGATTCGTCATACATTAAATATGACACATCTGGAATGTCGTAAGGAGTGTGCACAGAAAAGTGACGCATCGCACCAGCGGTGTAAAAAATGCGCCTTGTTGCGCTATATTTAAAAAGTGACGCATCTAGGTAGATGGGTCACTTTTTAAAACCCTGTGCCACATTATACCTGCGTCAGGTATAATGTATGCAGAGGGGGCGTTCCCCCGCAAAAAGCTTGGTAATAGCGACACAGTGAAATCTACGAGATTTCACTGCGTCACTTTTAGGATGCTGTTGCGTCAAAATCTTGCGCCTGCCTCACAGCAGGTGTAAGACTGAAGCAAGACCTTTCACATGGTGCTTTCCCCATGTGAAAGGACGCATTACTGGAGTTGCGTCACTTTTGTGACGCACTCCAGCAATGCGTCACTTTTGTGTTTACAGATACGTCAGAAATACTGATGTATCTGTAACTCCTTGCGACATGATTCGTCATACATTAAATATGACACATCTGGAATGTCGTAAGGAGTGCGCACAAAAAAGTGACGCATCGCACCAGCGGTGTAAAAAAATGCGCCTCGTTGCGCTATATTTAAAAAGTGACGCATCTAGGTAGATGGGTCAATTTTTAAAACCCTGCGCCACATTATATCTGCGTCAGGTATAATGTATGCAGAGGGGGCATTCCCCCGCAAAAAGCTTCGTAATAGCGACGCAGTGAAATCTATGAGATTTCACTGCGTCACTTTTAGGATGCTGTTGCGTCAAAATCTTGCACCTGCCTCACAGCAGGTGTAAGACTGACGCAAGACCTTTCACATGGTGCTTTCCCCATGTGAAAGGACGCATCACTTTTCAGAAATGAGGCCTCCAGTTTATTCACTGTGTCACCTCTACGACCCTTTCTTGCGTCAATACGTCCCTTTTGCATACATTACACCTGACGTAGGAATAATGTGGCACAGGGGTTTACAAAGTGACGTATTGACCTAGAAACGCCACTTTGTAAATATGAATAAATAAGGTGCATTTTTTATTGGACTGTTGTGTCACAAAAAGTGATGCTTTGGTGGCGTTAAAGTGACGCATGGCTTCATAAATGAGGCCTTCTGCCTTCAACTCCAGCAATGCATCTTTTCTTATCCTTCCACACCCCTGTTTCTTTTCAACATTTTCATTGAATATCGACATTCCCCATATTCACTCTTCTTCTCATAACTTTCTTTCCTAACACTCACCTTCTTTCAGTCCTCCTACTTCACTTCCTTTTTCCTCTCATACCTTTCTGTTCTTTCTTACTCATTCTCCTTTCCATTATCAATGTACTTTATTTCACTTACTCTTTTTCATTTTTTTAAGAATATAGCTCTTTGATGAGAATTGGAGGTAGTTCTGAAAAGAACTTTTGGTTTTCTTCTTTTTTCTGAGCAGGAACAAAAACAGGGAATGGAAACTGCTCAACAGGAGCAAAAAAACAAAAATAATTAGGGGTGGGAAGGGCAGCGATGGTTTTCTAATGCTCGAACCATGAGCTGTACACTTGGTTCTCCAAAGGTAAGCAGTTGATTGCAGTATCTGCATCTGAGGGCTCCATGGTTAAAAGCAGGTTGAATGTTCGGAACCAGCTCTTGGGATCTCCCCCTCCCAGAAGAAGTTGCTCCTCCTGTTGATGTAGAGGCCCCATCACTGGGAACCTCTTGTGCCAGAGCCCTGACACTTTCCCGAGCAAAAATTTGGGGGTGCTTCCTCTCCACATGCAGGATCATTGTGAAGTTCCCAAAAGAGTACTTTTTTAAAGGGTTACCCCGTGACAGCTCTTCTTTGCAGATCCTGCACTCCACTTTTGGAGCATTCACCTTTTTTTGGCCAGGTGGGATTTAAAAAAAATTCCAAATGAAATGTTCCTTAACTTTTCGTTGAGGAGGCTCTTCATTGATGAATTCTGGTTCATCCTCACTGCTGGATTGTCTGGCAGCCATTGTAAAACCAACAAATATCCAGGACCAAAAAGGCAGGTCTTACAGTCACAAAAGTGAAAGAAGAAGTGAAGGAAATGGCTGGGGATTTCATTCTTTGTAAAAAAAAACTGTTAGCAACCAATGAAAAGTGTTATTTTAAGGTCACATGACCCGACGCGCTTACGCTACGCGCTCCGGAGTGCTTCCGGGTGCGCACAGGCGGCGCGAACTTAGGCGCTTCTGGGGGCGTATACGCGGCGCGAACGTAGGCGCTTCCGAGGGCGCTTACGTTGCGCGCCGAAGTGACGTCATCATACTTTTACGGAAATGCATAATCATTTTCCTTATAAAAAAAACCTGATTTTATTTGTATGGTACGAAATGTTTTGCATTATTATTAACTTTTCATTCATATTTTTTTTCACAAACGAAAGTAGCGCTCTGGGTGCGCTTTCCGGTGAGCTGACCGGTGAGCTTACCGGAAAGCTTACCGGAGAGCTTACCGGAGATCTTACTGGAGCTAGCACCCAGAGCGCAAAAGGAAAAAATTATATAAAAAAAACTCAAAAATGAATACTTACACAAAACAGCAAATTGTAAAAAAAGAAAAAAAGGTTAGAAACTCGATATAGAAAGGAATTAGCATTTAAAAAACCTATGAAATTCACTGAAAAACCATAGGTTCACACCAGTTATAGTTAGGAATTAGCATTTAAAAAACCTATTAAATTCACTGAAAAAACCATAGGTTTCACACCAGTTATAGTTACCTGGAAATTTTACTGACATAAAACCATTGAAATTCCCACGTTATAGTTAGTTGGACTCACTATAACTTGCGCGCCTGCAATGCACTGCTGATGATGTTACATATTACATCACTCATGACATGGTCATGGTCACATTCACAGGCTGAATCTCAATCGGAGGCTCAATGGAGGGCTGCAGCATTGGTCCCTTTAAAAGAACACGAGCAACTATCCCACTGGAGGGTCAAAATGTGCAAGAATGAAAAACTGCAGGTCCCACAACACATTGCGCAAATAAATCAATTAAAACGGCACACCTGAGGCCAACTTGTAGTGCATTTGTGTGCAGAGGACAGTGCAGGCGCACACAATGAAGGCTGCTCGTGTTGGTCTCTGAAGAAAGGGAAGGAATCCCTGAAACGCGTCAGACCAAGGGACAAAATTACGGATTGTGAAGCAGCCTGTTTCTGAAATAAAGGTTGTGACCTTACCTAACCACGGAGTGCGGCTTCATATCTGGGCGAACTTTTGGAAACAAATACACACGGCGGTTCCAAGCGGTGGAAGCAACGCACCGCCCCTACAATGAACTGGGTCTGCGTGGGGGAGAGTGTTTCCCCTTACGATCGGCGTAGGAAGTACTATAAATTAAACAGGCTGAATCTCAATCAGAGGCTCAATGGAGGGATGCAGCATTGGTCCCTTTAAAAGAACACGAGCAACTAACCCACTGGAGGGTCAAAATGTGCAAGAATGAAAAACCGCAGGTCCCACAACACATTGCGCAAGTAAATCAATTAAAACGGCACACCTGAGGCCAACTTGTAGTGCATTTGTGTGCAGAGGACAGTGTAGGCGCACGCAATGAAGGCTGCTCGTGTTGGTCTCTGAAGAAAGGGAAGGAATCCCTGAAACGCGTCAGACCAAGAGACAAAATTACGGATTGGGAAGCAACCTGTTTCTGAAATAAAGGTTGTGACCTTACCTAACCACGGAGTGCGGCTTCATATCTGGGCGAACTTTTGGAAACAAATACACACGGCGGTTCCAAGCGGTGGAAGCAACGCACCGCCCCTACAATGAACTGGGTCTGCGTGGGGGAGAGTGTTTCCCCTTACGATCGGCGTAGGAAGTACTATAAATTAAACAGGCTGAATCTCAATCAGAGGCTCAATGGAGGGATGCAGCATTGGTCCCTTTAAAAGAACACGAGCAACTAACCCAGTGGAGGGTCAAAATGTGCAAGAATGAAAAACCGCAGGTCCCACAACACATTGCGCAAGTAAATCAATTAAAACGGCACACCTGAGGCCAACTTGTAGTGCATTTGTGTGCAGAGGACAGTGCAGGCGCACGCAATGAAGGCTGCTCGTGTTGGTCTCTGAAGAAAGGGAAGGAATCCCTGAAACGCGTCAGACCAAGAGACAAAATTACGGATTGGGAAGCAGCCTGTTTCTGAAATAAAGGTTGTGACCTTACCTAACCACGGAGTGCGGCTTCATATCTGGGTTAACTTTTGGAAACAAATACACACGGCGGTTTCAGGCGGTGGAAGCAACGCACCGCCCCTACAATGAACTGGGTCTGCGTGGGGGAGAGTGTTTCCCCTTACGATCGGCGTAGGAAGGACTATAAATTAAACAGGCTGAATCTCAATTGGAGGCTCAATGGAGGGCTGCAGCATTGGTCCCTTTGAAAGAACACGAGCAACTAACCCACTGGAGGGTCAAAATGTGCAAGAATGAAAAACTGCAGGTCCCACAACACATTGCGCAAGTAAATCAATTAAAACGGCACACCTGAGGCCAATTTGTAGTGCATTTGTGTGCAGAGGACAGTGCAGGCGCACACAATGAAGGCTGCTCGTGTTGGTCTCTGAAAAAAGGGAAAGAATCCCTGAAACGCATCAGACCAAGGGACACAATTACGGATTGTGAAGCAGCCTGTTTCTGAAATAAAGGTTGTGACCTTACCTAACCACGGAGTGCGGCTTCATATCTGGGCAAACTTTTGGAAACAAATACACACGGCGGTTTCAGGCCGTGGAAGCAACGCACCGCCCCTACAATGAACTGGGTCTGCATGGGGGAGAGTGTTTCCCCTTACGATCGGCGTAGGAAGGACTATAAATTAAACAGGCTGAATCTCAATTGGAGGCTCAATGGAGGGCTGCAGCATTGGTCCCTTTAAAAGAACACGAGCAGCTAACCCACTGGAGGGTCAAAATGTGCAAGAATGAAAAACTGCAGGTCCCACAACACATTGCGCAAGTAAATCAATTAAAACGGCACACCTGAGGCCAATTTGTAGTGCATTTGTGTGCAGAGGACAGTGCAGGCGCACGCAATGAAGGCTGCTCGTGTTGGTCTCTGAAGAAAGGGAAGGAATCCCTGAAACGCGTCAGACCAAGGGACAAAATTACGGATTGTGAAGCAGCCTGTTTCTGAAATAAAGGTTGTGACCTTACCTAACCACGGAGTGCGGCTTCATATCTGGGCGAACTTTTGGAAACAAATACACACGGCGGTTCCAGGCTGTGGAAGCAACGCACCGCCCCTACAATGAACTGGGTCTACGTGGGGGAGAGTGTTTCCCCTTACGATCGGCGTAGGAAGGACTATAAATTAAACAGGCTGAATCTCAATCGGAGGCTCAATGGAGGGCTGCAGCATTGGTCCCTTTAAAAGAACATGAGCAACTAACCCACTGGAGGGTCAAAATGTGCAAGAATGAAAAACTGCAGGTCCCACAACACATTGCGCAAGTAAATCAATTAAAACGGCACACCTGAGGCCAATTTGTAGTGCAATTGTGTGCAGAGGACAGTGCAGGCGCACGCAATGAAGGCTGCTCGTGTTGGTCTCTGAAAAAAGGGAAGGAATCCCTGAAACGCGTCAGACCAAGGGACAAAATTACGGATTGTGAAGCAGCCTGTTTCTGAAGTAAAGGTTGTGACCTTACCTAACCACGGAGTGCGGCTTCATATCTGGGCGAACTTTTGGAAAGAAATATGTATATATATATATATATATATATATATATATATATATATATATATATATATATATATATATATATATATATATATATATATATATATATATATATTCACAGAAAAAACCATAGGTTATAGTGGATATATAGTTAGGAATTTGCATTTACAAAACCTTGAAAATTCAATGAAAAAACCATAGGTTATAGGCCATATATAGTTAGGAATTAGCATTTACAAAACCTTATTTTACTCGCATAAAACCATTGAAATTCCATATATAGTTAGCTAACTATAAGCGCTAACTATATATCGCGCACCCGCAATCCACTGCTGATGATGTCACATATTACATCATTCATGACATGGTCAGTGACATCACTGATGACATCACTGATCAAAACAACCAGTGATTGTATGTGTCTGTAAAGTTTAAATATGTTTCACATATTGAAGAATGAGTGGATGTATAAGTGTCTGGATGAAGAATTTAGTAGGTGCATGACTGACTGTATGAGTGAGTGATTAAATGTGTCTCACTGAGTACATGGGTTAGTGACTAAACTGTCTTAATTCGTGCATCAGTATGTTTGTTGTTGTGTAAGCTGCTGCATGTGTTGATCAGTAGCTATAAGAGTGGCCATATGGGTTATTGATTGGTTGCCCAAATATTTGAATGGGAGGCTGAGTGTGTGTGTGGGTGGCTGGGAGGTGCGTGACTCTGTGCATAGATGTGTAAGCAGTTGATTCACTAGGAGTATGAGTTCAAGAGTGCATGTGGAAACAGCTATATGGGCGGTTGACTGTGCATGGGTGTGTTGGTGAGTGAATGGATTTCTCATTGCTACATGTGCAAGTAAGTACGTATGTAAAACACAATACATGTGAGAGTTGAGATATATAAATAACTGAACATAAGACCCAGTGAATGTGTGAGTGGCTGTATCGATCACTGTGAGCTTGTATCAGGGATTATATAAGAGAGTAAATATGTGTTATTATATGTTTGAATAAGTAAGATGTGTATAACTGTATAGTTGAGGAAATGGAGGTGTGATTGATTCTTTGCATGACTGACTAGGTGTGTGAGTAACTCCATGGATGAGTGACAGTCTGTGAGTGTCTGTTTATACTGAGTGTATGTAAGGTTATATTAGAGTCTGAAGAGGTTCATTGTATTATCACATGAGTGATGTGATCAGTGATGACAAATGAGATGTCATCAGTGATGTCATTTGAGTTGTCATCAGTGATGTCATCAGTGATGTCATTTGAGATGTCATCATTGATATCATTTGAGTTGTCATCAGTGATGTCATTTGAGATGTCATCAGTGATGTCATCAGTGATGTCACTGACCATGTCATGAATGATGTAATATGTGACATCATCAGCAGTGGATTGCGGGTGCGCGATATATAGTTAGCGCTTATAGTTAGCTAACTATATATGGAATTTCAATGGTTTTATGCGAGTAAAATAAGGTTTTGTAAATGCTAATTCCTAACTATATATGGCCTATAACCTATGGTTTTTTCATTGAATTTTCAAGGTTTTGTAAATGCAAATTCCTAACTATATATCCACTATAACCTATGGTTTTTTCTGTGAATTTCATTGGTTTTTTAATAGCAAATATGAAAAGCTTTAAAATGTCAAGTACGTGATAGATAAAAACATTTTCATATTTATGCACGCTGATGTGCTTTGAACGCTGCCCCCCCCCCCTCCCCTCTTTTGCCTTAGTAGTACTCTCTCTTTGCAGATACAGAAGGGTAGTTAACGCAGGCCTTTACCCCCGTTGTAATCCGTCGTACCTCCTTGTCTCTCCATTTGATTGATTGTTGTCCAAGCATTTACTGTTTTAGAATTGGTTCTCTTTGGATCATTCTCTATTTACAAACAAGCACAAAGTCGCAATACTCTGTTTAGTCTTTGCAGATAGTGAAAAATCGTGTAAAAAAATAAAAGTAATCGAGCAAAATCAGTAGGCCACTAATTGGATCTCTTTTTGACCTCGCTAAAATAGAAATATTAGGAACAACCCTTCTTGAGAAATACGAAAATAGTGAGATGAACTGAGCTCCACACCATGAGGGCTGCAAGACAGCTCGGCTCCATCACCCATCCCGCACAAAATAATGACAAACCCTATGCAAATATTAAAAATATAGACAACACACCAGCAAAGAAACAGGGTAAAACATTTTATTAAAAAACTATTTACATAACGTTGGTTTATAAGATGATGTCAGTAGTGGACCGATGTGTGAATAGATCGAAAACAGCACAAGGCTCCAAGATCCGGATAGCAAGCTCCTGGATGTTGGGTGCCATAGTTTAGAGTTCTGAATTTCAGCCTTTTTCAATGCCTGTGCTTTGTTGAATCAAAATGGCGGCTTGACACAAAGCTGACTCAAGCGTTGTTACTGATGCTATGCAGACCAAAACTGGTTTTCAGTTTGTACATTTTTCTAGATTTTTCAATCCAAGTTTGGTTGACTTTGTAGAACGATGGCTTCAGATTTTCAACATACGGTGTGGTGGCGCTGACTGGGAGGGGGCGCTTCGCTCCTGCCCCCTCCCCAAGTAAGATTTTCATACGTGAAAGTACGTTAATGGTTTTGGTCCCTGAGATGCTTCGATGTCACTACCATTCTCAAATAGCATAAGTTCTAGATGTTGGGTGCCATAGTTAAGAGTTCTGAGCAGCGCTTGTAACACTGTCTGAAGCTTATTTCCACCTACTGCAGCTTCACTATTCTCAAAGTAAGTGAGTGTCGTTTGTGGACCTGACTGCATTAGAAAACAATGTGATATGTTACCTTCCTAAACAGCTTGACGGAGGCCCCTGAGGGGCGCTGTGATGGCCATGGACTCGGAGAAGACGCTTGGCTCCGACACCCTCCCCAAGTCTTATAGCACTGGTGTAGCCTGAGATCGCCCCCGACATAGGCGGCCGGCTCCCGGGGTCCGGCGGTACTTTTTGCCTTTTGATGACTCTTCAATTCTGGACCTTGTCCCACAATCCGTTTGACCTGAAGACAAGCTGTAGTGAGGCGCCCCTTTATCGTTTTAGTTGCCATTCCGCCCGCTTTTGCTACACTGTGCCTCTTCCGCCATTCAGCTGTTTTCCGCCCGCTCTTGCGACTACAGCGTCTCGCTCACCATGTAGTTGAGATGCGCCCGCTCTTGCGGTGCAGCGATAGGCGGCTGCCACAGGACTCTCAAAATGGCGGCCGGCTCTTCGGTTTTGGGCCTGGTCCACTAAAATGGCCCTGGGACACCTTGGAACTCGGACGCTTGTCTGCTAGGGCTTGGGTCCCATTCTCGAAAAGCGTCCCCTCAGCCGTGAAGATTCTACAAAAGTCTTGGGGGCCTCCGACTCCCGCAGGCTTCTGGTGGGGAGCGGCTGCCATGATTGCTCGTGGAATGGCCACGACGGAGCTACGAGATGGTAGTGGTCTCATGCTGACGCCAGCTTTAGTCTGAAACATCCAGAAACACTGTAGACTACCAATTCGATCAGTTCCGGTAGCGCCCCAACATGACCCGGAAGAGAAGAACTTGCCCTCCCCTCTTTGACTGATGGTTCTTGTTGCCTGTCCCCTCTGTTGTCATTTAACAGAACTTTTTGGACTGCTGAAAGGGGTTGTGTTCTGAACGCTGGTTGGTGGAGACATTTAGACTATATTCTTGACCTACGTTGTCGCGTAATGCGTTTTATGACACGCCGCGTTAGCGCACCCGGAAGTGATCCGAAGCGCGGCGCGCAGCGCGTAACGTAAGCATAACAGGTCATGTGACTTGTTAATAAAACTTTTCATTGGTTCATTTTACTTTTGTTAATTTAATGATGAAAAGCTTGGTCATATGACCTAAAAATTACGCTTTTTATTATTTTCAAACAATATTTTTTTTTCAAACATATGTTATAATATTCCAGGCTAATGTACTTTCCCGGAAAATTTACAACTGTCTTGCAAGTAAAATATATTCCTTTTTCGAGAAAAAGGGCGTTTCTTCCTTCCATGACGGAGCCGTTGAGTAAAAGAGATTCGGCCTGCTGTCTTAGTCGCCGATACGCCTGATTATCAGATTCTTATCGATCACTTTATGTTGCAGACATGAAAAACACAACTGCCCTTGACCATTTATCTTTACTGCGTTCCTACATATTATACCTTTTATCCGTCATGTAATTGGACTGCTTTATTTCACTTGCCTTTTACTGATTCGAAAACAGTCACTAAAAGTAAAAACTTTACAAATGAAAATACTACTACCGTGTTTTGTTTTAAAAACCTTTATTGTGAAAATGTCAGTATACAAATACGGGCCTATAACCACGTGGGCCGGCCACGGAGCAAACTCAAATCGTATATGATGAGGAGACATTTACACTGTAGAAGAACGTAACGAGCGGGCCATTAGGTGACAAGAACAAAGGTGTCTAACAGTTGCGGAATCGGTGGACGTACATTTTGTAATTAAAATACGACAGGGCCACTTACAATAACATTTTCTAGATATACATTTGCGGGCAAAGAGTTACGAGTCCCATTTATACCGGCGCCATTTTGGGCGAGGCCGGGCAGGTCCAAGATATAGTCAAAATGTCTCCACCAACCATCGGCCAGACCAGAACCCCTTTCGGCCCTTTATGTTACAAGATGGTGTCTTCCATTCAGAAAATATTGGTGGCAGCATTTTGAAAGGAAACAGAAACAGCCGTTCTCCTAGTGAGTTTCACATTGTTACATTTAGGAAGAATGTTGAAGAGTAGTATGTGGAAAATCTGAAGCCATTTTTCTACAAACTCTCAATCAGACTTGGATGGAAAAAAAAACCTGAAGAATGTACAAACTGAAAACCAATTTTTGTCTGTATAGCACCAACAGTAACGCTTGAGTCAGCTTTGTGTCAAGCCGCCATTTTCATTCAATCAATAGCGTCCCCCTGCACACATTCAGGGACCTGGTCGTGTCTTCAGATGAAACGCATTGTAGGAAAAGAAGCAGAAAGGAAAAGGAAAAAAGTTCCGCCGGACCTAGTGAAGCTGCAGCAGGTGCAAATAAGCTTCAGACAGTCTTACAAGCACTGCTCAGAACTCTCAACTGAGGCACTCAACATCCAGGACTTGCCATTCGGATCTTGGCGCCTTGTATTTTTGTTTTGTTTTTGATGGAGGGGAAAGAACAAAAAACAGACATTGAAAAAGGCTCAACAGTGCAGGGCGCCTTGTGCTGGTTCCGACCTATTCACACATCGGTCCGCTACTGACATCACCTCATAAACCAACGGGGCACCCCACGCCGACTTTCGGCGCAGCATTGTAGGATGGCCACACCAGTGCGGCAATTTGCTGGACACCACCTCGGTGCCATCCAGATCTCGACGCGTTCATTCATTCAATAGCGTCCCCCTGCACACATTCAGGGACCTGGTCGTGTCTTCAGAAGAAACGCATTGTAGGAAAAGAAGCAGAAAGGAAAAGGCAACAAGTTCCGCCGGACCTAGTGAAGCTGCAGCAGGTGCAAATAAGCTTCAGACAGTTCTACAAGCACTGCTCAGAAATCTCAACTGAGGCACTCAACATCCAGGACTTGCCATTCGGATCTTGGCGCCTTGTGCTGGTTCCGACCTATTCACACATCAGTCCACTACTGACATCACCTCATAAGCCAACGGGGCACCCCACGCCGACTTCCGGCGCAGCATTGTAGGATGGCCACACCAGTGCAGCCACTTGCTGGACACCACCTCGGTGCCATCCGGATCTCAGCGCGTTCGAGTCACTGTGCCGGAAGAGTGACCGGAACTCAGCTGAACACGCCGTCTTTCGGCGCAGCATTGTAGGATGGCCACACCAGTACGGCAATTTGCTGGACACCACCTCGGCGCCATCCGGATCTCGGCGCGTTCGAGTCACTGTACCGCAACAGTGACCGCAATTCAGCTGGACACGCCGTCTTTCGGCGCAGCATTGTAGGATGGCCACACCAGTGCGGCAATTTGCTGGACACCACCTCGGTGCCATCCGGATCTCGGCGCATTGTGCTGCCTTCGGCCTATTCGCACATCGGTCCGCTACTGACGCCGCCTCACGTGCCAACGGATTTTCTACGCTTTTTGTAGCCCTATGTCGCATAACAGGTCATGTGACTTGTTTATAAAACTTTTCATTGGTTCATTTTACTTTTGGTTTCCTAAAGATGGAAGGCTTGGTCATATGACCTAAAAATAACACTTTTCATTGGTTTAGAACATTTTTTTTTCCCAAACGATGAAAGCCCCACCTTGTTTCTGGATCATTCAGACTGAAGCTGGCGTCAGCATAAGAGCACCACCATCTCTTGGCTCCGTCGTGGTCATTCCGCGAGCAATCATGTCAGCCGCTCCCCACCGGAAGCCTGCGGGAGTCGGGGGCCCCCAAGACTTTTACACAATCTTCACGGCTGAGGGGACGCTTTTCGAGAATGGAGCCCAAGCCCTAGCAGGCAAGCGTCCGACTTCCAAGGTGTCCCAGGGCCATTTCAGTGGACCAGGCCGAAAACCGAAGAGCCGTCCGCCATTTTGACAGCCATGTGGCAGCCGCCTATCACTGCACTGCAAGAGTGGGAGCAACTCCACAACATGGTGAGCGAGACGCTGTGGCCGCAAGAGCGAGCGCAACTCAGCTAGATGGCCGCCACCTGGGGAGGCCCGTTCACGCCGCCTCCCCCCCCCCCCCCCCCCGGGCCGCCGCACGCCAATTTTCGGAGCAGCATTGTAGGATACCAAAACCAGTGCGGCAGTTTACTGGACATCACCTGGGTGCCTGTCGTACATGTTGTGTCAGCCATGTGACACTGGACACAGACCGCTACTGACGAGGCCTCCCCCCGCACCACCCGGGACGCCCCACGCTGTTTTTCTGTGCTGCATTGTAGGATCCCTAAACCAGTGCGGCACCCAGGCGACATCACCTGGGTGCCGTCCAGAACTCTGCACGTTGTGCTGCCTTGGGACTATTCGCACAACAGACCGCTACTGACGAGGCCTCCCCCCGCCCCACCCGGGACGCCCCACGCCAATTTTCGGAGCAGCATTGTAGGATCCCTAAACCAGTGCGGCACCCAGGCGACATCACCTGGGTGCCGTCCAGAACTCTGCACGTTGTGCTGCCTTGGGACTATTCGCACAAAAGACAGCTTCTAACCATTGTTGCTTTTTGTGTTAATAAATGTTTAAATGTTTTTAGTTTTTGTTCTGTTCATTATCGTTAAAAGTTAATAAAGTTTTATAACCTTAATTTGTTGGAGTGTTATCTATTTTTTGAAAAACGGGTGAATGGGGCCTTGAATCGGGTTATTGTCATGTGTGGGCTTTGGAAGTGTGCTGCTGCAGGATCGGACATTTCAAACTCAAATGCACGTTCTTTTTCTTACCTTTCCGAAGCATGGAGCGCAATAGCAGGCAGAGAAAGGGTGATGCACGTGTTGAACACTACCTGACCTGGCAAGTTGCTGGCAGTGCCCCCCCGCCCGCTCCTGAAAGAGGGCACACACACACCGCCGCCCCGAGTACTTCACAAATCTTTAAAAGACCATGCGCTTGTTCATGAGGCTTAAATGGTTTATCACCTCTTCTAGAACCCCTACATCGACCCTCTGACGTTTCATGGAAAAATTACCATGTAACACAATACCAAGCCCTGTCAGCTGAAACCCCCAAGGAATCGTGGGGCATATTATCAAGGGGGTTTATCTCCGCTTTTTTGGCTTTAAAAACCATGAAAGCGGAGATAAAATTATTTCCCTATTATCAAACTGTCGCTAACACCAGTTAGTGACACCTAAAAGGAGATAGCGACCATCTTGGGCCCGGCTTTGCATGTCAGTGATACTTATCACTAATGACATGCAAAGTGGCGTGCCAAGATGTTAGCGACTGGAAACAGTCCCTAACATCGCTACCTTCTATTACCAACTTTTGGAGATATTCGCGCTAAGCGCGAATATCTCCAAAATCTAACACCTGCCCTGAGCAGTTCTTAGCCATGTTATCCAATGGGAGGTGGATAACATGGCTAAGAGCATTAGGTCGATAATACATGAATATCGCTGACTTTTCTGCGATAATAGCAAGGTTTATCTGCGATAAAAATCGCCGATGTGCGGCGATAATTTTTGTCTCTAAACAAGTTATAGACAAAAATTATCGCTAGTTGTTCGTAATATGCCCCCGGGTTTTTGCTTGCAGAAATCGGGAGGCGGGAGACTAGCACTGAAATCAGTACTCACACGCCTGAATCAGGAGGATTGGCATGTCTGAATTCTCTACAGCTGGGGCCATAAACTACATCCGCAGGGGTAGGTGATAGCCTGGGACCAGCCTGGCATCTAAAATGGCTGCCGTGCACGACAAAATTGTGGCATTCGAAAAAAGGCAAGATGGCGCAGCCGCTGGAAGAGATATATCAACATATATCAGCCTCCTCAGCCACCCTCAGGAAACATAGGGGATTAGGATATGTCTCCCGCACCCCCTTATACCTAGTACTTTAATTAACGAAGCACAAAATGGCGAATTCCCGTTTCGCTACCAGTTTGCGGCCCAGTTCGCGGCCCGTGAAGCGCTTCTACCGTGAAAAATCATTTTTTTTTTATTTTCCCCACGGGACCCTTTAATAACCCCAACAACATTCCTAGGGGGTCAAGAGGGGGATACCTTGCCCCCTTTCATTAAATTCCCCCTTAGTTTTTCACCTTTTCTTCTCTCTCGATCCTACCGAGAGACAAGATGGCGGCCGCTCCGGACTGTCACGCAGCAAAAAAAAAAAAAAAGCTCACGCACAGCCGCTGGAAGAGATGTATCAACATATATCAGCCTCCTCACCCACCCTCAAGAAACATAGGGGATTAGGATACGTCTCCCGCACCCACTTATAACTAGTAATTTAATTTACGAAGCACAAAATGGCGAATTCCCGTTTCGCTACCAGTTCGCGGCCGCGCTTCTACCGTGAAAAATCATTTTTTTTTTATTTTCCCCACGGGACCCTTTAATAACCCCAACAACATTCCTAGGGGGTCAAGAGGGGGATACCTTGCCCCCTTTCATTAAATTCCCCCTTCGTTTTCCACCTCTTCTTCTCTCTCGATCCTACCGAGAGACAAGATGGCGTCCGCTCCGGACTGTTTAGAATGTTGACAGACACCGGAGAGCCAATCAGCTTTCTGCGCGCAAAGTTCCGATAAGCGAAAAGTAAGCGGACCGGATCGCTGCCCAGAGCGCTGTTACAGATATATATCTTGGTTTGAACGTTAATTTCTCAAAAACTACTGGAGCACATATATTGAGACCTAGCAAAGGCACATCGGGCTAACAGTCCCTACAATTTTGCCAAGTTTCGTGCAAATCCATTCAGCCGTTCGAGCCCAACCGCCCTATGGAAAAATGAATGGGAAAAACGCGTTTTGGGACCCCCCTTTTTTCTCAGCCCCCCCTTGACGAAACCCCACCAAATTTTCAGGGGCTGCTCAGAAACAAAATGTGCCATTTTCCTGAAAATTTCAGCCGATTCCGTCCACAAACGCCAAAGTTATTAGACATAGAATTTTCAAAAGTCCCATAGGGAAAAAATTCTAACTATATATACCTACTGGCCAGTAGGTAATATATATATATATATATATATATATATATATATATATATATATATATATATATATATATATATATATATATATATATATGCTCCTCCAACCGGTTTACCGTGCAACAGAGCGTCCAATGCACGTTCCCCAGTACGCAGACATCCAATCAAAAGTCCAAAGCCAGTCTTCAAGATGTTCTTATTTTATTTTTTCAGCATAAAGTGCAGGGTGCAAAAAAAGAACGTCAAACAGACGCTTTTCGGGCGTGAACGCCCTTGCTCACTGTTAGCGGCAATGAGACTGGCTTACACTTAAATAGTACAATACAGCTTTGAAAAAGCGTGCTCAAATGCAATTCATTGACACAGTAAAAGGACTTAAGTCATTGCAAGCCTTAAAATGACATCATGTATGGGGGCCATATTTGCCTAGTCAAGATATTATCAAAACATACTAGCAATGCATATAGTTATTTTCAAGTACAAATACTTGTTTAAAGCATTACCCAAACATTATATATTCTTTTCTTTTTTTGTAAAGATGGCATGCATGTATGTGATCCATTATTTATAAATGTCAACAATGTAAAGTGCAAGTGCATATTAAAAACGTGCAGATCTTTGTTTATCAACAATAAAGTGACAAAGTGCAATATTATGCGTTCTGTGCAAATACGCTGTTTAACTGTGCAAATACGCAATGTTGACACAGATGATCATCATACATTCAACCAGAAAAATTTAGCAAAAGATAATGTTGAGTAAGAATATCATGTGCTTGATAAAACTTGTCAGTCACAGAGTTTAACGGGCTAAATCCCAGCTATTGGATAAATGATATAGTTCATATATGCACAAATGCTTGTGTGCCTTTTACATGTGTTTATAGAATTTTTCAACTGTTTTGTATTGTACCCATTTATCATAGAAATCACAGTCCATTGTTACTAATAGAGACGTATAAATAAAAATAAAAACGGTGAGAAAGTGAATAAGTGTCCATAATCAGTTTTGCTTAGACAACTTGGATAGTGAAGGGATGAATCCAAATAAAAATAAAAAGAAACATAAGAAATAAGTCTTTCTATCAAAATATTTGTTGTGTTTAAAAACCTCATTCTAAGGATGTTAAGTCACATCCTAATTTGCTTTAAAGTTTAACAAAGTGGTTCAGGAGTTTACAGATTTCATTATTGGCGCTATATGGGGAGTTACCGACTACTCGTGTCTAGAGTTCTATTAGTTGATACTGAAAACCCCATATTTGTAACATAGATGATGATTGGCATATTTAGAGAAAGTTACTTAAATCTTCCCCCATGTTCAGACCTCCAGGGATTTTACTGTTTAATCTGACAATATATAGTGACTCCAACTGCCTTAGTTTTTTCTCATAATCACCACCCTTTTTAGATGTTCTCACGGCATCTATCACAAAGTATTTTAGATGAGATAAGTTCCTATTGTGATGTTGGTCAAAGTGCCGGGCTACCGGGTAGCTCTGGTCACAATTCACTATAGCCCTAAGATGTTGGAGAATGCGTTGGTACACAGGCAATTTTGTGCTCCCAACGTATCTCAAATTGCAAGAGCAAGTTAATACATATACCGCTAGTTCTGTTCTGCAGGTATAGTGGGCTTTGATGGTGATGGGTTTGGAGTCAAAGGGGGTCAGATAAGATCTAGTATTGATGCCAAAATGGCATGCACGGCAAGAGATGCACCGGATGCATCTCTTCGATGCACCGGTGACAACCAGTCATCGTTTTTTGGTGTTTCAGGGGAACTGGAAACCAGTTCGTTGCGCATGCTGAATGCCCTTTTGTATGTTACTGTGGGTTTGTCAGGTAAAATATCCTTCAATACGGGATCAGTTAAGATTACAGGCCATTGTTTTCTTACCAAGCTGGAGATCTGGCGCGCTTGGCCACTATACCCTGTAATCAGTCTGATATCATTGCTACTTTTCATTGGATTTGCAGTTTGCAGATTTGCCAGTAGGTAATATATATATTACCTACTGGCGGTCGCCAGTAGGTAGTTATAGTTCGGATTATTTTCAATACAAAATCCCAACATTCTATTGTAAATAACTTTGGCGTCGGTTGAGGAATCTGCCTGAAAATGTCCTCAAATTTGCCTCGTGGCACCCCGGTCCTTCCCTGAAAGTTTAGGGGGATTTGTCAAGCGGGGGCCAAGATAAAAGGGGGGTCCCAAAACGTGTTTTCCCCAAGTAAATTTCCATAGGGCGGTGGACCTCCCTTTTAGCCCGAACGGCTGAATGGATTTCCACCAAACTTGGCAAAATTGTAGGGACTGGTAGCCCGATGTGCCTTTGCTATGTCTCAAGATATGTGCTCCAGTGGATTTTGAGTAATTTTGGTTCAAAAAAATATATATATCTATAAGCGCTCCCCGGTACGCGCACCGGGGCGCTAACCAGCGCGCTACGCGAGTTCGCGTGCGGAAAGCTGATTGGCTCTCGGGTGTCTGTCAACATTCCAAACAGTCCGGAGCGGCCGCCATCTTGTGTCTCGGTAGGATCGAGACACAAGATGTGGCAAAAAAAAAGGGGGAAATGACCATAAGGGGGCAGAGTAAACCCCCCTTAACCCCCTAGGTTTGATGTGGGGGCTATAAAAGGGCCCGCTGGTCAAAAAAATGTGTTTTTTTCTGATTTGCGCGGGGGCAGCGCCCGTTACGAGCACCGCGGAGCATACCGGGAAGCGTTCCATGGGGAAAAAAGAATGATAGAGTTTTTAAAAAATGTAGCCTTTTTTTATAAATTGGAGGTAGTTCTAAAAAGAACTGTTTTTTTTCTTCTTTTTGTTTTTTGAACATTTTGTACTTTTTTTGGCTTTTCTGAACTATTTTATATATTTTTTGTTATTTTTATGGGGGGAAAAACAAAAAACAGGGAATTGAAAATGGCTCAACTAGAGCAAAAAAAATCAGGAAAAAAATAGGGTTTTTTGGGGCAATTGTGGTTGTCACCAGCAAGGAGGATGAGCTTTATGCTCTGCTCACCATAGGAGATGGTCTTACCACAAAAAATACATGTGATCCTAAATTCACCAAAACGTGGTTGTATGCAAGGGATCGTCTCCCTTGTCTCTGGTCCCGATGGAGTGGGTTGGTTTCTTTTGGAGGTGCTGGTTGAAGATTGGGGAGGGTTACTGGCCAGTTCTCTCACCTCTGCGGCAGCATAGTTGTTCGGATGCTTGCGCTGCATGTGCCTAATCATGGTATTATTACCAAATGAATATTTTTTGTTAGGGTTCCCTCTTGAAAGTTCAATGTCACAGATTTGGCAAGTCACCTTGGGCACATTGACTTTCTTCTTGCCCTCTGGGATAGAAAAAAACTCCCATACAATGTGCTGCATTAGCCTGTATGGGGTATTGTCTTCTGGCAGCCACCTTCTCCCCTCCTCCTCCTCCTCCTCCTCCTCCTCCTCTTCTTCTTGACCACCAATGTGATGTTGTGGTGGTCCTCTTGGTGGTGGTGGGGGTGGCGCAGATGCTCCAGCTGCTGCTGCTACTGTAGCCATTTTAAAGTACAAAATATTTCTCTTATATCTCCAAACAGGTCTTCCTCAGTCAAAGGACAAAGTCAGATTAAGGAAAAAAGGTGGGGGCTTTCATCATTTGGAAAAAAAAACTGTCCTGAACCAATGAAAAGTGTTATTTTCAGGTCACATGACCCAGGCTTTCATCATTTGGAAACCAAAACTGTTCTGCACCAATAAAAAGTGTTATTTTCAGGTCACATGACCCGACGCGCTTACGCGATGTGCCCCCGGGCTTGTTGGGGGGCGCGTCAGATGCTTACGTTGCATGATCGTATTCGCTCGAGTACTTCCGGGTGCGCTTACGCCGTGCGTATCACGCGGACGCGGCTACGCGATATGTCACGATGTTTTCGTTCGCTGCAATAGCGCTAACGGGACGCTCACCGGTGCGCGACCCGGGGCGCTCCAGAAAACTGCGCTTTCCAGTGCGCACACCGGGGCGCGCACCGGGAGCGCACCAGGGCAAAAAAAATAACATTAAAAAAAACCATTATTATATAAATATGCAATATAGGATTCATTATAAAAAATATTACATTTCATAGGTTTAAGGCCTTATATATAGTTAGGAAAGAGCATTTAAAAAACATATGAAATTCACTGAAAAAACCATAGGTTTCACAGCAGTTATAGTTAGCATCGTCAGTGACATCACTCATGACATCACTTATGACACCATCCTTGTGATAGAGTGACAGACCTCCTTTTAGTGTAATGTAACCCTTGAAATAGATATTCAAAAATAGAAACTAACATTTTCAAAAAAATGGAGATACCCATACCAGTTACAACAACCAATTCAGTAATTCCACCATCTATATACACATCCACTCATTTACCAACAGTTCTATATAGTCACTCATACATATACTCACTCATCATATGTAGTGATACATCTATACATCCTGTTATACACCGACAGTCATCCAAAGGTTACTCACACACATACTCACACATGCAAATAAATTATTGAACATCCATTTATTTGCATATAAAACTATACACACACTATCTCTTTACTTCTAAGGAAACTTATACATACTTACTCTCTTAAACAATCATTTATATAAACATATACTTATTTAAACAGGAACTCTTACAATCTCTTACTCTCACATATACTCGCTTATATACATCAAAACTCCCATACACTAGAATAAAATATATGTCGTTACTAAAAAACACAATAGTGAGATAGTCATTCACTCACTAACACACACATATACACAAACATCCATTTACACACTTATTTAACCATTTATTCTTCCATCAACCTTTACAAATACAAATATTAAACATATTAATTTTAAAGAAAGACACACATTCACTGGCTGGTGTCATCAGTGATGTCATGAGTGATGTCACTGACGATGTCATGAGTGATGTAATATGTGACGTCATCAGCAGTGCATTGCAGGCGCGCTTGTTATAGTGAGTCCAACTAACTATAACGTTGGAATTTCTATGGTTTTATGTCAGTAAAATTTCCAGCTAACTATAACTGGTGTGAAACCTATGGTTTTTTCAGTGAATATATATATATATATATATTCATATATATATATATATATATATATTCATATATATATATATATATATATATATATATATATATATATATATATATATATATATATATATATATATATATATATATTACCCACTGGCGGTCGCCAGTAGGTATATATAGTTAGGATTTTTTTCCTATGGGATTTCTGAAAATTCTATGTCGAATAACTTTGGTGTTTGTGGACGGAATTGGCTGAAATTTTCAGGAAAATGTCACATTTTGTTTCTGAGCAGCCCCTGAAAACTTGGGGGGGTTTTGTCAAGGGGGGGCCGAGAAAAAAAGGGGGGTCCCAAAACGCGTTTTTCACATACATTTTTCCATAGGGCGGTTGGAATCACTTTTAGCTCGAACGGCTGAATGGATTTACACGAAGCATTGCAAAATTGTAGATATGGTTTGCCCGATGTGCCTTTGCTATGTCTCAATATATGTGCTCCAGTGGAATTTGAGAAATTAATGTTTTAAAAAACAGATATATCTGTGACAGCGTCCCGGTTAGCGCCCCGGTTCGCGTACCTGACGCGAAACGGAACTTCGAGAGGAGAAGCGGATTGGCTCCCCGGTGACTGTGAACATTCTAAACAGTCCGGAGCGGCCGCCATCTTGTGTCTCGGTAGGATTGAGACACAAGAGGTGGCAAAAACAAAGGGGGAAATGAGCATAAGGGGGCAGAGTACATCCTCCCTGACCCCCTAGGTTTGATGAGGGGGCTTTAAAAGGGCCCCGCAAGGCAACCCAAAAAATTATTTATTATCGTTTTTTGCGGGGGGAGCGCTCAGTACGCGCACCGGGAAGCGGTCCGGGGAGCGTAATATAGGGAAAATAGAATGAAAGAATGTTCAAATAATGTATGTTTAATGATTGTTCTTTTTGTTTTATTTTTTTTATTTTTTTTATTTAAGTACCAACATGTAGGTACCAATTCAGAGTCTAAAAAATAAAAATACACCGTTTCTTTTTTAGATATCTTGCATGTTGTTTCAGAAGTTATTGTGGTATATGGAATTCATAGCATAGTCTGTGAGGAAAGCAGAAAGAATATGGAGGCAGGAGATGAAAAAGAGATGTTAAATACACATTGGAGATAAAATAGTGGGAGAAAGGAAGTAACTATGAGCAAACTTACTATGTAACACAAAAAAGTTGCACAGTATATTTAAAGTCTGACTTTACATTATAATCAATTTGGTACTAGTTTAAAAAATACATATAAAAATTAATAATGTCTCAAACAATTTTTGAATCATTAAATATAAATTTATTTCTCAGGTTCTTTTTCAAAATTTAAAAGAACTTCTAATATTTGATTGTCAGAAATGTTCTCATTTTCAATCAGGAAATCTACTGATGGTACACATTGAAGTAGTTCATAGTCCCGTGATTCATCCATGAATTCAGAGTCATTGGGTTCAATAACTTCATCATTGTTGCTTTCCTGATCAATTCCGATGGAATTTTTTTGCTCTCCTTTCATTTTTGTGCTGTAATCTGAATTTTAAAAAAATATATCAGTAGAGATAGGGCACTGTTGGGTTTAAGTTCAGACAGGTACTTTGGTTTTTTTAACAGTGATTTTATCTTTGGGCAGTGTATGGTATCAGAGTGGAAGTAAAAATATAAAAAAGTGTATGTGATAAAGTAAATTCATAATTATACAAGACAAGCCTAACTCCATCCATAACTATAACAGAGAAGTCTATCTTATTCTATAACTATTACAGAGGGATAGTATATAACTATCAGAAAATGTTTTCCAAATTAACTTAAAGTGCACAACATACTTCAGTTTTTAAAATAACATTTTACCTTTCAAAAAAAGTTTAAGTTGTCACTTGAAATGCACTTGAAATGTACTTCAGGAAGTAGTAGTCAAAATGGCTGTGTTTCTCTCTCTTTCTTTATATATATTCAGGTACATAACCAATCAAATGTCATGAAATAATAGAAGATAATGAAAGTAGCATTTTAATTGGTTGTCAATTCTAACACTTAATAGGTGTTTTTGTTAGGTAATTTACCTCAGGATATTTAGTCAGGCCTACAGCATAATTTTCTCAATGGAATCCCATCAAATTTGGGTAAATGGTAGGGACTGCTATGTAGTAGGGCCTATTCTATATTTGATGAAAGTGTCTCTAGTGGTTTTTCTGTAAATTACTTTCCCACCTTTTTTTAGCGAGCGCTCACCGGTGCGCGCCCCGGTACGCGAACCGGCAGCGTTACGGGAGTCCTCCATTTTGTGTATCGGTAGATTTGAGACACAAGATGGAGGACAAAAAATTTTCGGAATGGGTAGAAGGGGGCACGGTAGACACTTTGTGACCCTCTAGGTTTTCTGATGGGGGCTTAGGACTCTCATATAGGCAAAAAAAAAATTGCGTGGGAAGCGCCCGGTACGCGCACCGGTAAGCGAACCGGGCATACTTTGGTGAAAAAAATAAAAAAAAGTTAGAAAAAGATAAACGTTTTGAATGATCAGAGGTAGGGTAGCAATGAAAAGAGCTATTGGGTTCTGTGGCTAATTAAGGTACTTACAAGTAGGTTCCAATGCACAGTTTTAAATTCAGGAGGAATATTCTATTCCCCTCATCGGAGAAGTGCACACCATCTCCTCTGTAGATGTCTTGCATGTTGTAATGCAAGTTATTGTTGTATATTAAACCCATTGTAAATTCTCTCATGTAAGCAGAAACAGATTTATTCACATGTTTCCGTGCTTTCTCAAATTGTGGAAAAAATTGGTTGGACCACTTCCATTTCTGTCATTGGCATATATTGGAATATACCAAGGCAGTTTGGGGAAAAAGTGTCATCAATTCATGAAAGGTGTCCTTTAAAAGCATTTCCAGACCAACCCCAGTCATAGTCCCAAAATCAATTACACCACAGTGCACTATTAAGAGGTTAGGGTTTGGCAGATGCATAAAAAAATTATATTACAAATATATAAACATATAAAATATATTTTTCATTTAAAAGAATAATACATTTAACAGTTTTTGATATTTGCGATAAATAAAACATTGAAATTCACTGAAAAAACCATAGGTTATAGACCATATATAGTTAGGAATTAGCATTTACAAAACCTTGAAAATTCACAGAAAAAACCATAGGTTATAGACCATATATAGTTAGGGATTAGCATTTACAAAACCTTATTTTACTCACACAAAACCATTGAAATTCGCATATATAGTTAGTTGCACTAACTATATATCGCGCACCCGCAATCCACTGCTGATGATGTCACATATTACATCATTCATGACATGGTCAGTGACATCACTGATGACATCACTGATGACATGTAAATGCTAATCCCTAACGATATATGGTCTATAACCTATGGTTTTTTCAGTGAATATATATATATATATATATATATATATATATATATATATATATATATATATTAAGCTCCTTTGGAACACCAGCCAGCTGCACTCAAAAACGGGTGCACGTCAGACGGGGTGTTCCCGTCTTTCGTATTACTGCTCCAGACTCCTTCCAGTATATCTCGCGGGGTGTTTCCGATCAGTTTTTATTTTTCGATACGGAAACTGGGCACATCAGACGCGTTTCGGCACTCAACCTTTGTCAATTGTAGCATGGAAACGCCGCGGCCACCATTTCTTTTTATGCTAATTCAAAAGTTGTTCGTATATAGACAGAAAGATAGGACTGTACAATGAAACTGAACAGTACTGCCATCCTGGAACGATCAAACTATTACAAATCGATGTATATAACATACTAGCTGTAAAATACTTGAATACAAATGGCATAAACCTCTGTAAACATAATTCATTAAACCCACAGATAGGTTATCGATTGTCGCTCCATTTCATACGTTTTTCGATCTCGCCCTGGATGGGCTTCTAGTCTTTCATGTCTATGGCCAAAACTCATATTTAAATATTACAAATCATCATAAGCACGATTCTCAGTTACAGAATAAATACATCACATGATCAGAGGTAGGATCTTAATTCAGAAAAATGTTCTAATTAAAAATTCTAAATCTCACAGTAGAACTTTCAAAAATCCATATTATACAGAGTTGGTAAAGATCGAACAAGACAGATACATTACCCTAGATGTACCGCTAATTCCTCACTGGTGTTCAGGTCAAGAGGACTTTTGCACTGCAGATCTATAATATAGCGTGATTCTAGGCGTCTAAGTTTTTGTATGCGATCCTCACCCCTGGGGTTCACAGAAACACTATCTATACAGAAGTAGGACAACAGATCCCTGTTGTGACCATGTACTTTCTTGTAATGCCTTGCTACAGGGTATGCTTCATCTACGTTGTTAATGGCCCGCATATGTTCCAATATGCGTATCTTTACTGGGTGAATAGTACTCCCAATATATCTAAGCCCGCATGAGCATACCAGGCAGTAGATAGCGCATGGAGTGGAGCAGGTCAAAAATGTGTTTATTTTCTTTGGAATGCTCAAGCCTGGCTCAACATAAGATAGAAGAAGTGTCATGCAGCCTTGTGGTGAAGAGATGCAAAGTGTGCAGGGCTGTTTGGCCGGCCAGAGAGGGACTGTGTCAAGCAGTTATGTGCATGTAAGGAGTACAAACCATTCCTCTCCCTGCTCTAGCCATTGCCGCTTTACCCTGAGACCCACTGACTTCAATAGGAAAAAAAATAAGATAATAACGATATGTTACTACATTTTCTTTTTCCGATGATAAACAGTCAGGTACAAATTGGATGCAATATGCAGGATATTCTTTTCCCAGTAGCTATTCTCATTTTTAGTAAAATGTATGTGTTCAATTCTATTTATACAGAAAGACCAATAGATTATTTTTCGAAGACAGCAACAATGGTGCTGACTGAAACTAGCTCATAGTGACTGTATTTTCTCTTCTCAAGTCCCTTTTTCCTCTCATAAACTAAGTGGCATATTTACAAGGAAATGACAGAGTGCAGCAAATTTTGCAGCACCACTTTCAGCGATTTCTACAATGCAGGGATGCGCTGTATTCACAACAATATGGTGCACTCTTGTGCTTTCCATTGTGCTGTGGCTATAAATAGCTCCCTAGCGTCAACACAGACACCCTTGCCACACAGTGCAAAGGTGCCTGTGTTGTAGAGAATGATTGTTTATGTGTAGGAAGGCTTACCTTCGTGTGCATAAATAATAATGGTGAATTGTTACTTCTATGTGTGCTGTATTATGCAGCACGCATAGAAGTAGAAACTCGTCATTATTTAATGATTGTTTATATGTAGGAAGAGACCACTTCCAGCACATAAACAATCATTTAATGCATTTTACTCTTTTTATGTGTGCTGCAGGATGGTTTGCAAGTGCAAACAAAGCATCTTAAGGCTCAAATGCAGACACATTAGAAAGATCTAGAGAAATAAAGTCAAAAGGCTCGGAGGGAATATTTTCAGAAAATCTGTGATACATTATCTATTAACCTACTAGCTCATTAGTAAGACACATATGAGTGAAAAACAGGAAAATGTGGCAATGCGGTGAGCCCAAGGTAAGTGGTTTTATTTATTTTACTTTCCCTATCCCGTCGTTTATTCAACCCCCCCCAACCCCACCACACCGCTGCTGTTACCTGGCCCAGCAGCACCTGGTGAAAAAGCAAGTAAACTCTGTGGGCCAAATATCTGCAGAAATCAATATATTCAAAAAACGTTATTTAGTGAATTATGGAATTATATACCAGGCTAAGGACAGTTTTAAAACTGAAGTTGAAAAATGTGTACTTCTTGCTCTGTTCAGAGTCCATAGAGAAAGAACTGGAGGGGTTTCACGTACTCCTCTCTGAGCTGGAACTTCCTATTTTCACTTCTATGAAACAAGATAAATTGAGTACACCCTTAAACAATGAAGAATTGACAGATAACGTTTCCAGCACAAGAATGACAAGTTGCCCATTTCTGATGGGATCATACTGGAGCTCTGGAACAAGCTATTGGCCAATAGAAACAATCCTATTGTGAAATCCTGTCTGTAAGTAAGAGAAACTGGTTAGGCCCCTCGATCATGGCTAGGTACAGCACTGTGCGTGTGGAAGGTGGTCTTTGGATCCTCCTACCTTGAGCTCACACGAAAACCCTACGGTTGCTCTCTGTAGTAACCGCACCGAGCATGCCCTTCGCATCTTCAGCCTGAATGCCAGGTCTCTGGTGCAGCATTATCAGGCCGTGTTCGACCTGATACAGGAAGAGGCCCCGGACATCGTAGCCATCACCGAGACGTGGTTGAAGGATGACGATGTGGCCATTATCAACTTGGCATTCCCCTCTGATTATTCGGTTTTTACCCTTAATCGATCTACTAGGGGAGGGGGCATTGCGTTGGCCATGCGACCTGGCCTCACTGGTAGTTGGTCTGGTCTGACCATTGCGGGATGTGAAAGTGCGGTGTTTAAGATCTTGGTCACCCCACATTTCACACTCTCGGGGATGGTGGTTTATCGCCCCCCTGGTAGTGATGTGGCGTTTAGAGCGGCCTTCCCCGACGTGGTTAGTTCCTTGGTGGTAGGCTGCCCCAATTTTTCTATTTTGGGAGACCTCAACTTACATTTTGAGAACCTTAACACCCCCTCGGTTAGCGGTATTCTTGCTGACCTGGAGGCCCTTCAACTGGTGCAAATGGTTTGACAGCCTACCCATACAGGCGGCCATACCTTAGATCCTTTTTTCACTAATTTGGCAGACGCTGCTGTCTCCGCCGTTACACCTCTTGGCTGGATGGACCACTCTTTGGTTACCATCTGTACCCCTTTGCTGGGAATGATTACTATTCCCCCGGCAAAGCTGGTTACAAGGCGGCATTGGAGTAAATTACGGCTGGAGGACTTACATCGTGTCCTCGCCGAGGAGCCTTTAGAACCTCTGATGATGGTTGATTCAGGTTACGAGAAGTTCTGCTCCTGGATCTCCAAGGCGCTTGACGCCCTTATTCCAATTACCGCTTGTAAAGTCAGCTCCAGGGACTCCAGTCCGTGGTACGACGGCGCCTTACGTACGCTCTAGGGTAGTTGTAGGCAAGCGGAGAGGGCTTGGCGGAAGGCGTACGATAGCGGGAAAAAAGCTATTTATCTCGCCTCCGTCAAAATATACCATCGGGCTGTTTTCCGAGCTCGGGCAGCTTATTATGCTGCTGAATACGGCAACAGCTCCAACCCCTCTAAAACCATCTTTAAAGTGATGAAGGATCTCTTGGCAAAGCGTGCCTGTACTACGACGACTGGGTCCACCACTCACTGTGAGGCTCTTGCTCGTTTTTTTCTGGAAAAGGTCCAAAACATCTATCGGACGTTCCCTTGTACAGGGCCTCCAGTTGAGCCCCCGATCAACATCTATGGAGTTTCCACCTTGCACGTGCTACCCCCGCTGACATCAGAGGGGTTTGACCTTCTGGCTCAGCAGGTCAAATCAGGGTCCCCCGCTGATCCGCTTACAGCGACTCTTTTTAGAGAGCAGTCGTTTGTGGGACGGGCCGTGGTTCACTCCTTGATTAACATCTCGTTGGAGTCAAGCACGGTACCCGCTAGCTGGAAGCGGGCGGTGGTTTCTCCCATTTTGAAGAAGCCGTCCCTGGATCCAGATAAACCCGAAAACTACCGGCCCATCTCCTTGCTTCCGTGGCCGACCAAAGTGTTGGAGGCCCATGTAAACAAAGTTCTTTCGGCTCACCTTATCCATGCTAAAATCTTGGATCCCACCCAGAATGGGTTCCGTGCTGGACACAGCACGGAGACCGCCCTCCTCTCCATGGCTGAACACCTTCGCACGGTGATGGATGCGGGACAGACAGCGGCGCTCGTCTTATTGGACTTGAGCGCCGCGTTTGACACTGTCTCGCATCCTATCCTGTTGCATTGCCTGGAGGAGATTGGGCTGGGTGGACCTGCCCTCCAGTGGTTCCGGTCTTTTCTAGACGATCGTTTCTTTAGCGTTTCCGTCCCACCGTTCCAGTCCCAATTCCATCCTTTGAAACAGGGGGTGCCGCAAGGATCCTCGCTGAGTCCCACGTTGTTTAATCTTTATGTGAGACCGCTGGCTGAGGTCGTCAAGCAATGGGGCATGACTATGGTCTCATATGCCGACGACACTCAGCTAGCGATTACGATCAGCGGGGATGCGGACCGGGATGCCCCCAGGTTTCAGAGTGGACTTAGGGCGGTGGCGAGCTGGATGAAGAACAACTGTCTCCAGCTCAACGCTAAGAAAACAGAGATCATGATCGTCGGCAAGAGATCGGAGCTATGGGGGGACAGGTGGTGGCCTACGGAGCTGGGGCCGGCCCCCCTTCTGGTCACGGAATTAAAGAACTTAGGAGTATGGATGGATCCCTCCCTGAGCTATGTAGGCCACACGAAGAAAACCGCGGCCTGTTGCTTTGGTATCTTACGGTCGCTTCGCCCTGTTCTGAAGTTTTTTGACCATCGCACCAGGCAGCTGATAGTCCAGGCTACAGTGTTATTTCGCCTGGACTATGCCAGCTCTCTTCTTGTTGGGTCCAATGTGGCTGAGGTTACCCGCCTTCAACGCGTCCAGAACGCTGCGGCGAGAGCTATTGTTGGCCTACCTCGAACTTGTTCTGTCTCCAGCACATTGAGATCACTGCACTGGTTGCCTATCAGGGCCAGAATTCAGTTTAAAGTGCTGTGTGTGGCGTTCAAGATTTTGAGGGGGGTAGGTCCCCCAATTCTTGCGGACCTTCTGTCTTGGTATGTGCCTACTCGGCCCCTGAGATCCCTGGGCCAAGCACTTACTGTGATTCCCCGATACAGACTGTGTCGGGTCGGTGGCCGTTCTTTCCGGGTCAGAGCAGCCGAGCTCTGGAACTCCCTTCCTGTAGAGATGCGGCTGTTAGACGATCTTTTAGTCTTTCGCAAAGTCTTAAAAACTTTTTTGTTTTAATAAATCACTTTCCTCCTTTCTGTTATGTTTCCTGTGGTGTTGCATTTTTATCTGCCATGCGCCAGGACGCCCCTTAGCTGGGGCAGCTGTGCGCAATACAAATGTTTGTAACATAACATAACAAAACATAATCTAGCAAAGACCTGTCTCTGGGCAAGTCATACGGCCGATATCACCTCTAACCACAGACAGCAAAATAATTCCAAACATAGTTGCCAAATGACTGCAAACGTTTGCCACTTTTACTATATTTTGATGGAAAGGGTTTAAGGGATGACTGACAAATTGGGAAAGACATCCTAGATTTCATACCATGCATGCAGAGGGAATATCTCTAGGATACAATAAATCCATATACATTCTGAACAGTATTTGTGCATGCAACAAAAGCCTTATATAAATTCCCAAATTTTATTATTTAACTAAATAATGTGCAAAAATATTGAATTCTGATTAGACAGGAGTGTTCACTTCCACCTGTGCACCCTTGTGTTCTCCTTGTTCACTGAGGATTTGGCAGCATTTTATAATCCAGTTGCAAAAAAGAAGGCCTTAGCCGTGACCTGCCAATATGAAAGTAAAACTGTGCACAGATAATCTATTGATTATTACGAGCATCGGTCAGGCTAATAAAAAGGTTCATATAATTGAGAAATTCTCTGGATACAAAAGTAATGATGAAAAAACTGAAATTATGAGTAGTTTTCCAGTTTTGACAGAAGTTACAATATCAGAGTAAATACATATTTAGAGGTTAATATACTGCATAATTTGCATCTTCTGTATTTTTATTACTACTTCGGAAAAAGGGTAAGAATCAAGAACTTACTTCAGCAAAACCTACCAAAATATTTACTTGTTAGTGTAAAGTATATACAAATGGCAATTTACCCTAGTTATTGTTCAGGTTTCAACGTTTGCCTATGTAGATGTCTGGCCGGATCTTTGTGAAGTTTGAATAAAAAATCTATACTTTCAGCAGGCAAAAAAGTGTCTGGAAGGCGTCCAAGAAAGCTAGTTCGCAGGGTCTCTCTCATTCTGAATTTAGGCAGCTTGGCTATACACAGTTTCTGATTGCACTATATAAATGTGTTAGTACATGTTTCACACATCTGATGTCGCTCTTCGGAGCCCAAATGGATAGCTTGCAACAATTAATAACCCTAAATTCTTTTTAAAGATAAAATTCCAAATTCTGCTCAATAGTGTAAAGGTCTGAAGCACATTCATAGACATTTGCTTTTTTCTCCGCTTACTATATTCGCAACAAAATGGGAGGATTCTAACTTCCTCACAATTTAAGACACATTCTCGATGCGAGATCTTGCAACATTCCAGAAACCAGGATTTAAGGTACCTTGTTCAGGGGGCCTAACTTGATTCTTGCATATGGCCCGCATTCCATCACAGTCAGCCTGAACTTGTGTCTTTGTCCTGGTCCAGCACAACCAGATAACCACAGATGCTGCTTTGTACTTCTAGGCATTAATATGGCCTTATAGCCCACCATAGCGGGCTGTACCGGCTATTAAAGGCCTGCTCCCACATTAAAGGCCCATGCCGAAGGCGAGGGACTTTAACAAGGAACCGGGATGTTAATAGCCGGTATAGTACTGCTACGAAAGGCTATAAGGCTATTACAACATTCTGCCACAAGAGGGCAGAATGTTCTAACAAATAAAACAAAGGCCTCTTGAAGGTCGAGGGGATTTAACCCCTTCCATGTGCAAGACGGCCGGGAGCCATCGTGCACAATGGTGCTCGTGTGCGCACGACGGCTCCCAGCCGTCATGACACATGATTTCTATTTCTCCCTTGTAGCCTCAGGAGCTGGGGAGGACCTACCCCAGCTCCAGAGGCCCCCCCGTTTCAGTGAAATGACGATCAGCGTGCACGTCGCGCTGACGTAATTTCACTGAAACCGAAACTGAAATGAGCCTTCGGGCTCATTTCAGTTTCACTTTCCACATGCTCAGGGGGCTATCTCAGCCCCCTGAGCACGTAGAAAGATGTGAGAGGTATCACTGGAAAGGGGAGAATGTTCCGGGAGGGGTGAGCGCCCCTTGGGCAGGGGCCTTTGCTCCCCTCAAAAAAATGTGGGCCATATTCAGTTTTTCTGCCCCCGGGGGGCAGAAAGCCCACTGAACACCAGGGATTTTTTTGTGTGCATTTTCAATGAGGGTAGGGGTGGCCCAAAACGGTCACGCCAATGCCACCACCCCCACAACCATTACAGCCTGGGGGGCAGATGAGGGCACTAGCCCCCAATCTGCCCCGGGCTCAGCGGGCTCAGCCCTGAGCTCAGCGGCCATCTTGCGAAACTGCCAAACCTACACATTTCTGAAAACTATACACATGGCGGAGTCCAGCGAGGTATGGCTTGCGGGATCCCCCAACATTTTCCTATCCAGAATGCCATGCATTGTAAAATTTAGCTGAAAAAAATCACTTATTTTCTCATATTTCTGTGTGGAAAAGTTCTGGAATCTACGTGGATACTCAGATTTCCTACCAGCCAGCGTTTCCCCAGGTCTTCCGATGAACATGGTACCTCACTCGCGTCGGTGGGACAAGTACCCGCGACAGGCAAGGGCCCAAAACATATTGAAAGACATCAAAATTGCCTATCACAAAACTACCTGGTTTTGCAAGGGTGTCACATGGGATTTTGGCCCCGCGCTCGCGGCATTCTTGAGAAACTACCAAACCCACACATTTCTAAAAAACTAGACACCCGGGGGAGTCTAGAGAGGTATGGCTTGCATGGATCCCCCAATGTTTTCCTACCCAGAATGCCCTGCAAACCTCAAATTTTGCTGAAAAATTCACCTTTTTCTCACCTTTCTGTGTGGGAAAGTTCTGGAATCTACGTGGATCCACAAATTTCCTTTCACCCAGCGTCCCCCCAGGTCTCCCGATAAAACTGATACCTCACTCGCGTGGATGGGTCAAGTACCCGCGACAGGCAAGGGCCCAAAAGGTATTGAGGAGACATCAAAATTTCCTATCACGGGGGCGTGGCTTGCACGCCGAGGGTGATGGCGGCGTGAGCCCGGAGCTCCGCGCCTATTCCCCGCAATTATCCTGTCTTCTGCTGCAGGGTGCCCAGCGCTGCGCCTGGAAAGAATCGAGCCGGGCACCGGAGCTGGTGGGGCGATAGCGGAGCGGGCAGGAGGCCGTTGGAAAGGCCGGCCTCCGCCGTAACGCGGAGACACCGGGGCCGAGCCGGAAGGACACCCAAAATGGCGGCCGCAGTGACGGACTTGTAAAGCCCGGCTGCCTGGACCGGGGATCCCTCCTGGTAGCTCCAAGGAGCAGCGAGGCAGCCGCGAGTGAACGGCCCGGGAGGGCGGAGAGGAGAGCGCCGAGCGCTGCAGACACCCTGTGACCTGGACTGGCGCGGCTGGGGCCCGGTTGACAGGAGGGGCCCTGAACGCTCCCCCTCCCCCCCCTGAACTAAACGGTAAGCGGTAGCACTGATCAGCCCACAGGGGGGGCGCAGAGAGACGAGAGGGAGCGGCGGACGATTTGGAGAGACTTGGGTTGCTAACGGCAGAGGCAAGCACACCAGGGGGTGACTGTGATTACCGGCTGGCGGGCCCTGGCCGATTCCCGCTTCGTGGGCTAGTGAGCCTCGCCCCCGGTTCGCAGCGGGCGGCCTCTGGGCGTGAACCTGGTCTCGGCGGAATTCGGATATGGAAGCCCTGCCGCCTACAGCCCGGAACAATAAGCACGTATCTCCTCATGCCTGACCCCTAACCAGCGACGCTAGCTGCGAAGGTTGGATGCCCAGATAGGGAGGATTGACCTTGCTTTGCGGGAGTTCGCACAACGTTGAAGAGGCAGTGTGGAGGGTGGGCGCTGGATAGCGCTCCGAGGATACACGCAGGCCACCATGGGGAAGCCAAGAGGCAAGCAGGAGGAAGCAGCGACCTCGGGAACGGCGGAGGGCGACACGGGGGAGCCCTCAGACCTGAAGCGGCTACAAGATCGCATCCTGGAGGCCATTACAGCAACGAGAGAAGCGCTACACAATGATATCGCGCAGGTGGCGTCGGGACTCGGCCTGCTCCATGCCGACCACGACAAATTGAAGGACAGGGTAAAAGAGACTGAGGTGGCCCTGAAGGACCTGGCTCCTGCCCACAAAACTCTAGAGGGCAAACTCACGGAGGCTCTAGACCGGATTCAGATATTGGAACGACGAGCAGAGGATGCGGAAAACAGGAGCCGCCGCAGCAACGTGCGAATTGTAGGCGTACCGGAGAGCGAAGGGGGGACGGACTTGGTGGCCTACTGTGACAACTGGCTTAAAACTGTAGTAGCACCTGAGGGCCTGTCGCCCTTCTTTACCCTGGAGAGAGCGCATCGGGTTCCATCCGTACCACCCAAACCTGGCCTACCGCCGAGACCCATCGTGGCCCAGCTGCTGCACTACAGAGACAGGGACCTGCTGCTGCAAAGGGCCCGGGATGATGGCCCGTTCCAAATCACGAACAGTAAAGTCACGCTGATCCCGGACTTCACATTCGAGACGCAGAAGCAGCGGGCTTCCTTCCTGACGATCAAGAAGGAGCTACGCACAGAGGGCATCCAATACTCCTTGCTATTCCCTGCCAGACTTCGAATTGTGGTGGACGACAAAACGATGTTCTTCAACCTGGCTGCAGATGCTTGGGACTGGTGGGAAACCTACAAAGCGGGCATGGATGGAGCCAAGATTCGAGAGGAGCGGGAAAAGGAGCGGGAACGAGCACCAGAGGGCCCGCGCAAATCGCAAAGACTGCGCAAGCGACGACGCGGAGACGGGAAACCGACCGCCTCGCAAACGGAGGCTGAGCGCAAGGCCGCGCTGCAAGCAGTGGCCACAATGGCAAGAGGGGAGGACTCTCAATCCAAACGAGGCACGGACACAGAGACACATGCATCGGCCTCGGGCTCGGAATCGGACCTGTCTGGGATCCACGATGCCAAGGACCCAGTGGTGACACCGCAAACAGCAGAAGGAATCCTGAGCATCTGACTTACGCCTGATGGGTAAAGGGAAGGGTCCTTGAGGGGGTTCACCCGATTAGCGGGAGTGTTAGCTCCAGGCTTGGGCGCTGGGTGACTAGCTGTGCGCTGTTCTCCGTAATGGGGGGATGGCAGCGGGCCTGGGTCATGTGGCCCCCTCTTGGGCGAGGCCTCGCTCCGCACGCCCTTAAGGCACTTGCGGCTGCGGCCGTGAACTAAACACTTGGGGGTTTTGAGTTAAGGGAGTTTGGATGGGGTCTGGTATCTCGATATTGGGGCCTGTTCTGGGGGAAGGGGGAAAACCACAGTTGGGGTTTGGTGAAGGGGGGGTTTTGCAGACACAGACCCCGGATTCCTTAGGGGCTGAACCGTTGGATGGTTATGTTTGGGGTTGGGGTGGGACCATCATCCGCAGGAACATGATTAGGGAGGGGGAGAGGAACCCTGACTTATGGGACAATGGCTAACTCGAATGTTTTGAAGTGCATGACCTGGAACGTGAGGGGCCTACACACGATGCAACGCAGACATAAAGTGCACGCCTACCTGCTGCGGAGAGGGATTCACATAGCGCTCTTACAGGAGACACACATCACGAAGCAGGAAGGGGTGGCGTTACAGAGGAGATGGAGGGGGCAGGTTTTTCACACCTCTTACTCGGCCTACGCAAGGGGCGCCCTGATTTGGGTGAGGGCGGGGACGCCTTTTCAACTGACTAGACAGCTGGTAGATCCGGAGGGGAGATTTGTGGTAGTGGAGGGCAGATTACGGGGTAAAGCTATTGTCCTATGCAGTGTATATGCCCCGAATGTAGACCAACTAGCCTTTTATGCAAGCTTATCGGGGACATTGGCGCGCTTCCTGGTGGGTCCGGTACTCATGGGAGGGGACTTTAACTCCGTGTCGGATGTGCAATTGGATAGATCACACCCACCCCTGAGCGACTCCCCGGTACACCGTGTTGCCAAGGGTAGACGGGGCAAGAGAGCTGGGGGTTAACTGATGCATGGAGGGCGCAGCACTCAACAGACCGGTATTACTCGTTCTACTCCGGGCTGCATGAGCTCCACGTTAGACTGGACGCGATATTATGCACACGGGAAGTGCTGTTGCATGTTGCCTGGTCGGAATATCTGACGAGAACGATCTCAGACCATAATCCACTTTTAATTCACTTAGACTGGATGACGGAAAAGCCTAGGGTGCCAACCTGGAGGCTCCGGCCGGAGACTCTGGAAGACCCACTTCTCGGGGCGGCACTGGAGGAGGGGTTGACACAATACTTTGCCATCAACGAGGGTTCCACGAACTCTAGGGCAGTGGAATGGGATGCCTTTAAAGTAGTAATGAGAGGACAGTGCATCACACAGTACGTAGGCACAAGACGGGTGTTGTTGACCGACCTAGAAAGGGCAGATGCCAAACTGCGGGAAGCGGAGAGGGACCGACCGGGCCGGCCGGAGCTGCAGGAAACGGTAAGCTCGAACAGGGAAGCGGTCGAAGTGGAGAGGCTATGGGCTAACGATCATCGGGCATACGCGCTGCGTTCTCATGTGGAAGGCGACCGGTCGGGCACCCTGTTGGCGTGGCTTGCTAACCCCACGAAACGCTGCTCCCCTATCTTGCAGATTGCCGAGGAGGGGGGAAGTCTGACCTACACCCAGTCGGCCATAGTGGACGGCTTTCAGAGGTACTACGAGAAACTTTATAGTAGCACCCCGGGCGACCGAGGGGAGGAGGCAGTGGCTTTCCTGGGTGACCTCACCCTACCGTGTTTAGAGGACGAGCAAGCGAAGGATTTGGGGAGAGACATCGACTTGGGGGAGATCAGAAAAGCTATTAAGTCCATGGCCCGCAATAAGACGCCGGGTATAGATGGTTTGCCCATTGAATTTTACGGCAAATACGTGGACGCCTTAGCGCCGCGGCTTTTAGCTGTGTACAAAGAAGCGGGAACCACGGGTCGGCTCCCCCAATCGATGCGGGAAGCAATAGTCATTCCGCTACTGAAACCTGGCAGAGAAGGCAGCAGTCCTGCATCCTATAGGCCGCTCTCAATGCTCACAGCTGACTATAAAATACTAAGCTCTATACTGGCGGCGAGACTCTTGCCGCACATGACCACTCTGGTCCATGAGGACCAGAATGGCTTTATCCCTGCCCGGAACCCGACGCTAAATATTAGAAGGTTTATCCGACTCATGGAAGATTTACGGGAGGGGAGTGGAACCCCACTTGCCCTCTCGGTCGACATAGAAAAAGCGTTCGATAGTCTGGAGTGGGATTATTTATATGCAGTCATGGAGCGCTTCGGGCTGGGCGTAGGCTATATCCGTTGGACAAAGGTGCTTTATGCAGCGGCAGTGGCGAGAGTGCGGGTTGGATCCCTGGTGTCACAACAGTACCCAGTGGAGAGAGGCACCCGGCAGGGGTGCTCCCTATCCCCATTACTGTTTGCCTTGGCGATTGAACCGTTGGCGGCGGAAGCCCGCAGGGGGCGATACTTCGCAGGCGTGCAAGCTAGAGATGGGCAACAGTTTATCTCGCTGTACGCCGATGATCTCCTGTTGTTCCTTGACAACGACGCAACAGAGCTAGATGGTGCGGAGGAGTTGCTGGGACGATTTGGCGGCCTGTCGGGATTAAGGGTTAATTGGACGAAAACGTGCCTTTTTCCATTGAGGGAGGGCGCGGCCCGCCCAGAACACCGACCGCTACTTCATTGGGAGCCGACTTGTCTCCATTACCTCGGAGTTTACGTTTATCACACAGCGGCGGCTTTGTTTGAGGGCAATGTGGAGAGATGCGTCAGGGGGCTGAAGGGTAGCATGACATTCTGGGCCACGCTTCCGGGCGCTGGCGACACTCACCCGCCCGAAAGATGAGGGGGGCTTGGCGTTCCCAGATTATGAGCTCTACTACCTTGCTGCCCAGTTGCAGGTATTTACGCAGGAGGTGGCTCGTGTTTACCGGGGCCCGGAAGACGGGCGACTGCGGGGCATGCCGCGACACATACTAGCCTACATCGCTCTGGGACAGAAACTTGCCGCCCGGGACTTATCCCTCGAACAGGATACATTTCGGCGCTGCTGGAACCGGGCGCAGAAGCGAGCGGGGATTAAGCACCCCTACGCCCCTGAGATGCCACTGGGCATACTAACTGCGCTGCCCCAAGGAGGCGATTGGTCCCGCCTGCAGCGGTGGGAGGAGGCGGGAATACAGGTGGTAGGGGATCTTTTCGAAAACGGGGAGCTCCTCCCGTTCCTAGCCCTCCAGGAACGATTTGACCTCCCGCGCGGGGTTATCTCCTTCACGCAGCTGTGATACGGGTAATGCAGAAACACTGGGGACAGGGACTGGCGGAGCCAGAGACGGCCATGGCTTGCCAATACACCATGATGGCGGCGGGAACGGTGAAAGCGGTGTCTTGCTTATATAACAGAATGCTCCACGAGCATTTGCCGCCCCTCGACGCGCTGAAACTCAAGTGGGAGACTGACCTGGGCAGGCCCATCCCGGACACGACGTGGACACAACTGGTGCGGAGGGCGCGTAATAGCACAAGGAACGCTCAATTTCAAATTATCCATTATTATATACTGCACCGGGCGTACATGACCCCTGGGAGAATCCTGAGATACTTTGGCGCGACCGACGCGAGGTACCCCCGCTGCGCGGCAGAAGGAGCCAAGCTGGTGCATATGCTCTGGTCATTCCCGGCCCTGTCGGACTATTGGCGGGCCGTGGGTGAGTCCATGAACAAGGTGACGGACCGGACTGTTGACTTTGACGCAGCGGCGTGCCTCCTGCATTGGTTCCCACATACCCCCAAAAACAAGCTCTCAAGTAAATTCATAGATATGGGACTGATGGTAGCCAAGCGTGAGATCACTAGAAACTGGAAGGCAAGGACGGGCCCGACGCATAAGAGGTGTTACAACGAATTTCTGAAGTGGGCGGCCTGCGATAGCACACATAGATATCAGATGGCGCATAGAACTGCTAATGTGCGAGCGCTAGAACAAGCGACGGCCTGGGAGGTAATGGTACAGGGCCTCAGGGATAGTGGAATGGAGGATGAAGGGGAGGACCTAGACGTGGCCGGGTGCAGCACATCACAATAATCAGGAGATAAGAGAACCGGTAGAAGGGAAAGCCTGAAGTCCAAGATTAGAGGTGCACATCGAGAGGCTCCTGTGCGGATGATGGGATGGGGGGGGAGGGGCAGTGGGGGGGTTAGACTCTTCGAACCGGGGGGGGAGTTGGGGGGGAGTTCAGGGTTTACTTAGTTGAGGATGTAAAAGTAGGCACACACACGACTCCGAGACAATAATCCTGTGGAAGAACAACCAGGCATGTGGGTGCAGAGACTTTGTTGCCGCCCGGCCCCCGGGATGTGGGCCTGCAGGCTGTGTAAACGAGACGATGGTATACCAGACTGTAGCACTCTGACTGATACTGAATATGTGTAACTATTGGCCTGCGTAAGGTGTGTCTACAATAAAAATTACTTTAAAAAAAAAAAAAAAAAAACATTCCTATCACAAACAACCTGTTTTTGCAAGGGGGATCACCTGGGATTTTGGCCCCGGGCTCGGCAGCCTTCTTGAGAAACTACCAAACCCACACATTAATCAAAACTAGATACCTGGAGGAGTTAAGTGAGGTATGGCTTGCGTGGATCCCCCAACGTTTTCCTACCCAGAATGACCTGCAAACCTCAAATTTAGCAGAAAAAAATCACCTTTTTCTCAAATTTCAGAGTGGGAAAGATCTGGAATCTACGTGGATCCACAAATTTCTACCACCCAGCATTCCCCCAGGTCTCCTGATAACAGTGATACCTCACTCGCGTGGGTGGGTCAAGTACCCCCGACAGGCAAGGGCCCAAAACGTATTGAGGAGACATTAAATTTACCTATCACAAAACAGCCTGAATTTACAAGAGGGGTCACCTGGGTTTTGTTTGGGCTGCGGGCTCAGTGGCCATCTTGGAAAACTACCAAACCTACACATTTCTGAAAACTAGACAACCGGGGGAGTTTAGCGAGGTATGGCTTACGTGGGACCCCAAACGTTTTCCTACCCAGAATGCCTTGCAAACCTCAAATTTACCTGAAAAAGACACATTTTCCACATATTTGTGGCTGGAATCACCATGCCCGCACAAATGCCGTACCCCACAGCATTCCCCTCCGTCTCCAGAGTAAAATGATACCTCACTTATGTGCGTGGGGCAAGGGTCTGTGAATGGGAGGAGCCAGAAACATAGGGAATAAGGGTATAGCACAGAGAATTCTAAGCGCTAAATTTGTTTTAAAATACGTTTTTAGCCAATTCTGCAGTGGACACCCACACAAGTGAGGTATCATTTCACTCGGGACACTAAGGAGGACATTGTGGGGTAGGACATTTGTGCCGCCACAGTGATTCAACAGAAAAATATGTAGAATTTTTTTTTTTTGTCAGCTACATTTGAGATTTGCAGGGAATTCTGGGTAGGGAAACATTGGGAGATCCATGCAAGCCATACCTCATTGGACTTCCCAGCTTATGTATTTTTCAGAAATGTGTGGGTTTTGGTAGGTTCCCTTAGATGGCGGCGAGCCCGGGGCCAAAACCCCAGGTGCCCTCCCCAGCCAGGTAGTTTTGTAATAGGTAATTTTGAAGTCTCAGCAGTACGATTTGGGCCATTTCCTGTTGCAGCCACTATGCCTACCCACACAAGTGAGGTATCATTTTTATTTGGAGACCTGGGGGAACCCTGGGTGGGTGGAAATTTGTGGACCCACAAAGATTCCAGAACTTTCCACCGTAAACGTGAGGAAAATGTGTTTTTTTGACAATTCTTTAGGTTTACAAGGGATTCTGGGTAACAGAATCTGGAGTGAGGCAGTCAAGTCACCAAGTTAGTTGTTGTCATCCTGTTGTTAGCAGCTGGCTGGTGGGGCTTCTTCTTCTTGATCTTCTTTCTTCTTTTCTTATCGGGATCTGAGGAAGGAAGGTTCAGGGAGCCCCTAAATACTGAATTTAGAGATGTTACAGGCTACGTTCCCTCTAAGGCGCGCGCGCGCGCGCACTGCTCCTGACCTCACCACGCACCACCTAGCGTGGAGCGCGCACACGGTCAGTAAGTCGCGCCGCTGGCCGCTTTGAAAGAAGCGAGCAGCGCGAATGCGGCGGAGCGGTCGTGAGGCATGCAGGTAAGGAGGTGGGGGGAGGGCTTGTGGCGCTTGAGGCTATGAGAGAGGGCAGGGTAGACTCTGGCCTTTTGTTTAAGTATTGCTGTTAATCAGAGCCCCTTCACGGGCTCTGATTAACAGTAATACTTAAACAAAAGGCTAGAGTCTTCCCCGCGCTTTCCTAACAAAAGAGTAGACAGTTTCCAAACACACGCTGTGTTTGGAAACTGCCTACGCTTTTGTTAGGAAAGCTTGTTAACTGACTGCACCACAAGGGGCCTGTGAGCTGATTCTGACGTGTCCACTGAAGGGTTGAGCCAGAGGTCTAGCTGTTGTGGAGGTCGTCTTCTTGGTACCACGAGCCAATAACATGCCGAAACTTCATAGGAGGCGATAGCATAGCTGCCAAGGTCTGAGATTGCCTAGTGTGACATTTTAATAATTTCAGTTCAATTATGAGTGACATTCCAATGAAAATGAGTGACACTTTTTTGCAAGCAAAATCAAGCAAAGAAGACTAAGATATATGCAATTACACCCATTTGAGAAACAAGACACTTGAAGAAGATGTAAAAACCGCTGGAAAGAACCAGAAACTAAAGCATCTAGAGTCCCTTTTAAGCTGATCCTACTGTTAACCACAACAAAGACCCAGATATGCACCACTCATTGACAGTCAGTGCCGCACCACTACTAACAAAAGGACGTTTCTGTAAATGTCAGCAAAGTCAGTATTTGTAAAACAGCCTGTTGAAAATAAAATGTAAACGTTTCTACAAAAACGCTGTCATGGAGATTAGATGCAGTAAGAGCATGTGCATAACGAGAGGGGTTCGAATAAATTTAAATGTGCTAGTGTGACTGCTAAACAATTTCAAAGCAGGCTGCCCTCTGCAACAGTCTAACTTTCATAACGTAATGTAAGTGAATGCTCAGCCCGCACACTGCCCAGATGGACAGAGGGGCTCCTTCACATATTTTTTTTCACTTATGGGCTGTCACAGAGCAACTACACCGACACACAATGGCAGGCACTGACCACGTGAAGTAATAGGAGCGGTAGCACTGTTGGCGCACTAGCGCTAATAATAAAATGTAAAGTACATTGAAAATAAAGATACCTCGCTGAGGCACAACTCACTATATGAGAGTGGACTTCAGTAACGTTAATTGTGCAGGACGCACCTCACTGCAATAACTCCCACCTCAGCAAGCACTGGCCCGTGCATGATTACAGGAGGGGCTGGTGTACTGCTAGGGAAGAACTGCAGAGGCTGCCACAGTCCGTGCGGACGCCGGGGTTCAGCTGATCCGCCGGTCGGGACCCACGCGTCTTTTGACAGAAATAACACAACTCGGACGGTCATGGTGTCAGCAGCGCACCACTGCCATTGCCCCTCCCTGTAGCCACTAGTTTATTTATACTGCAGAAGCCGCTCCACACCATAGCGTTACTTTGTGAGGCAGTGCTCACAGGGCAGGCCAGAGATGAGTGAGCCCTCGAGTCAGGCTCTGAGGCGGCCTGTGTCTTTTCAAGGCAACAGATGGGATGGGCACGCACTGGCATGAGAGACTGTCTCGTGAGCAGCCTGCACTCTCACAGATTCCCCCGCCGCTTTCCTGTTCTTCCGGACGTGACGGCACTCTACCGCCGCACATCCAAATGTAATCCCGCCCCTGTGGCGTCACGGTCGGTGTGATTGACAGGTGCAGTATTCTACTCAGAGGGCAGCCCGGCCCCCTGCAGTGTAATGATGATGAGTCTGACGCGGATACTAGAACTCGAAGCAGGCGCACCTCGGAGCAGCAGAGAGAGCCCGGGCAGCATCAGGTGGCAAAATGCGTGACAATGCATTTCAGTGCGGTGATGCGGATCACCGCACTGAAATGCGTGAGCGTCACACCTGTTGCGTGACGCTTGGCAGGACTGTGATAGGACCCAGTGGTAACAGGTGCCCACCCTGTAACTAGGGGGACCACGTTTGAATCTTCGGCTCAGGAGGCTGTGAATCTTGGCTTATCTCCCTGTGCTGCAAAAAAAATTAACTTGTGAGTCGCTCCTAGTTTCTTATGCACGGTTTGCTCTGTGTAAAAATGCCAAAAATAAAATGTGGTTTCTTCTTGTCACTCAGGCCCCAATGTCATCCTCCAGCAACATTGACAAAATCAATGTCTAGCTAGCATGTAGAGTCATGACTACATAAAAAAACTTTAAAAAAAAGGTTTCAACCTTTAAAAATATTTAAATGTGTGATGATTTCGTTTAATTTAAAGTATAAAATAATCTCTCATATGTCGCAATGAAAGCACTCCATAGTAGGTGTAGTGATACTCAAGACTGCCAATAGCAGAAGGTGAGAGAGTAGTACTCCTCCAGGAGGGCACCAAAAACGAGTGGGACGGAGGGCAGGAGGGCACCATAAGCGAGTGGGGCAGAGGGCAGGAGGGCACCAAATGCAAGTGGGGCAGAGGGCAGGAGGGCACCAAAAACGACTGGGACAGAGGGCAGAAGGGCACCAAAAGCAAGTGGGGCAGAGGGCAGGAGAGCACCAAAAGCGAGTGGGGCAGAGGGCAGAAGGGCACCAAAAGCGAGTGGGGCAGAGGGCAGAAGGGCACCAAAAGCGAGTGGGGCAGAGGGCAGGAGGGCACCAAAAGCGAGTGGGGCAGAGGGCAGGAGGGCACCAAAAACAAGTGGGACAGAGGGCAGAAGGGCACCAAAAGCAAGTGGGGCAGAGGGCAGGAGAGCACCAAAAGCGAGTGGGGCAGAGGGCAGAAGGGCACCAAAAGCGAGTGGAGCAGAGGGCAGGAGGGCACCAAAAGCGAGTGGGACAGAGGGCAGGAGGGCACCAAAAGCGAGTGGGGCAGAGGGCAGAAGGGCACCAAAAGCGAGTGGGGCAGAGGGCAGGAGGGCACCAAAAGCAAGGGGCAGAGGGCAACATGGCACCAAAAGCGAGTGGGGCAGAGGGCAGAAGGGCACCAAATGCAAGTGGGGCAGAGGGCAGGAGGGCACCAAAAACGAGTGGGACAGAGGACAGAAGGGCACCAAAAGCAAGTGGGGCAAAGGGCAGGAGAGCACCAAAAGCGAGTGGGGCAGAGGGCAGAAGGGCACCAAATGCGAGTGGGGCAGAGGGCAGGAGGGCACCAAAAGTGAGTGGGACAGAGGGCAGGAGGGCACCAAAAGCGAGGGGCAGAGGGCAACAGGGCACCAAAAGCGAGTGGGGCAGAGGGCAGAAGGGCACCAAATGCAAGTGGGGCAGAGGGCAGGAGGGCACCAAAAACGAGTGGGACAGAGGACAGAAGGGCACCAAAAGCAAGTGGGGCAGAGGGCAGGAGAGCACCAAAAGCGAGTGGGGCAGAGGGCAGAAGGGCACCAAAAGCGAGTGGGGCAGAGGGCAGGAGGGCACCATAAGCGAGTGGGACAGAGGGCAGGAGGGCACCAAAAGCGAGTGGGGCAGAGGGCAGGAGGGCACCAAAAACGAGTGGGACAGAGGGCAGAAGGGCACCAAAAGCAAGTGGGGCAGAGGGCAGGAGAGCACCAAAAGCGATTGGGGCAGAGGGCAGAAGGGCACCAAAAGCGAGTGGGGCAGAGGGCAGGAGGGCACCAAAAGCGAGTGGGACAGAGGGCAGGAGGGCACCAAAAGCGAGTGGGGCAGAGGGCAGAAGGGCACCAAAAGCGAGTGGGGCAGAGGGCAGGAGGGCACCAAAAGCGAGTGGGACAGAGGGCAGGAGGGCACCAAAAGCGAGTGGGGCAGAGGGCAACAGGGCACCAAAAGCGAGTGGGGCAGAGGGCAGAAGGGCACCAAATGCAAGTGGGGCAGAGGGCAGGAGGGCACCAAAAACGAGTGGGACAGAGGGCAGAAGGGCACCAAAAGCAAGTGGGGCAGAGGGCAGGAGAGCACCAAAAGCGAGTGGGGCAGAGGGCAGAAGGGCACCAAAAGCGAGTGGGGCAGAGGGCAGAAGGGCACCAAAAGTGAGTGGGGCAGAGGACAGGAGGGCACCAAAAGCGAGTGGTTCAGAGGGCAGGAGGGCACCAAAAACGAGTGGGACAGAGGGCAGAAGGGCACCAAAAGCGAGTGGCATTTGGCGCCGCAGACACAGGAGGTTCGGTTCCTGGCGCACATAGCCATGGTTGCAGCGCACAGAGACCCTCCACTGCCGCACACAGAGGAAAAAAATTATAGGGAACATTGGTTACAGGTACGGCAAGGGCAGGGACTAATAGGTCCCTGTCATGGGGTGGGTACACCCCCTATCCTGCTCCTCTCCTGTTGGAGGGGGGCAGGAGCCTAGCTGTGATTGGGCAAAGCTCCCCATCTGCAAGATGGCTGGAGCCCGGGGTCGTGCTTCACCTTGTCTCCCCCACCTGAGGAGTGGGGTTGGCACAGGCTGGCACACCCCCCTTCTTGACATAGTTTTTTCCACCAGTCTTCCCGCCAGAGTGGGAGTCAGGACTGGTGGAGGCTGGTTGTTCGGTGCCGCAAATGGTCTGGAGAAGCTCACCAAGGCGGCATGCCTTTGAAGCTTCCCCCTGCCCATCCTGGGGAGGAGACCTATCATCTTGCCCAGGATGTGCATTGTTGCAGGCCAAGGAGAGCAAGGGGACTCCTACCCACGGGTCCGGCAACATTTCTGCTGTGTGGCAGCCTCTGCAGCCACTCAGCCCAGACGTGGATTGTAGGTTAGGGTTTCAGGGGCATCTCTAAGATGCCCTCTGGTGCATTTTACATTAAATCCCACACTGGCATCAGTGCGGGTTTAATATGCTGAGAAGTTTGGTATCAAACTTGTCAGTCTTCAGTGTAGCCATTATGGTGCTGTGGAGTTCGTAATGACAACCTCCTAGCGCCATATACTCTTAATGGCATCACTGCACTTACAGGGCCCAGGAATGGCTCTGGGTACTGTAGGGGCACAGGGCTCATGTAACTGTGCCCCCACCTCTGGCAAAAGGCACCTAGCTAGAGGGGTGACTGAAGTATGCCAGGGCAGTGGGTTTCTTTGGGCATGGCACTCTCTGTTTAGTTCTGTACTTAGACACTCAGCCTGCAAAGTCAGTGTGTGGGTGTCAAGGTACAGGGCCCCTAAGGGTGGCACAATAAGTGCTGCAGCCCTCAGGGGTCTTCTCTGGTCATCATGCCCTGGGTACCTAGGGTACCATTTACTAGGGGCTGACAGGTGGCCAGAGATTCCATTTGGGTTTTAGTTTCAACACAGTTTTAGGTAAGGAACACAAGCCCTGGGTACCTGGTTGGCAGGAACCCAGGGCAAACTCAGTCAAAGCACATCAGCAGTTCAGAAAAAAGCGGGGGCATACCAATACAAGAAAGATGGCACTTTCTCACAATAGCCTATTCAGGTGTAAGTGGGGCTGGGCCCAGCTCTTCCCTCTCATCCTGCCAGTGACTGTAACTCCAATTCCCTATTGTGTGTGGCTGTCTAAGAGGAATACACAAAGCAACTCTGCCAACTACACCCACTCATGTGATCAGAGAAAGGCTTCAAACACCAAATGGCAAAGGCACGAAAATGCCAAATTTCTAAAAGCTACATTTTAAGTGTTTTTGTTTTTTTTACAAATCTTTTTATTAACATACAAAGTAGGTACAATAAGAAATATGTAACCTATTCACTCAGATTGGACATTAAGGGTGCAAATGAGGCATCTGTCATAGTTATGATCAAAGGCATGATTTTTGACCTCGTTCACAGTTCCTGTTCATTGTCTGTGGGGGCAAGAGCTTGGGAGGCAGCCATGGGAAGTGCACATATATTTCCACTGAAGAGGTTCCATTTACCCCAAATCTCCATCCATTTCTTAGGACAGCCTCTGCTTTTCATAGATTGTCTTCTCAGTGGCCATACACCAGTCCATATCCTGTTCTCAGGTTTGAAGTGCTAGCACCTCCAAAGCCCCCCACAACTTTGCGATGCTACGCTTGGCTATCATCCATCCCAAGATAGCCCAGGTTCTTTCTTTTCTATTCAGGTCTGTTGCCCCCCATATATTTAAGAGGCATTGGTTCGGCTCCAGTTCTATTGTATTCTTTAATGTATGCTCCATAGTGCTGGCTCCTGTATTTCTTAATGTATGGGCATCCCAACTGATGCAGTAGAAGGTGCCTTCTTGTCCACAGAGTCTTCGGCATGTAGAATCTACCCTGGGATTGAGCTTGGCAAGTGTATGTCCCGAATAATACAGTTGGTGCAATATCTTAAGCTGTAGCAGTCTGAGTAGAGCATGGATAGCTACCTCTTTGAGCGAGGACGGGGCCTCCTGCCATTCCACGTCTTCAAAGTTCTCTAAATCTTGTTTCCAGTGCTGCCTAAGGTGGGCAAGGGGGTCCGAGGAGTTATTAATTAGTTTTTCACAAGTCTGGGAGATCACCCCACGGTCCATGTATTCAGTAAGAATCCTGTCTTCAAGTGGCAAGGATTCCGGGAGTGTCCCCCCCCACCCTCCGGGACTGTCCTCAGGAGGGCATGTTTAATTTTGATATAGCTAAACCGCTCAGTGTCCGTGAGGTCATATTCCCTCCCGATCCCATAAATCTCCCACCCAGGAAATGCCTCCTAGGTCCCATTTTTCAAACCCTTTGGAGTATCTAAGGGTCCCCTGGTATCCCATATCACATAGTGGTGAGGCAAGTTTAATTTTGTTGTTCCAACCAATACTTTTTTTTGGAGCGTGCCAAACTTTCAATGTGGGATTTGCTGGGCCTGTTAGTGTAAGTCATTTTGGTGTAGCATTGGATGTATGACGTTATAACGCATACCATTACAACTACCTACCATTACAACGCGACCATTACAACGCATACCATTACAACGCATAGCGCTTAGAGGTGCTGGATAGTGGTAAGTATAATTTACTATTCCAACTCCAGTCCCCGTGGACACTAGGGAAGGTGTTGGATAGTAAATTAAACTTATTCCCTATCCTAGAGCGCCCCCCAGCGCAATGCGTTGTAATGGTATGCGTTGTAAAAGTTGCGTTGTAATGGTAGGTAGTTGTAAAAGTTGCGTTGTAACAGGTGTATACCGTAGCATTGAGTGCTCTCTTGTATCTACCACCAGTCAGAACGTATTTGTCCATCTTAAATGTTGGATCGTCATGGGGTTTGTGTATGCAGAGGTTAATCATCATGAGATGTGAAGCCCAGTAGTGTTTACGCACATTGGGAAGTTCAAGGCCTCGGTCCTACCATCCTCTCACCAATTTTTGCGTGGCAATTCGAGGAGACCCACTATTCCACAAGAACAATCTTTGATAATTTTTTGCGGCTTTAAAATAGGAGGCAGGGACCGGGTACAGGGTATTTTGTAGTATATACTGGAATCTAAGGAGTGCCGCATGGCACAGCAGTGTAAGCAGAAGAGACCTCCAATGACGTAGGTCTCCCTTTAATCTCTGTAATGGGGGTAAAAGATTTTTGTCTTAAAAGTGAGCTGGGTCAGTTGTAACATATATGCCTAAGTAGCAGAACCCCTCGGTGGTCACTGTGGCCTCGCAGCTTATGGCAGGGGGGGTTCCACGGAGAAGATAGATATGGACTTGGTCCAAATAATAGTGTATCCCGAGCAGTTCCTTAAGTTGGTGAGTATGTTCATGACTCTATTCAGCGAGGCCCTACAATCTGCCAGGTATAGTAGCATGTAGCACTGATTGCTTTGAGCAAAAATCAAACAAATCAAAACATTCACAATACCTGATATGAGATATCACAATTGCAACTTTGTGCAATTTATTTGAAGTAGAGTATTGATTCGTAAACTTGCCAACTCAGTTGCTTTCTTATTGCAAATGAAACCAAAAACATATACAGAGTTTGGTGATGAGGGTATTTTCTTTACTGCATATGTAACCCAGGTCTAGTAGCCTATTGGGTATCCCCATTGATACATAACACAGGTATAGTAGCACATCATCGGCACAAAGAGAGATGCAATCCTACCACTCTCTTGTCCAGCACAAACCTTGTATCAATAGATCACCACGGATCTAGGCGGCCAGTGGTTCAAGTGTTAACGAAAAAATCATGGGCAATAGGGAAAAGCCCTGTCTTGTCCCTTGTCCAGGAGAAAAAACTGAAGAAGTCTTGTTGTTTACCACCACCTGCACCAATGGGCCACTGAAAAGGAGTTTCACCCACACTGTAAAGTTGGGCCCAACTCCCATTTTTCCAGGACTGCGAATAGATTCAATTGCCATTCAATGATATCAAAAGCCATTTTGGCATCCAGTGATACCACAATAGCATCTTCCCTGAATGTATCTATGCGCCCCAGCACCCCATGTAGTCTGCAGAGATTTAGCACAGTATTCCTGCCAGGCATGAAGCCTGATTGGTCTGGGTGTATTAATTTAGGGATGATCTGCACTATAAGTGAGGCCAGCAGTTTAGCCAGAATTTTAACTTCTGCGTTTAACCACGAGATGGGGCGGTAAGAAGTGCAGCAATCTTTTGGTTTGCCTTCTTCATGTAATACTACAATTGTGGCCAATCGCTTATCTTGGTGGAGGGTACCCAGTTCCCGGCTCTCTTTGTACATGTTTCTAAAATGGGAAGCTAATTTGGTTGCTCCCATCTTATAAAGCTCAGTTGGGAGGCTATTCGGTCCCATTGGTTTCCCCGAACTGAGTGCATTGATGACCAGGGTTATTTCTTACTCTGTAATATCTGATTCTAGAAGTTCTAAGTCTTCCAGGTCAAGGGAGGGGAGAGGCATGTCCTCTAGGAGTTCCATGGATGCCTTCCCATCAGAGGTTTGGCTTGGGGAGTAGAGTTATTCTTTAGAACTTAGCAAACTCCTCCACTAACGCTTGGGGGACATAGAGTGTCTGTTCTAGGCCTCTTGTGAGTGTGGGTACTAATCTACTAGCTCATTCGTGTGAATTGAGCCAGGCGAGTAATTTCCCCGCCTTGTCTCCTACATCATATATCGTTTTCTGTGTTGCTCTTTCTCTGACCTTGGCCTCCTCTCCAACGAGGTCTTTGTATTCTTTCAGTTTGATCTTCAGTGTGCGTTTACTTTTTATGCCCCTAACCCAGCAATTCCCCCTCTAGTTTTGCAATTTCACTCTCTAGCTTTTCCATTAGCGCATATTTTTCTTTCTTGACCCCGGTTATCGAGAAAATGGTATTTGCCCTTACCACCACCTTGAATGCCTCCCAGAAAGTCACGAAAGTAGTGATCTATTCCCGCTGAAACCCATTCCTCACCCGGGGTAGTATGAGATGCCACAGGCAAATTCTTGGTATTCCTTCCCTACGGCCCGCCCCCGATGGGTAGTAGTTCAGAGGGGTGAGTGGTCCGATATGCCCCTTGCCAAGTGGCGTACCTCTCTGAACCAGATCACCTGGTCTGCAGTGGTACAAATGCAGTCAATTCTCGACAAACGATTATGGGCCCCAGAGTGTGAAGTAAACTGCTGCCTGTCTGGATTAAGCTCACACCAGGCATCCATCAGACCAAAAGCTTCAAAACATTCAGAGAGTCATGTTGCTCTGTGTCAGGTACCCCACACGACTTACCTGCTGCTTGCGGAGTATTCTCGCGGAGACGACAGGAGCTCTCACCCCTGCACCCACCTTACCCCTGCTATGGAATGCACATCAACCAGGATGAAGGTAGGACCGGGGATGATAGCCAGAGACGACAGGGATGGCGCTAGGAAGACCAGTAGAGGACCACCCTTGGGATGATGAAGAACCGTCGCAAGCAACAGAAACTAGCGCTTCTGCGCAATGTGCAATTGTAAAGGAAACCCAAATGCGCTCCTGTGCTATGTACAAGATGAAAAGGAAACAGAAGCGCTCCTGCGCTATGTGTCAATGGTTTCTGTGTGGTCGTTCACAAACGTCATCACCAAGTCTTCTGTGTGATACCGAATAAGACCGGAGGTAAGGTCCATGCCCTCCACTGCTTTGACTGTTTCTGGTTACTCCTGTGGTACGATGGCCATACCCAGAACCTTTGAGTACTGGGTGTCAATGAAATTGCCCGTGGCTCCTGAGTCAAGAAGAGCAGTCACTTGGCATACCTGGCCGGATCGGGCAAGCAGTAGCACATCAACGCCCAAATGATGGTTACAGGCCAAAAAGGCAGGGGTCGCTGTCTTGCAGGCCGATGAACCCAGTAGTCGGACCCCGCTGTCTACTGGGTTTCTCCGTTTCCCGGCTTCTCTCCTTTGGACACAGGTAGCGCGAACGGTTTCCTTCCCCTGGTTCGTGTAGGTTTTACTGGGCATTCCCTCACAAAGTGCCCATTCTTGCCGCAGTATGAACACTGGTGCTGTCTCCTTCGCTTCTCTCTTTCTTCACTGGTGAGGGGTCCCAGTATGCCGCCTATTTGTATAGGTTCAGGTACATCATTGACCGGAGCCGGTTCATCCTTTGTGCGTTCCTTAAAAGACAGGATCCGGGTCTCGCCCCCTTTTGTCTTCTCTTTTTTTCGCTCCTGTATCCGGAAGTTCACTTTGACTACCATATCAATGAATGGTCCTATGTCCTCCGGGGGGGTCTGACATCTGAGAGATCAGATCCATCAGCTCGTCTCACAAGCCCCTATCGAAGACGGATACTTTGTTAGAGTCAGGCCAACGGGCTTCGATTACGCGTCTGCTGAATGTCGTGATGTAGTGTAGCAGGTCTGTGTTACCGTGCTTCAGGTTAAGAAGTTCGTTATCAGCGGCTTGCACAAATGTATGACGAGCGAACATCTGTTGCATTGTCTCCTTGAACACTCTGGGATCATACAGCATCGGATCGTCGGTTTCCACCAAGGATATGGACCATTGGGCGGCATCGCCACCCATGTATGAAAGAATGAAATCAACTTTGGAAGCATCATCGGGAAAAGCAGTTGCCCTGGCCAGGAAGTGTAGGTGGCATTGATGTAGGAACACACTATACTTGGTGCTGTCGCCATAAAAGCGTTCTGGTGGCGCCAGCTGCACATGATGGGGTGCTAACACCTGTATGGTCTGGTCTTGGTTGAATGCAGAGGAAGGCCCCCCCAAAAGGTAAACAAGGGAGGACGCAGAACCCCTTCCTGTCTGGCCCTATACGTAGGAGTGGGACCCGAAGGACCTGTTGCCCCAGCCGCCATTTGACCCTGTAAGGACGTAATGTCCTGTCGTAGACTAAGGTTTTCCACTTGCATGCTAGCGAGCACAGTCGCTATGTCCTGCAACGTAATCTCGGGATCACCCATGTCGTCCAGGCGAGAAGAAACACTTGGGCTTCTGATTCTGTCAGGTACACTACAATACTTACCTGCTGCTTGCGGAGTATTCTCACTGAGACAACAGGAGCTCTCACCCCTGCACCCACCTTACCCCTGCTATGGAATGCACATCAACCGGGATGAAGGTAGGACCGGGGATGATAGCCAGAGACGACGGGGATGGCGCTAGGAAGACCAGAAAAGGACCACCCTTGGGTTGATGAAGGACCATCGGCTCCAGCTGCAGGGAAGACAGATGGACCCAGTAAGCTCTGGCTCAGGAATAACCCTATCTAGGTTCTACCCCCCTGTGCGCATGCGGACCAGCTCTTACCTCGGGTAGGGTAGGATCCTTTGTGGAGAAGAATGCAACTCCACCAGGACGTAGTCTCTGCACAGTGAGACTCACAGGATACTAGGCAAGCAACAGAAACTAGCGCTCCCGCGCAATGTACAATTGTAAAGGAAACCCAAAAGCGCTCCTGCGCTATGTACAAGATGAAAAGGAAACAGAAGCGCTCCTGCGCTATGTGTTCAAAAGAAAAGGAAACCCAAAAGCGCTCCTGCGCTAAGTACTAGATGAAAAAGGAAACAGAAGCGCTATGTGTACCAATGCAAAGTGGACCAAAAGCGCTAAATGTACAAAAGAACTACCCAAGCACTCCTGCGCGGGTAGCAATTCTCCTACCATGAAACTCAAATGAAAAGAAAATGTCAGCGCTCCAGCGCGGCGAGATGCAGGCAGCCTATCAGCGTTCCAGCACGGCGAGATGCAGGAAGTCTGTCATCGCTCCAGCGCTGTGTGAGCAGCAGTAAGAGCGTTTCAATTGCGGTCTCAGGAACAGAGGTCCTGAGCTGAAACCAAGATGCGGGCGGATCACGGGAGCAGTACAGGCATCCAAAGGACGGCGTCAATCAGAAGCGCCGAACCGGGGGAACCGCTGTGGTTTATGCGGTTTCCCCCGGAAGCGCTGAGGCAAGCTAGTGGCTTCCGGCCCAACAACTGGACCGCAACACAACACGCCCGTGAGGTGATGGAGCCTGACCATGCATGCGCGAAGGAGATGGAAACGTGCTGCGGGACGGACCCCGGGAACCATGACAGACCAAAAGCTTCTAAAAATTCAGAGAGTCATGTTTCTTTGCCGTCTGGCCCATGAGTGGGAGTGTCGGCCCAGGAACCCAGGCAATGCTGCATTGAAGTCTCCCTCTATTATCAGCTTTCCCACCGGGAATTTTAAGAACAGGTCTCCTAAGTTCGGAAATGCTTTAATGCGTAACACTGCGGATATGTAAACCGCCGCCATAGTGATTGGGTGCCCCTCCCACGTTTGAGTCACCGCTGCATAGCTCCCCCTGTATCTCTGTCCAGATATGGTCTATCTTCAGGAAGGTGCCCTGTAGGAAGACCTCCACCCCTCTGGAGTCAGTGCTGAACCCGGAGTGGGCCACCAGCTTACAACCCCAACACGTTAAGGCTTTGCACGTGTTTACCACAAGGTACGTTTCCTGGAGTAGAATGACGTCTGGGGGTTGTTGATTGATATATTGCTGCACAACCCCTCATTTAAGCTTATACCACAAACCATTCACATTCCAAGATAGCAGTCTTAGTCCCTCCTCTGTCTTTGTCCCCATCTAACCAAGTGTTATGTCCGTCTAATGTCATCAGTGTCATACTTCTAACACGCGCAATAGCCAGTGTGTTTCTAGATGCATTGTGTGTCCACTCTCGAGTGTCCCTATCTTCCCTAAGTCCTTCCAGGAGGTTGCGCTCAGAGTGTGTTTCTGCTGGCACGCAAAGCGAGTGGCTACTCTTCTGTTATATTGTTGATATGCTCTTAATGTCTTTGGATTCGTAAAATTTAACAACTGCAACTCAACCACCTCCCTCCCTGCTTCTCTGCACTTCAGGCTTAAAATTACTTGACACCCCAACTATGCAGAGCGCTTGTTGCCCCACCCCAACTATTCTAAACAAAAGATAGTAAATAAATTGGGTGTAGGACCTAATCTGTTGTTATGCTGGCCTTTACCCACCACACCTGAGGCAGTAGTGGTAAAGGTTTGAATTGGCTTTCAAAGGATATCATCTCTTTGTTCTGTTTCATGATTGTCTTCCTTTCTTCCGCTGTCTTGGTCTCCAAGGAACCTTAATCCGATTGCATCAATTTTCCAAGTGTTTTTCTGCTCATCTCTTGATTAGCTCATGTTGGGAAGTCAGTGACCTGAGTCTTCCGAGTGCGACTGGCCCGAATTAGTTGCACCCTGTTTATCATTGTCAGGAGTCCTTTTATGAGACTTCTCTCTTAGTGCCTTGGATCCGTGTCCCACAATTGTTCTCCAGCCGTCGATCAATTCACTTGCCACTTCACGGGTGTAAAAAAAAACGATTTTCCCTTCTGCTTCAACCCTTAGTCTCGCCGTGAACAGCATGGAGTATTTCACCTGTCTATCTCTGAGCAGTTCCTTGACCTCTAGTAAAGGATCTACGCTGCTTTTGAACCCTGATCGTAAAGTCTGGGGAAAATGTAATCGCACTGTTTTCATATCGGACCAGGTTGGCGGTCTGGGCCGCTAGAAGTATGACATCTCGGTCTCGAAAATTGAACAACCTGGCTTGTAAGGGCTTTGGAGGGACCCCTGGCCTATCACATCTTCCTAACAGCTTGTCTTTAGGGCCCAAAACAGCAGGTCATCTGTTCCCAAGGTGTGCCCCGGTGTAGTTGTCCCAGTCCTTAGATTGTTACAGGGGAGGCTGGCCGCCTCACTACCTGGATGGATTACTCTGTCTTGCTATTGGATGTGGTGGCTAGAGTCTGTTCTCCCGGGGCACTTTGCCTTCCTTCAACTCCAGCAGCACCCATCCTGATGAAACTTCCACTCTCAACCCGGTACCTGGTGGCATGATGGATTTCTCCGAAGAGAGCCAGCATCTTCTTCAATCCGGCGTCTCCAGCCCCTTTCCTACACAATGGTTTGAGTCCATCCGGGCAGCCATCTTTGGTGCATTATGTATGTGTGGGGTGCACAAGTATGGGCGCTGCCACCTGTCACCAGCCTTGTCACCTCCCTTCCTCCTCGTTCACTGGCTCTCTCGCTGTCCCCAACCGCTGTTAATTACCCCGACCTAGCCCCCACCCTGTAAACTACCCCGACCCAGCCCCCGATCCAGCCCCCGACCCTGAGGCCTAAAACTGCCCCAGACCTGAAAACTGTCCCTTTTTCCTGTGCCCTATAAACTATCCCATGCCCAAAAAGACCCCAACACTGACCCTAGCCCCCTGAGTACTTAACATGGATCCCTACCCTTGTAAATTACCAGGACCCAGCCCCCCACCCTGAAGCCTTGAACCTGCCCCACCCTAAAAACGATCCATTCTCTTGCCCCTTCCTGAGCCATAAAATGAACCCATGCCTTAAAAGCTACCCCAACCCTCCACCTTGAGCCCTGAAAACTGACCCCTACACCTGAGAAACTATCACTAACCCCACCCTGAATCCTGGTCCCATGCTCTATAAACAATCCTGACCCCTCTAGCCCTAGAACTATCCCCACCACAAAAAATGTACCCCATCCCCAAAACCCAGCCCCACTTACCTGACCGCGTTCTCTCCAGATCCTTCCTCTTCTTTCTCTCCCATTCCAGCATCGAGACCGTGCACTACCTTAAGTTAACCCGGCATATGCATGGTTAAGACATATGCATATGCCTGGTTAAGACATAGGCATGGTTAAGGCAAGCACAGTTCGGCTTGAGGGGAAACCACCAATAATTATTTTAAGGTACTGGGACTCTTTATGGCAATATGTGTTGTCTTGGCCACATTCAGTGACAAAAAAATGCCCCAGTTCTGTTCTGGCTGCCTATCCCTCGAGGATAGTCTGCCAAGGCCCAAGTATTTATGCTGGTGCAAATAAATGTTTTGCCGCATAGTGACCTGAAGATGAAAAGTGGAGTCGGTTTTGTCAAACAGGGTACAGCCAAGGGACTTCCACTTGTACAGCACCGCTCCAATTTTAAAGTGCATGTACTATGGTGTTTTGATGTCATACTTTTCAGCATATCTCTTATTTTCTCCATCCTTCATCACTGTCATCTGATGATGTTGGTCGATCACCCTTGGATGCCATACCTGGCACTCTACTTCAGACCACCACTGCCTTGATTCTTAGGCTCCAAAAATGGCAGTGGGTGAGAAAGTCAGACAGGCCCAGCTGTAATCTATTTGATCTGCACTTCAGGAGAGCTTCTGGGGGGTGACCCCAAGAGCAGGACAAGGGTCCCACTCCCGTCAGAATAGTAAATAAATTTAGGGCCTCATTTATGAGGCTGTGCGTCACTTATACGCCGCGACGCACCAGTGGCGTGAAGATGTGCCTTGTTGCGCCATATTTACAATGTGACGCATCTAGGTAGATGCGTCACTTTGTAAACCCCTGCGCAACATTATACCTGCGCCAGGTATAATGTATGCAAGAGGGGCATATTGACGCAAGAAAGGGTCCTGGAAGTGACGCAGTGAAATCTATGAGATTTCATTGCGCCACTTCTAGGACGCAAATCCGTCAATATCTTACGCCTGCCTCATGGCAGGCGTAAGACTGATGCAGGCCCTTTCACATGGGGCTTGCCCCATGAGAAAGGATGCACTGCTGGACTTGCGTCACTTTTGTGCAACACTCCAGCAATGCGTCACTTTTGCGCTTACAGATGCATCAGAAATACTGAAACAACTGTAAACTCTTTGCGAAATGATGCGTCATATTATAAATATGACGCATCAATCATGTCGCAAGGAGTGCGCACTGAGAAGTGAGGCATCACTGCTTTCACGCAGCGATGCGTAATTTCTCATAAATGAGGCCCATAGTACTTAGGATGGGATGGCAAATTTGAGTCTAATCACTGCCACCCATTCTACTCTCTCCTTTACTTGCGCCTCCTTCTCCAAAAAGTACCTTATTATAAAACAATTTTCATGATATCTGAAACTCTAAAGTAAATTTGAATTGAAGTGCACTGCCTAGTTTCCTGCACCCACATAATGTGTGTGTGCGGGCACATACACACAACCAACAGAGCCTCTGGTAAGCCAGGCAGGGGGGGGTCGCAGCCTTTATTAAACATCCCCTTAGATTCTCTGCCCTAGAAGGGACTTGTGTTCCCTTAGTCGATTGTCTTATAATTAGGTTGGATTCCCCTGTAGCCCCTCTTCTGTGCGTCTTGGTTTACAGGCCCCTTCAGACCATGCCCAATTTCCCTTCTTTGTTTGGTGACCTACTATCTCAACTGGTCATCAACAACTCCAAAATTTTGAACCTTGGAGATTTCAACTACTGGCCGTCTGATGACAGAGAAACTGTATGCTCTTCCACCTTCTCTGATCTTCTGACTGGCATGAACTGTACCCAACATATCAACTCAGCCACCCACATTGAGGGCCACACTCTTGACCAGTTCTGGACGTCCAACCTGGACATCACCACCCCTTGCATTGTTCCGTGCACTTGGTCAGACCACTTTATTATTTCCTTCCTCTTCTCTATTCCTTCCCATGCTTACCGCACTTTAGAGGGTGACCTTCCTGCCAGAAACTGGAATAGGGCTGACCTTGGAGAACTTGTTTCCCTTCTCAAAGCCTCTCCCCCCCTTATGGGGTGTGATTCCCTGGACACTCAGGCATCCAACCTGCGGTGTTGGCTCGAATCCGTCAGTGACATCGTGGCTCCTCTTAAGCGAGTTAGGCTTAAACGCCTCCACGACGCACAGAGGTGGTTTTCGGGGGAGCTCAAAGATCGGAAGCTCCAACTTAGACAGGCAGAGCGGTGTTGGCGGTGCGATTACGCCGCCGACAAAAAAGCTGACATTCACCTCCCTGCTCAAGGATTACAAATCAGCCATCCTACAAGCCAAAACACTTTACTTTTCAAAAAAATCTTAGATTCGGCCTCCAAGGCTAAAGATATCTTTTCTATTGTCACTGAACTTTCTAAACCAGACAGGGTCACTCTTAAGCCTCTCCCTACCCAATCCCTCTGCGATTCCTGGAATTCTTTTTTTATTGCCAAAATAATAAAAATCAAAAATAGTATCTCCTGCACCCCCCTCCCGGTTCCCACCACCCCCATTACTACATCTGCTAAATCTAATTTTCAAAGCATCACTCAGATACCCCCAAATTCTGAGGTGGAGTTCTTAGCCTTATTAAATAAGGTCGCCTCTGGCCCCCCCACTGACTGCTACCCTCCTCACGTCCTTCGAGGGGTGTTCTCTGCTTGTCCTGCCCCTCCTCTGACCCTTCTCAATAACTCTCTCAGAGCAGGCCTGGTCTCTAATTCCTTTAAAAACGCCGAAGTAGTCCCCATCCTTTAAAAGCCTAACGCTGATCCCTCGCTAATGAGTAATTTCCGCCCCATCTCCTTACTCCCCTACCTCAGCAAGGTCCTAGAGGTTCACGTCACCTCTGTCCTGAGCCCTTTCATCGAGCGCTCGCAGTACCTCGACCCCCAACAGGCCGGTTTTAGACCCGCCAATTCCACCGAGTCAGTCATTCTCTCGGTGATGGAGGAGCTGCGGAGAGGAGCGGACTTTAACATCAGTCAGGCTCTGGTGCTCCTGGATTCATCGGCGGCCTTTGACACGGTCGACCATGATATTTTGGTCGGCCGTGTCGGGGAGGCCGGCATCCAGGGGACAGCCCTCAACTGGGTCCGCTAATTTTTGAGCAATCGTCACCAGGCCGTCCGCCTCTCTCAATTTACCGCGGACCAGGTTGGGCTATCATGTGGCGTCCCTCAGGGCTCTTCCTTCTCCCCCCTCCTTTTTAACCTGTACCTTACCCCTCTGATTCGGTCCCTGCGAGGAAGCCATGTCACGGCTTTCAATTATGCAGATGACATCCAGCTTATTTTTAACATCGACCCCTCGGACCAATCAGTTGATAATTTTCAGTCGACTCTGCGCCACATCAGCGACTGGATGGGAGCAAACCACCTGAAACTGAACCCCGGTAAGACCGAGCTGGTTCTTATCGGGGGGGGGGGCCTCCAATCCATGGAATTCCAATTTCTGGCCCTCTGACCTCGGCAGTCCCCCTTGCCCTATCGACTCTGACAAAAGCCTCAGAGTGAATATTTCTAAAGATCTGTCAATGAAGGCGCATATTAATTCTGTGGTGTCTTCCAGTTTTTTCCATCTTCGAACTATTCAGAAGATCGCCCGCTTTCTCACGACCGAGGCACTTACCCTGGCCCTCCTGGCCCTGGTCATGTCCAGAGTAGACTACGCAAACTCCCAATATGTCGGGATCCCGGCCTACCAACTGAACCGGCTCCAGAGGGTCCAGAACCAGGCGGCCCGACTGATCTTTCACCAGCCCAGACATCAGCACGTCCGTCCCTTGCTAAAATCCTTACACTGGCTTCCAGTGGCCAAGCGCTGTTATTTCAAACTGGGCTGCATCGCCTTCAAGGCGCTGGCTGGCCTCGGCCCTGCCTTTATTTCTTCTCTCTTGTGCAGGTATGTCCCCTCCCGCAACCTCAGGTCTTCCCGCCTGGCCCCGCTCACTATCCCTTCCTTCAAACGCAAGAAACATGGGGGGGCTACGATTTTCTTTCCTTGCACCTTCATTTTGGAATGCACTTCCTCCTGAGTTCAGGCTCACATCTTCCTATACTCAGTTTAGATATTCCTTGAAAACCCTCTTGTTCCGTAAGGCCTATGATTAGCCTTTCCTTTTGGCTGTCTTCACTCTTTGTTTCTCAAACCGTTTTGTTCTCCTGATGCTTACCAGCGCCAAGAAACCGCACGGTGAAAGTGTGCTTTATAAGTTTTTATACATAACATAACATAACACATATACATCAAATTACTTCATTTTACCGAAAAATATAGATGGTGACACTCTGTAACTGTGAAAAACAAAATTGTATTTTATCTACTCCAGTGGTACAGGAACAGTATACGCTTTTTGGTATATACCGCCTTCCAACTTCCCTAAACAAATAATAGTTAAACACAGCATTGCTTATTTCCTCCAGTTATGGTAAAAGAAATGCATTGATGTTGACAGTGCTACACTTTTGACCACTAATCAGCACTCCTGGCAAACACACCTTTGCAGGCCCATCTTTGAAACATGCATCTATTATTGAATCCTTCCCAGGGCTGGAAATTGTAAAGGCAGTCCTGTCAGGAAAGAGTTCCACTGTTCCACATTGCACTTTATTTCTTCTGTATGTATGTCTGTTGGGCTTACCTTTCCTGCATGGTTATGCTCCAAAATTTTGCTTTCACCCTCCTGGTTTTTTCACCCATTTTTGTTTGCTTTTAGGACTCTGCACACTGTACAATTGCTTATCAGTGCTAAAGTGCCTGTGCTCTCTCCTTTAAGCATAAGGAAATGGAATCACACCCGACTGGTACACTTTATGAACTTATGTCTCTAGTAAACTGGTAGTGCATTTACCCAGGGACTGTAAATTAAATGTTACTAGTGATCTGGCAGCACTGAAGTGCCACCCACTAAAGTGGACCTTTAAACATGTCTCAGGCCAGCCATTAAAACCTGTATGCAGTTTTAAACTGCAATTTCGAACTAATAAACTAAATCTTTTGCTGGCAAAATACACCTTTTATTGGGTCTAAACCTTCCTTTTTAATACGCAAAAGTTACCCTTAGGTTTGACCCAATACAGGTTATAGGGCAGGGTATAGTGTATTTAAAAAGTTTTACATGTACTTTTAACTTTTACATATCCTGGTAGTGAAAAACTCTTAAATCTGTTTTTGGCTACTGAAAGGCCTACCTTTCACTATCAAGTTTGGTGTCTAAAGAATTGTAATTTAAAACCCTATTTAATTGTAAAGTTGGGTTTTGAGTCACAATTCTGAAAATGGCACTTTTTTACAACCATTAAGGAGAAATGGTGGCAGAGAAGCGAACACGAACAATCCGAGGAATCGAAACCGGAAGGCAGTATATGAAATGAACAAAGTTGCTGCCAAGAAGTAGAAAGGAAAGCATGAACAATACTTGGAATCTGTCCATCACCGATGAGGCCTTTTCTATGGACTTATAAGTACATTAAATGGGCCAATTGATTGTTTCGCCATGTTTGAAGGCAAGAGCACACACACTTTAGCACTGGTCAGCAATGGTGAAGTGCACAGAGTCTGAAAATCCAATCAGGATGGGTTCAGAAAACAAGAGGGTGAAGGCAAAAGGTTTGGGGATGGCCCTTCAGATACGACAACGTCCATCATGACACCTCTCTAGCCAAAAACTTGTGTAATCTAATCAGTACATTGACAGGTTTCACTGCTTAGGTGATATAACATGGACAAAAGTCCCTGTTATGCAGGGGCACTTGTCAGTCCTACGCCTCTCTAAAACTTATTTGGATCCTTCTGTCTACACTTTGATGAGCTACTGAACTGACTGGGAGCAATGCAGAAAGGCTATTTGCCAGCTTCACCTAGTCGTGTGACTCAGGATACAGTAAACAGGCACCAAATATCTGGAACAAGAAAATGGCACCAATTAATAGACGGAATGCGGGTAAATGTCAACCATTCACCTCCAGTACAACAATCTGGCTCTAAATCCATTGTTTTTTCTCTCAGTATGCCATTCCAGTTTGGACCTAACATATGCAAAATAGTGTTGATGCTGCTCCCCACGGGAACAATCCAGTCCAAACTGCAAGGCCAGGTACCCCTAGACCGGAAATAAGCATCCTGAGGCAGGGCTAGCTTGACTCCAGTGGCATGGAGACCACGGGACCCACGTCTGGGCATACCTGTCCCACTCAGGGTGACTAATGCAAAAAGGACAATTGATGGACGGATTGTTGAACAATGTCAAACATTTACCCCCAGAACAGAGATCTGGGCCTAAATCCTTCATTTTTTCACTCAACATGCAATTCCAGTTTGGACTCAGCCATATGCAAATCAATCTTGACCCTGCTCCCCATGGGAATAGTCGAGCCCAAACTACCAGGCCAGGTCCTCGCAGGACCGGAAACAAGTACCCTAGGATCGGTTTCGGGCTATCACAACTCATCAGCCAGTCTAGCTTGACATATGTGTGTCTTTAAATTTCTAAAAGTGTAATTTTCCAAATTGTGACTTAAAATTCAACTTAGTTATTTCAGCCCCTCCCCCCACCACACAATGTTGCAGGCCTTAGTTCAACCACACTACAGATTACAGACTTATGGTCTACTCAAAATTGCATTTGTAGTATGTTTTGTAGTACTACATTTTTACTAACATACTACAAAATGCTATACACAGACCTAAAGTCGGGTTCTCTGCTTTTGTCTCTCATACCTTGCATGTGCAGAGACTCATGACCCAGCTGCTGAGATCTCTGCAAATGTAGGTGTATGTTTTAGTAGTAAATGTGGGAGGAATAATGGGAAGTGGCTGGAAAATGGTGAATACTTACTATGGAAGGGAAGGGGTTTTGGGATACACAAGGGTGGGTTTAATAATGACTAGGGTAGGGTTTAAGAGGGACAGGCACCCACCCACAAAAGAGCAAGCTCCTTCCTATTCTCAAACTGTACTTCTAAAGTTACAACAGCCAACAGTTGTAAAAGTAGGAAATAATGTATAAAGTAAAAGAGTAGGAAATAATGTAAAAATAAATTAATTTGTTTACAATCTTAGATCTCTCTCTCTTATATATATATATATATGTATATGTATGTATACTTATACACACACACATATATATATATATAATGTTTAAAACTGAAATTTAATTTATCAATAAATATTATTTCATTACAAATATTGAATACGTTTATTCAATTACAAAATATATTTTACATTTATAAATGTACATGATGTATTATAAATAAATAAAATAATATGGGCTTGTGGAATTTTGTGGTGTTGAGAGGAGTTATGTGTAGTGGTATTCTGTAGCATGGTGTGCAATTGAAATATGTGAAGAGTAATTTTGTGATATTGAGTGTTCTGGAAATATGTGGAGTGGTAGTATGTGTCATGGATCGTAATTAAGTGGAGTGATATTGTGTGTTGTGAAGTGGCGTGCAGCGGAGTTGAATTATGTGTTGTGGTGTTGAATTTTGTGGCATGATGTTGAATTGTGTGCTGTGGATTGGACGAGGGGTGTGTAGTGGAATTGTTTTATGGAGTGGAGTTATGTTGTCTGTTGTGGAAATATGTGGTGTGAACTGGAGATGTGTAAGGTTGAATTGTGTGACGCGGAACTGTGTGGCATTGAGTGAAATTATGTTGAGGGGAACATTTGGCATAGTGCGGAGTTTATTTATGTGGATTGTTGCTATGTGACAAAGAGTGGATTTATGTGTGGTGGATTTATATAGTATTGAGTAGAGTGTAATTATGTGGAGTTGAAAAACATTTCAAAAAGCTATAAATTCCGTAAAATTGACCATTGGTGTCCAAATCTTGTGCTAGAGCCGAGACCTGAAAACAGGGTGCTTTTACTTTTACTTTCATTTAGAGGCGGTGGCATTTGGGCAAGAAATGGTGTGCATAGCATGACGATGGAACGTTAATTCAGAAAGCAGGTGACAATAACAAGACACGGCAATCATTTTGCTAATATTTATACCCAGCAAGCAGTGATGAGAAGAAATGCATATTCAGGCGGGGGATATGTAGTTAGAAAGAGGGTCAAGCAGAGGTGTGTCACTGCTGCCATTACGAAAAGGGGTTCTGCTCTTGCTTACACAAGAGTCTGCAGTTTGGGGCCATTTTGCCCAGTTACAACCTTTCTCTAAAATGCCACTTTGTTTGACCTCGGAAGGGGTGAACAGTTCATCTGATTTAGGCAGGAGCTAGAGAACCTCATTACTATTAATGTCCACACCATGTGTTGCTGTGGCCACAGTAAGCTGGAAGGTATTTCAGAATCCAAGAAAGTTGATAGTTATGTAAACAATAGCTTATGAATCTGGTATTAACACTTGCTACTTTAGTGGAAAATGTCTGCACAAACAGCAAAAGGGCTCATTCAGAAACTCAACCCTTCCCCATTACACATTGTAAGTGGTATGATCCACCACAGTGAGAAGACAAAGGTTGCATCAGACTGGATTGCATGTCATTGCTGCCCGATCATTAGGATTGGTTTAACACCAGCCCGGGGGCCACAACTCAGTTATGGTTTATTGAGCGTCTGTGCAATTGAGTTTTGGCATTGGCACACCATTCTGTGATCTTGATCAAATTCTTTTATCTTCCTGCGCCTACAAAAACAAACATGTACTTATGTAAAGTAACTGGCGCTCACTTAAAGCGCTCTAATATTACTTCTAAATTCCACAAATGTGCTGCTGTTCCACAGTGAGCTGTTTAGTATTTCGGAATCCAAGAAGTTGATTATTATTTAAACAATAGTCCTATGAATCTGGTATTACCACTTGCTACTTTAGCAGGGACTGTCTGCATAGACAGCAAAAATGCTCTGTTAGTATCTCTTCCCTTCCCCATTAGCACTGCAAGTAGTATGATCCACTACAATGAGAAGACAAACACTGCCTCAGGCTGGAGTGCATGCCACTGCTGCCCGATCACAACGATTGGTTTAACACCAGGCAGGGGCCCACACCTGAGCTTTGGGTATCGTTTTATGAGCATCAGTGCAATTATTTGAGTTTCGCATCAGCACAACACTCTGTGATTTTGGGAAAAATGACTCAATCTCCCTGTGTCTACAAAAGAAATGTGTCCTTGAGTAAAGTAACTGGTGTTCACGTAAAGTGCTCTTTCATCATCTGCACAACATTCAGTTGTCTTGGGTAAATCACTTAGGGGCACATGCATCAACGAAAATACCTATCGCAAATGGGAAGATTTGCAGAATCTACCCCTTTGTGACCGGTATTTTTGCATTTGGGATGTATCATCCCAAATGCAAAATCGCAATTTAAGTCATCGCAAAATTTGCGATTACCTAATTTGCAAATGCATTTAGGGAAGTGCAAATTGAAATTCCCTAAATACAATGCATGATGCATTTTCAAATTGTGAATTCACAATTAGGGATCACAAATTACCATCAATTTGAACTTGATGGTAAGTTGCAAAAACTTTGAAAAATGCACTAAAGTAAATTTTTTAAACTTTCATGTTACACATACATACATGCCCTTGGGGCATGTATGTGTGCAACATGTGGCACCAAGGCAATTTCAGGGGTGCAACAGGGTGTCCTTTTGGCACCCTTGAAATTGCATGCCAATTTGGTACTCGCAAATTGTGCATGCAATTCCCATTGATTCATATGGGCATCTAGGCCCATCGGAATGAATGGGTATCTATTCCTTCATTGCAATTCACAATTTGCGAGTCGCAATTAAGGAATATGTAGGATTCACACATTTTTTTGCAATTCCTACATGCATAGGGATTTGTGAGTCCTAAATAGCGATTTCTTAAAATATCTATTTAGGATTCGCAAATCCTGACTTTGATGCATGTTGCCCTTAATCTCCCTGTTCCTACAATAACAAATGTGTCCTTTTGTAAAGTAACTGGTGCTCACGTAAAGTGCTCTTTCATCATCTGCACAACATTCAGTGATCTTGGGCAAACACTTATACTCCCTGTTCCTTTATAAACGGACCTGACCATGGGTAAAATAAATGGTGCTCACATTAAGTGCGCTAATAATACATTTGGGTGGCGTTTGTGCTTTATAAAACTTCTTTTAAATGGTGTGTATTGCACCAAGATGATGGAACATTAAGTCAGAAAGTATCAAGAAAATGATGGGTTTTAAGGGGTGACGATTGGTGGTCAGGAAGTGATATATCAGAATTGTGTCACTGCTGCCATCACGAAAAGGTTTTCTGCTCTTGCCCACATGATAGTGTAGAGTTCGAGGCCATTCCACCACAGTTAAACAACTTTTCTCTAAAACACCACTTTGTTTGACCTAGGAAGGGGAGTACCGTTAATCTGATTTAAGCAGAAGCACATAAAGCGCTCTAGTTATACATTAGGGCGATATTTGCGCTATATAAAACTGCATTTAAAACAAAAAGAGACGGACGGTGGAGCAAGTGAAATGAAAACCCCAGCACTGTATGGAGTGCTTCAAAACAAATTTAAAAAGTAGCCCCGAAAACTGGCTGCTGTGTATGAATAGTAGTACTTGGACCTTGCTCTTGGGGAGGGCTAAAGACAGGAAGAGGCTTGACTCAGGAATACCTTGGGCAAATGGGGAGAACGAATAATGGAGCCACAAGGAAGCCAGCAAATAGCAAGCCTATAGGAAGGCTGAAGCCCACAAAGTGCATACAACACATCTCTTTTCAAGACCGCACATGCGCACCATCTAAAGTCGAGACCTAAAAATTATTCTAGATTTAAATTTCATAGAAAATTAATTTATAATAACATTTGGCTTACAAGTCTTGATTTATTTACTTAAAACTTTACTTTTAAGTTTTTACTGACACTGTACCCTGTGTAGAGGCTTTCGAGTCTACCTCCTTGAGTATCTCGACGCTTGTAAATGGCAATTAGCCAAATGTAGTAAAGTTAATCAAACATTTAAGGGTTGTGAATAGTCCCCTGTCTAGTCATAGAGAGCTCCTCAAATAGTAGCAGGACCACTTGTTTGTGGCTTCGTTTCCTCCTAACCTCATTTGACTTGCAATGTGGTAAGGTAGCTCATTTTGCAAAGAGGAATTAAGCAATGCTTGTGCATGATTACTTTGTTACCTGCCATGTTTCACTTTCTTGCTAAGTAGTTTGGTAAACCGCGTGAATTTGTGTATGTATTTCAAAAAAACTAATCTGCATGTCTGGGGAGGGAAGTACATTATGAAATCAAAGTGTGTTCAGGAAAGAAAGAGGGAGAAGAACATAATCAGGGAGAGCAGAAGAAGGAAAATCAATAACTGGAGTTAATTATAAATACGAATTCTAAACTCATTGCACATCATGTTGTACTGGAATAAGTCATGAGTTCCCTGAGCCTGTGGCTTCCTACTATATTCAAATACAAATAGAGCTATAAAATGCAATTTTTTTATCAGAGGTTTCTCTTTGTGGAGAACCTCCTCAATCGTCCTTTTGGGGGCAGTTGAAGTGCTCATTGTAATTCAGGCAGTAGGCAGTGACACTGGTGGATGTAGATGGTGGCACCTATAGAGACAAGGTTGCACCAGAAGTGGACATGTGCCACTGGCTTCCTCCCTCCCTCCATACTTTGCTATCTGTGTCAAACAACTGCTCATTCCTTCTCTCCCTTAGTTGTGCCTCTGTCTGCGGGTGTTCAACACAATGTCTCCTACTCAGTAGCGGTCGGCAGTAGGTGTTTCTATAGGGCGGTGACGTGGGCAGGAGGAGGGGCAGGGTGGGGGGAAATAATGTATGGATTACGGAGTTTTACAGGTAAGTACATATTTAAATACATAAAACGAATTTCGTTGCGCGCACTGCATCACATTTGGTGATGCAGTGTGCGCAACGAAATTCGTTTTATGTATTTAAATGTTTACTTACCTGTAAAACTCCGTAATCCATACATTATTTCCCCCCACCCTGCCCCTCCTCCTGCCCACGTCACCGCCCTATAGAAACACCTACTGCCGACCGCTACTGCTCCTACTACTCGTCGCGCCACAGCTCTGCGAATGCACATGGTGGGTCCTTTTTTGTGTCCATTTTCTTTGTTGGCGCATCATTTTTTTGTCATTGTGTCTGAATTTCAAACGATTTACTAAAAAATATTTTCTAAATAAATAGCTATTAAATAGCACCCGGATGCATTGAACTGTGGTCTATGCATTTGTGATTTTTTTTTGTTCAAAGTAAGGTATCAGTATTGGCATTTCTTCTTGTTCAACTTTATTAGGCTCAGCCTTACTGATTAGAGCCATACCCTCTTTTGTTATTAGTATGGTTTCTTGTGTGTCAGGTGCTCCTAAACAAGCAGTATCCATAATAGCTGTGACTCATATGAAACATTTAAAGGACATCGGGGCATATTACCAAGCAATAGTGATAATTATCGCTATTGCTTGGTTAGAGACAAAATTTTACCGTTGAGCTGCGGCGATTTTTACCGCAAATAAACCTTGGTATTACCAAGGTTTATCGCTAATGCGATAAAAATTGCCGCAATGCATGAATATCGCTGAAAAGTCAGCGATATTCATGCATTACCGAGCTAATGCTCTTAGCCATGTTATCCATCTCCCATTCGATAACATGGCTAAGAACTGCTCAGGGCAGGTGTTAGCTTTTGGAGATATTCGCGCTTAGCGCAAATATCTCCAAAAGTTGGTAATAGGAGCTAGCGATGTTAGCGACTGTTTTCAGTCCCTAACATCTTGGCACGTCCACTTTGCATGTCATTAGTGATAAATATCACTGACATGCAAAGTGGGGCCCAAGATGATCTCTATCTCCTACTAGCTGTCGCTAACTGGTGTTAGCGACAGCTAGGTAATAGCGAGATCATTTTATCTCCGCTTTCTTGGCTTTTAAAGCCAAAAAAGCGGAGATAACCCCCCTTGATAATATGCCCCATCATTACTTGCCACTAATCCTCCCTGAGAAACAATGGCCTGACTGTCTGCGTGTGAACGTTTTACTCCACCCCCCTATGGCTCAGAAGACGGGTCACTATAGAAGTAATGCGGCTACGCTTCAACTGTTCTGCATTTATAAATTGACAAACTACATAGGTTTATATGAACCTCACATACACCACCTTCCAGATACTTGAGTTGATTTTTCGTGTACACCTAAGCCTCCAGTATTTGGTAGGGCCATCACAAGAAATGGAATCCCTTGAAGAAAATGGAGTGAAGTCTTGCACACTACCTCCCAAGTTCGGACCTCATTACACAGTACACGTGGCTCCACATTATTACCATATACATAACCTCTAAAGTCCTAGCAGTGCTCTATTGTGATAAACACGTTGGTGTAACTGAAAAAGTCAACTTCGCTTGCGTAGGAATAAAAAGGACATTGTGTAGGTTTATTGGGTTTCTTCTATTTTTACTCCAGTTTTTGGTAGACGGTAGTGGGTGGATTCTTATGTGACAATGCTTGTTTGCTCTTTGTTTGTATGTTTAAAGATTAGTTGTAGTATATTACCCTTCAAATTATCTGTTGTAATAGCACCTAAAAGTTATATAGTCAGCTTCTGGACTCTATCAAACGAATATATAATAAGAGAAGACCATTGCCTCCATTAATAAAAAGAAACAACACTTCAGACAGTACTTCTTCAATGGGTTTCTTCCCACGAATGGAGAGAAAAAAACACACACACACGCACCCTGTAGGGGGTAGGGGTGCATTTCAAGAAAAAAATAACGTGGTAGACATCACAAACACCTTTGCAGCGAAGGAATGGTGTTTGTGTGCCAGGGCTGTGGGCGAGAGGAGCAGCGCCATGTCTTTGTAGACCTGCATCCGCGATGCTCTCGCTCCCAGGGCAACGAAGCACAGCAACTTTGCTTGCTTCACTGCTTTGCCCTAAAAATAATAAATCTGCCTTGAAGTCGTGAATTTGGAGAGGAGGGCATACAATTTCATTTACAGAACATTAGAAGTCTACTCTAGTATTTTAGTGAAAACCTGACAAGGGACAATACATTTGAACTGAAACTGCAGCACAATGCATTTCAAGAAGGCGATCATGGACGTATTACTCTACTCCTGACTATCACATGCTGTGGTTTAAATCACATAACAATGGAAAGCAGTTATGAAAGCTCAGGAAATAGCGAAGAAATAATTATTTACCCGTACCTCCAAGATCAATCGTAAAAAAGAAGGTTATATTAATTAAACATAATAACATTATCTTCACTTAGCCTTTAATCCGAAGGGAAATCTAAAGTGTTTAATTATGCTTTCATGAGGAACACTAGCGGACAAACAATGTACATTATTCAAATAGGCTATTAGTAGGACATGACACTTTTATAGGGAAAAAGTTCAAGTAAAAGTCTCTGGCAACCACTTTCTAAACTACCTGCAGATGCTTTATCTTTCTATGGTCGGCCAGTCAGTTAATTTTCGTGTCGAATGCTCACGCTTGTTTTTGTGTCCTTGACTCAGCCTCAGGAGGCCCCATGCGTGTGTGGGGCTAAATTACATTAAATAGAAACGGGGAATGCAGACTTACCTACAAGATACACACCAGAAGTAAGATTCAAACAGCTCGGATACTGCTATTACTTCTTATGAGATACAAAGCATATCTTCAAGCGTCTAATTTAATACCAGTCAATCAAGCATTGGTGCCACCGTACTGGAACAAAGCGGTACAAAAGGGGGTGGTGATGGACGGAGCATCTGAACGAATCAAACACTGACACCCAGTCAACAGCCCACTCTGCCACCCCAGTTAAGACATGGCCATATGCAAATCAGTCTGACCCTGTCCCTCATGGGAACAGTCCAGCCCGAGCTGCCAAGCCATGCCTTCCCTGGACCGGAAACAAGCTTCCTAGGACCGGTTTCTGGCATTACAGCCATCTTCAGCCAGGCTTGCTTGAATCCAGGGGCAAAGTGAGCAAGGGACTCACGTCTGAGCATACCCTGCCAACCTATGGCGAACAAAGCGGTACAAAAGGGGGTGGTGATGGACGCAATTGTTGTTTTTGCATTTGTCACTCCGAGTGGGACGGGTATGCTCAGACGTGAGTCCCGTGCTCTCCATGCCACTGGAATCAAGATTTCCTGGCTGATGATGGCTGATAGCTAGAAACCAGTCCTAAGATGCTTGATTCCGGTCCAGGAAAGACATGGCTTGGCAGTTCGGGCTGGACTGTTCCCATGAGGCACAGGGTCAGACTGATTTGCATATGGCCATGTCTGAACTGGGGTGGTGTGGTGAGCAAAATAACGATGGATTAAACCCAGATCTGTGACTGGGGTGAATTTTTTGCCATTGTGCAACAATCCGTTCATCAATTGTTGTTTTTGCATTTGTCACCCCGAGTGGGACGGGTATGCTCAGACGTGAGTCCTGTGCTCTCCATGCCACTGGAATCAAGCTATCCTGGATGATGGTAGCTGATAGCCAGAAACCGGTCCTAAGATGCTTGATTCCGGTCCAGGAAAGACATGGCTTGGCAGTTCAGGCTAGACTGTTCCCATGAGGCACAGGGTCAGAATGATTTGCATATGGCCGCGTCTGAACTGGGGTGGTGTGGTGAGCAGAATAACAATGGATTAAACCCATATCTGTTACTGGGGGTGAATGTTTTGCAATTGTGCAACATTCCATCCATCAATTGTTGTTTTTGCATTTGTCACCCTACTGGAACAAAGGCAACATTCTGGGAGTCAGTGTCCCTGGCTATGTCCTGATTTTCACCAAGGATATCAACCTCAGTCCAGACTCAGATCTACTAAGTTCCATCTCTCCTCCATGTCAAAAATCAACCAAATTCTGGAGGAGCGTGAAATTCTTGCAATTGTTGCTATTGTTGCTAGAGTAATTGTGAAAAAGCTCTAAAACTTTTTGCATACTTTTGCGAAATATGGCTCCCTGCATCTGCTTGACAAAAAAAGCATTTTTGGTTAAAAAAAATAATGTAAAAGGGCAGCACGTGTGATGCATGTGTGCATCCATTTTGAGCAGAAAGTTGTACTCTGGCTATAGCCTCCGCCTCCCTATAGTGTTACCTGACTAATCCAACTCCATTTGTTCCTTTCCTGTCTATCTCGCCCTTTTTTCAACATTTTTGTCACTTGTTGTCTCAAATTTGCACCCCTGTGCTTTACATTTTTTATTTTTATCCCCTGTCTGTATCTTTTGCTTATTGTTTGTTACTCTGCTGTCACAGTTATGGCAGAGGCAAACTGTGTGCTAAAGCCATAGGAGAAGGTCCCTCCCAAGCCAGGCAAAAAGGGGTTATCCTGTGAAAGATTTTTTTTCTGAGGATAATGCAGCCATTCATTTCTAGTGTAGCAACATCCCAAGTCCCCATGTTGGTATCAGGAAGTAGGCCTGGTAAGGGCTATTCCAATCCGGAAAAGAAGGAGCACCAAGGTCATACGTATCAAGCAGCAGCTGATGCACTGCCGATGGACTGCAAGCAGGATCTACTGGGTAGTTTTCAAGTTTAGGTGGAAAGCAGCTCCAGTATAGAGCACTCTCAACACCAGCAACACTCTAAATTTGCTCACCTCAAATGCCTGCTTTTCTGTCGAAATCTTTAAGCATAGGATTAGCACAGTGCAATCCATGCATAGATAGAAAGGGACAAAGTATTTTGCCATTTCTACAGCAAAGTCTATAAGCATATGATTAGCACAGTGCTACCCATGCTGAGATGTAAAATGACCACAGCCTTTTACCACTCCAGGCACAGCTTTAGATTGGTAAAATACCATCCAAGCCAACCTGAAATGAATAAAAGCAACCGCTGACACATGCTACGCTCTCATTAGAGCTCTTCGGAAAGGTGTAGCTTTGTCCAGACACAAGGGACCACCCAGTATAAGTCAAAACAAAACCCTTTCAGGCATAGAGTGATGCATACATTATGCAAAAAAAGAAGCAGAGAACTCTGAGTAGTTCTCAAGTTTAGGTGGAAGCTGTAATACTGTGCCTGTAGTGGCAAAATGCTTTTGTCATTTTATGGCTCCACATGGATAGCACTGTGCTAGTCGTATGCTTCAAAATGTTGATGAAGAAATGGCAAAAGACTTTGTCCCTTTCTATCTCGGTGTGACATGAGGGCCTCACGGACCCCCCAGGGGACCACCTCCTCCTGGGGCCAAACTCCTTTTTAGAAATAGGAGGAGGGCCGAGTGACCCCCCACCTAATAGGCTGTTCTTGGCCCGTGGACCACCACCACCTAATGGCAGGCCCTAAAATAAGAAAGGAGGTGGGCCACACGCCCTTCTCGAGCCATACCTGGCCATGAGTTTCGCCACCCCCCAGGACTGGCTCCTGCTATGTCCTGGGTTGCCCACCTCCAGTTCATAGCTGTTTGCTATGTATTCGCAGGAGCTTTAATGCTCCCACCAAGCCATAGCAAACTGTGCTCCGTTTTGAGCAAGCAATATAATTTTGCTTGCTCAAAGTGGAGCACAATTGCTTTTACAAACAGAGGGCTACATGTTAGCAATGCCAGCTCCTGCAGGACGCGGCGAGTCAGCAGGGACCATGAGGGCCTTGAGGTCCCCCCTGCAGTCCCCAATATTTCTAAGTGGGTGCCCTGGGTGGGACCAGGGCACCAACACTAGAGGTTGGGCCAGAGGGATGAGGTTTGCTGGGGCCAAATGTGGCAGTGGGTGGGAAGGAATGTGGCCCACCTTTCCATAAAAAATACAAAATGCTGGACGGGCAAGTTGCCAGAGGCTCTGCTTCCTTTTTCCACTACTCTGCAAATGCACCTCCTGGTACACTGTTGATTGAGGGATGAAGTCCTCTTGGATGCTGAGGGTCCATGGGGGCCAGAAACCCCTTCTGTTACCGCCATTAAGTCCTTGACAGTGGGATTGCTAAGAGGTCTTTGGAGGCCACACCCCCTTCCTACACCCTTCTGCAAACGTACCTCCTGGCACACTGCTGTTTGGGGAATGAAGAACTCTTGGCTCCGGATGGTCCTTGGGGACCAACAAGACCTCCTATTACCTCCAGTAAGTACCACACAGCAGGATTTCTGGGAGGTCTTCAGAGGCCATGCCCTCTTTCTTCACCACTCTGCAAAAGCACCTCCTAGTGTACTACTTGCTGGGGGATGAAGTTGTCTTGCCTCCTGAGGTTACTAGGGGGCAAGAAACCCCTCCTGTTACTTCTAGTAGTTCCACACAGCCGGATTGCTGAGAGATGGTCAGAGGCCACACACCCTTTTTCCACCATACTGCCCATGCGCCTTCTACTAGTTGGGGAATGAAGTCTCCTTTAATGCTGAGACTCCTAGGGCCAACACGCCCTCCTGTTACCTCCAGTAAGTCCCAAACAGCAGGATTGCTTGGAGGTCGTTGGAGGGCATGTCCTCTTTCTCCACCAGTCTGCAAACACACCTCCTAGGGTACTACTGGTTGGGAGATTAAGTCCTCTTGAAAGCTGGGAGTCCTTAGGGGCCAAGAACCCCTCCCATTACCTCTAGTAAGGGTGACAGAGCAGGATTCTTGAGTGCTGGTGGGAGGCCGCCCCCTTTCTCCACCACTCTACAAACATGACCACTAGTAAAAAAAAAATAGAAATTAACTTAAAAAAAACAAGATCACAGGGACATTATAGTTAGGAAATAGAATTAAAAAACCTTTTGAAATTCACTGAAAAAACCAAAGGTTACAGAGTCATTATAGTTAGGCTGACGTTTGACTCATAAAAAATCAGAGAAATTCAGCAGTTATTGTTAGCTGAGTGAACCATAACTTACACCCCGCAGTGCATTGCTTATGATTTCAAATAGTACATTACTCATGACATGGTCAGCGAGATCACTCATGACATCACCGATGACATCACTCATGACATCTCAAATTATATCAATGATGATATCACTGATGACAACATCCTGACTCATACTCCTACTCACTCATTCATAGAGCCACTCACACATCAACACACCCATATAGCCACTAACACATCAGGTAACTAACATATACAGCCACTCATGCACTTATTCACTGAGGAATTCAGCCACTGACACATCCAGTCATACAGATATACAGACACTTACACACCCACTCATACACCCATACAGCCATTCTCATACTCAGTCACCTATACAAATAATCACATACTTACTCACTCATCCATACAGTCACTCACACATCCATTCATTCACCCATACAGTTACTAACACACCACTCACTTACTCATAGATATACTAGCACATCTACTGACTCATCCTTACAGTCACTGAGATAAGTACATACTGTGCCATACAACGTCTGTCACACTTGCTTATTCACTGATACAGCCACTCACACACCTAGTCACTCGCCTATACAACTACTAACAGACCCATTCATGCACCCATACAGTTACTTATGTACACTGTCACTCATCCATACAGATGTTTATGTACCTGCTTGGACACCCATTCAGCCACTCATGTATTCTATCATTCACTATTCATAGCAACTGACACACCCCAATCCTCGATCATACATGTACAGAAGAGTGGGTGTATGAGTAAGTGAGTGACTCTGCGAGTGTCTGTATGAGTGAATGAGCTGGTGTGTAAATAGGTGTAACAGTGAATCCTATCATTCATTATTACACCTATTTACACACCATCTCATTCACTTATACAGACACTCACAGAGTCACTCACTCATACACCCACCGATACACACAGTCTCACACATACCCACTCACTCTCCTATACATCACCTAAACAACCAATTGCTCACCCACCCATATAGAAACTCCCACAGCAACTTAACTTGGTATACATGTTTAACATTTAGAAAACACTCGCAATCACTGGATGATGTCATCAGGGATGTCATTTGAGATGTCATCAGTGATGTCATCATTGATATCATTTGAGATGTGCTCAGTGATGTCATCAGTGATGTCACTGACCATGTAATGAGTGATGTAATATGTGAGGTCATAAGCTGTGCATTGCATGAGCATTAGTTATAGTTAGCTCAGTTAGCTATAACTGCAGATTTTTTTGTGCGTTTACATTCTGAGCTTAACTATAAGGTTCCTGTAACCTTTTCTTTTTTCAATGAATTTCTATGGTTGTTTTCATGCTATATCCTAACTACAACGTCCATGTAACCTTTGCTTTTTTCAGTGAATTCCTATTTTTTTAATGTTGTATCAGAGCTATAATGTCCCTGTAACATTTGTATTTTCTAATTAATTTTTATGTTTTAAATGTGTTTTATTCCTTAACTGTAACCTGTAACCTTTAGGAGTCTGTGTGTTAGTGGCTCTATAGGTCAGTAAATGGGTGTATTAGTGGCTGCATGGGTCAGTGAGAGGGTGTATGAGCAGCTGTATGGGTTGGTAACTGGGTATGTGAGTGGCTGTATGGGTCTGTGAGTGGATGGGTAAGCGTCTGTATGGGTAAATGTAAATGTGAATGTGGGTGTACTTGTAAAGCGCACTGCGACTCCATGGAGTATACTTGCATTGAAGACCGCTGGGGAACCCGTCCTGGTTTTCCCTGTGAGATGGTCCCTTTCTGGGTATCTCCAAGGTGAAACCAGGCATCCCCGGCATCTGTGGGGGGCCATTGTAGAGATGAGGCAAGCTTAATGCCCAGAGTTGCCGAGTGTGTTCCCTGGTTAGAGTAGGCACCGAGGCGAGAATTATCGAGTCCGTTTTGACTCTGGTCCACGACCCTGCCGTGTCGGGAATTGAACCCTGGCCCCGGCCCGTTCTCTGCTTACGGGTCTGCCGCCTCTAACCAGTGAGCCACACTTCTCTTTTTGAGTGAGTTTGTGAGTAGTTCTGAGGGTGTGTGAGTGGCTTTGTAGGTCAGTGAGTGAGTGTCTGAGTGGCTGTATGGGTTTGTGAGTGGGAGTGTGAGCACCTGTGTGGGTGTGTGAGTGGGTTTGTGTGTGGCTGCATGAGTCTGTAAGTGGGTGTGTAAGTGGCTGTATGAGCATGTAAATGGGTATATGAGTGGTTTCTGGATCTCTGATCGGGTCTGTCAGTGTCTGTAGGGGTGTGTGAGTGGTTTTCTTGGTCTCTGTGTGGGTGTGTGACTTGTTGAATGGGTGTATAAATGGGTGTGTGAGTCTGTAGTGGGTGTGAGAGTGTCTGTCAGTGGGTATGTGAGTATCCAAGTGGGTCTGTATGTGTGTGTGAGAGTGTCTGAATGGGTCTGTGAGTGGATGTATGAGTGCCTGAGTGCATTTGTGAGTACATACATATATGTCTGAATTTGTGAATCCTCACCAACTTTACACGAGGGAGTCGAGCTGAGCATTGCAGCTGATCCGTGAATCCACGCACATGGAAAAAAACATTTTGGGGCAGTTTCTTACTCTTCAGACGTCCTTCACAGACCCCTATATTTTATATATATACATATATATATATATATATATATATATATATATATATATATATATCAAATATTCAAAGAATTGTCACAGTGGAAAAGGGAATGTCTAATAGATAAGGATGAGTACAATTTTTTAAGAACTGATTACCCTATCACTCCAACTTTATATTTACTCCCTAATGTACACAAGCAAGTTACCCCAGTGCCAGGACATCCAATTATCTCTGCCCAAGGTAGCCTGCTGGAGTCAATGTCCAAATATATCGATTTTTTCCTCCATGAATATGTTTCTAACCTGCCTTCATTTATTAGAGACACAGGCCATATTTTGGAGAAGCTTAAAGAAGTGGTATGGGAGGATGGCTATCACTTGCTAGTGATGGACATCTGTTCCCTATACACCAACATAAACCACCAGGATGGCTTGAATGCTATTAAGCACTTTTTGTCTGACAGAAACATTTGCTACAACGAACACAATAAAATGTTGCTCTGCATGACGGAAGTATGTTTAATTAATAATTTATTTATTTTTAATAAAGAACTTTATCATCAACTCTGGGGTGTCACAATGGGGGCGTATTTCTCTCCGAGCTATGCGTGCTTGCACGTTGGCTGGTGGGAGAAACACGTCCTCTAGCAGGCACACGCGGATGAAGTTTCTGAACATGTTATCAGATGGTGGAGGTTCATCAATGACGCGTTCATCGTGTGGAAGGGCTCAAAGGAGTCGGCACTTGAGTTTGTCAGCAAACTAAACATCAATTCTCTTAATTTGGAGTTTACAGCGCAGGTTAGTGATAGTAGGGTGGAATTTTTGGACGTTGAAATCTTTGAGGAGAATAAGACTATTTGTACTAAGATACATCGTAAAACTACAGCTGGGAACTCTATTCTCCATGCCAGCAGTGCTCACCCCAGACACCTTATTAAAAGCATTCCCTATGTGGAATTTTTGCGTATTCAAAGGATTTGTAGCAGGAAAGAGGACTTAGACATTTGTTTAGAAGAATCCAAGGATAGATTTATGGCCCAAGGGTATAATCATAAGGATTTACAAGCAGCTCTAGATAAATTAAAGAAGGGTACTTCTTCACATGTTAGTGTCACGCCGGATGAGGCTCTTGAACAGATAAGTGTAAAGCCTACAGTGAGGTTGATTACTAATTTTAGTAATTAGGAACTGGCAATTAGGAAGATTGTTAGTAGACATTGGCCCATCCTGCATACTGACATTACATTATCCCCTGAGCTTCTAAACCAACCTACAATCACATTCAGAAGATCACCCTCAATGCGGGATGCTTTGGTAAAAACAAGTCCTGAAGTGACCAATCCTAAAAATTGGTTGACTGACAAGAAAGGTTTTGTAAAATGTACTTCATGTAGGGCATGTAAGTTTGGGGTCAACAAACAATTTTTTGTGGACCCCTTTTCTAACATGCCTAACAAAATAAATGGTTATTACACATGCAAAACCGAATATGCGGTCTATATATTAGAGTGCACCTGTCAACTTACCTATGTCGGGAGTACAAAACTCCCTGTTTTTAATAGGATCCTCCAGCATTTGCGGGCAATCGTTAACTCGGACTCAACTTATCCGGTTGCCCGCCATTTTAAATTAGTACATCAGAATAAACTGGAGGATCTTAGATATTATGTATTGATTCTGTCCCTAAATCCATCCAAGGTGGGAATAGGGAGAAAAGAGTACGCCAATTGGAGAGTCAATACATAGTTTGGCTTAATACTAAAATACCAAATGGACTTAACACAGGGGAAGATTTGGTTGACTTCTTATAAAATTGTAGTTTAGATGGATCTGCTATACATAATTAGATGAAACTAATTTTACATTTCTGTGTCTACTTTGTTCTCTTATGCTGCTATGAATATGAAATATGATATGTGAATTGATTGTAAGTGCGGAGTTTAAATATCAATTGTAATTATGTGTATATATATCAATTTAGATTTTAGGTCTTTTCTATTTCCTATAGGTAATGGATTTCATAGAAACCGTTTATACTGTGGAATTTTTTATTGGTTTTACAAATTTTTTAGTTTTACTGATGGATTTTTCAGGTAGGGGGTATAATCCATTTTATATACTTTATGAATTAATAGATACCTAATAATAACTCAACTGTGACTATTCTATATATATATATATATATATATATATATATATATATATATATATATATATATATATATATATATTTATTTTAGCATTTTTGATACATTTGACTCTATAACTTTAAATCTTCAATATATGTAATATTTATAAGCAGGTGAAAATATGCTTCTTTTTCTTTGCTCAAATTGCTATATTACATTTGCATCCGATTTTTAAATTGTTTTAATAGAAGTTAGGCTGTTTATTTAGCTACACTTCATCATTATTATTAGACTGGGTGTACTCAATATGAGGGCTGCTCTTTCCCATTAAATTTTATAGTATGGCTTGCATATTCTCTCTTCACAAGCAGAATTTGGGCACTTGCCCTGGATTTCTTACCTAATATAGGAGGTTTCAACAATGAAATGTTTAAATTGTGAAACTACGATGTTTTTTTGTTCATTGCGAGTTGAATATGCTGAATGCACTTTGCACTTTTTTGTATTGTGTCTTTCTTCACTGTTTATGATTAGAATGAGAGTAACCAGAGTATGCCTCATGAGATTTAAGGGCGTGGGTTTTCCTGACATGTCATATGATCAAGGCCGAGGCAACCTGGTCGATACGCGTCATGTTGTGACTTAAATGGAATAAACATGCACTTTATAAAATTACCTTTGTGGTGGTCCGTTCCTGTTGGTGAAGCAACGTGGAGGTTCATGTTTGCTCATTGAAGGACTTGGTTTCCATATATATATTTACGGACAGATGGTCCGTGGATGTTTGAAGCTGTGATATATATATATATATATATATATATATATATATATATATATATATATATATATATATATATATATATATATATATATATATATATATCGGCTCGAAGGTCCCTCCCCGCAATACTACGGGAAATAGGAAGCAGCACTCCAAAGGTAGGTTTCACAAAGATTTATTCTCACAAAAACGCGCTTTCCGCACTCGGCCTTCCTCAGTTATGAGACGGAGAGTTGTGACAAACACCATTCATTTAAACCTTCACGTTACGTAAATGCTAGACATAATAGTAGGACTCAAAATAAATCGGCATCCGCCACCCGTTCTTCCCAATGCCCCACAAATAAATTCGCGAAGCTTGGGGCCGAACAAGTGCCCATCGCCACACCTGTTAGTTGTCTGTAGAGGTTCCCTCCCTACTAGCAAACTCTGTCACACCGGACGCCCTCCAAGACCACCACCCTTACACGATGATCAACACCCCTACACCACCCACAAGGAGTACAGTCTCCCCTACACATCCCTCATCCACCCACAAGCTCCCAATAAGCAAGGCCACATCATCTTCCACCTCCACAGTCCACTCTCCTGAAGCACTCCAAAGACAGCCCACCCCCCCTCAAGACCCAGCTGACAAGACGGCCACCACCAAGCCCTCCCACACCCAACCCCTACTCTCCCTCAAGATAAATCGCCCTCCACCCCCCAAACGCCACTCTCCTCCTCCCCAAACCACGACCCAAGCAATCCTATCAGACACCCGGATCAACCCTAAAACACAACACAATCAAAACAGCCCCCCAACGCAACAAGAAGGCCCACACTGCTGCCTCACCTGCATCGAAAACCAAATAGACACCATAATTCAAGGCCTAAACCTCATCCTCACCAACCTCTCGATTGGACACATCCCAAACCCCAAGAACCAGCCCTCACCCCCCCACCGATACCTCCCCCCACACCTTTACCCCACCCAACCAAACTAACCCACATCTCCACCCCAACGCACAACCTCCCACCCTGCCCGTGGACGGGAGGCCAAACAGAGCGAAGAAAGCCATGACCTGGGAAGAGGCGCTCGAAACAGCTGCCTCTTACATCAACATCCCTACCCGGCCCACGCTCGAAACGGCTGCCTCTTACACCAACCTCACCACCCGACCCACCCAGTCCTCGATTCAGGTAATTACCAGTCTAAGAAACGATAATCCCCCATGCAGACCCCCTAGACCCCCGATCTCCCTCATCACCATTCCCACCGAACCTACAAAAAAAGACCCCCCGGGACCAACTGCCTGCTCATAAACTGCAGATCGGCCACCAAACACTCCACAGAGCTAGCAGAGACCACCCTTAACCACAACACAGACATAGCATTCATCACGGAGACATGGCTCAATGACTCTTCATCACCTACCCTAGACATGCTTGTCCCACCAGGCTACTCCATCATCAACAAATACAGAAAGAACCATAAAAAAGGCGGAGGCATGGCAATCATCCACAAGAACGACCTCTCGGTGGCTGAAGTTAACGCCTTTGACTACAACTCATTTGAATGCCTGACAACTAACATCAAAACCAGCGACAACCATTTAACGCAATGCCACCTACTATATCATCCCCCAGGTAACAGCGCCACATTCACGGAGCAACTTTCAAACCTGATCGCCAACTGTTCTCTCAAAGAGTCCAACACCCTCATTCTGGGGGATCTTAATCTACACTGGAACAATAAGAACAATACCACTATTAAATCCCTAAACGATCTTCTGCACTCCAACAACCTCTCCCAACACTGCCCAGAAGAGACTCACTACAAAGGGGCGATCCTAGACGCCATCATCGCCCGCCATGATGCAATCTCCATCGACCACATCCTCCCGGTAGACTGGTCGGACCACCACCTAATCCTATTTCAACTTTCCCAAGGGATTCAGTCTTCTCCCCCCACCGAAACCCTCCCCCACATGGTCCAGAAACCTATCACAAATTAACACCTCGGAACTAGAAGAAAGAACAGCCTCCGCTCTACCAATCTCCACAGTAGGACTATCAGCTACCGAACTCACCTCACACTACAACACGACCACGTCCAACATCCTAAACCAACTGGCACCCCTTAAACGGAAAAAACAAAGGAACATCCCATCAAGAACTTGGTTTAACAAGGACATCAACAAGGAGAGGAGGCTGCTCAGAGCCACAGAGCGACACTGGAGAAAGAACCCCTCCACCATCCATCGCAGGGAACTTAGGGAAGTTCGAAGAAGGTACAAAAACCGTATCAACAACGAAAAAACAAACTTCTTCTGCAATGCGTTGGACAAGGCTAAAAATAGACCCAGAGAACTCTTTGACATCATCAAAAAACAAACATCCAAGCCAACAATTGCCCTTGTACAGCCCTCCAAAACTCTATGTGACAACTTTGTCACCTTCTTCAACGATAAAATAGCCAGGATCGAACTATCACTAGACACCAGCCCTCCCTTGTCTACCAGCATCACTCCAACAACCACAGAATCCACCTCCACTGACCCCAACGCTAACACCTGGTCTTCCTTCGACCTTGTCCATGAAACTGAGATCCTCAATCTAATCTCATCTTCCAAACCCTCCTCCCACAACCTCGATCCCATCCCCTCCCAAATGGCCAAAGACCTCAAACGCACCCTCGCGCCACTCTGGTGTGAAATCATCAACAGCTCCCTAAAGACTGGCACCATCCCGGACTGCCTCAAAGTCGGCCAGGCGACTCCCCTCCTGAAGAAACCAGGCTTAGACCCCAACGACCTCAACAACTTCAGACCAGTCTCAAGTCTGCCTTTTCTAGCCAAAATCCTAGAAAAATGTGTACTACGCCAACTCAACAACCAACTTGATAACATCAACCTCCTGGACCATAATCAATCTGGCTTCAGAAAAGGATATAGTACTGAAACCGCAATCCTGAACATAGTAGATGACATACGCAACTCTCTTGACGCAGACCAGTGCTGCCTACTCATTCTCCTCGACCTGTCAGCGGCATTCGACACGGTTGACCACAAGCTCCTCATCAAATCCCTCAAGGAAAGAGTAGGTGCAAACGATATGGTCCTGCAATAGTTTGAATCCTTCTTCCAGAACCGCTTCCAAAGAGTCAAAATAAAATCCTTCACATCCGACCCCCTCCCCGTCACCAGAGGGGTTCCCCAAGGATCCGTCCTCTCCCCGCAACTGTTCAACATATACATGGTTCCCCTCACCATCATACTGAAGAAAGCAAACATCCCCTTCCATCTTTATGCAGATGACACACAGATCTACATAGAAACCACCTCCTTCAACGACATTCTAAAGCTCAATATCACGCTCAAAGAAATCCAAGCCTGGCTAGGGAAAAACCATCTCAAACTCAATCAAGGAAAAACCGAACTCCTCCTCATCTCCAACAAGGACGACAACCCCCAAATCACAGAATGGATGAAAGCTATCGACGCTCTCAGTGGGAATCTCACTCTGACCAACTCAGTAAAGTCTCTCGGAATCACCCTTGACCATAAACTTTCAATGACGAACCACATCAAGAACTCCGCAAAGAGCGCCTTCCTCAATCTGAAACTCCTCAACAAAATCAAACCTCACATCCCACAGAGGGATCTCCAAATAGCCACCCAATCTTTGGTGCTATCTAGACTAGACTATGGGATCGCAACCTTAACAGGCACAGCCCTATCACACCTAGCGCCAATGAAAACAACCCTCAATGCAGCCGCCAGAATGGTCTCAGGGGCAAAGAAATTCGACCACATTTCCCCAGCACTCAAAGACTTAAAATGGCTCCCAATGGAAATGCGCGCCAGCTTCAGAACGGCTTGTCTTACACACAAAGCCTTGCACACAGGGAAACCGGAATACCTAGCCTCCAAGCTCAGGAAAGCGGGCCAGTCCAGAAACCTCAGAAGCTTGAACACCCTACTACTCATCCCCATGAAAACCCGGAAACAAAAAACCGCAACGCGCTCGTTTGCCGGCAACGCCCCAAAAATCTGGAACTCCATCCCAGTTGACATCAGGACTACGACTTCATTTCAAGATTTCAAGAGACGCCTCAAAATCCTCTACCTCAACCGTGCATTCCCGAACTCTACCTCAGCAGCTCACCCTGCAACTATGATTACCTCTAACCCACTACCTCAAACTCGCCCCTCTGGCGCCAATTAACAATGTTAATCCTTGAACTTGCATGAATCTCTCTTCCTTGATATACTATTATGCAACCGTTCCCTCCAGCTCGATTGTAAAGCGCTCCGATACCCTCGGGTCTGGCCAGCGCTATAGAAAACTCCAAAAATAAAAAAAAATAAAAGAAAAATATTGTTGTTGAGGCAGAATCTTAAAAATTCCATCAACATTTTATTGTGTTCAAAGTATTTCACTGGTCTACTCTCCAGAAACCAGGAAATAGCTAAAAGTCCTTTAGGACTATATGGGTGGATGAGTGTGTATATGTGTGTGTTAGTGAGTGAATGACTGTCTCACTAGTGTCTTTATCAGTAACGACATATGTTTTAATCTAGTATATGTGAGTATTGATGTTTATAAGTGAGTATATGTGAGATTGTAAGAGTTCATGTTTAAATAAGTATGTGTTTCTATAAGTGATTGTTTAAGAGAGTAAGTATGTGTAATTTTCCTTAGAAGTAAGGTGGTAGTGTGTGTATAGTTGTAAATGCAAAATAAATGGATGTTCAATAGTTTATTTGCATGTGCGAGTATGTGTGTGAGTAACTTTTGGATGACTGTCGGTGTGTAACAGGATGTATTGGTGTATCACTACATATGATGAGTGAGTATATGTATGAGTGACTATATAGAACTGTTGGTGAATGAGTGGATGTGTATATAGATGGTGGTATTACTGAATTGGTTATTGTAACTGGTATGGATATCTCCATTTTTTTGAAAATGTTAATTTCTATTTTTGAATATGTGTTTCAAGGGTTACATTACACTGAAAGGAGGTCTGTCACTCTGTCACAAAGATGGTGTCATCAGTGATGTCATGGGTGATGTCACTGAAAATGTCATGAGTGATGTAATATGTGACGTCATCAGCAGTGCATTACCATGTGCAAGTTATAGTGAGTCTAACTAACTATAACATGGAATTTCAATGGTTTTATGTCAGTAAAATTTGCAGCTAACTATAACTGGTGTGAAACCTATGGTTTTTTCAGTGAATTTCATAGGTTTTTTAAATGCTAATTCCTAACTATATATAAGGCCCCAAACCTATGTTTTTTTCTTTGAAGTTCAAAATTTGGTTAATAGCAAATGTCTATAGCTATGAAATGTAATATTTTTCAAAATGAATGAATCCTATAATTTATTATTATTTTTTTTTCACCCTGGAGCGCTCCCGGGGTGTGCCCCGGTGAGCGCCCCGGAGAGCGTAGTCGTTTGAAGCCCCCCGGTGCGTGAACCGGGAAGCATCCCATTAGCGCCAATGTCGCAAACGAAAACATGATTGTGACGTATCGCGTAGCCGCGTCCGCGTGATACGCACGGTGTAAGCGCACCCGGAAGCACCCGAGCGAATACGATCGCGCAACGTAAACTTCCGACGCGCTTACGCGATGCGACCCGGGGCGCGCCCGCGGGCGCGCCCCTTTGGCGTGTCGCGTAAGAGCGTCGGTCATGTGACCTGAAAATAATACTTTTAATTGGTGCAGAACAGGTCTACTTTCATAATGATTAAATCCCTGGTCTTGTGACCAGAAAATAACACTTCTCATTGGTTCAGGCCTTTTTTTTTTTTTCCAAATGATGAAAGATCCCACCTTTTTTCCTTATTCTGACTTTGTCATTTGACTGAGGAAGACCTGATTGTACCTCTCTGTACCTTTTTCATCTATATAATGGCTTCAGTAGCAGAAGGAGCTGGTGCATCTGCACCACCACCACCACCACCACCACAACCACCAAGACGACCACCACAACAGTACATTGGTGGTCAAGAAGAGGAGGAGGAGGAAGAGGAAGAGGAGGATGGGAGAAGATGGCTGCTTGAACAAAATACCCCATACAAGCCCAAGTCACACATTGTATGGGAGTTTTTTTCAGTCCCAGAGGGAAAGAAAACAGTGAAGGTAACTTGCCTAATCTGTAAGAAACAACTCTCAAGGGGCAACCCAAACAAAAAGTATTCCTTTGGTAACAATACCATGATTTGACATATGATCCGTAAGCACCCTAACAACTATTCTCGTGCAGAGCTCAGGGAACTGGCCAGTAACCCCCCCCCCCAGTCATCAAGGACCACCTCCCAAAGAAACAAACCCACTTCATCGGGACCATAAACATCAGAGATGATGCCTTGTATTCAGCAACGATTTGCTGATTTTAAAATCACTTGTACTGCATGTGGCAAGCTTATCGCCTTTGGTGAAAAGAGCGTAAAGCTCATCGTCCTTGCAGGTGACAATCACAAGTGCCCCAAAAAGAAGTATTTTTTTTCTTTTTTTGTTTTTTGCTCCAGTTGAGCCAGTTTCAATTCCCTTTTTTTTGTTTCTCCCCCTAAAAAAATACAACAAAAATTTAAAACTGTTTTGAAAAGCCAAAAAAAGTACAAAATGTTCAAAAAACATTAAAAAAATATAAAACAACAAAAAGAAGAAAAAACAGTTCTTTTCAGAACTACCTCTAATTTATAAAAAAAGGCTTCATTTTTAAAAAACTCTGTCATTCTTTTTTCCTCATGGAACGCTCCCCGGTCCGCTCCCTGGTGCGCGTACCGGGCGCTCCCCCCGCGCACAACGAAAAAGAAAAAAAAATTTTTTTTTGCCCCGCGGGGCCCTTTTATAGCCCCCACATCAAACCTAGGAGGTCAGGTGGGGTCTACCCTGCCCCCTTATGGTCATTTCCCCCTTTGTTTTGGCCACCTCTTGTGTCTCGATCCTACCGAGACACAAGATGGCGGCCGCTCCGGACTGTTTCAAATGTTTACAGACACCCGAGAGCCAATCATATTTCCGTGCGCACCTCGCGTGTCGCGCCCGGGGCGCACCCCGGTGCGCGTACCGGGGCGCTTCCATAGATATATATATTTTTTTGAACCTAAATTACTCAAAATCCACTGGAGCACATATCTTGTAATGATGTAATATGTGACATCATCAGCAGTGGATTGCGGTTGCGCGATATATAGTTAGTGCAACTAACTATATATGCGAATTTCAATGGTTTTGTGTGAGTAAAATAAGGTTTTGTAAATGCTAATCCCTAACTATATATGGTCTATAACCTATGGGTTTTTCAGTGAATTTTCAAGGTTTTGTAAATGCTAATTCCTAACTATATATGGTCTATAACCTATGGTTTTTTCAGTGAATTTCATTGGTTTTTTAATAGCAAATATCAATAGCTGTGAAATGTATTCTTCTTTTAAAGGAAAAATATATTTTATATGTTTTTAATATAATTTTTTTATGTATCTGCCAAACCCTGACCTCTTAATAGTGCACTGTGGTGGAAATGATTTGGGCACTATGACTGGGGTTGGTCTGGAAATGCTTTTAAAGGACACCTTTTATCTTTTGTTGACACTTTTCCCCCAAACTGCCTTGGTATATTCCAATATATGCCAAAGACAGAAATGGAACTGGTCCAACCAATTTGTCCACAATTTGAGAAAGCACAGAAACATGTGAATAAATCTGTTTCTGCTTACATGAGAGACTTTAGAATGGGTTCAATATACAACAATAACTTACGTTACAACATGCAAGACATCTACAGAGGAGAAGGTGTGCACTTCTCAGATGAGGGGAATAGAATATTCCTCCTGAATTTAAGACTGTGCATTTGAACCTACTTGTAGGTATCTAAATGAGCCACAGAACCCAATAGCTCTTTTCAGAGCTACCCTACCTCTGATCATTCAAAAAGTTTATCTTTTTCTAACTTTTTTCACTATTTTTCAATACAGTACGCTCCCCGGTACGCTTACCGGTGCGCGTACCGGGCGCTCCCCCCGCAATTTTTTTTTTTCACCTATATGAGCATCCTAAGCCCCCCTCAGAAAACCTAGAGGGTCAGGAAGTGTCTACCGTGCCCCCTTCTACCCATTCCGAACATTGTTTACCCTCCATCTTGTGTCTCAATTCTACCGTAACTCAAAATGGAGGACTCCCGTAACGCTGCCGGTACGCGTACCTGGGCGCGCACCGGTAAGCGCTCGCTAAAAAAAAGGTGGGAAAGTAATTTACAGAAAAACCACTGGAGACACTTTCATCAAATATAGAATAAGCCCTACTACATAGCAGTCCCTCCCATTTACCCAAATCTGATAGAATTCCATTGAGACATTTATGCTGTATGCCTGACTAAATATCCTGAGGTAAATTACATGACAAATATGAAGTGTTAGAATTGACAACCAATTAAAATGTTACTTTCATTTTCTACTATTATTTCATGACATTTGATTGGTTATGTACCTGAATATATATAAAGAAAGAGAGAGAAACACAGCCATTTTGACTACTACTTCCTGAAGTACATTTCAAGAGCATTTTCACTGAAAACTTAAACTTCTTTTTGAAAGGTAAGATGTTATTTTAAAAACTGAAGTATGTTGTGCACTTTAAGTTAATTTGGAAAATATTTTCTGATAGTTATATACTATCCCTCTGTAATAGTTATAGAATGAGATAGACTGAATGGAGTTAGGCTTGTCTTATATAATTATTAATTTACTTAGGCTTTATCACATACACTTTTTTATATTTCTACTTCCAGTCTGATACCATACACTGCCCAAAGATAAAATCACTGTTAAAAAAACCAAAGTACCTGTCTGAACTTAAACCCAACAGTGCCCTATCTCTACTGATATATATTTTTTTAAATGCAAATTACAGCACAAAAATGGAAGGAGAGCAAAAAAATTCCAACGAAATTGTTCTGGAGAGCAACAATAATAAAGTTATTAAACCCAATGACTCAGAATTCATGAATGAATCACGGGACTATGAACTACTTCAATGTGTACAATCAGTAGATTTCCTGATTCAAAATGAGGACATTTCTGACAATCAAATATTAGAAGTTCTGTTAAATTTGGAAAATGAATCTGAAAAATAAATTTATATTTAATAATTCAAAATTGTTTGAGACATTATTCATTTTTATATGTATTTCTTAAACTAGTACCAAATTGATTATAATGTAAAGTCAGACTTAAAATATACTGTGCAACTTTTTTGTGTTACATAATAAGTTTGCTCATGGTTACTTCCTTTCTCCCACTATATTATCTCCAATGTGTATTTAACATCTCATTATCAACTCCTGCCTCCATATTGTTTCTGCTTTCCTGACAAACTACGCTATGAATTCCATATACCACAATAACTTCTGTAACAACATGCAAGATATCTACAAAGAAGACAGTGTATATTAAATTATAGACTCTGCATTGGTACCTACATGTTGGTACTTAAATAAAAAACAAACAAAAACAAAACAACAAAAAGAACAATCAATAAACATACAATATTTGTAAAGTCTATCTACCTTTTTTCCCCATAGTACGCTCCCCGGACCACTTCCTGGTGCGCGTACCGGGCGCTCCCCCTGAAAAACAAAACAATTTTTATTTTTTTTTTGGTCCCGCGGGGCCCTTTTAAAGCCCCCACATCAAACCTAGGGGGTCAGGGAGGATCTACTATGCCCCCTTATGGTCATTTCCCCCTTTGTTTTGGCCACCTCTTGTGTCTTGATCCTACCGAGACACAAGATGGCGGCCTCTCCGGACTGTTTCGAATGTTTACAGACACCCGAGAGCCAATCAGATTTCCGTGCGCAAGTCGCGTGGCGCGTAAGCATGGGCGAATTTTGCGAATCTCGCGTTCGCGAATTTTGCGGATTTGCGAACTCGCAATCCGCAAAATCCGCGAATTCTAGCGAATTTGCGGATTTTTTTTTTGTGTTCGCAAGGATTTCTGCCAGTTCGCGAGGCTTTCGTACCAGTTCGCAATTGCGAACTTACATTTTGGCACGCAACGGTCGCGATTATGTTTTTCTACGTCTGGTTCATCATCACAGGTTCCCAGCACCCTCTGTTTCACCACTGCAACCCTCTGTTACATCAATGCCACCCTCTGGTTCATCATCACTGTATATTATGGGGGGGAAAAGCAAGCACACCAGCCCTGCTTCAACTGACATGAATTAATTTGGGGTTAGTTTATTAATGTGTCACTGTTTTAAAATTCCAGTCTGGCACCTGCTTCCTTATCTGTAATTTTGCTTTCTGTTGCAGTGCATTTTTTTTCCCCAGGACCGTTGTGGCCTACTCGTAGCTATTCTATGAGCCTGCTGTGAGGGTCAGAGCAGGGTCATACAATTGTTGCAACTAGCAACTGAATTCTGGAGGGGCCCCAGTCAGGAAGCACTGGGAATTGTTACTAATGATGAGTTTGAACTCTTGCCCCTGCCGAGTGCTTTCAGTTTTGAAAAACTCGTTTTATCTGCAATTTCGCGGGATTCGCGGGGCGCGAACACGCGCGAGATTGGATTCGGAAGCCGCAAATTCGTGCGAATATGCAATTTGTTTTTTTGCGGCGTGTTAGTTGGCAAGGTTTTGTGCGTTTTTGCGAGCCGCTCGTAGCGCAAGGCGCGAAGTTACCCTCACGGTCGTTCAAGGGCGCGGCCATCTTGTTTGCCTGACGTATTTCCGTTTCCGGGCGTGAACTGTAATCTCGCAAAGTCTGCGGCTTGCCAGTACAGTTTCGCGCGTGTTCGCAAGGAAAATCTCGCGCAAACTTACCCGCGCGGTCGTGAACGGGCGCGGCCATCTTGTTTCTCATTCATTGCTATGGTTCTGGGCATGGTCTTTGTATCCTCTCTAAATCTCTGCCATCCTTTGCTTGTTTGTAGTTTTTTTTATCTATTTTACTTATTATCTATCCCTCTATTTTTCTAGCCCTATATTTTTGTGTTTACTGCTACTTTTGGTTAATTTTAAACTACTTTTTTAAACTCTTTTCTTTTCTTCTCTTCCCTATTCTATTTTCTTTATTCCTTTCCGCCCAGACCATGGTGAAGGGAGCCGGGAAGCATCCAGAGAAGGGGAAGGGTCCCGCACCCCGTGTCCGGCTCCCGTGCGGGCGTTTGAGGGGGGAGGAGGTCGTACCCAGGGAGATCTTTACCCTGGAGGAGGTGGGCCAACTCATTTTTTATGTTCAGCGCCGCCTCCCCAGGACCATCATGGGAGGCGGCAAGATCAGTGCCGGGTACGGGGTCCGGGAGCGCCGGAAGCGGTGGGAGAAGGTGTGCCAGGCCATTTACCACCACTCTCAGGTCTGGCGCACCTACAACCAGGCCACCCACTGCTGGACGGATGTCCTGACCCGTGAGCGAGATCTGCTCGACCTCCTTGGCCTTGAGATCCCCGGGCTTGGTGAGTAGTAGTAGCTATTTCTTTACTACTATGTTTTCTCCGGCTGTGTTATTATATTGCAAATTTTTGTTTTTTACCAAATGCAATAATGCTGCTCATTACATTGTAGGTAAATTATATTTCAAAATCTTCTGTGCATTTCAGGTACACTGCTCTCCTTCTTCTCAGTAGTGTTGCTACTATGCTTATTTGTTTTCGATTTTGTGTTCAATTCATTGGCCTGTGAAATTATGTATGAGTGTAGTTTAAAGAACTGCGTAATGCTACACACTAAGGTTCAGATTTGTAATTACCGGCGCATCCATGCAAAGTAGCAGGGATGCGCCAGTAATTGTGCGTCACGCCACCATCACCCATGGTGCGCCGTATTTACAATGCGGCGCACCATGGGCCCAAAACGTCACCAAAGCGTTACGCATCTGTGCCGTAAAGGCGGCGCATTGCTGGAGTTGCGTCGCAACGATGGTGCAGCTCCATCAATGCTCTGGGGTGCCCTATCTCCCCAATGCTGCGTCAAGCCGTACGTCTGCTTCAAGCAGGCGCAGGGTTTGAGTCACGCATCATTGTCCTCAAAGTGACTGATTGAAATCTTGTAGATTTCCCTCAGCCACTTTTAGGATGCGTTCCTGCGCAGGAACGCCCTCCCTTGTGCTGGGACGCCCCCTATTGGCGCAGGGCTTTACAACGTGATGCATCTCCCATATGCGTCACGTTGTTAATATACGCCGCACCATTGCGCCTCTTTTGTGCTGTCGCTGCGTCACAAAAGTCACGCAACAATGAAGCAAAAGAGCCGCAAGGGGCTTCTAAATCAGCCCCTACAGACTCAAGTCCAGTCCTTCCTTTGTACACATGGCGATAAGAAGAAATAGTGGTGGTGGATTAATAGTTTGAGTATTTTAATGACTGGTTAATGTAGTAGGAAACTTTGGTGTTGTCGCTGATCTTCAATCATGATGGACTTTGGCTGTCACTTCGCGTGCTGCGGACTGCTGCCTGCCAATCCTAGGCAAACCTTTTTAGTACTTTGTTTAGTGAGTTACATAATTTAATTTCCAATTGACGGTCCGCAAATCAAGCAATACTAAAGTAATAACGTAGTTGACCACATGAGATTGGTCAATAATATATCCTGTGTAGTAGTTGTCTATTTGCTATTTCGCAAAAATATTTTGTTAGTTCTTTTGAAATGTTTGATTTGGTTGACAAATATCATCCATGTTTTCTGTTTTTCTTTCTTTCATGTTGTACATCAGCTTCCCCAGGGGCAAGAGGAGGACACAGGAGGAGGAGAAGGGTGCTGTTGACGATGCAGGCCAGGACCGGGCAGGCGAGGGCTCCTTTGCTGGCCCCAGTAAGTTTTAATTTTAATATAGAGTACTTATTTTTTCCTAGCGTTCCTCATTCGATTTTTTCTAAATCGTCTTTGATCTTCTTGTAGACAGGATCTAAATTCTTATCCTGCCTCAACTATGACTCCGTGTAGTATTACTAGATTATTCTTATTAGTCTGTCTGTGTAGCTAACTAAGATTGCACATTTGGCATTTCCATTGGACTCCCATTCTAGTCAGCAATAGCTCTATGCACTGAGTGCAGTCCTCTGGGATTGTCCATAATGTCTTTTCAAGTATTCTAAATGTTTATGCTTTGACAATTGCCAACAATAAAAAGGTGAATGACCACCAAGAAAGAATAAGATACTACTTTACTTTTAGTTTGGATAGGAGGACAATCCATTCTACTACTGTTGCCTGGACAAATCTGCACAAACAGAACTATGGACACAAAAAAATGCATTGCTTAGCTTATCAATTATAATAGGTGCTGTTAGATTTTCCACATACCTCAGTGATAACAGACTTTGTAGTTGAACCCCCAATCTCCTTACTGACTAGATAGTGTGGCAGAGTCATTTAGCTCCCAAAGTCACCGATGGCAGAGGCACGGATTCATGCTTGCAAAACTTCCAAAACCTTTAGCTCATCCACTCTAGTCTGGAGGACCAAAAACCACAGAGTCTATTTGAGTTTAAAAGCTTTATTAAAAGTAAACACATTTATTGAAATCAAGTTTGTCATAAAAGTAAACGTTTAACTGGAAATGGAAAAGTGCTTAGTGCTGACGATTAATTGGACACATTTCTTGTGGTCGAGCCGAGCTCTCACCTGGTTTGAACTTGATCCTGCTCGTGTTCTTAGAAGTCAAGCTTCTGTCTGTTAGGAGAAAAAGTGGTGCGTGTTAAAAATAAAAAGCAAGCATTCATCAGTTGTGCCAAAAAGTGCAGCAAGACAACAGCCTTCCATGGAAAAAGGGACATTTTTACTTTACAGTAGACAGTCACAAATTATTAAATTGTATACAGTTTTTTTCACATTTCTTTCTTCCTCCTAGACCAAATATTATATAGTAGTGAGTGGTGTATTCTAACATTATTAAATGTACTTTGTAGGTGGAACATCTGGAGGCGGGGCCAGCGTCGAGGTGGTGGTGGCATTGGACGAGGAGGACAACTCTGGGGAGGAGGCGGTGCAAGTGCCGGACAAATCTGTGGGGGATGACACGGTGGTGGCGGGCAGAGGTAAGCTATACATTCCTTACTCATTAGAGATTGAAGACTGCAGAGTGTGCTTTCTGCACAGGTGTATTATATAAATAAACCAGGTAGTAGGCTCCTCTAAATGTACTTCGACTTAGCTGTGAAGATTTTGGCGAGAAGAATCCCAATCAGATCTGAGGTGAACTTGATGGAAGGGCTGAACGAAAAGCGAAAGAAGGGTGTAAGTAAGTGTGGAAGGACGAGAAATGTAATGATGACTGGCAAAGAAGAATGATATGTGTTTGCTTGGTCCCCGAGGTGGCTGGGAAGGAAAGAATATGGTATGGTGCATGGCTGGGTGAATGATGAAGCAAGGATGGGTGTAAGGAGAACAGCCTGGGTGGGTGAAACAGAAACTGTATGTGTGCATATACTTTGAATGGATGGATGCCTGGATCATTCATGGTACTATCTGACTCTTAGATAGCATATGTGTATCTAGAGAGAGTAGACGGTCACTGGATGAACTAAGTGTTACTTTGAAGAGCATGTAACACCGCACCCACACGTCCGTTCCAGTGTAGGAAAGGCAAGGAAAAGAAGTTGTAATTTTGTCCAAATACTACCATGAATAGTAGCAGTAGTTTGTATTGCAACTGCAAGCACAGCATATATCCGGTTATTACGGTGGACACTCCCTACCTCTCTTAATAACTTTAGTTTAGTAGTAGTACGTCATTCATGTGTGGGGGTATCACTGTTCACTCCATAATAAGCAAAGCACCTAAAGTCATCCCATATGTCATCAAATACATCCCATGTGAAGTGAAAGATAATCAGATTATTTAGCTTCTTTATTTTCCTTTTTGAATACTCATTTGCACTGTAGGGTGAAAGCTAAATTAATTAAGCAGTAGCCCTTTTAATAGAGTATTCTCAGTGCCACCCGTAATCGAAAAGTAAGAGCTTCACCACCTGCATGTACTGGACCGGTACAGTAACGCAAGTCTGTCTCACTCACCATGGTGTGCGTCTGTTTTTCTCGGGTGCAAGTTCACTGCGCTGGCATTATGCCGGCTTGCATAAGATAACGTACCAATTTTCCTAAACAAGAGAGAAGAAGAGGAATAAGACTGGTGTACTGTCATAGTCGACTGTAATGGAAGTCCATAGTGCTTGTAGAATTTGTCCCTTAAACTCCCACTAATGTTAGAGCAAGGATGAAGAAGTCGGAGGTTACATAGAGACTGTCCTCAATAGTTATGTACTGTGCTTTCAATTTGCTACTTGTACTGTGACAACTTTCTGCTCAATCATTTTGTGTTAATCTTAAGGAGCATTGGTTACAGACTAAGTCTTTCTTTCTTCATGTAGTTGCTCCTTCGAAATCCAAGGAAGGAGCTGGCTCGAATGGCCCGGCAACGGAGGCTGGATGCCACTGTCGCTGAATATCGGCGGCTGGTGGCCCTGGAGGAGGAGGAAACGCAGTCTGGTACAACAACAACGTCCACGGGGACAGCTGCATCCTCCTCCGTGCGGGCTGCCAGGCAGGGCAGTGCTCCAGCGGTACGGAGCCGGGCTACCAAAGCCCAACGCCAACGCCGAGCAGCAAAGACAGCAGCTGCCCCCCACAGTATTTGCAAGGCACACCGGCGCCGCTTATCCCTCAGACTGTCCTACCTGGAGCAGGAGGTCCTGAACTATAAGAACTTGGTGGAGGGCCTCCGCTTCGAACTTGCCACCCTCTGCACGGAGCATGATGCCCTGGCTGCTAAAGGCAACAGCACCCTGCCATAGTGTCCCTTGCCCCTTTTTTAGAGACTTTTGGGGGGTGGGAATTGGGAGTTGGGTTTTTTGGGGACTTTTGAAGGACAATCGTTGGGGTTAGGGAGGGTCTTGCAGGAGATTATTTTGTTAGGGCTATAAAAATATAATTTTTTAAACTTTATCTGACCATACCTGTTTTTTACAGCTTTTGAGTCTGGTGGGTGGGGGTTTAACAGTAAGTTTGTTTTCCTGAATAGTCCTGTGACTTTAGTAGTACTACCGTCAATCTCTTGTCTCTCCTAATACTCCATTATACTACCTCCAACCAAACGCCTATCTTACCTGTAATTTCTGTTTGCAAGTAGGGCTAGGCCCAGGGCTGGCTCCACGGGAAACAGCGAATAAGGTTGGCAATCCTGGGCGGATAAAATTTCCTCATAGCGGTGGTACTATTGGTGTGACACAGTGGCAGTTGCATGCCTATGAAAAAAAAGAAAATGAAATCTGGTTTGTCCTCCTGAGCAATACAACGGTGCAATAGAGAATATAGCAGGTGACAGTACACTAGAACAGTGCCACATTATAGCCTAACAAATGGTAAAGTATAACTACTAATTCGGTTGAAGTTCTGTGACATTAGCCATGGGTCTTTGTCAAGCAGAGTAAGAATATATCCTCGGATTTCTTTACCAGCCTGTTGGTATCACCTTATCCTCCCCAGCAAGTGTGTGGATTTATTGCTGTAATTTAGTCACACATCAATCAAAACCACACAGCCCGGGGGAAGAGGGTTAGGGTTTGAAAAATGGATGGGTACGGGGGTTTTTGGGAAAGGTTTTGTGAGACAAGAAAAAAAAGCACAGCATGGACAAACAATTGTGAACATAAACAAATCTTTTTTTACAAACCTATCCATCAATCTTTGAAAGTGCATGCACTCCTCCATGCATGTCAGTGAAAAGTCAGTAGTACTTTCGACAACTGTGGAAGAAAGAATGCGACAGTACAGGGCGTGTGTGGAAATATTGATAACTATATTCAACATAAGGTCTCTGTTGCCAGATACCTGAGAGCCTTGCTGGTCACTATAAATCCATTCACAACACTCAATGGGATTGTTCTGGAAGGTGTAGTAGATAGAAAAGGAGAAATTGCTCTTTTTCTAGGTGTCCCCTCACTCACCAGGGTTGCCCCTTGGTGACATGCTTCATCATTGGGGCCATCCCAGTCCTCTACGGGCTGGGGCGTGCTGCGACTTGCGAATTACGTAGGAGCACTTACAAATGACTATGTGTGGTGCAGATGTGATAGTGGAGTAGACTAATTGATGTGTTAAAGGATCAATTTAGAAGCAGAGAGAGATCCAAGAAATGCAGTCACAGTCCTAGAAAAACACAATGGATACTGTATCTGTATGTTGTTGTAGTTGTCCTGTTGAATTTGGTAAGTAAGTTGCATGCAGAAAAAAAATCCTCTTATTAGTGGCACTCCTCCATTGCAGCTGACGCTTCGTCCATCGATGTTGGTCACCACCAGAAGACACCCTGTAAAAAAAGCACAGCATGGACAAACAATTGAACATAAACAAATCTTTGGGTACAAACCTATCCATCAATCTTTGAAAGTGCATGCACTACTGCATGCATGTCAGTGAAAAGTCAGTAGTACTTTCGACAACTGTGGAAGAAAGAATGCGACAGTACAGGGCGTGTGTGGAATTATTGATAGCTATATTCAACATAAGGTCTCTGTTGCCAGATACCTGAGAGCCTTGCTGGTCACTATAAATCCATTCACAACACTCAATGGGGTTGTTCTGGAAGGTGTAGTAGATGGAAAAGGAGAAATTGCTCTTTTTCTAGGTGTCCCCTCACTCACCAGGGTTGCCCCTTGGTGACATGCTTCATCATTGGGGCCATCCCAGTCCTCTACGGGCTGGGGCGTGCTGCGACTTGCGAATTACGTAGGAGCACTTTCAAATGACTATGTGTGGTGCAGATGTGATAGTGGAGTGGACTAATTGATGTGTGAAAGGATCAATTTAGAAGCAGAGAGAGATCCAAGAAATGCAGTCACAGTCCTAGAAAAACACAATGGATACTGTATCTGTATGTTGTTGTAGTTGTCCTGTTGAATTTGGTAAGTAAGTTGCATGCAGAAAAAAAATCCTCCTATTAGCGGCACTCCTCCATTGCAGCTGACGCTTCGTTCATCGATGTTGGTCACCACCAGAAGACACCCTGTAAAAAATAGCACAGCATGGACAAACAATTGAACATAAACAAATCTTTGGGTACAAACCTATCCATCAATCTTTGAAAGTGCATGCACTACTGCATGCATGTCAGTGAAAAGTCAGTAGTACTTTCGACAACTGTGGAAGAAAGAATGCGACAGTACAGGACGTGTGTGGAATTATTGATAACTATATTCAACATAAGGTCTCTGTTGCCAGATACCTGAGAGCCTTACTGGTCACTATAAATCCATTCACAACACTCAATGGGGTTGTTCTGGAAGGTGTAGTAGATAGAAAAGGAGAAATTTCTCTTTTTCTAGGTGTCCCCTCACTCACCAGGGTTGCCCCTTGGTGACATGCTTCATCATTGGGGCCATCCCAGTCCTCTACGGGCTGGGGCGTGCTGCGACTTGCGAATTACGTAGGAGCACTTACAAATGACTATGTGTGGTGCAGATGTGATAGTGGAGTGGACTAATTGATGTGTTAAGGGATCAATTTAGAAGCAGAGAGAGATCCAAGAAATGCAGTCACAGTCATAGAAAAACACAATGGATACTGTATCTGTATGTTGTTGTAGTTGTCCTGTTGAATTTGGTAAGTAAGTTGCATGCAGAAAAAAAATCCTCTTATTAGCGGCACTCCTCCATTCCATCTCACGCTTCGTCCATCAATGTTGTTGACCAGAAGACGCCCTGTCCACTGCCTGCCTGGCGGATGCTGAACTGCGGCTCGCTAATGTGAAGCCTGACTCCATCCTTTTTTCCCCATTGCACAGACTGAAACCCGGCCTGTAATTATTCAACGAAAAACAGGAAGTGATATAATATTACAACACCACTGATAAATAAATATAAGGTATGTAGGCTGTGGAGTGCAAAAAGTCACACTTTGCTTTTCCTAGTAGACAGTACAATATTTTTGACAGTGCGTACTCTGTCTGAGTCACCTTTTGAAGGATAAATAAGTATGGGCAAATTAATGTAGAGGATCTTTCCCCTCAAGCTAGGTGTACTGTAAACTGTGTTTTAGAACAAAATTAGATCTTCCCAGCAGTGCTCCCACCAAGACCCTTACTAAAGCCAGTCGCAAAAATGTAGAAGACCCCCAATCAAATCGGAAAAAACGAGGCATAGCAGAAAACTGGTGACAAAACGTACTTTGAAAGTAAAAGTAGGCCCAAATACCCCCTTACCGACCGTGGATTGCATTCAAAATACTTGCAAGCAACCAAGTAAAAGTATCCATAGCCAGCATCGCTCCAAGACTCGAAAACCCCCCCACCCAAACACATGCAATAGAAATACTGCTAACCCTAACGAACCCCAAGTTAAGAGTAGTGGCAAAGGCTTTCTTTAACTATGCCAAATCCCCCCTTTCCCAACTAGGATTTTCTTCAAATGACTTGCAACCAAAATTACACATTCTCACAAGTGCTCTAAGACCCCAGAACTCAGTTGCAAAAATGTACAACACCCCGAAACACATGCAATCCTGCTGCTAGGGCTAACAAACCCTAAGTTACAAAAAGTGCCAAAAGGCTTTTCGGGGTGGATTTTGTCCCAACCACTTCCACCCGGTATTAGACCTTCCCAGGAATGGCCCAAGACCCGCCAACCCACCCGCCAAAAAGCATAACACCCCCAAACAGGCCAAAAGCAACATCTCCTACTTACAATATTTCTCGGCCTTCGGTCCAAACGCGCTGCGTAGCTAGGCCATAAGTCGGGGTTGCCACCACGGATTTCCTGAAAAGCAAATGCAATCAAGATTAGAGTGGCCAGCAGTGCTGACAGACCCCGAAACTCACCCACAAACAGACGGAACCCCCCCTAAGAGCACCTCAAAGGCAAGCAAGTCAGCAAAAACACTAAAAAATTTGCGCCTCGGATTTGGTCCAAACCACTTTTATCCGGTATTAGAGCTTCCCAACAATGGCCCCAGAGCCGTCAACCCAAGAGAAAACGAGTAGAAGACCCCCAAACAGCCAAAGAGCAAAAGTACAAAAATGGGGACTTAGTCATTTTTTCCCAAATTTCCCAAATCACTCCGCGCGCGCTCTGCAGCTAGGCCCTAACTCCCCTCTGCCACCATGGAATTGCTTCAAACCTCTTGCAATGTAAAGTATCCATAGCCAGCAGTGCTCCCAGACCACAAAACCCACCCACAAACACCAGGAAGCCCCCCAAACCGGCCCCTGAAAACGCTACATTGAGCAAAATGTCAGAAATAGCAACAAAAAAAACGGCCTGGATTTTGACCCAACCACTTCCACCCGGTATTAGACCTTCCCAGGAATGGCCCAAGACCCGCCAACCCACCCGCCAAAAAGCATAACACCCCTAAACAGGCCAAAAGCAACATCTCCTACTTACAATATTTCTCGGCCTTCGGTCCAAACGCGCTGCGTAGCTAGGCCATAAGTCGGGGTTGCCACCACGGATTTCCTGAAAAGCAAATGCAATCAAGATTAGAGTGTCCCAGCAGTGCTGACAGACCCCGAAACTCACCCACAAACAGACGGAACCACCCCTAAGAGCACCTCAAAGGCAAGCAAGTCAGCAAAAACACTAAAAAATGTGCGCCTCGGATTTGGTCCAAACCACTTTTATCCGGTATTAGAGCTTCCCAACAATGGCCCCAGAGCCGTCAACCCAAGAGAAAACGAGTAGAAGACTCCCAAACAGCCAAAGAGCAAAAGTACAAAAATGGGGACTTAGTTATTTTTTCCCACATTTCCCAAATCACTCCGCGCGCGCTCTGCAGCTAGGCCCTAACTCCCCTCTGCCACCATGGATTTGCTTCAAACCTCTTGCAATGTAAAGTATCCATAGCCAGCAGTGCTCCCAGACCCCGAAACCCACCCACAAACACCAGGAAGCCCCCCAAACCGCCCCCGAAAACGCTACATTGAGCAAAATGTCAGAAATAGCACAAAAAAAATCGGCCTGGATTTTGACCCAACCACTTCCACCCGGTATTGGACCTTCCCAGGAATGGCCCAAGACCTGCCAACCCACCCGCCAAAAAGCATAACACCCCCAAACAGGCCAAAAGCAACATCTCCTACTTACAATATTTCTCGGCCTTCGGTCCAAACGCGCTGCGTAGCTAGGCCATAAGTCGGGGTTGCCACCACGGATTTCCTGAAAAGCAAATGCAATCAAGATTAGAGTGTCCCAGCAGTGCTGACAGACCCCGAAACTCACCCACAAACAGACGGAACCCCCCCTAAGAGCACCTCAAAGGCAAGCAAGTTAGCAAAAACACTAAAAAATGTGCGCCTCGGATTTGGTCCAAACCACTTTTATCCGGTATTAGAGCTTCCCAACAATGGCCCCAGAGCCGTCAACCCAAGAGAAAACGAGTAGAAGACCCCCAAACAGCCAAAGAGCAAAAGTACAAAAATGGGGACTTAGTCATTTTTTCCCAAATTTCCCAAATCACTCCGCGCGCGCTCTGCAGCTAGGCCCTAACTCCCCTCTGCCACCATGGAATTGCTTCAAACCTCTTGCAATGTAAAGTATCCATAGCCAGCAGTGCTCCCAGACCACAAAACCCACCCACAAACACCAGGAAGCCCCCCAAACCGGCCCCTGAAAACGCTACATTGAGCAAAATGTCAGAAATAGCAACAAAAAAATCGGCCTGGATTTTGACCCAACCACTTCCACCCGGTATTAGACCTTCCCAGGAATGGCCCAAGACCTGCCAACCCACCCGCCAAAAAGCATAACACCCCCAAACAGGCCAAAAGCAACATCTCCTACTTACAATATTTCTCGGCCTTCGGTCCAAACGCGCTGCGTAGCTAGGCCATAAGTCGGGGTTGCCACCACGGATTTCCTGAAAAGCAAATGCAATCAAGATTAGAGTGTCCCAGCAGTGCTGACAGACCCCGAAACTCACCCACAAACAGACGGAACCCCCCCTAAGAGCACCTCAAAGGCAAGCAAGTTAGCAAAAACACTAAAAAATGTGCGCCTCGGATTTGGTCCAAACCACTTTTATCCGGTATTAGAGCTTCCCAACAATGGCCCCAGAGCCGTCAACCCAAGAGAAAACGAGTAGAAGACCCCCAAACAGCCAAAGAGCAAAAGTACAAAAATGGGGACTTAGTCATTTTTTCCCAAATTTCCCAAATCACTCAGCGCGCGCTCTGCAACTAGGCCCTAACTCCCCTCTGCCACCATGGATTTGATTCAAACCTCTTGCAATGTAAAGTATCCATAGCCAGCAGTGCTCCCAGACCCCGAAACCCACCCACAAACACCAGGAAGCCCCCCAAACCAGCCCCCAAAAACGCTATATTGAGCAAAATGTCAGAAATAGCAAAAAAAAAGAATCGGCCTGGATTTTGACCCAACCTCTTCCACCCGGTATTAGACCTTCCCAGGAATGGCCCAAGACCCGCCAACCCACCCGCCAAAAAGCATAACACCCCAAAACAGGCCAAAAGCAACATCTCCTACTTACAATATTTCTCGGCCTTCGGTCCAAACGCGCTGCGTAGCTAGGCCATAAGTCGGGGTTGCCACCACGGATTTCCTGAAAAGCAAATGCAATCAAGACTAGAGTGTCCCAGCAGTGCTGGCAGACCCCGAAACTCACCCACAAACAGACGGAACCCCCCCTAAGAGCACCTCAAAGGCAAGCAAGTCAGCAAAAACACAAAATATTTTGCGCCTCGGATTTGGTCCAAACCACTTTTATCCGGTATTAGAGCTTCCCAACAATGGCCCCAGAGCCGTCAACCCAAGAGAAAATGAGTAGAAGACCCCCAAACAGCCAAAGAGCAAAAGTACAAAAATGGGGACTTAGTCATTTTTTCCCAAATTTCCCAAATCACTCCGCGCGCGCTCAGCAGCTAGGCCCTAACTCCCCTCTGCCACCATGGATTTGCTTCAAACCTCTTGCAATGTAAAGTATCCATAGCCAGCAGTGCCCCCAGACCCCGAAACCCACCCACAAACACCAGGAAGCCCCCCAAACCGGCCCCCGAAAACGCTACATTGAGCAAAATGTCAGAAATAGCAAAAAAAAAATTGGCCTGGATTTTGACCCAACCACTTCCACCCGGTATTAGACCTTCCCAGGAATGGCCCAAGACCCGCCAACCCACCCGCCAAAAAGCATAACACCCCCAAACAGGCCAAAAGCAACATCTCCTACTTACAATATTTCTCGGCCTTCGGTCCAAACGTGCTGCGTAGCTAGGCCATAAGTCGGGGTTGCCACCACGGATTTCCTGAAAAGCAAATGCAATCAAGATTAGAGTGTCCCAGCAGTGCTGACAGACCCCGAAACTCACCCACAAACAGACGGAACCCCCCCTAAGAGCACCTCAAAGGCAAGCAAGTCAGCAAAAACACTAAAAAATTTGCGCCTCGGATTTGGTCCAAACCACTTTTATCTGGTATTAGAGCTTCCCAACAATGGCCCCAGAGCCGTCAACCCAAGAGAAAACGAGTAGAAGACCCCCAAACAGCCAAAGAGCAAAAGTACAAAAATGGGGACTTAGTCATTTTTTCCCAAATTTCCCAAATCACTCCGCGCGCGCTCTGCAGCTAGGCCCTAACTCCCCTCTGCCACCATGGATTTGCTTCAAACCTCTTGCAATGTAAAGTATCCATAGCCAGCAGTGCTCCCAGACCTCGAAACCCACCCACAAACACCAGGAAGCCCCCCAAACCAGCCCCCAAAAACGCTACATTGAGCAAAATGTCAGAAATAGCAACAACAAAAAAATCGGCCTGGATTTTGACCCAACCACTTCCACCCGGTATAAGACCTTCCCAGGAATGGCCCAAGACCCGCCAACCCACCCGCCAAAAAGCATAACACCCCTAAACAGGCCAAAAGCAACATCTCCTACTTACAATATTTCTCGGCCTTCTGTCCAAACGCGCTGCGTAGCTAGGCCATAAGTCGGGGTTGCCACCACGGATTTCCTGAAAAACGAATGCAATCAAGACTAGAGTGTCCCAGCAGTGCTGACAGACCCCGAAACTCACCCACAAACAGACGGAACCCCCCCTAAGAGCACCTCAAAGGCAAGCAAGTCAGCAAAAACACAAAAAAAATTTGCGCCTCGGATTTGGTCCAAACCACTTTTATCCGGTATTAGAGCTTCCCAACAATGGCCCCAGAGCCGTCAACCCAAGAGAAAATGAGCAGAAGACCCCCAAACAGTCAAAGAGCAAAAGTACAAAAATGGGGTCTTAGTCATTTTTTCCCAAATTTCCCAAATCACTCCGCGCGCGCTCTGCAGCTAGGCCCTAACTCCCCTCTGCCACCATGGATTTGCTTCAAACCTCTTGCAATGTAAAGTATCCATAGCCAGCAGTGCTCCCAGACCCCGAAACCCACCCACAAACACCAGGAAGCCCCCCAAACCGGCCCCCGAAAACGCTACATTGAGCAAAATGTCAGAAATAGCAACAAAAAAATCGGCCTGAATTTTGACCCAACCACTTCCACCCGGTATTAGACCTTCCCAGGAATGGCCCAAGACCCGCCAACCCACCCGCCAAAAAGCATAACACCCCCAAACAGGCCAAAAGCAACATCTCCTACTTACAATATTTCTCGGCCTTCGGTCCAAACGTGCTGCGTAGCTAGGCCATAAGTCGGGGTTGCCACCACGGATTTCCTGAAAAGCAAATGCAATCAAGATTAGAGTGTCCCAGCAGTGCTGACAGACCCCGAAACTCACCCACAAACAGACGGAACCCCCCCTAAGAGCACCTCAAAGGCAAGCAAGTCAGCAAAAACACTAAAAAATTTGCGCCTCGGATTTGGTCCAAACCACTTTTATCCGGTATTAGAGCTTCCCAACAATGGCCCCAGAGCCGTCAACCCAAGAGAAAACAAGTAGAAGACCCCCAAACAGCCAAAGAGCAAAAGTACAAAAATGGGGACTTAGTCATTTTTTCCCAAATTTCCCAAATCACTCCGTGCTCGCTCTGCAGCTAGGCCCTAACTCCCCTCTGCCACCATGGATTTGCTTCAAACCTCTTGCAATGTAAAGTATCCATAGCCAGTAGTGCTCCCAGACCCCGAAACCCACCCACAAACACCAGGAAGCCCCCCAAACCGGCCGCCGAAAACGCTACATTGAGCAAAATGTCAGAAATAGCAAAAAAAAAATCGGCCTGGATTTTGACCCAACCACTTCCACCCGGTATTAGACCTTCCCAGGAATGGCCCAAGACCCGCCAACCCACCCGCCAAAAAGCATAACACCCCCAAACAGGCCAAAAGCAACATCTCCTACTTACAATATTTCTCAGCCTTCGGTCCAAACGCGCTGCGTAGCTAGGCCATAAGTCGGGGTTGCCACCACGGATTTCCTGAAAAGCAAATGCAATCAAGATTAGAGCCTCCCAGCAGTGCTGACAGACCCCGAAACTCACCCACAAACAGACGGAACCCCCCCTAAGAGCACCTCAAAGGCAAGCAAGTCAGCAAAAACACTAAAAAATTTGCGCCTCGGATTTGGTCCAAACCACTTTTAGAGCTTCCCAGCAATGGCCCCAGAGCCGTCAACTCACCTGCAAAGAGGTAGAACAACACCCCCACAAGTGCTGAGTCTTTCTTCATTGGGCGTAAACCAGCCCTCTGCTTTGATGGAAATAGGAGTCTGGAGGAGGAGGATAGAGGAGCATGTTCTTCTGAAAATGTGAACCTGAGGAATGCAGACTGCGGCACCTTCAAATCAATTAGCAAACAAGTGAAGACAGTTCTGCTGATGGGCTTGTTTTTGTGATTATCTGATTAAAGTTTGAATTATATTAACTGTGCACAACAAAGAAAGACAGACACACAGGAATAAAAGTGAATAAGGACGAAAAAGAAAGTTATTGATTCGTTGTCTCATTTTCAGGGCTCGGTATCACGGTCCAGGAATGAGAATAAGGCTTCGTCATCATACTCTGCAAATTCAGGCAGGGTGAGCTCAGTGTCACCTGACAGAGTAGAAATTCCCTCATCTATGTTGCTGGCCACCTCGTCTACATCCGGCGCGCTTTCTCGTACTCTGAAATCTGGTGGTATGAGGTGCTGATTCATCTTGATCATTGTTAACCTCTCCACATTTTTGGGCAAGAGGCGGCTCCGTTTGGAAGTTACAATGCCACCAGCAGCACTGAAAACACGTTCAGAAGACACGCTTGCGAGTGGGCAAGACAAGTAGTTTAAAGCCATGTTGGTGAGCTGTGGCCACAATTCTTTTTTCCCATGCCAATACGCCAATGGGTCAGCATTAACATAGACCTCTGTTGAGTCATTCAGATAGTCCTTCACCATCGACTCAAGGTCCTCATCCAAGGTTCCTCCACTTTGCTTAGCTGTTGCTGTGCCTGTGACCTTTTGAGAACCAAACCCAAGCCGAGCTAGCCAATCCTCTTCAGCCTCCAATGTTTCTGTTGTGTCTGGTGCAGATGATCCAGTTGCCGGTGTCTTTAACGGCTGAGAGGTCACTTGTGCCACAGCCACAAGTGCAGAAGTGGATTGTTTTGACTGGGGATGGCCTGCTGATGCTGATGTACTGCCTTTTCCTTCAATTTTCTGCCGTTCTCTTTCAAACCTCTTGGCTGACAAGGCTAGCCAACGTTTGTACTTTGGAACATGTTCATCATCAAAAGGAAAGAATGCTTGGCCTGCCAGCGCCTTTTTGTAGCGTGGATCCAGAATAGTAGCACAAATGTAATGCTGTTCTCAGTGGATCATTTGAAGACGTTCATCACCTTGTAGGAGCTCTAATAATTTCTCAGCCAGAACAAAAGAGTCTTGGTTTTTTACATCTTTTTCAAACACAGAACACACCTCCTTCAGTTGGTGCTCCAGCATGTACAACAATGGGATAGCTTTTACCAAATTACAGTCCTCCTTGCTGACTGCACGCGTGAAGAACTCAAAAGGACGAAGCATGCGTGTCAGGCTTTTAACTATGTTCCATTGCGCGGCACCCATCCTCAGGTCCTCCTTCTGAGCTGTACCCTCTGTTAAGAAATAGTGATCGAGTACCGTATACTGCTCATACAGACGCTCAAGCATGTAGAAGGTTGAGTTCCAACGTGTTACCACCTCCTGGATGAGTGCTTTCACTGGCATTTGACGTTGATATAGCAGGCTCCTCAGCTGCTTCCGGGCCTTAAAAGAATGGCTGAAATGGTTGCACATTTTTCGGCAGGTGTCCAATACACTGTACGCTGCACTGTCTTTATTACCCAAGAATTTTTGAACAACCAGGTTTATACAGTGCGCCAAACACGGCACCCTGAAATACTCACCCAGCCTCATGGCCTTAACTATATTGGCGCCATTGTCCGTGGAAACATAACCAACCTGGCGTTTTTTTGGGGACAGCCAGTTAAGGACCTTTGTGTTAAAGACATCCAAAATGTTTTCTGCTGTGTGACGTTTCTCCAAACCAAACATGGCTAGTGTTGCATGTTTCCGAGCAGGTTTAAAAACAATGTCCGGGTCAACACCTGTGTTTAGCTTTGCTTTAGCCCCTGAAAAAGAGACCCAGTGTGCAGTGATGCACATGTAATCAGCGCCTGCGCTACTGGTCCACATGTCTGTTGTCAGATGTATAGTGTGAACAGCACTCTTCTGCAAAGCTGCCCCAATCACCTCCAGAACATCTTCATGTAATGCTGGAACCGCAACTCGGGCAAAATAGAACCGGCTGGGAACCTTCCATTTAGGGCAGAGCGCTGCCACTAATTCTAGAAAACCAACCCCTTCTACAAAAGAAAAAGGGAGAAGGTCCAGAGCTAGCATTTTAGCCAGCTTAGTGTTATACAGACGCGTCAGTGGGTGGTTGCGTTCATATTGCGCTTCTGTAAACAACATCTTTTTAATGTTGCCCTGGACCAAGGATTTACGGGATGATGATGATGATATCTTCGACCCAGTTACGCTCGCTGATGAACTTTTTCGCATTGGTGTCTCACTCTCTCCCACACTCTTAGTGTGGCTCACATGTGGTGTGCTGCTGACAGGGGTACTGGGTGTAAGTGAAGTGTTTGACACGTCTTCTTCCTCCTTGTCATCATCAGATGAAACATCAACGTTTTCATTTCGTGCAATTCGGGCTTCCTTGATCGCCTGTAGGTGCGCAAACCATTGGACAGCGTGCTGTCTCTCAAGATGACCTCTCTGGCCTCCGGTACCATAGTTGGTACCAAACTTACCACGACTAACTCGAAGTTTACAAATGCTACAAATGGCGAAGTTTTCCTTTTTTAGGCAAACACTAAAGAAGTCCCAAACTGCAGACTTGAAATGTCTTTGGGGGCAGGAGGAGGCGGCGATACTGGTGGTGGTGGTCCTGCTGCTAATGCCAGATGAAGTGGAGGATGTGGATTGCCGAACTTCAGTACGTTTTGCACTTTCACCACCACTAATTGAGGTCGAGGTGGATGGAGGTCCCTTCTTGCGAGGAAGAAATATGGAAGCGGTAGGTGTTGGTGTACTAGTTAACTCCAAATCCAATGATTGTTGTGTTTCCATTGACTCCTCGTCGACATCATCATCACGCTCAGCAGCTTCTCAGGATAGGGTCAAAATGTCTCTTTGCTGCATGCCATGTTGTTCAACACTTGTCAGATGAGTTACAACAACCTGTGTTGATTCAGGGACATTGCTGCTACTTTCTTGCGATGAGCCAACATCACTAGTCGATGGTGATTGGAGAAGTACACTGACTGCCTCTGAAGCACTCAAGGGCTTTGACTTAAGTTGGCGTGGTGGTGGAGGCACTGAACCCAATGGAGCGGGGGTGCTGCTCCCAGCTTGGTCCCCAGCAGATCCTGCTGCTGCTGCAGGCGTACTTTTTTTTTGCTCCCAAAAAACGCGGCGGGCGACACACCAGCCTCCTTGGTAACTTGCTTCTTCTGCTCCTTACTAGCAACTTTCTTGCTAGAGGAGCTACGGAGACCTTTTTTGGGGGCCATCTTCTTCAGAGCAAGTCAGACAGCAGGCCGCAGTTGTACGAATTGTAGAGTTGTCTGAGGCCAGACGTGACGTCGCGTGACGTTATGCTGCACACACACCGCTGCAGGACTTCTTCCTGGCACTGGTGGTTCTCTTGAGTCTTGTGCACCTAAAAACAATGGAAGACAGAGGAACATCAGTTCAGTTATACACCCCAAAAAAATCGAAAAAAAACCTTAAAAATCAGCACAATCCCATTCCATCCATGCCCTCCATGATGTTTAAGTTCAAGACACCCCACAGAAAGACTAGGCCCATGCAAGACTCAATACCCCTGGTGAAAAGGCCACAAGTACAGCCCCAAAAAACGAAAATCACTGAAAAATCAGCACAATCCCATTCCATCCATGGCCTCCATGATGTTTAAATTCAAGACACCCCACAGAAAGACTCAGTCCACCCACCACTGAGTACCCCTGGGCAAAAGGCCCCAAAACAGCCCAAAAATCGAAAATTCCAAAATTGTAGTTGCAGCAACTGTAATGCCCCAAACAAACTTACTTGTGAAATTTCTAATCCAAAAGTGATCCAAAGAAAGTCAAAAAGGCCTCAAATCCAAATATCCAGCAGCATCCACAAAAAGTAATCCTTCCAGCTCCAGATCCAAATGAAAAGTGACCAGGAGATGGACAAAGCACTGGGAGGAGCCTGCTGGACAGGAACAGGAAGTTAAAGACTGTGGGGCACTTCCTTCCTCCCACCCCCCCCCTCCCCAAAATGAACTCCTCGCCAAAAAAGTGCAGGCAAATGTCAACCTGAGGAGTTATTCAGATAAAAATCATCATTTCCAGAAGGTTTATGCTGCTTGCTGGTGGATTTCTTGTGCAGAATTGCAAATTTTATATTTTCGCGAATGCAAGATTGTTGCTGCTCGCCGCATCTCCAAGCTCGCAATTGCGAAGTCCCGCGATACGTGATCACGGCGTACTCGCGTTGACTAACTCTCGCTGTGCAAGTTGGCAAGCCGCGATTACGTAATCGCGCTCGCCAAATTCTCGCGGGATCCCACAGCAAGATCCAAAATGGCGCAGCACTCGCAAAATATCGAGAAAAACAACTCGGCAAACGCTGATGAACACCGCGCGCAGCAAAAATTGTATCACCCAGAAAAAAAATCCGCTGCGTGCGAATTTAGCGGATTTTGCGGGAAATCCGCGAATCTCGCGGATTGCGAATTTTCCGAAAATCCGCAAAATCCGCGAGCGAAACGGATTTTACGCCCATACTTAGCTGGCGCGCCCGTTGCGCTCCCCGGTGCGCGTACCGGGGCGCGCTTACAGATATATATATTTTTTTTAACCTAAATTACTCAAAATCCACTAGAGCACATATCTTGAGACCTAGCAAAGGCACATCGGACTACCAGTCCCTACAATTTTGCCAAGTTTCATAGAAATCCATTCTGCCGTTCGAGCTAAAAGTGAGTCCAACCGCCCTATGGAAAACTCAATGTTAAAAACACGTTTTGCGACACCCCTTTTTTTCTCGGCCCCCACTTCAAGAAACCCCCCAAACTTTCAGGGGACGCTCAGAAACAAAATGTGCCATTTTCCTGAAAATTTAAACCGATTCCGTCCATCAACGCCAAAGTTATTCAACATAGAATTTTCAGAAATCCCTATTCAAAAAAATCCTAACTATATATACCTACTGGCGACCGCCAGTAGGTAATATATATATATATGTTCACTGAGAAAACCATAAGTTTCACACATGTTATAGTTAGCTGGACATTTCACTAATACAAAGCCATTGAAATTCCCCCATTATAGTTAGTTCAGCTAACTATAATTTGCGCGTCCGCAATCCACTGCTGATGTCGTCACATATTACATCACTCATGACATGGTCAGTGACATCACTCATGACTTCACAGATCACATCTCAAAAGACATCACTGAGTGAAATGTCCAGCTAACTATAACATGTGTGAAACCTATAGTTTTTTCAGTGAATTTCGAAGGTTTTTTAAATGCTAATTCCTAACTATAACGTGTATCAAATCTATGTTTTTTTCAGTGAATTTCAAAGGTTTTTTAAATGCTAATTCCTAACTATAACGCACCTATAACCTATGGTTTTTTCAGTGAATATCATAGGTTTTATAAATGCCAATGTTTATATGTATTAATTGTTATACTTATTTTTTTGTTACTATTTTAGTAAATTTTTTATAATAATTATTTTTAGCTATTTTATTTTTTAAATCACATTACATATTTTAATGTAAAATAATAAAAAAAACTAAATTTTAAAATGATTTTTTTATTATTACATTTTTTTCAATATATTAAAACTAATTTCTATATATTTTTTTGCATTTTTTGTGGTAAACGTATGGTTCACATACTGTCCCCACATTATCCTTCGCACCTGTAATTGTACTGTACAGCGCATACGCTGCAAATACGTTTTGACGTTACACGTCACATCGGTGCTTCCGCGTGACGCTATGTGGATTTTTTTTTAATGCTTAAAAAGACATATTTATGTATTTAATGTAAATTTTAAGGCCAGACATTATCTGAGCTTATCATACAAATAGTATTCATTTTGTTTTAATAAGCATATATGACTTTTAAAAGCAATAGTAAGCGCACCCTACGTGACTTCAAACAAGATATTTGATTGGTTCATAATACTTCCTATTCTAACTGTTGAAGGACCCCACCCATTATAATCATTCTTCTTTGACCTTCACTGAAGAACCATCTCTTTTGAGAACTTGTGTTTTCTAAAATATATTTAATATGGCTGCAGAGCAGAATGAAAGTGTATCTGAACACTCTTCAGAAGGAGAATTTGTGCAGGAAGACCCAGCCTTGAAGAGGAAGGAGGCATTAATCTGGATTTTTTTTTCCTTTCAAGGAGGAGAAAAGAAAGTGAATGCTTGCAAGGTCACCTGTAAGGTGTATGGGCCCATGCTTTCTAGAGGTGATCCGAATAAAAAATATTTATTTGGTGAGACATATGAAGAGTGTTCATCCTCGCAATTATGCAAGAGCTGCATGCAACAGGCTTCGGGAACTTCCTCCACCAGCTGTAGCCAGCACTTCCACAGCACCATCGAGTTTGCATCCGGACATCCGTCCCCATTTTGGAGACCTTATCATTCTTTGCAAATTTTGTAAAGAGACATTATGTTATGGCGAACCGTCGATTGATTTGATTTGCAGGCGCAAACAAGAGCACGTTGCTCCCGCTGCAAATTTTTGTTTTGTTTATTTGTTCCTGTTCCACACTGTTTTGTTTGCGCAGTTCCCTTTTTTTCCTTTGAAAAAAAAAAATCCCCCAAAAATTCAAAACTACAAAAAAGACCAAAAAAAAGTTATTTTAAGAACTCACTTCACTGGTCAAAAAAAAAAGATAGTGTGTACATTTTTTTTAAAATGAATGTGTAGTGCATAAATGAATGAAAGAATACATTAGTAGTGTATGGTGAATGTGAATGTGCACAACTATAAGGAAATGCTACAGCATAACTCTATACGGGGTTTACTTACAGTATACTGTAGTACTTCCGAAGCACATAAATGTAACATATGTACATAAATATGTTACAAGTCTATGCTTCCCTCTGCACTTCTGGTGAAAATGCCTGGGTGAATTTGTAAGTGTTAGTATTTTAATGCAGTGAATGAATTAGCAAACACTGCTAAATAGGTCACTACAATACTGCAACATCAGTGACAGAGTGTTTGATGGAAGTTTAAGGATACAGACTGGAGAATTGAAGGTATAAAAGACAAGTGTGCAGGTAGATACAAGACTGCATGCGTAGTGCATAGGGATTTGAAGCAGTTCATGCCCTAAGGTCTACTTTTCTTCATGACTACTTGGGTACTGACTGAATGATTACAGTTCTGCAAGGAGAGTGCCTGACTGATCTTATAAGTGCTTCAGTTTTAGTGCAGTGAATGGATAAGCACATACTGCTGAATGGGTCAACAAAATAGTGCAACATCAGTGACAGAGTGTTTGGTGGAAGTGTAAGAATATAGAGTGGGGAATTGAAGATATGAAAGACAAGTGTGCACTTGGATAGAAGACTGCATGTAACCTATGTAAGGGTTTCAAGCAGTCCATTTCCTAAGGCCTACTTTGCTGTGTTAGTACTTAGGTACTGATTGAATGATTACAGTTGTGCAAGGAGAGTGCCTGACTGAATTTATAACTGCTTCTGTTTTAGCACACTAGTTTTTGAATACTTCATGTATTTTCACACACATCAAGCCTTAAACACCTATCGAGTACTCACCTTTTAACATAATTAGAAACTAGTCATTGCTTAAATATGTCGAAAATACTCATAGCAACAGCTATAGAACGCCCCTTCAACACAAAGTATTGTGTATGAAGAGGACATATTTACATAGAGAAGAAAAGCTACACACAGTAACTTATTCTGTCCTTCTAAATATGAAAGAGTAATTGAAAACACACTCAGTGACGTATTTTATGTTGAGCAATTTGGTCTCTTTTGATCCTGAAAGTCCCTGGTTTCTACTAGCCAAGCATGCCATTCTATTTAATACCATACAGGTGCATTGCAGAGACCTGTTCTCAAGCCATGTCCTATTTTATACACTAAGACATCTTAGCCTACCACTATCTCACTGTAAGTAATACCTTGCTTAATCTTCCCAACGCCCCAAGCGCCAGCACACCTTTCTGAGGGTAGCTTTACGATTTATAATTGCTAGCATTTTTTTAATTAAGAAGCATAGTAATAACAAATATTAATCCGTTTTTTTTTCCTTCTATTGTAAACAATTTTTTTTTGTGTCTTATATTTAGATGTTTTTAATCATGAGAATGCAAAAAACACAGTTTACCGAGTAACACTTTTTAAACTCTCCAACGTATGTAGATAATAATGACCGTATACGTGTTACGATGGAAATCGAAACCTTTACAGCTTCACAGTTTGTAATTTTTCCCAACACCTGCAGAAGTCAAACAGTTAAAAAGTGAGCACGTGTAAACTGTAAACCGTGACATCTACATAGGCGGAGCACATCTTCCTTCCTTAGACTATTAAAGAACCAAAAGCTATATAAACCACATCTACCGTGCAATTAGTTTCGTTTTCGCAAGTTATTTCTGAGTCGCCAATCTGTGATGCAGGTTCCCTTTTCTAGCATGGCTTTCTTCTTTTGCGTCAACGAACATATTCTGGAGTTGTAAGTGGTTTCAATATGGCATAGGCATAGTACTTAGTTATAATTTGTGGCTATTTGTCAATATTTAAACATTTATATCTAGACAAAAATGTTATTGCATGTTTTTCACTTTTTCTCTGTAATGTCAGCAGCTTGTTTTCAGAAACAGATAGATTACAACAAACACTGCTCTTTTTCTGGCTCCTTTCAGCTTATATATTGTGACTTTCTATATTATAATATTGACACTGTACTTCGCTTGAGAGTTGTTGGTGACCCGTCGGCGCAAACCCTAAACATTTACAATCAACGTCACCATCTTCAAGTTGTTACTGTGTTTTCCCCTAGAGACCATATACTGTTAATATGTATATTATAACATTAACAGTTATGCTGATCTCAGTGGAGTTCATGACACGTCGGCACAAAGAGTAAAGATATGTAAGCAACGTCACCAGCTTTTGGATTTTAGTCTGTTCCCCCCTTGTGATCATATGCTGTGAAAAAAAATATATATATTATAATTGTCACAGTCATGATCTCAGAGGAGTTTATGACCCGTCGCCACAAAGATCAAACTTTTTCACCTCCCGGAGAAAAGAAGTTCAGTAAATAATTACCTCTCGGAAGTTTTTTATTATGGATGTTCTGTGAAATAGATAACTTTATTTTCCTTTTCTTTTTAATGTAACAATGGTATCAATCGTTATATTGTAATAGATTGTCCTATTGTTACAGAAGAGGAATAGGAGATTTTTCAGCGCCATCTGTAATATATTTCTGTATATATTTGTTTTCAAGAAACATATTTTACAAAATTGCAGAATAAAAAATATAGCTATCATGCATACTTTGTTACCTTAAATATTTGATAAACCCTACATTTCTGAATGTTATTTTCTATTCTTATTAGTGGTTTCTATTCACCTTCTCCCTACAGAATATATAGGACCAGTACTGTATATTATAAGAGTACCATTCTATATATTCTTGAGTGAGTATGTGATTTGTTAGCAGAACAGTGTGCGACCTCTAATCACTACGACAAAACGTTCCTGAATTCTGCAGAATACAAATTTGAAAAATAATAATGCATACATTTCTATGTACTATGAAGTCACTTGTATTTAACTGTTTTTTACTTGTTCTCTTGCCCTCAGATAATGTAGTGCGGGAGTGTTTGCTGTAGCACTTCTATTCTACTTTATCTAAAAGTAACTGATGCCCTCTTACATTATCAAGAATGTGGGGCAACACTTTTACAAACTGTAGCAGAAAAAAAGAAAGATATAGCCACGCTTAACTGTTATTTTATGAAATTCCATTTTTAATTGTCACCCCTTTCGTATATACAGCGACATTTTCTGAAGAACGTTTTTTTGTATTTCCTTAATAAAAACTGTTTCAAACCTAGACTGAATTTTTTGTTGCACAACCACACCTCCCCATCAGAAAAGTAAACACCACATTATGGGGGTCATTAGGATGGAGGATTTTCCGCATCCTCCGGGCCGGCGGAAGCCACCGCCGGCCCGGAGGATGCGGAAAATCCTCTGCGGACCCACCAGGACCCACCGCCACATTAGGATGGCTGGTGGGTCATGGTTTAGGTCCGCAGCTTTTCCGCCGCGGCTGGCTTACAACCGCGGCGGAAAAGCACTAAAATGGTGAAGGTGTCTCTTAGACACCTTCAGCCAGATTAGGATGTGCATGGAAACATGCTTTTCCGCGGCGGCTTTTCCGCCGTGGAAAAGCATGTGTAACTGCACTGCAGGGGCCCTTTGCGGGCCCCCTAGGTGTGGTGGGGGGTGGGGGGTGCACATGGGGGGTACCTATGGTACCCCCCTGCATTTGCGTGCACAATGCAGCAGGCACCGCGCGGTGCCTGCCGCTTTGTGCACGCAAATGCTGTGCATGCATTTTTAACATTGCTGCGGGTGCAGCTTGAAGCTCCACCCGCAGCAATGTTAAAAATAGAGGATGTGACCGCCACCCTGGCGGTCACATCCTAATCTGCACAGAGGGAACGCCGCAGCCCATGCGGACGTTCCCTCATGCTCTGGGGTCGCGGACGGACTCAAGTCCGTCCGCGATCCTAATGACCCCCTATAAGTAAATAGTACTCCTAAGAAGTATGTCACCCACAAACCTGATTTAAAAAAACAGTGCAAGAAACTGTCATTTTTCTGCCATGATTTATACACCACACGGCAATTATATAAATGACCCTTGAAACATATAAAAACAATTTTTCCCTCATAATCCCTCTCCACCACCTTATGAGCACTGTAAAGAGTTAATAATGTTCCTAACCTGACCTCTACTACTTTCTTTTCCCATACTCCTTTGGAAGTGCGTCATAAATTCACTGACAACAGTGAACCGTTCCCACCCAATAAGGAGCAAACTTGTGCTCGGAACACTTTAGCCAATAAAATGTTCATGTTGTTCCGTAGAGGAGGAGGGAATGACTGACAAAACTTCTTCTTTTAATTCTTCACAGCCAATGAACATTAAGCTTCGTAAGGTCCCGCTTGGAACACCTTACCCTAATACTCCGCGAACAGGAAGGAATCGCTAACAACACTTTCACTTTCAACACTTTACAGCCAATCAACATTAAGTTTAGGAAAGTCCTCCTTAGAACACGTCAGCCAATCAGATGTCCCTCCTACTCCGCGGAGTGGAAATGAATGGCTTACAGCACTTCTACTTTCAATAGTTCGCAACCAACCAACATAAAGCTCAGGAAAGTCCTCCATACAACATGTAAGCCAATTACATGTCCTTGCAACTCTCCGGAGCACAAGTGAATTACAGAAAATAATTCTACTTTCAATAGTTCACACCCAAATGAACATTAAGATTGTTGTTAGAGCACCTTAGCCAATTAAATGTTAAATTTGTATTACGCACACATACAGAACACGCTGTCCTACATATTAATAAATTGACTGTATCAAAATGACTGTATCTGTAACAAAAGTGAACACTGCCCAATAAATAAACAGTATTCCACATTATATTAAAGAAAAGCCGCAATAAGCCGCATTGTTGTTAGGGTCCATTAGGATGTCGGGCGGTGGCGCCACTGTGGTGCTGGCGGGGCGGAAAAACACCTTTTTCACGTAAACCATTAGTCATTCCCGTCCGCCGTGGAGCCACGCGCACCGCCATCAAAGTGCGCCCGGCACCCCTGGGGTGGGAGCCAATGGAGACTCATCGCCGTGCGGAATGACGTCCGCCCCGCTCAACAAATTAGGATGGCCAAAACAAGCAGATGCACCGCAGCGGAGACGCCGCCTAATCTGACACAGCGGAAACTCGACATCGGAGCGCGATAGAAGAGCAGCGGTCATGAACACCAGGGACCCAGCCCTACATATGCATCCGGTGATGTACCTGCAACAGTACTATCATCAAATGGCCCGCCGCGGACGCAGCCGCAGGTACACAACTATACAAAAACAACACACAGCACACAGACCGACACAGGGAATAATTTCACTACAAACACCCTTCTGGGGGTCACAACACATCCACAAGGGCACCCACACATTACCCACCTGGCACAAAGTCACACCTCTGCATCTGGGACACACATCGACCGCCAACTAGCAGAAACCTTACGTTCCAGCTCACGTCAACGCCGTGGTCAACACTCCAAGGCATGGGCAGGGCACAAAGTCCACAGGGACACACCACCCCCAACCACACAGCAAAACACCCCATCAGGTCACAGTCCAGGTGCCCATCCTGTGCACTCCCATGCACACCAACAAGCACAGCAAAAAGCCAGCACAATACACACCCTGCACCACACAACAAACAACCAGTGTCTATGACACAGGTGAGGGCCCAACACAGCAGATCAACAGGGCCAGTGTCCATGGCACAGGGGGAGGTCCAACACAGCAGAGCAGCAGGGCCAGTGTCTATGGCACAGGTAAGAGCCCAACACAGCAGAGCAACAGGGCCAGTGTCCATGGCACAGGGGGGAGTCCAACACAGAAGAGCAGCAGGGCCAGTGTCTATGGCACAGGTGAGAGCCCAACCCAGCAGAGCAACAGGGCCAGTGTTCATGGCACAGGGGGAGTCCAACACAGCACTCCTCAACAACTCTCTCAGATTAGGTTCTGTGCCAGACTCCTTTAAGATAGCTGAAGTAGCTCCCATCCTGAAAAAAACCCAATGCCGACCCTTCTGTGATGACTAATTTTTGCCCCATCTTGCTGCTCCCTTACCTCAGCAAGCTGCTTGAAGCTCATGTCACCAGTTTCCTCAGCTCTTTCATTGAACATTCACAGTTCCTTGACTCCCAACAAGCAGGATTTAGGCCAGCACATTCTACCGAGTTAGTCATTCTCTCAGTCATGGACGTACTGAGGAGGGGGGCAGACCATAACATCACTGAGGCCTTGGTACTCCTGGATTCGTCAGCCGCTTTTGACACAGTCAACCATAACATCTTGATCGGCCGTGTCAGCGACGCTGGCATCCAGGGGTCGGCTCTAAGGTGGATTTCCTCCTTCATCAGTAACCGACACCAGGCCGTCCGCCTTTCCAACTTCTCTGCTGAGAAAGTTAGGCTGACCTGTGGTGTCCCCCAGGGATTCTTTCTCTCTCCCCTTCTTTTTAACCTGTACCTGACCCCCCTAATCCGGTCCTTGCGCAAAAGTAAGGTCGCTGCCTTTAACTACGCAGACGACATCCAGCTGGTGTTTGACATTGACTCTTCTGACTACTCAGTCAAAAACTTCCAGTCCACCATGTGCCTCATTAGTGATTGGATGGTGGCCAATCAATTAAAACCCAACCCTGACAAGACTGAGCTGATCCTGACTGGAGGCCTCTCTAATCCATGGAACTGTAACTTCTGCCCCCCCCTCCTAGGCACTCCTCCCTGTCCTGCAGAATCTGAAAAAAGCCTGGGAGTTATAATCTGCAAAGACCTATCCATGAAGCCTCAGATTAGCGCAGTTGTGTCATCTTGCTTTTTCCATCTTCGTAGAATTCGAAAGATCTCTAGATTCTTAACCACGGAGGCCCTAACCCTTGCTCTGTCCTGGTCATCTCCCGCATTGATTATGCCAACTCACTTTACATTCGCATTCCTGCCTACCAGCTCCGTTGCCTGCAACTGGTACAAAACCAGGCCTCTAGGCTTATCTTTCACCAACCGAGACACCACCATGTTCGCCCCCTGTTGAGGAGCCTTCACTGGCTCCCGGTGGCCAAACGCTGCGTATTCAAATTAGGCTGCATCACTTTTAAAGCATTGGCCGGTCTTGGTCCAGCTTTCATTTCCTCTCTGATCCACCACTATCTACCTTCCCGCGATCTCGCTCCTACCACTTGGCCTTGCTTACAACCCCCCACCTTCAAACGTAAGAAACACGGTGGTCTTAGATTCTCTTTCCTTGCCCCCCACTTCTGGAACTCACTCCCCTGGAATTTAGATTAACTACATCTTACACCCACTTCAGATCCCTTCTGAAAACCCTGTTGTATTGTCAGGCTTACGAGTAACGCAATGCCCACCTTTCACTCATCTGCTGTCCCCTGTTCACAGCGCCAACTACAGGGCACACAACAAGTACATGTGAAGCTGCACAGGCAAGGTCAGAGCAGCAGTGAGTGACAAGGCCAGTGGCCAGGGAGAAGTGCAGAGTCAGGACATGAGAAGCTGCACAGTGTGTGTGTGTGTGTGTGACTGTAGCCTTCCATGGCCAGCAACACCTTCAGGTGGCAAACAATGGCCAGGACTAGCACACCTGTATGAGAGATAGTTGTATGAGGCGGACTGCAATTCACATCTGTGTGTCATGCGGGCTTGGAGCTGGCTGTGTGTCGGGGACGGCAGGAGCACTTGACTGGGGAGACAGAGGCACAGATGATGTAGGCCTATCAGTGGTTTGGCAAGCTGGAGGGCTGTTTGGACCAGGTGGTATAGTGGCACGTGGAGGTGGAGTCATGCAGACCTGTGACACAGTGTGGGTGGGAGAGGTTGGAGGGGTGCCCTTCCACTTTTTGGGAATATGAAATGGCCTCCCTGTTTTGGGGTTAATGGGAACTGGTGAAGACACAACATGCACACACACCAACAGTTCTGCATGAGGTGCAGACACTGACACTCTCTCTGGTGATGTGCTGGATCCTGGGGAACTCTTTGTCTGGCTACGCCTCTGGACCACCTTTCCCTGTTTGTCAGGTGTCCCACCTACAGTGCTCTCCTTTGCCTGTTTGCCCGGTGTCCCACCTACAGTGCACTCCTTTGCCTGTTTGCCTGGTGTCCCACCTACAGTGCCCTCTTTTGTTTTGTGTGTTTGCCAGGTGTAGCATCTACAGTGCCCTCCTTTGTGTGTTTGCCAGGTGTCCCACCTACAGTGCCCTCCTTTGTGTGTTTGCCAGGTGTAGCACCTACAGTGCCCTCCTTTGTGTGTTTGCCAGGTGTAGCACCTACAGTGCCCTTCTTCGCCTCCTTGCCAGTTGTCCCACCTACAGTGCCCACTTCCACATGCTTCACTGGGCTTGGATTAGGAGTTGACGTGGTGGGGGATGTTGCCCTGTGCCCTTCCTAGGTGTACCCTTGCCAAACAACACCTCCTCAGTGGGCATAGACACAGCACGTCTACTTCTGCATGAGGTCTTAGGTCAGTAGAGTCCTTTGCTGGTGATGCCTCTGAGGCAGAGGAGCCTGATGCCACCCTCACTGCTTTATCGGCTTTGCTCTTCCCTGACAGGCTCTTGTCTATACATTTTGAGGTGGCTCTGCTCTTCCTAGGGGATGGTGTCTGTGGGCGGGACCGTTTGGGTTGTGTTTGCTGTGTGCTCCTTATGCTGTATCGTGTTTGTGACGCATGCGCACCGTGGTCACTTGCATCTGATGTGCCGATGCTCCTTCAGACGTGCATCCAGCTCTGGATGAGTCACTGCCAATATGCGGACCATCATTGGAGTCATGTTGCGCCATGCTAAACGTCCAGTGCGCGGTATCATGCCCAATGTCATCTCAGCCACGGTTTTTGCAAGCCGACTGATGTCCCACCTCTTGTGGCAGTGTGTGCGTCATCTGTTGGAGACCCCCAGGGCTCGCACCTTTGCTGCAATGGCCCTCCACATGGCCTTACGCTGGTGTACCTTGAGCTGCAGGTATGGGAGATAAGAAGGGGAAATGATCAGTCACACAGTGTCATGTACCAACATCTATCACCACAGTAGCAAGAACCTACTCATGACCATTTTTAAACTCCCAACATCACATACTGGGCCAAAACCATGTGATTGCATGCATTCATGAGGGCCTACAGGGTCTCAGATAATCACAAACACATGCAGGATGACTGACTGAACACCCTCGTTGGCTTGCAGGCATCACCAGTCCCATGCATGTCTGCACACTACATACATCACATTCCTGTGTGTGTTTTGAAGCACTGTGTGCAGGCACTGGGCCGAGTCTCTGGGTTCACAGTGATTCAGCCAACAGTGGCACACAGAAACAATCTCCCAAGCAATTCCTGTCCTGGTACCTACATGTCCAACATCCTGTGGCCCTTGATGGCTGATAATGTAACACACACCACTCACACATAGAACTGCAGGCAGGTAAAACAGTGACATTGGGACACACACACTCCCTCGCCCTGGAGACAGCTTGTTTGTCAGTGTATGAGACAACCCCACACCCTCAGGCATATCATGCTGCAGCACAAGTACATGTCTGAAACCCCACCTTCCCTACAGCAACCTCGACAATGACTTACCACTACATTAGGGCCACCATACAGCCTAGGGTACTGTGCCAGCACCTCGTCCACCAGGACCTCCAGCTCCTAGCTTGTGAATGGACTGGCACGGATATTCTCTGTCCTTGCCATCCCTGGGGCCACGGACCACCTGTGTTGGAAGTGACTAGTGAGGGGTCCCAGGCAGCAGCAGGAGAGGGTCCCAGGCATCAGGCACTTCAGGCAGAAGAGGGTCCCAGGCAGCAGCAGGAGAGGGTCCCAGACAGCAGCAGGAGAGGGTCCCAGGCAGCAGCAGCAGAGGGTCCCAGGCAGCAGACACTTCAGGCAGGAGAGGGTCCCAGGCAGTAGCAGGAGAGGGTCCCAGGCAGCAGGCCCTTCAGGCAGGAGAGGGTCCCAGGCAGCAGCAGGAGAGGGTCCCAGGCAGCAGCAGGAGAGGGACCCAGGCAGCAGGCTCTGTGAGCAGTGGAAATGTGAGGCTCACTCCCACAGATTTATAGCTTTTATAGATATACAGGAAGGTGAAGCCAAGATGGCCGCTGACCAGGAGTTCTAGGCAAGAGCTCCGGGATTTGGGATCGTCAAGCCTGGCATAAATCCCTGAATATCCCCCTCTGCAGCCCAAGACCGGTGACCCAGGACACGGGAACGACAAGAACGGAAAGAAAAGAAAAGAAAAGACAGTACCTCCATAGGAAACGAAGCAGCCTCGCATCATCCGACTCCTGGACAGAGAGGAGTGGTGGACTTGGAAGACCCCGGGCAGAGACGGCATTGGTTGACATGTGGGGGCTATTGGCGGAGCAGGCAGAGAGCGAAAGACTCTCAGGGCGATGCGAGCAAGGTCCGATCCGAGAGAAAGCTGGGGCGGCTTCACCGGGACTAAGGACGGGGACCAAAGACCGTGCACAGCAGTGAAGAGGTGCAGGGCGATCTAAGGTACAGGCACCCGCGTTTGCTGCAGCACAGCTCCCCACCTCCCACCCTCGCCCCTGCCCCCCGCCACGCTGAAGAGAGAGCCCGTAGGGCGGGGAACAGGAAAAGTGAGAATAAGTCTGCAGTCCGCCCCGCCTGATCTTAAAATGGCGGCCAATGCGGACAAATAACAAGTAATCAAGAGGATTTGGCACAAGTATCCGCACACTGGTGTGAAAAGCGGAACTCTGCAAGTTTAGGTGCAACTAATAGAAAAGCGGAACCCTGCAAGTGTATGTGCAACAAATAAGGTCACAGCAATCTAATTAATTAAAGGAGAGCCAGGGAAGCGGGACCAATCGACAAGGGAAGCTGGCCTAGAGAAAGTAGTGGAAAGAGAGAAAGCCTTCCCGGCCTGCAGAAAAACGATCATAACGGCAGCCATCTTACAATGATTAGCTTTTACACCCAACATAGAGCAGAACAAAGGTCAGCCGGCTAATCATTAAGCACTCTGAAACTACAACTACTAGAGGTAAATGAAGAATAATTATGGGAAAGAGAAGCTATATCCAGTAATACTCAGCAAAACCATAACTACTCACTTCTAGATCGGGGAATAAAACCAGCAACAAATAACATCAGCAACGGAGAAAGGATCACCATAACACATGCAGAACGGAGCTAAAATGAGCGAAAGATACCTAGAGACTGCTGGCTTGAGTGCCCATAGTATAAAATACCCTCATAATTTAACCAAAAATGCAGCTAAGAAGTTTAAACACGACTCCCTGAGGAAAAACCCGGACACACTATTCGCAGACCTATACTTTAATGTAACTAATGGTACGAAAATGAATGACCTCATATTCTACACATATAGAACAGCTAAATGGCGCAATGCCTTCACTAGGATGCTTACCATAAAAATTACGAAAAACATCCCTCATGGCATAAAAATGTCAACCTCACCTTCAGAAAGATGCAGAGCCGAACTTAGCATCACGTTATATAAATCTGGAATGGTGCTGATACAAGCAGCAAATCGAGATCTAGAGAGATTTGCCAAGACTTTCCAATCGGTAAAAGACTCAATGGAAGACCCGAGTAACCAACTTCTCCAGACCCCACCAGTAGACACTCTAGATATTCACGATGTCACTATCAGAGGCACCAATAGAACCAGGAACCATCATGCTCAAAGCCCTAACCAAGTAGATATAACTGGACTAGTAATGTCAGTTCCGGAGAACACGACTGAAAGAACTGAGAGGTCTACCTATCAGACAAACAAAGAACAATATTAGCGCCAAAGAGAAGAGTCGTCCCTACTACCGAACTACGAGGCCCCTCACGTAGATCATACACTGGCATCGAGGGTAGTACCGCATAGCAACCAGGAATTGGATGAGACAGAAGACATCAGCCTTCCTACATCCTATACCCTCTCCAGCACAATACCAACGTTGTACACACCTCCACCAACAAACGAACTCCCAACAACACAGGACTTATCTAACTCCATCAACCTTCCTATACTCCTCGCTAGTACAACACCAGCCACATGCAGATCTTTACCCACAAACATACTCCTAGCAACTCAGAACATATCCAGCACCAACGTCACATCTAATAGATTTGGAACCGACAATCAAAAAGAGGAGAGAAAGAAAATGGCAGCGCAACTAAGAACTCATCCAAAAAGGAGAAGAGTAGAGCGGATGTACAGATCTGCCGTCCCTAAGAAATCTCATCAGAACAAGAAGGACATTAATAAGCTTCAGAAACTAGTGAGCGAGCTAGCACAAGCCACTATTAATACCGTACAGGCGATAGAAAAAATTGAAGAGGTGAAGGTGAACATTCACTCTAAAGTCACGGATATCCAAAACCTTGTACATTCTTCACATAGAAAGAGTAACGAGGCGGACCTGCGTTTAAAACAGAGAGACAACCGACCAGACAGGACTAAATCACTATCAAAAGAGGAAACTCTGGCCTTAATCCAAACATATGATCTATCGGACCGCAAGGAAGAGGAGAGAATCAAAACAATACCACTAGACTCTAACAGAACATCGAGAAAAAACGATAGAACATCCAACCCCCACAACTTACAGCACATACAGCTAACACCAAATGAAGCCGAAAATGCGAACCCTAGTAAAAAAGAAAAACATCTGACCTGTCTATTACTCAACTGTCGATCGGCAACTAAACATGCATCGGACCTTATCCTCAACAAGGACATTGACCTGGCAATCCTTACAGAAACATGGCTTACGGAATCTTCATCCCCAACCATGGATCGTTTAGTACCACCGCAATTCAACATTTTGAGACTTGATAGACACAAAAAGCTAGGGGGAGGGATAGCCTGTATTCATCGATCTGACATAGAGGTTAAACAAATTCAGGCCGACCCGCTAGAATCCTGTGAGTATCTTGGTCTTAACATAAGATCAACCAACATTCAACGATGCAACTTGCATACATTTTACCACCCACCAGGAGATAACGCAAAGTTTATAGTAGAGTTAATGGAGATCATAACAGCCAACTCTAACAACGCTGCCAATAACATATTTCTAGGTGACTTCAACCTTCACTGGGAGAACTGCAATGACAAACTGGTCAACACGCTTAAAGGTTTCCTCACTGAACTAAACCTCACTCAAGCGTGCACACTACCCACACACTCTAAAGGAGCGACGTTAGACTGGATTATATCAAGAAACAAAGATATAACAATCCACTCCATAATACCATGTGACTGGTTTGATCATCACGCCATAACATTCATGATACCCACAACGGGAAAAGGTAGGACCAGGCAACCTTTCAAGGCCAAAAAATGGACTCGAGACACAAAAGAAGCAAATATGGAACTACTGGTCGAAAGCTGCGAAAGAGACTTAAAGCCACCCAACAACCTGGAAAAAGTCAACGAGCTGACGGATCACTACATAGCAGCTGTCGAAAATATCGTCAATAACACCATGCCATTAAAATTGAAAAGAATCTCAGAGAAGACTAAAAACCCGTGGTTTAGCGAAGCACTAAACGAAGATAGACGCAAATTGAGAATGGCCGAAAGAAAATGGAGGCAACACCCATCATCTCCTGAACTGGAACCCCTCAGAAAAATTAGGAACCAATATAATAAAAAGATCATCAACTCAAAAAAGGAATTTATAAGAGCAGAACTGGATAATGCCAAAAACAGACCACGTAAACTCTTTGAAATCCTAAAGGAGCAATCAAACAAACTTAGCCAAATCAGAGCAAGAAAATTCAAAAACACTTCTAAGCTGTGATGAATTTTCCACATTTTTCACGGAAAAGGCCAAAGCACTCGAAGTAGAGCTTAGAAACGCTGCGTTGAACCTTCCCAACGAACCTCGGTTTACGAACGATGCCGACTCTACAACGGATTGCACTATGGCTAAAAACAAGGCAAGTTGGGAATCATTCGAACTGTACGACCAACACATTATTGCAAAGACGCTCTCTGAAATCAAACCTAACAACCACTACCAAGACCCCCTGCCTGCAAAATGCGTAAAAGAAATCAATCACATCTTGATTCCAATATGGACCGAAATAATAAATGCTTCACTTTCACAAGGGATCCTTCCCGACTGCCTAAAAACTGGTCAAGTCGTTCCCATAATCAAAAAACCCACAGAGGATGCATCAGATCCAAATAACTTCCGCCCAGTGACCAACATCCCTTTACTGGCCAAGCTGACTGAGAAATGTGTGCAGAACCAATTGAGCCAACACATCACCAAGTTCTCCTTGCTAGATGAATGCCAATCAGGATTCAGAGCAGGGCACAGCATGGAAACAGCGATCCTCCATAATATTGATGACGCGCTACAGGCCCTTGACCAAAATCAAGCATGCTTACTGATTCTCCTTGACCTGTCATCGGCTGTTGATACGGTAAACCATGAAGCATTTCTGACCAGGCTACGGGACAGGATGGGATTGTCGGGAATTGTGCTGAAATGGTTTGATTCCTTTTTACAGAACAGAACGCAGCGCTTCCTGGTTAACCAATCAATCTCACTTCCGTGCCCTATCTCAGTTGGAGTCCCTCAAGGATCGACACTATCCCCAGATCTGTTTAACCTATACGTCGAACCACTCACAGAAATTCTCCAAAAATCTCAAATATCCTATCACATGTATGCTGACGACACACAAATATACTTATTTATTTATTTATTTATTTATTTAAGCTTATACCGCACACAGCTACCCACAGTGGGTTTCCCGGCGCTAGGGACAGACTGAAGAAGAAGGAGGCAGTTTCAACTGGCTAGAACCATAGCAGACTATTGGGCACGTTGGGTAAAAAGCAATGTCTTCAAAGCCTTACGGAAGCGAAACAAATTTGTCTCTAGTTTTAGGTCCAGTGGGAGGGAGTTCCAATATTTGGGGCCCAGAGTAGAGAAGGAACGACCTCCCATTTTTGTCAGCTTCCATCTTGGCATAATGAAATTGCCCATGTCCGATGATCTAAGTGGACGTAGGGGTCTGTAGGGTGTTATCAACTTTTGGAGGTAGGCTGGGGCACTACCCTGTTTGACCTTGAACATATAGCATAGTGCCTTAAATTTGATACGTTCAGGGATGCTCAACCAATGAAGGTCGCATAAGGCAACCCTAGCTGAAGTGCGTCTGGGGATGTTTTTTAGCAGGCGTGCTGCCGCATTTTGCACTACCTGCAATACATGTAAGGTAGCTTTATCTGCGCCCAAGTAGAGGATGTTGCCATAGTCCAGGCGAGATGTTACAAGCGCCTGGACTACGGTTCTACGGGCGGGTAGTGGAAGCATCCACAAGATCTTATGAACCCACCGCAGCGTTGAGAAGCAGATGGCCGCGACCTTAGTGGCCTGTTGTCTCATAGTTAACCTGTCGTCAATAATGACACCCAGGTTACGAACTGCGGTGGAAGGAATAGGCGCAGTGCCCAGTTCGATGGGCCAATGGCGTGGACCCCAGAGATGTTTATTCCGACCCAAGATGACCACCTCGGTCTTCTCCCCGTTCAGTTTGAGACAGTTTCTCCGCATCCAGTCAGCCACAAGAGTGAGGCCTGACTTGAGTGCGGAGATGTTGTTCTCGTCTCGCCCTGATAGGGAGAAGACAATCTGGGTGTCATCTGCGTAGGAAAACAGGGTAAGCCCAGCCTGTTCAACAATGGATGCCAAGGGTTTAACGTAAATATTAAATAATAAAGGACTAAGGATTGAGCCTTGGGGAACGCCGCGGGTAGATGGACAAATGGTGGAGGCTGCTTTAGGAGAGAACACTTGGAAGCTTCGGTCATTGAAGAAAGACACCAGCCTGGCCAAGGCCTGGCCACCTACACCTAGAGACTTCAGAGAGTCAATGAGGATGCAATGTGACACGGTGTCGAACGCTGCGCTCAAATCCAACAGGATGAGCGCCATGGTGTTACCTTGGTCGACACCGTGCCTCAGACTCTCCGTTACCCCCAGGAGCGCTGTCTCAGTTGAGTGCCTAGGCCGGAAGCCCGACTGAGAAGGATGGAGAAAAGCGGTGTTTTCGACCAATTTAGAAAGCTGGGAGTTTATGTGTCTCTCCAATATCTTCGAAAAGATTGGCAGCAAGGATATCGGGCGGAAATTGGCAGGGTTGGAAGAATCAGCACCCAATTTTTTTAGTAAAGGTACCACCATGGCATGTTTCCAAGGTTGAGGGACTTGGGCCTCACTCAAAGAAGTGTTAAGTAATTTAATAAAAATGGGATGAGTGAGGGGATCCAGTTGTTTTAATATTTTGGCCGGGAGCACATCCAGAGGGGAACCAGATCGCACACTGTGTAGGCAGGACACAAAGGAAATGGCGTCTAGAGGCTGCCAGGTGGTGATTGCTGCATCAGTGGCGATATTCACCATTTCCTGGACCGTATTAGGGGTGGAGAAAGTGGTCTCAGGAGGTGGAGAGAAATGGTCGTAAATAAGATCCACTTTGTTTATAAAATAATCCGCTAAGGACTGACACTGGGTGGCATCAAGAGCCGGAGGAGGGGGAGAGGAATTTGCACCGGTCAGTTTCTTCACGACGGAGAATAACACCTTAGGACAGTTTTGTGCATCAGTCACTGCTTTTGTAGTGTAATTAGCTTTAGCAGTTTTGCAGCTGTTATGGTACTTTTTTAAGGCTTCTTTATATATGATTTTACATGATGGAGAGTAGCATTTTCTCCATTTACGCTCCAAGGTCTTACATTGTGAGCGGAGACTCTTAAGTTGTTCCGAGTACCATGGGGCAGGAAGATGGTGTGAAACTGTAGACTTTGATGTCATAGGTAGTGCCCGATTTACAGCATTGGTTAGCCAGAGTTCAGTAGCACTGTTGAGAGCAGTGGCTGGTGCGTCAATAGACGGGAGTGTTTTAATCAATAATTTATTGAGTTCTGGAATACTAACCTTCCCCCAATTCCGAGATGGCCTCGGTTTTACTATCGCAGATCTTGTTGCAGTATCAGCCATGTCTAAGGAAAAAGGGACAGCAAAGTGATCGGACCAGGTGATTTGAAGGGCTTCACGGGAACAGTCTAGGGGCAAATTGGACAAAATTGGATCAAGTAAGTGTCCAGCACAGTGTGTAGGACCTGTGTTATGTAATTGAAGGTTAAATGCTTCCAGGGTAGAGAGAAGCTGATTCCTATGAGAGCATTCATTATCATCTAGATGTATGTTTAGGTCTCCTAAAATAGTAAAATTAGACGCTTTGAGCATAACTGAGGCTAAAAGGTCCGGTAATGAAGTTATCCAAGGACTAGCTGTCCCAGGGGGACGGTATACCAATAGACCTGACAGCGTAAATTGGGGAGTTATGGACAGTTGAAATAGAGCTGACTCACAGTCTTTTTGGGTGGTGTCAACCAATTTACAAGTATATATGATCTTGAAGATAATTGCAATTCCACCCCCCCTGCCAGAGTGTCTATCCTGGCGAAGAATAGCGTAATTGGAGGGAATGGCATCTGCAATATCCGGACCTGAGCAATCCCTGAGCCAAGTCTCTGTCAGGAATATTGCATCAGGTTGATGTTCAACAAGAAAGTCATGTATATTGTATCTGTGTTGTGGCAGGGATCTACAATTTATACTCCAAAAACTTAGCGGGGATCGTGGGGAGACTATCCTGGAGTTTGCCTGTCTATTTTGTCTACCATGGTGACACAAGAATCTGCACATTGTAGGGGTTTTTACTGAAAAGTTACAAGAAGGACAGCGAAACTTAGTAGGGGGTAATGGATAGATGGAGCAGTTATTATTGGGAGAGTCACGTAGTGCATATAGCTCAGTTAAGGAGTATGTAATAACCATGATGGAAATAATGGCCTTGCTCACCAAACGAAGAATATACCAGAGCCAAGAGCCCAACCAGGCGCGGACGGGCGCAGACGGGCTGGACTCTGGCGTGACTCCGGCGGGCATCCGGCGCGTCCGCCACACGTCCGCTTACGCGGAGAGGCCCTTCCCTTTTAAAGCTATCTGGAGCGCGTCACGGCGCAGCCCGACCCAATATGGCCGCTGTCCTGCCCTCGCCTCCCCGGGACCAACTCTCAGCGTCAATACTCAGCAGAGAGTGGCCCAGACGGCAGAGGGAGGTGAGGAGACAATTCCAGATGCAGCGCTAAATTAAAAACGGACTAGAGGTAAAATACCCCACAAGTATAAGTGACCATAAAAGCTTATTAAATCAAGCGTGGCAAAGCGCTGCTTGTATTCAAACACAGGTAAAGCGAAAGAACCTCCGGCTTTCCGCCTCAGAGGGTGAAAGAGCTGACCTGATTCCGATACTTAAAGATCGCATCCCTAAAAGATTTGGAACTAATGAATGAGACACTAAAAATGGCACTTCAATGGTTAACCACAAACCACCTGAAGCTGAATGCACATAAAACAGAGTTCCTACTAATTTCACCACCAAGGAGCCATACAGAAATAAAGGAATGGACGAAAGTCGTGACTGCGCTAAACTGCACCCCAACCCTTGTCAACTCAGCTAAATCACTAGGAATCACCTTAGACGAGAATCTAGACATGAAAGCCCACATTAACTCAATGGCGAAAAGTGCCCGCTTTCACTTGAACTACTTAAGAAAATTGAAACCATTCATCTCAGAGACAGACCTCAAATTGGCAATCCAATCCTTAGTTATCACGAGGATTGAATATAGTTGCACCACCTTGGCTGGATTACCAAAAATGTCCACAGCACCACTGAAAGCCTGCCTTAACGCTGCGGCAAGACTTATCACCGGAACCAGGAAATTTGATCATATATCCCCGCACATGAAAGTACTAAACTGGCTACCTTATGAAGCAAGAATCCAAATGAAGATAGCATGTATCACACACAAAGCTCTACACGACAGCACCCCAAGATATCTAGCCAACAAAATTCAGTTGTCCGGTGGCAACCGACCAGCTAGGAGTGCTGAGGAGTTGTTGCTACGGCCAGCCTTCTTCCGAAAGAAAAAAACCTATGACAGAGCGTTCTCAGGAGCTGCCCCCAGAATATGGAACTCACTCCCTCCAAACATCAGGAAGATCCAGAATCTGGTAACATTCAAGCGGGAAGTGAAGAGCCTGCTGATGAATAGATACAATACTTAGTGAAGAGCACTGTTCAGGATTCTGATATACTACTGCCTTAGTACAGATCATGTACGCCATGAGAAAGGGAAGCATAGTCAATACTATAAGGAACACCTATCCTATGATATGAGAACAACCTAAAGGCCACTAGTAATGGTTATTTTGACTGAACATGAGAACAGCATCTCTCAGGAACCTATACCGAGCTACCTCATATTTGTTATATATACATGTTTTTGTTATTAATTTAGTCATAGCATATTATTTACGCTAACGACTTGTGAAAGGGGTGGTGCTGGTGTTGCACCGCCGGGGCCAGGCGGTAGTACTGCGATTTGGACGGCGGGGTATGCCCACCGCCATCTACACATGTCCATATGCCAATGGCTACGGCACTTGTGAAAGGTAGACGCACGTTATGTGTGAGGCACATTGGTCTGTGGTCCCTGCCATGTCACTTAGGCATTTGATGGTTGCTCATGCTACACAGTGTAAAGCTGGTGTGAATAATGTGTTCGGAATCAATGTGTTGTGTGTCAGTGCTGGCCTTGGCTTGTCCCACTGTATGGTGTTGTCACTTACTTCTGCTTTCATTTTAAGCTCATGCACACTAGGGACATTTTTACTGCTACTGTCATCATGGTATTTTGGATGTGTGCCACGTTACATACATGTATTAATGTGTGACAGGTACAGCAGATGGGAATGAGACAGTCATGATCCTCTTACACACGTTGTTGGATGGTACGGTACAAGAAGTACTAATGTGTAATGTGTGTTTCTGTATGTGTTCATTCACATTGACCAATGTGTTGTTTTTGGCACTTGTGTATTGCTAATGGATAGGTGTGCCCTCGGTGTGTCTTATATGTCCACCCATGTGACATGGTGTGCCACGCATATCTCATGGCAGTCTTTGCTTTACCGTGATATCCTTACATGTATATACAGTGTCCATCTCAGGGTGGTTGTCAGTGACATGTGTCCATTTACATCTCAACTAGGAGGAGGCCTAATCTCATACGTCACCTGACAGTGCTGGAGGACATGGAGGATATAGCGATCATTCGCAAGTTTCACCTTGACAGACCGACACTGAAGACCCTTTGTGATCTGTTGGAGCTTCACATTCAGCCTTGCCGCCACTACCCAACAGCATTCACACCCACATGCAAAGTGATGGCAGCCCTCCACTTTTTTGCTACTCATTCCTTCCAGGAGACTGTGGCCAGCGCTGTAGGGATGTCGCAACCATTTTCAGCCTGGTGCTGAGGGATGTACTTGCAGCCATGATGTTCTTTAAGGATAGATGCATACATTTCCCTAGGGGAGAAGAATTGGCCGGTGTGAAGGGTGCCTTCTATTCCCTTGGGCACATCCCACATGTTGTGGGTGCCATTGATTGCACCCATGTAGGTCTGGTGCCACCACAGGAGAGTGAGCACATTTTCAGAAATCGGAAACATTATCATTCGATCAATGTGCAGGTGGTGTGCCTTGCGGACATGACCATATCTAATGTGTGTGGAAGATTCCCCGGCTCTGCCCATGATTCTTACATCCTGAGGAACAGCATTGTGCCCCGGATGATGGCAAATCTGGTACCCGAGCGTGCTTGGATTGTGGGTGAGTATGCCTAGTGGTATGGTATGCTGTGTGTGTGACTTGCTGCCCTCTGCCTGTGCAACATTGCAATGTGTGTTTGTCTGTCCTAGGTGACTCTGCATATCCCAGTCGGCCATGGCTGCTAAGCCCACTACGGAATCCCAGGACCCCGGCTGACATCAGGTACAATGAGGCCCATGGAAGGACCCGATGTGTGATTGAGTGGACTTTTGGCCTACTCAAATCAAGATTCTGCTGCCTTTACAGGACAGGAGGAGCACTGGCATACTCCCCTGGGAAGGTCTGCAAGATCGTTGTGGCATGCTGTATGCTGCACAACCTGACCATTCACAAGGGGATCTCCCTGCTCCTGGACAATGGTGAGGACCCAAGACCCCCGCCTGTTCAGGGCCATGAGTCCAGTGATGAGGACAATGGAGAAGAGGAAGGAGTTGACATGCGTCAACAGCTCAACAACCGCTACTTCACTTGAAGGTGTGTAAAGATGTACGACTTGTACATTGTCTGTGTGTTTGTTGTTGTTGTGCAGGGCTATCTGCGGATGGTACAGACAAGCACATGTTGAGTCACCTGTGTGTAGGAAAGGTGGCTTTGATGTTCCATATGTGGAGGTATGCTGGACTCTATTTGTTAACACCTGCTGCACATGGTCTTGTATGCCAGTAGTATCATGTGTATGTTTTATGTAGTGTTATGTCTGTGATGCCACAATCACACCAGTGACTGATGTTCTGTTGTGTCTCCCTAGATGCTTCAGAATAATCCTGCCCTACATACTGTACATCATTTGGACACCTCATGGACATTTTCTAAACTCTAAATATTGCACTAAAAGCGATACAGCACAAGATCTGGTGCGTCAGGTTTTTTATTTGCAAAGTGGACATTTGAGGGGTGCGGGAATATTTAGATAAAGGTGGTGAATGGGCAGTGATTTGACAGTCATGGTAGATGAGATGCAAGAGTAGACACCACATGTATGTGGTGACCCAGTCCAACAGACAAGTGCCATTGCCAAGGCAGTGTGGGGAAGGACAGTCCAAACAGTCAATGCAGTGGGGAAGAGGGTTGCCATCAGGGCTGGCTTATGACTGGCGTGTGGCTGGTGCTTTGCATCTGGAGACTCCCAGGCTCTTCTTTGGACGCCCCCTTGATCTTTTTGGCAGTGGGGGACTGCTGAATGGCCAGCGGCGTCTGAGGACTCGCCCCTCTCTGTTGGCGCAGGTGAGGATGGTGCACTGTCATCCTGCGGCACAACAGAAGGGAGCGGAAGTGTTGGTTGTGATGCAGGCCTGTCCCTCAGCAACACCACTTTCTGGGGCATGAGGTCCACCATTTGACCAATGCGTGTGTCGATGGAACTCATCAGCAGGATGAGCTCACGTAAAAGTTTGTTTGACCGTCCACTTTGTCCCTGGACCTGTTCATATGCACCGATGACTCTGGTGAAGTGATCCAGGGATGCTGTGCCAACCTCCTGAGGTCTGGGGGGAACCCTGGCCCTCCCACCTGCCCTGCTGCCACGGACCTGTTGCCTCGCCGCGGTGGGTCCTCGCACACTCTCCCTGCCTTCCACAGTTGGTGTTGTGTCCTGGTCGTCCCCTGGGACTGTGCAAGTATTCTGTTAGCTGCATGTAATCAACTGTCTGTACACTACACAATTGAGAGATCTTCACTATTATTAGTAATGACATTATTGGCAGTAATTACATGGTGGAGAGGAACATGAATAACTGGTACATGTAATGTATTGATGCATTGCATGCAACTGCTGCTGTGTGTTGTGGTACAGGCCTCCCTCCCCCAAACAGAACTCTCATGCAAGATGGATACCTACCTGTTAGGTGAGGGTGGACAATGCAATAGCTGACACATGCTCCTGGGTGGTGTGGGGGAGGGGTCCATCTTGGTAGGCTGTGGGACAGGGGGCATTGTGGGAGTAGTAGTAGAGGCCTCCCTCACCCAAACAGAACTCTCATGCAAGATGGATACATACCTGTTAGGTGAGGGTGGACAATGCAATGGTATTTGGGTTGTGCAAGGTAATACTTATCAGTGTGTTAATTGACATTAGTTTGTACTTACCAGCCTCCACTCCCCCGGCTTTTCCTGTGAGACTCTCAGGATGCAGTATGGCAAGCACCTTCTCCTCCCATGGTGTGAATGTTTTGGGTGGAATGGTAGGGCCACCGCCAGTCCTCTCAGCCAGCTCCCGGTTTTTGCTCCTCTTCTCCTTGACAACCCTCTTGAGATCATGCCACCGCTTCATGATCTCATTCTTGGATCTTGGGGTGGTCCCTACTGCATTGACCCTTTGAACTATCCTTTCCCAAATTTGTGTCCTTGTGGCTAATGGTGTCTGTTGGACCAGGCTACCAAACAGTTGTGGTTCTACTCTCACTATCTCATCGACCATGACTGTCAAGTCACTCTCTTTGAATTTGGGCATTTTCTGTGCTGCCATGGTGCGTGATGTATGGAGTGTTTGTGGGTGCTGGGGTGTGTGTGGGGGGGGGTGTGGTGTTGAGGTGTGAGGTGTGTTGTGTGGTGGGGTATTGTTGGTGCTGGTGGTTGTGATGGTGGTGGTGTGTGTGCTGTGTTCTTTTGCCTTTCCTGTCAGATGTGGTGTATGGCCTTCTCTTCTGGAGAGTTGAAAAGGATTGTAGTGAGTGAAGGGGCTGGTTTTATGCTCAGCTGTGTGGGTGTGCCCAAATGGTATTTTGATGTCAGGTGTGCTGTGGGTGTAGGCCAATGGATTTGTATTATTTTTTGGGGATCTGTTCTTTAATTGTTATGTGTTTTGTGTATTAGTGGGGCATGGCTACTTTACTTTGTGCCAGTTTTGGCATGTTTGCGGTGTTTTGGCATCGACCGCCATGTTTTTCGTGTTTGATCCGCTGCGGTAGCTATGCTCTTCCGATGTCTCTCCCATTCACTCCAGTTTGGGACCATCAGGGATATACTAATTTCCTGTGCGGTGTCTCTACTTTGCTTGCGGCAGGTTGTGAGTTTTCCGCTGTGTTTCCGACCGCCACAGTCGGTTTTTGGGCGTCTCCGCCCGCGTCAAGCGGTTTTTGATAGCCCGCTACCGCCGCAGTCGGTCTTTTTTGGTGGTTGAACCTAATTTGACCGCCGGTTTATCCGCAGTCCCGGCGGGTGGTTGTTTCCCGCCTCCATGGTGGTCAGGGTGATTTTCCGCCCGCTATCCTAATGGGGCCCATAGTTTGGTGAACTTCTAACCTTTGTGCTCACTAAACTGTTCAATGAACTGTTACTATGGTAACAGGCAGAAAGCCGTTTGGGGGTAGGTTTGAAAGGTACTAGCTGTACAAAAAACGTTATATTTACCCTGGATCCTCTACAAGACAGAAAGGAAAGCAAAGTAAAACAAAACACTGTGTTCTAGATTTACAACCTACTTGCGCCACTTTCGCGTCCAAGGCCCCCCCCTAAAAAATTAAAAGTGTGTTGAATTAGAATACTCAAAGTTTAATAGAGAGTATCTCTGGCACGGGATGCATGGAAAATAGGGGTTTAGGGTAATGAAGAATAATAAAAATGTTTTACAAAAATGGAAGTTACTGGAATAATAAGTTGAAAAAAAGGGGAATGAATCTTAATACTCGTTTAAAAAAAACCTATAGAAATGATTTAATAATAAAAACAAGTTTAAATAAAGGATTTTAGAAATTATACCAAAGTTAAAAATTATAGAAAGAGGCACGTTTACATAAACACGTGACGCACTAAAACAGTGCAAATGAGAACACCTGTCAACTGAAAAACGTGACTTAAAAGTGGGAGGAGCAATACATTGATCCCATAGACTGTTAAGTAACCAAAAAGTATATAAACCACACCCGTGAGATAATTAGTTATGTTTCAGAGAATCAACAAGGGAGAAGAAACTACGAGCAAGATAATGATTCGGAGCTGCGTAAGCATCTTCACAATATCTTTCAATATCTTTCATTCTCTCAGAGGGAACATATTGTTAATGTATATTTTAATTTTCACTCCGGGACACTGCAGGAACTGGCCCTCCCACAATACATAAAGCCCCGGGGAGTGGTGGTCCCCGGGGCTTTGGACACCTTACAGCCCCTCCAAAACAAGAGAGGAAGCGTAGAGGTGCTGATAGAATCACCCTCCTAGCAGTATTACATAAGCAATGGGAATCAGAGGCTATGTGTAGGTGTAGGGGTGTCAGTGAAGTGTAGGGACCTAACGAGGTAGAGCATTAGCTTGCTACCTAGTCGACATGTTTCGTAAGCCGTCCCCTACTGCTTACTCATCAGGACCATATAGTGATCCCTAGGTCAGGGCATGAGCTGGCCCAAGTGAAGCATGGTAATTTGCAATGAATACCAAAAATATTGACCTCGCACAAGACCGGCAGTCCTCGGAGCAGCACGGCGGTAGGAATAAGGAAACGTTCTTTTGCCGGTGATTCGACCGCGCCGAACACCCTTCGCCTGCAAGCTCATGGGGCATTGAACACTAATGAAAAGAAGACCGCAATAGGTCAATATTTTTGGTATTCATTGCAAATTACCATGCTTCACTTGGGCCAGCTCATGCCCTGAAGCCCAAACAGTCAGACTATTTTTGCTGCATTGTTTGTAGGACAGTAGGCATACCACTGTAGAACTGAGCTATTAAGTAGTAGGGATCACTATATGGTCCTGATGAGTAAGCAGTAGGGGACTGCTTACGAAACATGTCGACTAGGTAGCAAGCTAATGCTCTACCTCACAATTCCCTTCTTAATGTTCCCAGCTAGAGAAGTGAATAAGATATTTTTTCTACTAAGCCAGGGAATTTTTAACTTTTTTATTTATTTTCTTGCACTCACTTGTTAGGTCCCTACACTTCACTGACACCCCTACACCTACACATAGACTCTGTCACAACTTAAGTGCTCCCGCGTAGTTTGTTTGGTCGCAGCACGCCCCGCCCCGTTATAGGGACGGGAAGACCCCTATGATGAAGCATGACACTAAAGGACTTTTTAGTGTGCGAGGGGTATTTTCAAAAGCACACTGTGCTCTTGTCTTTCTAGACCTAAGAGAGAGCCTAGTATCTCACCAGACCCCATAAGAATAAAAACATCATAAAAAATATCACCTCTTCACATGGATAGAATCCCACCTTACAGCCCCCCAACCATTATAATAAACTACATTGCCCCCGTTACTTGGCCCCTCTGGGGCTAATTAGCACTACAGTGGGCTCCAGGTTTCCTTTTTTTTTCCATTCGATACGCGTATCCTACGCGCATCCCGTGATTTTATTTTAAAATAAAAATTTGGGGGGCCCTTGTAGGACCCCCTGAGAGGTCTAGGGGGTCAGGGTATTTCTACCCTGCCCCCTTTGCGTCTTTTGTGCACTTGTTTTTCAGTTTTCTTGTGCCTCGATTCTACCAAGACACAAGATGGCTGCCAACACTTCCTGGTTTAGAGTGTTGACAGACAGTTGACAGCCAATTAGCATGCAGCTTGTGCTCGTAAGGGTATGTGTATAATATTCGGACGGTACTTCATCCATAGATATATCTATGATTTTACTTTTGATTTTCTCAGGAACTACTGCACAGATTTACACCATTTAACAAAAAGCGTCATCTGCGAACCAAACCATACAGATTTCCTATGGAAACTAGGTCCTAGCCAGTAGGTAATTTATATATATAAATTACCTTGTAGAGACCCGTGGCGATCCCGGATGAAAGTGACTTCAAGGTAGCCAATCACAAGCGTTGTCAGTTGGCTGTGAATGAATCCAGGTCAGAGTTGTTGAGTGCCGTGATGATCGCGGATACAGATGAATTCGGTGGAATGTCCGTGGGATCCAAAGTATTCGCGGATACTTTGGATCCCACGGACATTCCCCGAGGTTGTTTCCCTCTGAGATTCATTCTCAGTCAGCCGACCACCCTAGGGATCGGCTACCTCAAATTCGTCTTCATCTGGGATTGTCACGGCACTCAACAACTCTGACCCGGATTCATTCACAGCCAACCGACAACGCTTGTGATCGGCTACTTTGAAGTCACTTTCATCCGGGATCGCCACGGGACTCTACAACTCCGACCCGGGCCAAGAAGTCTCTTCGTACCTCGGAATTAATCATTCCAGTTACTTCTGCCAGTCCTGCACTGCCCACGACCCTGTCCTGATGAAGATCCTGTAGTAACCTGGATCGAAACGCCGTCGACCTTCAGCGCAAATACAAGCACGAGATACGAAGAGGTTGACCACATTGAATACTTCCAAAATGAACTTTTAATCTACTTGGAAACGCCGTATATCAAATACACTGTATATTTATTCACCAGTCACTTTGCGCCACTCACGCTGTTTCACATTGTCACTTGCGTCGCTATATTTGTTTTCACTGTTACACCTAGAGCACCACATACAATTTGGGTTGTTTTATCAGTTGTTGTGATTTATATACTGCAGTGCTGCCATAACTGTAAACTATATCTCTGTCTCTTCTCCAAATATTTATACATAAAATGATGCTTCTAGCACATGTCAGAATTATATAGAGTCTCCTTGTTTCCATTCAGATAATGTTTTTACATATCTTTACTAATTGTCTTTAATCAATACCAGTTAGGACATTGTTGTTCTTATACTATTATTCCCCAATCCCAACACGGTTGACGGGTACCCTACTCCTGTTTTATCTACAAGAAATCTGCTTGAGTGTTAAGCCTGCGCCTAAACTAGAATCTCTCCTAGATCTTATTGTGTCCCCGAAAGATAGGGCCCTGTACCTGAAGTTCAGGTTTGGCACCCTCCCATTGAACGACTTTAGACCAGGTTGGCGGCACCTGAGGGGGAGCGACTTGGGATGCCTGGGCTGTGCCTTCCCTATGGAATCAGTCACCCATTTCCTCTTCGCCTGCCCAGCTTATGGCCAGGCGAGGAGAAAATGGCTGAAACCCATTTGTTCCAACTTAGGTTGTAGAGACCACAGGGTGGCGCAGCGTATTCTGTCATCGGAGACCTCTATCCCCAGCCTAATTTGCGGGGTGGCTAAATATCTGGGCTGTGCCTGGCTGAGGAGGATGAAACTTTCTAGGATGAGTCAAACACTGGCTGTGGAACTGCCGATTGCCACCCTGTAACAATGTGCATTTCGTCTCTTTATGACAAACCATTTTTAACTGCTCATCCAATACATGACTAATTTGTCTGTCAATGCATGTACTATGTATTATATATTATGTATGGACTTTGCTATCTATTGCACCTTTGTAAATATTGTGTATTGTCTTTTGACTGGGGGAAGTTTTTCCCCTTCACCCTTTTTGAAATGTATTTATACTTTTATGATATTGTATATCGAATAAAGTTATATACAATACAATACAGTATACATATATATATGTATGCATGCATGTGTATATATGTATATATATATATATATATATATATATATATATATATATATATATTACCTACTGGCGGTCGCCAGTAGGTAGTTATAGTTAGGATTTTTTTCAATGTTAAATCTCAAAATTCTATTTGAAATAACTTTGGCGCCGGTTGACGAATCTGACTGAAAATTTCCTCAAAATGGCCTCGTCGAGCTCCGGTCCTTCCCTGAAAGTTTGGGGGGGATTTGTCAAGCGGGGGCCGAGATAAAAGGGGGTCCCAAAACGCGTTTTCCCCATTTTAATTTCCATAGGGCGGTCGATTTCACTTTTAGCCCGAACGGCTGAATGGATTTCCACCAAATTTGGCAAAATTGTAGGGACTGGTAGCCCGATGTGCCTTTGCTATGTCTCAAGATATGTGCTCCAGTGGATTTTCTGTAATTTAGGTAAAAAAAAAATATATATATCTATAGGCGTGCCCTGGTACGCGTCCCGGGGAGCGCTCCGGGCGCGCCACGTGAGGTGCGCACGGAAAGCTGATTGGCTCTCGGGTGTCTGTAAACATTCGAAATAGTCCGGAGCGGCCGCCATCTTGTGTCTCGGTAAAATCGAGACACAAGAGGTGGCTAAAACAAAGGGGGAAATGACCATAAGGCGTCAGGGATAGACCCCCCTTGACCCCCTAGGTTTGATGTGGGGGCTATAAAAGGGCCCCGCGGGGCATTTAAAATATTATTTTTTTTTCGTTTTGCGCGGGGGGAGCGCCCGGTACGCGCACCGGGGAGCGGACCGGGGAGCGTACTATGAGGAAAAAAGAATGACAGAGTTTTTAAAAAATGAAGCCTTTTTTTAGAAATTGGAGGTAGTTCTAAAAAGAACTTTTTTTTCTTCTTTTTGTTATTTTCTATTTTTTTTGTGTTTTTTGAACATTTTGTACTTTTTTGGGCTTTTCAAAACAGTTTTATATTTTTTTTGTATTTTTGTAGGGGGAGAAACAAAAAAAAGGGAATTGAAACTGGCTCAACTGGAGCAAAAAAACAAAAAAACCCCAAAATTACTTCTTTTTGGGGCACTTGTGATTATCACCTGCAAGGACGATGAGCTTTACGCTTTTTTCAGCATAGGCGATAAGCTTGCCACATGCAGAACAAGTGATTTTAAAATCAGCAAATCGTGGCTGAATACAAGGCATCATCTCTGATGTTTCTGGTCCCGATGAAGTGGGTTCGTTTCTTTGGGAGGTGGTCCTTGAAGACTGGGGGAGGGTACTGGCCAGTTCCCTGAGCTCTGCACGAGAATAGTTGTTAGGGTGCTTACGGGTCATATGTCGAATCATGGTATAGTTATCAAAGGAATATTTTTTGTTTGGGTTGCCCCTTGAGAGTTCTTCCTTACAGATTAGGCAAGTTACCTTGGCCGCATTCACTTTTTTCTTGCCCTCTGGGAGTGAAAAAAACTCCCATACAATGTGTGACTTGGGCTTGTATGGGGTATTTTGTTCAGGCAGCCATCTTTCATCATCCTCCTCTTCCTCTTCCTCCTCCTCCTCTTGTTGACCACCAATGTAATCTTGAGCTGGTCCTCTTGGTTGTTGTGGTGGTGGTGGTGGGGCAGATGCACCAGCTGCTGCTGCTACTGAAGCCATTATAAAGATCAAAAAGGTACAGAGAGGTACAAACAGGTCTTCCTCAGTCAAAGAACAAAGTCAGAATAAGGAAAAAAGGTGGGGTCTTTCATCATTTGGAAAAAAAACTGTTATGAACCAATGAAAAGTGTTATTTTCAGGTCACATGACCCGACGCGCTTACGCTACGCGCCCCCGGGGGCGCGCCCCGGTTTGCGTCGCGTAAGCGCGTCGGATGTTTACGTTGCGCGATCGTATTCGCTCGAGTACTGCCGGGTGCGCTTACGCCGCGCGGACGCGGCTACGCGATACGTCACGATCATGTTTTCGTTCGTGATATTGGCGCTTACGGGACACTCCCCGGAGCGTGCCCCGGGGCGCTTTATAGAAGTACGCTCTTCGGGGCGCTCCCCGGGGCGCGCACCGGTAGCGCTCCCAAAAAAAATTTTACAAAAAAAAAAAAAAATGGGAAAAATTGTAGGGACTGGTAGCCCTATTCTTAAGTGGTTTTTACGAAAATTAACTTTGAAAAAATATGTATTGTGCTACATTGGGCTATATATATGTTAGAGCCAAAATGTAGCCCAAATGTAGCCCAATGTAGCCCAATGTAGCCCAAAGATGGCCACCAGAGACAAAAAAATATATAGCCTAAATATAGCCCAACTGTAGCCCAATGACAGAATGTACCAGAGTGCTCTAAACAACTAGAGCGCTAACAGTCTTACTTATAAAGTGAGACTTATAGTTAGGAATTAGCATTAAAAAAACCTATGAAATTCACTGAAAAAACCATACGTTTCAGACCAGTTATAGTTAGGAATTAGCATTTAAAAAACCTATGAAATTCACTGACAATGTCATGAGTGATGTAATATGTGACGTCATCAGCAGTGCATTGCACGCGCAAGTTATAGTGAGTCCAACTAACTATAACGTGGGAATTTCAATGGTTTTACGTCAGTAAAATTTCCAGCTAACTATAACTGGTGTGAAACCTATGTTTTTTTCAGTGAATTTAATAGGTTTTTTAAATGCTAATTCCTAACTATAACTGGTGTGAAACCTATGTTTTTTTCAGTGAATTTCATAGGTTTTTTAAATGCTAATTCCTAACTATAACTGGTCTGAAACCTATGGTTTTTTCAGTGAATATATACAAGTATGTATGTGTGTATAAATATATATATATTCACTGAAAAAACCATAGGTTTCACACCGTTATAGTTAGCTGGACATTTTACTCATACAAAACTATTGAAATTCTCCCGTTATAGTTAGTTGTACTCACTATAACTTGCGCGCCCGCAATCCACTGCTGATGATGTCACATATTACATCATTCATGACATGGTCAGTGACATCACTGATGACATCACCTATGCCATCTCAAATGACATCACTGATGACATAATCCATGTGACAATCAAATACACCTCATCGCACACTAGTATTATCTTTCATCACTCACTGTAAAATAGAAAGTGCCATATTTGAAACCATTGACACACCAATAGAATTTTCTAAACACCCACTCAGTTATTCATAGAACTATACACACATCTAATCACTTACCTATAGATTCAGTGTTATATGCAGTGAATAATCAACAGAACACTATCAAATATACTTATACGCCTATTTCAACATTACACACAAGCACACATTGTATTCACCTATAAAGACATTGTTCTGACTTATGCAAACAGTTGATTATACTTACATTTACTCACCTACGCACTTATACAAACACCACTTCATCTATTTATATAGATAGTAACTCACACTTAGTGTGTTATAAAATCATTATTACAAGTATACAGTTATCCATATAGTGACTCATACAATCCCTAAGTCTTAGGCACCCTTAATTAGATATAACTGTCACATACACTGCCTTTTTTTCAAGTGTAATGGAGATGTACCATTGAGAGAAATATTTAATCACCACCACACCCATAAACGTATACACTCACTAAAAACAACTGTTATAACATGTTTTCTTAACCTCATATACCTACTGGATGAACTATTCACACATTTTTTGGTAATCACACACCCCCCACCAAACCACATAGACATTCATTTACCCATGCAAATACTCAGTTAAGAAACCAATAACAAATATAGTCTTTAACATAGCAATTAAGACAAAGCAATAAAGACTTTCACACAGTTTAGTAACTACACAATTTATATCGTGAGACTCTTAAAATTAGTCAAGGAAACAATCAATGACACTGTTACTAAATCCTCCATCCACACATTTATATTTATATATCCACTCATTCTTCAATGCAAAGTAGTGTATTTATAATACATATTTAAATATCAAGGCAAACCACATTCACTGGATGATGTCATCAGTAATGCCATCAGTGATGTCATTTGAGATGTCATCAGTGATGTCATCAGTGATGTCACTGACCATGTCATGAATGATGTAATATGTGACATCATCAGCAGTGGATTGTGGGCGCGCGAGTTATAGTGAGTACAACTAACTATAACGAGGGAATTTCAATGGTTTTGTATGAGTAAAATGTCCAGCGAACTATAAGTGGTGTGAAACCTATGGTTTCTTCAGTGAATTTCAAAGGTTTTTTAAATGCTAAACCTAACCATAATGAGTGTGAAACTTATGGGGCCTTATTTACGAGCCCCTTGCGCCTCCGGAACGTCACTTTTTGTGACGTTCCGTTGGCGCAGAAGACTGCGTGATATTTATCAGGCAGGTCTAAGCCACTTTTTGTGGCGTAATCCTGCCTGATAAATATCAGTCCCTTTAACGCAGTGTCCTGCGTTAAAGGGGCGTGCAATGGGTGTTGCTGGGTGCAATCCCAGCAGCATCCATGGGCTTGAGATATTTTATAGCATCCTCAAAGTCAGTCTATCAAAAATTCCAAAGTATAGGACACGATAATCCAAATCCAAATGGTTGTCAAGAAAAGTCATAAACCGTGTCCGTGGTTCATATCTGCCCAAACGCCGATATTCCGAACGACTGAAAATGATTTTTCTTGAGAAACATTTGGATTTGGATTATTATCCTCCCTAGTTTCCTACAGCTTTGCTTTACCTCTTTACCTCTTTCAGTTTGGGAGTGTACCATGGTGCCTCTTTGGACTTGGTTTTTTCCTTGAGGGGTTTCGAAGGGGCCACAGAGTCCAGTGATGTCAAATCCACTCATTAAAGTGCTTGTTAAGTATGTCTGGGTCATCCCCTGTCAGTAAAGGGGTTACTGAGAGTGAGTTTGTCCATTGGTTGGCTAATACCTTCGACCAATTCCTCCCCATTGAGGTGGCACGGGATGGGGCCATGGGGTAAGTCAGGATCTCCCAAACTAATGGTACCAGTAGGTGGTCAGTCCAGGGGAGGGGAATTGGAACGCCTACATAAAGCCTATAATCATTGCTTAGAACCACATCTAATAGATGGCCTTTGTTGTGCGTTGGTTCAAATCCCTTTTGGGTCATTTGAAGGGCTGCTAAGTTATTCAAAAAGGCTTTCGCTTGGTAGTCCGAGAGATCATCCAGATGGATATTTATATCTCCCAGCACCGTAAAATTTGATGACGATAGGGCTAGCTCGGCAATATGGGAGGGAAGAGAGTGCATGAACTTGCCTATTTGACCAGGGGGGCGATTGAGTAATAGGCCTAAAACAGTCAAGGTGGATGATAGTTCCAGAGCAAAGCTCATGCTTTCGCAATCGGGCACTTCAGCTGGAGAAGATCTACATTGGTAGCAGTCCCTGAATATTATCCTTATCCCTCCTCCTCTTCCCGCTTTCCTGTTGACCCTCTGCAGTACATAACCAAGCTGTGAGATGTGACTGATGGGCGGGTCTGCCTCATCCCTTAACCAGGTTTCCGTAAGAAATATAGCATCCGGGTTGAGGTTTTCTAGGAGGAGTGATATTTCTACTGCATGCTTAATCAAAGAACGGCAGTTTAAAAGAAACATTTTAATGGGTGGTCGGGAGTTTCCTGGTGATGTTAGGTGGGGTCTGAGTTCAAAGTGGCAGTTGGGGCATCTCACCCTGGTATTGTTCGGACACATGGCGTGGAGGCAGGGGGCCGGTATTGGGGGCATAAAATTCCAGAGGGACCGAGAGCCATACCTAATGCAGGCCGTTTGATTCCCGGGGTGCAGGAAAGGAGTTCTTGTCCCTGGTCGCGGATGGACGTGGACGAGCACGGACGGGCGCAGACGGACTTGCCTTTGGCGCGCGTCCCCTGCGCGTGCGCTTGGCTTGCCACTTATATAGAGCAAGGTGCTCCAGGACTAGAGCGCTATCCTCCCGGAAGTGGTGCAAGCGGTGCAGGCGGAAGTCGGACTTTTCTCCCTCTAGCCCTCCGCACAAACGGCAAAAGCCGCGACGGAACGGGGCTCGGGAGCTTCAAAGGCAAATTTCAAAGTGCAGGTATGAGTAGACAGTGAAATTTAAAAATAGTAATTTATTTCTAAAATTCGTTTTTAAAACAGCGTTATTGCCATAGAAAGTTCTGCAATACCACAAGTGCTCAAGTGGCAGTATCTCATTACAAAGACCCACCGTGCCCACCGCGCGTGCTCCCGCCTTGCCACTTATATAGAGTGGGGTGCTCCAGGACTAGAGCGCTACCCTCCCCGAAGTGGTGCAAGCGGTGCAGGCGGAAGTCGGACTTTTCTCCCTCTAGCCCTCCGCACAAACGGCAAAAGCCGCGACGGAATGGGGCTCGGGAGCTGCAAAGGCAAATTTCAAAGTGCAGGTATGAGTAGACAGTGACATTTAAAAATAGTAATTCATTTCTAAAATTCGTTTTTAAAACAGCGTTATTGCCATAGAAAGATCTGCAATTCCACAAGTGCTCAAGTGGCAGTATCTCGTTACAGAGACCCTTCGCGTCCCATAGTCTGTAGTAAAGCTACTGCTCACCAGGGAAGTCGGCTGCTGGTATTCAAAGTGCATGTGTCAGTCTGCATGTCAGAATTTTTTTAATGAAATAGAAGAGGATTTGAGAAGTCAAAATGTGCCCTGATTTTTCTTTCTTCAGCACTAATCATAATTTCTATGGCAAAATGAACCCCCTCATTTTGTTCCTTTTCAAATTAAATGTATTAAGTGTTACCACTTTATTCCAATCAAGATGACTTCAGGTGTGCCATACTTTTGTCATAAGTAAGACTGTTAGCACTCTAGTTGTTCTTTAGAACATTCTGGGACATTCTGTCATTGGGCTATACTTGGGCTACATCTGGGGGATATTTGTGCTACATTTGGGCTCTTTTGTCTCTAGTGGGCATCTTGGGAGACTGGATGTCAGAATTTTTTAATGAAATAGAAGAGGATTTGAGAAGTCACTCAAAATGTGCCCTAATTTTTCTTTCTGCAGCACTAATCATACTTTCTATGGCAAAATATACCCCCTCATTTTGTTCCTTTTTAAATGAAATGTTTTAAGAGTTACCACTTTATTTCGATCAAGATGGCTTCAGGTGGCCTCAGGTGTGCCATACCTTTTTAATAAGTAGGACTGTTAGCGCTCTAGTTGTTCTTTAGAACACTCTGGGAAGCTGCAGTAGAACACAAAGGAATCAACTGACAGTCTCTGTCCTTGTTGGATGTACATATTTTACTGAGAATGTCAGACTTCATTCTCACATGACTGAGAAAGATAATGTGAATTTACAGAAAATATGCTTTCAGTTTAGCTTATAGATCCCCTTCCAAACCACTGTGGGAAAAGCATGAGATAATAGTTTTCTTTCAAACATGATACATGATATCCCAGCAGAAGGCTTTTTCACATGGTAAAATCACCTTAGAACACACCACAATTCCTAAAATGAGTATGGTACCATCAACAAATGATTTATAATGTAACTTAAGTCCTAAAACCTTCTATTAACTGCAATGCTTTTGAATGAGGTGCTATCATGTATATTGGTCCAAAGATGGCTGCCAACACTTCTTGGATGAAGTGCTGACAGCCAATCAGATCTCACGATAAGATGTGTGATTAGGCTCCGCCCATATGTATATATTTTTTTTCTTTTGATTTTCTCAGGAACTACTAGTGGGATTTACACCATTTAACCAAAAGCGTGATCTGCGTACCCGACCCTACCATTTTCCCAAATTTGGTGTAATTCCGTTCAGCGGTTCGGGCTGTAGCCGTGTCTAATCGTCCTATGGAAATTAACATGGGGAAAACACGTTTTGGGACCCCCTTTTTTCTCGGCCACCGCTTGACGAATCTTCCCGAGACTTTCAGGGAGGGAGCGGAGCAGAGCAGGCCATCTTCTTTGAGAAATTCGAGAAGATTCAACAACCGGTGCCAAAGTTATTCCCAATAGAATGTTGCGTATTTCCTATGGAAACAAAGTCCTAACTATAACTACCTACTGGCGACTGCCAGTATGATATATATATATATATATATATATATATATATATATTCACTGAAAAAACCATAGGTTTCACACCAGTTATAGTTAGGAATTAGCATTTAAAAAACCTATTAAATTCACTGACAAAACCAGTTATAGTTAGCTGGAAATTTTACTGACATAAAACCATTGAAATTCCCACGTTATAGTTAGTTGGACTCACTATAACTTGCGCGCCTGCAATGCACTGCTGATGACGTCACATATTACATCACTCATGACATGGTCAGTGACATCACTCATGACATCACTGATGACACCATCCTTGTGACAGAGTGACAGACCTAATTTCAGTGTAATGTAACGCTTGAAACACATATTCAAAAATAGAAACAAACATTTTCAAAAAAATGGAGATACCCAAACCAGTAACAACAACCAATTCAGTAATTCCACCATCTATATACTCATCCACTCATTCACCAACAGTTCTATATAGTCACTCATATATATACTCACTCATCATATGTAGTGATACACCTATACATCCTGTTACACATCAGCAGTCATCCAAAAGTTACTCACACACATACTCACACATGCACATAAACTATTGAACATCCATTTATTTGCATATACATTTATACACACACTACCACCTTACTTCTAAGGAAACTTACACATACTTACTCTCTTAAACAATCACTTATAGAAACACATACTTATTTAAACAGGAACTCCTACAATCTCTCACTATATATACTATACTCACTTATATACATCAATACTCACATATACTAGATTAAAACATATGTAGTTACTAATGAAGACACTAGTGAGACAGTCATTCACTCACTAACACACACATATACACACTCGTCCACCTATACAGTCCTGCACATATGCTGTCTTCAAAACACATACAAACAGTGAGTCAGTCACCAACCCCTGCAGCCACTTATACACAAAGAGAAACACTGATACAAACATTTAAATATTTAAACAATACTCGCTAATATATGTATTCACTAAGATACACTTAATAAGCCAGTTAACCAACCAATTTTTTTTTTAAAAAACATCCATTTACACACCTATTTAAACATTTATTCTTCCATCGACCTTTACAAATACATATATAAAACAAATTTATTTTTCAGAAAGACACACATTCACTGGATGGTGTCATCAGTGATGTCATGAGTGATGTCACTGACCATGTCATGAGTGATGTAATATGTGACGTCATCAGCAGTGCATTGCAGGCGCGCAAGTTATAGTGAGTCCAACTAACTATAACGTGGGAATTTCAATGGTTTTATGTCAGTAAAATTTCCAGCTAACTATAACTGGTTTTGTCAGTGAATTTAATAGGTTTTTTAAATGCTAATTCCTAACTATAACTGGTGTGAAACCTATGGTTTTTTCAGTGAATTTCAAAGGTTTTTTAAATGCTAATTCCTAACTATAACTGGTGTGAAACCTGTGGTTTTTTCAGTGAATTTCAAAGGTTTTTTTAATGCTAATTCCTAACTATATAAGACCTGAAAGCCCACCAGGAATCTCCAGTATGCGCCAGGGGACTGCATTGCAGAGAGGTGTAATGAAGCCACAACCCTTTTTACACCTCTCTGCAACGCAGCCCCCGTGCATGTTTGAAGAGGGGAAACTAATTCCCCTTGCATACTGGGGGCCCCTGGGGGCCAATTAGCCCACCTGGAACCTCCAGTATGCGCCTGGGGCTGCATTGCAGAGGTGTAATGAGACTATGCCCCTTGTTACACCTCTCTGCAACGCAGCCCACTGCCGCGTTTGCAGAGGGGGAACTAATTCCCCTTGCATACTGGGGGTCCCTGGGGTCAACTAGTCCACCAGGAGCCTCCAGTATGCGCGAGGGAGCTGCATTGCAGAGAAGTGTAATGAGGCCACACCCTTGTTACACCTCTCTGCAATGCAGGCCACTGGCGCCTTTGCAGAGGGGGGACTAATTCCCCTTGCATACTGGGGGTCCCTGGATCATATCTGCCCAAACACCGATATTCCGAACGATTGTAAATGACTTTTCTTGAGAAACATTTGGATTTGGATTATCATGTCCTATACTTTGGAATTTTTGAAAGACTGACTTTGAGGATGCTATAAATTACTCAAGTCTGCCCGAATTGTGTGGGTAAAATTGATACCTAGTCACTTTTAATAAGAATATACTTATGTCTCGTCTAACATTTGGAAGAAATATCTAGTTATATGACAACGGGATACCGACATAACTTGAAGGAAATAAGAACGCCCTGAAGAAGTTCTGTTGTACAGAACGAAACGTTTCGGCTGGCTGTGGTACATAAACTTAAGGAAAATAAAAGCATTTGAATATACACCAAGATTCAGCGCTTCAATAAGTACTCTAAGTGATATGATTTGATTGGACTCATTGTGAAAGTGGTGCTGTGCCAAACTTTGAAATATTCTCCACTACTCTCTACTACTTACTCTCTCCTACTCTCTACTACTCACTCTCTACTGCTCTCTACTACTCACTCTACTACTTACTCTCTACTACTCTCTACTACTCACTCTCTACTACTCACTCTCTACTACTCTCTACTACTCACTCTACTATTCACTCTACTACTCTCTACTACTCACTCTGCTACTCTCTCTACTGCTCTCTACTACTCTCTACTACTCACTCTCTACTCTCTATTACTCACTCTCTACTCTCTACCTCTCTACCTCTCTCTTCTCTCTCTACTAATCTCTACCTCTCTACCGCTACCTCTCTACCTCTCTACCTCTACACCTCTACCTCTCTACCTCTCTCTACACGCACACATATAGACATATATGCATATATATATGTGCATATGCATTTATATATATGTATGTGTAAGTATAAAAAAAACAACGAAACATTTTTTTTTCTAATCAGCTACTTTTAAAACTGTCATTCTTTTTCCCCATGGTACGCTCCCCGGTACGCTCCCCGGTGCGCGTACCGGGCGCTCCCCCCGCGAAAATCAAAAAAAAAAAAATTTTTTTTTTGCCCCGTGGGGCCCTTTTATGGCCCCCACATCAAACCTAGGGGGTCAAGGGGGGGTCTACTCTGCCCCCTTATGGTCATTTCCCCCTTTGTTTTGGCCACCTCTTGTGTCTCGATCCTACCGAGACACAAGATGGCGGCCGCTCCGGACTGTTTAGAATGTTGACAGACACCCCAGAGCCAATCAGCTTTCTGCGCACAAGTAGCGTGGCGTGCCCGGTGCGCGTACCGGTGCGCTTACCGGAGCGCTGCTATAGATATATATATTTTTTTGAACCTTAATTACTCAAAATCCACTGGAGCACATATCTTGAGACATAGCAAAGGCACATCGGGCTACCAGTCCCTACAATTTTGCCAAGTTTGGTGGAAATCCATTCAGCCGTTCGGGCTAAAAGTGAAATCGACCGCCCTATGGAAATTAACATGGGGAAAACGCGTTTTGGGACCCCCCTTTTATCTCGGCCCCCGCTTGACGAATCCCCCCAAAACTTTCAGGGAAGGACCGGAACGCCGCGAGGCCATTTTGAGGAAATTTTCAGGCAGATTCGTCAACCGGCGCCAAAGTTATTCCAAATAGAATTTTCAGATTTAACATTGAAAAAAATCCAAACTATAACTACCTACTGGCGACCGCCAGTAGGTAATATACATATATATATATATATATATATATATATATATATATATATATATATAAAATATATATATATACATATATATATATTACCTACTGGCGGTCGCCAGTAGGTATATATAGTTAGGATTTTTTTCCTATGGGATTTCTGAAAATTCTATGTGGAATAACTTTGGCGTTTGTGGACAGAATTGGCTGAAATTTTCAGGAAAATGGCACATTTTGTTTCTGAGCCTTCTCTGAAAGTTTGGGGGGGGTTTTGTGAAGTGGGGGCCGAGAAAAAAGGGGGGTCCCAAAACGTGTTTTTAACATTGAGTTTTCCATAGGGCGGTTGGACTCACTTTTAGCTCGAACGGCTGAATGGATTTACACAAAACTTGGCAAAATTGTAGGTATGGTTTGCCCGACGTGCCTTTGCTATGTCTCAATATATGTGCTCCAGTGGATTTTGAGAAATTAACGTTTTAAAAGACAGATATATCTGTGACAGCGCTCCGGTTAGCGCCCCGGTTCTGGTACCTGACACGTAACGGAACTTCGCGAAGTGAAGCTGATTGGCTCTCCGGTGTCTGTCAACATTCTAAACAGTATGGACCGGCCGCCATCTTGTCTCTCGGTAGGATCGAGAGACAAGAGGAGGAGAAAAACGAAGGGGGAAATGAAGGAAAGGGGGCAAGGTAGACCCCTCCTGACCCCCTAGGATTGATGAGGGGGATATTAACCACTTGGACGCTAAGAGAATTCAGCTCCTTTAATGAGATTTCCATTGAAATGAATGGGCAGTGCATGACGAGTTACCCTTGTCATTAGCATCCAAGTGGTTAAAGTGCCCCGCGGGGCAAAAAATAAAAAAAACAATTTATTTGCGATTTTTCGCCGTAGAGGCGCGTCCCGGTACCCGAACTGGGCAGCTCACCGGGCAGCTAACCAGGCAGCTAACCGGCAGCGTAACGGGAGTCTGAGGAGAAGCTGATTGGCTGTCAACATTGTAAACAGTCCGGAGCGGCCGCCATCTTGTCTCTCGGTAGGTTTGAGAGACAAGATGTGGTGAAAAACGAAGGGGGAAATGAAAGAAAGGGGGCAAGGTAAACCCCTCCTGACCCCCTAGGATTGATGAGGGGGATATTAAAGTCCCCCGCGGTAGAGGCCCTTCCCGATACGCGAACCGGGCAGCTAACCGGCAGCGTAACGGGAGTCCGCCATCTTGTGTTTTTGGAGCGTCCGGTTCGCATACCGGGTAGCCTCCCAGTAAGCGTAACAAGGGGAAAACCAAGAGAAACAGTAAAAAAAAAATTAAGGGAATAGATTTCCAGCAAACTTGGCAAAATTGTTGGGATTGTTTGTTTGATGTGCCTTTGCAAGGCCTCAAGATATGTGCACGTGTGGATTTTGTCTAATTAAGGTTAAAAAAAATATATATATCTGTAAGCGTGCTCCGGCGCGCTTACGTTACGGGTTTTGTTTGCGCTGCAGAGCCGATACGTCACGGTTATGCGACACGTCATGAGGCGTCTCACGTGGCTACGTGATACGTCACGTAATAAACAATATATTTTACAGCTATAGATATTAGCTTTTAAAAAACCAATGAAATTCACTGAAAAAACCATAGGTTATAGACCATATATAGTTCGGAATTTGCATTTACAAAACCTTGAAAATTCACTGAAAAAACCATAGGCTAGAGACCATATATAGTTAGCTGGACATTTTATTGACATAAAACCAATGAAATTCCATATATAGTTAGTTGCACTAACTATATATCACGCACCCGCAATTCACTGCTGATGATGTCACATATTACATCATTCATGACATGGTCAGTGACATCACTGATGACATCTCAAATGACATCACTGATCACACCACTGATTATATACTTCATGTGATAATACAATGCACCTCCTTACACTCTAATATAACCTCTGTTACACCTAGTGTAAAATACAGAGTATCATTTATGAAACCATTGACACACCAATACCAGTTACTACATACGCACTCACTGATTCCTACGTCTACACACACATTCACTCATTCACCCATACAATTACTCATACATAAAGTCACTCATTATTACAACAATATCATATGCACTCATACACCTATGCAAACACTCACACACTGCCACTCATCCATGGAGTTACTCACACACCTAGTCAGTCCTGTAAAGAATAAATCCCACTTCCATTTCCTCATCTATACAGTTAAACACAGAACACCTTACTTTTTCACACATATACTAACACATACTTACTCTCTTATACAATCACTGATACAAGTACACATTGATCTGCACAGAGTCACACACCTACCAGCCAGACACACACACAGTCTTCAATGCAAATACTTGGCCAACCAATCAATAAACCAAATAGCCACTCATATAGCTACTGATCAACACATGCAGCAGCTTGCACAACAACAGACATATTGATGCACACTTTCAGACAGTTTAGTCACTAACCCATACATTCAGTAAGACACATTTATTCACTCACTCAGTCAGTCACGCACCTACTAAATCCTTCTTCCAGACACTTATACATCCACTCATTCTTCAATATGTAAAACATATTTAAACTTTACAGAAACACACAGTCACTGGATGATGTCATCAGTGATGTCATCAGTGATGCCATCAGTGATGTCATCAGTGATGTCATTTGAGATGTCATCAGTGATGTCATCAGTGATGTCACTGACCATGTCATGAATGATGTAATATGTGACATCATCAGCAGTGGATTGCGGGTGCGCGATATATAGTTAGTGCAACTAACTATATATGGAATTTCATTGGTTTTATGTAAATAAAATGTCCAGCTAACTATATATGGTCTCTAACCTATGGTTTTTTCAGTGAATATATATATATATATATATATATATATATATATATATATATATATATATATATATATATATATTACCTACTGGCGGTCGCCAGTAGGTAGTTATAGTTAGGACCTAGTTTCCATAGGAAATCCGCAACATTCTATTGAGAATAACTTTGGCGCCGGAGGACGAATCTTTGCGAATTTCTCAACGAAGATGGCCTGCTCCGCTCCGCTCCTTCCCTGAAAGTTTGGGGGGATTCGTCAAGTGGGGGCTGAGATAAAAGGGGGGTCCCAAAACGTGTTTTCCCCATGTTATTTTCCATAGGGCGTTTAGACACAGCTACAGCTTGAACGGCTGAATGGATTTATAAGAAATTTGGTAGAAAGGTAGAGTCCGGCTTGCAGATTACGCTTTTCTTTGAATGGTGTAAATCTGTTCAGTAGTTGCTGAGAAAATTAACTTTGAAAAAATATATATTGGGCTACATTGGGCAATATATATGTTAGAGCCCAAATGTAGCCCAATGTAGCCCAAAGATGGCCACCAGAGACAAAAAAAAACAAATGTAGCCCAAATATCAGCCAGATGTAGCCCAACTATAGCCCAATGACAGAATGTCCCAGAGTGTTCTAAAGAACAACTAGAGTGCTAACAGTCTTACTTATGACAAAAGTATGACACACCTGAAGTCATCTTGATTGGAATAAAGTGTTAACACTTAATACATTTAATTTGAAAAGGAACAAAATGAGGGGTTTCATTTTGCCATAGAAATTTTATATATATGTATATATATATATATATATATATATATTCACTGAAAAAACCATAGGTTTTAAACACGTTATAGTTAGGAAGTACCATTTAAAAAACCTATGAAATTCACTGAAAAAACCATAGGTTTTAAACCCGTTATAGTTAGGAAGTAGCATTCAAAAAACCTATGAAATTCACTGAAAAAACCAAAGGTTTTACACACGTTGTAGTTAGGAAGTAGCATTTACAAAACCTATGAAATTCACAGAAAAAACCATAGGTTTGACACATGTTATAGTTAACTGGACATTTTACTCATATAAAACCAATGAAATTCCCCCGTTATAGTTACTTCAGCTAACTATAACTCGCGCACCCGCAATGCACTGCTGATGACGTCACATATTATATCACTCATGACATGGTCAGTGACATCACTCATGACATCACTGATGATATCTGAAATAACATCACTGATGAAATCACTGATGACATCATCCTTGTAAAAGACTGGTAGACCTCCTCTCAGCGTAATATAACCTTTGATACACACATTTAAAAATAGAAGCTAAAATGTTCAAAGCATGAGTGATGTAATATGTGACGTCATCAGCAGTGCATTGCCGGCGCGCGAGTTATAGTTAGCTGAAGTAACATGTTTTCCCTATGTTAATTTCCATAGGGCGGTCAACCTCACTTTTAGCCCGAATGGCTGAATGGATTTCCACGAAACTTGGCAAAATTGTAGGGACTGGTAGCCCGATGTGCCTTTGCTATGTCTCAAGATATGTGCTCCAGTGGATTTTGAGTAATTTAGGTTCAAAAAAATATATACATCTATAAGCGCGCCCTGGTACGCGCACCGGGGCGCGAACCAGCGCGCTACGCAAGTTCGTGCGCGGAAAGCTGATTGGCTCTCGGGTGTCTGTAAACATTCCAAACTGTCCAGAGCGGCCGCCATCTTGTGTCTCGGTAGGATCGAGACACAAGAGGTGGCAAAAACAAAGAGGGGAATGACCAAAAGGGGGCAGGATAGACCCCCCTGACCCCCTACGTTTGATGTGGGGCCATAAAAGGGCCCCGCGGGGCAAAAAAACCATTTATTTTTTTTCGATTTGCGCGGGGGGAGCACCCGGTACGCGCACCGGGGAGAGAACCGGGGAGCGTACCATGAGGGAAAAAGAATGACAGAGTTTTTTAAAAATATAGCCTTTTTTTAAAATTGGAGGTAGTTCTGAAAAGAACTGTTTTTTTTCTTCTTCTTTCTGTTGTTTTATATTTTATTTTGTTTTTTTGAACATTTGTACTTTTTTTGGCTTTTATGAACTATTTTATATTTTTTTTGTTATTTTTCTGGGGAGAAACAAAAAACAAGGAATTGAAAACGGCTCAACTGGAACAAAAAAAAAAACAGGAAAAAATTATGGATTTTTGGGGCATTTGTGGTTGTCACCAGCACGGTTGATGAGCTTTATGCTTTGCTCACCATAGGTGATGGTTTCCCCACAAAAAATACAAGTGATCTTGTATTTCCCAAACTGGGGTTGAATGTTTGGGACCATCTCTCTTGTCTCTGGTCCCGATTGAGTGGGTTGCTTTCTTTTTGAGGTGCTGGGTGAAGATATGGGAGGGTTACTGGCCAGTTCTCTCACCTCTGCCGCAGCATAGTTGTTGGTATGCTTGCGCTGCATGTGGGGAATCATGGTGTTATTGCCAAATGAGTATTTTTTGTTAGGGTTCCCCCTTGAAAGTTCCATGTTACAGATTAGGCAAGTCACCTTTGGCGCATTCACCTTTTTTTGGCCACTTGGGATAGAAAAAAACTCCCATACAATGTGTGGCTTTGGCCTACATGGGGTATTGTCTTCTGGCAGGAATGTCCTCCTCCCCTCCTCTTCTCCCTCCTCCTCTTCCTCTTGTTCATCTCCACCAGTGTGGTATTGTGGTGGTCCTCTTGGTGGTGGTGGTGGTGGTGGCTGAGATGCTCCTGCTGCTGCTACTACTGAAGCCATTTTTCAGTCCAAAAAAGTACAGAGAGGTCTTTCAACAGGTCTTCTTCACTCAAAGTACAAAGTGAGAATGAGGAAAAAAGGTGGGGGCTTTCATCATTAGGAAAAAAAAACTGTCCTGAACCAATGAAAAGTGTTAATTTCAGGTCACATGACCAGGGCTTTCATCAATTGGAAACCAAAACTGTCCTGCACCAATAAAAAGTGTTATTTTTAGGTCACATGACCCGACGCGCTTACGCTATGCACCCCCGGGCGCGCCCCGGGGCGCGTCCAGGGGCGTGTCGCGTAAGTGCATCGGATGCTTACGTGCGCGATCGTATGCGCTCGAGTGCTTCCGGGTGCGTTTACGCTGTGCGTATCACGCGGATGCGGCTACGCGATACGTCACGATGAGGTTTTCGTTCACGGAAAAAGCGCTAACGGGACGCTCACCGGTACGCGCCCTGGGGTGCGCCGCAAGACTGCGCTTTCCGGTGCGCTCACCGGGACGCGCACCGGGAGCGCTCCAGGTCAAAAAAAAACATGAACAAAGTACATAAAAAAAATAGTATTACATAAATATACATTATAGGATTCATTATAAAAAATATTACATTTCATAGATATAGAAATTTGCTATTAAAAAACCTATGAAATTCACTGAAAAAACCAAAGGTTTCACACCAGTTATAGTTAGGAATTAGCATTTAAAAAACATTTGAAATTCACTGAAAAAACCATAGGTTTCACACCAGTTATAGTTAGGAATTAGCATTTAAAAAACCTATTAAATTCACTGAAAAAAACATAGGTTTCACACCAGTTATAGTTAGCTGGAAATTTTACTGACATAAAACCATTGAAATTCCCACGTTATAGTTAGTTGGACTCACTATAACTTGCGCGCCTGCAATGCACTGCTGATGACGTCACATATTACATCACTCATGACATGGTCAGTGACATCACTCATGACATCACTGATGACACCATCCTTGTGACAGAGTGACAGACCTCCTTTCAGTGTAATGTAACCCTTGAAACACATATTCAAAAATAGAAACTAACATTTTCAAAAAAATGGAGATACCCATACCAGTTACAGCAACCAATTCAGTAATACCACCATCTATATACACATCCAATCATTCAGCAACAGTTCTATATAGTCACTCATACATATACTCACTCATCATATGTAGTGATACACATATACATCCTGTTACACACCGACAGTCTTCCAAAAGTTACTCACACACATACTCACACATGCAAATAAACTATTGAACATCCATTTATTAGCATATACAACTATACACACACTACCACCTTACTTCTAAGAAAACTTACACATACTTACTCTCTTAAACAATCACTTATAGAAACACATACTTATTTAAACAGGAACTCTTACAATCTCTCACTCTCACATATACTCACTTATATACATCAATACTCACATATACTAGAATAAAACATATGTCGTTACTGATAAAGACACTAGTTAGACAGTCATTCACTCGCTAACACACACATATACACACTCATCCACCCATACAGTCCTGCACATATGTTGTGATCAAAACACATACAAACAGAGAGTCAGTCATTGATGCATCTATGTGCTAAGTCACACCCCCACCAAACCATACAGACACTCATACTGATACTAAAAACAACATCTAATAACCCATATACACACACATGTAGCTACTCACAAACCTATGCAGCCATTTATACACAAAGTGAAACACTAATACATATATTTAAATATTTAAACATTTCTCACTAATATATGTATTCACTAAGATACACTTAATAAGCCAGTTAACCAATCAATTTTTTTTTAAAAACATCCATTTAGACACTTATTTAAACATTTATTCTTACATTGACTTTTACATATACATATATAAAACATATTTATTTTTCAGGATGACACACATTCACTGGATGGTGTCATCAGTGATTGTAGGAAGGTGGATATCTGACTATGGTTACCCCCAAACTTTTTGCCTGGTGTTTAGCTGGTTTTTGACTTAGTTGGCCTGGGATCCTGCTATTCAGGGCCCCAGGCTGATTGCTCTCTCCTTAAAATGGACTCCATGTACCTTAGGTGCATAACACAATTGGAATTGGTTCACCTTATAGGCCCCTGTAACAGTGTACCATAGGTACCCAGGGCATAGGTGTAGCCAAGGCCTACCAGGGGCTGCAGCATGTATTGTGCCACCCCTGGCCTGGCCTCCATATTTGACACAACTGGCTGATCACTCAGCTGGGGTAAGTTGGTGTAATCACCTCTTACTTAGGTACAGTATGCCTGTGCCTAACCCTAAACTGGACACATATGTTCCTATCAGCCACTCCTATGGAAGGCCTCATCAATCCTGGAGGCAGAGTGCTTGGAAATATGTGAGATGGTGCTCTAGCATGAGCTGAGCCTGTCTGCAGCTGTCGGGAACCACTCCCTAAGCTGTTCCGGGATATTGCCATACCATATACTCTTAAGTGCATTATAATCCTCGCGGTTAAATGCTATCTTTGGTTTGGCTTTATCAAAACATGTCGAGTAAGGTGTCATACGAATTGGAATACTATCCCCTCGCCAGTTCTGGCGACGGGGATAGCATTCCACCCTTCTAGAGGGACACGACATGTGTGTAGCCTTAACCCTGGTTAAAGTTAAACAGAGCCTCAGCATCACAAAATGGATGCTGCCACCACAGACACATGTCTGACCTCCTGCTGCTGGGAGTCCTTCCAGCGAGGAGGGCCTGGACAAAGGGTTTCCTGCCTGGGGAGGTGCGAGCACCACCCCAGACAGGGTTTTGTGTATTGGGTAGGACAGGGCTGAATAGATTGAGACATGCCTGGGGCACACAAGGTGTCCCTGTGCATAAGCCAGCCCAAACCGGTTCTGGGGCTTTCCAGCCCCAGTCCTGGCGAGGAGCTGGACAAAGGAGAGGGGGTGTAACCACCCCCCTTCCTGGTCCCACCCATAGGGGAGGGGCCTAGCAGGAGATCCACCCCTCAGATGGGAATAAGAGAGGGAGCAGTGCCATTGCACAGCAGATCATCCTGAAATCAACTTTAAACAAGAAGAAGACTGGACTTCGACATTCTGCTGCACAGAAGACTGAAGAGAATCTCCCTTGTGGCCTAGGAGGGGCCACCCTGTGAACACAGGCATCACCCAGCACCTCGACGTCTGCTTTGCCGCCGCCTCCCGCCGGAGCCCGAGTGCAGAGCCTGACAAGACACAGCTTCCCAGACTTCTCCCAGCCCGATCCACAGTCCCTGCAAAGAAGGGACCCGTGGAGGCACCGAGAGACGTGGGAGCGGCCATCTTGAAAGACCCCCGAGACGCTGACTGCGCAGTACCCGAGGCACCCTCGACTCTGTGCTTTAGGGTTTGAGAAGCCCCACAACCGAGCAGCATTTGCACCAAAGATCAGCCCTCCAGCATCTCCACGATCTGCGTGGGGCCCTTTTGCTTCTTGCCACTCGACTCGCCATCCCGGCCGCTTGTCACGTGGTCAGCGGCCATTTTGGCGACAAAACCTACAATTTACACTATGGGTCTGGTTGCTCCAGACCTGCCCTCGCTCCTGTAGAAAGGAGTACCCGCTCTGACCTTGCTGGTCCGAGTAATAAGCCTTTTTCACTTTCTCCGTGGCTTGCATTAGCCAAGGCTTGTTTGCTTCAATCGAGTTGCCGACACCGCCATCAGCTAGAGCCTTCAAGGGACAGCTCGTGATCGACTCCTGGACGTCCTTGACCTCTTCGTGTCTACGTGGCTGCAGAGAGAAGCAACACCTCATCACCTGTTTGCACCCGACTTTGCCTGGTTCCAATCTGGTTCCACGGTGGTCACTGGTCAGTGACTTTGAACATTGTCCCCTCTGCTTTCAGGTCTTCACCACTTCAGATCCACCCTTGGATCCACCGGACACTTCTCCTTCACATCGCCTGCAGCATCTTCAGCTTCAAGCGCCAAGAACCTGCGTGTCAAAACCGACGCCACTTCGACCCTGTGCACCCACTTCCTGTGGGTGAGGTAACATTGCAAAGCCGGTGTCCCTACACTGGTACACACCTCTAGGGTCTGTGTCTTAAGTTTTGTTCCTCTAGGTTCAGCGGAAGTGCCCTTAAACTAACTTTGTACTTTTTAAGCACCATAGACTTTGCATTGGAAAGTGCGTGCACTTTGAACACTGCACCCGAGTCCCGTGGGCCTCTCCCGACTTAGTCACAGCTAGTCTCGAATAGCTCCAGCGATTCCCAAGGCCCTAGGCCTCTTCACTTTCCTCCTGGTATCTCTTATACCACTTTCTTAGTATATGGTTTAGGTGGCCCCTAGGGCTCATCCATATTGTGCAACTTTTGTGTATTTTAAACTGTCTTGTGATTTAACGCTTGTGCTTCTGTGCTCATAAAGAGTCCAGGGGATTTTATAGTTAATAAATCAATATATATTTTCAATATATATCTGTGTGGTGTCCCTTTCATTTGGTATTCAAGGGGGTTGTGTATGGTATAACAGCTGGCTTCACATGCCTTTCAGAGTTTAGCCTAAGACTGCTTTGTCCACGTTACCACTAGGATAACTGGTCTACAAGGTTGAATTACAACCATCATCATAAGGGTTGCTTGGCATGGTACAAAGCGATCACTAAGAATTAGTGAGCATTATATACCAGGCCAACTTCTCACATTGGTGAGCAGCGGATTGGGATCTGAGCTTGCTGTTGTTTTACCATTACAATCTTTGAGATTATCATTTGAAAGATCATACAGGTACCTGCTAGGTACATATAAAACAAGACTAGTATACTTAAGTTCTACTGAACTTAGTTGTTGTAGAGCAAAGGGAGTAGCACACCCTAGCTACAACTACTATATAGGTTTAGTAGGTAAACACCAGTGTAGGTAGATTGCAACACATCCACCCACACTAGAGCAATGTCTGGAACAGAGGGGTCCAGTGGACTTACTCCTGTTGAGAGTGACCCTCCAAGGGCACCATCCCAGTTTGCTATTTTTCCCTTTAAGGAATTAAGACAGCTTTGTGTCTTAAGGGGTCTGAAGACAGGGCCTTCCCCTACTACAGACCACCTAAGAGAGCTCTTGGATCAGTCTGAGGCTCTAAAGACCTCTAAAGCAAACCCCACAGGGGATGCTGAAGGAGGCCATCCTTCAGAGGATGACACTGTAGACACCCCTGCCCCTATCATCCTGGTAGATGAGGAAGCCTCCACCACTGGAGCTCCTCAGGTAGATGTAGAGGAAGAAGAAGAGGAGGAGGAGGTGGAAAGCAGTGAATCAGATGATGACAGAGATAGTCAGGTGCTGGTCAGTAGACTGAACCAGGCTAACTTAAGTCAACTTGGGAATGAATCAGGTAACAACCCATTCAGACCCCCAGGTGGACTTAACCAGGGCCATAGGAGGAGGAGGCATCACTCAGGTGAATCCAATACCTCCCATGTCTCTAGAGGCTCTCATGGTCACTCCAGAAAGGAGATGACTAGCCCTCAGAGAAGGGAACATGAGGCCAAGATGAGAGAGGCTGAGCTTAGGATCCAGAGGCAAGAGTTAGAGGTTGCCCTGGCCAAGGAGAAACTTGCTAGAGCAAGACAGCCTAGAGAGAGTGGATTAGGATCCACTGGTGGCAGCAATATCCAGAAGGATAAAGACAGGTCCTTTGATACAAGAAACCTGAGTAAGATTGTGCCCCCCTACAAAGCTGGGGATGATATCCACAAATGGATGACTGCACTTGAGAGAGCCTGCATGGTACAGCAGATCCCTCAGGAGCAGTGGGCAGCAATCTTGTGGCTCTCCTTTGAAGGTAGAGGCAGAGACAGACTCCTCACAGTTAGTGATGAGGATTCTAGAAACTACATGGTCCTGAAGAGTGCTCTGATTGATGGGTTGGGCTTAACCACTGAACAGTACAGGTTAATGTTCAGAGACACCCAGAAGACACAGACTCAGGACTGGTCTGAATTTGTTGAGTGTGCCACTAAGGCTCTGGAGGGCTGGTTGCTGGGAAGTAAGGTTACTGACTATACAGGATTGTATAATTTAATTATGAGAGAGCAAATCTTAAGTAATTGTCAAAATCAGCTTCTACATCAGCACCTGGTTGACTCTGATCTGACCTCCCCACAAGAATTGGGTAGGAGGGCAGACAGATGGGTCAGAACCAGGATCAGGCCTAAGAATCAAGGTGGTGACCAAAAGAAAGAGACTACCAAGCCTCAAGAGAAGGGTGGGGATAAAAGTAAGGAAAAGACTTCCCCAGGGCCCCAAAACTCCAAGAATGGGGGTGGGTCCCAAGACACTTCTACAACCCAGAAAAAGCCTTATTGTCATACCTGTAAACAGGTGGGGCATTACAAAACAGATAGCTGTTGTCCCAAGAATGGCAATAAAGAGAATATACCTCCAGGTAAGGCTCCAACACCTCCTGTCACTGTTAGCAGTGGTCCCCCAGGTGGTGGGAGCACCCCCAAGAATTTGGGTGGGTTTACTTTTGGAGGACAGGTGGACTCTGGCCTATCCAGGTCCCCTAACTCAGATACTCTTGTCTATGAGACTGGCATGGGGTTTGCCAATTTCACTGCTTGCCCAAACACTTTGAGCAAGTATAGACAGGAGCCCCTCATCAATGGTTTGAAAGTTGAGGCCTTCAGAGACACAGGGGCTAGCATCACCATGGTGGCTGAATGTCTAGTCCCCTCAAGGCAACTTTTACCTGATGCCAGATATCAGGTGACAAACATTGATGGCATAGAAACCAATCATCCCATGGCAGTAGTCAATCTTAGCTGGGGAGGTGTCACTGGCCCAAAGAGAGTGGCAGTGTCAGCAAACTTGCCTGTAGATTGCCTACTGGGTAATGATTTGGAAATCTCAGCCTGGGCTGAGGTTGAACAGCAAACCCATTCTAGAATGGTAAATCTCCATGGAAAGGTTAGTGGGGCTGTAATGGCTACAGCCCCAATTCAAGATGTCCTTCCTGAAAAGGTTGGGAGGGCTGAGCAAACCTCAGCCCCATCTTTAGATAACTTCCCTCCTGGAAAGAGTAGCAGGGCTGTACTGGTAACAGCCCATACCCAAACTGAGTCTCCTCCTGAAAAGGTTGGAGGGGCTGTGATGGCCACAGCCCAAACTCAAACAGATACATGGGTAGTGAAGCCTGAAATGATGGATCACTCCACCCAAACAGAGAGCATGGAGGAGGAAGAGAAATCTCCCCCTCACCAGACTTTAGGAAAGGATCAGCCTCCTCAGGGAACTGATCTTACCCCTGATGAAGGAACTGTCCCAGAGGTTGTTAGGCCTGGCCTGACAGAACCTCTGATGGCAGTGGACCCTTCTCAGGAGGGACCCAGTCTGGAGCAGGTAACCTGCCCCTCTCTACCTTGCCTTACTCAGCCCAGGGCTGCAGAGGACAAAAGGACAGTGAGACCCAAAGGGCCCCCTGTCAAATAAAGCACCCCCATCAACAGATTAGGGGCACCGAAACTAGTAGCCCTAGTGAGGTGAAAACTTTAAAAACTCCTGAGGGATCCCCCTTAAAAGTAGTTAGGGACCTCCCCCAGATGGATATTGTTGGGCACAGCCAAACCTGGGACCAAAAGGCCCCAAACCTGACCTGTCCCTCCAGTAAGCCAAACAGAGGGACCCAGCCTCCAGCTTTAGGTAGCCAGAGGTTGACCCTGAGAGCACAGTGCAACTCAGTCAGAGAAAGAAAGGCACACATGGTGGAGAGTGATTGGAGGAAGCTGAGCCCTACAGAGGAAACTCACTTCAGTACTCCATCCCAACACCAGCCTTTGACTTTGCAAAGACACACCACATGTAGAGATTCCCTATGGTGGAGACCCTCAGATGCCCTTAGGGTGAGGGATTGCTTAGTGGACCATGAGACAGGGGGTTACCAAGCCAGAGCTGGTACTTCCTTATATGGCCACTTAGGCAATATAGGCTTACCTGGTCAAGGATAGCCTTATCTCCTTTCGTTTGGGGGGGGGTTATGTAGGAAGGTGGATATCTGACTATGGTTACCCCCAAACTTTTTGCCTGGTGTTTAGCTGGTTTTTGACTTAGTTGGCCTGGGATCCTGCTATTCAGGGCCCCAGGCTGATTGCTCTCTCCTTAAAATGGACTCCATGTACCTTAGGTGCATAACACAATTGGAATTGGTTCACCTTATAGGCCCCTGTAACAGTGTACCATAGGTACCCAGGGCATAGGTGTAGCCAAGGCCTACCAGGGGCTGCAGCATGTATTGTGCCACCCCTGGCCTGGCCTCCATATTTGACACAACTGGCTGATCACTCAGCTGGGGTAAGTTGGTGTAATCACCTCTTACTTAGGTACAGTATGCCTGTGCCTAACCCTAAACTGGACACATATGTACCTATCAGCCACTCCTATGGAAGGCCTCATCAATCCTGGAGGCAGAGTGCTTGGAAATATGTGAGATGGTGCTCTAGCATGAGCTGAGCCTGTCTGCAGCTGTCGGGAACCACTCCCTAAGCTGTTCCGGGATATTGCCATACCATATACTCTTAAGTGCATTATAATCCTCGCGGTTAAATGCTATCTTTGGTTTGGCTTTATCAAAACATGTCGAGTAAGGTGTCATACGAATTGGAATACTATCCCCTCGCCAGTTCTGGCGACGGGGATAGCATTCCACCCTTCTAGAGGGACACGACATGTGTGTAGCCTTAACCCTGGTTAAAGTTAAACAGAGCCTCAGCATCACAAAATGGATGCTGCCACCACAGACACATGTCTGACCTCCTGCTGCTGGGAGTCCTTCCAGCGAGGAGGGCCTGGACAAAGGGTTTCCTGCCTGGGGAGGTGCGAGCACCACCCCAGACAGGGTTTTGTGTATTGGGTAGGACAGGGCTGAATAGATTGAGACATGCCTGGGGCACACAAGGTGTCCCTGTGCATAAGCCAGCCCAAACCGGTTCTGGGGCTTTCCAGCCCCAGTCCTGGCGAGGAGCTGGACAAAGGAGAGGGGGTGTAACCACCCCCCTTCCTGGTCCCACCCATAGGGGAGGGGCCTAGCAGGAGATCCACCCCTCAGATGGGAATAAGAGAGGGAGCAGTGCCATTGCACAGCAGATCATCCTGAAATCAACTTTAAACAAGAAGAAGACTGGACTTCGACATTCTGCTGCACAGAAGACTGAAGAGAATCTCCCTTGTGGCCTAGGAGGGGCCACCCTGTGAACACAGGCATCACCCAGCACCTCGACGTCTGCTTTGCCGCCGCCTCCCGCCGGAGCCCGAGTGCAGAGCCTGACAAGACACAGCTTCCCAGACTTCTCCCAGCCCGATCCACAGTCCCTGCAAAGAAGGGACCCGTGGAGGCACCGAGAGACGTGGGAGCGGCCATCTTGAAAGACCCCCGAGACGCTGACTGCGCAGTACCCGAGGCACCCTCGACTCTGTGCTTTAGGGTTTGAGAAGCCCCACAACCGAGCAGCATTTGCACCAAAGATCAGCCCTCCAGCATCTCCACGATCTGCGTGGGGCCCTTTTGCTTCTTGCCACTCGACTCGCCATCCCGGCCGCTTGTCACGTGGTCAGCGGCCATTTTGGCGACAAAACCTACAATTTACACTGTGGGTCTGGTTGCTCCAGACCTGCCCTCGCTCCTGTAGAAAGGAGTACCCGCTCTGACCTTGCTGGTCCGAGTAATAAGCCTTTTTCACTTTCTCCGTGGCTTGCATTAGCCAAGGCTTGTTTGCTTCAATCGAGTTGCCGACACCGCCATCAGCTAGAGCCTTCAAGGGACAGCTCGTGATCGACTCCTAGACGTCCTTGACCTCTTCGTGTCTACGTGGCTGCAGAGAGAAGCAACACCTCATCACCTGTTTGCACCCGACTTTGCCTGGTTCCAATCTGGTTCCACGGTGGTCACTGGTCAGTGACTTTGAACATTGACCCCTCTGCTTTCAGGTCTTCACCACTTCAGATCCACCCTTGGATCCACCGGACACTTCTCCTTCACATCGCCTGCAGCATCTTCAGCTTCAAGCGCCAAGAACCTGCGTGTCAAAACCGACGCCACTTCGACCCTGTGCACCCACTTCCTGTGGGTGAGGTAACATTGCAAAGCCGGTGTCCCTACACTGGTACACACCTCTAGGGTCTGTGTCTTAAGTTTTGTTCCTCTAGGTTCAGCGGAAGTGCCCTTAAACTAACTTTGTACTTTTTAAGCACCATAGACTTTGCATTGGAAAGTGCGTGCACTTTGAACACTGCACCCGAGTCCCGTGGGCCTCTCCCGACTTAGTCACAGCTAGTCTCGAATAGCTCCAGCGATTCCCAAGGCCCTAGGCCTCTTCACTTTCCTCCTGGTATCTCTTATACCACTTTCTTAGTATATGGTTTAGGTGGCCCCTAGGGCTCATCCATATTGTGCAACTTTTGTGTATTTTAACCTGTCTTGTGATTTAACGCTTGTGCTTCTGTGCTCATAAAGAGTCCAGGGGATTTTATAGTTAATAAATCAATATATATTTTCAATATATATCTGTGTGGTGTCCCTTTCATTTGGTATTCAAGGGGGTTGTGTATGGTATAACAGCTGGCTTCACATGCCTTTCAGAGTTTAGCCTAAGACTGCTTTGTCCACGTTATCACTAGGATAACTGGTCTACAAGGTTGAATTACAACCATCATCATAAGGGTTGCTTGGCATGGTACAAAGTGATCACTAAGAATTAGTGAGCATTATATACCAGGCCAACTTCTCACAGTGATGTCATGAGTGATGTCACTCACTATGTCATGAGTGATGTAATATGTGACGTCATCAGCAGTGCATTGCAGGCGCACAAGTTATAGTGAGTCCAACTAACTATAACGTGGGAATTTCAATGGTTTTATGTCAGTAAAATTTCCAGCTAACTATAACTGGTGTGAAACCTATGGTTTTTTCAGTGAATATATATATATATATATATCATACTGGCAGTCGCCAGTAGGTAGTTATAGTTAGGACCTTGTTTCTATTAAATACAAGAAATTCTTTTGCCAATATCTACAGGGCCATTTGACGAATCTTCGCCAAATTTTCCTAACTAATGGTTCACTCAGGTCAGCTCCTTCCTTGAAAGTTTCGGGGTGATTCATCAAGCAGGAGCCGAGTAAAAAGGGGGGTCCCAAAACACATTTTCCCCATGTTAATTTCTATAGGAACTTTATACACAGCTACAGCCCAAATTGCTGATTGGAAGTACACAACATTTGGCAAAAAAGGTAGCTCTTGGTCCAGAAAGTGACCTTTTTTTTAAATGGTGTAAATTCGTTCAGTACTTGTGAGAAAGACAGAAAATTAAAATGTATATATCTGAGCACCGAGGAGGAGTCGCAACTCCTCCTGAGCACGAGTCACAAGAGAACAGTACAAAAAAGGTGAAAAAGAAGAAAAAGGGGCACAGTAGAAACACCCTGGCCCCCGAGGCCTGCTCAGGGGGTCCCAAAAGGAACCCCAGGGCCAGAAAAAGCATTTTTTAACAGATTGGCGCATTCACACTGGGTGTGAGATTCTGGCTGATAAAATAAAAAAGATGAAGAACAGGCTCCTGCGCTTTGTTTTTCTTAAGCCCCCGGGTGGGTGGGCCAGGTCCCGGGGCAATGGCCAAGTATGACCGCCACCTCTCCAGAGCTTCATTCATGATGTGCAGGGTGCACACAGCCCCCCACAGCCCTAGGGACCGCCATCTCCCCGGGGCCTATTTATCAAATAAAATGCGTGGGGACCTTCTGCCCCTCCCACGCTGCCCCGTGGACCACCACCTCCCCAGGCCACTCTTTATTGAAAAGCGGTGGTCGGTTTCAGACCCCTAGGCCCAGGGACCACCACCTTCCCGGGGCTTAAATTAGTTGAGAGAGGGGCCGCGCGGCCCCTCTCCTGGAGCCCTCGATGGCCCTGAGACCGCCACCCCAGGCCGGCTCTTGCAATGTCCCTTGGTGCCCACCCCCAAGACATTGCTGTTTGATATGGCAGGGCATTAGCACAGCTATCACCCTTCCATAGCAAACTCTGCTTTGCTTCATTGAAGCAAGAACAGGAATCCCGCTCTTGCTTCAGCAAAGCAAAGCAGAATTGCTTTTGGGCAAGGGGAACTGCATGTTAGAAGCTCCCCTTGCCCAAAAGCAATGCCGGCTCCCGCAGGAGGTGGGGAGCTGGCAGGGACCATGGGGTCATTGAGGCTACCCCCACAGTCCCCAAATCTAGGGCCAGCTCCGGGGATGCGGTCCCGGGGCCAGAAGTGGCCCGGGATGGGGGCCACTCGGCCCTCTCCCTTTTGGTATTTATTTTTTTTTTAAAAAGAGACTGGGCCCCGGGGGATGGGGTCCCCGGGGTCAGAAGTGGCCTACGGAAGGGAGGCCACGCAGCCCCCCTCCCATAATTAAATAAAAAAAAATAGGCCAGGGCCCGGTGGATCGGGTCCCCGGGGCCAATAGTGGCCAAGGGAAGGGGGGCATGTGGTCCCCCTACTGTATTAATAAAATTAAAATAAAAAACAAGGCTATGCTCCTGGGGATGGGGTCGCAGGGCCAAAAACAGCCTCGGGAGGGGGGCCACGTGCCCCCTTCCAATTTTTTTTTTTTAAATTAAGGGTTAGGCCCTGGGGGATGGCGTCCCCAGGGTCCTCAAAATATTAAGGGAAGGGGGGCCACACGGCCCCCTTCAAACAAAAAAAGAAAAGCTGCATTTCCCCGGAGGCCCAGCTCCCACCCGATACCAATCTGCAAACGTACCACCTGGCACATTCTAAATTGAGGGATTAAGTCCCCCTGAATCCTAAGGGTCCTTGGGGGCCAACTAGCCCCCCAGGTACGTCCAGGAAGCCCCACACAGTGGAATTGCTGAAAGGTGGTCCGAGGCCATGCCCCTTTTTACACCACTCTGCAAACACTCCTCTTGGCGCATTGCTGGTGGGGCTATGAGGTCCTCTTGAGTCCTGAGGACCTCAGGACTAAAGTTGACTTCATCCCCGAGCAGCACTGTGGCAGGAGTCAGGTTTGCAGAGTCGTGTAAAAAGGGGCATGGCCTTCGAGCACTCTCAGCAATCTAGCTGTATGGGGCTTACTGGAGGTAACAAGAGGCCTAGTTGACCCCCAGGGACTCTCAGAAAGAAAGGGGAATTCATGTCTCAACAAAGAGTGCGCCTGTGTCCACCTCTCAGCAATCCCACTGTGTGGGGCTTACTGGAGGTAAGAGGTAGGCTAGTTGGCCCCTAAATGACCCCCAGCAGGGAAAGGGACTTCAATCCTCATCCAAGAGCATGCCAGGAGGCACGTTTGCAGAGTGGTGGGCAAATGGGGCATGGCCTGCTATGAGACCTTAGCAATCCTGCTGTGTGGGACTTACTGTAGGTAATAGGAGGGGTAGTTGGCCCCCAAGGATGCCCTTGTGGGCCAACTAGCCCTCTTGTTACCTCCAGTAAGTCCCACACAGTGAGATTGCTAAGACATCTTCAGAGGCCATGCCCCCCTTTCTCTACCACTCTGCAAACGCACATCCTGGCAGACTACAGGATGGAAGATGTTGTCCAATTTACTCCTGAGGGACTTTGTGGGCCAACAAACCCTCCTGGTACCTCCTGTAAGTCCTACTCAGTGGAATTCCTGAGCGCTGGTCGGAGGCCCTGCACCCTTTCTCTACCACTCTGCAAACGCGACTACTAGTTAAAGAAGCGTTTGCAATGTAATAGTTTTCGCATTTGCGAGAGTTAGAGCTATCGGCGTTGTAAAAGTAAAAGATTTTTACTAATGTTTTCTGGTGTGGAGTGGATGTTCGTTGTGTGTAGTGGAATTATGTGGTATGTTGTGCAGTGAAATTATGTGGCTAGAAATATGTGGTAGGTAGTATATAGGAATTATGTAGAGTGGGATTATGTGTTATGGAGAGTAATTATGTGTTGTGGAAGTCTGTGTTGTGGAGTGGTAACATCAGGCTTAGTCTTCTTCATTTCCATAGAAGCTGAACTATGAACTCAGTGAGACAAAAAAAAGAAGGAATCACTGAGGAGCACTTGTGGACCTAGTCAGAGGTATGATCAGGGCCACTGGAAATATGCGACTGTTTGGCTGCACCGACTTACAATTATACATTTTCTGCATTAGCCACATAATTCATCATAATTCTGCCTAATTTGCAGATTTGAACAAAAAAGGCTTTGTTTCTCAACATTACCAAAAATACAGCAATAAGGGCCAGATGTAGGTAAATTTTATTTTCCGACCTCTTAAATACCGAGTCATACCGACTCGGTATTTCAGAGGTCGGCAAATAAAAGTACCGAGATGTAGGTAAATGCAGATGTGCAATTACCGAATCGGAAACAGTCGGTATTTTCCGATGCGGGAAATACCGACCAGTTAATGCCCATTCATTCCTATGGGCTTTGAAGCCCATAGGATTGATTGGGCATTTACCAGTCGGTATTTACCACATCGGAAAATACCGACTGTCACAAGGGTGCAGGGGGTGTCACTTTGACACCCTCTGGCACCCCCAAAAGAGGCTTGGGTGCCATGTGGCAGGCATACCTGCCCTAAGGGCAGGTCTGCCTGTCATATGGCATAGGTGTGCATGCACACATGTGCATGCACACCAGAAACGGTATTTTACCATCAAGTAGTATTTGATGGTAAAATACCGATTTTGTACTGCTTGTGGGACTCAGAAGAGTCCCACCTACATACCAATTTACCGGAATCCGTAATGATACCGACTCGGTATTTTACATACTCGGTAAATTTACCTATCGGTAAATTTACCGAGTCTGTAAAATACAGGGACCTACATGTCAAATTGCTCTAACCGGTCGGTAACGGCCGAATTCGGCCATTAACCACCCGGTAAACGCCTACCTACATCTGGCCCATAGTGTTACAGCGTGGTGGAAGGCCCTTTGCAAACATAAATTGGTCACCTGTTACTTATTGTTAAATATGGGTGTTAAATTGGTACTAATGGTGTTCAAGCCACTCTTGCTTCCTTCTGCGCCTCTCTTGACTCTTTCTGCATTTTTGTTGCTTCTTTCTGCACATTTCTTCCTTTTCTGAACTTCTCTTGCCTCCTTCTGCAAGTCTCTTCTACTTTCTGCACTTCTCTTGCCTCTTTCTGCACCTCATTTGCTTCTTTATGTACCCCTCTTGCCTCTTTCTGCACCTTTCTTCCCTCTTACTGCACCTCTCTTGCCTTTTTCTGTACCCCTCTTATGTCTTTCTGTACTATTTTTGCCTCTTTCTGCACCTCTGTTCCTTCTTTCTGCACTTCTTTTGTTTCTTTCTGTACCTGTCTGGCTTCTTTCTGCACCTCTCTTGCCTCTCTCTACGCCTCTTCCCCCTTTCTGCACTAATGTTGCTTCTTTCTGTACTTATCTTGCCTCCTTCTGCACTTTACTGTCAGAATCACAAGCAATCCTACCTGTCAGTTGTGTGTATGTTGATTTCGCAGAGACGTTATGGACCGACTTCCCAGTCCCCTAACTTATAACCTTGTAGAAAATAAACACTAAGGCTACGCAGTTGGGATTCAGGGAGGAGGACCGGACCATGGACGCTAGATGCTCCTAGTTGTCGACCTGTGAGGCAACAAGGAAAGTATAACTAACTCTAGACCTAAAACTAGATTTTTAAACAGACACTATTCTTAACAATAACTTTATTTGATTATCTGTATAGTTTCCTACCTGCGATCTAGAAATGTTGTACGTTGCGTCCTGGAAGTCGTCGTGAAGTTTGTTTCGAGTTGAATGGTGGTGTGTTGATTTATGTAGGAGACAGCAACTTGCTTGTACCTGTGTTTTTTAAGATAAATGTTAAAATAAGTTACAGGTTTTCAAGTTATTCAGTACTGTTTTAAACTATGACTTCTATTCTATTCTTGACTTCACTTATTCTCTATTGGTGCAACTCTAATATTCTTCACAACCTATATTGATAAAAGAAATAAAATATGCCAAACACAAAACAAATCCTTAAATGTGCTCTTCAAGATAAACACTAAATGCGCAAAAAAATATCTTTCCACAATCCTTTAGAATTACAATGTTCATTTTTTATGCTAATGATTGTCTTTATCTTTTCAGGTAAAGTTCTCCAAAAATTGTTCCAAGAAAATCAAGGTAAGTATTGCGCACTTGCTTCCTGCTTTCTTGCGTAGGGCGCCTGAATTAAACTTAGAAAACTTTCTCTTAGCTCATTTTTTCTTTTTCTGCAGCTCCAGAAATGCTGTTGATCAAAATAACTGCAGCACTGAAGAAAATGGGTCTTCAGTAAAGAGCAGAGTCCATTTGGTTAGGAGCAAGTAAGCGGGATGTCTTCTCATCAATGCGGCGGAAGGCAAAATGTTTTCTGGAAGATAGGTGTGGCAATATATAGTCTTGCTACACCCAAGAAGATTGTTGACGTTTTGCACGTTTACGTGACGTGCTCTTATGCGTTTACCTGAAAACTGCTTTGATGTGCAATATTCGTCACGCTTGATACTTTTCAGCCTGCTTTCACCGCAGCCTGATTCTTCTTTGTTGTAAATGTAATTTCCCTGTACAGATGCTTAAGAATTGGTTAAAATACTTCTGGACACATTCTTATACATAAAAGTGAAGTACATGTTCAAAGCAGAACCTCATGCTACAAAAAGGTCTATAATGCACTACACATATGTCACAATGGTGTGCAGGATTCACGGGACAGGGGTGGGTTTTATTCTGGGAATTTTTACGCTTTAAAGAAGTGTACATATTGCAGGCCTCTAAAACTGCATGCACGTTTGTAGAGAATCAGGGTTGGCTTGGAGAAACATGACATTTACTTACCTCTTTCTTTAACTCTCGTGCCTTTTTCTGCACCTCTTTTGCCTCTTTCTGCACCTCACTTCCCTCTTTCTGCACCACTCTAGCCTCTTTATGTACCTCTCTTTTCCATCTTTGTGCAACTCTTTTGCCACTTTCTACACCTCTCTTCCCTCTTTCTGCACCACTCTAGCCTCTTTATGTACCTCTTTTCATCCCTGCTTCACCATTCTTGCCACTTTCAGCACCTCGTTTGCTTCTTTCTGCAGTTCTGTTCCTCTTTCTGCACCCCTCCTGCCTCTTTGTGTACCTCTCCTACCCCTTTCGCCCCCCCATGCCTTTTTATCCACCTTTGTTGGTTCTTTATGCACCTGTTTTTCTTTGTTCTGCACTTCACTTGCCTCTTTCTGCACCCCTCCTGCCTCTTTCTGCACCTCTGTTGGTTCTTTCTGCACTTCTCTGGCTTCTTCCTGCACCTCTGTTCCAAATCTCTGCATCCCTCTTGCCTTTTTCTGCACCCATCTTCCCTCTGTCTGCAGATCTCTTGCTCAGTCTGTCCACCTATTCCATTTGCTGCACCCCTTTGCCTGTTTCTGCAGTTCTCCTGCCTCCTTCTGCACCTCATGCATCTCTTTCTGAACTTCTGTTAGTTCTTTTGCACTGCTCTTGCTTCTGCCTGCACCTCTCTTGCAAGTGTATACACTTCTATTGCCTCTGTACCCTCTTTCTGTACCTCTTTTGCTTAATTCTGGAACTCTCCTGCCTCTTTCAGCAGTTCTCTAACCTCCTTCTGCACCTCTGCTGCTTTGTTCCGCACTTCTCTTGCTTCATTCTGTACATTTCATGCTTCTTTCTGCACCTGTCTTGCTTCTTTCTGCACCCCTTTTGTCTCTTTCCACACTCGTCTTCCCCCTTTCTGTACCTTTCTTGCCTGTTTCTGCATCTCACTTGCCTCTATGTGTTCCTCTGTTGCCTATTTCTGTACTTCTCTTGCTTTTTCTGCACCCTTCGTGCCTTTTTTAGCAGAACCTCTGTTGCGTCTTTCTGCACTGCTCTTGCTTCTTTCTGCACTTCTCTTGCTTCTTTCTACACCCCTCTTTTCTCTTTCTGCACCACTCCTAGCCCTTTCTGCACCCCTCTCTGCATGCTCTCTGTTTCTGCACCTCTCCTGCCTGTTTCTGCACCTCTCTTGCCTCTATTTATTTATTTATTTGATTTGTATAGCACATTATAACCCAGGGGTCTCTAAGCGCTTTGTCAGGATCCGCTTAGCGATTAAGAAAAATACAGCTGGTCACGAATTAGAGACAACCCCACGCTTGCTGAAAGAGCACAGTTTTTAATTTCTTTCGGAAGGGCAGCAACTTGGTTTCTTTCCGCACTTCCAGTGGCAATTTATTCCAAAGAGCTGGGAGTGTGTAAGAGAAAGCACGACCTCGCACAGTAGCCAGTCTACAGCGTGGTTGAACAAGGAGGGTAGCTTCTGCAGATCTCAGCGCCCTCCCTGGCCTGTAGAGAGTCAGGCGTGATTTCATGTAACTTGGTGCCCTACCATAAAGGGCTTTATGGACAATGCACAACCCCTTGAACATTAGCCTCTGCTTGACTGGCAGCCAATGTAGTTCACGCAAGAGGGGGGATGCATGCGTGTTCCTCTGCTTTTTAAAGATGAGTCTGGCAGCGTCATTCATGACAATCTGCATTTTGTTTAGAAGTCTTTGTGGTAGTCCTATATACAACGAGTTGCCATAGTCCAGCCTGGCTAAAATCATAGCAGAGACCGCACTCCTCAAGGTGGAAAAGGACAACAACGAGGAGACTTTCCTGAGTTGTCGGAGGAGGCCGACACAGGTGCCCACTACAGCCGTAACTTGTTTTTTCATGGACAATTTACCGTCCACATGGATGCCCAGGCTTTTGACCACTGCTGTTGATTCCGGGGGCATACCCAGCTCCCTAGGCCAAAATTGATCATTCCAAGGGTTGCCAGCGATGGTAATTGGCAACACCTCGGTCTTATCCGGATTGATCTTTAGGGAATTCCTGGACATCCAGTTAGCTGTGCTTCTCAGAATATTTTGCAGTCTTGCGAAGGCATCCTGGCCATCATCCAGTTGGATGATGATTTGGGTGTCGTCCGCATAGTTATACACCTGGCAGTCCATTTGGTTGAGCATTAGAATCAGAGGCTGTAGATAGATGTTGAACAAAAGGGGTGACAGAGCAAACCCTTGCGGTACTCCGCAGGTGATCGATGTTGCGGTGGAAAACAGGTCACCAAGTTGCACTCTCTGCATCCTCCCTTGGAGAAAGGATGTGAACCATGCAAGTGCTGTGCCCTGAATGCCGAACTCCCTCATCCGCGACAATAGTTGTTTATGACACACGGTGTCAAATGCCGCGGAGAGGTCCAACAGCACCAGGGCACCCGGAGTTTTCTTGTCTGCTCTGTTCCTCAGTTCATCTATGTGTACCTCTGTTGCACATTTCCGCACTTTTCCTGCTCGTTCTGTACCCTTTGGGCCTCTTTCAGCAGTACCTCTGTTGGTTCTTTCTGCACTGCTCTTGCTTCTTTCTGCACCTCACTTGCCACTTTCAGCACCTCTGTTGCTTTATTCTTTAGAACTCTGGCCTCTTCGTGCACCCCTCTTTTCTCTTTCTGCACCACTCTTGTCCCTTTCCGCACCCCTATTCCCTGTTTTTGCACCTCTCTTGCCTCTATGTGTACCTCTCTTGCCAATTTCTGGACTTCTCTTGCTATTTCTGCACCCTTCGTGCCTCTTTCAGCAGCACCTCTGTTTGTTCTTTCTGCACTGATCTTGCTTCTTTCAGCAATTTTCTTGCCTCTTTCTGCATTTCTCTTCCTTCTTTCTTCACCCCTCCTGCCTCTTTCTGTATCTCACTTGCCTCTTTGTGCCCCTCTTGCCTCCTCTTTTTGCATCTCTGTTGGTTCTTTCTGCACTGCTCTTGCTTCTTTCTGCACCTCACTTGCCTCTTTCTGTACCTCTGTTGCTTGATTCTGCACCTTGTTTGCCCCTTTCAGCACATCTGTTGCTTGTTTCTGGACCTCTCTTACTTTTTTCTGCACTTCACTTACCTCTTTCAGCACCTCTGTTGCTTTTTTCTGCAGACCAATTACCTCTTTCTGCACCTCACTTGCCTCTTTCAGCATTTCTGTTGCTTTTTTCTACAGATCGTCTGCCTCTTTCTGTATCCCTGTTGCCTCTGTGTGCACCTCTCTTACCTCTTTCTGCACCACTCTTGCCTCTTTTAGACCTATGGTGGTTCTTTCTGCACTGTTCTTGCTTCTTTATGCACCTCCCTTGCTGCTCTCTGCACTTCTCTTGCTTCTTTCTAAGTCTCTGTTGCTTCTTTTAGCAATTGTCTTGCCTCTTTCTGCACTTCTCTTCCTTGTTTCTGCACCTCTCTTGCATCTTTCTGCACCTCTGCTGCCTCTTTCTGCACTGCACTTACTTCTTTCTGCACCTCTCTTGCCTCTTTTGGCACCTCTGTTGCCTCTTTCTGCACACCTCCTGTCTCTTTCTTTTACCACTCTTCCCTCTTTGTGCAACTATCTTTCCTCTGTCTATACCTCTCTTCTCTCTTTCTGCACCTCTTGCCTCTTTCTGTACCTCTGTTACTTCTTTCTGCACTTCTCTTCCTTCTTTCTGAACCCCTTGTGCCTCCTTCTGCACCTCTGTTGCTTTTTACTGCACTTCTCTGGGTTCTTTCTACACTCCTTTTGCCTCTTTCTGCACCCCTCTTGCCTATTTGAGCACCTCTTTTGTTTCTTTCTGTACTGCTCTCTCCTCTTTCTGCACCCCTATTTCCTCTTTCTGCACCTCTCTTGCTTCTTTCTGCACTTCAATTGCCTCTTTCTGTACCTCTCTTCTTTCTGCACATCATTTGCCTCTTTCAGCACCTCTGTTGCTTTTTCCTGTAGAACTCTTGCCTCTTCCTGCACTGTTTTTTTCTCTTTCTGCACCACTCGTGTCCCTTTCCGCACCACTGTTCCCTGTTTCTGCACCTTTCCTGTGTGTTTCTGCACCCCTCTTGCCTCTATGTGTACCTCTGTTGCCAATTTCTGTACTTCTCTTGCTCTTTCTGCACCCTTCACGCCTCTTTCAGCAGCACCTCTGTTGGTTCTTTCTGCACCTCACTTGCCTCTTTCTGCACTTCTCTTGCTTCTTTCTACACATCTGTTGCTTCTTTCAGCAATTCTCTTGTCTATTTCTACACTTCTCATCCTTCTTTCTGCATCCCTCCTGCCTCTTTCTGTACCTCTCTTGGCTCTTTGTACACCCCTCATACCTTTTTCTGCACCCCTCTTGCCTCTTTTTGCATCTCTGTTAGTTATTTCTGCACTGCTCTTGCTTTTTTCTGCACTTCACTTGCCTCTTTCTGCACTTCTCTTGCTTTTTTCTACACCTCTGTTGCTTCTTTCAGCATTTCTCTTGCTTCTTTCTGCACTTTTCTTCCTTCTTTCTGCAACATTCCTGCCTCTTTCTGTACCTCACTTGCCTTATTGTGCACCTCTCCTACCTCTTTTTTGGCCCTCTTGCCTCTTTTTGCATGCCTGTTGGTTCTTTCTGCACTGCTCTTGCTTCTTTCTGTACCTCACTGGCCTCTTTTTGCACTTCTTTTGCTTCTTTCTAATCCTCTGTTGCTTCTTTCAGCAATTCTCTTGCCTCTTACTGTACTTCTCTTGCTTGTTTCTGCACCGCTCATGTCTTTCACCACCTCTATTGCCTTTTTCTGCACTTCACTTGCTTCTTTCTGCACCTCTTTTGCCTCTTTTGGCACCTCTGTTGCTTCTTTCTGCACTGTTCCAGCATCTTTCTGCACCCCTCTTCTCTCTCTGTTCACTCTTTTACTTCTTTCTACACTTTTCTTGCCTCTCTTTGCACCCTCTGTGCCTCTTTCAGCACCTCTGTTGCGTCTTTCTGCATTTCTATCCCTTCACCCTCCGTGCCTCCTTCAGCACCTCTGTTGCTTTTTTCTGCACTTTTCTTGGTTCTTTCTGCACTGTGCTTGCCTCTTTGTGCATCCCTCTTGCCTCCTTGAGCACCTCTTTCGCCTGTTTCAGCACCCCTGTTGCTTTTTTCTACAGATCTCTTGCCTCTTTCTGCACCTAACGTTTCTCTTTCTGCACTTCTCTTGCCTCTTTCTGCACCCATGTTGCCTCTTACTGCACTTCTCTTGCTCTTTCTGTACCCTTTGCGCCTCTTTCAGCACCTGTGTTGGTTCTTTCTGCACTGCCTTTGCTTCTTTCTGCACTTCACTTGCCTCTTTCTGCACATCTGTTGCTTGTTTCTGTACCTCTGTTGCCTCTTTCAGCACCTCTGCTGCTTGTTTCTGGACATCTTTTACTTCTTTCTGCACTGCACTTGCCTCTTTCACTATCGCTGCTGCTTTTTTCTGAAGACCTCTTGCCTCTTTCTGCTCCTCACATGCCTCTTTTAGTACCTGTTATTTTTTTTCTGCAGAACTCTTGCCTCTTTCTGCAACTCTCTTTTCTCTTTCTGTACCTCTGTTGCCTCTTTCTGCACCCCGGTTCCCCATTTCTGTACCTTTCCTGTCCGTTTTTGCACCTCTCTTGCCTCTTTCTGTACCTCTGTTGCCTCTTTCTGCACTTTTCCTGCTCTTTCTACACCCTTCACGCCACTTTCAGCACCTCTGTTTGTTCTTTTTGCACTGCTCTTGCTTTTTTCTGCACCTCATTTGCCTCTTTTGGCATTTCTCTTGCTTCTTTCTACAACTCTGCTTCTTCTTTCAACAATTCTCTTGCCTCTTTCTACACTTTTCTTCCTTCTTTCTGTACCGCTCTTGCCTCTTTCTGTACCTTTCTCGTGTCTTTGTGCACCCCTCCTACATTTTTCTGCACCCTTCCTGCCTCTTTTTTGCACCTCTCTTACTTCTTTCTGCACTTCACTTGCCTCTTTCAGCACCTCTTTTGCTTTTTTCTGCGGTCTGCTTGCCTCTTTCTGCACCTCACATGCCTCTTTTAGTACCTGTTATTTTTTTCTGCAGAACTCTTGCCTCTTTCTGCAACTCTCTTTTCTCTTTCTGTACCTCTGTTGCCTCATTCTGCACCCCTGTTCCCCTTTTTTGCACCTTTCCTGTCTGTTTTTGCATCTCTCTTGCCTCTTTCTGTACCTGTGTTGCCTCTGTCTGCACTTCTCCTGCTCTTTCTACACCCTTCACGCCACTTTCAGCACCTCTGTTTGTTCTTTTTGAACTGCTCTTGCTTTTTTCTGCACCTCATTTGCCTCTTTTGGCATTTCTCTTGCTTTTTTCTACAACTCTTCCTCTTCTTTCAGCAATTCTCTTGCCTCTTTCTACACTTCTCTTCCTTCTTTCTGTACCGCTCTTGCCTCTTTCTGTACCTTTCTTGTGTCTTTGTGCACCCCTCCTACATTTTTCTGTACCCTTCCTGCCTCTTTTTTGCACCTCTCCTACTTCTTTCTGCACTTCACTTGCCTCTTTCAGCACCTCTTTTGCTTTTTTATGCAGATCTTTTGCCTCTTTCTGTAACTCACTTGCCTCATTCAGCACCCATGTAGCTTTTTTTTCTGCAGATATCTTGCCTCTTTCTGCATCCCTCTTTTCTCTTTCTGCACTTCTCTTGCCTCTTTCTGCACACCTGTTCTCTGTTTCTGCACCTTTCCTTCCTGTTTTTGCACCTCTGTTGGTTCTTTCTGCACTGCTCTTGCTTCTTTCTGCACTTCACTTGCCTCTTTCTGCACATCTGTTGCTTGTTTCTGCACCTCTGTTGCCTCTGGACCTCTCTTACTTCTTTCTGCACTTCACTTGCCTCTTTCACTATCTCTCTTGCTTTTTTCTGTCTGCAGACCTCTTGCCTCTTTCTGCACCTCACTTGCCTCTTTCAGCACCTCTGTTGCTTTTGTCTGCAGTTCTATTGCCTCTTTCTGCACACCTCTTTTCTCTTTTTGCACTTCTCTTGCCTCTTTCTGCACCCCTGTTCACTATTTCTGCACCCCTATTCCCTGTTTCCGCACATTTCCTGCCTGTTTTTGCACCTCTCTTGCTTCTTTCTGTTCCTCTATTGCCTCTTACTGCACTTCTCTTGCTCTTTCTGCACCCTTTGCACCTCTTTCAGCAACTCTGTTGGTTCTTTCTGCACTGCCCTTGCTTCTTTCTGCACTTCACTTGCCTCTTTCTGCACCTCTATAGTTTATTGCTGAACCTCTTTTGCCTCTTTCAGCACCTCTGTGCTTGTTTCTGGACCTATCTTACTTCTTTCTGCACTTGGCTCTTTCATCACCTCTATTGCTTTTTTCTGCAGACCTCTTGCCTTTTTCTGCATCTCACTTGCCACTTTCAGTACCTCTATTGCTTTTTTCTGCTGAACTCTTGCCTCTTTCTGCAACCCTCTTTTCTCTTTCTGCACCTCTCTTGCTTCTTTCTGCACCCCTTTTCACCGTTTTTGTATCTTTCCTGTCTGTTTTTGCTCCTCTCTTGCCTCTTTCTGTATCTCTGTTGCCACTTTCTGCACTTCACTCGCTCTTTCTGCACCCTTTGCGCCTCTTTCAGCACCTCTGTTGGTTCTTTCTGCACTGCTCTTGCTTTTTTCTGCACCTCATTTGCCTCTTTCTGCACTTCTCTTGCTTCTTTCTATACCCCTGTTGCTTCTTTCAGTAATTCTCTTGCCTCTTTCTGCACTTCTCTTCCTTCCTTCTGCACCCCTCATGCCTCTTGCTGAAACTCTCTTGCCTCTTTGTGCGTCTCTCCTACCTCTTTCTGTATCCCTCTTGCCTCTTTTTGAACTTCTGTTGGTTGTTTCTGCACAGCACTTGTTTCTTTCTGCACATCACTAGCCTCTTTCTTCACTATTCTTCCTTCTTTCTACACCTCTGTTGCTTCTTTCAGCAATTCTCTTGCCTCTTTCTGCACTTCTCTTTCTTCTTTCTGCACCCCTCCTGTCTCTTTTTGTACCCCTCTTACCTCTTTGTGCACCTCTTCATCTCTTTCTGCACCCCTCTTTTCTATTATTGTACATGACTTGCCTCTTTCCGCATCACTGTTCCCTATTTCTACACCTTTCCTGCCTCTTTCTGTACCTCTCTTGATTCTTTCTGCATCTCACTTACCTCTTTCTGCATCCCTGTCCCCTCTTTCTACACATTTCCTGCCTCTTTCTGCACCCCTCTTGCCTCTTTCTGCATCCCTCTTTTCTCATTCTGTACCTCTGACTCTTTCTGAATCCCTGTTCCCTCTTTCTACACCTTTCCTGCCTGTCTCTGCACCTCTCTTGCCTCTTTCTGTACCTCAGTTGGTTTTTTCTGCACTTCTCTTGCTCTTTCTGTACTTTTCTTGCCTCTTTCTACACCATTGTTGCTTCTTTCAGCAATTCTCTTCCCTCTTTCTTATCCTCTCTTCCTTCTTTCTGTACCCATTTTGACTCTTTCTGTACTTCTCTGACTCCTTGGGCACCTCTCCTACCTCTATCTGCACTCCTCTTGCCTCTATGTGCACCTCTGTTAGTTCATTGTGCACTGCTCTTGCTTCAATCTACATCTCACTTCCCTCTTTCTGCACTTCTCCTACTTCTTTCTACACCACTGTTGCTTCTTTCAGCAATTCTCTTTAACTCTTTCTGCACATCTCTTCCTTCTTTCTGTACCTCTCCTATCTCTTTCTGTACCCTCCTTGCCTCTTTGTGCAACTCTCCTGCCTCGTTCTACACTTCACTTGCTTCTTTCTATACCTCTCTTGCCTCTTTCAGCACCTCTGTTGCTTCTTTCTAAACTTCTCTTGCCTCTTTCTGCACCTCTGAGTTAGAGGTAGTTCTAATCTCTCTGCCCTAATATGTACTAGAGCCTTATAGGGGAGTTCATGCCAATGACAGGAGTCTCCCAACTTATAGTGTACCCTAGTGTATATAGGTGTTTTCACTGTTTAATACTTAACAATAAGAGGAGTATCACCAGAGAGAATCGTGGATTCTTAATGGGATGTGTTCTGGGAAAAGGAAGGAATTCTTCCTTTTGTAAAAAGGAAGAATTCTTTCCTTTTCCCAGAACACGTCCCATTAAGAATCCACAATTCTCTCTGGTGATACTCCTCTTATTGTTAAGTATTATACCTTACCCAGGGGAACAGGAGTAATCCCCATTCACCTTTTGTGAATACAATCCCTTACTCTCCCTTTTGTTGTTACATGTTTTCACTGTTTAACCACTAGTACTAGTCAGGAAAAAGTTGGGGGCACGGGATGACTTTATAATAAGGCCTCTCTCTTTATCTCTGTTGGTTCTTTCTGCATATCTCCTGCTTCTTTCTGCACTTTTCTTTGTCTTTCTGGACTACAGTTCCTCTTTCTGCATTCCTCTTGCTTCTTTCTGCACCTTTCTTCCTCTTTAAACACATGTCCTATTCTGTAGGCAAAGTTAGAAATTAGAATTTAAAAAACCTTTGAAATTCACTGAAAAAACCATAGGTTTTTGGGATGTTATAGTTAGAATTGAGCTTTTCAAAAACCTTTGAAATTCCCTGAAAAAAAATAGGTTTCAGGGACGTTATAGTTAGAAATTGGTATATAAAAAACCTTTGAAATTCACTGAAAAAACCATAGGTTTCAGGGACATTATAGTTAGAAATTAGCATTTAAAAAACCTTAGAAATTTACTGAAAAAAACATATGTTTCAGGGACGTTACAGTTAGAAATTAGCATTTAAAAACACCATAGAAATTCACTGAAAAAACACAGGTTTCAGGGACTTTATAGTTAGTTGGACATTTCACTCATACAAAACCAGAGAAAATCAGCCATTATAGTTAGTTGAGCTAAGTATAACTCACACCCCCGCAATGCACTGCTGATGACATCACATATTACATCACTCATGACATGTCAGTGATATCACTGATGACATCACTCATAACATCCCAAATGACATCACTGATGACATCGCTGGTGACATCATCCAGTGACTGTGTGTTTCTGTAAAGTTTAAATATGATATCAATATATATATATATATATATATATATATATATATATATATATATATATAGAGAGAGAGAGAGAGATAGAGAGAGAGAAAAAGATCAAAGCTACAGTACTGCAAGGCACTTTGTGAAGCAACATGAGGCAGACTAGACCAAAGCCAGATTTTTTGGACTAGACACAGTCAACCTCAATCCTAGAGGAGGTAATCGCATTGCCTCACTTCGCAAACGTGAATCACGTTTTATCTTCCTTGCTGGTACTATATTTCCACCAGGATGAGGAACTGTACAGTCACTTGTAAATATGCTAACACCTCTTGTTATGTAACTGAACCGGCCTTACTGATGTCTTCACCTCCCTTCCCCCTACCCTTCACCACCACATATTCACCCGTGTTTTTAAAAGTCAATGCTGCAGACCCTATGACCTATATCCATAGTTGGAGAAGGGTTTGATTGAGACTGGGAAATTCTTAGGCGCTCAGCTAAAGTGGACGCAGTGGTTCAAAAAAAGGAAAAGATGTTGCTATATGGTGCAACTAGATGAGGGGATAAGCCCTGTAATCCCCCAATTGAGTGTGGGAAACAACCCTCACAATACAAAATTCGAGCACAGACCTAGGCACACATAAATAAGGTGTAACAGTTTGTTTTCGTAGACATATATGGTACAATATGTAAGCCAACAAATGCGGTAATGGTCATCTAGAGGAGTTTTTAAAATGTTCAGTCTTTTATTTTCCAAGCAAAACCAGCCGACACATGTTTCGTCGCATGTGGAACAATCTTTCCGCGACTTCCTCAGGGCTGTATCCGAAGATATTATGTCAATTGGTTGCCGCTCAGCCAGTGATAATTCCGACCCGGCCAGGCCCGAGACAAACTGATCAGCTTAAATGTTAGAACAAAAAGGAATCGGAGGACCTGTATTGAAATATGCAAAAAGGTAGAGTTTGGTTCATAGATTGTGCTGTTTGTTAAAAGTGTAAATCCGTTCAGTAGTTCCTGAGAAAATAAAAAGTAAAATCATAGATATATCTATAGACGAAGTACCGTATGCGTACAGTACGCATACCATTACGAGCACGAGCAGAAATGCTAATTGGCTGTCAACTGTCTGTCAACATTCCAAACCAGGAAGTGTTGGGAGCCATCTTGTGCCTCGGTAGAAACGAGGCACAAGAAAACAGAAAAACAAGTGCGCAAAAGGCACAAAGGGGGCAGGGTAGAAACACCCTGACCCCCTAGGCCTGCTTAGGGAGTCCCACAAGGACCCCCAAGGCCCAATTTTTTTTTTAATCGCGGGGTCAAATGGTACTCGTACCCTGCCCATAAAAAAAATTGCATTTTTTTTAGCCCCGGGGGGGCCGAATCCCGAGGACAATGGACTCTATGTGAAGTGGGGCCTAGAGGGGCCCCCTCAGCCCGGGGGACTGCCACCTCCAAGGCTTTACTAAATTATGGGCGGGGGCTTTGAGTCCCTCCAGCCCAGAGGACCGCCAACCTCCGGGGCTAATTTTAATAGGGTGGGGGGCTCTGAGGCCCCCCAGCCCCGGGGACCGCCACCCCCGGGGCTTATTTTAATAGGGTGGGGGGCTCTGAGTCCCCCCCAGCCCGGGGACCGCCACCCTGGGGCTATTTCAAAATGGGTGGGGGCTCTGAGGCCCCCGCAGCCCTGGGGACCGCCACCCCAGGTGCTTATTTTAATAGGGTGTGGGGCTCTGAGGGCCCCCCAGCCCCGGGGACCACCACCCCTAGGGCTATTTCAAAATGGGTGTGGAGGCTCTCAGCCCCCCCAGCCCCGGGGGACCACCACCGCCGGGGATTTTTACAAATGTAGGAGGGGGCCTTGCGGACCCCCTCCTGGAGCCTGTGATGGCCCTGGGGACCGCCACCCCCCAGAGCCGGCTCCTGCAGTGTCCCCGGGTGCCCATCCCCGGGACACTGCTGTTTGCTATGGTAGGGCGGATAGCAAACTGCTTTGGTTTTTGAAAGAGAGAGCAGGAAATCTGCACTCTCTTTCGAAAACCAAAGCTGATTGCTTTTCTGCATGGGGAGCAGCATGTTAGCTGCTCCCCAAGCAGAAACGATTCAGAAAAGGGGGTGGTGATGAACAGAGTGTCTGAATTAAGCAGACCACTGTTACCCAGTCCAAAGATCAGGGCTTGATCCATCACCGTTATTTATCTCACTGCACCATCCTAGCTCAGAACCTGGCTATATGCATCAGTCTGTCCCTGGCCCAGTGCATCATGGGAACAGGGCAGACTAAACTACCAAGCCAATTCTTCACCAGAAAGGAGACAAGCTACCGGGGACCGGTTTCTGGCATTTCAGCCGTCTTCGGCCCGGCTTGCTTGAATCCTGATGGTGCAGTGAGAAAGGGACTCATGTCTGAGTATACCCTGCCACACCTATAGTGGCCAAAAACGATTCAGAAAAGGGGGTGGTGATGAACAGAGTGTCTGAATTAAGCAGACCACTCTTACCCAGTCCAAAGATCAGGGCTTGATCCATCACCGTTATTTATCTCACTGCACCATCCCAGCTCAGAACCTGGCTATATGCAAATCAGTCTGTCCCTGGCCCAGTGCATCATGGGAACAGGGAAGACTAAACTACCAAGCCAATTCTTCACCAGAAAGGAGACAAGCTACGGGGTACCGGTTTCTGGCATTTCAGCCTTCTTCGGCCCGGCTTGCTTGAATCCTGATGGTGCAGTGAGAAAGGGACTCATGTATGAGTATACCCTGCCACACCTATAGTGGCCAAAAACGAGTCAGAAAAGGGGGTGGTGATGAACAGAGTGTCTGAATTAAGCAGACCACTCTTACCCAGTCCAAAGATCAGGGCTTGATCCATCACCGTTATTTGATGGGCTATTTCAAAATGGGTGTGGAGGCTCTCAGCCCCCCCAGCCCCGGGGGACCACCACCGCCGGGGATTTTTACAAATGTAGGAGGGGGCCTTGCGGACCCCCTCCTGGAGCCTGTGATGGCCCTGGGGACCGCCACCCCCCAGGGCGGGCTCCTGCAGTGTCCCGGGGTGCCCATCCCCGGGACACTGCTGTTTGCTATGGTAGGGCGGATAGCAAACTGCTTTGCAGGAAATCTGCTCTCTCTTTCAAAAACCAAAGCTGATTGCTTTTGTGCATGGGGAGCAGCATGTTAGCTGCTCTTCAGCAGAAAAGCAATGCCGGCTACCGCAGGATGCGGGGAGCCGGCAGGGACCGTGGGGGGCTTGGGACCCCCCCACGATCCCCAACGGAGAGGGCCAGGCCCTGGGGGATGGGGTCCCCAGGGCCAGAAGTGGCCCAGGAGGGGGGCCACGCGGCCCCCCAAATAATATATATATTTTTTAATAGGATGCAGGCCAACCCCGGGGGATGGGGTTCCTGGGGCCTTAAGTGGCCTGAGGAGGGGGGCTATGCAGCCCCCTCCTTAAAAATGTTTTTAAAAATGTGGCATGCCCCGGGGATGGGGTCTACGGGGCCGGGATTAGCAACGGGTCTGGGGGTCAGGCCCTGGGGGATGGGCTCCCCAGAACCTAAAAAAAGAAAGGGGGGCTACACAGCCCCCTTTCTTAAAAACAAACAAAAAAAACGGGATCAGGGAGGAGGCCACGCCCCCTCCCTGCACCACTCTGCAAATTCGCCACCTGGTGCATTTGCAGAGGGGGAAGTAATTCCCCTTGAATACTGGGGGTCCCTGAGGGCCAAGTAGCCCACCAGGAACCTCCAGTATGCGCCAGGGTGCTGCGTTGCAGAGAGGTGTAAAAAGGGGTGTGGCCTCATTACTCCTCTCTACAACGCAGCCCCCTGGCTCATACTGGAGGTTCCTGGTGGGCTAGTTGCCCTCCGGGGACCACCATTATTCAAGGGGATTTAGTTCCCCCTCTGGAAACACGCCATGGGGCTGCTTTGCACCGTCGAAAGAGCGCCCGACAAAGCCTGGAACCGGGCTGCTGGAGAAAGGATTTTCTATCAGGCTTGGGTGAACGCCGACACAAAACTACAGCAGAGACGTTGAGCGGAAGCTTGCCTGAAAGAGGGACACGAGGGACGCGGATCCGGTGAGGAACGCCGAACTTGAGAAACTCCAAACGGTGAGCGGATTGCCCGTCTCTGTATAACAAACTGTTTATCTCTGCAGAGATTGTTGCCGGTTGATCTTCACAACGCGTGAATTGTTTGCCACTGTATATCGGAGTCAGTGAACTCGGGGACTTTCCTTGGTATAAATACTTTGTGGCAAAACAGTAACGCTTGAAGCAGGAACAGTGGGATCAAATGAACAGTAAAAACGGAGATGTGAAGTTGATATTGATATATCTATAAAAACAGCGATAAATTCAAGATACACTTATGGATAAAAGAGAAGCCATTAGAACTGCCCTAATTAATACATGCTTCGATGAAGAAATAGCACCCAGCACTGATGGTGTGACCAGTGGTATTATCCCAAAATAAAAGACAATCTCAACCTGGAGGAACGGAATGCATTACATAGCCTACCTAAGGATCAATCCATTGAGAGAAAAATGGCAGATAAAGGTGGCAATGTCATAATCCTGGACAAAGAGGCATATATGCGTGAAGCATATTCCCAATTGAGAAACAGGGAATATTATGAAAAATTGAAAATCAATCCTACCAAGAAATGGAAAGAAGAGCTGGATACAAAGTTGGATTATTGGTTGAACCGAAATTTGTTGGATGATGACGAAGTGAAGTACTTAAAGGTAGAACATCCCAAAATGGCCACAATATACTTCCTTCCTAAAATCCACAAGCACCCCACAAAACCACCAGGGAGGCCAATAATATCGGCAAAAGGAGCAATGATGGAGCCTATGGCCAACTATCTGGATGTGTATCTGTTACCGTACGTGAAGGGGTTAACCTCTTACATACAGGACACGGGCGATCTGTTAAGGCGCCTACAAGAAACACCATGGCAAACCAGCTACAAGCTCATCACTATGGACGTTGTGTCCCTATATTCCAACATTAGAAATGATATTGGTCTCAGGGCTTGTGAGCATTTTTTATTGGACAGAAGCATACAATATGCTGAGCATAATCAAATGTTAATACAAATGATCCAACTTTGTCTAGAACAGAATATATTCTTATTTGGAGAGGAGATGTTCCGGCAGGTCAAAGGGACAGCGATGGGCTTTTCCTTTAGCCCATCTTATGCCTTTCTCACAATGGGGCTATGGGAAACAACATGGGCATGGAAACAAGAAAATGATCGGTTTGTCAACAAGACTATTGCGTGGCTTAGGTACATAGACGATTTGCTACTGATTTGTGACGGCACCAGAAAAGACCTCTCTGAATACTTTCAGATACTAAACAACTCAGAATTCAACTTAAAGTTCACGTTTGATATCAGTGAGGAACGAGTTATCTTCCTGGATACAGAGATATATATTCTGGACAATGAAGTGCAAACTAATCTACCTCGCAAAAGTACTGCCACAAATGCTGTGCTACATGCTGAAAGCTTTTATCTTAAACAGTCTTATCAACAATATACCTTCGGTGAGTTCCTTAGGATTAAAATAATCTGTTCCAAACAAGAAGAATGTATGAAACATCAGAATCATGCAGTAGAACGTTTCAAGAAATGAAAGTATAAGAAGGGAGCTATCTAAACAAAGAACAGAGAAAATGAATAGAAGTGACTTATTGAAAGAAAAAACACCTGACATGGAGGAAAACAAAATCCGGTTGATAACTACCTATTCCACAGCTAACCAACAACCAATGAGGATCATGCGTAAGAATTGGCATATCCTACAGATGGATGAGACAACAGCGAAAATAGTGGAGGACAATCCAAATATAACCTGCCGGAGGGCAATGAACTTGAGGGACAAATTGGTTCACAGCCATTTTCAACAACCAACAAAACAAGTAAATTGGTTGAAACCAAAAGGTTTCTATAATTGTTCAAACTGTAAAGTGTGTGCAATTGCCCAAAACATCAAAGAAATAGAAATGGCAAATAAACGAATGTGGAAAATTCAGCAGCTGATCAACTGTAAAAGTCACTTCGTGATCTACATCATAGAATGTCCCTGCTCATTGAAATATGTGGGTAGCACGAAATGTGAGCTGAAAAAACGCATTTTGGAGCACGTGAGAGCTACTATAAACACAGACAGGGCCAATGCGGTAGCAAAACACATGGAGAAGGAACACTCAAGCAATTGGAAAGAACTGAAGTTCTATGCTGTGGAGTCGGTAGGGATGCACCCCAGAGGGGGGGACCTTGAAAAGATCCTCAGGCAAAAGGAATCTAAGCACATCATTAACTTTCGAACACTGACCCCGTATGGATTAAATCAGGACAAGGAGTCACATTACCATCTTTAAAAACTGAAACTTACGACACATGTAAAGGGCTGATACTGGTCTTCCTCTAAGGATTTAATGTAGATTTTAACACTATTTAATTTTTTCATAGTTTTTTTGATTTAATAGTATAGACACTTTGTGACACATCGGGAGGGTGCTGGGCGGATAAAATAGAGAGACAATATGACTGCATGTGCAATGGCAACACGGGATGTGGGTGAATATATCGGAATACCCACTGGAGGGTAACATGATGATGATAAAAGAATCAAAGGAAAATAATCATGGAAATAATTTATTGGACTGGAACATTATTCAGATACATGATAACCCACTGGATGGCCATATGTCTAGATATTATAGAGTGAATATGATACCAGTACCATTGGAATATAGTTACCTATATCATCCCACAATTTGCAAACTATTGCAGAGAATTTTTCACACAAAAGTAAGATAATTACAGTTATTTTTGCAGAAAAACTACAGGTACCAGAATGCCTAGCTCGCACAAACAGGATGTGATGTCACACATAGTTTGTAAAGTTTTTTTTAAATTGCACGAAAAAATTGTGGGTCCATGTCAGTATCGTGAGAAAGGTCTTAGTAAAGACCGAAACGCATAGAGTTTTTGCTGCTGGCTGAGCTGTAATGAATTAAAGAAATCTTAACCACAAATTGCGAGTGGATTGTTGTGATTACCCTATCTGGAGTGCACGAGCAAATCTCTGCAGAGAACAGGAAAAAAAAAAAATATATATATATATATATATATATATATATATATAACTTCCAAAGTTCTGCCACAGTAAGCACCACACGCACTCGAAGAAGTACAGCAAGTTTGCGTTTATTTCCCAAGTAACGCAACGCGTTTCAGCACAAAAGTGCCTTGATCAAATTGTGTGATCTGTGTTGGTTCCTCATGCAGCCTAAGTGTAAAGAAATCCCACACTGGGGAAAACCGCTTTCTTATCAAGCCAAAGTCATACGAATGTGTTGAGGTGGAGGTAGGCAGTTGTGTTAAGATTTCCCTTGAGACACGTTGCATCAAAACAGTGTTAACAGGGCTTTGGGAGATTGTTGTCCTATCAGAGTATTTTAATCAAATGTCAGTGCTATTAATGATTATAACAGCCTAGTGGAGGGTTGAGTTGAGCAGTTAGCATTGTTTCTATTGTATTTTTTACTTTCATTTCTTTAGGTTTGGAAAGACACTCTGCTCCCAGACGAGGAAAATACCAACATAGCACTTTGAGGTGGATAGGTGTGCCGATTTCTACAACTTTTAAAAGCCTTTAGCTTAGTGCATTTTGCTGGGATATTAGTGTTAGGGCCATTTTTCATTTTAATCCAGTTTTGCCAGTTGCCAAGTGTTTGTACTGTCCTGGGGAATTTATGGTTCTCTGATGGAGTCAAAGATATTTTCTTGTTCCCTATTTTAATTATTTTTTAAATAATCAGCGGCAGAATTACAATAAGTGGCGCATCCCTGCATATTAGCAGGGATGCGCCACTTATTATGCGCCATGCCTCCGACACCATGGATGCGCCGCATTTACAATGCGGAGCACCATGGGGCAAAAATGGCACAGATGCGCGGCGCATCTGTGCCGTAAAAGTGGCACATTGCTAGAGTTGCGTCGCAAGCGCTACGCAGCTCCAGCAATGCTCTAGGGGGGCCTATTTTTACAATGCTGTGTCAATCCTTACGCCTGCTTCAAGCAGGCGCAGGGTTTTGACGCAGCATGGGCCCCAAAGTGACTGAGTGAAATCTTGTAGATTTCACTCAGCCACTTTTAGGAGGCGTTCCTGCGCCGGAACGCCCCCACTCCCCTTGCCAGAACGCCTCCTTCTGACGCAGGGCTTTACAATGTGACGCATCTCCCAGATGCGTCACGTTGTAAATATCCCGCACCATGGCGCATCTTTTGCGCCGCCGCTGCTTCACAAAAGTGACGCAACCGCGGCGTAAAAGAGGCGCAAGGGGCTTGTAAATCTACCGCTCAGTGCTGGTAGTATAGGGGCTTATATAATTGTTCACTCTTTACCTTACAATGCTATGTGTGCTTGTTTGTGTCATTGTGAGGGAGGGAATTCAGGACAGCTGGTTATTCATCTTTTTCCTCTGTTGCTGTTTCTTCATTGCCCCTGAAGTCCATGAGCTCGTTCACCATGTTGTGTTGTGAACCATTGCGTGTATCGTTGGCAGCCATTTTCTCTCTGTTATACATACCTCTTCCTTTTTTGCCAGACCATCTGCTCGTCCGTCGTTTTATGACATCAGTATGTGTTAGGCCGCTATTTTCTCTTTATCCTTCATGCTTTCTCTTTCCTTTGCTATGCAGTTTTATGAAACCAGTGTGGGTGAGGCTGTCATTTTGTATATGCTTTCGTAGCCTCCTTTTTCTTTCCAAGGCATGTGCTTTTCCACAATTTTGTGAAACTAATGTTACTGTGTTTATATGGTGGTTTTTATTGACTATTTACTGCCCCTTTAAAAGGCTTCTTCTTCGAGCATTTGGTGTTGGAGCCCTTCTGAAGCATACTTATATATTTTTTTATTTGTATTTATTGGGCCTATAAATTGTTGTTTTTTACTTTAGTACATTTTTGCCAGACGTCCCTTTGCTTGGAATTGGGTTTAATGAGCCTTACATGGACACTAGAAATTATTGATCCTTTTACAGAATTTTCTTTAATTCTGAGCTGTTGTGATGGGTACTGGAGGGCCCTGTTTATTATTTTTTCAATTATTTGAGTGATTGGTGCCAGCCTCGCTGATGCTCTCATGTAGGTCCTATGGGTCCTGAATGGATACCAATATCATTGCTAATTTTTCCTAAAGTGTGGAGCAATTTTGGTGACAAAAGTGGTGAATATCTTGTGCCGGTCTGTATGTGGTCTGCTGCTCTCTGTACTCTGCTGTTCTCAAGAAGGGTTATTTAGGTGTTAGCACACCCAATTATTTAGCTTGTACTTTCCTTTTACTGGACCATTTTATCCCTTTATCTTGACATGTAGGTCTCTGTGGGTGGTAGAGGTTGGTTGTGAGACTCATTGTAGCAAAGCTGTTTTTAGTATACAAAATATTTTGTTACTATTTTTTTAATATCAGATTCTAATTAGGATTTGGTGTGACTTAGGACCCAGTCTATTAACTAGTGTATACATGGTATTATTGTCATGGATTATGATGGTATATATTGCATTCATTGGGATGATTGTGTATGAATGTCTTCATCTTCTTTTGCATTACCTGCAGGTAACTGAGACAGAGGCAAGTAAGTCACCAGACTGCAGACCTCTCTGATAACCAAGAAAAAGTCGATAAGAAGTCACCACATAATAGTCCCTCCTAAGAAATCAGCCAGTGAGGAGAAGTTTGTCATCATTAGAAAAAGCCATACATAAAAAAACGCTCTTACTCTTTTCACCAAGACATGGAGTGTACCAGCTGCAACATTTTCTGGGCAGGTCGATTTTGGGATTACTCCTGGATTCATGGTATCCCCACCAGAACCACAGCCCATGTCACTCAGTGTATTGACTATAGTAATGGCTGTGGCTAGTACATCAGGATTGGTTTTCTCCCTGCAAACGCAATAAGGTATATGAGTCTGCTCCAACTTAATCTCCTCAGAGCAGTATGTTAGGCTTACTGTGCAGCACAATGTTTTGATAGCAACACAGCAGAATAGAGTGCTTGCTCTTACATTGCTCTTTCGGGAGCATTTGTGGTGGTGAGCAAGATGAACCTATCATTGCTCATTTCCAGAGTGCCTCAAAAAAGTGAAAATCACTAGTATTCCGCCTGCCCATGTTCCACCCGCCACCACCTACCTCCATCATCTTGAAAGACAAAAAAAAGCTAGAACAGTCCTCACTGTGGTTCCAGCACACCACAAGCAAAAGCAAACTTAGTATAACTCTTCATAGTTTTTCTGATAAAGAAACTTTACTCTCTGTTTTGGGATATCCTAACAGTTCAGCTGGATGGGAAATATATTATAGACTTCAAACTGTGCCACAAAGCAGCATATTACTGGAAACCAGATGGACATTAGGGGCTGTAGTATGGTAAAAGCGAATTGTCATTGTTTGAGGTGGGTGTCCACCAAGCGCAAACAGTTTAAATGTGCTCTTTTACCATGACTGGGGGCAGCGCATTCAGGTGAAAACTGGAGCAGCTGCTTTACAGCCACCCTATGTTTTCACTGTGCAGACGTCACCTGCCTGCACTTTTGAAGGGGATTAGATATCCCCTTGCAGACGGGTGCAGTCAGTGACTGCACCCGCCTGCAAGGGAATGTGTTGGGGGTGCATGGGACCCTCTTTCCCCCGCCAAAGGGCTGCCATCAGGAGGCGCACAGACAGTGCGCCACCATTTAGGTGACGCACAGTCAGTGCGCCTCCAGAGGGCTTCTTTGCCTCTGCGTCTGATATTCGGTAAGGGCACAGAGGCAAAGGGATTCCCTCATTGGCATGGGGCAAACCCCCATTCAAATGAGGGTACACCCGATGCAGATAGCGCTGTCGCTTTATGTGTGCCAGCGCTATCGGTATTACAGAAGGGGCCTCAAAAGTGTCTGTGGCACCTTCTGTAATACCAAAGTGCCCCAGGGGTGCTCAAAGCAGGCTCAATTGTCTGTTGTGCCACCAGGGCTCTCAATGTAATACAGCCCAAGGTGTCAGGGACTGGTTGACCTATATGAAAAAGGAAAATGCAGTCAAATTTAACATAGTACCTTTGAAATATGGCTGATACCGAAAAAACTGAAGTGATAAAAGGATATCCGGGTGCTGAAGAAGACAACAAGCTCTGCTCATCATAGTGTGCATTCAGCAGCACTGTCTTCCCAAAGAGTCCAATCAGTGTATTTCTCTTCAGCTGGGAGCTGTGCAACAAGGAATGACAATAACACCAAAAGCAATTTGGGGACCATTTATGCAATAAGAAACTAGTAGAAAAGTTACAATTGACCTCCTCCTATTTTCTCTGGCGGTTGGAGAGGGGTTGCTGAATATTTTGGAGGCTTTGCCCCCAAAATGGAAGATTCCAGGCTGATCCTATTTCTCCAGGGAAGACATGGCTTGGCATTTCGGGCGGACTGTTCCCATGGGGCACAGGGTCAAGGCTGATTTGCATATGGCCATGTCTGAACTGGGGTGAGCACACAAACAATGGATTTAGGCCCAGATCTCTGTACTGAGGAGAATGTATGACATTATTTTGCATTCTGTCCATAAACTTGTTTTTGCATTTGTCACCCCGAGTGGGACGGATATGCTCAGACGTGAGTCCCGTGCTCTCCACGCGACTGGAGTCAAGCTATCCTGGCTGAAGACGGCTGATATCCAGAAACCGGTCCTAGGATGCTTGATTCCGGTCCAGGGAAGACATGGCTTGGTAGTTCGGGCTGGACTCTTCCCATGGGGCACAGGGTCAAGTCTGATTTGCATATGGCCATGTCTGAACTGGGGTGGTGTGGTGAGCAAAAAAAAGATGGATTTAGGCCCAGATCTCTGTACTGGGGTGAATGTATGACATTGTTCTGCATTCTGTCCATCAACTGTTGTTTTTGCATTTGTCACCCCAAGTGGGACAGGTATGCTCAGACGTGAGTCCCGTCCTCTCCACGCGACTGGAGTCAAGCTATCCTGGCTGAAGACGGCTGATATCCAGAAACCTGTCCTAGGATGCTTGATTCCAGTCCAGGAAAGACCTGGCTTGGCAGTTCGGGCTGGACTGTTCCCATGGGGCACAGGGTCAAGGCTGATTTGCATATGGCCATGTCTGAACTGGGGTGGTGTGGTGAGCAACAAAAAACGATGGATTAAGGCCCAGATCTCTGTACTGCGGTGAATGTAGGACATTGTTCGGCATTCTGTCCATCAACTATTGTGTTTGCATTTGTCACGCTGAGTGGGACGGGTATGCTCAGACGTGAGTCTCGTGCACTCAACGCCACTGAAGTCAAGCTATCCTGGCTGAAGACGGCTGATAGCTAGAAACCGGTCTTAGGATGCTTAATTCCGGTCCAGGGAAGACATGGCTTGGCAGTTCGGGCTGGACTGTTCCCATGGGGCACAGGGTCAAGGCTGATTTGCATATGGCCATGTCTGAACTGGGGTGGTGTGGTGAGCAAAAAAACCATGGATTTAGGCCCAGATCTCTGTACTGGGGTGAATGTGTGACATTGTTCTGCATTCTGTACATCAACTGTTGTTTTTGCATTTGTCACCCCGAGTGGGACGGGTATGCTCAGACGTCAGTCCGTGCTCTCCATGCCACTAGAGTCCAGCTATCCTGGCTGAAGATGGCTGATAGCCAGAAACGGGTCCTAGGATACTTGGTTCCGGTCCAGGGAATACATGGCTTGGCAGTTCGGGCTGGACTCTTACCATGGGGCACAAGGTCAAGGCTGATTTGCATATGGCCATGTGTGAATTAGGGTGATGAGCAAACAAACGATGGATTTAGGCCCAGATCTCTGTACTGGGGTGAATGTATGACATTGTACTGCATTCTGTCCATCAACTGTTGTTTTTGCATTTGTCACCCCGAGTGGGACGGGTATGCTCAGATGTGAGTCCCGTGCTCTCCACACCATTGGAGTCAAGCTATCCTGGCTGAAGACGGCTGAAAGCCAGAAACCGGTCCTAGGATGCTTGATTCCGGTCCAGGGAAGACATGGCTTAGCAGTTTGGGCTGGACTGTTCCCATGGGGCACAGGGTCAAGGCTGATTTGCATATGGCCATGTCTGAACTGGGGTGGTGTGGTGAGCAAAAAACGATGGATTTAGACCCATATCTCTGTACTGGGGTGAATGTTTGACACTGCTCAGCATTCTGTCCTTTAATTGTTCTTTTTGCAACTTTCTAAAAGTGGCATTTTCAGATTAGGAGCATAAAATCTGACTACTATTAAGGAGGATTGTTAAATTACAATCAAAATGAGTTGACAAAGTATTTCTCTATCTGCTCTCAAACTGAAGTTGTTACCAATTAATTGTATTAAGGCAACCCAGTGTTAGTCTTTGGGAAAGCTATCCTTTCTACAGTGTAAAACGACTCTGGGAGTATTTTACTGTCAGAACATGTAAACCCTAAGAACACATGTCCTACTTTTTTAATACTGTGCACCCCACCCTATAATCCTTTAGGGCCTACCTTAACCAGGACTTATATGTTTTAAAAAGAAAAGTTGGGGACGGGAAAAAGTTTATTTTGCCAGAACTAAATGGCAGTTTAAACCTTCAGACAGAGGCTTCAAAGGCTGACCCTGAGAAAAGCTTTACAGGGCTACTTTAGTGGGAGAGGGGAGAACAATGAGTGCTGCTTCCCAATACAAGCATTTGATTTAGAGGCCCTGTGTACGAGGTACCATATGCAAGAGATTTATAAATAAATTAAATCATTCAATCAAGTGTATACATATTTTACTATGTTTGGGGAAGAAGACCATAAGCACTTTACCCTGGTTAGAAGGAGTAAAGTGTGCAGAGTCCTAAAAGCCAATGAGAACAGATTCAGAAAAGGAAAGTATAAATCTGGGGCCACCCTGCAGAAAGGGCCAGGTAAAATACTAACATCATGGAAAAAAATCAATGCTGAATTCTACAAACGGATTGAGCCCTAGGGTTCTCAGGTATGTATTAATTGCCTTTAACAATGGCTGTAGCATTGTCAATACATGGCAGATGGACTATACATCTGAATGCTCTATTTAGCCTGAGGTGTCAACCTAATTTTGCAGGATATATTCAAAAAGGAAGAAGTAGCCCATAATCTACCGGGCTCCTTTATTAAATTCTCATTAATTTTACTCATTCATACGAAGACTGAAGCAGCTTGAGCAAGCAATTAAAGTCCCCAAAAACAGTTTGATAGAAGTTACAACCCTTTGGAACTCCCTCTGATATATTCTGCAGCGTCTGTATGCTCAGTGAAAAGTCTATAAATCAGTAGGTGCTACAAAGGAAAGGGGATGCAACTGGCAAAAAAACATGCCATTGGAGTTGACAAATGGAGGCTGATACATTGCCCTATAGGGTTTTGAGGATGTGGGTAGTCAGTATCAGGAGCTGGAGCGGGGCTGAACGGGTTTCTTACCGACTGGAACCTGGCAAGCACTGAAGAGAGATACACCAAACCTGCTTTAACTGAGTCTTTCTCAAAGAAAGAAAGGCTGGCAGCCCCAGCAGAGTACTGCCTGGACTGAGGCTACACATGCTGAGAGAATGCACTATGTGACAGGATTCCAACCATGAACTACATTTACCCAACGGGCTATTAACTATCACAAAGTGTGGTGATGAGGAGGCTATATCGGACATCAGGGCATACTTCCAGTCGAGTTCATGGCCTCTTTGCTAGGCAATCATGATATAATGTTGCTGCAGCCTGGACCTTGCTACAAGGATCTAGGATTTCCTTTGCAGAAGCCTAGTTCCTATATTTGGATTAGGTTGAAGGAAATTGGAAATACAGAGAAGTGTTTCTGAATGTTATGTTGTTTGATGAAAATGAACTTTAAACTAGTCCACCATTTAATAAAAATGTTTTAAGACCTTGATTTTGCTAATGCTATGTATGAACATCAAGTAGTTAGATAAAATAGGGTGAGCCCGCATACCACCTGAAAAATGTATATAAATGTATAACAAAGGATCCAAGTGGAAAAATTGTAATTAAAGTTACAACAATCACATTAAAAATAAGTATCAATCAAATATCAATAAATGATAATAGCTGAGAAACTGGACCCACTTATAAATCTTTCAAAAAAAATCTTGTATTTCCAACATAATTCATGTGTTCTCAGTGCTCACACCTGCAGTGCACTAGTGTCTAGCAAAGAACAAACGCCAATGGAAAATGTAAATAATTTCTGTAGAAGGTACAATTATTTAGCTGCAAATGTAACAGTAACCTAATAGAATATAATCAATGTTAAGTTCCAGTCTTAATTGTCAATGGTGTTCTGATTTACTGATTTAGTACATCTGGGGCAGATGTCATGGTTGTAAGTACTAGAATGTCTCCTGGTGAGATTCATGATCACAACAAAAATGTATTTAATGCTTATCTGAACAGATCCCAGACGGATCACTGACATAATATTGAATACAAAAATATAGACTTACCAAAATATCGATGCCAAAATATAGAATGCAAAAAATATCGAATTGCTATCTACAAACAGGTAAGTACAAAAAAATTGAATAAAAAATATCTTTTTAAAAAATATAGTTAGTCAAAATATCGATTTTTTTAAATGTCTTAAAAGTAATTTAAAATTAATGAAATAATAAATATAATTAACTAAAACATACTTACAAATTGTTAAATAACCTTAAAACTATTAAATAATGTATTTAAGTTATATTTTTACCGTAGGATAGTGGGAGGGTAACATTTACTATTACCACTCCAGTGAGTGCAACAGTAGGGAAAAAGTTGTATAGCGTAGGGCTAAAAATTACTATTCCCACTCCAGTGAGTGCAACAGTAGCGAAAGCGTTGGATAGCGTAGGGGTACAAATTACTATTCCCACTCCAGAGAGTGCAACAGTAGGGAAAACGTTGGATAGCTTAGGGGTAAAAATTACTAAATCTATATTATATTACTTACCTTTAATTCGATATTTTTCACCACTATATTCTGTCCATTCGATATTTTGTCCATTCTATATTTTGACATCGATATTTTGGTAATTCGATATTTTGATTTCAATATTTTGTCTTGTTACCAAGGAAAATGAAATTTATCTTTCAGTAAGTTTTCCTGACTGTCAAACAAGATCCCCCTACAGTTAGTAGATGCATGTGTCCTATAAGTCTAAGAGCAACATAAAATCACAGAAGGGTAGTCATTCAGCATTACATAATCACTTTTGCAATACAACACAGCATTTTAAGTATTCCTCAATGAACATTTTCTTAGCGCAGAGCTCATGTGTTTATTCTTTGTGCCATTTTTCAGCATAGGCATTGGCAAAGATTATCATGGGACAAAACAAGGATAGTGCCCGATTGAGAAAGAAGCAAGATGCTCCGGGTTCACTCAGCACTGCATAACACAATCTTCAACACCATACCCGACTTTGTTGTCCATATCCTCATCAACAGATATCTTAATGCATTGGAGCCATCAGACGAATTTTGACATTTTTTCCAATGAATACTGCCAATAACAATTGTTCCGTTTTTTGTATAATAAAGATATAATCGAAGGTTTTCACAATACACCAAAGTGGTGGATTGTAGGCAGAAGTAGGGGATGCTATTCTTCTGTGCCTCTGGTGTCAATTGATGAAAATTGGTAAATAGTTTTACACTTAGCAAAGGCCAAAGCATTTGGTTTATGAAGACGAAGAGGTGTGAGAGCAGGGCAGGATCAAAGGGAGAGGGTGCAGTGCATGATCCAAGGGGAGCAGAGGAGTACGGAGGAAGGTAGACGTGCAGGTTCAAGATGTCAGGAAGCAGTTCAGATAGAAGCAAATGGCTAGGAGGGCACATTGTCCAGAGAGGGGGAAATCTCTGCAAATTCAGGAAAGAGAGAATGCAGTAAGGAATATAGGTGGATAGTTATGCAGGGTCAAAGGTGAATGAGAACAATGCATTGCCCTGGACCTGGGATAATAGTGCAGAGTTCAGGGGAAAGGAGAGCAGTGCAAGGCCCAGGAGGAGGGAGCAGCACAAGTCCAATTGGGAGGGTAGAGCACAGTGGTCTAGAGGAAGGGAGCCTGCATGGCTCCAGGGTAGAGGGAGGGACCGGTGGTCCAAGCAGGAGATCACTGCAGGCCCAAAGAGAAGTTGGAGAAGCAGGGATTGTCTAGGGCGAAGAGCATAATTATAGTTCAGGGGAAACAACGAGCTGCAAAATGGGGAGAAGGGCTAGACTGCCTGTTTATTCCACTTGGCATTTCTCTTGTGGGCTGGACTCACTGGAGGCCAAATTATTAAGGTACATTGCTGCCAGTGGAACCACTGCCACTTTCTCTGGCTAGCAAGATAATTATATCAGGTACAACTGGTGCTTTAGGTGAGTGAGAATCCAATTAGTAGAACCAAAGTTATTAGCAACGTTACCTCTAATTGTATTTCTCTGTGTATGGCAAAGAAGAGGTCTCTGTGCAACCCAGCCAAGGTTGCATGTACCAACATGCAACAAATCCCTAGGAAAGAAATTGATGTGTATAAGATACCAAGTGCTTAATGTGTGCTTTGATGTGATTCCAATTACATTTTCAGTCACCTTAGGGAGGCACACGTCTTTCAATTCATTTGTGAGCTGGTATGTCACCTCTAGGAGGCCTCTGGGCTTGGATAATGGAATATTTAAGATCCACCGTCGGGGAATCCATTGAAGATGGACATATCTCCATTACTTGTTCAACGTTAAAAAAATCTCAAGCTCTGGTACAATCTCAGGAATGAATACAGATAATCAACAACTGTCTAGAACATCAAAAAGCAAAAAAGAACTAACTCCTGTCTGTCAAATGATCCATCAGGTGCAGGTGACAATATGTAACATGAGGTATAAGCAACCTGAGATGCTATTTCTCACTCAAACTCACTTTTATGCATCAATGTTCCTTCAGACTAACTACAACTCAATTGAAGTACACCTTCAGTCTCACTTTTGCCACCAAACATACTACATTTAGGCCAATACAAACAAACACTCTTCCAGGTATCCCACTCTACTACAAAATGTTACTTACTTGAACATCCAGAAAACTCGATGGGACGTCGTGAGGGGTATCAATCGCTGTATAAATAGTACAATAATATATAAAACATTATTTTACCTTCTTCAATTCTTTCAAATCAATGAGATCAGTTGAAAATGGTACATGTCCATGGAAGAAATTAGGGATAGGGAATACCGAGTGCCTAGAATCTATTAGGGGACACAGATTTAGGCTATAAATATGGGTGCAAATCCTAATTGGGGGCAGTGTATGTCTCTTCCAGCTGAAACATGCTCAAATTTAATTAAATCCTTGACTGATGTTCCGTCCTACATGAAGACTTAACTGTACAAACACAAAACTGGTAATTCATTAGAAGCAAGTAGTCTTTTAGGCCCTCGGAGATGAACAATAGACAGTTTCAACCACAAATTTAGCGAGTAACCACTGATAGATTTGGTGTTCGAATCTCAATGTTCTATCTTTATTCCTCTGTCTCAAACGGGAAGAGCTCTTTGACATGAGCTTAATTTGGGTACCACATGTTGTAAAAAAAAATCTTTGCAGGCACACTTAAACATTAGCAACACTGTGGTGGGCATACAACACCACAAAATGTAGGCCTACCCATTTTGCGAAATTATGTTCTCTTAGGTATACACTGTTTTAATGCTTTCCTCTGCTCTGATTTTTACCTAGTTTGGTAGTACATAGAATCACCCTAAAGGTTTCTAGTAAGTATATAATATAAACTGGACCTCAAAACACTGAATGTTATCCTAGGGAGTAAGCATTACTATATTGTAGCTGTGGTTAAAATTGACCAAACTCTGTCCCCTAATCTGCAAACACGTGAGATCTTTGAACCAGCGGTTTAGCTAGACCTTTTGCCGCCCGTGGCTACTCCTGCATTTGTCACCCTGTGGCAGCCGCATGTAGGAGGGGGAGGTGGTGCTGGCGATACCTGCGTCTGCTGCACCGCGGGAGCAGCAAAACTCCTGCCCCCAAAAATTCATGCCGCCCTGGGCAGACTGCCCCCCTCTTGCTATGCCACTGCTTTGAACTAAGTGTAACAGAATAGATAAGCAACGTGGCATGTTTCCTGGGCATATCCCCGGCACATTTTTCGTTCACACATAATCGGTGAAGCTTGATACTGTACTGTTAGCTTAAAAAAGTCATAAATTCATTTCTTAAAAACAAACACTTTCCAGACACACTGACATGGAGTACTGTTCCTAAAGCCCATGTGCTAAAGGCTGGGGACACAGATGGAGAAGCGGATGCCTTCCAACTCATTCTTAAGTATCTCAATATTGTTAAACAAACACACAGCAACAGACCCTCCCAGGACGGGTGTAATGTGCAAACCAATAACCATTACATTGATATTTCTATTTTTCTATAATGTACAGTCAATGTTACAAGCAGGCATGCAGCTGGTGCACAGCTATTATTTACAATATCAATTCGCTTGCACACCTTGCTTACTGGTTTGAACATAATAATGTCTTGCCCGACAAGCAAAGGGTGATCGTGCATTTTGCAAATAAATGGACATAGAGCTACCTGTAATTACAAGAAGAACCATGGTTGGACTGTTCTATAGGACAATGAGGAAGTTCCCGTAGGACTGGCCTGGCAGGTCAGTGTTTGGGTAAGATTGTTTGGGCCGGTTTTATGGTCTGATGGGACAGTTTTTTACTATATTGCTTTCCCTTATCTTAAAAAAACACATTGCCAGCTGCAAGCTCAAATCCATACTGTGTTCCCATACCTTGATAAGCACTTATATAGCATGTCCTTAAAAGTAAAAAAAAGCCTCAATTTTCAAACATGGCCAACAATTTTATCTAAATAATTCTACAATGATGGCAATTTTCTGTCCCAGTCCAATCTTGAAAGGAACCACCCTTCCTGGCTTTACTTTAAACCTCAATCCAATGCTGCTTGAAGGACAAATACACATTTTCAGTTACTCTTGTGTCTCAAAATCTCCGAAAACTTAAACGTTTTGCTCCTGTGCTGTTCTCATTCTTTTTAATCTTTGTGCAATAAAATACCTTCAGTTGTAGAGTCTTATTCAGGAAACAAAATATTGTTTTTGAAAACAATTATGTTTGCTTTCCCCAAAGTTAACAAAATGAACACATACGTTTAAAAAAAGAGAAGGAGTACGACTTTAATGGCTACAAAGATGGTCTGCATTCAGAGGAATGGTTGGTATAGGAGGCATTGAGTACCGCAAGATAGGGGAGTGCTGTCAGTGAATAATTTAGGTTGTCCCCTGTTTCGAGTTAGCATCTCACCAGCTGATAAGAGGTTTCCCTGCACAGCCTACTATCTGTACTGGGTGCTGGCTACTGACCTCTAAGTCAAGGGCAGGGCCACCGGAATTATGTGATTATACAGATGCAGCATTTGTCACATAATTTTGGATTTGCTGCATTTTCCACATTATCCATCATCTGCTGCATAATCTGAAGATTTTAACATTCATAAAACTAATTTGCAGCTCAATTGGAACAAAAGTTACTAAAACGCAAGTAACACGTGTTTCTGTACAGAGGAAGGCCCTTTGCAAATGTTGACTGGTCAGCTTTCTGTCGCTTGCTGCTAAATGTGAGTGTAAACCTGCACTAATGAGGTGCAACCTATGCCCAGACAGTGTTAACAGGTGTATAAATGACAAAATAATGAGGTAATACTATCATAAAATGGTTATCCTTTGAAGCTCAGGAAGGGCAGAGTACAACACCACAGGCCATCCTGCTCAGGAGAGGAACACCCTTCCCCACACCAAAGGCCCTTTTTTCTCCTGCCTGGAAAGAATATACATCACACCACAGGTAAGCCATTAATAGTCATGTGACCCTGGGCACTGGGAAAAAGGCACATTTGGTTTAAGCAGAAAAAATGGCAACTGTTAGACCAGCAGCTGTAGGGTGGTCTTCCCTCAAACATTTTGCCTCACATCCTCCATTTTTACTTAACTTATTTTTGTTGGCCTTGGAACTCTGTGTACTTTACCACTGCTAATTAGTGCTAAAGTGTTTTCTGCTTATTCCCCATAAACATGGTTACATTGTATTATACCCAATTGGTATATTTAATTTACTTATAAGTCCCTTGTAGAGTGGTTTACCATATACCCATGGGCTGTAAATTAAATGATACAAGTGGGCCTGCAGCACTTACTGTGCCACCCACTTAAGTAGCACTTCAAAACATGCCCCAGACCTGCCATTGCAGCTTGAGTGCAGTTGTAAACTGTCATGTTGACCTGATATTTAAACCCCCTTGCCAAGCCTTGAACTCTCCTTTTATTACATATACGTCATCCTAAGGTAGGACTTAGGTAGCCTAAAGGGCAGGGTACTTTGCAATTAAGAGGTTAGACATGTACTTTTAAATTTTACATGCCTGTATTACATTGAATACGCTGTAATTTCCGGGAGCTAGTAACTAAGTCATGTTCGTTGTCTTTGAAATTGTGGTGAAAAGCCGTTTTTAAGGCTAAAGTCAGGTTTTTGAACACAAATATAAAAAGGCCACCTTTACAACATTTCTGCCCTTGGCTCTTTTGTGCCTTGTGGCTGGCCTTGGTCGAATACTGGGTGTAACTGGCAGACTTAATGAATTCCACCTAGACAGTCACACATTAGACAAGTTAGGTGTGCCTCAATGGGTCATCTGCTGGCAGAGCTTAGCGCAGACAGCTTACAACCAAATCGCATGTGCTCTGCCTTCCTACAAAAAGGACCTAACAACCTCACATTGTCACTACAGCCCACTTGGAGACAGGGCAGGGAAGGTAGGAAATTCCATGCACTTCAAAGCTAATGTTTAGAAGCTTCTCACACCTTCTGGAACCAGGGCACCAGGGTATAAAAGTAGGACGTCAGGCAACAACTCTTTAGTACACTTCTGGACCTGTGGATACTCTGCCAGGAAGAATGACTGTTGTGATGCTGGAAGGACTGCCACTCTCTTGGACTGCTTCTCTACAAGACTGCAGACCTGCTGGATTGTTGCCCTGTAAGTCCTCCTGCTCTGCTACTTTCTGCCTGGAGCACAAGGACGCCATCTTTAACTGTCCTGGGACCTCCAAGTGACTCACAAGCGCGAATCTGCTGGGCACAGGGACAAAAAAATGTACTTCCATCTTTCACCCACACCTGCACCCAGCCTCACCCTCAAAGTGGTGCTCCTCCACTCCTGGACCCTTGGGTGTTAGGCTAAAGGTGCCCTGATATCCAAAATCCAAACCCGGGGCTGAAAACTGCTCTGAGAACCAGTAGGAAACCAGGACCAACCTGCTTGCCTGTCCACCAAAGGTGCATCTCTCATTAGATTGACTTTGTGGCTTTTTCCACTGCTTTCTTCTGCACAGCAGAAAATCCATTTCAATTGTCCTTTGCCAAATGTGTATCTGACCTTGTAGAACTGTCTTTGGCTAAAGTCCATTGCCTTGTCCCACTGGAGATTTTTGACTTAGATTTCTACATCTTAGTCAGAATGTAGAAATCTTCACCACAGCATCGACCCAAGGATATTCAACGATGGCGCTCCCTCTTCGAACAATTCCTGCAGTCTTGCCCTGCTGAACTTTACCTTCTAAGAATTTTTTTCTCAAGAATGTTTTCATATGCGAAGGTAAGCACTGACTGGGCCCAATCCACTTGTGGTATTCGAACAGCACTCGAGCGTGGTCAGCCATATTTTGTGGCTTAGGCCCAGGCTTGCGAGACTAGATGTCTGCAGTTGGTGCTTTGATCTTTTAAGGGCAAGTTTCTACAAAACACTTTAAACATTTATAACTTTAGTTGTTCTGATTGGGTTTTTGTCATTTTGGTGTCAAATAATTTATTCAAATGTACTCTGTTTTTCTAAATTTTGGGGGATTTTTCTTTTCTTGTCTAACATTATTAATATTTATATGCTGCATAAATACTTTATATTGCCTCTAAGTTAAGCCTGACTAATTTTTGTGCCATGACACTCAGGGTAATTTAGTGACTTTTGTGGTTCACCCTGCAAGGATTGTGACTGGTGTTTGAACAGGGCACACACCTCAGTCAACCAACAATCTAATTTCTTTCACCTACTTTCTAAAAGAATAGTAATTTAAAATCTGACTTTACCATTAAACAGGGTTTTACAATACAATTTAAATGAGTGGAAAAAGTATTCCTCTTGTGGCTCACAAATTAAAGATATCACCTATTAAATTAAATAAGGCAAGCCAGTATTAGTCTCTGGGACAGCTATCCCTGCTGTAGTGAAAAACAACTTTGGGGCATTTCACTGCCAGGACATGTACAATTTGCATATGCCCTACATTTTAGATACCATGGACACTGCCTTATTTGCTGTTACAGCCAACCTTAGTGGTGAGTTATAAGTATTTAAAAGGAAGGTCTGGACTTGGCAAAATATTTATTTTGCTAGGTTGAAATGCCTGTTTCAAAACTGCACTTTGGCCTGCAGTGGCAGTCCTGAGATATGTTTTACAGTGCTTCTTTAGCTGGGTGCCATAATGAGTCATCAATCATCAAAAGTAGCTTTATTCGATAACAATTATCTTAAAAGCAATAACATACATACAATCAACATAAAAATACAAGTTATCAGATGAGCCATGATCCGTGATCTAAAAATACAAGATATACAGTCTATAAAAACAGTAAATTCGAATTTACAGAGGAAACTACTAGCAGGCTATTTCAGGCAAAAACTTGGTTCAGCCATAAGATAAATCAATTCCAGCTTATTTAGTTAGGACAATATAAAGTGACAGTGCAATAAAAAATGTGCAATCAGTTACAAATATAAAAACACAGTAGTTCATTTAAAGTGGAACACGTAAAAATGTAAACCTTACTATCCATGCAGGGCAAAGGTATTTGGCTACGCCACAGGCCAGGAGGGTCTGGCATCCATTTTCAGAATGCGCAAGGCAACTCTATGTTCGTGGGTGCCCAATAGACTGCAGATAGGTTTTAACCACCTCATTCTTGCCATCTTGTAGGCAGGGCAGGCAAACTTAAAATAAGCCATGCTTTCAGACAGAGCCGTACAGCAGAGGCAGTCCGCTGTTGACTGATGCGGGGCACTCCGCTTTGCAGTTAATTCTCGTATCGGGAGTGTGCCTACCCGGAACTGAATATAAAGTGTCCTGTCTCATGGCGTCTGGATAAAATCTAAGTAAGGTTCTAATGTGAATGTAATGTGAATAAAATTCCTCTGAGAGACTTCCCAATCTTGAATTACTGTGCTCTTGTCCATCTACCCAAGCCCACTAGCGCTTTTTAAGGTCAGCCTTACTAGGTGGCGTTTGGGTTTCCCACAAATCCTTCAAGCCGAACATTAAGACTAATTTTTTATATTAAGGAACCAGCTAATTCATGGTTGCCATCCAGGACCATCGTAGCAGGCATAGGTAGCAAGCTCAGGGGTCTGACGCAGGCGAGCTCAGAATAACAAGGGCTGTAGCCTGGCTATATCTTTAAAAGAGCGCCTACCCATGTCGCTCATCAAAGGTTTTAATGGTACCTTGCTGGGAAGCATCACTAGATCTCTAAGGAATGTATGCTCAGATCTACTGATTCCATCCACATTATCAAAGCCCCATAGTTCGGCACCATAGAGGGCTGAGCTAACTGCATTGGCTGCATAGATCGTAAGAGGAGGTGCCACAGGTCTGCTCTGCGAGGAGGGATGTTCTCTGAGTAGTGTTCCTACCACACACTTGTGGCTCAAAAGCATTTTATCGATGTGATGCCGCCAATGCATTTTCTCAGCAAGCCGAATACCTAAATAATCAAACATTGAGACTCACTCTAAGCATGTTCCATCTAGTGTATAATTACCTTTAAATGGCCTGTAGGGTTTAAACACCGTAAGATATGTTTTGGAGGTGTTAACAACCAGACCCCTGGACTCACAGAAGAGATGGAATCTGTCTAAGAGCTTCTGAAGCCCAGCCAGAGGTTTAGACAAGAGGATAGTATCATCCACGAAGAGCAGGGAAGGGGCATCCAATGGAAGTTCTTATAAAAAACTAACCACCCCATTGATGAATAGGGAAAATAGGGTGGGCGCCATTACAGAGCCCTGGCACACTCCGCTATTTACAGGGATCCTGTGTGTCTTCTGGTCCTGAGCTCCCCACCTTACTTGGGCATAATTGCCCTCGTTAAGGCGAATGAGCAAATTCAGGATCATAAGAGAGATCCCCATGTTGCTTAGTAGTTGCCACATCCCGTCACGGGGTACTAGGTCAAAGGCAGTCTTCAGGTCAATAAAGGCCAAATAAAGACTTCCCTTGCCAATTAATACAACCTTCCAGTAGATTAAAAGCAATCTAAATGCTTGGTCCACTGTCCCTGAACACACCCTGAACCTGCTTGATACTGGGAGAGAACATCCTTATCGTCTACCCAAAGGTTAATTCTCTGGAGTAACACCCTGCCAACTACTTTCTGCATACCATCGATCAAACTTATTGGGCAGTAGTTGGCAGGGTCATCCCTAGCACCTTTTTTAAAAATAGGTACCACCTCTGCACCTTTCCATGAATCAGGTACTGTGGTACCCTTTGCAATGGAGGTAATTAAAAGCATAATATAATTTTCCCAATTGGCAGGATCTGCAAGAAAAAGATCTCCCGGAAGACCATCCGGGCCTAAAGCTTTTGCTGGGACTATTTTCTTAATAGTCGCCTCTTTTTCTTTTACATTAAAGGAATCAATGATATCCAAGGTGGGGCAGCTGCTTAACTAACCAACTGACCCCACTTGGGGGATTGAGCTGGACCCCGAATAAAGTTTCCCAAAGTGGTTAAACCAGTCTTGATTTGTGATATGGTTAGGAATCAAATCGGGGTCTATATTACCTGACCGCCTAACCATATCCCAAAAAAGGTTGGGATCCTTAGCTACACTTGCATCCTTTAGATTCTGCCAGTGTGTCTCATCCCACTCACACTTTGAGAGCAGTTTTGTAGTACTTTCTGGTTTTCCTAACTAAGGGACAGTCTTTGTTATTTATCGCTAAAATCAAAGACTTTTTCCTTCTGTCTACAGTCTGCATTAAACCAGGTCTGATGGTTTTTGCGACGCATGATTCGTTTACCAGCATGAATCTCTCTGACAAATAGAGATCCCAGCTGAGTCATCATGCCATATAACTCTGGAACCCTGGGCAGACCAAATTATCACAGCTAAGTGTACCCCCAATATTTATTTCTTTTAGGTCAAGATGTGTATGTATTGATACTACATTTGCTGTGTCCTTGTAGAAAAACGTGTATTTTGAGTTATACCAACTTGTTGAAACTAGATAGATCAGTACAGAGGTTTCTCTACAGTGTATTTCCTACCCTTGGCAGACCGTCCTTTTCACTCAAGGCCTCTTGCAATTTAAATGTACTTTCACTTAATATGCGCCTTATCTCAACCATTTGAGATCCTTGAGCCGTAACTCTTGGCCATTTAAGATACCTCCTACAGTTTGAGGGGACCAATTCTTTTGTCCTCATGGGGGGTCCTGCACCCTGGGCTAAGGGAATAGAAAGAGCTTAGTGTGTTATGGTCACTATCAGACGAGGGAACCACTTCCATATCTATTATGGATCTCCAAAATCTAACGTCAATTAATATATAATCAATTTGTGAGGGGTAAGACACTCTGTTAACCGTGTTTGCCCCTGCGACATCAGAGGGGGTTCTACCATTCACAGCCCTTAGTCCAACTTCTAAGGTGAGAGCACTGATCTGGATTTCTACCTGGGACCATTTCTTCATAGGGGGTATATTTAACAATGGGACACCCCACTTTGCGTCATCTTCATCCACTCGCAGCAAATCTTCAGAACTTAAGGGCATTGAAAGTACAATTAAAATCCCCAGCAATCATAACAAAAGAGTCTGGTGGACAGCTAGATAACTTCTGTTCCAACAACATAACAATATTTGCTACTTTGCCCCCTGGAGTCCCCCTTATATAGACATTAAACAACTCAAGAATTTCACCACCACTAGTACCCTTGATCGAAAGCGACATAATATCCGGGCTCGCACATTGATGTTCCCTTATTTCACAGCTCATATCGATCTTAGCCCAAACAACAAGTCCTCCAGAAGACAGGCATCTGCCAGATTGAACAGCAGAGGTAAAGAATAAAGTATAGCCAGACTTATATAGTGGTGCTAGGCTTCATGTTTCCTGGAATATACATATGTGATGTTCCTCAATCAATTATTCCAATCAGGTAAAAACATTTTATTTTGGAGCGCCGCCACATTCCAGGAAAGGATCTTAAGCTGTGAAGTTGAGACTCCATTTCCCGAAGGGGTTTGTTGGACCAAGGGGGGTGGGGTAAAAGATGGAACAGAAGTATTACAAATTGCTGCCACTCCATGGTCCCTGACTCTACAAACACGGTGGCTACTATTTGTATTGGGTGTTGCCCTGATTTGAGGTTGTTCAGAGACAGAACATGATTGAACGATGATGGGATGTTAACGGTTGAACCAGGTTCAAATTCCTGCCATGGGTACAGATCGTGACATAGTCAATCAACCAGCTGCAATGAAAACCCTCTAGGTATAGGCAGTGGTAGCATGTTATCATAAGCCCTTGCTGCAGTGATTGTTTGGAAACGCCTAATTTGGATAGATGAAGAGTCCGGAGGGCAGGACCTGTACTCTAACGCCAAAAGATTTTCCGCCAGGTCAGAGCTGGTCAGGGTTAATTCAATGCAGTCTCTAGGATTATTTTTGGACATGCATCTCCGTGGCCTGATGATATCTTCCCTGATCAGCGAACGGCAGCCCCTGACATGACATAGCCAATGGATAGGTTTATTTTTCAAAGCGTTCTCAAAACTGCTACGGAGGGGAATCTTAGGGACATTCACCAGGAAGACCGTCTGTGCCTGAATACGAGGGCAAGTAGGTTGATTGTTCTGTTGGGCTGGGATATTGATTCCCATTAGTGGATCTATTAAAGCCTTTGTAGGTCTATCACAATTTCTGGCAACTTGAGAATAAAGTTGCTTTGCGAGGTCTTACAAGGGTGGACTTCAAGGGGGTCTGTCTGCATGGAAGTTAAAGCCTTAGAGGCTTGTGTAGATAGAATTACAGGAGCATTCAGCTGGCCACTAGTTGTGGAGTCTCCTGCTTTAGATTACTCTTTTGGATTACAGGATGGTAGAGCTGCTGGCATATGTGATGTACTATTATGAACTAGCGTTCTAACTGTACCCACAAGAACCTCAACCATTGCTTTCAATGACCTAACCTCCTCCTTTAGTGAGACAACCATCTGAGTAAGGGTCTGCGTAATAATAGGACAAGTGGAGACTACCTCATTCGAGCTCTTATTACTGGTGGGGATAGGCTGTGGGGTATAAGCTTCACTACAAATATCAGACTCCCTGGCCAGAGCGTCAAAACGATTCGTACAAAGGATTGAGGGCTCTAGGAGGCCAATAGTATCATAAGTGGGAGATGAGGGCAATGGGGGGGGAGTGTTGGACAATGAGTCTGGCTCAGGACCCGGCGTTCTGGGCTCATGATCGATCCCTGCTCCTTTTTTTGGAGATTTTTGGAACATCTGGGGGATAGTAAGTGGGCACGGGGAAATACAATCCTTGTTGACAGAGTCAGAAGGGACTGGCAACCGGACTCCTAAGAGCCCTTCACATTCCGTGATCAAATTATCGATTCTGGTCATTACACAGTTGTTAGTAGCAGTTACACTCTTTGCTGCTTACACGTAGCCCCCCTTGTACTCTCCATAGTTTTCCTTTTACTAATTTTTCGACCTAATAATCAGCAGCTTAAGTCGCCAACAAAAGTTACAGGTTGGCTTCTGAAGACAAAAGATTCCTGGGAGGTTTAAAACAAAATTGATTTAAAAAAACACCCCAAATGAGGGAACTAGCAAGCAGTTTCAAATGGGTAACAAGGCCTGGAATCAACACAGTACCTTAAAGTGGCTTCAGTAATTCTTGTGGCAAAAGTGTTCCAAGACAAAAGATGAAGGGGCTCTGGCCCTGCCCTGCCTCTTCCTGGGGGTGTCGGGCTAGGATAGGCCCGCCCTTGGCCTGGGTTTTGCCCGGATGAGCCTGCGCGTGACACGCGCTGCGGGAGCCCTGGCCCTGTTTTAAACGCCTCCTGGCGTGAAGTGCGGCGTCAGCAGCCCCAAGGAATGCTGGGCGACGTAGTTTCAGGCCCCCTAGGCATCTGCAACACAATGGAGGCACTCGGCGCTCGGTCCATGGCGTCCGTAGAGCATTCGCGGAGCAGTGGGCAGCAAACAGCAGTGGGCGCAGCAGGCGAGGTGTCACAGATGGTTTCCCGCACTGCAGGAGCCCTGGCCCTGTTTTAAATGCCTCCTGGTGCGTAGCGCGGCATCAGCAGCCTCAAGGAATGTTGGGCGACGTAGTTTCAGGCCCCCAGGCATCTGCAACACAATGGCGGCACTCGGCGCTCGGCGTCTGTGGAGTGTCCGCGGAGCAGTGGGCAGCAAACCGCAGTGGGTGCAGCAGGTGAGGTGTCACAGATGGTTTCCTGCGCTGCGGGAGCCCTGGCCCTGTTTTAAACGCCTCCTGGTGTGAAGTGTACCGTCAGCAGCTGCAAGGATTGCTGGGCAACGTAGTTTCAGGGCCCCCCAGGCGTCTGCAACACAATGGCGGCACTCGGTGCTCGGTCCTTGTCGTCCGTGGAGCGTCTGCGGAGCAGTGGGCAGCAAACAGCAGTGGGCGCAGCAGGTGAGGTGTCCCGGTTGGTTTCAATAATGAGTGTCGAATATATTTTGTAACAAGGAAGACCCCCAACAATTTTAGAGAACCTTGGGTTATCAACTGTATTGTGACAAACAGTGGTTCACTAGAGATAATAAATCATGTAAACAAAGGAAAACCTGGGGTATAAAACATTTTTAGCCAGGGACTCCGTAAGATAGGTTAATTGCCTCTCTTTTTTTCAGGCCCATTGATGGCAATTTCAAAGTGTGGTCTCTCTATTGGGACAACCCTGGGTGTAGGAGCAATTCCCTACTTACTCTCCGGGCAAGATTTTCTTTGCCTTTTATTAATAGTGCATGTAGGCCAAAGATAATCTGTTTCTGATCCCCATGTTTATTTCATTTCCTTAGATATTAGTGCTCACACACTTTTGACCTGCTGGTGACTTCACTTCTATAGAGGTCGAAAGCCGTCGACTATAAAACATACTGACTCCTTTTTTTACTGTATAAAAATTATCGAAGGAGTCATACGTTGTGTTCTGTTGTCACTGCATGCTCTTTTATCTTAATTGTGAGCATTGAATATTATTTGACACTATTTGATTGATATACTTTAAACAATTCTGCAATATAAAATATGGAATGAATACATTATTTGTAGTCAAAATACAGTTTTTGTGCCTACTTTGACATTTGCCTCAGTGGATTAAATAATTATCTGGTTAAAAATGTTTTGTAGACCAGATTTTCTATTTTGTACATGATTTACTATCAATAGTGAACAACTGTTTTTCTTTTTTTACAATATAATGAGTGTCAAAGTCGTTTTGCAGCATTTCAGTTACAGGTGCCTGGTATATGTAGTGCAATTTCCTCTGGACCTATAAGTAAATTAAGTGTGGTAATTAGGGGTGTACCAATGTGAACATGTTTAGAAGATAGAGCACAAGCACGTTATCCCTGGGTAGCAGGAGTAAAGTGTGCAGGCGCCTGATGCCAACACAAATACTGGTTCAGCATATATTAGGGTAGTGAAACCAAAAACTCTGGTGAAATACCACACAAAAGATGGCTTTTTCCAGTATCTAGAAAATAAGCTTTTTAGTCCTATCAGTGCTTAAAAAGGTCTAGGCTGGCCTCCAGGGTTTAGTTAGCCTTCTTCATGTTTTCTGCTCTGTAGGAGCATAGGCCTAGCGCACACTCTACTGTGCCCTGTTTGGGTTCATTGAAAGGTTTCTTACATCTTTCTCGGACTAAACTTAAAGGACCTCAAATTAGGCACCCATATAAAATCTCAAAGGGACTGAAGCCCACTTCCTTAAATGGTACCTCTCTCTAGGCAAATAATAAGGCATCGTACAGAATTTCTCAGATACCTCATGATCATGCCTTTTAAGGCCTTGTTGAATCTCTCTACAAGACCATTGGCTTGGGGGTGATAAGGGGTGGTTAACATTGAAACCAAACACAAAAAAGAGATGGAAGAGGTGTGGCTATTAGGTCAATATTTTCTCTTGAATCCCGATTATGGGATAAAAGTGCCCTCTCCCACTGACAATGGCATGCTTCATCATAGGGCTACTACAACACACCCTGTGTACCCACCATCAGTGGTGTAACAGTTACAGGGGTGTGGAATTTATTAAAATATCTACTTGTCCATGGGGCAGGTTGCTTCATAAATCTACTTGTCCTGTAACAAAATCCACTTGTCCCTTTGGTGCCATGTTGTGCGGCGACAAATTATGGCAGCAATCTCATTACAAAAGAGCTCTTATGTAGCCTCTCTGATTATGCCAGGGCTTATACCATAGTAGTGTTTGAATACTAGTAATCCCTCTATGTTGCTACGTTTCCGCAGATCTAGATACTGGGACTGAAGGTAGTGGTAAACAATAGTTCCAGGGGTGGAATGTCCTTTTGAGTCTGTGCAAACCTACTAACTTGCATGTTTTATGGGTTTTCAACAACTCTTCTCTAATTTTTTCCAATACTGAGAAATGTTGGAAATTTTCTCCTGACCATGGCAGACGTAAACGTTCTTCCAGAGTTGGGAAAAAAGTGGTTGGAGGGAAAATAAACTGGCAAACACTCAGGTTTTCGCATGAGCAAATCTACACATGCATATTTAATCATGCTAAAATGCAGTTCACAAATATTTTCTAGGAGTACTATTTATTGCCCTACTTCTGTAAATTCTTGTGAATTCACGAAAGCCATATAGCTGCCCTTAATGCAAGGACATAAACCAAGGGTGCGTTTTGAGACTTTTTTTAATTATTGGGCCCCTAATTTGGTCTGGTGTTAACCATGAACTGGAGTGTTTATTAAAATTCTCTCTCTGTATCGGCTGGCTTCACGTGAGTGACACCATTCTGCTCTTTCATAAGGAGTATATCGGCGCACAAAGTAGTTTTGTTCAGTGAAAGTAACTAACGTGGAAGTGTGTGCTTTTTTTTTTTGACCAAAAGCAATTTTTGCTTTTGCCAATGTTTGTTATTATGGTGAGGGTCCGACAGTTCTCACATCAATAAGGTTTTGCAAAAACCATGCCACAACTAGTCACGCATTGCCAAAGCTAAAAAGCTGACCACCATTTCAGACCTACTGGCTTTGCCAATGCTTTTTTATTATTATTTTCCCAACATTTTATTGAAACTGGTTACACTGATTTTCTAATATGAATATTTTGGGAAAATACTAGCATGCATCAACACATTTTTACTAAATGATGATGCTGCAAAGAAATGGTACCTGAAATTTTACAGTAGTTGAGCAAAAAAAATGTTTTCCTACTTTCATTTTTTAGGGACATTTTATATTGAAAGCAAAAATCATTAATCTTGCTTTCAAGCTTCTGCAAATATTTGCATCTAATCAGAGAGCATTCTGGGATCATTATGCATAGCCTCATATTGCTAAACTTTGAAACCATGTGTACACATTTTTATACTGGAACCACTGTCAGTAGTGCAGTCAGAACTTACATTTACTGAGAGCGCTCAGCCTAATAATAAAGGCTCTCAATAATTGAACCATAAATACAAGTTTGAACAGCATTAACATATGCACACAAATATTAACTTAACTGCAGGCAGTGCCCTTCCTTGATCCTTAATGTGGTACTGCAAACTGGCAGCCAAAGGGTCTGTGCTTCAGGGGGTTGGGCCTGCTTGTCCCAAGGACAAAATGCACATTAAAACGTGTTGCCCTTGACCCCAAACAATATGTCCTGGGCGTCGGGCTATAGGAATTCCACATCCCTGCAGTTATTTTTTATATGCATGCTCTTTTCTGTAATACCATAGTCTCCTTAGGGATCTGGAATCAAAAAGTTACTAAAACTATTTTAGGGATATCCACTCTATAATTAGCTCACTTTATTCTATGTTCCCTAGTCAGGATTAAAAGAAACAATGTGCCTGCTCCTGGGGTATGACCACTCTGCCATCTCACCTGACAGGGCAAACCATCAATTGTGGTCATCTGGTCATGCAAGACTGAGTCCAAGTCCAAGTCAAACATTAGGGCTGACCATGAGCTACTGCCAGTCAGATACAGGGACTAGGTTTGTCTTGTTGGAAAGTTTTCCTTCTGATACAGACCATTTTCTAGAGAAAAGTCCTCGCTGATGGGTCATTGGTGGGATTGGCTTCAGGCTGGATCCATAGGTTGACTTGATGATGGTGATGGATCCTCGGCTCAGCAGGAAAGTTGGTGTGGTGATCATTGATTTTTTTGTCAACCTTGTTTATTGGCATTTTTTTTTGTCCGTTTTTAAGAAAAACCATTTCAACATTACAGTAGGTGCGCCATTGCAAGAAATACAGAGCTTCTGCCGTGTTCGGCTTCCAGTACATAATCAATGTGATATCGCCATTGGGTATTACAATATTACACACAAATAGCAGGCGCAATAACCTCGGGTGTCTATACATGCTCGTGGCTTGAAGAAGGCAATGCGCCCTGGTCCTACATGGAGAGACAAGTCATATATGCATTCAACAACTGCAAAAAGTCATTTGCAACAATATAGGAACAGGAACAACAAACTGCGGCACTGTCACAAAGGTATATTACAATCTAACCCCGTACCCAAACCCAAGCCGCTCCCCTCCTCCATCCCCTACCCCGACCCCCTCAACCTGCGTGTTTCTGCTCGTGTTGCTTTCCCTACGTATGTCCATGCCATGCACCAGTCTGTGTGTCAGGTGTGTCATCCGCTTCGCACCCCACCTGTTTGTAGCTGTATCTGCCTAGTCCCCCTATCCCCCATCGCCCGTAGCATTGTCTGCTGCCTGCAGTGCACCAAGCATGCGCTCCCAGTGTTCTGCCATTGGTTCTTTGCAGAGACCCACTGTTTCCTCCCTCCGTATGGTGGTCCATTCTGCTCGGGCCCACGACTGGAGGGACAGAGCCCATGCCCGCACGCTAGGCGCGGTATCTGCCTTCCATCTCCTGGTGAGGAGGCGCGTTGCTGTTACTATTCCCAGATTTAGAAATCTGGATGATGCCTGGTTCTTGGGTGAGTGCCTAAAGTGATGCAAGAGGTACTCAGGCTAGTCGCAAGGGATGGCGCGGCCAGTGCACCGTGCCAGCAATGCAAAAACATCCCTCCAGTAAGTGCCTAGACCGGGGCAGTGCCACAGAACATGTAGGAGATCTGTGTTCACCGCACCATATCTGGGGCAGGATGCGTCCGCCCTGTGAAAGTATTTATTTATTAAGCGGGTGAGGTAGGCCCTGTGGACTATATATACCTGGATTTGGCAGAAGCGCATGTTTCTGGGGATGCGTGTCGGGTTTTTGAGGATTTTCTCCCATTCTTTGTCCGCAAGCGCTTGCCCCAGGTCTCGTTCCCATTTTCCGCGGAGTGGTGTCAGGTCTAACTCTGTGTGTGTCCTTAGAGACGCAGCGAACCACTTAATGAGGTGCCTGCCTCTACCCATGACATGCAGGTATTGCATGGTCAGGTGTTGTGTTGGCTCCTCCGCAATGTCACCCCACCTAGCTGCCATGTGGGCCGTGAGTGAGCAATGCAAGAGGAACCCCCTAGGGGGAAGCCCGGCATCTGTGACCAGCGTTTCGTAGCATACCAATGCTCCATCCTGATAGAAGTCACCCAGCGTTTGGACATCCGCTTCCCGCCACTGCTCCAGCATGCAGTGCATTATGATGCCCTCGCTGCCGGGCATACCATCCAGCGGCACCGCAGGTGCATACAGCAGTACCGTTCTCGTGTGCCGCAGCACCCTGCGGAAGCATCGAAACGCCACCGCCAGCAATAGCGGGTTGGGACACGCCGGCAACGCCAGCGGGTGAAACAGTGCGGTGATCCGCTCCAGGGTGTAGGGTGACTTATTCGTGGCAGTGTCTTCTCGTCCCCTGTCCGCTAACCATCAGGCGATCCACTGTAGCTGCGCCGCCAGATAGTAATGCTCAAAGCAGGGAGCGGCCAATCCGCTTTTGTCCGTGGGCAGAAATAGCTTCCCAAGTGCCAATCGGTGGCGGGACGTTCCCCAAATAAAGTCACGCAGGACCTTGTTGAGCTTGGAGAAAAAGGACGCAGGCACGAATGAGGGCAGATTTGCGAAGTGGTACAGAAGGCGGGGAAGCATCACTATTGCGGCGAGAGCCACTCTGACGGTAGGTGTCAGGGGGAGCGTGGACCAGAAGTTGATTTGAGCCCTGAGTGCTGTTACCGCTCTCCCTAGGTTTCCGTCAAAGAGGTCTACTGGCTGGTGGTAGATCTGGATCCCCAGATACTTGAACATGTCTGCTCTTCATTGGACTCGAGTGCCAAGAAGGCTATACTCCGGATCGGCCACATCACTGCTTAACGCGTAGAGGCACGACTTGCCCGAGTTTACGCGGAGTCCCGATAGACCGGCAATGTGGTGCAGCAGGTGGGCCAGTCGCTCTGGTATACTGGTGATATCACGGACGAAGACTAGAAGGTCATCGGTGTACAAGGACACCTGATGGACTCCGTCGCTCAGTGGGATACCGTCGGCCAAAGTTTGCCTCATGGCCGCAGCTAAGGGTTCCATGGCCAGCGCGAAAAGCAGTGGGGACAGAGGAAACCCCTGACGAATGCCCCTGCCCACCGCTACCGTCTCCGAGATATAGGGTCCCAGTCTGACGCGGACCACTGGGTTCCTGTACAAGAGCCCCACTATCTGTAGGAAGCTCGCTTCCAGCCCAAACTTCTCCAGTACTGACGACAGGCACCCCCACTCCAGGCAATTAAAGGCCTTTTCCAAGTCCAGCATCAGGCACACCGCCCTAGGCCAGCCCCTTGTTGCTTCCGCCGCCACCCTAAAATACCTCCTGAGATTTAGGGATGTGAACCTTACCGGAACAAACCCGTTCTGATCCGGTGAACTAAGTGGGGGACCGCCGGCGCCAGACGCTCCGCAAGGATTTTGGCGAGCACCTTGTAATCGGCCTTAAGCATTGCCAACGGAAAGTAGGATCCTAGAGACACAGGGTCTCTGTCGGGTTTAGGCAGGGACACCAAAAACGCTTCCCGCATGGACGGAGGCAGGCAGCCCGCATCGACCGACGCCCTGTACACCTGGAGTAAGTGAGGCACCAGAACGTCCTTATTTGCCTTATAGTACTCGGCTGGCAGACCGGCAGGTCCCGGCGTTTTCCTGGCCGCCAGTGCTTGGATTTCATCTCCCACCTCCTCTAACGTGAGTGGGGAACTGGGGTCTGTATTCTGACTTTATGTGGCCGTGGGCAATTGGACCGACTCCAGGAAGTCAGCCAGCATGTCCGCGTGGCCAGTGCCTCTGGCTTCATAGAGGTCTCAGTAGTGGGATGTCATCGCTTGATGAATCTCGCGCTGCGTGTATACCACCGTCCCTCCCCCAGTACGGATGGCACCAATCGGGGAATTGCGCTCTGCTGTCCGCGTCAGCCAGGCCAGTTGGCGACCAGCTCTATCCGCTTTGGCGTGTGTCTTGGCAGTATGCGCTGCATAGTTGTGGCATCGCAGGCCCTCGAGAAGAGCCGCGTGCTATCCACGAAGGTCGCCGAGTTTGATCGTATGCATGCCAGTCCCCTCCCCTTCCCTCTCATAGCGTAGGAGCTCAGACTCTATGCGTGCCAAAGAGGTCCATACTTGTGCGCGAATGTTCCACGTTGCACCTATGCAGTGCCAGCGGATAGTCGCCTTGTGGGCATAACACTCCACCAGGGGGTCGCTTGCCGAGTCTTCGTTTTCCTCAAAGTAAGCTAGTATAGCCGTGCCTAACAAGGACCTAAACTCAGCATCCTCTAGTGCTGCCGGCTGCAACTGCCACGTGGGTACTGGGGGTCGGTCCGCTCCCCAGCTAAGCTGGAACCACAAGGGGTTGTGATCCGAATGTGTTATGCCTAGGTATTCCGACTCAGTCAGAAGCAGGAGTAGAGACTGGGAGCCCACTATCCGGTCCAGGCGGACATGGAGGTCATGTACTGACGAGTAGTATGAGTATGTTTTGTCTGTAGGGTGCTGCGCGCGCCAGAGGTCGTGTATGTCCAAGTGCGATAACCAGTCCCGCAGAGCCTGCGCTGTTGATGTCGCTGTCGCTACGCGAAGGGGCAGGAATGAGCGGACTAAGTATGTGTCAAGGACCATGTTAAAGTCTCCGCCCAGCAGCCAAGGGAAGCCCATATATTGCTGGAGGACATGATTTAAGTACACCAGGAAGGCGGGCTGGTCCGCTTTGGGGGCATAGATGGAACCTAGCTGCATCTCCTGCCCGTTAAGCTTTCCCCTTACTAGAGAGTACCTCCCCTCTGGGTCTATCCGAGTGTCAGTGCGTATAAATGGGACACCTGCCCTTACCCAAACCACCGCCGCCAGAACTGTGTCTATTTTGGCCGCCAGGGAGGTCGCGGGTTCCATGATCGCTTGCCTCTGCTCCTGTGCGGGGTCGGGCCGCCGGCCTCCTGCTGTTTCACCTGAGTTTTGTCCCGGAGCCTGCCCATTGTTAGTTGCTGCGCCGTGGGCATCTATGCGTCTGACTATGTGTTTGTTGGAGGCTGCAAGGGGGGACCTTCTGCCCTAATAACACACCCGCCCGGTCAAGCACGTGAAGAGGGACGGTCTCCCCATCCGAGGTCCACCCCAGTTCCAGTAGCACAGGGGACCCCTTCTTGTGGCTCTTCCCTACCGGTGCAGCTCTGGCGCGATATTATCTGTGGAGAGAGGAGTGGTCAGCATGGCCCAGGGGCAATGACCACATCATGCATAGACCGGCAAGATGGCGCCGCGGGCAAGATGGCGTCCACACGCCTAGTGTCGTACCTAGTTGTGGTCTCTCCACCCCGCAAACCACGGCCACCATTGCCCTCCTGTCCCACTCAGATCCACTTCCAGTGTCCAGCGCCCCCGCAGCCCCAAGCAGTCCGGCAGATGGCGAATGTGCACAGACCTCCTGTCCGGCGACCAACGCAGTGGTGGCAAGTAAAGCCAAGTAGCACCAACAGCACCACACCACAGCTGTTCAAGCCGGCCAGTGGGTATTCACCAGGATCGAGGCTCACCCCTACGGCTCAACTTCAAGGCGTTGCAGTGCTTCGGGGGACAGCCAGGCCACCACTGCGCTCCCAGTCACGCCTCTGGCTCTAGGACGTACACCCGCCAAGATGGACGCGCCGTGGCCAGCGTTCCAGCCTGCCTCTTGCTGCCTTCAGGGACAGGGTCAACCGGTCCCCAGATCTTCACCGCAACCTCCATCGCCACCACTGATATAGTCTTGGGAGCGCACTGTGTGGGGGGACACCCTCCTCCACCTCGCTGCAGCGAGGGGCTATCACGGTTCACCTTTGGTGGTTTCTCCTATCCCGGGTCTCACCGCCATGTTGCCAGCCGCTGCGGGTGCCTGTTTCGGTTCCCTATTTTCCACGGCCTCCCCAGGCATCGCCTAGTACCTTTCTGCTCTCGCCGGGGTCTCCGCTGTTTTGTCCCCTGAGATACCACGGACGTTTCAGGCTCAACTCAGGGAGCAGCGCTTCCCGGCCTCTCCTCCCGTCTGGCGCCGGGCCGTTTTCTGAGCGCCGCGGTCCGGGCGGGTTTCGCACCCTTTCAGCCGCTCCGTGTCTCTCCGGGCCGATGGCTGTTTCAGTGCCCCTGTTGCCTCAAACTTACTGCGGCGCGGGTCAACAGGCTCCCCTGTCGTTCCCGCACCAGTTTCGCCCGGTGCGGGGAAAAATTAAAATGCACCCAGGATAAATGACAACTGATTCAGGGCCCTACGGACGGAGCTCTAAGAAGTCGCGTCCGCCATTGTGCCTGGCTGGCCACGCACCGGTGTGGTCATCATTGATGGCAGAACAGCTCCAAACCATCTAAGTCGAGATTTTGTACCCAGAAAAGTCTCTTTGGCAGTTAAATGCTGTTTGGTGTCCAACTTGGTGAAGCATCTCTACGTTCAGACTTGAAAATGTTCTGGAAGTCTACGTCCTTTCAGTGGTTGAAACTTGTGATTCTGATGTCAGCTGCTGTGCCTTTGGTGCTGATCCTACTCTCTGCTGATTCTTTGGAGAAAAAGTTCTGAAAAGGTTTCGTAGTGTCCAGTTTTGCAGGTTTTAGGGTCAGATGACTACACTCTAACATCAGCCAAAGGTACTCAGCGTTTTGATAAGTACTTGGGGATTAGGAAGCACTCTCCCAGAGCCATCAGCAGGGTTTGGGGCAAATCCAGTTGGAACTGGTCAGCTGGTCTCTTGGGGAAAAAATGCTCTTTGCATCTGTGTCCCTGTATCTTGACAAAAGGTCAGTCTAGTAGGCTGGGTACAAGTAGGAGCAAGTCCAACACTTATGATCTCTTGCCACAGGTTCAACAGCAGGTAAGGGCCTTCCTTTGTCATCCATCCACAGGTCAAGATGTGATCTGAAGAAGTATCCATGGGTCCACAGTTATGCCTGGCACCAGTTTATGAGTGGGGGGAAACTACATGTTCAATACGGAAGACATTTCCAGGGGAAACTTTCCACTTTGAAATCACTTCCTCAGGGTTTGCCCATAAACAATCCCACAGTACATTGTTTTTACAGAACCTTTCTTCTCCTGGACAGAGAACTGGGCCCACCTCTGAGGTGTGTTTAGGGACATGGTAAACTTTCCGTGGACACTAGTTATGAAACAGGTTTTCCCCCTCTGGGATTGGTGCCAGCCTAACTACCTGGACAGTGGAAAGGGAATACTTTGATGTGAGTTACATCTGTCTGTTAGAGGAGACGCCCCTTTGAAGCTTGTGCAGTTGGTGGCCACATTCCCTAGACCATCCTTGTAGAAGGAGGTCACCCCTCCTCCCACCCAAGGCCCCATCTTCTGTTTCCTAAGAGCCATTCACACCTGCTTGCAGGGGGTAAGCAGGCTGCCAGGTGACATCTGTGGATTAACTCAGAAAAACTACCAGAGGCTTTAGGCACAAAATAGTTACTTTCTAAAGTCACTATTTCTCAAATAGTTAGACAAAATTTGACTTTGGCATGAATTTGAATTTTGTTAACTATAAAAATGAGTGTTTGATGCATTTTCATAGCAAGTGACTATCCAAAGTTAGCTTTATTAAATGTAATAAAGTAACTTGGTGTTTTCTGTGGTACAGCCAGCCTTGTTACAGTGAAAAACTGCTTTAGGACCTTTGTGCACTGCAAGCAAGCTCATGTGAAACAATTAAACACATAGGTCCTATTTTAAATACTATGCTCCTTGCCTTAGGATTGAAATGGACAGCTGTAAGGGTTAATTAGTACTATTTAAAAGGAACGTTTATGCCTGTTAAAAGGGTGATTTTAACAATTTGAAATGGCAGTGATGAAACTGCCCAGCTAGGCTGCTGTAACAGGCCTTGATTAATATTTTAGAAGGTCACTTATTGGAAGCACAATAAATGCTGCTGCCCACTAATGATACTTAACTAAGAAACCCTGGTTACACAGGGTACCATAAACTATGGACCTATATGTATGTTATATGAGCCATCGGGAGTTTAACCAATTCAATACGTTTTAGGGGTCAGAGCACATGCACTAGGGCTGGGTTAGTTGGGTCCTAATGCACAGAGTCTATAAACCAACAGCATCAGTCCACAAAAATGTGGGAGATCATGAAAAAGAAGAACTTTAATTACATTACCCTTTGATCACCTTTGATATGTTGGCCTAAGAAGGAAAGCAATTCCCAGAGAAATGCACTAGGTATTGTATGTACAAAGAGAAATGCTCTTTGATCCATCTAACCTGAAACATATAGGTACAGTTTCCTCCAATATGTTATCTGTTCACTGTTGCAACATGTTTATTTCATGGCTTTCATGCAAGATTTAGTGTTGTTTATTTACGTCATGACCTCACTGGTTTTGAATGATGTATTGTCCTTAGTTCCTCTTGTGGAACACGGTAACTTAATTGTGTTTATAAACTGGCAGTGGGTGTAGTTGTGTAGGTACACATTTTAAATGTGTTGGGTGGGTGTAGGTGAACACCGGTAAAATTACATTACAATATAGGTTGGTTGTGGCTTCTATATGTAAACATAGAGGATGAGATTTATTTGGTTAACAGTTGATTTGAATAATCATCCCTAGATTTTTGGTATTCGATACTAGTGCATCTCTTAATAATTTTGACAGATGCATTTTTTGGCCTTTTCAAATCGTTTTTGGCAAGTTTTTTGCATTTTGTGTCTCTCCTTGCTACCATCGTTCTTGCTCGCTAAGGCAGTTAATGTTTTTCCAATTAAAAACATGTGCCAGACTGCAGATATTGTGCTTCTGTTTTATGTTTATATTGACATAGTCAATTAGAATAAAGTAATCCAGTCTGCATTAATGTCCCTGCTGACTGAATGAGCAGGCATTCACTGTTTCAGAATCTACGGTTCCCTTTCTGATTTTCTGCATTGAGATGGAATCAAATTATGTTGAATTCAGAAAAATGATTTTTGCTTGTAGCTCCCTGAAGAATTGATTTTTAAAATGCCATCTTCCATTACATATTTTTATAAAATTATCTCAATCATATTTGGAAAGCATTATCCTTGAATGTCATCCAGTCCCTGCATCAGATCTGCTAAACTTTTTTGTTCAGTCACTGTAATCTGAAGTCAAAGGCACGAGAACTTTCATTGGCACTACAGTAGATTGCTAATGAGAAGAACAATTCAAAATGGAGGTTTGATAGATCAGAAATACACAGCCTGATTTTATATTCCAAAACACTGTGTGCCTTATTCACAAATGTAAACTTTGACCAAAAGTCTAAGGGGCAGATTTTCAACTTCTGGCGCATCTCTGCTAATCAGCAGAGATGCGCCAGAAGAGTTGCGACGGATTTGCCCACCCGTGCGCCACCACTGATGCGCTGCATTTAGAATGCGTCGCACCATGGCGCTCAGATGGGCAGGTTCGTGACGCATCCTCGGCAGAAATGCGGCGCATTGCTGGAGTTGCGTCGCAAGCACGACGCAGCTCCAGCAAGGCTCGGGTGCCCTATCTCTAACATGCTGCGTCTATCCTTACGCCTGCTTCAAGCAGGCTCAGGGTTTTGACGCAGCATGGCCCTAAAAGTGACTGAGTGAAATCTTGTAGATTTTACTCAGCCACTTTTAGGAGGCGTTCCTGCACCGTAACGCCCCCTATGCGCAGGAACGCCTTCTGCGGCGCAGGGCTTTACAACGTGACGCATCTCCCAGATGCGTCACGTTGTAAGTACTCCGCTCCATGGGGCTGGATCTGCGCCGCCGCTTCATCACAAAAGTGACGCAACGGCGGCATAAAAGAGGCACAAGGGTCTTGTAAATCTACCCCAAGTTTACAATGTTCGCTATTCACAAAGGGACTTATGAGTAGTATATTTATGAACGCAGAGTTTCCACACTCGTGAGAAAGTTTCTGCACTCGGAACAGAGTTTCCACACTGGAGGTAGAATTTCCTCACTCAGGGTAGAATCTCTCCACTTGGGCGGAATACGTTTATTTTCATCCCAACACAACTAAGTCAGTGCCTACCATCCCCCAAGCCAGACTCCAACTGAAAGTCGTTAGCCCAGCAGCCAATCTCAGTTTGGCTGCATACATAAACTTAGGGGCCTATTATCGAGAGAATTATTGCAGCTTTAGCGTCTGTTTTCGGTCGAAAAGCGGCAATAATTCTATTGCAGTATCAACAAGGGCACGCTTACAGGCTTCAGCGTGTGTTCCCGTGTTGTAGCACCGGTTTCACCAACGCCTTGCATCTCATCGCTAATGAGATGCAAGGTAGGCGTGCCTCACATGCACAGCATGGGAAAACATGGATAACGCAGCTTCATGCTATTACTAACAGTGCCCCATACCCGCCTAGCGAGAATAGAATTTGTGCTAAATCCCCATTTACGCAGGAATCTAACGTGAGGAAAATATCTGACTTAGCAGCATTACCCTATGGGAGGTGGATTATCTGGCTAAATCCACCATGCCTTATTACCAAGCTATTCCCTATCGCAGAAATATTATCGCTGGATTACCAATGATAATCAAGCATTTCCCCGCTTTCGCTGCAATTCTTATCGCATTGGAGATAGCTGTTGATAATAACGCGCTATCTCAGCGATCAATTTCAGCGATAGCAGGCTGCTTTACTGATGTGCATACAGTGGTACCAGGAAGTACACATGACAGCTACATATTGCGCATGTCACCTCTTGCCTGGCGGGTGGCAGTGGGATAATTTGGCAACATATGGCTTCTAGGTAAGTACTCAAGCACCAGACCAGTCTGATATGTATAATTGTTGTTCTAATATATACAAACATTCTAAATCACTAATCTTTATGACACATGCATTGCCCAAACAGACACTGCATATACCATTTCATACATTATGAACTTTGCAAATACAAGAGGGATGTGTATAAATATTTCCTAATTTTCCTCCTCAAGTGATGCTGCATATGGACTCTCCTCTCATCTCCTCACACCATACAGATATGTTACCACTGTACCTCCCCGTAGGTACAATATGGCACACATACGTTCACGAGCCATCAAACAACGCACATTTGGTCTCCTAAAGTCGAGATTCAGATGTTTTAACTGTGTATGGAGGGGTGCTGCTGTACTCCCCTTAACACCTTGGCTGCTAGGGAGATTTTTCTCCTGTGCTGCATTTGCAGGATCCCCATTGTGCATGACGAGCTCAGCTCGTCATAAGCACCCGACCAGTGTACTGCATGACAAGCTGAGCTCGTCATGAGCAGTGAAGGGGTTAAGCTGTGTGAAAGATAACAGTAGCCTGTTATGTCTAGCACAACATTGCAGTAAATCACGGCTAACACATCCGTCTGGACCCTCACCTATGTCTGAATCCCGGAAACTGGGCCATTTTACTAAATATAAGGCAGGGAATGCAGGTGCGTGACCAGCTGGTTGACATTTTTATCTCTTGAGCAATCTGTTGTGTAATGGTCTTTATGTGGTTTCACAGTCTGCTGTCAGTGATGATTGGTGGACATGTAAAAATCTGTCCATAAATTATACCCTGAGACTACTCTGTAAGCCATACATACTATTTGTAATCAAAAGCTGTCAAGAGTCAAAAGATTGGCCATGACACATTTCATACACAAGTCAGTGATTAGTGTGGATAATGTCTCAAAGTACTTCATTGCCTTAGGGGATTAAATGTCACTGCATGTGTGACACCTCCCTGGACAGTGTAACAATTGGAATTTAATGCTGGTCTCTGAGACACAATAGTTGTGATGCTGACATAGTGAAGCAAAGCTAGGAGTGTTCAACACTTCCTTGCCCATGACATACTGTTAGTGCATGTTGTAGCATGACGCCTAGCAAGATATCAAAGTAACGGTATTCACTCAAAAAATCGAGTTGGAAATGTCGACTTACACTAATATAGAGTTTTCAATATCGTGACACAGAAATATCGACAGCAAGAATATTGGGGTCAAGAATATCTAATTTAAGGTAAGAAATATTGATTTTAAAAATATAAAAATATAGAAGTCATTAATATCATTTGCAAAAATATAGTGGTTTAAAATATGGATTTTATTTTAGTTAGTTTTAAGTATTTTTAGTATACGTTTTAAATGTATGTGATGTCTTTTTTGTATGTTTTGTTTATGTTTTTTAATATATGTGTTAAATTTTAAGTAGTTAATAATTTATTTTAATTACATAATGCATTTTTTAGTTCCATACCAGGTTGTGGGTTTATAGGGGAATAGGGTGGGAAGTAATTTAATTATAATAAATTAATGAATATTATTATTTAATTGACATTTAAGAATGTTAATTGTGTATTTAATTTTTTGGGGAAAATTTTAGGTGCAGCTTGTGGGGTTCATAGATGTAAAGGGTGGGATGTAATGTATTCGTAATTAATTAATAATTTGTTGTTAATTAATATTAATTAAGTAATTGACAAATAAACATGGAAACTGTAATTAATTTTAGCTGTGGATTGTGGAGTTTTTAGGGATGCAGGGTGTGAAGTAATTTATATTTAATTATTTAATATTCAGTTCATAATTAACATTAATTAATTAATTGATCATTGATTTGGGTAATTATTTAATTATTTATTTTGTGTTTGGGTTTTGGGTTTACAGGCTTGAAGAGTGAGGAGTAAAATAATTTTACTTAGTTTATAATTAGTTGTATATACTAATATTTATTTAATTGAAACATATTTATAATTGTGTAATTAATTTGTTTACAGTTTAATTTTAGGTGTGGGTTGTGGAGGTTATAGTTGTAAAGGGTGGGATGTTAATTACATTTTATGTGCTTTCATTTATTTTATAATTAATAGTTTTTTTAATTGATCATTAATGATGTTAATTATGCAAATACATTTTTTTATTACGATATGGGTTTTGAGTTGTGTGCTGTTATAGGCTAGGAAGTAAATAGACTACGTTCATTTTTGTTAATAGTTAATAACTAAATAAAAATATTTATTTGTTTCAAAATTATTTTTTTATTTTATTTAATATATTTGTAGGTATTTGTGATATGTATTTAACATTATATTATGTTTTTCTAGTTTTTATTATTACATATATTTCTATTTCTATTTTTACATATTTATATTTTTTTACTTACTTATTATTCCGATGATATTCTGTATGTTTTTAATTTTTAACTGACAGGAGTGAGAGTAGTAAATTTTACCCCTCCGCAATCCAACACTTTCCCTATTGATGCACTGACTGTAGTGGAAATAGTCAACTTTAACCCTCCGCTATCCAATACTTTCCCTACTGTTGCACTTACTAGAGTGGAAATAGTAAATTTTAACCCTCCGCTATCCACGCGTTCCCGACTGTTGAACTCATGGAGTGAAAATAGTAATTTTTACCCCTCTGCTATCCAACACTTTTCCTACTTTTGCACTGACTAAAGTTAGAATAGTAATTTTTACCCCTCCACTATCAAACACTTTCCCTACTGTTGCACTCACTGGAATTGGAATAGTAATGTTTACCCCTTGGCTATCCAACACTTTGCCTACTATTGCACTAAGTGGAGTGGGAATTCTAAGTTAAAAGATTTTTAAATTGTTTAATGTTTTAATTTATAATAGAATTTGTTTTTAAATAGATATCCTGATGGTGATCCCAATATGTATAAAGGGGATCGAAACGTTGTTGACCTAATGTACACCATATACACATTTTCATTGAATATTATTTATGTGTAACAGTGTCCTACCATATTCTTGTTTGTGTTATCAGAATGTTCAACAAACAAACAAGTCATCATTCTGCCTGAGTCTTTTTTGTTTTTCTATTGTGTATTTTGTGTCCGTTCTGTATGTCAAGTAGGATGCAGGCTTGTGTTCAACTTTTTTATTCCGGTCATTCATATCTTTTGAAAATATAAATATTAAAGTATTCCTGTCCGGCTGGACAGTTTTAAAATATAGTCCTGACTCCGAATCTATTTTGCCTCACTTTCCTCATTTATTACCTCTGTCTAGGGGTCACTGTCTCTCAAACATGTTTTTACCCAAGGTCCCTGACAATTGGAAAGGGGCGACCATTCGGTCCCCCCGAACGTATGGCGGAGTACCACGATCCCCCCGGGAAGCCATCTTGGGCGGGAGGCGAGTCTCGGCTAGTATGCCCGAAGCGGCGTAGCCGGGGCGCGCCTTTTCCCGCCCTGGAGTGGGCTGGCCTAGACACTGACGCGGCCGGCCACGCCCTTTGGGGCAGGCAGGGGCGGGTTTACGCCCGCCCTGAAGACGGATAAAAGGAGCAACAAGCCAAGAAAGCATCCTCTTGTTCCTGTGCTCTGAAAGCTGCACCTCCTCGCTGCACGTGAGCTCGAGACGGAACGAAGAGCCAATTTTGAGCGTGGTAATCTTTCCTTTTTGTCTTACAGATACTCTGTCGGAGAATGCCTAAGAAAGTCGGAAAGCGAGTCACTACCGATCAGATGCTCCGTATGCTCATGAAAGAAGTAACCGATCTGAAGAAGCAGATGGCGGCTAAAGACGGGGAAGGGGGGCCGAAACGGCCTTTGGCAGGAGCAGCTCCTGGAGGAAAAGGCAAGAGGCCCAGAAGGGGGGCATCTGGGGGGGACATCCCGGTTCCCGATACCCCACTCGAGGAGCCAACTCCGGTGCCGAGGGAGGGGAATCCAATTCCCGTGGTGGTCACTCCCGTGTCCGGAGAGGACATGCCGCCTGAGTTAGCAGCACAATTGGCAGCGTGGTTGGGGAAAGATAGCGAGGGCGCCACGGCTGACGACGCACGGGTGTTGATGAAGCAACTGCGTGAAACTAGGGAGGCGGCGAAGGCACCAGCGCCAGTTACCCCGCTGTCTCCGGCGGTGGAAAAAGCAACAGGGGCAGGTCCAGCGGCGGATGCAGCTTCTGGTTCAGGTAAGCGGCCATTGCCGATTGCGAGGGTGGAGTCTGCACCTTCACGAAGGGAAAAGTTGGGTCAGCATGTCCCTCTTGCGATTAAGGAAAAGATGTGGGCGGACGAGTATGTAAACATTTTTTCGTTGCTTACCGACCATTATGAAATGGAGCATGTTAAGAGCCAAAAGGAGCTCATGCAGCCGAGTGTTTGGCGCGCAAAGATGGCCGCCTTTAAGGTTGATGAAAACATTGGCACTTGGGGCAGGGCATGGGGAATCTTTACCTCCATCATGGGCGAACGTAGGCCCGAGTTGCTGACCGAATTGCCTATTTATCAGTCACGGATCATGGAATATTATGGATCATATGGGGGCAATCAGTGGTTCTGTTACGATAATATTTTTAGAAAAGCGAAAGAACACGACAAAAACTTGACTTGGGATTGTTACGACTCTGTTTCATGGTCAAAAATGGAGAGTACTGGTATGTTGAAGTTACCATTGGTAGGGAGTGGCGGGGGGGAATCCTCCCGCCAATATGCTGGGACACCCTTTCGATCCAGTACAGGTAATGACTACCACTCGAAGCCGAACGGCAACGCAGGTAAAAGGGGGATTTGTTGGAACTTTAACAGGGGTAAATGTACGAGGCCCCAGGGGTCATGCAAGTTTAGACATGAATGTGGAGGGTGTGGGCAGCCATCACATCCTGAGTCCATGTGCAGAGCCAAAACGGGTGATAACGGTGGTAGGGGAGGCGCCAAACAGGTCTGAAATAGTCCGAGGGGCGCCTTTACCTACTCCGATTGATACCATGGCAATGATTCCTTGGCTCAGCGTATACCCGGATCATGCTTCCGCTGGGGTGTTGCGGAACGGGTTTTCATATGGTTTCCGCATCCCAGTGGGGGATTTTCAGGGTGTAGCAAAATGTAAAAACCAACTGTCGGTCTTGCAACATACGACCGTGGTACAGGAGAAGATTGGGAAGGAGGTTACTCGAGGTCGAGTCGCCGGTCCATTTGTTGATCCACCATGTGCTAACTTTGTTTGTTCCCCTTTGGGGGTGGTTCCTAAGAAGGACCCGGGTGAGTTCCGACTGATACATAATTTATCAGCCCCTCGTGGTCTTTCCGTGAATGATGCGATAGACCCGGAAGTGTGTTCGGTGCGGTACGCATCTTTCGATGAGGCCGTCGCCATGTTGAATCGCCTAGGGCCCGGTGCGCTGATGGCAAAATCAGATATTGAGTCAGCGTTCCGGTTGCTCCCGGTACACCCAGACGATCAGCGTCTCCTTGGTTTCATGTTTCAGGGTCACTATTACATGGATAGATGTATGCCGATGGGATGCTCTATATCTTGTGCCTATTTTGAAAATTTCAGTTGTTTTCTGCAATGGGTCTTCACAAAGAGGACGGGTTTTCAACATGTCATGCATTATCTCGATGACTTTTTGTTCCTGGGGGCGGCCGGGGATCCGGAATGTGGACAGGCTTTGAATGAATTTTGTGTCTTAATGAAGCATTTTGGTGTGCCGCTGGCACCAGGTAAGACTGTAGGTCCCTCGACTTGCCTCGAGTTCCTGGGGATCGAGCTCGATTCAGAGGAAGGTTGTTTTCGATTACCAAGAGAAAAGGTGTTAAGATTCAGGGCTTCCCTGGAAGCGTGTATTAGTGAGTCTAAAGTAGGCGTGGGCGGAAAATCCGTTTCGCTCGCGGATTTTGCGGATTTTCGGGAAATCCGCAATCCGCGAGATTTGCGAATTTCCCGCAAAATCCGCAAATCCGCGAGCAGCGGATTTTGCTCGCACTGCTCGCACTGTTCGCGTGAGTTCGCGCCCCGCGAATAAGTGCAAAATTGCAGAAATACGATCTTAGCAAAACTGAAAGTAACTACTTACCAGGTTCAAAAGTTCAGGCTCATCATTAGTAGCCATTTCCTGGAGTGCTTCCTGAGGGGCCCCTCCAGAGTTCAGTTGCCAGTTGAAACTAGTATGTGACCCTGCTCTGAACCTCAGAATAGTTACACATATGCCACAAAGGTCCTGAATTACAGCTAAGGGAGACAAGCAGGAGCCAGGCTGGAAGTTAAAATCCATTAATCAGCCCCTAATTCATTATTGTCAGTTGGGGCAGGGCAGGTGTTGTAACTAATTTTGCAACAATGAAAGCACTTAGCAAGTGCAAAAGATCACTAATCAGGGCGCACTAAGGAAGCAGGTGCCAGCTAAAAAAATATTCTGTGACACATGAATCAGCCCCAAATTAATTCAGGTCACTTGAGGCAGGGAAGGTGTGCTTTGCTTTGCCGAAAATAATGTACACTGGACAACCAGAGGGTGTGGTGATGAAACAGAGGGTGGCATGGGTGGGCCAGAGGGTGGCATGAGTAGTCAGAGAGTGGCAGTGGTGACAGAGAGTGGCAGTGATGAAGAAGAGTGTCCCAAACAGGCTGGACACGTAGAAACAAAGAGTTCGCGAAACTTGCGACCCGACAGGTAAGTTCGCAATTTGCGAAAGTGTACAAAACCCTCGCGAACTGGCAGAAACACGGGCGAACACAAAAAAAAAAAAATCCGCAAATTCGCGGGAATTCGCGGATTTTGCGGATTGCGAATCCGCAAATCCGCAAAATTCGCGAACGCGAGATCCGCAAAATTCGCTCATGCTTAGTCTAAAGTCAGACTGCATCAATTACAACAATTGGTGGGCCAGCTGAATTTTGCCCTGAGAGTAATGCCGATGGCCCGCCCCTTTTCCCGCTCGATCGCTCAGGCCATGGTCGGCCTGAAGGAGGGTCATCATCGCACAAGGCTATCGGCAGAGGTTCGCCAGGACATGCGCATTTGGTTGGCATTTCTGGCGGAGTTCAATGGTCGAATTGTCTGGAATAAACCGGCGGTGTCCTCCGAAGAGCTGGGGCTGTGGACAGATTCGGCTGGGAGCATTGGTTTTGGTGCCATATTCGGCACACAATGGTCGGCTCGAAAATGGCCGTTATGGTGGCATGAGTGTGGGCTGACAAGTAACATTGCCTTTCTTGAACTTTTTCCCATTCTGGTGGCCCTGAAAACTTGGCCTGAGGGATTCAGAGATCACTCTGTGGTGTTTTGGTCTGATAACATGACCGTGGTTGAGTGTATCAATAGCCAGGCAGCACGATGCAAATGGATTCTGAGATTGCTCAAAGAAATTGTCTTGTTGTGTATGCAATTGAATGTCCTATTTAAGGCAAGACATGTGCCGGGGGTGATGAACCAAGCGGCTGATGCGCTTTCTCGTTTCCGTATGCAGGCCTTCTGGGGTTTTCTGCCCACAGCGGACCCGGTGGCGGCACCCTTTCCCGAAGCTCTCTGGTCTCTCGGTGCCCCGAACTACAGAACCTCGTGGGAGAGAGTTTAGCACCCAGGACAAGGAAGGCATATGAAGGGGCGTTCCGATCCTATTGGGCCTTTTTGGGGACTGCTAGGGGAGAGCTTTGGGGCCAGGAAGAGCTAGTAGTAAAATTTCTGCTGTCTTTACATCAGGCAGGCAAATCAGTGGCTACGGCCCAGAGGCATCGGGCCGCCATTTCCTTTATGGCAAGGGCTCATGGGATCCAGGACCCGACTGCGTCTTTTGTTGTGCAAAAAGCGCTACGTGGGTGGCAACGCCTTGAGGGTCGCAGAGTAGATGAGAGGCGCCCGATAGGTTTAGATAGGTTGGCTCTTTTGTTATCTGTACTTCCTGCAACATGTTCATCCCAGTACGAAACGGGGTTATTCCGAGCCGCTTTTGTGCTAGCATTCCATGGGGCTATGCGGGTAAGCGAACTAGTGGCAAAGAACAAGCAGGATACCATGGGGGGACTGTGCCGAGAGCACGTTCAGATCAGGGGGGAGACAATGACTGTCTCGTTTGTCAGGTCCAAGACCGATCAGGGTGCGATTGGGGACTGCATACTCATACGAAGGATTCCCGGGTCTCCCATGTGCCCTGTGATATGCATGGAGGAATATTTAGCGCAAAGGGTGGCATCATGGGGGGGGACCTTGTTGAGACACGCTGACGCCACCCCACTGACGAGGTTTCAGTTTCAGCGGGTGCTTGCGATGTCGATTTCGGCCGCGGGCTTGAACCCCGGCGATTTTGGGACCCATTCCTTTCGGATAGGGGCTGCTACAGAGGCTACAGCCAGGGGTCTGAATGTCGAACAAGTAAAACGTGTGGGGCGTTGGTCCTCGAACTGTTATAAGAGGTATGTGCGATTGCACATGTTGTGAAGCTTTAATGATGTGCTCACGCTTCTTGTTTTTGTTTGGTTTTCAGTTGCGCAAGCCTACGAGGCGGGGCGGACTGGGCAGTCGACCCGACACCTGGGGACCAGCGGTCAGACATCACCGGCTGTGAAAAAGGAGGTGTGGGTCGTGGGCCACTCATACGTGAGGCGTGCCGCGGACGTATTCAAAGCAGGTGACATGATTCACGTGGCTGGGGAATACGGGTACAGTGTGTCCTTCTACGGAAAGGGCGGGCTCTGTATTGACCAGTTTCCATCATTTTTTGAGTGTTTGTTAGGGCGGACGAGGTCACCGCCGTCTGTAGTCATAGTACATCTTGGGGGCAATGATTTGGTGACCACTGGTAGATGACTTCTTCTTGAGGCAATGCTTTCCACTGTAAGTTGGTTGGCGAGAAGAGTTCCAGGGTGCACAATTGCATGGTCCCATATGATCCCACGAAAAGTGTGGCGGGGGGCTATTTCGGTTTCTGCTCTGAACCATTCAGTAAGAAAAATTAATAATAAAGTGAGTAGATTGTTCCGTTCCGGTACACTGCATTCTATTTCGCATGGTTGTATTAAAGGGGACAGTATGTATTTGGGGGATGGTGTTCATTTGTCCCGGATGGGGAACGAATTACTCATAGGAGACCTGATAGCTTGGCTAAAGACTTTATGACATGACCTTTAGGCAGGAGTGTTGTGGGGGGTCCAGATAGCCGGTCAACTATCCGGCCTGTGGCGGTAAGGTCATGATCGGTGAGCAGTAATTGGAAGATCCCTAGGGGTGGGCGTCACCCATTACGGATGGGAGCGCTCGAGGGAGGTGGCCATTGGCCCCTCAACGAGGAGGCGGTCCCTTCTAAGGATGGGCCGCCGAAAGGAAAGGAAAGGCGGTCAAGGCCCCTTCCTGGGTAGGAGGGGCTTCAGCCCCCTCCTGGGGAATTTCCCGGGGCCTGGACATCTGCGACGGCAGATGTGGTAAGTTGTGTGGGGTTTGGGAGGGGGTCTACGCTACCTTCTAGATACCTCACACGAGTCCTCGGACGACCTTTAAATGGCGTCGAGTTTATTGGGGCCCCCGTCAAGACAAGGGAAATTGGTAAATGCACTTGAGGTACACCTCTGTGCGGTCGCCCCTCACAAGTGAGGGGGATATGTCTGGTTTAGGGATCTTGACACCGGTTACGACCTTGCCGTTGGCCCGTAAACGTTAGGATGTACAATTTCAAGTTAAACGTTTTGTAGGATGTTAGTTCGGCTAGGAGAACCTTTGTATTAGAGAATATGTTAAGGTTAGCCAAACATCGCAATGTGGAAATGAAATTGTACATTAATATGAAACTGTTATTTTAATGTTTTAATTTTTGTTTCATATTTTAATAAATACGGCCGGGAGGGTCACTCCCTCCCGTCTTCCAAAAGTTCAGAACCGTTTCCGGTTTCCCATTCTTGGGGATTGTGTTGAGAGGGGGTGGCGGGTATCTCAGCCATATGTAATTGGATCCCCTTATTCCTTGAAGCATAGTACATCATGTGCTACAACACATGGGTAGGGTTGGGTCAAATAATCTTTTCATCTATCTGACGTGTTACATGTGCCCTGGTTTGAGTACACGTACACGTGACAGCCCACCCTGTAGCATTGAGTTGGTCAATGCAGATGAGCAATGCAAATTCAAACTTACCAGCTACAGTTTTGTGTGTTATTGAGATTCCCTGTGATGTCAGCTGCTGAACTTGGCTTCTTGGGCGTGTGGCAGAAGATCTTGTTCTCAATCCAGCAGCTTCACAAGGAAGTAACACCATAATTGTTCAGCATGATTTATATGTGAAAATGCAAAATTAACACAAATATCACTGATTAAGTTTGGAATATATAACACACCAACTTCAGATGCTACAGAAAAGTGGCAATATCTGCAATTATATTCTTTCACAAACATTTGGTAACTGTGCAAGATTTGGGAATTAATTGTTTACAACACAATATGGCACAATTGCCTGAGGGACGGATGGTAGTGAGACTGACTGCTGCAGCAAGGATGTCACTCAAATCCCTAGATGGAGTACTCTGGATCATTGAGGAAGTCCTGACAACCGCTGTAATGAATGAATGAATGAAGCTGGATTTATAGAGCGCAACTAAACCCATAGGCATCAAGGCGCTGAGAGATGGTGCAACTGTTTGATCAGAGGAAGGCAAGGGGTAGGTTACAGGTATTCTCTTGAAATAGCCAGGTCTTGAGTGCTTTGCGGGAGAGGGCATGGGACGCAAGATCCTTAAGGTCATCTGGGAGCGAGGAAGCGGAAGGCCCTTCCGCCCCATCTGGCCTTGGATATTTGGGGAACAACCAACAGATTTTTGTGGGAGGAGCGAAGTGCCCTACCGGGGATATAGTGGGACACAAGTGAGCGAATGTCTTCGGGCCCAGTCCCGTTCAAGGCACGGTGCGTAAGGCAGAGAGCCTTAAACTTTATCCTCGCCTGCATGGGGAGCCAATGCAGGTTTTTCCTGATGGCCCTGCCTGATGAGTGTTTCGGGGCATCAACAACAAACCGGGCAGCTGCATTTTGCCCAATCTGAAGGCGTTGGACGAAACCGTTGTTAATGCCTAGATATAGTGCATTGCAGTAGTCTAACCTGGAGGGTATAAGGGCCACTGCGACCTGTTTACGTGCTTCTGGGGAGAGATAATGAGTGATTTTTCTTAAAATCCTTAGAGCACCACAGCAGGTAGATACTGTCCTGCTGATTTGTCTATCAAGAGAAAGGGTGGTGTCCAGAATAATACCCAGGTTACGGGCAGAGGAGGATGGTGTGGGGCAAGCGCCAAGGGCAGGGGGCCACCAGTCCATTGACCAGGTCTCATTTTTGCCTCCAAAAATAAGGACCTCAGTTTTCTCCCCATTCAACTTGAGGAAGTTCTTAACCATCCAGCCGGCGACCGCCTCCATACAGTTTTTAAAGTTAAGAGCTGTTATGTTCACAGATTGTGATATGGAGACCATGATCTGTGTGTCATCGGCGTAGGAAAGAACTTCTAGCCCAAAGGATCTTTCAAGCCTGGCGAGTGGAGCCACGTAGACATTAAAAAGCGTCGGCCTCAAGGAGGAGCCCTGGGGGACTCCACACTTCACAGGCTTGATTGGCGAGATAAAATCGCCCAGCTTAACCCTTTGCTTCCGTTGGTCAAGAAAGGATGTAAAAAAGGCTGAGTGCTGGACCATCAACTCTCAGCTTACTGAGTCGGCTAACCAGAATAGTAGGAGACAGGGTGTCGAAAGCCGCCGTAAGGTCTAACAGCACAAGTAAAGTGGTCTGGCCGCTGTCGACCTTGGCCCGGATGCTGTCGACAACCACAGTAAGCGCCGACTCAGTACTGTGTGCCCTACAAAAACCGTGCTGTGAGGGATCCAGGGAGCTGGAGCTGTCGAGGAAGGCACTCAGATGGTGGTTAAGGTGTGCCTCTAAGAGCTTAGCAGGGGCAGGGAGAAGGGAGAAGGGACGGAAGTTTTTTAATATCCCGGGGTCCAGAGTAGGTTTTTTCAGTAGGGGCTTGACGATGGCCATTTTCCAAGTAAGGGGATAAACCCCTTCTCAAATGGCCAGATTCATGACCTCCACAAGGGGGGCAAAATTACCTGCCTACATTCTCTAAGAATTTTCAGGGGGCAGGGGTCAAGCGGAGATCCAGACTTAAGCTTGTCCAGAAGCAAGCTAAGATGGTCGATAGTGAGGGGAGGAAAATGGGTAAGGCGATAGTGAGGATCGGGCACCTGATTTTCCAGAGTCACAGCAGGGGGGGCAGGGGTAGCAGGGTTTAGATTAAGAGCTTCCAAGTTTGTGTAGATATCCGAGATCTTAGTATGGAAAAATGTGGAAATCTGATCACACAGATCTTGGGAAGCTACTATAGGGTCAGGTGACTGGAGATGGGATAGGGTGTTGACTATTTTCAACAGGTCCCTAGGGGAATTTAGTGAGGCAGTAAGTTTGGAATAGTGCCCCTTCTTTTCTGCCAGCACTACCACTTTATAGCCTTTGAGGAGGATTTTGTGTTTATCCTTCTCTATGAGGTCCAAGTGTGACCTCAATAGTCTTTCTTGCTTCCTACATCCTTGTCTGAGGGTCCTAAGGGAGCATGAAAACCAGGGGGCCAAAAGCCGCTTCCTGGCAGAGTAGTGTTGCAAGGCTGGCGCAAGGGATTCAATGGCCTCCGCCAAGGAGTTAGAGAGGTCAAGAGCCTCAGCATCGGCATCCCCTCTTGGCAGGGGCTTAAGTCTGGATAGGACAGGTGTAAGGGTGCCAATGTTTATCTCCCTGAAATTCCTCCTCAGTTCCCACTTGTTATGATCCGGCTGGGACCCGGTGGGGAGGGAAATAACGAATTCAAGGGGAATGGCAAGGTGGTCCGACCAGGACAGAGGAAGGGGAGAACCGGTCTGAAGTCGGGGATCATTGCTGAATACACCATGCAGAGTGTGCCCAGCTAAGTGGGTTGGACTAGCCACTAACTGCGGCAGGCCACAGGAAGCTAGGTAGTCCAACAGATGGACAGTATCGGGGGAGTTGGAATTTTCCAGATGGAAATTAAAATCCCCGAGAATGGTTAGATTGGGTCTATCAATGTAAGGTTCCAGGATCTTGAGGAGTCCTTGACTAAAAAAATGCTGGGGCCAGGGGGTCTATAGATCAGGATTCCAGTGAAGGAGATCGTGGAGGAAGGATTTAGGGTAAAATGCATAGCCCGAAAGAGATCGAGCGGGGAGGACAGGTAAACGGTTCGGCATTTTATCGAGCTGTAGTACAGTATCCCCAGCCCCCCTCCCACTCGACCCATTCTGTCCATTCTGGCCAAAGCATAACCTTCGGGGATAGCATTTATTAAATCCGGCTCAGAAGAGCCTGTGGCCCAGGTTTCAGTAATAAAAACCCAGGAAGGTTTTTTCTCTGAGATAAATTCCCTAAAGGTGATATTGTTTTTAACCAACGAGCGGGTATCAATGAGGAAACCAGTGTGGATAGAGGTAAGTGGAGGAGCTGACTTAGTGGAGGAAAGCCGGCTATTGGCGGTATCCAAGAACTTATGATGACTGACTATCTCGTTACATCCGCAAGCTAGGACATTTCTAAGCGTTTCCGTGGTGGAGGAATGATGGCAGGGCAGCCAAGGGGGTTTGAGGGCTCGCAAAGAAGAGAGAGTGTATAGAGGTTCTCCTGAAACAGGAGGGAGCAGGGGAGCAGAGTCCCTGGCCCCTGGCGCTTCTTTGTCGCTGACGGGTGCAGAGGGGCTGGACTCAGGCGTGACTCCGGCGCGGATACAGCGCGTCCGTTGACTGCGTCAGCTGCGCGGAGGCATGACCGTCTCTTTAAATAGTGTCCCTCTAGTGGAGAGAATGAAGTCTCCCAAGCCAAAATGGCCGCTACAGGAAGCCCGGGACCGAGGGGCTCAGCACCTGACTCGGCTGAGTGCCACTCGGAATGCGGCAAGAGCGAGTGAATAAGTAAGTTTTAAAACTGCTGCTAGAAATAAAGCAGATTGCAGGAGGGGGTTTAAAGTGAATTAAAAAGAAGGGGGAATCGCCGCAATAAAATCCACGAGGAAGCCCCAGTGATAGCACACTTAAATCTGGCTACACACAATAAAATTACAACAACAACCTTCTGCCTCAGGAGAAGTACAAACAGCGTATCTCGCGCCTGCCCCGGGGGAGCTCCTTAAATAGTGTCCCTCTAGTGGAGAGAATGAAGTCTCCCAAGCCAAAATGGCCGCTACAGGAAGCCCAGGACCGAGGGGCTCAGCACCTGACTTGGCTGAGTGCCACTGGGAATGTGGGGAGAGCGAGTGAATAAGTAAGTTTTAAAACTGCTAGAAATAAAGCAGAGTGTAGGAGGGGGTTTAAAGTAAATTATAAAGAAGGGGGAATCGCCGCGATAAAATCTGCGAGGAAGTCCCAGTGATTGCACACTTAAATCTGGCTACACACAGTAAAATTACAACAACAACCTCCCCGCTTCCGCCTCAGGAGAAGTACAAACAGCGTATCTCGTAATGTAGCGTAATGTGTCATACATATCTATATTTCAATACTATTGACGATGGCAATCATCTTACATGTATATGTCATCGTTAAAGACCATTGATTATCAAAGTCCTTACTTTGACTTGTGGTCCCTTGGTCAACAGCAGCACTGTGCTGATGCTAACTTAACAAGGCACTAAAATTAAAAAGATGTTACATAAACAGCCAAACATGTATTTAAAGGTTAATTTAAGTTATAGAAAGGAAGCAAACAGGAGGACCTGCACCGCTTAACTTTAGAAACCCCTTCATTTGTAAAGACAGCTTGCAGCATAAGTGCAAAAGTATGAGAACGTCTTTTACAAATTCTAGAAGTGTATTTCATTAACATGTAGAACTGTTTCACCTTAGTACATCAAACGTTATCAGTGCATTAAAGAGTGTTTTAAAATGCGATCATTTTCAAACATGAATTTGGTAACATTTATTCGTCCTCTCTCCCTCATAATTCAAATTGTGAACCAAGAGTTAAATCAGTTGTGATGTGCACTCTTTGGACAGGATCTGTTCCCATTATACATAGACAAATCATAGTTTATTAAATCAAACACAGGAGAACGTATTGTACAGCACATATCCTGAATCTATGCATTTAAAGGTTCTCTTATATATGATTATGAAGAAAGAGGAGAGGAAGGGAAAATAAAGCAATTACCTGGATCACACAATGTGTTTAATGTGTTCTGGTTTCATGTTGTGCACTTCGGTCACCAGATATATATGCTTTGCATTCCCTAATCCCACCTTACCGCCAACTCCCCAAATCCTCAACCGCCACCCTGCTGGCATCGGTGCGGCCCTCATCCACATCACTAACCATACAATTAGGCCCCATAGAAAATGTTTGCGAGTATTCATGATATAGACTTTCAGCTCAGATGTGGCAACTCCATTTTAGATCTAAACCTACTGTATTAATTTAACGTACATTATTAATTTAACATATATTTAGAGTCATTCTTTAATTAGCCAACATATTATGAAGTAGTATACTCTTAGGAGGATACCATTTCCATCTCAAAGGATTCTGGGACTTGTAGTTCAATAGAAAAACTGAGACACATGTGAGTCTAACTCACCATGAATATTTGCACAAACTTGAAGTGACTTCCATAGTCACATTTGTAGTGTATCGTACACACATCATTTTTAGTCATTGTTTCATTCATTAAATATCAACTGGCACCACATTAAGGTCGTCATTCACAGGCACCTCAAGCAACAAGTGGGGGTGCATGGTGGAGAGGAGAGGTGAGGTAGAGACGGGATCCAGTTGGTGTACCAGAGAGAGATCTGGCCACCTCTATCCTGGTGAACTTCTCCTTCACCTGCCTCTTCTCATCCTGTCACTTCTTCTTGATGTCTGTGACAGTCCGGGCAACCTCCACCAATGCACGAACTGCAGTTGCAAACTGCTGCCATAGGGTTGCCTTCTGTGCTGCATTGCTGAAATATGTAGGAAGGTCATGCAATTCTCTGTAGTTCCTCACTACAAAAGTGACTATGATATCTTTTGCTGACTACATATTTTATTCACTCTCATGTGGAAAATAGTTTCATGTTTAGATACCTAGGAAAGAGTTGAAATACCCACTGTTTGTGTCGTCCCCCAGATTCTTGCCTGCTCTAAATAAACTCGTTTTTTGTTAGCCATAGGATTCGGCAGACTGTATTCCTGCTAACCAGTAGTAAAGTTCCCTCTTAAATTCTCCCTCTTAAATCTGGTAAAATTGGCATACACCTTATTGGCACATTTCAGTTAATTATACGTCTCTAGTATATGGCACTGTATGTATCTAAGGACTATATATTAAATGCTACAAGTGGGTTGCAACACTCAGTGTTCCATCCACTGCAATAGCCATATAACACTGTCACCAGGCCTGTCCTTGCAGCCTGTATATGTAGTTTTAAACTCTCGATTTGACTTGACAAAATAAACCTTTCGACAGGCCTAAACCTTCCTTTTTAATACTTATATGTCACCCCTCATCTTGGGCCCGAAGTGACATAGGGCTCTGTGCATGGTATCTAAAAAGTAGTACATATATGTTTAATGTTTAACATCTCCTAGCAGTCAAACATACCCAGAGCTGTTTTTCACTGTGGCAAAGCTGGCCTTCCATAGACTAAAATTAGTTTAATCTACTACATTTAGTACGGGCTAATAATGTTATTTAGTTTCAGAACAGCTAGAAAAATACTTCAAAGGCTCTTTTTAATAGCAATTTAAAACTCAACATAAAGGGAAGTTTGGATTTTAATTTACTATTTTAGAAATGACACTATTAGAAAGTTGCAGATTATCAAGGAGGACTAGCTAAGTTGTGAAAGGAGACTCAATGGGTACGTATGTTGGCAAACCATTTGGTTTGGTCATGAAGCCCTCACCCACCAACCTAGTTGGTGGCATGCTTCATCATCGGGCCCAACAGATTGGCACCGAATGTGTCCCGGGTGTGCTTCGACTCCAGATTACTGAGGAACTGGTATACTTGCTGAGTGTGCAGTGTTGGTGAGTGTGAAAGGTGAGGATTAAAAGCTATACAGTGGGTCCCAGTACCCGAGGGTGAATGGATAAACTTTAATCACTGGGCCCCTGTTAGCAGCTAAAAAGGCAAACGGACGCGTTGGAGTGGATTATGACGTCCTGTGTGGTCTACATGTTTCAGCCAGGCCTTTTATTTACAACTGGCTTTCCTCAGGACCAATGAGTATGTGAAGGTGTAACTAAATATTTTAAGAGATTGTAATGTTGTTTAAAAGTGTTGCACTCGCTAAGGTGCGTTACGTGTTAGAGGGGGATTCCCTCTGCTTTACTATACACATAACATGAATGACACAGACAGCCGTACAAGGTAGAGTCAGTTAGCATGATAAGTTTGGAAACACTACGTATTTCCGGCTGCTAAGGTGTGTGAACGACCTAAAACCGGCATAAAAACGTGGCCAGGCTTGTTGCATGGCTGGTGTGGTTTTAAGCGTAAAACCGAGGTGGGGTGGTGGGCTAAACAGTGGGGTAAGTGCAGGGTGAGGTACAGGTAAGTATAATACATTTTCCTCACACTTGCTGTTTGCTGTTACCTGGCAGGGAGAAAAGACCCTAGATTTTGTTGAGAAAGGCAGAGATTAGCGCCAAACCTGTAGGTAGAAAACTCTTGCTGCTTACCTAGATCGTAGTGGTAGAACAGCGTTTTACTCACGGAAATGCCGATCTGCGTGCTCCTTAGACCATTGATGTCATTTGAGATGTCATCAGTGATGTCACTGACCATGTCATGAGTGATGTAATATGTGACGTCATCAGCAGTGCATTGCGGTCGCGTGAGTTATAGTTAGCTGAACTAACTATAACGGGGGAATTTCAAAGGTTTTGTATGAGTGAAATGTCCACCTAACTATAACATGTGTGAAACCTATGGTTTTTTCAGCGAATTTGCAAGGTTTTTTAAATGCTAATTCCTAACTATAACGTGTGTGAAACCTATGGTTTTTTCAGCGAATTTCTAAGGTTTTTTAAATGCTAATTCCTAACTATAATGCGGGTGAAACCTATGGTTTTTTAAGTGAATATAAATATATATACATTTTATATATACATACTCAATGAACACAACGGCTCTTTTTAGAGCCAACCAACATCTAAACACTCAAACTTGTTATTTAACTGTATTTTTATTCGTTTTTTTTCTGACGTGCGCGCACCTCGCAATTTTTAAAAAAAACGTGTTTTCTTTGCCCTTCGGGGTTCTTCAGGGACCCCCTGAGAAGGCCTAGGGAGTCAGGGAGTCTCTAACCTGTCTCATTTTCACGTTCTCCACTATTGTTTTTGAGTGACTTCTGCCTCGAGGGTGCGTGCACCGTGCGCGCACCTCGTGATTTTTTTTGAAAAAAATAAAATGTTTTTTTGGGCCCGTCAGGGTTCTTCAGGGACCCCCTGAGAAGGTCTAGGGGGTCAGGGAGTCTCTTCCTTGCCTCCTTTTTATGTTTTGAAACATTTATGAAAATCTGGAAAACGCCATTTTTATGCGACGGTCGCGCACCGTGCGCGCACCTTTGCGTGCACCCGTGCGCGCACATCAAGTCATGTGACTCGAAAACAACACTTTTGATTGATTTATAGTAGTTTCTGTTCCAGAATCTTCAAAAACCCCACCCACTTCCCTCACTATCTATTTCACTCTCTTGGGAGAAGGACCTTTCCAGCTTTCTTCAAGGATTGTTCCAGAGATTTGAAAAGATGGCAGGAAGAATGGATTCCTCTTCTCGTTCAGATGTCCAGGAACATCAGGCACCTGCAAAGAAGACCAAACAATCGTTCATTTGGCAATTTTTTAGGTATATCCTCAGGGACACAAAAAAGTAAATGCCCCAAAAAATGCACCATTTGTGGATGTTTCCTCTCGAGGGGAAACCCTCAAAAGAAGTATTCCTTTTCCATTCATACTATGATATGGCACGTGAGGAATGTGCACCCTCCACAGTATGCACAGGCTTCAACCAGAGCCCTCGCATCTCAACTACCACCTGCTGTGCCCAGCACTTCAACAGGAGCACCTTATGCCTCACCATCTACATCAGCATTGGATATACGCCCGTTCCTGAGCACAGTGCACATGAGGTGCAATATGTGCAATGAGATACTCTGCTACGGGGATCAGAGCCTCAACTTGATCGAAAATAAAATTGTGCAGCACTAATGCTCCCAGAGGAGATATTTTTTTATTATTTCATTTACTTTGTTCCCGTTGAACAGTTTTTCATTTACTGTTTCCTGTTCTTGAAGAAAAAACACAAACAAATATAAAACTTTCAAACAAGAAAAAAAATATATAATAGAACAAAACTAAAAAAAAGTTCTTTTCAGAACTAACATCAATTTTCCAAGAAGAGATGTATTTCTTATACACTGTGTCAATCTTTTTTTGAATGAATGTGTAGTGTATAAATGAATGACTGAAATGACTGAGTGAAGGGGAGGAAGGGACTGAGAGAATGAGTGAGGAAAGGGGAGTATGATGAGTGAGGAAAGGGGAGTCAAAGAGTGACTGAAACAAGGGGACCAAGGGTAGGGGAGTGTAGTAAGGTGAGTGAAAGAGTAAGGGAATGGCAGTAAGGAAAGGAAAGTGAGTGAGGGGGAGTGGAAAAGGGGAGCAGGAGATGTACACAGGGAAGGGGAGTAAGAGACAGAGAGGGAGAAGTAGACCAGGGTAAAGGGAGTAAAGGTAAGAGAAGTGGAGTGATGGTGAGAGAAGGGGTATATGGATGAGAAAAGGGGGGTAAGTGAAAGTGAGAGGTGGAGACTGAGGGAGAGAGAAGTGGAGTGAGGGGATGGAGGGAGTTAGGAAAGCAGAGTGAGGGAAGGGGAGCATGGCACAGAGACAGAGAAGGGGAGTAAGAGATGAAAAGGGAGAAGTAGAGCAGAGTGAAGGGAGTGAAGGTAAGAGAAGTGGACTGACGGTGAGGGAAGGGGTATGAGGGTGAGGGAAGGGGGGTAATAGAAAGTGACAGATGGGAAGTAAGGGAGAGAGAAGTGGAGTGAGGGGATGGAGGAACTTAGAAAAGGGGAGTAAGAGAAGGGGAGTAAAAAATGGAGTGAGAGAAGGAGAGCGAGGGGGGTGAGGAAAAGGGAACGGGAAAGTGAAAGGGTGAAAAATACAGACAGGAGAAAGTGGAGTGGGGAAGGGTAGTGACGGTGAGTGAAGGGCAGTGACACTTAGGTAAAGTGTATGAGGGTGAGGGAAGGGAATGAGAGAAAAGGAAGGAGATTAAGAGAGAGGAAAGGGGACTGAGGGATAAAGTAGGAGTGAAAGAAACAGAAAGACAGGAAAGGTGAGGGAGAGAAAGAGAGTGAGAGAGAAAGAGAGGAAGAGCAAGTGACTGAGAGGTAGTAAGGTGGTTAGACTGAGTGAGATAGAGGGAGAGATAAATGGAGTGAAGGGGAGTGTGGGACTAAAGGAATGAGAGTTAGCAAAAGTGAATGAGGAAAGAGGAGTCAGGGAAAGGGACTGACGGATGGAGTGAGGGAAAAAAAGTGAAAGGGAGTGAGAGAAGTAGAGTGAGTGAAAGAGAGTGCGGATGATTTGATGGAAAAAGAGTGAGAGGAAAGTAAGAAGAGACTGAGCAATACAGCAAGACAAGGGTAGTGATAGAGGAAGATAGGAAAGAGAAGTGAGGGACAGAGAGGGAAAAGACAAAGTTGGACAAGGTGAGTGAGGATGAAGGAAGAGTACTGATAGTGAGAAAAGGAGTATAAAGGTGAATGAAGAGGAGTAAAGAAAATGAGGAAAGGGGAGTAAGATGAAGAAAAGGAAGGTGAGTAAAAGAGAGCGTGAAGAAAGGGAATGAGAGATAGAGAAATAGTAGAGTGATGAAAAGGGTATTTTTTGTTTGTCATACTTATCTTATAAATAATGACAAGTTATTATTACTTTTTATTATAAATATAGTATCTGTGGAAGACAAGAAAAAATTGAGTTATAATATATAATTCACAATACAAAAGAAAGTAGAAGTGAAAGAAACAGAAAGAGAAAGAAAGAAAGGGTGAGGGAGAGAGGGAGAGGGAGAGAGTGAGAGAGAAAGAGAGGGAGAACGAGTAATTGACAGGGAGTGAAGTGGTTAGACTGAGTGAAAGGGGAATAAGGGAAGGGTATTGTCGGATGCAGGGCTGCAGGCAGAGGAGAGTTGCTGCAGACAGAGGGCAGATAAAAGAGAGACAGGGTAATATGGTTCACAGAGAGAGACAAATGGTGCACACAGACACAGAGATAATGCACACAAAGGGATAACATGGTACAGCAAGAAAGAAATGCTGCAAACAGAGAAAGAAATGTTACATGCATAGGGGAGATGAAACACACAGAAAGGGAAATAATACATACAGAGAGAAAATAGTACAGAAAGAGAGTGAAAAGCAACAGGCAGCAAGAAAAAAGTAAATTCTTATGCCAGAATCTTCTAAAATTAATACTGACTCACACTTTGATCTTAGACACATAACAGAAATCCTTGCAATTCAGTCAAATGATTACTACAGTTAAGGGGGCAGTCTTGCCAGTAGTGTTGTATAAAGAGAGCAAGGGTGAGGAAGAGAGAAAGACGGAGTAAATCAGATGGAGAAAGGGAGTTACAAAAGAGGAGTAAAGGGATAATGACAGTGAGGAAAGAGATATTAGGGTAAGGAAAGGAGAGTGAGAGAAAAAAATCATATTAAGAAAAAGGATAAAGGAGTAAGTGAAACAGAAGGATTCATAAAAAAAGAGAGGAATGAAAAAGAACAGTGGTGGAGAGAAAGGAAAACAGTGAGAGAGAGTGAAAGAGAGGGACATTGAGTAACTTCCACATTAGATCACATTTTTATTATTAACTTACAATGCACAACATATATACCCGTACAAATTAATAACTCACCTTTAAAAATGCTTTTGAAAATTTAGAACAGTATCAATCACACCCCAGATGTTCTTAAGCAGAATCTCTGAAATGTGCCTCAGACACTGCAACCACAAAATGGCCCTGATTCCCTCTCATTATTAACACATATCCCTGTACATAACCAATTAAATTTCTTCCCACACAAATTTAAAATTAAACTAACATTTTAATTGGGTGTACATTTCAACACTATCAACCTTCCCCCACTGCTCTCTCTGCTGTTACCATGGTAACTCTCCATAGAACACCTAACTGAACTCATAAGGGTAAAAGTGCATCTCTCAATGTTGCAAACCAAAGCAGCAAGTGTGTTTGACTTCTCATAATTCCAGCTTATCCTGTGCAATGTTCTTTTCAATGACTTTTTCTAAACCAATAGTATTATTCCTTTTAAAAACCAGTAGTATGCACCTTAGTTTTCAATGTTAAATTATGAGAAACCACCAATCATTTCTTTCTTTTTCAAGTGCACTGAATCTCATCCACATCTTTTTCTAAACTCCAAGTTTTCAAACTGCCATTTCATTTCCAGAGACCATCTGAGTAAAACCAGATATGCCTTCAAGATGCTTAGAGTGTGGATTGTAGAACACAGTTTTATATTCTGGAGTTAAAGGTATGCAGCAAATAGATGCTTTCTCAACCTTGATTTACAAAATGTAGATATTATGTGGATTGGCCAGAGAGGATTAAGATGTCACCAATTGATGCCATTGGTAAAATCCTTTTTGCATCTCCCACACCCTGACCTCATAATTGTGCACTGTGGTGGAAATGACCTGTGCACTTTGACTGGGATAGGTCTGGAAATGCTTTTAAAGGACACCTTTGGGCAATTAATGTCACTTTTTCCACAAACTGCCTTTGTACATTCTAATATATGCCAAAGGCAAAAATGGAACTGGTCCAACCAATATTGTCCACAGATTGAGAAAGCAAGGAAACATGTAAATAAGTCTGTTTCTGCTTTCCTCAGAGACTATGGTATGGGTTCTACATACCACAACAACTTGCGTTACAACATGCAAGGCATCTATAGCAGAGATGGTGTACATTTCACAGATGAGGGGAACAGAGTCTTTCATTTAAACTTTAGACTCAGCATTGGTACCTACTTGTAGATACAAAAAACACTCAATGAACACAATGGCTCTTTTTAGAGCCAAACAATATCTAAACACTCAAACTTGTTATTTAACTGTCTTTTTTTGTCGTTTCTTTTTCCACCGTGCGCGAACCGTGTGTGCACCTCGCGATTTAAAAAAAAAAGTTTTGTTTGCCCTTTGGGGTCCTTCAGGGACCCCCTGAGAAGGCCTAGGGGGCCAGGGAGACTCTACCCTGCCCCCTTTTCACGTTTTCAACTTTCGTTTTTTACTCTCTTCTGAAACTACACAAAATAACGGCTGAAGGGTGCGGGCACCTCGCGATTTAAAAAAAAAAATAATATTAATTTTTTGGGCCTTCGGGGTCCTACAGGGACCCCCTGAGAAAGCCTAGGGGGTCAGGGACTCTCTACCCTACCCCCTTTTCATTTTCTTCACCGTTATTTTGCCCTCTTTGCTCCCTCGCACTGACAAAATGGCGGCCAACACTTGCTGGTTTCCACCGATTCGAATGTTGACAGACGTCTAACAGCAAATCAGAATTCCGCTCGGGCACAATGGTGCGCGCACGGTGCGCGCTTACAGACATATACATTTTTTCAAATTCGGTTTTCTCAACAACTACTGGAGGGATTTACACCATTTAAACAAAAGGGCGATCTGCGAATCAGACTCTAACATTTTGCCAAATTTCTTGTAATTCCGTTCAGCCATACCGGTAAGCGTACCCGGCGTGCAACGGAAGTGCACGAGCAGAAAGCTGATTGGCTCTCGGGTGTCTGTGAACATTCCAAACGGTCCAGAGAGTCCGCCATCTTGTGACTCGGTAGAACCGAGACACAAGAGGTGAAAAACAAAAGGGGAAAACGTTAAAAGGGGGCAGGGTAGAGACCCCCTGACCTCCTAGGTTTTCTCAGGGGGGCCTAGAAGGACCCCGAAGGGCAAAAAAGCTATTATGTTTTTTTGTCCTCATACGCCAGTAAAGATATCTTCAGTATTGATTATACAGAGAATCTTTATGGAAGCTCTTTTTGCAGACACCCAGTATACGTCTTACGGTGCCACCATTTCAACAGTCAGCTCAGTCTTACACTTTACCAGACCCTTGGACTGATCTTCGGGTGGTTCCTTCCGCAAAAAGGCATAATCATTGGACATAGTTGGTTCATAGCCCTTCGAGCCAATTAATACAAGGAGTCCAAAAATGCTTCCTTCTCTTCCATACCACTTTATCTAAACTAAGAGTGTGCCTAATTGCCCTAACCCAATCTAAATATGTTGGTGAGTTGGTACTCACCCAGAATTTACATATTTCCCTACGAGCTAAAATAATTAAGTACAAAAATAACGTATTACTGTCTTGAGATACTTCCTCATAATTGGATGGAATTCCAAAAAATACTTGTTGTGTACTAACCTATATTTCATACCCAAAAAGGGCTTTCATACCTTCTTGTACTTCAATCCAAAATTGTGATAGTGTGGGACAGGTCATAAACATATGGAGATCATCTGCTTTTTCCAGGTGGCACTTTGGACAGCAGGGAGTAGGCCCCTTTGAAATTTTAGCGATCCGGGCCGGGGACCAATAAACCCTATGGAGAGAAAACAAGTGGTTCCGCTTTAAATTGGCAGGTGAGACCGTAAGGTGTAAAAGATCAAAGGATACTTGCCATAAGTTCTGCAAATCGACATCCGAGATTTGTTCGCTCCATAGATATCTGGAAGGCTGAAGTCTCCATCCTCTCCTTCGAGTATTGTCCAATAAAGAATTGATGTTTTAAGCGGACTTGTTTTCTTCATTAATAATTCATCCAAAATAGATTTAGCACCTTTATCCTCTGTAACAGCCTGGTCCCAGCTTTTTATTTGTAAGTACTTAAATTTGGATAGATTTTTATCTGTCAGAGCAGCAATGTCTTCCCAACTCAAAAGATTACCTTCAGGCATCAACTGGCCCCATGTTCTGATATTTGTGCTCTGGAGAGCTAGGGATAATAGATCTTTAGTCCATTCTGGAGAGCCAGGAGAGTCCCAAATTGGTGCTAAGTCGGCGTAATGTGGGATGTTCAGCTTTTTCCTTACTCTGGCCCACACATATGCCATATCTCTAAGAACCTTTAGACGCACTTTTTTTAAAAATCGCATATCTCCAAACTTAAACATAAATGCATGAGACCCTCCCTGAATCTCAGATAGCATATTTTGAAACATAAAGTCTGTTTCTGTCCCCCCTAACGTATCAAATAGGCTAATTCCAGCTTTCAGTAATAGGGTCCAGGCATACACTCTCAAGTCAGGTGCACATAGCCCACCTTTGCCTTTTTTCCTTCGTAGATTCTTATGCCTTTTGAGGCCCAGATAAACAAATTCCATTTAGCTTGTATTTTAGTTAATCTAGCTTCTTTAGAGGCAAGTGGAATGTTCTGGAATATATATATTATTTTGGGTAGCAACATCATTTTTACTATATTGATCCTACCGATTAAAGTCAGGGGCAGAAGTGACCAGTTTTTTAGGGATTCCGCCATTTCTTTATCGATCTTTTCAAGGTTTTTTCTGCTAATTGATTTATGTCCTGTGTAATTTGAATTCCCAGATATCTCATTTGATTTTTCAGAATTGGGATATGATTAATCTGGGGTATGTTCCAACACATACACTCTGATTTAGCTTGATTAATCAAATATCCAGAGACTTGACCAAATTGCTCTGCTGCTTTATAAATTAGTGGAATTGATTTAATAGGGTCAGTGGTATATAACATCATATCGTCCGCATAAAGGGCAACTTTCTTCACTCAGTTTTTGTATTTAAAGGGTAGGATATCCTGATCTTGTCTGATCTTTTCTGCGAATGATTCCATATATAAATCAAATAATAAAGGTGATAACGGACACCCTTGTCTTGTCCTCCTTTGGATTTTTATAGGAGAAGATAAACTGCCATTTATTAGTAGTCTAGCCATCGGAGCTTAGAAAAATGCTGCTATTGTGCCACAAAAGTTTTTTCCCAAGTTAACCTTAACTAATACTTTGGCCAGGAATTCCCAATTAATGCGGTCGAAAGCCTTTGCGGCATCCAAAGTAATAACCGCTAATGGGATTTTGTATTGAGAGGCAAGATCTATTGCTCCCACCAATGTTTGGATGAGCTCTTGTATAGAGCGACCTCTGATAAAACCCTTCTGATCTAAGTGTAGAAGTTTAGGTGCCAAGCCATTCAATCTTTTCGCTAGTATATTTGTCATAAGCTTATAATCAGTGTTGAGGAGAGAGATAGGCCTGTATGAATCACACTGATATGCTCTCTTCATTGGTTTTAGAGTGAGAACCACTATGGCATCATTCCAAGAAACAGGGATGTTGCCGCCTTCCTCGAATATACCATAAAATAGCTTTTTCAGAATCGGTATAATTACCGGAGCTAGTACGTTATAAATCTCTGATGGTAACCCGTCAGGGCCTGGAGCCTTACTTTTCTTGGAAGAATCTATCGCCGATGCTATTTCAGTGGAGCTAATCTCTCTATTAAGATTACGGGAGGACTGATCATCGAAGGCTTGAACCTGGTATTGGTCAAGCCATGAATATATTGATTGTTGATGAGGGAATAAATCGTCTCTATATACTTCGTCAAAATGATGGAAAAGGCCTGCTCAATATCTAATCTGTTATCGGAGATCTCATCCGTGTTTATAATCTGTACTTCCTTTATGAAGTTCTTTTCATGAGCTTTTTTAGTTTTCCAGGCTAAGAGTTTTCCACTGGCCTCTCCATATTCGAAATGTGCTAATGAGCTAGCGTGCCAGCGCTTCCTCAGCCTTCCATCTAATACCTGCTCTAGTTCTAATTTACAGGATAACAGATCTTTTTTAATGTTATTCTCTTCGTCTGGGGAGCAGGGGACTATCACAGCTTGTTCTAGCGCCTTTATTCTTGCTTCGATCTGTGTAATTTGCGCCCTATATGCTTGATGTTTTGCAGTCTGATATGCTAGTAATCGCCCTCTCAGAAAGCTTTATACGTGTCCCATACAATTGGGAGTGTGGCTGTATCTAAATTAAAAGTAAAGAACTCATTTGATTCCTTGATCAGATTATTTGTTACCTCTTCATCCAAAAGAATGCTTCTATCTATAGTCCATCTCTTGACCAGCTGGGGTCCTGACAATTTTAAGGTTAAAGTGACCCCTGTGTGATCGGAGATATGGGCAGCGAGGTGTTTTATCTCCTCAACTTGTTGGACTAAGTGTTGCGTGATTAGGAAAAAATCTAATCTTAATTTATGATGCAGTTTCTTATTATGGATTGTAAATTCTCTTTTTATACCATTTTTTTGTCGCCAGATATCTTTCCAGCCAAACTGAGCTATCGCATTGGATAATATCGCCCTAGTTTTAGGATTATGAGAGAATCTAGCAGCCGATGTTTTATCCAGCTTTGGATCGATTACAAGATTAAAGTCCCCTGCAAGAATGATTGGATCCTCGAAATCTAAAAGTTCAACTAGAAGGTCTTTCAAAGGGAGGGGATCATCTGAATTAGGACCATAATATCCTACAATCATAAATTTATGTGAATGTTGTTTTATCTTTGCTATAGCCCATCTTCCCTTTTTATCAGACCTAGACTGGATCACATTTATCTCTGCGTTAGATTTAATCAATATAGCAACCCCTTTAGTGGAGGTCTGTTGTGAAGAAGTTATCACCTGTTGAATCCATTTTTTTTCATGAAGATATCTCTTATTTCTTGTTCAGTGGAATTGGTCACTTGTAAAATGAATATATTTTCAGGTGCGTCCTTTAACTACTGAAGGATTTCCTCCCTTCTATGCTTAACTCGTAACCTGTTCACATTCCATGATAGAATCTTGATATATGATGCTGTTGCTACCCTACCTTGTGCTATTTGTCCTGACAAAGGTATAAGCAAAAAAAGTTAGAATCTGACGACTTGGACATTTTTTTCCCAATGCTCCCCAACCAGTGCTCCCACCTCCCCCCCCCCCCTCCCCTCAACCTCCTGTGCTACCCTGGTGAACCCCCCTCCTTTTCTTGACCTATCTTTGCCATTGAGACTCCTTCGTCCGGGTGTATCGTGTGTTTAAATTGTGAGTGGTACAACTAAGTACAGCTAACCGTATATAGAAAAAATTAAGGAGATATGATAATAAAGATAGAGAATACTTCGAATACCTCGTTTAGAGTCTTTAGTAATTTGAATGTTTATCAGCTTGTTCTCTCTGATTGTCATCTGTAAGTAATTGAAGGTATTCCTCTGCCTCATCTAACCTTTTTATAACTTTCATTTTATTTTTATACATCACTTTCAGTGATGCAGGAAATTTGAGCTGATCAGTAGCGCCTAGTTGTTTAAAGGATTCTAGCAGTTTACCAAGCTCCCATTGCCTAGATGCTGTAATGGAGGAGACATCAGATCTGATCTGGTAAGAATCCATCCGACGTAAGATCACTGGTTCTTAAAGCTCTGTTAAGGATCTCCTCTTTTAAAGTGTAAGTCTGAAAATACACCAGGATCTTTCTAGGTCTGCTTTTGTTCGGGTTCAGCCTAAATGGATCTCTGTGAACTCGCTGGATATCTTTGATTATTTCCTCTTCTGACACTTCCAGCTCAATTGTTTGCTTAATTAACCTAGCCACAAACTCCTTAATATTACCCGCCTCTGTCCCTTCTGGAACATTCAGAAGGCGCAGATTATTTCGTCTCTGCGCATTTTCTAGGGACTCCATTTTTTCCTGGAGTCCTTGCTCCCTTTTTTGTGAAAGCTGGCCTATACACCGGGTCATGTGTGTGTTTCTTATACACTATCACACATTGTTAATAAATAGGTTGAGATACCATGATGTGTGTATTTATAAAACTTCTTTTTAATTCGTATTTTTTTCTCACAATTATTATGTGGCTTTTTATCACTTTTTTTATAAATAACAATTAGTATACTTTTTTTACAATTCATACAAATTTCTAAGCATAGATATATGTCTAATCACAGTGATTTATCATACGTGCGTTAATACATAAGTCAACAACTGATTATCATCGTTAAATACGAAAATAGATCCAACGCGTTTCCGCGAGTAGCCTTCATCAGGAGTTCTGCATTATCAATTGTTGGTTTGATACTAAAAAAGTAGAAAATACTCAATTAATTTTTCTCAAAAACGAAACAAATCTATAATAGACAACATGTGACAGTAATTATATCTATTTTACACTAGTTCTCTCTGCTATATCAATTGTTCATGGGCACCCTCGCCTGGCACCGAAAGCTCTCTACCCTAGAAAATTACAAGCTCTATCTGTACAAATCATTATCTACATATATACAATCTACATATACATTTCATTATATACATATATACAATCTATATCTACATACAAAAACATTTTTATTTCTATTTCATTCAACATTCTCCTTATGTGCCTTTTTTCCGTTTTTATTCCAAATCTCTGATCTCAGTACATAATTAAACTGATTTTAAATGTCTGCAGTTTGGTGCCTAGAATGTGGCACAGAATGCTAGCGACTAACTTAGATAAACTGGATTGCAATATATCCTACCTTAGGTATCTACTGGGTGTTCTATGCGAGGTAAATATATGCAGTATCTGGGTGATGGCAAAACATGAGGTTCCTGGACAGGTTTAAAATCTGTAGCAAAAATTATATAACGAAGATTCAGTGGTCATAAGAATCTGTCTGTTTATCTATTTAATTCAGAGACCCTGGACTAAACGTTAATACCTGTAATGTAGTTTGATCTGACAGAAGAATAGTGCCTCAATTGCACGTCACGTTCAGTAATGTGGTATGAAGTGCTGCCCTGATATTGGGTTCTGATGGAATATGAAGATTTCTGCCAAGATATGAAATAAAATGGAAAAGTACTTAATACCCTGGGTTACTATCCACTAAAACAGGAGCCTATACAACTATGGATAGGGAGGCACCTACTTGTAAATCTTGTGTGTGGGTATCACAGTTCAGACGGATGGCTATTCCTGTTTACATGGCTCAGAAGCAAGTACTACAACAGGAGAAAGTTAAACAAAATGTAAGGACTCTTTCATTAATAGAAGAGGTTGCCTTCCAAATATGAGAATTATACAGTTAATTATACCTTTGACAAAACGGCAGTCTGTTATATTCCTGCTCGGAGGCTGTAGAGCGATTCTGGGACTGTGCTAGTTGGTGAGGCGATACACAATGGTGGTGATGCAATTTTGTCTATATAACAATTAAAAAGACAGAGAGAGGAATATTTTAGGTCTCAAGAATGCTTCTGTAACGAAAGACAATTGTGTCTTTATATGTATGAGTACTAATGACATATACGATAGTTACATAGCATTTACAACTACCGCCTAAGTACTCTGCTCTATGTACTGTCGGCAAAGTCACTCCGACATATGCGCAGATAACAATACTATTGAGGCCCATGTCCGATAGATTTAGATGGTAGAGTCCTCACTTACTTTAAATAAAGCCGTTACGGAATTCCGTCATGCCCATACTGCTGCACCGGAATGAGCGTGTTTGTGCGGTATTTAAACTATTTAGTTGCACTGTCGTGCGATACTTCAAAAGGAGGTGTCGCGATATTACGGGCAGCGAGACGTGGAGTCAAGAATAGAGATCCTTAAAGGGGAACAACCGCCATCTTAGAATGTAGTCATGATTATTGGTGTACTTAATCATTTCTCAACATGTTGGTGCCTAAAATAAAGAATTCTATAACTCGTGTTGAAAAGAAGGTAAACGCGACAACTGTTAAATAATTACCTACTAGTTTGTATATGCATATAGATAACCCGTGAAAGAAGATATTATTTTAGTGTGATCGGGCTTCTTAATATATGTAACCCTATGCAAGAATATTTAAATGCACAGGATTACAATAGTGTACGATCAAGTGCGCACGAAGAGCAAAATGTAATTACAACAAGGATATCAAAGTTCTAACATATAACCCGGGATGCCGCCATCTTGGAGTGGTAATAGACCCATGGTATTAGAATAGTTAATACATAAATTTGTGAAGGAAATTGCAATGTATAGCTAAATGAATAACTGAAATTACAAACTGCAGACATTTAAAAAAGAGTATGCGAAAACCGCGAAGCAGTTCCACAGTGCTATGTGTCATCATGATAGAAAAATATACAGTGCCAACCCTTTTGTGCAGATAATTTCATGACAGACTTTCTCATGAATGTATCAAAACTGGTTAAACATACAAATGTAAACAGTCTTTTTTCTCAGCATTTCAATGCTGACTTTGTTACCAAGATATAAACTATAGTGTTCCTCACAGTTAGATCCTATTATGCCATCATTGACGCAGGTACAGAGATATGCAATTCTGTAGATCCTATAACAGTGCTTGTTCCCATGGGATTTCCGCGTTTAACCCATTAATTGCTGTTCCAAGCAGAAAAATCCAGTAAACTTCCCGCATCTTGCGGACTTTCTCCAAATCTAAACCAATCCTCACTTGAACTCTTTCTAGAATGTACCAAGACATGCTATCTGAGGTATGGTTATGTTCTAGATAGTGCGTGACCATGGGGGCTGTTAGTTTCCTAGTTCGTATGGCGGACCTGTGCTCTGTCAGTCTCACATTGAGCGCTCTCCCTGTTTGACCCACATAGCCCAATTGACAGGGACAAATAATAAGATAAATCACATTACTGGTCCTGCAATTATTAAGGTCCTTAGCTTTTACCAGTTGTTTATTGAATGTAAGACTAGGACCTTGCATTACTGTATGACATGATTTACAGTTACTACAGCTGTAAGTTCCTGTCACTGCTTGCATATTCAAAGATGACTGTTGTCTATTTGAATTAGGTGTCAACATTCTGGATCTTACAATGTGGTCTTTCAGAGACTTATTCCTCTTATAAGCAAAGATTGGTTTAGGCAATTGCTCTGTTTTTGAGAGGTTCACATTTAATATATGCCAGTTAGCGTACATTAATTGTCTTATTCTGTCATTAAGAACTGAGTGTTTAGTTATGAAAATCAAATTAGGGACCAATTTAGTTGTTTTGGGTTTAAGGAGACATTGTCGGTCGTAAAAGCGAGCCCGCTTATACGAATCTCTTATGATTTTATTAGGGTACCCACGCGCAAGAAATTTGGCCTTCATCATTGTGGATTTTTCATCGTAATCAAGGATACTCGTGCAATTGCGTCTGAGACGCAGACATTAGCCAAATGGTACACTATTTTTTTGCACGGTGGGGTGGTAACTATCATAATGCAGAAGGGTGTTCCTTGCCGTTGGCTTGACATATAAGTCAACGGCAAGGGCCCCCTCCTAATGCTTAATGATAACGTCCAAATACTCCACTTGTGCCCTGTCTACATGTTTAGTAAACTTGATGTTTTTATCACATTCGTTGATCCACAGGAAAAATTCCTCCAGAATGTCTTCGTTCTCTATCCAGATGAAAAAAACGTCATCTATGTATCTGGACCAACTAGTCACAGATTCACAGAACGGCGCTTGTGAGTGGTGGAAAAAAGTACAACTAAGTACAGCTAACCGTATATAGAAAAAATTAAGGAGATATGATAATAAAGATAGAGAATACTTCGAATACCTCGTTTAGAGTCTTTAGTAATTTGAATGTTTATTAGCTTGTTCTCTCTGATTGTCATCTGTAAGTAATTGAAGGTATTCCTCTGCCTCATCTAACCTTTTTAGAACTTTCATTTTATTTTTATACATCACTTTCAGTGATGCAGGAAATTTGAACTGAGCAGTAGGGCCTAGTTGTTTAAAGGATTCTAGCAGTTTACCAAGCTCCCATTGCCTAGATGCTGTAATGGAGGAGACATCAGATCTGATCTGGTAAGAATCCATCCGACGTAAGGTTCTTAAAGCTCTGTTAAGGGTCTCCTCTTTTAAAGTGTAAGTCTGAAAATACACCAGGATCTGTCTAGGTCTGCTTTTGTTCGGGTTCAGCCTAAATGGATCTCTGTGAACTCGCTGGATATCTTTGATTATTTCCTCTTCTGACACTTCCAGCTCAATTGTTTGCTTAATCAACCTAGCCACAAACTTCTTAATATTACCCGCCTCAGCCCCTTCTGGAACTTTCAGAAGGCGCAGATTATTTCGTCTCTGCGTATTTTCTAGGGACTCCATTTTTTCCTGGAGTCCTTGCTCCCTTTGTCTGAGATCCTCAAGCTTCTTGTTATGCTGGGTGGCAAGCTTTTTTAAATCTACGACTGAGGACTCCAGTTCAGAGGTTCTGGTGGCTAATGCATCAAATTTCTCTTTTAACTCCTGCTGATTGGTTAGTGTGGCTTCGAAACCACTTTTTACCTCGTAGCTCAGAGCTTTTAGCATTGATATAACTGACTGATCGATATTTTCTGCGCTCATTGGGGCCGTGAATACGTTATCCTCACTGTTTATGTTCGTTGTTTGAACTGATTGAGCTAATACTTCCCCCTCTAAATAAGGTTCAGGTTCCTTATCCTCCCTAATCTGTGTGATATTGTTTGGTGTTTTCTGTTGGCCCTATGGTTTGTTCCAGCACCGGTTCCATCTGTAAACCTTCTAAGAGTTGATATCTGTCGGAAGTCGGGACACCTTTTATAGACACCTCAGCCGAGACCTCGTCGGACGGTTTAAGTTCCAAAACTGTAGGTACAGTTTTAAAATATGCCTTTAAAGACGGAGGTGGCTTTAGCCTTTCAGCTGTCTTCTGTGCTTTTTAAGTTTTTTTTTTCCAGCTCTCTTTAAGGATTTTGCCTTAGTTTTAGCTAACGCCGGGGATTCTGTTGACACATTTAACGTATGTTGTTTCCCTCCCCTGCTTCTGAGGGTATATCCCAAATGCTGGGAACCTGATTACTGTTTTTCTGACATATACAAATCAGAGTTTGAGGACGCTAAGGAAGCGGAAGAGGCTACTTTAATGAAAGTCTTACTTAGCCCATTGCTTTGTGGGATTGGTAGTTCTAATTTAGTGTTTTCAATACTTTCAATGCTTCGGTGTCTATAGCCAGCTCTTCTTCCCTTCTTCAACTTGTGTGCCGCATATGTCCATCGCATCAACCCTTGTTTAAGAAACATAAGAAGAAACTACCTTTTGAGATGCATGAAGAAGTCTGCTCAAGAAAAGGAGTAACTCTGCAAATAATCCTCTCCTCAATTGCCTCAAATGCCGATCGCCCAACAGGGAGAGTAACACACTGCTTCCCGCTACACAGCTGGTCAGTCCGCTTTGCAACACAATTTACTGTGGGCTAAATTAAGTGTTCGCCGTTAGTGCCTGTTTTCTTTCCGTGGCCGGCTTGTGCTTCACAGCCCCCACCTTCTTCTGCACTCCGCTAGCTCCGGTGCCGGTGTATGTTTACATGGAGCCATCGGCGCCCGCTTCCCGTCCAATAGAAGCCGCTACAGAGCCGTTAGCCTGTTGACCCGCGACTACGGCCAGATTGAAATTAGTCTCCTCTAGAAGCCAAAAAGTTTAATTACGCTACTCCTGTGCCTTCGCGGCAGCCGCTCGAGCGGCTGATTTTGGCGTTCGGTTTCTCGCCATTCCTTCCGCACTGCAGAACGCCCGGATCTCCCGAGTCTCGCGACTAGCCACCCCTGCTAGCCGCCATGTTCTCCTTCATTTTCCACAAACTGCCTTTGTATATTCTAATATATGCCAAAGGCAAAAATGGAACTGGTCCAAACAATATTGTCCACAGATTGAGAAAGCAAGGAAACATGTAAATAAGTCTGTTTCTGCTTTCCTCAGAGACTATGGTATGGGTTCTACATACCACAACAACTTGCGTTACAACATGCAAGGCATCTATAGGAGAGATGGTGTACATTTCACAGATGAGGGGAACAGAGTCTTCCTTTTAAACTTTAGACTCATCATTGGTCCCTACTTGTAGGTACAAAAAACACTCAATGAACACAATGGCTCTTTTTAGAGCCAACCAATATCTAAACACTCAAACTTGTTATTTAACTGTCTTTTTTTGTCGTTTCTTTTCCACCGTGCGTGCACCTCGCGATTAAAAAAAAATACGTTTATTTTGCCCTTTGGGGTCCTTCAGGGACCCCCTGAAATGGCCTAGGGAGTCAGGGAGACTCTACCCTGCCCCCTTTTCACGTTTTCAACTTTCGTTTTTTACTCTCTTCTGAAACTACACAAAATAACGGCTGAAGGGTGCGGGCACCGTGCGCGCACCTAGCGAAAAAAAAAAATGTTTTTTTTACCTTCGTTGTCCATTAGGGACCCCCTGAGAAGGCCTAGAGGGTCAGGGAGACTCTACCCTTCCCACTTTTCACGTTCTCTACTTTTAATTTTCACTCGGTTTTGCCTCGGGAGGTGCGAGCACCGTGCGCGCATCTCACGAGTTAAAAAAAAAATAATATTAATTTTTTGGGCCTTCAGGGTCCTACAGGGACCCCCTGAGAAAGCCTAGGGGGTCAGGGACTCTCTACCCTACCCCCTTTCCATTTTGTTCACCGTTATTTTGCCCTCTTTGCTGCCTCGCACTGACAAAATGGCGGTCAACACTTGCTGGTTTCCACCGATTCGAATGTTGACAGACGTCTAGCAGCAAATCAGAATTTCGCTCGCGCACAATGGTGCGCGCTTACAGATATATACATTTTTTCAAATTCGATTTTCTCAACAACTACTGGAGGGATTTACACCATTTAAACAAAAGGGTGGACTGCGAATCAGACTCTAACATTTTGCCAAATTTCTTGTTATTCCGTTCAGCCATACCAGTAAGTGCACCCGGCATGCAACGGAAGTGCGCGAGCAGAAAGCTGATTGGCTCTCGGGTGTCTGTGAACATTCCAAACGGTCCAGAGAGTCCGCCATCTTGTGTCTCGGTAGAACCGAGACACAAGAGGTGAAAAACAAAAGGGGAAAACGTTAAAAGGGGGCCGGGTAGAGACCCCCTGACCTCCTAGGTTTTCTCCGGGGGGGCCTAGAAGGACCCCGACGGGCAAAAAAGCTATTATTTTTTTTGAAAATTTCACGGAGTACGCTCAGGGCGCGTGTAGAGGTGCGCGTACGGGTGCGTGCACTCTGAGAGCACCGGAGTTTAAATATAAAAAAAATACATGAAAAAACATTAAAAAATTAATATTACAAAAATTTAGAATATTGGAATAATTAGAAAAAATTATACAAATTAATACCTATAAAAATGAGCTATTAAAAAAACGTATTTACTACTTCTCTCACTCCCTCTGTCCTCTCACATCCTCACTCCCTCTCTTACCCTCATTCCCTCCATCCACTCACTTTGTCACTCCCCCTTCCCTCACGCTCACTCCCTTTATCTCACCAACAGTCCCTCACTTACCTTTCTTTGCTGCCTCACTCAGTCCCATTCTCTTACTCCTTCCTTCACTCCCTCTATCTCCTCACTCCCTCACTCCCCTTGTCCTACGATCACTCGCCTTTATCCACCCTCCACCACCCCTCTTTCCTCAACCTCACTGTCCTTTTCTCACCCTCCCTCACCCCGTTCCCTTACTCCACTTCCCTCACTTATCCTCATTCCCCATCCTTAACTCCCCTTCCCCTCACTGTCCTCCCCCACTCACCTTTTCCCAGTCCCTCTGCTTCACTCCCTTTCCTCTTCTTTCCTTCCTTCCCTCCCTCAGTAATTCCCCTTCCCTCACTCACCTTACTCCACTTCACTCACTCCTTCTCTCACTCCCTCTGTCCTCTCACTTCCTCACTCCTCTTCCCTCACTCCCTCTGTCTTACCTTCCCTCCCTCCGTCCCCTCACTCTCTCACTTCCCTTCATTCACCCTCACTCATCTTCCATCCCTCACTGTAATCAACTCACCCTCACTCACTCCCCCTTCCTTCTCTCTCACTCCCCTTGCCTTACTCTCACTCCCATTACTTTATCCTCCCTCACCCTCCTTCCCTCAATATCAATCCCCTTTTTTCACCTTTACTCATTCCCTCCCCTCACTCCCTGTCACTCTCCTTCGTTCACTCCACTTCAACTCACTCCCGTTCACAACTCACCTTCCCTCACACCCCTTCTGTCTCTTGTTCCCTCAGTCACTTTCTCCCCTTCGTTCAGTCATTTTATTCATTTATTCAGTACGCATTCTTTGAAAAAAGAATGACACAATATATAAGGAAGATAGCTCTTTTTGGATAATTGGAGGTAGTTCTGAAAAGAACTTTTTTTTTTCTTCTTTTTTGTTTTTAAATTTTGTTTCTACTTTTTAAGAAAGATTTTATATTTTTGGGGGTTTTTTTTCAGGAGAAAAACAAAACCAGGGAATCCAAAACTGCTCAACAGGAGCAAATAAAAGGTGAACATTTAGGGCTGGGAAGAGCAGTGGTGGTCCTCCTTCTTGCGGACAATTAGTTCAATGCTCTGCTCCCCGTAGCAGTGCAGTTGATCACACTGTTTGCAGTGGATTTTCAAATCTGCAAACACCGACTGGTTGTTGTGGATTAAAGTTGTTGTTCCTCTCTCAGATGATGTAGATGCTCCAGTGGAGGTGGTGGCGCCATCTCTAGGGGGATTGTGTGCCAGGTCCCTGGTGCTCTTCCTGGCAAAGTTGTTAGGATGCCTCCTCTCCACATGCCGGATCAAGGTGGCATTCCCAAAGCTGTATTTTCGAGTGGGATCCCCACGTGACAGAGTTGTGTCGCATATCCGGCACGTTACTTTTGCAGCATTACATTTCTTTTCCCCCTCTGGGAAAGTAAAACACTTCCAAATTAAATGCTCTTTAATTTTTTTTTGGGGTGGCTCCTCAGGCAGGAACTCCACATCAGAATCTGTGGAGGGGTCATGGAAGCAGACATCTTTGAAAAATGAGTGGTAGTAGTTTGAGAAACAGGCAAGATGTGTTCTCTCAGCAATTGCAAAGAGGTAGTGAGGCAAATGGGAGGGGACTTTCCACAGTTGTGAAAAAAACTGTTACGAACCAATCAAAAGTGTTGTTATAAGGTCACATGGCTTGACGCGTGCTTACGCTGTGCGCTCCGGGGCGCTTACTGGTGGCGCTTACGCGGCACTTACGTAGGAGCGTGTGGAGGCGCATACGGGGGCGCTTACGCGGCGCGTATGAATGACGTTTTGCTCGATTTTCAGGAAAATGCTCTTTAATTTTTTTTGGGGTGGCTCCTCAGGCAGGAATCCCACATCAAAATCTGTGGAGGGGTCCTGGGAAGCAGACATCCTTGAAAAATGAGTGGTAGTAGTTTGAGAAACAGGCAAGAGGTGTTCTCTCAGCAATTGCAAAGAGGTAGTCAGAGAAATGGATGGGGACTTTCCATAGTTGTGAAAAAAACTGTTATGAACCAATCAAAAATGTTGTTATAAGGTCACATGGCTTGATGCACGTTTACGCTGCGTGCTCCGGGGCGCTTACGGGGGCGCTTACACAGCACGTACGTAGGCGCTTACGGAGGCGCATACGGGGGCGCTTACGCAGCATGTATGAATGACGTTTCGCTCGATTTTCTAAAATGCGTTTAAAGTTAAAATACGGTTCTTAAAAATAAAAAATACTACTTTTATAAATATGCCACTGAATGTCTTGCATCATTATTTACTTTAAATACATAAATATATTTTTTTTCGCTCGCGGGAATTGCGCTCACGCTACGTGTACGGGTGCGTGCACGTGTGCGCGCACCCTGAGCGCACCGAAGGATAATATAAAAAAAATATACAGGAAAAAACATTCAAAAAATAATATTATAAAAATATAGAATATTGGAATAATTGGAAAAAGTTATAAAAGTGAATAGCTATAAAAATTAGCTATTAAAAAAACGTAATAATTCAATTAAAAAGTCTAAGGGTTCAAACTCGTTATAATTAAGAATTAGCATTTAAAAAACCTTTGAAATTCACTGAAAAAAAATAGGTTTAACACTTGTTATAGTTAGGAATTAGCATTTAAAAAACCTTTGAAATTCACTGAAAAAAACCCATAGGTTTCACACCAGTTATAGTTAGCTGAACATTTTACTCTTACAAAACCATTGAAATTCCCACGTTATTGTTAGTTGGACTCACTATAACTCGCGCGCCCGCAATCCACTGCTGATGATGTCACATATTACATCATTCATGACATGGTCAGTGACATCACTGATGACATCACTGATGACATCACTGATGACATCACTGATGACATCATCCATGTGACAATCAAATGCACCTCATCACACACTAGCATATTCTTTCATCACTCACTGTAAAATAGAAAGTGCCATATTTGAAACCATTGACACACCAATAGAAATTACTAAACACCCACTCAGTAATTCATACAACTATACACACATCTAATCCCTTACCTATATATTCAGTGTTATATGCAGTGAATGTTCAAATGAACACTATCAAATATACTTATACACCTATTTCAACATTACACACCAGCACACATTGTAATCACTTATAAAGACATCCTTCTGACTTATGCTAACATTTGATTATACTAACATTTACTCACCTACACACTTCTACAAACACCAATTCATCTATTTATATAGACATTAACTCACACTTAGTGTGTTATAAAATCACTATTACAAGTATACAGTTATCAATACAGTGACTCATACAATCACTAAGTCTTAGGCACACCTAATTAGATATTACTGTCATATACACTGCCTTTTTTCAAGTTTAATGTAGATGTACCATTCAGAGAAATATTTCATTACCACCACACCCATAAACATATACACTCACTGAAACAACTGTTATAACATGTAGTCTTAACCTCATAGACCTACTGAATGAACTATTCACACATTTTATGGCAATCACACATCCCCCCTACTAAACCTTCATTTACCCATACAAATACTCAGTTAAGAAACCAATAACAAATATAGTATTTAACCCCTTTACTACGGCGACTATTCCGCCGCAGTGCTAAGGGGGCGGGGCGGCCGCGCGGCGGACGCATGCTGGTGACAGAACCGCTCCGTCACCAGCGTCGGTGGCGCTGTGCTTATGATGGAGCAGTTCCGTCATGGCGCGCCCCGCTCAATGGAACGTTCAGCGCAGGCGCGAAATTCACGCCGCGCAGGCGCTCCGAGCGGGCCATGACGGAACCGCTCCGTCATCAGCACAGCGCCACCTCAGCTGATGACGGAGCGGTTTCGTCATCAGCAGGCAAGGGGTTAACATAGCAATTAAGACAAAGCAACGAATACTTTCACACAGTATAGTAACTACACATTCTATATAGTGAGACTCCACAAATTAGTGAAGGAAACAATCAATGACACTGTTACTAAATCCACCATCCACACATTTATATTTATATATGCACTCATTCTTCAATGCAAAGTAGTGTATTTATAATACATATTTAAATATCAAAGTGAACAACATTCACTGGATGATGTCATCAGTGATGTCATCAGTGATGTCACTGACCATGTCATGAATGATGAAATATGTGACATCATCAGCAGTGGATTGCGGGCGCGCGAGTTATAGTGAGTCCAACTAACTATAACGTGGGAATTTCAATGGTTTATTATGAGTAAAATATTTATCTAACTATAACTAGTGTGAAACCTATGTTTTTTTCAGTGAATTTCAAAAGTTTTTTAAATGCTAATATGCTAATTCATAACTATAACAAGTGTTAACCTATGGTTTTTTCAGTGAATATATATATATATATATATATATATATATATATATATATTCACTGAAAAAACAATAGGTTTCGCACCAGTTATAGTTAGTTAGCTGGAAATTTTACTGACGCAACCATTGAAATTCCCACGTTATAGTTAGTTGGACTCACTATAACTTGCGCGCCTGCAATGCACTGCTGATGACGTCACATATTACATCACTCATGACATGGTCAGTGACATCACTCATGTCATATAACGTGGGAATTTCAATGGTTTTATGTCAGTAAAATTTCCAGCTAACTATAACTGGTGTGAAACCTATGTTTTTTTCAGTGAATTTAATAGGTTTTTTAAATGCTAATTCCTAACTATAACTAGTGTGAAACCTATGGTTTTTTCAGTGAATTTCATATGTTTCTTAAATGCGAATTACTAACTATAACTGGTGTGAAACCTATGTTTTTTTCAGTGAATTTCATAGGTTTTTTAAATGCTAATTCCGAACTATATATAAGGCCCCAAACCTATGTTTTTTTTCTTTGAATTTCAAAATTTTGTTAATAGCAAATGTCTATAGCTATAAAATGTAATATTTTTGAAAATGAATGAATCCTATATTTTATTTGTATTTAAAACAATTTTTTAAATGTATATATATATATTTTTTTGTTGTTTTTTTTTACCCCGGAGCGCTCCCAGGGCGTGCCCCGGTGAGCGCCCCGGAAAGCGTAGTTTTTTGAAGCGCCCCAGGGCGCGCTCCGTAGAGCGTCCCGTTAGCGCTATTGGCGCGAACGAAAACATCATTGTGACGTATCGCGTAGCCGCGTCCACGTGATACGCACGGCATAAGTGCACCCGGAAGTACTCGAGCGAATACGATCGCTCAACGTAAACATGTGACGCGCTTATGCGATGCGCCCGGGGGCGCGCCGCGTAAGCGCGTCGGTCATGTGACCTGAAAATAACACTTTTTATTGGTGCAGAACAGTTTTGGTTTCATAATGATGAAATCCCTGGTCTTGTGACCTGAAAATAACACTTCTCATTGGTTCAGGCCTATTTTTTCCAAATGATGAAAGACCCCACCTTTTTTCCTTATTCTGACTTTGTCCTTTGACTTAGGAAGACCTCTTTTGCAATCTTTGAAGTATATTTTGTACGTTGAAATGGCTTCAATAGCAGCAGCAGCTGGAGCATCTGCACCACCACCACCACCACCAAAACCACCAAGAAGACCACCACAGGATTACATTGGTGGTCAACAAGAGGAGGAGGAGGAGGAGGAGGAGGAGGAGGAGGGGAGGAGAAGATGGCTGCAAGAACACAATACCCCATACCAGCCAAAACCACACATTGTATGGGAGTTTTTTTCGATCCCAGAGGACAAGAAAAAAGTCAATGCGGCCAAGATGACTTGCCTAATCTGTGGCATGGAACTTTCCAGGGGGAACCCTAATAAAAAATACTCTTTTGGAAACAACACAATGATTCGCCACATGCAGCGCAGGCATCCGATTAACTATTCTGCTGCTGAGGTGAGGGAACTGGTCAGTAACCCTCCCCAATCTTCAAGCACCACCTCCAAAAGAAATCAACCCACTCCATCGGGACCAGAGGCAAGGCGTATAACATGTATCCATTGTGGTAAGACCATCTCCTATGGTGAACTAAGCATGAAGCTTATCGTCCTTGCTGGGGACAAGCACAAATGCCCCAAAAAAACCTAATTTTTTCTTATATTTTTTTTGCTCCAGTTGAGCCATTTTCAATTCCCTGTTTTTTCGTTTCTCCCCATAAAAATAGCAAAAAAAATATTAAATAGTTCATAAAAGCCAAAAAAAGTACAAAATATTCCAAAAACACAAAAAAAAATAAAACAACAAAAAGAAGAAAAAAAACAGTTCTTTTTAGAACTACCTCCAATTTATAAAAAAAAGGCTACATTTTTTAATAACTCTGTCATTCTTCTTTCCCCACGGGCCGCTCTCCGGTCCGCACCCCGGTCCGCACCCCGGTGCGCGTACCGGGCGCTCCCCCCGCGCAAATCAAAAAAAAATGTATTTTGCACCGCGGGCCCTTTTATAGCCCCCACATCAAACCTAGGGGGCAGGGGGTGTCTACCCTGCCCCCTTATGGTCATTTCCCCCTTTTTTTCCACCTCTTGTGTCTCTATCCTACCGAGATACAAGATGGCGGCCGGTCCGGACTGTTTCGAATGTTTACAGACACCCGAGAGCCAATCAGTTTTCCGTGCGCACCTCGCGTGTCGCGCCTGCTGCGCTCCCTGGTGCGTGTACTGGGGCGCGGCCATAGATATATATATTTTTTTAACCTAAATTACTCAAAATCCACTGGAGCACATATCTTGAGACATAGCAAAGGCACATCGGGCTACCAGTCCCTACAATTTTGCCAAGTTTGGTGGAAATCCATTCAGCCGTTCGGGCTAAAAGTGAGTTCGACCGCCGCTTGACAAATCCCCCCCCAACTTTCAAGGAAGGACCGAAGCTCCGCGAGGCAAATTTGAGGAAATTTTCAGGCAGATTCGTCAACCGGCGCCAAAGTTATTCACAATAGAATTCTGAGATTTTGCATTGAAAAAAATCCTAACTATAACTACCTACTGGCGACCGCCAGTAGGTAATATATATATATATATTAAATATATATATATATATATATATATATATATATATATATACATATATATACATATTCACGTTTACTTCAAACTTTATACATTGCCTCTGAGTAAAACATGACTACTTTTGTTCCAAGCTACCAGAAGATTAAGCACAGTTTATTTAGTGATTTTTGTGTTTCACATTGGCAAGGATTGTGATTAGTATTTGAGAAGGGTTCTCATCCCACTCACCTAATTCTCCACTTACTTACAAGAAATAACTTCTATTGTTTTATATGCCATTTCAGTCCCTAGCTTACATGAATTCAGACAATTTGTCCTTGAAATTATATGGCAGCATTAACCTTTGCCATATACCGATGTTTAGCAGAGGCCAATTAACTACCCAAACTAAAAATTACATATGCAGTTAACTGACTGTTATAGATTCAACATTCATTGCCGTGCCTGTTTTCATTTGATATATGATCCACTGTTAAAATCTTAGCAAGGAAACTTTACACCAGGAAGATGGAAATTCTGCTTGCTGCAAGCAGGATCTTCCATTGTGCCCCTGTGAACATAATGTTTTGCTTTTGTCAATGGATGACTCATATGAGGTTAATCTCAAGACCTGTTTTTTAAAAGATCTCATTATCAATTCTTCAGAAAAGTACCATACGAAGGACATAGATAGTATGCACTTTGGGTTGTTCAGCCATTGACATTGATATATTTTCAAGGTTTAGTATTACTTGGATGAGCGATCTATCAAGGCCATTGCCTTTGTGGATGATTACATTTTTTCATTAGTGTTATTATTATCTTTTTGTAATAGTGCATTATGTTGATGTTTTGCTAAACTAGACCTGTGAAGAACAGGTTGTCTTGGCGACAGTTTAGGGCCCCTTTGGTGCATAGAAATGGCCTTCTACTTCTGAAAACAAACCCAGACCCCAGATTGGAACTGGAACTCAAGAATTGTTCAAGAAAATAATATGAAAAAGGAAGGATAAAACTGGGCACCAAAAAAAACTTCCAGCTGACTAGGCCTAGCAGCCGATGAGGCTCAATGAGTACCGAGCAGGAACCATGGAAGGCAGAGATTCCACAAGTTCAGTTAGAGCAATCAAGCAAGCACAATTGTGATGCAACTGGGCTCAAGATAGACTCACCTTTTATAGTGCAAATCAGGATGTGACATGATCCAAGAAGTGGTTCAGCCATCTTAAATTGGGAAATGAAATAATGGTTAAAGGTTCTAAGTTACAGTAAAACATGAGATAAACATTTTAGGAATTGCAGAATAATATTCCGAACACAATACATCCAATTGTATATCCAGCGGGAGATATGAATGCCATGGTGCCATCAAAATCCTCCTGCATGTCGCGCTGTGAAGCAAGTGCATGCAGGAATAAGAATGGCCCCATAATTCCCTGCACGCCTTCCAGGATGCACAGGAGGAAAACATGGCCAGCCACAAGGATACCACAATGGCCCCGCTGCTAAGATCTCAGGCTCTGTAGCCACTAGAAGGCCGTCGCAGAGCTAACATGCAGGAAGCAACTACATGGGCCTGCAGCAAGGAAGCTGCAACGATAAAATCCTTAGAAAAGCCATCATGCACTCTTTCATGTATTCATTAGCTGAAACATAATATTTATTGTTAATTTATGTTTTTCTATATAGGAAGTGCATGTTGTTTGGATGACTTAGCCTGCTGTAGAGACACAGCGCTATTCTAATTTTGGAGTGATGTACGGGTGTAGACAGTAGTGTACAGCTTGGAAGTGATGGACGCAAAGAAAGTGACAAGATGACAACAGTTATGGTATGCAACAGGAAGAGGAAAATACCACTGAGGATGCCTGTGTTGGTGCTACTCAGCAGTTTGTGCGCCAGCACAGGCAGAGAGCAGAAATGCGCTGTATAATGTTAAATATGGTGCATTCCTGCCCTCTGCTTTTCACACAGAATTACAGTATGTAATGTTCTTTTTTTAACAATGTAAGCGGTTTTTTGTCTGCTGCCATTGATGGAATGCATTTCGTACTGAGCTTACCAACAGCAAAGCAAATAATTTTCAGATAAAGGAAGGGATAGAACATAATAAACTCAAATATATTGTTAAATGACACTCACATTATCAGCAACTTAGTTGTACACTGCCACAAAATCACACATGAGGCACATTTGCGTACAAAAACAACTTTCCAATTGAAATCTTGCGAATGGTTGACTCCAGTGTAAGTACATGTTTCTAACAACAAACTCTGATGTAAACATGCGGAGGAGAGTAAAAACGACCCTTCCCTCAATCCCATATTGATGGCACCAAATATGGCATTTGTGGGTGGACTCTCACCCACTTCATATACGTTACTCTACCACTCTTCACCACATGATGTGGTGACGTGCGCAGCCGCGGTCCATGCAGGTAAGAGCGGTGGGACAGTGGGGCCATGTAAGGGGGATTTCAAGGGACGATGCAGAGGGAAAATGATTTATTTATTTAATTTTCCTTCTGTATTGTCCCTCAAAATCCCCCCTTACCCAACCTCACCACCCCACCGCTGTTACCTGCATGGACCACGGCTGACAGTGAGCCCCTTAATATGCATCTACATATATCCTCTTGCCTCTACCCCTGTCTATACACCACTTTTACTACATCCTCAGCAGATAAGTTACCTTTCCTACTGACTGTTTTGTCTCCTTGCCTGAGCTATCTCTTGTTGATTGTGGGAATTGGGCAAATAAACAATAGAAAGCATTGAATTGAAGCCTTCTCTACTGCTGGATAGCGTTGAGAAACTGAAGTGTATTACTCACCTCTTTTGTGGCAGAAATGCCCCCTATATGGTAAATGAGCATGCACACCTTTTCTGAGTGGCCCTATGCATGTGCTCTCAGGCCTTGGCTTGTCCATAGTATTAGCAATGTCCAGAACAGGTCTTGTAACCTTAAGAGGTGAATCTTCTATGATGAAATCGGACTACCACATAAAGTGTTGTTGGCAGCATACCAGTTATTGTTCAAAGATAATAGTGATACATCTTTTTTGGGGGTCATATTGAGGTAGATGCCTGCAGGACCAACTTGTATAAAGATCCACTTGAATTTTAAACCCAAACCCTTACAGTTACTTTGAGTTGCATGACTGCTGTTTATGTGTGAACTACTAAGGGTTGCATGATTCTGTGTTGTGGTGAGAGTATAGTTTCCCTGACCAGCTTGATCCATTTTAGATTGCCTATGGTTTGACATATTACAATATAAAGGTTGAATGTAGGAGTAATGGAGTATGGGCTACAGCTTCCCCAGAAGGTGGAAGTGTATGGCTGCATTCCTGGCACTTTAGGGAGTACCACCAGACTCCGGACTGTGGAAAGATTTAGAAAGTGATATCCTTTGAAATTCTAGAGGATGTTTTAGCAGGAGATTGCTGACTGGTTAGTCCTTCCTGGGCACACCTACTTGGTGGATGGAAGGAGAATGGGGCAAAGTCAGCAGTTTCCATTAAGGCTAAAGAATTCTCTAGGTTGGGTCGAGCCCTGTGTATTTCTTTTAGTCAAATCAGCCTCACCATTACCAGATGTGAAAGCCATCACCTTTCACAAAGACTGTATCTGCACTGAAGCCAGAACATCAAATTATTAAAAGTACCACCCTAAAGTGATTTATGGACTTTAGAAAGTGTGTTAACATCACTGTCTGAAAAACGAGCATAATGATGGGAAACAGACTACCTCACTTTTCTCGATTTCCAAGTTCTTCTTTACCAGGAAGTGGAGTATTCTGCAGAGTATCAAAAAGCTGTTGTGATCCAGGTTTGGTATTAGACTGACAGTCAGTTTCCCAGAGGTGAAGGAACGTTATATGAAGTCCGCTCGCTTGCTGAAGTGCTGAGGGTCTGTCTGGTGCCTAGAAGCCTTAGCCATGTTGTTACAGAGAGATAACCAAGAGGCCATGTTGAGAGACAGAGAGACTATAAGGAATAATCAGAACGCTAAGTTGCACCTGTGAGTAACTTACACATGTAACTTTCTTCTTAAACTTTTGAGCCACTTTACTACTTTTGGCTATTAAAATCTGAATGTAAAATTACTCAAAAATGTAGATGTACACTTCTCTGCATCCTGTAAAAAAGGGGTGAAGCCAACTGTATGAGTGTAAGTGGCTACTTAAAAAAACAGTAGTCAGTCTAGCACCACACATAGCCAGCCACTGGTGCTGCAATACTCTTCCATGGAAAATAATGGAGGCAGGGACTTAAATGAACATTCCGTGGGAAAAGATGTTAATTTAACTTAAAATATTTAAAATTGTTGAAAATGTAATTAAATATTATTTAATGTGAAAAAAATTAAAATAGTGCATGTTTTCATTTAATCATAAAATATGTTCACATTCAGAGTTAATTGAAAAATACACATTCTTAAAATGTAAATAAAGTACTTACAATTAATTGTATACAGCACTTTTAATATATATATATATATATATATATATATATATATATATATATATATATATATATATATATATATATATATTCACTGAAAAAACCATAGGTTATAGACCATATATAGTTAGGAATTCGCATTTACAAAACCTTATTTTACTCACACAAAACCATTGAAATTCCAAATATAGTTAGTTGCACTAACTATATATCGCGCACCCGCAATCCACTGCTGATGAGGTCACATATTACATCATTCATGACATGGTCAGTGACATCACTGATGACATCACTGATGACATCTCAAATGACATCACTGATGACATCTCAAATGACATCACTGATGACATCACTGATGACATCTCAAATGACATTACTGATCACATCACTGATGATATCATTCATGTGATAATACGATGAACCTCTTCAGACTCTAATATAACCTTAGATACAATCAGTGTAAACAGACACTCACAGACTGTCACTCATCCATGGAGTTACTCACACACCTAGTCAGTCATGCAAAGAATCAATCACACCTCCATTTCCTCAACTATACAGTTATACAAACTTTACTTATTCAAACATATACTAACACATATTTACTCTCTTATACAATCCCTGATACAATTTCACAATGATCCATACAGCCACTCACACTTTACCTGGCTCTTATGCACAGTTATTTATATATGTCAACTCTCACATGTACTGTGTTTTACATATGTACTTACTTTGACATGTAGCACTGAGATATCCATTCACTCACCAATACACTCATGCACACAGTCAACCGCCCATACAGCTGTTTCCACATGCACTTTTGAAACCATACATCTAGTGAATCAACTGCTCACACATCTATGCACAGAGTCATACACCTCCCAGCCACCCACACACACACTCAGTCTCCCATACAAATACTTGGGCAACCAATCAATAACCCATATAGTTACTCATATAGCTACTTATCAACACATGCAACAGTTTACAGAACAACAGACATAATGATGCACAAATTAAGACAGTTTAGTCACTAACCCATGCACTCAGTGAGACACATTTAATCACTCACTCATACAGTCAGTCATGCACCTACTAAATCCTTCATCCAGACACTTATACATCCACTCATTCTTCAATATGTAAGACATATTTTAACTTTACAGAAACATACAGTCACTGGATGTTGTCATCAGTGATGTCATCAGTGATGTCATTTGAGATGTCATCAGTGATGTCATCAGTGATGTCACTGACCATGTCATGAATGATGTAATATGTGACATCATCAGCAGTGGATTGCGGGTGCGCGATATATAGTTAGTGCAACTAACTATATTTGGAATTTCAATGGTTTTGTGTGAGTAAAATAAGGTTTTGTAAATGCGAATTCCTAACTATATATGGTCTATAACCTATGGTTTTTTCAGTGAATTTTCAAGGTTTTGTAAATGCTAATTCCTAACTATATATGGTCTATAACCTATGGTTTTTTCAGTGAATTTTCAAGGTTTTGTAAATGCTAATTCCTAACTATATATGGTCTATAACCTATGGTTTTTTCAGTGAATATATATATATACATACATATATAAACATATATCATCTGTATATCTATATAAATACATACATAAATGCACGCATACATATACTTATATGCGTACAGATGCATTTTATTTACATGAAAGTTGAAAAAACACTAATAAAAGCAAAGCTAAAAAGCCACCTCATTACAAACAGAATGGCTTTAACTTAAACGAGGGCGAGATCTATTTCATTTTCAATGCTTGTTTACTTTGGTTCCATCAAGAAGGCATTCAGATGTGTCCCACATTTGCCATAAATTCTGAATGTTAGCACTCTAGTTGCACATTAGATCACTGTAGTAAGGCTACTGCTCACCAGTGACGTCTGCTGCTGGTATTCAAAGTGCATGTTTCAGTCTGCATGTCAGAATTTTTTTAATGAAATTGAAAAGGGTTTGAGAAGTCACTCAAAATGTGCCCTAATTTTTCTTTCTGCAGCACTAATCATAATTCATATGGCAAAATATACCCCCTCATTTTGTTCCTTTTTAAATTAAATGTTTTAAGAGTTACCACTTTATTCCAATCAAGATGGCTTCAGGTGTGCCATACCTTTGTAATAAGTAGGACTGTTAGCGCTCTAGTTGTTCTTTAGAACACTCTGGGACATTCTGTCATTGGGCAATACTTGGGCTACATCTGGGTGATATTTGGGCTACATTTGGGCTCTTTTGTCTCTGGTGGCCATTTTGGGAGACTGCATGTCAGAATTTTTTAATGAAATAGAAGAGGATTTTAAAAGTCACTCAAAATGTGCCCTAATTTTTCTTTCTGCAGCACTAATAATACCTTCTATTGCATAATATACCCCCTCATTTTGTTCCTTTTTAAATTAAATGTTTTAAGAGTTACCACTTTATTCCCATCACGATGGCTCCAGGTGTGCTATACCTTTGTAATAAGTAGGACTGTTAGCGCTCTAGTTGTTCTTTAGAACACTCTGGGACATTCTGTCATTGGGCTATACTTGGGCTACATCTGGGTGATATTTGGGCTACATTTGGGCTCTTTTGTCTCTGGTGGCCATTTTGGGAGACTGCATGTCAGAATGTTTTAATGAAATAGAAAAGGATTTGAGAAGTCACTCAAAATGTGCCCTAATTTTTCATTCTGCAGCCCTAATCATACTTTCTATGGCAAAATATACCCCCTCATGTTGTTTCTTTTTAAATTAAATGTTTTAAGAGTTACCACTTTATTCCAATCAAGATGGCTTCAGGTGTGCCATACCTTTGTAATAAGTAGGACTGTTAGCGCTCTAGTTGTTCTTTAGAACACTCTGGGACATTCTGTCATTGGGCTATACTTGGGCTACATCTGGGTGATATTTGGGCTACATTTGGGCTCTTTTGTCTCTGGTGGCCATTTTGGGAGACTGCATGTCAGAATGTTTTAATGAAATAGAAAAGGATTTGAGAAGTCACTCAAAATGTGCCCTAATTTTTCATTCTGCAGCACTAATCATACTTTCTATGGCAAAATATACCCCCTCATGTTGTTTCTTTTTAAATTAAATGTTTTAAGAGTTACCACTTTATTCCAATCAAGATGGCTTCAGGTGTGCCATACCTTTGTAATTAGTAGGACTGTTAGCGCTCTAGTTGTTCTTTAGAACACTCTAGGAGGCTGCAGTAGAACACAAAGGAATCAACTGACAGTCTCTGTCGGATGTACATGTTTTACTGAGAATGTCAGACTTCATTTTCACATGACTGAGAAAGATAATGTGAATTTACAGAAAATATGCTTTCAGTTTAGCTTATAGATCCCCTTCCAAACCACTGTGGGAAAATCATGAGATATTAGTTTTCTTTCAAACAATATTCATGATATCACAGCAGAAGGTTTTTTCACATGGTAAAATCACCTTAGAACCCACCACAATTCCTAAAACGAGTATGGTACCATCAACAAATGATTTATAATGTAACTAAAGTCCTAAAACCCTCTATTAACTACAATGCTTTTTAATGAGGTGCTATCATGTATATTGGTCCCAATATGGCTGCCAACACTTCTTGGATGAAGTGCTGACAGCCAATCAGATCAGATGTGTGGTTATGCTCCGCCCAGATATATATCTTTTTTTGAACCTAAATTACTCAAAATCCACTGGAGCACATATATTGAGACCTAGCAAAGGCACATCGGGCTAACAGTCCCTACAATTTTGCCAAGTTTCGTGCAAATCCATTCAGCCGTTCGAGCTAAAAGTGAGGCCAACCGCCCTATGGAAATTAACATGGGAAAAACGCGTTTTGGGACCCCCTTTTTTCTCAGCCCCCCCTTGATGAAACCCCCCCAAATTGTCAGGGGCTGCTCAGAAACAAAATGTTCCATTTTCCTGAAAGTTTCAGCCAATTCCGTCCACAAACGCCAAAGTTATTAGACATAGAATTTTCAAAAATCCCATAGAGAAAAAATCCTAACTATATATACCTACTGGCGACCGCCAGTAGGTAATATATATATATATATATATATATATATACATATATATATATATATATATATATATATATATATATATATATTCCTAATAAAAAATATATTTTTCATTTATTTAAACTTTATTCGGCTTCAGAAATGAAACCATAAAAGTTACATTTACACAGGTGAACAAACAAGTTTAAAAAAGGGCATCACAAATCAGGTTACATGAGTTCAATAGGGTCGGTGCACATTTAGTAAGGGTATAAAAGGCAATATATAAAGTTAAAAACAATTCATAGTAATACATTTTATCCTAATCAGTTAAAATCCAGGCTTTTTCTGTATCTTAAAGAGCATTTTAAAAACCCTACAATCAGCGGTAAACAGTCGGGTTTTAACAATTGCAGGTAAAACAAAGCTGGGCGTGCCTGTGAGAAATTTAGCTTTTTTAAAAGGGATTTTAAAAACAATCTACGGGGGGCCACATTAATGTCGCAAAAAAGGACAAAGTGTAACAGATCCTGTCGAGACAGGTTGTCGCAACCACATGGTGCTAACACCTGTCCTTTGTGGCTCCCCCTAGGTACTGCCAGTAAGAGGTAAAAATGGTCCAGTCTAAACCTTACTAGCAGAAATCTTTTGTGCATTGATAGAGGCCATAATAGGTAGTCCTCCATTCCTGGAGAGGTTTTGAGCATCAGATGTCTGCGTGCTCCAGATTTCTGGAGTTCCTGCTTCTCACGCTTGATCTGCTTACGCTCTAAATAAGATTCCTTTACAAAGGCCACATCTTTCTTTGTTATGCACTCTGGGGTAAAGAAAAGATCCAGGCATCCCAGCTCGTTAAAAGATCTCATTAAGTATTTGAACCATGGTATTACAGACATATGGCCCAAATTCAACAGATCCCTGTATATTTTGTGTGTAAGAGCGAGATCTTTGTTTAGCCTACTTTTTATCCAGAAGAGCATGGGGCGCAAGCCAAGGGTGTCGCTGATATATTGAATACCAGTTTCTTCATGAACGGAGAAGTTTGATGTCCCTTGGGGGACCCCCAGCAGTTGTTTTAGGAAGGTATTTTCGCCCACCTGAATCCCTTCCACTCTGGTGTACCCCCACAACTCACTCCCGTATGTGGCTATAGCTACACTCCTGGCTTGATACATTTTCAACATTGCGGCAACTGGGCGATTGCCCATCTTTCTTGCAAAGTTAAAAATTGCAGCATTGCTCCTGGTCACCTTCCCCCGCTTCTTCTTAGTCAAGGGGGCCCAGTTTTGTCTCTCGTCTAGGAGAACGCCCAGGTACGAGAAGGTAGAGGTTGTTGGCAGTCTCGATCCACTTACCATTAATGGGTATTGGTGCTTAGATCCAGGCCCTACCTGCATTATGAAAGATTTAGCATTGTTTATGGCCAGATCTCTTTCTGCCATAATCCCCCGAAATGTGTTTAGCTGAACTTGTAGGCTTTTAGGGGTGCGTGCTAGGAGAACCGCGTCGTCTGCGTATAGCAAGACGGGCAGCCCCCTGTCACTCACATACGGATAATCCACCCCAGTTGCCTGCAAGATTCGGTCCAGATCATTTATATAAAGGTTAAAAAGAAAGGTGGCTAGGATACAACCCTGACGTACGTCCTTTTTGTGCTAAAATCCCTCTAGACCCTTAGGTCTTGCGAATACCTGACGTTTGCATTGGTATCTTTGTGGAGATCTCTCAGGAAATCCACCAAGTTAGCTTCAATCCCCATGGCATTCATGGACCCCCACAGCCCCTCCCGGTAAACACAGTTGAAAGCTGAGGATAGGTCCTTGAATGCCATGTAGATTGTTCCCCCTCGGGCTACAGTGTATTTTCCCAGTATGAGATGTAAATTGACACATTGGGCCACAGTAGATCTTCCCGGGCAAAACCCATACTGCACTTCTGATATAATGATATTTTCTTCGGCCCAAGCACTCAATCTGTTCAACACTATTCCCCCTACAATTTTTACAACTGAGTCGATCAGGGAAATGGGTCTATAGTTCATTGTACAATTTCTGTCCCCCTTTTTAAACACAGGGACTATTGTAGACAATCCCCAAGATTCAGGGTATCCAGCCTTTACTGCTGCATTCAACACTGCTACCAAGACTGGCACCCACAGGGGTAAGTTGGATTTGTAGGGAACAGGTGGAGCACCATCAGGGCCTGGAGCCTTTTTACAGGTAAGGTTATTAATGCTATTTTCTACCTCTTGTGCGGTAAATATGATCTCATTTACACGCTCTGAGTTTATTTGAAACACGGGGACAGATGTTGTACATTTAAAGATAACCCTGAAATGGTCCACCCATTCCTCCTCTGTTATGTTAGTTTCCAGATCTTCAGATTTTTTAGATGGAAATAACGGACTATTAATGATATTCCAGAATCTGGAACTACTTGATAGAGTCTGGGGTTCTAAAAGCTCCTGCCATATGTCCTCCTTCACCTCCCTCTTGCGAAGACCTAGCTGTTTTTTATATGCAGCTCAAGCAGAGCGGATTAACACATAGTCCCTAGGCGTACTCTTTAAAGCATCTTTTAGGTCCCTGGCAGCTTTTGTGGTTGAACCATTTTGGGTCGTCATTGGTTTTATTCTGACCACCAACGGTTAACAGGATCCCTACTTTGCTAATTATACCTTTGAAGGGAGTTATTGTACCCATGGCAGAGGACTCTGGGTCTGAGCAGTACGAGAATTCTGCCTTGCATGATTCTTGCAGATTTTCATAAAACAATGGGGGAGTTACTTGGGTCCACTTAAGGCGCAACCTGTTATTAAATGTCTTAAGGGTCCCCACTGCCTGCACCTGCTCTTTCCTATGCAAGAGATTATTGCTTATTCTGGTACAGACGGGGTTATGATCGCTAAAGGGGCTTTCCAAGATTGTATAGCCCAATATCGAGGTATGGAAGTTAGTAGAAACGAATATGTGGTCAATAAGTGACCCACCATGACCTCCTTTAAAGGTGGGTACCTTTTGTATACTCAATGGGGGTAACAAACTGGCGGCTAGGAAAAGATCAAAATCATCTAGCATATCGTTTAGTGCATCACCTTGTGTTGAATGCTCAAAGTGTAGGCCCTTCACCTTCGGGCAGCCCATTTCATTCATTTTGGAGAGCCCGGGCGTTCCACATGGGTGTGTGTTAAAGTCCCCCATGATCATTATACTCTTTCTTTGTAGGCCACGGTGCAACTTAACAAATTTATCCAGCTCCGTGATCTTACTGCCTTCTTCCCTATTAACAGCATTATACAAATGTATAAGGCTAGGCTAAGATTTCCTCGTTCAAGTATAATAGCCTGTATGTCACTATTCAGAGAGGGAATGGACCTGATTTTGCAGTTTAATGCCAGGGAGGTAAAAATTACCAAACCTCCCCTAGCTCTCCCTCTAACTGCAGGGACCGCAGGGACATAAAAGGCTTTGTACCCTTCAAGAGAAAAGTTACGATCAACTAGCCAAGTCTCCTGTAAGCATATAATTAAAAAGTTACTAATAAACTGGGTCCAAATGGGGTCAATGATCTTATCAGCGAGCCCTGCTACATTCATGAGATTACATTGAAATTATCAATCTTACTGGGGTCAAGTGCGGGTGCTAAAGATAGAGTCTGAGTTGGTGTGGCCGTGTAAGTTCCAGCTAAAACGGAGGGTGAATCGTTCTCTACCTGCACTGGCGGTGTTAACTTGACTCTTAATATCGCATGTGGGTCAGAATTTACATGTTCGATAACCTGTCTAACTGATAAAATAATTGCTGGTGGTTGAGCTACCTGATGTGATACCTGGGATCTTATCGGAGGGGTGGAGTGTACGAGCAAGGTACATGGTTCAATAGGAGAGAAGTAACTGGGCAAGTCGTAACCACCGTCAATCACAATCATTAAGGCCCGAGAGGGCATTAAATCTATTTGTGACCTCTAATGGTGTGAGTTGACCTGATGCACCCCCCATCTTGGCTCTGTTAAACCTAGAGGGTATAATATCCCACCCATCTAGTCTTCCAAAATGTGGTGGCTTTGGTGTGTGTATCATGTTCCTGTATTTAAAGGTGTCATACGTCCCTGGCCTAAAAAACAAAACAAAGGGGCAGTATAAATATACCCTGTCTCCCCTGTGATATACCTCCCTCTACTTCCCTGAGTATCCTTTCCACTGGTACCGGACTGTTAAAATTGATCACTAAACAGTCTCCGTCCCTAGTTTTTCTTGACCATCCCAGCCACGCTACTTGGCGGACCATTATTATATTGTGTCCTACTCTATATCCTTTACGTGTGTTTCGGTGTAGCCAATGTGTTACCTTATTTTTAATCTGATAAAACTCCTCTCTCTCTCCCTGTCGTAGTGGGGGAGCATTTCCCAGGACTATCACTAACGGGGTACTTTGAGGTGGTAGATCTAAGATGGTTCGGCCACCTGCACCCATGGCTAGTTGGTCAGTATATTTCAAGCCTGGCTGTTTGCCCCCTTCTTGGGGTATCTCAGGTAACCTCGTTCTACTACAACTACCCTCCGTTCCCTGTGATCTCTCCCTGGTGCCATACAAACTAATTTCCCCCGTCACTCTCTCTGTCAGCGTTACATGCTGACCGGCGTTAGGTTGTTCGGTGTTAATCAAGTTGTTGGCATGCGTAGCTTGTCCCTCCGACCTCCTGCTATCTAATACAAAATGTAATATTTGGGTGTTGTCTGCTGTAGACTTTTGGAGTTAACCTAAGTTTTCATTAATTATTTTTAGCCTTTCAAAGATGGGAAGCATTAAGGACTTTACAATATGTTCCACTTGCCCGATCAGCCCGCCGTCTCCTAACCCAGTCACTAGCGATCTTTTCAGTGACTGCTGTTGATCGTTGTTAGTTGTAAAGTGGGCACCCTTATTCTGGGCAGGGGCGGCATCTAATATGTGGATAAGATTGTTTATACCCTTTGGTGTAACTATTTTTCCCCCTAGTTTAGGGATCTTGGTCTGTTTGCCTTTCTGTCCGCCCCCACCCCGCTTTCTTTTCCCTGTTAGATTCACACTTGTAGGTATAGATTTTACTGCAGAAAATTTGTGGATCTTTGAGGGATCTATTTTAAGCTGCCCATTTTCCTCCTGGATGATAATGCTATCTCTTGTGCTATTCCCCTCTGTAACACTACTTGGTGTGTCTGACCCAATACTTATCTCTGGCAGTCCTAAGTCAACAAGGCGCTGGCTCAAACAATTTTCGGGAGTAGTGCTGTTCTTGATTGGGCCCAGTGACGAACGTTTGGAATTAAAGACTTCTGCAGAGAGCCGTTTTTAGGTATTTACTATCTCTCGTTCAAGGGCGGCGGCTGCCCTAGTGATAAATTTGTCAATAGTTCCAGATATGCTTCCACAGTCTGATTTTGTTGTTGACTTCCCCCCTTTGTCTTGTCGTGGTGGCATGATGAGCTATCGGCCGCTTGTGTGGAAAAATAACAAATAACAGTATTCTTGATCTAATATCACTTCAGTCCTCTAGGATACACATTAATTACTTAATCACCTGAAATTCACCTGGGGTTTAGGGCAGAGATCGTAAACCTTAGAGGAGTTGCCCGGCCGGCCTTCTGCGTCCCGCGCGCGCCCTCGCGGGACGAGGGACCTGTTGCAGCTTTATGCGCTTCCTGGCGCGTTCACTCGTCCATCAGGTCCGCGTTGCCCAAAGGGATCCTGGGGATTGTAGGCAGGTGTGAGGTGAACGGTGGACCGGCGGAGCCAAGCCCGGCCGGTCGTTCGCAAGCAAGGGGGCGGAGCCAAGCCTGGCCGTGAGGAAGGAAGCAATGGACACGGCAAACAACAGGTAAAGCCCCTACACCGTCCGATGAGCACCAGGGGACTAAGCCCCTGTCACAGCTTTATGCGCCTCCTGGCGCGCTCACTCGTCCGTCAGGTCCGCGTTGCCCCAAGGGAACCTGGGGATTGTAGGCAGGTGTGAGGTGAACGGTGGACCGGCGTAGCCAAGCCCGGCCAGTTGTTCGCAAGCAAGGGGGCGGAGCCAAGCCCGGCCGTGAGGAAGGAAGCAATGGACACTACAAACAACAGGTAAAGCCCCAACACCGTCCGATGAGCACAAAAAAATTAAAAAATTTAAAAAATTTAAAAAAAGAAAAATAATTTTATATATATTTTTTTACTTTAGGTGGGAATTTTTTTTTGTAATTGAAACTTTATAAATGATCCTTTAGTTCCATATTTAGTTCCATATTTAAAATAAATATAAATAAATTATTTACATTGATATTTAACCTAAAAATATTTTTACAAACTTTTTGCAAGTTTATTAAACCATATGGAGATCCCTGCCCCCATCTGCTGAGTTTCCCTGTGGTAAAGTATAGGGAAAAGTAAACGTTTGTTGACATATGTTTATGTGAAATATAAATCTAAATGATTTCTTTATATGTATTTTAATGTGAAACTAAAGAAAAGATACTATAGAACTATTAACTGTTGAAATAAATGTCTATTTAATACATATATATTAAATGTAAATTATTTTAATGCGCTTAAATGTAATAATAATTTAATTTAATTTAATTTTACATTATTTCCTATGCAGCTTTATTTTAAGTCCCTAACTCCAGTGATTCTTTGATAGAGTGTTGTAGTACCAGTAGTTACTTATGTGCGGAGCTGGACTTACTTTAGCTTTGAGCTGGAGTAATTTAAGTGCAGTTTGTGAATAGCAATGGGCTTACTCTTTTCTGGGTGAGTACACACCCATTCCTAAACTCCATCCTAACCCTATCTTATCCTCTCCTTATTCCTTCCCATACTGCTCCCATTCAGTAATAAGTATTCCCTATTTTCAAGTCACACCCTCTGTCGCTCTCCCATTTACTACTAATACCTAGACTCTGCACTCAGGATGGAGATCCCCACAAAGAAAAAGATAGGAGAGAATTGTAAACTATGCACATAGGTGTGTGAGTAGCATTTTGTAGTTGTTATTAGTATTATTGTAGTTCTAAAAAATGAATTACAAAAAGGATTTTTAATAGGCTTCATAGTCCCTTAGTCCTCGCAGCCCATCTAGCAGAAACTCAGCTGGCTTATCCACCATAGGTGGAGGCCCATAGTGTTGGTTGCAGTCACTTGCAGGCTTCATAGGAGGTCAGGTGCGACTCATCGCTTGCCATTTGTGGCGATATGGCTGTTTTGGCACCACCATACAGGTGTTGGTTCAGACACCGCTACCCCTCTTCTAGTTGATGAGGTAGTAAAGGCAGGCACCGGCCCTTGTCAAGTTGATGGGAACACCAAGGCTGTTGAAATCTTGACTAGGCTGATTCAATCACCATGGCAGAAGCAGTCTCAATTGGGATGATGTGCAAGAATCATGAAGACTTTTTGTAGTTCTCAAGCAAGAATGGCAGAGAGACCATTAGGCCCTCTGCAATACAGGTCGCTCGTGGCTGCTCTCTCAGGCAGTCCCCTTTGTCTGAGTTCCTTTAACTGGGAACGCGCTGGACCTCTCCCCTTGGATATACTCTCATCCTGAAAGCAGGGTAAGGCTGCCTCTTTTCATCGTTCATCAGGACAGCAGGCTTAAACACACCCTCAGATCTGCCAGCAGAAATTGCAGACTTTAGGTGATGTCCCCATATCTCTTGGAAATGACTGTCAGATGGACACCAGCCCTGGTGGCATACCAGTCCTTCGAGTACTCTCCAGAATATGCCATTCATCTGCCCTGAAGAGTTTTGAACGGAAAAAAGTGGGGTAGTTTGAGTCCCACCATTACACTTTTTCTAAACAGTGGCTGTGGATTCACTGTCTCTCAAGAAAGAATTTGGTTTGGAGTGGTTCTCTTCCTAATGGCCTTCTCAGGCTGCTCTCCAGACACATCCTTTGTGTAAGGGGTTGCTTGTCATAGCATAGGAACGTCCCTAATCTGGAGCCCCACACAATGGATACAATAAAGTGGGATGTTTCGACACCTCGCTATCATCAGCATGGCAGGTTTTGCTACTGGGCATTTTGAGGACTAGGAGGATGGAGGCTGGTTTCACTGCCTGGGGGCTGGTTTTGTTAGCGAGGACATGCAAGCCACATTCATACTTGAAGCGCTACTAAAGAAACCGAATGCAAAAACAAATATTTTGAAAATACACTTTAAGTACACTTTACATTGTTTGTTTAGAAGCGCCGCAAGTACAAATGTGACAGGCGGGTCCCCAGCAGCAAAACTGGCCCCCACAGTCAATGAAAACAGCCCCCATACAGCTAGTTCCTTAACGCTCCCAGTTTCCAGTAGGCCAGGCAAGCCCTGGTCATCAGCCCAGCTAAAACTATCAGAGAAGGACAAAAGGGTATGCCTGACACAGAAACATCCTCACCATGGAAAACAGAAACTGCAGCCCACATTTTCATGCCTACCATCCATCAATTGGCACGGCAAACTAATCATCAGCCCCTTGCTAACAAAGCGACTGATTTAGATCTACTCTACACCTGCCCCTGGCTGTTTTCAAACATTAAAAGGGGATAACACAGCCTCCCTCCCTTAGCAAATCGACCATTCATAATGAATCTGATGCTGAAAGGCTTTGTTTACCTGTTTTTGCTCATACTGATGATGAGCCAAGATGTTGGTGACAAAATTGCAGGTGTGTTTTTTCCCCAAACATTTCTCGTCATTTCCCGTTTTGAAATGTTGATGTTTTTTTAACTCAGATTTGACCACAGACACTTATCTGAAAACATTTCAGAGGTATTTATCTGCAACTCTGAATCTTGGGTGTAAAGTTAAGTATTTGAGGCGTTGCCTCCTGTATATACCAATCGCTCAATTTTGAAAGAAGATTCAACAAGGCATGTCATCTACTAAGATAGGGCCACCTTTCTGGTTACAAATATCTGGCCCATATTATAGGCTTAGATCCAGACCTTTTGTCCATCAGGAAAAAGTACTTAAGGCTTGATTTCGTTAAAGCAAGCTGCAGAACTTTGCCTCAAGCATTTAAATACTGCGGGCAGATTTACATGCCCCTTGCGCCTCTTTTACGCCCCTGTTGCGTCACTTTTGTGATGCAGCGGCGGCGCAAATCCTGCGCCATGGTGCGGGGTACTTACAACGTGATGCATCTGGGAGATGCGTCACGTTGTAAAGCCCTACACCGCATGTAGGCGTTCCTGCACAGGGGGGGGGGGTTGTGTTCCTAAAAGTGGCTGAGTGAAATCAACAAGATTTCACTCAGTCACTTTTAAGCCAAAGCCGTGTCAAAACCCTGCGCCTGCTTGAAACAGGCGTAAGTATTGACGCAGCATTTACAGGATAGGGCACCCCCAAGCCTTGCTGGAGCTGCATCTCGCTTGTGACGCAACTCCAGCAATGCGCCGCCTTTACGGCAGCAGATACGTCACGCATCTGTCCATTTTTGCCCCATGATGCGCCGCATTGTAAATGCGGCCCATCCGTGGTGGCGGCGCCGTGACGCACAATAACTGGTGCATCCCTGCTCATATGCAGGGATGCACCAGTTATTGTAAATCTGCCCCTGCTTCTCCATCAATTCGTGGGGAAGCTTGTAAAATTTCTGGACCTTGTTATTCATTTTCAGCTAGTTTTATAAAGATTGCTAACTTGTGGTTATACCTTATTGGGACATATTAGTGTAGTAGGTCTTACAATTTACAATGGTTTTATCTACTGTAGTGGGTCTTACAATTTATAACTGCTTTTTTTTACTGTCATGATTGTAATTGATATAACCTATTGGGACATATTACTGTAGTAGGCCTTAGAATTTACAATGGTTTTTATCTACTGTAGTAGGTCTTAGAATGTATAACTTATTTTTATTTTCTGTCCTGATTGTAACTGATATTTTCTTATATCTATACAGTAAATATTTCATTAATTTTTTATTCATAATAAAATGATCACACAACTCCATTTATAACTATGGGTCCCTCGCATAAAAGTTCACTTGTTATTGTGTTTTTAAAATATGTATTTTAATTTTACGTACTTATTGTAGGCTTGGTTCACCCAAAAATGATTATCAATAGCCTTCAGACCAAAGCTTGTTTTTAAACATGCCTCAATATTATTTTTTTGTGCTTTAAAATCCATTGTCACTTAGACTTACGGCTCCATCAATATGATTGAAGTGCACGCCCCCAAAAAAATGTTTAACCTAAATAATTTTGTTTGTGCCATAATCCATCTATTTCACATCATACTTTAACAACTTGTCGGACACTTTGAATTACATCTGTAGTTGATGGTTAATAAATATATTAATAAAAAACTTCAGTCATCAAGGTTTTCTCCTTTTACCATACCATACATTAACTTATGTTGAAATTCAGCATCCAGCAAATTATTATGCAAAAATATTTTTCCCTTCTACGTTGTCTGCTTAGCTTACCTTTAAATCATTCCTTTCTTTTTTACTCTCTCTTCATCTCAGTTATTTGGCATCCTATTGTAGTTCCTTTTTTTATTTAATAGATATACACATATTGCTAATGTAAACTCATTAGCAAATTTGTACATTTTGGGCCTAGGACTCACATTTATGTAATACCTTATTCATTGTGTATATGAAAAGGATAAATCACATAATTTGGTTATAAACAATAATTGCATTTATATTTTCACAAAATATTAAATGAAAGTAAACTTACATTTCATCTGTAATTGTTTTCAGAAAAAAATACATCAAATTGTCAACAGAAATAATCTATCTAAATATTTTGTGTTTCAGTTTATCTTGCCTCTTAAGAACCATTGTGCTCAAGTTCCTCCTTATACAGGGGCTTGTCCCACTTCCTCCAGCTGTTGTAACTCAGACACCTCAAGGAATTGTGGGGGGTGGTCTTTTTTATTGGTTTGTTGGTTGGAGTGGATGTGTGTAAGGGAGGTGTAAGGACAGATAGGATTGTGTGATGTGTTTGTTTAGGTGATACATGTTTCTCAGATGGGTGTGGTGCTTTATGATGGTTGTAGGTGTTGTGATGAGAGTGAGTGTGTGTATGTGGTGCCTGGTTCAGGGGCAATGCTAGTGGTGCTTTAGGGTGCTTGTTTGGGTGTGTGTGAGGTTGTGGATTTTGGTCAGTGTTTGGGTGTGAGTGAGGTTGTAGTTTTAGGTGAGCGTTTTTTGGGGTGGGTTCTTGGGTGAGGATTTTGCTTTGGATGTTAGTCTGGGTTAGGGAGTAGTTTTGGGTGGCCGCTTGGATGTGGGTGAGGATTTTGTTTTGGGTGGGGTCAGGGTGTTTTTTAGATGGGTGCTTGGGTGCGAGGGCGGGTTTAAGTGGTTGTTTGGGTGAGGGAGTGGTTTTGAGTGGGTGTTTGGTTGAGGGTTAAAGTGTTGTTTTAAGTGGGTGCTTGTCAGTGTGTGTATGTGTGTGCTGCTGGTGTCTGTGATGGTGGTCAATTGTGATTGATGCTGTGGTGCTGGTATCTGTGGTGGCAGTTGTAGTGGTGGTGGTTTTTAGTGAGTATCGGGATGTTGGTAAGTCTGTGTGTGTGGTGCTGGTGTCTGTTTTAGTGTTGCCTTCGAGCGTGTTGGTATGTTTTGTTTTGTTCTGTACTTCTGTGGGCATTTAGTTTGGTGGGTTGGTGATATTGTGGGTGAGTGTTTGTGTTCCCATAAGTATTGTGGTGTTGGAGGGGGAATGATAGTTTGAGGATAGGTGATGAAATTGGAAGGGTTAGGTGGTCATATACAGGAACCAATGCTGCTGGAGGGGGCTTGCTCTGGCCCAAGCCTCTCAGTATGGCTTACTCACTGTTTGACACACATCAGTGCAAACCTACATAGAAGGTTTGCAACAGATCAACTTTCTCCTCAGAGAGCAATGCTGGTTGGACAGGGTAAGAAATTGAGGTGCCTTGGGCTGAGGATAACCTAGCCGTTTTGGCTGCTGCATGTGATCCAAAAACAGGGGTAAAAGGAGGGGGTGCTAATGGATCTGGAGGGAGTGGTGACGGTAATAAGTCCTGCAGATGTTATAGTGTCCACTATCACTTGTAGTGGCCTTTGAATCTGCAGGAGAGTTGATCTTCTATCCTGCCTTGTCACCCGCAGTAGTGCTAGATACTTCTATATCAGAAGAATTGCACCTTGTAACTCCCAGCAGATGTCCTGTTCCCCAGCTTCTTGACCAACGTTCCCTTCACATCCCGGAGGGGATGACTTAAATAAGAATTCTAACAATATTAATGTAGTGTTGCACTGTCGTTTTTTGAGGTTTGTATGTACATTTCAACATTTTTGGCAGTTTTTGGTTATGGATTATGGGTCACCAGTAGGTTGGTATAGTTAGGAAGGCGTATCCATCAAAAAGGTCATTTTTAATTGCCAACATCTTTGGTGCCCGTCAGGGAATCTTGATGAAAGTTTCCCCCAAAATGTGCCCGATACTTAAGATGGTGTCTAGAAAGTGTTGGGGTGTTTTGTGTAGTGGAGGCCGAGAAAAAAGGGGGATCCTGAAACACATTTTCCCCATGTTAATTCCCGCAGGACCATTGAACAAGCCTAAAGCCAGAACCGCTGGATGGAATTATACCATGTTTGGCAGGAAGCTAGATTTTGGTATGCAGATGGTGTTTCTGTGATTAGGTGTAAATCTGTCCTGTAGTTTTGTAGATATTAATTGGAAAATACATTTTTATATCTAGGTACACAGAATGAATGTATGACGTGTAGGAGAGTAGGGTCTGCTATCCTATGGTCACCCCAAATGTTTGCTTTTTGCTTCACTGGTTTCTGACTTAATGTGGCTGTGGGCCTGCTAATCAGACCCACAGCCTGCTGTTCTCTCTCTAAATTAATGACAATGCACTCTAGGTGCATTACCAATTGGAACTGGTTCACCTTATAGGCCCCTGTAACAGTGTACCCTAGGTACCCAGGGCATAGGTGTATCCAAGACCTGCCAGGGGCTGCAGCATGTATTGTGCCACCCCTGGCCTGGCCTAGCTATTTTACACAACTGGCTGTTCACTCAGCTGGGGTAAGTTGGTGTAATCACCTCTTACTTAGATATAGTATATCTATATCTAACATATATGGACACATGGTAACCTATAAGTCACTCCTATGGCAGGCCTCGACAATCCTGGAGGCTAAGTGCTTGGTTTCATGTGAGATGGTGCTCTGGCATGAGCTGAGCCTGTCTGCAGCGTTCGGAACAACATCCTTTAGCTGTTTCATGATATTGCCATACCATATACTCTTAAGTGCATTATGAACCTCGCGGTTAAATGCTATCTTTGGTTTGGCTTTATCAAAACCTGTCGAGTAAGGTGTCATACGACTTGGAATACTACCCCCTCACCAATTCTGGCGACAGGGGTAGCATTCCACCCTTCTAGAGGGAGACGACATGTACCTAACCTGAAACCCGGGTAAAGTTAAACATGAGCCTCAGCATCACAAAATGGATGCTGCCACCACAGACACAAGACTGACCTCCTGCTGCTGGGAGTCCTTCCAGCTTGAGAGGCTTGGACAAAGGGTTTCCAGTCAGGGGAGGTGCTTGCACCACCCCAGACAGGATTTTGTGTAGTGGGTTAGGGAGGGCTGAATAGAATGAGACATGCCTGGGGCACACAAGGTGTCCCTCTGCATATGCCAGTTCAAACCGGAGCTGGGTCTTTCCTGCCCCAGTCCTGGCATGAAACTGGACAAAGGAAAGGGGGTGTAACCACCCCCCTTCCTGGTCCCACCCAGAGGAGGGACCTAGCAGGTGATCCGGCACCTAGATTTGGTTTAAGAGTTGGAGCTGTGTCCTAAGACTTCAGATCATCCTGAACTCGACTTGAAATAAGAAAATAAACTGGACTTCGATATTCTGCTGCACAGAAGACTAAAGAGAATCTCCCTTGTGGCCAAGGAGTGACCACCCTGTGAATTCAGGCACCATCCAGCAACTCGACAACTGCTTTGCCGCCGCCTACCGCCGGAGCCTGAGCCCAAAGCCCAACAAGACCTAAATTCTCAGACATCTCAGAGCCCAATTCACAGTTCCTGAAAAGAAGAAACCCATGGAGGCACCGAGAGACGTGAGACCGGCCATCTTGGAAGGTCCACAAGAAGCTGACCACACAGCACCCGATGCATCCTCAATGCTGTGCTCTGGGGTTTGAGAAGCCCCACCACCAAGCAGCATCTACACCAAAGATCAGCCCTCCAGCATCCACTAGAGGTGCGTGGGGCCCTTTTGTATTTTGCTACTCAACGCATCATCCCGGTTACTGGCCCATTGTCTAGTGGCCATCTTGGCAATAAAATCCACAATCAACGATACTGGTCTGGTTGCTCCAGACTGGCCCTTGCTCCTGTGAAAAGGAGCAGCCCCTCTGACCTTGATGGTTCGAGTAAAAAGCTTTCTTTGACTCCTGCGTGGCTTGCATTAGCCAAGGCCTATTTGCTGCAATCAAGTTGCCAAAACCACCATCAGCTAGAGCCTGCGTGGGACAGCTTGTGATCAACTTCTGGACGTCCTCGACCTCTTTGTGTCCACGTGGTTGCAGAGAGAAGCTACACCTCTGCACCTGTTTGCACCCGACAACGCCTGGTTCCTTCCTGGTTCCTCGCCGGTCACTGGCTAGTGACTTTGAACATTGTCCCCTCTGCTTTCAGGTCTTCACCTCTTCAGATCCACCCCTGGATCCACCGGAACTCTTCTCGACAACCCGCCTGCAGCATCTTCATCTTCAGGCTCCATAGAACAGCACGACGAAACCCGACACACTTTGAGACATATGCACCCGCTTCCTGTGGGTGAGGTAACGCTGGCACTCCGGTGCTCCTGTGTAGAATTACTCCTCTAGTGTCTATGTTCCAAGTTGCTAGGTTCTAGGTCATTAGGAAGGTTCCTTTTTCTTTAACTTTGTGACTTTTACGCACCCATTGAAATCAATAGGCGCCCGCGTGTAACTTTCAGCACTGCACACGCATCCCGTTGGCCTCCTGGTCACTAACTGTTGTTAGCTCCTTGTAGTCCCAGCGATTCCCCAGGCCCTAGGCCTTTTCCGTTTCAGAATAGTGGTTCTTATACCACTCTTTTAGTATATGGTTTGAGCGGCCTCCAGGGCCTATCCATATTGTGAAACTTTTGTATATTTAAACACTGTTTTGTTTTAACAAATTTGCTTCTGTGCTCATAAAGAGTATAGGAGGTACTTTTAGTAAATAAATATATATATTTTCAATATATATCTGTGTGGTGTCCTTTAATTTGGTATTTAAGGAGAGTGTATATGGTAAAACAGCTTGCTTCACATGCCTTTACAGAGTTTAGCCTAAGACTGCTTTGTCCACGCTACCCCTAGGATAGCTAGTCTATAAGGTTGACTTACAACCAATCATCATAAGGGTTGTTTGGACTGATACAAGGTGGTCCTTAGAACTAGTGAACATCATATATCAGGCCAACTTCTCACATTGGTGAGCAGTGGTTGGGATCTGAGCTTGCCGTTGTTTTACCATTGCAATCTTTGAAAATATAATTTGAAAGATCATACAGGTACCTTTAGGTACATATAAAAGAAGACTAGTATACTTAAGTTCGACTGAACGTAGATGTTGTAGAGCAAAGGGATTAGCACACCCTGACTACAACTAACTAAAGAAGGTTTAGTAGGTAAACACGAGTGTAGGTAGATTGCAACACATCCACCCACACTAGAGCAATGTCTGGAGCAGAGGGGTCCACTGGACCTGTCCCTGTTGAGAGTGACCCTACAAAGGCACCATCCAAATTTGCTATGTTAAACTTTAAAGAGTTGAGGCAGCTGTGTACCTTAAGAGGTCTCAAGCCGTGTCAGAACCCTAGCACAGCCCACCTCAGTTAGCTTTTAGACCAGTCTGAAGCTCTAAAAACCTCTAAACCAGACCCCACAGGGAATGGAGAAAGGGGCTCTCCCACTGAAGATGATAATACTGATGTCCCTGTCCCTAATGTCCAAAATTCTGATGAAGTTCAGAATGAGAATCAGCCTGAGAATGAGGATGAGAATGAGGATGAGGAGGAGGCAGAAGATGAGGACAGTGATTCTGATGAGGGTAGAAATAGTCAGGTGCCACCCAGGAGGCTTAGCCAGGCTAACTTAAGCCTATTTGGGACTGAGACTGGGTCCAACCCACTCAGACCCCCAAGTGGACTTAACCAGGAGTCTAGGAGGAGAAGGAATCACTCAGGTGACTCTGACACCTCCCATGCTTCTAGAGGTTCTCATGGTCACTCCAGAAGGAGGATGACAACCCCTCAGAAGAGGGAACATGAGGCCAAAATGAGAGAGGCTGAGCTTAGGATCCAGAAGCAAGAATTAGAAGTTGCCCTGGCCCAAGAGAAACTTGCTAGAGCAAGACAGCCTAGAGAGAGTGGATTAGGATCCACTGGTGGCAGCACTATCCATAAGGATAAAGACAGGTCCAATGACAATAGACACCTGAGTAAGATTGTGCCCCCTACAAAGCTGGGGATGACATCCACAAATGGATAACTGCACTTGAAAGGGCCTGCATAGTACAACAGATCCCTCAGGAGCAGTGGGCAGCAATCTTGTGGCTCTCCTTTGAAGGTAGAGGCAGAGACAAGCTCCTCACAGTTAATGATGAGGATGCTAGAAACTACCTGGTCCTGAAGAGTGCTCTGATTGATGGGTTAGGCTTAACCACTGAACAGTACAGGTTGATGTTCAGAGAGACCCAGAAGACACAGACTCAGGACTGGTCTGAATTTGTTGAGTGTGCCACTAAGGCTCTGGAGGGCTGCTTGCTGGGAAGTAAGGTTACAGACTATACAGGATTGTACAATTTACTTATGAGAGCACAAATCTTAAATAAGTGTCAGAACCAGCAGTTGCATCAACACCTGATTGACTCAGATCTGACCTTTCCCCAAGAATTGGGAAAGAAGGCAGACAAATGGGTTAGAACCAGGGTTAAGCAAAAGAACCAGAACCAGAACCAAGGTGGTGATCAAAAGAAGGCAGACCAGAAGGGTGGGGAGCAGAAAGCTAAAGACCAGAAGTCTTCAACAGGGCCCCAAACTAATAATGAGGGTGGGTCCCAAACTTCCAAGAAGAAGAAAGAAGGTCAGAAGAAACCCCGGTGTAATACTTGTAAAAACACCTCTCACTGGACAAGTGAGTGTAAAAAGGGTGGGGCCCCCAACACTGCAGCCCCTAAGGCATCTGCACCCACTAGTACAGTCAGCAGTGTTGGTCCACAAACAAAGGGGGTAGTGGGTATCACCTTGGGAACTGAGGGAGAGTTTGGCCTAGTCAGAACTGAAGGACTGGGTTTTTCTAAGACCCAGCGGTGCCAGGGGACAACACCTGAAACCTTTGTGGGTAACCTGTTCCTGCGTACAAATGACAGAGACACGGGACACTTCCTTCGGCGTCAAAGATTCGAGGTTTATTACTGCAGGGAACACAGAAGTCACGAGAAGTACATAACGTAGGTTCGCGGAGCCTGATTCGAATTGCTACTGTGGGTCGCTCCTTTTATACAGTTTTCTCTCATAGGTTAACATGGTACACAAAAGGTTACAACTCGGTTCCCATCGTAAAAACCATAAGGGGTTACTTTCATGTATTCAAGGCCCGGAACATAAGTACGGAAACGTTTGGTGGTTCCCAACTGTAAAACCCATCTTCCCACCATTAGTACATTCCAATCAACAATAAACAGATCGAGGAAAGGACAGAAACAGGTGCAGAGGAAGACAGGAACAGTGGGGAGATCGGAAAGGGTGTAAAAGGGGGGTATCGGGAAACACGAGCTGCAGGCATCAAAGGGACGTGCCTAATGAGATGCACGTCTAAGACAATAGACCGGCACAGCAAGATGAGCCTCGAGCGGAGCCATCTGCCTTACAGTGCCGTCCCCCTTTTCATAAAGACACCTTCAAAGGAAACATGTCTTCCGCAAGAGTTTGGGAATCCCAGGGTCGCGAAGTGGACAGCGTCCGTTCGCTGGCTACTTGAGGGCAAGAGACAAAATGGATGCCGCATCTAAGATGGAACCCGTGGGCTCGGATGTAGAAACCCACAAAACAAATGAACGGTTTAGGTTAGCACAGCGAAAATGCGTACACCCACTAAACTCGTCATTTGCGGTTCATAGATACCAGACTCGACCACATTCGTGCGAGTCGAAAACACCACTTACGATCGTCACGGAACCTCAGACTCTCCTTTTGCCCTCATGTAGGCAAGCACTAGTCGGAATCATATTCGATATTCATCAAACCATCCAGATGTTGCTGCAGCATAATTCTATCCATCCGAGCTCCTTTGGTAACAGGCGGCTGTCTTATACACGTTGTAGCACAGAGGCCACATAAGGCAGGACCACACTGCACACAAAGGCAACACGTGAACAGAAACGCTACAACAACCCCGATGATCATCAGAATCTTCCAACCCCAAGTCGACATCAGGCCCCAAAACCACCCAAGTAGCGTCCAATCCCCTACGTCCACGTGTATGGACTCAGAGATCTTATGCAACTTTGAAATGGCTTGATAGACAGTCGGAGCGTTATCTGGAATGAAAATACAGCAGCTCGAATGGATCACCTTACATACTCCACCTCGATCTGCTAAAACAACGTCTAAAACCATACGGTTTTGTAACGTCATGAGCCTATCCGCCTGAAGTTCTGCTGTGATGTTACCAAGGGCACTGGCAGTGATATTAGCTGTCGATTCCACCACTCGGGTCAACTGTCTCAGGTTCCTACTATTAACCATAGGTCCCCAAAACGGAAAGAAACCTTTGAAAAAGTCTCCTGCCTCTTGACCGGCAGTGTCCTCTTCGCTAATCACGCCCCTCACAATTCGAGTCTTGTGGTAATCGGAGGTGACTGTAAAAGTCGGAGGCAACAAATTCGCAATGTAACATGTGCCCGCAAAGTCGGAGGGCAACCACGTATACGCACGATCATGACAGACAAAGTACGTACCCTTGGCAGTCAGAAACACAGGGGACGAGAGCATCGGCAAGGCATACGTCTCGGAGCAAGCACTCTCTCCAAGATGAGCTCTCGGTCTTCGGCCACGACCTTTTAGACAGAAATTACCAAGGTGGGGTACGATCCATATCGGAGACGAGCTTCTAAGCTGTCTTTCACCCACGAGCGCACTATACTCAGCCTCACTCAGATCCCTATAGGCTCGCACCTCTTCCTCTGGGATGAGCGACGGCTCATAGATATCCCTATCTAAATCAGCGATCGCTATAGCCAAAGGCTTGTGGTACGGACCAAGACCAAAGTGGGAAAGACGTGGCTCTCGATTGGGGTAGAAATCTAGTGCACTTCGAAACATTGTTTGAAATGCTCGAGCTGAACCCTGGGAACTATAAGGAAGGACCAAGTACGGAATCCCCTTATCGGTGGTATGTGGCATCAACCCACACACCCAACAATTAGTAGTGTTAACCACCAACTGATGCTGATGAAGGAGCTGAATAAAGGAGTTATTCATAAATTCCGCACGTCTGGCCTGCTCGTGTTGGGGTAAGATGTGGAAGGAATGAGGAGAAACAGTGGAGGTAGTTTTAGGTTCAGGAGAAGGGGTAGGTGAAGCAGAAGGCAAGAACGTCAATATCAGGTAATACACCCCACCCACCAATAGCGAAGAAACAGTTAGAAACAGTAGGAACATTTGAATCATGAAGCATTTTGTACGAGTAATTTGTTGCAATTTGAATCTTTGAGCCTGAGCTTTTTCCAAATCCACCAGCTTAGAGAACAGCATCCTCTAAAACCGTCCGCAACGTTTCTTGACGCACTTCGTTCTGTGTAGCAGTAGTCAATCCCCAGGAGTTCCCAGGAACCGACGGCCTTCGACCTAGTGTCAAGACCTACTAACCAGAAGGAAGTACACGCGCGGCCCTACGGTACACCCGGATGTAAGGTACTTATTTACAAATATACACAATATTTCCAAGCTGTGGAAGCAAAAACATGTGGAAACAAACTCACAATATTTACAAAAACCAAAATGGTACGAGTGTGTGAAGACTGACTGGTGTCAATGGGGTAATGTGGATGTCAAGGGAGAGAGCAAAAACCTTTTTTATTTGTCCTTAGTATTAGATCTCAGGAAGTATCGGCTTCTCCCAGGACGTGTCTGTTCATCAAACAACTGATCCGATGGTGGGACAGAGTTCTGCTGGTCAGTCAATTGTTCAGATCTTGAGTTTGTTTGTGGCAATTGTTCAACAATGTCGTCCTGCTGCGCTGAGGGTTCTCCAACAAGCTGAGCGTCGCTAAAAGGAACAAAGGTCTGTGCAGTTTCCGTTTCAGACGAAGCAATGCCTTTCCTCACCCACGAGTCTGCCGGTAAAGGTAGAGGTACCTTTTTAGTATGGGTGGCGTGCACCCAGTGTTTGCGACCTTCCAAACGAACAGCAGTCCTCGTGGCGAGTAGAACTTGGTAGGGTCCAGTAAAGCGGGGCTCAACGTTTCTTTTGCGTCCGAAGTTCCGCGTCACCACCCAGTCTCCAGGCTGGAGCTGGTGGCCTGGACCCTCCGTCTGCGTCGGCAGTGCTTCAAAGACCTGTTGGTGAATTAACCTCAGTTTAGCAGTCAGATCATATAAATAATCGATCAACATTGGGTACTCAAGATCAGAGAACACACTCGGTCTAGGAACCCCCCAAACATTCGCAGAGCGACCGAACACAATCTCGTAGGGACTAAGCCCTACTCAGGAGTGTACAGTCGCCCTAGTGGACAGAAGGGCTAGAGGTAAGGCGTCAGGCCACGAGAGACCAGTCGTAGCCTGAACCTTCGCCAGTTTCAATTTGAGGGTGCCATTGTACCCTTCAACCAAACCAGCTGACTGGGGATGATTGGCGCTGTGGAATTTCTGAGTAATTCCAAGGCCCTTACACACACTCTTCATCACACTCCCCACAAACTCACTTCCGTTATCAGACCATACAATTCGTGGCATTCCATACCGAGGAAAATATTCCTTCAGTAGGATTTTAGCAGTGGACAGGGCAGTGTTATCTTTAAGAGGGTAGGCTTCGATCCATCGGGAGAACGCGCAAACCACAACTAAAACGTATTTCAGGTTATTGCATCGCTCCATATGGATGAAGTCTAGCTGGATCACCTCAAAGGGACATGAAGGGGGAGCAAAATGGCCAGGAGGTGTAAGGGTTCCTTTTCCAGGGTTGTACATCATGCATATCATACAATTCTTCACCAATCTCTCTGCACACTTCGTGATACCATCATTCTTCCATACGGGGGACAACAACTTACAAATACCTTTCGCGCTAATATGTGCCAAGCCGTGTGCCATCGTCACAACAGCTAGTACATACTCATCTGGCAACATCCACCTCTTATTCTCCGACAGATCAATCCAGCAACCATTCGCATCCAACTTTCCCGTACTCTCTTTCCACTTCGTCTTTTCAGTTTCGGTGGCCTCATTCTGAATCATTTTCACGCTCTCGATGGTATCCTCACACATACTAGTCTCTGTAGGCCACCTAACCGAACTCGTCACATACATTCTGGTGCTAAGGTTCCGGGCAGTCTCCTTAGCAGTCTCATCAGCGAACGCATTCCCACGACCAACATCATCCGTCACCTTACGGTGTGCACTACATTTAATAATCGCCACCTGCTTGGGCAATGTAAGTGCATCCAAAAGATCATTCACGAGCTGTCCGTGTTGGATCTTCGTACCATGCGATGTCATAAAACCTCTCTCTCGCCACAAACGTCCAAAGCTGTGCGCTACGCCAAATGCATACTGACTGTCGGCAAACACATTCACCCGTTTCCCTTTTGACAACATACACGCTCTAGTCAAGGCAATCAGTTCTGCTGCCTGAGCAGAATTCTGATTCAATCTCGCAGACTCCACAACAGTATTCAATGTCACTACAGCATAAGCAGTCGTCACATCACCATTCGGCAATTTAAAACATGAACCATCCACATACAAAGTCCCATCGGGATCTTCCAAAGGAGTGTTTTTCAGGTCTACACGACCTTTTGTTTCCTCTTCGGTTCGCAAGTAGCAATCGTGAGGTGCTACTTCATCTGACTCCATACTGATTGGCAACAAAGTCACCGGGTTCAGGACATTACAGCGTTTTATTTGAATGTGACTTGCCAAAAGCGTCAACTCATAACCAGACAACCTTGCACTCGTCAAGTGCTGAGTTTTCGTACGATTCAAGAGAGTGTCAACTGCATGCGGAACCATCACCGTAAGCATATTATCCATGACCAATCCTGCAGATTGTCGGATGGACACAGCAGCCGCCGCTGTTGCTCTCAGACAACTCGGCAATGCTCTAGCTACTGGGTCCAAGGTCGAGGAAAAATATGCACATGGACGTTGCTTACCGCCGAATTGTTGCGTCAAAACACTCAACGCACAACCTTCTCTCTCGTGAACGTACAGTGTAAACGGCTTACTGTAGTCAGGGGTCCCTAACACAGGAGCCGAACACAACGCGTCACGCAGTTCAGAAAAACTTTTCTGACATTCCTCCGTCCATGGTAAAGGAGTTGGAACATCCTTGCACGTAAGAGCCACCAATGGTTTCGCTAGCAATGAAAAATTTGGAATCCACTGTCTGCAGTATGACGTGATACCTAAAAAGGCACGCACATCTCTTTGAGTTGTTGGCACAGTCATTCGAGCAATCGCTGCAATTCTCTCTGGGGTCAACCTCCTTCCCTCCTTTGACAATAAGTGACCTAGATAGGTTACTTCTTGACAACAATATTGAAGTTTAGAAGGTGACACCTTGTGATGTAAGTCACAGAGATGCTGCAACAACGATACCGTGGCAATTTTGCAAATGTCCTGAGTATCTGCAGCCACCAATAAGTCGTCAACATATTGGATCAAGGCTGCACCAGCCGTCAACACAAACGCATCCAGTTGGCCCTTCAAGGCTTGACTGTATATCGATGGACTCTCACAGTAGCCCTGAGGAGCACGTTTAAACCGGAAGCTGCGGCCACCAAGAGAGAAACCGAAAAGGTCTCTACTTTCTTCAGCAATCGGAATACTGAAGAAAGCATTCTTCAGATTGATCACAGAGAACCAAGATGCAGAGGCTGGAATCAGAGTCAGTAGTGCCGTGATGTCAGGCACAACAGGGAACTGAGGAATCACAATTTTATTTACCTCCCGTAAATCGATAACAAAACGATAAACAGGTGGTTTTGACGGATCCGTGCGCTTCAAAATGGGCAGTACAGGGCTATTGCACACGTTTCCTCGAGTCTCCTCGATAACATCTTTTTCAATCAAATCGTACATAATAGCTAACAATGCTCGCTCACCATCAAGGGAGATACGATACTGGGGAGTACGTGGCAGTCGCACGTTAGATTTCAAATGAACAACATAAGGGGAGATGTCAAGCAGGCCCACGTCGTTGGGACCTGTTGCCCACAAAGATGCAGGAAGAGAACTCAATTCCGGTGGAAGCTTATCGATGGATAAGTACATAGGAGAGACAACTCTCTCACCTAACGTAAGCTTTACTCCCGCAGGAGAACAATACAAAGTCGCATACAAACGTTTTAGCAAATCCAGGCCCAAAAGATTTTCGCCACACCCAGTGGTCAAAATCAGCGGAGCTTTTAGCTCACGCGGCCCAATCGTAAGAGGCAAAGGGCACGAAACCGGATTGCTAACAGGGGCGCCAGAGAATCCAACGGAAACATTTGTTAAGCCAGACAAAGGTGCGCCAGGGAGTTTCGAATGCATTATGGAACTTTTCGCTGCACCAGTGTCCAACAGAAAAGGCTCAACGACGCCCGAGGTGGCAACTGCGACGTAAGGCCCTCTCTGATCAACCGGAACTGATACTACTCCCTCTCCTTGTCTATGGCTGTCCTAGTAATTACCGTCGTCAGCATCCTGATCGACGTAATAATCGTCCACATTGTACTGAGCAGATCGCCCTTGCGATGATCTGCGCTGGCCAAAACAATTATTGGAGTCAGAAGTATTAGTGGAACGATCGTTTTGAGCACCGCGACCTCTACCACGTGATGTCTGTTGAGAACCACCACGACCTCCTCTAGACGAATTACCACTATTACGCTCATTGAGAACTGGACAATCGAATTTTAAATGACCCTCATTCCTACAATAGGCACACTGATTGTACCCCAACGAAGATCTCTGCGAAGAGGAATCATTTCGTGATTGTGACCTATTTGACTGAGATTGTGATCTGTTCCGCTGTTGCGAGTCATTCTGATTCGAACGCGGAGGATACGCCTGTTGCAACAACACTTTAGTTTTGAGCTCTTTCGTTTTCTTGTCAGCACGATCATTCTCCTCTTTCTCCCTATTCTCATAATATTGGGCCGTAGCCAATATTTGAGCACAAGTAGAAACAGCCCACGCACTTTCTGAATTACGCAATTTGTTGCTTAAGTCAGGCAGTAAATTTGAAACAAACTTATCCACAAACAATCGCTGACCTCCTTCAGTACCCATGTCTTGACCACTATGGTCAATGAAAGCCTCCTCAAATCTTGTAAAGAAATCAGAAACGTTCTCATCTTTCTTCTGCTTGCAAGCGGACAGTTTGTCCCAATTTACTACTCTTAGCCCCCTCTTTTTCAACATTTATGTTGCACCCTTAGCAAAGGTAATCTAGTCTTTAGGGGTAAAAGTGATATCGTATGCTGACGACACTCAGCTTATCTTCTCTTTTAAAGATCACTCACCCTCAGGTTTCGACAATTTCAGAAGCTGTCTTTCCAATATCGTGGCCTGGATGACCTCTAACACGCTAAAATTAAATACGGATAAGACTGAGGTGTTATTTTTTAATCAGACACTCCCCCTACCCCCTCTACTTGGTGGCCTGTGGAACTCAACCCTCCACCTGCCCCGGTGAGGGTGGCCCGCAATCTCGGAGTTCAATTTGATAACGACCTATCTTTTAAGACTCAGATTCAGAAAGTCACCTCAGCATGCTTCGGGAAACTCCATATGATAAAAAAAATTTCCCCCTTTCTTCCCAAGGAAGCTCTGAAAACGGTGACACATGCTCTAATTACGTCACACTTGGACTATGCGAACAGCCTGTACGTGGGACTTCCCGCCTACCTGCTGCACAGACTGCAAATTGTGCAGAATGCTGCTGCCAGGCTGATTTGCAAAGTCCCCTATCGTCACTCAATCTCCCCACACTTGAAGAAATTGCATTGGCTACCGATCACTGCCCGCGTTAAATTCAAGGCCCTGATACTAGCCTTTAGAGCTCTTAAGGGGAAAGGCCCTAAATACCTGAGTCACAGACTAAAACCAGTGCATTCCACTCTTAACCTCAGATCGAACCACCTTCACCTGCTGTCAACTCCCCGATTCCGTTTTGCGAGACAGGGTGGTAGAGCCTTCACAGTGGCAGTATCCAAACTGTGGAATTCTCTGCCCACCAGCCTTAGGATGACCGACACTGAATCTCGGTTTAGGGGCAAACTGAAAACCTTTTTATTTTCAGCCCACTAAGTCAACAATATAAACAAGCTACTGCCACTCCCTCCTGCATTCCTCAGCGCCGGGACACCCCCGTTGGGGGTAGCTGTGCGCTCAACAAATGTCAAATAATAATAATAATAATTTACCTTCATGGCTGGCATAAGCATTTTCATCAGAGCGATAATTCTCTGAGGCAAAGCCGTAATTAATTGATCAGGCTTGGCCCCACCAACTTGCAAAGCGTCAGCAGCCCGCAATGCATTCCAGTCACCGCCTAATTCTCCCGCATGGTCTTCCTGACGAATCTTTGCCCATACCGGTTGCGGTACGACATTGCCAAACAGCATATCGATATCAGCAAGATTCATTATCGTAGCATCCACAAGCTGCGACAATTCTTTATAATACCCTGCAGGATTTTTGCGAGGGTCAGGCAAAGATTGCTTCACCTGCAAAACTTCCGAACGTTTCCATGAAAGATGGATCCACACTCTTTGGAAGTGCGGCAAGACTGCAGGATTTTGAGTAGCATCACCTGGCATCCACACTGGTGGAACTTCGCACATGGGATACTGACCAGGGGCTGCAAACGGTCCTTCGATGTCCTCCACAAACAATGCCCAAGGCATCGTAGAAGGACGAAAAGACAATAATTGCTCAACAGCACGTCGAACATTAGTGCCCACCAACATTCCGCTCGCAAACTGGAGCTGAAGGTTAGTCAGAGCAGTCAAGACCTCATCAGATGCATCAGCCGATATTAGGTCACGTAAAGCCTTACACATTTCTTCAAACACGAACCTTTGTGTCGGTATGTTGAATTGGCAGAACGTATCTAGCACCACACGAGGAGGATTTCTAAAGGGGTATTTCATCCAACCCATAGCCATATTATACAATGAGTCACGCTCCCTACCACCAGGAAGCTGACTTCGTCTTTGGGGACCGTCCGAACCAGCGGACTCAAGAATAGGTCCAAGAGAATTAAAGAAGTTAGCAGCAACAGAGGGGGTACGATGTCGAACAGATGGAGAAGAAGAGTAACACAACGAGGTAACAAGAGAAGAGTCAGGAACAGAAGTAACAGCAGGAGTAACCAGAACAGCAGGAGCAGCGGGAACAGCGGGAGCAGGAGTATGGGGAAGTACAAGTGGAGGAGCAGTAGGGACGGAAGCAGGTAGAGGAGCAGGAACATTTTGAGGGACAGGTTGTGGAACAGGAGCAGGAAGAACAGGGTCAGGAGGAACCACAGGAGTTACGGTGCCCTGTGCGTACGGAGGTGGCGACTTCAAAAGATAAGACATTAAAGGGTCATCTGCAGATTCCTCCTTCTTATCCGTACCCGTTGGTAAAGCGGGATAGCACTTGTCTACGGACATACGCTGCAATCTATCGAAAACTTCCTTTTCCTTTTCCTCCTTATCTCGCTGAAACTGCTCTGCATTTCTTACCGTAGTAACAACTCCTTCTCTCTTATTGCGTTTAATCTGTCTGATCTCTCTCTGTTTGGCTTCTTTACGCCACAACCGAAAGGCATCAAACATGGCCGGGCTTGATTTTTTCTGAAACAATTTAGCTTCTAAATTATCTAAGATCAGGGTCTCAAAACTACCATGAGGTGGCCAACTGAGGACACCATCCTTTTTAGTATAGCGAATCCAATATTCATTAAAGGTAATCAGACCTAACCCATGCTTGCTATATAGCTCATAAGTTGGAGTTCCAACCGGAGGTATCGGACACGAATCCTCCAGTCGGGAATCCGCACCACAACGACTAAAACAACTGAACAAAGTACTACGGCCAGGCATCTTGCACACTAGCCGAGTTTCACAAACTTCAAGGGTTATAGGATTAACAATGTCCCTGTAAAGAGCAAAAACCCTCGGTTTTTGGCGACTGCAGACGTCAAATATCACAACAAAGAACCAAGTACTAAGAACCACAAATGCAATGGAACCATGCAACAACTAAGCACCCACAACTAAGGACTCTGGGAGCGACCCACAAATACTTAACTCAAAGATCGATGGCGTCACCAGGAAGGCCCGTCAATCGTCTCGCTGTACCAAGGTCTACGCCAGGCGCCAAAACAGGTCTACAGTCAGGGCAGCAGTCCGTCGCAGCCGTCAGGAGGCGGGGATCTTCGCGGGAAAAGTCGTCGGGCCACTTGTTTCGACAACAGGATCGATGAAGCGGGGTGCACCTTCCCTCGGAGATTTCACACGAAGTTCCTCACGATCGTCGGGCTTGGACCGGTACCACTGATGCAGCCCCACGTGGGGCGCCAACTGAAGGACTGGGTTTTTCTAAGACCCAGCGGTGCCAGGGGACAACACCTGAAACCTTTGTGGGTAACCTGTTGTGGCGTACAAATGACAGAGAAACGGGACACTTCCTTCGGCGTCAAAGATTCGAGGTTTATTACTGCAGGGAACACAGAAGTCACGAGAAGTACATAACGTAGGTTCACGGAGCCTGATTCGAATTGCTACTGTGGGTCGCTCCTTTTATACAGTTTTCTCTCATAGGTTAACATGGCACACAAAAGGTTACAACTCGGTTCCCATCGTAAAAACCATAAGGGGTTACTTTCATGTATTCAAGGCCCGGAACATAAGTACGGAAACGTTTGGTGGTTCCCAACTGTAAAACCCATCTTCCCACCATTAGTACATTCCAATCAACAATAAACAGATCGAGGAAAGGACAGAAACAGGTGCAGAGGAAGACAGGAACAGTGGGGAGATCGGAAAGGGTGTAAAAGGGGGGTATCGGGAAACACGAGCTGCAGGCATCAAAGGGACGTGCCTAATGAGATGCACGTCTAAGACAATAGACCGGCACAGCAAGATGAGCCTCGAGCGGAGCCATCTGCCTTACAGTGCCATCCCCCTTTTCATACAGACACCTTCAAAGGAAACATGTCTTCCGCAAGAGTTTGGGAATCCCAGGGTCGCGAAGCGGACAGCGTCCGTTCGCTGGCTACTTGAGGGCAAGAGACAAAATGGATGCCGCATCTAAGATGGAACCCGTGGGCTCGGATGTAGAAACCCACGAAACAAACGAACGGTTTAGGTTAGCACAGCGAAAATGCGTACACCCACTAAACTCGTCATTTGCGGTTCATAGATACCAGACTCGACCACATTCGTGCGAGTCGAAAACACCACTTACGATCGTCACGGAACCTCAGAACCCCTACACAGGCATTTCTGATTTGTGATGTGGACATGGATTTGTCCACCACTGTAAGCCCCAGTAATCTGGGCAAGTACAGACAGACACCTTTGATAAATGAAAAAGTGTCTCAAGCATACAGGGACACATGTGCCAGTGTCACTATGGTGACACCTAGCTTTGTGGACCCTGGACAGTACATACCAGGCGACAATTACTGGGTGACCAATGCCAGCAATGTCACTACTACACATAGTGTGGCAATTGTTAATTTCTCCTGGGGAGGGGTAACTGGCCTAAAAAAAAGTTGTGGTTAGTGCAGACCTCCCAGTTGATTGTTTGTTGGGCAATGACCTTGAGAGCTCTCTATGGTCAGAAGTACAGGACTTATGCAGAGATGTTAGGGATTTCATCACATGTCCTTGCTGTGACCAGGTCACAGGCCAAAAAGTGCCTCACTGAATCCCAGGTCTTGGATCCTGGAACAATGGACCAAGCATCTACCAAGAGGAAGAACAGGAGGGTTAAGGCTGCACCTTAACACCTGCCTACAAGTGATGATCAGCCATCCCAGGAAGATGATCTTGAGACACCAAATGGAACTGTCTCTGAAGAACTTAAGCATTATCAGGTTGAGTTTCTGGGCACAGGGGGATCTTCTAGGGCAGACTTGGGGCAGGCTCAGTTAACCTGTCCTTCTCTTGAACTCCTCAGACAGCAAGCTGCTGCTGCTGAGGCTGCTGGGAATGCTCAAGGTACCCATAAAGTGTATTGGGATGATGGGCTCCTTTATTCAGAGGGTAGAGACCCCAAACCTGGTGCAACCAGGAGGTTGGTTATACCGCTGCAATTTAGGGGCTTCCTTCTAACCTTGGCCCATGATGTTCCTTTAACAGGACACCTAGGCCAAAACAAGACTTGGGACAGGCTTGTCCCTCACTTTCACTGGCCTCACATGTTTGAAGATACCAAGGAGTTTTGTCGCTCCTGTGTCACCTGCCAAGCCAGTGGCAAATCAGGTGGCACGACAAAGGCCCCCCTAATACCACTACCTGTGGTGGGGGTTCCCTTTGAAAGAGTGAGGATTGATATTATAGGTCCAATGGATCTCCCTACAGCATCTGGGCACAGATTTATACTGGTGGTAGTGGACCATGCCACCAGGTATCCAGAGGCAATTCCCCTTAGGACCACCACAGCTCCTGTGGTGGTCAGGGCCTTACTTGGAGTTTTCTCCAGAGTGGGGATTCCTAAGGAGGTAGTATCTGATAGAGGTGCCAACTTCATGTCAGGATACTTAACAGCTATGTGGAAGGAATGTGGTGTCAACTACAAGTTCACCACACCTTATCATCCACAATGTAATGGGCTCGTTGAGAGATTCAACAAGTCCCTAAAGGGTATGATCAAAGGATTACCTGAAAAGCTCAGGCGGAGATGGGACATCCTTCTACCCTGCCTTCTGTTTGCTTACAGAGAGGTCCCACAAAAGGGGTTTGGCTTCAGCCCCTTTGAATTGTTGTTTGGGCACCCTGTAAGATGTCCTCTATGTTTGGTGAAGGAAGGATGGGAGTTACCTCTCAGAAAGCCTAACAAGAGATAGTGGACTATGTACTTGGTCTCCGCTCCAGGATGGCTGAGTATATGGAGAAGGCATCCAAAAACCTTGAGGCAAGCCAGGAACTTCAAAAAGCTTGGCACGACCAAAAGGCTGTCTTGGCTGAGTACCAGCCAAGACAGAAGGTATGGGTGTTGGAGCCAGTGGCTCCAGCAGCACTCCAAGACAAAAGGTCTGGACCACATACAATTGTTGAGAAGAAGGGATAGGTTACCTACTTGGTGGACCTAGGAACTCCCAAGAGCCCCCACAGGGTGCTCCATGTCAACAGACTGAAGGCATATGTTGACAGGGCAGACATGGGCTTGCTCATGGCTACAGATGAGGGGCAGGAGGAAGAGAGTGACCCTTTCCCAGACCTGTTGACTCAGAACTCTGAAGATGGCTCAGTTGATGGTGTGGCCTTAGATGGCAGCCTCACTGAACATCAGCAAAATGACTGCAGACAAGTTTTACCGTCATATAGACATATGTTCTCCTTGACATCCAGTCAGACTAACTGGTGTACCCATGTGGTGGACACTGGTGACAGTCTTCCTGTGAAAAACAAGATTTACAGGCAACCTGATCATGTCAGGGACTGTATAAAGACTGAGGTGCAAAAGATGCTGGAGTTAGGTGTCATTGAGCCTTCAGAGAGCCCCTGGGCTAGCCCAGTGGTTCTGGTCCCCAAACCTCATACCAAAGATGGAAAGAGAGAAATGAGGTTCTGTGTGGATTACAGAGGACTCAATGCTGTCACCAGGACAGATGCACACCCTATTCCAAGGGCAGATGAGCTTATAGACAAATTGGCTTCTGCCAAATATTTGAGCACATTTGATCTGACAGCTGGCTAATCGCAAATCAGGTTAGCTGAGGAATCCAAAGCCAAAACTCCATTTTCGACCCCAGGAGGTCATTATCAATTTGTGGTGATGCCCTTTGGTTTGAAGAATGCACCTGCCACCTTCCAAAGGTTGGTGAATCAAGTCCTTACTGGGTTGGATGACGTTTGTGCAGCTTATCTGGATGATATTGCTGTCTTGAGCTCCACCTTGGAGGATCACCTGGTCTACCTGAAGGAAGTGCTAGAGGCTCTGCAAAAGGCTGGCCTCACTATCAAGGCCACTAAGTGATAGATAGGGCAGAGTAAGGTTGTGTACTTGGGCCACCTTGTAGGTGGAGGCCAAGTTCAACCACTGCAGAGTAAGATCCAGACCATCAAGGACTGGTCCCCTCCAACTACCCAGACTCAGGTCAGAGCTTTCTTAGGCCTGACTGGGTACTACAGGAAGTTTGTTAAGAACTATGGGTCCACTGTGACTCCTCTTAATGATCTGACATCCAAGAAGATGTCCAAAAAGGTTCAGTGGACAGTAAACTGTCAAAAGGCATTTGATGACCTGAAGAAGGCCATGTGCTCTGCACCTATCCTGAAGAGTCCTGACTACTCCAAAGAGTTTATTGTCCAAACAGATGCTTCTGAGTTGGTGGTGGGAGCTGTGCTTTCACAACTTAATGTAGATGGTCAAGACCAGCCCATAGCTTTTATTAGCAGAAGGCTGACCCCCAGAGAGAAATGTTGGTCAGCTATTGAGAGGGAGGCCTTTGCTGTGGTGTGGCCCTGAAGAAGTTGAGACCATACTTATTTGGCACTCACTTCAAGATTCAGACCGACCATAAGCCCCTCTTATGGCTTAATCAGATGAAGGGTGAAAACCCCAAACTACTCAGGTGGTCCATTTCCCTACAGGGGATGGACTTTACAGTGGAGCACCGCCCAGGGACTGACCATGGTAATGCAGATGGTCTCTCCAGGTACTTCCACTTAGAACATGAAGACACAACTGGTCAAGGTTAGTCTAATGTCCCTGCGTTGGGGGGGGGGGGATGTGTAGGAGAGTAAGGTCTGCTATCCTATGGTCACCCCAAATTTTTGCTTTTTGCTTCACTGGTTTCTGATTTAATGTGGCTGTGTGCCTGCTAATCAGACCCACAGCCTGCTGTTCTCTCTCTAAATTAATACCAATGCACTCTAGGTGCATTACCAATTGGCACTGGTTCACCTTATAGGCCCCTGTAACAGTGTACCCTAGGTACCCAGGGCATAGGTATATCCAAGACCTACCAGGGGCTGCAGCATGTATTGTATTGGGTAAGTTGGTGTAATCACCTCTTACGTAGATATAGTATATCTATATCTAACATATATGGACACATGGTAACCTATAAGTCACTCCTATGGCAGGCCTCGACAATCCTGGAGGCAGAGTGCTTGGTTTCATGTGAGATGGTCCTCTAGCATGAGCTGAGCCTGTCTGCAGCTTTCGGAACAACGTCCTTTAGCTGTTTCATGATATTGCCATACGATATACTCTTAAGTGCATTATGAACCTCGCAGTTAAATGCTATCTTTGGTTTGGCTTTATCAAAACCTGTCCAGTAAGGTGTTATACGACTTGGAATACTACCCCCTCGCCAATTATGGTGACGGGGGTAGCATTCCACCCTTCTAGAGGGAGACAACATATACCTAACCTGAAACCCTGGTAAAGTTAAACATGAGCCTCAGCATCACAAAATGGATGCTGCCACCACAGACACAAGTCTGACCTCCTGCTGCTGGGAGTCCTTCCAGCTTTGGAGGCTTGGACAAAGGGTTTCCTGTCAGGGGAGGTGCTTGCACCACCCCAGACAGGATTTTGTGTAGTCGGTTAGGGAGGGCTGAATAGAATGAGACATGCCTGGGGCACACAAGGTGTCCCTGTGCATATGCCAGTGCAAACCTGAGCTGGGGCTTTCCAGCCCCAGTCCTGGCACAAAACTGGACAAAGGAAAGGGGGTGTAACCACCCCCCTTCCTGGTCCCACCCAGAGGAGGGACCTAGCAGGTAATCTGGCCCCTAGATGTGGTTTAAGAGTAGGAGTTGTGTCCTAAGACTTCAGATCATCCTGAACTCGACTTGAAATAAAAAGATAAACTGGACTTCTACGTTCTGCTGCACAGAAGACTGAAGAGAATCTCCCTTGTGGCCAAGGAGTGACCACCCTGTGAATACAGTCACCATCCAGCAACTTGACGACTACTTTGCCGCCGCCTCCCGCTGGAGCCGGAGCCCAGAGCCCAACAAGACCTAGTTTCCCAGACATCTCAGAGCCCGATCCACAGTCTCTGAAAAGAAGAGACCCGTGGAGGCACCGAGAGTCGTGGGACTGGCCATCTTGGAAGATCCACGAGAAGCTGACCACACAGCACCCGAGGCATCCTCAACACTGTGCTTTGGGGTTTGAGAAGCCCCATCACCGAGCAGCATCTACACCAAATATCAGCCCTCCAGCATCCACGAGATCTGCGTGGGGCCCTTTTGTATTTTGGCACTCGACGCGTCATCCTGGTTACTGGCCCATTGGCTACTGGCCATCTTGGCAACAAAATCCACAATCAACGATGCTGGACTGGTTGCTCCAGATGGGCCCTTGCCCCTCTGACCTTGCTGGTCCGAGTAAAAAGCTTTCTTTGACTCCTGCGTGGCTTGCATTAGCCAAGGCCTGTTTGCTGCAATCAAGTTGCCGACACCGCCATCAGCTAGAGCCTGCGTGGGACAGCTCGTGATTGACTCCTGGACGTCCTCAATCTCTTCGTGTCCACGTGGTTGCAGAGAGAAGCTACACCTCTTCACCTGTTTGCACCCAACAACGCCTGGTTCCTTCCTGGTTCCTCGTAGGTCACTGGCTAGTGACCTTGAACATTGTCCCCTCTGCTTTCAGGTCTTCACCTCTTCAGATCCACCCTTGGATCCACCGGAACTCTTCTCGACGACCTGCATGCAGCATCTTCATCTTCAGGCTCCATAGAACAGCACGACGAAACCCGACTCACTTTGAGACATATGCACCCGCTTCCTGTGGGTGAGGTAACACTGGCACTCCGGTGCTCCTGTGTAAAATTACACCTCTAGTGTCTATGTTCCAAGTTGCTAGGTTCTAGGTCATCTGGAAGGTTCCTTTTTCTTTAATTTTGTGACTTTTACGCACCAATTGAAATCAATAGGCGCCTGTGTGTAACTTTCAGCACTGCACACACATCCCGTGGGCCTCCTGGTCACTAACTGTTGTTAGCTCCTTGTAGTCCCAGCGATGCCCTAGGCCTTTTCCCTTTCAGAATAGTGGTTCTTATACCACTATTTTAGTATATGGTTTGAGCAGCCACCAGGGTCTATCCATATTGTGCAACTTTTGTATATTTAAACACTGTTTTGTTTTAACTAATTTGCTTCTGTGCTCTTAAAGAGTATAGGGGGTACTTTTAGTAAATAAATATATATATTTTCAATATATATCTGTGTGGTGTCCTTTCATTTGGTATTCAAGGAGAGTGTATATGGTAAAACAGCTTTCTTCACATGCCTTTACAGAGTTTAGCCTAAGACTGCTTTGTCCACGCTACCACTAGGATAGCTGATCTATAAGGTTGACTTACAACCAATCATCATAAGGGTTGTTTGGACTGATACAAGGTGGTCACTAGAACTAGTGAACATCATATATCAGGCCAACTTCTCACATGACGTTACAATGCATACATTTATAACGCATGCCTTTACAACGCAGTTTATACATTGCAACATCCTTTACAATTCACTCCATTACATCGCATGACACTACATCGCATTTTTTAGAAACTACCTGTACAATGCATTCCATTACATAGTATTATACCTTTACAACGCATACCATTACAACGCATACCATTTCATTGAATTTAAGGTAAGTATTGGATAGTATAGGGGCAACAATTACTATTCTAACTCCAGGGGGTGCAACAGTAGGGTAAGTGTTAGATAGTGTAGGGGTAACAATTACTATTCTAACTCCAGGGGGTGCAACAGTAGGGTAAGTGTTGGATAGTGTAGGGGTAAAAATTACTATTCTAACTCCAGGGGGTTCAAAAGTAGGGTGCATTTTGCATAGTATAGGGGTACTATGCGTTGTAATGGTATGCGCTGTAATGCCTGCGTTGTAGTGACATGCGCTGTAAAGGATGTTGCGATGTAATGACTGTGTTGTAAGTGTAGTGCGATGTAATGGTTGCGTTGTAAAGGATATTTCCCACACAGATTACCTGCAGATTCATCTGTGGATAATCCATGGATTCATGTGCGCTATTGAACTCCTGATTGGTTGGCATATGTAGGTAGTACAATCAATAAACTTAAGCTACGAGTACTGCAGCACATTCAAGCTGTTACAAAGAAAGATTACACCTATGTCAACTCAAAGCACAGTTGGGAACATCACAACGGGGATATTGGAAACTTTGTACACTATGGAATCCAACAGATTTTTGTGTACCCAAGAGGAGATGATAAACTACGAGAGCTGAATCAAGGTAGATACTTTCTATGGGCACAGAAAGTCCATGGGGATTAAATACAGCTGCAGAAATTTACGTACACCTTGATTGAACCATGGGAGTGTATATGGAATATTGTGTAATATGACATTAGGGATCATGTCCTCCCATCTTTTCAATCGCTTTTTTCGCTTCCGCCTAGTGTAAAATTGATAAATAGAAAAGGTTTCTTAACAGGTTTCTGATGAAATTATATTAAGTTAATTTGTTATTTGAGGTCATAGATGAAGGAGTAGCTTTGATCCTGACAATAAAAATGAGAAGGGAGCAATGAATGTGTTTAGTAATATGCTGTTTTTTTTAGAGTTTTTGTATGATGCAGTCTCTTCTTAGAATATATAATTCTTCTCATATTCAATATATTTTTATATGTCTCCCATGTTTTATCTTTTTGCTCATTGCACTTTAACAGATTTAAGAGGCTGTCATATGTTGCACTTTTTTCCTCTCCCAACTTTTGTTGGATGTACATGGCACATAGCACTTCATTGATCATGAGTGTTGGTATTATCTCTTACTAACACTGATGGAGCTGATTTCACTCGCAGTCAGGCATTGTTTTATTTATTTTGTGCTTCAGACACACTGCATTGACATTGCCACGCACATTTTGGTGCAAGTTAAAAACATGGCACATGAAAAACATGAAAGTGAGGCCTATTCAGTCTGAAATGCTTGTGCTGAACTAACGTGTTTCTTTCAGTGTAGAGAAAAGTGGCCTTTTTAGCTTTGAAGATTAATAGAATGTGTTTCTCTCTTCCCAGCTCATTCCTTGCAATCTAAATTCACTATTTCTGTCTTAAAAGACTTTGACTTGGGGTGTGGCCAAGATGGCGACGGAGTGAGACGTACTTTGCAGTCCCTCCGGCACCATAGGCCTTCTTAGCATTGTATAGCTGGTCCTGGGGACTCCTACTTGTCGCCCATCGTGCTGCAGGGGCTCCGGAGATGACTGGCAGTGTCTGGGGCTTTGTACTGCCCGCGGCGGTGCCCTGCAACGGAGCCTACAGCTGCGTCCTGCCAAGCGGTGGCCGCGCGCGGGAACCTCCGGCTGCTAAGGGCGGAGTGGCCCGGAGAGCGGAGCTGAGCGGGACCGAGGGGACCGGCGCCTGCACCAGACGGCCTGTCCACTGCATACTGGGGGCCGTACCGGCAGGAGTGGCGCCGGTGACATAGTGACCTCCGGTGGGGGTCTGAAGCGGAAGACGGACACCCAGTCCTGGTAGGGACGGCCCAGCCGCGAGAGCAGAGGAAGTTCGAGGTGCGGTGCCCGAGGGGCCCTGTTTCACGCCTCCTCAATCGGAAGGTGAAGAGCCAGCGGAGGAGCTGCCCCCGCACCTGACGAGCCTGGGACCCACCTGCCGGCGGTTTGACAGCATCGGCTGTGAGAGTGCAAGGCTTCGGGACTCCGGGACCTGAGAGGGCCGTGGCTTGCCTCCGCGCTGAGGGGCCCACCTGCATGTGAGAGGACGACGACGCTCTGCGGCCTGCATCACAGAGGGCCCGGGGCTCCGGGGCCCAGGTAGGCCGCAGCTTGAGCGTGCACGGCCGGGGGCGGACCACAGGAGGGAAGCGGAGGGCCCCCTTGCGGCCCTTAGAGAGCGAACTTAAGGCGGGCTGCGGCAGTGATCTGTGGCACTCCAACTGGCCATTGACAGAGGCCGGCTACGGGGGTGGCAAGGGGCGATACCCGGTGGCACAGAGCCCAGTGAGGCTAGCTCAGAAGAGGCCTGGCATCTGGCTGTTGAGCATGGACTCCCCCTCCCCGCCGCCGAACTGCACATTACTTGCGGCCCACACGCGGTTGGAGAAGGGTGGTGCCTGCGCCCTGGAGCCCACGGGGCCCTTCACGCACGATGCACCACCGCCTTGGAGTGGGGCCACAAGAGGACGCGACCTGAGACCTGGAGGAATAACGCTGGGATCGACGGGATCCATAGTTTTACCTGCCCATCCACAATGCTGAGGGGTCCCCCGGCACCGGTGAACACGACTGGGATCAACTGAGGGGGCCTTGTGGTGACTCCCCTTGCTCAGCTGAGGCTGGCGCCTGACGCCACGCGTAGGGCCCTGGAGGTGCCCCTCTAGCGCGGGCTGCGGGCCTAGTGGGGAGGAGACCGAGAGAGGTGTCGTGAAGCCCGGTCTGCGAGATCCCTCCTGCCTGACGGCCTCAGAGTGGTGGTCCAGAGTCGAGTTGAATGCACTCGGTGGGGGCCAGAAAGGAAGACCATCCCCCCGACCTACGGGCCCCGGATCCAAGGAGTAATGGCAGGCAGAACCCGTAAAGATAAACCCAGCAAGGACGGCCTACCCAAGGGAACAACGGCCACTACGCCACCGGGACCGAGCAAGACACCCCCCCGGGGAGATGACGAGGTGCTGGCGACGAAGGCCTTCATGAGGGAACTGTTCTCTGCAATCAAAGAGGACATTTCAGAACTACGCACGCAACTGGCGTAGGATCTCCGAGAGGTGCGGAGAGATGTGGACGAGGTGGGCAAACGGGTGGCAACCCTGGAGGAACATGACCTGGGGATGGCGGAGGACGTACACTAATTCCAGCAAGATGTGCTTCGACTCACAGAGCAAAACTTAGACTTCCAGGCGCATGCCGAAGACTTGGAGAACCGTTCCCGCCGGAACAACATTCGTATCCGGGCGGTGCCCTGGTCGGGAGAGGGTACAGATCTTCGGGAATATGTGGAAAGCCTTTTTAAACATGTCCTGGACGAAGACGATCTTCAGACCATACGAATGGACAGAGTCTACCGGGTGGGCCTACCTAGAGGTACGAAGTCACCGCCCCCCCGACATTCTAGTCTGTGTCCATGACTTTCAACTCAAGGAACGCATACTCCGGAAGGCTCGAGAAAGTGGACCCCTACTGTTCCGTGACCATCATCCCCAACTCTTTCAGGATCTAGCGGCATCAACGTTGCAGAAGCGTGAAGAGTTCTACCCAGTCACAACCTTCTTGCGAGACCAGAAGGTGGCCTACTTGTGGGGCCATCCCTTTCGCCTTATCTTCCGCTGGAAAAACAAGCTTGTTCAGGTCAGATCTCTTGCAGCAGCCATGGAGCTCTTGGGTATTGAGGACTCGACCACGACCCCCAGGGGTGACAGCACGCCTACAAGACGACGCCAGCGTTCCCCAGCCTGGCAGAGGGTGGGCCAGGCAGTGCCCGGGGGGAAGCCAGATCCAGCAATTAGCCGCCAGAAAAGAGGGGCGGAAGTTGTCTCTGTGGCGTTGGTGACGGAGGCCTCCGCGAAAGATGATCCCTCAGCTGAATGAGACCCTAGGAGTAAGTGAGGCCGGCATCGGAGGGATGCGGACCGTCTGTCCCAACAGGTACTTTATGTCTTTCCCTGGGACACGACCCTGCAAAGACCTTGAGACTTTGTCCGCCATGGCCCAAGTGACTCGACCCCTAAGGTCACCCTCATGCCCCTCCTGTGAAGGGGTAGCCTGGCTAGGCCGGGTGGTATTTGGGGATGGGGTGAAGGGAGGGGGGGTTGTTGAGGGGAGGGGGAGGGGGGAAGGGGGGGTAGTGTGGGGGGTAGTGGTGGTAGCTGGGGGGCTTCTTGTTCTTTTCTTTGCTATTGACAGGCGGCGTGGGTGGTGGCCCGGAGCGGGTGAGGGAGGCAGAATTGTTGGCTGTTGGGTTTTTGACTAAGGGGTGGGGGGCTGGACGAGCCCATAGGCTCCAGGCAGTGCACGCAGATTCCCCACCTCTACAATGCCACTCACCTTAGGGACTTGGAACGTAAAGGGGCTTAACTCCCCCCAAAAGCGCCAGAAAGTCTGGAAGTACATTATGGACCATCACTTAGATGTGGTGGGACTGCAGGGAACCCTCTGTCCAGGACTGACGACTCCCGCCTCAAACATAACAGTTCCCCCTCATCTATAAGTCCTCCGTCACCACGAAACACAGGGGAGTGGCCCTTATGTTCAGGGCGAGCCTGAACTTCCAGCCCACGGGGGTGATCACTGACAAAGAGTGGCGCTGGCTGGGGGTCAAGGGGATGCTTCGGGGTAGACTTTGCACATTCCTGGTCCTCTATGCCCCTAATGTAGGCCAGAACGGGTTCATTCAGGGCCTGCTGAAGATGGCCCTGGACTTTGTGGAGGGTCCCTTAATTGTAATGGGAGATTTTAACTTAGTTTGGAAGAGGGTTATGGATAGTACCCATCACCGGAGATCAGATACCGGCATATTCTCCCCCGACACCCAGCAAATGATCTCGGACATGGCATTAGTGGACGGGTGGCGAACTTTGATCCTGCACACTAAGGATTTTACCTTCTTCACGCATGTTCACCGTTCATACTCACGCTTAGACCACTTCTTCCTTAGCCAATCTCTAAGAGGGGAGTTGCGCGACGCTAAGATCTTCCCCTTATCTGTCTCAGATCACAGCCTGCTCACTATCTGTCTTCATTGTGAAACAGTGGATGCCGCCTACCGCAGATGGTATTTCCCTGCCTCTCTGACTTGCGATGCTACCTCCTGCCAGGAATTGAGAAAAGCTATGCACAGTTTTTTCGAACTTAATGCTATAGGAGACACGTCGATATACACCACATGGGACGCCTTTAAAGCTTCTATCCGCGGCAGCTGCATAGCCCTCAACGCTGCCCTTAACAAACTCAGGAAAAAAGAGCGGGACCAGTTGGAGGATGATCTTTCCTCGCTGGAATTTGCCCACAAGCAGAACCCCTCCCGGAGAGCAGAGCGGCAGCTAGCGGGGGTCAGGGGGAAACTCAGAGCTCATTATAACAACAGAACTGAGCTTACGCTGCTGAAACTGGGGCGGCTCTCATACTCCCAGGGTAATAAAGTGGGGAGGCATCTGGCATGCCAACTCCGTGACAAACGGGAGAAGGACTATATAGGGGGCATACGGGATGCGAGGGTATCCATCATCCACCATGATAGCACCAAGGCGGGGCTCTTCGGAAACTTCTATGAAGCTCTCTATACCGGGGACTCCCCCAACGTCTGGGTGCAGGAGACTTACTTGAGGACGCTCCCATTCCCTCAGGTGTCAGCGGAATGGAACGATCAACTGGTCGCCCTCTTTACCAGAGATGAGGTCCTAACGGCCATCAAGGCCCTGAAACCTCACAAGTCCCCGGGGTCTGACAGATTTACCGCGACCTTTAATAAAACCTTTGCCTCGGAACTGAGCGACTTTCTGATCCACCTATTCAACTGCATGGCTGCCGAAGGGGTATCCCCCGGGTCCATGGCTGAAGCATTAATCTCAGTCATTCCTAAGCCTGGGAAGGATCTGTCGTCATGCTCATCGTACAGACCAATAGCCTTGCTCAATCTAGACGCCAAGCTTTACTCATCCATACTGGCGGGGAGGCTGCAGGACTTGATGCCAGCACTTGTCCACCCGGACCAGTCTGGCTTCACCAAGGGCCGCCAGGCCCACGATAACACCAGACGAGTGGCCCACCTCATTGAAAAAGCCAACAAGTTCAAGATCCCTGCTGTTCTGGTGGGCCTGGACGCTGAGAAAGCGTTTGACAGGGTGGATTGGAGCCTCCTGTTTCGAACCCTGACATCCTTCGGCTTTTCTTCTAAATTTATAACGATGCTTCAAGCCAATTTTAACGCCCCCGCTCCAGAGTAGTTATCAATGGCCATGTCTCCGCGCCCTTCCTACACTCCCGAGGCACGCGTCAGGGCTGCCCCCTCTCCCCTCTGCTCTTTGCCCCGAGTATAGAGCCACTGGCGGTAGTAGTGAGAGAGGACCCCGATATCCGTGGCATTCCCTTCTCGGGTGAACCACACAAAATTACTCTGTTTGCGGATGATGTCCTGCTCTCCCTCTCGGATTCCTTGCCCCACCTTCAAGATGCTCTGCGCCGCTTTGAAGAGGTGGCGGGCTTTAAAATCAACTATGGGAAATCCCTGGTCCTTAACCTCACTTTGCCTCAGACGGAGGTAACGCGTCTCCAATCTTCCACGGCCCTACCGTGGTCTCACACCTCTATACAGAACTTGGGGATCCAACTGACCTCCACGGTCGAGAAGCTGTACTCCGCTAATTTCCCACTGCTGCTTGCCTCCATCCAGAAGACCCTGGCGCGATGGAAACCGATGTTTATCTCTTGGCTTGGGCGCATACATGCAATTAAGATGACCCTTCTCCCTAAATTCCTGTACCTCTTTCAAGCCTTGCCCATCACCCCCGACGGGGACTTCTTCCGCCGTGTCAAAACACAGATGCTCCGCTATATCTGGCAGGGGGGACGAGCTCGATTCTCTTACACTACCCTTCGCCGTTCAAGGAAGGAGGGGGAATAGGCCTTCCTGACATGCACTTGTACTTTAAGGTAGCACAACTTTGTGTTTTGGTGGAATGGTCCCAGCAAGAGTCGGAAAAGCATTGGCTACATATGGACAGGAGCATAGCGGGGAGGTCGATATGGGACTTGGTATGGAAGCCCAAAGGCAACAGTCCCAGGAATGCTTACATTAGCACCCCCACTAGAACTAACCTTAAGGTGTGTTTATATTTCCACGCAGTCCCAGTTTAAAGGGCCTTGCGGAGCTTTTCCCACAAGCGGTAGCCGCACCGAACTATTTGCTTAAGCACTCGTTATGGTTACCCAACCCATTACATAGCTTATCTCATTCCATTGCTTAGCAGGCTGCCTGGACGTGCCACTACTGCTACTAGCTTGAGGTAGTTTTGCTGATGATACCAGTAGCTCCGCTCTGATGCAGGGGTCCTCCGGTTAACTTGCTTTCAATTCAACCCCCTGTGTGGGAAGTTGTGCGGGACTGTCCTATGTATTGCTTTTTCTTTTGTCCTAATTTCTCAATAAAAATAACTTTGACAAAAAAAGACTTTGACTTGTTGCATATTTTGATAAACATTTTCAGTTAATAACACCTCTTTTTATAATGTGTGTGAATTAATAATGCACCAAACACTACACAGGGGGCTAAATGCTTTTTTGCATGAAGAGCTACCTAAAACATTAAAGCATGTTGCTGTGTGCGCTGTATTAACTGTGTGTGCTTTTCAATTTTACACTATTCTACTGACCATAAGCCAAACAACAAAGGTCAACAAGGTTAACAAGGTCTAATGTCTTATTAGTAGACTACAAGACAAACAACAAATAACATATATATATACAGTGAAAATCAATTCAGTAGTAGGGTAGTGGGCCTACCTACCGTTTCTACACAAAAAATCCACTATTCATAAAAATAGCGAAGCCTCGCGAATGTGGTATCCGCTTAGATGCTGAAGACAACAAACGCTATTCATTTTTATGAATAGTGGTTTTTGTGTAGAAACGGTAGGTAGGCCCACTACCCTACTACTGAATTGATTTTCACTGTATATATATATGTTATTTGTTGTTTGTCTTGTAGTCTACTAATAAGACATTAGACATTAGACCTTGTTAACCTTGTTGACCTTTGTTGTTTGGCTTATGGTCAAAAGAATTGTATATATTTGCACTGTTCTATAACTGTTTTATATTCAATATTTGGAGAAACAATCTCTTTTTTCTCTATGTTTTTGTGAATTGTTTTGGACTAAGCCATTGACCTACTTTGCCTCTCTTGCTGTTTTGTGTTACATGTTTTTGTGCTTTGTCTACTGGAAGGAGTGTGAGTATGAATGTAGAACGGATGTTTCATGAATGAGGTGTTGGCATTTATTGTTTATTGTTTGGAACGTTTGTCTGTCTTCTAAATTTGCTTTCCTTGTCCTTTTTTCATATATATATAAAAGATAAGCTTTGTCATTTTTCGGTTGTGTTGTTCAAAAGTATTTTCTCTACTGAATAGAAATAAATAATGATGGATATATTTCAATATTCGGCTGACAATTGATCGTTTGTTGGTTTTGAATTCAATTTGTTTGTGATCTTCAAACGAGACTCAGTACTAGCACCTTCTCTGTTAATTCTAGTTATAGACTCTGCTTTACTGTAGGTGAGTCTAAGCCCTTGTTTGTTGTCTTCAGCAAGGAACATTGCTGCGCTGCCCTGCGCCAAAACAAAAGGACAGGGATGCGCCCTATCAGTAAGATAGGACACATTCCTGGGCCCCATTCATGAAAAGTGTTGTGTCGCTGCGACAAAACAGTGCTGCAACAATTTTCACTGTGCCCTCCTTTGGACAACATGTATTCAATGTCAGCACTGCATGTCGCAATCAATTACAGATACTTCTGGAATCCTGATGTATCTGGTAGCGCTAAAGTCACGCATTGCCACAGTGGTGTTGCAAGCATGAAGCAACTCCAGCAATTCATGGGGCCAGCCTGTCCCTATAGCACTGCGTCACCCTTACACCTGCCATGAGACAGGTGTAAGGTTTTGAAACAGTGGCGTCCTAGAATTGTCGCAGTGAAATTTGAGAGACTTCACTGTGCCAATCCTACAAGGCTTTGTTGCGTGGGAACGCCCATCCTGCATACATCATAACTGACACAGGTATAATGTTGATTCAGAAAAGGGGGTGGTGATGAACAGAGTGTCTGAATTAAGCAGACCACTCTTACCTAGTCCAAAGATCAGGGCTTGATCCATCACCGTTTTTTAGCTCACTGCACCATCCCAGCTCAGAACCTGGCTACATGCAAATTAGTCTGTTCCTGTCCCAGTGCATGATGGGAACAGGGCAAACCAAACTACCAAGCCAATTCTTATACTGGGAAGGAAACAAGCTTCCGGGGACCGGTTTCTGGCATTTCAGCCATCGTCGGCCCGGCTTGCTTGAATCCTGATGGTGCAATGAGCAAGGGACTCACATCTGAGTATACCCTTCCACGCTTATGGTGGACAAAATGATTCAGAAAAGGGGGTGGTGATGAACAGAGTGTCTGAATTAAGCAGACCACTCTTACCCAGTCCAAAGATCAGGGCTTGATCCATCACCGTTTTTTAGCTCACTGCACCATCCCAGCTCAGAACCTGGCTACATGCAAATTAGTCTGTTCCTGTCCCAGTGCATGATGGGAACAGGGCAAACCAAACTACCAAGGCAATTCTTATAATGTGAAGGAAAAAAGCTTCCGGGGACCGGTTTCTGGCATTTCAGCCGTCGTCGGCCCGGCTTGCTTGAATCCTGATGGTGCAATGAGCAAGGGACTCACATCTGAGTATACCCTTCCACGCTTATGGTGGACAAAATGATTCAGAAAAGGGGGTGGTGATGAACAGAGAGTCTGAATTAAGAAGACCACTCTTACCCAGTCCAAAGATCAGGGCTTGATCCATCACCGTTTTTTAGCTCACTGCACCATCCCAGCTCAGAACCTGGCTACATGTAAATTAGTCTGTTCCTGTCCCAGTGCATGATGGGAACAAGGCAAACCAAACTACCAAGAGTTAAGAGTGGTCTGCTTAATTCAGACACTCTGTTCATCACCACCCCCTTTTCTGAATCGTTTTTGGCCACTATAGGTGTGGCAGGTTATACTCAGACATGAGTCCCTTGCTCACTGCACCATCAGGATTCAAGCAAGCCGGGCCGACGACGGCTGAAATGTCAGAAACCGGTCCCCGGAAGCTTGTCTCCTTTCTGGTGAAGAATTGGCTTGGTAGTTTAGTCTGCCCTGTTCCTATGATGCACTGGGCCAGGGACAGACTGATTTGCATATAGCAAGGTTCTGAGCTCGGATGGTGCAGTGAGCTAAATAACGGTGATGGATCAAGCCCTGATCTTTGGACTGGGTAAGAGTGGTCTGCTTAATTCAGACACTCTGTTCATCACCACCCCCTTTTCTGAATCGTTTTTGGCCACTATAGGTGTGGCAGGGAATACTCAGACATGAGTCCCTTGCTCACTGCACCATCAGGATTCAAGCAAGCCGGGCTGACGACGGCTGAAATGCCATAAACCGGTCCCCGGAAGCTTGTCTCCTTTCTGGTGAAGAATTGGCTTGGTAGTTTAGTCTGCCCTGTTCCCATGATGCACTGGGCCAGGGACAGACTGATTTGCATATAGCCAGGTTCTGAGCTGGGATGGTGCAGTGAGCTAAATAACAGTGATGGATCAAGCCCTGATCTTTGGACTAGGTAAGAGTGGTCTGCTTAATTCAGACACTCTGTTCATCACCACCCCCTTTTCTGAATCGTTTTTGGCCACTATAGGTGTGGCAGGGTATACTCAGACATGAGTCCTTTGCTCACTGCACCATCAGGATTCAAGCAAGCCGGGCCGACGACGGCTGAAATGCCAGAAACCGGTCCCCGGAAGCTTGTCTCCTTTCTGGTGAAGAATTGGCTTGGTAGTTTAGTCTGCCCTGTTCCCATGATGCACTGGGCCAGGGACAGACTGATTTGCATATAGCCAGGTTCTGAGCTGGGATGGTGCAGTGAGCTAAATAACGGTGATGGATCAAGCCCTGATCTTTGGACTGGGTAAGAGTGGTCTGCTTAATTCAGACACTCTGTTCATCACCACCCCCTTTTCTGAATCGTTTTTGGCCACTATAGGTGTGGCAGGGAATACTCAGACATGAGTCCCTTGCTCACTGCACCATCAGGATTCAAGCAAGCCGGGCTGACGACGGCTGAAATGCCATAAACCGGTCCCCGGAAGCTTGTCTCCTTTCTGGTGAAGAATTGGCTTGGTAGTTTAGTCTGCCCTGTTCCCATGATGCACTGGGCCAGGGACAGACTGATTTGCATATAGCCAGGTTCTGAGCTGGGATGGTGCAGTGAGCTAAATAACAGTGATGGATCAAGCCCTGATCTTTGGACTAGGTAAGAGTGGTCTGCTTAATTCAGACACTCTGTTCATCACCACCCCCTTTTCTGAATCGTTTTTGGCCACTATAGGTGTGGCAGGGTATACTCAGACATGAGTTCTTTGCTCACTGCACCATCAGGATTCAAGCAAGCCGGGCCGACGACGGCTGAAATGCCAGAAACCGGTCCCCGGAAGCTTGTCTCCTTTCTGGTGAAGAATTGGCTTGGTAGTTTAGTCTGCCCTGTTCCCATGATGCACTGGGCCAGGGACAGACTGATTTGCATATAGCCAGGTTCTGAGCTGGGATGGTGCAGTGAGTTAAATAACGGTGATGGATCAAGCCCTGATCTTTGGACTGGGTAAGATTGGTCTGCTTAATTCAGACACTCTGTTCATCACCACTTCCTTTTCTGAATCGTTTTTGGCCACTATAGGTGTGGCAGGGTATACTCAGACATGAGTCCCTTGCTCACTGCACCATCAGGATTCAAGCAAGCCGGGCCGACGACGGCTGAAATGCCAGAAACCTGTCCCCGGAAGCTTGTCTCCTTTCTGGTGAAGAATTGGCTTGGTAGTTTAGTCTGCCCTGTTCCTATGATGCACTGGGCCAGGGACAGACTGATTTGCATATAGCCAGGTTCTGAGCTCGGATGGTGCAGTGAGCTAAATATTGGTGATGGATCAAGCCCTGTTTTTTGGACTGGGTAAGAGTGGTCTGCTTAATTCAGACACTCTATTCATCACCACCCCCTTTTCTGAATCGTTTTTGGCCACTATAGGTGTGGCAGGGTATACTCAGACATGAGTCCCTTGCTCACTGCACCATCAGGATTCAAGCAAGCCGGGCCGACGACGGCTGAAATGCCAGAAACCGGTCCCCGGAAGCTTGTCTCCTTTCTGGTGAAGAATTGGCTTGGTAGTTTAGTCTGCCCTGTTCCCATGATGCACTGGGCCAGGGACAGACTGATTTGCATATAGCCAGGTTCTGAGCTGGGATGGTGCAGTGAGCTAAATAACGGTGATGGATCAAGCCCTGATCTTTGGACTAGGTAAGAGGTGTCTGCTTAATTCAGACAATCTGTTCATCACCACACCCTCTTCTGAATCGTTTTTGGCCAGTATAGGTGTGGCAGGGTATACTCGGACATGAGTCCCTTGCTCACTGCACCATCAGGATTCAAGCAAGCCGGGCCGACGACGGCTGAAATGCCAGAAACCGGTCCCCGGAAGCTTGTCTCCTTTCTGGTGAAGAATTGGCTTGGTAGGTTAGTCTGCCCTGTTCCCATGATGCACTGGGCCAGGGACAGACTGATTTGCATATAGCCAGGTTCTGAGCTGGGATGGTGCAGTGAGCTAAATAACGGTGATGGATCAAGCCCTGACCTTTGGACTGGGTAAGAGTGGTCTGCTTAATTCAGACACTCTGTTCATCACCACCCCCTTTTCTGAATCGTTTTTGGCCACTATAGGTGTGGCAGGGTATACTCAGACATGAGTCCCTTGCTCACTGCACCATCAGGATTCAAGCAAGCCATGCTGACGACGGCTGAAATGCCAGAAACCGGTCCCTGGAAGCTTGTCTCCTTTCTGGTGAAGAATTGGCTTGGTAGTTTAGTCTGCCCTGTTCCCATGATGCACTGGGCCAGGGACAGACTGATTTGCATATAGCCAGGTTCTGAGCTGGGATGGTGCAGTGAGCTAAATAACGGTGATGGATCAAGCCCTGATCTTTGGACTAGGTAAGAGTGGTCTGCTTAATTCAGACACTCTGTTCATCACCACCCCCATTTCTGAATCGTTTTTGGCCACTATAGGTGTGGCAGGGTATACTCAGACATGAGTCCCTTGCTCACTGCACCATCAGGATTCAAGCAAGCCGGGCCGACGACGGCTGAAATGCCAGAAACCGGTCCCCGGAAGCTTGTCTCCTTTCTGGTGAAGAATTGGCTTGGTAGTTTAGTCTGCCCTGTTCCCATGATGCACTGGGCCAGGGGCAGACTGATTTGCATATAGCCAGGTTCTGAGCTGGGATGGTGCAGTGAGCTAAATAACGGTGATGGATCAAGCCCTGATCTTTGGACTGGGTAAGAGTGGTCTGCTTAATTCAGACACTCTGTTCATCACCACCCCCTTTTCTGAATCGTTTTTGGCCACTATAGGTGTGGCAGGGTATACTCAGACATGAGTCCCTTGCTCACTGCACCATCAGGATTTAAGCAAGCCGGGCTGACGACGGCTGAAATGCCAGAAACCGGTCCCCGGAAGCTTGTCTCCTTTCTGGTGAAGAATTGGCTTGGTAGTTTAGTCTGCCCTGTTCCCATGATGCACTGGGCCAGGGACAGACTGATTTGCATATAGCCAGGTTCTGAGCTGGGATGGTGCAGTGAGCTAAATAACGGTGATGGATCAAGCCCTGATCTTTGGACTAGGTAAGAGTGGTCTGCTTAATTCAGACACTCTGTTCATCACCACCCCCATTTCTGAATCGTTTTTGGCCAATATAGGTGTGGCAGGGTATACTCAGACATGAGTCCCTTGCTCACTGCACCATCAGGATTCAAGCAAGCCGGGCCGACGACGGCTGAAATGCCAGAAACCGGTCCCCGGAAGCTTGTATCCTTTCTGGTGAAGAATTCGCTTGGTAGTTTAGTCTGCCCTGTTCCCATGATGCACTGGGCCAAGGACAGACTGATTTGCATATAGCCAGGTTCTGAGCTGGGATGGTGCAGTGAGCTAAATAACGGTGATGGATCAAGCCCTGATCTTTGGACTGGGTAAGAGTGGTCTGCTTAATTCAGACACTCTGTTCATCACCACTTCCTTTTCTGAATCGTTTTTGGCCACTATAGGTGTGGCAGGGTATACTCAGACATGAGTCCCTTGCTCACTGCACCATCAGGATTCAAGCAAGCCGGGCCGACGACGGCTGAAATGCCAGAAACCTGTCCCCGGAAGCTTGTCTCCTTTCTGGTGAAGAATTGGCTTGGTAGTTTAGTCTGCCCTGTTCCTATGATGCACTGGGCCAGGGACAGACTGATTTGCATATAGCCAGGTTCTGAGCTCGGATGGTGCAGTGAGCTAAATATTGGTGATGGATCAAGCCCTGTTTTTTGGACTGGGTAAGAGTGGTCTGCTTAATTCAGACACTCTATTCATCACCACCCCCTTTTCTGAATCGTTTTTGGCCACTATAGGTGTGGCAGGGTATACTCAGACATGAGTCCCTTGCTCACTGCACCATCAGGATTCAAGCAAGCCGGGCCAACGACGGCTGAAATGCCAGAAACCGATCCCCGGAAGCTTGTCTCCTTTCTGGTGAAGAATTGGCTTGGTAGTTTAGTCTGCCCTGTTCCCATGATGCACTGGGCCAGGGACAGACTGATTTGCATATAGCCAGGTTCTGAGCTGGGATGGTGCAGTGAGCTAAATAACGGTGATGGATCAAGCCCTGATCTTTGGACTAGGTAAGAGTGGTCTGCTTAATTCAGACACTCTGTTCATCACCACACCCTCTTCTGAATCGTTTTTGGCCAGTATAGGTGTGGCAGGGTATACTCGGACATGAGTCCCTTGCTCACTGCACCATCAGGATTCAAGCAAGCCGGGCCGACGACGGCTGAAATGCCAGAAACCGGTCCCCGGAAGCTTGTCTCCTTTCTGGTGAAGAATTGGCTTGGTAGGTTAGTCTGCCCTGTTCCCATGATGCACTGGGCCAGGGACAGACTGATTTGCATATAGCCAGGTTCTGAGCTGGGATGGTGCAGTGAGCTAAATAACGGTGATGGATCAAGCCCTGACCTTTGGACTGGGTAAGAGTGGTCTGCTTAATTCAGACACTCTGTTCATCACCACCCCCTTTTCTGAATCGTTTTTGGCCACTATAGGTGTGGCAGGGTATACTCAGACATGAGTCCCTTGCTCACTGCACCATCAGGATTCAAGCAAGCCGGGCTGACGACGGCTGAAATGCCAGAAACCGGTCCCCGGAAGCTTGTCTCCTTTCTGGTGAAGAATTGGCTTGGTAGTTTAGTCTGCCCTGTTCCCATGATGCACTGGGCCAGGGACAGACTGATTTGCATATAGCCAGGTTCTGAGCTGGGATGGTGCAGTGAGCTAAATAACGGTGATGGATCAAGCCCTGATCTTTGGACTGGGTAAGAGTGGTCTGCTTAATTCAGACACTCTGTTCATCACCACCCCCTTTTCTGAATCGTTTTTGGCCACTATAGGTGTGGCAGGGAATACTCAGACATGAGTCCCTTGCTCACTGCACCATCAGGATTCAAGCAAGCCGGGCTGACGACGGCTGAAATGCCATAAACCGGTCCCCGGAAGCTTGTCTCCTTTCTGGTGAAGAATTGGCTTGGTAGTTTAGTCTGCCCTGTTCCCATGATGCACTGGGCCAGGGACAGACTGATTTGCATATAGCCAGGTTCTGAGCTGGGATGGTGCAGTGAGCTAAATAACAGTGATGGATCAAGCCCTGATCTTTGGACTAGGTAAGAGTGGTCTGCTTAATTCAGACACTCTGTTCATCACCACCCCCTTTTCTGAATCGTTTTTGGCCACTATAGGTGTGGCAGGGTATACTCAGACATGAGTCCTTTGCTCACTGCACCATCAGGATTCAAGCAAGCCGGGCCGACGACGGCTGAAATGCCAGAAACCGGTCCCCGGAAGCTTGTCTCCTTTCTGGTGAAGAATTGGCTTGGTAGTTTAGTCTGCCCTGTTCCCATGATGCACTGGGCCAGGGACAGACTGATTTGCATATAGCCAGGTTCTGAGCTGGGATGGTGCAGTGAGTTAAATAACGGTGATGGATCAAGCCCTGATCTTTGGACTGGGTAAGATTGGTCTGCTTAATTCAGACACTCTGTTCATCACCACTTCCTTTTCTGAATCGTTTTTGGCCACTATAGGTGTGGCAGGGTATACTCAGACATGAGTCCCTTGCTCACTGCACCATCAGGATTCAAGCAAGCCGGGCCGACGACGGCTGAAATGCCAGAAACCTGTCCCCGGAAGCTTGTCTCCTTTCTGGTGAAGAATTGGCTTGGTAGTTTAGTCTGCCCTGTTCCTATGATGCACTGGGCCAGGGACAGACTGATTTGCATATAGCCAGGTTCTGAGCTCGGATGGTGCAGTGAGCTAAATATTGGTGATGGATCAAGCCCTGTTTTTTGGACTGGGTAAGAGTGGTCTGCTTAATTCAGACACTCTATTCATCACCACCCCCTTTTCTGAATCGTTTTTGGCCACTATAGGTGTGGCAGGGTATACTCAGACATGAGTCCCTTGCTCACTGCACCATCAGGATTCAAGCAAGCCGGGCCGACGACGGCTGAAATGCCAGAAACCGGTCCCCGGAAGCTTGTCTCCTTTCTGGTGAAGAATTGGCTTGGTAGTTTAGTCTGCCCTGTTCCCATGATGCACTGGGCCAGGGACAGACTGATTTGCATATAGCCAGGTTCTGAGCTGGGATGGTGCAGTGAGCTAAATAACGGTGATGGATCAAGCCCTGATCTTTGGACTAGGTAAGAGTGGTCTGCTTAATTCAGACACTCTGTTCATCACCACACCCTCTTCTGAATCGTTTTTGGCCAGTATAGGTGTGGCAGGGTATACTCGGACATGAGTCCCTTGCTCACTGCACCATCAGGATTCAAGCAAGCCGGGCCGACGACGGCTGAAATGCCAGAAACCGGTCCCCGGAAGCTTGTCTCCTTTCTGGTGAAGAATTGGCTTGGTAAGTTAGTCTGCCCTGTTCCCATGATGCACTGGGCCAGGGACAGACTGATTTGCATATAGCCAGGTTCTGAGCTGGGATGGTGCAGTGAGCTAAATAACGGTGATGGATCAAGCCCTGACCTTTGGACTGGGTAAGAGTGGTCTGCTTAATTCAGACACTCTGTTCATCACCACCCCCTTTTCTGAATCGTTTTTGGCCACTATAGGTGTGGCAGGGTATACTCAGACATGAGTCCCTTGCTCACTGCACCATCAGGATTCAAGCAAGCCGGGCTGACGAAGGCTGAAATGCCAGAAACCGGTCCCCGGAAGCTTGTCTCCTTTCTGGTGAAGAATTGGCTTGGTAGTTTAGTCTGCCCTGTTCCCATGATGCACTGGGCCAGGGACAGACTGATTTGCATATAGCCAGGTTCTGAGCTGGGATGGTGCAGTGAGCTAAATAACGGTGATGGATCAAGCCCTGATCTTTGGACTAGGTAAGAGTGGTCTGCTTAATTCAGACACTCTGTTCATCACCACCCCCATTTCTGAATCATTTTTGGCCACTATAGGTGTGGCAGGGTATACTCAGACATGAGTCCCTTGCTCACTGCACCATCAGGATTCAAGCAAGCCGGGCCGACGACGGCTGAAATGCCAGAAACCGGTCCCCGGAAGCTTGTCTCCTTTCTGGTGAAGAATTGGCTTGGTAGTTTAGTCTGCCCTGTTCCCATGATGCACTGGGCCAGGGGCAGACTGATTTGCATATAGCCAGGTTCTGAGCTGGGATGGTGCAGTGAGCTAAATAACGGTGATGGATCAAGCCCTGATCTTTGGACTGGGTAAGAGTGGTCTGCTTAATTCAGACACTCTGTTCATCACCACCCCCTTTTCTGAATCGTTTTTGGCCACTATAGGTGTGGCAGGGTATACTCAGACATGAGTCCCTTGCTCACTGCACCATCAGGATTCAAGCAAGCCGGGCCGACGACGGCTGAAATGCCAGAAACCTGTCCCCGGAAGCTTGTCTCCTTTCTGGTGAAGAATTGGCTTGGTAGTTTAGTCTGCCCTGTTCCTATGATGCACTGGGCCAGGGACAGACTGATTTGCATATAGCCAGGTTCTGAGCTCGGATGGTGCAGTGAGCTAAATAACGGTGATGGATCAAGCCCTGATCTTTGGACTGGGTAAGAGTGGTCTGCTTAATTCAGACACTCTGTTCATCACCACACCCTCTTCTGAATCGTTTTTGGCCACTATAGGTGTGGCAGGGTATACTCGGACATGAGTCCCTTGCTCACTGCACCATCAGGATTCAAGCAAGCCGGGCCGACGACGGCTGAAATGCCAGAAACCGGTCCCCTGAAGCTTGTCTCCTTTCTGGTGAAGAATTGGCTTGGTAGGTTAGTCTGCCCTGTTCCCATGATGCACTGGGCCAGGGACAGACTGATTTGCATATAGCCAGGTTCTGAGCTGGGATGGTGCAGTGAGTTAAATAACGGTGATGGATCAAGCCCTGATCTTTGGACTGGGTAAGAGTGGTCTGCTTAATTCAGACACTCTGTTCATCACCACCCCCTTTTCTGAATCGTTTTTGGCCACTATAGGTGTGGCAGGGTATACTCAGACATGAGTCCCTTGCTCACTGCACCATCAGGATTCAAGCAAGCCGGGCCGACGACGGCTGAAATGCCAGAAACCGGTCGCCGGAAGCTTGTCTTCTTTCTGGTGAAGAATTGGCTTGGTAGTTTAGTCTGCCCTGTTCCCATGATGCACTGGGCCAGGGACAGACTGATTTGCATATAGCCAGGTTCTGAGCTGGGATGGTGCAGTGAGCTAAATAACGGTGATGGATCAAGCCCTGATCTTTGGACTAGGTAAGAGTGGTCTGCTTAATTCAGACACTCTGTTCATCACCACCCCCTTTTCTGAATCGTTTTTGGCCACTATAGGTGTGGCAGGGTATACTCAGACATGAGTCCCTTGCTCACTGCACCATCAGGATTCAAGCAAGCCGGGCCGACGATGGCTGAAATGCCAGAAACCGGTCCCCGGAAGCTTGTATCCTTTCTGGTGAAGAATTTGCTTGGTAGTTTAGTCTGCCCTGTTCCCATGATGCACTGGTCCAAGGACAGACTGATTTGCATATAGCCAGGTTCTGAGCTGGGATGGTGCAGTGAGCTAAATAACGGTGATGGATCAAGCCCTGATCTTTGGACTGGGTAAGAGTGGTCTGCTTAATTCAGACACTCTGTTCATCACCACCCCCTTTTCTGAATCGTTTTTGGCCACTATAGGTGTGGCAGGGTATACTCAGACATGAGTCCCTTGCTCACTGCACCATCAGGATTCAAGCAAGCCGGGCCGACGATGGCTGAAATGCCAGAAACCGGTCTCCGGAAGCTTGTCTCCTTTCTGGTGAAGAATTGGCTTGGTAGTTTAGTCTGCCCTGTTCCCATGATGCACTGGGCCAGGGACAGACTGATTTGCATATAGCCAGGTTCTGAGCTGGGATGGTGCAGTGAGCTAAATAACGGTGATGGATCAAGCCCTGATCTTTGGACTGGGTAAGAGTGGTCTGCTTAATTCAGACACTCTGTTCATCACCACCCCCTTTTCTGAATCGTTTTTGGCCACTATAGGTGTGGCAGGGTATACTCAGACATGAGTCCCTTGCTCACTGCACCATCAGGATTCAAGTAAGCCGGGCCGATTACGGCTGAAATGCCAGAAACCGGTCCCCGGAAGCTTGTCTCCTTTCTGGTGAAGAATTGGCTTGGTAGTTTAGTCTGCCCTGTTCCCATGATGCACTGGGCCAGGGACAGACTGATTTGCATATAGCCAGGTTCTGAGCTGGGATGGTGCAATGAGCTAAATAACGGTGATGGATTAAGCCCTGATCTTTGGACTGGGTAAGAGTGGTCTGCTTAATTCAGACACTCTGTTCATCACCACCCCCTTTTCTGAATCGTTTTTGGCCACTATAGGTGTGGCAGGGTATACTCAGACATGAGTCCCTTGCTCACTGCACCATCAGGATTTAAGCAAGCCGGGCCGACGACGGCTGAAATGCCAGAAACCGGTCGCCGGAAGCTTGTCTCCTTTCTGGTGAAGAATTGGCTTGGTAGTTTAGTCTGCCCTGTTCCCATGATGCACTGGGCCAGGGACAGACTGATTTGCATATAGCCAGGTTCTGAGCTGGGATGGTGCAGTGAGCTAAATAACGGTGATGGATCAAGCCCTGATCTTTGGACTGGGTAAGAGTGGTCTGCTTAATTCAGACACTCTGTTCATCACCACCCCCTTTTCTGAATCGTTTTTGCCACTATAGGTGTGGCAGGGTATACTCAGACATGAGTCCCTTGCTCACTGCACCATCAGGATTCAAGCAAGCCGGGCTGACGACGGCTGAAATGCCAGAAACCGGTTCCCGGAAGCTTGTCTCCTTTCTGGTGAAGAATTGGCTTGGTAGTTTAGTCTGCCCTGTTCCCATGATGCACTGGGCCAGGGGCAGACTGATTTGCATATAGCCAGGTATTGAGCTGGGATGGTGCAGTGAGCTAAATAACGGTGATGGATCAAGCCCTGATCTTTGGACTGGGTAAGAGTGGTCTGCTTAATTCAGACACTCTGTTCATCACCACCCCCTTTTCTGAATCGTTTTTGGCCAATATAGGTGTGGCAGGGTATACTCAGACATGAGTCCCTTGCTCACTGCACCATCAGGATTCAAGCAAGCCGGGCCGACAACGGCTGAAATGCCAGAGACCGGTCCCCGGAAGCTTGTCTCCTTTCTGGTGAAGAATTGGCTTGGTAGTTTAGTCTGCCCTGTTCCCATGATGCATTGGGCCAGGAACAGACTGATTTGCATATAGCCAGGTTCTGAGCTGGGATGGTGCAGTGAGCTAAATAACGGTGATGGATCAAGCCCTGATCTTTGGACTGGGTAAGAGTGGTCTGCTTAATTCAGACACTCTGTTCATCACCACCCCCTTTTCTGAACAGGTATAATGTGGCACAGGGCGTCACAAGGTCACCCATATGCCTAGATACGTCACTATGTGAATACGGCGCAACGTGGTGCAAGTTTCACGCTGCATGTAAATCAAGAAAATGACGCACCGGTGGAGTTAAACTACCTGAAGGGGCTCAGGATTAAGCCCCCCTGTCTTATTCCCCTGCAATGGTGCACAATGGCTGCCATGCACCAACACAGGCACCCTTGCGCCATGGTACAAGGGCGACTGTGTTGCGGAGTTGATTGATGTTGTGGCTCCATCTCTACTCGAGACGTCTGCAGGTACATCTGGACTAGGCAGGAGTAAACCAGTTGCCCTTCTTAGAGTGTTGTTTATCTGGTCTTTTCCTGAGGGGTGCCAGGGTGTCAGCACAGTTGGAGATCCATTGGTGGAGGTTGTGTGCTGTGGTGTTGGGTCTGTAAACATTTGCGGAGTGGTGGTGCTGAGGAAGTTGACAAGAGGTTCTTAGTTGGCCTTGATCCAGTTGCAACAGGGGGCGATTATGGCGGTAATGATTTTCAGTCCAGGAGAGTTCTGTGGTGTGGCTGTTGTTGAAGTTCCCGCTGGTGGAGAATGTGGCTCGAGCATGTGTCTGGCTATGTGGGTTGGTGCGGTGACTAGCTGATTGAGTCTGATGTTGGCAAGGTTCTCAAGGAGGGGCATGGTGTATCTGGTCACTGGGATTGTCCAGGTGGAACTAGTGGTCTCCTAGTAGGATTTAGTCTTGGATGGGAGAGCCTGGAGTTCGATGAGGTTCACAATGGCATCAGTGAATGGAGGTTCATGGCCCCGGGGGCATGTAGACTAGGGTGCAGCAGAGGGTGTTGTTGGGTTGGTCCGAATCTGGAAGTGGAGGTGTTCCATGGAAGCCCGTGGGTCATTAGAGTGTGATGTCAGTTAGAGTATGCTTTTGTAGATGATGGAAATGCCTCCTCCTGGACGCTCAAGGTGGACCTTGTGGGTGATTTTGTAGCCATCGAGGATGGCGATGCCAGTCTGGAGCAGAGGTTGGTCCAAGTTTCCGTGAAGAAGGAAATGTCTGTAGAGGTGGCGTCAAGGAGGTCCCAGATATCTGTGGTAAATTTCTGCAGGGATCACACGTTGATCAGGATGCAGTTGAGCCAGTCGGGTGCACTGTTGGTCGGCTGAGTGGCAAGGTGCGCTGGTGTGCTGATGTGGCAGGAAGTGCATTTGAATTTGTGGCAGGCGTAGGGTGAAAGGGTATACTTCTGTGATGCTAAATGGCAGGCAGAGGGGCGTCTAGGGTTGAGTGCGAGGAGGGGGCTTGCATCATAGCAGTGGAGTGTCCGAGAAGCAGGGTCCCTGGTGCTGGGCACGCTACAGGGGCGGACGGATGCAGATGGGCTTGCATTTGGCTTGCTTTCGACGCACCAGTGGGATGCCCAGTCCACATGGCCTCACAGCAGTCACCATTAAGTAGTGCTGTAGGGGGGCTGGATAGCTGGGAGGTGAAAAACATGGGAAAAGACACTGGAGGGGGCAGGGATGAGGGAAATCACAGCAGCAAAGAGGAATTGGATAGGGAAAAGGGAACTGCAAAAAAGCACAGGAAAAACAAAGCCCAACAAAGCAAAGGTAAAAAAAGACAAAGTTAGAAAAGCAACAGAGAAGAGTAGAAAGATGAACAGGAACAGCAGAAAAGAGGGAAAGGAGAGCAGTCGAGCTGCAGAGTAGTGACGCTCTACCACTGGACTTCCACAGGAGCCTGCGGTGGAGGAGGGACTCGAACACCTGACCTCCGGGTCACAGGAACCAGCAGCAGCAAATGGGGGCAGCAGCAGCAGCCGCAGCAACCAGACAGAGCAGCGCTGTGGAAAGAGGAAGTCCACAAAGGGTTAGTCCCTCATACACCCAAAAGCAAACTAACAAGGGGCAAGGAAAGGCAGCACCACCCGGTTGCCTTTTCCGATCTAACAGTGGGGACCAGATTCTGTGTTCCCCAAAAAGTAACAGCAGATCAAGCTGCAAGGGCCTGGGCCAGAACCGGCCCTGTGCCCCTGGCACCCACTGTTACCATGGCCGATCTCAGCTACTTGAGCCAGTTAGTGTAGTCCCCCACCATTCTTGTGCAGTGCCATCGGTGATGTAGGTCAGCCACAGTGCAGGGCTTGCTCTGGGCACGGTGGCTGTCTCCCACAGGTGCTAGGCCTGGGCCCGACTCATACCCGGGCCTCCTCCACTATGTGTCCCACCTTCTCCTCACCTGGACATTGACACCGGGGCTCAATGCGCTGCACTCTATCCAAATCTGTGACTTAGCCAGCAGGAGCCTCAACCAGGTGGGATTTCACAAGCCTGGGTACAGCAGTCAACGGCAAGTCTGCTGGGGAACCTCCCGCTGCAGGTGAGGCAACAGAGCCACCTTAGGCGTGAAGTTACACGGCTTCCGCCATACAAGTTTGGCTCAGCTCAGGGGCCTCACCCTTCACAGCATCCGGCCAGCACAACATCTTCTGGCCCGTGATGCAGAGAGGCGCGGCCCGTCATTGGTAATCTCCTCCGTTCACCCCGGTGTAGTGGTGGCACCTAGTATGCAATGCAGGCCTCCTTACGTTGGTGCGCAGGAGCGCCTCTACCATTTACAGCTCCAAGGTGCACCAGGCGGTCCTCTCACACAGGTCAGCAAAGTGTCTTCATGCGACTTGCCAGACTACACCACCAGGTACGGGCGATCACCAATGCCTCAATGTCTACAGCCAAAGCCCATCAATTCCACAGCACCTCTGCCTCCCACTGCGGGTCACAGATGCAGGCCCAGCGAGGCGGCGGGGCCCCAAGGAATGTACCCGCTTTCAAGGGTTTTCACTAACATGGTGTTGCAAGGAGGGAGCTATAAAAAGTGATGCATCACTGTTTTTTCCCAGCGATGCACCTCGTTTCAGAACTGTAGCTCTGAGTCTGCAGTTCCTCTTCCCCTGGGACTCTGGCTGGTCATCCTGGCTGTTGGTGGGTATGGGGGGTAGTTGTTCTGTGCTGCACTTGGCCCTGGCTGCTCCATTCCGCATTTCATTCGGGGGGGGGGGGGCTTATAGGCTATTTTTGCCTCTAGAGGCAAAAAAAGTCATGTTGGGCTGACTAACATGAGTTTTTTTGTCGCTAATTAGCCTTAAGTCACTTTTCTCTCGCTAACATCAACAATTTTATCACCTTGACACTAGTGTTAGCGGCAGTTTTCACTGTGGTTTTCTGTTACTATCGCCATGTAGCAACTAACAGTGCAATCGATTTTGGTGACCGTGTTAAGAAAACTGCTGCTAACTAACGCTAGTTAGCAGCAGTTCTTGTACATAGACCCCTATGTGTTTGGCTAACAATTCTAGTCCTGTGTGGTCCTTTGTCATGGTTCATGTAGCACAATTCCAAACTGCATGTTCTTAAATTGACTGTATATGTTGAATGCATTGGGTGAGGCGAGTGGCAGTGTAGATGTCTTCCTCAAAATCAGATGTTCAGCCAGAGTCCAACGTGCCTTCGAAAGCGCTTGCAAGACACGATTCACAAAATTTGGAAGAGGACATGCTATCACAACATGCAGCTGAAGTTAGAGAGACATTTCAGATTCTGTCAGACTTCTGAGCTCTGCTAGAAACTGTGGCAGTAACCACTACTCCGTATGCAGCATCACTTTTTCACTTCAAGTTCCAGTGTTAAGCCATAGATTGTTGCTGTCCAGTCATCAGGCGCTTTTAAGCGATTCCAGGGCTAACACCCACTGAGCCGAGCCATGCCATGCCTTGATTATCTTAAAGAAATCTAGCTTCTTACACCTTCAAACATTTTTATGTAGCATTTTAAATTCGTGAATGAACTGATCGGTTAAATTGGGCCATTTTTTAACCCAAATATGGCATTTATGCTTGCACAAAATCCAAATTGTGATTTGTTGACATGCTAAAGAATCACATTTTATGTTTGTGACTAAATACTGATTTGATATTTGAAAGGGGCGTGTTTAGGGGGTCCCTTTCACATACTGCATCGGAATGGTAGGTATTAATGTTTTCTGACCAAACTTTGATCGCAAAATATTAATACTTTAACAACTACCGACGTGTAGTGGTAAGCCATTGGCAAATGGGAAGAGGTACCCAATGGGAACCTTCCCCTTTGTGAATGTTGGAAAAACTTTTTCAATGGACCACTGCCTACTCTTAAAACATTTTTACTTAAACATTGAATTTGTATTTTTTAAATGCATCCCATTTTGCTTTAAACAAAATGGGTTGCATTTAAATATTAAAAGTGGTACATTTAAAATCAATCACACACATGGCCGGCTTCTGACCTCAGCAGGCCACCACCATTGTGATGTTCTGCGATTCCTAGTGGGTCACTATTTCTGCCTTACGTCATTGTTATTCCTAAGGTAGGTTGAATTGCAGCTAACTAGGAATAGGTAATTTGTGAACTGACCTACTAGTACATAGGTCAGGTCACAAATGACCACACTTGTCACAAAACTATTTTGTGACTAAGAGATACGTACCAGTAGTGAGCGTTATGTAAGATGATAGGGGACTGCAGAATGTGATGATGAGACCCAGAATTTCCCAAATACCACAGATATTCATTGGCCTTGGGCTGCTGAGACCCTCTTTAAAGAGTCGGGCCTTCTGGAGGGTTGGTCGATTCCCTTGCGCCACGGGGGTCTGCATTATGCCCCTGCTACCTACACCTGGCCCTAAAAGTAAGTGTATTGGCTCGCAAGTCGCATTTTGTCTATATACACTCTGACCCATATGTTAGATATCAGTTTTAAAAGGTCATCACTTCAAAATCGCAGAAACAGTCAAAGTAATAAAAAAAAAATAGTACGTTTTCTCCAAAATGGCCGCAACTGAAATAGAAATCCACTCTTAATGGGAATACATCGAATAAATATTCGCCGAGTTCAATCTGTTTGGCAAATATCCAGGGCTTTTCAGCTTCAGCATCAAATAACGTCAGATGTAGCATTCACATTAGCTGTAGCCTCCTCACAAAACATGCATTTCTAGGAAAAACATATGGCGTGATTAGAAAAAGATAAACAACAACAGATCAGAGAACAAACTCATGAATATTTCAAATACAAGTTACCCTTGAATGGAACCATGTCTTTGCTCGAGTATACAAGCAAGCTAGGTGCATTGAACTAAGCAACATTGACTGGAAATCCACTGTTGAAGAAGGCAAGAATAAGAGCCCACACAATAGGACCGCTACAACATTGAAGTTGATTTCCAGGAAACGTACATTTTAAAAACAAATGGCCTGCCCACATTAACAAACATACAATAGCACATGCCAGCAAATGTACAGAAACATGAAGAAAATGCAGGGCTAGCCATTGTAATAGCAAACAATGCCCCATCCAGTCTACTATAGCAGGAATTGGCACAACAGATAACCTTGACTGGCATACGTATTGAAATAATGAGCTCTGAATAAGGCCAGGATTTGTCATCCACCAATACAGCAGAGAAAAATATTTAATTTATGAGAAATGCCACTGAAAGTTTTCTATTGCACAATAGAAACACCACGCATTAAAACGAATTTCCCAGCATGAAGCCTAAGGGTGGATTAGTAGTGGGCAGTAATGGAAAGACCTCGGATTTCTAGAGTAAGTGCCATGTCCTGGAACAGGGATGATTTTCCAATTGCTATGAAGATCATGAACTCGAATATGAACATGGATTTCATTACAGAGAGCCTAGCATTATGCATTAACTAGCTCTGATTCCACTCCATATATTTCACTTCTGTGGCACTCAAGAAATCAAGCGGTAGAACACAACCAGTCTCTATATAATCTGTTTTCTATGAATCCACTTCCTGTTTAAATGTGCGACCCCGTGGAACTCTTAGGGCCGTAACCAACCTCTACTATCGTTTAGGTTCAACCTTACAGTAGGAACTGAACGTTTGTGGACAGCATAAACCTTGGTATGGTGCCAGACTGCTTCTATGCACAACCTCAGGATATGTTGTCCTGTAGACCAGCTTGCTCGCAGTGTTACCATAAGCCCCCCTAAACCTAGTGAGGCAGCAAATAGTTTCTGACAACCTCTGAACATGACAACACTGGTCCCCCCAAGAAGCGTGGTAACAGATCTATTAACCTTTTGCTCAGTCACTCGTACTCTTGTACTCTCAGGGAAATATACAATAAATACACAGAGGGAAATTTTCAATATTTTATTGAACCAGCATGATTCTTGTATACAGTATATGTGCTGCAATGATCAATAGACAGAAGCAAATGAAAGTTCCTAAACTGTCTGAATGAAAAAGAGCTCAGTAAACCTGTCCTGTAACAGTTTTATATCTCAGCAATCGTTTTCAACTACTTAATTCAACAACTAATTTTTTTGCTCTCATTACGCATGTTTAAAGCCTCCTGAAGCTACATTTGCCACAAGCTCCTCTACTCTCAAATAAGGTTTTACATACTCTCAGCCAGTAAGTAGCTTTCAAATCACTTCCAAACGTCTTCCTACCTAGAATGTCTTAATCGCCATTGCTCTTCTTGTGAAATATGCCCTGAACCTTTTCATGCTCACACCTGTTTCTTCCATGAGCAACCTGATGTATCTTGCAACGGTTGCCTTCCAGACAGCCTTATATTGTTTTTCATATAAATCAGTAACTGATTCACACCATTGGCTATCGTACGCCTCCTGTATGCAATCCACCACAACCTGTTCCGACACTCCTCAAATCTCTGGTAAAAGATTGACTCTGACTTGTTTTTCATCCTAACACTCTGCCTGGACCATAACTGCATTACTTACCTCTAACAAAACCAAGCATAATGATGGTGCTACCTTCAGGGAACGTTTCTTCGAATCTAAAGCTTTTTACTTTGCCTAGTCTGAAACATATCTAGAATACAATTTACACCTCTAAGCATCTCATGCGTAGCCATCCGTTTTCTTCATTACTTGATACCATTCATGGTCATATAGAACAAAAAACACCTAATAACAAACCTGCCACCCACCGGAGAATGGCCCATGAACCAGCTGATCTATAGCAATTCACGGTTCTGTAAGTCAAATGACTCTAAAACTGCACTTCCAAGAAAATAGCAACCTTCACTATATGGGCCACCACAGGATATGAGTCCATCTCCTTGCACCCACGAGTCAAGTCGACCAAATTCCTTTATATCTCCTTCTCGGTCCAGTTGCCCAGGACTCTTCCAGGACTTCTGCAGCCCTTCTCAAACCCTAAGAAACGTTCAGAACTACTGACAGTTTCTAAACAAGAAGGTTCAATACCCCCAACGCACCAAAGGATACTCTTCTCTGTTGCCTTTCACAAAAAAAGCCCTCTCACACCTGTATGTGAAATTAAACTACAAAGATCACCTTGCTGCAGGGGAACCAAACCTTTAGAAACTCATTAAAGAGTTATAAAAATAATCAACATCTCTCTCTGCTCACCTTTAAAAGTTCTTTGAGTGTCATTACTGTAAAAAAATTGGGTTATAGGTTGATTGGACAAAAAGTCAATCAGTAGAACCAGAGATATTGAATTATACATTTTTTTTGCGAAAATTATGCCTAAAAGCACAGGTTGCAATTTGCAGTCACCTGGTTGTGCTAGTTCTGAAGAAGGTCACAAGTACCGGCTGACTGCCTTGGAAAACCTGTCGGCTTCAGAGACCAGGTCCGTCCCGCTGAAGAATTACCATCTCAAGTCTGGCATGAAGAGTTTCACTCGTCTGTGATGCTGTTGCAAGGAGGAGGCTGTTGGTGAAAAGAGCAGGTCGAGCATAATGGACATTTATTGCTGTAGTGTGAAGAGCTAGTTCACTGGAAGTTCGTTGGAGGTTGACGCGAGCTGTCATTGCTTTAGCATGAAGTGTGGTCATCACAAGCAGTTGCTGTTGGTACAAAAAGAGGTCTCTCTGGAACTTCGCATTGGCGGTCATCGCTGGAGGCATAGTCTTGGCGCGAAGGGACCAGTTCGCAGTGGGGAAAAGCCCAACTTCAGAAAAGCTTGCACTGATGCCAGCCAAATTTTAAAGACCTGGAGGGCACCTAAGGAGGATCAGGACTGCAGCAGAGGCCAGCAACAGGGCTCAAGCAGGATCAGTTGCAGCTGGTCAGCTGGTCAGCAGGGCAATTACAGGGAGGCCTCTGAATCTTGTTGTGATCCTGTAGCTTACACAGCAGGTCAGCCAACTGACCCGTGGATTCCCTCTGACCAGCCTGGAATCAAGGCCTCCTTCTTCAGACAGCAAGACAGTCCTTCAAGCATCAGGGCAGTGCTTTGGCAGCAGGGCAGTCCTTCCTCTCAATCTATCACAGGTTCAAGAGGGTTCTGCTGAGTGACACTGGAGTTCTAAAATGTATACCTGGTGTCAGCTGTTTTCTGGGTAATTCCTTGAGCTAGCCCCAAAACTGTTGCTGGAAAGTTCCTCTCATTTCCCTTGTCAAGTTTCCAAATGGCCAGGGGCGACAAAGGGTGACAACAGGCTGGGCAGGCCGGGTTTTGGTCCTTTTCATTGTGCTCTAGGCAAAGCCCTTTGTTGTGTAAGTAGGGCTGGGTGAAGCCGCTCCCCAGCCATCCTGTCAACACTTAAACCCTCTTTGTCTCACTATCTAGAAGCAATACACTACCCCAACAGCAGAGTCATTCACGGTCATGTGACCTAGGACACTGGCAGGGAGGCAAAATGAGTTGGGACAAGAAAATATTTTTCTAATTATTTTCCTATTTGTTATTTTTTAAAACCTTTTCTTATGTAAAGAAAGGTCAGTTACAGACCCACAACCATGGAGGCTGGTCAGTCGAACATAATAACATCAACATCAAGTTACACAGCTCATCAGCCGACAACCCGGGGGTACGGCAGCGATACTTCATGATTACGTACAAGCCTGTGGTATAGCCAGGATCCGCGAAAGGTTCCACATTTTATATTTTATTTAAATAAAACCACAAACAAAAACACAGAAAAGAAAAAGCGAGGCATAGCTATGTATAAACTGGCAGTTCCCTATGGCAGTGGGTGACGGGTGAAAAAACGCGTGTCAATGAGAATGAGGAGAAATATCGGGGAGGGCAGGGGGGGAAACCTGGTAGCAACCAATACAATGCAATCAACAAGAGCTGAGTACAGGGAACGCACGATCAAGGAAGAAGGAGTGGATCAGGAAGGTCGGTGAACGGAGGGGTACAAATCTCACCACGGTATGCATTCCATTGTCCCCATTTCTTGGGCCTGCCGCGGGAAACATACACAACTTTCTCTCTGAACATGGACCAGTCCGTATTCTCCTTCCAGCGCAGGAGCGTCGGTGGCCTTTGGGAACCCCATAACTGGGCTATGTCACGCTTAGCAACCATATTACCCAATGTGACCCATTGAGTCTGAGCAACAGTGCAGTCATTCGGTTCCCAAACATTCAACAGACAGCGCCTGGCCTCAGGCAACAACACTACTCCCGTCACTTCACTTCACCCATAACCACATGCACTCGACGCCAAAATGCCGCCACCTCCGGGCACTCCCAGAGGATATGCAAAAAGGTAGCTAGCATACCACATCCGCGCCTACACAACCCATCCACAGAAAAACCCATATGCATCAATCGTGGGCCCGTGACATACACCCGATGCAATATTTTAAGTTGCACCAGCATAAGACGCACCGGAATCGCAACCTCCTTAGGAGAGGAAATCGCCGCCTGGCCAATCTTCATCATCCAGTTCTAATCCGTCACTGGCCCAAATAGTCCGCAATTGCAAAAGGAGATCCGAGCGGTTGTTAATCAGTTTCTTGTAGATGAGAGATATAGTGCTATCGGGGACGTACCCATCAAGCACTCTATCCTCAAGAGGGGAGGCCTCCGGAACAGAAGCGTCAGCCGGAAAAACCGAGTGAATCGCATGACGGACCTGGAGGTACCGGAAATACTCCAGGTCACTCAATTTATATTCCCGCTGTAGTGCCTCGAAGGTCTTGACTGCACCCTTGGCCCAGAGGTCACCCACCCTGCTGATACCAATGAGGTCCCAGCTGTCGAAACCCTTTGAGTTCCACAGACCACCTAGCGCTTCCGAGGCATACAATGGAGTAGATTTTGTCACCCTATCCGTCCATCCCGTGGCGGCGGTCGTGCTTCCCCAAACTCGCACAGCCACTGCCGTAGGGCCTGTGAGATGCTTGCGGTCGGCTCTGGAATAGAGTGCCCGATTGTAATCTCCCCCAGGGAGTTGCCATCTATCCATATCAAACGCGGGATTGGGGACAGGGCCATACATGGCATGGTTCACAGCACTCAACTGGGAGGCCCAATAGTAGCGCTTGATGTCGGGCAGCGCGATACCTTCATCTCTCTCCCCTTCAGGCTTGTACCGGAATTCTCTCGTATAGAACGCCGGGACCCACGGGGCCTTTTTTTGATGAATTACAAGTAGCTCTCTCAGTTCCATGTCTCAGATCAGATCACTGTATCCTACTTGGGGACCTCAATGTTCATATGGACAATGAACTTGACCCGGATGCCATGAAACTTACTGATATTACGGCCCCGTTAGGGTTGTCTCCGTTCATACAAGGACCGACACATAACAAAGGCCATACCTTGGACCAGGTTTTTTCAACAAAACCTATTAATGTATCCTCCTTACAGCCAGTATTATGGTCTGACCACTTTTTAATCTCTTTTTCTTTGCTTGCTACCGCCCTTACACGGGTGAGACCCACAACAGAGGCCACGCGGATTTTGCGGCCCTTCCATTTGCTCTCGGTGGATATGCTATCTGAGGCTCCCAGTACCTTTCCATGTCCTCTTTTGGGCAATCTAGAGGAGAATCTTGCTCTCCTCCAAAAATGGCTTATGGCCAGATTTGAGACCTTAATCCCCGAGAAGAAGCCTAAACTAGGTGAGCGAAGAGCGTCAGCCCCGTGGTTCACTCCCCAGTTGAGGTCGCTACGACAGGACTGTAAGAAGGCTGAGAGAGCTTGGAGGCGGGCCTACGACCCTACTGAAAGACTGAAATTTAGAGCGGTAACTAGAGCTTACCACAAGTCGATCTGGGAAGAAAAAAAGGCCTATCTTGAGCGCCGAATTGAGGAGGCTGAGAACACTTGTAAAGAAATCTTTAAAGTGGTTCAAGATTTTACTTCTCCTGCCATGTGTACCCCCACTCATACACAATCTGAACCCTGGATAAAACAACTAGCCACTTTTTTTGTCAGTAAAATTACAACTATTCAAGCCTCTCTTTCTTACTCCTGCCCACAGCTGGATCTGAGTCCTCTATCTTCGTCATCCCTTTCGGAGGGTCAGGGCCTTTTTCTTTTTGAATTCCCCCCTATGTGCCTTAACACATCTTTGGATCTTCTGTCAGGTTTGAAATCTGGCTCACCACTTAACCTGTGCCCGGCTAAATATCTGGGAAAAGTGGCACCTGCTTTGCTGAACCCTCTTCTGAACTCCTCCCTGTCTACAGGCGTGGTTCCGCCGGCATGGAAGCGCGCCATGATCCTACCACTGCTCAAGAAACCTATCTTAGACCCCCTCATTCATGCCAACTACAGGCCAATCTCCCACCTCCCTGCATTGGCGAAAGTGACCGAGAGATACGTGCATAGGACGATTTCCAGTTTCATCGAAGGAAACGACCTTCTGCACGCATCGCAATCCGGTTTCCGTGCTAATTTTAGCACGGAGTCGGCCTTACTCGAGGTCACTGATGCCATCAGGGAAGTGCTCGACTCTGGGGGAAAGGCCATGTTAGTTATGCTTGATTTGTCGGCGGCTTTCAACACCGTTCCTCACGATGGCCTCCTTTTAAGACTCTGGGAATGTGGCTTTCGAGGAACGGTGTGGAACTGGTTCAAATCCTTCCTGGCCAGCCGCCGGCAAACGATCTGGGCGCCCCCTTTCTCCGCTGGTATGACTCCGCTAGAGGTTGGGGTCCCACAGGGTTCCATTCTTAGCCCCATGCTTTTTAACATCTTTGTGGCCCCTCTGGCGGAGGTGGCGGAGTCCTTTGGCGCCCAGATCATATCCTATGCCGACGAAACCCAGCTCCTATTCACATGTGATAGGGGCGGGTCGTTTGATGGCATATGGATCAGGGATTGTCTTGGTGCGGTCTTTGAGTGGTTTAGGTGTCATGGCCTAAAGTGCAACTCCGACAAGTCGGAACTGCTCTTCTTTGGATGCGCTCCCGAGCCAAATTGGAAATCTTGGTGGCCACAAGATATGTTTCCTCCTGACAGTGTGTCTTTCAAGGCCAAGAACCTGGGAGTGATAGTGGACAGTGAACTGTCCTTTGGGCCACATATTTCCTGCCTTGCAGGAAAGTGTTTCGGCATTTTGCGGATGCTGAGAAAATGTCTTCCTTTAGTGTCACTCCATCACAGGAAAATAATTGTTCAGGCCTTGATTGGATCACGACTGGACTACGCAAACGCTCTTTTTCTGGGTCTACCGAAATACCATTTGACCCGTTTGCAAGTAGTACAGAACTCGGCAGCCCGAGCCATCTATGGACTCCCGAGAAGAGCAGGTGCCACTGCTTTACTGAATACCTTGCATTGGTTACCTACCTCAAAGAGGATTCTCTTTAAAAGCCTGACACTGGCTTTCAAAGCTCTACATGGCATAGGCCCCAAGTATATTGGGAAACACCTTTCCTTGTATCAACCTAGCAGGACCCTGAGATCATCCTGCTTGTCCAAGTTGACAGTTCCTGCCATTAGGCACGTAAGAAAGGGAGGTCGGCCGTTTCGTTACCTAGCCCCGAAGGCTTGGAACAAACTACCACTGTCCCTGAGACAGGCTACCAGCCTTCTTGTTTTTAGGAAGGGCCTAAAAACGTGGCTTTTTACTAAATAGTTTTTCTCTTCCTTTTGTCTGCGTTTTAGCTGTTATTGTTGTTGTTCTACCTGCTGATATTCTTCGCCAAAGCGCCGGGATGCTCCTGGGAGTAGCCGAGCGCTATAGAAGAAATAAATTAACATAACATAACATAACATAACATAACATAACATAACATATCATAACCAGGGCAAAGTCAATTTTGCCAGTGCGATACGTGGTCGCCCACCCCATACCAACCGCCTCTGCAAGCCCTCGATCTCTCGGAAGTAGCTAGCAGGTACCAAATCAAGTGCATTTTGAATGGCATATAAAAAGCGGGGGAGAGACATCATTTTGAACAGGGCCGCCCTTCCCAAAGGGGATAGTGGCAGGCCACACCACGCCACAACATCCAAACGAAGCCGGGAAAGCGGAGGCAGCAAATTCCGCTCATAGCGGGTCTTGGGGTCCAGTGAAATGTAGATCCCCAAGTATTTGAAACCGTCCCTAGAAACCGGTATCGGACAATGGCGAGGAAGAAGGAGCTCATCGTCCGTGAGTGGATAGATACAGGATTTAGCCCAATTAATAACCAGACCCGAATTCCTCCCAAAGGAACGCAGCACGTCGAACAGAACGCCCAACGACTTACGAGGAGAGGTAAGGTACAGCAATATATCATCCGCGTAGAGTGATATACGGTCCTCGAAATCAGCCGACCAGCGGATGCCCTTAAGCGATGGTTCCCACCGCAGCCATGTAGCCAGGGGCTCAAGGGCAAGCGCGAAGAGGAGCGGCGACAAGGGGCATCCCTGTCTCGTTCCCTGCCCAAGGGTAAAGGGCTCGGAAGCCCTGCCGTTAACCACCACCTGCGCCAGTGGATGCTCATACAAGAGTCGAACCCATCCAATGAATTTGGGGCCGAATCCGAACTTGGCAAGAACAGCCCACAAATACAGCCATTCAACCGTGTCAAAGGCCATCAAGGCATCAAGGGAAACCAAAATGGGCAGTTCCCGAAGAGACCCCGCCCTCGCCAAGACGCCATGAAGGCGTCGTAGTTTGAGCGCGGTGTTTCGGTGGGGTATAAATCCAGATTGGTCCCGATGGATCAAGTCTGATATCACCGTAACCAACCGATTCGCCAGAAGCTTAGCAAGAATCTTGGGCTCGACCTTTAGAAGCGAGATCGGCCGATATGATGAGCACTGATCACGGGGCTTGCCATCCTTATGAATGACGACAATGGATGCCAGTCTCTGATCACGAGGAAGAGAGACGAAATCTTGCGATGACAAAAACATCTTACGGAGATACGGCGCCATTTTGTCTGGGCAGAGTTTATACAATTCCACCGGTATACCGCTGGGGCCCGAGGCCTTCCCGGACCGAAGTGAACGGATAGCGAGCGCTACTTCATCGGTGGAAAAATCCGCCTCCATAAGCTCCATGTCAGAGTCCGACAGGCCAGGCAGAGCGATATCTCGGAGCAAAAGATGCGAATCCTCTTCCGGCAGATCCGAGACCGGCGCATAAACCGCCTGGAAGTGACGTGCAAATGTTCGGACTATGTCAGTCGGGTCCACGACTCGAACACCATCCACACTCTCAACAACAGGCACCACTCTGTTCAATCTATCCCTTTTATCCAGCCATGCAATCAACTTTCCCGCCTTATCACCCACATCATACAGGCGCCCCTGTTGCTCATGGTGCATCGCCCTAGCGGCATCAGTGACCAGGGTCTTATAGTCAAATTGTTTCAGGGCCAGGGAATGCAACACCTCCGTAGTGTCCCCAGTCCCAACCTGTCCCTCCAAGTCAGTGATCTCATTTTCTAGTTCCACCACCGTGGCATTTCTACGCCTCTTTTCGCTGGCAATGAGGGACAGGGCGTGACCACGAATCACCGGCTTATAGGCCTCCCACAATGTGACCGGGGAGGAAACCGATCCATCATTCTCAGCGAAATATTAATCCACACATTTCACTATCTCTGACCTGATTTTAGGATTACGGAGGTGCCAGGGGTTAATCGGGGCGACTCGGCCCTCGGCACCCAGTTGCACATCAATCGTGAGCCAAAGCGGAGAGTGATCAGAGATCCCCCTGGCCAAATGCCTAACCTCCCGCACCGAGACCATCTGTGCTGCTGGTATAAGAATATAATCCAATCTCGAGAGGCTCTTGTGCGCACCCGAGTAGAAGGTGTACTGGAGCTGACCTGGGTGTAGCTGCAGTCAGCCAGTCCCAACATATCCAGCAGCCAGAGCTGTGCCGCAGGCAAAGTCCTGGGGGGACTGCGATCTACATCACCACTGACCACAGAGTTAAAGTCGCCGCCCACCATCAACATGTTGCCAGGGATCCCCATGATCACATCACCCAGATCAGCAAGCGTGGTAGACTGCAGGCCAGGGGGAACATATACAGACAAAAAGGAGACAGTTTTCCCTTCCTACCGCCCCGTAATGGCCGCATAGCGACCCCTGTCGTCTAGCACTACATCATCTATCTCCAATGGGAGGGAAGTACGCACCATGACCCCCACCCCTCTCGAGCCGGAAGTGAACCCCGAGTGCGCTACCATACGGTATCCACGTCTGTTCAGTGCACGGCATTCATTGCCCACCAAGTGTGTCTCCTGAAGCAAAATCACATCTGGGGTATAACGTTTCAAATATTGCAAGACAATACCCCGCTTTATTCTATCTCCAAGACCGTTCACGTTCCAACTCAGCATCCTAAGCTCCCCCCCCCATCCTGGCAATGAACACCCAGCCCCCCACGCCTGGGAAAAAGCACACAGAATCGACAACAGGAAATGTAGCAGCCTCGATCAAAACAAAGAGAAAAGGACCCCCCACCACCCCCTGGGAACCCCGAAAAACACCCCCCCACCCGCACCCCTGCATTAGACCAGAAAGCCACCCCAACTTGCAGTGTGCCTGTCGCCCCATGAAACTAACCTACGAAAAGAGAGAGAAAGCCCCCCGAGGAGGAAGAGGAAACCCGAATCCCCCCACCCCCGGGTACCCACAGTAATAGCATGTCTATTGAAAAGCCACTGCTGGAAGTCCAAAGTAACCAGTTCACCGCTGCAGACTCACTACTCCTGTTCGGCTGGGCCGCCTTCGGCACCTTCCGGGCTCTCGCCGCCCTTACGATGTGATGGCAAAGTGTCCAACCAGTCACTGGCCACTTCGGGGCGATCGAAGAAAAAGGCCAGCTCCTCATACTCGATCCTCAACCGGGCAGGAAAAAGCATGGCATATTTTAGACCAATATCCCTGAGTCGTCTCTTCACCCCGGTAAAACCCATGCGCTGTTTCTGAACCGCCTGGGTAAAGTCTGGGTAAAAACTGACCGAGGCATTGTCAAATTTGGTAGGACCCGTGGTCCTCGAAGCTTGCAGGATAGCATCTCGGTCACGGAAGTAAAAAATCATGGCAATGATGGGCCTCGGTGCGGCTCCCAGCCTCGGCTTCCCGCTGGGAACTCTATGGGCCCGTTCCACTGTGAAAAAGTTACTGAGGCCCTTAGGCGCAAGATGTTTAAGGACCAGATCTTCCACCAGAAGGTCCATGGAGACGTCTGACGGGGTCTCCGGAACCCCCACAATGCGAACGTTGTTGCGCCTGGCCCGGCCCTCGAAATCCTCCAGCCGGCGGGCAAATTGGTCGTTGGAAGTACGGAGCGTGCGAACCTCAGCCTGAAGGTCCGAGACATCAGTAATCAAACTCGCAGTTTTAATATCCAGAGATTTGACCCGTTCATTTGTCTTACCCAGGTCAGCCCTGATAAGATTAACCTCAATCGCCACCGTATCGATCTTGGCAGCAAGAGTCTCGTACTGATGGCCCATGTAGGTCCGAACACTGGTAATGGCGCCCATGATTTCTCTCAGTGTCGGTTCCTCCGACGCCGGGGTACCATCCACGGTCCCTTCAAGAGCCTTACTCGCTCCACCTGGCGGACCCTTTTGGGCGAGTGTAGCGCTCTATAGTCTGGGTTTGGATGAGGCCCCCACGATGCGTGCCCTTGGGGTTCCGTTTCTCGGCATCTGACTTGCCCGCCATGGTGGGCTTCGAACTCCCACGGAGTCGTTGCAATCTAGTCAAAATGATCAGGCTCTCGATGAACCACAAGGGCAGGAAGGCTAAGAACCAGAGCAGATTCAGGATCCGTAGCGGGGACAAGAAGATGAATGGGGCAGCCATAGAGCGTTGCAACAATGGCCCAAAACGAAACCGAAAGTACCCCAGGGGCTGTGGGCGTGCCCAACAGGCCGTTGTTGTTGACTTGCCACCTGGGTACCTCGGTGACTCAAGGCCGGGGACGGTCTACGATGTAGGCCACAAACTTCAGGATGCAGCAAGTCCGGATCACGGCGTCCGATTTCGGTTCCGAAAAAGTCCTCAAAATCAGCAGGGCATAGTCAACAAGTACCCGTCGATCAAATCAGGATTTGTGGCAGGATAGATGCGGGAGGCAAAGAGGGTCTCAGGAGCCCTGTGCTCAAGGGTCCATCTTGGATCCGCGCGAAGCTCCTCCTCCATTTTCCTATTTTTTTGTGCCTCCATTATTTTCTTTGGGAATGTGTTAGAGAACCTGTGAATGTCCTGTGAGTGGCTATGTGTGGCTTACCCCAAGGCTAGCTGGTCACATTTACTTCTGTCTTGTGAACTTTGTCTGGAGTAACTTTAGAAGTGTAGTTTACTATTTGCAAGGTCTTACTCTTTTAAGGGTGCTTGTATGTACATGTCCCTCTTGACCCCTCTCTAAATCTCACCTATTTAGAAGTAGGTTTTACCTTTTTTCAGCTACAGCCCCTTGTCCCACCAATATTTAGTACCAAAATCTTTGTCTGCATCGTTAGGACATCTCCACACACCTGGCAGAGATCTCCATGCACAAACGGTAGCAGTGGCCGAGGGGTCCGCTGCAGGTTAGTGAACAGCATTTTGTCGTACGTGTGTAATACTACTGTAGTACTACCTTTGGATGACAAAATTCAGTTTGTGAATAGGATCTTTTAAGTTTTCTCTTACATTTCACTTGTGGAAGTTCTCAGGCATGAGAGAACAAGAAAGCCTTATGGAAATGTTACAAAAGTTGTGATCACGTGCAATGGTGCACCTTTATGGTATTTTGCACACATTTGTAAGTATATCTCGCATGTTTAGCTACACACACATTTCAACTACAAGATTTCGATGTTACAGCAAGAGTAGGAAGGAGCACCAATCGTGTTAGAGAAGGTAGTTCAATCTGGGAGATGAAGCTTTCTTAAGCTAATCAAAAATTTTCTTTATTCTAATCTTTCATAATTAGGCAAAAAATGAAATGCACAATCTTGGGGTCATAAAACAAGCCTCTATTTTTTGTTTGACTATTCGGTAGGGCAAGCATTTTTTTGTAGGTGTAGATTTGAAGCTAATTTTCAACTACCATGGGTTTCACGATGAAGTAGTGGACAAAGTCTGAGATTGTCTCAAAGTTCCAGCAGTACTCAGGTGCAGAATACTCACTATTACAACTATTACAGTTGGATGCCCAGGATGTCTACATATTGAGTGTTTATAAGTTTCTTCCCAGAAGCTTCTTTTTTAACCAGCATTGTACACCTTCTGGTAGATTTTAAATATTTGTGTTAAATTGTATTTAAAGTTTATAACGCAAATTGCACTTTTATGGTTTGACCACCAATGCTACTTTAGTGGATGCCACAATGAGTCCTGCTGCTCACTACTGGCATTTAATTTACAGGCCTGCGAACAGGTAATACCATTTAATAGGCACTTACAAGTAAATTATGTGAGCCAATTAAGTGTAGTCTAATTTTACCATGTTCAAAAGAGAGAGCACAAGCACTTTAGCACTGACTATCAGTGGTAAAGTGCTTAGATTCCTAAAGCCAACCAAAGCAAATTAAACAAACAGGTGGTATCAAGCAAGAGCTTGGTGTTTTCACTGTGGGCAGAGATGTGTTTAAAAAACAATTATTTTATTGTTTTATGGTCCTGGGGCCTTACTGTATCACGTGAAAGAAACAGATCTGCCCTACCTAGAGCAGAAAGGGACTCCTTGACATACAGTAACAATGGGATTTTAAAAGCATTCTCAAAAGATAAGCAGTCTGATATCAGGCGATTAAATCCTCTCTAGACCATATCTGTACCCCACACTGAGGAACGGGAATTTGAATTAGGCCTAGTAAAACATGTAGTCACTATTAGTAATTAGCATGATGCACCTATTAGGCAAATATAGGAATTCAAACATTAATAAGTTCACATATGTAATATCTTAGGGATTAATTTATGCCTTATTACAAGCTTTCATTTACGTATAGGCAATATAGCTTGACCCGACGAGCACCATTTTGTGGCCTAGTCTGCTTGCAGCATTAGTGGAAACCCACCATTACACTTAGCTAAAACCGTTCTCGAGAAATAGTCTGACAAATGTAACAAGCTGCTGCTTCTGCACGTTAGGCCTGTCAAGGTTATAGGTGGGGGTAGGCTGGATAAGCACATTCCAGGAGGCGCTGTGCGGACTCTCTCGGAGCTAGCAGAAGGGAGTCACCCTCTCAACCTTGCTATAACGAGCTGAGCTAAACTAAGGAAGCTTTGTGTTCCATATATGGTCTTTCCTTTGCACCAACCTGTACCAACTTGTATTTTTCCTTCTTAGGTAACGATTTCAAAATGTAACAGTATATATGTGATCTGTTGATAATGTGCGGACCTCGTGGGGTTAGGTCGCGAGAAGCTCCTCTGGCAGAGTTTGTTTTGTTATAATAAACTATTGGACCTTCTACACTGCCAACTGACTGATTATTGGTAATTGGTATCAGGGCTATTTGTAAGTATAGCTCTATTGGGAGGTAATTTATTTTTCGGTACTTCAACACAGCAAAAGTTTAACTGCCACCTGGTCAGCTAAAAGGTTGATGCCAAGCTATTCGTGTACAAATGCAAAAACAACAATTGATGGACAGAATGCAGAACAATGTCATATATTCACCCCAGTACAGAGATCTGGGCCTAAATCCATCGTTTTTTTGCACTCCACACCACCCAAGTTCAGACATGGGCATATGCAAATCAGTCTTGACCCTGTGCCTAATGGGAACAGTCCAGCCCGAACTGCCAAGCCATGTCTTTCCTGGACCAGAATCAAGCATCCTAGGACCAGTTTCTGGCTATCAGCCGTCTTCAGCCAGGATAGCTTGACTCCAGTGGTGTGGAGACCATGAGACTCACGTCTGAGCATACCCATCCCACTCAGGGTGACAAATGCAAAAACAACAAATGATGGACAAAATGCAGGACAATGTCATACATTCACTCCAGTACAGAGTTCTGGGCCTAAATCCATCATTTTTTTGCACTCCCACCACCCCAGTTCAGACATGGACATATGCAAATCAGCCTTGACCCTGTGCCTCATGGGAACAGTCCAGCCCAAACTGCCAAGCCATGTCTTTCCTGGACCGGAATCAAGCATCCTAGGACCGGTTTCTGGCTATCAGACATCTTCAGCCAGGATAGCTTGACTCCAGTGGTGTGGAGAGCATGGGACTCACGTCTGCGCATACCCATCCCACTCGGGGTGACAAATGCAAAAACAATTGATGGACAGAATGCAGATCAATGTCATAAATTCACCCCAGTACTATCCTTGTACGGCAAAGAAGGGCGTGCTTTGAGGCACCTTAAGTATTCATAGCAAAAACTTATTTTGTGCCACCTGTAGCTTATGTGCTGGAGTATACCCTCAAACTGCACTACCATATAGTACCTTTGTGGTGCATAAAGACTGATACAATTTTAAAATCACATCTGATGCCCAAGAACCCAGTCTATGAGAGTAGCTGGCAATAGCGCCTATAGATTTACTCAGGTCACTCAACTTTCCCTCCATCAATGTTTTCCAGTTTAGTTTTTCCTCAAATACAATTCCCAAATAGGGGAAGGCCAGGACCTCACAAGAGTATAGGATCCTGCTTTAAATGTTTTAGACCGGAGAGCACTTGGGCCTACTTCCAAAACTTATGACTTTGTAAAGTTGACTGACACGTCCAGTATGTCCATAAAGTGGAGAAGTGTGGCTCACTGGTTAGAGCAGGCAGACCCTGAAGCAGAGGTCAGACCCGGGACCAGGGTTCAATTCCCGACGCGGCAGGGTCTTGAGCTCAAATGTCCACGGACTCGATAATTCTCGCTTCGGTGCCTGACCTAATCATGGGTTCACACTCTGCAACTCTGGGCATTAAGCTTGCTTAATCTCCACAACGGCCCCCCGCTGCGGGATGCCTGGCTTTCACCTTGGGGATGCCCTGTAGGGGCTATCTCACAGGGAAAAGCCAGGATGGGTTCCCAAGGCAAGCGCTTCGAGACCCCTGGGTTATAAGCGCTATATAAATCCAACATACAATACAATACAATACAACACAATACAACAAACACATCAATTAAAACCTAGAAGCCCAGATAGATGCCCACCATAAGTATTGCGTTGCCTGCATATAATTACACTGGCAACAAATTCCTGCGCACTCTGGGGCAATCAGACTATAATTGCAAGAGGGCTGCTTCTAGGCCATTAAAATCAATAGTGAATAAAATAGGGGCTAAATGCAGAATTGGAGAACCCCCCTGGAGCAGTTAAAATGCTCAGCAAGCCCCCCTCAAGGAATCTTACTACAGCTGTGGTATGGGCATAAACATTCATTAATAGGGATACAATGGTGGGTTGGGTGCCCAAAGGGGCCAATAACAATAAGTCCCACAGTTTCTTCCTGTTAACCCAATCAAATGCTGATATAATGTTCATAAAAGCTAAGAACAGGGCTACCAATTGAGGAACCATATATTTGTTTATTAGTAAGTAAAGACTGAAAAATGGCCAAACTGTACCTCAGATATTATTTGATTGGTGTCTGCCCATAAAGAACGTCTAGTTAATAGGACCCAGCCCAATACCTTAACGACTGCATCAATAAGGGAGATAGGGCAGTAGCATTGTGGGTTTTCCTTGTGCCCTTTTTATAGATTGGTATGGTATTATGGTGGCAGTTGACAACAAGGGCAGCATCCTTTTCTTTCCTGCAGCGTTTAATACTAGTGTCAAAACCGTGGCCCATACTTCAATGTTGTCCCGGAATAGATATGGAAGAATACAGTCAGGACCTGACGCCTTTTTCCAGGACAGTACCTCAATGCCCCTGTGGGTTTCCTCCAACGAGAAGGGGACTGAAGTGTCATCCAAAACTGGGAGCAGCGACAGAAAGAGATGGAGGAATAAGGAGAGAGAGAGGGGGGAGGAGGGAAGCTACCAGAGGCTGAGCAGGAAAAGTGGACACTGCCCTTGCCTTCTCTGGGAATGATGGAAAAGAGACAAGAGTTTTTCCCTTCTCTGTCCTTCCCAGACTGGCCAAGCCTTACGGCAGAATAACAAAGGGCAGAGGGCGGGTGGCCTCTTTTGACTGCAGGCAGGTGAATCGCATGTCAAGTACAGGGCCATTAGGTAGCGCTTTTGCGCGCTAATGGCCCTGTGCATAACAGAAGGGAGAGGGGAAATTCTTTTGTTCCCTCGTCCCTCCCACCCTTGTCCCCCCGTGTCCCCCCACTCCAAAATCTGGGGGGATATGTCCCCCACATCCCCCGCAGTTCCTACGCCCATGGGCTTGCCTGCCGTAAGTGCACTTGGGACCTGAAGTCCCACTCCTGCCCCCTCTTCTCTGGTCACGGGCGAGTTAGATTGTATATAGACAGACAGGCGCGCAACACCCATTGGGCTCAGGGGGCTTCAGCCCCCCCTCCCCCGCCACCCCTACCCGCCACCGGGGCTGACACAGCTTTGCAGGCTGGCGACCATCTAATTGCAGCAGCACAGGAGTACTTAACAGGTCTTTAAAAGACCATTTACTTGTAAATTAGGCGTTTGTTGTGTTTTCACCCCTTCTTTCAGTCACTCTGTCTATGGTTGGAAGAATTAGACCCCCCCCCCCCCCCCCCCGAAATATTTTTCAGCCTCCCCCGAAATTTGGCTATAGTTGCCCGCCTGTAGACAGATGCATACATTTAAATATAACACCCAAAATCAAAATTAAATTACTATGTAACACGTATTAAGTATAAAAAGAAAAAAATAATTAGAAATGCATGATTGCCTCAAAAAGAAAGTTTATTCTTGTGTTTCTCTAAGCAGAATCTGCTTTGGTATATCGCATACCCATTCTGTTTCTTTTAATGAATGCAATATATAACGTTAAGACTTATCTCGCAAGTTAGACAATAGTTGCTAACACAGAATGAAGATAAAAACTTTCCAACAGTAGCATCCTCTACACTGAAATACTCGTTCCTCTAAACATAGATTAGAATTCTAAATACACGTTGTTGCAACTTCAAGAAGTGTATAGATTTTCAAAGAGTGATTACGTTAGGAACAAATTGATGCAAAACTATTCGATAGTGCGATATCATTTATCATGAGCAATTTATTTACCTGACACAGGGTCATTCTGTCGCAAATGTGAATGTAACAGTTAGCCCAAGCAGGGTAGTTATTGATGTTCTTCGAAGCGTATTAAATATTTATACGGGAAGTAAACCAATTGTAAATTCATGATAGCAATCAGTTTTCTTGCCAGATTCCTTTCTTTTTCCTTTAATCTTAGCTTTTCCTTTTAAGATGTATGGTATGCAGCTAATTTGTACTCCAACAAAAATGTACCCTACATTTTGAAAGCAGTATAACTAGTATGTTGTGCCACCTCTTTGAAACAGTTGGTGAGACCCATTAAGGGGCTATTTTAAAGATCAGGGGTAGGGCAAAAACAGTCGGTGGCGGTTTACGACTTGAACATTGAGAGATTTGTATCACGCTTGCACCGTGCAATGTGGAAAATGCAAAACACAAACTTCTAATCTAAGTCATATTTATGAAGCCTAGCAAAGCCACTTTATATAGCTTTGAATTGCTTAAAAAATATATGAAGTAATGCAGCGCAGTGTAAATTGCTACTCTGTGCAAGTGAGGCATTCCACGGGCATGGCGGTGGGTGTTTCCATATCCAAGCGTTTTATTCTCTCTGTATGTGCTGCGTTTGTAGCATGCATTTAAAGAGGAAAAGGTATCTCAGGATTGTTTTATGCTGGAAGGTGCCCCTTCCTTGCAAAAAAATTAGGAGGTTGGCATGGGCTAATATAGGAAACCAGCCTGTTCACTGCAGAGCGTTTCCTCTTTTCCAGACCCTTCTGCCACTGGTTTTAGGTGTCTGTGGTCTGTGAAACTGATATGTTGTAGCACTCTGCACGTACTTTGACCTGAAAATGGTGTTGTTAAAATTGGTTGCACTCAATTGGTCTTTTTAACTTTCCTGCCTTTGCCAGGGTACATGGCACAGAAATTGCACACGTGGCATGGAAGTTAAATACTATATATGTATTGCAGTGAGCATTTACATATATTAAAAACGTATATGGCTGCCTGCAGCACCACTAAACAGGCTTTATTTTTTGCCTTGACAAAATAAAATAAAAATATTTGTATATGTTAGTAAATTACACTCAAGGTGGCCTTCTAAACCCACCGAGCAGGCTACCAAAACAATATAAAAAGGGACACTAAGGTTCTGATTTAAATGTTTGTAGACATGGAACTCCATTGCAACCATGAAGGAGTTCCCTCCCCACCAACATTTTGATAGGCTTTCTCGATTTACAGTCATTTGGACTGTAGGTCTGTGATGGGGGAGACTACCTCATCTCTGCCGTAGTTTCACACATCCAATGGTCCAACAGAGTTAGGGCCATCAGAGGCTTGGCTGTATATCCATCAACCTAGTTTAGATGGTCAGATGTTAAGCCGATTTTCAATGCCTGTCACCGCCCAAAAAAAAACTGTTGATGTGGGGGCATTAAAAGGTGCTCAATGCCCACATAGCCGTAGCAAAGAAGACATTGCTTTATTATTATTTTTTTTTAAATTCCCCTTTGGCATTTTCTTTTTGAAAACGAAAATTGAAATATATGTTTGCCATACTGTTCAGTCATGTTGACAGAGCCATTAGTAGAACGTACAATGCATTGACAGGAACATCTGTGACTGCAGTTTCTGCTAATGCTAAAAATGTCGTCTGGGCCATTGGAGATTTCACAATTTGACACAGAGCACCTCCATCAGGGCAATGGAGTAATTTACTCCATTGCCCATTTGGAGAAGCAGGCTTGCTGCCAAGATTTAAATCCGGGCCAAAATATTTTAAGTAGTTGCTCTTACAGTGACAGATGGCCTCAAAGATTCTTAACTTGTGAAAATTCAAGCGAAATGAATCAATGTAACTTTCCACCCAATTTTATTTAATGGTTTATCTGATTTTTGATAACTTTATTAGAAAAATGACTATGAAAATGTGCTTTGTGCTGTGGGAGCCAAATCTGGCATACATCCAGTTTTGCCTCTCATCTCAACTCCAGAGGCCAATGCACATTCCTGTCCTGAGTTAATGACCCTGCTCTCCTAGGAACAATAGCCTTCCTCTTGTTGTATGAAGGCCAAGTTGATGTCAACAACTCGCTACTTAGGATGGAAAAGCCATATTGGAGGGGTCGGGAATAGTTGGCAGACTAAAGGATACCCTTTCTTAGTGCTTATTCTAACTTAGAGATGCCAAATTTTATGCTATGTTAAATACATTTCTTGAGCACACATATAATGGGGAACATCCCATTCACTAACAAAGCATTCCTAGACCTTAAGGTTCTACTCTCAGCAGGACAGAGAACCAGTTTTGGCACTCACAAAGGTTGGGAAGCCTCACCTAACGGGGGAACAGCCAGAGACACTATTAGGGTCGTCTGGCAATTTTTTCAACAAAGCAAAGACGTGATGCTGAAGGAGGTGGGCATAGTTGTAGAGAAAGTGAGCCGGATCGACGTGGAATCATTCTCCAACCACTAGCTAGTGCACAAGATAAGACTGGCACCTCAACACCACCTGCTCAGAACATTCCTTGACCTAGGAACACAACACCTGACGAAAAAGGCACTGATGGAAAAGAAGACTCCTGATGTCTGCCTGGCACCCAGGCCCTGGAAGTGCTTTACTAGAGTCAGGTGGTTGACCTCTTGTTTACCTGCTCAAGTATACAAAAAAAGAGGGAGACCTGACTCCAACAAAGCACAGCTAACCAAAGAAGTCTGCCCAGAGGACATGGGGGCTAAAGGAGTAACTAGAAATAACTTTCCTATCACAGATAACACAATCAGATGGATGGCGTCCTTCCTCACAGGAGGCACCCAGAGATTATACCTCCCCCTACTCCTCTCACACCAAACCCACCATATTCAGAGTACCCCAAAACTCATCTCTCAGCACTACCCACTTCAACATCTGTATGACTACACTTGCAGGTATTGACATATCTCACAACATCAACATAATATTCTATGCCGACAACACCCCACTCGTCCTTTCCCTCTTAGCATACCCCACCCTTACAAAAAACAAATTACAAAACTCCATGAAGCACCTAGCAACATGGATGAAAGCAGTGCTTAGTTGTAAAATATGAAGTGCAGGTGCTCAAATGTCAGTCGGAGGCCACATCTACTTTTCTCTGGCCCCACCCACTTCCTCCACGGGCTCCACCCACTTACTACATTTGCTCCACCCACATTTTCAACTGGCACTGCTAAAAGTCAGAGGTAATATATACCTGGCTGATCCGAATTTCAGCAAGGGAGCCTTCCTCGTAGTAAGGTTTTGATAGTACTGGCTATCAAAGGGGACGGGGAGGAAGTGGCCAATCGATTCACGAGAGGAATGATGGCAATAGGTGACTGGATGGCCACGAATTGTCTGAAACTCAATTCAGAAAAAACTGAAGTGGTCATCTTCGGTCACCTCTCCCCGGGCTGGTCACCTGTCTGGTGGCCACCATCTTTCGGTCCCCCGCCGAGTCCAGCTAGCAAAGTGAGAAATCTAGGCGTCATCTTCGATGCTGGCCTCAATTTTATGGCACATGCGAATAAAACTGCGGCTTCAGCTCATATGAAATTGAGAATGATTAGGAAAATACTACCTTTCCTACCGAACACGGCCGGGAAAACACTGGTCAGCTCACTAGTCCTGTCCTCCTTGGACTATTGTAATGCTCTATTCTTAAATGCCCAAGTCCGAGTGACAAATAAGATGCAGTCAATCTAAAATGCAGCCGCACGAATGCTGGCTGGGAACCCCAAGTTCGCACCAGTTACAAACATCATTAGGGATCTCCATTGGCTCCCGATACGCAGCCGTATCAAATTCAAATCGCTGTGTATTGTTTACAAGTCACTCAATAATCAAGGTCTCCACTTTCTCAAGCAGAATCTTCTCCATCATGTCCCAACCCGATCTCTTCGTTCCTCTATTCAGAACTTCTTGGCTGTGCCTTGCACTAGAACAGTCACCTGGGGCGACAGGCGTTTCCTGGTTGCCGCCCCTAGACTCTGGAACACCCTTCCTGCACATATCCGAGCAAGTCCCTCCCTGTTCACATTCCGCAAACAGCTAAAGACGTGGTTATTTGACCAATAGCCTTGTATATCTTCTTTACCCCAGTTGCTGATCCATCCCTTAACTAGCGCCGAGACGCCCACGGGTATTCGCCGCGCTCTACAAATGTCAATAAATAAATAAATAAATAAATAAATAAATAGTAGGTCCCCTTGCCCTGTGAACATTTTGAAAAAGATTAACTCAAAAGTGCATTTAATGCACAATTTTGGAATAAATTAGCTAAAATCACTAATGCATTGAAAAGGGACAATATCAGTGCTGTATGTGCTGATTTGGTGAAAGGACAATACTGGGGTAGGGTATGCCATTTTTTACAGTCTATGAGTTCTAAGGTGCAACTTTTACATAGCTTATGTGCCAAAATAAACCAAAATATTGTGAAAACACTCTAAAAAGAGAAACAGAATAACATCATGCAAAATACTTGAATGAGTCAGTCATGGCACTTCCAGTGGCCCAAGGGGTGTGTGGTTATTCAGTACAGTAGAGTATTCTGTTAGAGAAACAGTTGAAAAAAAGAGGATTAGCAAGTGGGCGTGTTACTATAGCTTAGTCCCCTGGAGCTATATGTGCATTTATCAGACACAGAATAGTTAAATAAAACATGGAACTATGCAGTTCTGTATCACACAGACAAGACAGATTAGAAAAGAGGCATACATTCCAAATATGACTTTTTAATTAAAGATTTGCATTTTTACAATAAAGCACTAAAAAAGGTAATCTCCACCAAAAAGTCCTAGAGCTATCTAGGCCAAAGGAATAGGTAATGGTGAGGCAGTTTGATTTTCACAGCATTGCAAGTAAGTCATACCTATTAGTGCAAAATGGCCATAGTGCCATACAAAATATAAACATATGAAGACAAAATAATTTAACATAAAATATATAAATACAAATAAATATGTTCTAAAATGAAAAACGAAAAAGCAAGGTAAGTCTTATAAAAACAAAATAAATTATATAAAATAGAATACATATAACATCCAAACCAAGAGACAACTATAAGAAAATATTAAATAAATTGACACTGTCAATCAATGCAAATAAATAACCTATAAAAAGTACACAACAATAATTAAATATCCCAAGAACTCCAGTAAAGCCTAAGTTTTTAAAAACATTGCAATGACCCGTTTTGTCAGTTGGACTGGGCTAGCATCTATTTTTCTAGAAAACCCCACAAACAGTCTAAATCGCGTGTGCATTCCAAGTCCTCCTCTTTCCTTGCTTTGCTCCTAGTGTCATCAGCTGCTCTCCATCCTTTTGCAAGCCATGACTGAACATAGGGGATTGGATTGAATCTCTTAAATGGTGGACCAAAAATATTTAAAAACATTAACGAAGATATTGTTTCAGTCAGCAATGATGCTCTTGTTGATGTGCAAATAGGATTCATTTGAGAAAAGCCCGCTCACATTCTGCAGTATTGATAGCAAAAGTGTGCAAGGACATCAAAAGCTCCTTGAACTGCCTTTTAATTTATTTTCCCGCATATTCCTTATATTCTCTGTACGCACGTATGGTTTCTCGACTGGAAATGTTGAATCTTTTACACAGAGACTCAATATCACTTTCACAATAAAGAACAGGTAGGTCATCAGGCCAGTACTGTTTGTATAAAACGTTCACTTCGCCGCTAATCAGTGTATCATAGTCAGCCTTTTTGTCAGCAGAATTAGTACCGCCTGTAGACAACAATCGATGTCTTAGATTTTCTGCAAGGCTACGAAAAAACTGCCCCTGTTCAATGATTTTATCAGTGGTCTTTCCTTTGTGCAGCATCACACCCTGGAATATATTTTCTTCCATTGCCTTTTTACACTGTGAGAAATGGTTCCCTTGCCTGTCTACCATTGCCTCAAACACTGCTAATTGCCGGCAAATAGCCCGATTAGCATCAATGATTGTATATTCACGTTTCTGTAACTCTAGTGATAACTCTGATAACTCCATCATACATGAGGCCAAGATTAGCAACAAACTGGATATTTCGATTGGAACTGTCATGGGAACCATCAACAGCTGCACTAGTAAAATGCTTGTAGAGAGCAGGATAAGCATTCCAAACAGCCTCTACTGTTATAAATCTTGATGCAACCCAACGAGTATCCAACACTCTACCTATTCTGCAAAGCTGAATGTCAAGAATTCTGCACACTCCTTTAGCTCCAAATGGTTTTTAACAGATGTGGCAAACAGAGAATATAGCTTGTCGAGTACGTTTTTGAAGTGATTTGTAGGGCAGATATCTTTCATGACTTCATGAACGGCAAATTCCAGGCGATGTGCTGAGCAGTGCCAGGCTACAATATTGGGAGCTAGGTAGCTGCATTCGCATGTACACAATTAAAGAACTTTTCCTATTTAACGCAGTGCCTTCATCTAGTAAAAGACTTACTTTTGGGGAAAGTTCATTAATTTGGGCAAATATCTTCCTCTTCATTTCTGAGGATATGTGGCGTTTTATGTTTGAGCACGCTACATTGGAGTGCAAAATTCGACCCATATCCAGTCGATTTAGCTGGTGGCAGTCTATCTCTGTTTCAAAACCATACGCTGGCCTGTTTCGTTTTGCTTTCTTATAAGCTACATGGAATATTCTGGCTGTTGATGGCATTTGTAAATATTGCGCTTTTGCAGTTACTTGCAATAAAGGATCTTTTTTTGCATTTTCTAAGATTTTTAAAGTTGCAACATGAGCCTTGCTTTGTGCATGTTCTCCAATCTTTTTCCTCAATGACTTTTGCTGTTGTTGTATATTGGTGCCATATGCCTTCACAGTAGACTCAGTCCATTTTTTGGGCAATTTCATTCCCCTGCATTTCTCAGCGCCAAGATCACGGAATTGGTGACACACAGAACAGCCATGGTTAGGGCCTTTAACAATTAAGCATGGATGCTTGCATTGGAAATATATTGTTTGATCATGTTTCCAACCTTTAGGAAGAAGGCCTTTCCTAAAAACTCTGTCTGAATGTGGTTTCAGTGATAATGTATCAAATTGTTTGCTAGTTCTTGGAGTTTCCTCTGTTTCAGCACCAATCTCCACAGCATGATGCTGCTGCTCATCTCTGAGAGGACTATCTTGTGTCTTTTCTTCTGTAGGGGTGATTACGCTTCTGCTAGTAGTGGTGTCACTCTCATCTAGTGCTTTCGCTTGCACTTCATCTTTAGTGTTGTTCCCTTCATCCAATGGAAGTACATGATCTTTTTTAGCTACTTTATTAGTAGGCTCCTCATCATCTTTGGGCTTAAATTTTGTGAAGTAGCTTGAAATATTCTTCTGCCCACTGTGTGACATTCTAGGGAAGCAAAGTGAAAGAAAACATGCTAGACATGTGCGTAGTGTGATGTCAATTCATCTAAGTAATAACATGCACAATTAATATTTTTGTGCAGTTTGCTCCAAAGACATTTATGCATCTGCACATATATTACCATCTACGACTGACTACAAGTATAATCCAAATGGATCCCACTCTGTCCACCCAAATTCTGACCTTTTACAATTCATACGCCTGCTTGCCCTGCAGTGCTCACTGAAAAGAGGCAGATTTACAAGCCCCTTGCGCCACTTTTGCGTCTCTTTTAACATGGAGAAAGTGACGCAAAAGTGATGCAAGGGGCTTGTAAATCTGCCCCAAAGTCTTTAAAGTTTCCCTCACTTTTAAGCTTTGGCTTCCTGTAGTATTACAACTAAAGCAGGGTGAGGTGGAAGTGTGCAGAGTTACTTACACACTGTAATTCACAAGAAGTATTCATTAACTGACACTCAGGGCCAGAATGGGAACCCAAAGCAGGCCTGGCAAGTTTTGATAGACCAGCCCCTATACTGTGCATAGCAAGCGAGCACAGCAAGCTTAACAACTGCTACAGATGTTTGTATGGGGGGTAATACTCCCCTCAAGAACATTTTGTAAAAAGAAAAACCAAAATGGTGCACAACATATTTTTGCAACATATTTAGCTGGATCAACTTTCAAAGCATAGTAGATTGTAAATCTAAATGCGGACCTGCATAGCCACCAAGGCCAGAAAGCATGGAAATGTGTGTCACACATAAGCATCCATTCCATGCCATAAAGCGTGAAAATGTCACACATAGGCACCCAGGCCAGAAAGCATGGAAATCTCACACATAAGTACTCATGCAACTTAGAAACATGGAAACATCAGACAAAGGCACCCAGGCCCGAAATCATGGAAACGTCACACAAAGGCACCCAGGCCAGAAATCATGGAAACGTCACACAAAGGCACCCAGGACAGAAATCATGGAAACGTCACACAAAGGCATCCAGGCCAGAAATCATGAAAACGTCACACAAAGGCACCCAGGACAGAAATCATGGAAAATTCCCACACTGCCAAACAGGACAGAAATCATGGAAACGTCCAACAAAGGCACCCAGGCCAGAAATCATGGAAACGTCCCACAATGGCCCCCAGGAGAGAAATTATGGAAACGTCCCACAATGGCACACAGGAAAGAAATGATGGAAACGTTACACAAAGTCAACCAACCAGGCCAGAAAGCATAAAAACATCACACATAGACACTCAAGCTAGAAAACATGAAAATGTCAAAGAAAAGCAGTGGTGCTGGAACAATTTCTAGAGTGTTGGTGCTGCCCTCAATGTTACATCACTGAAGAAGTCATGAGATTGTGAAAAACCCAAACATACACTAAGAACAAACATAGAAAATGAGCCTTGCCCATTCCAGCAGAGGTAGTGAGTGTGTGGTATGTTGCAGTGGAGCATTTAGAAGAAGCCCACTGCTTGTTGAGTGATGTTGGTGAACTCAACTGTATGAACCAAATCTTTCCACAATACTAAGCTCACCATCACAAGTACCTCAACTTCCTGCTCTATCCAGTGCTGTGGTAGACTTCCTGCATATCGGCCTATGCTTTGGACAGTTGAATAGCTACCAGACATTGGTAGTTGTTATTTGTTAATGATATGTATGAAGACATACTGGCATAGTAGCTCAACTAAACAGCTGTAACGATTCAAGATGGCTCGACATAAGTCTCTCGAGCAAAGTGAGTCCTGTGAGGAAGAGAGGTTGTATAGGGACCCTACACCTTCTGTCCCATTCGGTATGTTTTCTTTGGTACCTCCATGGCTTGGCACTTTAACTTAAGGCAATCTCAGGAATGGGCTGGCGAGGTGATCTGGCATTCCCTGAAAAGGGGAAAACGGACTTACCCAGATCCAGTAAGCAGACCCGGGCCTTGGGTTAGGCAAGGCCTCAAGGGCACTTTGCAGGCAGCATGTAGGCCTGTGTTTCATGCTAAGAAACTGCAAGCTATCTCAACTCAAGCCTCTCCCAGAGATGCTGTGCTGCCTGGCAGACAGGGATTCTTTATTGAGCTTCCTGCAACAGCTGTGTGTCGTAGGTACTAATAGGTCTGTATCAATGAGGGATAACTTTACATCTATGTCCGAGCTTGAGGACCTGTGCAGACTTATTTACCACATTAAAGTTACACATTTGAAAAGTAAACTTTAATGTAATGACATTTGGGAGTGAGAATCAAAGTCCTAAAGTACTCTAGATATATTGATTGACTTTTAACTGTACGACCGTACGATAAATGGATATTTCTTTTAAAGATTCTTGGGATCATGTTTTATGCTATGGAATTTGGCCATCTTAAATTTGTATTTGTTACAATGCTTTTAAACTTTTTGGATAAAAACTTTTAATGTATGTAACTCTTTTTAAAATGGATTCATGTTGTTCTTTTATGTGTTGCTTTTATGATGTAACAATCGAAATAAAGCCGTTGAACTGAACCCTAGATATATTTGGACTACAGTTTAGTTGCAGGCCACACTAGAGAAATATTTTGTCTCCGGAGCAAAATACAGTACATTTTCATCATAACCTTGGTGTCCTAAAAATTAAAAACATTGTTCAAAGTTGTTGAACAATCACTGACGTGTGACGCCCTGTATGGGAGCATTATGTAGCGGAGTACCCAGGTTCTTACATTAATTCAGTTTATTAGCGCCTCTCATACCAATGTAAGGTGTCAGAGGACTTTGCATTATTCACACATTGCATAGATACAATCCTGAGTGTGTAAATCAGTATATAGGGAATGTTACATCACACAGGACTACAAGGTATAGGAGTCACATGTTATCAATGATTGTCATTGTAGGCAATATAGTTCGAAGTCTGGAAAAGCGCAAATTCAGAATTTAAAACATGACAGCATTGTTAGGGGTTCGCTTCAATAAGAATTGATTTCTACCCACATTAGCCCATTTTTGCAAGATTAGGATAATGAAAGATTGGCCCCAAAAAAATATAGCTCTAATATATAAATCGCCGTTTGCATGCAGCTCTTTGATGACAGACAGACAAGTTCATAGCTTGCTGTTCTATGATAGGATTTTAACTTACAAACTGCAAGTAACAAAAGGATCTCTCAGACAGAAGCAGTAACACACTGATCGATTTTAGATTATATGCACTTTTTGATCTGCATGGTAAACACTCTTTACAACAGGTATATAACCCTGTACTACCATTCAAGCAGTCACAGCTGACCCTAGACAAAGCTCCTGGCTCTCTCCAGGTAGACGATTAATCACCAGAGTTATCTTGACATTTTAATTTATGCCTGAATATTACTGGAGCCCAGGAACTCCGCAGCAGCTGCTTTTAAAACAAGAATATACTGGCAAACTGCCCCCCTCCTCACCCCCATAGTGTTACATGAAAGAATGAAACAGATCTTCGCTGAGGGATCTGGTTACACCTCACCCCATCGTACCTTTGCCTCATCCCTTCCTACCCTTCACCTGCCCACCACCCTTCACATTCACAAAGTGTATGCTGCCGCCTTCCTTCTCTTTTATGTAGATTCACTTTCTACTACCTCAATCACATATCGCATAAGTGGCCCATACTTATACCTCTATCTCATTCTCCCTCTCATCTCTGCCTTATTTTTCTTCCTCTCACCTCAGCCTCAATCGCCCCCGATCTCAACTCTGCCTCAATCTCCCTCTCACCTCTGGCTAATTCTACCTCACACTTCTGCCCCATCACTGCCCAGCTGTCCACCTCCCTCAGGAAGAATTGCATCCACGTTATTTCCCCCTCACCTCTCTGCCTCATAAAGCACCCACCCTCTCCCCTGCAAACCCACCCCCTGCTTCATGTGTTCCCGACTGCCTCTTCCCTCATCGCTTCCCTCCCATTCCAGCCTTCTCTGGCTCATCCCTGACTTTCTCTCACCTCTAATTGCATTTCCTTCCCTTTCCAAAATTGCTCTGCATTGTTTTCATTGCCCTGACGTCCCTTCTTGTTCGCGTTTCCATTTCCACATAACTGCGCCTCCCTTATCTCTCCCCTCCATCTGGTGTGTGTAGATATATCCTCCCTCTCCACGGCTCTCACCTCTGTGGTGTCCTTCCTTGTTACTCTAAGTAGTCAGTCTCTTTTTTTGGGATTTTAAAATGGGTGTGTTTGTGTTTTCTGAAAGATGGATAACGTTATGGTGTGGCAATGTGTGCATTGGATACCATATCTGTTGAATTTCTGTGATTTAGCATGTTTGGGCCATAATTATTACTCCGTTTTTAAATGAGTTTATTCAGTTAGTTACTATAATACACTTTTCCCCTAACCCCGCAGCACTTAGATATCTGCAGCCAGGAGGGATTGGCCATAGTTCCGCCTGGCCTGCCCCGGGCCCTGTACCTGACTCACTGCCAGGGGTCAAAATTGAATTCAACAGCAGAAAGGTCAGATCACATGCAAGTTTATAAGCAGTCTAGAACAAACATAGGAAAAACACTTCCTCATGTATTGCATTATTACCAGTCACTTTATTTGAGGGTGCAAGTGCAACACTTCTTATAGCCAGGAAGGAAGCCTTTTTATTGTGGTTTTACCGTACTAGCACTGCAACATTTAACCTCTTGTTTAATATGTGACAGACAGTGGCTTTGGTGTTATGCAGTATAACTTGGACTTCACTTTCAAATTTACATCACGCCGCATTGATCTTGTGCACTAGCCTGGCCCCTGACCATGTGAACATACTGTGTGCCCAAGTGACAAAATCATCCATCATCGCCCGATCGCCGCAGCCGCTACTTTGATCGGCGCGTCTGACTGGCTCAGCTGGCCACCGGGAGACGTGGGGCCACGATGACTCGGACGGTGGTGAGCGGGCCACAGAGGCTGACCAGAGCCAGTGTGGGTATGCTGGGGTGTGGTGTGGTGGCAAAGCAGTGAATGCGCTGCTATAAGACAACTCAAGGTAAGTGAAAGAGGCTGGTGTACAGCATTCACCATTTCACCCTCAGTCACACAGGATTACACAGGAGCTCTGGCTGAAAGGCCATTTTAGCAAACAGCCTTGGCCATCTTTGGTTGAGGGTTTGAGCCCCTGCTGCTCTTGCGTGCAGACCAGAAGACCACCCATGCCCCCCAGCACCAGCTCAGCCCCAACATGGAAGGAAGTGGAGTGAGAACCTGTCGGTCTGGGTGGAGGCATCAGTCTTGCGGGGTCTCGGCCAGTCTGGATCCTGGCAGCTCCTGGAACCCCGATAATAAATCTTACGCTTCCCCCCAAATTGGGGCAGGACTTGCAGGTGAAGGAATGGTTTTAAAAACAAGCGCCTAGCTCACAATAGCGCCTCCTTCACCTCTATGCACACCCAGCACTTAGTCTAAAATGAAAGACCGACACTGCATGGAATGGAATGGAAAGGCATCTGTAAAGCGCATGGCTACCAAGAGGCCTCCCAGCGCTGGTGAACACATCTGTAAGTGCAGGCTTTAGCTGGATGGAAATAGCAGTGTTTTCATCCGTTTGCGGTAGACCAGATGGTTATCTTCCAAACAAATCAGGTCCGGGAGGGTGTTCCATTTTTTGGAGGCCACATAAGAGAATCGTTGTCCTCCAGTCCTGGTTTTACAGATTCACGGAACGGTTGCCAGACGTTTGTTTCCAGAACGAAGTGTTCTGTTGAGATGATAAGGGGCAATGATTGACTGAAGTATTTGCGGGGAATTAGAGGTCATGATCTTGTGGGTGACACAGAGGGCCTTGAATTGGATCCTCTCTGCAACAGGCAGCCAGTGGAGAGAAGCTATAGGACCTCGGGCAGATGATCTGAGGGGGAATGCTGAGAAGCAGTCTAGCTGCACAGTTTTGGACCATCTGAAGTCTCCTGAGTGGATGGATTTCGGAGATCCAGTATAAAGAGCATTGGTGTAGTCCAAGCGGGAGAGAATCATTGTTTGGACTACTAGCTTTTTTGTCTACCTAGATAGAATAGGGAAAACTTTCCTCATCATTTTTAGATATCCAAAGCAGCAGCTTGCCACTTTCTGTGCGTGGACTTTCATATTTAGGGCCTCATTAGGATCGCGGATGGACTTGCGTCCGTCCGCGACCCCAGAGCAGGAGGGAACCTCCGCATGGCATGCGGAGTTCCCTCCTGTGCAATTAGGATGTGACCGCCACCCTGGCGGTCACATCCTCTATTTTTAACATTGCGGCGGGTGCGGCTTCAAGCTGCACCCGCGGCAATGTTAAAAATGCACGCATTGCATTTGCATGCAGTAAGAGGCAGGCACCGCGCGGTGCCTGCCGCTTTCTGCATGCAAATGCAGGGGGGTACCATAGGTACCCCCCATGTGCACCCCCCAACCCCCCTTCACCTAGGGGGCCCGCAATGGGCCCCCGCAGTGAAGTTCCATATGCTTTTCCACGGCGGAAAACCCGCCGCGGAAAAGCATAATTTACAGGCCATCCTAATATGGTGGACGGTGTCTGGAAGACACTGTCACCATATTAGAGCTTTTCCGCCGCGGTTGTAAGCCGACCGCGGCGGAAAAGCTGCGGACGGAACCCAGGACCCACCAGCCATCCTAATGTGGCGGTGGGTCTTTGGTCAGTCCGCTGTGGTTTTTCCGCATCCTCTGGGCCGGCGGTGGCTTCCGCCGGCCCCGAGGATGCGGAAAAACCGCAATCATAATGACCCCCTTAGTTGTTATCCAGCCATACTCCCAGACTTTTTATTGTATCTTTGGGGAGAGGAGCGTTTCCTAGGCAGTTAGGCCACAAGGCAGTGGCTCCCTCTGGGAATTGTTTACCCAAAAGCATCAGTTCAGTTTTTGCTCCATTAAGCTGGAGTAATGAGCCTTCCATCGAGGTTGAAATTGTTTTGAGACAATTGGGTAGATTGTCGGAGATTGGTCCTGGTTGGTTGAGGGATACTATCAATTGGGTATCGTCAGCATAGGTGACGATTTGGATTCCAAATTGTTAAACTATTTTTGCCAGAGGGCTCATATAAATATTAAAAAGGGTGGGGCTCAAGGATGAGACGGTGGACCCCACAACTCAAAGGCATGCTCTTGGAGGTACAATTCACCTCGAATACTTGAAATGACCGCTATTCAAGTAAGGATTGTAGCCATCTCAGTGCAACCCCCGATACTCCTGCCTCTCCGATCCTGGAGATAAGCAGATGATGGTTTACAGAATCGAAGGCTGCACTCAGATCTAGGAGGAGAATTGCAGCTGATCCTCTGGAGTCCATAATTTTCCTGGCTTCTTCAGTGACCGCAATCAGGGCTGTCTCTGTGCCCTGATGGGGTCTGAAGCCAGTTTGTGTCGAGTGCAGGCGGCCATTATCTTCAAGATGTGTAGAGAGTATGGCATTCACATGTTTCTCTGTGATCTTGGCAATTCCGGGCAGCAAAGAGATGGGCGATAGTTGGAAAGGACCTCTGGGTCAGCTCCTGTTTTTTTTAGAAGTGATCTAACCATTGCTTGCTTCCAAGCAGATCGAACCACGCAGGTATTTAAGGATGAGTTTATAAGATCTAAGGTGGTAGGAGTAATTTTATGTGCCAGTTAATTGAGGACATTGGTAGGGGCCGTGTCTCCTGAGAAGTTGATTTTAATTTCTTGAAATGGAGTTTTAAGGATTTCAGGTTCATTTGGGGAAACCTCTCTAGCACTGTTCCTGACTGGTTCTTGACAGAGTTTATCAGAGGGGGGTTTTGTGAAAGAATGGGCGAAGGAAAACTTTGCTAAATCGACTGAATTTTAGTGTGAAAGTATTCCGCGATGTCATTACAGCGTTTGAGGGTGTTGTCTGTGGGAGGCGGAGGAAGAGCGAAGTTTGTAATGTTTTTAAAGATTTTAAACATTTCACGCGGGGCATTGGCGGCAGCGGAACTTTTTGCTTCGTATTATTTAGCTTGGGCTTTGCAGATTTCCTGTTTGTATGTTTTTATCGATTCCCTGTAGATTTGCTTCTTTTCTTTTGAGAAATCTTTCCTCCAATGCCTCTCTGTTTGTTTGCATTTAAGTTTAAGTTCTCTGAGGTGGGGGGTATACCATGCTATTTTCTTCAAGCCTGTCCTAACTTTCCTGACTTTTTTGGGGCCACCACATCAAGAGGGGCTTCCAGCCAATCATTGACCTCCCGATTGGCTGATTCAGTATCTCCCTTTAATGGAGGTCGGGTGTTATTCAAGATATCTGCCCAGGATTCCAAAGGGATCCTAGTCCAGTTTTTTGGGGCATTTCAGGTTGTTTGTTAGTAGGTATTTACCAGGAGAAGGATATTAGGTAGTGGTCAGTCCAAGGTAAGGGGATAGGGCTGTCCGCTATGAGATTGGCATTAGTAAACATATGATCAAGTAAGTGCCCTTTAAGGTGGGTGGCACCATTCACTATAAGGTTAAGGGCAAGGACTCCTAGGTTATCCACTATTGCCTCAGTGGCGGGAGAGGAGACTTCATCAAAGTGGATGTTCATATCTCCTAATATAGAAAAATTGGAGCGGCTATGTTTTCGGGAAGATCAGAGATAAAATTTCCAAGGGCTCCTGGAGAGTGATAAATTAAAGCCCCTAAAAAAGTGCCTGTCTGTGAGAAACCGATGGTGAAAATAAGGCTTTCACAGTCACAAATCAGTCCCTCATTAATGTGACAGCTAAGGGTATCCTTGTATATAATGGCCATACCTCCTCCTCTAGTTAATGGGTGGTCTTGTCTTTGTATGCTGTAGCCTAGTGGCAAAGTCTGGATGACCACTGGATCTCACCCGTTGTTAAGCCACGTTTCCGTGAGGAACAAAACATCAGCATCCATTCCTTCCAGTATCAACCTTATTTCTGTAGAGTGCTTTGACATAGATCGGCAGTTTAGCAGGAGCATTTTTAGATCTTCGTTGAGTGGGGCAGTAGTGTTGGATAGCCCCTAGGCGTCCAAAGCTAGGAGGTAGTGTGGGCATTTATTGGAAGTGAAGGGAGGCCCAAGTTTGTGTTGACAGACCTGCGAACCTCTGAGACTAGCGAGCTGTAGACCTGTGTAGTAAAGGGGCGCTCCTTCTGGTGAACCGGGGGTTCTAGCCCCTAGTCCCGGCCGATCACGGACGGGCACAGACGGGCTTGCCTTTGGCTTGCCTTCGGCGCGCCAGTGGCGCGCCCGCTGCACGCTCGTTTCATGCCGGGATAAAGTAGTGGGACACTGCCGTCTAGCAACAAGGCGTCAGACGTGCCAGGGGGTGTGGCAGGCCGTGCCGGTCTGCCCTCCACGCAAGCAGCGTCAGCTGTGGTGGACCAGGGCCGGAGCACACGTACCTGCGGCGAGAGTATTGCAAAGTGCCTAGTGCAAGTGGGTTTAGGGACAGAGAGTAAATTACAACAATCAGGATATTTTAAAGCTTCGTAGTATTTAAAATCACACAGGCAGCGCAGGAAGCACTTACTCGTCGTTCGCTGCGAGCTTGTTTCTGCTGGGATTAAGTAGTGGGGCCCTGCCGTCTAGCAACAAGGCGTCAGACGTGCCGGGGGTGTGGCAGGCCGTGCGGGTCCGCCCTCCACGCAAGCAGCATCAGCTGTGGTGGACCAGGGCCGGAGCACACATACCTGCGGCGAGAGTATTGCAAAGTGCCTAGTGCAAGTGGGTTGGGGGACACAGAGTAAATTACAACAATCAGGTAAAAATCCGGATATTTAAAAGCTTCGTAGTATTTAAAATCACACAGGCAGCGCAGGCAGCACTTACTCGTCGTTGAAGCAAACTTCAAACCACCTGTCCCAGAGGCTCAGGCAGCCGCCCTTGCACAATTATTCTCCAAATGTAGCTGGATGCGGGGGATAATGGTGATGTGAGTCAGTCACTGCAGAGACTGAGTGCCCGTGAGAGATACAAGTGACTGCTTGAGAGGGGTCCGCCCTCGGAAAACCACTGTTTGATGCTTCTGTGCTGCGGGCTGCCCCTGTGTCCCACAGGCGACTCCTCTAACAACAGGTGCTGCTGGGTTCCACATGTATCCTAAGGACACTGTCTTATAAACTGATGCCATCGGGGTATTTCTTTTTATTTCTTAAAACTATTTTTTTAAATATATGAAATGTAAATAAAAAGGCCGGAGACGTAGCTCCTTCTATCTTTGCGCGCATTACAATGTGAAAAAATCAGCGCACGCTGCTTGCCGCGCACAGCCCCAACCCCCACAGATTTGATGAGCGTACCCTGCCCTGAAAGGAAACTATATCCATCCAGTACTGATCATCATCTATCTAAGCATCCCGGACCAGCTCGCAACTGTGCAACAATAGCCACTGCAGTGCACTACTACTGGCAACAAAACATGATCATGATAATCAAACCAGGGGATCAAAAACCTCATCCTCATGATCATCATAGTGACCATCAACATAAAAAAAGTAAACCAGTAGGCCTCACCTGCGCAGCTTCATTTTTTAAATCATGATTTGGCCGCCGGCCTACGCCGCCTACTATCCCAGGCCATCATGTTCAAACCAGTGATGTCACTCATCAATCAACAATTATGATTTAAACAAAACAGTAATCCTGCGCCTGCAGCCTGCCAGTCCCTGCCCTGCCTCACCTAGGCTGCGCAGCTTTATTTATTTAAATCATGATGATTCGATACGGCCGCCGGCGCCACACTACCCCAGGCCATCATGACCAGACGCCTGGGTAGACCAATCAACATAATGATTAAACAACCTGACTACTGCACTGTGACCAGCAATCACCGTCATGGCGCCTGCGGCCTGCCAGGACCTGCCCTGCCCTGCCTCATCACCTGCACAATTTTAAATCATTTATTTATAGGTTGCCGGCCTACCCCAGGCCATGCCTTGTTCGCCAGGCCCCTCACCTGGTGAGCAGAGCTATATACTGCAGCGTCGTCCAAGCAGCTCCCAACACTTTGAAAGGCGGCGTTGGTGGAAGTAGTGGTAATCAATACCACCAGTGGCTACTCAGTGGCAAGGAGAGGTGCGGGTATGCTGGGGCGGGCGTGCCGTACAACTGTACATAGGGAAAATTGAACGCAAAGTTAAAGTAAGGATAACAGAACACAAAAGCCGAATCCGAAACAACACCCTAACTTCAAGCTTAGTCACTCATTGGACAGAGATGAAACACACTATCCCTCAATTGAGGTTCCATGTGTTAGAACAGATACAAATTCTGCCAGGTCGAAATAATGAAAAATGGTTGTCCCAACGAGAGATATGGTGGATAAATTTTATAGAAACCATGATACCAAAAGGTCTGAATGACAAAATGGATATGATATGTTTTTTTTAATGTATCATCCTAACTAATGTAATAGTCCTTGATAAAGCATTTGACCATACGCCAATCTGAGTATTCTAGTTTAAAAGTCATCAATCTATACTACTATTATGAAGGAAGAACTTTGAACCTTTGAGGCGGGTAAACTCGGGAACCACAGCCCCAATCCACACACCCGATACATCGTTGTAATTGTCAGGGTGTGCAGATGGACATATAAATTAAAAAAAATAAGTTATTTAAAAAACTTACGAGAAAAAAAAAGTAGTCCCATGGAAGTAGCTCCGGCCGCGACGTGCGTGCTGCCATCAGGAGCGGGGGGAGGAGCGGGGTCCGGGAGCGCAAGGAAGAGCGGCGGACATGAGCGCGGGGAGGATCGACGGACAGGCGGGGAGGAGCGGTGAGGAGCAGCGGACAGGCTGGGAGGAGTGGCGGGCCGGTGAACTCAGGAGCGCGGGGAGGTGTAGCAGATGAGGTAAAGCTCCGGGGGACCCACGGACAATGTCGGGGCGGCCGGGGGCCCTGAAGCCAAGGTCGGGACGGGCTGCTACTCCAGGGGACCCACGGACAATGTAGGGGTGGGCGGGGTGGGCGGGGGCCGGGGAGGGCGGGGCCCTGAAGCCTGATTGCTCCCGGACAAGGTCGGGATGGGCTGCTAGTTTAAAAATAGAGCTCATTATGTTCCAGGAGCAGTTAGTTCAGGATGCAAAATGATTGTTGGTTAAATGTCTTTTTCATTAATTGAATTGAGATGTATGTTTGTCAAAAGTGGTTTTTGAATTATAGTCACAACATCATGAACTTTATATATTGCTTTCACCTCTTTGTTTCTTTTTTCGTATCTTTTTTATGTTCTCACCATTGTCATTTCTACTAGATATAACAAATAGCATTTTATATCTTTTAGCGTCCACAGAGGTTTGATCTTATTTAAACGCAGATGATTCCTACGATCTTTAAGTTCATTGTTCTCCGTTTATGTCGTCAAATTCCTAGCCGGTTTAGTTATATATTCCAACCCTTTCTTTCTTAACCACCCTAAGATGGCCGACGCTGCCTTTATGCATTCTAGTACATCGTCGATGTTTCCCCCAAAATTTTTTGGACCAGGAAGTAGCTTCTTCCCTTCAGTCCTTTATTTATGGCCACATCGCGTTCAGTTTGGTGGGAGCGGCAACCTAGTTCGAGCCTGGTAAATGGGAGGAGGATCTATTCATGATCATTCTTGTATCTTAACTAAACTAAGAGGGCCGACATTCTGTTGACGCTATCTAGTTCATCGTCGGTGTTTAAATTAATCCTCATTTGATCAGGAGGGAGGTTCATTCCTTTAGTCCGCTATTTATGGCTACTATGCGTTTAGTTCAGTGGAAGCGTGCAGCAAATTTCAAAACGGGTCGACAGGAGGAGGCTCTATTCGCGACCATTTTTGTTTCACAGGTTAGTGAAAGCAACTAAAACAGAACTTTCAGTAGTCATCTTTGCAGAAAAGCATTTCTTAGAAAGTTCTCTTACTTTTCACTAGAACGTGAGCTGAGTATCCGGTTTTTCAGGGAAGTCCTTGACGTTACCGTTTCAACGCAGTGAGGGGTACATCGCCCACAAGACCCAAACTCGAGGTATGATGGCTCGCATACAGCACAAACTACTACGGGATTTAAATTCCTATTTCGTGCAGCATGCCAGACTTTAGATGTCCTTCAGCAGGGACTTAGTTCTTAGAGAATGTTTTCATTTTTATTTTTACCAGAACGAGAACTGAGCAGCTGTTTTTCGGTGAGGTTTTCGGCATCGGTGTTTCGGCGCAGTGGTTGTGGTTTTGCATTGGAATTTCGCATTTAAGGTATGATGGTTGCTATAGAGGTTATCACACATAGTAAGCAAAACACTTAGCTCGCACAATATGCTAAGGTAGAAATGTTAACCCACAGGTGTGATCAAGTTTGGTTGGACCATTGCTTTATCGCTGCCTCAGTACGTTTGCATCAGTTCACCATCGTATTGTCACAGGTACCCTTTTTTTTGGTTTACAAACAAGTTGTATAAACTTTTCTTAATGAGACCTTTTACAAACACACTAATGTTTATCAGTGTGAATTCAAACTGTTTTGTTTTCAATTACAGTTGTTATTTACATAATACGTATCTGCTTCAACAGCAGTAGATGTTGCACATTCATGTTCTGTTTCTAATTAAAGTCGTTAATTTACACAGTACGCATCTGGTTGAACATAAGCAGACTTTGCACATTTAGAACATAGTACATATCTGGTCAAGCATTAGTGGACGATACATAAGCAGACGTTGCACATTTAGAACATAGTACATAGCTGGTCAAACATTAGTGGACGACACATTTTTTTATGTTAGCATACGGTGAAACGTGACTTAACTCACACTAAACTTAAATTGCTCAACGCATATCACTGGTCAGCAGTCTCTATTTAAACTCGAGACAGTGAGCTTACATTTTTGAGTTCTATCTCACCCCTGTGCGTGTTTCTGTTTCTTTTTCTCTCTTTACTGACTTTTTTCTTTTATGTAGTTCATGAAGAACAGTACTTTACTATGAGTTCAAGATTGTAAAGTCAGTCGTTTTTATTACTCTGCTGAATGTCGGTTACATGTAAGTTTATAGCCTGTTTATTATTCCTTACCGTTCTCCTGATGAAGGGATATTTCCCGAAATGCATTGGGACTGGATGAAACTTTAATGTTCTGCTTGAACCAACTATTAATGTTTAGACAGTAATTTATACGTCTAGCTCAGGATACTGACATATTGATTGTTCATTCAGAAAGGTATATAGAAAATGTTTGAAGCAATGAAATTTTGAAGCAAAGTCATTAAATCAAAATTGTATGAGTAAGTAAAAAGGAGTATTTTTCAGTTCATACAGGCAGATGGAGTTCCGCCTTTGGTAATGTGGGAAGGGTCTAGTGACGGCAGTCACTAGTTTGTACGCAGTTCTGAAAATAGGTCAACATATTCTTTCAATGAAAGTAACAGGCCTTGTGATGCTCTGTCAAGATACAGTTTCCATCCTTGCTCCAGTGGAGGATTTTGAAAACCCAAAAAAGCAACTGCACTTTCTGCTGTTGGACCAGAAGGACTCTCTGTCCCAGAACTCTCCAGCCTCCAGGAGGAGAAGGAGAGTCTGCTTCCCGCTGCCACCAGCACGACAACAGCTCTATGAATTGCCTTCGAACACCCAAGGTGCGGGACATAAATTTCCTGCTGTTGTTTCTAACCTGTTTGCTGAATTCCAAGCATTGGAAAGCATTCTTAAGATCAAGCAGCCCATTTGGAGCTGGATCCTCTGTAAATATAAACAACTTTTTCTGTGTTTAAAAAGAAGATGAAGAAAATGAAAGTGGTTTGTGCGCCCTCTTCCTTGTATTTTTCACCAGAAGGCACTTCGACCGACAAAATGCTAGACAGAGCAGTTGGTGTCATCAGCACTGAGATTGCTCTTACCAAAAGGAGATTATCCCTGAATTCTGGTTCTAATTTAGGCATGCCACTCAATGAGGAGCCTGATCGTTCATCCTTGACGTTGTCTTCTCCGAGTCCCCTAACGAGTCCACCAGGTTTGCCTGCATCTCAATGCAGTGGTGCATCTTTGACTTTCTCACGTTGCACCAGAAAGGCAGTTAATTAGAAGAAGCCCAAACATTGTATCCAACATATATTGAGAGATGCCCACACTCAAACTTACCCTAATGAGATTACCTAGATTCTGCAGGGCGTCTGTCAAAAAGTAGAATAACGTTTGCAAAATTCGTTGGCCCACCTTTCACCTCAGATTGTGTAGAGAGAGATTCATCTGTTGGGGTTAAGACTTAATTTACCTTCTAGAGTTGGAATGTGGCGGGTCTCAAGGAGATGTTACTTAATCTGGATTGGCTCAACTTCATCAGGGAGTATGACATTATTACATTTCAAGAGCATTGGGCCATTTCCCCCTGACATGTGATGGTTAAGTCTAATATTCTACTCCGGCTATGCCGGCTGTGAGAGGGAAGGCTCGGGGAGGTCTTCCGATTTGGTTTTGGTTACATCTTAATTTAAAGGTGTCAGCGGTTGATTGCGGTAGTGATGCATTTCCAGTTTTATGTATCAAGGATCATTTTAGTTTTTCTTTTCAGTTTTATTTGTTACATTTTTATAATAATTGATTAAATAGTTTCATAATAATGAACTTCTTAATTCTTCTTGTGTACATTACAGAGATTAGAGGTAAATTAACTGCCTCTAAGGATAAATTTGTATCACCACCTAAGTATATTATTTGTGGGAATTTTAATGCTAAGCTTTTTATGTGTCCAGATAAGTTGCAATTTATTTGCTTTGTGAACTGCGAGGACCTTAGTGGAAATAGAGGTATTGAATTGGGTCTTTATTTAGCAGCGCATGATTTTATGGATATGATTTCTTGTTTTAGAGGGGAAGAGCGCTCCATACCGTCTTACAGGCCTGTAGGATGGGCCTCGATTCCTCGATTATGGATGCCATCTTTGTTACTAGAAGCTTTCTCCCATATTTTTTTTAAGTGTTTAATAATAGAGACCCAATGGGGTGACCACAATGCTTTGAAGGCAACAGCTAATTTTCCCATTCATAAGATCAACTTTCAGGTCCGTTCAGCTGAGGTCATCCCACATTCTAAAGATGGTTTGAGATTCGTTTTTTTCCTTTCAGAGCTAAAGTTACACTCAGTACCCTTGTGGGCAAAGTCCAGTCTTTGTTCTTGGGTTGACTAGCGGAAGAAAGGTGGTGTAAAGCTTAGTGTGCAGTAAATTCTCCTGTGTACAGGTATCTATCTAAGCCCATTAGATCGCCCCCAAAGCGTCCATGATGGTTCGATGGATATTGCTCAGAAGTTAATTGTCAATTATGTAGGGGGCCTTGTATCCATTCCACAGGATCTAAAGGTGAATGTAGAGGCAAGGAGAAATTATAATTACATTTGAGGGAGGAAAAAAAAATATTGAGTGAAGATTGGGAAAAAGCGGAGTTAGCAGCAGCTAGTAAGGATAGTAATCAATTCTGGAACACAGTTAACAACATTTGAATGAGAGATGTACTACCCAACCCTCTCTTATCATGTTGTATGGCCGGCTCAAACTGGGTAACTCATTTCAGAACTATGGGCCTATTACAATCTTGGTAGGAAAGCGCTTTCTGACCGAGATTGTCGATTTCAATTCCAACCAGCGTTACAGCCGGTCGTAATTGAAACTGGCCAGTCATTCAGGCTGGATTCTTACGTGCCCAAGGAGCCCGTCACTCAATTGGAAGCTGTCCGGATTACGATGCACAGATTCAGACAGGCTTTCCATGCAAACCCTTCTGACATGGAAAGCCTGTCAGAAAGGGTGTTTTGGGGCCCCTACCAGGGCCCCCTTCTGTTTGCAGCCTCTGGTTTGGGTAGAGGGGTCACCAACGGTGCCACCTTGTTGATCCCTGCACCTTGTGGCAGGCACATTGAGGTGCCTGCCATGGGGTGCAGGGATTAACACAAGCTCCCTTAGAGAAATGGGAGTAAGCGGCCATACCATGTGCAGTTGCATCATAATAGAGGTGTCGGGACTGCCCACTGGAGGTCGTCGGTCCTGAGGCTGAGTTCACCCAACATCGTAATTGAGCCCTTAGTATTAGGCGGAGAATGACCCAGGCTTATTGGATTCTTTAAACATAAGACTACAACATTCCACACCCTTGGCACTATCAGTAGAAGAGTTAGTGGATTCATTTGATCAAAGTTCGGCTAGAATGGGCTTAATAAAAAGAGACTGTGAACTCTGGGGCACTATGCTCACAAATGTATTCATAACGCATTTAGTTCCAAGATACTGGAATCCTAAGCACAGACGATCATGGTCCCCAATTTCAAGAAAGTGGACTGGAACCTAACAAACTGTTACTGTCCCATATCTCTTCTTGATAGTAGAGTGAAATTTTTGGTAGAGTGCTTTTTAAAAGGTTAAGGGAATGGGCTGACCAGAGTAACATTTTATCTCCCTTTCTGTATGGTTTTCATCATGGGCTGGGACAGTAGAGCAATGTTTAAACTCAAATTTTGCAGTATTTTAAATCTCCCTTATAAAAACGTTTAAACTCTGTCTTTTAAAAAATATGTACGCTTAACAGTGTATGCCTGCAGCTGTGTTTTGAGATGGGATATGGGATTGTTTCAACCCGGCAGCTTTACAGCTAGAAGAAAATCGCATCTGTAGGTGTATTCTTTATCTCGCACTGACATGTTCACATTTTATTATGCACTCAAAGTTGAACTTGTTCTATAACTCCAACACTGTTAAATTGGCCCTGCTGCTTTTGTGGGTAAACATATGGACCAACAATAAATCCACTTTAAATAGAGAAGTATTGTTGGATTGTCTCCTTCTTCATAGAAGTCATTCCATTCCATGGATTAAATATATAAAATATTATTTTATAGACCTTGGTCTACCTACCCAACTTTTTCCATGCACCATTCATTTAAAATAAATAAGATAACATTATTGTGAGAAATAGATACAAGAAGTTTAGCTTTAGTCAGTGCCATGATTAGGACTATTCAAAGATAATAGTGAAAAAATATTTAATTACCATGGCATCTCCTACTTCACTTTGGTTTCTTAATTTGGCAATAACTAAAACAGAAAAATTGCTTCTCTTTCATTTTAGAGACGGTACGGTATGGAGATTGCTATGTTTATATAAGGACATCCACAACTCGAGTCCTATTTTAGCTACCTGCCCATGTATTGGAATTTCTCCTCAGACTCTACTACACTTTATGTTCTTTTGTAAATAGTATAAAATATGTTTTATACAATTTTTAAAAACTTTTTAAAGTATTCAAAATTGTAGTTTGCAAAGAAGCTGTATTGTATTTGCAGAATTTAGGGAGCCCTGATCATCTGCCAAGGGTATGCTTCTTTCTTAAAGCTGCAGTAAGGTATAGGAAATCAATGGAAGGGTGATCAGTTGACAGGTAATGTGTACTAATTGTAGTGGGGAATCTGAGACAGTTTTAGCCTACATTTTTGACAATGTGTTTGTGTGAATCGTTTAAAGTGGTGCTGTAAAGAATTTATTGTGTTCTTTTATGGTTTTTTGACAACCAAATAAAGATTTCTTGATGATGACTAGGTTCTAAGGTAAAATATTTAAATGAGATAAGACAGCTAATCTATCCTATTAACAAAGGGACCTAGGCAGCTGCAATATCCGGCTTTGTCTTGCTTGAAGCTTTTGGCTTCCTAACAAATAGGTTCAATGGGAGCTCACCAATGGCATATCCACCTTTCAGGGACTCTCAGCTGCACCAATTGGAGGATCCTGGCTTTGTGAAAAAGACTAACAGGTACACGCATCAAGGTAGTATTTTGCAAGTCCTTAATTGCGATTATTAAGGAATCGTAATTAAGGACTCACAAAAGCCTATGCTTGTAGGAATCGCTTTAAAAATAGTGATTCTTAAACATTCCTTAATTGCGACTTGCAAATTGCGAGTCGCAATTAAGGAATGGCTCGACATTCATTCCTATGGACCTACAGGCCCATAGGAATGAATGGGAAATTGCATGCGGAATTTGCGTATACCAATAGGTACTCGCAAATTGCGCATGCAATATAAAGAGTGCAAGGGTGTTAAATGGAAACCCTGTTGCACCCCTGAAATTGTGATGTGCACCCATGTTGTGCACACACATGCTCCAAGGGCATGTGTGTGTGCAACATGAAACTATGCATTTTTCAACGTTTTTGCAAATTACCGACCAGTTTAATATTTCGGCAATTTGCGGCCCCAAATAGCAAAATCGCTATTTAAAAGTGATTCTTGCATTGCACTTAAGGAATCTCAAATTGCGATTCCTTAAATTCAATTGCAATTTAGGAAATCGCAAAAAAATGCGATTACCTAAATTTAGCGTCCCAAAACACTTTGATGCATCGCAAAAGGCCACTTTGCAATCGGCCAATTTTTGCGAATCGCACCGTTTGCACTCGCAAAAACCTTTGATGCATGTGCCCCTAAGAGCCTTATTATGAGTTTGGCGATCCGAGCCGTATGACCGTGTCCATGTCCGCCAGCAGCTCACGGTGCATCGCGTTCCAAAGACCGCTGTATTACGAGCTGATCACAGGGCTGGTGGTGTGGAGTGGGGATCTTGCATCGGTGATGAGTATGTGTAACAAATATATTGATGCCTGTGTGTGCATTTCGATTTTCAACTGCAAATGTGTCTTATGATATATTTGGGAAAAAACAATATACCCATTGCTGGGTTCACACTATACGTGGGCAGTCCTGGCAATGAGGTATATGGTTCAAAACAAACCCACTTAAAGATCACTGCAAACAGGGTCATAATCCCTTGGGGTGAAGGGATCCATCTCGAAATCTGTCTGGAAGAAGAAATGAGTGAGTACGCACCCCAAATCCATCGTCACTGCCACCTTGAAACATGCAGTCAGACAGCCACAGTCCGCTCATGGAACAGGCAACTCATAATATTTACGGCAGTGCAGCTCCCCTGTACCACCCTATGGCAGTTGCCTTTCCCCGACCAGGAATCCGGTGGTCTGCAGTTGATCTTGGCTGTCCTGTGGCGGTACAATGTGACCCAAAAAGGAGAGGAAATGGTTGTGGCATTTCTGGGGGCCTAAACAAAGTGATCGTCAGCGCACTCCTATTATGTCAAAAGAAAAAAAAACTATTCAAGTGTTACTCAGGTTACGTGCTACCCAGTTGGAGGCAGTCAGCCTCAAATACATGAATCTTCGCAGGTGAATGTTCACCAGTATAGTAGGTGCACAGCGTTAAAAGTAGAATCAACTATTCACAAAATTTCATCAAGAAACAAACTCTTTTTTTTAATCAAATTGTTTGGTTTACTGTCAAATTTATATCACAAAAAATGGTAAACAATAAATCAAACATCAATTTTTGTACATGGTGATTTACTTGGTAAACAGACAAAATATCGACTACAAAATATCGAATGGACATAATATCGAGTACAAAATATAGGCTGGACAGAATATCGAATGGACAGAATATAGACATCAAAAATATCGTTTTGAATGTAAGTAATGTAATATCGAATTTTAAAATATAGTCAAAATATCGAAGTACATAATATAGGTTAAGAAAAATATCGAAATTTTAATAATATCGAATGTTTTATAGTGTATTTTATGTGTTAAAGGTGTTTATTTATGTTATAATGTAATTTAAATAATGAATTAAATGTAATTTAAGTTTTGCGTAATTTAATTCTGTAGCGGGTTGTGGGTTTATAGGGGAATAGGGTGGGAAGTAATTTAATTGTAATTAATTAAATATGTAAATTTATTTATTGGTATTTGTTTATAATTAATTGTTAATTAATTTTTATTTAGTGATTAATTATATTTTAATTGCCAATTAATTTTATTTAATTGATTAATTGATAATTATGTTAATTTAACTAATTAAATTTCTGTAGTGGGTTTTGGGTTTATAGGGCAGTAGGGTGGGAAGTAATTTAATTATAATTAATTAAATATGTTAATTTATATAGTGTAATTTAATTATAATTAATTAAATATGTAAATTTATTTATTGGTATTTGTTTATAATTAATTGTTAATTAATTTTTATTTAGTAATTAATTACATTTTAATTGCCAATTAATTTTATATAATTGATTAATTGATAATTATGTTAATTTAACTAATTTAATTTCTGTAGCGGGCTGTGGGTTTATAGGGTAGTAGAGTGGGAAGTAATTTAATTATAATTAATTAAATATGTTAATTTATGTAGTGTAATTTAATTATAGTTAATTAAATATGTTAATTTATTTATTGGTATTTGTTTATAATTAATTGTAAAATTATATTTTTGGGGTAATTAATTAAAGTTTAAATGCCAAATATTTGTATTTAATTGACTAATTGATAATTATGTTAATTTAAGTAATTTAATTTCTGGAGTGGGTTGTGGGTTCATAGGGGAATAGGGTGGGAAGTAATTTAATTATAACTAATTACATATGTTAATTTTTTAGTGTGTATTTATTAGATTTTAATTGTTAAGTAATTGTTTAATTACTAATGAATTAATTGTTAATTTGTAATAATTAGTGTTAAAAGATAATTATTTGTAATGATTAAATTACATTAGTATTTGTAATTAAATAATTATTATATTATATTAAAGTGGTAATTACTTTTAATTACATTTTTTATAAATATTAATATATATATATATTTTAATAATATATGAAGTATCTACTTTCTCTACTGTTGCACTCTCTGGAGTGGGAATAGTAAGTTTTACCCATACACTATTCAACCCGTTCCCTACTGTTGCACTCTCTGGAGTGGGAATAGTAATTTTTACCCCTACGCTATCCAACGTTTCCCTACTGTTGCACTCTCTGGAGTGGGAATAGTAATTTTTACCCCTACGCTATCCAATGCTTTCCTACTGGTGCACTCTCTGGAGTGGGAATAGTAATTTTTACCCCTACGCTATCCAATGCTTTCCCTACTGTTGCACTCTCTGGAGTGGGAATAGTAATTTGTACCCCTACACTATCCAACGCTTTCCCTATTGTTGCACTCTCTGGAGTGGGAATAATAATTTTTACCCCTACGCTATCCAACACTTTCCCTACTGTTTCACTCTCTGGAGTGGGAATAGTAATTTTTACCCCTACCCTATCCAACGCTTTCCCTACTGTTGCACTCTCTGGAGTGGGAATAGTAATTTTTACCCCTACGCTATCCAACGCTTTCCCTACTGTTGAACTCTCTGGAGTGGGAATAGTAAGTTTTACCCCTATGCTATCCAACCCTTTCCCTACTGTTGCACTCTCTGGAGTGGGAATATTAATTTTTACCCCTACGCTATCCAACGCTTTCCCTACTGTTGCACTCTCTGGAGTGGGAATAGTAATTTTTACTTCTACGCTATCCAACGCCTTATCTACTGTTGCACTCTCTGGAGTGGGAACAGTCATTTTATACTTCTGCTATCCTACGGTAATATTATTGGATATATTTTAATTATATTATGTTACTATATATATATGTTTTAACAAATATGATTGTAAAAAATGTTTTTTATAACTTTGATTAATTATTTAATTATTATAGGGTAATTTAAGTATTTTTAAGTATATTTTAGTAAATAATTTTTAATTTTAATTTAATTTAACATTGTTTTTAATAAAGTCGATATTTTTACAAACTATATTTTTGTAAACAATATTTTTTACTCGATATTTTTGTACTTACCTGTTTGTAGATACAAAGTCGATATTCTGTCTGTCGATATTTTGTCGCCGATATTTTAGGCACTCGATATTATGTCCCTCGATATTATGTCAGTGATCCAATTTACTTCATGCAAAAAACGAGATCATTTGATGCATTTTCGGCAGATATGCCCAGCCTAGTCCAAGGCATTTTGGGATTTTTTCCCCCTTTCTGCAGAGGCCACTGTGAAAATACAAACAAACCATAATATAATACATTGCTGATACTTTGAGGAATTTGTTTAACAAGCAAAATAACGTTCAGAAAATGCCGAAAAGCCACTGCCACCTATACATGCTTACCACAGAATTCGGGTGAAGAAATGCGCCGTGCAAATAAAAATATAAAATTGATCTGTGCAAATAGACCGAAGAAAATGTGGCTGTCAAGACAAATCAACCCGAGGGTGCACTGATAGTAGGTGATGAAGAAATAGTGAACAAAATCGTGCAAGCAAGCCACAAACCAACCCATGATGTCAAAACGCAGTCTCCCAAGTTCCCAAAACCTCATGTGCTTGATTGAAAACGTAAGCACCCAACCACCAAATATACCAGTAACTATCTCACTGGATGCTAAAGGAGCCGAAGTCCACTCATCAACAATAGTATTGTGAAACAGAAGGCACCCAGTCTATAAAAATGGACACAAGTCGATGTGTGCTGCATGTTAGACTAAAAACAGACTGAGAATGTTATGCGTAGCTAATCACAAAAATGAAGGTTATCTCACTACTTATTATGTTTAATGAAGACCTATGTGGTTTGGATCCAAAATTCCAGGAAAAGTACTCGTGACTGTTGCAGGCCACTAAGCTACCTAAAAAAGATGACAAGGCATGTCATAAACTCTTAAACAACGCGAGTCTCACCAAATGTAAGGTCCATTAAAACGCCCACACTAGTCCCATGTTGTAGAAGCAAAGTCAGAACCTACTGTTATGCCAGTCTGCACAGAATGACCTTGTTGAAACACTCCGTTGAACACCCGTTAGATGTGATAACTCTGCCTCTGGAAAGATAGAATATACACCGCCTTGCACATTGCTCTCTTCACTTGGAATTAGTTAGTACAATGGTAAACCTCTCTCTAACCTCCCACTACTATGCTATTACAGTTCAGAAACCAAGTGCCCAAGACTCCTTCCCACAACATTGAGAAAGAGCCCCCATACAGTATGCACAGAGACTTACGTAGTAGTCGCTGCTGAAAAGCAACTGAGATGCTAGTGACTATCACACCGTAATTCACAAGCCCTCTATGTCTCCGCTATTTAAAACACCGGCATTCTCCTGGGTGATCAAAATGCGCGTGCGAGTCAAACGAGGTAAAAATAGGACTAGAATATGGCCCTATATTGCTATCGTCTGAATATGGGCGCCATCTTAAACTATGCTTCAAAACCATACCTATGACCACAGTACGCTTGTGAAACCTAATCTTAATATCTGAATCACATAAAACAACGAAAAAAATGCAGAAAAACATAAGAAGTAACCACTTATGATAAAGTGGTACAAGCGTGATCTTCGTGATTGCAAAACCATTAGTAAAATAAAAGTGCATGCTGGCAAGCAACCAAGTAACAAGTTGAACAAGAAGTGCACAGTGGTGTTCAAAAACACTCAAAAATAAAGGAGTAAAGATATAAAATGAGAAACAGATAAATATAGTGGATTGCCATGTGTAGGTCATGATTAACAGTCTGGGTGATAAATAAGAAATACATGGGCTACGTGTATGTATAAGAGATACAATGCAAGAAAACACATACCATATTAAAAAAAGCACAACATGTCACGCTTATCATTAAGACCACCTAGCATCATTGTCTGTAATGACTTAATGCACCACACTTCACGTTGGGATAATAACCTTGCGTTATCTTGACCTTATTGCAAGTTAACATTTCCAGAAAAGTGAATCTCAACTGTGCAATTGAATGTTGTTGTCCAAGTCAATGTGTCACTAAGAGTGATTTTAAACTGCATGAATCAAATTGTGCTTTTGTGTTCTGATATGCGCACCTTTATGTTGCATGTGGTTTTGCCTACGTATAGTAAGCCACAAGGGCATTTGATGCAATATATAACGTGTATAGAATTACAATCCCCATTGTATCTTAAAGTAATTGCCTTCCCAGAGTGTGGGTGATTGATTGTATTGCCCATAGCAACATTGTTACAAATAATGCAATTGTACCACATACGCATGCCGGTGTATGTCAGTTGCGTGGATTCAGTCATGTGTGTCAACAATTTTTTGATGTTTCTACTTCTCGTGTAAGTGAACAAAGGTTCTAGATCGAGTAATCTGTTGAAATCCGGTTAAAATTTGGGCAACTCCCATCTTGATTTAATAATCTTCCTGATAGAGGACGTTTTCGTACAATATTTGGAAACAAAGACTAGGCGCTTTTCAGTTGGCTTTCATTTTGACAAGAGTAAATCCTGGCATCATAACTTGTGAATTTTGGGAACCTCTTGAGTCAACGTGGCGGGCGGATAACCTCGCTGTTTGAAATATTCACATTGATCTTCAAGGATTGATGACAACAGTTCCTTGTTTCTGGGGGCCTGTCTTAAGCTCCTTATCCTGTCACTCAGAAGGGACATGTTTACACTACTAGAGCTGTGGTGGTGAGCCTCAGCAAGGCCTACCAGTGCAAGGGGTTCACCCCTCTCTGCACAAGTCCTCAGACCAATAGGATAGAAGTTGGCATAGAAACTGGAATATAAAATTCAAAGTTTATCGACCTCATGAGGTGGAACTACATTCACACAACACCCTTCGGTACTGTATGAAGTAGCAGACTTAATGGAAGGACCTTGGTCCTTTTATCCCCACACAGGGGCTCAAAAGAAGGCGGTACAAGTACAAGAAGTAAGTTTTATGCACATATAAGGTCATACAGAAAATGCACAGTGAACAAGTGGGAGGAGCTAACAGTTGCTAATTCTGGTGAACACATCTTGACATTTACAGACTAACAGCAGCTGCATAGACAGCTGCAAGCTCAACTGAGCATGTGCAAAGTGGAATAGGCTAAAAACAACCTGTCTCTAGGCAGATTTCAAGAGCAGACAACAGCAAGGTAGGACAGAGCACATGGCATACATGTGGTAGCACATGGCAACCAAAATGGCTTCCAGAAATACAAAATGGATTCCACAAAACAGACAAGAATGCCTCTAAATACAGGATGGCTTCTGCTAATGCTAACCCAATCGCTGCCAAATTACAACAGACGACCCTTTTAGCATTAGCTGAAGACATTTGTTCATCTGGGGTAATCTAGATATGCATCCTGTACATTTGTTATGCCTTCATTTCTGCAACATTTGTTTTAGCAGGTGTACAAGCAGTGATGCAAATAGAGCAAAGCATGGGACCACATTGTATACATGTACAGCATGTAAATTGTATCACCAATAGTATACATAGCATAGTCAGTAGCTTCCAGCCCCAAGTGATAAAGGATGTCCACAACCAGTTCGAAAAAGTCCATGTACCAGTCTCTGGGTGAATCTCCGCAGCAATCTTATGTAGTTTAGAGATTGCATCATATACAGAAGGCGAGTGATCCAGAATGGAAACACAGGAGCTGCTGCCGATGATACAACATGTACCACCTCGATCAGCCAAAATCACATCAAGTACCATACGATTCTGGAGTGCTACAATCCTCACAACTTGTAGCTCTTCTGTAATGTTCCCAAGTGCCATTGCTGTCTGATTGGTAACAGGTTCCACAACACAAGTCAATCGCCTTATCTTTCTGCTGTTCAATGCAGCACCCAGAAAAAAAGAATAAACCCAAGTTAAAGTCGACATATTGTTGCAAAGCAGTGTCAGTTTGGTCAACTTCATCCATACTTATTGTCCTCTTATTTCTGTTCTTGGAAACGTCATTGTATAACTTGAAGTTAAGATGATACGATGCAGGTGCCAGAAACACAGGGGGCAACAGAAAGTACACATAGCAGACCCCAGACCACCCCACAGGTAGGTGGTATTATCCCTTATTACCACAAATGAAGTATGTATTATGCGAAGACGTTAAACTGCTCTTCAATTGTCAGAATTACAGCACCTTCACTTCTCCCCACTGGAATTCTCCCAACACTAGTAATACATAAGTCTGCTTTAGCTCTTGTCACAGAAATCACAAAAGGTCCATTGTTCTTCATAGTCCTTGTATTTGTGAAGACATGTGGCATAGAAATATTGTCAGGGTGGTACTCCTCACATTCCCATTTTGTTCCTCTAGCTTGAGGGTAACTATTCTCATCAGGATGAAGTTCTTTATTAAGGTGATAATTGATCTGTCCTACTGTCATCTCTGTAATGTTGGCCCTTTCATAAGAAAACAAAAGTGCAAACCATGCTTGACAAGAACCGTTATGAGAGAACGGAAGAGGAATAAAAGGTGTTCCTCCTTTCTTTTGATGTGCAGGTATCATCCCACACACCCAGCAGTCGGTTGTATTCGTTGCATTATGTGTATGATGCAACATCTGGATAAATGTATTGTGTAGGTAGGATTGTTGTATGCTTCTGCTCATGATAGGGAAGCGTGAAATAGTGATGCTCAACTGGTGCAGAAGTAGAGGTAATCAGCAATTGTTGGGCAGGAGCCACTCTCTCAGCAAACCAAGTTATTGCTGCCCTAGCCACCATAGCAACAACAAACCCTACAGCACAAATGATGTTCTTATTGCAGATCCTAGCAACTCTTGATCTTTCAGCAGACATGATTATTTCGTTGTCAAAAAATAAAACATTTGTTGGAGCTCTTATCCCTGGGCAGCCGTTGATTTCTTCACCGAGGGTCAAGACGGGTGTCACTTCACAAGACTGATCCCCCCCTTGCCTCATCGGCACCCCGTTTCACCAACCCAGGGGGGTTGCTCAACTAGTCCTTTTCGACAATGCAGGCTCTTTCCCTGGTCTCAGTTGGTATTGCGATGCTCCAGAAATCGTGTGGTCCGGGAAGACTCCCTCAGATTCATCAGGTAAGGTAGCGTGACCCTTCTCCGTTTCCAAGATCTCTCAATGATCGGTCAGCACAGCATGTTCCACCAAGGCATGCAACACTCGCTTACAGTGAGTGCTATGGACCCAGTTCTTCCTGTTTGTCCCTCAAACTGCCGTCCTCGTCGCAAGGAGCACTTGCTCTCGCCACCTCGGCTCCAAACTGTTCGACCGCTCCAAGACCTTGACCATCACATGGTTTCCAGGATGGAGTTTGTGGGCCTCACCTGTAGATCTGTCTGGAAGAGCTTCTCAACCTGTTGATGAATAGAGATCAAACTGTTGGTTAAGTGTGCCAAATTATCATTCATCAGAACACATGGTACATCATGTACAGGGCATGGCTTAGGAACTCCCCAAATGTTCATTGGTCTCCCAAATACTACTTCATATGGTGTAAGTCCAGATCGTGAATGTGGCACCGATCTTATGGACAACAATGCCAAGGATAGTGCATCTGGCCATTTCAAAGACGTGGAACCAAGTATTTTCGCTAATTTCAGCTTTAGTGTAATGTTGTACCTCTCCAGTAATCCTGCTGATTGCGGGTGGAAGACTGCATGGAATTTCTGTTTGATCCCTAATCCTTTCAGGACATGCTCAACAACTTGCCTAATAAAATGAGGTCCGTTGTCACTCAACAAACGCTGCAAACACCATATCTAGGGAAAAACTCCTTTAGAAGCACCTTTGCTGTAGTAAGAGCTGTATTATCCTTTGTAGGGTATGCCACCATCCATTTACTGAAGGCACATACCATCATTGAGCCATACTTTAAGTTATTGTAGCGTTCAAGTTGGATGTAATCCATCTGCAAAACTTCAAAAGGTGCAGTCGGTGTAGCAAACCCTCCAATAGGAGTTTGTGTCCATTTTTCCAGGATTATACTGCCAACAGATCATACAGGACTGTACTATTCTTTTAGCTGTACCAGAAATCTCTGGATGCTTCTAGACTTGTGTGAGCAATTTTGTTATTGCTAGAGCTCCAAGATGTGCCGGCCCATGTGCCATTTGAACCATAGGCTGTAAATATGCAGCAGGCAATTTCCACTTATCCATTTCTTTGTTACACTAACAGCCCTCATCGTCTAACACTCCTTCTTTAGAACATTGCTCCAGCTCTTTCACAGAGGCAGATCTCTGTATATCTAATACTTCTTCTCTAACATCATGCCAACGTTTAGCTTGTGATTTCACTACGTAAATGGATGTAGTGCTTCGTTGCATCCCAGTCTCACGAGCTACGCAATCTGCAAAGGCGTTGCCTTGTCCTATCTTATCAATTACTTTCTTGTGCATGCTACACTTAATAATACCAATTTTCTTTGGATATGTAAGTGCAGTCAAAAGATTATGCACTAGTTCTCCGTGCAATATCGCATCCCGTGGGATGTAAGAAAGCCTCTTTCCTTCCAGAGTAGGCCAAAATCTTGGGCCACTCCAAAAGCATAGCGGCTGTCTGTATAGAGGTTCTTACGCAAGTCAGTGCTAAGTTCACACGTTCGTGTTAAAGCTATTAGCTCAGCTGCTTGAGCTGTCTTCTGTGGTATGCGAGCTGTCTCCACTACTGTCTTAAGTGTCGTAATTGCATATGCAGCTAAGCTCATACCATCTGGTAACTTCAAACAGGGCCCATCAACCCACAGTTCCCCATCTACATCTGAAAGGGGCGTATCTTGCAAGTCGACGCAACCCTTTGCATGTTCCTCAGTAAGGAAGATACCATCGTGAGATTTTTGTGACTGAGCCTGAGTAGCTGGATATGGCAACAAAGTAGCTGGGTTCAGTGTTGCACATCTCTTTAAAGTAATTTGAGGGGTCAACAGTGTCAACTCGTATCCTGTTAAATGAGCACTAGTCAAGTGTTGCGTCTTGGTCTGATTCAAAAGCGCATCTGCTGCATGGGTTACTAGCACCAACAGTTTATGTGACAAAACTATCCCTTCACTCTGACGTATGGACACAGCTGTTGCTGCAACTGAGCGGAAGCACCAGGCAATGCTCGAGCAACAAGATCAAGAACTGCTGAAAAATATGCACAGGGACGCTGCTTGTCACCGTGTGCCTGTACTAAAACTGACAATGCACACCCATCTTTCTCATGTACATAGAGTGTAAAAGCCTTTGTGTAATCTGGAGTGCCTAACACTGGTGCCGAACAAAGAGCTTGTGGTAATTAACGAAAAGCAATCTGGCATTCATATGTCCATGGTAGGGGCATTGGAGTGTCTTAAGTCAAAAGCCCTAGCAGGGGTTTAACAATGTGTGAAAATCCGAATGTCCACTGCCTGCAGAACAAAGTCAAACCAATGAATGCACAGACATCTTTTTGAGTAGAAGGTACTGGTGTATCTAAAATTGCTTGAATGCGATCTGGTGTAAGTGCACGGCCCTCCTTAGACATAAGGTGACCTAAATAGGTCACCTTCCGTCTACAATATTGCAATTTCTTCTGTGACACTTTATGGTTCTGTGTAGCAAGAAAAGAAAGTAGAGACAAAGTACATTTTTCACACTGCTCAGGCGTATCTGCTGCCAACAAGATGTAATCGACATATTGTATGAGAGCCACTCCTTCAGACAAAGTAAAGGAATCAAGTTATTGCATCAACGCTTCACAATAAATGCTCGGACTCTCAGTGTACCCTTGAGGAATTCTACAAAATCTGTACGATTTATTATTCAAAGCGAAACCAAACAAATATCTGCTATCAGGATGAATAGGAATCGAGAAGAAAGCATTCTTCAAGTCAATCACAGAAAATGTAGTTGCTGTTGGAGGAACTAGGGTAAGCAATGTCGTTATGTCTGAAACCACAGGGTACTGCGGTACCACAATCTTGTTGACTTCTCGCAAATCAATGATGAATCTGTAAATCCTAGTGTCAGTATCTTTTTTCAGGATAGGAAGAATAGGACTGTTGCAAACATTGTAAGGAACTTCCTCCACAACCCCCATTTTAATCATATTATGAACATAAGTACTTCTTCACTTTCTCGAGAAATTTTATATTGAGGCAATCGTGGCAATGAAGCATCCTCCAAAACACTAATATGCACTGGGGGAATAACCATTTGCCCTACATCGGTGTCTGAAGTAGCCCACAAAGTACTAGGGAGTGAAGCTATTGCAATGTCCTCTTTTACAATGCAGGATCTCTCCATTACAGGATAGTTGCCATTTAAAATAACCCATACTCCTTCTGGAGAACATCGTATCGTAGCCCTGAAATGCTTGAGCATATCAAGTCCCACAATATTATCTGGTGTATTCAGAAAAAAGCAAAAATGGACATGGAGCAGTAAATTTATCAACATGAAATGCAAGCGGTTGTGATAATGGGCTAAGGGAAGGTGTTCCATCGAAACCTATTGATGTAATAGTTAAGCCAGACAGGGAAACCCTTGGAACCAAGTGTTTAGATAAGGCGCTACGAGTAGCTCCTGTATCAACCAGAAACTGATCAGTAGAACCCAAAACATGTGCTTTAACATAGGGACCCTTCTGATCTTCTGGAACTTCAACTGATTCCTTACCCCATCCTAGGCAATCCTATGCATGAACAGAATCTTTCAAATCAGACGGCACATAATCAGACATTTGATATTGATTTCGTCTATCAAAAGTGTTACACCCATCCTGTCCATGTGTATTAGCGTCAAACCTGGCACAATCATCCGTGCTTCCTCTAGGCCCTGAATATTCTGAACGATTTCTCATTTGTTCCCAACCACATGGGTACTGCTGAGCACGTAGTGCCGGACAATCAGAAGCCCAATGTCCAAATTTCTTACAATACGCACACTGGTCAACAGACAAATTCGAACGGGCATAAGAAGAAAAGGATGAACCATAAGATCCACGTCCACCTCTATCATTGCCTCTAGAAGGCGGACCATAAGCCTGAGCCAACATAACCTTCGTTTTTAATTCTTTGATCTTTGTATCCTCATTGCCTTTCGCTTCTAATTCCTGTCGTTCGTAATACTGAGCCATATTTGAAAGAGAAACCGGAGAAGAGGTAGTCCATGAACTCTTGCTGGCCTTTAGGCGACTAGCTATTCCTGGCAGCAGATTTGTAACATATTTATCGACGAACAGATGCCTGCCCGTGTCATCGGTCACAGACTGGCCAATAAAATCGTGGAATGCCTCTTCAAAGCGTGTGAAGAAGTCAGAAACCGATTCATCTGTCTTTTGCTTACAAGACGCTAATACAGTCCAATCTATCTTTTTAAGGGGAATAATCGTTGTTAACTTTACTATAATAGCTGCTGGAAGAACTAATATTAACTGACATGGTTTCTGTGCAGGTTCTCATTCTTCATCTAATTGTTCTAAATCTTTCCATAATGCCCCAAAAGTCGCACAAGCATCAACTTTACGCACAGTTCTCTACATATCAGGGGTTAATATCAAACCGAAAAACAGGTCAATATCGGGTAAAGTCATGGTACAAGAGCTAATAGCACCCTCAACTTCCTCATAAAAGGCTGCTGTATTTTTTCGTGGAGCAAGTAATGCAGTTTTAAGAATTGCCGTTAAACAGGGACCCCCTGAATACGATCAGATTCCTGGATCAGGGCTCAACAATTGGTAAAGAAATAAATCATCCAGGCAAAAACAATGTAAGTGGCTGGCAACAAAATGATCTAACAAATATAAACACAGGAAAAGGAAAGATCTTTTACAACAGGAAATGTAATCATACACAAAATTTAATCACATTGATAAAAATTGATACACGTGTTCAAACAAATACAAGATTATAAAAATAATACAAAAAGAGTACAATATTCAATAGTAGTAATCTCTAATGTTAAAGGGAAAAGTTAAAAACTTATGGGAATCATCATAAGTTTTTAACTTTTCCCTTTAACATTAGAGATTACTACTATTGAATATTGTACTCTCTTTTTCTTATTTTTATAATCTTGTATTTGTTTGAACATGTGTCTCAATTTTTATCAATGTGATTAAATTTTGTGTATGATTACATTTCCTGTTGTAAAAGATCTTTCCTTTTCCTGTGTTTATATTTGTTAGATCATTTTGTTGCCAGCCACTTACATTGTTTTTGCCTGGATGATTTATTTCTTTACCAAATGCAGTTTTAAGAGCCATAACATCCGCTCTACACCAAGGAGGGTAAACCCAATTATAAATAAAATAACCCTTTGCATCAGTAGTGGCTAGATGTATCAAGCGTTTTTTTTGTCGCAAACGCTGCGAATCGCAAAATAGCAGCGCTTGAGACAAAAAAACGGGAAATGCGATGTATGAAAAAATCGCATTGCAAATTTAAGGATGCAATTCTTTAACTTTGCGTCAGCATTTAAGGAATCGCAAATTGCGATTCCTTAAATGCTATGCATCAAGCATCTCCAATTAGCGATTTTCCCTTAAGAAATCGCAAATTACCACCAACTTGCAGTTGGTGGTAATTTGCGATTTCTTTTACAAATGCACTTTTTGCAATTTGTAAAGGTGGCATGTGACGCTCATACATGCCCTTAGGGCATGTATGTATGACATATGCGCACACATGTCAATTTTTGGGGTGCAGCAGGGTGTTCTTAAGACACCCTTGCACCCTTGAAATGATTCCCAATATGCGATTAGCTAATTGCGAAACGCAAATTAAGAATAATTTCCCATTCCTTCCTATGGGCCTCATGGCCCATAGAAATGAATGGGAAATTATTCCTTAATTGCGATTAGCCATTTGCTCATCGCAATTAAGGAATTTTGGTAATCTCAAATAGCGATTCCTTAAAAATCGCTATTTGAGATTCGCTAAAGGGTATCTTGATACATCTAGCCCTTAAAGCCTCATCATCACTTGTACCCACTCCTTTTGGAGGAACATAGAAAGGTATGGCTTCCCGCATAGGTTTCGCATGAACTATCATAGTCTTATCTGTTCCGAAGATAGAAGCTTGGGCCACGCCGGTCTGAGATGTTTGTGCAGCTGCGTCTGCTGCCTTTTTCTCTTCCCGCAAACGGGCTGTCTCAACACGTAATTTAACCAAACGGCTGATTGAGTAAGCCACCTGAGAAAAGACAATAAGACCGTCACACATTTGCTTACAATCATTTGCTATATCAACAGGCTCCAAATCGTCAGAATGTTTCCTAAACTGTTCAACAACTTCTGCGGCAAACACCTCTGTAAAATATACTTGCTCCCTATCCTGCCAATCCTTCATGTCATCTAAAAGTTCAGAAGCATGAGCAATATTACAGGCTGCTTTACGAGCAGCAGATCTAAGCTGAGACGCACGCTCAGCGGACAACATAGAACGAGTTTCCCGTGCTTTCTCCTGGTCTGCAGGAGAGTCCTTATCTGAGTCATAAGGAGCAGAAGGAAGAGTATACGGAGGTGGAGAACGATCTAACAAGAGAGAATCATCTTGGGGTTAATTAAGAATAGGATAAAGAGGTCTATGACCAGCGTATTGGCCATTTACCTGTAAATGACGCTCCCTATCTTCTCTCATTAAAATCTTTCATTTCTTTATTTTTTATTTCCAATGCTTTCGCATGAATGCACTTACGCTGTTCTTTTTCAATCAAGGCTTGCTCACACTTCATTCGCTCATGCACTTCTTTCTCCCACATTCGTACACAGTCAAACATGTCTTATCTAGCCTTTTGCTTAAACATTCGTTGTTCCACATACTGAATCTTTCGCATATAAAATGACCCATGCATAGGCCAACGCAACTCGGGATCCTTACGAGTATATTTATTCCATAACGTGCTGTACATTATAGAATAAATACCATATTTAATATACATGTCCCTATTAGGCGTCCCCTTCGGGGGGGCAGTTGTGCTTCATTGAGTCTCAAATTGGTACCACTACAAAAGCAACACATCTTACGAAGTGTGCTAGAAACAGGCATGCCAAAAATAGTGCAGAATATGCAATGTTATAACCAAAGTAGCACTTAAGGTACTGTAGTACGTTGTGCCGTTCAAATCAATTCAAAAACAGAGAAAATTCTCCTCATTACCTGCCTATATAAATTGCAATCCATATATCAATCCCACAAAAATCCGAAGTTGGCCAACACAAATTCCAAAATTCCAAAGCCACAGTAAGCGTTACTAAACTACCTTACCAATCCCAGGCATCAAAAACCAACAGCAAGTGCCACATAACAACTCTTACCAATCACTTGGTGTCCAGATTCCAACTTCCAAGTTCTCAAATCGACCAAATGGTCACTGCACGGCGAATCAACAGAAGAGATCTCAGTTGAGAACCAGCACCACCTGGAGGGTCAGATCAGAAAGAGAGGAAAAACGCTGTGTTTGCCAAGAAGCAGGTCTCTTCGGGCAGTGATCGTCCAAAGCGAGATTGCAATCCTCCGTTTCGACCACTCCTTTGGTCATCTGAGTCACCGATGAGCCCCATGTTGGGCCCTAATTTATGGTGGTGAGCCTCAGCAAGGCCTACCAGTGCAAGGGGTTCGCCCTTCTCTGCACAAGTCCTCAGACCAATAGGATAGAAGTTAGCGCAGAAACTGGAATAGAAAATACAAAGTTTATCAACCTCATGAGGTGGAACTACATTCGCACAACACCCTTCGGCAATGTATGAAGTAGCACATTTAATGGAAGGAGCTTGGTCTTTTTATATCAACACAGGGGTTCAAAAGAAGGCGGTACAAGTACAAGAAGTAGGTTTTAGGCACATATAAGGTCATACAGAAAATGCACAGTCAACAAGTGAGAGGAGCTAACAGTTGACAATTCTGGTGAACACTTCCTGACATTTAGAGACTAACAGCAGCTGCATGGACAGCTGCAAGCTCAACTGAGCATGTGCAAAGTGGAAGAGGCTAAATATAACCTGGCACTAGGCAGATTTCAAGAGCAGACAACAGCAAGGTAGGACTGAGTACATGGCATACATGTGGTAGCGCATGGCAAACAATATAGCTGCCAGAAATGCAAAATGGATTCCACAAAACTGACAAGATAGCCTCTAAATACAGGATGGCTTCTGCTAATGCTAACCCAGTTGCTGCCAAATTACAACAGAGACTAGGCTACTCAATTATAAACCAACAAAAGAAATGTGGCTCCAACAGGATGGATCAAAAAATTGAATCAGAGGAAAACGTATTTGATACCTTTTGGTCTTCTCGTTAGGCACTGATCCTTGATTATGTATGTCAGCGCGTTTTGGGGTTGCATCATGCCATTTATTGTGTCTACTATTCAGCTGACACACTGCTCATCATTTTACAGCTTGCCCTATGGGTCATGTTGTTTGGGTAACACCTCTTCTGCAAAATCCTGAAGAGGCCACAAAGTAAAGGGCCGAAATGTGTCGACCAACATCAATGAAGACCAAGCAGCTAATTTAAATGTTGTTATAGACCTATATCAAAATTATAGTTCCATGCAATTGAGTTGTATATTGTACCAATAAGTGATGTAATATTAGACGTTCCTACCTGGAGACAGTTATTTCTCAGATATTACAAAAAAAGGTCCATTGTCCATCAATGCGAATACATTGCTTACATAGATGGTTACGCTTTATCCGATTATTTTGTAGTTATGTATACCAGAAAATATGGGAGCCTAATTTGAATAAGTAAATATTGATAAAAAGAATCACTTTTGTTGCTGGTGTCTTCTTTTTCTGCAGCACAGCACGGCCCCTTACAATTTTAATACAGGTCACAGGAACAATACAGGTTTATTCTTTAGGGTGCTTGTGGCAGCATTGAAGTGACTTCCTCTAACTCGATTTTTTGATCCATCCTCCTAGATCCAAGCTTGTGTTGTTGGTCTAAGCTCCTCTTTCAGCATTAAGAAGATATCTGCATAGAGTTCTGGTACTGTTAATGTGAGTCATACACCCAATACCTTATCATTGACCTGCACCATTTCAAACATGTTGATATTCATAGCTTTAGATTTATGCATGTTAACCGTAAAACCTGACTGCTTACAAAAGTCTGGGTGTTGCATTGGCCGAGGTCATAAAAACGACATATGGACAGACGTAGAAAATAGTATGCCATGATAAGTTAGTGTTAATTTAATCCAATCTTACTCCCGCAATGCCTGTTACCAGGCATATCCCAGTGAAAGCAGCTTGAGGTAAAGCACAAACAAAGTGGGATATCACACACTCCTGTCTGACAGACACTCTAAATGAACTTTTGTAGAGTTTTGTCCACCCACTTTTGTATGAACAGTGGGATTAGAGTACCCTCAGATGAACACAAGCTGAAATGATAGATCAACTCCACTGTCTTACATTGCCTGACATACCAATCTTCCTGTGCTGTTTTCTTTCCTTTATCATAACCTTTTTCCAGCTAGGCAGGTGTCATCGACTCTGCTATGCACTGTCAAAAGATTATTTTACCTAAGTACAAATACCTGGAATGTTTTGTTTGAACACAAACACACTTAGCTTATTAGTTAAAACCTCTTTTTTCTGCTGACCTCAAGTTTGCCTGAAATGCTTTTTTGTTGTTTATTGGTTCACCTTCACTGTTATCCAATCAAAGACCACTATATTCTGCCCTGTTTCTTGCGAGAGATTGCCTTCTTATTGACAGGAAAAACTCAGTAATCTTTGGGAAGGCCCTAGTGCTTATTGTGTTTGTTTACTCAGCTTTCTATTTAATGCCCCTGTCTCCTGATAAGGAAGCTTACTAATTGACCGGAAACACTCAGAAATGTTCTAGAAGGCTCTAGAATAACACTATATATGACAGGCTATAAATACTGCTTTCAAACACCAGCTCCTTCCTTTGCTTTGTTGATCTCTATGAAGAGAGAGTTATGTGGCCCTTCGTTGCTGTTTTTGGGTTCCAAATCCTGCCACCTATGACAAGAGTAACCTACACAACTTCACTTAGAAGCTCTGGCCAGCAAATCCTAGTGGAACTCCATCCCTTTGTGATAATTTACAACAATATTTTTCTTTTTGTTTTCCTTATTTTGCATGTTGCTTACATCAAAAGGAACATGTTTTCAATGAAAACAGTAACTTGTTTCGCATTAGGAAGTGTTATTTTCCTGAGTTAGGCCCATGTAGGGAATTAGCCTATTTCTTAAATTGTCCTGGAAAATAGCATTTAAGCGGTGAACTTTTGCACACCTTTGCATGCACAACAATGTTGGATTAGTTTTTCTGAAACTACCTTGTTTACACATCCAGCTTTGCACAACATTATCAAAATCAAATCAACCAACTTTATTCCGTTTTTCAAATAAAACCATAAAAGTCATACAAACAATAAAAAAACTCACATGTATACAAAAAAGCAAGAGAGAACATCCATTATGATCTAATTACAGGATAGAATAAATTAAATCTCACTATTGAGGTTAATCACAGCTTGACCTAAGCCTGATGGCGGCCCTTATAAAACTAAGCGTGTACAGTACAGTGTCATTTGACAGGAGTTGTAAAAAGATAAAAACAGGTCTCACCCTCATAAAACAAGCCTTTTCACGAATATGAATGATTAAAGACTTTCTAGGGACCTCAGAAAAACTTCAAAACATTAAAAAGTGCAACATGTCCTGAGGACACTGGTCATCGCAGCCACAGGGCATGATAAACTGCCCTCTATGAGCACCACATGGTTGGGCCAAAGGGTAATGGAAAAGATCAAGCAGAAATCTTGTGAGTAGGAAGCAATCATGATTACTTGTAATACCTAAGAGGTTTAGTTCAATAGTTGGTACGGTTTTTAATATGATATACCTTCGCACGCTAGGCTTGCTCATATCTGTTTCCTCTCTATCACAACGGCGCCATCTAAAAAAAACCTCTTTTACCCAGGTAAAATCCCTCATACAAGTGCCTTCTGGTTGATCAAATAAGTCCACCCTTCCCAGACTACAATGGCCTTCTCTTACATGCTTTAGCTAGCGGATGCGATTAACATGATCAAGGGAGAGATGGTCCTTTAAAATATCCTTACTGAGGGCATTTTCTTTTTTTTGCCCAAATCTTTATCCACTAAATTAATGGATGAAAAGCCAAATCATCACAAAGATAAGCCATCCCCAACTCTTCATGCACAACATTAGATGGGATACTTTGCGGTAATGAGAGTAACATGTCTTAAGAAGGTATTTTTAGAGATTTGGAGGTCCTCCAAACCCAATGTGACCCCATGTCTCGCTCTCATAACTGGCCTTCACAATGCATTTGGCTCTATAGATCTTAAGAATGGTCCCTATCGGTTTTCCCTGCACTCTGGAGGCGAAAGTAAAAACGCTGCAATCCCTGTAACCAGGTCCCCTTTCATACCTGTAATGAAGTGGCACAAGCTCAGGGTGTCATCAAACGCCACTGCCAAATAAGAGAAGACATTTGTCTTTGGGATTGAAGATGTTCCTATCTTGAAAGGAAACTAATTGTCTTGCTGTATTCATGGTCAGTATCAAAACGTTTGGCTTTAGCGATGAGGACTTCTCCAGACTTATAGGACAGGGGACCTTGTCTGACTGTCCATTCTCTTTCAATAAAGCTACCTATGATGAGTGGCTCAAATTATGGAATTCAAAAAAGAAAGCAAGGAGAATGGAATCTCAAGCAGAATTTATGCTTGAGTATTTAAAGGCTGAGGTAATCCTGAATGGTCTCCGAATAAGAAATATACCTGGCTTATTCGTACAGATCAGGATTTTTTTTTTTTTTATTGTCACTCATCGCCAATCGATGTTCTAGGGACCTCATGATCCTAATCATCCAGACAGTTCATGAGGTAGTGGACACACTTCTTAAAAGAATTATCGGACATAGATGAAACCCTTAAAAAGAAGAACCCGGTTGACGAAGCAAACAAAAAATTTGAAGAGGTCAATCTGGAATTGAATTCTTTTAGCGACTATCTCATTAAAAAGAAAATGGAAAAACTCAAAAAGGATATACGCTATTTTTCAGAGGCGAGGTTATATCCCTACCTAGGAGCCCAATATTACAATACATCAAGAGAAAAAACATATCAAGGGGACTATCAACATTGGTCTAATAAAAAAATCCTTACGTTCTCCGACACCTCGGAATCTGAGGGGTGACCAAGAGTCAGATACAGACCCCAAGGGAGGGGTCAATATCAGCACCTAGAGAATCAGTACCAGCACTTGGAGAATCATCCCCAATACCTACAAACAAGAAGAAATCAGTATTGGAGGGAATGATGACTCCTACACATATGGAGCACATTCCAATCTTTAATTTATCTTGTTCCAAATTAGGTGATCATGCCTTAAATCTACTTACACGTGGATTCTTTTTTGTCCCCAGTACCACGCTCAATAAATTTGAGCTTTTTTAGGAAAATTAGGCTAAAAAATGTTCCTGAAGATCATAGCCTACCTCAGATAGTCAACAGGACTGGATTACGCCCTGGCTCCAGCTTTACTCCTACTCTGGATGAAGTGGGAGTTGAAGTAGGCATCTTCGAAAAGATAGTGTACACCAAGATACAACATATTACCAGATTTGTTCCCAAACCTGTGCATAATCTTAATCATGATGAATACATAGCATTGAAAACCCTATCATCCAACAAGGAAATCACTGTTAATCCCTGTGAGAAGGGTGGTGGTATTGTGGTGCTAAACAGTACTGACTATAAGGAACAAATGTTCGACATGCTGAATGTCCCTGCACATTATTGTAAAGTCAATTCCTATCCGAGCAAAAGAATTAAAGATGATATTTTGCTCATGATACAGAGAACCTTGGATGGAGACGTGATTTGCCGCCAGGAGTTTGAGTACCTTAATAGACCTTATTTCAATATACCAGTACTGTGTGTGGTACCGAAGATGCATAAAGATGCATAAAGATACGATCAGGCCACCCTTTAAACCAATAGTATGTCGACAGGTTCCTTAAACCGTTGGTAAGTGAACTTCCGGCTTTCATCAAAGACATGGGTCATCTCATTGAGAAAATTGAAGGATTGACATTCAATTGCCATACTGATTTTCTAGTCTCTTTCAACATAGAGGCGGTTTACACTAATATCCCCAGAGGGGGCCTCTACAAGCAGTGAAAAGCACACTTGAGAAGAACAAAAGTAATGATGATAGATTATTCTTTCTTAAATGTTTAGCCATGGTATTACAGGAAAACGACTTTTAATTCAATAAGTCTATCTTCAAACAAGTCCAGGGCATTTGCATGGGTGCAGCTTGCGCCCCAAATGTTGCCAATATCTATATGGGGGCATTTGAGGAACGATGTATTTTTAACGAAATTGCCCCATTTTATGAAAACATACACCATTGGCACAGATTTATTGACAACATCTTTTTTATATGGAGTGCCCCTGAAGAACAACTGACTGAATTCACTCTTTGGCTTAACTTATGTGATAGGAGAACACAAACTTTCCCAGGCAATAGCCCGAGGAGGGAACAAGAGGCAAAAGTGTAGTGAGAGATGGTCAGCCTCCTATCGAATATAGTGTACACAATAGAGACCGCTCCCAATTAGAGACCAAATTGGATTCACAGTGAGGCGCCTTGTGAAAGTGGGGCATCTCACAAAAAGTGATAGACTGGCATCACACACCACCAGGTGTCATGCTTCATCATCTGCCAGTCCTCGCCCTTCAGAAACCGGATTGGGGGATTTCAACTTCCATTGGGAAATCACCCCGAAGAATAATCAGGCAAACCAACTAGAGGAAGTCCTTACACATCTAGGACTCACACAGGTGGTGGGGGAGCCTACCCACATGAAGGGTCATACTCTAGATCTGATCTGGTCCTCCCGTCCTCTTCTAACTCCCCCGGTGATCTCCCCCTGCCCTTGGTCGGATCACTAGTTGATTGAAGGTCAATTTCCTCTCTTGCTAGGACAGCAAGAAGTTAAATCTCAGTGGAAACTCCTGCGGAGCTGGAAGCAGATCAAAGCTGATGAGTTTATCACTGCCCTTTCACATACTACATATCCCCTGTTACTAAATGACGATGTGAACACTGTAAGTACCGCCTTGCAGGTCTCCCTCAAAGAAGCTATTGAGGTTGTCGCCCCTGCGCGTAAAATCAGGATGAGAGACAAGGGCAAAGCCGCAGGATGGTTTAACCAAGATCTCAGGGTACTAAAGCAAGCTCTACGCCAACGTGAAAGAGCCTGGCGGAAGTCCCGCACGCCCTTGGAACATGAAGCCTACACACGGCAGCTAGCACTTTATAAAAAAGCCATTCGTTTGAGAAAGGCTAATTTCTATGAAACAGCCATCTCAACGGCAGCTAATCCCCAGAGAGAGGTCTTTAGAGTCCTGAATGATCTACGTACCATCAAAGAGCCAAAACCTTCCTTTGACTCCAAAGACTGTCAGGACTTTCAAGACTTTTTTATGAACAAAATTAAGAATTTGGTCTCAGAAATTAGTCAGATTCCAATCCTCCCGTGCTCTGCAGAACCTGTCCCACCTCCCATCAGGCCCACCATACAAAAACTATCAGTCCTACCAGCTCTAACTAAGGAGTGCCTAGCGACTATATTGAACCGGGTGAAATCAGGCTCTCCAGCTGACCCCTGTCCACCTCAGATCTTTAAGCTGGGTTGGCCGGGATTGGAGAATAATGTCCTTAGACTACTTAACCACTCCATCGAGCAGGGACTGGTGCCCTCTAATTTTAAAGAGGCTAGGGTAGTTCCGTTACTGAAGAAAGCTGGTGCGGACCCAAAAAACCTAAAGAACTTTAGGCCAATTTCCCAGCTTCCTTTTCTTGCAAAGATCCTGGAGCAACATGTTCTACTTTCTCTTACCCACTTCCTGGAAAGTAACCATCTTCTTGAGCCCAACCAGGCGGGCTTCAGAGCACACCACAGCACGGAACTTGTGATGCTCTCCGTGCTGGATGACCTAAGACTCAAGGCGGACAATAAGAAACCTTGTGCCCTGATCCTCTTGGACTTATCCGCGGCATTTGATACTGTTAATCATTGCCAACTTTTGTCGCGGATACAGGACCTGGGGATTCAGGGTACAGCCTTCGCCTGGTTAACATCTTTCCTGGAAGACAGGTCGCAACGAGTACAGCTTGCTGATCTTGTATCCAAACCAGCAAAACTGACTCGCGGCATGCCTCAGGGCTCGGCCCTGTCACCCCTACTGTTCAACATATACCTTCAGCCACTGATTGCGCCACTAAATAGGATGGACTGTAGAGTCTACAATTATGCAGACGACACACAAATCCTGATTCAGATCGAGGACACCGCTCAGGCTCATTTGAGAATGCAGAACACTCTCAAATTTATAATTAGCTGGATGTCGAACAACTCTCTAAAAATAAATCCTGACAAAACCGAAGTCCTGGCAATTACCACAGCTGCCAACCCATGGTGCGACCAGTTCTGGCCGGCCAAATTGGGCCCACTCCCAGCCCCAGCCCCAGCAGTCAAAAGTCTGGGCATCAAAATTGATGCCCGACTATCAATGACTCAGCAGGTATCATCTGTGGTCGGCGTCTGTGTGAGTCTGATCCGCCAGCTGAGGAAACTCTCCTCAGTTTTATCCTTTTCCACCATGAGGCTGGCGGTCTCCGCCCTAATTCTGGCACGACTGGACTACGGTAACTCTCTGTACTATGGCCTCCCAAACAACCTTCTGGCCCGACTTCAGGTCGTAATGAATGATGCAGCAAGACTCATTTTTAATAAACCTAGGCACACTCGGGCCACACCCCTACTTCGCAGCTTGCATTGGCTACCCATTGCCCAAAGAACTAAATTTAAAAGTCTCTGCATTGCTCACAAAGCAGTTTACGGCTCAGCCCCCAAATACATTAAAGATCGGCTCCCTAGGTATTTTCCCAATAGGTCTCTCCGGTCAGCTGAGGCATGTAACCTAATATGCCCTCTGTACAATCTCACATCCAAGGGCGGCAGAGCCTTTTCTAGCACTGTCCCCAAGGCATGGAACCGTCTCCCGGTTGAACTCAGGAAGGAAACAAATCTATTGCTGTTCAGGAAAAAGCTGAAGACAGTGCTCTTCGCAGAGGCATGGGGACCTCTGTGATCCACTTTTTTTCGTCTACTGATGTTGTGTTTCCGCTTATAGCGCTTAGATACCCCTGGGTGATATAGCGCTTTACAAGCTCATAATAACATAACATAACATAACATTTGGTGGAAGCCGGGCATGCACCTAGAGACAGGGATGTACTTCTAAGTGAGTGGGGGCCCAAAGATTGAGAGTTAAAAAGCCATCACAGTGCACCCATAAATCCTTTATTCAAAAGGGAGACTGTGTGGAATTAAAATGGAAAGTGCGGTGAATAAGGATCCTATCATCCCGTCACCGCTGTGAGATTATTTTAAGAAATAGGTCAACATGTTTCTGCCAGTTGTCCCTGTGGGTACCTGGCTTTCAACAGGACCAGAGTAAAGGGGGGCTCCAATCTTACCAAACGTTATTGGCAGTACCACTGTGTGGGTGTGAACACTAATCACTCTCCACTGGCTGGGTCCATTGACCTGTGATAATATATACAAAAAGTAAAGAGCATATTATTTGCAACTTGTGATAAATAGAATTTGGTCTGAAGGTTTATGGATACATTAATCCACATTATAATTTAATACTGTGGAATAATTCAGTAAAGACAAAAGGAGGAACCAGTTATCAGTATTCATGCCAAAAACTGGAGAGACTTCCAGATTGTATGTCTTACCCTTCAAGAAGGACGACTTGCCTCATGGGAGGGGGGAGTTTTCAGAAAATCCCCGTGGTCACACTATGCTAAAGAAAGAAGACGATGTATAGTATATGCAGAGTTTTAAAAGTATCTAAACAGTCAAAATGCCATTGTATACTTGCGAGCCATTAAAAAGCAAAATTTCGAGACTCACTGGTAAGAGGGATAGTTTCCGTCCGATCACCTACAGTATGCATCTCTCCACCTCCCCGGCGATGCAATTGCTCCGCGGTGGGCGTTTTTATATAGTCATGCTCTAAGTCAGCGAAATCACTAAGGATCCACAGCTGATCGTTAAAAGGCTCCTGCTGAGTATGCGCGTTTTAATGACGTTGGGTTTCCTAAGTCTGCAAATAAGCCCTCCTAGGAGCCTACCTCATTCGTGCACATGCCTGGAAAAGGGCGTGAGCAAAGCATCGTCCATAGGTAAACCCTGTCGCATAAAATTAGCACGTAGCTGTATCCGGTGTCCTGCAGTAGTACGCCTGGCGTGCCTGATTATGCGTACTCCTAGCGTGTGATTGGCTTAAAGTAACCCCATGACCTGTCATGTGCACGCTGTGTGCCATGTTGTAACCAAGGTAACCAGGAGACGCAATTGCTCATGTATAATTAGCTAGAAGAGAACGCGTGACATGTCACGTGTGTACTACCTCGCGCGTGCTGTTTGTAAACACTGGTTATTGAGTGGCGCTTTAATGGAGCTAAGGTATTCTACATATAATCCTATTCAGAAGGGACGATAAAATGATGTATGTTATAACGTCAACCGAGTAGGAGATTGTACAAAAAAATATAGTATAATCTTGTTATCAGGGCTGTTAAACTCCTCTCACCATATTGGATGTTTTACCCATATAAGTTCGTGAGCCCGCATGATGAAAGTAGGTGATAGCGGGTACAATTAAAGGAAAAGATCTCACTATATCTCATACCGCGCCCGTGTGTCATTTGTACATATTTTAGGTTCAAAGTTCAAAAGCCCCAATGATCAAGGGTATTGCAATTGTTATGTGTATAGTGATCACAGGGGTTTACCCGAATCAGAATGGAATGTAATTATCGTGACCCCGATCACATAACAAACCATCACTGCACTACTGGAACCAAGGCTCATGAGTACTGTTCTTCAATTCATTTGAAGCCATGGTATGTCATCATTCAAGCCGTTTTTTGAGGTTTTAAGTCTGTATACCCATCGTTGTTCTCTTACGTGAAGGGCATGTGAGAGATTGGTTTCTCTGCTCTCTAGTACTTCAAGTATTGTCCATTTTGTGTGATTCATCTCAAGAAAATGTCTGGTTAGCTTGGTGTTATCTTTCTTGCACTTGAAGGTGCTACGGTGTTCATTGATACGAAGCTTAACTTTCCGCGTAGTCATACCAATGTACATATTCTTGCAGGGACAAGTTAACAGGTATATCACATTCTCGGTGTTGCAGTTACTAAAATTGTTTAGCACCCACGGTCTGTTAGTGCCTATGTCAACTTCTTTCATCATGTTGGTGAATTGACATGCAACACAGTCCCCGCATGGGTAATGACCCACAGGTCGTTGGTGACCCCAAAGTATCAGTTGGTTTTCTCTTTCTTTTGTTATATTTTTCGTATGCACTAGTTCATCCTTAACATTGCGACTCCTTTTGAAAGCAAAGAGTGGTTGTTCCCATTCCTTCTGGCTTGTATTTCGAATGTGCCATTTCTTCCTAATGATATTTTGAACTCTGTTTGAAGCCGGGGTGAATCTTGTCACACACACGAGTCTGTCCACTTTCTCTTCATGTGTGGTTTCCAAAAGTTATTCACGGTGGTTATTTTTTGCTCGTTTTTTGGCTTTGGTGATCAGTTTTTTTGGATAGTGCCTGGGCAAAAGTTTCTTTTCTAGATCCGCTGCTTGTGTATCATAGTCTGGTTTTTCCGAGCAGTTCCTTCGTGTTCTCAGAAACTGGCCTACAGGGAGGTTTTGTCTCAAGGATTTGGGGTGATAACTTTCAAATAGTAGCAGACTATTCTTATCTGTTTGTTTATTGTGGACTTTAGTCTGTATTCCTTCCGGGGTAAGGTCAATGTCTAAATCCAAGAAACTGCATGATTTTCATCTATTTTGTGAGCAAATTTCAAATGAGGATCGATATTATTGACCCACTCTACAAACAGAAGTTCTTCCGAAGTCGTGCCATTCCACACAATAAGAACATTGTCTATGAATCTTTTCCAAGTTTTCAGTTTGTTGAAAAATGGGTTGTTGTCTGTGAAGATGTTGTCTACTTCGGATTGGTGGACGTAGATGCACGCCAGGCTGGGAGCAAACATGCTCCCCATCGACGTGCCTTGTATCTGATGGTATATAACGTCATCAAATTCGAAATAGTTCACTGTAAGTGCTATTTCTGCGCACTCCATCACAAAGTGCTGTGGTGTAATGAAGTTCCATTACTGGTGGTACAACTATTTGTTCAACCACCTCCAGTGTGCGTCTTTGAGGAATACTTGTATAAAGTGCCTCTATGTCCATAGTGATAAAAATATCTTCTTCATGACTGATGTCCATGTCTCGAAGATGGCAGAGAACATCTTTAGTATCTCGAAGGTAAGATCTTGATGTTTGAACCATTGGTCTAGGAAACCAATCGCAAAACTGCGATAGGGGTTCTAACACAGAATCGATACCAGAGACAATTGGTCTGCCAGGTGGTGGAAACTTGTTTTTGTGGATTTTTGGCCGAGTGTAAAATCTCGGCATTCTGGCCTCATTATTCACTAGAAAGTCTGCTTCATTTTTGGTTATCCAATCATTTGTTGTTGCTTCATGGACAATTGTCTTGATTCTATTCAAAAGACTCAGGTGGGGTCTCTCTGGTGAATCTCATAGCTGGTTCCATCAGCAAGTAATCTCAGGCATTCCTCTTGGTACATGAAGGTATCCAATATAACTGTGGCCCCACCTTTGTCCGCCAGTTTGATTCCAGTCTAACACTTTTTGTGAGATGCCCCACTTTCACAAGGCGCCTCACTGTGAATCCAATTTAGTCTCTAATTGGGAGCGGTCTCTATTGTGTTAACCTTTGTGATCCCCACTTGAAATTCAGCCCTAATATAAATAGGGAAAAGATAGAATTCTTAGATGTCTGGATATTGGTCATTGAAGGAACAATTGAGGTATCGCTTGATACCAAGCCCACAGCAAGGAACACCATTCTACAGTACGAAAGCTTCCATCCGCGTAGCCAAAAAGACAGTATACCATTCAGTCAATTTTTAAGGCTACGTAGGAATTTACCAACATTAGGAATTTTGCAACACATGCGAAGGAACTTAGGAGTAAACTCCTCAATCGTGGACATCCACATAGAGTAATAAGAGAGGCGTATAAGAGGGCGAAATATTACAACAGGGATGTCCTATTGCAAGATAAACCCCCTGCATATGACAACAAATTGGTATGCATGACACGTCATTCCAATTTTAATAATAAACTACGCCAAATTATCTGCTCTCAGTGGCATATTCTGAATACAGGTGAACAAACTAAAACCATGCGCAAACCAGTATTTGCATACCGCCAAAATAAAAATCTACGTAACTCCTTAGTCAAATCCCATTTTGACACTACCAGACAATTTATTCAGCAATCCATTACTGGTAACTACCCAGTCATTGGTACACATAAATGTGGCAGTTGCCATGCTTGTGGCTTTGCTATTGTATCCTCAGAACAGGAATGGAGTAAGAGGAAATTTCATTTTAATGAAATGACGAACTGCAGATCGGCAAATGTGGTACACCTAATTCTCTGCCCCTGCAACAAGGGATATGTGGGCAAGACTAGCAGAAAATGTAGGATAAGATTGAGTGAACACAAATCCTCGAATAAAAATAAACAGAGAGGAGCACCAGTTGTTGAGCATTGGCTTGAGAAACAACATCTAGAGACTGATCTTAGATGGATCATCCTAGAGAAAGTACATAGTCCTAAGGATAACAACATTGATGCCTTGAGAAGAAAAAGGGAAGTATTTTGATGTTCCCCTTGCAGACAGTGGTCACAGGACTCAATGAGCATTTACCATGGGAGAATGCTCTACTTTGAATGCTTCAATAATAACCTGAAGTGCCCATTGTGGAGATAGGGCTTTATTACATTACTTAACTCGATCATATCGAGCGATTCTGACCTTATTTTGAATTCTGTGAATATGTGGGACATCAACTTGCTTTTATTATTGACAGATTGGTGTCTTCTGTCCCTGTACATGCTGCTATTGTATTTTCCCTTGATTTCTTGAGGCGCCCACTTGTGTGTTCTCTTTGCAGACAGCTGTTGTGGAATTTAATGGGCATTTACTATGGGGTAATGCCCCACTCTGAATGCCTGTATACATACCTGCAGTGCCCTTTCTGGATACAGGGTTTTTGTAACATTCGTTACTCGATTTTATCGAACTGCTTCAATATTTGTTTTATTTTGTTTACAGGTTAGGCTTTGATTTGTTACCAGCCTTGACAGATTTTTTGTCTTTTATCTTTGTACATGCTACTATAATAATGTGTCTGTATATCTTGGGCTTGCCCGCTTGTAGAGCACAGTGGTCCATTCAGGGAGTGATTTACCGCCTTTGAGGTAGTATTGCCCTACTTACTGCAATATGGCGACTACTTTCTAACGTGGATGAAGAAGGGTGCTGCACTCAAGTTTCTCAGTGTTTTCAAATGTTCCTACGATACGTGTGCTATGTCAGATCAGTGCCTGCCCACTTGAAAAACAATGTATATGGCCTAGTGCATAAAATCACTAGGACTCTGACATGCACTACAAACAAAATGCTTTACCTTTTGACCATTCAAATTTATTTATATCAATATCATAAATCAAACAATTCCATCACATGGAATTTCATAATCTGTAGTTATATATCGGTCTCGCCGAGATGTCCGCTCTCGAAGCTTACGCTGAACGGCGTTCCGCGCTAAACGAAGTGCTCGCCATTCTCTTCTAGAGAATGGCGAGCACTTCGTTCAGCGCGGAACGCCGGTCAGCGTAAGCTTCGAGAGCGGACATCTCGGCGAGACCGATATATACCCCATTAGGCTCGCAGGTCTCCGTTATACTCATACAACCCATGTAAGGCACAGATGCGTTTTTCCTTATAACTACAGATTATGAAAATATAGATCAAGTAAACCTGTTTACAAGCTATACATCTGTTTATCTAAAATAGACCCCCGACGAAGGGGCAATACATGCCCCGAAATGCATTGGGTTTTGTTAATTTTTTTGCTTATGGTTTGATGACGCACTGTTGATTTTGGCACTAACTGACATTACTTTACTGTGGATTTTTATAATGATTCTTGCTTGAAGGAATGTATCAATGTACATCACATAAATGTGATGGAATTGTTTGATTTATGATATTGATATAAATAAATTTGAATGGTCAAAAGGTAAAGCATTTTGTTTGTAGTGCATGTCAGAGTCCTAGTGATTTTATGCACTAGGCCATATACATTGACTACTTTCTAACGGCACACAATTTGAACAGCATTTACTTATTTTTTCGAGCCCACTGATTGTTCTTTGAAGAAAGAAATGTAGAGATTGGTATTCCCATTGCTTACTGGAATTATTTTTCCTTTTGACAGCATTTTCGATCTGTCCATATCCTTCTCATTCTACCTTTGAGCTACCTTCAACATGGAGCACAGGTATACCCGCACCACTCTTGTTGTGGATGCGGTCTTGGGAAGCGAGGTAGTAGAGCCACGTTCGTTACGCAGTGACGTGTATTACAGAACTAACAGGATAGCATGCCATGGCGGGGTGTGTATACATATTCCAGCACATTTCCATGGGATTTATGTGCCTGTTCCTTAAAGACATGGAGACTATTTTATTTATTGTATGCGTTTTTATATAGAACAGACTTTACCCGAAGGAGTCCAAGCACTACGCAATAGGAACATTGTGAAGTGCTCTGACATAGAAACAATAGAATTTTCTCCTCATGTAATGATACATGAGGAGAAAATTACAAGTGAACAAATCACAAAGGCAAACGTTAAGTTACACGAGGCAAAAGTGACAAATGTGAGCAAACAAAGTACAAGAGGTAGCAAACGGTACAATACAGGAGGAAAAAGTGGCATGTGTGCTTGTTAAAAAGGTATACAAAGTACAAGTAGAGGTATATAGTATGCATACAACATGACATTCACCCTTCACCATTTCTGACATTTTTTCCCCATTAGGCCCAATAACTCTCAGAGTCAAAACATGTTGTCTAGGGCGTAGCCTTTTATTTCACATCAAACCAGGTAATTCATCACAGACCAATAGGAGAAACCATCCTTTTTGGATATATACAATTATTCTAAGCATCATGCTTTAGCCGCATCAACCTGTCCGAGGCATTAAGTACATCATCAGGCACGACATTACTTGAACTTCAGTTTTGGCCGTACACTTAGCGGCAACATGTCAAAGGCAGTACGATAAATAGGCACAACATTACACCTGCACTTGAGCTTGGTCTTACAATGGAACTTGTCCGTCTCATCCCGCCAAGCTCTCCACTCAGCTGCGCACATTGTGCCAGCAGGCCCCAACACGCACAGCAAACAGTTGCATTACTTGAAATCCAGGGCACTGCATAACGCACTGGCCCACTGGGGTGCCTGAACACAGGCAGCCCCCCCAGAGTTCTACTCAGTCCATACGTTGCATGTTAGGGCAGTAGAGTCCAGGACCACCGGCAGGTCGGCCCTCCTTTTCCGCCTACCCTCAGCAGATGTGGATCCTGCCCCCTCCTGTGGTCCCTCCAGACACTGAACTTCCCTAGTTGTGCATCCCCCTTTGTTGTTAACTGTCAGGGCTCTGCGGCAAAGTCTTGTTCTGCTGCCGGGTGGTTGGGTGTTTAACAACGTGCCTCTAATGCTTGCTGGAGGTCTGAGGGGAGAAAGAGGCAGACTCCTCCTGGGCGCTGCCTTAAATGGCCTCCACAACAATCCTGCACACCCTGCTGACATCACAGTCCCTCCTTACATGATACACCCCCTTCTTAGCCAACTCATAGGGGGGCTCAGTCATGTGGCGCAACTAAGGGCGTCCCTGCCCTAGGTGTGGGGGGGGCCTGTTCATTGTATGCATACAACGTGACATTCACTCTTCACCATTTCTGACATTTTTCTCCCCGTTATGCCCAATAACTCTCAGAGTCAAAACATGTTGTCTAGGGCATAACCTTTTATTTCACATCATACCAGGTAATTCATCACAGACGAATAGGAGAAAACATCCTTTTTGCATATATACAATTATTCTTAGCATCATGCTTTAGGCGCATCAACCTGTACAAGGCATTAAGTACATCATAAGGCACGACATTACTTGAACTTCAGTTTTGGCCGTACACTTAGCGGCAACAACATGTCAAAGGCAGTACGATAATTAGGCACAACATTACACCTGCACTTGAGCTTGGCCTTACAATGGAACTTGTCCGTCTCATCCCGCCAAGCTCTCCACTCAGCTGTGCACATTCTACGGGAAGGCCCAACACGCACAGCAAACAGTTGCATTACTTGAAATCCAGGGCACCGCATAACGCACTGGTCCACTGGGGTGCCTGAACACAGGCAGCCTTCCCAAGGATCTACTCAGTCCATATGTTGCAGGTTAGGGCAGTAGAGTCCAGGACCATTGGCAGATCGGTCCTCCTTTTCCGCCTACCCTCAGCAGATGTGGATCCTACCTCCTCCTGGGGTCCCTCCAGACACTGAACTTCCCTAGTTGTGCATCCCTCTTTGTTGTTAACTGTCAGTGCTCCGCCACAGGGTGAGAAGCTACCCGGCGCACTCATCCTCCCGCCCCCCCACTGACGCTGACAGTGTTCCTTATTAGCCACCAATATAATGCTGGTGACTAGCTCATGTGCATTTCCTGAGAGATACACCGCAGTTCTGCGAAACTGGATCATTACACCTACTAGCGCTAGTTGAGCCAACTTATACCTGTTGTGGCAGCTTGCAGAATTACTTCTGACCACAGGGGTGCCCGGCCGCAAGCAACATAAGCCTTCCTAATGAGTTAGATCCTATCCACTAGCGTTAAAGACTAATGGGAATAGACCAAATACCGACATTTGTATTCCATCCAAATGAATGGACTAGTTGCTTTGCTCTACCCCAAAATAAAGCCTACTTTAAATTAGGGGGACAGTCTGGGCTCTGATGCCCACAAAGGAGAAAACGCTACTATTTATACAAAAACAAATATTTGTAGCATCAAGCTTAGCTGCATCAGCCTTTTAACCTCATAGATGCGGCACAAATATCCCTCCCCAGTGCTGCGCTGTCCATTGGAACTAGTGCTGAATGGACGTCCAATGGTCGTGCGCAGCACTGGGGAGGTAGTGCTGCCGTCGGCCAACGCCCCGTAAATTAAGCAAGACATTACCCAAGATTTTCAGCTCTGGTCGTACACTTTAGCGGCAACAGCATGGTAAAGGCAATAAGAAAATTAGGCACAACTTCTCCCTGCACTTGAGACTAGCCATACAAGTGAACATGACCGACACATCCTACCAAGCTTTTCACTCTGCTGTACGCATTGTTCTGGCAGGCATCAACACGCTACAAACCATTGCATTACTGAAATACAAGGCTCCGCATACCCAGACAGCCTCCCCAAGTCCTATTCAGTCGGTATGTTGCGTGTTTTGGCGGTAGAGCACCGGACCACTGGCTGTTCAGTCCTCCCTTTCCGTCCACCTTGGCCATAGAATGAAGTAGTTATAATGTAAATGTATTCCTCACAATCCCAGTCACCTGTGGAGTATACCACCAATAATTCGTAACCCTTTGTAGTCATTTTATTTGAAAAAGTAAAGAGACCTTTGCTGAAAATTGTTTACCAAAATACGGTCCTATAAACTTGCAAGAAATGCTTGGCCATTTAGTAACGCCACCCGATTGTCGAAATATTAACTAGCAATCCCTATTGCCTGTGGAGTATGCCTGAAATAGCCCACCACCTGTTACTGGGATGCTGTTTTCTTACGCATTTGTTGCCTAGGGCCCGCAGTATGCTGATAATGTAGCACCCCGCCCGTCTCTAGTGCGATTTTTCACCTCAAATCGGATAATTCACTATAAACCAGTACAAGAGTACAAGTATCCTACTTGGATATATAAGTCATTATACATGGCTCTACACTCTAGCGACATTCACATGTTAAAGGCACTAAGAAATTAAATTGCTATTACATTTATGCATAGCATTCAGTTGACCATACTCTTGAACCCTGCTGCACACTTTGTGCCGGCAGGCCACAAGGAGCTGCACCAAACAGTTGCATTAACTGAAAACCAGGGCCCCGCGTAACGCACTGGCCCTCCGAGGTACCTAAACCATGGCATAACCCTTTAGCAATATTCACCTGTCAAAGGCACTATGAAAATTTAAATTGTCATTATCGTTGAGAGCAGCATTAAATTGCCTGAGTCTTGAACCCTCTGTTGCGCTCATTGTGCCGGCAGGCCACTACGCGCTACAACAAACAGTTGCTTTACTTGAAATCCAGGGCACCGCCCGGCGCAATGACCCGCCTAGGTCCCCGAACCATGGCATAACCCTTCAGCAACATTCACATATCAAAAGGCACTATAAAAGTGAAATTGTCATTACATTTTCTGCCCAGAACTGTTGTTTCAGATAGTGCATATGGATGCAACAATAGCAAATCTGGTTGTAGAAGCTTTGCTGACAAATATTATGCAATTGTGTTTAAGCCCATAAAACTGTACCTTTTAATGTGATGGGCTTGTACTATGAATGGTGTCGCACACCACCCGCCCCCGCTATTATAATGTGTCTTTCCTGAAGGCCACTGCATGAGAGTTGCACCGCAGACTCCTCTGTAAGAACTACCGACCTTTAAAGAAAAGGCAAATCTGCCCATAATTATTTGGCCATTAAGCATATTCCCAATTAAGCAAAGCTTAATTAACTTGTACCTATATTGCAAAAGGCATCCTATGGATCCCTAACAATGATTGCTGAAAATTCCCTATATGACCTGTGGCTTATGGCCTCATAAAACCCCAAAGTTCTAAACCTCTCAGTACAGATCCATAAATGGCAGAAAGCGAGACTGCCATTTCACCTATCTGCCTTTTCAACCATTCTGTTCAGTCCGGGCACAGGCCACTGCCAAGTTCCCCCTGGAGCTAATTTGTTGTCCTTGCAAGACCTTGAGTCCTACTCTACCTGCGGACTTCTGCATGTCAGCTTCCAATACTGTTAAAAGATGTCATCAAGCTCTGGCGGTTCAAGTGGAAGCATAACATAACGTGTATTTGTAAAGCACACGTTCAGCACTACGAGTATCTTGGCGCTCCATAACAGATGTTTGCTGTTACCCAACTCACTGGTCCTCATTTTATTAACCTCAGATGGATGAAAGGCTGAGTGGACCCGCTGGGAATTGAACCTGTGACCATGAGGTCGAACACAGGCACCTGCAGTAGACGCATTGGTCCACTGAGCCACCAGACCAGAAGCAGGTGTCCCTCAGCCCTTTAAGTGATTCAACATAATGTCTTCTGCAGTCTCTTCTGGTGATTGTTAGGTTCCAGCAGCATTCTGATTACCAAATTGTGTGATCCCTGATGTATTAGGTCATCCACCGAATAACTGCAGTATTTGCAAACTGACCCCGCATATCACAAATCTTTATAGTCAGCTATTCTCGGGGCCAACATTCCTAGCTGATTCAAAATGGTGGAAAAGCAGCTCCGGTCGGATGTTGTGTGTCTGCTCCCTAGGTCTGGGTATGGGTACACCAATTCTAATCAGACACATCACTGTCCTACTAAAGAGACACTCTCCAAATTGGTCGCCCGTATAGTGAGGTGCCAATATCTGTATGGGATTGCGGTCTTGAAAGATCCTGAGTGCCCATAACCGTGACCTTTAAGCAAAACGCCACTGTCTCCAGGCAAACTAATAACTATGCAAGTATTCCACACCTTTTCATAGGGCTCTGGGCTGAGATTTCCACTAATTTGGTAAAATGTTACCTGAATGAATATCCAATTATTGTCCTTGCTCTATAGCTTCGAGCAAGCTGTTTAGAGACAGATCATCGCTGCCAGGCAAATGCTTCTATGGTCTACATAATACCATCATTTTGGTGCCCCTTGTTATTACTGAAACAGGAAGTTTAGGATACTACTGAAATATAGCATTGGCATACATTACATGCATCATTTCTGATGATTATGCAATTGAGCCTTTTGAGCTTCATGTTGCACTATAAAGTCGACCTATTAATTACGCATGCTGGTCTTAACATGTTAAAATGGTTAAGTCTGGCAACACGTGTCTTTAATGGAACATTAAAGGCATCCCTATGGGCACACCATATTTCCTCAGTGTGAAATGAGGATTCCAAACTGTCGCTTGTATGAACATTGATTTAATCATGAAATGGTAAAATGTGAGAAACAAGCAATATCTGAAAAATATACATGGAATAAAGAATGAATTAATTTTCAAAGGAATTGAAGTTTGGAATCCTCATTTCACACTGAGGAAATATGGTGTGCCCATAGGGATGCCTTTAATGTTCCATTAAAGACACGTGTTGCCAATTAAGTTAGGCGTCCAGGGACGCAGTCGCCACCTATGGAGCACCTTTAATGATCTATAAACTGTTTTGATAACACAGAGCTGTGCACTTGCCTCAAACTTGTAGTTCATAAAATGGTTTAGTCTGACATGCTAACACAAAGGTCTATCTGCCACACGGCTCTTTATCAGTCCTGTTGCTTTTTTTAATTTATTTTTTTAAACATTAGTGACAGTCACTCTGCATCCCACATTGAATATTTCACTTTCATGCACTTGTACGATGTTTGTTTGCTTTAACATGGACTTACCTAAAAGCCAGCCATGACCATTGATACAAGCCAAGCAGTTGTCATGCTTTTGGAAGCAGGGCACATGTAGTGACGGAGTCACATGTAATGAAAGATATTCAGGACAGTCTTACTGACCAGAGGTACATGAATGCGAGATATCTAGCCAAAGAGATGATGACCCCTCCACAAAAGATGGATTTTCCTACTGATGGCTTCACGCCAGACTTGGGGGCTTCTATTTCTAAGGTGTCAACATTGCAAACTTTGAAAGCAGTGCTACAGATCACCTTCCCATTCTAGGATGAAATGCCTAGGTATCCATTTAGAAAGCGTCAGTATGGATGTTTGTCGAGGCAACATTAAATGTGAGTAACTGTTAATACCCAGGTAGTTTAAATCCTGAATAATTTCAATTGATCCCAAGGTCAGTGTGATACAGCTTTCATTTTCAAGGACATTTATTTGACATGGTGTGAAGTACTGAAGTCCCTAAATCACATCTAACTGGGCATGCATATAGCTAGATATATTAAAATATAAAATAAAAATGAGAAACTCCCCTCACCCACGGCCTTGTTAAACATCACGGTAGGAAATGGCCCTCTCTTCCCCTTTTGGATTGGGAAGATGCCTTGGTTAGAGATAAACCTAAGAAGACACTGAACGCCTACACTGCAGCTAACAACTTTGATGATTGGATCACCTCCACACTTGATAGGGTACTCCCTGTACAGGCTTGCAACCCCACGAAAAGACCTAAAGCTTCCCCATGGTTTACGTCCACTCTCAAGACATTGAAATTAGCCTGTCGCAAACTCGAAAGAGCCTGGAGACAGGACTATTCCAAACTTAGGAAGGATAAATACAGAGTAGCCATTAGGCTCTATAAACAGGAATTAAAGGTGGCACAAGCTTCCTTCTACGGTAGCAAAATTAACACAGCCGCCAATGCCCCTAGGGAAATTTTTAAAATTGTTAAGTCAATCATTTACCCCCCTGCAGAATGCCCCTCTGCGGACGATGCCCAAAACCGTTGCAATGATTTAGCTGCGTTCTTTTCTGATAAAATCCAGACTATATACTCTTCCTTTGGGATTGTCAATAACGATTTGGCACCCCCTATTCCCATAGTCCCTGAGGCTTCTGCTCCCTGTAGGCTGGACACAATCCCACTCTTGGATATTCCAGTCCTAGACAAACTTATTTCTAAAACTACCTCTGGCTCCTCTAATGACCCTGCACCCCCTCAGACCCTCAGCAAAGCTATGGACGTGATTCGCCCGGTCATATTGGACGTGCTCAACACCTCCATCTCCTCTAAAGTCGTACCTCCATCATGGAAATGTGCGATGGTGAGGGCTTTGTTGAAGAAGCCCAATCTTGACCAGTCCAATTTGGCGAACTACCGTCCTGTCTCCTTGCTTCCCTGGCTAAGCAAACTGCTGGAGAGGCACGTAAATAACACCTTGATGAGCTATTTGGAATCAAATAGCCTTCTACGTGCCTCCCAAACAGGGTTTCGCCCTTTACATGGGACTGAAACCGCCCTTCTGGCAGTAACAGAGGAGGCAAGAGCAGTGTTAGACCAGGGAGGAAAAGTCGCCATTATCTTATTAGACCTCAGCGCCGCGTTCGACACGGTAAACCATGTCACGCTATTACAACGTCTGGCGGACATGGGCGTGTCGGGCGCGGCCCTGGAATGGCTGACTTCCTTCCTGGCTGACCGCTTTTTCCAGGTTTTCGAGGGCGAGGTGGTGTCACCTAAACACCCACTCAGGTGTGGGGTTCCTCAGGGCTCATCCCTGAGCCCCACCCTGTTTAACACCTACATGGAACCCCTAGACAGGATAGTCCAACCCTTCGGTGTGCGTATTGTCACCTACGCAGACGATACCCAACTGGTGGTCTCGTTAGACCACTCGGAGGGATCGTCCAACACCTTAGGCCCCTGTCTAGAGGCTGTTGCCAGATGGATGCAATCTTCCTGTTTAAAACTAAATGGGGAGAAGACAGATGTCATGCTATTGGGTAATCCTTCGCCCTCTGTCTTTGCATCCATCTGGCCACCATGTTTGGGTCCACCTCCTGCCCCCAAGCCCCAAATAAAAAGCCTGGGGATCTGGCTTGACACCGCCTTGAACTTCTCAGCCCAAGCCATAAAAACATCCGCTACATGTTTTGGATTGATGAGGATGCTGCGGAAAGTGCTCCCTCTGCTTCCATTTCAAGCAAGGAGGATCCTGGTCCAGGCCCTCGTACTATCTCGCCTGGACTATGGGAACGCCCTCTATATGGGAGCCCCATCCTTTGTCACCCAGAAGCTCCAAGTCGCCCAAAACAGTGCGGCCCGGCTGCTCTACAATCTCCCTCGCTGGCAGTCAGCAAGGAATGCCCTAAGGGAACTTCACTGGCTCCCCATAGCGGCCAGAGTTCAATTCAAGGCCATGTGTATTCTACACAAAGCCTTTTTTCGCTTAGGCCCTGCAATCTTGCAGCCCATGGTCACTCCCTATGTTCCACCCCGCGCCCTACGATCCGGGACCCTCCAATTGGCTACCTTGACTAGAATCAAGAAAGCCCGCTGGGGAGGCCGCTCTTTTTCACACACTGCGGCTAAGCTTTGGAACACTCTTCCTTTACCCCTGCGAGAAACCACTAATCATCTCGCCTTCAGGAAAGCTCTGAAAACCCACTTGTATGCTAAACTCTGCTGATCTGCCCGAGCCTGCGTTAAGTAAGCTTTCAGTCATAAGCGCTACGAGGCCTCCGGGTAGATAGCGCTATATAAGTGCAAGTTTCATTCATTCATTTCTTTCTCAATGAGGGAAAAACCTAAGCCATATGGGACCTATTGCATTGCAGTTATTGTTTAATGACATTACACCAGGCAGCAGGGTAAGGTAATTACAAATGTTGTCCCTATGCTACACACAAAGGGCCTTATTTATGAAGGACTTGCGCCGCCGGTGCGTCACTTTTTCCCATGTTAAAAGTGACGCACCGGCGGCGCAAGTCCTTCCTAAATAAGGCCCTTAATTTCTAGGCACTGTCTAAAATGCTGTTTTCAGTGTATTAAGACATGCTGTGCCTCAAACCATGCACGCTCTGAACATTTATGGCAGCTTAATTGAAAGAAGTAACTCCCTGTCGTACTTAAAATGTAAATAAGAAAAACATGAGTCATGAAGTGTGTAAACTGACCGACGACGCACACCAAGTGTGTTTACCGCATGCTGCTGAAATCAGATGAACCGCACAGTGCAGCACTTGCAGACTGAGCGTGTATGAATGACACTTGTTATTACAACTGCCACAAACTAATTACCCGGTCCGCAAAAAGAGGATAAGCAGACCGAGAATAACAGCACCAAGTAGTTACAATCCTTTTCTGATGATTGACGATAGTTAGCTGAGCCCAGCCCTCATGTTACCATAATTCGCCGCTCGGACTGCGTAAACATGCAGAATCGTTAGTAACGTTCCAATAACTCAAAAGCTTAACCTGCAAGCATGCCTTTCATACCTCTATTTTAAACGCTGAAATTTCCAATAAACCAACAGCATAAAATGCCTGCTTAGAGTATGACTGACATTACAGTTAGCTTAGCTGAGCATCCCGCAAGTTACCATAATTCACCAGTGTGAAAGCAGATGGCATAATGCGCATTGGGAGGGAGGAGAGGGGGGCAAGCTACACCAACACCCATTTGTGTGTGTAAACGGCCGCTTTATTGAAATAGGTGCACATCACACTTTATTAAACTGGCAATTCACCTTCCAAAACTAAAGCCTCTCTAAACATCGAATTACCTGACCACCTTTGACCTTTCCTCCCCCCACCCCTACGATCCCCACATGATAAAAAAACCCACCCTGCATCATACAATACATAAATTGCAATACATTAAATAATACACAATCTTCTCACCTAGAATTAACTCCTACCCTCCCAAGACCTACAATCTTATTTGCCTTCCTGCAACTGTAACTAACGACCCTCTAATGTAAACTTCCCAACCGCTTAACGTTTCCCTGCTACCGCTCACAAACTCCCCAACTTAATGATAAACTGCCAAGCTCCAGCCAAACTTGGCCAATTTCAACAACAACTCCGCCAGCACCTGTTCCAAGCGACAAAAATTCGGAATTCCGCCCCTATGCACCTGTTCCAATAAGGCCCTAAAAAAAACTCCTAAACCGAAAAAAGCCTCCCCAAAACCCTAAGCCCAGGGAGGGTGGGCGGGACAAAAAACCAGCACCCTGCACAGCGCTCCCAGCCACCAGGTCACTTGAACCTAAAATGGTGGCTGGGTGACCGCGAAACCCCTACATATAGCTATTGGGCTATCATTTCGAACTTGGGCTGCCTTTGGGCTATACCCCAGGCAGCCCAAAGCAGCAAAATGGCTGCTCCTTGCTCGCCCCCCCTCCCCCTCTCAAATCTGCCCGGGGGGCAGACCCCTCGGTGCTCGGCCACCCCCCAAACCCTCCTTACCACTTTGAGACATGGATACAACTACGGTTTTTGTATTGATTGTGCTCATCTTTATGACAGAGGGAAGTCATTGTATTCAATCCAGGAGAGAAAGGATGCGAGACAGACACGACCGAGAGGTCAGAGAAAGACGGACCATCACACTGACTAGCCATACATGTATGTCATTAATACTAATTAGCCAGTTCCTGGAAGTGTCAATAGGACCTACTCCAATGAAGCACAATTTGTATATCTAAACTGGCTGCAGCGCGGGCCCGCCTAACTTTGTGCAATGGTAGCACTTCGGACTATCGCTTCCCCTCTGAAATTGAAGGCGCGTTCCACGACTGCTGCGGGACAATGCGGGAGATGACTTCAGGGCGGGCCCGCCTTGAAGTTGAGCAATGTGTAAACTGACAACTGTCGCTGCCCCTTTAGGCCGAGGGCCCGTTCTCATACCACCGTGGGCCACCTCCTGGTGTGAGCTGCATCTTAACTGCTCCTGGTGCAGCCCCCGCAACTGCAAACTAACGTCACCTAGTGTTAGGTGAGCAGAACCTCGTGGGCTGCAAGGGTATTACCTTCCCCTCAGCTATGGGCTCAGCCCCTCCCCTTAGACATTGCCCTCGGAGAAGTGGCAGCTGCACACATCTCTTGCATCCAAGTGCTGAGAGTCCCAGCTGCGAGCCGTTTCAAATGCCCGGAGGGGGTAAGAATTAGCGAGCCCATGAAACACGGTCAGGAGCCTCCTGCATCCGATTTGCTATGGGCGGGGCTTCCACTTCAGTGGCCGTGAGCCGCCAGTATTGCGCTCCCCCCGCCCTAAGACGAGGCAGTCCTCACATTAAATACCACTTCTATGCGGCGCGATGGCGCTTTCCATGGCTAGCATTATAACTTAATGCATAACAAAACATTTAATAATCGAAGCGCTATCGCAGTGAGACCTCCTAGCCATACACAACACTGAATACTGCATCTATGTGGAATGAAGGCGCTTTTAACGCCTAGCAGTATAACTAAGTACGTAAACTAAACACAAACTATTCGAAATGCTACGCCTAGGCCCCCTCAAACCTCCTGTGCCACGCTGCACACCGCCGACGGGTCAAAGACATCCCATCAACGACGTACCTCTAATGCTTGCTGGAGGTCTGAGGGGACAAAGAGGCAGACTACTCCTGGGCGCTGCCTTAAATAGCCTCCACAACAATCCTGCACACCCTGCTGACATCACAGTCCCTCCTTACATGATACACCCCCTTCTTAGCCAACTCATAAGGGGGCTCAGTCACGTGGCGCAACTAAGGGCGTCCCTCCCCTAGGTGCGGGGGGCACCTGTTCAATACTGCAATAAATGGTAGACACTCAGAGAACAAACGTTACGTAGGCAACGGTAGCACTTGTGCAAATATCTAAAGCAAACAAAATGTGAGAGTTAGCAAACAGTGGGTTACAAGAGAAAAGTGGAGTGTGCATGTTACAAAAGAGTATCAAACACAGGTAGAAGGATAATGCTGCAATACTTGTCAGACATCTCGTCTGCTGATCTGAAAGAATGTTACAGGTACGCAAGGGGTGGGATTTGAGATAGTGGCCTTAGAACTTGGGATACTTACTTGGATAGACGCTAGATAAATGGACTATGCCCTATTTTCTTTTAGCGTCTTGCTGCCTGAACCCGTTATTTATTTATGCGTGGCGGGACCGCAGCGTATACCATTTGAAAACCACATGAAACCATGTAAGTTATATTATGCACCATCTAGCTTACAGACTGGTTAAGTTTTTAGTATTGGTCCATTCTTTTTTCATTTTTCTCTTTTCTTTAGAATCAGTTTTTGGACCCCAACCTATAGATTATCTCACTCTAATATCTGCAGAGAACCTTGATGCTTCACACGCACATTTTGTGATCCATAGGTACTATAAATACTACTTAGAGAGGTGTCTTCTCAATATTCCACTATATCCTTCTATATATGTATTGAGGATTGATCCAGGCATCATTAATTTCTTCCGTAGAAAGGGTAATCGGCCCCGGACCCCATAGCTATTGATGAATACTTAATGGGATTGAAATACTTAACATTTGTTAAGAACCCTTAGTGTTCCCATCCTTGTGATAGTGTCATGGTCTAGAATATGAGCTTGCTTATCTTAACGTTATTCTAGGGTTTATACACTTAAGAAAGGTTTTTTGCTTCCTATATCCTCATTTTGTATAATTCGCTCGTAAAATAATATCTTTTATTTTTGCTCGAACAATTGAGGTCAGTCTAGGATTAGATTAAATACACTTAGTCTGGGCACATCACATATTAATATAGCCCTTAATGTCTCTACTTTGTTCCATCATCTTGTTTGCCAGGTAACACGCTCTAGGAGGAAATAAATTATCTTCTTGGGCTTGAAACTGATTATCTACCGCGATACCAAGCTCTCACAATGTTCAGAAACGTAGGGCCCGAATCACAGAATGAATTTAAGACTCAATCCTAAACTTACTACTGTTTTGGTATTCACAGATTGCACTTACTACTTTTGGTATTCACAGAATGAACTTACTACTTTTGGCATTCACAGAATGCACTTACTAATTTTGGTATTCACAGAATGAACTTACTCATTTTGGTATTCACAGAAGTTAGGACTTCTAACTTTAGGACTCCTAAATGCCTTCTGTGAATACCGAAAGTCTTAAAATTAGGATTTTTCTCAATTTAGTAGTAGTAAAGTTAGGACTCCTAACTTTAGGACTCCTAAATGCCTTCTGTGAATACCGAAAGTCTTAAAATTAGGATTTTTCTCAATTTAGTAGTAGAAAGTTAGGACTCCTAACTTTAGGACTCCTAAATGCCTTCTGTGAATACCGAAAGTCCTAAAATTAGGATTTTTCTCAATTTAGTAGTAGTAAAGTCTAACTTAGTAGTAGAAAGTTAGGACTCCTAACTTTAGGACTCCTAAATGCCTTCTGTGAATACCGAAAGTCCTAAAATTAGGATTTTTCTCAATTTAGTAGTAGTAAAGTCTAACTTTACTACTACTAAATTGAGAAAAATCCTAATTTTAGGACTTTCTGTATTCACAGAAGGCATTTAGGAGTCCTAAAGTTAGGAGTCCTAACTTTACTACTACTAAATTGAGAAAAATCCTAATTTTAAGACTTTCGGTATTCACAGAAGGCATTTAGGAGTCCTAAAGTTAGGAGTCCTAACTTTACTACTACTAAATTGAGAAAAATCCTAATTTTAAGACTTTCGGTATTCACAGAAGGCATTTAGGAGTCCTAAAGTTAGGAGTCCTAACTTCTGTGAATACCGAAATGAGTAAGTTCATTCTGTGAATACCAAAATTAGTAAGTGCATTCTGTGAATGCCAAAAGAAGTAAGTTCATTCTGTGAATACCAAAAGTAGTAAGTTCCATCTGTGAATACCAAAACAGTAGTAAGTTTAGGATTGATTCTTAAGTTCATTCTGTGAATCGGGCCCGTAGGTTTTGTGTTATCTTTATTATCTTTGAGTTATCTCTTTCTATGCACGTGCTTACAGGTGTTGGTATTTGGTCTTAATATTTATATTTATTATCATTCTTTCTTTTTTCACATCACTTGGTAAATAAATATTGGCTTTAATCAAGCACTATTCTTTTTGGTTTAACTAGGGTTCCCTTCCAAAGCTCCATGTTCACTGCTATGTAAATAATAAATAATATAGATGTGCTTATATGAGTTTCCATTGTTCCCACAGATTGCTTTTAAAGTATTAAACAATTGATATAATAAATCCCTCTGCATCACATGTAAGAAACATTCCTGATGATGATTGACCACGGAACGAGTTACTTACTTGCTGCACCCTGACGAAGGAATCGTGGGTTTCTGGTTCCACTCCGAAATGCGCATCAGTGCTTTCTTTCTTGTTCTATGTATTTATGAAATAATTATGTTATGCATTGATGTGTTCAGTTAGGCAATGTTTTTTAGTATGATTGTGTTGTGTATGATTGTTAGTTGTGTGTCTGGTGGTGTTTGACTGTATCTTAAGATGTTTATTTAACATGCTCTTGGAGCTCAATTCTTGTTGAGATTATGTAAATGATTAATACTGAAACTAAATTAATATATTTATATATCTATATAAAAAATAAAATAAAAAGATTTTTTGATAAATAAAAAGATGAATAATCAATATTGTAGTGTGACAATGTATTTTTGATGATGGATGCATCACCTGAATATTAATTGAATGTTAAGGAGAGGTTCTTTGTTTTTATTGTTCCTATCTTGAAAGTGAACTGCTTAGCTGTACGAGGACCAACCTGCATAACAAGCAATCAGCTTTTGTGTCCAGGAGGACCTTCTCCAGAGATTTAATGTATAAGTTGAAAAGGAAGGGGGTCAGGATACACCCCTGACGCACCCCTCTCCTAATGTCATACTTGCAGGTCTCTTTAGGATCTTTTGAGCAACAGACAACCACTTCTGAGTCTCTATGGAGGTCGCTGAAAAACGAAATAATATCCCTATCAAAGTCAATGGAGAACATTATCTGCCAGAGCTTCGATCTATTTACTCGATCGAATGCTGAGGACAGATCCATGAAGGCTAGGTGGATAGAGACGGTACGAGTCAAAGTGTATTTGTACAAGACCATATACAGGTTTGAATGTTTTTTTCCACTGTGGATCAGTTTTGTCCGAAACCATATTGTACCTCAGCTAAGATTTTATTGTCATCTGCTCAGGTTTCAAGTCTATTTAAAACTATGTATCCCACCACCTTCACCAGAGAATCCAGAAGGGAAATGGGCCTATAGCAGAGAGTACTATCCCAATCGCCCTTTTTGAAGACTGGGACGATGGTCGATTAGACCCAGGTATCTGTGCGGCCGGCTTGAACCAAAGCATCAATAACTGCTGTGAGTACAGGCACCTATGTTTCCCCATTTGCAATGTAAAGGTCGGTTGGTATTCCATCAGGGCCGGGTGCCTGTTTTTATTCAGTCCCAAACCACATCCCCCAATTTGCCTTCCACACCTTCCTGCCCTTCTATCGGCGGTATATCAGTCTGGAACATGCCTGAAATTGGTTTACCCAGTCTTCCTTTGAGATATGGACATCCATTAGGTTGCCAGTGTCTCCTATTAAGAAGGGACTGTTAATATTTTTCCAAAACTTTGAGCTATTGCTCAGAATGCTAGCCTCTACTGGTACTGACCAGGCCTCCTCTTTCAGGTCAGGCTTACACTTTGCTAGAGCAGCTTTATAGGCTCTCCGAAGGTACCTAACAACCACCTGGTCTCAAGGTGTCGTTCTCAGGGCCTCTTTCAATTTCCTGGCGGCACAAGTGCACTCCGAGTAATACCATCTTGGTCCTCAGTGCGGGAGATACCTACCCTGGAACCGTTGTAGCTTTACTGTGGCGCTGGACATATTTCCAACTGCCCCCATAATGTCCGATGGGGCAGCCTCACTATCTAAACAGGTGGAAAACTCCCCATGACACTGTGTTCAAAGGGACTCATGGAGTTGCTCCGTGACTATCTGACCCCCTTTCAATCTCCTCCCCCCTTCCACCGCTTTAAGAGTGGCCCCCAAAGCCTCCTTATTGAACTTATTTACTCAACTCCACACAGGATTATGGTCACTCTGGGCGCACACCTTAACTGAGAAGTCCTCAATCAAAAAATAAAATGGTGTGGAGGTGAAGATAAAATCCATGAAGGTCTCACAACCTCTCCCGATATAGTTGGGAATGATGTCAGATTCCTCCGAAGGCAACTTGCTCATGGCAGATAATAAGTCAAATTCCTGCAGGATAGTATGTAATGTGGTTCCCTGAGTGGTGTGTTCCATGTGCAAATCAACTTGTTGCCCGCAACCCATGCCTGAACACCTTACCTGATTTCTCCACACATGTGGATATTGAAGTTCCCTACTATAAGGATATTGTAGTAACTCTGTCCTCTCAGTGTACTTTCTTCCATAGGAGCTACTTCTGTATTATAGAAATTTAAAAGCAGAAGCTTGCTTTTTAAACTTGATAATTACATTGCATGCAGAGTAGGGGAAAGATGGGATAAAGCGATGGGGCAACCTTGGACTACTACTCAGAAATAGGTTACAAGGCCCCCCTTTGCTGGCCCCAGCTTAGAGGGGGTAGCTGGCATAAAAAAAATTCTGTACCCCTCCAGATGAAATCTGTTAACTACAGCCCATGTTTCCTGGGGACAAATCACATCAAAGCATTTAACAAAGAGTAACCAGTCGGGGTCCTCAATCTTACTCATGAGCCCTGCGATGTTCCAGGAGATTAACTTACACTATTTTCACTCGTAGGGTCCCAGATCCAGAGGCCATGCCTCCCCCTGTAATGGAAGAACGTCTGGATACTGGGGGCCAACACACCGCCAATCACATCCATCTAGTGAACTCAAGGGCATGAACCTATTTGCCAAACTTACCTCAGTTATCACCTCATGTTGATTCCTGTAGCCCAAATCTTAGGTCCGCCCCTGAGGGTTGCCTAAAAGCAGGGAAAGATGATTCCGGGGCCTATAAAAGTAGCCCAATGGGAATGCTACAAATACCGAGTTCAGACTCCTGTAGTTAAATTGCGCATCTGAACATAAAATTCTGTTTACTAAAAATGTATTGTTCTAATTACTGATAACACAGTCCCCTGCCCAGCTCTGCCCACCCAGACTACCCTATGCACCAAGAGAATTTGATCTTCCACCCTCAGTCCTGGAGCTGTGGTCGAATTTAACCAATACACCACTTTGTTCTTCAGCTGGTCAAAGTCTTCCTTGATCCTCGGGTCAAGATGGGGGACATTGGCTAAAAACAAGCGGGGTGGGCTCTGGTGGAATTGGACAGTACACAAACTCTGAGAGGGGTTGCTGGGTTCCCACCAGCTTTGGGACTTTGAAGCTGATGATTCTCTGGGTTCAAATGCCCCCCCCCCCGCCCTTGCAGTTGACTTAATGAGCAGGAGATTCTTTACTATTCACGGGTGGTATTGTCATAGCGAGTCCAGCTTCAGACACTAAGGGGCAGATTTGCAAGCCCCTTGCGCCCCTTGCGCCTTTTGTGAAGCAGTGGTGGCGCAAAAGATGCGCCATGCTGTGGGGTATTTATAACGTGACACACCTGGGAGATGCGTCATGTTGTAAAGCCCTGCGCCTGAAGTAGGCGTTCCTGCACAGGATGTGGCGTTTCAGTGGAGGAACGCTTTCCAAAAGTGGCTGAGTGAAGTCTACAAGATTTCACTCAGTCACTTTTGAGCCCATGCTGCGTCAAAACCCTGTGCCTGCTTGAAGCAGGTGTAAGGATTGACACAACATTTTAAAGATAGGGCCCCCAGAGCATTGCTGGAGCTGCGTCGCGCTTGCGACACAACTCCAGTAATGCCCCGCCTTTACGGCACAGATGCGTCACGCATCTGTGCCGTTTTTGCCCTATGGTGCACCACATTGTGAATGCGGCGCATCCATGTTGGTGGAGCCGTGGCGCACAATAACTGGCACATCCCTGCTAATATGCAGGGAAGCACCAGTTATTATAAATCTGCCCCTAAGCGACTTGTTTTTTTTGCAACAACCTCCATCACAGACCTGGGAGAGAGACCAAGTTCCATACCTATCAATCAATCACGTGTTTGTTAAGCACTACTAATCACCTGTGAGGGTCTCAAGACACTGGGGGAGGGGGGTTTCACAGGTTCCAGTCCATCAAGAAGGGGGTCTGTCGAAGAGCCAGGTTTTGAGGTTTCTTGTGAATGTGGGGAGAGATATTGTCTGTCTGAGGTGGAGAGGGAGGGCGTTCCAGGCTCTGGCCGCAAGGAAAGAGAAGGAACGGCCACCTGATCTGGTCTTTCTGGTGCGGGAGACCGCAGCATAGGAGAGCTGGGCTGATCGTAGGGTCCTTGGTGATGCATGGAATTTGAGTCAGCTTTTCAGGTATGCTGGTCCGGTGTCGTGGAGGGCCTTGTGAGCGTGGGTGCCCATCTTGAAGGTGACTCTAGCTTCAATGGGGAGCCAGTGGAGTGTGCTCAGATGTTGGGAGATGTGACAGTGTCTTGGCAGGTTGAGGACCAGTCTTGCGGCGGAGCTCTGGATGTTCTGTAGCCTGCGTGTGAGGTTTTTGTTTATTCTGGCATAGGGTGCATGCCGTAGTTGAGTCTGCTGGTGACCAGGGTGTGAGCAACAGTCTTTCTGTGTTCGAGGGGGATCCATTCGAAGTTATTGCGTAGGAGGCGGAGGGTGTGGAAGCAGGAGGAGGAGAGTGAGTTGATCTGGCGGTCCATTTTGAGTTTGGAGTCCAGGATGATTCCCAGGTTGCATGCGTGCTCCGTGGAAGTGGGCAGGCTTCGGAGGGCGGGGGGAAACCAGGTGTGGATCCAGGCGTCGGGATATGCGCCCATGATGGGTACTTCTGTTTTGTTGGTGTTTAGTTGAAGGCAGCTGTTTTTCATCCAATTAGAGATGGCTTCCATGCCTTCTCGAAAATTGTGTCTGACGGTGTTGGGTGCGTTGGATAGGGAGAGGATGAGTTGGGTGTTGTGTAGATATGACACAATGTTGAGTCTGTAGGTTCTGATGATGGAGGCGAGCGGAGCCATGTAGACGTTGAAGAGCATTGGGCTGAGGGATGACCATGGGGGACTCCGCAGGTGGTTGGTGTAGGGTCCGAGAGAAAGGGGGAGAGTCTAACATACTGCGTTCTGCTGGAGGGGAAGGGGCGGATCCAGTTGAAGGCCTTGTATTAAATTCCTGTGTCATGGAATCTGTGTATTATGGTGCGGTGAGGGACTGTGTCAAACGCCACTGAGAGGTCGAGGAAGATGAGGGCTGCTGTTTCTCCTTTGTCCAGTAGGGTACGGATGTTGTCTGTTGCAGCGAGGAGAGCGGTTTTCTGCTGTGTTTTTTATGAAGCTGGAGTGGGAAGAGTCGAGGATGTTGTGCTCTTCGATGAATGTGGCGAGTTGGCTGTTGATGGCTTTCCCGAGGACTTTCGCTGAGAAGGGGAGCAGGGAGATGGGTCTGTAGTTTATGAGGTCGGTGGGGTCAGCTGAGGGCTTCCTGAGGAGGGGTGAACTCGGGGTGTTTCCAGTGATCGGGGAATGATGCGGTTGCCAGGGAGCGGTTGATGGTTTTGGTGGCTCTATTGAATATGTGGTGGGAGCAGGGGTCTATGGGGGGCCTGAGTGGATTCAGTTAATTGTCTGCAGTGTGTCTTTGGTGGTGAGGGCTGTCCAGTTGTCGATCGTTGGCTTCATGGGGTCGGGGGTGGTTGGTGAGGGTTCAGTGTGTTGGTTGTCTTCATCGAAGTTGTCATAAATGCTATTGATTTTGTTTGTGGAAAAAGGTGCTCAGTTTGTCACAGAGCTCTTGTGAGGGTGGGATGCTGGTGGACTCGCTGGTAGGTTGGGCGAACTCTTTGATGATGTTGAAGAGTTATATGCTGTTGTGTGCATGGGTGGAGATTCTGTCTTCAATCGCTTATTTCCTAATTTTTCTGATGAGTTGGTGGTGGACTTTGGTGGCGACTCTGAAGTTGTTGTGGGCTTCTGTGGATTTGGTGTTCCTCTAGTCCTTTTTGAGGCGGTGGCAGGTGCATCTGGACTCTTAAAGTTCGGTGGTAAACCATCTAGCTTTCTTGGCGTGGGTGTTGTTGTTTTTCTTGAGGGGGGCTAAGGTGTTGGCGCTGTTGGTGATCCACCTGTGCAGGGTTCAGTCTGCGGCGTTTATGTTCTCTTTTTCCGTGACGGTAGGGGTGGAGTTGCTGAGTGATGAGGTTAGCTGGTCGTTGGTGATTCTGGTCCAATTTCTTTGTGGGAGCAGGTGATGGTGTCTGTGGATGGTGGGTGTTCTGAAGGTGAAGTGGACGCATCAATGGTCAGTCCATGGGAGTTCGGTGGTCTGGCTGAAGGTGATGGAGTTTCCTGTTGTGAAGAGGGGTCAAGGGTGTGTCCTGCTGAGTGCATGGGTTTGGTCATAATCTGGCGGAGTCCAATGTTTGTGGAGGTTGTCCAGGAGGGATGTGGTGCTGGGGACCAGTAGGTTGTCAAGGTGAAAGTTGAGGTCTCCCAGCAGGGTGTAGTTGGTGGATGCGATGACCTGCCGGGAGATGATGTCTGTGATGGATTCGGCAAAAGGTCTGTGGGATCCAGGGGGTCGGTAGATGACGGTTCCTCAGAGGGGGGGGGTGGGGCTGGCCAGTATCTTGAAGTGAAGGTGTTCCATCAGGTCTGTGGGCTCGTTGGGGAGTGTGTCCAGGCAGAGGGTGGATTTGTGGACGATGGCAATTCCTCCTCCCGGGCGGTTGGGGCGGTCCTTCCTGGAGATCTTTTATCCTTAGGAGATGGCGATGGCGATGTCCGGTCCAGAGGAGGTGTTGGTCCATGTTTCTATGAGAAACGCCACATCCTGGTGGTGCTATCAAAGAGGTCCCAGATTTTGATGGCGTGTTTGTGGAGGGATCGGACGTTGAGGAGGATTTATTACAGGGTCTTTGGTTCGTGTGTGTTCTTGCGGTCGGGTTGTGTTGGGTCCGTGTTCCTGGTGGTGCTGTAGGTTTGATGTCAGCGGTCACAGCTGAATGGTCCATCAGTGTCGGCTGGCGAAGCTAGATTGCAGTTGTTGTTGCGGCCTGGATTGAGTGTGTGTAGTGCTGCTGGGTTATATCATTGCGGGTGGAGGTCCAGGGTACCTGGCACTGGTTGTGGACGGGCACAGACAGGGTTGAAGGCGCACCAGCGGCGGGCCGCACAGCAGCCGCCATTAAGTAGGGATTGGGGAGGGCTGGACAGCAAGGAGGGGAGAACAGGGAGGGGAGCTGGATTGGGCCAGTCGAGCTGGTCATGCTGGGGGGAGTGCCCGTGGGGGCAGCAGCGGCTGGGTAAAAACGGGTGGAAAAAGGCAAAGAAATAGGTCAAAAAGAGAGGGGACAGTGCCAATAATGCAGCAAAACTGCACTCAGAGTGGAGAAAAGACACAGAGGACACAGAGGAAAGTGAAAGGGGGAGATTGAGATGTGGGTGAAAAACGAGTGAAAAACGGAGGAAAGACACAAAAGGAGAGTGAAGGGGAGCTTGAAACGAGGGAAAAAACAAGTGAAAAGGAGGAGAGACACACAAGGAGAGTGAAAGGGGGAGATAGAAACGAGGGAAAAAACGAGTATAAAAGGAGAGAAAAAGCAGAGTGAGAGAAAGGAGACAGAGGTCCACTGGATCACCAGGGATGATGCGTAGGTAAAACCTGCAGGTGGAGGAGGGCCTCGAACATCAACGCTCAAGAGTGCATGGGCTCGGGGGAAGACCTCACTTAATGGTGGAGCTGCGAGGGAGGGAGAGCAATTTCACTGACAATGAGTCAGTGGTGTTGCTCACCTGTCCTAGCAATGGCCACCATTAAGTAGGGGTCAGGGAAGGCAGGACAGCTGGGAGGCAGGAGCTGAGCTGAATTGGGCCGGTAGCGCTGGTCGTGCTGGGGGGGAGGGGCCATGGGGGCAGCAGCGGCAGGGAAAAAACTGATGGAAAAAGGCAAAGAAAAACGTCAAAAAGAGAGGGAAAAGTGCCAATAAGGCAGCAAAAGTGCACGCAGAGTGGAGGAGGAAAGACACAAATGACAAAGAGGAGAATGAAAGGGGAGATTAAGATGAGGGTGAAAAATAGATTAAAGCCAGAAGGGAGTGAAGGGGGAGCTTGAAATGAGATACAAACGTGTGAAAAAGAAGTAGAGACAGAAGGAGAGTGAAAGTGGGAGATAGAAACGAGGGGAAAAACGAGCAAAAAAGGAGAGAAAAAGCAGAGCGAGAGAAAGGAGTCAGAGGTCCACTGGACCACCAGGGATGAGGCACAGGTAAAACCTGCGGGTGGAGGAGGACCTAGAATACCAACACTCAAGAGTGCAGGGGCTTGGGGGAACAAAGAAAAACCAAAGGGGATGATGGACGGAGCGTTGACAATACAAACACTTGCCCCCAGTCAACTGATCTGGGCTTGGGGGAAGGCCTCACTTAAGGTTGGGCTGCGTGGGAGGGAGAGCAATTTCACTGACAATAAGTACTGTTACCATTACCACCGGGAATATTGTCCGTGGCCCTTGGGAATGGGGGGGCTTGAGTGTGAATGAACACAGCCCTCTAGTAGTGAAGCAGTTAGTTTAGTTATGTTGTTTTCCAGCACAGATAAGCAGAGGAAAATTGAATCTAGTTTAATGTCCAGCACTGATAACAAAGCTGCTTTAAACATGTCGAACAAGAAAGTAGTATGCGTATTGAGCCCTGCATGGGGCACTGTTGTTTTCTACTGTAGACCAAGACTCTGCCTACGTTTGGCAGGGCCCCCTATTGAGGGGCATTTCCTCTTTGCACCCCCTTCTCCCTTCCCCACTCCAGGGATCACACCAGGGCAAGCCCTGGGTGTTATTGGCTGGGAACTGTCCTGCGTGGAGGTGATTGGTGTGGACAGGCAGATATCCCAAACACAAGCTTGTGCTATATCTGTCTGCCCTACCCATGGATCCTGTGTCAATGCGAGTGGCCCATCTCATAAGGGAACTAATGAGCTCAGTGTGGAAGGGGGGTGGGTGATTGGGATAATCACTGGGCGGCAATTCAAGTTCCTTATCCAAGACCTCAACGGCTCGCTGCAGGAAAGCATCCATAGTGCTCAAAGTGTTTGAGGGATCTTTTGCAGTGGGTCCCACCACCACCCTGCTATTGCCCATAGTAGAAATACTCAGGCCTGGAGTATGCAGATAGACCCAGCAAGTGCCCAGCAAGATGGCCACCAACGGCCAAAATTACTTAAATTAGTATGAGTCCCACAAGGGACTGTTCTAGTACGAGCGGAGTTGCAGTGGGGGATATGGCCAACAGTTTAAACACAAACCCACACACCAGTTAAATGGAGTTCGATAGAAAGTGGGGCTCTTAACTCTTAACTGCTTATCCCAACAAATGCATATCCAAATCCATGTTCAGACCCCGATATCCTGACTATCTTCTTTTGTGTGAGGATCCACAATCCACAGCCTTGGCTACAGGGCATCAGGGGATCCAAAGGCCCAGTCCAGACCAGCCTCTTCCGGACTCTGATGGACACAGACAGGCCCGCCCTAGGCCCGGGCTTCGCCAGGGCATGACCTGCATGCAGCCTGTACAGCAGGAGATGTCCTGCACCTTTATGGTGTGTGGTACGGGTCAGCTGAGAGCTTGCTCATCCTCAGTAAGAGCGTTGGGGGTTGGGACACCGAGTCCTGGGTCCTGGCATCCTCGCAGGTTGCTGATTTGCAGGCAAACAGATGAGCAAGCAGAGAGGCATCCCACAACATTATCATGATGCCTTGAACATCATGTACTAGGCCTCTCTATGCACTAGGTACAAAAGTCGTACTACCTTCATCCACGAGGCAACAGCGCTATCTACATATCCATAACATCACTAATCTAACGCATACATCACAAAGGCTGCTTTTTGTTATACATAATAGGCACCCCAATAGATTGTTAGAGGAGGCACTTCTGCTGACACCGAAGGTTCGTGCATGCTGAGAATCCACCTCACACCGGTCTGACATTTCTTGAAGGGTGTCCAACTCAAGACCAAGATGGGGTCCTTCACTCGCTCTGAAAGAGGTCATGGGGTTGGATTGTCCCTTGGGGGGGATTCTTGGCTCTACACTCAAACACACTCTAGGTACACTCAACATAGGGTCCGCATCATAGGAGTACGTTAGTTTGCCAAATTTTGCATGTATGTCTCCGTATTTTCATTACTTCAGCACCATGGTAGAAATGTATCTACTGTTCACTCTTTTGGTGCTTGTAATCTTCTTTATTTGCTTATTTCTCCTAATCATTGCAGCCCATGTATTTTATACAAGAATGACATTGGTTCAAAAAATATATTGAAAGCGTCCCACTGTGGATTCTGTATAGTCCTCTGAGAGAACGTAAGCACGCAAGGCTGAGCGAAAGATTCCAGGGTTGTCATGTTCAGTGGTTGCTAGAGTCCATTCGCTCCCTGGTAAGGTTAAAGGGGTTTATTGTGGCACTGTGAGCTAGCTGGTCTATAGGCCAACAACTCCTACCGGTAAAGTCCGGAACCAATCTAGACACTAAGCCTTTAGTTTATGTTGTTCAAACAATGCGCAGATCCTGCGGATTAGTAGGAACTAGAAGACATGGTGCTGCTAACATTGGTTAGACACTTTTTTAATGGTCAGTTCTGAGTAGTTCAGTCATGCTTTCTCAGAGACCCCAAATCACCTTCATAGTGGGAAGGGAGACAAATCCACCTCAGCTGAGTAGGTTTACCCTGGGTATTGGCTGTAGGTTAATCAAGCTTGGAGGATTAAAGTTTCCCACATTGTGTACATCAGATCTCAATAAATTCATTTTCATAAAATACTTTTTATTTTCTAACAATGACAGAACAAGCTGACGATGTTGAAGAACGATTAGTAACTCTAAATATTTCAGACAGGCAGTTACTATGAAACTATTACAACATGGCCTCCCGGCAACAGGTGAAGATGTTACCTTCGTGGTCGAGGCAGAGGAAGCATTCAGGACTGAGTTATTCTATTCTTGGGTTAAATTCCTAGCTGCAGACACATGAAAAGAATTATTTCTCCCTTACATTCAAGATGAGACACCAGATGAATACTTTCCATGCATGGACATAGAAGTCCAGCTAAAGTACCAAGAACATATCAATTGGTGTAAAGGTGCCTTCCTCCGCACAGTAGAAAATGTGAGACTTGGTCTACTCAGTAAAGAAGGAGTGACCTGGCCAGTCTTAGCTTCGTATATTCCACATCCAGACATTCACACGTTACCAGCAGCAGAAATGCGCACACTATACGAAGATTTTGTACAAATTTACAGAAATCTTACACAGTTCATGATGCAAACACTTTTAGTTCAACCTGTGAGGGTTGCTCAGGCTGCAAAACCTCAATTGACTATTACGGGTATCAGCCCTCAATGGTTGAATGCTGTCATGCGAAAGATTACCACCAGTCTGGAGCAAGTAGCGTTCTGGATAGCGCAAAAGACAGCACTGCTTGGAGCTTTTTTTCCCCAATACGGGCCCACAGGAAAAACACATTATTTTAAAAAATTGCTTGCCAAAGGGGATGGCGCCCCCGATAGAACATTGGGCCAATTGGGGTACGGTGTTTGCTGATTTTTACACTAGAACTCATGGTATTGCTTCAATAGCGGTAATACCAGATGTTTTGAAACAAATACAGAATGAGTACAGGGCAGACCCTGCCCTGGACTTAGAGATGAAACTAATAGGCAATTTTGCCCACGTTTTCGCAATTATGTTAAGTAATATAGAAGGGAAGGCAGCAGCGATGGCTATACAGCAGTGCCTGAGGGATTTCACTTCTATACAACAGGAGGAGTTACCTAAGATTTAGCAGAAACATGGAGGAGTTACCTAAGATTTAGCAGAAACATAAGCTTCTCTGGAAGGAAATATTCTGGGAGCCAATCCTGGGAAACCAGTAGTTAAGTGTAATTCTGAAAAGGAAAATTCTAATCAAGCACACATTTATTCTAAAAAAGAAATGGGACAATAATCAAAAATATAATAAACAACAATAACGGAGTGGGTCTCCTAAACGGGAGTACACTGAAAAGAGATGCAAGAAACTGTATTAATATTAGAAAGCCTGACAGATATCAGGATACTGATGCATGTTCCTCTCATTCCTTTCAGGATCAATCTGAAAAACTCTCGGAGAGAGGTGGATGGTCAGAGCAAAGATCAGAAGAGCGAGTCAAGCCGAGAAGGGGGACACATCGCACTTCAGACTGTATCATCAAACACGAAGATAAAAAAAGATCCACCAAACCCCAATTCAAAAATAAAAAGGTAGCATGGATTAAGATCAGAAATGGCCAGGCTGATAAGGGCACTGCTTCTGAACAAGAAATGGGAAGTGATGATGCTGGATGGCCCTGCAGAAATCACAATAGCTCGCCAGAACATGGTTGATTTTCTGGAAGTAGTATCACTGAATGAGTATGTCACAGAGGAAAGACCTAACACAAGAGTAAGTGTCTCACATTGTGTGCACAAAATAACGCTCCAAATAGAGGGAGGCACACAAAGACGGGTGACGCGTCTCTTTTGGGAGGGCCTGACATATAATTATGACATTCTTGCTCGCTGAAAAGGATTGGCCACCTGGGTTCATATCAGAATCAGTTAATAATGTAAACACGCAGCAGTCGGAATCAGCTTTAGCGCCTGCTCTATACTGCAGTCATATTGGGTGGGATGATTAGTCTCCTCATCACGAGATCTCGTTAAAAATGATCCCTCAACTGCAGAGACAGTACCCAATTAAATATAAAGCTAATAAAACAAGTCAGGGAGATCTTAGATAAACTTGAGTACCAGGGTGTAATAGAACATTGCACCTCATCTATGAAAAATCCTTTATTTCCCATAATGAAACCCAACGATTCATATCATGCATCCACATGCACATTTGCAGTACAGAATGCAGATAGTGCAGCACTAATGAATAACATTGTGCGGAAGAAATGCAAAACAACACTAGACATCTCAAATGGTGTTTCTTCTGCCAGAATATAGCACCTGGAAGTAGATATTTGACTGCATTTGCAGCAATGGGGTCTCAGTGGTAATTTTGTTATTTACCACAAGCGTATAAGAATAGCCCAAGGCTGTATTCAGCCAGAGTACCAGAGTTACTTCAAAGTTTTGATGAAGAGGCATTGTCCTTTGTAGATGATATATATCTGATGGACGATGAATTAATGGAACATTTGGCTAGAGTGAACAACATAATATTTGGGTTTGCTTGCCTGAGCAAACACATTTCATTTCAAGAAATGAAAAATAGCCCACCTCAGTGTCCTGTTTCTGGGATATGAGTTATCAAGTGAGGGCAAAAGCCTGGAGATACATTTGTTAGAAAAATGTGCATTGTTCCAAACTCCAACAACTCTGAAGACACTACAATTCATTTTCTGACTTTTTAATTTTGGCAGAACTTACATTTTGTATTAGGGCTAAACCTTTCTATGACTTAATTAGACCTGACTTTTCAGTGCAACACTGGACACAAGAACACACACATATTTTGAGTTCTGTACAACTTTATATGCTAGCTTCCAGGTATAAACACATGTGTCAACACCACTAACTTACTGATCTGTGTAGATGCTGGACCAACAGGGTACACCTATATCAATTTCAATGACGGGTGATACGGTACACAACCACTGAAATGCATTTTGCACCCACAGAGAAAATTCTTACAGCTGTACAGACTGCTGTAATGAAAGAGATAGCCCATTCAGGAAAAACTCAAAATTTGTGTTACTCCAGTAATGACCCTAGAGGCCATTACTAAAGCAAGCGTTCCGAATGCTAAGGCTGTACATCCAAGTCAGATTCAAAGGGCTAACTCTCTCACTGCAACAGATGTAGACAACAGATTTAATGCTATATTACAAACACAAGCATTCCTGCAGTGCGAACAAGAATATCCTCTGTCGAATGAAATAATGCCTCTGGATCAATATGAATGTATCATTTATATTGATGGATCTGCTCAACCTGCCATAGGATCAAAACAGTAATATTCCATGGCATGTGCAATAGTAATAATGCGCATGCAAGATGGAAAGTTTCTTCCTGAATAAACACACACACAGTCTCTAGAGGACTATACATCACAGATGGCAGAACTAAAAGCCCTGATACTGGCACTACAAAATACGGATCGGGAATTCCACACATTTATTGTGTGTGATTCATTTTACTGTGTCCAGTCTTACAATGAATACCTTCACTATTAGGACCAACATAGGTTTGGGGATTCCAAGGGTTGTACAATAAAGTAAAAGAAGAAGGCCTGCTAGGTGCTCATTTTATCCCTATAATCAGTCATCAGCAGGCTGGCATTCACGTTGAAGGGATTTTATGGTGGATGAAGACTAGTCAAAGGTTTGTATTGCTGCCATTACTGCAACCACTCGTTTTAGTATGAGCATAGATGAAACAACTATGATATCTGTCAATGCCATGTGAAAAGGCTCAGCAGAGCTGAAAGGCTTTCCACTCAAGTATTCCCACAAGTTGGATGTACAAAACATTCTGTATGCTCATATACCAGGAGTCGAGGATTGAGTAATACCAAACATAGATAGCAGATTGGGACTGATACTAGTTGCACATGAGGGTTTGAGTTTAGCTCATGCAAGGATTACTGCTACAGTTTCACTACTAAAGCACAGCTACTGGTGCCCAGGTCTCACTAAACAGACCAAGGACTTTGTCCTCAAATGCGACATCTGCAGATGAAAGGCCCCATCGTAGCACATCCACTGCAAACACTTTTACTGATCTCACACAAACCTCCTGCATGTGTCTATTTGTATCACCTTGGCCCCTTAAACTTTCCCGAGAGTCCGTTGCCTACATATCTCTTTAGACGGAGAGATTAAAATACCCAAGTACAGGAATCCATTGAGACCACCCTCAAGTCACCGAGCAAGGAGAGACTGGGCAATACAATATCGATTTATGCCAGTTGATTCTATACCCGGAGTGCCTCCTGCATTCCTCTATTGTGTCAAACAAAGAGGAAATAGTGCTACCTGGATTTGCGAAGTAGAGAAGGATGTCGCCCGCATAAAGGTAGATCCTCTCTTCCAATTCATCAGAGGCGGTACTCGCAAATTGTAAGGGTTGTACATCTGGCCCACGGTCCTTAGTTCCAGAAGGCTGACTTGCACCCCTGTTTAAGATATTTTGTGCTGCAAAGTGATGCACTTGCAAAATAGAAAGTATATCTGGGCCAAACTTGTATCAATTTGGTTGCTATTATTTACAAACAAAATCTTTAAAAGGAAACAAGACCTGCTCATTAACAGCATGTCAATTTATTTTTGTTCTTTGTACGGCAATTGGTACTACAGAACAAGTGGACAGTAGTTCTGCTTTACATTGCCTGGTGTGCCTGACAGCTCTTTGAGCTGACACCTGTGCTCAGGGCCAGATTTAACGCTGCTGTCGGGTGGTGACACCATTTTTATTGGCCGACCTCCAATGAGCTCCTTCTCCACAGATTCTCTCGATTCTCTCACTATCACCCTCCAAGGGTGCCCCTTTTCTCTCCATAGGCCCCTTTCTTGCATGTACTCATTTTCTTTTTTTAGTGTTACTCATCCCAGTGTAGGCTGTCACAGCACTTTACTTCACCCCAATCTATGTATATTAAGCAGAGACAACAGCTAATTTAAGTGGGTAGTTCTTTGTATAGGACATACTACACAGGACAATGAGGGCTACTAGGTGTAGGAGTCACCAGTCATTCGTACTGGTAGGCATTATATGTTAGGAGTTTTTGGTCTGGACAAACACAAACTCTGGATTTAAAACGTAAAACAGTGGTTGGGATTGTCTTTACTAATGAGAATCTATTACTATCCAAAGGAATCATTTTAGCAACCCAAATGCTAAATGCTGCTATCTGATTCTGGTTCATAGGTCACTAAGCTATATTTATATTATAACGTATGAAGTACAAGTATAAAAAAGATCTCTGTTACAAAAGCAGTAACCCACTGAGATACCTAGATAAAATATAATTCAGTGATCTATTTGTTACCCATTCTGTATTGCAGAATAAAAATTATCCCACTGCACTACTTTATGATGAGGGACATCTATGACTATGCAAAACCGAGATCTCTCCAGGAAGTATATTATTCATCTGACGTATCTTGACATTTTTATTATCCTCTGAAAATTACTGGACACAAACTCTGCAGCAGTTGTCTTTAACACAATAAGAAGTTGATATAAGCATTGTCTCTCAAACTTGGAACCTAATTTGGTGGCAGCGGTTGCACCTGGAGTTCCAAGTCCATATTCTCCATCATAAAGGACAAAAGAGCACATTGTTGCAGCTGGCAATGTACCATAAAGATTGCCACTGACTAAAAGTAAATTACTGTAAATGTATCTGAAAAGGAGCCAAGCTGCAATTGGCTGGCGACAATGCATGTACCTCCTAGTGCTGTAAATCAACTTACACAGTGCACTTGCTGACTACTTAATTAGCAGCATCGCATGGTGCCAGCAAAAGACAGGGTCACACAGGACAAGAGAAAGAATGTGCAGCCGTGTTAATCAAATGCCTCAATGTTTAAAGGCTTCTCTTGCTTAATATAATTCAGTACTTAATAGATTTGCTTTTTTTTAAACAATTTTTATTTGCGTTTAAGTTTTATAAACATAATTACCCCCCCCCACCCCTGCAGAACAGGTAACAAAATCTTACTTTTTGTTGATTATAACAGATATGGAGAAAAGTGTATACATTTTTTCAGTGAACAAGAAGCTAGAAAACTAAGAAAAAAACAGAAAAAAGATAGAAAGAGAGACAATTTGATGTAAGACCTAAGCGATTCATCCATTTCATTCTTCATGCATCCAATCTAGCAGAGGTGCCCATATCATCAAGCCCTTATTCCGCTTTGTCCTCCCTTTGTTTCTATAAATCGCTACTTCTAGGTTGCAGGTTGCAAGCAGCCTGGTTCTCCATTCTACAAACGATGGTGCTAATGGATCTATCCAGGCTGACGCGATGCACAGTCTGAGAACAGCCATGGCAACGAATATAAGCCCGTGCATTGAATGTGGTCGGGGTATGTTGGACGTACCTAATAGAATTTCTTCGGTTGATATGTTTATACAGCAATGTGCGAGGTTGGAAAGAAAGTCAGAGATTGTCGATATAATATTCCCTAATATAGGACAAGTAGCAAACATGTGAGTTGAATCTGCTGATGGCAGGGAACACCTCGGACAGTGTGTCCCGATTCCGCTCCCCCATTTTGCCAATTTGTCTGGGGTATAATAGAGTGAAAAAAATGTTTTATAAAATTGTGCTTGGAGTTTCATAGACATTAGGGTTGATATTGACATCTCCAAGGCTTCCAAGGAGGTTCGTGGAGGAATGCCAAGTCTACTCTGCCATGCCACCGTATGTTTCTCCATATTGTCTGACATAAGTAAATTAAGCCCTTCATATATGTCACCAATTTTAGGTGTTTTTATAGATAGTAATTTGTCCATATTTTGCCACAATTGAAATTTAATGCGACCTCCCCCTTTCTTTAAAATAAAATTCCGCACTTGGAGGTATTTGAAGAAATCTCTATTAGATACTTTGAAATTCGGTTTTTAGTTCCTCAAACGACTTTATACCATTCACAGAAAAAAAGCACCCCAGTTGTTTTATCCCCAATTCGGCCCATCTATTCGATACTAAATCTTGAAATATTTCCGGGAGATCCAAATTCTGTATTGTAGGAGTATAGAAAGAGAACCGACTTAAACCAACTAATTTTTTAACATTCCGCCATACTTTAATAGTGCTAGAAATAGTCTTGAATTTCACCTTTTTAAAGTAATCATCGTTTGAATGCCGCCATAAGCAACTTGCACAGCCATCTCCCAGAATAAGTTCTTGCGGGGTGGGAATATTATGGACGTCTATGTCTTCTTTTAAAAGATATGCGCTGTATCTCAACACTGTTGCCCAATAATATAGTTTAAAGTTTGGTAGTGCCCATCCCCCCCGATCTCTAGGTAAAGTAACCCACCTGAGTGCTCTTCATGGCTTGTGATATCCCCATATAAAACGTGAAAACAAATTATCTATATTCTTAAAAACTGTTTGGGAGAATTCTAGGTTAATTGTACGAAAAAAATAGAGAAACTTCGGGAAAAATAGCATTTTGACGACATTAACTCTCCCCCCAATAGTGAGCTGTAGATTATGTAGGCACTGTAGTTCCTTTTTGGTGCGACTTATGAGAGGGTTAAGATTATCGTCAACTATGTTTGCAATATTAGCATCAATACTCACGCCTAGATAGATTGCTTTATTAATTATTCGAGGATCTTGCATCGTAATTTTATTATTTATAATTACCTGGGTTTTACTACGATTTAGTTTATAACCCAAAACTTTGCCAAAAGCATGGACTTCTCGTTTTATCCATTTAATGGAATTATTTAGGTCACCTGTGATAATAGCTATATCGTCAGCATATGCCAGACATTTGGTTTCTACATTGCGGACTTGAATTGAGGGGATTGAATTGTTATTTTCCAAATTGTGAATAAAAACATCAAAATAGATAGCAAAAAGGAGGGCCGAACAAGGGCAGCCCTGTCTTGTACCCTGCGTGATGGCGAAACTTTCAGATAAAGCCCCATTGATTAAAACGTTGCCACTGGGGTTTACATAAAGCTGTTGGACTGCAGTTAAATAGTGTCCGCCTATCCCACAGTTTGATAGGGCCGCCCACAGGAATTTCCAGGAGACCCTATCAAACGCTTTCTCCGCATCGAGCAGTATAAGGGCCATAGGGTCTCCTGTCACCCCCGTATAATCAAAAAGGGAAATAACCCTTTGTATATGATCAATCGTGGACCTTCCTGGAACAAAGCCATGCTGTCTTTCGGAAACAATATTGTGAATTACGGGTGTCAATCGATCTGCCAGTATTTTTGAGTATATTTTAGAGTCCCCGTTAATCAGAGTGATTGGTCGATATGAGCCCAATTCTTTCTCATCTTTGTTTTTTTTGGGAAATACTATTATCTTGGCAATGAACCATGACCTTGGCTGGTTCCCCCCGGAGAAGATAGTTTGGAAAAGGGGAGTTATGATATTCTCAAGTTGAGGGGCGAATGTAAGGTAAAAATCGGTTGGAATGCCGTCCATGCCTGCTGCCTTTCCGTTAGCCAGGCCCTTGATTGCTAAAAGTATTTCGTCATACGTGATTGTACCATCTAAAATCTCCTGATCAGTAATTTCCAAGTGTGACGGGGTAAATGATTCCAAGCACATATTGGGATCACCACATTCAGTATTATCCTCGTGATAGAGGTTCTTATAGAACCTTTGAAAGGATGTTCTTATTTCAGATGGATCTGATCTTAGGCCCAAATCCGGGTCCCTAATTTCTTTAATTAGAGCAAAAGATGTTTCTTCGTGGGTTCTGACAGCTAATTGGTGGCCCATTTTTTCCCCTAGCTCGTATATTTTAGCCTTGTTGACATTAGCTTTAATAGCTGCTCTATCAATTAATATTGACGAGATCTTATTCTTAGCAATAGCCACTTTGCGCTCTGCAGTAGCAATTGGATTACCTTCCTGCATCGTTTTAATAAGTCCTTCTTCTGCTTTACACAGATCTTGTTCTAGTGAGGCCATTTTTATTTTTTCGGTTTTATTGTGGTGAAAGGAAAATTAATAGATTTGCATTATAGGATCTACAGTTCAATATTGTTGGTATGCCAGTTTTTATTGTTTCTTGCTTTTCTTCCTAATGATTCTTTACACACATAATTAGACTCCTGGGTGATACCATACCTGTGTGGCAAGTATTCACTGAGTTTCCAAGACAAGGACACAGCATAGATACAATTAGTAGGGAGAATGACAACCACTGGATTGGTATGGCAGCAGTGACAAGGGAAGAGAGACAGAATACTAAGAAGGAGTGATTACCAGTGTAGGACATTGAGTTACTAGTTGAGGGGGATGACACCCTGCCCAAGTGACAACCACAATTCTTGTCATGGTGAAAGACAAGCAAACCCCAAATTAACCTGTGCTTAATTCTCTGGTAGCTTGGCACAAAAGCATTCACGCTAAATTTTTCGGCAATGTGTAAAGTATTTATGCAGTAGTTCAAACAACAATAAAGTGAGAACACAACAAAAGAAAAATTCCATTCCAATTTACCAAAATAGGGTGAAATGTAATACATTATTTGAGACATTAGACCTGGCATCATTGACATGGGTTTCCCCTGTATTTTTGTCTTTGCCTCCTGTTATTTTGCAGTGTGTTGGACTTCGTTTTTGCTGGTCTAGAGGCTTTGGGCACTTTGCCATTGCTGTTTAGTGCCAACGTGCAAGTGCTCCCTGTAAATTGTTGTTATGGATTGGTGATTCCATGATTGGCATATTTGATTTACTAGTCAGTCCCTAGTACAGAGCACTGTGTGTGCCCAGGGCCTGTAAATCAAATGCTGCTAGTGGGCCTCCAGCACTGATTGTGCCACCCACATAAGCAGCCTATAATGTAACGCAGACCTGCCACTGCAGCGTCTGTGTGCAGTTTGGTACTGTCATGTTGACCTAGCAAGTGCACCCACTTTCCAGGCCCTAACCTTCCCTTTTAATACATGTGAGTCACCCCTAAGGTAGGCCTAATGTACCCCTGTGAGCAAGGTGTAGTGTATGTGAAAGGTAGGACATGACCTGATGTGTGTGGCATGTCCTGATAGTGAATTTCTGCCAATTTCATTTTTCACTATTGAAAGGCCATCTGTCCCATAATATAGAATGGGAGTTTATTTATAACATCTTATAAATATAACTTCTTATTGGGACAAGATGGGGAGATGGGGTTTAGTATGCCAGAACTCAGAATGTAAAGATGCATCTTTTAGTGAGTATGATGTTTACATTCTGTGTTTGAAAATGTATATCCACTTTTAGAAACTAGGTATTTTCTTGCTTAGCCCACCTATGTGCCTCTTCTAGGTTGTGTATTGTCTGTCTGGCCCTGGACTGACAGGGGCTGGGGATGTGCATTCTGTTCAGACAGCCACTGGGGGGAGGTGAGGTGTGTCCTGCCTTTCCACGGTAAATGAGGGCTGAGCTGAATAGACCTGGGCTGCATTAGAGTGGTTGGAGGAGATTTCTTTCACACCTGAATGGGCCTGTTCTGCCTTGGAGAATGATGTCTACACCTCCTGCCAGGAAGCTGCACCAGAAAAGACATAAGTGGTTTTGGCTGAGCAAAGAGGTTCTCTGCCACTAGAGAACAAACAATGTTGTGCTATAACGAGTGGAGCCCAGACCCTGAACTTTAGAACACTTCTGGAATTCAAGAGGAACTAAGGAGAAGAGCTTGAGAAACTGAGGAGAAGTACTGCTCCTTTGCTGTGTGCTGTCTGAGGTTGTTCTGCAGTTGCTGTTCCTACCAAGGAAAGGACAAGGACTTTGCTATGTCCCCTGCTTGGGGAAGATCTCCAAGGGCTTGAAGTAGAGCTTGCCTCCTGTTTAGGAACTCTCAGGAATACAAAGACTTCAGCCCCAGCTCCCCTGAACTCCCTCGCTGAGAGTTCCTGCCAAGAGGTGCCTGCTGCTGTTCAGTGCTTCTGGAGGTTGTTCCTGTACTTGGGAGCTGGAAAAGTATCACAAGGAGGAGAAGAGCGAAGCATCCGTACCTGTTTCTATGCATCAACGAAGAAACCGCTGCAGCACCTGCCCGCGGCTAGAGAAATTGCTGCACACCGCATCAAGTGCCCAATCTACGAAGGCTGAGATCACTGCACCGATTCTGACGCAGGCCCTACTGTATGGCTGCAAGAACCAATGCATCGTGGGACCACGGCTGAAGAAATCAACGCAGCGCTGTTGCTGCTGCCGCATCGAGAACGGACGCATCCCTGATCCTCATGCATCACACCGGGGCGCCAAGTCTACAAGCAAGGACGCTGGGGCCGCAGTAAGAAACCAACGCATCACCTTCCCGCACAGTAAGAATTGGATGAATCACCTTCCCGCACAGTAGGGAACCAATTCATCATCTCCCCTGTGTGGCCGTACGGAACCGACGTATCACCTCCCCTGGACTAAGGAATTGATGCATCACCTTCCCTGTGCATAAGGAACCAATGCATCACCTTCCCTGCGGCTATTTTTGCTTTTGATTTTGATGCATCCAAGATACTTTGTGCTGAAAGTCTTGCATCTGCAATTTGCTTTGAACAGGAATGTTTCTACCTACCTTCTAAATTTGTAATACAGTGTTGTGGATTTTTGTCGTTTTGGTCTTGATAAATATTCTTTTTTTTGTCAACTGGTGTGGTGTCCATTTGTAGTGTTTTCACTGTATTACTGCATGTGGGCACAAATGCTTTACCCACTGCCTCTGAGATAAGCCTATCTCCTTGTGCCAAGCTACCAAGGGGATGAGCAAGGTCTATTTTAGAAGTGTATGCCACTGACTAGGAAGAAGGGTCCCTACGTGGACAAAGGTACCTACCTCTGCCAACTAGAGGCCCCCATTTCAAACAGAGACCAAAACAACAAACTTCCAATCTTCAGGCCAAATCATAGCACAGAATCGGCTCTCCTCTCCGTGACCAATACCATCCGGATGGCACAGGATAGAGGAGACTCCATGATCCTGGTGCTATTAGATTTGTCCGCTGCTTTCGACACAGTGTCTCACGGCACCTTGATCAGTCGTTTGAGGGATGTAGGAGTGGATGGAACGGCCCTTTCATGGCTAAAAAGCTTTATTTCCAACCGCTCCCAAAATGTTCGCCTAGGCTCCCACCAATCCATCTCTAGGGAGCTTACCAAGGGGGTCCCACAAGGCTCATGCTTAAGCCCCACATTATTCAATGTGTATGTGGCCCCCTTGGCGAACATTGTCAGGAAACACGGGTTCACACCAATATCTTACGCTGACGACACCCAGCTATTGTTCCCATTTCAAAAGATGACTACAGCAGTAAAAAACTCCTTCGCTGCTGGAATGAGGGCAATAGCTGGATGGATGGCCTCCAATTACCTACAATGTAATGTGGGTAAGACGGAGGTCATGCTCTTTGGGAATGCCCCACTCCTCTGGTCACCTGAGTGGTGGCCTCCGGAACTGGGCTCAGCTCCAGGCCCAAAGGAATGTGTGAAAAATCTGGGTGTCAAGCTTGACCAACCTCTGGTGCTTAAAGATCATGCCATACAAGTGACAGGAACATGTATGAGGGTGATTGGCCTACTCAGAAGGGCTCTTCCCTATCTGGCAGACCACCACAGGAGAACATTGGTACAGACCTTAGTGATTAGCAGGCTGGATTATTGCAACGGACTACTCCTGTCTGCCAACAAAGAACAGCTAAGGAGGCTACAAGTGGCCCAAAACACGGCTGCTAGGCTGATTCTCAATGCCCCTGCTGGGTCCTCTTCCCGCCCCTTACTCAATAAACTTCACTGGCTTCCCATCTGTCAGAGAATACAATTCAAAATCTGTTGTACTATCCACAAGTGCTTGTTTGGAACTGGCCCTAGATACCTGACTGAGATCTTTAAGCCTTATTATCCTGGTAGAGCTCTACGCTCCGAAACTCAAGCCTTACTCCAGATTCCCAGGATAAAAAGAGAAAGACAGGGAGGTCGAGCCCTCACCTACAAAGGTCCTGTTCTGTGGAACTCACTGCCCCTAGCCCTCAGACTAAATTCCAACCTTACCACCTTTAGGAAATGCCTGAAGACGTTCTTATTTTCCACCCAGTAACTCCAATAATGATACACAGACATTTTTCTGTACCTGCTCTGCTATCGGTAACAAAGCACGAAGATATCTCCTCAGAGATCGATTTCCTGCGCTATACAAGACCGAAAAATAAATAAAATAAATAAAATAGAACTGGAGATATGCAATTTCAATGTTTGAAGTACAATTTGTGCCTAGAAGCGCTTTGCCGGATTTGTTTTGCTGGCTTACCTGACAGACTCCGACGCCAAGGGCAGATCTCTTCCCTCCTTCCCGCCCTGGTCCGACGCGGTGGCTAGCACCGTTGCGCGGAGGGCGAGGAAGGTCGAGACTGCCACTTCCGGTGCGCGGGGGGCCGGTTAGCGGTCTAGTGCTCCTGAGGCACTCACGCTGTGGGGATTAAAAGGCGGATGCAACCTCGGACGCGCAGCCGGCGCGACGAAGGCGCGCCGAAGTCGCGCTTAAGTCAAGCCTGTCTGCGCCCGTCCGCGGCCGGTTGCGGGCCAGGGCCATGCCCCCTGCTCCCCCTGCTTCAAAGACAGGACATTTATGCTGGAGCAGAGATGACCTGCTGTCCCTCCGCAACTTATGCACTAGCACATCTTGTTTGCATAGCGTATCAGTTGATGAGAGCACGGGTTGCAAACACTGCCAGTTCGCTTTTGACCGGTCTAAGCCAGCTAAGAAAGAACATCAAAAGCTAGTTTGTGGTCTGCTAAATGTCCGGTCGATGCGTGCTCATAGACTGGACATCCATGATCTCCTTAGTGAAAAACAATGGGATCTAGTTTTCCTTACGGAGACTTGGTTGGACTGTGACTCTTCCCCAGAGGCCCTCGAAGCCATTCCGGAGGGCTATACCCTGATAAGGCAAGATAGACCGAAGGGGAGAGGTGGAGGGATAGCCATTGCTGCCCGCCAGGGCTTACGCTGTCATTTTGAGCCGACGGCTATTAACAATAGTGAGGCGGGTGAGTTTTCCATTCAGGTCAATGGGGGTACTGTGTAAAGGGCCTCCTGATATACAGACCTCCTGGCCCAGTTGCAGGATTTGTTGATAGCCTAGTCGAAGGCGTCACAGAGCTTGCCCTGCGCACGGATAAGCTCCTGGTGTTGGGTGATCTTAACCTACACCTGGACGACCCTGTGGATAAGATGGCCAGGGATATTTGCAAAGCAATGAGTGCGCTTCAACTCGATTTGATGGGCAAAATTCCCACCCACTCCCGGGGCCATTTGCTGGACCCAATTGCTAACTGGGAACAAGTGGAGGTTGCTACCCCCGTACCCATTCTCTGGTCGGATCACTACTTGGTGCCCTTTTCGATCTACATTCCGGGAACTAGAATACCGGAACACGTAGCACTACATCACCCGAGGCGGAGATGGGTTAACTTTTCCCAAGATAGATTCAATGAGGCACTTATAAGGGGGGTTGACCCGGAGGGTGAGGATGTGGAGACAGCCAATAAGAACTTGAACAAGTGCATCATGGCTGCTCTAGACCAGGTTGCCCCGTTCGCCCCGGTTAGATCAGTGGGACGTGCCCTGAAATCAGCATCTTGGTATACAGACGAGGTGCGAATGGTCAAGAGCGCATGTAAACGCGCAGAAAGACAGTGGAGATTAGACTATGCTGCTCAAACCAGGTGAATTATCTTGTAAGCAGGCGCAATTATCACAGACTGATCAGAAAGGCTAAAAAGCTGTATTTCTCTACTAGGATCAAGGAGGCAGAAAATTCCTCGAAGGAACTGTTTTTAATTTATAAATCTCTCTCGGTCGGAAAGCCCGCAGCAGTCCCTGAGGAATTCTGTACGGTGGATAGCTGCAACCGAGTAGCAGAGTTCTTTGCTAACAAAGTTGCAACTATCTACTCGGCCTTTCCTAGTCAAGCCACCACAGCCTCCGAGATTGTAGAGGATTGTGGGGTAAGGGGGGGCACCAGATGCTAACCGCATTTGTCACACCGCCTACTGAAAATCTCATTCAGATCTGTGGTTCGATAAAATCAGGCTCCCCAAAAGATCCTACCACCCCTAGGCGCCTGGTGAGCAGTTTGCCCACTTTGGAGCCGTACATCCGCCACCTTCTGAACATCTCTTTTGGGACTCATTCTGTCCCTGAGGCCTGGAAGCAAGCGGTAGTCCTCCCACTTCAAAAGAAGCCTAATATTAGTTATGATAGGCTGGACAATCTTCGCCCCATTTCTCTTTTGCCATATATGGCAAAGGTGGCAAAGGTGGCCGAAAAAATTGCGAACCTCTAGCTAATGGGCTTTGTAGAGGAAGCATCCCTGCTCCACGACTCGCAGTTTGGATTCCGTCCGCGGCATTCGACTGAGTCAGCACTACCAATGGCTGTAGAATCCTTACGGCAGGGAGTGGATGAGGGCCAGACTATGACTCTGATCCTCTTGGACCTAAGCGCAGCATTCGACACTGTAGCTCATTCCATCTTGCTACAGTGTCTGAATGATGGAGGAGTTTCAGGGGCTGCGCTTGGGTGGATCCGATCTTTCCTGACAGGCAGATGCTTTGAGGTACGCCAGGTAGAGTGTTACTCTAGGGAGATTGGGTTGGGACAGGGCGTGCCGCAAGGCTCGTCCCTGAGCCCGACCCTGTTCAATCTGTATGTCTCCCCGCTGGCGGCCATAGTGGAAAGCTATGGACTTCGTCTGGTGTCCTACGCCGACGAAACACAGCTGATCATCTCCCTTTCTCGCGCACCCGGTCTGATGGCGGACAACTTCAGAGTTTGCATGCAAGAACTGGCAACCTGGATGTCCGCCAACGGCCTGAAACTTAATGGCAGCAAAACCGAGGTGCTCGTGGTGGGGGGATGTCCATCTGTGTGGAGGTCAGCGTGGTGGCCGTCCTGCCTAGGAGAGACGCCTGTCCCCTGCCAGGAAGTCAGGAATCTTGGGGTGTGGTTGGACACCAACCTTGCCTTTGGCCCCCAGATTGGCCGTGTGGTGGGGACTTGCTTCGGAGTCCTAAGAACTCTGAGAAAGGTCTTGGATTTCCTGCCCACTACTGCTCGTCGGACGCTGGTGCATGCTTTAGTCACCTCAGGCCTAGATTACGGCAATTTGCTGTATCTGGGGGCCACGGGAAAAGTTCTCAATCGCCTACAGGTGCTGCAGAATGCTGCTGCTCGCCTTATTTTGAGGCTTCCTATAAGATCTTCCTCTAAGGCAGCGCTCCAGGCTCTGCACTGGCTGCCTGTTAGAAGCAGGGTGGAATTCAAAGCCCTTGCCACGTGTCACCGTATTCTGGGTGGCAAAGCCCCTGCCCCGCTACAGAGCCTTGTGACCAGGTATGAGCCCACAAGGACTCTGCGCACCTCCTGTACAGGTCTTCTGAAAATTCCTAAAATTAGGAAAGCACGTATGGGGGGAAGGTCGTTCAGATATTTGGTACCGAAGCAATGGAATGACCTTCCTTCAGAGATACGCTTGGAGTCTTCAGAACTCTTGTCTAGAACAAAACTTAAGACTCATTTATTCAGACGGTAGACAGTTGTGCTGGCTGTTGACTGCTTACCCCACTTTTATAGCACGGGGACACGCCTGTAGGCATACACCAGGCGCTTTACAAATCCCCCTAATAATAATAATAATAATAAGCACAAAGCGGCAACCTTGGTTATCTGGTCATGCCAGACTGGAATAAAGTAACAAGTTCAGGTTGACCACATTGGAACAAAGTACGTTTAATCCTGGTTTTGGAGCTTTGCAAGATCCCACATTGAGGGTGTGTTACACACTGACTGTTCTGGCGAAGCTGCAGGGCTGTGATGCAAAGTCCTTGGTTGTTGTTAATGATGCCATCTAAGAGGGGCTTACAATGCAAAGTCCTGCACAGAGGATGCATCTCACATCTGCATTCCTGAAGAAACTGTGAGCGGATGAGAAGTCCGGTGTTGGGGATGCTTTGCGCTGTGGAGGTTGTGAAGCTGAGCTGCGAGGAGATGTGTTTCATTACACCGGTTCTGCTCACAAGGATACAGCTGGGCTGGTGGAGCACCTTCAAGCCCACTTCCAAGGGTTTAGGACTAGGGTGGCACTACTTGGGGGGTGGGACTCAAAGCAGACAGAGTCTTGGTGCTGGGTTTAAAGTTTTTGTAACCTTTTCTGTCCCAGACTCTCTGACCAGGAGCCAGCTACCTAGACCTTGAAGTCACTTTTATAATCTTGGGTTCAGGATGCAGGTCCAGTCCTTCCTACTGAGGCAGTAAGGCAACAGGGTTACAGTTGTTCTTGCAAAGCAGCACAGCAGGTCTTATGAGTCTTCCACAAGTCCAGGGGTGTACTGAAGTGTTAGGTCTGTGTATCCTTTATTTATACCTGGTGCCCACTGTGAAGTAGGATACGTATGTGGAGCCCGAGGGGCTTGGAATGTTCTGCACCCCTACCCTGGCCCCAGCTTGTCTTGGCAGGTGACAGCTCCTCTCCCTCACCAAGTCAGAGACAGCTCATCCTGCCATTACTTATTCCCCTTTGTCTCACTGTCTGGGAGTATACACAAAGGCCAACAACAAATGAGAACTTTCTAAAAGTGGCTGTTTCAGAATTGTGACTTAAAGTCCGACTTTACCATTAAAGAGGATTTTAAATTAAAATCCTTTGGACACCAACATCATTATTAGTGCTCCTAATTGAAAGTTAGCACTTATTAAATGTAATAAGGTAACTGAAAGCTATCCTTTGGGAGAAGTAGTTCTTGCAGTAGTGAATGATGAACTTTAGAGTTTTTCACTACTAGGACAGATAAAAGTTAAAAGTACATGTCAAACTCTTAAATATTCTGCACTCTGCCCTCTACCCTCTGTGCTGTTAGGTACCTACCCTAGGGGTGACTTATATGTCTTTAAAAATGAGGTTTCGACCTGACAAAATGTGCATTCTACCAGTTCAAAATGGCCAGCTTGAAACTGCACACAGGCTGCAATTACTGGTTGGAAACACATTTAAAAGGCTACTTAAGTTAGTGGCACAATAAGTGCTGCAAGCCCACTAGTAGCATTTCATTTACAGGTGACTGGGCACAGGTAGTACCATTTCCTAGAGACTTACAAGTAAATTAAATGTGCTAGTTGGAGGTAAGCCAATTTTGCCATCATTTTGCCAAAATTAGGCATGCAAATTCTAGAGTTTATGATAACAAAAAATAATTTCAAAATGTAGATCCCCAGTGCCTTTCTCATAACTACACTTCTCATTACACTTTAACAATTGCCATAATTCCTTAGCTCACCCATAATCAGAATCCAGGCCTTTGGCTCCCCTACTGGGCCAAGTCAATTACTCTACTGGACAGCAGTAGGATCAAATGCCTCCCCAAACAAGATCCATTAACAGTGAATGGCCCAGTTTGTGAGAAAGGACAGCGTGAGGACGAAATCTGCATAGTTAAAATCTTTTTATTAGGGTTTTACATTTCAGGTTCCAAATCAGCATGTGTTAACTGAGTGTTCACATTGCATCCGGCCTGACAAGCGGAAGCCTTTCTTGACATACCACAATGTTCCATGTGGGCACTCATATATAATATATGCCAAATAATAGACTGGAAAACTACAGACAGCCATGACTAAAATTCTTCTACGTTTATGCATGAAAGGCAAGACATCAAAATAAAAACGAAACATGACAAGAGAGCAGGAATTGGCAGTAAAGAAAGTAAAAAATGATAAATAGATAATATGCATTGCAAAACTTTTGGCAAAGGAGGAAACATTGTGTTGCAAACTAAAGAAAAATATTGCGCTGAGGCACTCAGACAACTAGAAGACAAGAACTATTATCAGAAGATACCCAAAGGAGAATATAATCAAAGTGTAATAGAGTACCATTTTCTGATTAATTGTTGGTATGAGAAGCATATGCTCGATACAGAAGAATATCAATTCCTTTCCAGTGATGAACTAAAGTCTAAATTAGGCCTTACGAGTAAGTCACAAACTCACTGTCATGTTTAGAAATTAGCGTGATGTATCTATTTAATTCAGTATAAGCACTAACACACTAGGGGGTGTCATATAACTCAATATTAAGTGGTTGCTATTTCTTTTATATCAGTAACTACCTTCCGCCGGGTATTATAACTTAACCCGACCAGCGCCATTTTGTGACCTAGCCTGACTGTAGCATTAGCGAAACCCATCATGTCTTAGTCTGTAAGGTTTGCTCCTTCAAGAAATAGCATAACAGTTACAACAAACTGCTGCTCCTGCATGTTAGGCCTGTCAAGGTTATAGGGGGGGTAGGCCGGATAATCACATTCCAGGAGGCGCTGTGCAAACCCCCCTGAATGATAGGCAGAAGGGAGTCACCCTCATCGACCTTGCTATAATGAGCTGAGCCGAACTGAGACAGCTTTGCATCCCATATATGGTTCTTCCTTTTCAGCAAACCTGTACCAACTTGTATTTTTCCTTCTTAGGTAACGGTTTCGAAATGTAACAGTATATATGTGACCACTTGATAATGTGTCTTCAGTCTTCTCGGCGGACCTCTAGGGGTTAGGTCGCGAGAGGCTCCTCTGGCAGAGTCTTTGTATAATAAATGATTGAACCTTCTTCACTGCCAACTGACTGGTTATTGGTAAATGGTATTGGGGGCTATTAGTAAGTATAGCTCTATATGGTATTGTTTATTTTTCGGTACTTCAGTTAGCGACTCCGCCGGTACTCCGCGTTGGGGTCGTCCCTCCGTAATCAGAAAAGAACGGCACATTAGAAAAGGCAATCTTGGTCGAGGGGGTGGATGAGCGAAGTTTGGGAGTTACTCCGTTCTCCCGATCAGAGAGCCTCAGCTGCTACTGACCCCACGCCGGAGTCCTACGGGTGTAACCCAGAAGCAGACCGTGTTGGTCTTCTGGAGTTGACAGTGGATAAACTTGCAATCAAACCTGAGTGCACCAGGTGAGTGATTCGTCTTCTTTTGTGTTGGATACACTTTGATTTTGGTTATCGGTATTTGGTGGTTTTCGACCACGTAGATCTTGGTGGAGGTCTGACGGGGCAGTAACGGCACTGCACTGGCAGATGCTCATGTTTTGAGCAATCTTGGTGATTAATAGAGATATGAACCAGACGCCTAGGTGTGATTTGTGATAGTTCGCATACGGCCGGACTGCTCTCGGAAATGCTGGAAGCTACGATTGGGTAGCCCTTGGACAGATCTGGAGCGGTGCTAAACAGCGGGCTAAGCCAGAATAGTCCAGGAGGTGAACCAGGAAGGCTGTTGGATGGTCCGTAGGTCGGTCTGTGGTTTGAAAACCTGTGTGGCTTATCTCAAGGTAGTCTGAGGATATGACTACTTAACTTTGGGTTTCTAAGGATTGGAAGGTACACAAGTTCTCCATGAGCAGGAGTCGACGGGCTCTGCCTTTTTGTTTGATAAAGACATGTAAATTTGAACTGTTTTGCATCTTTTATGTTGTCAGAAGATTGTTTTATGTTCGTTGTATGTGAATAATTGAGGTTGTTTGGACATGGCCATGTGTATGAGAGTGCTGTAATTAACTTTCTCTCCTTCCAGACAGAAAAATCAGACTCTAAAAAGAAAAATGCTGTGCTTCAGTAGGTTATGTTTTGGCTGTATTTGTCAGAAAGGCACAAGATTGGATGAGAGTCAGCCAAGCCCCTCCAGAAGGGAGCCCTAGTCATGATATGTATTGCAAGCACGGGATTACCCCACTCCTGTTTAATACCTTATGGCACAAATATACAAAGGATAATGTAGAATTGCAATGGCCATTGACAGGGTCTTTTGATGAAAAAAAAATCAATATTTACAAGATCGTCTGTTTTCTAAACGAAGCAGACAAGCCATGTTTGATACCCTTAATATGTGGCAGAAAGAAGCAAAACGTAGGCGCATCAGGGCAGAAACGTTAGTTAAGATAAAAGCAGGACAGACTGTCACCCAGAAAGCTGTTGCTTATGATAAAAATCAGGCTGAACAGAATATTGATTGTTTGAATAGACAGTTCAGGATGCAGACAGACAAGAGTTATGTAACTCGAAATGGAGCTGAACACAGAATAGAGGATTTATTGGATGTTCGACCTCCCCCACCGTATGCGCCGCAGAGCGCGTATCCCACTGTTTCCCTTGTGGTGCCCACTGCCTCCCTTGCACCAGCCCCCGTTGTAGCCGTATCTTTAGCTACTGCTGGTACTTCAAGTACCATACCTACCTCACTAAGAGATACTGCTACCCTAATTCCTAGCTCCCCATAGAAAGTTCTCGTGTAATTTTAGCGGCTCCGAGTCCTATATGGACTTCTCAGTCGGCCGGTACAACACCTGAAGCAAGGGACCTGACTCCGTTAGGGAGCACAGGTGGACTAAAAGCTAGGCGATTATTCACTAGAGCAGCAGTTGGGTATAGCAAAAAAGAAGCGATAGTAGTAAAGGCAGTTAAATGGATGCGGAACAATGTGTACACTGTTGCTGATTAGTGGAGTACTATAAGGGATCTCGAACCGGTCATGCAACAGTACGCATTATGTCAAATGTCTCGTTACCTTATTGAGATTTGGGAGCAATGTTTTCGAGACGGGTTGGCTCCTCAGATACTGTATGACATTCTGGACCAAACTCATAAGTTTGATCTCAGCCCAGAGGATGTGTACAGAAATGTTGAGACATTGGTAAAGTACCGAAGTAGGATGTTTTTGAAATGCCCCAATTGGGATTCTCAACATCCCATGAGGGAGGTGCATCCCATTTTCCATCTCGAAGTACCCGAACTACGTAATGATCAGGATATAGTAACACGAGACAGAGTAGAGGCTCTGTTTCAGGAGCAATGGGTATACACTCCATGGGAGAGAAGTGAAGTTTTAGCCCTGAAATCACAGCTCCCTGATCCCCCTAAGAATCCCACCGCCTACTATAAGGAATTGACGGAAGCTGCGGCTTCAGCAGTAATGACTTTAGCCGATGTTGAATTGTTTTTCGGACTATTGGTCCCTGTGGATATATGGCGACAGGTATACGACACTGACCATGTTGCAGAATTAGGAGGGACATGGGAACAGTTGAAAGAATGGGATAAGGACCGCAAACCAGGGGATAAGCCGAAAGCTGAAATTACTACCTTCCCAGAAAAATTATCGCTTCCATGCATTCCTTTATTCCCCCTCGTAAGGTTGATTGGGACAAACTGAGAGCCTGTAAGCAAAAGAAAGACAAAAGTGTTTCAGATTTCTTCACCTGATTTGAGGGCACATTCATTGACTTTAGGGGGCAGGATCTTTCTACCGAGGGTGGGATTCGGTTATTTGTAAATCGTTTTGTGACCAACCTGTTACCAGAAGTCTCTACACGGCTACAAGCCGCCGAGAGCACTTGGACTACATCCACCCCTTCCGTCATATTGAGTATGGCCCAGTACTATGAACATCGGGAAAATGACAGTAAGGACAAAATAGAGAAGAAGGCTAAGGACCTCAAGACTCGGGTGTTATTGCAGCAAGTTGTCCGAGGAAGAGGAGGAGGAAGAGGCGTCCGAGGGCCCATGTCCAGAGGGGTGGGAACAGGAATGGGTGAAGGCCCAGACCAGTGCTTAGGGATAAATAAATGCACATACTGTAAACAGGAAGGACATTGGAGAGCCCAGTCTCCGTTGTTATTAGCACAGAACGGAGCTGTCCGAGGAAGGGGACGTGGCAGACGTGGCCCAGATCAAAGTGATATGCGAAGGGAGGAAGCAGCGCAAGGACATTCTGAGCGAAATCATTTTGACAATCCGCAAGTTAGGCAGTACTTTAACGAGGACTATGAATTTAGGGACCAAGATGGGTATGCTTATACATAGGACAGCCAAGGACAGAGTGGGGGCCAAGTGTCTATCCCCGTCAATCAACAAGTACCCTGTGTGAAGGGGACGTTGATAGGGACTTCTGAAAATGTTCTGATTGACACAGGAGCAATGAACAGTTCCGTTGCTCGATCATTGGTCCCAGGGGCTGCTCTGTCCGGGCAAATTAATGTTTCGGTGGGATTTTCAGGAGTTCCGGTGGTAAGCCCCATCTCCAGGCCGCTCCCATTCACTATCGGCCCGGTTACTATTAACTCCCCCTTTTTGTTGACTTTGCATTGTGGTGAAAATGTATTAAGTCTGGATATGTTAAAGAAATTGAATGCAAAAATTCACTGCTCTCCAGACGGTGTCTATTTGACAATACAATCCCCCAATCGAGAATGAAACAGTACTTTGCCAAAAATGAGCCCCTTCCACCTGAATTCACCACTGTTCCCTCTACGCTGTGGGCTACGGGGGATGCGGATGTCGGTAGGTTAGACAACCCTCCTACCCATATAACATTGAAACCTGGTGTAAAGTTACCACGGATTCCCCAATATAAGATTTCACCGGCTGGTGAGCGAGCTTTACTTTCCATTATACAGGATTTGATCGATAAAGGTGTAGTAGAGGAAACAGCTGCTAATGTTTGTAACAGCCCTATTTTAAAAAAGCTCCTGATACAGGGAATTCTGAAAACGTTGATACATATCATTTTGTGATTGACTTACGAGAGGTTAATAAAATTGTGGTGCCCCAGTATCCAGTGGTGTCTGATTTAACTAGCATACTTACCATGATTCCCCCGACGCAAAGTACTTTTCGGTCATTGATCTGAAGAATGCTTTCTTTAGCATCCCAATTCATCCAGATAGCCATCAGATTTTTGGCTTCTCATTATCTGGCCGCAGTTTCAGATTTTGTCGCGCTCCTCAAGGCTACACCGAGAGTCCTAGCATTTATAGCCAGGCTCTTAAAGCTGTTCTAGACCATTTAATTTTGCCTACGGGTAATGTCCTCCTGCAGTATGTGGATGATTTGCTGGTGGCATCGGAAACTGAAGAGGGTTGTAAGGACACCACTGTGAAATGATTGCACCACCTGGCAGCGAACGGTAATAAGGTGTCCTTGTCTAAATTCCAATATTGTCGACAAGAGGTGACCTACTTAGGTCATCTACTGTCGAAAGCGGGGAGGCGTTCGACTCCTGAACGTATCACTACTATTTCTAACATGTCTGTCCCTTGTACCCAGCGTAATGTTCGAGCTTTTCTTGGCATTACCTCCTACTGTTGCCAATGGATTCCTAACTTTTCTCTTCTTGCTAAGCCTCTGTTGTATTTAACCACTAAAGATGTGCATGAACCCCTTCCGTGGACCGATGAATGTCAGCACTCTTTTGATTCTCTGAAATCTGCTCTTTGTTCTGCACCCGTCTTGGGTACCCCTGATTACCGTAAACCTTTTGTACTTTATGTACATGAGGTCAACGATTGCTCGCTTTCAATGGTAACACAAGGATTTGGTGGTAAGCAAAGACCTTGTGCTTATTTTTTGGCCACATTGGATAATGTTGCCAGAGCGCTTCCTAGCTGTCTGAGGGCCACTGCGGCTGTTGCGGTGGCCATTTGACAGTCGGAGGGGCTGGTTCTAAATTCTAGTTTAACGGTGATGGTGCCTCAGGCTGTGGATGCCTTGTCAAATAAAACGAAAACACAGCATCTTACGAGTGCACGCCTTACTGGTTATGAATTAACTCTGTTTGCCCCGCATATCACGATCAAACGATGTGCTACTTTGAATCTGGCCACATTACTGCCTCTCTCTTCAGATGAAGTTAAAAACGATGTGCATGATTGTATATTTCGGACAGAAGAAGAAACGAAGGGGAGAGTTGACCTTACAGACATTCCTCTATCTGACCCCCAAGGGGAGTTGTACGTGGATGGTTCTTGTTTCAAGCTAGCAGATGGTGAAACAACAACCGCATATGCAATCACAACACTAAAAACAGTAGTTGTGACCTCTCGAGTGCCCTATTGATCAGCCTAGGCTGCTGAGCTAGTGGCATTATTACGAGATTGCGAATTGAGCGAGAGGTTACAGGTCAACATCTATACTGACAGCCAATACGCCTTTGGCGTGGGCCATAGCTTCGGGCGGCAGTGGAAGGAAAGAGTTTTCCTTACCTCTCATGGTCACAAAATACAGAATGGTCCCTTAGCGTTGCGATTGCTCACGGCTCTGACATTACCCAAAAGAGTAGCAATAATAAAATGTAGTGCACATGAGGCAATAGTGGATGACATTGGGGAAGGGAATGCCTTTGCTGACCAAACTGCTAAACAAACGGCCCAGTCCACACTCACCTCTATGTTCGTAACTTCCTCTGCAAGGTGGGTGGAAGAGTCCGATTTGTTCAATAATACAATTGAAAGTGTTCAAGAAATACAGAAAGAAGCTTCCCCGGTTGAGTTGGCTCGATGGAAACAGGAGGTAGGGAGGTTGGATGAGAATAACTGTTGGGCTGATTTGACTGAGAGACAAAGATGGTTATTGCCCAATGCTCTGGTACAGGCTGTTGTAACCATGGCCCATGGACCAGCTCTTATTAGGGCAAAAGGCATTTGTGCCTTATTGGATCCAGTATGGAATAACCCCAATATTCAAAAGACGGCTGTCCTTTTAGTCCAATATTGTATGGTCTGTTTGCAACACAATCCTGGAAAAGGGGAACCTGTGCTGAGTGGGAAATTTGCACCCCCAACATTGCCCTATTAAGTGATCCACATGGATTATATCCATATGGAACGCGTCAACAACTTGAAATATGTCTTAGTGATGGTCTGTGCCTTCAGCAAATGGGTTGAGGCCTATCCGACTAAAGAAAACAACGGCTTGGCAACAGCAAAAGCTCTTCTCAAGGAGTTTATCCCCAGATTTGGTTTGCCCCGTTTGATTTGGTCGGACAATGGGGGACACTTTAATGGAGCCCTTGTAAAACATATTTGTAACAGACTGCAAATAAGACAAAAATTCCATGCAGCTCGACATCCCCAGTCAGCAGGATTGGTTGAAAAGTATAACGGAATCTTGAAACTAAAAATGGCAAAAATTTAAGAGAGTACTAAGCTAAAATGGCCTGACACCCTACCCTTGGCTCTAATGTCATTACGAGTTACCCCCTGTTAGAACCGGCTGTCTCTAGTTGGCAGAGGTATGCACTTCTGACAAATAGGGACATACCTTTTCTAGTCAGGGCAAGGGGATCACACCCTTTGATAACCCCTGCTCACCCCCTTGGTAGCTTGGCAGAGCAGACAGGCTTATCTCAGAGGCTGTGCGTTAAGCATTTATGACCACATACAGTAATAAAGTGAATACACTACAAATGGACACAACACAGTAGTATTATAAAAATAAGTATTTTTATATAAGGCTTAGCACAAGACCAAATAACGACAAAAATATACACAATCTTAATAAATACTCTTGGAAGGGAAAATAATAGTTCAAATGAAGTTTCTTCTTTAGCACAAAGTCTTTAGTATCAAAAGCAACTCTTCTTCTTGGAAACAAAGTTCTTAGCAACAATGTAACCCACACGGGAGCTACACGATGTCGAGGCAAAGTTAATCCAAAGGGTTCGGCGTCGACCGCGAGGAGCGCTACGTCGAGCCCGGAGTCGCACAGACGCCCAACAACACAGTACCTTAGGAAAATGAAGCACACGATGATCAGCGGCGTCGAGTAATCCGGCGTCGCGTCGTCGGTGTCGATCAGGCCTCAGTAGTTGTCGATGTCGATGTTGAAGTTGCAAGAGTGAGCAGCGCTCACGGCGTCGAGAGGGCACGAAGTCGATGCGATCAGCAGCGGTGCAGACACGAGGTCCCTTGAAGCTGGAGCCGAACTCACTGCTCACTGGCGTTGCTGCTGGCGTTGATCAGGCCCGGCGGCCGGCGTAGAGGAAGCAGGACACTGGAGCCGTTACTCACGATGTCGAGCTGGATTCGGCGACGTCCGTCGGCGTCGAGATTGCTGGTTCTTTCAGAGGGGCTGGATTCACAGGTTCCAGCAAATAGCACTTTAAGCAGATGAAGTCCTTTAGCCCTGTGACTTCAGCAGGAGACTGGCACTCTTCCAGCCCTTGGAGATTTTCTTAGCAAAGCGTGAGAGTACACACACAGTTCCTCTCTCCTGGTTCCTTGGCAAAAATAAAGAAGCAATGCAGGATTCCCCCCAGCAAACAGCACACTGGCAGAAGGAGTAGGCAAGTCCTCGGATCAGCAGGCTTCTTGTCCTTGGCTCAGGTTTCCTTGTCAGAAGTGATCTAAATTCTTGGTTCAGGGGTCCTTCTCTTATACCCCTTTTTGGCTTTGATCCCTTTGTCCATGCAGGGAGATTTCCCAACATCCTGGGTCTGTTGTGGGTGGAGCCGGGCAGAGGCACCTCTCCTATTCACTGAGCAGGGCTGGGTCCTCAGACGCCCAGCAAGAGGTGGAGCCAGCATTGTCACTGGCAGGAGCAGAGCTATCGGCCTCCTGGTAGGAGGTGGGGCCAGGATCGTCCATGGCAGGCAGAGAGCCATCAGTCGCTTGGCAGGAGGTGGAGCCCGCATTGTATCAGGCAGGGCAGGCTATCAGCAACTACTCTCCCCCTACTCTCAACGCAAATTTCCCACTCATCCCACACTGACTCATTCAGACCTCTGGAGCCACCCAGCTCCTGTGAAGGGGTGCACAATGTTACCAAAATCCTTGACAAACCTCCTGTAGTAACCCGTGAGTCCTAAGAAGGCTCTCACCTGAGTTTGGGTTTTGAGCAGCGCCCAAGCCAGGATGGTATCAATCTTGGGTTGCAGGGGGGCAACCTTGCCGCTCCCTACTTGGTGCCCCAAGTACACCACAGAACCCTGCCCAATCTGGCACTTACTGGCTTTGATTGTGAGGCCTGCTCTGCGCAGGGCCAACAACACTTCCTGGAGGTGGCGCAAGTGTTCCTCCCAGCTGGTGCTGAACACTGCGGTGTCGTCCAGGTAGGCGGCACTGAAATCCTCCAGCCCAGCCAAGACCTGGTTGACCAACCTCTGGAAGGTGGCAGGGGCATTCTTCATCCCAAAGGGCATCACCCGGAACTGATATAGCCCATCTGGTGTGGAGAATGCGGACCTCTCCTTTGCCCCATCAGTTAAGGCGATCTGCCAGTACCAGACGTTAGATCAAACGTGCTAAGGTACCGGGCAGCCCCCAACCGATCAATGAGCTCATCAGCTCTGGGGATGGGGTGCGCGTCAGTCTTTGTGACTGAATTGAGTCCTTGGTAATCCACACAGAACCGAAGGTCTGGTGAAGCACCAGGCGCTGCAGCCTTCGGGACCAAGACCACTGGGCTGGCCCAAGGACTGCTAGAGGACTCAATCACCCCTAAGGCAAACATTTTGGAGACCTCCTCCTTAATGTATGCCCTGACCTTGTCAGTCACCCTGTAAGCCTTGTGCTTCACAGGAGGGCTGTCTCCGGTGTCAACATCATGGACACACCAATGAGTGACACCCGGAACCAAGGAAAACAGATCAGGGAATTGTCCCAACAGTTGGCGACAATCCTGCTTCTGCTCAAGGGTCAGTGTGTCAGAGAGGACAACACCATCCACTGACCCATCTTGCTCTTTAGCACACAGGAGGTCAGGAAGAGGCTCACTCTCCTCCTCCATTCTAGCATCTGTAGCTAGGAGCATGCCCACTTCGGACCTTTCTAAATGGGGCTTCAAACGGTTGACATGCAGGACCCTTAAGGGGTTCCTGGGAGATTTCAAGTCCACCAAGTAGGTGACATCGCTCTTCTTCTCCACAACCTTAAACGGTCCAGTCCACCTGTCCTTGAGCGCACAAGGTTCCACAGGGGACATGACCCAAACTTCCAGACCAGGCTGAAGCTCAACCAGAGTGGCATTCCGGTCGTCCCACCGCTTCATCTCTTCCTGGCTGGCCTCCAGATTTGCCTGAGCAAGATCTCTGAAGCGCCAAGTCTGGTTCCTAAAGGCCAGCATGTAACTGTATACATCCTGTGGAGGTTTCCTGGGAGATTGCTCCCAGCCTTCTTTGACCAGATTCAAAGGCCCTCTTACCGGGTGACCATACAAAAGCTCAAAGGGGCTGAACCCTAGAGACTTCTGCGGCGCCTCTCGGTAAGCAAACAACAGGCATGGCAAGAGGACGTCCCATTTCCGCCTCATTGGTTCTTCAAGAACCATGATCATGCCTTTAAGGGTCCGGTTGAATCTCTCAACCAGCCCATTACCCTGAGGGTGGTAAGGAGTGGTGAACTTGTAGGTTACACCACACTCCTTCCACAGAGACTTCATGTAATTGGAAATGAAGTTGGTTCCCTGGTCTGACACCACCTCTCTGGGGAACCCCATTCGGGAGAAAACACCCATCAGTGCCCGTCCCACCACGGGGGCCGTCACTGTTCGGAGAGGGATGGCTTCCGGGTACTGTGTGGCATGGTCCACCAAGGCCAGGATAAACCTGTTGCCCAGGGCTGTCTTGGGGTCCAAGGGCCCAACAATGTCAATCCCCACCCGGTCAAAGGGGGTACTGACCACTGGAAAAGGTTGGAGGGGAGCCTTCTGCTTCCTTCCGCTTTTCCCACTTGCCTGGCAAGTGTGACAAGTCTTACAATGAATGTCTACATCCCTTCGCATCTGAGGCCAATAAAAATGGGTGACAAGCCTGTCATAGGTCTTGTCCTGCCCCAGATGTCCAGCTAACGGAACGTCATGAGCCAAACCCAGTAGGAAGGCTCGGAAGCGCTGGGGTACCACCAGCACACGGGCTGACCCAGGCTCAGCAGCCTTAGGCTCGCTATACAGGAGGTCGTTCTCCCAGTAAACAAAATGCGACCCTGACTGATCACCTGAGGTTTGGGCTGAGGCCTGCTGCCTCATACCCACAAGAGAAGGGCACACTTTCTGTTCCGCACAGAATTCCTCCCTGGAGGGACCACCATCCTGCTGCCAGTGGGTCAGCTCGGGCAGGTCTCCCAGTTCAGCAACTTGTTCCCCTGTGGGCTCCAGGGCATCCCCCTCAGGGTCTACCACCTCCTGGACCACGGGAACTACGGGGGCCGGTTTCCCGCGACTCATGCCTCTTCTATTCACAGCTGGGTCCTGGGCCATATTTTCAGGCTCCGGGACCCCATCAACACCCTTACTTGCTGTCATGGATCGAGTGCTTGCACACACCCACTCTGGCACACCCAACATTTTCAAATGCGTCTCCCTCTCCACCTTAGCCCAAGCGGAGTCTTCTAAATCATTGCCCAGGAGACAATCAACAGGCATGGCGGGCCTTACAGCAACTTGAAGAGTACCTGAAACTCCCCCCCTTTCAAAGGAAACTTGAGCTACCTCACACTCTTTCTGGGAGTTGTCAGCAGCTATCACGGGGTAGAATGCGTGGGGAACCACCTGCTCTCTGGACACCAAGTGACACTTGACAGCTGCCACACTCGCTCCGGTGTCTCTGAGAGCTTCCACTCTATGGCCATTAATGGTCACCCATTGCCTATATTTCTTAATGTTACTAGGCAGAGGGGGTGGAGGGACCATTTCCATGTCTCCTAGCGAGACCAGGGACAACCATCTCCTCCCCTCCCAGGGCTACACTCGCCAACTGACGGGGGGTGCACGCGGCGATGCATTCAAATTCTTCATGGGACACTGGGGGTCATAATACCGGTGTCCCACCTGCCCACAAACGTAGCAGGTCAGGGGGCCCCTATGAACAGGTTTACCCGTCGGGGCCCCTGGCTTCTTCTCAGGGGGAGGCTGGGAACCCTTCCCTTGGTTCACTTGGGGATTACTTTGGGGCCCTTTGTGGGACTCCTTCTGTTTGCCCTTGTCCCCCCACTCTTCTGCTGGGGACCCTGCCCTCCTTTGGCTGAGTCTCCCACTGGACCCTTGTGGACCCTGGTACTGACCCAGCGGTCCGCCTCCTCAGCAAGTTTTCTAGGGTTAGATATCTTGCTATCAATAAGGTGCTGGCACAGCTCTGGAAAACAGTTATTAGACAAGTGCTCCCAAGCAAACAAATCATAAAGAGCGTCATAACTTTCCACTTTGCTGCCCTTTACCCAACCATCCATGGCTCTGCAAAAATAAGACACATATTCAACCCACGTCGTACCAGGCAACTTCTTACATTCTCTAAAAGCTTGTCGGTACTTTTCTGGGGTTAGGCCATACCGCAACATTAAAGCATCTTTCATATGAGCATACGACATCCTATCCTCAACAGGCATGTCTAACAGGGTATCTCTCCCCTCATTCACAAAGCGACCCCACAACCCCGTTCCCCAATCCTTCTCAGGGACCCGGTGGGCCAACAATGCTAACTCATATGCTTTAAACCATTGACCAATATCTTCATTCCTATGATAATCTTTGATGACATCTTTGGGAAAATAAAACCTACTTTCTGCAGGCTCAGATGGGATGCTGCCACCAGAGGGATTGAATTCTAACTTCTTAGCTTGGATGTCCAACTCCCTCAACTTGGTATCACGCTCCAAAGCTAACTTCTCTCTCTGAAAAATCCAACCTTTTGGTCTCCAAATCAGCTTCTCTCCTACCTCTTGCATTTTCTAACTCCAACTGCCCATTTATCTTAAGCCTTGCCATTTCCATGTTGTATGCACTCTCCTTCGCCCTTTCTTCTCTTTCTTCAGGGGAAAGACCTTTGGAGGAAAAACTGCTACCGGGCGAGGACACAGGTCCATTCACTGGCACCTCCTCAGCCCCTTCCACTGGCGGTACCACCACCGGATCAGTGGGATCTCTGGACTCCAACCAGGCTTGCAATTCTTTGACAACTTCTGGCTTGTTTCTGCAGCTCTTGGTAGGAACTTGGAACTGCTTGCAATAATGGTCTAATTGCTTTCGGCTGTAATCTTCGATTTTACTTCTATCGAATTCCTCCACAGGGGCAGTGACTCCGGTGTCACTCATGGTCAAAACTGGCAGTGTTAAAAAAATCAAGCTTCAGAAAAGTGGAGAACAAAAATAGGAACCTTCCAAATTAGATTGTGGCTGCGCTATGGTCTGCTTTCACTATGTAGCGCACACTAACCACTGCACATGGGTCATAAATGCAAAGTTCAAATCCTCACCGCTGACCACCAATGTTAGAACCGGCTGTCTCTAGTTGGCAGAGGTATGCACTTCTGACAAATAGGGACACACCTTTTCTAGTCAGGGCAAGGGGATCACACCCTTTGATAACCCCTGCTCATCCCCTTGGTAGCTTTGCAGAGCAGACAGGCTTATCTCAGAGGCTGTGCGTTAAGCATTTATGACCACATACAGTAATAAAGTGAATACACTACAAATGGACACGACACAGTAGTATTATAAAAATAAGTATTTTTATATAAGGCTTAGCACAAGACCAAATAACGACAAAAATATACACAATCTTAATAAATACCCTTGGAAGGGAAAATAATAGTTCAAATGTAGTTTCTTCTTTAGCACAAAGTCTTTAGTATCAAAAGCAACTCTTCTTCTTGGAAACACAGTTCTTAGCAACAATGTAACCCACACGGGAGCTACACGATGTCGAGGCAAAGTTAATCCAAAGGGTTCGGCGTCGACCGCGAGTAGCGCTACGTCGAGCCCGGAGTCGCACAGACCCCCAACAACACAGTACCTTAGGAAAATGAAGCACACGATGATCAGCGGCGTCGAGTAATCCCGCGTCGCGTCGTCGGTGTCGATCAGGCCTCAGTAGTTGTCGATGTCGATGTTGAAGTTGCAAGAGTGAGCAGTGCTCACGGCGTCGAGAGGGCACGAAGTCGATGCGATCAGCAGCGGTGCAGACACGAGGTCCCTTGGAGCTGGAGCCGAACTCACTGCTCACTGGCGTTGCTGCTGGCGTCGATCAGGTCCGGCGGCTGGCGTCGAGGAAGCGGGACACTGGAGCCGTTACTCACGATGTCGAGCTGGATTCGGCGACGTCCGTCGGCGTCGAGATTGCTGGTTCTTTCAGAGGGGCTGGATTCACAGGTTCCAGCAAATAGCACTTTAAGCAGATGAAGTCCTTTAGCCCTGTGACTTCGGCAGGAGACTGGCACTCTTCCAGCCCTTGGAGATTTTCTTAGCAAAGCGTGAGAGTACACACACAGTTCCTCTCTCCTGGTTCCTTGGCAAAAATAAAGAAGCAATGCAGGATTCCCCCCAGCAAACAGCACACTGGCAGAAGGAGTAGGCAAGTCCTCGGATCAGCAGGCTTCTTGTCCTTGGTTCAGGTTTCCTTGTCAGAAGTGATCTAAATTCTTGGTTCAGGGGTCCTTCTCTTATACCCCTTTTTGGCTTTGATCCCTTTGTCCATGCAGGGAGATTTCCCAACATCCTGGGTCTGTTGTGGGTGGAGCCGGGCAGAGGCACCTCTCCTATTCACTGAGCAGGGCTGGGTCCTCAGACGCCCAGCAAGAGGTGGAGCCAGCATTGTCACTGGCAGGAGCAGAGCTATCGGCCTCCTGGTAGGAGGTGGGGCCAGGATCGTCCATGGCAGGCAGAGAGCCATCAGTCGCTTGGCAGGAGGTGGAGCCCGCATTGTATCAGGCAGGGCAGGCTATCAGCAACTACTCTCCCCCTACTCTCAACGCAAATTTCCCACTCATCCCACACTGACTCATTCAGACCTCTGGAGCCACCCAGCTCCTGTCACGCACACACCAAACCAGCAGAAACCAGAAATAGTTAGACAAGAAAATAGCCACTATCTAAAAGTGCTATTTTCAAACCCAGAGTCCACAAACCATCCACACAAACGGATGCGTTATTAAACCCCGAGTTCAGGGATACCAAACTCGACATTGCACCATGCTCCCCGAGCCAGCTAGGATCATAGCATTAATAATCCTGGCAGCCCACTCTAACTAATGGAGAGCAGGTTACCTCGCAATAGTGAAAAACGAATATGGCTGTAATTCACTATTAGGACATGCCAACTTGGTCAGGCTTGTCCTACCTTATACTTACAACGCACCCTGCCCGTGGGCCTACCATAGGGGTGACGAACATGAAGTTAAGGGAAGGTTTTAGGGACTGGCAAGTAGGTGTACTTGCGCAGTCAGCGTGACAGTACTAGGCTGCACGTGGGTCTGGCAATGGCAGACCCTCAGACATACTTTTACCAGGCCGCTCTTGTGGGTGGCACAACAGGTGCTGCAAGCCCACGAGCAGCATTTGTATCTACAAGCCCCGGCACTCCTAGTGCACTAGACTAGGGACTGACAGTAAACCAAATAAGCCAAACATGGAATTCAATCAGTACAGTAATTTAACATCGAGAGCACTTGCACTGTGGCACTGATCAGCAGTGGCACGGTGCCCAAAAGCATCAACCAGCAAAAACATCGTAAAACAGTGGAGACAAACAGAAAAAAATGGAGGAGAGACTCAAGCCAATGATGCCAGGTCTAACACCCCCCATTCACGTTCTAGTCTATCGCCTTATGAGGTGGTTTTTGGACGACAGGCTAATGTATGGGGAGTACCTAGACCGAGGTCATTTAAAGATGTTGAATATCCTATGTTGATAGACTATCTGTACACTTTGACTAAAGATCTTTGTTCTATTCATCAGCAGGTAGCATCTGTGTTGCAGCCCACTGCCAGAGGGCCCCGGACATCGTTTCGAATCTGGCCAATGGGTGCTAGTCAAGAAATTTCAGCGAGACACCAGCCTGGCTCCGAGGTGGTCTGAGCCACACCAGATTCTCCTGGCAAGACGGACGGCAGCACCCAGTTGGAATTCTGACACAGGAAAGTGAGAGAGCCACCAGATTTGTTCCCTTTTCTGACGCCCTTGAAATTGAGCGGGGGCTAGTGACGGGATCGGGTGTGGCAGCACCATCGGAATCTGCAATTGCCCCTGATCCTGTCGTTGTCACTTCGTGCAAAGTCAGTAGTGGCTCTGATGAAGGAATTACACCTTCTCCTGTGTTATTCGATGATCAGGAAGTCCCAGGTCATGTTCGTTACAACCTGCTGCCAAGAAAACATCACAGTACCTCAGACGAAACGGTTAGGAGATAAGGAAAGACTTGAGTAAGTAGGGTTTGATAGAATTCTTCTCTGAGGTGCTGAGCGAGACACTGGACTGAACCCGTTGAGAGCTGGAACTTTGATATTTTCTCTGTTCAGAAAGAAAAACTTTTGCATACCTGGGCCCAGGTTGTATGCTTGTTTTCTCTTCTGCGTCAAGGATTGCCACACAAATCGATTGTTTCTTTTGAGATGAACGATAGGAGTCTGCCTGTGAGACACTAGACAGACACAGGGAAGAAGAACCCTCTGGCAGGAAGGTCTGCTTTGGCCGAGTATAGTTTTGGACTTTTAGCTAGGAATGTACCCCTTTGGTCGTATTGTGCCTGAAGAAGAACGCCTTTTTGCTCCACGATATTTACCTTTTTATGTGCCCATGTTTTCTGTTTGGACCACGCGTGTGAAGGTAGCATTTGTAATAGTGATAATGGTTATATTAGTAATCTTTATTAGTGTGTTCGTATATTTAGAGTACCAGTATCCGATGCAGACAATGATGAAAACCACTGATGCCCCTCCAGAACATTTGCTGTTCTGGTTAGCTCCCCACAAGGAAAGATATCGTCAGACCTATGCTAAAAATGTATTTGTTATGTTATGTTATGTTATTATAAGTTTGTAAAGCGCCTTATCACCCAGAGGTATCTAAGCGCTATCAGTGGACACACAACACAGGTAGGAACCCCACGCCACCCACTCACAGTGGCCCCCATGCTTCCAGGAAGAGCACCGTCTTCAGATTCTTCCTGAAGAGAAGAAGATTAGTTTCTTTCCTCAGTTTAGCTGGGAGAAGGTTCCATGCTCAGGGGACCGTCCTTGAAAAGGCTCTGCCGCCCTTGGATACCAGGTTGAACCTAGGACACATCAAGTTGCACGCCTCAGTAGACCAAAGCGTCCTGTTTGGTGTATATTTAGTCAGCCGCTCCTTGATGTAAGTAGGGGCTGAGCCATGGACGGCTTTATGTGCAATACAGAGGCTCTTGAATTTAGCTCTTTGAGCAATTGGCAGCCAGTGTGGGTCCTGTAGTAAGGGCGTTGCCCTGGTTCGCCTAGGTTTATTAAAAATGAGCCTGGCCGCATCATTCATTACTACCTGGAGTCTGGCTAGAAGGTTGTTTGGTAAACCCAAATATAAAGTTACCATAATCCAGACGCTCCAGAATCAGAGCAGAAACAGCCAGCCTGAGGGTGGGAACGGACAGCAGTAGGGATAGTTTCCGGAGCTGGCGTAATAAGCTAACACAGGTGCCTACCACCGCCGACATCTGCTGTGTCATGGATAACAGGGCATCAATTTTGATCCCTTGTCTCTTTACTGCTACTGCAGGTTCTGGAAATGGCCCCAATTCAGCTGGCCAGAACAAATCACTCCATGGGTTGGCTGCTGTGGTAACTGCCAGGATTTCCGTTTTGTCCGGGTTTATTTTCAAAGAATTGTACGACATCAAGTTAATCGTAAATTTGAGAAATGCTTCATCAAACGCATAGTACTACTAATATTACCTACTGGTGGGTTTGTGGCCTTTTGCCATCAGTCATGCATAAAACACGACTTATTCCTCTCCTTACCCTTATCATATTTAGGTAGTAGTGAATCATGGTTCCAGATGAGGTCGGCCATGTATAATCATTATGTGGAAAATCCTAAACAGTATACGGAGAAAGACTATAATATGATTCTGGCATATATTGAGACACACCAAGGTTTTGATCCAGCAGGGAATGATGGTGAGGGATCTTTAGATCCAAATGCCATATCCCACTCATGAAAATAGTTCTTGGTTAAAAAATGAACTTTTCGATTTTACTAACTTCAATCATTCGCAGTATTTTCAGGAGTTCACTACTAGAAATGTTACTAGCGATCGAATTATGCCAGTACCCATTCTGAATACTTCCTCTGCTTTCTGTGTACAGGGCATGGGACATGTGCAGGTCGGGAATAGTCTGTGTAGCTATACCTACAGAATGAAGAGTTTCAGCAGCCCACCATTATTGACTCCTCCAAATGTTTATTTTGTATGCGGAGAACATGCCTATACTTGGTTGCCTCGAGGATGGGCAGGTCGATGTTACTTGTCTTTCTTGTACCCCCCCAGTGTATATAGCACCTTCAAACTACCATAAGACTCACCAGTTATATGATTCTGATACAGTTCCTAGTAGACGCAAGAAGCAACTTGAGATGTCCGAAGTTGATCAGACTGATACTTCATTGCAACAATTTTATGATGTTGCCAAAGGATTATTTCCAATCTGGGGTCCAATCTTCACCAGTAGAGAAGTTAGACGATTGTCCCAGGTGCTGGAGAAAGTGATCAATATTACTACAGATATTTTTACTAACATAACAGAAGAACTTCAGGCCACAAGACTTGTCTCGCTTCAAAACCGGATGGTCTTGGAAGTTATCTTGGATGATCGAGGAGGAGCATGCCGCGTGATCGGCAGTTCCTGTTACGTTTATATTCCAGACTCTGCCCCCACAGTTTATTTAGCAATCCAGAAGCTGCATCGTCTAGCTTCAGAGATACATGCAGACAACGGGTCCTGGTCACTATCTGGTTGGTTCTGGGGACTGTTGTCAACATGGGGATGGAAACTGTTATTGATAGTGGCCGGGGCTGCAGGCATTCTATTCGCTTGCTGTCTTTGTATGCAATGTGGTCCTGTTTGTTGCTCTTATTGTGCCACTAAACTTACAACTATGATAGTCCCCTCGCCCGTCTCTCCCAAAGCTCAGATGCTCCAACAGGACATTCATGAGTTGATGGCCATTGATGAAGAAGTTTTCCAGGATTAGTCCCTAATTAGTTAGCTACATCAAGCTAAAAGGAGGGTTTGAGGAACTAAAGTCTAAATTAGGCCTTACGAGTAAGTCATAAACTCACGATCATGTTTAGAAATTAGTGTGATGTATCTATTTAGTTCAGTATAAGCACTAACACACTAGGAGGTGTCATATAACTCTATATTTAGTGGTTGCTATTTCTTTTATATCAGTAACTACCTTTCGCCGGGTATTATAACTTAACCCAACCAGCGCCATTTTGTGGCCTAGCCTGACTGTAGCATTAGCGAAACCCATCACGTCTTAGTCGGTAAGGTTTGCTCCTTCAAGAAATAGCATAACAGTTACAACAAACTGCTGCTCCTCCATGTTAGGCCTGTCAAGTTTATAGGTGGGGGTAGGCCGGATAAGCACATTCCAGGAGGCGCTGTGCAAACCCCCCTGAATGATAGGCAGAAGGGAGTCACCCTCATCGACCTTGCTATAATGAGCTGAGCCGAACTGAGACAGCTTTGCATCCCATATATGGTTCTTCCTTTTCAGCAAACCTGTACCAACTTGTATTTTTCCTTCTTAGGTAACGGTTTCGAAATGTAACAGTATATATGTGACCACTTGATAATGTGTCTTCAGTCTTCTCGGCGGACCTCTAGGGGTTAGGTCGCGAGAGGCTCCTCTGGCAGAGTCTTTGTATAATAAATGATTGAACCTTCTTCACTGCCAACTGACTGCTGCGGGGGAGCCCTACCTGATGCCCTCAAGACCTGGGGAGAGAGAGGAGCTAGCTGCTGGGTTGGAGTGTGGACCCCCCAGGGAAAACTTGGCGGGCACTGAGAGCTGCAAGAAGCGACCCATATAGACCGGATTCGGGTCGAGGATACTGACTGTGGAAGTACTGGAGCTGCGGTGTGGACTCGGAAGGGGACAGATAGGCTTCGAGTGCCGATACCCTGGGCGACCTTGGGGGTGCCCTGGTGCGCTGCTGGGGCCTAGGCGCTTTCTCCCTGGCGCGGTGCCGGGCCGGGTAAGTCCTGTCCCAGGCGGCAAGCTGAAAAACGCCGTAGTTAATGCGGCGGATGCTCCTGCGATTGGGTCACACTGGGGCCTAAGGAAGCATTGGGAGGCAAGCTTTAACTGGACCACTGCCCACTCTACAGGCACAGAAATATAGAGGTAGCATTACAACATACTTGGGTTGGAACACTGCAAAGGAGATTTCTGAGTGTGCCCTGGACCTGGTTTGCCTAGATTTGTCCCGGTGGAGTTGGCGAGACACCCAGAGGAGAGTGCGAGCCGGCCACTCCCGGACTACAAATAGTTCGAAAACAGGCCCTTCTTGGTAACAGCACGCCTGACAGCCCCTGGCTTGCTCTATCTGATGACGCGGCGCAGAATCACTCCCTAGCTTCGGGTGTGGAAGCCCCGCCGGACTAACAGACTTGTCATATCATCCTACACAGCGGCCTGTCAGATCCTTCCCAGCTTGCGGAGAGGGGGAGCCATCTGGTTGACCGGCTGTGGTGACCGGGTGTGTCTCGGGCGAAGGTATCACATTGGCGTGCAGAGCCCCCTGAAACGCATTGTGAGGAGCGGGGCCTTCCCGGCAACATGGGCAAAGGGGACAAGACGCAAACCAAACTCCCATTTGAACAGCGCCGAACGAAGGCCCCACATTTGCAGGAGCCGGAAAAGACACAACAAAACAGGAGTCAGGACAACTCGATATACACGGACATCAAGGAGCAGCTGGTCACTATGGAGAAGGGCCTGCAAGACAGTATGGCGTCTATAGGAACAAAGCTTGACGCCCTTACCTACCACATGGACAGAATGTCAGAAAGGGTGGACAAGCATGCGGAGCGGCTGGATATGTTGGAAAGACGCCTGACGGAAGTAGAAGAAGGGACAAAGACCGTAAACAAATCGGCAAGATCCTACAGATTATCCAGGATAGGTCGGAGGACTTGGAAGCCCGTTCTAGGCGCTCCAACATACGCATCACAGGAGTTTCGGAGACTACACAGACAGGAAAGATGGAACTATTTGTAGAGAAACTGCTGACCACCTTACTAGGGGACAATGTCTTCTCGCCCATGTTCATTGTGGAGAAGGTGCACCGCACGCTGGGTCCCCGCCCGTGCCCGGGGGCCACCCCGAGGCCAAATATCGCTAAACTCCTAAACTACAGGGACAGAGACACGGCGTTGCGAGTGGCTAGAGAGAAGGGTCAGCTGCAATATGAGGGGGCGGCCATCTCATTATACCCAGACTTTACAGCGAAGGTTCAGGAGGAACGACGACACTTTGCCCCTTACAAACAGCAACATCGGGATTTAGGCCTGCACTATGCAATGCTGTACCCATTGAAGCTAAGGATTCACCGTCGGGGGCACTCTCACTTCTTCACTGACCCGAAAGACCTCCAAAAGGCCCTAAAGACGTGGACCAAGGAGCAAAGGAACAGCCCCAGAAGCCAGGCGGAGGAGCAGGGACCCACCAGCCGTCTGGATGAGCAAGAAGAGCAGCACGGACCCAGGTCGGCAACCTTGGCGTGGAACGAGCTGAGGTTATATATGAGTGGAACGCGAGGAGTGAGACCCAACTAACTGAACTTGTGGATGGGCGAACAGTGAGAGGCGGAGCGGACTCTTGGTACCTGTGTGAGCACTGACACCCCAGGGAGATGGTGAGACTGTACCATGTTGTTTTCCTTTTATGATTATTTCTCCACTGGGGTCGGGTCCTCCTAAGATTTGGGCGGTCATATACCGTCAGTTATACACTGCTGGCACGCGAGGTGACTGATTGAAAACTGTGGGGAAATAGAAACGCTTTTGGGTAGCGTCTAGTGTACGCTACATGGAGATATACGAACATGAGCTTCTGTTGAAAGACACATCCAGGGTGATGGTGTCAGGAGCGAGATGGAGTAAACTGTTAGCCAGCAATTGGTATCTGTTTCTATTTTGGCTACCTCTTCCCCAGCACTGTGTGCACTATTGGTTCCTGAGGGGACCAACCTGGTTCAAGGGGGAAACTTTGGGGGGGAGGTGGAAGTCTTTTCATGCTAGGCCGAGTTGGGGATGGTCTGCTATGAGAGAGGGGGGTGGATTTGAGGGAATAGGAATGTTTTATTGTTTGAGTATGTACGCACTGAGTTCCTTGCACGCACCTTCACGAATTGCTTACTGCGCGATAACATGTGTCTGCATCGAGATTGGCCTCAAAGGTTTGCTCACAAGGCTGGATGTGTTCCCGAGACACTGCGAGCCACATGCTAGGAAAATTACAACAGGATGTCTCATGTAGCGGGGGAGCCGGACAGAACGCAGCCAGCCACCATTCGCACCCTCACGTGGAACGTCAGGGGACTGAACGATTTTAGAAAGTTAAGGAAAGTGCTCGGCTATCTGAGGAGACATAACATCGACATAGCGTTACTTCAGGAAATGCACTTGCCACCCACCAGTGGGATGTTACGGAGCGGGGGTCTAGTGGGGAACATAGTAATAGCTGGGTTCACGACTCACGCCAGGGGGGTCATTACCTGGGTAAACCCGGGATCGCGTATCCAGTTACATACTCTGAGCGCTGACCCGGATGGTAGATATGTCATAGCATCCTGTAAGGGCTTGGGAATGGACTTGACGGTTGTCAACGTTTACGGCCCCAATTATGACGACCCAGGGTTCTATGGATCGTTAGCTGCGAAAATTAGCACATACGACTCACCACATATAATCTGGGGTGGAGACTTCAACCTGACACTGAACCCAGATTTGGACAGGTCTACCGGCCCGTCCCGCAAGCCTTCGGCAGCGGCTCAGGTGCTCGCAGCCAAACTCCTCGTGCTAGACATGGTGGATGTGTGGAGGAGCAGAAATGCAACTTCGGGAGGATACACACACTAATCTGCCTAATATGGAGTGCACACTAGGATAGATTACTGGTTCGCCACATCGAATGCACATCACAACATAAGACAATGCAAAGTGTTGCCGCGCACGCTTTCAGATCACTCCCCCATAATGTTGGTGATGGAAACCCCGACTAAGACAATTCCTCCCTACACGTGACGATTCCCACCATACTCGCTTTTGGACCCAATCTTTCGCGGGGAACTGGCAGAGGCGATTGATCTGTACTTTGAAAAGAATGTTGGATCATTGGAAGACTTCCAAATGGTGTGGGAGGCGTTCAAGGTATATATACGCGGTATAGCGATATTGAAACACTCTAGTGTCCTGAAGGCGATAAGAAATCGTCTGGCGGACCTTGAGGGGCAGCTATGTAATCTGGAGGCACAGCAGCTGAACCGACCAGATGACGATACAGAAGAGAGGATTAAACAACTCCTTGTGGAATATCACAATGAAGCAGACAACGAGGTAAAACACCTAGGCAAATACGCTTCTGCCCGCACGTATGGAGAGGGTGAAAGGCCGGGATCGGTGCTGGCAAATGTAATCAAAGGTAGGAGGGGTAAACCGCTGGTTGCCGAAATGAAAAACGCTGAAGGACGCACCGCCACAGAAGAGGCACAATTTGCTGACATCTTCAGAGAATACTACTCGGAGCTGTACTCCTCGAAAAGTGGGGAGATGACGGCGGAAATTCTGGATTATCTAGAGCACATAAAACTGCCATTCCTCCCTGACTCGGACAGGGAATTCCTCATGTGCCCTATACAACAAGATGAGATCATTGAAGCCCTGGCCACCATGCGCTCAGGCAGCGCACCCGGCGTAGATGGCTTAACAGTAGACTTTTACAAAACATTTCAGGAACAACTGCTCCCACACATTTCTACACTGTTGAGCAACATCTGCACCCAGGGTAGTATGTCACGTTCCATGAGAGAGGCTATGATAGTCACTATTCTTAAACTGGATAAGCCACAGGATGAGCGCGCATTGTAGCGACCGCTGTCATTACTAAACATAGACGCTAAGCTGTATGCTAAAGAACTAGCGACCAGATTAGCTTTGCTGGCCCCCGAATTGGTAGCCCCAGAGCAAGCGGGGTTTATCCCAAGCAGTAACCTGACATGCAATATAAGAACCATATTAGGCACTATCCAGCATGTGAGGCAAGATGTGACGTCAGTGGCAATATTCCTGGATATGGAAAAGGCGTTTGACTCTTTGGAATGGCCGTTTCTACTCCAGGTGCTGAGACGGATGGGACTCGGTGAGCCTTTCCTGCAAATGATCGGTGCACTTTACGAAGGGCCAATGGCTAGAGTGCGTGTCGGTAATGCAGTCTCACAACCACTCACTATCGGTAGGGGGAAACGATAGGGGTGCCCTCTATCCTCACTGCTATATGCTCTGGCTGCGGAGCCGCTGGCGTGTGCTCTGAGGGAATACCACAGACATGAGGGTATACAATTTTCTACCTACAAAATATTGGTGTCAATGTACGCTGACGACACGCTGCTCTATGTGTGTGATCCTGCGGCAAACCTACCCTCGCTGTTAAGGGAGGTGGTCCGCTTTGGCGCGCTTTCCGGCCTTAAAGTCAAGTGGACGAAATCCATGGTGCTGCCCCTCACGCCAGTGACGGTGCAGACGGAAACGGAGTACCCTTTACAGTGATCAGAGGACCCGATCAGGTATCATGGGATCCAACTCCACACGGACCCGGACTTGCTCATGAGCCAGAACTATGGGAGAGCGATCAGCAAACTAGAAGATGACATAGCGATCTGGAGCAAACTCCCTCTCTCCTTGTTGGGCCGCATATCCATTATGAAGATGATAGTCCTGCCGCGGTTCCTATTCCTCTTTAATGCCCTCCCAATAGTCCTATCTAAAGCTTTTTTTCAACGGCTGACGAGTCTCATGATCAGCTTGGCGTGGGCGGGTAAGCAACCTAGAGTCAAGTGGTCTACACTCACCTTGCCCTAAAATATGGGAGGTCTTGCGGCCCCCGACCTTGAACTCTACTATAGAGTAGCGCAGGCATCGCACCTGCACACATGGATACACGGAGACGAGATGATCCTGCATGTCCGCATGGAGCGACTCTTTGCACTTCCACATACGCTACCGGCTATGATATGCAAGCCACTAGACCGCAGAATGGGAGTGCTGTACTCTATAACGGCCACCAACCATGCATGGCACTCGCTATTACACCGACAGGGAGGAGTGTTGCTGTATTCACCAGACATGCTGCTGGAATGGATGCTCTGGTTCTCGCCTATGGGCGAAAATGCAGTCACTAGAGCTCTGGCAAAATTAGGGCTTCATAGAGCGAGCGACCTGTTTCAGGACGGCGTCGCCAGAACCTGGGATCAGGTTCAGGGGGCAGTGAGGAGACACCTATGTTGCAACGCTTTCAATTTCATAGAACGCGCAGTGCACTCCTGAAGCTGCTAGGACCAGACATGGCGGAGCCTCCGGATGTCCCAGAATTGACACATGTTATCAAGGCTAAGGAGCCCCGGAAGCTACTCACGAATTAGTATAAGGTGGCCAGGGCACATGGTGTCCAGGAGCCTATGAAAGCGAGACTAGCGCGGCAAACAGACTTGGGCGCTACGCTAGATGACGCCACATGGCGATATTGCTGTGAGAGTACGAAGCGGATATCGCTCAATGGCCGACACAGATTGATTCGCTTTAGGTTCCTACAGAAGGTGTATTACACACCGGAGAGACTCCACAGATACGGCCTGCAGCACACGGCGGAGTGTGAACGTTGTCACTCCGCGAATGCGGACTTCATGCACATGGCGTGGCACTGTCCGGGTATCCAGTCCTACTGGAGTGACATCTTCTCGGAAATGAGCAAAATCCTGGAGGTCTCAGAACCGGGACTTGCGCTCATAGGGAACTCCAAACGACTCCCCGTCGCGATTCGCAGACTGGCGGATATGGGAATGCTAATGGCTAAGAGAGTAGTGGCCTACTGCTGGATGAGAGGTCCACTACCTACCAAAGCTAGGTGGGAGCGAGATATGCTGTATTGCAGCACCCAGGTGGAACACTATAGCGAACTGCTGCCCCCAGGAACCGCCCCAAGAACTTCTGGACGCTATACCGCACTTACTTTGAGAGGGGTACAAGAGGGATCTGACAATCCAGAGCAGCACGGTACAGAAGGGTCACTACGAACCCAGACGGTGACGCAGAGTAGCAATGGACCTGGCTAGATGGATGGAATAGCAATGCAGACTCTTGGACTATCCTTAGCTGACAGGGACATAGCAACCGAGCCGCACACCCAGACTAGGAGGATTAGTTGGGTAGCAGAGTTAGAGCCAGTGCGCAGATAGAGCGAATTAGGAGGCAGGAAGGACAAAGCATTAGTGCGATACATACACTATCAGCATACACTGAGAGGGCAAGGGGGTGGGGCGGGAGGGGACGGGTTCAGCCGTTGAGTTGGAATTCAGTATAAGTTAATTTTTGTTGATAACACTATGGGTGCTAATTCAGGCTGTAGCACCAGGGGAGGGGTGGGCGGGACTGAACAGTTGGGGTTGATGAACAGAAGAAAACACGCACAACACTGGGTTCTGATTACGCTGTTGGCTATGAACCTGCTGTATCCGCTAGCGCATTAGAGAACTACACCGCCGGACCCCCAGGTTGTCGGCTGAAGGGCTGTGTATATAAGAGCCAACTGGTTAACTGCTAAACGCACAATGCGGCCAGCCCTTGAGGTTGTAGGCCTGGAAATGAATACCAGATGTGTGTGGAAATAAAATAAAATTAAAAAAAAACAGCAAACATGGAATAGAAATTCAAATATTTCTTGTTGTTACACCAGTGTCAGGGAGGTGCAGGGTTTTTCTGCAAAACCTTGTCTATGACTCTTTGCAAATATGGATTTACAGCAAAATCCATAAGTGAAAGAAGGGGTACGCCCAGACACACCAAATGGAAAGTACACTTGATGCAAAATAATGCAATCAAGCTCATTCCCCTGATTTGGCTTACTTTTGGTTAGAAAAAAACTCAAATCACCATTTCTGTTGGCTTGTAAATACCAACCTGGATTTTACATCAGGTCTGCCTTAAAAAAGTAACACAAACCCAATACAAATCTTTGTATATCTGGGCCTAACTTTGCAGAGGGTGTTCAAGCACACCAACACTGACAGACATATGTCTTTCAATGAGGGAAGTTAAATTGGGAAGAATGAAAGCAGCACGAATGGACATAACTCTGCCTTGGTGGGTGGTGAACATGTCAGACTAAATCCTTAACATGGAAAAAGCACACCCAGCAATAAATGTTCTGCCATGGTGGAGACAGAGCTGCCAATTTGCCAAACTCGAATAAGAGCCCTAAGTTAGAAGGTAAACAATTTGACCAACGCAAACTGCTTTGTTTATCTGACCATTTGTCCATCACGGTAAGCCTCAAATCATGTCTGTGTCCTATTCAATCACAAACTGATACTTCTGATTGGCATTGCATATATCTTTGATTTTTGCCTTAAATGTTTAATCATTCATATCTATGGATCATCTTATCTTATTATTTTTTTCTCTTTTTTCTCTTTATTTTAGGACTTTTACATTGTGAGGTACACCTCACTTTTAAAAAGTTAGTACTGATAAAACTTCACATGCACTTCTCTATTGATTGTGTGCAGCTTGTGAAATAGCATCTAGCAGTTGATCAGAGACTCTCTAAGAAATTGGTTTTGTCATGACTACATAGAGTCTGATTACGATGTTGGGTGGACCATTGCCATTGTGGGACCAACTGATCTCCAGTCGGCGGTCCAGACGCTGCTATTACTCACATTTCTCTATGGGAGCTTGTGCTGCGGCAATACACTTCCCATAGCACATGCCCTCGTAGAGAAATGGGAGTTTCCTTTAATTGCTGCATGGTGCCTGCCACAAGGTACAGGAATTAAAAGGGGGGCACCCCCTCTGCCCCCAACCAGAGTCCAAAGGGGGAAGGGGGCCCTGCTAGGGCACCCCTAAGTCAGTTTCCGACAGGCTTTCTATGTCAGAAAGCCTGACATGGACAGCCTGTCAGAAACTAACATTGTAATCTTGACGGCAGAAACGCCATCCTCAGGGATTATGGTGCGGCCTCCAACCGGCCGATGGGCTCAAGGAGCTCTCGCAATCAAGCAAGAATGATCGGCCAATTTCACTTTCAACCACTGGCATTTTAATGTGGCGGTCGAAAGTGAAACCTACAATGTGAGTAGGAAAGCCTCTGGCCACAGGTAAGGGGCTTTCCGACTCACATTGAAATCAGGCCCATAGTGTTTATTATGTTGGTCTGGATCATACCTTCATAAACAAATAATTTCATTTCTAAGCCTCAGCAGCACAGAACGTAAAGTATGCTAACAAGATTTCCCACATGTTTTGTGTAATTTAGTCCTACAAAGACTTGGTACCTTGTGTGCATACAAAGCTACCCATTTACTTAGTCAAATGTGTCACTCCTCCATACTGAATATTTAGCCCAAAATGTGTTTTCTGTCAAGTTCATAATGTACCCTAAATAATAACTTGGGCTTATCTGTGCGCCCCCTAATAAAGTGTTTAACATAATTTAGACATATTCCAATACATCTTCTCCTTTTCCTTTTTGTTGATAGGACTCTCAATTCTCCTAATTCAGATCATATCTTCTGAGATATTCTGGGGTCGTTTTGAAGGCACAGCAGTTGTATTTCTTTCAAACCGGAGGTGGGGTAAGTTGTTTGTGTCAACTCATACACATTTAATCTATTTCCTATTGCAATCTGTGCTATAGCTGTGATTGTAATGACTTGATCCTACATAGAGATTAAAAAGAGGTGGCTTTCTTAGTGCGTTAAAAATAGGTGTTAAAAATTACCAATTACATAGTATTCACTTGATCAAGCCATGAAGGGTGAAAGGCAGAAGTGGACCTGCTAGGACTCAAATTAATTACCTGAAGATCACACAAACATGTCAGCTGCAATTCCTTAAGTTATCAGCCATTTTTCTCAGTGAAGAGGATCTTCAATTCCCCAAATAAATAAATGTCTGACTAACAACAGACATCAGATTTTCTGCTTTTGGGGATTATATTTTTTACTGCATGAATAGTAACAATTATGAAACTAGAGTGTGATTATGTGTAACTTCCTGACGTCAACAACATCAACCCAGTCAGTAGTTTGTCCAATGCGAGTTTGACAAAATTTGCCAGTCCAGTATTTGAGAGCACCACCACCTATACAAGGATGGGCAATGGCACGAGAGTGACTCCTTTCAGACACTGAAGAGTCTACTCCTATCCTGGACATGATCATCCTGCTTCATGACAACACTCAACTTCTTCAAAACCAGTATGATAATACCTGTGATGCTTAAGAGAACAATCCTCTTGAATTAATGAATGAATGAATGAATTGGAGATTTGTAAAAGCGCAACTTAACCCGGAGGCATCAAGGCGCATCAGATGGAAAAACAACTGAGTGGTCGGAGGCATCTGAAAGAAGCAGAACTTAAAGGTAGGATTCTGCAAATAGCCAGGTTTTAAGATTTTTCTGGAAAAGGGCAAGAGATGGCTGAGCTTTAAGGTCAGCAGGAAGCGTGTTCCACAGTTTGGGGGCGAGGGAGAAAAAAGCCCCCCCTCCCCATCTGGCCTTGGCGATCCGGGGGGTCGCCAGAAGATTTTTGTGAGCCGATCTCAGGGCTCTGCCCGGGGTATAGAAGGACACGGGGAACCCAATGTCCTCAGCACCCAAGCCATGTAGAGCACGGTAGGTCAGAACCAGGACATTAAAGTTGATCCTGGCCTGAACAGGTAGCCAGTGGAGATTTTTTCTGATTCCTGTAACAGAAACACGTCTTGGGGCATTCACCACAAACCTGGCTGCAGCGTTCTGGATAGTCTGGAGGCGGTGGATACGTTTTTTTTCAAATACCAAGATAGAGGGCATTGCAATAATCCAGGCAGGGTGAAATGAGGGCAACAACCACCTGTTTCCGGGCATCGGGGGAGAGGTAGTGTACTAACTTCCTAAGGATCCTCAAAACCCCACAGTAGGTTGGCACAGTTTTGTTGACTTGTTTATCAAACGCCAGTGTGGTATTGAAGGTGACCCCCAAGTTTCTGGCAGGTTCCAAGGGAGGGTGGCCACCAATCAGCCGACCAGAGTTCTTGTTTGCAACCAAAGATGAGGATCTCGATTTTTTCCCCATTTAGCTTAAGGAAGTTGAGGACATCCAGCCTGCCTTGGCTTCCATGCAATTCTTAAAATTGAGGGCCGTGGGCTCCACAGAATGTGATAGGGAGACCATTATCTGGGTGTCGTCAGCGTACGATAGGACTTTCAATCCGTAGGATCTAACAAGCCTTGCCAGTGGAGCCACATATATGTTGAACAACGTAGGACTCAAAGATGAGCCCTGCGGGACCCCACAATGCAAAGGCTTAGCAGAGGAAAGGAAGTCATCCAGTTTGACTTTTTGGGAACGTTGGTTAAGGAAGGATGTCAGAAGACTAAGGGCTGGTCCTTCCACTCCCATCTCACCAAGCCGCCTAGACAAGATGGATGGGGACAGGGTGTCAAAGGTGGCTGTAAGGTCGAGCAGGATCAGTATGGTAGAATGACCTCTGTCGACCTTAGCGCGGATGTTGTTGACTACCACTGTGAGGGCCGACTTGGTGCTGTGCGCCTTTCGGAAGCCATGCTGTGAAGAGTGAAGCAGGCTAGCTTTGCCCAGAAAGGTGCTAAGATGGTGATTGAGGTGGGCCTCAAGCATCTTGGCTGGGGCAGGGAGAAGGGATATAGGACGAAAATGTTTAAGGGTACCAAGGTCTAAAGTTGGCTTTTTCAATAAGGGCTTTACGATAGCCAGCTTCCAAGATACAGGGAAGACACCATTAGAAATTGCCAGATTCATAACCTCAAGGTGAGTGGGGAGAAGGACTTCTCTGCAGTCTTTCAAAATTTTGAGAGGGTAGGGGTCCAGGGGGGAGCCTGATTTAAGTTTATCTAGAAGAGCATTTAAGCCTTCATGGGAGAGGAGAGGAAAATTGGACAGGCGTCCTGGAGCTGGCGGAGGCAAGGCGGGGTGGGGCATGGGGTCTGAGGGTAGAACGAGATCTTGAGTGGAATTAAGGGCTTCTAAAGCAGAGTGAATATCCACGATTTTGTTGTGAAAGAACGTGGAGATCTGGTCACAGAGTTCTTGCGATGGGACAATGGGATCCGGAGACGGAGTGAGAGAAAGAGAGTCCACAATTTTATCTAGGGGAGCTGAGGGAGGTGGTCAGGTCGGTGAAATAGGATTGTTTGGCCGCTAGAATTGCGACCTTATAATCTATGATAAGATTTTTATGTTTGGTCTTTTCCACAGGCTAAAGGTGAGCTCTCCAGAGTTTTTCCTGTCTCCTACATTCCTGCCTACGTAATCTGAGGGAGTCAGAGAACCAAGGGGCCGAAGGGCGTTTCCTGGTGCAGTAGTGGGGTTTCACAGGGGCTAAAGTATTGACTGCTTCTGAGATGGTGTTAATCAGCTCCAGAGCGGCAGCGGCCGTATCGGATTTGGAGGAGGAGATGAAGTTAGCGATAAAGGGGCTGAGGGCTACGTTATTGAGGCCTCTATATTCCCTTTTGAGAGTCTAGACACAATTTTCCTTTGGAGGCGGATCCCGTAGTCCCTGATCAAACTCAAAGGGAACTGCCTTATGATTGGACCATGAGAGGGAAATGGGAGGGCCTACTTCCAATCTGGGGTCATTAGTAAAGACCCCGTCTAAAGTATGGCCTGCCGAGTGGGTGGGGCAATTGACTTTTTGTGGAAGGCCACAGGAGGCCAGGGAATCCACAAGCGAACCGGTGGCAGATGAGTTGGAGTTTTCCAGATGGAAATTGAAATCCCCAAGGATAGTAAAATTGGGCACATCAATGAAAGGTTCAAGGATTTCCAAAAGACTAGTGGTGAACGCCGACCTGGGGCCAGGGGGTCTATAAATTAGAACGCCCATGAAGGACACAGTGGAAGAGGGGTTGAGTGTAAAATGGGCGGCCTGGAAGGAGTTTTGGAGGGAGGGGAGGCATTCAATACGGCAACTAGATGAGGTTTTGTGCAGGATGCCAATACCCCCACCTTTCCGTCCAACTCTGTCCAGTCTCGCAAGGGCGTAGCCATCGGGAATGGCATCAACCAGGTCAGGACCAGCAGAGTCTGAGCCCCATGTTTCTGTGACAAAAACCCACGAGGGCTTTCTGTCAGAAACGAAGTCATTAAAAGCAATATTATTTTTCACCAGGGAGCGGGCATTGATGAGAAAGCCCGTTTCTTTGGAGTGGGGAGAGGTGGTATGCGTCTCAGTGGTCGGGGGTATAAGGGGGGAAATATGTTGCTGCTTCTTCCTAAAGCACAGACAATTACATCCTTTAAACAGTTCCTCCGGCCGGTGTTTATAGTGACATGTTAACCTCGGTGGTCGGAGTGCTCTCATGGTCAGCGACGGCTCGTGGAGGGAGTTACGGTGGGGCAGGAGGGTGGGGAGGGGGAGGGGCAGGGTGGAGGTTGCTAAAAATCCGGCATATGGATAATTGCAGGTAAGTAAACAATTTAATTAATAAAACGAATTTCGTAGTGTGCCTTGCATCGCAAAATGCAATGCAGTGCGAGCTACGAAATTCGTTTTATTAATTAAATTGTTTACTTACCTGCAATTATCCATATGCCGGTTTTTAGCAACCTCCACCCTGCCCCTCCCCCTCCCCACCCTCCTGCCCCACCGTAACTCCCTCCACGAGCCGTCGCTGCTCATGGTGCTGATGGAGTATGCGGTATATAGGATGGGAGAAGGACTGAAATCAGCAGCATGACTGGCCCCTAGTGCCTCCTTGGCGCTGACGGGCGCAGACGGGCATGACTCTGGCATGACTCTGGCATGACTCTGGCATGACTCTGGCATGACTCTGGCATGACTCCGGCACGAGTCCGGCACGAGTCCGGCACGTCCGCTGCTCGCGTCCGCTGCGCGGAGTCATGACCGTCCCTTTTTAAAGAAAACTAGAGCGTGTTACAGCGCCAATTCTCTCCCCATATGGCCACTAAAATCACAACGCCCTGCCGAGAGCGATCAGCCTGTTAGTTGGCTGAAGCGTGCGTCGGGCAGCGAGGCGAGGCGAAGGGGAAAGGTAAGGTAAATTGTAAAGCTTTGTAATCAAGCTAGTGAGAAACAATTAATTTTTAAAAACGAGCAATAGATTTTTAAAAACGAGCAAGTGCAGAACAAACCTCCCGGCTTCGGCCTCAGGAGGGATACGAGCACACAGTGAAACAAGCGCTGTGTTCAGAGGGACCCCTTTTAAAGAAAACTAGAGAGCGTCACAGCGCCAATTCTCTCCCAATATGGCCGCTAAAATCACAACGCCCTGCCGGGAGTGATCAGCCTGTTAGTCAGCTGAAGTGTGGGTCGGGCAGCGAGGCGAAGGGGAAAGGTAAGGTAAATTGTAAAGCTTTGTAATCAAGCTAGTGAGAAACAATTAATTTTTAAAAACGAGGAATAGATTTTTAAAAACGAGCAAGTGCAGAACAAACCTCCCGGCTTCCGCCTCAGGAGGGATACGAGCACACAGTGAAAACCTTACCTTGCCGTCAATGTATCTCACATTCCATCTAAAACATCATTTCTGAAATTACTACCGATGATCTCTCCCTTGGTAGGAGAATCCACAGGTAATACTGCTGCTTTTAACGTCTGTTACAACACTTAGATTGCTAAAAAGCTGATATATGCCTCTACCAATTGCAAATCTGTTCCCAAAACCCCTAGTTATGACATAATGTTACACTCCTAAAAAGAAAGGGGGCTAATTACAAAGAGACATCCAGTCAATTACTAGTTATGCATGATTCTACATTTCCTCAAAAATATTTTGAAATCATCTTCTTCGATGAAATTTTCCTTCAGTCTTAAAACCATCTCAAAGACAAGGATTATCCGTGAACATTCCAGTGAACTGGTTGAAGACTGAGGGGTGCGCTGTGCTGGGGTGCCTCGGTACATTTCAGAATTAAAATTGGAATATCTTTGTTGCTATATTGCTATGTGGCGATTACATTTTGATGTTGAATGGCTGCTTCTATAAATACCTCTCACATCAGAAAAATGATTTAACATTCTTTGTTTGATTTGACGAAAATACCCATTTAGAACATTTATTCAGGGGCTTTTCATTATAGTTAATATTTATAATTACCAAGGAACTTTATTATTGAATTCATTTTATTTAACATCATTCATAATTGTGGTACTTCATGTATTATCTGCTCTGCCATTCAATCAGTAAACCCCCACCTCCTGTTTAGGAGATCCATCAGATCTGTTTATTCCATGGAGATAGTGGTATGACAATAAAAAAATCATTAGGAGCAATATAGACTTCTAGATTCAGACAAGAAAGTAAGAAATGTCACCTTTTTTTCTTAGGGATTTGATGAAAGGGTGAATTCAAACACTTACCAGCTATTGATTTAGGCAAAGATGAAATTCAAGGTGAATACCATGAGCTAATTAAGAAACACGAAAGATATTTTGATGTTTAACTTAGTACTGTGGTACAGAGACATTAATTTTAAAAGCGTATCAAGAATGAAGGTGAAGACTCAGGCTTTTCTGTCACAATGTTAAATTGACTTGTAGGAATTCTCTGCCTCTTGTTGAATAAAGTGAATAGCGCCAAGAAACCGTCCGGTGAATGCCGCGCTTTCTAAGTAATTTTTACATTACATTTACATTACATTACAAGTTGAAACGTTTACTGATCAACTTATTCATGGTTTATTTATTAGTTATTGTTTGCATAAAACAATTCAACAAAAACTCCTTTTGATGGGTACCCTTTCCTTGGAGAAAAAACGGTAAGTGTATAGAAACTTTCCAAGTTTCAGTTAGGGAACTGAAAAACTACAAGTCTGTCTGTTTGTGTAATTCATAAAACAGAGACACATTGCCAAGAGAAAGTGAAAAGATTTCTCAGTTTTTTCAAATGAAGACGTGTGCATTGAATGCAGAATTATTAAAGTCATGAGTAAGGAGGAAATTGTGCCCTGCTAAGAATGTGAAATCCAGATAATGTAATAGTTTGGGTAATTTTGAAAATATCTTTGAGAGTGCCACACAAAATAGTAACAAAGTGTCTGTTGCAGCATAGGAACAAGGGGAATAATATAACGTGTACAAGAAGGAGTACGTGATATGCTTCTGATTGTCTCAGATATAGAAAATATGCCGAAAGATGAACCTTTAGACTGAGTTGACCTCGATCTAAATGTTCACGTGGAATAAAATTCTTTAGCTTTTAGATTCAATACCAAGAATTACCATGATCACCGATGAGCTTTTCAAATACACTTGGGAGAAAGGAGTCCCCTGGGTAGATCACAAATATCATATGAAGGATGGAAAATTGATCTACTGGGATATATTGACTTACCATAAGATGCTGATGTATGTATTGAGTGGTGCAAAGTACAGAGCTGTATGACAAAATGTCAGAATAGATACACACTTTTTACAATATCAATTTAAAGTGGAATACTTGCCGGGTGGAAAAAAAGGCAGGGCAGATTTCTCACTAAAGTTGATGATTGTGTTGGAAATGATGATATAGAGAGATTGGAAGATTGGTCAGAGAGTAATTCCATTATTTCTGATGTGAAATTTGGGTTTATGAGAGGCTGGGGGTCAGCTGAACAATGCATGAACCTAGAATTACTTATTGGGAAATATACCAAAGCTAAGTCAGGTTCCATTTTTCTTTGTTTCACTGATCTCAGTAATGCCTTCGATTTGGTTGATCATATTCTACTCTGGAAATCATTGATTACCCAGGGTGCCTAGGAGCATAATTAGCTTCTTAGCACCGCAATATGGAAATCTATCTGGCACAGTGCAGTACGGCTCTAAGGGGGAATGTTCCCCTTGTTTAAAATCAAGAGGGTATTAAACAGGGCTGAGTATCGCATCGCTCCTCTCTCCACTTTTATCAATGAGGTAGTAGACTAACTTCAGACAATGCAGGCTGATTACCGTTCTGTTGGTAGCCACCCTGTACAAATCGTATTTTATGCTGATGGCACTGTCCTACTATCTAGGACACAGGTCAGCATACACAATTTGATGGACACCTTTGGGCACTTCATGGAATCTAGGAAGATAAAAATCAATAAGGCACCAACCTTTTCGATGGTATGTGGGAAAGTGCAGAAGCGTAAGACATTTTAAATACTTATTGGTAATGTCAATTCCTTCTCCTATCCACGGATTCTTTTCACGAGTAGTGGACCCTGGGTTCAGCAAGTTTTAAGCACACAGATGAAGTTGAGTAGAGTTTGCGAGGGAGTATTCAGGTTTTCTTACAGGATTGGCAGTCACCCAATTAAGCCAATTATTCAAATCTACAAGGTGAGGGCATTTCAGCCGCTGCCTATGGGGTTATGCTCCCAGACATCTACTACAGGTGGAAGAGTCCCGCTTTCTTAAACATCTGTGTGTGCACACCCTGATCTGCATCATCCTTTATAATACACAAAGAGACTGGAATACATTTTTTAGAGTACTCACTAGCTTTAAAAGCCCTTTTACTTTGGCCCTCTATATGGTTGAAAACTGAAACAAATTATACAAAGTCAATTATAACTGATTGTTTAGACCTTGACAATGCGTTGAAAATAGTAAATACCCTGGTTGTCCTATATCAATGGTTTTAAAAAGCTGTTGTTTGACCTAACCTTTTGTGACCAACCCTGCTAGTTGTTCCGCACTGGAAAAAAAATTTATTAGGAGCCCTTTTCTGAATTATAGACAGTAGCATAGAACGTTTGAAAAATATAAAAAACATACTGTAGTCCTATATGTATCAAATAATTTGCTGGAGGGATGTCAGCATTATTTGACCTGGGTAACATCCAACACCATTTTGTGTAAAAGTCGCCTTCCCTGAAATTAAAAAACATCCATCAGACACTATAACCTGTCCTTACGATGATGTCTCAACACAAAGCACACAGCACTTTGTGTTATTTTTAGGAGGGTTTAAGAAAATATTACGTAAAACCACTTTTTCTTGAGAATCCGGGCCCTCTCCCACCGCTTGGGACAATCCCAGCTGGCCCACAGCCCTCAGCAGCCCACCCCAGATCATGCACAGAACCTTGGCATCATACTCGACTCCTCCCTCTCCATGACCGACAGGTCAGTGCCATCGCCTCCACCTACTTTAATATCCTCTGTATCCTCTGCAAGACCTTCAAATAGATCCCCCCGAATCAAAAAAGACCGTCACCCACGCACTCATTACTGGCAGACTGGACTACTGAAATACCCTCTACGCCGGAATCAACAAGTCTCTGCTCCACAGACTCCAGACCATACAGAACACCGCAGCCAGACTCGTCCTCGGCATCCCCGACAAGAACACATGTCCCAACACCTGCGAGACCTCCACTGGCTCCCCATCAAGAAGATAGTAACCTTCAAGATACTCACCAATGCCTACAAATGCCTCGACAACACCGGGCCCCAATACCTCAATGAAAGAATATCCTTCCACGTACCCAAGAGAAACCTCCGATCCGCCGACCTTGCCTTCGACGAAATCCCACGCATCCGGAGAGCCAGAATGGGTGGAAGTTCCTTCTCCTACATCGTGGCCAAGAACTGGAAAGAGCTACCGGTCGACATCAGACACGCCCCCGCTCTGCACATCTTCAGGAAGACCCTCAATTCCTGGCTGTTCGACTGACCGGAGCTGCTTATCCTCCACGCCCTCCCACCAGTGCCTTGAGACCCTCACCGGTGAGGAGTGTGCTATAAAATTCCCTGATTGATTGACTGATTTCTATCCCCCATGGATCAATCATTTATCACCATAGTTGCATTGCCTAATAATACAAGCACAAGTCCCTCACTCCCAATCCTCCATCATAAATTGACTGAACACACTTGCCGAATGCAATTCGAGGTGGCCTGGTGGCCCACAAAAATACCCACACCTCACTTGTAGAGGGGTGAACATCTCTGTGGAATCAGTAATGAGAAGTTCTAAAATACAAACAAGAATCTTGGCACAATCATCATTGACTGAGATCCTAAAACTTCCTGCTAAGGAGGGGTATAAGATTGATGCTCCAAGTGAGGCTGTGGAGCAAGGAGTTCCAGATGCCCACATATGGGGAGCTAAGTTGGTGAATCACAATGTCAAACTGCTAGTTCCCTGCCTCACTTTCATTTAAAGGTGGAACCAGAAGGGATGTAGCACAGTGCACCTAGAGATCATTAGCCTGCCTGTATAAGCCCAGCATGCAAAAGTGTCTGGATTGTCTTAGAAGGATGAGACAGAAACAACAGAAACAACACATTGTTGGCTAAGAGTGTCAGAATCCGCCGTGTTGCGCCTACCTAGCCGTGAAACTACATTTCCCATGACCCCCCCCCTGAATCTCCTCAGGAAGTACTTCAGTGGAATAGACACGCTTCCGGTTGCGTGTTATTCCTGATTTCGTCTTTGGCGTGAGAGCGGACTCTCTGCACACCGGTTCCTGATTCCCTAGGCCTGGAGCTCACCGGGGACCCATGAATCCAAGGTAGGATTCCTTCGTTGAGGCGTTCATTTAGTGCGCGCTGTTTCCCGGCAGCGGGTAGACTATTCCCCCGACATCGCAGTACTTTGACCGGGTTCACGGGATACCGCAGCAGGCGGCTGCTTGTTTCCGTGTTGTCTTCCTTCTACTGTTTAAAGGAGTCGAGTATTCATTTCTGGAACTATAGATAATAACTACGGAGTTTGGAGGCAGTTGTTTTAGACGCGGAACGGGGTGGTGGTCGAAACTACGCGTTACCGTGTTTTCTGGCTCATAATTATTCCAAAGATCCTGAACTGTGTAGCAGAGCGATGTGGTGAGTTTAACTACGCGCTACCGTGAATTGATTTCGGACAAGTGTTATTGAGGGAACAGAACGCAGTGGTGGACGCAACTACACGTTACTGTTTCATTTCTTCATTTGTGGATTGCTTTAATTCTTGCCAAGTTGAACCATCGACAGGGCAGTGAGGGGCAGAGTGTTGTGGTTCTTGCTTCCTATACACTTCCGTATCCTCAGCTCATTGTCTGGGGTATTGGTTTGGATTTCCCGGAAGTTCTTTCTTTATTTTGTTCATACGGACCCCAAATACATTATGCCCTCTGTGCTGCCATGTGGTACGTTGTAGGTGGTTTATTTAGCTTCAAAGTGTTGTTTGTAGAACTTACTTTGTGAAAGCCATAATCACACGTTTGTTTATGTTTTCTATAGGAAATCCAAAGGCAGTAGTAGAGTGTGAAGAAAGGCTCATTATAGAGGGTCTTTTTCTTTTCTTTAAGCAGGAATACAATGGTGCATGTTTAGCGAGAATTCATGAGAGTAGCTTTATGTGTAAACCTAGTGTTTATTGAAGGTGTCTTTTGTCGTTTCAGGTTTCCCTTCCCTGCTGACCCCTTCCTTTTCCCTTCCTTTTTATTATTTTCTTTCTTATTTTCCCTCACATAATGGGTCGAACACCTTGTATATATACATCAGGGTGTTGGTGACATTTGGAGGTGGAACCATTAGTGCATCGACTGGATCCCATGGAGGTAAACCTGACAAAGAGGGCAATTTCAATACTGCATGCCCTCCCCCCTCCAGAAACCCCCATATTAGGCATTGCAGCAGCCAAAGCGACCAGAGATCCTATTGTCAGGGCAAACACGAGGGGTGACAGGAGGCAGCCCTGCCTGCTTTTCCACTGTATTGGTAAAGATCGGATTCCATTGACACTGACGTGTGCCTGAGCCTGGATGTACAAAACCTGAACATATGCCAAAAACGAAGGTCTGAATCCTTTGGATTGGAAAGGGCTCCCATCACAAAGTTCCAGTCTCAGGAGTCAAAATCCTTTTAAAAATTGAGGAATGGAAAGGCATGGGGGGAGGGCACATCACCTTAGTAGTGCTTTTGTGCGGCATGGACACTGACAGTCGAGGAAGGGCCAGTTTTGGTGACAGGGATTCTCTCTCCCTCTTCCCATACGGAGTTTGGAGAAATCTGCTCGCAAGACCATGATTGATGGAGAGTTCGCAACGGTATCACCACATGATTCAAGGATTCTTGGGATTAATCTATTGGTGAATTCATGAGTGGCCAGCCAGTACAAAAAATTGCCTATTTTTTCTTCCCATTTGAACACCCTCTCAGATGTAGCAATCCATGTAGCGGTCTGGTCTCACCCATGCACACTTGTTTTACAGTCAACCTAAAGGACTTTACATGAAGAAATTAGGAGCTGACACTGAAACTCTGACTAATTACCATCCGATCTCTTTACTCCCTTACCTGGCCAAGATCATCGAGGCTTACGTGACTAGATGCCTCACGTTTTACTTGGTAGTGTCGGAATACCTTGATTCCCATCAAGCAGGGTTCTGCCCAGCACATTCCACAGAGGCCGTAATACTGACAGTACTGGACACCCTCCTCAGGGAGGCCAATAGGGTCTCCAAACAGGCCCTGGTACTGCTCGACCTCTCTGCAACTTTTGACAAGGTTGACAATGGTATACTGGTCGATCGTGTCAGAAAACAAGCCCTGGATTGGATCAGCTCTTTCTTAGAAAGTCGCTCTCAGTCTTTCCGCATTGCTCTATTTACAGTCCTCAAAATGAAAATACTTGTGGAGTCCCAGAAAGTTCCTCACTCTCCCCTCCCCTATTTAACATTTATCTTCTCCCACTGATTCAGGCCCCAACAGATAGGAAAGTCTGCACTTTTAACTACACTAATGACTTTCAACTAATATTCTGCATCAGCAACACCCTGACTCGGTCCGTGACTTTCAGACCACCATGCTATTCATTAGCAGGTGGATGAATAGCAATCACCTAAAACTCAATCGGGACAAGACTGAGCTAGTCCTAAGAGGGGGTACCCTTGACCCCTGGGGCCCACACTTTTGGCCAAAGGAACTGGGCCAATCCCCCTCCCCAACTGCATCGGAATAACAATAAATCATGATCTTACCATGAAGTCCCAAATCAGGTTGATGGTATCTACTTGCTTTTTCCAGTTGAGAAAAATAAGAACGATCAGAAGATTCCTCACCCAGGAAGCTTTGACTCAGGTGGTCCTTGCCATGGTTATGTCCCATGTTGACTATGCTAATTTCCTTCATTTTGGTATTCCATTAAATCTTTCCAAACATAAAAAAATATCAAGTCTTTCCAAACATCAGCACCCGGTACAGAACCAAGCAGCGAGACTGATCTTTCAGCAACCTAGGCATCATCACATCAGCCCCCTCATGAGGAAGCTGCATTGGCTCCCTATTACACAGCAATACGCCTTTAAAGTATGCTGCTTCATCTTTAAGTCTTTGAATTGAAGGAGCCCTAAAATAATGAATTGCCTCATTCAGAGGCCCTTACCAATGCTCAATCTGCATTCGGCCAACAAGCCCCTTTTGTCAACCCCCTCCTTTAAACTAAAATGCCAGGGTGGGGCTAGTTTTGCTGTCCTAGCTCCAAGGCTTTGGAACTCTCTTCCCTCCGAAATTCGATCCTGCACCGACCTCCTCAGCTTCCAGAGGCTTGTGAAGATGAGTAGCACCATGAAACCAACCTGGTGTACGTGCGCTTTATACATTTTTTGTAACATAACATTTTTAACATAACATGATATTGCACTTGCTTGTCTGTTGTGGATTTGGCCTCTCTTTCAAGGGTAACTAGTGTTTCAAGAGATATCTTTCCTTGCATGCATGCCTTACCTGCCACCCACAGAGTACCCAGGGAGGCCACTAAACATTTAATAAGATGCCGGTAAGTCTGGATTTTCCTGTGTCATAAGCACTGCCACACCCTGTCTACCAGACACCATGAGTTCATTTGCCACATGCCCTCCATTTACCTCCCCATAGTTAAAAGAACCAGGGAGTGGTGTGAGATCACTGTCAGAAGAATGTGAGCCACTGCTGTCCCTAGAAGGCCCATACCAGGTAATAAGAACTCAATACAGAACCTGAGTCATGTGTCCATTTGTTGTGACCGGCAAGACCTCAATTTTGAAAGGTCTATGAAGCAAAATTTCGATTCCCCTGGATCCTTTGGAATAGACTGCATGAAACACCCTATCATAACTGTATTGGGCCAGGAATAGGCACTTATTACCCAGTAAGTGAGTTTTATTAGGAGCTCTGGGGTGTCTCTATGCATGAACATAAGGATTGACCCTCTCATAATATGGCCAAGAAGACTGTTAACATTCCATGTCATGACTTTAAAGGTGATTATGTCTACAGCTGTAACAAATCACGGGGGTCAGACGTGGTATGGGTAGGAAGTGAGGTTCCGTGACAATCATAATGGTGTTTTCAACTCGTTCGAATATGGACGAGTTTGGTATCTATGAACCGCAAATGACGAGTTTAGTGGGTGTACGCGTTTTCGCTACGCTGCCTTTAACCGTTCGTCTTATTCATGGGTTTCTCCATCTGAACCCACGGGTTCCATTTTAGATACGGCATCCATTTTGTCTCTTGCCCTCAAGTAGCCAGCGAATGGACACTGTCCGCTTCGTGACCCTGGGATTCCCAAGCTCTTGCGGAAGACACGTGTTCCTTTGAGGATGTCTTTATGACGAGGGGGATGACACTGCAAAGGCAGATGGTTTCGCTCGAGGCTCATCTTGCCGTGCCGGTCTATTGTTTTAGCCGTGCATGCATTAGGCACGAATCCTTTGATCCTGCAATTGTGCCTTCCGATATTGCCCCCTACACTCTTTTTCAATCTGTTGTCTATCTTTGTCTTCCTTGCACCTGGTTCTGTCTCTTTTCTTAACTCGTTTACAGCCAGAATGGAATGTACTTAATGATGGGATAACGTATTTTTACAGTTGGGAACCGGCGATGTTACTGTAATTGTGTTCCGGGCTCCTGAATACATGAAAGCAACCCTTTTGAAGTTTACTGTGGGAACTGAGTTGTAACCTTTTGTTCGCCATGTTGTGCTATGACTAAAATATGTATAAAAGGAGCGATCCACTGTTGCAATTCGAAGCAGTCTCCCAGAACCTACACGTAGTGTACTTCTTGTGACTTCTGTATCCCTGCAGTAAATAAACGCTGATCTTTGACGCCGAAGGAAGTGTCCTGTGTCTCTGTAATTTGTACGCCGGAACAGGTAACCCACAAAGGTTTCAGGTGTTGTTCCCTGGCACCGCTGGGCCTTAGAATAGCCCAGTCCTTCAGTTGGCGCCCAACGTAGGGCGACATCAGCGGTACCGGTCCAAAGCCCGACGATCGTGAGGAACTTCGTGTGAAATCTCAGAGAGAAGGTGCACCCCGCTTCATCGATCCTGTTGTCGAAATAAGTGGTCCGAAGACTTTTCCCGTGAAGATTCCCGCCTCCTGACGGCTGTGACGGACTGATGCCCAGACTGTCGACCTGTTTTGGCGCCTGGCGTAGTCCTTTGTACAGCGAGACGATAGACGGGCCTTGCTGGTGACGCCATTGCTCTTTCAGTTAAGTATTTATGGGTCGCTCCCAGAGTCCTTGGTTGTTGTTGAAACTTGGTTGTTTGCATGGTTTCATTGCATTTGTGGTTCTTAGTTGTTGGTTCTTAGTTGTTGGGTTTTATTTGACGATTGCAATTGCCAAAAACCAAGGGTCTTGCATTTTTGCGAGGGCATCGTAATTCAATAACCCTTGAAGTTTGTAAACTCGGTTAGTGTGCACGATGCCTAGCTGTTGTACTTTTTTTGGTTTCTTTAAATGTTGCGGTGCGGATTCCCGATTGGAGGACTCGTGTCCGATGCCTCCAGTTGGAACTCCGATCTATGAGCTCTATAGTCGCCATGGAGTGGGTCCTATCGTATATAATGATTATTGGATCCGCTACACTAAAGATGATGGTGTCCTTAGTTGGCCACCTTATGGTAGTTTCGAAACTGCAATTTTGGATAATCTTGAAGCAAAATTGTTTAAAAGGAAAGCTAGGCCGGCCATGTTTGATTCCTTTCGGTTATGGCGCAAGGAGGCCAAGCAGAAAGAAATCAAACAGATTAAGAAAAATAAGAGAGAAGGTATCATTACGGTGATGCGTAATGCAGAGCAGTTTCAGCGAGACAAAGAAGAGAAGGAAAAGGAAGTTTTTGCTAGACTACAACATATGGCGGTGGATAAGTGCTATCCTGTTGTACTGTCGAGTTCTGATAAGAAGAGAGAAGAAGCGGTAGAGGACCCTTTGTTGTCCTATCTACTAAAATCACCACCTCCATACGCTCAGGATACTACAGCTCCTGTGGTACCTCCTGTCCCTCAACCTGTTGTTCCGGTAGCTGCTGGTCAGCCTGCCGTTGGTCCTGTTCCTCCGAATCCTCTTGTTCCTCAAGTTGTCCCTGCTCCCTTACCTGCCCTTCTTCCTACTGCTCCACTGTCTATACCTTCTCAATCTGCTGTTCCCGCTACTTCTGCTCTCTTGGCTACTCCTACTGCTCCTACGTTCAGCCCTCATGTTGTTGCCCCTGTACTTTTCTCCTCTTCTCCTGCTGTCCGTAGTCGTATACCTAATGCTGTTGCTAATCTTTACTCTCCATTTGGACCGATCCTAGGGTCCGATGTTTCTGATGTCCCTCAAAGACGAAGTCAAATTCCTGGTGGTAGGGAGAGTGATACGTTAGTGAAAATGACGCGTAAGTGGATTAGGCATCCTGCTAAATACACCCCGCGCATAGTTTACGAGACGTTCTCTCAATTTAATGAGCCCACACAAAGATTTGTGTTTGAGGAAATGTGTAAATCCCTAAGAGAGGAGTGGGATAATGATGAGGTAGACAATGTACCGTCTGAAATGACTGAACTCCAGAATCAGTTTTCGAACGGTATGATTGTGGGTGGTAATGTTCGACGTGCTTTAGAGCGTATCTTATCCTTTCGATCTACAGTACAACCTCGAGCATTGTTTAATGACGAAACTGAGGAGTGGATGGCACAACCTGGTCAGTATCCCATGCGAGAAGTCCCCCCAGTGTGGATGCCAGGTGATGCAAATGCTAATCCTGCTATTCCACCACACTTCCAGAGAGTTTGGATACACCTCCCATGGAAGCGGTCGGAAGTTTTGCAGGTGAAGCAAACTTTGCCTGACCCCCGTAAAAATCCGGCGGGTTATTATAAGGAGTTATCCCAACTTGTGGATGCTACTATTATGAACCTTGCCGATATCGACATGTTGTTCGGTAACGTAGTACCTCAACCAATTTGGGCAAAAATCCGTCAAGAGAATCACGTAGCCGAGTTAGGCGGTGATTGGGCTGCTCTTGCGGCGGCCGACGGACGACAAGTTGGTGAGGCTAAACCTGAACAGATCATTGAGAATCTGCCCCAGAGGATAATTACACTTATGAAGACACTTATGCCAGCAATGAGAGTTAATTGGGATAAACTGTCCGCGTGCAAGCAAAAGAAGGACAAGAGTGTCTCTGATTTCTTTACCAGATTTGAGGAGGCATTCATCGATCACAGTGGTCAGGATATGAGCACTGAGGGAGGTCAGCGATTGTTTGTAGATAAATTTGTATCAAATTTGTTGCCTGAACTCAGCAACAAATTGAAAAATTCCGAAAGTTTGTGGGCTGTTTCTACCTCTGCTCAAATATTAGCAACGGCTCAATATTACGAAAAGAGAGAGAAGGAAGAAAATGATCGCGCGGATAAGAAAACAAAGGATCTTAAAACTAAAGTTCTGTTGCAGCAAGCGTATCCTCCGCGCTCGAATCAAAATGACTCACAGCAGCCAAATAGATCGCAATCACAGTCTTTTAGGACTCAGTCGCGTACTGACTCTTCTACACCGAGATCTATGCTTGGGTACAATCAATGCGCATATTGTAGAGGTGAGGGCCATTTGAAGTTTAATTGTCCAGTTTTGCGTGACCGGAACAATGGTGTTTCAGCTCGAGGAGGTCGTAGTGGGCCTCAACAGGCATCACGTGGTAGAGGTCGTGGTGTTACTCAGAACCAGAATGAGCGTTCTACCACTTCATCAGACTCGAACAATTGCTTTGATCAGCGCAATTCATCGTCTGGTAGATCTGCACAGTATCATGTGGACGACTGTTACGCCGAGCATGATATCCATGATGACGGTAATTACTAGGACAGCCACAGACAAAGAGAGGGAGTAGTATCAGTTCCGGTTGATCAGAGAGGGCCTTACATCGCAGTTGCCACATCGGGCGTAGTTGAGCCTTTTCTGTTGGACACTGGTGCAGCGAAAAGTTCCATCATGCATTCGAAACTCCCTGGCGCACCTTTGTCTGGCTTAACAAATGTTTCCGTTGGATTCTCTGGCGCCCCCGTTAGCAATCCGGTCTCTAGCTCTTTGCCTCTTACAATTGGGCCTCCTGAGCTAGAAGCTCCTTTGATTTTAACTACTGGTTGTGGTGAGAATCTTTTGGGTCTGGATTTGCTGAAACGGTTATATGCGACTCTGTACTGTTCTCCTGCGGGAGTGGAGCTTACATTGGGTCAGAGAATGATCTCTCCTATGTACTTGTCAACTGATAAGCTCCCACCGGAATTGAGTTCTCTTCCTGAGTCTTTGTGGGCAACGGGTCACAATGACGTGGGCCTGCTGGACATATCACCTTTTGTTGTCCAATTGAAATCGAATGTGCGTTTACCACGTATTCCCCAGTATCGTATCTCTCTTGATGGTGAGCAAGCGCTATTAGCGATCATTTATGACTTGATCGAAAAGGATGTTATCGAGGAAACTCGGGGAAATGTGTGTAATAGTCCTGTGTTACCTATTTTGAAACGAACTGATCCATCCAAGCCTCCTGTGTACCGTTTTGTCATTGATTTACGGGAGGTAAATAAAATTGTGATTCCACAATTTCCTGTGGTGCCTGACATTACGGCTTTACTGACTCTGATTCCAGCCTCTGCCTCTTGGTTCTCGGTAATCGATTTGAAGAATGCCTTCTTTAGCATTCCGATTGCTGAGGAAAGCAGAGATCTATTCGGCTTCTCATTAGGTGGTCCCAGCTTCAGGTTTAAACGCGCTCCTCAGGGCTACTGTGAGAGTCCATCGATCTACAGCCAAGCCCTAAAGAGTCAACTTGATGCGTTTGTGTTACCGGCTGGTGCGGCCTTGATCCAGTACGTTGATGACTTGTTAGTGGCTGCTGACACTAAAGAGATTTGCAAAACTGCTACAGTATCGCTGTTACAGCATCTCTGTGACTTACATCACAAGGTGTTACCTTCTAAGCTGCAATATTGTTGTCAAGAAGTAACCTATCTAGGTCACTTATTGTCAAAAGAGGGAAGAAGGTTGACCCCAGAGAGAATTGCAGCGATCGCTCGAATGACTGTGCCAACAACTCATAGAGATGTGCGTGCCTTTCTAGGTATCACGTCATATTGCAGGCAATGGATTCCAAATTTTTCATTGCTAGCAAAACCATTGGTAGCCCTCACGTGCAAGGATGTTCCGACTCCTTTGCCATGGACTGAAGAGTGTCAGAAAAGTTTTTCTGAATTGCGTGATGCGTTGTGTTCGGCCCCTGTGTTAGGTACTCCTGACTACAGCAAGCCGTTTACACTATACGTTCACGAGAGAGAGGGTTGTGCGTTGAGTGTCTTGACGCAACAATTTGGCGGTAAGCAGCGTCCATGTGCATATTTTTCTTTGACCTTGGACCCAGTAGCAAGAGCATTGCCGAGTTGTCTAAGAGCGACAGCGGCAGCTGCGGTGTCCATCCGGCAATCTGAAGGACTGGTCATGAATAATATGCTTACAGTGATGGTTCCGCATGCGGTTGATACTCTCTTGAATCGGACGAAAATTCAACACTTGACGAGCGCAAGGTTGTCCGGTTACGAGTTGACGCTGTTGGCAAGTCATATACAAATAAAGCGTTGTAATGTACTGAACCCGGCGACATTGTTGCCGACTAATATGGAATCAGATGATGTACCACCACATGATTGTTATCTACGAACTAAGGAAGAAACGAAGGGTCGTGTTGACCTAAAAAACACTCCATTGGCAGATCCCGATGGTACTTTGTATGTTGATGGTTCATGTTTTAAGTTGCCGAATGGTGATGTGACGACTGCGTATGCTGTGGTGACGTTGAGTACGGTTGTGGAAACTGCGAGATTGAGTCAGAATTCGGCGCAGGCGGCAGAGTTGATTGCGTTGACGAGAGCGTGTGTTTTGTCTAAGGGAAAGTGAGTGAATGTGTTTACAGATAGTCAATATGCCTTTGGCGTTGCACATAGCTTTGGTCGTCTGTGGAGAGAAAGAGAGTTTATGACATCGCATGGCAGAAAGATCCAACACGGACAGCTCGTGAACGATCTTTTGGACGCACTTACATTGCCTAAGCAGGTGGCAATCATTAAATGCAGCGCGCACCGAAAGGTTACGGATGATGTTGGTCGTGGTAACGCGTTTGCGGATGAGATTGCTGAAGAGACAGCTAAGAATCTTGCAACCCGAATGTACGTTACGAGTTCAGTAAGGTGGCCGGCGGAGACTGGTATGTGTGAGGACACTGTTGAGAGCGTGAAAGCGATTCAGAATGAGGCCACTGAAACTGAAAAGACTAAGTGGAAAGAAAGCACGGGAAAGTTAGACGCGCATGGATGTTGGATTGATTTGTCGGAATGTCAGAGGTGGATGTTACCGGATGCATATGTGCTAGCCGTTGTGACTATGGCTCACGGCTTGACACATATTAGCGCGAAAGGTATATGTAAGTTGCTGTCCCCTGTATGGAAGAATGATGGTATTGCCAAGTGTGCTGAGAGAGTGGTCAAGAATTGTATGGTATGTATGATGTATAATCCAGGCAAGGGCACCCCCACTCCACCTGGCCATTTTGCTCCTCCTACATGTCCCTTTGAGGTTATCCAACTGGACTTCATCCATATGGAGAGATGCAATAACCTGAAGTATGTTTTAGTTGAGGTTTGCGCGTTCTCCAGATGGATTGAGGCCTATCCTCTTAAAGATAATACTGCCCTGTCCACCGCGAAAGTCCTACTGAAGGAATACTTTCCTCTGTATGGAATGCCACGGATTGTATGGTCAGATAACGGAAGTGAGTTTGTGGGGAGTGTGATGAAGAGTGTGTGTAAGGGCCTTGGAATTCGACAAAAATTCCATAGCGCCAATCATCCCCAGTCAGCAGGTTTAGTTGAAGGGTACAATGGTACTCTGAAACTGAAACTTGCTAAGATTCAAGCGACGACTGGTTTGTCATGGCCTGACGCCTTGCCTCTAGCTCTCTTGTCGACCAGGGCGACTGTACACTCTCGAGTAGGGCTTAGCCCATATGAGATTGTGCTCGGCCGTCCTGCGAACATTTGGGGAGTCCCGAGGCCTAAGGCCTTTGATAGTCTTGAGTATCCAATGTTAATTGATTATCTTCATGATCTGACTGCTAAACTGAGGTTAATTCATCAACAGGTCTTTGAAGCTCTACCGGCACAGACAGAGGGTCCTGGACATCGGCTCCAACCGGGTGACTGGGTGGTCACCCGCAACTTTGGCAGAAAGCGTAACTTGGAGCCGAGATTTGTGGGTCCCTTCCAAGTCCTGCTGGCTACAAGGACTGCAGTTCGTTTGAAAGGCAGAAAGAATTGGGTGCATGCCACCCACACCAAAAAGGTTCCGATCCCTTTGCCAGCAGATTCTTGGGTTCGAACTGGAGTTGCTGCAACAGAAACTGAGACCCCAACATGTTTCGTGCCGTTTAGTGATGCTCAACCTGTAGGAGACAATTCATTGCAGTCAGACACATCTGTTGAAACATCAGCATTGGAGAATTCGAGGCTTGAACTGTCATCTGATTGATTGAATACTGTTTCGCAATCTGAACAATTATTTGAAGAACAGACTCATCCTGGAAGAAGCAGATATTTCCTTCGTTCTCGTGACAAAGACTAATAAAGACATCCCTTTCTGTTTTCCCTTTCAAATTCACATTACCCCCTTACTGTTGCCACGAACATTATGAACAATTGCATCCTCTATTAATTTTTGAGTTCTTTTTCACGTGTGTTCCTCTTTTTCCACAGCTAGGAGATTTGCATTAAAATTGAATGTTTGATTAAAGAAAACCTTTTCATCCGGGTTGACCGTAGGGCCGTGCGGGTAATTCCTTCTGTTTAGCAGGTTTCTGACACTAGGTCGGTTACTTTTGTCGATTCCTGGGAACTCCTGGGAATTGATAATCGCTACTTAGAACGAAGTGCGTCAAGAACGTTACGGACCTTTTTTTAGAGGACGGATTTCTCTAAGTTGTCGGAAGTAGAGAGGATGTCGGCTCGAAGACCGAAATTGTATAGGGTTGTACGAACAAAATGCTTTCTGTTTCAGGTATTTCTGCTGTTTCTGACTATTTTTATGCTATTGGTGGGTGGAGTGTATTTTGGAATACAGTCGTTATTGCCTTCTGTTTCACCTACTTCTTCTTCTGAACCGAAATCTATTCCCACTATTTTGTCCACATTCCTTTCATCCTCTGCCCCAACATGAACAGGTTAGACGTGCGGAATTCATGAACAACTCTTTTGTCCAGCTCCTACATCAGCATCAGTTAGTGATGAATACTACTAACTGTTGGGTGTGTGGGTTAATGCCACATACCATGGATAGGGGTATTCTGTATTTGGTTCTTCCCTACAGTTCCCAGGGGTCAGCTCGAGCATTCCAAACTATGTTCCGTAGCGCACTAGATTCCTACCCCCATCGAGAGCCACGCTCTGCAGACCTTGGTCCCGGCCCGTACCACAAGCCTTTTGCAAGAGCGATTGTTGACTTAGATAGAGATATTTTTGATACATCGCTTATTCCGGAGGAAGAGGTGCGAACATACAAGGATCTGAGTGAGGCTGAATATAGTATGTCAGTGGGTGATAGACAGCTTAAAAGCTCGTCTCCGATCTGGATCGTACCTCATCTCGGTAATTTCTGCTTGCAAGGCCTTGGCCGAAATCCGCGAGCTCAGCTTGGGAAGAGTGCTTGCACTGAAACGTATGTTTTACCGATGCTCTCTTCCCCTGTTTTCCTGACTGCCAAGGGTACATATTTTGTATGTTATGATCGCGCATATACGTGGTTGCCCCGTGACTTCTCGGGCACCTGTTATATTGCGAATCTTTTGCCACCAACTTTCACAGTTGCCTCGGATTATCACAAGACTAGAGTTGTGAGAGGCGTTATTAGCAAAGAGGACACTGCCGGTCAAGAAGCAGGAGACTTCTTTAAGGGTTTCCTGCCGTTTTGGGGACCTATGGTCAATAGTAGGAACCTGAGACAGTTGACTCATGTGGTCGAATCGACTGCTAATATAACTGCAAGTGCTCTTGGTAATCTGACAGCAGAGCTTCAGGTGGATAGGCTTATGACGTTGCAGAACCGTATGGTTTTAGACGTTGTTCTTGCAGATAGAGGTGGTGTGTGCAAGGTGATCCATTCGAGTTGTTGTATTTTCATCCCTGATAACGCTCCAACTGTATATCAAGCCATCTCGAAGTTGCATAAGATCTCCGAGTCCATACACGTGGGCGTAGATGATTGGACGCTACTAGGATGGTTTTGGGGCCTAATGTCGACGCGGGGTTGGAAGATTCTGATGATCATCGGGGTTGTTGTAGCATTTCTGTTCACGTGTTGTCTTTGTGTGAAGTGTGGTCCTGCCTTATGTGGCCTCTGTGCTACGACGTGTATAAGACGGCCATCTGTTACCAAGGAAGCATTGATGGATAGAATAATGTTGCAGCAACATCTGAACGATCTGATGAATATCGAGATCGATTCTGATATCGACTAGTGCTTGCCTACATGAGGGCAAAAGGAGCATCTGAGGTTCCGTGACAATCATAATGGTGTTTTCGACTCGTTCGAATATGGACGAGTTTGGTATCTATGAACCGCAAATGACGAGTTTAGTGGGTGTACGCGTTTTCGCTACGCTGCCTTGAACCGTTCGTCTTATTCGTGGGTTTCTCCATCTGAACCCACGGGTTCTATTTTAGATACAGCATCCATTTTGTCTCTTGCCCTCAAGTAGCCAGCGAACGGACACTGTCCGCTTCGTGACCCTGGGATTCCCAAGCTCTTGCGGAAGACACGTGTTCCTTTGAGGATGTCTTTATGACGAGGGGGATGACACTGCAAAGGCAGATGGTTTCGCTCGAGGCTCATCTTGCCGTGCCGGTCTATTGTTTTAGCCATGCATGCATTAGGCACGAATCCTTTGATCCTGCAATCGTGCCTTCCGATATTACCCCCTACACTCTTTTTCAATCTGTTGTCTATCTTTGTCTTCCTTGCACCTGGTTCTGTCTCTTTTCTTAACTCGTTTACAGCCAGAATGGAATGTACTTAATGATGGGATAACGTACTTTTACAGTTGGGAACCGGCGATGTTACTGTAATTGTGTTCCGGGCTCCTGAATACATGAACGCAACCCTTTTGAAGTTTACTGTGGGAACTGAGTTGTAACCTTTTGTTCGCCATGTTGTGCTATGACTAAAATATGTATAAAAGGAGCGATCCACTGTTGCAATTCGAAGCAGTCTCCCAGAACCTACACGTAGTGTACTTCTTGTGACTTCTGTATCCCTGCAGTAAATAAACGCTGATCTTTGACGCCGAAGGAAGTGTCCCGTGTCTCTGTAATTTGTACGCCGGAACAGGTAACCCACGAAGGTTTCAGGTGTTGTTCCCTGGCACCGCTGGGCCTTAGAATAGCCCAGTCCTTCAGAAGTAATCCTTCAATTGATGCAGTGAGATTGCACATGCTGCAGGTTTCGATCATGTGTCTAAAGAAGCACACTGTATGGTACTGAACAGACCATAGAAACCAGCGCCAACTGGGCCCAACCCAACCACCCCTATCCCTCAACTACACCCTGTCCATCACTTCCATCCCAGAAGCTCTCTGTTGCCCTTATCAACAGTTACAACACAACAAAAGTGAAAACTATGGAGGATTAAATTCAAATAATTTTTTCATCCGCAACCTTGTGGTTGAGATTTTGAAGATGTCTCTGGAGCATCGGAGTGCCTTGCCCATCTAGCTCTGCAGGGCATATCTATCACCCATCCTCAGTATACCCAACCACAGCCACTAGGGCCATATCATTGCCTCTTGGTCAATGGTCCCATCCAGAACCGATTGGGGTTTCTTCTTTCTGGTGTCGGTGTGGGCCTTCTCTGAATCTGAGGAGACTGAGCCATCTCTACTACACTGACTCCGGCACTTCTAGGGAGCCACATCATCTCAATCAATCAATCAATAAATCCATCAATCAATCATTTGTAAAGCGCACTACTCACCCATGGGGGTCTCAAGGCGCTGGAGGGAGAGGGTGCTGCTACTGCTTGAATAGCCAGGTCTTGGGTAGCCTCCTGAAGGTAAGTAGGCTCTGGGTCTGCTGTAGGAGGATGGGGAGGGTGTTCTAGGTCTTGGCGGCGAGGTGGGAGAACAATCTGCTACCGGTGGCTGCTCTTTGAATGCCGTGGATGGTAGTGAGGGTGAGGTCGGCGGAGCGGAGCTGGCAGTTAGGGGTGTAGAAGGTGAGTCGTCTGTGAGGTAAGTCAGTCTGGTGTTGTGGAGTGTCTTGTGTGCGAGGGTGAGGAACTTAAAGGTGATTGTCTTGTTTACAGGAAGCCAGTGTAGGTCTATCAGGTGGGGTGTGATGTGGCTTAGGTGAGGGATGTCGAGGAACAAGCGTGCGGAGGCGTTCTGTATGCCTTGTACTCGTTTCAGGAGTTTGGCTGAGGCTCCTGTGTAGAAGGCTTTTCTGTAGTCCAACCTGCTGCTGACAAGAGCCTGGGTGACTGTTCTTGTTTCAGTGGGGATCCACCTGTAGACCTTGCGGAGCATGCAGAGGGTGTTGAAGCAGGAGAACGAGACAGCGTTGACTTGCTTGGTCATGGAGAGTGTTGAGTCACGGATGAACCCTAGGTTGCGTGCTTGGTCGGTGGGAGTAGGTGCTGCTCCCAGTGCGGTGGGCTACCAAGAGTCATCCCACGCCGAGGGGTTGGAGCCGAAGATGAGGACTTCCATCTTGTCCGAGTTCAATTTCAGACAGTTGTTTTTCATCCACTCGGCGACGTCTTTCATTCCTTTGTGGAGGTTGGTTTTGGCTGTGGAGGGGTCCTTGGTGAGGGAGAGGATCAGCTGGGTGTCTTCGGAATAGGAGATGATGTTGAGGTCATGCAGTCGAGCAACGTGAGCGAGTGGTGCCATGTAGACGTTGAAGAGTGTTGGGCTGAGGGATGATCCTTGGCTCCTGCACCCCAGACTCCTCCACTCATCAAGACTGCAGAGGATAGAAGAGCAATAGGTGTTCTTCTTATGCCCACTTCCACACCAACTTTGGGGTCTTAAAGAAAAAGGTTTTTTAATCATGTATAACCTTGAGCTTGGTGGGGAACAAGAGCATGTACTGAAGATGCACGACCCTCGGTTTATGTTTCAGGGCCTCAAATAACTTGTGTTGTTGTTGTTGCTGAAGGGGGTAGTTGAAGAAATCATTATTTTAGAGGAGTGAAACAATAAAGTCTTCACAGAGCTTGCAGATCTAAGTATCACATCTGTATAGCGGAAGCTCAGGAACACAGCAATCATGGGCTGTGGCGGGGTACCGAGTTGTCAAAGACCTATGTGCCATCTAAATGATAAAGCAGCATGAAAGTGCATTTGGCAGGATCCGTGAGTTAATCCAATGTTCCAGAAAGTTATCTGGTGAATAGATTTTTGACCCCTTGAGAAATCTTAGGAAGCAGAGGTTGCTTGCTGGAGCTCGATTCTCCCTGTCTTCAGCCCACACCTCCAGGGTTTGAGACAGAGTAGTCAGGCATGCCACCTTAGTTTTGAGCTTGTGGACCTTGTCTTCCAATTCTGGGATATTCTATTTGGTCCCCATGACTCGTTGAGCAGAACTTGTCACAAGTGGACCACATTTAAACCTGCGTTGCCTATTTTAGTCTTTGGTGCTGCACACAAATCCTTTACAACCTATTGTCAGCCGATACTGGCCATCGAGGCAAGGCATACCAAGGTCCAGCATATTTGGGGTGTAAGAGGTGGGAGCCATAAACTTGTCTATTTTGGACTGCACCTGAGGGAGGTCCGTCTGTCCCTTAGCATAGCGGGCATCTGGGACCTGAATCGTCACTGTGGCTGCAGGCTGTGATCGAAGTGGGCCAAGAAAGTCTTGGGACATCCTCAGATCATGTGTTGATGTCGAAGTAGGCCCACTAAGTCCTAGGCAGTGCCTATTCTTGTGGGGGGCTCTCCTCCCTGTTCCTGCTGGGAATATGGTAGATGTTTGAATGGGCACCAGGAGGCTTGGTGACTAATGTGTGAGGATCTCAGCCTGGGGGGTTCAGCACAAGCAGTCGAAGGCTGAGAGTTTTTGCTTAACCTGCTCAAGCAGCCCATTGCAGCAAGGTGTTCCCCCAGTTTAGCCAGGCCCCATTTAGCTAGGGGCCACAGCATCCAGTTTACTTTAGACACCTGGGGTTCTTGCTCACCAGTGTGGAGGGGAAGCAATGAGCCAATTTCTCGGAGCCCCATTACAGAGCCAATATCGGCTGCACCCCGGTCAGTGTGAGTGCTTAACTATAGCAAAGGCCAACAGGCCCCAGCAAAGCCCAGCAGTGATCCCCCTGGCGCACACCAGGTCTCTTCAGGGCCGCTGGGGTCCCCCTTGCCCTAAAGATCTACTCTCAGGCAGCCGCATTGACCCTAACACCGGCCCAAGCCAGAGGGAGCACTCCCAGAAGATCGCACAGGTTTCCCCACCATGGCACTACGACACTAGGATTCATGAAGTACAGATAGAAGGGGCATCTCTTCTTCACCCACAGTCTCTGGGCCTGTGGCACTCTCCCTGCCATGGCAACAAATTAATGCAGCCTCAGCAGTGCCATTGCTCGGAACCATCATGTTGTGAGAAGAATGGTCGCCGACAGAAGGATCACACAAAGGTCGCCTCATTGGCAGTCCCTCTGCATGGATGTGTCCAGCAAAATAACCAGTGCATGAAAGCTGCCTACTATTCTCTCCGGAGCCACGGATGTCTGTGACAGCAACAGGATTCGGTTCAGGAAAATGTCAGTGGCCAGGAGCCTAAAAGGAAATGTCTATCATCTTGGCCATCAAGCCCAGCCAGCTCGGGTTTGAGGGTTTTAGTGCAGATCTATTCTACCAAAAAGACAGACATCAATCAATCAAGTATTTGTAGAGCGCACTACCCACCCGTAAGGGTCTCAAGGCACTGAGGGGTAGGGGGGAGGCAGCTACTGGTCGAACAGTTTATTGTTTGTTAAAGGAAATTTTCACACAAGCCAAACGAAGTGTGAAGGAATTTCTTAACAAAAGAATAATTAAGTATCTATTATTCACAGATTGTGTCAAACAGAGCAAAAGGTGTACCCATAATCCTTATGGTCTAAAGAAGGCTCGGAAAATTTCCTAGTGCAGCTTCCTAGGAATTGTGCACAGAGGACTCCATTCTAGTAAAGGTTTGTATTTCACATTCTGAATCAGAGGGTATGACGCAGTAAAAGGTAATACAAAGAATAGACCCCACCATGTGTATTAGCACATTTATTTACAGACAGGTACATTCATATCAAAATAGCATACCTTCGCCATCAGAAAGTAATCATCAACTAAAATATCGATTGTATTTGCTGTCGACCCACCTTATAATTATATCTGTAGGTATAATTCATCACCAATTGCAGCACTGTATTGTAATTCCATTATGTTTTTATTTTTTTTATTTATAGCTTCACAGCAGCAAGATTACATAAATCCTTATGAAATTCATGAACCATTGATACATAAATGTAAACAGACACATAAAGGCAGCTTAAATCAATAATCATCAATCACAAAACAGAGGAAGAGAAAAAGAAAAATAACAAATATTTGGCTGAAACTCAATTCATTCCATTTTTAAAATTAACCCTCTTAATAATCACGAAAAGCTCCCCATATATTTATACCCATCAGTCGCTTCCTGGGACCTTTCACTGAAAATAAGCCCCATTCCAGTTTATATAAATTATACAATTTTGCTCGCCAGAGCTCAAATGCCAGCGGCTTTTCCTGCGCTGCACTACACAGGCGGGCTACCGTCATTGAAAAAAAATATATATATATCGATATTGATGCAATCCATTCGTAAAACTATTTGTGGTAATCTTCCTCAATAACATCATAGCAGGAGTGATGATCAAAGGCAGGTTTATAACCAAGGTCAAAAACTTTTCTATATCTGCAATAAATCTATGCAGCTTGTTGCACCTAACAAAAATATGAACATTGTCCGCATTGTCTTCCCCACATCGAAAGCATTTCCTGTCGTACCCACCTCCCCCATTTAGCCATCCGTGCAGGGGTATAATATAAATCAAATAAGGTCTTAAAAAATTCAACTTTCAAATTTGCTGACATTATTGTTTCTCTAGACATCACAATAAGATCTTCAATCATAATATCTGTTTCTCCCAGCGCTGCAGACCATTTAGACCTAAATCTTTCAAGATCATCTGGCCTGTCCACAAGCAGCAATTGATATTAGGCTCCAATTTTAAACTGCCTTCTAATCCCTTCTATCACAGCATTAGATCGCATATCAACATTAGTACATACTAAAAAATCTCTAATTTCCCCAAAATTTTAAAAATTAGTTTTGGGAAAGCCAAATTGAGTAGTTAATTCATCAAATGATTTACATATCCCAGTATCAGAATACAAATCGCCTAAATATCTAACCCCCTTCCTCTTACAACTTTGCGAGATATTATTCCCAAATATTCCTGGTAAGAGCCTACATGCATTAAAAGGAGTATAATATGAGATCTTCCCCATTACATTCGATTTAAAAGACAATTTCCACACTTTAAATGCACTGATCAAGACTTTAAATCGTGTTCGTTTAAAGAAACTACCATCCAGTTCTATAAATAAACACTGTTTTGCAATTGGGCCTAGTAAGATTTCAAAAATTGTTGGAGCAGTGGCACTATTAGCAGCAGTCGCCCCCGTGATTAACACCCGCATTTTCCAAAGAAAGCATGTAACAAAGTAGAGAAAAAAAATCAGGTACAGCCAAGCCCCCCCTATCAAGAGGCAAAATTCCGATTAACATCCATACGTTCGGAAATAGAAGCTCGGATTTGTATCCCCAAATAGGTCACCTCTTTCACAACCCGCCCATCCTGCAATGATACACTATCAGAGCATAAAATTTGCATTTTTGACTCGTTAAGTTTATAGCCCGTAGTCCTACCAAATTCTTTCGCTATGCGCTCTATCTCTATAATCGCTAGAGAAGAATTCTCTGTGACTACCGCTATATTTATTTATTTTATTTATTTATTTAAAGTCTTGTAAAGCGCGTAGTCACCCAGTGGGTATCCCAGCGCCAGAACCTTTTTATTTACTCACGAAGGGGTGTGGTCCGGAAAAGTGACAGTTTAAGGGAAGAGTAGAGTTTTGAGGGCTTTTCTGAACCGGAGGAGGTTGGGTTCTGTTCTGAGGCTCAGAGGGAGTGCATTCCACTTGTTTCCGGTATTTACCGAGAAGCGGCGGCCACCTATGCGGGCCTTTTTCACCTTGGGGATCGTAATGAGGTTTCCTTGCTCCGAGCGGAGCGCTCTCGTGGGTCTGTAAGGGGTGATCCAGTTGTTTAGTATGGGAGGGCCGGTGTTATGAAGAACCTTGTGGGCAAGACAGAGGGCCTTGAAAGTGACCCTTTCCCTGATCGGGAGCCAGTGCAGCTTCCTCAGAGCGGGCTTGGCAGATGATCTGGCCGGGGTGTTTGTTAGGAGTCGAGCTGCGGCGTTTTGAGCTTTTTGCAGAGTTTGAAGAGTGGATTCTGGAGTGCCCAGGTAGATGGCATTGCTGTAGTCCAGCCTCGATAGAATTAGGCCCTGGATCAGCATGAGGCGCGACTGGAAAGGTAGAAGTGGGATTACCTTCCTGCAAGATTTAAGTAGACCGTAGCAAGTGCCGGCCGTCTTTCTTGCTTGGGTCCTGAAGGTAAGGTCGGTCTCCAGCCACACTCCGAGACTCTTGACCTCCTTCTTGGGAGTGGGGGGTTCACCCATGCAGGCGGGCCAGATGTTAGAGGGGAGGTTCGTAGTTTTTTGCCCTAAGAGCAGGATCTCTGTTTTGGGGCCATTAAGCTTCACAGAAGCTTTAAAGAAGCGAAAACAGAGAAACAATAGTCAAAAACCCAAAACGGAGGACTGGATGCATTATAAGACAGTTGTTCTATAAAAGGATTGATATATAAGGCAAACAAAATAGGGGAGCAAGGGCACCCCTGCCGAGTTCCTCTGGTTATGCTCAAAGCATCCAATATCATTCCTATTACCAATATCTTAGCCGTAGGGGCCATATATAGCGCCTGTAGTGCTACAATGAATTTCTTACCAAACCCAGTTTTATCCATCAGTCGCAACATATAATCCCATTGGACGCGATCGAACGCTTTCTCTGCGTCCAGTAAAATCAGCACTAGATCCCTTTTTCCTGTCCCTGCATTATCAAACAGTGTTATGACTTTAATCACATGGTCCACCGTACCCCGTTCCGGAATAATGCCATGTTGATTTCGTGAGACCAGAGGTGTAATGACTTTAGCCAATCGATTGGCCAAGATTTTAGAGTAAATTTTATTAGCGCTATTCAATAAAGAAATTGGGCGATAGGATCCTACTAAATCTGGAGATTTACCCTTCTTACAAAATACTGCAATCGTAGCGTCTGACCAAGATTTAGGAGGGTATCCTAGCTGTGCCAACTGTAATACTTTCAACGTTTCATCTTTAACTATATTAAAAAACACCCTGTAAACTTCCACTGGAATCCTGTCTGGCCTTGCCGCTTTCCCTAGCACCAAGCTTTTAACTGCGGTTTCTAATTCGATCATAGAGATCGGGTAATCCAATTGCTCCACAAGACTGGAATCTAGTTGTTTCAAGCCCTCTTCAAAGATCACTCTCTGATCCCCCTCCAATCTCCCCTGCTGAGTATACAAATCAGAGTAAAACTGTTGAAAAATTGAAAGAATCTGATGAGGATCAGAGTGCAACACCCCATTCGAGTCCCTCAATGCCTTAATATTTCAAGCCGATTCCTTCATTCGCAGTCGTACAGCCAGCGGTTTTTCAATAATTTCCCCAAATTCATGATTTTGCAGCTTGAAAATCAGATAATTTCTGGCATTTTCAGCGCTCCAAAACCCAAGAACATTAGCTTGATCCTTAGCAACCCTATTCTCTAGGTCAGAAATATCATTCCTACCTAAAGCAATCCCCCTAGTTAGAGAGCCTTCTGCCTCTGTCAGTGCCTCATAATGCCTTGCCAACTCCGCTTTGAGTTTCTTTTTCCTGCCATAAAATAAAATTAAACTACAACACAGATGCCAATGCTGGACTGAAATCAACACTTTTTATATCAGGTACTGGTACGAATAAAACATACCAAGCCGCTTTTCATTTACGTCAGTAATTTATTTTAGTCAATTCAAGTCTCTAGTTGAATTATTTTCATTCTTTTTTATGAGACAGTTTTTTTGTGCATATATACATTATATACAAAGACACAATGTTTTTACAATTGCATAGAATTTTTACAAATTTACAATATAACAACACATACACATATCTCTTTCACTCTTCAGACATACAACTTACAAACCCAAACGAAAAAAGCTCAGAATCTTTTGGAATGAGGTCCTTTGTCACATGTACAGTCATGAATGATGTTTGTCTAGTCATATGATTTAAATGATATGAAAAGTAGATCAGTCAAGGTTTCAATCCTATCTTATCTAGACAGAGTTTTTTTTCAAAACAACCATTACTCAATGACAAAGAGCCTGCAGTGGTCGACGCGTTTCGAATTCCCTATTATGGGATTCTCCTCAGGACCAAAAGTTTCTTATTAATCCTGCAGTGTTAGTATCTCAAAAAGGGAAGTAGAAGTTTGGACAAACTCTGGTCACCGTGTGGCTGTATTCTGAGTTCCCGATTTTGGAATTGTGTCTGCCCCGTTCTGGGGTTCAATATGAGTCACTGCTTTCTCACACAATTTAAAACTGAAAGCGCCCTGTTGGGGGGTTCAGTGAAAGTCACGCTGATGAAACACAAGGAGTCATTTCGCAGTAAATTCTCTTAAAGGCTCTTGAAAACCGGTATCTTCGCTCGTTCTGCTCCGTAGCAGAACGAACGAAGATGCCGGTTGCCAAGAAGAAAAGCTGGAAGAACTACCAGGAGGAGTACTGCCCCTTTGCTGTGTTGTCACTTTGCTGGGTTGACCTGCAGTTGCTGCTTCTGCCTTAGGCAGTGAAAGGGCTGGGCTGAACTTTCTTCACTTGTTGCTGAGTATCTCCAAGGGCTTGAAATAGAGCTTGCCTTCTGTTCAAGAAGTCTCAGGAACAGCAAAGACGTCAACTACCTGTGGGTACCACCTCTGGAACCGTGGGTTTCGGATGCCACAGAGGGGGAAAGCAGCCAACATCATCACCAACATTGCTGTGGGCTCCGTGTCTTGAAGGAACTGCAGAGGGCACCACCGCACTTCGCACCGCAACCCTGGTCTCACTGACGATGGCGACTGCCACCGAGCAGCTGCTTGCAACGTGACCTGTGGAAGTGCACTCCACACCACCTTGCTTCACTCTGCCACCTGGTCTCACTTATGATGTTGCTGCAAGATGACCTCAACACCTGTGACAGCTCTGTGGTTTGGGGGCACAGTTCGTAAGTTACACAATGCTCCGCCACGTCCTTCACCGCAGTCTGGGCCAACTGATGCCCGCTTCCATCAACCGGCATTATTGCTTGCACCGTGACCTGTCAGAACGGGAAAGAACCACCTCCCCCACACCACAGCCCTGGTCTCACCGATCCCGCTGGACGACCGTCACCAAGCCTTTGACTGCACTGCAACTTGATGTGTTTCACATCGCAACTGCAACGCTTGCCATGACTGTCCCACACTGATGCGGTCGGCCGGAACCAAAGATACTGTTTATGAGTCTGCTGACACTAGGGATCACTGACATAATATCGATTACACTAATATAGAATTACACAAATATCGAAGATAAAATATCGAATACGAAAATATCGAATTCCTAACTACAAACAGGTAAGTACAAAAATATTGAATCAAAAATATCTTTAAAAAATATATAGTTAGTCAAAATATCGATTTTTTTAAATGTCTTAAAAATAATTTAAAATTCATGAAATATTTAAAATAATTAAATAAAATATACTCTAAAATACTTAAATAACCTTAAAATTATTAAATAACTAATTTAAGTTATAAAAAAAAGAACATGAACAACATGGTCTGGGGCAAAGTCCAATCACGTTCACACTTTCTGGACCTTCTTGCTCCTTCTCTACTGGGACAGGGGTACTTGAATCTTAAACCACGCGTAAAAATCATCATACAAAACCTGTCACTGTTTGTGTGGACCTTTTTTGTTGACCAGAAGAGGAACTTAGGAGGTAGCATTTAAATTAATTTACATAAACATCAAACCGTTAGGCGCCACAGGAAATGACAAGGATAATTTAAATACATTGAACAAGGTTTTATTAACCAGATTTGAAAAAGCAATGACATTAATCCAGTAAAAATTGTAATTCAAGCAATCATCAGTTACTTATTTAAATAGTCCAAAAGTCCATATTTCAGGGCAAAAAGAAATAGAACGATAATGAGAAGTACATTAGGAATGCAGCATATCCATAAAGCCTGTTCCATAAAGGAAATCGGTAATCGAAACTAGCTAGTATAGTTTGAGATAAAAAGGGTATTTGATTTAGGCAACTATTAATAGGTATCTGCTTTAGAAGACCAAATAAAGGCTTCTGAATGTCAGAATTGGAATGCTTAAGTGTAAAGTCTTTGTACTCAAGCTGTGTAGATCAGCAGAGGTGAGAAGGGTCTTATCCGTTCAAAGTTTGCAAGAATGACTCCTAACTAATCTCAGGAACACACTGTCATATATTTTGAAAAAACATTGGGGCATATTATCAAGGGGGTTTATCTCCGCTTTTTTGGCTTTAAAAGCCAAGAAAGTGGAGATAAAATTATCTCCTTATTACCTAGCTGTCGCTAACACCAGTTAGCGACAGCTAGTAGGAGATAGCGACCATCTTGGGCCCCACTTTGCATGTCAGTGATATTTATCACTAATGACAGGCAAAGTGGGCGTGCCAAGATGTTAGCGACTGGAAACAGTCGCTAACATCGCTATCTCCTGTTATCAACTTTTGGAGATATTTGCGCTAAGCGCGAATATCTCCAAAAGCTAACACCTGCCCTGAGCAGTTCTTAGCCATGTTATCCAATGGGAGGTGGATAACATGGCTAAGAGCATTAGCTCGGTAATTCATGATAATCGCTGACTTTTCAGCGATATTCATGCATTGCGGCCGATTTTTATCGCATTTGCGATAAACCTTGGTAATACCAAGGTTTATCTGTGATAAAAATCGCCGCAGCTCAGCGGTAAATTTTTGTCTCTAACCAAGCAATAGCGATAATTATCGCTATTGCTTGGTAATATGTCCTATTAGCAACATTTCATCTTATTCCCACTCTCAGGAACCAATCAGTTTTGTCCAGACATTGGGAACAGGTATATTCCCCACTTTATCATGTTCAAAGAATGAAACATGCATGGCTTTCCTTAAGTTATTATACCGGACAGACTGTCGCCAACAGTCAAATCTTCCCACGAGTTACTCCTGCACAGTGACATCTTTTCTTTCATGAGAACCTCACAAAAAGACAACTAATATATAAAAAATATCTATGCACTAGTAAATGAAAAGACATTGGGAAAACAAAAAAACGTGCAAACAAAGGAATATAAAATATGCAGGCCTCTTTCAGCTTTTCCACGTGCAAAGTCTACATTCAAACTGAGAATTAAAAAAGTGGCTAACATCAACTATTTAACATGTTAATTCGGGTGCTGCTCATAATGGCTAAATGCAGACACCTATTGCAAATTATATGATTAATATGCACACGTTATTTAGCAATGTAAATCAACGTTTGCTTATAAATTAGTTAATTATGCAAATGTGAAATTGGGCTTACCATAAAGTAAGCCTGAGAAAAATCCACAGGAGATCCAAATACATTGAGAGCCCAACCTGGTATAAAGACACTGCATATATTTAGCCACTCTACGCCTATGCAAAGACAGAAATTATCGACTAAGCGCATTCTTGACATATACATGTTTGCATTGCAGTGATGACATGCCTTGCCGAACACCAAGGGTGGGAAGAATAGTTTTTAAATAAGCAAGCCATGGATTAGTAGAATTTGGTGACTTAATCATCATTTGACTCCAATACAGTAGTGCTTAATTTGGTGAGCACAGGCATTCATTTATGGGGAACACCACTTATGTTTCTTTATCTGTCTTTGACTCACAATATTATAGAGAGGCATAAATGGTAGCAAGAATAAGGGTAAACAACCAGTGATCAAAGGGAAACAGGGATCGAAATGAACCTTCAAGAGTTAGCTATAGAGTCAATAAGGGGATGGTTGTGGAAAATAGTGCTAACACTGCCACATTATGCAATATTTTAAAAAGAGGTTACCTTAAGGCAGAACACATTGCATCATTATGGAAGAAATGCAGTTGCCAGTGTTAAGTTCGGGTAGGGAATTTCTTCGTCCGAAGCCCAGGCACCATTAGGGTTAAGGATATGTCTTCAACTTTACTTCGTAGTATGGATACGTAGATCTAAACGCCTGCATCACAAACCCCTTAGCTGCCAGCTTGCCGCGCCACAATAAGGTTACAGAAAAGAACATGGTATGCTGCTGCTAAGACAGAAAAGGTATCCCAATGTTTAGAATGTTCAAACTTGTATAAACGTGTATAAATTATTCGTTAAGTTAAAAAATGTACTGTTATTTTATGTGGTATTTTGATATGCAGTGAGCTGAAAGTTCATTTTGCCTTATTGTTTTCAATTCACAGCACACTTTCTCTTTTGTGTAGTGTCCATATCCCATTACAAAACTAGACTTCTAAGTTTTACTGTTTATTACACCGAAAAATTATCTGGCCTTGAAAAAATGCCTAGCCTTCTAGCTGAGGTGCCCAGTTTCCTCTTCTTAGATGTAGGCAACAGACCAATAAAGCAAGTCTCCGGCTTCGGAAACATCGTCAACCCAAACTCTGCTCCATTTTACCCAGTATTTTCTCTAAATATTTGGTGATCTTGGGGCATTTTCGGACCAAATGATAGAAAATTACCTGGGAGGAGCCTATCAAAACAATCACAGGGCTCTCTGATGGCTCATGAAAGGGGAGATCCCCACACTGTTAAGGTGGTTAATCTCCTGACAGGGAATGCATTTTACTGTGGAACACATGTCTGGGAAAGACCATGCCAATGCAGATGATCTTGCCAGTTTTTTTCCCACATATATGATGAGACCTAACAGTGAATAGGTTAGTTGCTTATCACCTTTCATCTGGAGGGGGCCAAGTAAGGACATGCGCTCTTTTTGCATAATCAGCCCCCTCCCCCATATTCTCTGCTAACCAGGATCCAGTGCATGTGCTCTGATCCCTCAAATGTGTAATACCTGCTTGGCATATTTAATGTACCTCTAGGTCTCTAGTATATAGTAGAATATGTACACAGGGCTTGTAAATTAAATGTCACTAGTGGATTCTAGCATTTATCATGCCACGATTGCAGTGACAAAGTGAAAACTTGACTTGAGCCCTGCCACTGCAGAGAAATCAGGCAGCATATAAACTTCCAACTCAAAATGGTAAAATAAACCTTTTTGCTATATCCAAACCTTTTTTTAAAATAAATATGTGTACGTCACCTTTAACATAGGCCTTAAGGTAGGGTGCAGAGTATTAACAATATGAACTTCTATGTTTTATTGGTTCTGACAGTGAATTCTCCCATTGTTATTTTCGGTGTTGCAAGGCTGGTAGTCCTATTGGCTAACATGGCGTTACACTTCCACAACCGATAAGTGCTAATTTCCATTTCAGAACACCAAATAAACAAGGTATCAAGTTAATTTCTACATTAAACCGGATATATTGCGTAAATCAGATATACAGTCAATTTTATTAAAAGGGTGACTTTAAGAAATTACCCTTTTCTTGCCCAAAGTTTATAGTAGCTATTGTCACCTCAGAGAGCTTGCTGCCGTGAATGGTTGCCAGGAAAGGGGAACAAAAGACTGGTTGGTGGTAGGAGATGTGACCTCCTCTTAACAAGATGGCGAAGGGGTTGTGGCAAAAGACAGATAGACTTCAAAGGATCGACTGCCAGTCACATGCAAATGAGAGCCCAACTTTAGCCTGCCCTCTACTTTGTTTAGATAGATAGGCTGGCATCTCTTCCAGAGGGGGGAAAAACGGTTGCAGAACAAATTTGCATGAGGTATTGCTCTTTATATTTGACCCACCTCTGGCGTGTGCCCATAGCTCTGATCAAAGGAGGAATGGTTCTGGTATCTATGATTTGGGCACAGAGATGCACTAAGGGATTTCTTAGTGCTAATCTCTGAGGAAAGGTTAGGTATGGTTGCCAGAATGAATTTTACCCTCATTGTCTAGGGAGTCCTCTCCTTCCACAAACTCAAAACTGATATAAAAGTGTCACTTCTGAGTACTGACCTTAGAATGTTACTGGACTCAGAAAGAATGTAAGAAGGACTGCACCAGCTGAGCCTGTGGACTTCGGAAAAAAGGCTGCATCAAAAGGTTGGTACCTGCTGAACCAAAAACAAGACTTGAGAAAGAGAGCACTGCTCTTGATGCTAATGTTGTGGAGCGAGACCCTAAGAGATGGACCTGTGTCCTATTGTGCCAAGGACCAGTAAGTGGACAGCAATGTCTAGCTATCTTCCTGTTAGCTCCAGAAACATTGAACACTTATACGCAACTAGGTTGGACTTCTGGAATAGGTCCTGGCGAAAATGCAAAGATTTTAAAGTAGACAAATCACTATGTATAGTGGCATTCTTCATCATCAGCACCTATCCACACCCTGGTAGGGTGATACCTCCATGGCAGACTCAACCAAAGTCGGGAGTGTTCTTACATTAATTGCTACTGGATTTGGAGCGGGGATACAGAGTAAAGAAGCAAAAAAAATGCCTAGGAAAACAAAAGCTAAGGAATTCCTGCATCTGCAAAGTGCCCCGCTGACCAGGATTTGGTATGAAACATGCTGGTGTGCTTTGGAGTTCAAGTCATAGCCCCAAAGAAGTTTGTTACAGGTCTAGGACCATTGGCTGGTGTTACAGTGTATTATTTCTCCTAAAACAACTTATGAGCCTAGGACTCAAAGTTCAAGATTTTTGATAAAGAACCAGAGGCTACCACACTACTAGTACACAGCTCCCTGTCATTGTCCAAGCCTCCCTGGGGGCGGTTTTCAGAGTGCACCAGCTGAAAGGTTTTGCAGTTTTGTGGATAGCCCCAAAATCCTAATGAGAACCGAGGTTCACATGGGATCACAGAACTTCACATATTTGCTGACATTGAGTACAACGTCACACGCAAGCTGCAGAGGCCCCGCCCCTGTCAACAAAGAAAAGAACCAGATAAGTTTCTAAGTGTAGAGGTAAAAGTTCGATTGGGACATACCTGGTCCCTGCATCCGGCCGGCACTCCACCATGTGCACCTGAAACTTTGACTTTAGTCTGGACTATCACTACTAGTGAAACACAGTGACTTATCCAACTTTTTGAGTGAATTGCAATGAGTTCTTAAAACATTTGAGCAATCATAACTCTGGTTTCTGGTCATCAGATTTTTGTCGGACTGTGGTATATTGTGGTAGCATTTTCAAAAGAATTTTTTTTTGCAAAGTCATGTGTAAATATTTTCTCATAATTAGTGTTTTTATAATGCATAGAGCTGTAACTGATGAACTGTTGCAAGACTGTCATGGCTAAGGACTGCGGCTCTAGGGGCACTGTCACACCAATCGGCTTAGCTGTTGGTTGTGGCGGACGCGCGTGTCACACATGTCCACCTTCTCGTAAGATCTGTGGTAAAGTACATCATATTTTCTCTTCTGCACGCTATTAGTGGTTTTGCCATAAAGGATGCCCAAAAGTGATTACAACTTCAGGGGTCAACATGTCTCTGAAAGAGAAGTTCGGGTCATGAGGCTGTACTTCAATGAAAAGAGATCAGTCGCTTAATTTATAAACTGTGTTTACTTTGCCATGTTTTCTTTCAGAGCCGTTATGTTCACAGCTGCAAGTTGGCCACGCCCCCCATAGACATCTCTGCAGCATGCTTAATATTCTGGGTGGTTCCCTCCTATAAAAGGGAACCACACCATGAGACGAGTGCTCGTTATTCTGAGGTTTCCCTGAGCATCGGAGTTCGGCGCTTCCCAGAACATCAGAGGTCTGCGTCTTTGATTCAGCGTCTCAGCGGCTCTGGGGATGATCGGCTGGCTATTGTGCAGACTAAAAGAATAGCGTAAGCAAGAGCATTTCTTCCCCAGTGGACTAGGGTAAGAGCGCTCTAGTTTTTTCTTTGTCTTTTGGGCCCAAAAATTCCCAAGTACATTTTTGAAAGACATTGAACATTCTTGAACAATTCTTGATACCATCTTGAACTTAGGAATGTTATCGCTTGGGCACAATCTTGAACTTTGAAATGTGTTTGCTAGACATTGAACTTTGAAATGTGTAATCATTTTCTTACGTTTATTTTGACTTAGACTCCATATGGGATGTGTCTGTACTCTTTATGAGTCTTAGGAAAACATAAAAACGTCCCACAGGTTTACCCCGAAATGGGTAAGAGATGGAGTAGTAATGCGTTTTTGCAATGTTTAGCAATACCAGTCATTCGCTTATACTAATTTCCCAACTGAGAGATGCAAGTCATAAACATCAATAGTTATAAATATGGCACCAATGAAATACACAGTACATCAAGTATAAAGAAACCAATCAGAAGAATGTGTTATTAGGAAAATATATATGTATTTTTTATATTTATTCAAACAAACATTTTATACAATCAATTACAAATCATTAAAAACCATACAATGGTATGTTATAACATTTCATAAAAGGTTTTAAAAAAACATCACATGTGCAACAGGTTAAAAGTTCAAAGGAACAGGGGTCGACGCGGCGTTTCGGTTACACGTAAATAGACAACCTTCTTCAGGACCAAGTTCTTAATGGTTTTAGTAACCTCCAATTAAATCCAGGAGGGCACCGGGCCGGTTCTGTGATCCGGTAATGAACTAGGATACGTTCATGTAGTTACAATATAATTCGTCCGGATTTCTTGAGATAAAAAGAGGATAGGACTTGTTCTGGTAGTAGGAGCCACCGATATGTGTCTTCAAGTATTGCCAGATTTAAATGACTGACATCTGATACACCTGCTTCTCAATACGCTTGTATATCAGCTTTTAATATTCATTACGTGGTGGGGATTGTCCTTCGCCCAGATGACGATAGAAGACACACGGAGACGGTAGTGGGAGCAGGGAGGCCGAATTAAAAGCCAAAGACCCAGTGGCAGGACAATCCCCACCACGTAATGAATATTAAAAGCTGATATACAAGCGTATTGAGAAGCAGGTGTATCAGATGTCAGTCATTTAAATCTGGCAATACTTGAAGACACATATCGGTGGCTCCTATTACCAGAACAAGTCCTATCCTCTTTTTATCTCAAGAAATCCTGACGAATTATATTGTAACTACATGAACGTATCCTAGTTCATTACCGGATCACAGAACCGGCCCGGTGCCCTCCTGGATTTAATTGGAGGTTACTAAAACCATTAAGAACTTGGTCCTGAAGAAGGTTGTCTATTTACGTGTAACCGAAACGCCGCGTCGACCCCTGTTCCTTTGAACTTTTAACCTGTTGCACATGTGATGTTTTTTTAAAACCTTTTATGAAATGTTATAACATACCATTGTATGGTTTTTAATGATTTGTAATTGATTGTATAAAATGTTTGTTTGAATAAATATAAAAAATACATATATATTTTCCTAATAACACTTTCTTCTGATTGGTTTCTTTATACTTGATGTACTGTGTATTTCATTGGTGCCATATTTATAACTATTGATGTTTATGACTTGCATCTCTCAGTTGGGAAATTAGTATAAGTGAATGACTGGTATTGCTAAACATTGCAAAAACGCATTACTACTCCATCTCTTACCCATTTCGGGGTAAACCTGTGGGACGTTTTTATGTTTTCCTAAGCTATCTCCCCTGTCCCAAAGTCGACAGTTAAGGGGGCCTCCTTTATTTTTATCGATTTATCGCTCTTTATGAGTCTGACACTTAAAATAATTACTTTACTGTTGATCGGGGATTAAAGTGTTCTATAACTTTACATTTACATTGGGTTTTTTCTGTATTTTAGGTCTTTATGGCATTTCATGTATATTTTACCTGTAAAACTCTATTCTTTACACTTCCAATATTTATCTGACTTCACCATAAGATAATATTTTAATGTAGGATTCCAGAAGCCAAACATGAACCAGTTATCACTTCCTATTTGAAAATAATACTTATAAGTATAATAGGGAAACTATAAAGTTAGGATTTGCAGTAGTGAACAACTGATTTAAGAATTTTTCAGTACCAGGACATGTAAGACTTAAAATTACATGCCTAACTTTTAAAATACACTACATCCTGCTCTTGGGGCTGTCCAGGGACTACACTAGGGGTGAGTTACATGTATTAAATAGGAAGGTTTGGCCCTAGCAAACAGTTTAGTTTGACATGGCAGTTTAAAGCTGCACACACAGACTCTGCAATGGCAGGCCAGAGACATATTTAAAGGGCTACTTCAGTGGGTGGCATAATTAGTGCTGCAGACCCACTAGTAGCATTTCTTTTACAGGCCCTGGGTACATGTAGGGCCACTTTACTAGGGACATATACATAAATTAAATATGCTAATTGGGTATATGCTAATCCAATTCGACCATGCTTTAAGGAGAGAGCTCAAGTATTTTAGCACTAGTTAGCAGTGGTAAAGTGCACAGAGTCCTTTTCCAACAAAAACAAATTCAGCAAAAAAGTTCAGGGCAGAGGCAATATGTCTGGGGATGACACTTCAGAAAAAGCCAAGTCCAACATTGAGCATTTAAATATTGGGGTTCAGATGATTATTGGCGGTTGTCTTAAACACTATTTATAGAAAAAATGTACATGAAATTTATAAATCAGAGTGAGTTATTGGCCCCCACACTATTCAAAGAAAAACAATATACTATTTTTAGAAATTAGATTGTTTTTATTGTGTTGTGTTGCTTACTTATTAGCTGTTGTGATACTTGTAAATGCTTTAAACCATGTAACAGCTACCCAGGACTGATCTAAGATTTAAATGAAAGTACCTGGTGCAGAATAGTGACATTATTAATTGTAATTATTATTAATACACTTTCTTCCAAAAATTACATGAATCAGGCTGCCCAGCTTTGTAATACCTGTTTTTGATTGTAGAGTGTACCAATTAAGGGCAACCCTTTGTGCGGGGTTATGTAGAAGTGCAGGCCTTTAAGATATTAAAGGCAACCTTTACCCCAGCTCCAATTCTACATCACACTGACAATAAAAAAATGTTATTTGTGGAAACAGATGCCTCAGCTTTTTCAATTGGGACCTTCCTTTTGCAGGAAGATTCAGAGTCTGAGGACATCCATCAAGTAGTCTATTATCCCTGAAAATCATACAACAAGATGCATATGATTGTGAATTGCTAACTAAAGGAAACATTTTTACAGTGGAGCAATTTTCAGGAAAGTTCTTATTTCCCTGTAGAATAATTATGCATTATGAATTATTAAATGTATATAGAGTAATGATTAAAATAATTTTGTTGTATTTTAATCAAATACATTGCTACATTTAGTTTAAATTCAAAACCAGGGTGTCAAAATATGTTATAATGAAATAAGAAATATGTGATCTTTTTATATTGTTTAGCATTAAAGTATATGTATTTAAATATTTTATAATTTTAAATAATTTAGTTTAATTTAGCATTGTTTACTATAAGGATTTATTTTAATTCCTTACCCACATTATTTTCTATTGGAGGGTGCTGTTATAGCAGTATTGAGCCATGTGCAGTGCTGGACTTACTATTGTGTTTTTTAAGTAGGAAATCACACTTGGATTTTGTGAGTAAGCAAAAGTTAGTAAACTCACTCAAAAGTTCGAATTGCTCAAAAGTGTATGTTGCCCTTGTGAAGCAGGCCCTCTGTTTCCTCAAGTCAATGAAATGCACCAGTGCTTAGCAAACAAAGCGTGCCTTCATGAAATAAAAAATGCAAAGCAGATGCTCTATCTCAACTAGAGGTACAGAAAGGTAAGGTTTCTGAGCCTGTGCCCACTATATTGGTTGTACAGATAGCAAAGAGAATTTCATACCAAGACATACTCCATCAAATGTAGAAGAATGAAAGTAAAATTGAACAAGACGCCTGGTTTCAAGATTATATCTCTCAAAGGAGTAAACAACAGGGTGGCCGATTCACAGAACAAATCTGATATCAAATCCTAAACTTTCTACTTTTGGTATTCACAGAAGTCATTTAGTAGTAGTAAAGATAGGATTCCTAAATGTACTACCACTAAACTGGCAAAAATCCTAAACATACTACTTTTGGTATTCACAGAAGGCATTTAGTAGTAGTAAAGTTAGGACTCCTAACTTTACAACTGATTCCTTCTGTGTCTCAAGGGTGAAATGAGCCAAGTAGTCTGGAGGAGGACATCCATCTCCAGTAATAATAGCAGAAGGCCACCATGAATTTGGAGCATTTCAGTCTCCCAATAAAGACATAAAGCTTTACAGTACCTGAATGCATGGAAAGGATATGATGCAGCAGACAGATAATGCGAACCATCTTTTTTTTGCATCCACCTTAATCCTGAACCCCTGATATATATGCCTCAGTAAACTAATTCTTGTCCACAGTTTTTCATTTATGATTGTGTTTTTGGCTCATTTGAAAAGTTATTTCACTTTATTTTTTTTCGGCAGTCGCTTCTGGTACAGTTGCAAAATGTTGATTATTTGAGAAGATCATAGTGACAGGAACAACTTTTTGTAGCATAGGTTTTGCAAGCACATATACGTGTAAGATCTATTGGTCGAGGCTTTACATATTTCTCAGATTTTAGCACCCTATCAATATCTTACCAATCAAATTCACACAGATCTTTCTCTACATATGCATGATCCAAAACATTTATACACCTTCTGATAAAGTAGAACACTCTTTTAATGTGTCTGCATAGAATATGACATCGGTGGAAGGTCACTGAGCTGGACTGATCTCTTGAACTCATTGTACCAAAGATTGTCAAATGCTTTACAGTCAGAAATCATTATCCACACATGCAGAAGGTACTTTTCTATGTCTTTAAAGTCACATTCTTCTTCTGTCTCAGCACATCCTTTTAAAAACTTCACAGGCTCAGCATTTAAAGCTTCAAGCTTTGTTCAAAATTTGCTCATAGTTTCATCACCTCAAGAATATGTGCCTTGATAAGAACACTGAGCATCTCTGGTTCAAGTTTCATGCATAGAATATGAAGCAAGATTTAGTGTCTTTTCTTGCATGTTCTCAACCATTTCCATAACTCTGACAATCCTTGACTTATGAACATTTCAACAAATCTAATTGGCACAATAATAACATCTGAGTCATTTAACAGTACAATGACTTGACGGGGAACCATTTCATACAGCCCAGTCGACATGTGGCAGAACACAAAGGTCAGCTTCCTCCAATTTTCTGTTCAGTTTATGAACAATATCCCCCATACCTTTTGAATATATATATATATATATATATATATATATATATATATATATATATATATATATATATATATATATATATATATATATATATATATATTCACTGAAAAAACCATAGGTTTCACACCGGTTATAGTTAGGAATTAGCATTTAAAAAACCTATTAAATTCACTGAAAAAACCATAGGTTTCACACCAGTTATAGTTAGCTGGAAATTTTACTGATATAAAACCATTGAAATTCCCACGTTATAGTTAGTCGGACTCACTATAACTTGCGCGTGCAATGCACTGCTGATGACATCACATATTACATCACTCATGACATGGTCAGTGACATCACTCATGACATCACTGATGACACCATCCAGTGAATGTGTGTCTTTCTGAAAAATAAATATGTTTTATATATGTATATGTAAAGGTCGATGGGAGAATAAATGTTTAAATAAAAGTCTAAATGGATGGTTTTAAAAAAAAAAAAATATTGAATAACTGGCTTATTAAGTGTATCTTAGTGAATACATATATTAGTGAGTAATGTTTAAATATTTAAATATATGTATCAGTGTTTCACTTTGTGTATAAGTGGCTGCATGGGTTGGTGAGTAGCTACATATGTGTGTATATGGGTTATTAGATGTTTTTTTTAGTATCAGTATAAGTGTCTGTATGATTTGGTGGGAGTGTTACTTAGCACATAGATGCATAAATGACTGACTCACTGTTTGTATGTGTTTTGAAGACAGCATATGTGCCGGACTGTATGGGTGAATGAGTGTGTATATGTATGTGTTAGTAAGTGAATGACTGTCTTACTAGTGTCTTTATCAGTAACTACATATGTTTTAATCTAGTATATGTGAGTATTGATGTATATAAGTGAGTATATATGAGAGTGAGAGATTGAAAGAATTCTTGTTTTAATAAGTATGTGTTTCTATAAGTGATTTTTTAAGAGAGTAAGTATGTGTAGGTTTCTTTAGAAGTAAGATGGTAGTGTGTGTATAGCTGTATATGCAAAAAAATGGATGTTCAATAGTTTATTTGCATGTGTGAGTATGTGTGTGAGCAACCTTTGGAAGACTGTCGGTGTGTTAACGGATGTATAGGTGTCTCACTACATATGATGAGTGAGTATATGTATGACTGACTATATAGAACTGTTGATGAATGAGTGGATGTGTATATAAATGGTGGAATTACTGAATTGGTTGTTGCAACTGGTATAGATATCTCCACTTTTTTGAAAATGTTAGTTTCTATTTTTGAATATGTGTTTCAAGGGTTACTTTACAGTGAAAGGAGGTCAGTCACTCTGTCACAAGGACGGTGTCATCAGTGATGTCATGAGTGATGTCACTGACCATGTCATGAGTGATGTAATATGTGATGTCATCAGCAGTGCATTGCACGCGCAAGTTATAGTGAGTCCGACTAACTATAACGTGGGAATTTCAATGGTTTTATATCAGTAAAATTTCCAGCTAACTATAACTGGTGTGAAACCTATGGTTTTTTCAGTGAATTTAATAGGTTTTTTAAATGCTAATTCCTAACTATAACCGGTGTGAAACCTATGGTTTTTTCAGTGAATTTCATAGGTTTTTTAAATGCTAATTCCTAACTATAACTGGTGTGAAACCTATGGTTTTTTCAGTGAATTTCATAGGTTTTTTTAATGCTAATTCCTAACTTTTTATACAGACTCATACCTATGTGTTTTTTAGTGAATTGCTAAAGTATGTTTTTGTAAAAATGAACACTATAATGTATATTGAGATAATATTTTTAATTTAAAATATATTTTTTTTATATTTCACTCTGGTGCGCTTCCGGTGCGCGCACCGGTGCGCGTACCGTCAGCGCACTAACAAAAAAAAAATAAAAAAAAATAATGAAGGAGTGACTGTGTAATAGATAGTAAGACAGATAAAAAGTGTAAAAGGAAGTAACTGAGAAAAGAAAAATGAATAAGGGAGCAAAAGAAAGAAGAAATAGGAAGAAGACTAAAGCAGAGGTTAAGGGAAAATGTAAATGGATGTTGAAAGTAAAAAGAAGGACAGTTAAGTATGAGAATGACAGGTAGTGACGGAATCAGAGGAAAAGAATAGCAGTGATTGAGGGAAAGTAAATATCAGTGAATATAAGTAAAGAGGGGTGAAAGAGGGTACATGTAAGTGAATAAGGGAAACACATGGGGAGTAATAGAGAGAAAGAAGAGAGAGAGTAAAAGAAAGACAAAAGGAAGAACTAACTGAACTACAGTACAATGAGTGTGAAAGAAAAAAAAATGGAGAAAGAGAAAGAGGGTTAGGAAACTAAAGCAGTGGTACTAAGAGAATATGAAAAAGATAAAAAGTGGTGGAAGGAACAGAGGAAATGCAGATAGTTCCTATTAGATTAAGAAGTTGTGAATGAAGTGCAGTAAAGAAACAGCGATGACAAAAGAGTGTAAATTAGTAAAGAGAGGTAAATAAGGGTGAAAAAGAAAATGAGTGTATAACAATGTGAACACAATATAAATTACACAATGCAAACTACACAATAACTTCTACAATATGTTACATTATTTATTTTTGCTGTTCTCAGAATATATTGAATTCCACTTAAATTAGTGAGTTCAAAGTCTTCATCATATAACAGCGGGAAAAAAAAAACACAATCTAAAAGATTGTGTTTACAAAAACCCATTCAAACATACATCTCATATATGTACACTAATCTTTGATTCACTTACTTTTCCATGAGGCCAAATAGAAGATAGTGAAGGTCCTTTTGGTGGAAAAAAAGTCTGCTGTTCCTTATAAGTTCCATTTCATCGACTTCCTTTGAAAAAAGATCTAAAAACATCATACCATACACAATCCTCACGGCCAATTTGTGTCTGATATATCGGTATTTTTTACTTTGAGATCCACTTAAAGTATCTACATGAGATAAATAATTTAAAATATTAGATTAACTAACTAACTAACTAACTTTTATTAACTATTCCCGTCTTCAAAGGCCAATTCCCTTTACTAAAACTTTGGTTTTAAAAACACTAGATAAGAATTTGTAGAGTCATAAGGCAAACGTTGTTTATAAGTTAAATGAGAATCATTGCAGTAACTCCATCCATTTTCAGATTTTAAGTAGCATGTATAATGTCCTGAGGTGGTCGAAGATCCATCATGATAAATAATAGCTTCAGTTGTAAAGGTCCTTCCAGAAATTGATAACTGAGAAGCCACAAAATTTTTGATAGAAGTTGTCAATTTAGTTCCATCAGGTCTACATCGTTGGAAAACTAAAATGATATACTGCTCATACCTTTGTATAAATAATGTGGACAGCATTGTACAGTTACATTGGGTACACACCATATTATGATCTGCTGCTTTAACTAGATTTTTAAAAGACACTGATTTACAGTCTGGTAAAGTCAAATATATAAATCTTTCAGTGTCTATTCTAGTAGTACTTGATAAACTACAATTGTGGCAGTCATGCTGCCATTGATAAGAAAGACTGAAAAGATTATCTACATCTACACCTTCATCTTCCAAAACACCAAACATATACATTAAAAATTCCTGACAATCCTGCTGAATGTTCTGTGAAAATTTATCTTGACCAGAACACAAATCTAAAACATTTCGAATTTCTGTTACACTTTCTATTTGTGGTGTACCACTGCTACATTTCTGAAACACAGAATTCAATAAACCACACAATCTTTGATCCCGATTTTCAACAATCTGTTCTTGTAAACTTTTAAGAAAAAAAACAACATTAACCACTACATTAGCATAGCAGTTGACACCAGAACTATTTTCAAACTGAAATCCAACAACATTTTCTCCACAATTCTTTTTCTTCCTGTTTTCAATTACAGTTTTCTCTACTTTTTGTCTTTTTGCAACTACCTCACTACAATTATCCTCATTTCTTCTTTTTCGGCCTACCACACGTTTTTCAAACAGAGGATATTGAGGCAAATGTGGAGCATACTCTCTTCTTAACCTATTGTATTCTTTAACACAATCTAGATCTGCACAAATCTTTGTCTCATCACACGCAATCAAGTACAATCCTGATAAAGTTCTGACTCGAGATAATGCCACATATGCCATACCCTCTTTAAACACAGATCTTCCAATGTTCACCAAAGCACTATCTACACTTAAACCTTGAGATTTATGAATTGTCACCGCATACGCCAAACAAACAGGAAACTGTTTTCGGCGAACATATAAGTCTTTTACAAGTAAAAATCTAGCAGAACAACGACTTATTTGTTGTACTTGTTCAATGCCATCAAATTTTATTTTTATAAATTCAATTCCATCTCTATTTCTGTAATTCACAAAATCAACAACATAACCCATTGCTCCATTTACCAGACCGCTTTCAACATTTAAATTCCTTCTCAAAATGATACGACAATTTAAACACACATTCAAAGTCTTTTCAAAACCAGCTGTTTTTGAAATACTTTTCTCCAATGAATGCAATTTAGTTTTCAAATTTTCTGACAAAACAATTGTTGCACCCATATGCTCTATTTTATCTATTGCTTCCAGTTTCACAATCTCTTCATTTTCTAAGTCTAACATTTTTTGGTTGAAGATGGAACATTCTTGCAGAGTTGGCATCAAACATATCCCAGATTTCTTCTCAGTCATTTTTTTAAAAATATTCTCTGGAAGAATGTTTTCATTTGGATACAAATTTGAAATTAATCGACTATGCAAAGCTTTTTTCCCTTTCTCAGTCATTTTTCCAATTCTTACATCTTGTAGAATATTTTTATAATCTTCATCCTTGGCCTGTCGCATATTTTGAAGCAGTTCAGCATATTTAAAATTTAGCCATATATTAACATTTCCAATGCTTCCAAGGGACTTCCTGGTATCTTCATGCGTGAGCATTTTAAACACTGGTTGTCCTTTTACTGGAGTCAACTGCAATAGATCTCCAAAAACAATAATGTGTTTTCCTCCAAATAACACATCATAGTCTGTTTTAAGAATTTCTTGCATTCTCAAATGCACAAAAGCAAGCATTAGATTTGAGACCATGCTTACTTCATCTATGATAAGAAGTTTCATTTTCTTCAAGACTCTTGAAACTTCAGAACACGCATCTCCAGATAGCTTGTTGTAATGCAATTTATTATCATGTTCAACTGGCAGCATCAATAAACGATGTAGAGTAATCCCTTTAATGTTATGTGCTGCCAGACCAGTTGGAGCAGTTACAACACAAGACAGTGGTGAATCAGTCCTTTTCTGCAGATAACTTGCAACGGCTTTAATTAGAAAACTTTTTCCTGTCCCCGCTTCTCCACTTACGTACAATCGGACAGGGTCAAATAATATACATGAGCACTCTTTTTTCTCATGTCTGAATCCATGTTCAATCTGCTCTGTGACTTCATCATATATCTTTTTCTGCTCAATGTTTAGTTGCTTTACCAAATCTTCTAAGTTAACTCCATCCTCTTGAGCTTGTTCCATAGCTCTTTCCACCTCATCCATGGCAGTGGCAGCTTCATTTTGGATAATTGGTCCTCCTAGTGGATCCTGGCTCAATGAAGTAGAACTCTGACTATCTTGAGAACTGTTTCTAGCTATCTCTTCAGCAATTGTAGTTTCTTGCTCCATTTCTTCATTCAACATTTGCAGATAATTTTGAAAAATAGGACATTCTATGGTATCCTTAGTTGCATTAAAAGAGTCTTCATAACAGACAAAATCTCCAAGTAGTTCCTCTTCTGTACGCCATGGCTTAAAGAGTTGCAAAAGAGCTAAATAGTAAAATTCTCTTTTGTCTGGAACTTCACAACTCAATTTTCGATGATTAATCAAATGGCCTTTTTTCTGCTTCACTAGACATCCTTCATAGCCAATGAGTGCATATTTTCCATTATTGATATCTTCTGTGATGTTCCTCTTATAACTGTAGTTTTGAAGAACTTCATACAAACATGTGTTCTCAAGGTGAGTACTTCTATTTGGATAGTATGTATCCAACATATTAGTCTTCAAAATATCTGTACTGTTTGGTTCTTTTTCCGCCAAATATTCAATTTCTTGTACAGATTTCAAAACTCGGTTTCGTGTTACAGCAAGACCAAGACTCACCCAAATGATTGTTCTTGATTTGGCATAGAGACTTGCTGATGATAACCGATCAGAACATTCATATGCTCCAATTTCTCGATGCGACAACATCTTCAGACTGAAACTGTATAATTTCTTGCTTAGACTCTTTTCATGTGAAATGTCCTCCCACATTTCCTTCAGTTCTGTCTTTTCTTTTTTGGTGATGTAAGATGTCACATATCGAGCCACAGCAATAGAGTTGTCAGCAACGAACTGAATATCCATGTTAGCATTCCACATGGACAAAATCACTGGGTTGTAATCGTTGATGTACTTAGATTCTTCATTTCTTTTCAAATGATATGTATTTTTGGGAGATTTCCTCGTCACAGTATGTCGTAGAGATGACATCAAATTATTTACTCTTCCCTTAGAAATCACTGGTCGAGGAAATGCAAAACGACATTTCGTGTAGTACTTTTCCTTGTTTTTAAATTTTCGACGACAGTACTTTCCACAACGATGAGATTGAAAACGTAAAACTTGTTGCCTTAAATTGTTTTCTTCAGTAGATTTTGGAACAGCACATGTTGAATACTCTTCAATGAAACTCATCACTGTTTCATCTGAATCTGATCCAAATTTGGGTGCATCTTTAATCCACAACAACATATGTATATGAGGAGCACCTCTCGCTTGATATTCCTTCCTCCAAAAGAAATCCAAAACCTCTCCAAGGGGAGGATTTTTTTTGTTGGTAATAAAAGACATCATAGCTTCAAATCTATGATTAAAATATCTGCAAACATTCACTGGATCTAAAGAACACAGTTCTCCTGGTGTTTTCAATTCTATATTTCGTATGTTTTCATTTGCCTCCCGTAGAAATTGAAGTAAATCGTCCCATGCATACTCAGCACAGCTAAGAGTGAGGAACCATGTAGGAGTTCCTAAGTTTCTTAGCATACATTTCAATTCTCCATGACGACGAAACCAATACTCGTTGGTTCCACGTTGACATGCCATGAGATTGATTAGCTGAGATTCCAAAATACTGTCTTGCAGATTAACTTTCTCCATAAAGTCCCTTGCACAAACATTCCGCAAATGAGGTCCACTTTTTAATATATGATTAACTGCATAAGAAAGCCCAGACAAATCACTTTCAAATAGTAGATGAAATAAATATGGAATGCATTGACGAAACCTTGGATCTTCTGCATATAATCTTAGAGTCCGGTATTCAGCTGCAGGAATTTGAACTGGTCGATCATCATATCGTCCACCACAACCTGTTGAAAATAATTGTGGAAAACAACGAGCTTCCAAACTTTCTTCCCATACACTAATGGGACTTCCTTTTGCTGCTTTCATTTGAAACAAGTCAATTGCATTTCCCATTACTTCTTTGGAATGCAAAGGATGAACAGTATAATGTTCATATATTTCTTCAGTTCTAGACACATCAACTTTTTCAATTTGACCAACTGAAGAATCACTATCTTCTTCTATAGCTGTTTCCTCTGCTCCAACACTTACATCTTTGTAGTACTCATTGTTTTTGACCAAATACAACGTTGCCTTCTTGACTTTTTTAACATCCACTAAATCTTGCCAAATTTTCTTACTCTTTGTTGGAACCCCATTAACTAGAATAACTAAAGGATCTTCTTCTACTCTTTCTACACCAATTGTATTAATATTTTTCTTTACATCTAGAGGCAAATAAACAACTCTTCCCTTTAATCCTCTCAGTAAATCTGATGGAGGCAATTTCCCTGTCTTAGGCTCCATGCGTACAATAGCCTGAAAAGGATGGACACATTGAATCAAAATAGATTCATAAGTATTTAGATCCATCAATTCAGAAGGAATATCTATCAACTGAAGATTATTATAAACTGCTCTAGCAGGCATTCTATTTTCATTTAATTTTTTCAAACAATAATTACAAATACGCTGATCCAAACTCAAATCAAAAGAATTCTCCACCAACAAATAACTTACAAAATCCTCCCATTGACTATTATTTTCCAATTCACTTTTTGCATATAAATCAACTAACCTGGTCTGAATTTTATAATGAGTCCGTCGACAACACACACAAGTTAAATTAGGCCTCTCACTTGATTTCACCTTAAACTTGATAATTTCCTCATCAAACTTTTCAATACTTGAAATTTGTCCATTATCTTCTGCATTACCATCCATTACTATATCTATTTCTACACTGTCCTCTTTGTTCCCAAAATAACAAAACTCAATTTCTTCACAAATAGTCTTCACATCCACTTCAGATCCATGCAAAAGAGCACTATTTAACTGTTTAAGCTTAAGTGCAGGACTTTTTGCATAATACAACTTCCTCACTAATTTCCTTACGTTATTATGATGCACTGCTAACATCCTAAAATGATGAAAAACACTCCGACAAACTTTTCTAGAAAGACAAGCTAGTGAATGCCCTTGCAAACCTGTGCTTTCTCTCACTCTGCAAGGATCTAACTCTTGCAGGATCTTCATTTTTTGTTTGAGACTTTTTTTACTATATGTACGTAAGAAATTTCGAAGCAAATCGATTGATTCCTGTCGCACACTACAAATACTACTGCATTTCCATGTGTACACTGGACCCTTAGTACGTCTCCCTAAAACTTCATCAGCTAACACCTCTTCTGCATCTCTAGATACAAGTTTCTCTTTTTCCATCACACAACTATCTTTCACCTCATATGCACGACCACTGGTGTCAACTGCATGCACCAAATCATTTTCCTGAAAGTAACTCTCCTCATTGAAAAAAGGCTCAGAACTTGAACTATGCATCCATTCACCAGAAAATACTTCACAAAAATTACTCCGATTAATAATTCTTTTCCATCTACTGTTCGATTTGAAAACATCAATTGCCTTATTAAGTATCCTAATTCTATTGATTATTAAAATAAATAATTTTTTCTTAACTTCAAAAGCCTGATCAACAATCTTTTCTACACTTTTCTTTTTCTTGTAAAAAGCAGCTTTTAGTTTACTTTTCTTATCATTTTTTAGCAAATTTAAAACTACCCTATTGCGAAACATTCGCCTACGAATGTCCCTAAAAACATTTACCCTTCTATTGCTATCCATTCTCTTCTCTCCTGCTCCAATGGAAACATTTTTTGTGGGCTTCTCTTTCCTTTTTAGATTTGTTGACTTTTTCTGTATATTCACATTAGCAATATCATTTTTTTTTCTACGACATATGTTGCGAAGAAAAGACTTAATTGGCTTACCAGAAGCTTTTCTGGTGTTTTTTGAAGTACTTGTTGAAGAGGATTCCATAAACTCTGTTGTTGATGTTCTCCTTTTCCGTATGTTATTTTTGATATTTCTTTGCTTTGAAGGCATTTTTGCTTCCTTTTCAGAAGTTGATTTGAATCTGTTGTTCTGTTAAAAAAACACATGAAAGACCACTATTAGCAAACAACAAAGTAATGTTAAAAAGCAAACAATATATACAATAAATTGCAACATATTTAAGTTTATACAATAGCAACTCATGGCTTTATTTATAAAGGCCTTGCGCCACCAGTGCGTCACTTTTTACCCATGTTTAAAGTAATGCACCAGCTGCACATGGCAATCATAAATAAGGGCCAAATGCAAATACCAATCATTTGCACCCACAAATCGATTTTTGAATAACATGTAAGAAACACTGCGTAGAACCTAAGTACAACCACTCAATATCATCAAACAAAGTCAGGGTCTGATTTATAAAGGCCTTGCGCCACCAGTGCGTCACTTATTACCCATGTTTAAAGTCATGCATCAGCTGCACATGGCATTCATAAATAAGGGCCAAATGCAAATACCAATCAATTGCACCCAAAAATCGATTTTTGAATAACATGTAAGAAACACTGCGCAGAACCTAAGTACAACCACTCAATATCATCAAACAAAGTCAGGGCCTTATTTATGAAAGCCTTGCGCCACCAGTGCATCACTTATTACCCATGTTTAAAGTCATGCATCAGCTGCACATGGCAATCATAAATAAGGGCCAAATACATATACCAATCAATTGCACCCAAAAATCGATTTTTCAATAACATGTAAGAAACACTGCGCAGATCCTATGTACAACCACTCAATATCATCAAACAAAGTCAGGGTCTCATTTATAAAGGCCTTGCGCCACCAGTGCATCACTTATTACCCATGTTTAAAGTGATGCATCAGCTGCACATGGCATTCATAACTAAGGGCCAAATGCAAATACCAATCAATTACACCCAAAAATCGATTTTTGAATAACATGTAAGAAACACTGCGCAGAACCTATGTACAACCACTCAATATCATCAAACAAAGTCAGGGCCTTATTTATGAAAGCCTTGCGCCACCAGTGCGTCACTTATTACCCATGTTTAAAGTCATGCATCAGCTGCACATGGCAATCATAAATAAGGGCCAAATACATATACCAATCAATTGCACCCAAAAATCGATTTTTCTATAACATGTAAGAAACACTGCGCAGAACCTAAGTACAACCACTCAATATCATCAAACAAAGTCAGGGTCTGATTTATAAAGGCCTTGCGCCACCAGTGCATCACTTATTACCCATGTTTAAAGTGATGCATCAGCTGCACATGGCAATCATAAAAAAAGGCCAAATAAAAATACCATTCATTTGCACCCAAAATCGATTTTTAAATAACATGTAAGAAACACTGCGCAGAACCTAAGTACAACCACTCAATATCATCAAACAAAGTCAGGGCCTTATTTATGAAAGCCTTGCGCCACCAGTGCGTCACTTATTACCCATGTTTAAAGTCATGCATCAGCTGCACATGGCAATCATAAATAAGGGCCAAATACATATACCAATCAATTGCACCCAAAAATCGATTTTTCAATAACATGTAAGAAACACTGCGCAGAACCTATGTACAACCAATCAATATCATCAAACAAAGTCAGGGCCTTATTTATGAAAGCCTTGCGCCACCAGTGCGTCACTTATTACCCATGTTTAAAGTCATGCATCAGCTACACATGGCAATCATAAATAAGGGCCAAATACATATACCAATCAATTGCATCCAAAAATCGATTTTTGAATAACATGTAAGAAACACTGCGCAGAACCTAAGTACAACCACTCAATATCATCAAACAAAGTCAGGGTCTGATTTATAAAGGCCTTGCGCCACCAGTGCATCACTTATTACCCATGTTTAAAGTCATGCATCAGCTGCACATGGCAATCATAAATAAGGGCCAAATACATATACCAATCAATTGCACCCAAAAATCGATTTTTGAATAACATGTAAGAAACACTGCGCAGAACCTAAGTACAACCACTCAATATCATCAAACAAAGTCAGGGCCTTATTTATGAAAGCCTTGCTCCACCAGTGCGTCACTTATTACCCATGTTTAAAGTCATGCATCAGCTGCACATGGCAATCATAAATAAGGGCCAAATACATATACCAATCAATTGCACCCAAAAATCGATTTTTCAATAACATGTAAGAAACACTGCGCAGAACCTAAGTACAACCACTCAATATCATCAAACAAAGTCAGGGTCTGATTTATAAAGGCCTTGCGCCACCAGTGCATCACTTATTACCCATGTTTAAAGTGATGCATCAGCTGCACATGGCAATCATAAAAAAAGGCCAAATAAAAATACCATTCATTTGCACCCAAAATCGATTTTTAAATAACATGTAAGAAACACTGCGCAGAACCTAAGTACAACCACTCAATATCATCAAACAAAGTCAGGGCCTTATTTATGAAAGCCTTGCGCCACCAGTGCGTCACTTATTACCCATGTTTAAAGTCATGCATCAGCTGCACATGGCAATCATAAATAAGGGCCAAATACATATACCAATCAATTGCACCCAAAAATCGATTTTTCAATAACATGTAAGAAACACTGCGCAGAACCTAAGTACAACCACTCAATATCATCAAACAAAGTCAGGGTCTGATTTATAAAGGCCTTGCGCCACCAGTGCATCACTTATTACCCATGTTTAAAGTGATGCATCAGCTGCACATGGCAATCATAAAAAAAGGCCAAATAAAAATACCATTCATTTGCACCCAAAATCGATTTTTAAATAACATGTAAGAAACACTGCGCAGAACCTAAGTACAACCACTCAATATCATCAAACAAAGTCAGGGCCTTATTTATGAAAGCCTTGCGCCACCAGTGCGTCACTTATTACCCATGTTTAAAGTCATGCATCAGCTGCACATGGCAATCATAAATAAAGGCCAAATACATATACCAATCAATTGCACCCAAAAATCGATTTTTCAATAACATGTAAGAAACACTGCGCAGAACCTATGTACAACCAATCAATATCATCAAACAAAGTCAGGGCCTTATTTATGAAAGCCTTGCGCCACCAGTGCGTCACTTATTACCCATGTTTAAAGTCATGCATCAGCTACACATGGCAATCATAAATAAGGGCCAAATACATATACCAATCAATTGCATCCAAAAATCGATTTTTGAATAACATGTAAGAAACACTGCGCAGAACCTAAGTACAACCACTCAATATCATCAAACAAAGTCAGGGCCTTATTTATGAAAGCCTTGCGCCACCAGTGCGTCACTTATTACCCATGTTTAAAGTCATGCATCAGCTGCACATGGCAATCATAAATAAGGGCCAAATACATATACCAATCAATTGCACCCAAAAATCGATTTTTCAATAACATGTAAGAAACACTGCGCAGAACCTATGTACAACCACTCAATATCATCAAACAAAGTCAGGGTCTCATTTATAAAGGCCTTGCGCCACCAGTGCATCACTTATTACCCATGTTTAAAGTGATGCATCAACTGCACATGGCAATCATAAAAAAAGGCCAAATAAAAATACCATTCATTTGCACCCCAAATCGATTTTTAAATAACATGTAAGAAACACTGCGCAGGACTTATATACTAACATACAATTTCACTTCTAAAACATAACTATCTGCTTCCAAATATTCTCCATAGAGCAAATAAATCTCTATCTAAATTAAATGAATCATTACTTACCTTTACAAATGCTTTTGGAGATTGAAAACAGTGTCAGACACACACACCAATTTTTCTTTAGCAGAGGAAAAGGTGTGCTCTCAATACACTGAAACCAAGACTGGCATAGAAAATCTCTATCTTTGTACACATATGCCTTAATTCAACCAATGAAAACTCTTCCCTCACTATTTTCAAACCAACACCCATCCCCCTCTCAAACCTTTCTATCTGTTACCATAGCAACTCCCTCCTAACTGAACTGTAAGGTTCAAAAGTTTATCTTACAATGTTGCAAATTAACTCAGCAAGGATGTTTGACCTCTCAATACAGCAGCCTATACAGGGTATTTTTGCTTTTGGTGACTTTTTTTAAACCATTCAAATTGCTTCTTTCACACAACATAACCATGCACCCTAACTTTCAGTTTTCAACTATCTGAATCCACCAATCATTGCTTGTGATTCAAGAGCAGAGAAACTCCACAATTATTTTTTTGTGAACTCCTACTGTTCCAACTGCCATTTCATTCCCACACTTCATCTGACTGGACCAGAACCTTCTCACATCATGTACTCTGTTTGGATTATTGGACATAGCTACATCCACTGGGCTCAAAGGTATGCAGCTAGCAGAAATTTTCATAACCTTGATTTATCAAATGTGGAAATCAAGTGGATTGGCCACAGAGGATTAAAATGTCACCAATTGATACCATTGGTGAAAACCTTTTTGCATCTGCCAGAACCTGACCTTATAATTGTGCACTGTGGTGGAAACGATCTAGGCACATTAACTGGGGTAGGTCTGGAAATGCTATTAAAGGACACCTTTCATCAATTGATGATACTTTTTCCCCACACTGCCTTGGTATATTCCAATATATGCCAAAGACAGAAATGGAACTGGTCCAACCAATTTGGTCCACAATTTGAGAAAGCACGGAAACATGTAAATAAATCTGTTTCTGCTTACATGAGAGACTATGGAATGGGTTCAATATACAATAATAACTTGCGTTACAACATGCAAGACATCTACAGAGGAGATGGAGTGCACTTCTCAGATGAGGGGAATAGAATATTCCTCCTGAATTTAAGAATGTGTATTGGAACCTACTTGTAGGTACCTAAATCAACCACAGAACCCAAAAGCTCTTCTCAGAGCTACCCTACCTCTGATCATTCAAAGCGTTTATTTTTTTCTAACTTTTTTCACTATTTTTCACCAAAGTACGCTTTCGGGAACGCTTAACGGTGCGCGCACCGGGCGCTCCCCCCGTGGAAAATTAAATTTTTTTTTTTTTTTTTACGTTTATGAGCCTCCTAAGCCCCCCTCAGAAAACCTAGAGGGTCAAGAAGTCTCTACAGTGCCCCCTTCTACCCATACCGAACATTGTTTACCCTCCATCTTGTGTCTCGATTGTACCGAAACACAAAATGGAGGACTCCCGTAACGCTGCCAGTGCGCGTAAAGGAGCGCGCACCGGTAAGCGCTCGATAAAAAAAGGTGGGAAAGGAATTTACAAAAAAACCACTGGAGACACTTTCATCAAATATAGAATAGGCCCTACTACATAGCAGTCCCTCCAATTTACCCAAATTTGGTGAAATTCCATTGAGACATTTAGGCTACAGGCCTGTCTAAATATCCTGAGGTAAATTACATGACAAAAACACACTTGTAATGTTAGAATTTACAACCAATTAAAAAGTATCTTTCATTTTCTACGATTATTTCCTGACGTTTGATTGGTTAAGTACAAGAATATATATAAAAGAAGAGAGGGAAACACAGCCATTTTGACTACTGCTTCCAGAAGTACATTTGAAAACAAATTTCACTGACAACTTCAACTGATTTCTCTAAGGTAAGTTCTAATTATGGAAGTATATTGTACACTTTAAGTTAATTTCTGAAAAAATATTCTGTTAGTGATATGCTATCCCTCTTTAATAGTTAGAGATAGAGATAGACTTCTCTGTAATAGTTATGGATTGAGTTAGGCTTCTCTGGTATACAGTACCCTAACTCTACTAATATAGTTAATTTGTATGCAATTTTCAGAAAGAAAATGGAAGGAGAAAATCAGGCAAATGATACTTCTATCAAAGTAAAGGTGGAAAAACCAGAAGATCAAAAAAAAGAAGTTGATTTCATGGATGACTCTTTGGATGAACAGTTTATAGAATGTTTGGAAGAAATGGAATCATGTACATATAATTATGAGGAAATTCCGGACAATATTATGTTAGAAATTTTATTAAATTATGAAAAAGAATCAGAGGAATAAATTTATCTTTAATAATTTCAAATTGTTTCAGACAATATTCTTTTTTATATGTAATTCATAAAGTATTACCAAAAATGTTTAAAATATAAAGTGAGACTTATAGTATACTGTTCAACTATTTTTCTGTTACATAGTAAGTTTACTCATGGTTACTACCTTTCTCCCACTATATTATCTCATATGAATATTTTACACCTCATTTTCATAAGTGAGCAGGATAGACTACTCATGATCCCCTAGAAATTCTCAGGGAGTGCTTAAAAGATCTGTTTCTCCTTTCCAGACAGACTATGTTATGAATTCCATATACCACAAAAACATACAATAACAACATGCAAGATATCTACAGAGGAGATGGTGTACATTAAATGAAAGTCTCTGCATTGGTACCTACATGTAGGTACTTACATAAAATAAAAAAAAAACAATTAATAAACATACAATTTTTTAAAGTGATTATTTTTCCATAGTACCCTCATTGGAGCGCAAAAAAAAATTTTTTTTTGAGGCCCCGCGGGGCCCTTTAATGGCCCCCATATCAAACCTAGGGGGTCAGGGGGGGTCTACCCTGCCCCCTTATGGTCAATTCCACCCTTTGTTTTTGCCACCTCTTATGACTAGATTTTACCGATAGACAAGATGGCGGCCGCTCCGGACTGTTTAGAATGTTTACAGACAACTGAGAGCCAATCAGCTTTCTGCGCGCAAGTCGCGTGTCGCGCCTGGAGCGCTCACTGGTGCGCGTACCGGAGCGCGGCTACAGATATATATATTTTTTTGGACGTTAATTTCTCAAAATCCACTGAAGCACATATCTTGAGACATAGCAAAGGCACATCGGGCTACCAGTCCCTACAATTTTGCCAAGTTTGGTGGAAATCCATTCAGCCGTTCGGGCTAAAAGTGAAATCGACCGCCCTATGGAAATTAACATGGGGAAAACGCGTTTTGGGACCCCCCTTTTATCTCGGCCCCCGCTTAACGTATCCCCCCCAAACTTTCAGGGAAGGACCGGAACCCCGCGAGGCCATTTTCAGGAAATTTTCAGGCAGATTCGTCAACCGGCGCCAAAGTTATTCCAAATAGAATTTTGAGATTTAACATTGAAAAAAATCCTAACTATAACTACCTACTGGCGACCGCCAGTAGGTAATATATATATATATATATATTAATGGAACCAACCCCTCATTGACAATCATTCCACTTGCAATAATTGGAAATTCAGTGTTCACAGAAGCTCCAGCAATGTTTTGGTTTGTTAACATCTCCACGTTCATCTTGTTTGATGTTGATGACCAGAATGTATCAAGTTGCACAGGTATAGATGTCAAATTTCTGATGTAGACAAGGTCAATTGTTCTACTTGTAGACATTCATCTGATTCTCTCACATTATTTGTCAGATAATCCAAGATAACTGTCAAAGACAATGTGCAGTTCTTGCATGGTGCACACTGACTTGGATATCTGTACAACTGTCTGAATGACCGCTCCGAAGTTTTGCATGGATGAAAGCTTGATCATTCACAATTGTGATATATAATCCACAACAACTGCATTTTTCAATGAGGACACTTTTTCAAATTGAAAATCTTCAGGGGAAAGTTTTTTTCGAGCTCTTGTACAAGTTTGTGCTTCAATGGTTTGGTGCTGCATCTCCATTATTTAACCTTATTGTTGGAAGAAGATCATGCGACAGAAGGTCCTTGATAAATTGGAATAGTTTCACGATGGTCCATTAATTTTGATTTTGTCATCTCTCTTAAAACATTGCAAATAGAAAGGACATCATGGTAAACTAACTTGCTGCCATTCAGCAACATATTCACTTTTACATTTCTGACCAACAATTCCCTTGGAGCTTTTCTGAAATCCCTAGAAAGTATTTTCCAGTTTTATATCCGGAGCAACAGAACTGAACCTTACCTCTCTGTCTTTCCACACAAAATGTCTTTTGGATGAATTTTCTGTAGAGGTATGGTTTTTCCACTTCTAGCTTCTTCATACTTTCCAAATTACAGGACCCATATCTCAAGTAGTTATTGAAATCAAATTTATGAAATATAGTAATCAGTGACTCCACAGTCTTCACGTGCAGCTCCCAATAAGCATGTACCAAGTTTTTGGTTTTCAGATTTTCAGATTTTGAACGGAGTGTATTGAACAATGCCTGGCTTTGCATTGTTTCTTTTGAATGAAGCACACCATGTGTCTTATTTCCTTCTGAGATAAGATATGCAAAACCTAATTTGTCATTCTTGCTCCAGAAAGCATTTCCAACACAAATGTTCTATAGCCGTTTACATGATGTGTATACCTTATAACAAATTAACATAATGAGTTTGCCTCAATACTGACTGTACAGTTTTGCTTCCAAAGCTTTTAGTCTGAATAAGTGCATTGTCTATGTCACATCCACTGAGATAACTTGAATAAACACCTTGGCAGTATCATGTGCACTGAATATTCCAGACAAAGAATGGCTGTCTTTAAAATCAAAGTTATCAAGAGCAGAAATTGTAAACCATTTCCTGGCAAAGTGATTTGGAAGTGGTGTGCTGTTGAATTCACAAGATTTTAGAGCATGAGCGGCTAACAAGTTCCTGCCCTGCACTACGTCATTTTAACTTGTTGATACGCTAATCCTATTAATTGAAGCGATGAGCTCTCTACTTTTGCACTTGTCAGAAGTTGTGTGGGCAGTCATCATGTGTAGCAGAGTTTTTCCCGTGATGTAATTCATAAAACATGATTTGGAAAAGACATTACATTTGCAACGCATAAGCCTGTCGGTCCATGCGATTATCTTCCGCTTTTTTGCTTATATCTTCAAAGCTATCACCTTCTGTTTTGAACCAAAGAACTTTAGTTTTTAACAGTTTTGCTTTGCTGCTATAAAACAATTGTGTAAAAGGTTTTAAGACAACATAAGGCATTCTTGCTAACTCCCATGAGTTGCGGAGCTCTGGGGCAGCACAAAGTTTGTCACTAAGTCCTAAATCTAAATCTTTCAGGAGGATTCTTAAAATGGTTCCTGCTGATTTTACTGCATTCTGTGATCTTATTTTGGCAGCAAGAACTTCAGGAGTCAAATATGCTGATAACACCTTAAGTGGCTCATTCTTTTTTTGTTAGATTGTAAAAAATGAATTCTATCATTGTACATTCTTACCAGAAATATCTTAATTCATTATTATGGATCAATACAGTTTCATCAATGTTGAGTATTGCTCTAATCTCACTGAGTGTGAACCCATAGCCAGCACTAAACAGTGGCTTTAAAACTTAATTTGCTTTTTCAAAGAGTGAAAACTTAACTGAAGGCAGGCAGTTAGGTTGCTGCTGGGAGCTCCTTGTACATTCATATGTTCAAATGTATGCATGCATGCAGGTCAGTGGGTATACAAATCCACTGTAAATACATTCCCCGCACTGTTTAGGTTAGCTACTTGGCTAAAAAGTAATCTTGGAAGAAACTAGTTACAGATAAAAAATTGTTTTCCTTCTGAGACTCACATACTCTGTACTTTGTTGTTTCATCAATCCCTTTGGCCCTTGTCCTGGCTATACCACAGATAATAAATTGAAGATACTCTGCCTTCTAATCAGTTGTTGGAGATGGATGAGGAATAGCCATCGATCTTTTAAGTTGATTGGCATTGGGTTTGGTTGTTGTCGCTTTGTTAGAAGACCCTGCTTCTTGTTGCGATTCACTGGTTTCTGTCATTTTTTTTGCCACATTTTTTCCAGGCTTTTTCCATTGTATACAACTTGTAACACTTGTTGTTACAATGATAAAGTATTTTATCCTCTTCACCCATCAGTTTCAATTTATTGTGAACCTCGGCTTGCATACTTCTGCAGCATCTCGAACTCTCTTCTGTCCAACCACAGTTGATGTTTTCTTTCTGATTAGTCTGGCATAGGAAATATTTTAATTTGCTGAAGGAGTCCATAGAGTTTTTAGTTGGCATCCCTCTGTCAGGAGGAAAATATCCTCTGCTACCAAATACTTCACTCAGGTTTACAAATTTGAATCAACAAAAACCTGAAACAAAAATAATGTTAAAATAAATTACCAATATGATTTCTAAAACACATCATTATAGATATGCCATTTTGGAAAATGGTAGAAGGGTTGCTCTGAAGAGTTATTTTCTGTCTCTATGAGAGTACCTGACCCCCAAAACCTATGTTTTGACACAAAAATGAAGTATACAGGTCTCTTGGTTACTGAAATATTACATCATCACAGCAAAACGTGCACTATTTTTAAAAATGTTGTCCAGAAATGTTTGCCCTGGATTAGAAATATCTAGCCAAGATAAATTACTTCTCAAATTATACAAAAACACTAATTGAAAATGAAAATCAGGACTACCTTGATTAACACTGGCAGGGTACATTTTGTTGGGTGGGGGTACTGTCAGGATCCGGGGTTTTAGGAGGCATGAGACCAAAGTGAGGAGGAGAAAAGCAGAGAAAGAACATGAAGAAGCAAAATTGGAGGATTTGTAGGAATGATCAATGGTAGCTGAGGCATAAATGTATAAGGAAGGCCTTCAAAATCAATACCACAAAGTGACCAATCAGAGCAAAGCCCCAAAGGAATGCAGGAATTTACAGGGAAGAGCTCCCTTGCAAGTGCTTAATTGGTCTGTGATAAGTTTCACTATCTAGGAACAGTTTTCAAAGAATTGCTTCTAAAATGTTGAAGATGCTCAGAAACCTTTCAATTTGTATCACATTGGGTGGTACTGTCTAATTTAGTACAGCTTCACTGTGCTGGAGACAATCTAAATGCATTTGTCTGAAATAACGAATCCAAGTATAGATAGCTGGTTGACTTAAAAAAATACTTTTCCCACTTTTTCTGTACAATCTATGTTTCCGTTAACTCCCATGTGTTTTCAGTATTGTTTAAGATGTAAATGTAAATGTACATGTATTTATATAGCGCAAATCGCCCACATCGCAGGCATCTATGCGCTTGCTTAGGGAACCCGTCCTGGTATTCCCCTGTGAGATACCCCGGCAGGGTATCCACAAGGTGAAAGCCAGGCATCCCGCCGCGAAGGGCCGTTGTGGAGATTAAGCAAGCTATTGCCCATAGTCGCAGAGTGTGAACCCGTGAGTCGAGTAGGCACCGGAGCGAGAATTATCAAGTCCGTGCAATTATTGAGCCCAACCCCCGTCGGGGCGGGGAATTGAAGTATAAGAAAATATCATCTAAGTCAATCATTTTGTAGATGTCTTAAACTACATCAATGAGGAAGTGCTGAAGGACTGCAGGAATTCCATAATCTAAACACATAGTGGGCATACACAGTATTAAATGCAATTTTCCATTAGTTGCATACCTTACTTCTGATACAATTATAGACTCCTCGTAGGTCAAGCTTCAAAATACTTTGGCATCTTTTACCTGGCCTTAACGGACTGAAATTCAGAGGAAAAGGTTGTCTATTTTTAATAGTGATTTCTCTGAGGTCATGATAGTCTATACTGGTGCAATATTCTCCATCAAGTTTGGGAATAAAGATGGAGGGGTTCAGCAGCTGGCATCCGGGGATTAATGTGGTCATAAGGAATCTTGGCTTGTTGAAGATCTATAGCACAATTATAGATACCAAATGGAGATTTTGATTAAGTGCCTTTTACTAAACATGTCATCAAATTCTTTATAAACAGGAGTGGTGATGATTTCCTTTTGGACATCTGGGTAGCAACATAAATTAGGTTCGTCCTGGCTTGATATGAGTGCTGAAGCCAACAGTTTTGTTAGAAAAATAAGAATTCCTACCAATATATCCTCTTTAGGAATCATAGGTAAATAAATCATATACAAATGTAAAGAATCTATGCATGCTTTCTAAAAGGCAATTACAATAGATCTTGTTTCACTTGTCCGTTCTCCTGATGACAGAGGGTGCTCAATTAGACCCCAATATCCTCTGAGGAAGTTTATAATTCTTGCAAAAATTAATGAGGCATCTTGACCGGACACAATCACTTATAACCTTCACTTTAATAAGTCTTTTGTTTCATAGTAATCAACATTTAAGTATCAACATAAGTTCTAACTGTGGCAAACATTGTATCACTGTCAAGCAATTCACAAACCTCTGCAAATTTCCTCGATGAGCAGCTACACCTAGTAGCTGCTGCCCCTTGCAGGTCCACTGACTCTTGTTGGTTGGTGATTTGAGGTCCTCTTTCACCTTCAGTCTCTCGCCTACAACTCATCCCTGGTGGTCTAGTAGAGAGCATCTTTGCTCTGCTGCTGGTCTGCCTTATGTCCTTGTGCTTCTGCCTCTTTCCCCTCTGCCTTCTCTGCACTCTTTTGAACTTTTTCTCTTTTCTTTTACTTTTTTACTTTTCCCCCATTTTTGCATTCTTTATTTACTTTTCACTCTCTTGTTTTCTGTGTGGTGCCCCTACTTGACCACCGCGGTCCCGACACCTTTCAGCACTGTGTTTCCCACTTCCCATCTCTCAGCTGTCCAGCCCTCCCCCTCATACAACTTGATAGGGCCCGCTGAACCAGGAAAGGAGTATTTTTACTGACCTTATCAGTGATATGCTTCCCTCCCTGCGCTTCCTGGTAGCTACTACCCCTTGCAGGTCCAATGACCATTGTTGGTTGGTGGTTCCAGGTACTCCAACACCTGCAGGTGTCCACGTTTTAAAATCTAGTTCATTAAAGCTAACCACGTTCAGGACTGTATATCGGGCTTCTGAAGCAACCACAGCACCAATACCACCCTCCTTGCTGCCACCAAGGACATCCATGCTGACTCAACGGGGGAGAAACTGCGTCCCTCATCCAACTGGGCCTCTTGGCCACCTTAGACATAGCCCTGGACAGGATCCATTTCTTCCTCACTGGTAGAACAGAGCGAGTCAGACTATCACTGTTCCTCTCCAAATCCATGGAGATCAGCTGCGGTCTCTCACCAGGCTCATCCCTGAGCCCCACCCTCTTCAATGTATACCTTGCTCTGCTTGCTGCCATAGTCAGGAACCACTGAAAACACCCAGCTGATCCTCTTCATCACCAAAGAGCCCACAATCACAAGAAACAACTTACACAACAGGATAAGGGCCGCCGCCACCTGGAGGGGAGACAGCTGCCTCAAGCTCAATTCAGACAAAACCAAAGCCCAATATCTCTGCTTGGGAAGACTCCTAGTGGCCTACCACGTTAGGCTAAAGAACATCTATGAACAAAATAACCTTATTTTCTGCAATACAAACACACCACTCCCTTCATCTTCTTGTTCTTTCTTCTTTATCTATCAGATTATTTTTGAAATTGATCTGCATAAGTTGCTCACTGTGGTGCAGATTTACAAGCCCCTTGCGCAACTTTTGCATCATTTTTAACATGGGAAAAACGACACAAAAGTGGCGCAAGGGGCTTGTGAATCTGCCCCTAAATTTTTCTGGTGTCATTACAGCAATCAGTGCAGGACACAGTCACCTTACCTATCTCTGCTCTATCTTACAATATTTTTTGAACTTCTATTTGAAGAGTGAGGTGAATCAAGGCCTCGCACATAGTAGGTCAGTTGAGGCAAGAGAACTGGGAATTTTAAGGAAAAATCTGCACTACTATTGAAATACCATATACTGTATCGGAATAGAAGGTGCTATGTCCAGACACGTGATTCCCACACAGGCCTTAAGGAAGATAGGCAACCTACTACCCAAGAAAGCTAGTTTTGAAAATTGGACAGCACCCTTCAAGAGTAATACACTATTGCCAACAGCTGCTCATTTCCCTCCTGAGGCGGAAGCCGGGAGGTCTCTGTTTCTATCCTTTGCACAGTGCGCTTAGCGCTTGATTTATTTTAAAACTGCTCGAATTTGACTGCACTTTGTTCGCATTGCCTGCATCTCCACGCTTGATCTAAATAGGCATGTAGAGACTTTACTTCTTGTGTGATCGCTTTTTGTTCCTCTCCCCCCTCCCTTTGCCCCCGGTCAGCTCTCGGCCGAGTGCAGACGCCGAGAGCTGGTTGTTCACAACTTTGGCGGCCATATTGAGTGGGGGTGCGTGAGTGACGCGCTCTAGCAGCGCTCATAAAGGGCCAGGGGAATCTCTGTTCGGATTGCCAACAGCTGCTCATTTCCCTCCTGAGGCGGAAGCCGGGAGGTCTCTGTTTCTATCCTTTGCACAGTGCGCTTAGCGCTTGATTAATTTTAAAACTGCTCAAATTTTACTGCACTTTGTTCGCATTGCCTGCATCTCCACGCTTGATCTAAATAGGCGTGTACAGACTTTCCTTCTTGTGTGATTGCTTTTTGTTCCTCTCCCCCCTCCCTCTGCCCCCGGTCAGCTCTCGGCCGAGTGTAGACGCCGAGAGCTGGTTGTTTACAACTTTGGCGGCCATATTGAGTGGGGTGCGTGAGTGACGCGCTCTAGCAGCACTCATAAAGGGCCAGGGGAATCTCTGTTCGGATTGCCAACAGCTGCTCATTTCCCTCCTGAGGCTGAAGCCGGGAGGTCTCTGTTTCTATCCTTTGCACAGTGCGCTTAGCGCTTGATTTATTTTAAAACTGCTCGAATTTTACTGCACTTTGTTCGCATTGCCTGCATCTCCACGCTTGATCTAAATAGGTGTGTAGAGACTTTCCTTCTTGTGTGATCGCTTTTTGTTCCTCTCCCCCCTCCCTCTGCCCCCGGTCAGCTCTCAGCCGAGTGTAGACGCCGAGAGCTGGTTGTTTACAACTTTGGCGGCCATATTGAGTGGGGGTGCGTGAGTGACGCGCTCTAGCAGCGCTCATAAAGGGCCAGGGGAATCCCTGTTCGGATTGCCAACAGCTGCTCATTTCCCTCCTGAGGCGGAAGCCGGGAGGACTCCGTTTCTATCCTTTGCACAGTGCGCTTAGCGCTTGATTTATTTTAAAACTGCTCGAATTTTACTGCACTTTGTTCGCATTGCCTGCATCTCCACGCTTGATCTAAATAGGCGTGTAGAGACTTTCCTTCTTGTGTGATCGCTTTTTATTCCTCTCCCCCTCCCTCTGCCCCAGGTCAGATCTCGGCCGAGTGTAGACGCCGAGAGCTGGTTGTTTACAACTTTGGCGGCCATATTGAGTGGGGGTGCGTGAGTGACGCGCTCTAGCAGCGCTCATAAAGAACGGCCATGACTCCGCGCAGGGAACGCGCTCAGCGGACGCGCCGGACCTGCGCCGGAGTCGTGCCAGAGTCATGCCCGTCTGCGCCCGTCCGAGCCCAGACGAGCCTAGGGCCAGCCACTCTGCAGTTTTTACCAGGTACTCCTCGCAGTTACTCCAGAGAAGCACTACTTCAGTTACGATCCCTGCCACCTTCATATTGCTCTCTGTTCAAGACGGATCCTTCCCCTTTTACTCATTGAGCCTTATGCCACCCCCCTAATCAAGCACTGGGAAAACACACAATACGTCTCGGTCTTTTGAACTGTAGATCTCTCCCGAGGCACTCACTTGAGGTTAATCTCCTCATCCTGGAACAGGAGTAGGACATCTTGTTTCTTACAGAAACATGGCTCACCCAGGTGCAGAAGCAGACATGGTTAACGCCCTCCCCCCTGGCTTTCTTATTCTGTCACAGGATCGACCACTAGGTCGAGGAGGAGGCGTCGCCATTCTGTATAAGAACTCACTGACCTGCAGAATTCAGAAAGGCGAAGTGGAAGACTGTGAGAGCTGTAAGTCCTCCTTCCAAGTCTCACCCACTGCCATATCTGGGCTGTTAGTCTATCGCCCCCCATGAAAGATGGGTAACTTTACCAGGTCTCTTATGGAAACGGTAATGGTTGGTGCTGCCTCTGCTACAAATTTCATCGCCCTGGGAGACCTCAATCTCCACTTTGATGATCAGGAAAAGCGGTTGGCGACGGCCCTCTTATATGACCTTAAAACCTATGGGATGGACCTTATAAACCTGGATCCCACCCACAACAAAGGCCACCTGCTAGACCCCATCTTTGCAAATATTTCCATCATGAAAGCAGCTCCCCCTATTCCTCTGCAATGGACAGATCATCTTCTGATCCCTTTCACCTGGGAAACTAAACTTGAAAGCATCCCCCCCTCTAGTGTTGGTGCACCTGACAGACCATGGGCCAGGCTATCAGTGGAAAATTTCACTTGCAGCCTAGAATCCTCACGTCCACCTCTCTCACAGGATCCTGTCGTAGCTGAAGCAGACATCTGCAGATGGATTTCAAACACTCTAGACGCTGTCCTCCCTATAAGATTGACAGGCATAAGGGAGAAAAGACTTCACACCGCTCCTTGGTACACATCTGAGCTAAGGGCTATGCGGAGGGCATGCAAATAATTAGAGCACTCCTGGAGAAAAAACTGTGAGGTAGCCAGTAAGATGGAATATCGAACGGCAATGAGGAGGTACAAAACCGCCATCCGGCTGGCTAAAACTAAATTTTTCGAGGAGAAAATTAGCAATGCCTCTAACTCCTCAAGAGAAACCTTCCTGGTGGTTAAAGAACTTTTGAAAGTTCCAACACCCTCTGCCCCCACGGAGAACTTGGAGGTTAAATGCAATAACCTGGCAGAATACTTTCACACAAAAATCGAAAAAATCCTTATTTCTTTACCCCTGCCCAAGATAGGACCTGAGCGGTCGGATGAGGGGGAGGGTTGTCCTCAGATAACTTTGGAATCCTTCGGGCCAGTCACTAAGGATGAAGTCCTTAAAGCCCTATGTTCAATTAAGAGTGGCTCCCCTCGGGATGTTGCCCCTATGAGAATTCTTAAACAAGTTGCCCCCTCCATTGTGGAACCCATTGCTGAAGTCATCAATGCCTCGTTAGGCACTGGTATTGTTCCACCTAATTGGAAGAGCGCAATAGTGAAAGCCCTCCTGAAAAAACCTTCTCTGGACCCTCTAGATATGGCCAATTACAGGCCTATCTCGCTTCTCCCAGGGCTGAGTAAAATCTCAGAAAAATTGGTTAACTCTCGGTTATCCAATTTTGTGGAGTCCAACGGGTTGCTAAAAATCTCTCAAACAGGCTTTCGCCCGGGCCAAGGCACTGACACCGCCTTGTTGGCAGTCATGGAGGAGGCACGCTGCATTTTAGACTCAGGGGGATCAGTGGCAGTGATCCTCCTGGACCTGAGTGCAGCGTTCGACACTGTGAACCACCTAGTGTTACTCCAGAGACTATCGGACGCCGGAGTGAGAGGGACAGCGCTAAACTGGCTTAGGTCATTCCTTAGCGAAAAATCTTTCCAGGTATGGGAAGGGGGCGCACAATCGGCATCCACTCACCTCCATTGCGGCGTGCCTCAGGGCTCCTCCCTGAGTCCTACACTATTTAACGTGTATATGGCTCCCTTGGAGGGTGTGGTGGCTCCATTCAACATCAAGATCGTGAGCTATGCCGACGACACCCAACTGGTGTTCGCCCTCTCCCAATCCTCGGAAAACTCCCAGATACTCCATGCCTGCCTCTCACAGGTCCATTCCTGGATGGGGGACTCAGCACTCAAACTGAATGGGTCCAAGACGGAGATTATGGTGATGGGACCTAAAAATCCCTCCCTTTCCTGCTTGGCCTGGCCCAGTTGTCTAGGGTCTCTTCCTGAACCCAAGGATGAGATCAAGAGCCTGGGCATTTGGATGGAACGAGATCTCTCCCTTAGAACGCAGGCCTCCAAACTAGCGGGTGTCTGTTTTGGTCTCCTCAGATCAGTACGTAAGGTATTACCACTCATCCCTTTTCTACCTAGAATGCTCCTGATCCAGGGTCTGATTATGTCCAGGTTGGACTTCAGCAATGCGATCTACCTTGGGGCTCCTGAGAGCACTCTGAACAGACTCCAACAAGTTCAAAATGCGCCAGCACGAATGCTCTACAACATCCCCATGTCTCGCTCTGCTAAACCAGCACTGAGGGCACTACACTGGCTGCCAATACGGGAAAGAGTGATATTTAAATCCCTATGCCTTGCACACAAAATCTTGCAAGGCAAAGGCCCCCCCGTCCTTCAGAAGATGGTGATCCCTTATAAAGCGAGCAGAACCTTACGTTCAGACCAGCAACACCTGACTGTTGTCCCTAGGGTAAAAAAGGCCTGATCAGGAGGAAAGAGATTTTCAGTCAATGTTGCCACCCTCTGGAATGCCCTCCCCCTAGGTTTACGCGCGGAACCATGTCTTCTGCGCTTTCAAAAACAACTTAAAACTCTCCTCTTCTGTTAATCTTCTCTGGTCCTGCTATTTCTGACACTTGCTGGTGGCAAAGCGCTGGGATGCTCTAGGGTAACCGGGCGCTATACAAAACCGATTTAATAATAATAATAATAATATTGCAAAACAGTTGCTAAAAACAAACATACAAATGAACAAAGTATTAGTTTTCCCAAATGTTCACATAAGACACACAAAAGTTGTGACTTGGATTTTATTTCTTTTATTCAGTTTTTATTCTTTATTTTCTTTTCTTTTTTTTTTTTTTGATAGTTGCGAATAGCCGACGCGTTTCGTCAGTTGCCGGACTTCTTCAGGGCTTAAAATATTCTGTCTGATATTGCGTTTCACATCCGTCTCGGTCAGGCTTTCATGGCATTTCTTTTATTGCTTGGTAAATTGTAAGCAAGGTCACAGATCCTAGTCACAGTCGTTGTCGACAAAGAAGCAAAAGCAAGCCCACAGTAAGGTCAAGGGGCTGGAACATACAGGAGCATCAAGTTGTGGTCTTCTGGTCAGTTCACCACCTACGATAAAGCATCTTTAATCTCATGCAGTCCTTTGTAAAAGTTTACTGCCACAGATTCATTAGCCCTCTTTGCCTCAGCACTCGTTGAGAATGACAAATGTAGGTTGACAATTCTTGTCTCCCTTTGTGACGCATAAGTAGCTCCATGTGAGCAGACTGCTCTGTATGTCTTTTCTCTAAAAGTTTACAAAGTGGTCTAGGTATTGTGACATATGTGTTATCATTGGGAAACGTCGATTACAACGCAACTTTTACAATGCACTACCTTTACGATGAATCAATTACAACGCAAGTACATTTACATTGCATGCTTTTATAACGCATGCCATTACAACGCAGATGCTATTACAACGCATGCTTTTACAATGTAAGTATTTTTATTTTATTTGTTTTTTTTATTTTGAAAATAGTTATAATATATTTTAAAAAATAAATTGTATTTTGTTTTTAAATTAATACTCCTGTTACTATTTTAAAGTAAATTTTAAAAATTACATAGTATGTAAAGTATAGATAACTATTTTAAAGTAATTAAAAAAATAGATAATATTTGGATTTAAAATGAATACTCCTGTTACTAACTATTATATTTTAAAAATTAAAAATACAATTGAATTTAGATTAAAAACTAATACTCCTGTTAATATCTAATTTAAATTAAAATTAAAAAATATTTAGTATTTGGTTTGTAAAATAAATTTTTCTGTTACTTAGGGGCACATTAGGATGGCGGGCGGGCACCCTAGCGGAACTCGGGACCGCCCGCCTAAAGGGCGTGGTCCCGACATTGCCATTAGGATGCGCCCGCCACAGTGGCGGGCGCATTCCTCAATTTAACATTGTGGCGGGTGGTGCTCACTGCTCCGCCCGCCACAATGTTAAAAACAAAAGCACGCCTTTGCACAATCGAAGCGGCAGGCACCGCTCGGTGCCTGCCTCTTCGATTATGCAAAGGCAGGGGGGTACCACTGGTACCCCCCTGTGTGCCACCACCCTTTGGCCTTCACTCTGGGGGCCCACAGGGTGCCCCCAGAGTGAACACCGCATGCCTTTCCGTGGCGGCAATGCCGCCACGGAAAGGCATTGGAAAAAGCCCATTGTAATATTGCGGGCAGTGTCTGACAGACACCGCCTGCATGTTACTCGTTTTCCGCCCCGGCCGCAAGGTGACTGGGGCAGAAAACAGGCGGGCGGTATTTTGCACCACCACCTTCCCCTCCGCCATCCTAATATGGCAGGGGGGATTTGGGCTTGCGATGTCAGGCGGTTTGCCTCCGCCAGGCCGGCGGTGGCCACCGCCAGCCTGGCGGAGGCAATCCGCCCGACATCGTAATGGACCCCTAAGTATTGAAAAAAAAGATAGCATTTAAATTTTAAATTAATACTCCTGTTACTAACTAGTACTTCTTAGTAGTTAAATAAAGTTACAAAAAATATATTATTGTAATTTATTAAAATTAATACTCCCGCTACTATTTTAAAATGAAAAAAAATATTAGCGAGTTTTTGGTTTTAAAAATTATATTCAATTAACTAACTAGAACTTCTAGGTAGTTAAATTAATTCACAAAAAATAATGTTGTTATTTATTTAAAAAAATTAATACAAATTATATAGATACAATAAAAGTATGTTTATCTATACTACTATTATAAAGGAAAACCTTTGAACCTTTGAGGCGGGTAAACTCGGGAACCACAGCGCCAATCCACACACCCGATACATCGTTGTAATCGTCAGGGTGTGCAGATGGACATAGGCTATATGAACTTAATAAATATCAGTTATTTAAAAAATTTACAGAAAAAAAAGTAGTCCCTTGGAAGAAGCGCCGGCCGCGACGTGCTTGCCCGACGTGAGGAGCGCGGGGAGGAATGGCGTCCAGGAGCGCGAGGGGGACCGGCGACATGGCGCAGGGAGGAGCGGTGAGGAGCGGCGGACAGGCGGTGAGGAGCTGCGGACAGGCAGTGAGGAGTGGCGGACAGGTGGGGAGGAGCGGTGGACAGGCAGGGAGGAGCGGTGAGCGGCGGATGAGGTAGGTTATTTATTTATTTATTTAGGAGCGGTGAGCGGCGGAAAAATGAAGCAAAAATGAAAATCATGAGCTAGAGGAAGCAAACGGAGCATTACAAAAGTGAGCCAAATGGTGCATTACAGGAGGAAAAATTTACGTGTGCAGGTTACAAAAGCGTACATCGTGAGCAAGAGGAAGCAAACGGAGCAATACAAAAGTGAGTCAAATGGTGCATTACAGGAGGAAAAAGTTGCGTGTGCAGGTTACAAAAGCATAGAAAGTAAACATAGAGGTATAGGAGGAAAAAGTATGTATAGATATTTTTTAACTTAATTAAAAAAAATAGATAATATTTGGATTTAAAATGAATACTCCTGTTACTAACTATTATATTTTAAAAATTAAAAATACAGTTGAATTTAGATTAAAAACTAATACTCCTGTTAATATCTAATTTAAATTAAAATTAAAAAATATTTAGTATTTGGTTTGTAAAATAAATTTTTCTGTTACTTAGGGGCACATTAGGATGGCGGGCGGGCACCCTAGCGGAACTCGGGACCGCCCGCCTAAAGGGCGTGGTCCCGACATTGCCATTAGGATGCGCCCGCCACAGTGGCGGGCGCATTCCTCAATTTAACATTGTGGCAGGCGGTGCTCACTGCTCCGCCCGCCACAATGTTAAAAACAAAAGCACGCCTTTGCACAATCGAAGCGGCAGGCACCGCTCGGTGCCTGCCTCTTCGATTATGCAAAGGCAGGGGGGTACCACAGGTACCCCCCCGTGTGCCACCACCCTTTGGCCTTCACTCTGGGGGCCCACAGGAGGGCCCCAGAGTGAACACCGCATGCCTTTCCGTGGCGGCATTGCCGCCACGGAAAGGCATTGGAAAAAGCCCATTGTAATATTGCGGGCGGTGTCTGACAGACACCGCCTGCATGTTACTCGTTTTCCGCCCCGGCCGCAAGGTGACCGGGGCAGAAAACAGGTGGGTGGTATTTTGCACCGCCACCTTCCCCTCCGCCATCCTAATATGGCAGGGGGGATTTGGGCTTGCGATGTCAGGCGGTTTGCCTCCGCCAGGCCGGCGGTGGCCACCGCCAGCCTGGCGGAGGCAAACCGCCCGACATCGTAATGGACCCCTAAGTATTGAAAAAAAAGATAGCATTTAAATGTTAAATTAATACTGCTGTTACTAACTAGTACTTCTTAGTAGTTAAATAAAGTCACAAAAAATATATTATTGTAATTTATTAAAATTAATACTCCCGCTACTATTTTAAAATGAAAAAAAATATTAGAGAGTTTTTGGTTTTAAAAATTATATTCAATTAACTAACTAGAACTTCTTGGTAGTTAAATTAATTCACAAAAAATAATGTTGTTATTTATTTAAAAAATGTAATACAAATTATATAGATACAATAAAAGTATGTTTATCTATACTACTATTATAAAGGAAAAACTTTGAACCTTTGAGGCGGGTAAACTCGGGAACCACTGCGCCAATCCACACACCCGATACATCGTTGTAATCGTCAGGGTGTGCAGATGGACATAGGCTATATAAACTTAATAAATATCCGTTATTTAAAAAATCCCTTGGAAGAAGCGCCGGCCGCGACGCGCTTGCCTGACGTGAGGAGCGCGGGGAGGAACGGCGCCCAGGAGCGCGAGGAGGACCGGCAACATGGCGCGAGGAGAATCGGTGAGGAGCGGCGGACAGGCGGTGAGGAGCGGCGGACAGGCAGGGAGGAGCGGCGGACAGGCAGGGAGGAGCGGTGAGCGGCGGATGAGGTAGGTTATTTATTTATTTATTTAGGAGCGGCGGAAAAATGAAGCAAAAATGAAAATCATGAGCAAGAGGAAGCAAACGGAGCATTACAAAAGTGAGCCAAACAGTGCATTACAGGAGGAAAAATTTACGTGTGCAGGTTACAAAAGCGTACATCGTGAGCAAGAGGAAGCAAACGGAGCAATACAAAAGTGAGTCAAACGGTGCATTACAGGAGGAAAAAGTTACGTGTGCAGGTTACAAAAGCGTAGAAACTAAACATAGAGGTATAGGAGGAAAAAGTGACGTGTGCAGGTAGCAAGAGGAAGCAAACGAAGCATTAAAAAAGTGAGCCAAACGGTGCATTACAGGAGGAAAAAGTTGCGTGTGCAGGTTACAAAAGCATAGAAAGTAAACATAGAGGTATAGGAGGAAAAAGTGACGTGTGCAGGTTGCAAGAGGAAGGAAAGTAGTCCCTTGGAAGAAGCGCCGGCCGCGACGTGCTTGCCCGACGTGAGGAGCGCGGGGAGGAACGGCGTCCAGGAGCGCGAGGGGGACTGGCAGACATGGCGCGGGGAGGAGCGGTGAGGAGCGGCGGACAGGCGGTGAGGAGCGGCGGACAGGCGGTGAGGAGTGGCGGACAGGCGGGGAGGAGCGGTGGACAGGCGGGGAGGAGCGGTGAGCGGCGGATGAGGTAGGTTATTTATTTATTTATTTAGGAGCGGTGAGCGGCGGAAAAATGAAGCAAAAATGAAAATCGTGAGCAAGAGGAAGCAAACGGAGCAATACAAAAGTGAGTCAAATGGTGCATTACAGGAGGAAAAAGTTGCGTGTGCAGGTTACAAAAGCATAGAAAGTAAACATAGGGGTATAGGAGGAAAAAGTGACGTGTGCAGGTAGCAGGAGGAAGCAAACGGAGCATTAAAAAAGTGAGCCAAACGATGCATTACAGGAGGAAAAAGTTACGTGTGCAGGTTAGAAAAGCGTACAAAGTAAACATAGAGGTATAATACTGCAATATATGGAGGAAGGCTCCAGGGGATCCATGGACAACGTCGGGTGGGTGGGGGCCCTGAAGCCTAATTGCTCCCGGACAACGTCGGGATGGGCTGCTAGTTAATAATAAAAAGAAGAATTATTTTGACATTTATTTAAAAAAAAAAATAGTATTTTGAAATATTTATATTTTTAAAAATAGGAGAAAGAAAACTGATGTTTATTTTCATTTTTTAAAAATATATTTTTTTAAATTGATAAGGGGAAAATATAAAAAAAATAAAAGTTCATATGTTCTCCTGCATTTCTATTGATTTCAATGGGAAGTATTGTCCTTTATTTATTTCTATAGCGGGCTATGTGTTCTCTGCGTGTATCATTTACAAGATCATAAGAAGACTGATGCAATCAGATCAGAGGCAAATGGGAGTTTTGTAGAGGTAAGTACAATATTTAGTTAATATTAACAACATAACATTAATATAAGAAGTGTATTTTAAATATTTAGTAATAATAATAACAGAATGCAAGGCTGTTTTAGTAATATTTTATTTAAAAAAAATATTTTAAAAATAAAGTAAAATGTATTTCATAATTATCATATTTTTTGAAAAATTAAATATGTTTGTATTAAATATAAAAAAAAATTAATACATATATTGAATATTACAGTAAATTGCAAAATAAAAGTCATTTTTTTCTCTTCACAGCCCCGGATGACGTATATACGTAGACGTGCTTCATCACGGCCATTTTGAGGAGCGTCGATGGACAGAGCAGAAGCAAGGAGAGCTGCGCTCAGGTAGGAAACTTTAATAACTTTATTTACAAACATTTAGAAGTTTAAAGATAAATATATTGCAAGGAGAATAGGGAGGAATACTGTATTTAAATGCTAATTTAATTATCACTTTTTTAGCATGCCGCTGATCGTGTAGTTAGAGTATGCTGTTGTCGGGTCACCTGTTAATAGTTTAAATAGTAAAAATGTACTTTGTAAATATAAATAATCGTTATAGTACAGTAAAAAAGTTTAAATGATTGTATATTTTGATTAAAAGAAAATGTTTTGCAAAGTCCGGAACAAGAAGAAGTTCGATTTCGAAGTATTGGATTTGTTATGGAGACAAAGTTTTTGAATTTGGACATATTTTTATGGAATCATTTAAGATGTGAATTTTTGGGGAGATTCTTTCGTTTGTGGATTTTTAATATTGCAAAAGAAAAAGAAAAAAGAAGATGGATCGAAGTAATTTTTTTGATTTGGAAATCGAAATCGTTTGGATTTATTGAAGATTTTTTATTGGCATTCGGATTTTGAAATCGTTTGGAATAGGATGAAGATTGTTTTTTGGGGGGATACTCTGAATCGATCTTTTCAAGAAGGACTTTTTGTCTTTTGACAACATTTTTGGGTGAATGGATTTTTTCATTTTCGAAAGGAAATGCTCATTTACATTGAAGCATTCATTATTGGTTTTTTTTGCACTGGAGTGGATTTGGGGATGGATTAAAAAACTCATGCCTTTGGATTGGATTTACAAAGAAAAGAACAGAAAAAAGAAGACAACTAAGGTAAGGTGACCCGACTTTTAAATTTGTAAAAAATGTTTTGAAAAAATGTCAATTTAATTGGATTTTTTACTTAATTCAGGACAAAACAGGAAAGCAAGTGTGAAGGTAGAGTTAATAATGTAGTATGTGAGCAACATTATCTAGGTAGTCTAAAGCCACACACAACGAAAGTTGTTGTAAGGTACCCAATAGTCTTTCAGACATTTCTTTTGATCTTTTAGAAATGCGTGGGTTTAAACTACCTGTTAATGCTTGTGACATTCTCATTTCTTGGAAACTTTGCTCCTTCCTCAAAGTTTCCAAAAAATGATAAAAGTTAGGGTGAGGTTTTCCAATTGTGTGATGGAAGGAGTTGTGCCATCCCTCTATGGAACTGATTGTCTTTGCTTCTCCTTCTAAGCAACTTGTGTAGCAGTTCCACCACTCTACATGGAAACGTGGCTTCCTCCTGCGCCCGACCTGCTTAGATGCCCAATCCATGTGTCCTCAAAATAATTTAGTAATGGTGACAACTTTTCCTCGTTTTTTGTGTAATAATCGGATTCTGTAATTGCAGTGTAGTACTCGTCTACACTATCAGGAGGAACAAAGCAAAGTGCAATTAGTTTTTTTAATTCGAATTGCAGTTTGCTATCTGATGCATAATCCAAAACTAGGGATGTTTTTTGTAATTTACCCCAAAATGCCTGGGAAAAATGGAAAAAACATCCCTGAATTTGGGTATCCGTTTTTGTAATAACATTTATCATTGCAAATTCAAAATCTATTATTATTTTCCTTGGACTATGGTTAGATGTTTTTGATTTAATCACTGTCAAAAGTTCAGTGTATGTTGTGGATTGTTTGTCAGGTAGCAAACTGTACACTAAGGGGACAACTGTGTTGTTAATTTGTGTAAATTTAAGTGAATAGATGGGGCGTGCTTTTCAATGTCCCATCCATCATCCAAATTTCACTATTCTCTAATTTGACAAGATTTCGGGGTGTGCTGAAGATAATTATTCGTTTATGAGGGTTTTGGTTATCATGCAGGATGAAAGGTTTGTTTGAGATAGAAAGAGTGAGTTCAGGAGGAATTTGAATGTCAGAATAGGTTTGAGGAGTAGCTCTTTGTGGGTTACTTGCCTGTTTATTTCTTTGAATAATTCTTCACAGAATAGGTATGATTGGCATACTGCTAGCTCATGAGTAGGGACATGCGGGCTAACCTCCCTTAAAATTGAACCAGAAGAGTCATTGGAGGTGCTTGCAATACCCTTCATTTCGTTAATTGTTTCTCCTACCTCGATGTCCATTGCAGAGGCAGAGTGGGTATGTTCAGTTGCTTTCACAACTGTGTCACCTAGTGTAACCGCTCTGCCTTTGCAATGGCTAGAGTAATATTGCAGGCACCTCCAATGTCTTCTTGGTTCAGTAATTCTCTCCTTGCAATATATGTACCCTGCATGTTTTAAGAGTCGGTTTCCTTTGTTTGATCTTATAAATTTGGCTGTTTTTTCGGACAACATTTTCTGAAATTAAAAAAAAGGTTTGGTAAAAATTAGTACTTTCAACTGTTGCACTATCCAGCACTTACACTACTTCAACAGCCTCCTGGAGGTAGAATAGTAAGTTAAACACCTGCACTTTCCAGCACTTACCCTATTTCAACGCCCTCCCTGGAGTTAGAATAGTAAATTATACATCTGCACTATCCAGCACTTACACTAGATTTACACCCCCTTGGAGTTAGAATAGAAACTTATACACCTGCACTATCCGGCACTTACCCTACCTCAACATCCCCCTGGAGTTAGAATAGTAAGTTATGCACCTGCACTATCCAGCATTTTCCTTACTTCCACACAACACTGGAGTTAGAATAGTAACCTATGCACCTGCACTATCCGGCACTTACCCTACCTCAACACCCTCCCGGAGTTAGAATAGTAAGTTATACACTTGCACTATCCGGCTCTTACCCTAGATCTACACTCCCTTGGAGTTAGAATAGTAACTTATACACCTGCACTGTCCAGCACTTACCCTACCTCAACACCCTCCTGGAGTTAGAATAGTAAGTTATACTTCTGCACTATCCTGCACTTACCTTAATTCTACACCCCCCTGGAGTTAGAATAGTAACTTATACACATGCACTATCCAGCACTTACCCTAGATCTACACCCCCCTGGAGTTAGAATAGTAACTTATATACCTGCACTATCCAGCACTCACCCTAGTTCTACACCCCCTTAAAGTTAGAATAGTAACTTATACACCTGCACTACCCAGCACTTACCCTAGGTCTACACCCCCTTGGAGTTAGAATAGTAACGTATACACCTGCACTATCTAACACTTACCCTACCTCAACATCCTCCTGGAGTTAGAATAGTAAGTTATACACCTGCACTATCCAGTGCCTACCCTAGATCTACACCCCCTTGGAGTTAGAGTAGTAACTTATACACCTGCACTGTCCAGCACTTACCCTACCTCAACAACCCCCTGGAGTTAGAATAGTAAGTTATGCACCTGCACTATCCATCACTTACTTTACTTCTACACAACACTGGAGTTACAATAGTAAGTTATAAACCTGCACTATCCAGCACTTTCCCTACCTCAACACCCTCCTGGGGTTACAATAGTAAGTGATACATATGCACTATCCAGCACTTATCCTAGATCTACACCCCCTGGGAGTTAGATTAGTAACGTATACACCTGCACTATGCAGCAGTTACCCTACTTCTACACCCCCATGGACTTTAAATAGTAACGTATAGACCTGCACGATCCAGCACTTACCCTACATCAACACCCCCTGGAGTTAGAATAGTAAGGTATACATCTGCACTATGCAGCACTTACCCTACTTTTACACCCCTCTGGAGTTTGAATAGTAAGTTATACAACTGCACAATCCGGGATTTACCCTACTTTTTATATCCCCTTAGTGTTTGGATAGTAATTAGTTCTTTAACACTATTAATTTAAAAAAAGTATATCCTGTTTACTTTTTTATAACTTGTTCGCTTCTTTCTGCATATGTACTTTGTTGATCTTGTTTTTGCTTGGATGATCTTTAAATTTGTAGAGCTGTTTAAAATTTAAAAATGAAATTGTACGTTTGATATACTTATACTTATACTGCATAAAATAATAATACATCTGCCCCTTGGTGTTGAAGGCCAACATCAGTACGGAGAGCAACAGCCTCTTCATAACCTGTTATCCACCTCCATAGCACTAACTGTAAGACTTGTGAAAACATGCATTGAAAGCTGAAATTGTGCAACTGTATAGAAAAAAGTTGGATTACCCCACATACCACAAAACCCCTTCAGACTTTGCCAGACTTTTGTAGCCTTAAAATAATTTGGTCACTCTCAACATAGATAGAAGACACCAACACTTGTGACATTCAGATAGTTTGTTGTATTTGATCCACCTCTACTGCACTATGTTCAATATGTACTCAGAAAGTCAACAGAAGTGAAAACAGTCATGTCTTCTCTCCATAAAAAGCCTTGTGTAGCAGCAATTAGGAATGAACAGGATTAGACTTCAAAATGTATTCTCACAATGTTATCCCTAACCAGCAGTCCAAGACCTATCTATCTCCTGTTGCCAATTATTTTATTTTATAGCTGTGGCTATCTTAACCCTGTCCTTTACTGATGGGTTACAGCTGTGAGGCGTACATTGTGCTTTTGATAAATGTTGATTTAAAAAAATTCCCCATTATCATCAATCTTGTTGCCACCTCAACTCAGCTACACTTATACCATGACCTCTAACTCTTTCCGTTGTGAACATCCCAACCTCTGCTTTGCAGGTGACAGAGCATATTTATTCATAACCATGTTCATTTGCACTTGGTACCATTAAACAGAAACCTGACCGAATTACCAACTCCTCATTAGAAGATTTGACAAATCTCAAATCCCATGGTGATTACACTAAATGTATCAGTAGACCAACAGTGCAATGTGACGCAGTTATAGATGAGCTTCTGAAATGTTTAGAAGAGGTATTTTAGTTTCTGATTTTAATACACCTACTAGTTTAAGAAACCCACCTTTTCTGCATTTTCACCCCATATTTTCTGCTTTTTCCTAGTCCCTATTTTTGCTGGACTGGGAACTCTCTGCAATTTTACCTTTCCTAAACTAGAGCAAAATGCAACTGTTCCCTTTTTAAACATGGTTATATTGTCTAATCCCAGATAGACATATTTACATTGCTTATAAGCACCTAGTATATAGAGTACAAAATGCATCCTGGGCCACAATTGTTAAATGCAACCAGGGGACTGCAGCCCCTATTATACCATCCACAGGGTGGGCCTGTAAAACATGGCATCGGGTCTACCATGTGTAGTCTGACTGTAGCAGCCTCAAAACCTGCTATGAAACCTGTTAAAATAACCCTTTTGACAAGTGAGAATCCCTGCGTTTAAATATTCATATGTGACTATATCTTGCTGCACACAAGGTAGGTTTTCTGTAATATAAAAAGTAAAAATGAGCTAAATTTAAACTAATATGTTCCTCCAAAGGCTAGGCCGCAAAGGGTAAGCAAGGCTATATCTGAAAACAATAAAATATCAAAGTACAGATTACAAAGTTTAAGGTGTACATTTCGATAGGAAATAACTAAAATACAATTTAAAGTCTATATTAGTTAAAAGTCCAATTCATTGAACAAGTCAGATTTTTTAAAAATATTTAAGCAAAATAATTTTTAGATAGTAACCTTTTCCATGCACAGAGCTCCTGAAGGCTAATTTGTATAAGCTCTGCAGCAGCTACCCATCCAGAGTTTGGTCTTAAGGTATGAAAACTATGTGTGGGGAGCCGTTCTTTTGATTGCAGTACGTCCACTTTGAGTGAACCCAGGTAATTTGTAAAACTACCTGCCCTTTCATAAGTAAATGTAAAGGTAAGACCTACACTCTCCCGATCCACACTCACTAGGGCCCTCACACGCACGGCACCTTATGGCAAAGGAAATAAAGATCTCTGCCAAAAGGTCCCGGCAAGGGCGCCGATCGGGTATTGTAGCGCCGACCCGATTAGGAACAGACCCGATGATGAAGCATGACACCCCACTTTTGGGGGGTGTGAGGGTCTCTTTTCCGAAAGGAGGAATTTTTCTCCTGCCAACAAGTGTGTGATTCACCACACACCCCGTGTACTTCAACCCAGCGTGTTCATTTAGAACTGCATACCTCTTTGCTAATAAAGACCTAGAAAAGACCACCCTTTGTTCCTCCTGCCTGATTGGCAAAAAACCCAATAGAAGGAGAGCTTTCTCCATATCCTGTTTTGAGTGACCACAGAGGAAGTGACTACTCATTTCTCTAGACATCCTCTGGGTAGGCACACAGGCACTGTATAAGTTAAGAAGGGATCCAGAGGAGCTGCTCCATAAACCCTGAAATGTTAGGATGAAAGAGTTCATTTTCAAGTTCAAAAAATTTGTATAGCGCACTACTCACCCAGAGATCCCCTCAAGGCGCTTGAGGGAGGGGGGTGATTTACTTATCGAATATCCAGGTTTTTAGTTGCTTTCTGAAAGAGAGGTGGTTCTGAGTGAGGCGGAGGTGGGTGGGGAGAGAATTCCAGGCTAAGTGGGAGAAGGATCTTCCCCCCATGGTGGATCTGTGGATGCGCGGAGTTGCGGCGAGGGCTTGATTGGACGATCGTAGTTGGCGGGAGGGGGTGTAGAAGGATAGACGCGTGTTGAGGCATTCAGGTCCCAGGTCGTAGAGGGCTTTGTGTGCGTGGGTGAGGAGACGGATTGGTATTCTCTTGCTGACAGGGAGCCAATGGAGGTCTTTCAGGTGGTCGAAAATGTGAGCTTGCCGAGGGATGTTTAAAATGAGTCTGGCCGAGGCGTTTTGGATGTGTTGATGTTTTTTCCGTAGTTTGGCTGTGGTTCCGGCGTAAAGGGTGTTGCCGTAATCCAATCGGCTTGTGACCAGCGCGTGGGTGAATGTCTTTCTTGTTTCGGTGGGGATCCAACTGAAGATTTTTTTGAGCATTCGTAGGATGTTGAAGCAGGATGATGAGACGGCGTTGACCTGTCTGGTCATCGAGAGGGAGGAGTCCAGGATGAAGCCCAGGTTACGTGCGTGGTCCGTAGGTGTGGGTGCGGTTCCGAGGGCCGGTGGCCACCATGAGTCGTCCCAGGCAGAGGGGGAAGATCCTAGGATGAGGACCTCTGTTTTGTCCGAGTTTAGTTTTAAACGGCTGTTCTTCATCCACTCGGCTACTTCTTTCATTCCTTCGTGTAAGTTGGTTTTGGCGCTGTTTGGGTCTTTGGTGAGGGAGAGGATCAGCTGGGTGTCGTCTGCGTAGGAGATGATGTTGAGGTTGTGTTGGCGCACGATGGATGCGAGGGGACTCATGTAAACGTTGAAGAGGGTGGGGCTGAGTGATGATCCTTGTGGTATGCAGCAGATTACTTCGGTGCCCATCTATTTCCTAAAACCTCCAGGAGAGCCTCACAGTCGATTTCAATGCATTTTCTTTGAATACAGACTAAGAACCTGATTTAAAGTTTAGCAGAAGGGTCCTGTGCACCGTATTACAAGTGTCAATAGTTATATTTCACTTTTAATAAGCTGTACAGTATATATGTCACATTTGTGATGGAGTAACCCATCAGCCAAACTCTAAATCAGATTGGGACTAAATATATTCCAAAGGAACTAGGATATAAAAGGCCATAACATTGAATGAATTAGATGACAATTCCAAAGCATGGAAATGTGCTATAAGTGACTGGTGTTCTAAACAGGAGGAATCAATTTACGTGACCAGATATTTTGGGTAAAAGGTGAGACTATTATGGGGATGGGGTGGGTGGGATAGTGGGAACTAATTGGAAAACAATTATTTTCTTTTTGTGCCTACTCAATTTCAAATCAATGACATTTCTTTACAGAAAAAGAAAAGGTGCTACAAGTGTCGACACCGTGAAAGTGAAAAGGTGAAAAATATGTGAAAGAACAGCCAGTGCACATCACAAAAAAAGAGTATCTTAATCAACAGGACATATGTTCGAGGTTGAAAGCTCTTCAGAAAAATCAAACGACTGAATCAATTTTGCGTAGTCCAAGCAATTATTGCAAATATGGTTAAAATGTACACGTCGACATATCGACCCCTAAATATTATTTGACAGGGTCTTCCTCAGTACAGAAGGTGTAGCAACCTAGAAAGATAGAGGAATTGTCAGAATGTAATAGAGATGGATAAAATGTAAGAACCACATCTTAGGTTCAGTACTACTGCTCACCTGTAGCAACAGATGATTCACATCTTTCAACAATTCAGCAAAATGATAGTCAACAAAGACAATGAGAATAGGGAACTATACGAGTAGGTAAATAATTTGCATCGCTCTTGGAATAATTAGATATACACTTCGAAAGTGCTCTAAAACCAATCTGGGTGTGCAAACGTATACATATGAGTGGCAGACAGAAAAAAGAACATTGAAACAGAAATGAATGTCATAAAACAAACCCAATGAGAAAAAAACATGTTGAGTGATCAACTAGACAAGATTGGAGACATTATACAGGAGCCCCATCATGGACGCCGTATGCATTGTGGTGCATTGGGAGCCAATTTATTGCAATATTTTACTAGTCACAAAGTTCTCACATTGGAAAACTGTCTTAGGGGATCTTGGTGGGTTTTGACTGGGGAATGTTTGTTTATCAGCATTCAACTTTACATATTTTCAGAGTTATCAGCATTTGGTAGGGTTCAGCAAACAGATCTCAGAGGTAGAGCATATTGGATGGCCATACTCCCTATTTTGGATACTTTTAATGTAATGTGTATGAGGTCAGTAATTTGGGGGCAGATGTTCAAAGCTCTTTAGCGATTGCAAACTAGGTCATTTTATACAGATCCTGTGATTCACAACATTACAGGATGTGTGACCAAAAGAATGCTTTTGTTTATGTACAAAATCCCATTTATGAGTTGGAAAATTTGTTTTGATTCTCAAAATGGCTTTTGCCATCTTTTCTGAATCGAACGTAGAGGGGGGTGTGAACGTCTCCATCCTGTTTCTGACTTGTAATGGACTTAATCAATGGTTTGTGACTGCAATTGAGAAAGGTGTCTCCTTAGGACGCCTACAGGTTTGTGAGTCATGCCAACAGCTTAGGGAGGCGCACTGCTGGCTCCCTGGGATGTCTTCTCAAATGTTTTTTTTTTTTAAACAGCACATGTGCCTCTAAAGGATATGAACTGCTTTAATTAAAAAGAAAAGCTTCTTTGTTTTAGATAGCAAATACAGGGATGAACATCTGCTGTGCTTGGCATGCCTCTGTGCCTGAACGTGCAGACAATCACAGAGGGTCGCAAATTGTGACCTGATAAATTAATATTCAGTGGGCTGCTTATTTTGTGGCCCCCCAGCAAATGGACAATCTATCATGCAACGTGTAAGTACATAGGTTGAATATCGGATTGGATCTCCATTTGCAAACTAGTTGATGAGCAAATTGCATATTACGGGTTGTATTTAGGAATGATATATCTTGTTACAGTTAAATTATTGCAGTTGAAATGTTACTTTGTTTCCTTATTACTGTTGATTAGAGATGTCACAACTTGCCTGTAAAAAAGACATTAGAGATGGGTTTATACATAGTGATTGAAGGCTTCCATGTATTATAATGAAATTATGTAATACTTGTAGATCAAACATGTAGGGCCCTATTTACAAACTGCATTTTGTGGAACTACAACAGTACTTCAAATGTACTACAAACTGCTATTTGTAAACTAGGTGCTGAGGTCTATGTCCTATCTTTTTCTGTTTGGAGATGACCGCACATGCAAGTTTACAGTTAGTAGTAAATGTGAAAGAGACAAAGAGAGTGGATGTAAAATGTTTATGTGTTAAAGGATGGTCACAGACCCACTCACAAAAAAGTAAGCCAATTCCTACTTACAAACCGTGCTTATATAGTTACTACTGCCAAAAATGACCCAAAACAGTAGTAAACATACTCCAGCTATTTCTTGCTGTACCTATACTTGGAAGAATATTATATGTCAGCCAAGAGAAATGTTCACTGAGGTAGAAGATACTTTTCTAGATCATAATGCAATTTTTTAAATGCATTAAGTTTTGAAGATAGACAAAGACCAGAACATACATCACATTTTCTAATGTAGTAATACAACAACAAACATTAAACACAGTGCTGTCATCCAAAAATCCAAAAAGTGTTTTTATTAATCCAAAACGTTTACAGTGAACGTGTTAGTGACAAAATAGCAAATTATGATAAATGGACTGGTATTTTGGTTTTTTCTCTCCTACTACTCTGCCTATGCAATACCGGTGAAGGGAATTACTGTGTATGTGCCTGTGTTGTTGGTAGGTGAGGTGGGGAGGACTGAGTTGGTGATGTTGGAGGTTGAGGTGGTAGACATGGTGATAATCAAGGTGGTGTAGGTGGTGGTGGTAAAGAATATTGTGCTAGTGCTGTGAGGTTCACATGTGGTGTGCCCCTAGTACATTGAGGTTTCTTTGTAGAATCTCCTGCATGCGTTGGGCATGAAGAGTGACAATGCCATTAGTTGCTTTTTGCCTTTATCATCTTCATGGCAAATGTATATTATCTTGCACTTGCCCATCTGAAAGTTCTTTGATGTTTTTGGTGCATTTTTGCCATGTCTTGTTAAGATTTATTAATGTTATGCAAGACACAGGTCTGCCTATCAATCATTTGTGGGAGTCTTTTAAGGGAGGCGGCTATTTCACACAGAGTTGCCCCTGTTCCATGACTATCCGCTGACACATTTTACTTATGTTGGAAAAAGTAATAAAGTGATCGGCTCAGAAGGAATCATTAGTCAATGCAAATCCCCCCTGATTGTGTTGCCATCTAACTTTTCCAACAAGTTTTAAACCAAAACAGAGGTGCTATCTGGGCATTTATGGGGGGGGAGGATTCAGAAATAGGGGATACCTGCTCCTCACCAAGGGGATTTCATCCTGCAGATGAATGAGAGAAAACAAGAGATGCACCTTCATGGGAGGAGTGCATAGAAGGTTGTATAGAGGAGCCTATTAGTTGAGGACTATAAGGAGAGCCCTGCATAGGTGGATGTAGCATATTTGGCTGCTTAACTAATGGCTAGATTGTGATTGAAGAGAAACACTGCTGCCTGGCCATGAATGCCTTCTTGATACTCTGCGTGGGGATGAAAACGTCCTTGTCTTCACCCTGTTCCTCTTCCCCCTCCTCCTCCTGGAATAGCTCCTTCTCGTGCTCCTCCTCTTCTTGTTGTAGTTGCTGTTCCCATAATAGCTGCAGGGCAAGCAGCTCGAGAAATACATGTTGTTCAATGATTATTATCCCTTTATAAAATTCACCAGGAGACATTAGACATACATACAAGAATGGAAAACAAACCACACCACCAAAAAGACTTTTATAATTTTATAAAATACCAATAATTGCAGGGAATGTGTTATAGCAACAACTAATGACGAGATACAATAAGAAAAACATGGGTTCCAAGGCCAACCTGACAGATGGACTGTAGATTGCCTTATAACAAAAAGAGTAATAGAGGTCTTATGTTACTAAGCTTAAATTGTCTAGTCTAAGGGCCACTTGTGAAGACATTAGAAAATAACTAACGCAATCACACAACATATTGAGCATCTTACCAACTGGGCTGTGCAACAAAATACATCCTAAACAAATATGAAATGAAGCAGTTTGATCCAAAGAGAAATGAGCAGTGATGCCATTTGCTAATCAATAACACCCATCGGCTGTGGGGTGCCGGTCCAGGTTTGGCAGTACTGCTATGGCCAGAAGCAGTTGTTGAAGGTGGTGGATTGGGTGGCCCCACAGGGTGTAAAACAGATTAAAATGAAATCATTACCATATAAAAGTGTAACAGTATAATTGTTAAGGTTACGTTATACTACAATTTAAACATTATGAAATAAGCTATTAGAATTTAACAAAACACGTGATACAGGTACTAAAGTGTGTTAATAGGATCATAAGCATTAAGTCACACCTTAGTGTGTAGTTGAGATGCATTGCAAGATTTGCGCTGTGTGTTGTGCTGCTGCTGTTGTAATTACCCTTACCCCAGCTGATTCTATCAAGCTGCTTGAATGAATAGCTGTATGGAAAAATAACACAATTAATTCTAAAAGTACTGGAATTTGGTGGAGCTTGTGCTGGAAAGTGTTTAGAGTATTACAAATTTCTTGTTTGAAAAACAGTACAGGATGACTGATAGAGATATATGGGTGAGTGATTGTAGCTTTGTGCTTAGAAAAGACAGAGAAAGGACTTAAATCCTTACCTGCCACTACTTTAGTGTTGTCAGAAGCAGGCACCTCATAAAGCAGATGGAGGTGCATTCTGCACAGGACAGCCTTCTCGAGAGGAATGTGACAGGCGGTTATTCAGGCATTGCTGCAGCCAACTGAATATTTGAGAACTTCTTCTTCACCCATCACCTCTCACACTGAAGTTATTTTCATGTTTCCCAGGTTGCTGGCCTCCTCTCCAATGTACTGACAGAGTCTGGCACCTTCTGCGTTAAGGATACCTTTTATGCTCCACAGAGGGCAAATGGAGGCTACCCATTTAGTTGTTTTAAAACAAACATAACTAGAGACAACGGCTGCCTCCTCCTAGGTCAAATGTATTTTCCCCTTCAGCATGGTGGTGTGCATGCATTTTCCTGGTTGGGCTACATGCAGGCTAAAGAAGTTGAAGAGGAAAAAATAGATCCTCTGGTGTGGCCAGTATACATATTGTGGAAGTGAATGGGTGTCAGGTGGATAGTATTAGTTTCTGGTACATGTAATTCTATTATTCACTTTCATGCTGAGGTCTCTGGCCTGATAGGTAAGGGGCCAATTCCGATGTCGGGCGGACTCAGGTCCGTCCGACAGATGTCAGGAGCTGTAACTGACTGACCTGCTGTGGTCGGTTACGGCCTTGCTAGTATGATGCAACCGAACCCTGTTATATGTTTCACAATGCAGCATGCATTCCGACCGGAATGCATGCCTGAATTGAGAAAAGCAGGGGTGCAGTTCATCCCTGCACCCTGTGGCTGTCCCCCCAAGGTGCCTGCCACTGGGTGCAGGGATCCACAGAGGGGCACCATAGGCGCCTCCAGGCTGCCATTCGGCAGCCTTGCACTCATTGGGGCCCTGCTGGGGCCCCCCAGAGACAGTTTCCGACTGCCTTTTTGTGCTGGCACAAAAAGGCAGTGAAAAACTGCCATCGTACTCCCTCGGTCATAAAGAGGCGACCGGGGGAGTACTGGTAGGCCATCCGGAAATCCGAGTCGGATTCCTTTCTGACCGAGCCCATCGGAATGGCTCGGTCGGAAAGGAATCCATCCGACAAGTACTGATTCGGTCGGAAGGGCTCCGAACATGGTTCAGAGCCCTCCTGACCCGAATCGGAATCGGGTCCTCAGTTTGTGGAGGTCCCACAAAGTAGAAGTAAGTTTATCAAAGAGTATAGTTACTACTAGTTTATTGTTACTACAAGCGTAGATTTACCTTTGTGACTGGGCCCCATTATTGCAACGTCATTTCTATTCATGAAAATGTTTTGGTGGGGTAAGTGAACCGTCTTTATATTTTGTGCAATAAAAGTAGCAAAATCCATATTTTTTCATTGCACATAATTTGACATAAAGTATTTAGAACTTGTTTCAAACGGCAGTGGTTGCACGTTAACTTTGCAGTCTCATAAATGACAATAAATCTGCCCCAGTAGAATTATTTTCTCCCTTGGGGGCAGATTAATATGTTTGAAACTCAGAAGGCCTGCCACCAAATTTCTTTGCAGATGTATGTTCAACTTATCCATGCAAATGGCTTGATATACAAGTGCAAATTTGCACTTGTAAATTATTTTACTCAAATATAATATTTCCCTACCAAGTAATAATATTACTCATGAGTACACCTTCTTCAGGGGGTGGGGAATGTGCCTTCCAGGGTAGAGAGAAACGCTTGAGAACCCCCACAGATTGCTAAACGTTTCCTTGACTGATCTCTACTCTGAAAACAGCCAGAGATGTATTTGTGTTGAGGGCTGAAGTAGGTCAGTTACTAGCATGGGAATGTGAATGAAAGATCTTGAAAATTGGTAGAAGGTTAGGGAAAGGGGTTGGCCCACTGGATCAAATGTTTTTGGTTTTGCCTTTGGAAATGATAGTAGTGCAATCTGAACTGCAAAATAGTTTTGAATGCACAGTTGTAAACTTTGTACAATCAAGCAGGCGGGACTACCCTCAAATGCATTTAATTTGAAATGTATAAAACTTACACAGTCCCTGGTTTCCTGAAGTAATCACCTACCTTCTTCATAAAAGAATAGAAAAATTGCAAAAGGTTGCCGTATGGCATCAATAATCTTTTTCAGATTCAATAGTGCATACATTGGGGTGTTAAAGACAAGCCATGAAGGAGTCAAGGAGATGAGTTCATACATTGGTGTATGTAAGACAAAACAACACTCAAAGAGCCTGTGCCCGATATATACAGGTATAAATAATGTCTCTGAGTAGAAGCCTTAAACTAAGGGGTTTTACATAATAGCCGTCTAGGATGCTGAAATAACTGCAGGTACCAGCAGTTATTACCAATCTATTATTTTTGACTTTGCACCTTTTACTGCTAAACCTATAAAGTAACGGAGTATTCAGTTAGTTGTCACTAAGACTCAATGACACAGTATATGTTTTCTGATAATTAAGTGGGTGTTCCATTTTTGTTCAGATGTTTGTGTAGACAAATGCTGGTTTATGGAAGACTGTATCAGTTAGCTATATTATCACTGCAGATGTTTTAAACTAACCCTTACATATTAATTTACAGACTTCACCTCATGAAATGTATGTCTTTGGATAACATTTTTTACTGAAGGTTCAAACCAGTTCTCCTTTGTTCTTTTGTCAACATGATTGTCCTTGAAATAGGCCTTTGATATGAAGTGGTTAGTAGTACATCATTTCTATGACGTCCATTTTAAGACTATCCAGCCGTATTTAAATTAATCTTCTCTTTATCTGTGCTATGACATAGAAGAATCTGCTATATATTTTTAATATATTGGATATAAATCCTTTTCCACTCAAAGAGCGATCACCTCCCACAATACCTTAGGATTGGAAGTAGGTTCCACCAGCTGAGTCCAGCAAAGGGTTTAGCCTGTCTACCATTCAGTTATAACCTAAAAAGACTAAAATGGCGTGGCTCAGGGATAGAGAAGATTATGCCAGAGGTGTATCACTGAGCAGGCAAACTAGAACAAACAGCACTAGTAACAGGAAATCCCGAAAAAGTAAAATCTGAAACAGGGCAGGACACCCTCCTCGCCCTCAAACCAGGACCCCATGCCGTCTGCCATCTAACATCACTGAAGAAGACCCTTAGACCTCTCGCCTGCTGTTACTGTAACCACACACCTTCAATCATTGCCAATATGCCTGCTCCTCTCGCCCCCCAGCCAACCAACAGCTCACCCATCTGGCTCATCCTCCTCAACGTCTGGTCCCTCCACAAAAATATCACAGAAATCGGGGACCTCCTTGACGCCACCTCTCCTGACATTGCTTTCTTCATGGAAACCTGGGAGAAAGCCGGCACCGGATCAGACATCACCATCTCCGACGGGGTGCAGAGTAGGTACATCGATGTAAAAATATCAAATTGCACAAATATCGAGGTAAAAATATCATGGGTCTGAAATATCTTCACACAAAATATCGTGGTGAAGAATATCGATTTTCGGTAAGTAATATTGATGTAAAAATATTGAAGTGTTTAATATCCTTTGTAAAAACATATTTATTGAAAATATCGATTTTTATTAATGTTGCAAATTTTAGTATATATTTTATATCTGTGTGATGTTTTTTTTGTTTGAGAATTGTTTGTATTTTTATTATATGTGTAAACATGTTAGTAGCTATAAAAAAAATTATTGAATTTTGCATCTTTAGTTCAGGTTGTGGGTTTATAGGGGAAAAGGGTGGGTAGTAATTTAATTATATAAAATGTATTGATTATTTATAGTAGTTATTACTTTATTTTTATTTAAAAATTGTGTTTTTAGTGCCGTAGCGGGTTGTGGATTTATAGGGGAATAGGATGGGAAGTAATTTAACTATATAAAATGTATTGAATAATTTATAATTATTTATATGTATTTAATTGTGATGTTATAGTGTTAAATGTGTAAATTAATGTATTAATAATTGTTTAATAATTATTCGTGAATTAATTTATAATAATTATTTAGTAATAATTTATGGTACCTGTAATTCATTTTAGGTGTGTGCTGTGGTGTTTTTAGGTGTAAATGGTGTGAAGGGTGGGAAGCAATTTATTTTTTATTGATGAATTATTAATTATTTGTTAATTAATTTACATTAATTATTTAGTAATTAATTATGGTAACTGTGTCATTCATTTTAGGTGTGTGTTGTGGTGTTAATAGGTGTAAATGATGTGAAGGGTGGGAAGTTATTACTTTTTAATTGATGAATTATTAATTATTTGTTAATTGATTTAAAATAATTAATTAGTAATTAATTATGGTAACTGCGTCATTAATTTTAGGTGTGTGTAGTGGATATTATAGTGTTAAAGAATGTGTACTCAACTAATTTTTATTATCTTTTTTAATTAATAATATATTTTAAATTAATTATTAATTTTGTTAACTATGGAAATAATTTTAAATAAAAACTTTTATTGGCGTGGTGTTATAGGGTAGGAAATATAATAAATACATTTATGTTTTACATAATGTATTTGTTTGTGAATATTTACTTATTTTAAATATATATTGTGTATAAATGTATTTTTTTTAAATAATATTTGTACCTTTTTGATATATGTAATTAACATTATAATATGCATTCTTTTTACGTTTAATATATTTAATTATATATTTTTAAAAGATTGTTTACTTATTTTTAAGATTATAATTTTTTGTGAATTGTTTAAATGTTAATAGTATAGGAGGCAAGATGGAGTCCGGCTAACATCACCGCTTTAATGCTCCATTGAGGATCCCCCAGTAACCTGAACAAGAAAGCTGAAAAGACCACTTTTGACTAATCTGCAGCTTCATCAAACCTTCAAAAACATAACCCGAACAACGAATGCAGCAGAGAAAGCATGTTTCCTTCTCCCTAACCTGTCTGCTGTGGCTCAATTGCATGCACCCTCTCTGCCTCAAGGACGTCTGCCGGGCACTGATCTCCAGGATTCACTCCAGCCTGTGTGAGCCATTGACGGAATGGCGAAATCGTAGGAACACTGCAAAGTGCTGGGGCGTGCTTCCTTCCCAGAGGAGACACTTTCAACCGCTATAACCGCGCTGTGGCCACCAAGGAGTTTCTTCAAGAGCCGGCGCACCCGCTGCACAGCCTCACTTCACTAGCCAGGAGAATCAAGTAAGGATGGCCAGTAAGGGGGCTCACGCAGTGAAAGGCAAAAAAGCCACAACATCTGCGCAGGACAGCACAATTCTGGCAGCCTCACGACAGAAGAAACAGGAAACCCTGGTGATAAAAGGAAGAAGTGGGGGAGAGAAAGGAGAGAATAAGGAATGTGCTGATAAGAGCCCCAGGGAAATGATACAGCAAGCATTTTCATTATAAAGAAAATCCCTGCTCGTCTAAAGAAAGAAATTGACTGTTGTCAGCCACTAATTACCAGTAGCTTTGGTGCTGTGAGTGCTGTGAGTGGGGAGGGGGCCACTTTCATGCTGGTAACTGAGTCCTCTGGTGAACCGCCGATGACACCCAGATCATGGTGTCCTTCTCCCACTCGGTGAGTACCTCCGTGATCAGCTTCAGGAACCGCATGCAAGCAGTCTCTGATTGGATGATCTTAAACTCTCTGAAGCTGAATGGAGAGAAAACCGAGGTCTTGATCTTTGGTAAGGATCAAGACACATGGTCAAGCGATTGGTGGCCTCCTTCTCTTGGAGCCTGTCCTCTGCCTTCGAAATCCGCCCGAAATCTGGGCGTGATTATCGACACCTCGCTTACCATGACACAGCAGGTCAATAGAACTGTGTCCACCTGCTGGGGAGTCATTAAGATTCTTAGAAAAATCTCCCATTACCTCTCCCCCCAAGCCCGCAAACAGACTGTGGTTGCTTTAGTTACATCACGGTTGGATTACTGCAACACGTTTTATGCAGACATCAATAAAGGACTTATCCGACGTCCTCAAATCATCCAGAACGCGGCTGCTAGATTTGTCCTGGATGTTCCTAACATCTCCTCAGCCACTCTCGCCAGGAAGAGTCTGCATTGGCTCCCGATCCAGGCCAGGATCTCTTTTACAATCCTGTGCCTGGTTTTCAGTGCTCTGTCTGGCGGCTGTGCTGAAGCTATAAGCTCCCTCCTGGTCCCTTACAACCCCAGTAGAAACTTATGCTCTGCTGGCAAGAACCTTCTATCCGTCCCTCGGACAAACAGAGCCAGATGGGGTGGAAGGGCCTTTTCCTCTGTGGCCCCTAAATTGTGGAACGCCCTCCCCTCCGAGCTAAAAGCACAATCTTCCATGGCGCTTTTTAAGAAATCCCTAAAGACGTGGCTCTTCATCGAGGCCTACCCATAGACATGCTCTCGGACCTAGGATTATGTTTTCTGATTATGTTTTGGTTAGGCGCCTTGATGCCCAATGGGCTAAGTTGCGCGATATAAGTTTATCTCATCATATCTCATCAAACAACGAATGTGCCTGTACAGATGGAAGGAGAACTAGTAAGTCACTCCACATATGTTGTATCTAGCGCTTTACTGTTTCCAGATTCCCCCTTCCCCGCTGCTCAGGATAGAAAAGAAGCTGGCTCGGTTCCTTCTGCTCAGTTAGAAAGCACTCCCTTGGGCAACATAAACAACAGCAACAGCGCTGACCCAAGGGGTAGGCTTAATGCTTTAGAGGTGGATTGTTCAAATGCTGCGCTATCACCACAAGCCGTTTGAAGCACAAACAAGCAAAGAACGCCTGACAATCAGGACCAATTCTACTCTCTTACTGACGAATCTGAGATGTCAGATGTGAGCATTTCTTTGTCAAGTGGAGAGTAGGAAAGGCAAGTGGTATAGTAGCTCTATCTCCAACTTACAGAAACATAAACATCTCTCTAAAAAAGTACAAAAAAGGAAAAGCAGAGACCGCCATAAGAAGAAATATGACCTATCTGATAAGGAGGACACCACCGAGCTGAAGTGGGATAACAATGATACATCACTCACGACCTGTTCTATCACCACGGGTGCCTCAGGGGGCAACGAAACAATCATCAGCACGGTCGCTGCTCAAAGGGGGTCATTAGGTGATCAAAGGAGTGAACCTGCTTTAACAGACATTTTGCAGTTGATAGACTGCAGCTAAAGCTGATAGTCGCAGATTCTGCCTGGCAGCTAAAGAATTGCAAGGAGCTGTCAGGAAAGTGGGAAAAACATGCACAGAAATTGTACATCGAATGGCATCAGTGGAAGAAAGAACGGAGCTACTAGAGAAGGATGTTACCTCACTTAAAACTAAAACTGATGAGCACGAGGAGGTGATTAAGGATTTTATGTGGAAGCTAGAGGAACAGGAAAACTGCCAGAGACGTAACAACCTCCGCTTTCTAGGGATTCCAGACGGTGTTGAGAAGGATGATCCCAGGAAGTTCATGGTGATCCCAGGAAGTTCATGGTCACGCTCCTTAGGGGCTCGTTCCCTGAACTAGAAACCTGGGACTGGGACAAGGAAATTCAAAGAGCTCACAGGTTTCCTCTGTCTCCTGGGAAGCGCAACTCAGCAGCTCAAGAATATCCTCGAGCTGTGCTTTTGTTTTTTGTACATTTTCTGCTCCGGCAAGCTCTTTATGATCTGGCTAGACCCACAAGCAAGCGGTCGTTTGATGGAATAACATTTTTTACCAGGCCTGATTTTGCACACGTTACAGGTAAGCGCAGGTGGAGACTGAGGCAGCACTTTGATCCCTTCCAGAAGCTTGGGGCAACAGTGTATCTTTAAAACCCTGCCAGACTAAAAATTGTTCTTCAAGGGTCTACTCGTAGCTTTATTTCCAAAGTACTTTCGGGACATAAGTGACATATATTAAGCTGTCTATAGAGACACCCTGGCTATACATACTGGTGTTTGATGCAGGTTTGGGATGTTGGAAATAGAAGCCCTAGTTTAAGTGTGGGGTCATATGGTGAATTACTTGGTATTGCTGAACATCAGGATACTAGGCCCTGTATTGGTGTTTTGTCATTGGTTCTTTTGGTGTTTTTATGAAATGCACTTCATAGCGGGGGAGTCTTAGTGGACTCACAGGGGTCTTGCTTGACGGATGTCTCACCCCTGGCCCTCTGCTGGCCAGGTAACCTCCAATAGTGGTGGGGGGGGGGGTAGAGGGCGGCCAGGGTCGGAAGAGTGGAAGGTTGAACAGGTTGTTTTTGCAAGTAAAAGTAAGAGTAACCTGAGTAGTGTAAACTGGTATGCTGAAAATATTAGGTTATTGTGTGGCAAGGGGACAATGCAAAAGCCAGAGCAAACATTCGAGAGAATTGAGATAATAAAATGGGGGTGCTAAAGGTGTTATGCTTAAATATTTGTGGCTTAAACGATGGTAGGAAGAGGCACAATGTTGCGATAGGACTACAAACCATGGGCGCTACTGTTGTCTGCCTACAGGAAACCCATATAGAGGGTTCACAGACACACAAGTTAAAAACATTGGGATATAAATTGTTTGTGCAACATGACAGGGGGCTCAGGTGCGGGGGTTGCTGTATTAGCCAGGGGCTCAGGATATACCTTTAGCCGCTTTAAAGCTGATAAATTTGGCCGCTGGGCAGTCACAGAGTGCCAAGATGGACAGGGGCAAAAGATAACGATTTGCGCTGTATATGGGAGTAACGTCAATGACCCGTCAGTATTCAATGAGATCTCTAACAAACTTAGTCATTGGCCTCTACCCTTACTGATTTGCAGGGATTTTAATATGAATCTCCCCATTGACTGGTCTATTAAGGATGACTGGCGGTACAATGGCCTGAAACCTAAGGTATTTAAGGCGATAAAACACATGAGCTACACACACTGGCTTACAAATGGGTGGCAAATTTCAAATCCTAATGATTCCAGCTAAACTTTTTCTTCTAACCCACATCATACACACATAAGAATAGATTACTTTCTGATGTCTAACTCACTTAAATCTAAGTCTCAAATTGAGAAGCTGCCTAGAATTCTTTCAGACCATAACCCCTTAATTTGTACGCTAGAAATAGCACCGGGAAACATAACACCTAGATCGTAGACATTTGAGAAATCACTGCTTCTTGATGGCAACTATTGCACACACATGAGAGAGTGGATCCCTAATTTTTTCAGGGACAATATCGGGAGTGTCACAATTGAAGTTATGTGGGACGCCCTAAAGGCAGGAATTCAACGGGAAACGATGCAATATTCATTAAAGGCTAATAAATTGCTAGAGAATCCATGAGGGAGCTGCAGGAAAATCTTCTTTTGGCCGAAGAAGGGCTGATAAGGGCAACCCATGGGAATCAAGGGTTAGAAGAAATTAATACAATGCAGAGCCTAGTGGCTATCGCAAGGACCGCAATCACTAACATTTTTACTGCCAAAGCCATAAAAAAAGCTTCAGCTCATAAAGAGATGGTGCTGGTGTATGCGGTTAGTGAGCAAGTTGGCCATCAGTTGCCAATTCGTATGAGGCAACAGGCTTCAGTAAATCTGAAATGTGAGATACAGGACCTAGTGGAAGGCCAAATATCTGATCCAGAATTGATTAGAGAGGATTTCTGGTGATTTTAGAGTACCTTGTATGCTGAGGAGGGGGGGAGAGCCAGTTGAAATTCAAAGATATCTAGAGATATCTAGAGGTGGCCTTGATAGGTTCATCGAGGAAGATCAGTCTACCCTAGAGGAAATCCCTAACATAGAAGAAATTTTAACTATAATCAAAAAAGTACCGAAAGGGAAAGCAACCGGGTTAGATAATATACCATTTGAATTCTATTTCGTTTTTTAGATCAGATTAAAGGCACTTTACTTGACTTATTTGTTTACATTTTCAAAAGGGGGTAGCCCCCAATTCCTGGTCCAGGGCAAATATAGTAATTTTCCCCCAAAAAATAAACCTGCAGATCAGCTAGGCTCATACCTCCCCATTACTCTCATCAATGCAGATTCTACAATATATTCGAAAATCCTGGCGTATCGAATTGCCCCTCTCATTCATAAAGTCATAGCCAAATACCAGCACGGCTTTGTGCCAGGGAGATCGACTATCAATTACATTCAAAGAGTGATTACCCTATTCGACCACACGGAAGTTGCAGGAGACCCTATGGCACTGTTCCTTCTTGACGCAGAGAGGGCCTTCAATAAGGTCCAGGGTAGGAATTCAAAAGGGGTTTATCCAGGCAGTGCAAAAACTATATGTTAACCCCAGGGCCATAGTAATGGTAAATGGTAGCCTCATCAAAGAACTGATCATATCTCGAGGAACCCGGCAGGGTTGCCCTTGCTCTCCACTACTCTTTGCAATATATATGGATCCTTTTATACGCAGACTGGAAGGGAACAGAGAAATAGAACCGATTTTGTCACAGGAATATCCAACCAAGACCATGGCTTACGCCGAAGACATAGCGATCGTGACAGCTGACCCTAACATAGCTATGTCTGTTATTGCTAGTGAGGCTAATACATTTGGATCAGTATCCGGGTATGCAGTTAACCAGGGGAAAACACAGGTTGTGCTGAACAAATAAAGTGAGCTGTGCGATCCTCGAGTGGTAAGTAAGGCTACATACTTGGGTATCTGTATTACATCTAAACTTGAGAATATGGTAGAAGTACATTTTAAGCCAATGTTGGACTCCTTGCAGAAAGATATCCGCCTTTTAGACAATCTACATCTTTCCTTAATTGGTAGGACTAGTGCCTTGAAAAGGTTCTTTTCCCCAAAATTCTTTATTTATTTAGAGCCATATGATGAGAATTCTCAGATCAGTGTTTTAAATCTATGGAACGTACCTTTTCCAGTTTTATCTGGGCATACGCGCAACCTCGACATGCTTAAAACTTCTGACCCTTCCAAAGGAAAGAGGAGGTCTAGCTCTCCCAAATCTAAAAGCATACTATTGGGTTTCTGTGCTGCTTTATAGTCAGGAACTATTACAGAATACTAGGGTCGAGATGATACCAGGGGGCGGTTCACTATCCATCTTTCAGCTAATTTTGGGAAGTAAAAGCACCGGATATTTATGACGACATTTGCATGACAGCTATCATAAAAAAATGAGGTTTAAAACATTGATTAATGGAAATCTGTGAGAAAATTTCTGGGTATAGGGCGAATATCATATTATATCCCCCTAAGGGATAACCCTGGTCTGCCAGAGATTTTTAGAGATAACTGCATGAATAAATGGGACACGGCAGGAATAACTCATAAGGGTGCCTCTTCTCCCCTTTCGGGGTTCAATCCTTCGAAGAACTTAGGGAAAACTACCAGGTGGGACTTTTTTAAATATCTCAAAATCCGAGACTTTCTATCACGAAGGGTGGGGGGAGGGGCTCTGTCCGAAAAAATAGCCCAAGTGGACACATTAATTCACATAAAAAAGCAGCATTGGGGGAATATATTCCCTTGTATATATGATGTTTCAGGATTATCTGGAGAAAAACGCGCAGAAGTGGCAGGGGAAAATCAGGATGACTTCGGATGAATTTAACAATGCCTATTCAATGTCTCAAACAATTCTTATGTCCACAAAACTCCAAGCACAGTTCTATAAAACATGCTTTTTCCAATACTACATTCCAGGTAAAATTGCCAAATGGGGGAGTGGCAAGGGGACGTGCTGCCCTAGATGTAAGTTATTCAATGAGGATTGTGTACATACCTTCTCTACCTGTGATGGATTAACTTTTAAAACACAACATCGAGGAATTCCTTTCTGCTGTATTAAAAAGAGATATAACTCTATCTAGTAAACTTATCCTATTAGGCGCCTCGGATCCAAGCACTACCAGTATTGAGCATACACTCATTTTTATTGCTATGGCAGTGTCAAGAATTTGTATAACCTCGGCTTGGCTGGATCCTATTGCACCATCCTTTCATCAGTGGCTAGCTATGCTACTAGTAATCTTTCATTTGGAAGCTGCTATTTACAAAAGGAAAGGTAGGAAAAGGCATAAAAGAGGGCTGAGAATCTGGTCTCCTTTAACTGATTGGTGTCAATCCCAAAGCAATACCTAATGATCTATGATGAAGAATATTTCAGTGTATGGCATTTTTTTCTTTTTTTTAGTATGACTTACTGCTGGTAGTAATGTAATGTAAAATGTAAATTGTTTATGAAATGATGAAATTATGAGAATAAATAAGTATGTAACTGTATTTTCGCTTGTCTGACCTGGAGGGGTGGGGTGGGGTTGGGGGAGTGGTTAGTTCTTGGGAAAAACCAAAAAAAGATATTTTTTTAAAAAAATGTTAATTGTAATTTTTGTTTCTCTGATATCCTATATTTTCCCTACTGTTGCATTAATTGGAGTGGGAATAGTAATTTTTACCCCTAAGGATCCAATCCTTTACCTACTGTTGCACTCACTGGAGTGAGAATAGTAAATTTTACCCCTCTGCTATCCAACACTTTCCCTACTCTTGCACTCTTTAGAGTGGGAATAGTCATTTTTACCCCTCTGCTATCCATCACTTTCTCTACTGTTGCACTCATTGCAGTTGGAATAGTACATTTTATTATTTCGCATTGTTTTATTTATTGTATTGCAAAATGTACATTTTAATTTTGTTTAAATAGTTTAATGTTTAATTAATTATGGAATGTTTTATTTTATTTTTAATTATTAATATATGTATGTATTTTATTTGTATTTCATTTAAAATTTGAAAAATTAAATAAGGATAATAGTTAACAAATTATTTTAAAGTAAATATATTTATATGTATAAATTATTATGTGTGGGTGTTTATATTTTTCTAATTAAGTGTAAATTTTATATTTAGTTAAAACCTATATATTACATTTAAATCATTTTGTAAAAGATGATATACATTTGTTATGTATTAAATATATATTATTATTATTATTTTTTTTTTTTATCGATATTTTTTATATCTATATTTTTTTCGATATTTTTACCATCAATGTTTTTACCATCAATATTCTATCAGTGCACCCTCCGACGGATACAAAATCATCTGCAAGGACCACCCCGACCGTCCAGGCTGAGGTATCACCGTCGTCCACAAAAGCTTACTCGAACTGACCATGTTGGCTCAATGATTAGAGCGGCAGACCCTGATGCAGAGGTCTAGCCCGGGACCAGGGTTCAATTCCCCGCCTCGGCGGGTCTTGGGCTCAAAATTCCACGGACTTGATAATTCTCGCCTCGGTGACTATTCCAATCATAGAGTCCCACTCTGCAACTCTGGGCAATAGCTTGCTTATTCTCCACAACGGCCCCCACAACGCTAAGGATGCCTGGCCTCCACCTTGGGGGTGCCCAGGAGTGGACGCCTCACATGGAAAGCCAGGATGGGTTCCACAGCGGTATTCGTACAAGCGACTTGAGAGACTTGAGACCCTTGCGGGTGAGTAGTGCGCTATACAAGTATCAATTTACATTTACAAGTATCAATTTACATTGCACTCTAATGACCCACTAACAATCATGGGAGACCTCAACTTCCAGATTCGGACCAACCCCACCAACACCACCCTCTATGACACCATTGTCTACAGACACCCGGACCCTGACGCCTGCGCTGACATCATCGTAGACCTCATTGCACCCCATTCTCTAGCATCCAATGAGTACATCCTCCTTGGAGAACTCAACTTCCACATGGACAACCCCAGTGGCCAGTACACCACCTCCCTTCTGGAGAACTTCCCAACATCGGACTCAAGCAGCTAGTCACTGCACTGACCCACTCACCTGGGCACATGCTTGACCCCGTCATCTCCGCCAGTGGGAGCATCAGCTACAGCCACAGAAGTGAACTCTCCTGGGCTGATCATCACTGCATGCATCTCACCTTTGCCACGCTCACCGTACGATGGACGGAATGCAGAACAAATCAAAATATTCACCCCCAGTCAAGAGATGTGGGTTAAATCCATCATTCTTTTGCTCACCATGCCACCCCAGTTTAGAGCTGGCCATATGCAAATCAGCCTTGACCCTGTGACTCATGAGAACAGTTCAGGCCGAACTGCCAAGCCTGTTCTCCATGGAACAGAAACAAGCATCCAAGGACCAGTTTTGGGGTATCATCCCTCATCAGACACTGTTTGTCTTTTGCTTTCTCATACTAAGTGCACCGGTAATGCATAGAGGCGCCTACCCGGGCTCACTGTGCCACCAGATTCGAGCTATCCTGCCTGGGATGCTTGTTTCCATTCCAGGGAGAACCTGGCTTCCCGCCATTGTCCCCCAGCTTTGACGCACCATCAACTGCTCCATCTAAACTGCCACCTTTCTCGACGACTGGAAACACACCAGTTCAATCTTCTGCTGAAGAAGCCAACCTCAGACCCGATAGACCTCAAGAACTTCAGACCCATCTCCCTCCTATCCTTCCCATCTAAGGTCATTGAGAAGGACATCAACACCCACCTGATGGACACCTCCCAATCTGGGGGATATTAGGATGACGGGTGGAAAACCACCCCGACCGCCATGGAGGTGGAAACCAACCGCCTGCCTGCACTGCGGATACACCAACGGCCACATTAGGATCAACCGCCACTAAAGACCGACCACGGGGGTAGCGGGCCAAGCAAAGCCGTCCGACGAGGGCCAAAAATCCACCGCGGCGGTCGGGAAAGCTACGGAAAACCCGCCGCAAGGACAGCGGACACACCACACGGGAAATTATGATATCCCGAGGGTGTCGTGGTCGGAACCGCTGTTACCGACCGCCACTGTCGCACACAGGAGTGAACGGGAAAAATAGCGGAAGAGCTGCAGCATAGACTCCGCAGCGGACGGGACATGAAAAACATGGCGGATGAAGCCAAAACACCGCAGTGATGCCAAACAGTGCACAATTAAAATCAGCCATGACTCCCAAATACATAACACACATACAAATAAAACAAATAAAGATAAAATTAAAATAAAAACCCTGGACAACTCCCACAACACACCTGACACTTGAAATCCCCTTGGACACACCCACACAGCTGAGTATAAAGCCACCCCCTTCACAAATCACAATACTTTGCAACACTCCAGATTAGAAGGCCATACCCCACATCTAACAGGAGAGGCAAAAGAGCACAGCACACACACACATCCGCCACCACCATCATCACCACCTTTACACCAGCACAAATAATCCCACAGCAGACAACACACCTCACACCTCAACACCATACCCCTGAACCTACACCCCTGCACCCACAAACACCTCAACCACCACACACCATGACAACACAAAAAAATGCCCAAATTCACAGAGAGTGAGTTGACAGTCATGGTCAATGAGATTGTAAGAGTAGAGCCACAACTGTTTGGTAGCCTGGTCCAACAGACACCATTAGCCACGAGGACACAAATGTGGGAAAGGATATTCCAAAGGGTGAATGTAGTAGGGATCACCCCAAGATCCAAGAAGGTGATCATGAATCGGTGGCATGATCTCAAGAGGGTTGTCAAGGAGCGGAGGAGTAAGAAATGGACACTGGCGAACGTGACTGGCAGTGGCCCTCCCATCCCACCGAAAACTTTCACACCATGGGAGGAGAAGGTGCTAGCCATACTGCTTCCTAAGAGTCTCACAGGAGTAGCCAGGGAAGCGGAGGCTGGTAAGTACAAACAAATGCCAAGCAACACACTGATAAGTACTTCCTTGCAATACCTAAACACCATTACACTGTCCACCCTCATATAACAGGTAGCTAGCCATCTTGCTCAGGTGGCCTTTATGGGGGAGGGAGGCCTGCACTACTACTCCCACCATGCCCCCTGTCCCACAGCTGAGCAGGATAGAGGCCTCCCCACCCAGAAGCATGTGTTAGCCATTGCACTGTTCCCTTCACCTAACAGGTAGGTAGCTATCTTTCTTGTGATGTTTGTCTGTTGGAGGGGGGCCTGCACTACTACTCCCACCATGCCCCCTGTCCCACAGCTGAGCAGGAGAGAGGCCTCCCCACCCTGGAGCAAGTATCAGCCACTGCACAGTTCAACAAACAGACTTACAGGTCGGTATCCATCTTGTATTGGAGCACAGTTTGGGGGTGGGAGGCCCTAAATCACCACTCCCAGCATGCCCCCTGTCCCACACTCCAGCAGCATGGAGGCCTCCCCCACCCAGGAGCAAGTGTCAGCCATTGCACAGTTCAACAAACAGACTTACAGATCGATATCCATCTTGTATTGGAGCACAGTTTGGGGGTGGGAGGCCCTAAATCACTACTCCCAGCATGTCCCCTGTCCCACACTCCAGCAGCATGGAGGCCTCCCCCACCCAGGAGCAAGTGTCAGCCATTGCACTGTTCTCCCTCCCTTAACCGGTAGGTAGCTATCTTAACTCTTCCTGATGTGTGTGCGGGAGACCTGTATCCCGAAACGCAGCAACAATTGCATGCAATGCATTGACATCCAACATGTATGAGTAAATGATGTTCCTCTGCACCATGAAATTACACACAGTGTTGCCATGAATTGTACTACTGGTTACTTCATATTTGTGTAGTGTACAGACTGTTGTATATACCCAGCTGACACAATACTGGCACAGTGCCCAACACTGACCATTCCCCATCTACTCCACAGGTGATGAAGAACTCACTGCTGAGGACCGCACCAATGACCAGCAGAGCCAGTCTCCACCCCCGGCACATGGACTCTCAGATGTGGACTCCCTGGACAGTTTGAACGATGAGCTCCAGCCCGGCCCATCTGGTGTGCCACAGACCCAGAGGTCCCAGGCCCCATCCTCTCCACCACCACATCTGCTGCAACAACAGCGCAGCAGACTCCTGCTGTCACGGCCTCTACCTCCACCGCAGCCACCACCGCCACCGCAACTACAACTAGTACCACCAGTACCACCTGCAGCACCCTCCCTGTCCCAGGGGATGACCAGCCCACAGCAACTACTGTGGAGGGCAGGGAGAGAGTGCGTGGACTGACAGTGGCGAGGCAAGAGGTCAGTGGCAGAAGAGCAGGTGGGAGGGCCAGCCAGACCTCGGGAGGAGTGGACACCATCCCTGGACTACTTCACCAGAGTATTGGAGGCATACCAAGAGGTCCAGGGACAAAGTGGCCTGTTGGATGAACTTTTAAGCGAGCTCATCCTGCTGATGAGGTCCATCGACTACCGCCTTGGACAGATGGTGGACCTCATGGGCCAGCAAGTGGCGTTGCAGAGGGACAGGCCTGTGTCCCAACCACAACCTCCGTCCTCTCCTGTTGTGCCGCCGGATGACAGTGCACCATCCTCCCCTGCGCCAACAGAGAGGGACGAGTCCCCTGATGCCGCTGGCCATTCAGCAGGCCCCCCACCGCCAAAAAGACCTAGGGGGCGTCCAAAGAAGAGCCTGGGAGTCTCCGAAGGCAAAGCACCTGCCACACGCCAGTCACAGAGCCAGCTGTGATGACAACCCTCTTCCCTACTGCATTGACTGTTTGGACTGTGTTTACCCACATTTCCTTGGCAATGTCACCTGTCTGTTGGACTGGGTCACCACATCCATATGAGCTCTACTCTTGCATCTCAGTGAACAGGACTGTCAACTCACTACTCATTCCCACTGTCATGTAAATATTCCCGCACAAATCACATGTCCACTGTCAACATAAAATACTTAATTCACCACAATTTGTGCTGTATTGTTTTTAGTGCAACATTTACAATGTAGACAATGTCCATGATGTGTCCAAATGATGTACAGTATGTAGTGCAGGATTCGCCCTGCACTAGCACCTAGGGAGACACAACAGAACAACAGTCACTGGTCTCACTGTGCCATCACAGGCAGAACACTACACAAAACATACACAAGACACTACAGGCATACTAGACAATGGGCTGCAGGTGTGAACAAATAGGGTCCAGCATACATTCACATAGGGAACGTCAATGTCACATTTACCACACACAGGTGACTGAACGTGTGCCTGTCTGTTACATCCGTGCCTAGCCCTTCACGATAACAGCAACCACACCACACAATGTAAACGTTGCACCTCATCACCCACCTTCAAGTGAAGTAGCGTTCGATGAGCTGCTGGCGCAGGTCTACTCCACTGTCCTCATCACTAGACTCAGGTCTTCGAGCAGGTGGTGGCCTTGGTTCCTCACCATCGTCCAGGAGCAGGGGGATCCCCTTGTGGATGGCCAGGTTGTGCAGCATACAGCATGCCAAAACTATCTTGCATACCTTCCGAGGCGAGTATGCCAGTGCATCTCCTGTCCTGGCAGCAGAATCTAGACTTCAGCAGGCCAAAAGCCAGTTCGATTACCCGTCGGCTCCTGCCATGGGCGTCATTGTAGCAGATGTCAGCCGGGGTCCTGGGATTCCTGAGGGGGCTCAACAGCCATGGCCGACTGGGATATGCAGAGTCACCTGTGAATGACAAACACCCATTGCAATGTTGCACAACCAGAGTGCAGCAGGTAACACACAGCACACCATATCAGTAGGCATACTCACCCACAATCCAAGCACGCTCGGGATGCAGATTGTCCATTATCAGGGGCACCATGCTGTTCCTCATGATGTACGAATCATGCGCCGAGCCAGGATAATTCGCACACACATGAGAAATGGTCATGTCCGCATGGCACACCACCTGCGCATTGATGGAATGATAATGTTTGCGGTTCCTATATATGTGCTCCATCGCCTGTGGTGCCACCAGACCTACATGGGTGCAATCGATGGCACCAACAACATGTGGGATGCGCCCAAGGGGATAGAAGTCACCCCAGTTCTCCTCCCCTAGGGAAATGGGTGTAGCAATTCCGATACAGCATCATGGCAGCAAGAATATCCCTCAGCACCATGCTGAACATGGGCTGTGACATCCCTCTAGCGCTAGCCACGGTCTCCTGGAAGGAACCTGTCACAAAAAAGTGGAGTGCTGCCATCACCTTGTATGTGGGTGTGAATGCCGTAGGATAGTGACGGCGAGGCTGCAGTTGGGGCTCAAATAGATCACACAGGATCTTCAGTGTTGGTCTGTCCAGGCGGAATTTCCTAATTGTTGCAATATTCTCCATGTCCTCCAGTACTGTCAGGTGACGGAGATTTGGCCACCTCCTAGTTGAGAAGTAAAAATTAAAATGTCAGTGACAACCATCATGAGATGGCCACAGCACATACCATCAATGATGTAATGGAAAAACATCGACTGCCTGAGAGATGCATGGCACACCAGGTGACATGGCTGGCCTTTTGATACACACAGAGGGCACACCTCTCCACTGTCAATACACAAGTGCCACAAACACATCGGAGAATGTGAAAGCGCACATACTGGAGATCACAATTCACATGTGCAGGCAAGGTGCAGCACCATCGGACAATGTTTTGGAAATTACCATGTCTGTATCACACCCATCTGCTGTACCTGTCACACCTCAATGCATCATCTAAACTCTGCACGCATCCATCAACACAATGATCACAGTATCAGGAAAACGTTCACTTGTGTGCATGAGCTGTTGTGAATGCACCAGTCTGATACGATACAATGCAGTGACACAAGCCTTGTTAAGGTCGTCACTGACCCACAACAAATGGATCTGTTCCACATCATGAACACCACCTCAAGAGTGTTAAGCATCATCAGCCATGAAATGCATAAGTAACATGGCAGGGACCACAGACCAAGGTGTGTCACACTGAACGTGCGTCCACCTATGGAAGTATGGCATTGTGTGTACAATGATGTGCCCTTCACCATGTTGCTGCTGTGTACTGATACAGTGTTCAGGATTGGCATAGCCATTATTGGTCATGAGAATCGCTGTACCTACCGCCTGTCCCCGACGGTGTAACACCAGCACCACCCCCTTCACAAGTGCGGAAGCCATTGGCATATGGACATGCGTACATGGCGGTGGGCATGCTCTGCCGCATGAATCGCGGTACCTACTGCCTGTCCCCGCCGGTGTGACACCAGCACCACCCCCTTCACAAGTTCGGAAGCCATTGGCATATGGACATGTGTACATGGCGGTGGACATGCTCCTCCAGCATGTAGGTGGTCATTGGAAGATTTTGAATGATGCACCATCGCGGTATTGCACCCCGGGCACCCGCGGTGTTTCACCGCCATGGAGCATTGCCTACAGCCAATGGGAGCAATGATTGCGGTGGAATGTTGCAGATTTGAAAAACGCAGAAGGTGTGCTCCACCAGTTCGGAGGCAGTCATTGGATGATTTTAAATGATGCAGCATCGCGGTAGCGCACCCCGGGCACCCGCGGTGCATCACCGCCATGGAGCATTGCCTACACCCAATGGGAGTGATGATCGCGGTGGCATGATGCCGATTTGAAAAACGCGGAAGGTGTGCTCCACCACCGCGGAGGCGCTCAATTGGATGATTTTGAAAGAGGCAGACCTTGACAACCAATTGGTGCTGCTTTGCAGCTTTCAAACGACTCCATGGGGCTACAAGTTTGTGGGAGTGAGCCTTACATTTCCACTGCTCACAGAGCCTGCTGCCTGGGACCCTTTCCTGCTGCTGCCTCCTGAGCCTGCTGCCTGGGACCCCTCACCACTAACTTCCACCACAGGTGTTCCATGACCACAGGGATGGCAAAGACAGAGAAGATCCGTGCCAGTCCATTCACCAGCGAGGAGCTAGAGGTCCTTGTGGACGAGGTGCTGGCACAGTACCCAAGGCTGTTTGGTGGTCCCAATGTCGTGGTAAGTCACCATGAAGGTAGCTTTCGGGCAGGGGGTGTCAGACGTGTAGTTGTGCTGCTGCAGTATATGCCTGAGGGTGTGGGGTTGTGTCAAACACTGACAGTCAAGCTGTCTCCAGGGCGAGGGAATGTGTGTGTCACAATGTCACTGTTTGCCATGCCTGCTCCTGTATGTGTAAGTGAGCAGTGTCACATTGTCAGCTATACAGAGCCATCGAATGTTTGCCATGTAGGTGCCAGGACAGTAATTTCTTGTGTGAGTATTTCTGTGTGCCACTGTTGTCTGACTCAGTGTGACCCAGAGAGTCGGACCAGTGGCTGCCCACACATAAGAAAAACACCACCAGACTTACATGTTCCTTGCACCAGTTCCTTACCACTGAATATTACATATGCCACATCTCTGCCCTGTGTAATTGCAGACTAACACACTTCTGTTGATGCATATCATGTTAATGCATCTTGCATTTGTGAGATTATTCTGGACCCTCTACGTCCCAATGTGTGCATGCAATCACATCTGTGTGGGCCATGCTAAGTGCCCTTGTGAGGGGGCCCCCTGTTTGGGAGGGAGGGAGGTTACAATAGGTCCTGAGTCTGGGTCTTGGTACTGTATTGACTGATGTTGGTACCTGACATTGTGGAACTGGTCATTAACACTTCTTTTCTCTCATACATGCAGCTCAAGGTAAACCAGCGTAAGGCTGTGTGGAGGGCCATTGCGGCAAAGGTGCGAGCGCTACGGGTATCCAACCGCCGACGCACACACTGCCACAAGAGGTGGGACGAAATCAGTCGGCTTGCAAAAAACGTGGCTAAGATGACATTGGGGATGCTACCATGCATAGGGCGTTTGGCACGGTGCAGCATGACTCCAGTGATGACACGGGTCTTGGCAGTGACTCATCCAGACCTAAAGCACGTCTGAAGGAGCATGGCAAGCAAGGCAGGGCTGGTGAGTATCTGGGGAGGGTGACTTTTGCTTGGAGTGGATGCATGTGTACAGGGCCTGTGGCAGCATTGAGCCATGCGATGTGCGTGTGTTCATGTGCTGTGCTGTGTCATGTGAGTGGCTGCTGTGATGTGTGCTTGTATCAGGTACTGTGCCACCCTGGCCTTACTGAGCAGATCCTCCCTGCTGTACTTTCCCATTGCTAGATATGTTGGGATCCACATGGTCATTCAGCGTTGGGATGGTGTGGGTGATCTATTATGGGGTGAACAGCAGTGTCCACTTGCTGAGTGTAAATTCATGTATGACGACTTTGCCTGCACCATGATCATTGGTGCCCCAACATCTGCAAATCATGTACCCCAGAATACCCCATGGTGCTTGCTATGGCCTACGCGGCATTGGGGACTGTGATGTCATAAGAGGTGTGTGTGTTGTCCCCTCCTGTTTCCTGAAGGTCTGTTAGTGGTAACAAGTGTTGTACCCTCATCATGTCCCAAGGTGTGGGCAGGCCAAGTTGTGTGTGTGGTACACTTGATCTACGGGCAGGGTGTAGTGCTGTGTGGCATCAACATGGCTCACTCATGGCAGATATTCAGCATTGCAGGCACTGTTGTGGTCTATGTTGTGTGTTGCTGCACAGTGATTGCAGGAGATGGTGGTTACCATGTAGATTTGGGTCTCTACTGTAGTGCATTGTCACAGATGATGACACTTACACAACCCTGTATCTCTCTCTCATGCAGATTTGCAAGACACAACGGAGGAACATGAGCCCGAACCCAGTGGTGCCGAGAGTAGCACTACAGCTGCAGAGGAGGCCAGTGATACAGAGCCCACCAGCGCATTTGAGGGAGACAGAAGTATGCAGGAGGAATCCGTGGCTGAGACACTTCATCTGATGGCAGCGGGGATGCATCCATGCTGGCAGGCACAGGAAATGGGGAGTCTGTATCATCATCTACCACCCAGCGGCCAGTGCCCAGCCTCCCATCCACTTCTTCTGGTGCTGCCCCTATCCTTGTCACTAAGAGGGGACGGGTCACATTCACACCTGGCACCGCTGCCCCTGCACCTGTCCCCCTTGCTGCCCTCACTGCAGAGTGTGTAGAGCTCCTGCGCCAGCTCTGTGTGGGCTAGACTGCCCTGCTCAATGCCTTCAGTGACCATGACAAGAAATTAGGCCAGGTGGTTGCATACATGGAGGGCATATACTCTGACGTGGGTGGGCTACACCGTACAGTCCAGGTGTTGTCATCCACAGTGACGTCAGCCCTTCAACAGGAAAATGCACCCATTGCAGCTCAGGTGCCTTTGTCCACCCCCCAGTCAGTGGCCCCATCCAGTGACAGTGACCACGGTTCGCCAGTGTCACCAAAAAGATACAGCACAGGGAGCACACAACAGACACAACCCAGGCACTCCCGCCCACAGACACCATCCCCACTGAAGAGCAGGGCCACCCCACAATGCACAGACAAGAGCCAGTCAGGGAAGATCAAGACCAGGCGATCAATGAGGCAGACATAAGGCTCACTTGCCGTAGAGGCATCACCGACAAAAGACTCTCCTGTCACTGAAACTTCACACAGACCTACATATGCAGTGTCTGTTTCCATTGAGGAGGTGTTGCATATCAGGGGTACACCTAGGAAGAGCACAGGGACACATCCACCCACCACATCTACCCCAATTCTGAGTCCATTAAAGCAGGTAGTGTAGGGCACTGTAGAAACCACCCCTGGCACAAAGGCAAAGCAGGGCACTGTAGACACCACCCCTGGCAAAAAGGTAAAGCAGGGCACTGTAGACACCGCCCCTGGCAAAAAGGTAAAGCAGGGCACTGTAGACACCACCCCTGGCAAAAAGGAAAAGCAGGGCTCTGTAGACACCACCCCTGGCACAAAGGCAAAGCAGGGCACTGTAGAAACCACCCCTGGCACAAAGGCAAAGCAGGGCACTGTAGACACCACCCCTGGCACAAAGGCAAAGCAGGGCACTGTAGGGGGTACACTAGGCACGGAAGGGAAGGAGGTCCTGAGGTGTAGCCAGACCAAGCGTTCCACAGTATCCAGCACATCACCAGAGGTAGTGCCAGTGTCTGCACCTGATGTGGGACAATTGGTGTGTGTGCATGTTGGGTCATCAACACTTCCCATCAACCCCAAGACAGGGAAGCCAATTCATATTCCCAAAAAGTGGAAGGGCACCCCAACCGCTCCCACCCACACTGTGTCAGAAGTCTGCATGACTCCACCTCTACCTCCACGTGCCACTATGCCACCTGGTCCACACAGCCCTCCAGCTTGCCAATCCACTGTTAGCCACACATTACCTGGGGCTCTGTCACCCCAGTTAAGTGGGCCTGCTGTCACCGACACACAGCCAGGTCCAAGTCTGCATGACTTCCAGTAGTGAGTTGACATCCCCCTCATGCGCCTATGCCTCATACAGGTGTGCTAGTCCTGACCATTGTTTACTAGCATGGACACTGGGCCTGTTGCTCTGCTGTGCTGGCCTCTCCCCTGCCATGGACACTGGCCCTGTTGCTCTGCTGTGTTGGCCTCTCCCCTGCCATGGACACAGGCCCTGTTGCTCTGCTGTGTCGTGCTCTCACCTGTGCCTTGGACACTGGACCTGTTGCTCTGCTGTGTCATGCTCTCACCTGTGCCTTGGACGCTGGCCCTGTTGCTCTGCTATTTCGTGCTCTCACCTGTGCCTTGGACACTGGCCCTGTTGCTCTGCTGTGTCGTGCTCTCACCTGTGCCTTGGACACTGGCCCTGTTGCTCTGCTGTGTCGTGCTCTCACCTGTGCCTTGGACACTGGCCCTGTTGCTCTGCTGTGTTGGCCTCTCCCCTGCCATGGACACTAGTCCTGTTGCTCTGCTCGGTTGGCCTCTCCCTTGCCATGGACACTGGCCTTGTTGCTCTGCTGTGTCGTGCTCTCACCTGTGCCTTGGACACTGGCCCTGTTGCTCTGCTGTGTTGGCCTCTCCCCTGCCATGGACACTGGCCCTGTTGCTCTGCTGTGTTGTGCTCTCAACTGTGCCTTGGACACTGGCCCTGTTGCTCTGCTGTGTCGTGCTCTCACCTGTACCTTGGACACTGACCCTGTTGCTCTGCTGTGTTGGCCTCTCCCCTGTGCTATGGACACTGGCCTTCCTGTTTGTGTTTCACCTGTGCATGGTATTTAGCATTTTTGCATCATTTTGAGCCTTGCTGTTGTGTACTATTGTTGTGCCACTGCATCTGTGCAATATGTGAATAAATACTGTTACTTCTGGTGTGTGTTTTGTTGGTGTCCTTGCTGATTTCAGTTCTGTTTCTGTTCGCATTTGATTGCCTGTGCACCATGCTCCATGTTTCACTTCTACATTGCAAGGCTCTTTGCAGCCATCATAATTTTGGGCAGGGGTGACAGGGTCTTAAGTCCATTCTGAGCCTGCAAATTGTGTGATCTGTGATGGCTATTTTACCAGGCATGCAGTCATCTTGTTAGTGATTTGCAGTTGTTGCCTACACTGTTCACATGTCTGGTTGTAGGACACTGCCAGCACAGGCTGTGATGCTGTGCAAATGTATCAAAGCTGGCTGGGATATGTAATGAAGTATGTGTGTGGACTGCTTTCTGTGTGCCCAGCCTTGTATGTGTATGGTCATCTTGTGTTGGGCCTTGGTCCTGGTGCCATGGCCTACATGAGATGCGTGGTGTTGGGTGTAGCAGAGGTGTGCAGTGTGAAGGGTGTGAGTTTGTAGTTGATGTGTGTGTGCCTCTGTGTTGTGTGAGACACACATGTGTCACCCAGGAGTTTTATGACTGTTGTTTGTTTTGTCTTGCCTTGTGTGAGCTGTTTGTAGTGCACTGTGCTGTGTGTTGGTGTGTCCATGGTGTTGTGTGTGACTCCTCCTGGTTGTGTTTGTCAGTTTGTAGTGTACAAAGTGTGTGAGTTGCACATCAGTGTTGTGTTTGATTGATCCTCAATGTGTCTTGGGTGTTTTTGTGTGAACTGTGTGGCCCTGCTGCTCCACACTGGCATTGTGTTTGTGTTTGTCATGCATTGCAGGCACATGGTGGTTTTGGCACTCCTGTATGGCATGGTGTGTGTGGTTTTAGGCCATCCCCTCTGTGTGCCACTTGTGCCTGCCCATTGTGGGTATTACGTCCCTCTATTTGGGTGTGGTACACCCCTTACATGTCTGCTACTGACATGCAGGCTGTTTGACTTAGATGTCAGCTTTCCCCCTGGTTTCTATGGGTGTCCCTACCCATCACTTCATGTGTGGGCGTGTGCTTTGTGGTGCAGTTCTTGGGCCATAAGTGTTGTTCCACTCTGGACATTGCCCCAATGGTTTATGTTTGCTGTCCTTGTGCTATTGGTCATTCTGTAGTGGTCATGTGCACTTCAGCTGTGTTCGCTGGCCAGTGCTCTGGTGGAGGTGGCTGTGCTCTTGTATCCCAGAGTGGTGCATGTGTAGTTGTTGTGTTGGATGTGTGGATGTAGGGTGTGGTATTGCTTAAGTTCCTGGGTGTGGTGTTGTATTTGTGCAGTGCTGATTTGTGGTGTGTGGTGCAGTTGTGTCAATCATGCCTGTTCTGCAGACAATGCTTGTCGTGCATGCGGTGCTGTGTGTATGTAGCCTTGGCATTGCCTGATGTGCATCCCCTGATGTCTTTTGGTGTTTCTTGATTGTGGTTTCATGTGCATCTGTGATGGGTTTGATGTGGCTGTGTGTGTTGGTCCACATGCACTTCTTGTGTGATTTGTGTTATGGTGTGTGTGTTTTGTTCCTGAGTGATGTTGTTGTGTACTCCTGTTGTGTGTGTTCTCCCATTGATTTTCCCCAGTTTGGCTGACAGGGTATGTGTGTTTCTGTTGGAGTTCAGTATGTGTTCCTGTATTGTTTGTGTGTTGTTCTTGCGCAGGCATCGGTTGAGGCATCCCTGTGTGTGCGTTGTATTTGTGGCTACACCCAGGGTGTGTGTTTGTTTGTGTGTGTGTGCTGGCAAGGATTGTGAGCCTTGAGTGTGTGTGGCAGTGGTGTTGTGTGTTCCTTGTCTGCCACTCCTGCAGTGGCTGTCTCCCTGGTTGTGTGTTGTGTGGTGCAGCAAGTGTGTATTGTGCTTGTTGTTGCAGTGCTTGTTGGTGTGCATGGGAGTGCACAGGATGGGCACCTGGCCTGTGGGTTGATTGGGTGTGTTGCTGTGTGGTTGGGGGCTGTGTGTCCCTGTGGTGTTTGTGCCCTGTCCATGCCTTGGATTGGCCTGCCTTCTGTATAGTGCACATGTGTTGTCCGCGGCGGTAATGTGACCTGGACCGGGACGTTGCTGCTGGTTGGCGGTCGATGTGTGTCCCGGATGCTGAGGGGTACCTTGTTGTGAGGTGGGTAATGTTTGGTTGCCCGTATGGATGTGTTGTGTCCTCCAGCAGGGTGTCTGTGTGGTGATTGGACCCTGTGTCGGTCTGTGTGTTGTGTATTGCATATGTGTATTGGCGTACCTGCGGCGGCGTCCGCGGCGGCCCATCTGACGATAGTGTTGTAGGAGGAACCTCACCGGATGCATATGGAGGGCTGGGTTCATGTCGGTCAGGACCGGGTATCGGCTATCTTGCTCCACTGTCGAGTTTCCACCTGCTCAGGCTGGGCAGTGTCTCCACTGCGGTGCGTCTGCTTGTTTGGGCCATCTTAATTTGTTGAGCGGGCGGATGTCACTCGGCACGGCGGAGAGTCTCGATTGGCTCCTACCACCGCGGTGGCGGGCGCACTTTGATGGCGGTGCACCTCGCTCCGCGGCGGACGGGAAATGACCTACATTTACCTATCCTAATGTGGCGGACGTGAGTTCTCCTGCTCACGGGCGAAAAAAATCTGACCGGACTCTGAGAGTCAGACTACCACTGTTCCTCTCAGAACCCACAGAAATCAACTGTGGAGTGTCCCAGGGTTCCTCCTTGAGCCCCACCCTCTTCAACATCTACATTGCCCCCTCGCAGCCATCATCAGAAGCCACGGACTCAAAATTGTGTCATACGCCAATGACACTCAGCTGATCCTCTCCCTAACCAATGAACCTACAACCTCCAGAATCAACTTCCACAGTGGAATGAAGCCCGTTTTCACCTGGATGAAAGACAGCTGCCTCAAGCTAAACTCGGACAAGACCAAAGTACTCATCCTGGGACCATCCCCTTCAGCTTGAGATGATTCCTGGTGTCCAGCCGCTCTGGGATCCCCCCATCCTGACAGACCACAGACATAACTCGGCTTCATACTGGACTCATCTCTCACTATGAACACCAAATAAATGCAGTTACCTCAGCCTGCTTACACACTCTCCACCTGCTTCGAAACACATTCAGATGGATCCCCACAGACTCTAGAAAGACAGGCGCCCATGCACTCATCACCAGCAGACTAAATTACTGCAATGCACTCTACGCCGGCATCACCAAAAAACAGCTAAAGATCTACAGAATGTTCAAAACACCACAGCCAGACTGGTCCTCGACATCCCCCGCCACACCAACATCGCGCAAACCCCTGAAAATTCCACTGGCTCCCAGCCAACAAAAGAATCACCTTTCAGCTCCTCACTCACACCTACAAAGCTCTACATGATAAAGGATCAGCATACCTGAGCCACCCTCTGAATGCTCAGATCCCGACAGCTAACTCAGCTCCTTCCAACTCGCACTTGCCTCCGTCTCCAGGATCCACAATACCAGAACCGTAGAAAGGTCATTCTCCTTCCTCGCTGCCAAGACCTGGAACACCCTGCCCCTCCACCTCAGGCAATCCAGTCGCTGACCCAATTCAGGAAGGACCTCAAGACCTGGCTCTTTGAATGATCCTCCACCCAGTGGGACCAGCAGCCCTCCTCCTATAGCGCCTTGAGACAATCACGGGTGAGTAGCCACTCTATACAAGACCCGGATTGATTGGTTTTGAATGCTCAAAGACCTGGGCAACTAGCTGGTACACCAGTGGTCTGAGCAAGTCAATAAAGAAGTGAGAGGATTAATATCAGACTCAAAGTAAAAAGTGGGTTGAAAGAACCTTACTATGACACCTGAGAACGCGAAAGCACAAAGAATGCTATAGCAAAAGGAAGACACCAAGAAGAAATCTGGAACAAACTCTTAGGGACCAGCAAACAATCAAAGAGTAAATCATTCTGGCAAGTGATAAAAATGCGTGTAATGTGAAGGGTCTGACATCACAATGTGGAAATTGCTGAAGAAGCCTGTGAAGCCAGCATCCACAAAATATATGCCCTGCAAGAGATCCGCCGGGAGGAAAAGAGTGGTCAAAACAGACCACCACAGATACTGCCAAGTGAAAAAGAAGGACGACCCTGCTACCTAGAGTGACCAAATGGATCCTGCAGTAGCTGATATTAAACAGCTAGAAAATATCTTAAAGAAACTGAAGTCCGAAGGGGCTGCAGGCCTGAATGGTGTCCAACATGCAATTTTCAATCCGGATATTGCCTTCTAGGCTAGCTTCCTAGCACCTCTTTTCAATCAAATTTTTTGTATCAACATAATACCAGATTTTTGAAAAGGAAGCATCTTTCACCACATCCATAAGACCGAAAGTCTATCTAAACCTTTTGAGTCTTGCTAACTACAAACCTTGCATGCCTGGGTCATGGCAAAACCCTCATACCAAGAACACAAGCCGGGTTCAGACAAGGCATGGGGACACTCTCAACAGAACTTAACTGTAACAGAACTGTAACAGAACTTACCATCTTAGCCAAAAAAGTAAAACAACATAAAACCCAGCTGTTTGCATGTTTGGTTAACCTCAAGTGGGCCTTTGACTGGGTCACACATAGCCATTGCTGGGTGCAACTGGAAGAATGGAGCATTACAAGAGATTTGCTGAGGGCAATCATAGCCCAGTACAACGAAACCTGGGTCCAGGTCAAAATAGGAGATGGACGCAGAGTCAAAAAAAAAAATCAATATTATGAATGGCCTCAAGAGGATTGCGTGCTAGTCCCAAATATGTTCAACTTTTACCTCAACTTTTATTTCTCGGAAAAAATCCATAATGCCCACAATAAATCAAGAGAACTGTTCAACATTGTGGAAAATCTTAGTGGCAGCGATAGAACTTCCCAACCTGTGGCCCCTACCCAGGATCTCTGTAACTCATTGAATTCTTTTTTCTTTAATAACATTTGCACCATAAAACAAAGTATCCCCACCACTCTGTCTCCTTCCCTTCTGGCTGACACCTTTTACAACTCTGCTATTCTGGAATCTTTTCCCCTTATTGATGGAGCCATTTTATCTAAGCTTCTCGCCAAGGTCAAATCTGGCTCCCCTGATGATATCTGCCCCCCACACATTCCGAGAGAAGTGGGAACCAGCATTCCTGCGGGTATACTCTCCATGCTGAATGGATCTCTCTCACAGGGTAAAGTCCCAGACAACTTAAAAAAAGCCCTCCTTATTCCCCTGATAAAAAAAGCCGGAGCCAATCCACTGGACCCGCTTAACTATAGGCCCATATCTTTGCTGCCTTACTGTGCCAAACTATTGGAGGCTCATGTCTGCGATAGTATTTCCAAATTTGTGGAAGAATCAGAGTATCTTGCACCCAACCAGGCGGGTTTCCGCCCTTGTCACTCAACTGAAGCAGTCATCCTTTCGGTGCAGAACACTTTGAGGCGGAACGCAGATGAGGGGATCCACCAGGCTCTGGTGCTGCTGGACCTCTCGGCTGCGTTCGACACGGTTGACTATACCATCTTGGTTGACCGTGTCGAGCAGGCAGGTCTCAGGGGCCCTGCGCTGAGCTGGATCCGCTCATTCATTACTGGCCGCACTCAATCTGTTAGACTGGGTTCTTTCACAGCTCCCACTATACCTACCATCTGTGGAGTACCTCAGGGCTCTTCTTTGTCACCTTTGCTTTTTAATTTATACCTACGCCCCCTTCTGTATTCTCTCAGGAAAGCGAAAGTTACCATCTTCAACTATGCAGATGACTTGCAGCTCATCTTCCCTTTAAACACCAAGGACTCAGTGGCAGAATTCCAAAACACCATGTCTCACATTCTGAGCTGGATGGACTGCAGTCATTTGAAACTTAACCCAGGCAAGACTGAACTGGTCTTGCCTGGACAGAGTGCACTTAGTTGGAACCCTAGCTTTTGGCCATCTAGCATGGGAGCCCCTCCATCTAAGTCATCCTCAGTTAAGAGCTTAGGAATCTTTATCAGCGAGGATCTCTCCCTGAAAAAACAGGTAGGTGCAGTTGTGTCATCTAGCTTTTTCCAACTGAAGAAAATTAAGAAAATCGCCTGCTTCTTCTCTCCGGCTGCCCTCACACAGATTGTCATTTCCCTGGTCCTGTCCAGATTAGACTTTTCCAACAGCCTCTATCTCGGGCTTCAAGCTGGAGAATTAAAACGCCTCCAGCTGGTTCAGAACCAGGCAGCCAGACTTATTCAGAATCTATCTAAAAGGCAGTCTGTTAGATTAGGGTTGAAACAGCTACACTGGCTGCTTGTCGAGCAGCGAGTAGCTTTTAAAACCGGGTGCATTCTATTCAAGTCTCTGCACAACTCTGGCCCTCTATTTATTAGAGATCTATCAAGAGATACAACCCTTCCCGCAATCTCCGGTCCATCCACAAATCCCTTCTGATCATCCCTTCTTACAAGAGGAAGCGTCTCGGAGGTCGCTGCTTTGACCACCTTGCAGCTGCCTTCTGGAACTCCCTTCCCCTTCAACTAAAACTGAGTGACAATATCCTCAGTTTCAGACACTCCCTGAAAACCTGGCTCTTCTCTCAGGCGTATGGCTGAGCTGCTTCATCTCTACCTGTAACCGGTGCGTTGCGTTCCTTTCTACAGCGCCATGAAGCCCCCGGGCGTACGAGCGCTTAATAAATCCATATTAACATTAACATTAACATATTAACATTACCTAGCTGATCTTGAAAGCTACCTTCCGCAAGAAGAATGCCATCCACCGATCTTGGTAACAAAGATAATAGGATGCTTACAATATGTGGGCAATATTGTTCTCAAATACCTAATGGCCTGCAACGTAGCATGACTGCATTAAAAACCAACATGGACCTGTGAGGCTTAGAGCTGGATCTGTGCATGGTTATTACCACGTACAATACATTTACTTGGTACATCAAGAACATGAAGGATACAGTTGCAACCACGTACAGGTATTGGGCCAACAACATGGAACAGAAGATGACTTTTCAAACGCCATCCAGCCACCAAACAAGCAGAAGCACCGCTGTTAATATTTGTGTTTAAATTGCTGAAAAAGAAACTCAGCTGCTCTTCACTCAGTCACCTACTAATAGTAATGGCAGCTCATCCCAACAGTGGCATAAGGCTTGGAAATCATGCAGAGAAGGGAAACAGTAGCACTTAATAATATCCTAACAAAAGCATATAAATCAGTATTCTAAATGCCAAAATTATCATTTCCTGCTAAGGTCCGCCTTGAAATTGGCTTAAAAAAATCCTAAAACTACTAAGGATGAATGCCTTCATTAAACTTACTGGAGACTTTGTGCCTCCGACAAAGGCTCCTTAAACAACCTATGTTGGATGGAAATTAATGACCAACACAGGAACAAGCAAAAACACTCTTGGGGAGAACACCTAGGACAGGCGATAGACGAACTAAAGGCCCCATCACGATTGCGGGAAGACTTTGTCTGCCTGGTACCGTATCGGAAAACGGGACCGAACGCCTGAGGTGCGGTGGTCCCACGAGGCCAATTAGTATGCGACCGCCACCCTGGCGGTTGCATGCAGCATCTTTATCATTGTGGCGGGTGGTGCTTTAAGAAGCACCGGCCACAATGGAAAAGTGGTATGTTGTGTATTGCCATGCACATCGTGACAGGCACTGCGGGGTGCCTGCCAACTTGTGCGTGGCTATGAAGGGGGGTACCATAGGTACCCCCCCAAGTGCAGCCACCCACCCCTCAGCCCCCGGGGACCCACAACAGGCCCCAAAAGTGACTTACTGTATGCCTTTCCATGGTGGAGTCTCCGCCATGGAAAGGCATACCCACCCCCAGCATCATAAAATGGATGGTGGTACCATAAGGTGGCCCTTTTCCACCCAGCCGGCAATCGTGTGGATTGTCAACCGGCGTTAAAGCGGTGGAATTACTTTACATCTGCCGTGGTACCCCCTGCCATGATAATATGGTGGGGGATAAATGGTGGGCAGGCAGGGAGTTATGGAAGGCAGATTGCCACTGCCGGTTGGGAGGTGGCGATCCAACAGCCATCATAATGGCCCCCTAAGTATCTGAGATGGTGGGCTTGCAGCATGGATAAGGCAGACTTTTGCCAAGTAACTGACTCCTCAACCAAACATTTTTCTTTCCTTAATTACAAGAATTACTTTGCAAAGAAACGGCATGTCTGTACAGTGATCAATTCATATACAAGCCTGAGACCCCAGAGTACATCTCAGCCCATTTTTCACTGGCCTTAAAATATCAGTACATGCAATTCCGATTTGGGCACAATGTTTCTAAAATCAACTGCACATTTGTACCTGCAGACAAGCAGTAACCACCTTGCTGAGTGAAGTTTCTATTGACTTACTTGCCAGGGAAAAAATGTTAAAAGCAGTATTGAAAAAACTCAGTGGCATTGAGACAGAGAATGGTCAATGCTAGTATGCACTGTAGGAGCACCTTGAACAAAGCACTTGCAGTTCAGATCCAAAAGCAAGGGGTCAATATGATGTGCTCACCAGGTCAAAGAGGCACCCTTTGTACTGAGTCAAGATCAGACATAAAACACTTTCTTTTTGCAGAAATAACTGGGTGGGCCCAAACGGAGCTAAAATAAGAACTGAGCAAAGCATAGATACCAATGGAACCACACACAAAAAACACAATAGTATACACTTTTAATATCAGACATTTTATTTGCAAATTCAATTTGCATGTTTTACAGCAGCATCCGCCACAATGCCAAATTGCCATGTTGTGCATTTCCATGCACAAAGTGGCAGGCATTGCGTGGTGCCTGCTACCTTGTGCATGGAAATGGAGGGAGATACCATGGGTACCCCCCCCCCCAAGTGCACCTCCCTCCCCATCACTTCCCGGGGGCCTGCAACGGGCCCCCATAGCAAATTCCCGCCAGCCTTTCCATGGCGGCGATGCAGCCATGGAAAGGCGGTATGTAACACTTACAACGCAACTTTTACGTCGTAATGCTGTTACAACGCAGCTATTACAACGCAGGATCCATTACATCGGATGCCATTACAACGCATGGCATTACATAGCAGATGGTATTACAACGCATACCATTACATCGTAAGTATTGGTAAGTATATCATTTTTTTTTATTTTATTTAATATTATATAATTGATTTAATTATTATTAATTATAAATAAAAATATTTATTTATGTTTTTAAATATTATAAATTAAATATATTAATTTAAGTAATTTTGGGGTACATGGGTGTTTTTAGGTTTTAGGGCAGGGTTTGGGTTTTGGGGTACAGGGGTGTTTTTAGGTTTTAGGGCAGGGTTTGGGGTTTGGGGTACAGGGGTGTTTTTAGGTTTTAGGGCAGGGTTTGGGTTTTGGGGTACTGGGGTGTTTTTAGGTTTTAGGGCAGGGTTTGGGTTTTGGGGTACAGGGGTGTTTTTAGGTTTTAGGGCAGGGTTTGGGTTTTGGGGTACAGGGGTGTTTTTAGGTTTTAGGGCAGGGTTTGGGTTTTGGGGTACAGGGGTGTTTTTAGGTTTTAGGGCAGGGTTTGGGTTTTGGGGTACAGGGGTGTTTTTAGGTTTTAGGGCAGGGTTTGGGTTTTGGGGTACAGGGGTATTTTTAGGTTTTAGGGCTGGGTTTGGGTTTTGGGGTACAGGGGTATTTTTAGGGTTTAGGGCTGGGTTTGGGTTTTGGGGTACAGGGGTATTTTTAGGGTTTATTTTTTTTAAAGTACGACTTTAATTAAATTAAATTACTTAAATTATTTTTAATTAATTACATTTATTAAATCAAATTAATTACAATTTTAAGATTAATTCAATTATATTAATTAAATTAAATTAATTAAATTTAAATAATTACTATTATAAAATGTATTACATCAAATTAATAAAATTATATTAAATTAATTAAATTACATTAATTCCTATTTTAAATTAAATTAAACTTATTTAAATAAATTATATTAATTACATTTTTAAAATTAATTTAATTATATTAGTAAAATAAAATTAATTATATTAACTTAATTACATTTTTTTTTAAAAGTTATACTTACCTATACTTACGATGTAATGGCATGCGTTGTAATAGCATCTGCTATGTAATATCCTGCGTTGTAATGGCATCCGATGTAATGGAAGCTGCGTTGTAAAAGTTGCGATGTTACAGCATGCGTTGTAAAATAACGCGTTGTAACATCATAGATCCTGGAAAGGCCTTTACATCCCTGCATCCTATTATGGATGGCGGGCACCACCACCATATTGTGGCCCAAGTCCGCACGGCCGGCAATCGGGATGGTTGCCGGCCGGCGGGAAAGCGGCAGACTCACTTTGCGTTGCCCACGATACCCCCGCCATTATAATATGGCGGGGTAAATCAGGTTACGATGTTGGGCGGATCGCCACCACCGGCCTGCAGTGGCGATCCACCCGCCATCGTAATCAGCCCCTGAATCTTTGAATTTGACACATGGGTCCTATTAAAATTGCGGTTGTAAATCTTCCAATGTTAGGTTGGAGGCTTTACTACTGAGATCATCATTTTTTTATTTCAAGCAGCTGATTACAATACAGCCGATCAGAACTGAAACTGAATGCTCATTCCGGTTGGATTCTGATGGGCTCCAGTCGGAACCGGCCTGTAATCCATATGGACAGCGTATTACGCCGTACGGATTATGTTGCACGGTTGGACGACATTGAACGCCTGTCAGAAAGCATCTCTGGGGATTCCTAGCAGGGCCTCCTCTCAACCTCTGGTTGGGACCAAGTTGTTGATTCCCGTTCCTCATGGTGCCTGCCACAGGGTGCAGAGATTAACACAAACTCAGTAGGAGACATATTGGACTCAGAAGACATCAGATTTACAATTCCTACTTAAACATAAACAATGGTAGGGTGAGTTTTGGACTTTGGAGGAGTTAGATTAACTATTCCCACTTCAATGTAAGCAACTATAGGGAATGTTTTGCATTCTGGAGGGGACACATTTACTACTCTAACTCCAACATAAGCAACAGTAAAGTGCTGGACTCTGCAGAGTTGCATTTACTATTCTCGCTCCAAAGTAAGCCAAAGTAGCGAAAGAGTTGAAGGGTAAGATTTACTATTCCAATTTCAACCTGAGTGACAATGGGACTTTGGAGTGGTCCTATTTACTATTCCCAATCAAACACAAGCAACAGTAGGGAAAGTGTTGGACTGTGAAGGTATCTTACATAACACCAATTGTTGCACAGAAACCTGTAGAAAGGCCACCCCAACTGCAGGGAAGATAGCAACTTGGCACTCATCTTCCTCCTCCCACTTCAGCAAAATCACATGTTGCAAATGTGATGTCAAGGAAATCAACAACTCTTTGGAGGTTTAGAAACCTCTAAGCTCAAGTTCCCGAGCTGCCAATCAGTTGGCAATGAATGTCAATTACTCTAATCTCACAGTTTCCATCAAAACCTTTTGTCAGGAGCTGCACCATGAAAGCATCTAGCAAGTGCGTAGTGAGCGGTATACATCATTCTGCAGTGATGCACTAACTTGTGCCATTAAATGGCTGGCACAAGCCACAACCACCTTATGTCACTGCACCATTAGTTTACAGGTGGAAATGCAGCACTTCGTTGTGGATGTGGCAAGAGGCCTGATAAAGGTGACCAATTCAGTAGAAATAATACAAACAACCCGCATTGCAAGTGGCACACAGGTTGGAGTAGGAGAAAGTAAGGACCAATCCAGTATCACCAGTATCATAGCTACAGACAGGTTAAGTCTGCAGGAAAGCAGGAGTTGCTAAAACATCAGCTTGAAACAAACATACGTCTTAGAAAGGGTAAACTGTTACAGCATAACATTTAATTTATATTTCATATCATGTTGTTTCTCAAAACATCCATCTATAAAGAGAAGCATCTTTTCATATATACATTTTGTTACTTGAAAATAAAGGTGTATTTATTTATACAGCAAACACAAGTAGATTATGGACTGAGCACTGAAGTTTTTCAGACACTCACCCTAGTCACTATTCGATGTGGGTTCAATCAATCATCATTCTTTAGCTCACTTAGAGAAGCCAGTTCAGACTCAGCCATATGCAAATCAGTCATGACCCAGTTCCTCATTGGAACAGCCCAGCCCTAACTTCCGAGCCAGATCTTTGCATATGGCTGGGTCTGAACTGGGGTGGTGAAGTGAGCTAAAGAACGATGATGAATTCAACCCACATCTAATAGTGACTGTGGGGTAAGTGTTTTAAAAGTTTCAGTGCTCCGTCCATCATCTCCTGTTTGCTTTGTTTGTCCTAAAATGACAGGGTGTGCCCAGGCGTGTGTTGTTTGCTCACTTGGACACTGCATTCAAGCTAGCCTGGCTGATGAGGGGTGTTACCCTGAAAGAGGTCCCAGAATAGTTTTCTGGTCCAGGGAAGACCTGGCATGGCAGTTCAGGCTGGACTGTTCCCATGAGGAACAGGGTCAAGACTAATTTGTAGATGGCAAGGTCTGAACTCGGGTGGTGAAGTGAGCCAAAAAACGACGATGGATTCAACCCAGATCTAATAGTGACTGAGAGGGAGTTTCTGAGAAGTTTCAGTGCCTCATTCAGTGCTTCATTCATCATCTGTTTGTGTTTTATTTGTTCTCCCTAAGTTGGAAGGGTATGCCCAGACTTGGGTCCTTTGCTCACTTTGCCACTGTATTCAAGCTAGCCTGGCTGATGGGAGGTTGTTACCCCAAAACTTGTAATAGTGTGCAAAGGTCTTTTTCACTGATGTGCTGCAAATTGTGATCACATGTATCCCAGGGGACATTCAGCGCTAGAGTAACTCGGATCACGTCACAATTCCCTTTCCATGATGTCATGTCAAAACATACAGAAAACACTTGGAAAAGTGAGTCCATGTGTAGTCATATGTGGTGGTAAAATCACAAGCCATTCATTGTCAAACACAGGTTGTCACTGATTGCAACATGTCTGGATCTTTGATGTATGATGTGAACTACACAGTCACAACTGTTGACATGGTTGTTTCTGGTCTAGAACACTCAAACCTGATGGTTTGGTAAACAAGGATTTTTTGCATTACAGTCAGATTCTGAGATGTAAAATTTACACCAATTGAAAATGTGTTAACCACACGGTACGTAGGAAGTGAGCAATCTCAGTAGTAGAAAGTGTGCATACTTTTTATTCAAAGGGAGTGACAGCAGACTCTGTCCTTATGATGTTGGCTTGTTCAGTGTAGGCAAGATTGTTCAACAGTGTTGACTGTACTCGTGATGGGAATGGGTTTAGTCACAACAATCCATGCAGACATTGCACCCGGATGTGCAAGTGGAATGGTGTTCCGCCTGAGGCATTGTGAAGCTGAAAAATTCAGACATGGCTGTTTGCAAACCATTAATTATATCTATGAAACTTTATTTGTTTTCAATCTTCAAATATTTTTGATTCTGCTACATGACACCGTGCATAGATGACACAGGACAGTGTGCTATATGCCTGTTGGAAACAAAGAAGTCCCTTGTCAGGAAATTCGGATCATGTGTTGAAACAAAGAGCTGTAGCAATTTCACATTCATCAAACATGCACTCTTGATAACTTTAAACAAAAACAATGACAATAATAAAATCAATGAGATACACATTTCAGATTTATTACAATCGGTTGAATTAAAAAAAAAATTAAATTGAACCTCAGTACATTATACAGATTTAGTCACAATGCAAAGAATACAACACGTAGTGTTGAAAAGCCCAAATCATGAATTGCAATGAACAATCCAAAAAATTCACAAAGAAAACTACAATTAAAAAGTCGACGCGGAGTTTCAGTGTAACTTGATTAGATCACCTTCCTCAGGACAGAGTTTTCTGAAATAATTTTAACATATATTAGCTCTCCACATGTATATGCATATGTACAGATGTATTAAAAACAATTTTTTATATATTTCAACATTTTAAAAGTGTGCATGCAGTTATATTCGGCTATAATTAAAAGGAATTTTTTATCACCCGAGAAATATTTTTGTCTTTAAAGAGAAATACATATATCATCTCAACTTTATTTGCACTACAGTGGCCAAGGCCATAAATTCTTTTTCTGATTCCTCCAATTCTCAGCATAGTATCTCAGAAGGAAACTTTTTTTGTGAAACAGCACATAATCCGAATAAGCCATTTATTTAAAAACATACCTAACAAGCCATTTGGTGATTCCTTGACCTTCCTCCAAATGTGAATAAAGTGAGACAGAGTAATGTAGAAGAAATTTTTGGTATTTAGTGCTCACAGAGGCAAACTTCTCTAGGTTTCTCTTGCTCTTAATAGAGTCAACGTACCTTAAATTGTGGTGCTCATTTCCTCATCACTACTGTGTTATGTGGAGCAACCGGTTAAAATAACGAGCTATTGTCTCTCATGCCTTTAATCAAGAAGAGAAACATATATCACATCCCACTCGTGTCAGTGTTTAATTTTAACCCAAGTGATGTTTAAAAAATAGGTCTACGCTTAACAACTTCAAAATTTCTTGTTAGACAATGTCTGAAAATAGTGGCACTTTAATGATGCTGTGAGATATCTATCTCCGTACTCACTCTCTTTTATTCGAGATTAGATAGAGATGCAGCTAAAATAAAAAATAATTTTTATTTGTAACAACATGTGGCCGACTCATAATTTTTCAATATGTCAGCATTAACTCAAAAGGTTTTCGTAATGTACCTGATGATGTTGCATTTTTGGGGACTTGCAACTTGAAGAATGGGCTCAGTAGAAAACAATATAATATGTTTTAATCTACGGAAAGCCTCTCAGTATCTTACTAACATGTTATTATTGACCATATTTTAAAGAGCATGGATTTTGTTATATATATATATATTCACTGAAAAAACCATAGGTTTCACACCAGTTATAGTTAGCTGGACATTTTACTGACATAAAACCATTGAAATTCCCACGTTATAGTTAGTTGGACTCACTATAACTTGCGCGCCTGCAATGAACTGCTGATGACGTCACATATTACATCACTCATGACATGGTCAGTGACATCACTCATGACATCACTGATGACACCATCCAGTGAATGTGTGTCTTTCTGAAAAATAAATATGAATTATATATGTATATGTAAAAGTCAATGGAAGAATAAATGTTTAAATAAGTGTCTAAATGTTTTTTTTTTAAATTGATTGGTTAACTGGCTTATTAAGTGTATCTTAGTGAATACATATATTAGTGAGAAATGTTTAAATATTTAAATATATGTTTTAGTGTTTCACTTTGTGTATAAGTGGCTGCATGGGTTTGTGAGTAGCTACATGTGTGTGTATATGGGTTATTAGATGTTGTTTTTAGTATCAGTATGAGTGTCTGTATGGTTTGGTGGGGGTATGACTTAGCACATAGATGCATCAATGACTGACTCTCTGTTTGTATGTGTTTTGAACACAACATACGTGCAGGACTGTATGGGTGGATGAGTGTGTATATGTGTGTGTTAGTGAGTGAATGACTGTCTCACTAGTCTATTTATCAGTAACGACATATGTTTTAATCTAGTATATGTGAGTATTGATGTATATAAGGGAGTATATGTGAGAGTGAGAGATTGTAAGAGTTCCTGTTTAAATAAGTATGTGTTTCTATAAGTGATTGTTTAAGAGAGTAAGTATGTGTAAGTTTCCTTAGAAGTAAGGTGGCAGTGTGTGTATAGTTGTATATGCTAATAAATGGATGTTCAATAGTTTATTTGCCTGTGTGAGTATGTGTGTGAGTAACTTTTGGAAGACTGTCGGTGTGTAACAGGATGTATATGTGTATCACTACATATGATGAGTGAGTATATGTATGAGTGACTATATAGAACTGTTGCTGAATGACTGGATGTCGATATAGATGGTGGTATTACTGAATTGGTTGTTGTAACTGGTATGGGTATCTCCATTTTTTTGAAAATGTTAGTTTCTATTTTTGAATATGTGTTTCAAGGGGTACATTACACTGAAAGGAGGTCTGTCACTCTGTCACAAGGATGGTGTCATCAGTGATGTCATGAGTGATGTCACTGACCATGTCATGAGTGATGTTATACGTGATGTAATCAGCAGTGCATTGCAGGCGCGCAAGTTATAGTGAGTCCAACTAACTATTACGTGGGAATTTCAATGGTTTTATGTCAGTAACATTTCCAGCTAACTATAACTGGTGTGAAACCTATGGTTTTTTCAGTGAATTTAATAGGTTTTTTAAATTCTAATTCCTAACTATAACTGGTGTGAAACCTATGTTTTTTTCAGTGAATTTCAAAGGTTTTTTTAAATGCTAATTCCTAACTATAACTGGTGTGAAACCTTTGTTTTTTTCAGTGAATTTCATAGGTTTTTTAATAGCAAATTTCTATATCTATGAAATGTAATATTTTTTATAATGAATCCTATTCTGTATATTTATGTAATACTATTTTTTTTATGTATATTGTTCATGCGTAGCGTAAGCGCGTCGGTTCATGTGACCTAAAAATAACACTTTTTATTGGTGCAGGACAGTTTTGGTTTCCAAATGATGAAAGCCCTGGTCATGTGACCTGAAATTAACACTTTTCATTGGATCAGGACAGTTTTTTTCCTAATGATGAAAACCCCCACCTTTTTTCCTCATTCTCACTTTGTACTTTGAGTGAAGAAGACCTGTTGAAAGACCTCCCTGTACTTTTTTGGACTGAAAAATGGCTTCAGTAGCAGCAGCAGCAGGAGCATCTCAGCCACCACCACCACCACCACCACCACCACCAAGAGGACCACCACACCACCACACTGGTGGAGATGAAGAAGAGGAAGAGGAGGAGGAGGAAGGGGAGGGGAGGAGGACATTCCTACCAGAAGACAATACCCCATATAGGCCAAAGCCACACATTGTATGGGAGTTTCTTTCCATCCCAAGTGGCCAAAAAAAGGTGAATGCGCCAAAGGTGACTTGCCTAATCTGTAACATGGAACTTTCAAGGGGGAACCCTAACAAAAAATACTCATTTGGCAATAACACCATGATTCGCCACATGCAGCGCAAGCATCCCAACAATTATGCTGCGGCAGAGGTGAGAGAACTGGCCAGTAACCTTCCCCAATCTTCACCCAGCACCTCAAAAAGAAAGCAACCCACTCCATCGGGACCAGAGACAAGAGAGATGGTCCCAAACATTCAACCCCAGTTTGGGAAATACAAGATCACTTGTATTTTTTGTGGGAAAAACATCACCTATGGTGAGCAAAGCATAAAGCTCATCAACCGTGCTGGTGACAACCACAAATGCCCCAAAAATCCATAATTTTTTCCTGTTTCTTTTTTGCTCCAGTTGAGCCGTTTTCAATTCCTTGTTTTTTGTTTCTCCCCATAATAATAACAAAAAAAATATAAAATAGTTCATAAAAGCCAAAAAAAGTACAAAATGTTCAAAAAAACATTAAAAAAATATAAAACAACAAAAAGAAGAAAAAAACAGTTCTTTTCAGAACTACCTCCAATTTGTAAAACAAGGCTACATTTTTTAAAAACTTGTCATTCTTTTTTCCCCATGGTACGCGCCCTGGTACGCTCCGCGGTGCGCTTACCGGGCGCTCCCCCCGCGCAAATAAGAATTTTTTTTTTTTTTTGCCCTGCGGGCCCCTTTTATGGCCCCCACATCAAACCTAGGGGGTCAGAGGGAGGTCTATCCTGCCCCCTTTTGGTCATTCCCCTCTTTGTTTTTGACACCTCTTGTGTCTCGATCCTACCAAGACACAAGATGGCGGCCACTCCCGACTGTTTGGAATGTTTACAGACACCCGAGAGCCAATCAGCTTTCTGCGCGCGAACTCGCGTAGTGTGCTGGTTTGCGCCCCGGTACGCGTGCCGGGGCGCGCCTATAGATATATATATTTTGTTTAACCTAAATTACTCAAAATCCACTGGAGCACATATCTTGAGACATAGCAAAGGCACATCGGGCTACCAGTCCCTACAATTTTGCCAAGTTTCGTGGAAATCCATTCAGCCGTTCGGGCTAAAAGTGAGGTCGACCGCCCTATGGAAATTAACATGGGGAAAACATGTTTTGGGATCCCCTTTTTTCTCGGCCCCCGCTTGACGAATCCCCCCCAAACTTTCAGGCAAGGACCGGAGCGCCACGAGGCAAATTTGAGGAAATTTTCAGGCAGATTCCTCAACCGGTGCCAAAGTTATTCCCAATAGAATGTTGCGATTTCCCTATTGAAAATAATCCTAACTATAACTACCTACTGGCGACCGCCAGTAGGTGATATATATATATATATATATATATATATATCCACACAAAGTTCAGAAATGATGGCACTCCACTCGGGGAACTTTTCAACAGCGTTTATTACTTAGCTGCGATGACCTACGCGTTTCGAACGTTTCGTTCTTGATCACGGTAACATTTCAAACAGTAAGTCCCTTTTCACTTTTGCATTAAATACACATTTCACACGCAATGCATTATGGGCATTGTAGTTAAATTAACATAATTTAACTTAAGTACCATTCACAACTTCCTACTGAATTTTGTTTGAAATGTGGAAGTAGTAGTGACATTAGTGCGTCAACTAGCACCAAAGGCAACATCACAAAGAGGAAGATTCAATCGGACCCGAGGAAGAGGGAGAGGATACTCTCAGTCAAAAAAACAGGGCGCAAAACCAGGAGAAGCAGGAAACCAAAGCGGAGAATACAATCTGAGGAACAAAACAATAGTGAAAAAATGAGATCAAGGAATAAAAACCTCAACAAAAACCAGAAACCCGATCTGGTAATAAATCTATCTAGATACACCCTAACGAAAAGCGAAAATGATCTACTCAACAAGGGTCTAACCTTCTGTCCAGAAATACATCAGGAAATTACAGATACTAAAATTGACTTGTACAAATATATAAGAAAGCTGAAGTTGAAAAAACATTTCAAAAGATATCCCAAACCTCCAGACAACCTACAAGGAAACAAAGATGTAGATAACCAAGAACAATTCCGCATACAGGAAATTCTGCAACTTCGTACAGCATATGAATTGGCGAATGAGACTACCAGTACTCAAATTGGGAACACCCAAATCCTAGAAGAAATGGCAGTAATTACAAACAAATCAGCAAAAACAACTTTAAAACCCCCATCTAAATTTAGTCCAACTCTGTACCCGGGAAACAAGATAGACATCTATCATGATCTAGTATTTGGGGAGATCCAGCCAAAACAAGTCGCTTCGGATCCCTGCCGCTTCCAGTGGCGGGCCTCGGACGGGATAGCGAATCCCAAATATTCCAGCCGAATACTCTCCTTGTAAAGAAAAGAAATCCGGGCCCGGATTTCTTTTCTTGACAAGGAGAGTATTCGGCCGGAATATATATATATATATATATATATATATATATATATATATATACATATAAAGGCGTTCCGTATTCTCTCGCGGGAACTGGTGAATGTTCACTTTGTCAGTATAATCGCATTTCATCGTATTATATCGTACTAGAACAACTGAACTACTTTTACTATAAACTCATCGTGTAGTCCCATGTGTTATATTAGTTTTTAAATAGTATATTAACGGAAACACAAGGGCTTTCATCGTAAAATTCGAAAAGGCTTCTATCAAGTAAGTCAGTTGTTGGTTTGAGCATCAACATCTAACGTAATTTTTCCCATTATATGCGGCCATAAGAATAAAGCCTCTTACTCTCTTTTGTGAACATGAAAAGCTAACCACCAGTCCTTTGTTATCCTATACTGACAACTATTACAACATTAAATTGTGTGTCTATGCCTCGATCAAGCGAAAAGAAGAATCACAAGTTCTACTACCAAAAGGGCGGACAGGGGGCTAAACTTAAAAAAGCTAATGATTCCATGGCCCAGCTTACCTGCTGTATTATTTGCGGCCTTCCTGCTCAGACATACACGACTTCCGGGTTAGATTACAAAGTAATACGTGGCTCTGTGTGCTTTTAAATGATTCCTGTTCCAGTCACGTGATTACGCCATCAAGGTATTTTGCTAATCACATGTTATGAAAACTATAGACAGAGTATCACAAACTATTATGAAAATACATTCTAAAAAATGAAAGTAAAATGGGAGGCATTTCTGTGTGGATTGCGAATACCTCGAAATTTTAATGATCGTTATCCTGAAGTCTACAGGCCACACTATATTGAGTGTGTCAGAAACTCACCTATAAGGATCACATTACAAGTTTCTTGTATATTTGGGAGCTCAAACGTCATGATAGACACTGCTTGCTGCTCGCCCTTCCAAATGCCCGCATATAGCTGCCATCTCCTAATGCGTACCCAATGCAAAAAAAATAGCAGGCAACATGGTGCAAAGGAGGAAAGATGTTCCATATAGATATATGCATCACAGTAAGAGGGCGGAATGGCCAGATTAAGAGGGCAGAATGCAACTATTTTAGGAATGCCTAATATAGAACAACTTGCTATTAAATGACTTTCTCCCAGTCTTCTTTACTGTTGGATGACCTATGCGTACTGCCATGGTGTTCCCATGGTGACCCTCATATGTGTCTACTGACATTGGGTATGCAAAGGTACTGAACACCTTGTCAATTACTGTGAACTGTGTAACATGACTCATGCAATGAGTATGTATTGTGCATGTTTGACAAGGTAGACAGGTGAACCGTGACATGACCCAATGATTCAACATTAGATGACTAATGATTTCAGGATGTGTACCATGTCTCAATGACATCTGAGGTTCATATCAACTTGTTGATGGCTCTACTCACATGCAGAAGAGGAGAAAGCAATACCAGTCCACAAGTCCATCATGAGCACAAGACAAAACATTCCCTGCCACAAACTCCAATAGTGAAAATTCGTGTTCTGTGCTGTGAAGTTGATACTTGCAATGTTTCTGATCACATCATGTGTCATTGAGCAATGTGAAAGTGACAGGCTGACAAGTACCATTTCTGTTAATGCAGTATGTGCTAATAGCACTACTCAATGTGATATCTATCTACTTCTGTGTCTTAACTATGTATTAACTAGGCATGGATGACTCAGTCAGTCAATGTCAGTCAAGAATGCATTATTTGGCAACTTAATGTCATAAATGAAAACATTAAATTCAAAACTACATTTCATTCATAAAAAGAAGTCTATCATGGCATTAACCTGGTGGCCAGATCATAAGAATCCAAACAAAAAAAGAAACGTTGTGGGCAAGATTCAAAGAGCAAATATGCAAGCAATATTAAAGTGCATAAAAACTTTGCTAAACATACAGTACATACTTTATATAAAGTGCAGAGTGCAGTCAGTTAAGCTGATATATTAGGGTAACACATGTTCATCCCCACGATTAAAACATTTGAAATACAGAAGAGCAAATATATTGAAACATTAGACTACAAAATTAATTCCCCAAAATACACCTTAAAGTACTGAAGTTTTTATAAAATAGAAAATGCTATAGGGTACCAAGGCCTGTTCTGCTCATGACTCATGTAAATGTTTTTAATACTTGGTCATAGCAGCATCAGCTGACACAGGGGCAGATAGTGCCACAGATGTCGTGGGAGCAGAATGTCAAACTGGGTCCAGTGAAGAGTCATCAGAGGGGGGGCCAGTTACAGAGAGGGTGAGGGGAGTCTCACTGGCAGCGGATCTGCAACAACATCTGCAGCTTCCTAATCAGATCACAGCTCTGGTGAGAACTCCCATTGGATGGTGGGGGACACAGATAATGCATCTACAACATCAGAGTCCACCTTCACCAACCCTACCATCTCCACCCTCCCAGCTGCTCCTGGTTCCACTGTCCATGGCCGCAACTGTGTTAGGGGCAAACTATCCTTTGGGCCGGGACCCTCGACACCGGTATCCCTTGCTGCCCTCAGTGTAGAGACCAATGACCTCCAGAGGCAGATCTCTGTGGGTCATACATCAATCCTCTATGCACACACAACTCTTTTGACAGACATGCCATCATACATGGAGGGCATTCACTCAAACATGTCTGCCCTACAGAGATCAAATCTGGCAATGGCCTTAACACTGACGGCAGTTCTACCTTTCCTCCAGCAGTACCACGCCCACCTACCTATTCCTCCTCCACCATCCCATCTGCCTTCTCTGACCCAAGCACATGCAGGTAGGTAGGTAGGTAGGTAGGTAGTTTATTTATTTCTTGATTAATTAAAATCATTACAAACAAGGAAAACAAGAAAAAAAGCAAAAAACAAACAAGCATATATACACAGAGCTATTAACATCCTAGGAAAGATCCACCAATTATGAATAGATAAATGACATTTTTTTTACAGAATATTAAAAACTTTATAAACACAATGAATAATGCATTTTGCTTACTAAAGTGCCTTATGCTAGCAGCAAATAACATTATAGCAGCATCTAATAAAAGTGATATATGTTAGCAGCAAATATCATAATTGCAAATGTTTTGCAATTGTCCATTCGTAGATGGCAATACAGTGCATTATTCTTAATAAGATCACTGGAACATTGATTACAACTTATACAAACCAATTAAAATTACACTGACAATGCCTTATTATAACATCCCCTGTTCTAGTGCAATACTGAATACCATTTCAAATAAATAGTACGATCTCCCTTTTTTTCCAAAATTGCCATGGAATTCATTGCTTTGACCATCAATTATATGAAATTTTTTCTCCGCAATATTGATGAACTTAACAAAGAGGTGAATGAGTTTGATGTTGTCGCCACTTAAACAGGTGATAATTGCATTCCTGCATGTTCTCACTCCCAATTCATGAAAAATCGGTTTAAGGATGCACTTCCGAGCATCTGCCAGAGCTGGGCATAAGGTTACAATATCCATTAACGTTTCTACACTTAGCCCACAGAGCCTGCAGATACCTGATGACCAATTATTCTCCTATTTTGGTAATCCTTCTTTTGTCGATATCTTCCCAACCTTTAAGTGCATAAATTTATTCTTAATCAAAGGTCTTAAGTGATATGACAGATAGGGTTGGGGTGACAACCTACCAAAAGAGTTAGCTATTGTCCAAAAAATTTTTTTTTTCCTTAAATCCTCCTTATCCGCTGTAATAGTTAATAATGCAGCCATTTGAATCAATTATTTCTTAAAAACTATTTTACTCCTCATTTCATCTTCTATTTTTGAACAATCATAATTTCATAAGCATTCATTTAAATATGACTGTCATCGAATATTCACCTCTGAAATTTCATGCCAACAAAGCTTTTGCTAAAGATCCGTCCTCTGATCGGACTAATGATAATAAGGACTTTAAGAAAGTAGATTGACGTGCCAGTACTTGGTTCTTCAACCCAAATTCTAATCTTATATTGGCACAACTAATGTATTTAGGAATCTTAAAAACCGCTTTATATGTCTTAATTTCTATGTCCTCTAGTATTTTCGCGTCTTTGCCCCTAAAGATGATCGAGCAATAGTCCAATGATGGAATTAACGTTGCTCTCATCATCCTCATTAGATTTTCGTAATTAGGGCATGATAATTTGTCTCTCACTTTTCTAAAGGCAAAGGCGAGAGAGAGGAACCCCTGTCTTCAAGATTATTAAAATGCTGCCTTAATATCAATCCATTATCAAAAGTAATGCCCAGGTATTTATATGTTTTAACATTTTCAATTACCAGGCCATTGATATTCCATTCTTTTAATCTTGATTTGCCTTTTCCCATAGTCATTATTTTAGTTTTTTATATTAATTGTTAACCCATTTTGTGTGACATAAGAGTTAAATGAGTCAATTAAAGTTTTCAACCCTATACGTGTTTGGCTCATTAAAATGGTATCATCTGCATATTGCAGATACTTAATCTCTTTACCATAAATCGAAGGCAAATGTGAGGTAACATTTTTAAAATGAGCTGGGAGATCGGACATAAAAAGATTAAAAAGGCAAGGAGCCCACACGCAGCCTTGTTTCAATCCGACATTTGTAGCCAAACGACGGGTCGTATGCTTACTGTCACCAATTTTGATCTGGACCCAAGTGTCAGAATATAATAATATAATCATTTTTAATAATGTTTCTGATATTCCCCAGTTCCCTAACTTACACCAGAGAATATTTCGCGGCACGGAATCAAAGGCGGCTTAAAAGTCTATGAAACACACTTTCAGTCTTTGCTTCCTAGTTTTTGCTCTTTCACGTAATAATGTTAATACAATCAAGTTGGTGTGGGTTGAATCTCCCTTTCTAAAACCAGTTTGAAGGATGGGAATCAGCTCCTCTTTTATGGCCCATGCCTCTAAATCTTCCAGCAGGCAACTAGCAAAGATCTTTGCATCCACATCTGTAAGTGTGATTAAGCGATAATTAGCCGGATTGTCCTGGGGGCCACTTTTATATATTGGTTGAATGGTACTTCCATGCCATGATAGCGGAATAAGGCCTGATTGAAGAACCTCATTAAACAGGAGCATTAAAAGCTCCGGCCAATTCCTTAATTTAGCTTTAAATATGGCATTCAGAATACAATTTGGTCGGACGCTCCATTGGATCTGATCTTATTTATCACTTTTTTTACTTTATCGAGCGACCAAGGCTCAATATCCACACTACCTTGAGGTTGAGTACTATCCTGCCTCTCTCCATTTTCTGTATTATAACTACTAGTAGGACTATTATTATTACCCTTGTTATACAATGGAATTTGCATATCAATTTTTAAATTAAAAAAGTTCACCCAATTTGCTTCATCTGCATTAGCACTGTTGCTTTTAATATTACCGTTCTCAAGGTTATTAATTATGCTCAAAATAACCGCAGATCTTTGAATTTACAAGCATAATGTATCTTAGCCCATATTGGCTCATAATGAGCTTGCTTTGCCCTCTAAATTTCCTTCTTATAACCCTGTTTTCATTCTTTAATTTTATGAGATATAATAAAAAACAATAGCTTATTTTTATTCCTGTACAGTAATATGATTGCTTTATTAAGCCTTCTTTTTGAATATAGTAATTGAAAAGAATACCACCCTGGTTTCTTAGGGTTCAAAGTTAAACCCCTGGACGACTTATCCCCACCAAATTTAGCCAGCAGTTCGTCACATAAATGTGACCATAATTCAACCATGGTTTTCCCTTCACCATAAGCAGACTGCACATCTTGTATTAAACAGGCAAGAACTCCCAAAATGCTTTCCTCCGTTTGTTCATTCCGTATTAATCTTTTAAGGTTAAAGGCTGAAGGAGCTGTTTTCAAGATTCTAGTTTCTGGCAGGTAGTCAAGAGCTAAATCAAAGAGAACCACTTGAGGGATGCGATCAATTTCAATCCTCGGTACTATCTGATAGCTTCTTACTAAATTATATAATTTTTCAGACATTATTGTATAATCTATTACAGAAAGACTATCTGCTTTATTAAAGATCGGTATATTTTCCGAGTCATGCATAATTTTTAGATTGTATTTTTTAAACTCACAATCTGTCCATCAAGCTAAACATTTTGAATCAGTTATCCGTATTTTTGAAGCAACAAAATGCATATTAAAATCTCCTGAAATATTAAATACTGAGTGTAAATGATCGAAATAAAGTGTTTTTACCATTCCCCATAACCAAGTGATTTGTGTGAATTTAACCTTCTTTTTACAACTTAAATAAACGTTTAAAAAATAACAGAATGACCAGCTATTAATTTAATACACTGCGGCCATTTTACCTGGAGATCAATTTCAAAGTGTTCTACCTTAAGGTTCAAAGAAACATAAATAGATAAACCACCACATGGGCCACCCAAATAGGCTTCATGTTTTGTAACATAACAATATTCAAAATAATCAATTAAAGGTTCACTACAAGTGCTCCAAGTTTCCTGAAATATTAATATATTAAAAACCTTCAGAAAATGTATTACATTTGGGTCCTCAATTAATGATTTTAGACCATTAGTATTCCAAGAACAAAGTTGCAGAGTCTTTGAAACTTCTTCAAACAAAGGTCGGCATCAGTCCTTTTTTCCAGGATTTACAGTTGTTAATATTCCTGGGAGCCTGCTCCAATCCTCTACAAATTCTGGGACTTTCTTTAATGCCTCGCATGTTCTAGAACCGGATTGACTACTTCTAATCTTAATACCATAAGATAAATTTAATTCCGTAGATGGACCTGACACCCCTTTTAGTACTCGAACCTGTATTGGTGTAACTATTTTTTTATCATCCTTTTTTTTTGAGTCAGTATATCGGGTGACTTATTTGGGATCAGCAACATTGGATAGCCCGGTCCTTGAGGTCTCCAAGCTTTAATACCCCACTTTTCAAATTTCCGGAGGGGACACGGAACCGAAACAGCGCTGATAAAGGCCTCCGATGAAATTAGAAACATCTTGGATTCGGGAGGAGCAGCAGTGCTCATTCTGTTGGATCTCTCGGCGGCCTTTGACACGGTCGACCATGCCATCTTGGTCGACCGTGTCATAGCCCTGGGGATTAACAATCTGGCCAAAGATCTTATAGCTTCTTTTTTAGCTAACCGCAAACAGGCAGTTAAACTGGGCAATTATTATTCACCGACCTCTAAACTGCCATGCGGGGTCCCCCAAGGATCGTCGTTAAGCCCTGCGCTTTTTAACATTTATGTTGCAGACCTGGCAAGGGTCATAAAATCTCATGGGATGCGCCTAACTACCTACGCTGATGACACCCAACTTGTGCTGGCGGTGCATAAGAACGGCCCAGTGGTGGCAGCTAATTTTCAGGAGGGGATACTGGAGGTACAAGCTTGGATGCACAGTAATTGCCTAAAACTGAATGCGGAGAAAACGGAGGTTATGACCTTTGGTAACATCTCCCCAGAATGGTCCCCGATTTGGTGGCCTTCTCAGATGGGTCCTCCTCCGGTCCCAGTCGCAAAGGTCAGGAATCTTGGAGTAATCTTTGATAAACATCTGTCTTTCAAACATCATGTAAATAAGGTTGTTTCAGCTGCTTTTTTTACGTTGAAAAAGATAAAAAAGCTGCTACCGTACTTACCATCATCAGCTGGAAAAACCCTAATTACCACCTTGGTGTTTTCCAAGCTTGATTACGGAAATGCCCTCTTTCTCAACACCCATAAATATATTCTGAACAAGCTCCAATCTGTTCAAAATATGGCAGCCAGAATCCTTCTCAACATTCCAAGGCGCCAGTCCATCTCGGCAGCGATACGCCATCTTCATTGGCTAAGAGTGGAGAGCAGGATTAAATTTAAGGCCTTATGTATTGCCTATAAGGCCATCCATCATACTGGCCCGAAGTTTTTAAGAGAGGCATTTCAGCTATACACCCCCATAAGGAACCTAAGATCAGCAGCTAGTTGTCTACTATCTGTTCCCCGAATAAGAACTGCCACCTGGGGAGACAGACGATTCTTGGTAGCAACTCCCAGACTGTGGAACTCTCTCCCCTCACATATCAAAACTGCCCCTACTCTCATTTGTTTTCGTAGGGCATTGAAGACTTGGCTCTTTAACCAATAAGTTTTGTGTGCTAACTACTGTATCCTAAAGCATCATACTGCGCCTAGACACCTTTGGGTATTAGCTGCGCATTAAAAGTTACATAAATACATAAATAAATAAATAAATGATGCAGTTTGCCATTATTTTATCAACAATTTCAGTATTTAGCCAGGTTGTAATTTTTGCCTCCCTATCAAAGTTATCCCTTTCTTTCCTAAATTCTACAGCTTCTAGATCCTCGGTTACCACATCTTTAAGGTCTGTAATGGCATGAAACAGTTTCAAGATGTTACAACGATTTAAAATATCATGGGGACCTCTTGTTATATATTGAGGACAGAAGGCTACTCTCCTCTTATCGAACCCCAAGTTAGGGGTCTCTATATCCTCTTTGTCTACAATTCCTGAAGGGCACCTATTCTCAATACAGGGCACCTGAACAATATCTGTCAAGGGCTTAGCTTCTTTAACTTTCTTTATTATTTGATCTTGCGTACCCGAATGGGCAGCCTGCTGTATCCTACTACAACCTTCCTGATAAATGGTGATCTGGTCTTCTTGTTCAACCACTACATCAGTAACGGATTTCAAGCATAATTCATACCCTGATCATTTTTACTACTACCTAAGTAATTAGTACAATCTACCAATTTCTGAATAAAACTTAATTAATCATCTTGAGCACCCTCCCTTTCATTTATATGGTGTTCCAAATCGTTTTTTCTTAGAATATTTAAAAATTCAACTATAGGTCCTGTACTCACTTTAGATTCATTCTGCCCAACCTTATTGATGACACAATCCTTTATTTGTGTTTCCTTTACATCTAATTCCGAATTTTAATTAAGACCAAAAATCAGAAAATATGGTTTTGTTTTAGTTTCAAGTTCTTCAGAAATTTTAAGGTCTTCACAAACATTCTTACTAGGTGATTGTAAGTCATGCATTTTCTTATTATGAGTCTTCCTTAACCTTTTTTTTGCCCTTTTTTAAAGAATCATTGCTGTCAGAGGAACACTTATATTCTGCGTTTGATTAGGGCATGACTTTTTCCAACTGCTTGACTTTTGACTTGTCTTTTCTTCAGGCTGCTGGACTTTTGAAATGACACTGGATGTGCACTAGTTACATCTCCTACTACCAAGCAATCTTTATGTATATTACAATCCACGTTAATTAAAGTTTCCTCTATAACTTGCATTTTACTTTCATCATTTTCAGGTTGTGTCTTACCACCATTAACTAAACTGCATATACTGTTTCTCCTGTATACATCTCTGTGCTGGAAAATCGAATTGTGTTGCATCAATACCCCTGATCTAGCAGTGCTGCCTAGGATGTTCTTTTTTCCCGGTTCGTCAATAGCTTCTTCATTACCGTGCCCTTTTCTGCCCGACAATAGTTTTACTTTGTGCACCATTGAACGTACTATTGATGGTAAGTAAGAAATGTTATCAATCAGTTGAGCACAGGTAGACGTTATAAACGGGCTCTCTTTATCTGTTTGTACCTTCGTTATCAGGCTAGTTAATTGCAGGAGTTTTGTATCAATACCCACTACATGAGATGCTAGTGTGTTTAAGATATCTACCTGAACATCTAATTTATCAGAATGAAAATTGAGCGCATTAGTAATTGAGTCCATGGTATATAAAAGACAATCCCATAAGCCCCGCTCAGGACTAGCCGCACTTTTTTTTAAAGCGCCTGGGCTAGCCTGAGCATTCCCCTCAAGTTAAGTTAATAAAGATATATCAGCTGGGGTAAACTGGCCATTTAAATCTAAGCTGCATTGCTCAATTGTATTGATAATCTTCTCAGTGCAGCCGACACCTGGAACTAACAATGATCTATTAGTAGTACTTCTATTCTCCATAATTATACTTGGCTGATCCAGGTTAAATAGGCTTACATTAACAATGTTAACAAAACGGCTATTTGGGCTAGGAAGCAAGTCCTCTACAACCAATATCGGTTCAATAAATCCCTCCTTGTAAGCTGGATTACCAACTCCAACTTCAAGATCTATCATAAACACATCCTTATCTTCATTCAGTGTCCTACAAGAAGACATATCTCACACTACATCCACCCCTTTACCACACCCAACTGGTGATTTATAACGTGTCTCCCGACTGGTAATCTGAAGATCATTGACCAACTGTAACTCTACCTGACCTGCAGTAAAGGCACAAGCATGGATTTGTACCTGGGCCTGTTGCAGCTCAACAACAAATGGTGGCTGGGACAAAGATAACAGCTCATTCTCCACTATAGCACCTTCATCAGTCTCACACATATCCTGGCTGGCCTGGCTGTCTGCAACAACATTAAATCTCTCAGACAAATCTGAATCAATTAATTCACCAGAATAATTACTCTTTTCTCCGTTTTTACACAGTGATGACGGTACTGGTGAGGATAATGATAATGAACTGACATTATTTAAATACATTATTTCGCCAGAATAATCACTCTTTTCTTCTTTTTCACACAGTGATGACGGTACTGGTGAAGACAATGCACTGTCATTAACATTCCCGCTTGGATCTTTCTTTCCAATGATATTTCTTTTATTATTGTAAGACTGTTTTTGATAGTACTTAAAGAAGTAGCTCTTTATAGAAGGCTGCGCCACATATTGAGACTTCATACAGTCCATGTTAAAAGATGCAGATAAAGCCATCTCTCCTACTGGCTGACAAAGATTCTTCTCTTTATTAGCACTGCCGCTGCTATTTTCCATATTTTCTCCATTTCCCATGCGCCTCTCCAGTTGAGGTGGAGCAACTGTAGATTCTTCAGTCGTTTGACTTTGTTTAGGCTTTGGTAGGCCCCCACGCTGTTGATCAGACCTCATCCTTATTCTTATTCTTATTCACAGTAACACTAATACTTGACCGTATTTGGTCAGGCTGCCCCTTCCTTTGATATATTTCCTTTTGCTCTCTCCGTACAACAATTACCACAGCACAGACACAGGTACAACCACAGTCCAATCTGCTGCTGACTCCGCTCACTTTCGTCACCTAAAACTCTTTTCTACAAAATGGCAAGCGTTTGCAGAATATCAGAAGTTGCACGTTCATGCACATTCATGGACCACTGTAACTCAGGTCACCGCCCTCCTTTTGTTTCTTATTGCTTTTTATTATTTGTATTTAAATAGTATATTAATATTTCTCCTTCACTACACTGCTCCGTTCTGTCCCACTTCGTTAAAGGCAATGGTAACGGCGATGGTGATAGCGATGGCAGGGCAGCTCAAGCAAGGGGCCAATAGCATCAATCACTTTGGTGGCGGCAATAACAATGTCTTACTTTGCTCCGCTTCGCTCAATCCACAAAACACAAACACAATCGGTGGTTCAAGCTGCAGTGGCACAGAGGCCCGATGGCTCAGGGAAACACAGACTGTGGTGACCCTGCCTGTATCCCCCCGGCCCCTTCGCTCACCTGTCACTTGCTACTTGTCCCCTCACCCCCTGATTATGGCCCCCGGTACTGACTCTCTACGGCTCTCTGCGGCTCTTCTGCTCTTCGCCTCCCGAGGCTCACCGCTCCTTGCTCCCGCGGGTCTCTGTCTCCTGAAGCTCCCTGCTCCACTCACAAACGGGAACACCCCCGGCAACAGATATTGCCCCGGTTCCGACTCACCGTGGCTCTTTGCTCTTTTTGGCTCGCGGCTCGCCGCTCCTTGCTCGTGCGGGCTCGTAAACGTACACAGCCCCGATTTCAGCCGACTATTTTAACCACGGTCACGGCACAGCTCGAGCTCGAGCTCGCTGTTCTCTGACCTCGCTGCTATCCCGCACTACTCGTCACCCGCAGCTTCCAGCCTCGAGACAATTTTTTGGGCGGTGCACGGGTGCGTGGGTACACGAGCACCCAGGTGCTTGGGGAGTCGGGGGAGTCGGGGAGTTGGGGATCCGAGGATCCGGGGGTCCCAAGTCCTGGCATGGTGAGGCTTGGCGTGGTGCGGTGCGGCACTCTCAGCGCCGATTTTTCGAATTCAGGGACTTCCGCGGTGACGGAAATAGTGAATACAAGCACATGCAAACACACACATTAACACACTGCAACATCCACATGCAGCACACAAACACACAGACAAAAGTCACAAGCCACACCCGCGCACACTCATGCTACAGACAGCACACTCACACCAAGGGAAGGGACACTGTTGTGTTCTTATCTAGGACCCTAATTCGATATTCCCGATTGATGCCCTTGTGAGGTTATAATCAATAATGTCCTGACAACGGCATAAGAATCAGATTTATATTCAGTAATATCCCATGCAATCCAAAGCACAGCACAGCTACTCCCATCGACTCCTAGAAAGCACAACGCATTCTTTAAACAAACCAAGCCTTCAGCAGCCCGGGAAAATCCCCCCTGCTTTTGTTTTGATTTGAACAAGAACTCCTGAAGTCCTGCAAGAACTGTTAGTTCTTGGTGATGTCTTATGTCCAACCTTACGTCAAACCCGGCACCTTTCAGGTATAAAATACCAACAGTTGCCTTAAGCAAACACACAGTGGTTTGGAGCAGAGCGGCCATCTACTTGCCCGAGAACCTTGCTGATGCAAGTGCCCGTGGAAGCCGCCCCTCCTGTTTGACGCACTGAGAGAGACGCTGTCTTTTTCTCCAGCCAAGAAAATTCAGCTCCGGTGTTTCCAGCCTACCCTTGCGGGTTGCTGGGATATCGAGTCCTGAGGAAAGAGATACCAGACCTCCCACATTCTAATACCAAGGTACGGAGTTGACTAAACCCTTAGGAGAATTCTTGATGCAGATTCTTGGCAAAACTATCTTAACCAACTTAACTTAACATCGCTACTTACTTGTCCCTTCCCGAGTATTAGGCTTAGGTCAGGTACACCGGGGTAGGCTTAGTTAGAAGCACCAGTTGAGTATTTTAGTCAATGTATTTGTGTATGTATATATTTTATCCATTTTAAAGTATCAATTGGCTAAGAAACCGTATCAATGCTTTTACAGTATTATTTCATAATACTACTTTTACTGTACGCACTTTACTTCACTCCAAGTATTGCAATTGTGGCAATTCACTTCTCTTGTATGAGAAAGAAGACTGCTCAATTAATAACACCGTTTTATTGAAAACGCCTGTCTCTCTATTTCTCTGCACTCTGGTGAAACTAAGTATGCACTGATGACTGAGTGAAATATCTGTCTATTGTTTTCACACGACTCTAGAGATATACTCTTATTCTGAGGGAGCAAAGTTGTCATGTTTATGCAGTTGTCAGAAACTGAATCCCTTCTTGTCTGAGCCAGGGAAGGTTATCCATCCCTCTTCATTCAAGAAAGTTTCCAGTGACCTCTGAGCTAGCTGGCACAAACCTAAATTAAGTTTAACATAGTCAGTAGAGACCTAGATGACCTCAGTCCTACGTCTACACTGCTTTTTATGTTATTCCAATGCGCAGAGCCTATTGAGAAAATAGGAACTACACTACATGGCGCCCAACGTTTGGTAAGGCGATAATCTAACGCAAGACAATAGAGTAACTCAGTCATGCTTTTTCACACAGAGCCCCTTCCCCGTAAAAACTCCAATAGACGTCTGGAGTGGGGGAAAGGTTAATATCCGCCGGAACTTAGTAGGATGAGAATCCTATGTATTAGTTTCTGGATTTGATCAACGTTGAAGGATACAGTGTTCCAAAATATTGTTCACCTAATCTTTGTTTCCTTGAAACTCGATCTGCAACAGAAAACTTTCAGTCAGTAAAATGACAGAAAGTGACGATGAAAGGGAGCAAGTAAGACTAGCAGCTCGACTCTTAGAGGAAGACACAAGTCTTCATGAAACCGAACCGGATGCAATACTCATTCCGGTCAATCTAAGAAGAACTATAACTCCAAAACTTATAGAAAATGGCCTGACACCGCGAGGTGGTACAGTCATATTCGTGATAGAGGCACACAAATATCGGCAGACAGAGGTATTCTATTCATGGATACACTTTCCAGCAGCACACGCTACGACAAAAGACTTCCACTATTACAAAATAGAGGAACCTCCGGATGAATACACTCCTTTCGATGAGATTGAAATCCCACTAAAATACCAAGAGCACCTCCTCTGGTTTAAAGGCGCCCTAAAACATAATTATCACATCACCAGGCTCGGTCCACTAGGTAGACCAGGAGCAATGTGGCCGGTTCTAGCCAGCTACACACCACATCTAGACATTGATAAAATGTCAGTTCCTGAACTTTTAGCTCAGCTAAAACTCTTAATTAAAATGCATAGACAATTAGTCCAATATGTCATGCGGACCTCAATAGTCCAACTGACATTTAACATTCCACAGCAGACCCCTCACCAGGGGACCATAAACAAAATCACACCACAGAACATACAATCATGTCTTGGTAAAGTACCCATAAAACGGGAACAAATTCCACTTTGGTTAGCACAGAAAATTACTCAAATAGAGGCAGTATTTCCTGATACTACGCCTACTGATAAACACAGAATTCTGACTATCTGTCTCCCAATGGGGATCGCACCACATGTGGAGGACTGTGACACTTGGGGCACAGTCTTTGCTTCCATCTACACAAAAACACACAGTGTCCCGTCTATGGCGGTCATACCAGATGTATTAAGGCAGATTCAAAACGAATATGGTCCAGAACCAGCTTTAACTCTAGGTATGAAATTACTAAAAGACTTCAAGCTGGTCTCGGCTATATTACTAGCCAACATAAAAGGGGAAGCAACATCTGTGGCGATCCACCAGAAACTGAAGGAAACAGATATAGCAGCCCAACCATTGGAACTTGCCAGAATCATAGAAAAATCCTATGAAGAGCTAGGAAGAGATAGTTTGGGTAGGAAACCGATAAAACCCCAACTAACTGAAAATCCTGAAAAATCATTTATTAAAAATAATTTAAAATCTCCAAAAAAGAGCTGGGAAGGTAATAAACAAACCATTCCCAAGGTAAAACGTTTCCAGTCCAGAGGAAGGTCTCCTCAGCATAGAGAGAGATCTCCAGGCCGAAAAGACAAGTCTCCCCAAAGGGAACCCTCTGAAAAAAGATACAACCTTAGAGATAGGGATCAAATAAGAAAACCAGACAGATATCAAGATGTTGATACACGTCCCTCTAGATCATTCTCACTGAATCCTTCTCGATCTTCCTCACAGAAATTGGAAAGTAGAGGACGATCAGAACACAGAGAAGAGCACGCCAAGTCCAAAGACAAGGAACCTGCTCATCAAAGTAAAAAATAACAGAAAGAAGGTAGCAAGTATTAAGATTAAACATGCCGAGAATTCTGAGGACACAGCTGAAAAATGGAGAGTGGGCACAGACAATGCTAGACAGCGGAGCAGAAGTGACCATAGCTCACAAGACCCTGATGAATCTTCCGGAAACAGTGGACACGAATGAATCCATTCAAGTGGAAACTGCAGACACATGAGTTAGTGTGCCCCATAAGCTATATGAAATAACATTACGTATAGAGGGAGATAAAACAAGGAAAATAAAAAGTCTCTTTCGGGAAAAACTTTCAAAAGGCTATGACATTCTGTTAGCTGAGAAAGACTGGCCACCAGAGTTTGTCAGGGAGTGCCCTCATGGCGAACAAATGATTATTCCTGCCTTCTCGAATCATATCCCGATTCATAAAAAATTTACTTATGCAAGAAAAATCATGTAGGATGGAATGAGGACTCACCTCACCACAAGATCCAGTTAAAAAAATCAGCCCACTGTACAAAGGCAGTACCCAGTTAAACAAGAAGCTAAAAAACAAGTCAGGGAGATCTTAGATCAACTTGAATACCAAGGGGTGATCAAAACATGCACCTCTCAAATGAACAATCCTTTGTTTCCTGTCTCCAAACCAGACGATTCATATCGTCTAGTTTTGGACTACAGACACCTAAACTCTTGTTGTAAAACATTTGTAGTGCAAAACTCACATAGTGCAGCACTAATGAATAACATTGTGCACAAAAAATATAAAACAACACTAGACATCTCTAATGGAATAATCTGTTGCACCAGAAAGCAGGTATTTGACCGCTTTCTCAATATTTGGATCGCAAAAACTATTTTGCAGACTCCCACAGGGATTCAAGAATAGCCCAGGATTATTCTCAGCAAGAGTAACAGAGTTACTACAAATATATGATGATAAAGCATTATCATATGTCGATGACATCTATCTCACAGATGATGACTTGGAGACTCACTTAAAAAGGGTGAACACCATAATACTTGGACTCGCCTCAGAGGGTTACAAATTCAACTTTAAAAAGTCACGAATTGCCTATTTAACTGTCCTATTTTTAGGTTATGAATTATCAAGTGAAAGCAAAAGCCTGGCAGACAATTTCTTAGAGAAATGTGCTATACTCCAAGCACCAAAAACGCTGAAGAATTTACAATCACTTTTAGGTTTCCTGAATTTCGGAAGAACATTCATTCTAAATTATGCGGAGAGGGTTAAACCTCTCTATGAATTAATAAAACCAGATTCCAAACAAACGAATTGGACTCAGAAACACACAGAAATTTTGAGATCACTACAAAGAGAGATGTTAACTAAAACAAAATTGCAAACACGTGAGAACACACGCAATCTTGTAATCCGAGTCATCCCAGGAAGATGCAGATTCACATACCTGACCTCTAATGAGGGAGGAACGGTACCTATAGCTTACAAATCACATTTGTACACTGAAGCTGAAATGAAGTTCAGCTCCACAGAAAGAATTCTAACTGCGGTTAAACATACTGTAGCAAAAGAAAGAGCCCTAGCCCAAGGCAGAAGAATATCTGTTTTTTCAGCAGAATCAGCCCTTGAGGCATTAACAAGTCCTCGTAACTTGGTTAAAGGAGTGTTAGACCCAGAATGGATAGAATGGGAAACTTCTTTTGCTACAGAAGATGTTAAATACTATTTTGACCCAAATCTGAAAAAACTAGCTGATCTAGTATACGAACGCTAATATCCTCTGCCAGCTGAAATTCTGCCTCTAGAAAAATATACCTTCGTAATCTACATGGACAGATTCGCACAACACTACGATGTAGAAAATAAATCCTATGATGCAGCGTGCGCAATTGTTAAAGGTCGCTGGCGCTCTGGTAAATTCAAACCAATGATCACCAAAACAGAATCACTCAGGAAATGTTCAGCTCAGCGAGCTGAAATAAGAACGTTAAAGATGGCGCTTGAAAATGCCGATCGCGATTCCCCACGCTAATAGTGTGCGATTCGTATTTCTGCGTCAAATCCAATAACAGTGACATGCAGACATGGATCAAAAATGGTTACAAAGATGACACAGGTGCCACAATAAAGCATAAAAAGCTTTGGGAACAGGTAGTTTTTTTACAGAAAGAACTACGAAAGACTCACGTGATACACACATTGAGTCATCGTCGTGATAGCGTTCACGTTGCAGGGAATTCATTGACTAACACAGCCACAGCGGAAGCGGTTCACCCGGCTTCTGTAGCCACTAAAAAGCATTCAGAAAAACACATTGATGGAAAACCATGCTAGCGGTGAAAGCCTCAATAAAAGGCAATTATTCAGCACTACCTCTCAACTATCCACTCAGTAATACATACATAATTGATGCAAACTCTGTTCCGTTTGCTCGAATCTCTGGAATGGGGGATAGGGTAATTCCAAACACGAACTGGAGAATCTTCTTACTACAAGAAGCACATATGGGGTTGGGTCTGAGGCACCAAGAGATCCTGAAATCTCTAATAGAACTACAATCGGAGTACTGGTGGCCGGGAATGACCGTAGATATCTACTATTTTGCAAACAATTGCAAGGACTGCAACAGAGATCGCAGTTTTGAACCGGTCCAACCTGTAGCCCAGATACCACTATTAGAGAGCATTAGGCTCTCTATATCGCAGAAATCCAGTCAGAGAAATACGTCCCCATAATAATTAAGATTGAATTTACTTAAAATGTAGGCCCCCAGCACTCGGCTGACGCCAGAACTGTTATGAAAGATTTGCGAGTCTTTATCGGCACATACGCAATTGGCATGCTACATTCTGATCATGGTCCTGTGTTTAGCTCTCGAGCTTACAAAGAGGCCATGAACAGTATGGGCATCGCATTGCAGTACTCTTCTCCCTTCCATCCTGAGGGAAATGCGGTTGTGGAAAGAAAAAACCGGGACATAAAGCAATCTATAACGGCGAGGGTATTAGGTTCGGGTGATGGGTGGGTCAAACATTTAACAAGTGTCCAACGTAGTCTTAATAATCTGCCAAGAAACTCTCTAAAAGGTCTCACTCCATACGAACTATTGTTCGGAACTAGAATGCTTATTCAGGACTTAGATAGTCATACTTCAGTGGTAGAAGAAAAAAGCTTTGATATCAAAGATCGTTTGGCTGTTTTACAGGATTTAAATGAAACAATAAAAAATCTGAGTAACATAAAGTTGATACAACAGTCAAACTCCATTGAAGAGAAACCACCTGTCCCAGCAAGACCTGTCTGGATTCCAAAGATTGGGGATCTGGTCAGAGAAAAGATTGCGGTAAAGAAGGAATTTGGGCCTTCATACAGAAAAGCAGTACCTGTCTTAGCTATCAACGGAACAAGATCAGTAGTACTACCGCCCCTTGCTGGTAAAAAGGAAAACAGAGTTGTTTCCATCGCCCTGGTAAAACCACAATCATGTGGCCAATAATAAGTAGTAGGCCAAGTGGACTCCCAAGAAATAGCAGAATACCAAAGTTTGCTACAATCCAAGAGGCTCATGCTGAGAGACTAATGAAAATTGAAAAATATGCAATGAATAAAAAAGGACAATGCAATAATGCCATGGAACTTGTGCCTCTTGAAACCCAAATAATAACAGTTCGTCAAACACCAATCTACAATGATGTAGCTTCAGACTATTCTATTAAAACAACGAAAAATGCAAAAGCAAATGAAAATCCGGAAGCAATTCCAACAATTGACAGAACTGCATCAGGCTACTTCATCAACTTCGACAATTTCTCTGAAGGCTCAAGCGAACATGAAGAAATGCCTCCAACACAAAGTTTAAAAAACAAGGTAATTGAACTTTTTCACCATCTGAAAGAGACCTATCTAATTTCACCATGGATTGAATTTTGGATTGTGTTAGGTGTACTTTTCCCCCTGCTTTGGCCCATCATGGTTATATGTTTGGGAAGATTCATTGAAGGAAAATATAGTACAATGGACACAGCAAGTCAGAACATCAACTTGGTCCTAAAGCCACACACATCTTCTCACATCGAGAAAAGAGAACTGTCATCAGTGAACATAACAGCCATTCCAGTACCCGGTGGGGTAGCATGGGACAGAACTGATTATGACATTTTGGACCCGGTCGAGCTTTTAAAGTATCCCCACCAGCTCAAGATTTCATTAAGTGACTTTGTAACACCTAGTACCTTCTCTGATGACTGGGACTTTGAAAACATTAATAATATGATGTCAGATTTAGTAATGTCAGCAAAATTTACAGAACAAGATTACTTGCAGGGTTCGTCCAATTATGAGGAGCTTTACTGCTACAACCATTATGGTGATCACTATTTGCATAAAAGTGCTCAACCTAGAAATGTTTTTTCTTTTAACCTGTGGGAACACTGTCCAACACCACCAAAAGGCAGTTCTAAAAAGTTTTCTGATAAATTCCAATACTTCTCAGGACTTAATAACAGTGACCCAAGAACTTTTTATTTTAAAATGTCAAATAGAACAGGAATGAAAACAATGTTGACAAATACTAAATTGATATATTCAGAAAAATGTTATGACAAAATGTCAGCATTAGGTTTCGAAATTTGGAAAAATACCATAGAAACAAAAACAATCTGGGGTTCCAAAGATTGGCAAGTACAAGGCCTAGAAGCACTGTTTAGGGCCTGCATAATCCCAGAACAAATTATTTTCTTGAATGACACAGTTCAACAAACTACTTGTCTTGGCCTTGCTAAGATAAAAGACATGAACACACCGTCTATTCCAAAACCCATGCCTGATAGTGACAGCACTACTCATATGGAGATAGACGTTTCTAATATTTTATACCAAAACAGAACACATACTGATTGGAAAAAGTGGTTTATCTGGCCAACAGACACAAATAACTGTCAAGATAGATTCCTGAACAAAACACAGGTGTTCAAAATGACCAGACCAGACCCTAGATACTCCCAGAGACAACATCCAGGGATAGTTACAACATACAGTGTAGGGAAACTATGCCTTGAGTGGCTACAGAAATCCACACTGGCTGAAATTAAGCAACACTTGACTTTTCTTAAAGATGGTGCTGACTTGCGTGATTTCATAATGGGACCACGCAAACAGCGTCAAAAGCGTTTCATAGCGGCCGGTATATACGCTGCATACAACGAAGCATGGAAAGTAATGCATATTGAAACTGCTGAAAAAATACGAGAAATTGATCGTATTAATTTGGAAAAATCACTTTCTGTTGTGGACAATGGGTTAACAACTCTGTCTTCCAGAATATATTCACTGGACTGTATTGTATCGTCTGCCTTTGATATAATAGAGCAGGACTTACTAATGCTGCAACATGGTTAGTCTCAATTACGTTCTATTGTACAGCTTGGATGGACGTTGCAAAATCTGCGTTCAGGCTACGTACCATGGCATCTAATCAACACAACGTCATTATTCAGTCTCTTTAACCTTACTGATAAACAAATCAGTTTGGCACAAAAAGGAGCAGATATACAATCCTGAGCATTGAAAAACTCGAGAGATTACCATTGACAATGTCAGAAAGACCTGTCATTGAATGGATAATACATGGAACAATTACAATTCCGATAACAACTTTCCAGTTTAATTACTGTCAAGAGTACATACCAGCAGGCCAGTATGAAAGGTTGGGTAAAGAATACATCAAATCAACCTGGGATTTACCTTATACACACAGATGTTACAGTGAAGGAAACAGAGAGGTATTTCTTAGTGGATAAAATTGTAAAAAATCACTTAGCGGTACACTTCTGTGTCAGGGAATTAATTTGCATGGAGCCTGCGAAGGGTCTTCAAATAACCTTTCATGTCACCTGCATGGTACGCCTGCAAAACAGATAGAACCATTCTTTAGACCAGTTTCAAACGGTAGTTACATTTTAATAAGTGACCACAGCTGTTGTGGCATGCTGCCAGGAAAAGCCTATCTGACAACTGTAACTTCCAGGGCCATTTGCTGTATGCAAGTATTGTATCCACACAGCAATCCAGATATGGGGGCTGTGTTATGGCCTCGGTTGAATATCTCTTCTATTCCAATTGATACTTTAAGCAGAATGAAGTCTATTCTTTTACAAACAACTGTGCCTCTAACGTCATCAAAAGAAACATATGATCTGCAAGTTGCAAGGACAGCAGCAGAGATACATACCCTTTTATCAACAAATTGCCCCGTACATTTCGTAGAAGTGTTGAGCCAAATCTTAAACATGTCTGATACCAGTGGCATCGCACATGTATTTAAGACAATTTTTTTGGGACTGTTAGCACCCTTTGAAACAGTTCTGGGCATCTTCACGAATTTTGTCCACTCTGTCTTTTGCGGCCTACCCTTAATCTTGGGACTCGTAGCAGGAATTGTATTTTTGCTTCTTCTGCACCGATATGGCAAGCCAATCCACAGGCAAGACTCTAGCAACGATGGAAGAAACGATCCTAGCAATACGATACCGAGACCGTATCACTAAGGTCCTCGGATTGGCCCGGCTAAGAGATCTAAGTACAACTTGGTTTCTTTCATTCAGACCGATCTGGAAAGATTGCATCATACCTGTGCTTCGATGTCTGCTATGCGGAGAAGAATGAGTGTTGGACATCTGTCTTACACTACAATCAGCAGTACCAATGGATATCGATACTTTGCTAGGTCCGGTAACGACTCATGCATCGTTTTGTCCCCAGCGGCTACCAATTCTGATGACGGCATTCGTTGAGACTTCACCACTATGAGTATGTGGCGGTGAGGTAAGAGAGGAGAGCAGCACCGATCAGGTACAGCCTTCTGTGAGCATTGCTGATCCCACCATCGATGATAGCACTCACGCAGAAAACTGCACAGTTGCAGCATTTTCATACTTGGTCGAACTTTCACTTGATGTGGTAGACCTATTCTTTGCGAACATGTCTGAAACAATGTTCTTTCCATCCAACGAGAATAACTCTTAAGAAAAACAATGAGCACACAGTGTTCCCTGAACTCGGGCTTCAGTTTTTGATAAACAAAGCTACAGAAAATATTTGGAACTTTTCCCCTGAAAGCGAAATCATTTTTGCCCATATTTTCAAAATATTTACCTTTTTTTTTGGCACATGATATTCTGCTTAAAGTAGAACTATTCTTAGAGAACAGACCTTCTATTTTAGGATACTAGAGACAACATTTTATCTCAGCCTCTAGCACATATAACAAAAATTTGTATAAATATGTGATGAAATGGTCTCAACCTTCTTTTCTGTATTTAGAGCCATTTAATGTGTAATTTTTGCAATTCATTCAGTGAATATATATATGCATTTCTCTGAATGATAACACTGCTTGAAAAGCATACAGTACAAATGCTCATTTTCCGTGTATTTACCGTATAACATTTCAAATGCGAAATATGTATTTTGGGGTTGGTCGGAAAAAAACACATGCACCTTTGAATGTTTAATATTGCTTAGTTTTAGTAATGATGGACATCAATTCGTGGAGTGGGTGTCGTGTTCTTATCTAGGACCCTAATTCGATGTTCCCGATTGATGCCCTTGTGAGGTTATAATCAATAATGTCCTGACAACGACATAAGAATCAGATTCATATTCAGTAATAGCCCATGCAATCCAAAGCACAGCACGGCTACTCCCATCGACTCCTAGAAAGCACAACGCGTTCTTTAAACAAACCAAGCCTTCAGCAGCCTGGGAAACCCCCCCCTGCTTTTGTTTTGATTTGAACAAGAACTCCTGAAGTCCTGCAAGAACTGCTAGTTCTTGGTGACGTCTTATGTCCAACCTTGCGTCAAACCCGGAACCTCTCAGGTATAAAATACCAACAGTTGCCTTAAGCAAACACACAGTGGTTTGGAGCAGAGCGGCCATCTACTTGCCCGAGAGCCCAGCTGATGCGAGTGCCCGCGGAAGCCGCCCCTCCTGTTTGACGCACTGAGAGAGAAGCTGTTTTTTTATCCAGCCGAGGAAATCCAGCTCCGGTGTTTCCAGCCTACCCTTGCGGGTTGCTAGGATATCGAGTCCTGAGGAAAGAGATACCAGACCTCCCACATTCTAATACCAAGGTACGGAGCTGACTAAACCCTTAGGAGAATTCTTGATGCAGATTCTTGGCAAAACTATCTTAACCAACTTAACTTGACATCGGTACTTACTTGTCCCTTCCTGAGTATTAGGCTTAGGTCAGGTACACCGGGGTAGGCTTAGTTAGAAGCACCAGTTGAGTATTTTAGTCAATGTATTTGTGTATGTATATATTTTATCCATTTTAAAGTATCATATGGCTAAGAAACCGTATCAATGCTTTTACAGTATTATTACATAATACTACTTTTACTGTACGCACTTTACTTCACTCTAAGTATTGCAATTGTGGCAATTCACTTCTCTTGTATGAGAAAGAAGACTGCTCAATAAATAATACCTTTTTATTGAAAACGCCCGTCTCTCTATTTCTCAGCACTCTGGTGAAACTAAGTATGCACTGATGACTGAGTGAAATATCTGTCTATTGTTTTCACACGACTCTAGAGATATACTCTTATTCTGAGGGTGCAAAGTTGTCATGTTTATGCGGTTGTCGGAAACTGAATCCCCTCTTGTCTGAGCCAGGGAAGGTTATCCATCCCTCTTCATTCAAGAAAGTTTCCAGTGACCTCTGAGCTAGCTGGCGCAAACCTAAATTAAGTTTAACATAGTCAGTAGAGACCCAGATGACCTCAGTCCTACGTCTACACTGCTGTTTATGTTATTCCAATGCGCAGAGCCTATTGGGAAAATAGGAACTACACTACAACAGCACCCAACACACATGCATCCAGTGACACTCCACATACCTCATAACCCTCTGCCTCCACATCCCCTATCCTTTCTGCTCCTGTACCACCCTCCACCCATGCTCCCCACCTTGTCCCCATTGAATTTTTCCCTTCACAGACATGCTACACCCTCCTAAGAAGAGGAAGTTGCTGCAGGGTGTCCTACCTGTAGCATCTGCTAGCCCCACCACAGCCTCCAAGGAACAGAAAGCATCAATTCCCTGTATAAAATCCCTCAGGTCCCAAACCAAAGTATCCACTCCTATACCCCATAGATACCCAGACAAGCCCAGGACATCAAAACTGGCTAAACCCCCCACCAAAATGATACCTCCCCTTCCCAATTCAGACTCACCCCTCACAAAATGTAAGATCCCTAAATTAGTTAAGGCCACACCATCCCCAGCTGAAACTGCCCATCCTACTACAGCTGCACATCCCCTCACAAATCTGAGCCAACCACTGCAGTGGTGTCCTACACCACACCATTAGACCCTACCACTGCCGTGGACCCTGAAAGACCTCCTGCTCCATCCATACCAAAACACAACCCAGTCCAAAATAGTTTGTCCCCTTTGGTGCCTGGAATGCCCCCAAGATGGCTCTCTCAGGGTAAGTGTCCCCCTGCAGGAATTGTGCTGGCAAGAATGTTCTGGCCTGATGTTCAAGGGTCACACTAACCAGTGATGGACTGGCCAATGGCCTTTTGTTTATGATGACAGATATATTTATTTTACTGCTGAATAAAGCATTTAAAAAAACATTGTTGTTCAACAGCTTGTTTTAGAGTTCACTGTGTGACAAGTGGAATTGTTTTTTATATGTACAATTATATTAGTGGGGCATGTTTTGCATATGTTACATGGAGTTTGTGCACTTTGACAGAAGGTATTTTTGTCTGAATGTATCGAAGTTATGACACATCACGCAAGATAATAAAAGAGTAAATAAGATTTTCTACATTGGACTCTACAGTTTGTGCACATTCTATTTTGGGTCCAGTCATATATACTGGATTTGTCTGAGTTATTAATCCAGGACTTGAGGAATGGACTTTGAGCATTTTTGACCAGAAACTTATGGTTACAACTCTAGAGTTATACTTGTGAAACTTAAATTCTAACTCATTCTTTGTGATTGTAGTTGATTACTAGTGAAATCTTTATTTACATATATTGGAGCGCAGGTGAGATCTCCCATTGTTTGGTATTTTAAGATGTGGCATCTGCATTTCATGGTTGTTATTGCCAAATTATGTCTTGGATCAGAGTTTGAAATGCATCACAAGCTGTTACTGTTGGTGTTGTCCTGCAATGTTTCTGTGTGTGCTGTGGTGGGCTTATGCATTCACTGTGTAATCACACACATGTGTGTTTATTCTTATCCCTGGTCTAGCGTCAAATGTGCTATTCCCCTAGAATTTAGCAATGATTGTAACTACCTGAGGTTGAAAATCCCTTATCCTGCATACACAACATGCTTTTGACCCATGTTCTGATTGTGATCACAATGATGCTCAGGCACTCGAAATATAATTGACACATAATCTCTTGAACGTGGCATGTATGTTTTACTGCCCAAATGTTTTATATTTTAAGGAACTAAGCTGCAGATAAATGTTGTAGTAAGTAGGTCAGGCTGTCAGCTGTGACTTACCTCCCTGCAAGGTCTCTACATTGAGGCCAAATCCCTGCACCTGTCATGCCCTGAAAGTGAAGTTTGTGTGTTCAACATGACACTACCTCTGTCAATGCATGTAACGCAGTGCACCATGGTGGTTCTGTCACAAAGGCTGACCAGCACCCTCTATTCGAAGAACAGATGTTATTCCATTGAAATTGTGACATAATGTTGCATTGTCCTGGATGGGACTGTGTAAGTGCGTGAGTCCATTGTGCTAGTCTATGAAGGCCCACAAAACCATGGTCTGCAGGTGACCCTGTGGTGCACCTGCGTCTTCACTTTACCCATTCCTCAAGGTTAACATTTCGTTTTTCTGCAACAATGTGTGAATACCTGTCATTGACAATACCGTTTGAGCTTGTTTATGTGGAAATAACTGCAGCATGTACTGATATAAGAGGTTTTTATTTGAAGAGAAGTTGTATTTTTCATGTCAATTTGTATGCTTTATTTTTACCCCCAACCCAGGTACTGAAACCTATTGTATAGTGGTATTTTCACAAGCACCAGATATGCATAATCGTATATGGGGGTATTTGCCCCAAACACAAGAAATGTCTCTTAATGTATGAGAGTATTTTACCCTAAAACAGGTTAGACATCTTCATGTATGGGGGTATTTGTCCCAAAATCAAGTTAGGCACCTTCATTTTTGGGGGTATTTACACCAACACAAGATGGGCATCATCATGTATAGTGGTATTTGCCCCCAAATCAAGTTAGGCATCTTTATGTATGGGGGTATTTGCCCCAAAATCAAGTTAGGCATCTTCATGGATGGGGGATTTTCCCCAAAATCAAGGTAGGCATCTTCATGTATAGGGGGTATTGTTAGACCTGGCATCCTTGGTGTGGTTTCCCCTGACTTTTTGCCTCTGCCTCCTGTATTTTTGACACTGTGCTGGAATTTGTTTTTGCTGGTTTAGATGCTTTGGGCACTTTGCCACTGGAGATCAGTGCCAAAGTGCAAGTGCTCCCTGATTAAATTATTATTGTGATTAGTTATCCATGATTGGCATATTTGTTTTACCAGTAAGTCCCTAGTAAAGTGCACTGAGTGTGCCAGGGTTGGTGATTCAAATGCTACTAGTGGGCCTGAAGCACTGATTATGCCCCCCCCACATGAGTAGCCCTAAAAAGATGTCTCAGGCCTGCCAATACAGTGCCCGTGCGAATGTGTTAACTGCCATGTTGTCCTGGCTAGTGTACACACTTGTCAGGCCTGACCCTTCCCTTTTCTGATGCACTGGGCACCCCTATGGTAGGCCCAAGGTACCCCCCTGGGCAGGGTGCAGTGCTTGTGAAAGGTAGGACATGTTCTAGTGTGGGTAAAATGTCCTGCTAGTGAAATACTGCAAATTTCGTTTTTCGCTATTGAAAGGCTTTCTTGCCCATAGGATAGAATGGGGAATGCTGTGTAACATGTTAACCTGCATATCTTCCCATTGCAGCAAGATAGAAATTTGGAATTGATGTGTTTTATCTAGGACCCCGATCAATATTGTGACCTCATGCCCCTATACGGCTATAATCAATACATATCCCTATAATGGCAAAACAATCAGAGCCATATTTCAGTAACTCGTCTCTGCAGTTCATGACAGTCCATGACACAGCAGAAGCCACTTCCTTAGATTCCTATATAGCACACCGAGTTCTTTCGACATACCAAACCCCCAGCAACCTGGGAAAGCCCAGCTTGCTTTGTTTTGATTAGTAATGGAACTCCTGCGAACACTGTAAGAACGACCAGTTCTTAGTGACATCTTTATTGACGTCTTATGTCCAAAAACTTACGTCAAACTCTGCACCTTTCAGGTATAAATATACCAACGTTGCCTTAAGCAAGCACACAGTGGTGGTGAATACTGGAGCAGAACAGCTGTCCCCTTGCAGAGAGCCCAGCAGATGCGAGAAGCCCACGGACACTGCCCCTCCTCCTTGACGCGCTGAGAAAGACGCTGTCTTGTCTCCTGCCGAGAAAATCCAGCCGTTTCCAGCCTACCCTTGCGGGTGACTGGGATATCGGGTCCTGAGAGGAGATACCAGACCTCCTGCATTCTATTCCAGAGGTACGGTGCTGACTAAACCCTTAGAGAGAATTCTTGAAACAAACTCTTGGCAAAGCCAACTTAACTTAAACTGCTACTCCCTCCCTCCCTTGTATTAGGCTTAGGTCAGGTACACCGGGGTAGGCGTAGTTAGAAGCACCAGTTGAGGTTGTTAGCCAATGTATATATGAATGTATATATTTTATTCATTTTAACCATCTTATGGCTAAGAAACCATATCAATGCTTTTATAGTATTATTTCGTAATACTCCTTTTACTGTACGCACTTTTCATAATAACAAGTTTTGCAATTGTGGCAATTCATTTCTCTTGCATGAGAAGGAAGACTGCTCAATAAATAATATCTTTTATTGAAAACGCCTGTCTCTCTATTCTCTGCATTCTGGTGAAAGTAAATCTGCACAACTGACTGAGTGAAATAGCTGTCTATTGTTTCACACAACTCTAGAGATTGAGTCTTATTTCTGAGGAGCAAAGTTGTCATGTTTATGCGGTTGTCGGAAGCTGAATCCCTTCTTGTCTGAGCCAGGGAAGCTGATCACTTCCTATTCAGTCAATAAAGTTTCCAGTGACCTCTGAGCTAGCTGGCGCAAACCTAAATTAAGTCTAACATAGTCAGTAGAGACCTAGAAGACCGCAGTCCTACGTCTACACTGCTGTTAATGTTATTCCAATGCGCAGGGCCTATAGGGAAAATAGGAACTACTCTACATGGCCCCCAACGTGGGGCAAGGCGATAAAACTAACGCAAGACGTTAGAGTAACTCCGTCGTGCTTTTTCACACAGACCCTTTCTCCCGTAAATACTCCAATAGACGTCTGGAGTGGGTGAAAGGTTAAAATCCGCCGGAACTTAGTAGGAAGAGATTCCTATGTAGAGTTCCTGGTTTAGTCAACGTTGAAGGATACAGTCTTCCAAAATATTGTGCACCTAATCTTTGTTTCCGTGGAAACCTGCTCTGCAAACCTTCATTAATACAATGTCAGTAAATGGCAATAACAACAGAACCAATGAAGTCGCAGCAGACGCGAATCAACAGGGTCCTGATGGTATAGGGATTAATGAACCAGATGCAATTATCATCCCGCCAAACATAAGAAAATCTATAACTTCAAAACTTATAGAAAACGGACTGACATCACGAGGTGGTACAGTCATTTTTGTGATAGAGGCACACGAATATCGGCAGACAGAGGTATTCTATTCTTGGATAAACTTTCCAGCGGCAAACGCTACAACACATGAGTTCCACTATTACAAAATAGAGGAACCAACGGAAGAGTACGCTCCTTTCGAGGAGATTGAAATCCCATTAAAATACCAAGAGCACCTGCTCTGGTTTAAAGGCGCCCTAAAACATAATGATCACATCACCAGGCTCAGTCCACTAGGTAGACCAGGAGCAACGTGGCCGGTTATAGCCAGCTGCACACCACATCCTGACATTGATAAAATGTCAAAAGAAGAACTTTTAGCATAAATATATATATGCAAGGAAATGGGCAGTAGCCCAGGCACCAGCATTATATAAGAATCATGTAGGATGGGACGAGGACTCTCCTCCTCATAAAATCCAGTTAAAATGTCAACCAACTGCACAAAGGCAGTACCCAATTAAGCAAGAAGCGAGAAAACAAGTCAGGGAGATTTTAGATCAACTTGAATACCAAGGGGTAATTGAAACATGCACCTCTCAAATGAACAATCCTCATGTTGCAAAACATTTGCAGTACAAAATTCACATAGTGCTGCACTAATGAATAACATAGTTCGCAAAAAATAAAAGACGACATTAGACATATCTAATGGGTTCTTTTGCCAAAATATTGCACCAGAAAGCAGGTACTTGACCGCTTTCTCAATAATGGGGTCACAGAAAATTTCTGTAGGCTCCCACAGGGATTCAAGAACAGCCCAGGACTATTCTCAGCCAGAGTAACAGAGTTACTACAAATATATGATGATGAGGCATTATCTTATGTCGATGACATCTATCTCACAGACGGCGCCTTGGATACTCACTTGAAAAGAGTGAACACCATAATACTTGGATTCGCATCAGAGGGTTACAAGTTCAACTTTAAAAAGTCAAGAATTGCCCATCTGACAGTCTTATTCTTAGGATACGAATTATCAAGTGAAGGAAAAAGCCTAGCGGACAACTCCTTAGAGAAGTGCGCTGTACTCCAAGCACCGAAAACGCTGAAGAACTTACAATCAATTCTAGGCTTCCTGAATGTCGGAAGAACTTACATTTTAAACTATGCAGAAAGGATTAAACCTCTCTACGAATTAATAAAACCTGATTTTCAACCAATCAACTGGACTCAAAAACACACAGAAATTTTGAGATCACTGCAAACAGACATGTTAGCTAAAACAAAATTAGAAACACGTGACAATACACGCAACCTTGTAATCCGGGTCATCCCAGGAAGATGCGGATTTACGTACCTGACCTCTAATGAGGGAGAAACGGTACCAATAGCTTACAAATCACATTTGTATACACAAGCAGAAAAAACATTCAGTCTCACAGAAAATACTGTAAAGGCAGTGCAAACTGCTACAGCGAAAGAACGAGCACTGGCACAAGGCAAAAGAATCACTGTTCTCACAGAAGAATCAGCCTTCGAGGCACTATTCAGCCCAGTAAACCTGCCTACAGTATCACTGGATCCGAAATGGATACAGTGGGAAAACTTTCTTGCTGCAGAAGACGTGAAATACTATTTTGCCCCGCACATGAAAAAACTGAACGATTTAAAATATGAAAAAGAATATCCTCTGCCAATCGAAATTCTCCCTCTAGAACAGTACTCCTGTATAATCTATACAGACAGATTTGTACAGCATTACAATGTAGAAGACAAATCCTACATGCAGCCTGCGCGATTGTTAAAGGTCGCTGGCTCTGCAGTAAATTCAGACCAAAAATAACCAAAACTGAATCACTGAGAAAATGTTCGGCTCAGCGAGCTGAAATCAGATCTTTAAAGATGGCGCTTAAAAATGGCGAACGTGAATTCCCGACACTAATTGTGTGCGATTCGCATTTTTGCGTCAATTCTTACAATAATGATTTGCAGAACTGGGTTCAAAATGATTACAAAGACGACACAGGTGCCACAATCAAGCATAAAATGCTTTGGAAACAAGTGGTTCTTTTTCATAAAGAACTACAAAAGACTCACGTGATACACACTCTGAGTCATCAACGTGATGGCGTTCACGTTGCAGGGAATTCATTGGCTAATACAGCCACAGCGGAAGCAGCTAAACCGGCTTCCGTACCACAAAAAAGCGTTCAGAAAAATATATAGACGGGGAAACCATGCTGGCGGTAAAAACATCTTCAAAAAGCAACTGTGCAGCATTACCTGTGAACTATCCACTGAATTATACATACGTAATTGATGCAAACTCCGTTCCTTTTGCTCGAATCCCTGGAGTGGGGGATAGGGTAATTCCAAACACGAATCGGAGAAAGTTATTAATAGCAGACGCACACATGGGTGAAGGACCAAGGCACAAACAGATGAAGGAATCTCTGACTGAATTACAATCAGCATACTGGTGGCCGGGGATGAGCCTGCACCATTATAAATTTGTAAAGAACTGCCCAGACTGTGACAGAGATCGCAGTAACGAGTCAAGCGGAGTAATGCCATGACCATTTATGAAGGTAGCATAGAGCTATCTACACATGCAATGCAGCGTCCTATTAATTGTTTAAGACTACACTTTAAAAATGTGGCCCCAGCGCTCGGCTGGGGAAAAAAAACGAGACATAATGCAATCTATAACGGCAAAGGTATTAGGTTCGGGTGATGGGTGGGTTAAGCATTTAATAAGTGTCCAACGTAGTCTTAACAACTTGCCAAGAAATTCTCTAAAAGGTTTCAGCCCGTATGAACTATTGTTCGGAACTAAAATGTATGTTCAGGACTTAGATAGTCTTGCTTCAGTGGTAGAAGATAAGAATAAAGACTTTGACATCAAAGATTGTTTGGCTGTTTTACAGGACTTAAATGAAACAAGAAAAGCCCTGAGCAACATAAAGTTAAAGCAACAGCCAACCACCACTGAAGACACACCACCTGTCCCAGCAAGACCTGTCTGGATTCCAAAGATTGGGGATCTGGTCAGAGAGAAAATAGCGGTGAAGAAGGAATTTGGGCCTTCTTACAGAAAATCAGTACCTGTCTTAGCAATAATGGAACAAGATCAGTAGTACTACCGCCCCTTGCTGGTAAAAAGGAGAACCAAGTTGTATCCATCGACCATGTAAAACCACAATCATGTGGCCTATAATAAATAGTAGGCCCAGTGGACTCCCAAGAAGTAACATAATACCCAAATTTGCTAGTATCCAAGAGGTTCAAACTGAAAGACTAATCACATTTGATAAACCTGCAGTGAATAAAAAAGGACTATGCAGAAATGCCATGGAACTTGTGCCTCTTGAAACACAAATTGAAACCGTTCGCCATGAAACACCAGTCTACAACGATGTGGCATCAGAATGTGCTAATGAAAGCCATATGGGAAAAATAATTCCAACAATCGACAGAACTGCATCTGGCTACTTCATCAATTTTGACAACTTTTCTGAAGATGAAAGTAACCCTTAAGTGACGCCAGAAAACAAAGACTTTTAAAGAAAAAGCAACAGAACTCTTTCATCAACTCAAAGAAACCTATCTTATTTCTCCATGGTTAGAATTTTGGATTGGGATAGGTGTATTTTTCCTCCTGCTTTGGCTCATCATGGTACTTTGTTTGGGAAAATTCATTGAGGGAAAATACAGTTCAATGGACACAGCAAGTCAGAACATCAACCTAATTCTGAAGCCTCACAAATCATCTCACATCGAGAAAAGAGAACTACCAACAGTAAATATCACAGCCATTCCAATACCCGGCGGGGTAGTTTGGGACAAAACAGACTATGAAATATATGGACCGGTCGAGATCTTGAAATATCCTCACCAATTTAAGGTTTCGTTAAGTGACTTTGTAAAACCAAGTACATTCTCTGATGATTGGGATTTTGAAAGTATAAATAATATGATGTCGGATTTAGTGTTGTCAGCAAAATTTACAGAACATGATTATTTACAAGGTTCATCTAATTATGAACAGATGTACTGTTTTTCACATTACGCAGACCACTATTTACATACATCTGCTCAACCTAGAAATGTTTTTAAATATAATCAATGGGAACATTGTGCTACTCCACCTAAAAGCAGTTTGAAAACATTCTATGAGAAATTTCAATACTTCTCAGGGTTTAACACAAGTAATGCAGAAACATTTTATTATAAACTGTTGGATAAAACAAGGACAAAAACAATGCTGACAAATACTACATTGATATATTCAGAAGCATTTTATGAAAAAATGAATACATTTGGTTTGATTTCTGGAAAAATAACATTGAAACAAAAACCATCTGGGGTACAAAACATTGGCAGGTACAAGGCCTAGAAGCATTATTTCGAGCCTGCATGATCCCAGAACAAATAATGTTCTTGAATTACACAATTCAACAAACAACCTGTCTTGGCCTAGCCAAGAATAAAGACCTTAACAAACCGTCTATTCCAAAGCCAATACCTGATAATGCAACCACAGATATTGAAGTAGACGTATCCCAAATTTTAAATGAAAACAGAACACATCCTGATTGGAAAAAGTGGTTAATCTGGCCTACAGACACGAATAACTGTCAAGATAGATTCCTAAACAAAATACAGGGGTTAAAAATGTCCAGACCAGACCCTAGATACTCTCAGAGACAACATCCAGGGATAGTAACAACATACAGTGTAGGGGAAACTATGTCTTGAATGGCTACAAACATCCACATCGGGACAAATTAAGCAACACTTGTCTTTACTTAAAGATGGTGCTGACTTTGATTTCATTATGGGACCACGCAAAAACAGCGTCAAAAACATTTCATAGCGGCCAGCATATATGCAGCATACAACGAGGCATGGAAAGAAACTCAAATTGAAACGGCAGAGAAAATACGAGAAATTGATCGTATTAATTTGGAAAAATCACTTTCTGTTGTAGACAATGGGTTAATGACTCTGTCTTCCAGAATATATTCACTAGACAGTATTGTATCATCTGCTACTTATATAATAGATCAGGACTTACTAATGTTACAACATGGCCAGTCCCAATTATGTTCTATTGTACAGCTAGGCTGGACGTTGCAAAATCTTCGTTCAGGCTATGTGCCATGGTGTTTAATCAACACAGCGTCATTGTTTTCCATCTTTAACCTTACTGATAAACAAATCAGTTTGGCACAGAAAGGAGCAGACTATACAATCCTGAGCATCGAAAAACTTGAGAGATTACCATTGACAATATCAGAAAGACCTATCATTGAATGGATAATACACGGGATTATCACAATTCCGATAACAACTTTCCAGTTTAAAAATTGCCTTGAGTATATACCGGCAGGCCAGTATGAAAAGTTGGGTAAAGGATACATTAAGTCATTGTGGAAATTACCTTATACACACACATGTTATAGTGACAACAACAAAAATGTATTTCTTAGTGGTAATGAGTGTAAACATTCACTAAGCGGTATACTTTTGTGCCAAGGTACTAACTTACATGGGGCCTGTGAGGGTACTTCAAATAACCTTTCATGCCACCAGCACGGCACACCTGCAGCACAAATAGAACCATTCTTTAGGCAACTTTCTAACGGCAGTTACGTTCTAATAACGGATCACAGCCGTTGTGGCTTGGTGCCAGGGAAATCATATCTCTTAAGCGTGAGTTCCAAGGTCACTTGCTGTATGCAAGCATTGTATCCGAATGGCCCTGGAGACTCAGTGGCTCCGATTTGGCCTTCTTTGAATATCTCTTCTATACGAATTGATACTTTAAGCAGAATGAAGTCTGTGCTTTTGCAGACAACAGTGCCCATCTCGTCATCAAAAGAGTCGTATGATCTCCAAGTTGCAAGGATGGCGGCAGAGATACATACACTTTTATCAACAAATTGCCCGGTGCATTTCACAGAAATGCTCAGCCAAATCCTAAATATGTCGAATGCCAGTGGTATCTCGAATGTATTTAGGACATTTTATCAGGGACTGTTAACAACATTTGAAGCAGTCCCGGGTATCTTTCCAAATTTTGTCCTTTCGATCTTTGGCAGCCTACCACTACTTTTGGGACTCGTAGCAGGTATTTTATTTTTGACCCTCCTGCTCCAATATGGCAAACCAAAACGCAGACATGACTCCGGCAAGGATGGAAGAAACGATCCTAGCAATTCGCTACCGGGACCGCATAACTAAAGTCCTTGGGATAGCCCAGCTAAGAGATCTGAATATGACCTGGTTTCTTTCATTCAGACCTATATGGCAGACCTGCATCTTACCTGTGCTTCGATGTATGCTATGCGGAGAGGAATGCGTGTTAGACACCTGTCTCTTACTACCATCAGCAATACCAATGGACGTCGATACTTTGCTAAGTCCAGTAACGGATCACGCATCGTGTTGTCCCCAGCGGTTACCAATCCTGATGACGGCATTCGTTAAGACTCCTGTGCTGCGACTAGGTGGTGGCAGTGTAGCAAGAAATGAAAGCAACATCACCCAGGTACGACCTTCTGTGAGCATTTCTGATCCTGAGATCGATGATAGCAATCATTCTCACAACTGCCAAGTTACAGCATTATCAAACTTGGTCGAACTGTCACCTGAATATGTAGACCAATTCTTTGCGAGCCTGTCTGAAATGATGTTCTCCCCTGAACAGAAACAATAACTTTTGGAAAAGAATCCGGCACACAGCGTTCCCATGAACTCTGAATTCGGCCTTCAGCTTTGATAAACAAAAGCTACTGAAAAGCGTTTTTGAACTATTTTTTCCCCGCTCACCATGAAATTATTTTTTCAAAAATTTCCAAAATATTTACCTTTTTTCTGGCACACGTACTTTGCTTAAAGTAGAACTATTCATAAAGAACAGAGCTTCTATTTTTAGTAGATCTAGAGACAAAATATCACCTCAGCCTCTAGCACATTTTTTACAGCAATTGTATTTACTATGTGATGAAATAGTCTCGCCCTTCTTTTCTGTATTTAGAGACTTTTCATGTGTAATTCTTCGCAGAATCGTTCAACTGATTACATATGCAATATTTTTGAATGATTACTATGCTTGATAACGTACAGTACCTATTCATTTTCATGTATTGCATATACACCATTTCAAATGCAAAATGTATTTTGGGGTGGGTAGGAATACACGTGCTTCTTATTGCTATAGTTTTTAGTAATTTGATGGACATACATTCGTGGAGTGGGTGATGTGTTTTATCTAGGACCCCGATCAATATTGTGACCTCATGCCCCTATACGGCTATAATCAATACATATCCCTATAATGGCATAACAATCAGAGCCATATTTCAGTAACTCGTCTCTGCAGTTCATGACAGTCCATGACACAGCAGAAGCCACTTCCTTAGATTCCTAGATAGCACACCGAGTTCTTTCGACATACCAAACCCCCAGCAACCTGGGAAAGCCCCGCTTGCTTTGTTTTGATTAGTAATAGAACTCCTGCGAACACTGTAAGAACGACCAGTTCTTAGTGACATCTTTATTGACGTCTTATGTCCAAAAACTTACGTCAAACTCGGCACCTTTCAGGTATAAATATACCAACGTTGCCTTAAGCAAGCACACAGTGGTGGTGAATACAGGAGCAGAACAGCTGTCGCCTTGCAGAGAGCCCAGCAGATGCGAGAAGCCCACGGACGCTGCCCCTCCTCCTTGACGCGCTGAGAAAGACGCTGTCTTTTCTCCTGCTGAGAAAATCCAGCTCCGGCGTTTCCAGCCTACCCTTGCGGGTGACTGGGATATCGGGTCCTGAGAGGAGATACCAGACCTCCTGCATTCTATTCCAGAGGTACGGTGCTGACTAAACCCCCTAGAGAGAATTCTTGAAACAAACTCTTGGCAAAACCAACTTAACTTAAACTGCTACTCACTCCCTCCCTTGTATTAGACTTAGGTCAGGTACACCGGGGTAGGCGTAGTTAGAAGCACCAGTTGAGGTTGTTAGCCAATGTATATATGAATGTATATATTTTATTCATTTTAACCATCTTATGGCTAAGAAACCATATCAATGCTTTTACAGTATTATTTCATAATACTCCTTTTACTATACGCACTTTTCATAATAACAAGTTTTGCAATTGTGGCAATTCATTTCTCTTGCATGAGAAGGAAGACTGTTCAATAAATAATATCTTTTATTGAAAACACCCGTCTCTCTTCTCTGCATTCTGGTGAAAGTAAATCTGCACAACTGACTGAGTGAAATAGCTGTCTATTGTTTCACACGACTCTAGAGATTGACTCTTATTTCTGAGGAGCAAAGTTGTCATGTTTATGCGGTTGTCGGAAGCTGAATCCCTTCTTGTCTGAGCCAGGGAAGCTGATCACTTCCTATTCAGTCAAGAAAGTTTCCAGTGACCTCTGAGCTAGCTGGCGCAAACCTAAATTAAGTCTAACATAGTCAGTAGAGACCTAGAAGACCGCAGTCCTACGTCTACACTGCTGTTTATGTTATTCCAATGCGCAGGGCCTATAGGGAAAATAGGAACTACACTACAGAATTTGGTATCCCTGAACTCAGAATTTGATAACACATCTTTTAGGGAGGATTGTTTTTAAATTCAGTGTATAGAAATGGCACTTTTGGAAAGTGGCTATTTTCTTGTTCAACCTTTCTGTGTGCCTCTGCCTGTTTGTGGATTGACTGTCTGGTTTGTGAGTGACAGGGAATGAGGTGTCTCCAGGAGGCTGGGTGAGTCAGCACTAGCCTGAAGAGACCTAACTGCATGTAGAGCGATGGGTGGAGTCGCACCTGGGTCTGAAAAGGTCTGTGCCTGCCTTCCACAATGCTGGCTCCACCTCCTGCGGTGCGTCTGATGGCCCTGACCCACACTCACAAAGTAAGAAGATGTGCACTGGCAGAGTGCACCCAGAACTGGGGTCCAGGACCCCTCACATATGAAAAACAAAGATTTTTGGGGTATACATATCTGAGTGGAAACCCCTAAAATGTTGCGATCAAGAAGGAATCCCTGCCAAAGAAGAACAGCCAGGAAGACTGAGGAAAAGTGCTGCCATTGCTGTGTGTCTGGGAGCTCGACTGCAGTTGCTGGTATTTCTGAGGAAGAGGACTAAGGGACTTTCTGCTGTGTGCTGTGTCCCTCTTGCTTGAAGAGGAGCTGGGCTGTGTGCTTTGTCCCCTCTGAAGTATACCTGTCTCCAAGGGCCTGAGAAGAGCTGACCTCCTGTTGAAAACTCAGGATACAAACGTTTTGCCATGGAATTCTACAGCTTGCCCTACGTAGTGCTCCACTATCCCTGTTGTCTCTGGGGCTAATTGTGTGCCCCCAGAATGTTGTTGGTGCCACTATGAAGCCCTGCTGGCTGGCACGCTTGTCTGCTCTCTACCAGCACCGAGAGCGCTGCGTGCATCACCACGCCAGCCCGTGATCAGAGGCAAGCACAGAGGGAAGATTGCCAGAATTACTGTCTGTGTACTTGGTAATCACTGCCACACATCAAGCTGTTTGCCCAAGGCTGCTTTCGCCGAGGAGAGGAGCCGTGAGAACACCCTGCCGACCTTCATCACTGCTGGCCAGGAGACCATGACCCATCATCGCAAAGCAGCGCTAGGATTGGTCCCAGCGTCGAGAGTTACCTAGCAACCAGGAGGCGCATCCAGACGGAGCTGCATTGTGTCCAAAGAAGCGCGAGGCATCTCCTGGTGACCAGGGCCTCCCCACGCTCCTCGATGAGAGCAGAGCTGCGCCCGAGGCTAGAGAGCACCGCCAAAGAAGAAGCTGCCCCTCGGGGGAGCAACGCGGTATGCCAAGCCCCCTTCTCACTCTCAGGTAACCGGCTCCGATTCAGGACCGGAGCTTGCGCCAAGGGGAGTTTTGATTGAGCGTGCTGCCGGCGGGCTGCATCAGGGTTGTTAAACACTGTGTTGACTGGCACACTCGCGCATTGAGAAGGGGTGATTTCAGGATTGAAACCGAGAGGAGGTGGGCAGCGCATTCTGTGTGACGAGTACAGCGGTGACATTGGTTGATAAGGACACCATTTGGAAAGTGACTTTCCCTATGCAAGAAGCAAGAGTCATACAGTCACGAAGACTCAACAAATACCTTTATTGTTACAAGTACATTTTTATTGCGAAAGTGAACCTTTAAACCAAAGAACATTACTAGAGAGAGGTTATTTTTGAAAGTTGGATTTCTGTCGTTATTGGTCTTGCCTAACCAGATAAAGATATTGATATTTTTATAAATACCTGTGTGGTGTCCATTAGAGGTGTTTCATTAGGTTACTGTGGGTGTTGGTGCAAATACTTTACTCATTGCCTTGGGGATAAGCCTGTCTGCTCGTGCCAAGCTACCAAGGGGGTGAGCAGGGGTTATCAACATCGTGTATCCCCCTTACCCTGACTAGAAGTAATGGTGCCTATTTGGACAGAGGTACTTACCTTTGCCAAATAAATACTCTGAAATGTAACATGTATTTAACCCAATACAAGATGGAAATCTTCATGTGTGGGGGTATTTACCCCCAAATCAAGTGGTGTATCTTCAGGTATGGGGGTATTTGCCTCCAAAACAAGTTAAGCATTTTCATGTATGGGATATTTAACCCAACACAAGATGGGCATCTTCATGTATGGGGGTATTTACCCCCAAATCAAGTTAGGCATCTTCCTGTACTTCACCTCTATTCCCTGAGAAGTAGCCTGATATCTACAGGTTGGTTGAAGCCCTCGTTGTTGAATTGTGAGAATACTGCTCCCACTCCATGCTCTGAAGCATCTGTCTGCACTAAAAACTCTTTGGAGAAATCAGGCGCCTTGAGCACAGGTGCTGTGCACATGGCAGCTTTCAGGGCATCAAACGCGGTCTGGCAGGCATCGGTCCAGATCACCTTCCTGGGCTGCTTCCTTGAAGTCAGCTCTGTCAAGGGGGCCACAATGGTGCCATATCCCTTGACAAATCGGTTATAATACCCAGTGAGTCATAAAAAGACTCTCACCTCTGTTTGGGTCTTGGGGGGCTCCCAAACCAGAATGGTATCAATCTTTGCTTGGAGGGACGCCACCTGGCCACTCCCTGCTTGGTGTCCCAAGTACACCACAGATCCGTGCCCTATCTGGTACTTACTGGCCTTGAAAGTGAGGTCTGCCCTTTGCAGAGCCTTCAACACTTTGCAGAGGTGCTGCAAATGTTCTTCCCAACTGATGCTGAACACAGCAATGTCATCCAGGTATACAGAGCTGAATTCCTCCAACCCGGACAGTACTGGGTGACTAGTCTCTGGAAGGAGGCACGGGCGTTCTTCAATCCAACGGTTATGACACAGAACTGGAAGTGCCCCTCTGGTGTGGAAAATGCTGACCTCTCCTTGGCCCCCTCAGTTAAGGGAATATGCCAGTAAACAGATGTTGAATCAAACGTACTGAGGTACTGGCCAGCGCTCAACCGATCCACAAGCTCATCAGCCACAGGATGGGGTGTGCATCAGTTTTGGTGACTGCATTGAGCCCAAGGTGTTCCACACAAAACCTGAGTTCTGGGGTGGCACCGGGTGCAGCAGCTTTTGGTAATAAGACCACTGGACTAGCCCACAGGCTGCTTGAGGGCTCAATTACCCGTAGCCCCAATATTTTGGAAACTTCTTCCTTGATGCTGGTCCTGACTCCTGACTAAGCATGGGCTGAAAATTCGTTCCACTCGCGGATTTTGTGGATTTTTCACGATTTCGCGATCTGCGAATCTCGCGAAATCGCGGTAAAATCCACAAATCAGCGGGACGAATTTTCAGGCAGGCACTTACAGGGTTACAGCAGCAGGCGCAAAAGTTGAAGCAAATTTTTTGTAACCTTTTACAAAAGGGTTACAAAGAAATTAACTTCAACTTGGGCACCTGCTGCTGTAAGCCTGTAAGTGCTTCCTGGCGCCTCGTTGCCTACTTGCAACTATTCTCTGACCCTGCTCTGAACCTTAAAGCAGGGTCAGAGAATAGTTACAAGTAGGCAATGAGGCGCCTGTCACGAAAATTAAACCACAACAGGAAGCACTGACAGATATAAAAACAAGCATTTGCAATGCAATAGGTCTCGCATTAGGAAATTTGAGCTATTGGTCTTGTAAATGACATTTCTTTTTATTTATGTGTTGGTTTTGAAAATAGCTAAATTAATAGCTTTGTCATTTACAATGCCAATAGTTATAACTTTCGCAAATGTGACACCTATAGCATTTGTAATGCAACATGTTTTGTATTTACGTGACTTAGCTGTATTGATATTACAAATTACAATGGCTTTTAATTTTTTACAATAATTAATACTTAAATAAAAGTGATTTTAATTTGTAATGGCAATAGCTTAAACTTTTGTAAATAACTTTTGTGAAGATTATGTTCAGTGTATTTTATTGTGAAGAAAATCCAAGAACAGAAGTGAAATATTAACATCTTTTTGTGACATTTGTAATAAAGTTTGATACATTGAGAGAACATATTTTAACCAGTTGTTGTTGATTGGTTGCGCAGATTGATGCTGGGGTGGCGCTGAGTGGTGCTGTGGTGGTGCTGAGTGGTGCTGTGGTGATGCTGAGTGATGCTGTAATGTAAATGTAGTTGAGCTTATATAGCGCACAGCTACCCGCAGTGGGTGTCCCGGCGCTTGCTTAGGGAACCCATCCTGATATTCCCCTGTGTGATAGCCCCAGCGGGTATCCACAAGGTGAAAGTCAGGCATCCCGCCACGAGGGGCCGTTGTGGAGATTAAGCAAGCTATTGCCCAGAGTCGCAGAGTGTGCACCCGTGAGTCGAGAAGGCACCGGAGCGAGAATTATCGAGTCCATGGAATTTTTAGCCCAAGACCCGCCGAGGCGGGGAATTGAACCCTGGTCCGGGACCGATCTCAGCTTCCGGGTCTGCCGCCTCTAACCCCTGAGCCACACTTCTCCTCTTCTTCTCTGATAGTGGTGCTGAGTGATACTGGGATGGTGCTGAGTGATACTGGGATGGTGCTGAGTGATGCTGGGGTGGTGCTGAGTGGTGCTGTGGTGGTGCTGAGTGGTGCTGTGGTGGTGCTGAGTGATGCTGTGGTGCTGCTGAGTGATGCTGTGGTGGTGCTGAGTGGTGCTGTGGTGGTGGTGAGTGATAATATGGTGGCACTGAGTGATGATGTGGTGGCGCTGAGTGATGCTGTGGTGGCGCTGAGTGGTGCTGTGGTGGTGCTGAGTGATAATGTGGTGGTGCTGAGTGATAATGTGGTGGTGCTGAGTGATAATGTGGTGGTGCTGAGTGATGCTGGGGTAGCGCAGAGTGATGATGTGGTGATGCAGAGGGCAGAAAGGCACAAAATTCAGTCTAACAAAGTGCAGAAGGGCAGAAAAACAAGGGAAAAACGAGTCTAACAGAGGGCAGAAGGGCACAAAAAACAGTCTAACAGAGGACAGAAAGGCAGAAAAACAAGGGAAAAACGAGTCTAACAGAGGGCAGAAAGGCACAAAAAACGAGTCTAAAAGAGGGCAGAAGGGCAGAAAAACAAGGGAATAACAGACGGCAGAGGGGCACAAAAAACGAGTCGAACAGAAGGCAGAAGGGCAGAAAAACAAGGGAAAAATTAGTCTAACAGAGGGCAGAAGGGCACAAAAAACGAGTCTAACAGGGGGCAGAAGGGCAGAAAAACAAGGGAAAAACGAGTCTAACAGAGGGCAGAAGGGCACAAAAAACGAGTCTAACAGGGGGCAGAATGAATCCCGCCCTGCGTGTTTGTTCAAGAAGATGCCACCTTTTTGTCAATTCCTCTACTCAACTGGAGTACTTTCTACTGTCTAATCAGTAAGTGCTCCCTCGTTGGCTAAATGTATAGGGGCAGATATACAATAACTGGTGCATCCCCAGGGATGCGCCAGTTATTGTGCTCCACATTGTGCTCCACAGCTCCGCCATCCATGGTGCGTCGCATTTACAATGCGGCGCACCATGTGGCAAAAATGGCACAGATGCGTCATGCATCTGTGCCCTAAAAGCAGCGCATTGCTGGAACTGCGTCGTAGTGGTTTGATGCAGCATTGGCCTAAATGTGACTGAGTGAATTCTTGTAGATTTCACTCAGCCACTTTTAGGAGGCGTTCCTGCGCAGGAACGCCCTCCCCTGTGCCGGATCGCCTCCTGATGGTGCAGGGCCTTACAACGTGACGCATCTCTCAGATGCATCATGTTGTTAATACCCAGCATCATGGCGCATCTTTGTGCTGCCGCTGCGTCACAAAAGGTCTCGGTAGAGGAACCAGAGGGTGTCAGTGATGAACCAGAGGGTGACAGTGATGAACCAGAGGGTGGCAGGGGTGAACCAGAGGGTGACAGTGCTGAATCAGAGGGTGGCAGGGCTGAACCAGAGGGTGGCGGGGGTGAACCAGAGGGTGGCAGTGATGAACCAGATGGTGGCAGGGGTGAACCAGAGGGTGGCAGTGGTCAACCAGAGGGTGGCATGGGTGAACCAGAGGGTGGCAGTGGTGAACCATAGAGTCGCAGTGGTGAACCAGAGGGTGGCAGTGCTGAACCAGAGGGTGACAGTGGTTAACCAGAGGGAGGCAGTGGTGAACCAGAGGTGCTGTGATGAACCAGAGGGTGGCAGTCGTGAACCAGAGGGTGGCAGTGGTGAACCAGAGGGTGACAGTGCTGTACCAGAGGGTGGCAGGGGTGAACCAGAGGGTTCTGTGATGAACCAGAGGGTGGCAGTGGTGAACCAGAGGGTGGCAGGGTTGAACCAGTGGGTGGCAGTGGTGAACCAGAGGTTGGCAGTGCTGAACCAGAGGGTGACAGTGGTTAACCAGAGGGTGACAGTGGTGAACCAGAGGTGCTGTGATGAACCAGAGGGTGGCAGTCGTGAACCAGAGGGTGGCAGTGGTGAACCAGAGGGTGGCAGTGATGAACCAGAGGGTGGCAGAGGTGAACCAGAGGGTGCTGTGCTCGTACACGACCGCATGGGTAACTTCGCCATGCAAGCGGCCCGCGAACACGCAAAAATCCCTGCGAACACGCAAAAAACCCTGCCAACATGCATAAAAATTTGCACGAATTCGCAGATTTTGCGGATTGAGAATTTGATTTCGCGTGGATTCGCGGAATGCGAATTCGCAAATTTCGCCCATACTTAGTCCTGACCTTCTCAGCTGTGCTGTAAAATTTCTGTTTCACAGGTAGACTGTCCGCAGTGTCCACATCATGGATGTATCAATTGGTGACTCCTGGTATCAGGGATAACAGGGAGGCGAACTGACCCAACACATGGCGACAGTCCTTCTGCTGTTCTGGGGTTAGCGTGGGATAGAGCTTTACTCCATCCACTGGCCCATCCTGCTCCTTTGCTGACAGGTGGTCAGGAAGAGGGTCACTTTCCTCCTCCATTCCATCATCTGTAGCAAGGAGCATTGTCACATCAGACCTCTCAAAGTATGATTTGAGGCGGTTCACATGTAGGGCCCTCAAGAGGTTCCTGGGAGACTGCAAGTCAACCAGATAGGTTACATCGCTCTTGCGCTCCAACACCTCATATGGTCCAGTCCACTTGTCTTTGAGTGCGGAAGGTTCCACTGGCGCCATCACCCACACCTTCTGACCAGGTTGAAATTCGACCACAGTGGCATTCTGGTCGTACCATCTTTTCATTTCTTCCTGGCTAGCTTCTAGGTTAACCTGAGCTAGTTTCCTGAAGCGTTGAGGCTGCGGAAGGCCAGCACATAGCTGAATACATCCTGGGGGGTCTTACCAGGGGATTTCTCCCAACCTTCCTTTACAAGACTGAGAGGTCCTCTAACAGGTTGACCATACAAGCGTTCAGCCCTAAGGACTTCTGAGGCACCTCCCTGTAGGCAACAACAGGCTGGGCAAGAAGACGTCCCACTTCTGTCTCATGGGCTCTGCAAGGCCCATTATCATGCCTTTTAGGGTTTGGTTGAATCTCTCAACAAACCCATTCCCTTGAGGATGGTAAGGAGTGGTGAACATGTAAGTTACCTCCCACTCCTCCCACAAAGACTTCATGTACTTTAAGATGAAGTTGGAACCCCAGTCAGAGACCACCTCTCTGGGGAACCCCAGATGGAAGAAGATCCCCATCAACGCACGGCCCGCCACACGGGCTGTGATTGTCCGGAGAGGGACAGCTTCCGGGTACCTGATGGCATGTTCCAACAAGACCAAGATAAACTTGGTCTTGTTGGAACTGTTGGAGACTGTCTTGGGTTCCAGAGGCCCCACAAAGTCGATGAACACCCGCTCGAAAGGGGTGCTCACCATGGCCTTAAACTTCCCTCGACTCTTGCCACTTGCCTGGCAAGTCTGGCAAGTTCTACAATGTGTACCAACGTGTGTTCATTTGGGGCAAGTAAAAGTGGGTGAGAAGCCTTTGGTAGGTCTTTTCATGCCCCAAATGTCCTGCGAGAGGCATGTCATGTAGCCAGACCCAGTAGGAAGGTCCTGAAGCACTCCGGTACCACCAGCACACAGGCTCAGCGACCTTAGGCTCACTATAGAGTAACCCATCCTCCCAGTAAATGAGATGATTCTTGGACTCACCACCTGCTACCTGGTCTGTAGCCTGTTTCTGCATACCAATGACAGAAGGGCATTATACCCAACACAAGATGAGCATCTTCATGTATGGGGGTATTGCCACACAAAACCACATATGCATTTGCACATATGGTGTATCCCCCAACAAAAGCACATATTTTCTACAGCATTGCTGTAGGTAGTTGCCAGTCCTGTATTGACTGGACATTGCTGTAGGTAGTTGCCACCCCCCATACTGACTGGACATTGCTGTAGGTAGTTGCCTCCCCTCCTATTGTCTGGGCATTGCTGTAGGTAGTTGTCACCCCCCATATTGACTATACATTGCTGTAGGTAGTTGCCACCCGCCATATTGACTGGACATTGCTGTAGATAGTTGCCACCCCCAATATTGAATGGACATTGCTGTATGTCAGTGGTTCCCAATCTGTGCGCCGCAGCTCCCTGGTGCACCCTCCAAACTAGCCAGGGGCGCCTTACTCCAAAGGTTTCAGATTTTCGAATTCAAGTCATAAATTGTCAGTAACATCCTAAAAATGTGAGCTATTTAGTAAAAGCATAAAGCTTCTTTGTCCACCAGATAGCAGCAGAGCATTCTTTATTGTAAGTGTAGAACTGAATTCTACTAATGTAGATGGGTTACTTGTAGTTCCTGCTTAAGAAGCAAGCAACCAAGAGCTTCTGCATGGCAAGAGGTCACCAGTGGCCAACCCACAACCTAAGTGACAGTGGTCATGGTAGGCGGCTGCTATAGAACACAGGAAGGAAAAGCGATTTGTAATGCAGCTCCCCTAGAACATAGAGGACCCCATTTAAATGTGTTTAGCTGGAGCCCAACTATCAATGCACTGGATAGAAGGAGCACCCTCCAGGCTCATACAGTTCCTGAAATACATTTGGAGGAGGAGGCAAAAAGTTTGGTAGTTTTTCCTGGAGGATAAGGGAATTACTCCAGAACCGAGGAAAACAGTGCTGTTTTGAAATTAAAAAGAGAAAGAAGAAACACTACATGCCCCACCATGGAGCAAATTTGCCTTGCTGCTGGAGAGCGGGAGTACCGGTGGTTCTGAGTGTCAGTAAAGGCAATCAACTGAAAGAGGCTGGAGCATAGTGACCACTGCTTAGCTTGACGAAGATCTGCTGAGGCACCCCAAATGCCCTTATTCCACCACAACTGCTGCTGCACCTGCATTTCCCTGACAAGCAGCGCTGAGCCCATCATGGCCTGCGTACCTCTTTCAGCACCCACTCCAACTGTTTTCCTATGATGAGGGGCCAGAGAACGATTCATACACAGCTATGAACCTTTTCTCAATGACAAGCTGCACTAATCCTTAGTTTGTCCCTCATACCAGTGTAACACTTCCAACCTCTACATTGGCAGTTCTGACACTGCCAGTGTCAGTTGCTTCTGCCGACTCTGCAGCTTTGCAGAACCCTTCTGCTCATCAGGAGCACACACCCTGAGCTGAAACAAAACTGAGATAGGAAGAAAGCACAACCGACCCCCAGCATGGATGGTGCTCGAGCAGCGCAGTTCCACCAATGCTGCCCAACAAGAATGGGGTGTTCCATCTGCAGAACCAAGTTAGATATAGATACAAAAGGATTTCTCAGAGCACACACATTTCAGGAATACATTGTCTAATTAAATCCTTCTTCTTGATATGTAGAGGTTCAGTCAGCACAGTCAGCTATGTTCTATTTTCCAAATTGTTTATTAATAGTTCCAAGTTCAAATCCAAAGAAAACAGCTCCAATCAAAACAAAACAGCCAGCATGTTTTGTCTCGCTTAAATTTAGCATTCAACTTCTTCAGGGCTTGTATACTATATGTTCTTCAATACAACGATCCTCCACGTTATGTATTCAATCCAAATTAGAGTAAGTTTCTTCTCAAAATAAATCGATTAAGTCCCTAATTAACTCGTCCCATACAATACCACGGTAAATTAGTAGTCTCACTCCCCGTCTAGTCTCCAAAATTGTGTCACCTTCAGTAATGCCCGCTTCGTAATATTTATGGAATATCCGCGTCCCACTTCAAATCCAAAATAAGTCCCAAAAACAGCCTTACGAGTACGTAATCAAGTGTCCTCAACACCTCTCCCACAAACTGACGCTGTCTACATATCAAAAAGAAGGATTTAATTGGGCAATTTATTACTGACATTTGTGTGCTCGGAGGAATCCTTTTGTATCTGAAGTTTCCACATTGTGGATGATATTGGGTTTGTGGTAACCAACCTCGTGTCCTCCGAGAGCACCACTATTGTACAACCTGCATCACTTTCCCTGAATGTGCAGAGCGCCCCATGTGCATAACTGGTTACTTCTTTCTCACTTATTGCAAGTTAGATATAGCCTTGCAAAATGTGCCCTGACTTTGTACTTTAAATACAAAGATAAACTTACTATTAAAGCTGTATTACTGTCATATATGGTCAGACAGCCCACAGCATAGCTTTAGCTGTAAAGTAACCACAAACTTTATCTCTGAGAACAGATTGCAATATTTGGCTTCCTGAAGTTATAAAGTACATTTTCCGACCTAAGGTAAATGTAGTCATTTTTCTTCTTATAAATATAAAAGAATTGACATTTATTGTGTGTGATAAATGTTCCAACTGAGCCAGGCATTTCATCCCATTCTATACTACAGAAGTACTCCATGACTGTTCAGCATGCCATGGGGTACATGACTCTACTTTATGCCAATTATTTTCATGGAGAAAAGTGTAAGTACTCCCGTGGCTGGGTTTACATCAATCCATCCACAAAAAAATGTTACATGATATAATAGGGAGCTGCGGCCAACGGCCAATAAGCCAAGGGAGCCACGGGTTGAAAAAGTTTTGGAACCACTGCTGTAGGTAGTTGGCACCACTCCTATTGACTGGACAATGCTGGTGCCATCCCTCCTATTGACTGGGCATTGCTGTAGGTAGTTGCCACCCCTCAAATTGACTGGACATTGCTGTATGTAGTTGCCACCCCTCCTATTGATTGGACATTGTTTTTGCTACCCTCATATTGATTATACATTGATGTTGCCACCCCCTATATTGACTACACATTACTGTAGGCAGTTATCACCCCTCCTATTGACTGGACATTGCTGTTGCCACCTCCCATATTGACTGGACATAGCTGAAGGTAGTTGCCACCCCCATATTGACTGAAGATTGCTGTAGGTAGTTGCCACCCCTCCTATTGACTGGACATTGCTGGTGCCACCCCTCCCTTTGACTGGACATTGCTGTAGGTAGTTGCCACCCCCATATTGACTGGACATTGCTGTAGGTAGTTGCCACCCCTCCTATTGACTCGGCATTGCTGTTGCCACCCCTATATTGACTGGCTATTGTTATAGGTAGCTGCCACCTCCCATATTGACTGGACATTGCTGTAGGTAGTTGCCACCCATCCTATTGACTGGCCATTGCTGTTGCCACCCCCATATTGACTGGACATTGCTGGAGGTAGTTGCCACCCACCAAATTGACTGGACATTGCTATAAATAGTTGCCACCCTCCATATTGAATGGACATTACTGTAGGTAGTTGCCACCCATCCTATTGACTGGACATTGTTGTAGGTAGTTGCCACCCACATATTTTTTTTTCCGAGTCAAACAGCATCCACGTTTTATTAATTGATAATTTCTCAAACAGTCATGGCAATTAAGGGGAAACATGTGCTACATTACAACTCAGCACCCCACTGTCCTTTCCCCAGTGGACCTGCAAACAAATTTACTTTAAAACCAATAAAAATAAAATCTTTTTGAACAGGGAAAGATTAGTGAGGGTGGACACTTCAAATTTATGTTGTTCTTAACAACAGTTCACAAGCCTACCCTAAGGACCGTTTAAAACTGCAGAATTGAGCCAGAAGATAAAATTCATGTTGCCTCCAAGTTATAAACATGTTTGAGCCTCGATGCAGTCATGCCCACTCTTACCCAGAAACCACAACTAATGCCTAGTACACAATGTCACATGTTTTTCTTAAAACCTAGGTGGCAGGTGGCATTCTACCGCGCTGCGGTTTTAAGCGCTGAAACTTTTAATCTTTATTATTTGACGCATTTAGCGCGCTTTTGCTTCGCTCTCATTTTGTCTGCATTTTAATTGTGTTCTGCTTGGGCTCTCCCCCCCCCCTCATACCTGCACTTAATTCAGGAATCTTCACCACCGTTTTCGGTGGGCCCGGGTTCTGTGGGTGGTCCGGGGACTGTGAGTTGATCGGCGACCAGCGCCATCTTGGCTTGGGAACTGGCTTTCTTCGGCGGGCGCCATCTTGGAGCGTCCACGCGCTCCTCCCTCCATTCCGGCGCCTATTTAAGGCATCCTTAGGCATTTTGCCGACCTGGCTAGGTGGCATTCTACCGCGCTGCGGTTTTAAGCGCTGAAACTTTTAATCTTTATTATTTGACGCATTTAGCGCGCTTTTGCTTCGCTCTCATTTTGTCTGCATTTTAATTGTGTTCTGCTTGGGCTCTCCCCCCCCCTCATACCTGCACTTAATTCAGGAATCTTCACCACCGTTTTCGGTGGGCCCGGGTTCTGTGGGTGGTCCGGGGACTGTGAGTTGATCGGCGACCAGCGCCATCTTGGCTTGGGAACTGGCTTTCTTCGGCGGGCACCATCTTGGAGCGTCCACGCGCTCCTCCCTCCATTCCGGCGCCTATTTAAGGCATCCTTAGGCATTTTGCCGACCTGGCTAGGTGGCATTCTACCGCGCTGCGGTTTTAAGCGCTGAAACTTTTAATCTTTATTATTTGACGCATTTAGCGCGCTTTTGCTTCGCTCTCATTTTGTCTGCATTTTAATTGTGTTCTGCTTGGGCTCTCCCCCCCCCTCATACCTGCACTTAATTCAGGAATCTTCACCACCGTTTTCGGTGGGCCCGGGTTCTGTGGGTGGTCCGGGGACTGTGAGTTGATCGGCGACCAGCGCCATCTTGGCTTGGGAACTGGCTTTCTTCGGCGGGCGCCATCTTGGAGCGTCCACGCGCTCCTCCCTCCATTCCGGCGCCTATTTAAGGCATCCTTAGGCATTTTGCCGACCTGGCTAGGTGGCATTCTACCGCGCTGCGGTTTTAAGCGCTGAAACTTTTAATCTTTATTATTTGACGCATTTAGCGCGCTTTTGCTTCGCTCTCATTTTGTCTGCATTTTAATTGTGTTCTGCTTGGGCTCTCCCCCCCCTCATACCTGCACTTAATTCAGGAATCTTCACCACCGTTTTCGGTGGGCCCGGGTTCTGTGGGTGGTCCGGGGACTGTGAGTTGATCGGCGACCAGCGCCATCTTGGCTTGGGAACTGGCTTTCTTCGGCGGGCGCCATCTTGGAGCGTCCACGCGCTCCTCCCTCCATTCCGGCGCCTATTTAAAGTTGCTCTTTCCCGCGCAGCGGGAACGCGCAGCTGGGACGCCGTCGCATGCCGGAGTCGTGCCTGAGTCCTGCCCGTCTGCGCCCGTCCGCGCTTGGACGCGCTGGGCGTTGCGGGCAGTTGGGGTCCTGGAGAGTTGGTCTTGGCTCTCGCTGCCATGCTGGTGTACTCTGGCGACACTCTGCGGGGTATAGGACGCTCAATTGTGAGTTGTACCCTTCCCCCAATACACCCACTAGCGGGCCCCTTTCACTGTGCGTGTGGAAGGTGGTCTTTGGATCCCCCTACCCTGAGCTCACACGAAAATCCGGCGGTTTCCCTTAGTAGAAACCTCGCCGAGCACTCCCTTCGCATCTTCAGCCTGAACGCCAGGTCTCTGGTGCTGCATTATCAGGCCGTGTTTGACCTGATACAGGAAGAGGCCCCGGACATCGTAGCCATCACCGAGACGTGGTTGAAGGATGACGATGCGGCCATTATCAACTTGGCTTTTCCCTCTGATTTTTCGGTTTTTACCCTTAATCGATCTACCAGGGGAGGGGGTATTGCGTTGGCCTTGCGACCTGGCCTTACTGGTAGTTGGTCTGGTCTGACCATTGCGGGATGTGAAAGTGCGGTGTTTAAAATCTCGGTCACCCCACAGTTCACACTCTCGGGGATGGTGGTTTATCGCCCCCCTGGGAGTGATGTGGCGTTTAGAGCGGCCCTCCCCGACATGGTTAGCTCCTTGGCAGTAGGCTGCCCCAATTTTTCGATCTTGGGAGACCTCAACTTACACTTTGAGAACCTCACCTCCCCCTCGGTTAGCGGTATTCTCGCTGACCTGGAGGCCCTTCAACTGGTGCAATTGGTCCGACAGCCTACTCATACAGGCGGCCATACCTTAGATCCTTTTTTCACTAATTTGGCAGACGCTGCTGTCTCCGCCGTCACACCTCTTGGCTGGACGGACCACTCTTTGGTTTCCATCTGTACCCCTTTGCCGGGAATGATTGTTGTTCCCCCGGCTAAGCTGGTTATTAGGCGGCAATGGAGTAAACTACGGCTGGAGGACTTACACCGTGCCCTCGCCGAGGAGCCTTTAGATCTTCCACTGCTGGTGGACTCAGGTTACGAGAAGTTCTGCTCCTGGATTTCCAAGGCGCTTGACGCCCTTATTCCACTTACCGCTTGTAAAGTCAGCTCCAGGGACTCCAGCCCGTGGTACGATGGCGCCCTACGTTCACTCAAGGGTAGTTGTAGGCGAGCAGAGAGGGCTTGGCGGAAGGCGTACGATCCCGGGAAAAAGGCTATCTATCTCGCCTCCGTCAAAGTTTACCATCGGGCTGTTTGCCAAGCTCGGGCAGCTTACTATGCTACTGAATTCGGCAACAGCTCTAACCCCTCTAAAACCATCTTTAAAGTGATGAAGGATCTCCTGGCAAAGCGTGCCTGTACTACTACGACTGGCTCCACCACTCACTGTGAGGCTCTTGCTTGTTTCTTTTTGGAAAAGGTCCAAAACATCTATCGGACGTTCCCTTGTACAGAGCCTCCAGTTGAGACCCCGATCAACATCTTTGGTGATTCCACCCTGCACGTGCTGCCCCCGCTGACACCTGAGGGGTTTGACCTTCTGGCTCTGCAGGTCAAATCAGGGTCCCCCGCTGATCCACTTACTGCGACTCTCTTTAGGGAGCCGTCGTTTGTGGGACGGGCCGTGGTTCACTCCCTGATTAACATCTCTTTGGAATCAGGCACGGTACCTGCTAGCTGGAAGCGGGCAGTGGTTTCTCCCATTTTGAAGAAGCCGTCTCTGGATCCAGATAAGCCTGAAAACTATCGGCCCATCTCCTTACTCCCGTGGCCGACTAAAGTGTTGGAGGCCCATGTCAACAAAGCTCTTTCGGCTCACCTTATCCATGCTAACATCTTGGATTCCACCCAGAATGGGTTCCGTGCTGGACACAGCACGGAGACCGCCCTCCTCTCCATGGCTGAACACCTTCGCACGGTGATGGATGCGGGCCAGACAGCAGCGCTCGTCTTATTGGACTTGAGCGCTGCGTTTGATACTGTCTCGCATCCTATCCTGTTGCATCGCCTGGAGGAGATTGGGCTGGGTGGACCTGCCCTCCAGTGGTTCCGGTCTTTTCTAGACGATCGTTTCTTTAGCGTTGCTGTCCCACCGTTCCAGTCCCAATTCCATCCTTTGAAACAGGGGGTGCCGCAAGGATCCTCGCTGAGTCCCACGTTGTTTAATATCTACGTGAGACCGCTGGCTGAGGTCGTCAAGCAATGGGGCATGACTATGGTCTCATATGCTGACGACACTCAGCTAGCGGTTACGATCAGCGGGGATGCGGACCGGGATGCCCCCAGGTTTCAGAGCGGACTTAGGGCGGTGGCGAGCTGGATGAAGAACAACTGTCTCCAGCTCAACGCTAAGAAAACAGAGATCATGATCGTAGGCAAGAGATCGGAGCTTTGGGGGGACAGATGGTGGCCCACGGAGCTGGGGCCGGCCCCCCTCCCGGTCACGGAATTAAAGAACTTAGGAGTATGGATGGATCCTTCCCTCAGCTACGTTGGCCATACGAAGAAAATTGCGGCCTGTTGCTTTGGTATCATACGGTCGCTTCGCCCGGTTTTGAAGTTCTTTGACCATCGCACCAGGCAGCTGATAGTCCAGGCTACTGTGTTATCCCGCCTGGACTATGCCAGCTCTCTTCTGGTAGGGTCCAACGTGGCTGAGGTTACCCGCCTCCAACGCGTTCAGAACGCTGGGGCGAGAGCCATTGTTGGCCTTCCCCGTACTTGCTCTGCCTCCAGCACTTTGAGATCACTGCACTGGTTGCCTATCAAGGCCAGAATTCAGTTTAAAGTGCTGTGTATGGCGTTCAAGATTTTGAAGGGAGCAGGTCCCCCCATTCTTGCGGACCTTCTGTCATGGTATGTGCCTACTCGGCCCCTGAGATCCTTGGGTCATGCACTTACTGTGGTTCCCCGATACAGGCTGTGTCGGGTTGGCGGCCGTTCCTTCCGGGTCAGAGCAGCCGAGCTCTGGAACTCCCTTCCTGTAGAGTTGCGACTGTTAGATGATCTGCTAGTCTTTCGTAAAGCCTTGAAAACCGTTTTGTTTTAATAAATTCACTTTTTTCCCTTCTGTTCTGTTTCCTGTGGTGTTGCATTTTTACCTGCCATGCGCCTGGACGCCCCTTAGCTGGGGCAGCAGTGCGCATTACAAATGTATGTAACATAACATAACATAACATAAATAGCTGCCCAAGTTATACAGGAGTAAGTCTACAGATAGGCGGAGGGGAAAATTGCCAATAGGGCACTGCAGATTAGATCAAATATTGTACTGAACGCCCCAAACTATTCACTTGAAGCACAAGTAAAAATGCATTCTTGTACTATCCAGATATTTACTTTGAGATCCACTTTTGCTCTTCAGGAAAAAAAAGACCCTTGAACTTCAAGTTCTGTTCTAACGGTTAATGACAGAACATTTACTCCCTCCCACAAACAAAGTTGTATGTGCAAACATAGCTTAAAAAAATAATACAACATTCTGCCTTTTATAAAACCTGATAAAAAATAGTATTTCAAACTCTACAGTCACCAGATGTACACAATTATCAAAAAGTCACACATTTCACTTTGCATCTCCAGCTCCTTCAGCTTTCTGTGCCTGATCAAATTTAGCATCGTCGTTTTCTGCTGGGTTGTTTGCTTCTTTGCTGTCCTTCCCCTTCTTGCCTTTTGGCTGTTTGTCTGTCTTCTTTTGGGCCGCTTTTTTAGGGTTGGGCTCGGCTTTTGGCGGGGCTGGTTTCGCAGACAATCGCGCCGATCTTCTCTGGGGCTCGTCTTTTCCCTTGGACGCCTTAGCATCTCCATCAGCCTTTCTCTTGGGAATGGTTGCATATTACGAACGGGCAGCAGGTACAGAAGAAACCGGACTGGAGTTGATGAGGATATTGACTGGACATTGCTGTAGGTAGTTGCCAACCCTCCTATTGACTGGACATTGCTGTTGCCACCCCTCCTATTGACTGGACATTGCTGTAGGTAGTTGCCACCCCCCATATTGACTGGACATTGCTGTAGATGGTTGCCACGCCTCCGGTTGACTGGACATTGTTGTTGCCACCCCCCATATTGACTGGACATTGCTGTAGGTAGTTGCTACCCCACATATTGACTGGGTATTGCTGTAGGTAGTTGCCACCCCTCCAATTGGAGTTGGAGTAGGAAAATAATTAAATAAGAAGTAACTTGTAAAGAGCCTGTTGATTATTTTTGTGTGTTTAGAAGGAAGGAAAAAACTGTTAATGTTATGATAAGTGGTGTGCTGCAATTTTGTTGATTTCTTCCAGCAAGAACCGTCTTTCTTCCAGAATGGCTGATTTTTTCAACTACAGGGGTCCTAGGCCTAGGAATGTTGTTTGAGGTTCCATATGTATCCTCTCAACTAACCAGTGATTAGAGAAATTCTTATTTAAAACAAATGAAGCTGCTCCTAACACAGTGGAGTAATTCTAAATCTAAACTATGTGAGTTGGCATCTCACAAAAAGTGAAGGACTGTCCTCACACACCACCAGATGTCGTGCTTCATCATCGGCAGTCCTCGGTTTGGTAGAGGGCGGGCCTTCACCTGAAGACAGGAAGGCCCTTCTAAAACTAAGTGCGGGCCCGTGATATGTGAGTGAAGTTTAAAAACTATTACAGTTAGCAAACTACATTTTGATAGAAGAGGTAGCTATACAGTATTAAAATGATGTGGACAGTGAGAATGGGGTAATTATTGTCCCCTCACCATAGTGAAAGTGGTCAACATGTTTCTGCCATTTGGCCTGGACGGGTCCGTGGTATTCATCAGGACCAATGTAAGGGCCCCGTTCTTACCAAAATTAATGGTGAGAAAGTACCACTTGGTACCACTTGGTGGGATGACCTTTGTCACACTCCACCGGAGAAAAAGACTCTCATCATAACTGTAAAAAAGAAATATATGAACTACATAAAACTCAAGTACCCACATGCTGAATTTAGCTACCTTTTCTATCAAAATTTTATTTGGTAACTGTAATGGTTTTTAAACTGCACTCACTCATCACGGGCCCCCACTTAGTTTCAGAAGGGTCTTCCTGTCTTCGGGTGAAGGCCCGCCCTCTATCAAACCGAGTTTCTAGAGGGCGAGGACTGCCGATGATGAAGCATGACACCTGGTGGTGTGTGAGGACAGTCCTTCACTTTTTGTGAGATGACAACTCTCATAGTTTAGAATTAGAGTACCTTTGCTCATTGTGTTAGGAGCAGCTTCATTTGTGTTAAACATTTTATGTTGGCGGCTGGCTTGCTGCTATTGCCCCTCGCCTCTGATTCCCTCACTGGGGTTAGTGTGGTTTCATTAGAGAAATTCTACCATGCACTCCTAATTCCTCACAGTCTACCCACATTCTTCTGTAGCACAACCTCTTTCGTTACTGTGAATTTCCTAGACCACTTGTGCCATGACGCAGTCCTGTCCTCAGCTCTATAGACACTCTAGGATTTAGATAATATCTCCACCTACCGGACAGAGTCCAATCACGTTCCCTTGACTACTGTGTTTGGAGTGTGGCTATCTAGGAGTGTCTTGGAAATGAATAGGAGAAGCCCTCCTTTTCATCCCCAAGTCAAAAGAGGTACTGTTAAGGCTATCCTTTGTTTTGCCAGCCATTCTTGCCCACTCTCTGGTAGCTAATCCCTTCATAGTGCTCAGGAGTTAATACCACCCTCTTTCCTCAGCCTAAAAGCAGGTCATTTTCATCTGATCCATTGTGAATTAACTCTATTAGCCAACAAAGCATATTCCAGCTTGGGAGGAGTGATGAGTGACCAGTTCTGTCTCCGGCAACCTAAAGTACATTTTTAAAAAGTTACTTTTCCACCTGTTAGCAAAACTCTGATTTCATTATGAACTTTCTTTTTAAAATTTAGTTGAGTTGGAAACACGTTTGAATGACTTTGCTAGCACTTTCTCAAGAGGGCATATACAATTACATACTTTAATCCCACTTAGCCCCTGTTTTACAGAAATGGCAGCTGAAGCAACACAGCGTAGTGGTTTTAGGCATTCAGTCAATGTAAGTGCACACATTTCAAATATAGAGTGTACCACTTTTTATATAGTAGACACCCTACCTTGTGTACTTGAAAGGCACACTTTAGGAGTGCCATTAATATGTAAATATAAGTATCCTTCATGGTGAAGCCAGCTTACCTTGGCATGTGTTACTAGAGTGCCTCCAAACTGCTGCCCAGCCAGAGAACAGTGGTGAATCTAGCAGCCATATAATGTTGCCATGTATGGACTTGACCCTTTTTGCTTGGTCATCCCAGAACTTTTTCAGACCTGTTTTGTTGGTTTTATGACTCTGGGTACTTTATCACTGCTGTTCAGTGCTAAAGTGCATGTACTCTTTCTTGTAAACATGGTAAGATTGGTCTACACCTGTTTGGCATATTTAATTTACCTTTAAGTCCCTTGTACAGTGTTATCCCATACATCCAGGACCTGCAGATTAAATGTTACTAGAGGGTTTGTAGCGCTGCTTGTGCCACCCACCAAAGTAGCCTTTCAAACCTGTCTCCGGCCTGTCTCCTGCAGGGCCTGCTCAAGCAGTTTACTGCCGCAGTGACGTTGCATGTAAAGTGGTTGCTACATCTGCAACTCCCATTTTACTACATACAAGTCACTCCTAAGGTAGGCCCTAGCTAGCCCTATTTGCAGAGTGCTATGTAGGTAAAATGTAGGACATGTGTCTTAACTGTGTTGCATGTGCTGGTAGTGACAAACAGCCTATTTGGTTTCCCACTACTGTGAGGCTGCCCTCTCATAGGTCTGCATTGGGGATTCCCTGATGTGTGCTTCAGTGGTAATTTCTGACATAAGATGGGTTGCGTGGCCATGTTTGGTATGTTTGGAGTAGTAGTAATAAATCCTGCTTATTGGTGAAAGCAGATTTGTCATTACTATTTAGAAATGCCACTAGAAGTGTGCATTTCTGTTTGCTTATGAGTCTTCGTGCTTTGCCTGTATGTGTATTCACCATCTGGATCCGACTGACTGGAGAGATGGGATGTACATTCACTCTAGACAGTCACAAGAGGGGTTGAGGTGGATCTTCCCATTCCTGGGTGGCTCAGCGCTAGGCTGAATAGGCCTTGGATGCGTTTAGAGTAACAGAAGGAGTTTCCCTTACACCTGCATTGGTCTGGTCTGCATTTGGAGTGGTGGGAGGAGTTACACCTTCACCTTTATAGGGCTGTGCCAGCCTTCTACAATGTTGTGCCCACCCCCTGTGGCGTGTTTGGAGCCAGTACCTGGGATGTGAATGGGGGTGTTGTTCACTTCTATACAGTGGTTGAAATGCCTCTCAGAACGAAGACATTCTGTCTATAAGTACAGAGACTGTGACCCCATGAACTGAGACTGTGAGGGACTTGGAACCAGACGATGCTGGCTCTCCAGACTACACCTGGCCAGAAGGAACTGTTAGGCTGCCTGGAGGAACCACCATAGGACTCCCATGTTTTTGTGCTGACCAGCAGACTGTGGGGCTACAAGAAGGACTGCCACTCTTTTCTGCAGGTACCCTGATGTGCTGGCCTGCTGCCTAATTTGGCTTGGTGCAATCCCAGTTGTTGTCCAGAGACTGGGTAGGGAACCCCCCTTGTTTGCTAACAGCGCGGAGTAAGCACTTTGGGAGATTGTGTTGCACACTGCCCTTGAAGCAAGGAAAGGGCGCTCTTTGTTATCGTGCAGCATGCCTAGGGCTGCATTTTCCCCTGCAGAGGTTGAGCAAGGGGGGGAGGTGAGAGCGACAGCAACAGAAGCACTCTCCCTCTCTTATTCTGGCATCGTTGTTGGCTTGCTGCAGCTGTGGCTCTGCTACTTGGCCCGGGCTGCCAAACAACGCAGAGATAGCGAGGAATCCCAGCCTGGGGAGTCCTCTGTGTTGCTCAGCAACCTCCATGTGACAGAGACGTGGGCCCAGCCGTGGTGGAGGGCCTGGCCGAAGAGAGTGGAGCCAACAGAGACTCCATGTTCTGCTGGCCTCCACCCTCTTTTTGAAACAGAGTGGCTGCACTTCGTGGCCAATTGGCGATGCAGCGCGCAATGTAATTCGTTTTATTTATGTATTTCTTTACTCAACTCCGTTCGGCCCAATTCTGGATTTTATTACACCCCGCCCCACTGCCCCACAGCACACCCTCGAGGAGCTGCCACTGAACAAAAAAAAAACTATTTCCTACACTTATATTTTTTTGGACTCTAGAAGGTAGGTATCCAACTGGAAATGTATTTTCCATAAAGAAAAAAGAGGAATGTTACATGAAGAAATGCTAATTCCCTAGTTCTACTTACTCTTGTGGATTTTCGTTGAACCTCTAGAAAATGGAAATCTTTGCAGATTATAAAAAAAAATCCACAATGTGCAGGTTTGTGAATCATCTTCTTTATCTTGACATGTCCCATTAGCCGTGCATAGTCTGTCTACATATCTCAATTGCTTAATCTTATCACATGTGTTTTAACTATCACCTTGAAATGCATCCAATTATAGAGCTGCATTGCAGCTTTTCCTTTCAAGCCTTCCGCAGAGAATAGCTTGAACGAGCACTATCACCCCGTCCCTGGCTGCTGCTGCCTTGACAGCTAATGCTTCTAAGAGCTGGGAAGAGTGCCCAATGGGCAGGATCAGTTATGTTGTGAAAGTCAAAAAGAAAGCATTGCTTATCTCCTGACTTCGAAGTATAGCACAGACATGGTGCACTTGAATCCACTTTAATATATATTGAATCATCGTCCATCTAGCTCTATTCTATTATGCTGTGCACTTACTTTGAAAATCAGACAGAGTCTCTGGGTAAAGAGAAAATATAAACTCACTTTTTAAATAAATCGTGTTACAAAACCATGGCTGCCGGTGTATTTGTTTAAGACTAGAACGTTTTGGGGCACATGTCCTTGATTTTCATTTGCTAAAATGTATTGTTAGGTATTTTAAGAAGTAAGTGCCCGTTCGTAAAAACTGGTGAAATGTATTACTTTCCTAAATTATGTTTGCCTGCTCTTAATTTATTCATGTCGTGGTTATTCACTAACCTCCCCTTCCTAAGCAGCCATAGCGTATTACTGTCTGAAGGAACAATCCTAAATGAATAGGGAGTACAATAAGATGCTTACAACTGTTTCATAGCTGCAAAAAACACGAGGCTCACTCTCTTTGGCACAATTTGCAATACTGCACTATATGCAGGAGACAACGATGCTCCAGCACCATGCCTGAACCCCCACCCCTTCTTCCCAAAAGGCCCTACTGTGTTGCTCAGAACCTAGGACATATTTTTGAGCCCCTTGTACCACCGGAGTGTCACTTTTTTTGACGCTCCGGTGGCGCAGTGGGCTGGCCCATATAACAAGGTCCTGCTAAGCCACCCTGCGTGGTTACTCATGACCTTGTAAATATGGCCCCTTTTCATGCATTACTCTGTGTGAAAGAGCTGCTGCATGGGTGTTGCTGTGGGTGTTCCCACGCAACTACCATGGATTCTGATGCAGTCCCAGGCTTACAAGGTTTCTTAACCGCATCGCTGCGGAGGCTTTTCACGCTGTGTGCGGCTATTTTAAAAATACCGCGTTACATGACGAGCTCAGCTCGTCATCAGCATACGAGCGCCGTAGCTGATGACGAGCTGAGCTCGTCATCAGCATCGAAGGGGTTAAACTTGGAATGCGTCATATTCTAACACCTGCCCATGGGAGGTGTAAAAGTAGCGCAACGAGGAGAAATATCTTTATTTCTCCTCATTTTTCCTCTTTCTATGGTTGCTGCATTTTGCAGCACACACAGAAGGAGGAAAATACCACCATTGATGTTTTATAGTGCATGCACAAAAACAATCATCCCTGCAACACAGGCACACTTGTACCATGGTGCAAGGATGCCTGCCTTGGCGCTAGACAGCCTATTACTCAATACAGAGAAAATCAAAGGGATTCATCATATTGCGTTGTAAATATGACGCATCCATGCACTTTTCTAATGACGCAATTCGGCAGAGCAAGATGGCTTGCAGTGGTGCGTCATTATCTTGTAAATATGCCCGCTAGACTTCCTGCGCTGCATAAGGTATTACAAACAACAGGTTTCCACACTCGCCTTTGCATTCAACTTCTTTTGTGAATAATATCAAATCACTGGCTAAAGAGCACTTACAGAGAAATATTTGATATAAAATAATCTTTATCACCCTCTGTGTTTAGATACCTTTGCACAAACTTGTGAGGATCATGCCATTGCAACAGTTTATTGGGCTACTGCGATGTATGTGCTGCACTGCCATCATAAAATAATCTAGCATGTGTGCTGGTCTCCAGTTGATTTTACACAAAGAGTCTTTAGTATTTATATTTTTTATACTATTTTTATACCACAGACCCAGGCACCTGGGTGGTGGAACCGTTACAGAGAACCAAGTGCAACTGCTGTTGCAAAAGGAATATTAGAACATTTATAACAAAGACACAATAGAAGGGAAGCAGTAAAGAGAAAACTTTTACCATTCTAGAAGATTTAAGTAATACGCACTTCTTCAGTTATTACCTGTAGGAAACACGATTTGGTTTGAGTCGTATGTTTTCTGGCATGCAATTTCATTATCTGGGGCTTAACTAAGAGTCGGACTCGTTTGCTCATTTTGCTTTTGGATATTTTATGTAAAATGCAGAATTTGCCCTAGCAATTCTTTCATTTGGAATGGAATATAGTGTATTCTTTTGGTGAACCGGAGTGAAGTGCTTTGTGAAATAAGCACTTCACTTTAAAGTTGATTCTTACCTCCAAGAGGAGCCAGTATAGTTCATATATTGATGTAATTTGACTTTTTAGCATTCAAGACGAGGTGTTGAGTGGTGTAGAGAAGTGCTCTATCTTTTGACATGTCCCATTAGCCGTGCATAGTATGTCTACATTGTATTTGTGGCTTTGGTAAGGTCATCCAATAGTGCATTGTCTCAGTTGACATGTGTGTCGACCTGAAGTTGATGGTTGGTGTGGATGCTTTACGTTCTCTCAGATGGTGGAGTTGGAAACATGCAGTTGTTATCAGCTAAGTGACATGTCTCATCATATTAACGTTTTGGTTGATGATAAATCGCAGATATTTACCAAAATGAACCACTGATTGTGAGATGCAGAGCGTGGCAGGAAGTTACGACATTTTGCATAGTTAGTGGAGTACATTAGTATTTCGTATTTATTGTCAGTTTTATGATGGAAGAACGTATCCAATTCATTAGATTTTTTAGTAAACTTTTTTACAATAGTTGAATTAGATGTGATGGAGACTGAGGTAAATCGGTGTATCATCCCCATATTGGCTATGGAAATGTCGTTCTCGCGTACCATTGTGCCTAGAAGTTTCAGGTTTGAATTGAATAGGTATTGTGAAATGCAAACAATTTAGCGAATGCTCTAAATATGTAAAGGAGTCCCTTTTCACAAATTATGATGCCAACAATAGTAAAGCTCGGAAAAAAAGGTCAGCACCTTTCCATCTATTCCCGTGTTTAATAGCCAATTCTATCAACACCTCAAGCAGAATCTGTAAGATCTTGCCGCCTCCACTCGCAATCTTTAGATTCCCACTTAGGATTTAAAGTGTTGCGGTCAGTGCCTTGTAGCTCTCAGTGAAATGTGAGTATGCACTGAAACATTTTGGGGAGGACATATATCAGTACGGACCCCCGTTCAGATATGGTAACATAACCGTTAGATACATTACACATGTCCTCTCCTGGGCACACTTGGCAAACCCCTTTATGAACCTATAGTACATGCAGTTTTTAGTTCTGTGCTAAAAGACATCTTTACAATTCAAATTAATACACAATATAATACATAATACCCATAGAGAGAGGATGTGAGACAACCTTTCTCGTACATTTCTCTGCCAGGGTGTCAATGATATGTATATTCATCCCATGGATGGCTTATATACTGTGAAACAGTCATTCATCCCCTTTCTGCTATTGCTCTGTTTGCTGTGTCACTGATGTTGTGGATCAGCACACAGGAAAGGTGTAGACTCAGATTAGACTCAGATTCATCCTTTAGTGTTTAAATTAATTAAAACCATAACAATATACCATTAAAATTAAGTAAGTTGCACCAGATAAAATATACATATTAAAAAAACGATTTGTGTTTCCAATACTACATCAAATTAAATGTGGTACAAGTTCAGTGTTGTGCAGTATTGGCTTAATGTGCTATTGTGCTTTTCCCATCAGTCTGTTTCCTAGTAGTTTTTCGCACTGAAGTAAGAATTCTACCAGGTCTCAACTAAGCTGTGTGTCATTTGGGTTGAGACATCTTAATAATGCAGATCTACAGGTGCGGATACCCCTAATGTTAAAATGTTTTTTTAATAGTAAACATCGGTATGATTCAAAACCTGGACAGATGCATATTAGATGTATGAAGTCCTGCTTTGATTCTCCACAGAGGCCACATGACTTTGGTCCATTTTCCAGTTTGGTTGATCCGCATTAGACAGTAGCTAGCAGCTCTGTTTTTTAAGAAAGGGGGGTATGTCAAACCCAAGTATTTTGCTGGTTTCGGTTACGTGTATGATTGCAAGACCATCCATGCATGAGCCCGCTTTTGTCATCCATTAGTGAGGGCATTCTTGCTGCTTTCCTCATAATTTGCTGAAAAGATGAGAACAGTAAGTTTTGCTGCCAGAGGCCTGTCATGTTCGTTAGATTACTGTAGGTACTTGGTATAAGCTGACTGGGGGCATCTTCTTGTGCCTTCCAGAGAGCGTTGGTAAGTGCGTTTTGTCGAATATTCCAGGTTTTGTACCATGTTTTTATTGATACAAAGCTTCGTTGTAGATGCTACTGTTACAGTACAAACTCTAACAGGACCTGCTCCTGTGTGGAGTTCTGAGGTAGGCCGAAGACTGTTTTGTATGTCCGTGTTTAAAGACTTTCCAAGGTTGCTGCATCTTTCCCGTACTGGGCTTCATTTGCAGTAAATAGACAAAATATCGACAAAAAAATATCGAATGGACATAATACCGAGTACAAAATATAGGCTGGACAGAATATCGAATGGACAGAATATACACATCAAAAAAATCGTTTTGAAGGTAAGTAATGTAATATCGAATTTTAAAGTATAGATAGTTAAAATATCGAAGTACATAATATAGGTTAAGAAAAATATCGAACTTTTAATAATATCGAATTTTTTATAGTGTATTTTATGTGTTAAAAGTGTTTATTTATGTTATAATGTAATTTAATTAATGAATTTATTGTTATTTAAATTTTGCATAATTTCATTCTGTAGCGGGTTGTGGGTTTATAGGGGAATAGGGTGGGAAGTAATTTAATTATAATTAATTAAATATGTAAATTTATTTATTGGTATTTGTTTATAACTTAATTGTTAATTATTTTTATTTTGTAATTAATTACATTTTAATTGCCAATTAATTTTATTTAATAGATTAATTGATAATTATGTTATTTTAACTAATTTAATTTCTGTAGCGGGTTGTGGGTTTATAGGGGAGTAGGGTGGGAAGTAATTTAATTATAATTAATTAAATATATTAATTTATGTAGTGTAATTTAATTATACATAATTAAATATGTACATTTATTTATTCGTATTTGTTTATAATGAATTGTTAATTAATTTTAATTTAGTAATTAATTACATTTTAATTGCCAATTAATGTTATTTAATTGATTAATTGATAATTATGTTAATTTAAGTAATTTAATATCTGTAGCGGGTTGATAGGGGAGTAATTTAGGGTGGGTAGTAATTTAATTATAATTAATTAAATATGTAAATTTATGTAGTGTAATTCAATTATAATTAATTAAATATGTAAATGTATTTATTGGTATTTGTTTATAATTAAATGTTACATTATTTTTATTTGGTAATTAATTAAATTATAATTGCCAATTAATTTTATTTAATTTAATAATTGATAATTATGTTAATTTAAGCAATTTAATTTCTGTAGCGGGTTGTGGGTTCATAGGGGAATAGGTTGGGAAGTAATTTAATTATAACTAATTACATATCTTAATTTTTGTTTGTGTATTTATTAGATTTTAATTGTTAAGTAACTGTTTAATTACTAATTAATTAATTGTTAATTTGTAATCAATTAGTGTTAATAGATAACTAATTGTAATGATTAAATTAAATTAGTATTTGTAATTAATTATTTATTATATTATAATAAAGTGGTAATTACTTTTAAATAATTTTTATATAGATATTAATATATATATATTTCTTAAATAATATATGAAGTATCTACTTTCCCTACTGTAGCACTCACTGGAGTGGGAATAGTAATTTCTACCCCTACGCTATCCAATGCTTTCCCTACTGTTGCACTTTCTGGAGTGGGAATAGTAATTTTAACCCCTACGCTATCCAACGCTTTCCCTACTGTTGCACTCTTTGGAGTGGGAATAGTAATTTTTACCCCTACACTATCCAACGCTTTCCCTACTGTTGCACTCTCTGGAGTGGGAATAGTAATTTTTACCCCTACGCTATCCAACGCTTTCCCTACTGTTGCACTCTCTGGAGTGGGAATAGTAAGTTTTACCCCTACGCTATCCAACCCTTTCCCTACTGTTGCACTCTCTGGAGTGGAAATAGTAATTTTTGCCCCTACTCTATCCAACGCTTTCCCTACTGTTGCACTCTCTGGAGTGGGAATAGTAATTTTTACCTCTACGCTATCCAACGCCTTATCTACTGTTGCACTCTCTGGAGTGGGAATAGTCATTTTACACTTCCACTATCCTACGGTAATAAAATTGGATATTTTTTAATTATATTATGTTACTATATATATATATGTTCTAACAAATATATTTGAATTTTTCTTTTTTTATAACTTTAATTAATTATTTAATTATTATAAGGTAGTTTAAGTATTTTTAAGTATATTTTAGTAAATAATTTTTATTATTAATGTAATTTAACATTGTTTTAAATAAAGTCGATATTTTTACAAACTATATTTTTGTAAACTATATTTTTTACTCTATATTTTTGTACTTACCTGTTTGTAGATACAAAGTCGATATTCTGTCTGTCGATATTTTGTCGCCGATATTTTTGGTAGTCGATATTATGTCCCTTGATATTATGTTAGTGATCCTTCATTTGCATAGGTCAAGGTCGACATAAGTGTTGCTTTGATGACTGCTAGTAATGGCGCAAACGATGGACCTTTTAGGCTCTTTGCGATTAAACAGAAGGCAAATATTAGGCCATTTACTTTTTTTAATAGGTACTCATTGTGTATTTGAAAAGTGAGTTGATTTTCTATATGTACACCTAGGTACTTTTAATGGATGACTGCTTCCAGATTTTTATTGCTGAGTTTGAATGGCCATTGTTTATGGGAGCGACGACTTCGGGTCATCACTTTTGTTTTTGTTGTGTTCATTTCTAGCATATTTGCCTTGGCAAAGTGTCCATATACATTAATTGTTCTTTGGAGGTCTACTTTTATGTAGCTTAATAGTACTATGCCATCAGCATAAGATAGGTGTGTGATGGATAATGTACCTGGACATGGGGGATGCGAGATAATCTGATCTAGCATTGGTGAGCGATCAGCCGTAAAAAGGTTGAAGAGATGTGGTGCTAGAACACAGCCTTGTTTTAATCCAATCTCTGTACCAACTTTCCTTGTCAGCCTCCTGCTATCAGCTATTTTAACTTGCATCCATGTGCTTGTGCACATTTGCTTTATGGCTCGGAGAGTTGGTTCCAGGAAACCCAAGTGCTTTAATTTGTTCCACAAAAGACCTCTGTTAACTCGGTCGAATGCCACTTTAAAATCTATGAAACATAAATATAGATTTTTTTGCTGCTGTTGCCACTTGTCAGTCATTGGTCCTAGGGTAAGGATCTTCATAGTAGTGCCAGCGCCCCTGTGGAATCCGTACTGGTTAATAGGGATTTTGTTATTCTTCTCTGACCAGTCTACTAGGTCACTGAGGATTAGTGAAGCATAATATTTTGCTTCAGATTCTATTAAGGCTATCATTCAATAGCTCGTTGGATCTGTTAGATCGTCTCCTTTGTACACTGGGTTAACTTTTGAGCCTCTCCAGCTCATGGGGAGTGCGTTTTCACTTTCCACCTAACAAAACAAATGAGACAGCGGTACCACCCAAAGTCAGGGTTTGATTTGTAGATCACTTGCAGTATACCATTTGGACCTGGGGCTCCATCCAGTCAGCCCGATCTTTTTACCTTGGATATTCTTTCTTCTGTGTATTGATTTGGGGATTGCTCTATTGGTGTTGTGCTCTTCGGAGAGTATCTTGATTATTTAAGTATGTTGGCTGTTGTGTACGGAGATTTAGCCAGCTCTATTAAAGCAGGTGGTTCTAAAGATGGTATATTAGCATTTTGGTTTATTGAGGTTGACTGGATTATGGTACTGTGATCCATGGCTGACGAATAGTTGGATGTTACCAAGACTTCTTTACTTTTGTTGGCAACTTTGACAAAGGTGGAAGTTAAACAAAGTGTCTGGCTGACTCTGTGAAAGAGGGGGCATTGATTACCTTTGGGGAACTTGTAAAGCCATTTACTAACTCCCAGAAGGCTCTTGCGGTTGACTGTTTTGCATTAAATAGAAGTTTGGACCAAATGTTATCTGATTGAGTTCTTTTGTATTCCTAGAATTGCTTTTTGTACTGCATATTTAAGATTGTTGATTGTTCCCATGTTGCTTTAGATACAGCAGTCCCCCTAATAGATCTTATTGCACCTCTGAAATCTTTTCTTAGTCTGTCCACTTTTTTTCCCCAGTCATTTGTGTTGGCTATACCTTGAGCCTCTGAAATAATGTATTATGGGGGAATCCTTCAGTAAATTTGTGAGAAAGGCAGCCCAAGCTTCTGCTACTGAGCCCTCTTGAGTAATATTGAGTAATTGATTATCAATTCCTTTGCCTTAGTAACTTTTTCAGGGAGTGAGTTACTCGACCATCCTGAGTGTCTAAGATTAGTTGTTGTTGTTAACCCTGTGTCTGGTGGTACTGTCACATGACTTGGTACAGAAGTTATCAGTTCAAGATATTGACACAAGTGATTGCTTTTGGTGGTTTATTTGATGGAGAATTCCTTTGTTTGGGCAAGCCGCAGAAGTGTAAGGATCGTACAGTCCATTATTGACCTGCAGTTTGGGCTATGATATGTGTATGATGGCGGCCTGTTCTGTTGAGTTTGTCCATTTAACACTCTCATACCAAGATGTTTGAGGTCTGTTACTAGTTTCTGTCAATTTAAGTGATGTCGCTTCAGGATTGTGTGTTCTTGTGGTTGTACTGGCCATATTACGTTTGCTGCTGTTAGATTATCATCTTGCTCTGGTGTATATATTAAGTTTGAGTTGAAATCGCTGGTTACAATTATTTCCCATGTTGGATGTTCGAACCTTATTTCCATTATTGTAGTTGTTCATTTATTGAACAGGGCTTTTTTGTTCTCCTGCTTTGGATGCACATAAACATGAATAAGAATTATTGTGCTTACTAATTTGTTAGGTCCAAAGCCCATTTTTATCATTTTCGTGTCTGATGTTCTGGTAGGCATTTGAGTAAATGTGACGTTCAATGCAGTACAGATGTAAACAGCCAGACCCATCCTTTGGTCTATAGTATAGTTGGGATTTTGTTACTTTCACATGGTGCAGCAAGTAACCTGCTACTTGGACCGGGGTGATCAGCCATGTTTCTTGAAGGGCTACTAGTTCAAAGTTTTTCCAGTAATCAGGTGGTGAGTTCTCCTGCAGTTCATGCTTTGCACTTGCAATATTCCATGACAAGAGATTGAGTGTTTCATACTTGGGTATTCTGTTGTTATTAGTGAGTCATTCTCGCCGAGGAGCCATCTAGGGCTCACTGTGTTCTAACTGGATCTTCCCTCGTATTTTCAATATTGTCTTGTTATCTCCTATTTTGCCTCTTGCGCTTTCTAATACTGAGTATACTGAAATTACACAATGATTGTCAGATCATTGTTGTGCAAACATTGCAGGGGTAAGAGGTAACATTGCTTTACGGGCTTTAAGAGTGTTATGCCCCAGGCTTCGAACTGTGGGGCTGCGTTTAAGAATAATGAGACGTGTCCGCAGTCTTCTAAGTCAAGAATGTTTTTTTGCTTTGGTTGGTGTCCCACTGACTAACGAACTCGATGGATAGCAGAGCTGATGAAGTTAGATGGTGTAATGGTGGAATAGCTGCCAGTAGACTCAGGACATTACCCCTATTCAGATAATCTTGAGGACCTTGTGATGTATTCTGCGGTGTTATTAGGATCTGATTATTTGGGTTTTTTATTTGCCCCTTGATTCTGGGATGTGATGTAGGGAACAAGTGAGGTATTACATTTTCAGATTATTGTTTTGACACTTGGCACTGCGTATTGCTGTGATGTAAATTTATGTTGATCAGTATCTGCTCATTCTGCTCGCTGTTCATTTGGGCATTTCTCTGCAATACCACTTCCCATTGTCTTTTGTTTTGATTAATACTTTCCTTAACAGTTAATTGGACTGTATATGTTCTTTTGTGGTTAGCTAGTTCTTCTTTTATGTCCTGGGTGGTTTCTTCAGAAAACCAACATGGCTTTTGCTCTTATTATCCCGGATTGTGTTCACATTGCTCACTGAGGGTCGCATCCTGTACTCCCCAAAAACAGCAAATGTCTTTTATACCTGTTCCGCCGATGTCTTCTGTACAGTGTAGGAGCGTCAACCTAGGGTCTTTTGGGACTTCTCACGCTAGTACCCACCCCATACAAGACAATACACCAGACCAGAAGTGCTGCAATGCCCCGCAGTTCCACACCGTGCGCAGGAATGACCCCTTGTCCACGCCACACTGTGGGCTCCCAAGTCTCCCATCAGCCACCTTCTAGTGGGTGGAACTCCGGTAGCGACTCTAGTTGCCGAATCATGGGTGGTCAGTGCGTGAGGGAGCTGCAGATAGCGATGGAACTGCGATTTATGAAGGTCAAAATCCACCTGCAGCCTTTGAAAGGATATGAGGGTGGTCCCCTGCATAATATCCCAGAGTTTGAATATGCCAATATCATCCCATCTGCGAAACCCCACCAGCGTCGTGATGGGCCAAAGATACGTTCCCTGCCAGAGGGGAGTGGCGCGCGTCAGCTTACCCCACCAACCCGTGGACCTAACTACCTGTCTCCATGCCAGAAAAACTACCCAGCAAGCCGGGGGAAGTGCCTCCCGGGGGCAGTTACTGTATTGCAGACAGAGCATGGAGGTACCTGCCATGGCCGATCGGTCCACGGGGGTACCAACAGTTTTGATAAATAAAATAGCACTAACAACATTTTTGGTAGTCATGAAGAGCTTGGTTGTAGTTACAAAGAACTCATTGCATGATCAGTTTTACGGAGGGTGACTGTATTTCAGTGTTTAGGTCCCTTTTTGCTCCTTAGAACATTTTGGGACCAAAGGGAAGTGGGTGACTAAGCAAGAAGGCCATGAAAAGGTAAATTGTCCCCGAGCACAAACGAACAATTTTCAGTAGTTAAAAGAAAAGATAAATCAACTCAAATTCTTTCTTTTGTAAAGTTCATTAGATCAGTTCTTTTTATTTTCTTTATCTTTTCTTTGTTCTTTATACATCAAATGTTCTTCATCATATTCTCAATCTTCATAATCCAACAAGATGTAGTCAACAGAACAGAAACCAATGCCAACACGTGTTTCGTCACGGGCAACAGTAACCCAATGGCTTCTTCAGGGCTACAATAAAACGAAGAGGAATATATAATGTAAACATTTCACTAAAACTACATAACGTCACACCGTCACCAGTAGTAGCAGAAACACACCTAACACCACCATAGTTTAGTCAACAGACGACAGAATAGAAAAGTGCACGGAGGACAGAAAGTCACATGAGTGTCAGTCAGTAGTTAAACAAAACCCAAAAGCGGAGGCAAAGTAAGACAATAAACTTCATCATTGAATTAATTGCCATGTAAAGGCATAGTGATAGACAATAAATAACACACAGTTGAATAGGTATCAGATAGATGTTCACCCAAGTTGTAAACAGAAACCATATACCCAAGAAATTGACAGAGCAGAAAACAAGAGATGAGGGGAGATCATAAAGTCGCCAGGTCTGAATATTCACCCCATACAAATTAAGGACCTTAGTATTAAGATTAAGTCAGATGATCTCCTTTCCGACTTTAATAAAAGAGAGACCAAATCACTCTCAAACACACGTCGTCTGTCTGAAGTTCAGACGTTTTACTCACCAAAGATATTTATCTGCAGATATACAATAGCCAATTCCAAGGAGCAAGTGTTTCTCACATGATAGTATAAACTAAAGTGAACAACAAAATGTGAATTTAAAACCACATTCGACTAAGTATTCATAGTCCAACCACTGTTTTAACTCAATAAGTCCTATTCAGCCTCTATTATTGTGTATATACATCAGGATATACTTACATCAGATATAGGTGAACACAGTTAGACAAAATTAAACAAGATACGTAAACCCAACAAATATTTCACCAACAGAGGCCGTCGTTATGTCAATATTGTTAGTATAGGTCCCTTAAAAGTAAGGAAAATGCAGTGGAACCGCCCCCAGTAGTTCAAAAAAAGTTCATTACCTCTATATGTTTTCACAAATTAGAGTTGTCCAGGAACAATAATAAAATCAATATTTCTGCAGAAAGAGGGAAAGTCAAGCGATATGTGTATCAAACAGTAATATCGCTAGGGTGTAGCATTAGTCTAACATATGGGTATAGTAAAATCATAGGAGTAAGGCCAAAATTCATTAAAAGTCATGGGGAATAAATCGAGTCCCTAACTTTATAGCATTATCTTCAAATTACAAAATTCAAAGTCACCAGCTAGTCGTAGCTATAGGTCATAATGTCTTATGAGAACCGGCATGTTCTCATTGGTGGTCCCCTGCATAATATCCTCGAGTGTGAATATGCCAATATCATCCCATCTGCAAAACCCCACCAGCGTCGTGATGGGCCAAAAATACGTTCCCTGCCAGAGGGTAGTGGACTTAACTACCTGTCTCCATGCCAGAAAAACTACCCAGCAAGCCGGGGGAAGTGCCTCCCGGGGGGAGTTACTGTATTGCAGACAGAGCATGGGGGTACCTGCCATGGCCGATCAGTCCACGGGGGTACCAACAGTTTTGATAAATAAAATAGCACTAACAACATTTTTCGTAGTCATAAAGAGCTTGGTTGTAGTTACAAAGAACTCATTGCATGATCAGTTTTCATGGAGGGTGTCTGTATTTCAGTGTTTAGGTCCCTTTTTGCTTCTTAGAACATTTTGGGACCAAAGGGAAGTGGGTGACTAACCAAGAAGGCCACCTTCACAACAACAGGTTCCATACGTTTTTAAAAAAAATTGTATTCTTGGTCTTACAGGACATGAGTAGTGCATGTGATCATCCATCAGTGGCAGTGAGCTATCTGACTAATTAAGTGGGCTAATCAAATGCCCCTATCATATGAGCAACCCTCAGCTCGAAATTCAGTGGCAGCTCGCAGAGGTAACGCTGTACGGCGGTGATGCGGGGCGGGGGCAGGGCTGGGTGGGGGGGTAGGGTAGTTCGACATACAACAGCAGATATTTATTTATTTATTTACATTTACCTTTGCCATCGTATGTCAGACTCCACTGCCATCCCTCCCAGCCCAGCCCCGCCGCACCTCACCGCCCCACAGTGTTGTGAGCAAGCCTCAGCTAGGCCTACTAGTGCAAGGGTTTCGCCCTTCGCTGCATGGAGTCCTCAGACCATAGGAAGAAGTTGGCAATGAAACTGGAAAATACAAAAGCAAAGTTTATTAAACCTTTAAAGGTGGTACTACAGTCCACACAACACCCTTCAGTATTGTATAGAGTAGCACACCGAACTAAAGCACATGGTCCCTTTTATACACAATGAGGGGGCTCAAAAAGAAGGCGGTACAGAATACAAAAGCAGTTTTATGACCATACAAGGACATTTTTGAAAGCACAATCGATAAGTGGGCGGATTTAACAGTCTTCAGAAACTAGTAAACACATTCCTATCTGGAACTAATTGGTAACAGCCGCAGACCCTACTGGGCATGTCTGGGCATGCTGGAAGTGTGGGATGCTAAATATAGCCTGTTGCCGGGCAGAGTTCAGGCGCAGTTAACAAGGAGGTGGGACAAAGCACATGACGAGCACATGGCACAGTATGGCATACAAAATGGCCACTACGAATACAAAATGGAGTTGGTTCATTTGCTACGATAATGGTCAAATACAGCATGTCTTCTGCTAATGCTTAACCTAATCGCCGTTGATTTACAACAACAGGGTTACCTTTGCAAACCACCACTGTCGATAAGCAATATATGTGTTATGTGTTTACAAACAGGACGGGGAAAGCATAGTCGTGAAAGTGCCTGGGTCAGTCTCCTTAGCGGCAGTTTGACAGCACCAATGTCAACTTTAACGAAGTGCAGAGATTCTGGGAATCTACTCTTGCGGCAGACAGATGACTAGAGACTGTTTTCTTATGAACTCCCTAGATATTTTCTTCAGTTTAAACAGTTTTGCGCTGCATTTTGGATCCTAAAGTGCAAGTTCTATTGGATGCTGCATTAGAAAGCTGCACCACGGGCAAAGAGCACGGTGTATTTTCACTAGCAACCTAATACAACTTTATATTTTGACAAAATCCATCTTAAATGTTTAATGTTGATGGTGAAAGATTGCCTTAAAAAAGCATGCATCTTTTAAGGGATCCAAACATTTTCAGTGCCATTCGTAATAGAAGGCATTGCTCCAATGCCTTTCAAATTGCATTGGAGGAATAACATGTTTGCAAATGTTCTTAGTGAATAAAAATGATTGTTTAATGTTCTTTGGTATACACAATTCGGACGTTAAACTTTGGCTACATCACTAGTAGCGCTCTATGAAGTGCAAGGGGATGAGTGTGTATGTAGAAAAGTGAGCAACAGCACCATAGTTCTTAGGATACAAAAGCGGGCCTCGAGGGTGTGGTACTAGCAGGTGCGTGGGAGTCTGTGATGTATAGTCGGGGGAAGCACAGGGTACCAAAGCAGCGTGCCTTGCCTCCATTGTTCATAAGTGATGGAACACAAACAGCACTGAGATGGTACTATGCTGTCGCTTACAATGCCATTATCAATAACCATCTCCTCCTCAGCAAGTGATAACCTGTATGTACTATTCCTGGACATCTCATACTGAGTTTATAGAGTATTGTGCCAGAGCCTGGAGCTGAAAAGCAACCCCTTTCACACCAGTTAGGGCAAACAATAGCCCCAATTGACATCACATTGAGGTTTAAATCGCAGTCCTTGTCATTTCGAGAATCAGAGGGCAACGCTGCTTAACACTTTTGTTTATTTATTTTTAGTTCTAGATAACAAATTGTAAACCCGAATGAAAAACAGGGACACAGGAGACATGACTCCCAGATGAATGAGGGTATCGCATTCAGACTAAACTAACTTCGGTTTGAAGTATCTCGTGAAAGTTAATGTGTTGGAACAAGGGATTCGCTTAAAGTACACCGAAGTACTCTGAAATGGCCTCGTATCTATAGGTGCCTCACCAAGAGAATCATATAATTAAATACACTATATAACAACATTTTAAAGTGAAACCTCTTCTAGTCCTTTCATCAAGCCGTTCCACAGGGTAATAGATTCATCCACACAGATCTGATACCACAAGTGTATCTAACGTCGGTCCAAGAAGGCCAGGTGCATTTCAGATTTTCAAGTTAGCCACTTAAGCTTTATTTGCATACATTGAATGTAAATATAAGTTGTTTCAGACTACCCTCTTTTGCATTGATATTTCCTCAGATTTGGGCGTTCTCCTGCTGAACCTGTTTTTGTCGGCCATAAGACTGCACGCTTTACTCCTGCTTACTAGTGGTAACGTGTTTGTGCTATCCCGTTTAAACCAGGTAAAATTGTCATATACCTCATCGGCTTATTTAGTTAACTTTTAACACCCTAGTATATGGCATTACATGTATGCCTGTAAATCAAATGCTACTAGTGGGCTGCAGCACTCATTGTGCCCCTCACAAAGAGAGCACTGTAAAACCTGACTCCAGGCAACGCCCCTGCAGCCTGGTTGTGCAGTTTTAAAAGTGCATTTTTGACCTGGCAACTTTGCCAGGCCTACACCTTCCTTGTCAATGCTTTAAGTCACCACTAAGTTAGGCCCTATATGCCTATAGGGCAGGGTGCATGGCATGTCACGTATATATAATACTTCACATGCCCTAAAAGTGAAAAACCTCCACAGTTGTTTTTCACTGTGGCAAGGCAGGCTCTTCCATTGGAAACACTTAGTTACACTATATTGCCTAATTTCAGTTTGAGGGCATCTAAATATGATACAAGGACTCGTTCTAATATTAAATTAAAATCCAACTTAATGGTCAAGTCAAATTTTATATTACTATTTGAAAATGACACTTTTAGTAACTTGTCATTTTCTGCCTAAGCCAAAAGGGGCCTTGCTATAAGTCCAGTGTCACCTAAGTTTCTGATAGGTTTCCCGTATATTGCTGCCAGACAGTAGACAAAGGGCTTAGCTGTACAGAGGTTTTTTCTTCCCTGAGCAGAAAGTCTTCTGGGGGCTGTGCCAAATCCCTTCCTGAACTGTTAGCGTACCAGTTAGCGTACAGTTCAGCGTAGCCCCAAACCCAGTGGGAGGGAGGGAGCTGGCCAAGAACTGATTTGGAGTGACAAGTGGAGCGGGTTCGACAATTTTTATAGCCATTCATCTGGATGTAAACAGGGAGCTTTGACTAGGCGAAGAAGCATTCTGCCATGTTAGATTTAGGTAGAGAGGGGTTGATACTGTGGGATAGTTTATAGTAAAACACACAGGAAGTGCAGAATAAGTAGGTAATGTAACCTCAGGGAATTTTTACCCCATTGGCTAGGAAGTAACCAGGAGTTTCCCTCACCCACATACTGGCACTGGACTTAAATACGGCATATTCGGTACCTTTCTTTGAACACTCTTGGGCCTGTAAATGTCAGAAGAAGGAATGCCCCACTGTATGAAACTGAAAGAAAGACTGGACCTGCTTGCTTTGCACCCCGAACCCCAGACGTGACAGCAAAGGTCAGTTGACTGACCTCCTGCTTGAGCTACAGGAACACAACAAGCTAACAGAGGCCCCACTAACCTGTTTGTGCCGGGAGTTGCGAGGGAGACCAGATTCTGACCAATCCCCATCCCTGGTTCATTTACCAATTGGAAATTGAAATGGGGCTACCAGGTTGGGAAAAGGGGAGTGATTTGGGATGAAAAGAGATGATACCAGGTCTTGTTTTGATAAGTGACGTCTCTGGTCAATCTCTTTCTCAGTTCCTTTTGTAAATGTGTCGGTCCTGCCCTTGGCATTTATTCCTCTCACCGTGTGGTGCCTGCCACGTGGTGCAGGGAAATGCAGTGCAACCATTTTTAACATTGCGTCCAACTTAAAAACCAGAAGCCTTGGCGCGCCTCCTTTGGTAAGGTCCCCAGTGAGAGTCTCATAGCCAGTTCAGGTACATTCAGGCAGCATAAATTGCGCCGGCGGGCTGCAGCCAGCAGCACAGTCCCCAATGTTAAAAGTCCAGGATGCTCCTGCCAGTATGGCGGGGGCATCCTAATATGTGTGGTGGGACTGTCACATGGGGTGGGCGGTCCTAGGGCGGTCCCAGAACCGCAATGATGGTGGGCGGACTGATGTCCCCCCGCCATCGTAATGAGCCCCAGAGTGTCCCCCATTAAGCACACCGAATCCATATGCAAAGTAATTTTAACCCTTCTTGCTTATCCCATGAGAGTGATCACACCATCAAGGCCCAAGTCCCCCAATGCTTCCATAAACTTGCTCCAGGAGGCAGCTTTCCATGTTGTGGTATTAATAAATAAGGCAACACAGTGGTTATAGGTCCATACAACTACAGGGATGCATTGTGAGGCATGGCTCAACATGGTAAGGCATGTGCATTGGATTGGTAGCGCCCGAAAACCCTTCACAGGGGTATGTGTATTAGTTAACTTCAATAGAGCTGACATCACAGGGCATAGCCTTGTCTCAAGTAGGCCAGCAACAAACACAGTCATTTCAGCTTTACCCCTGGACTTCTTTTGTAGGCCAGATCATGTGTTCCAAAATCCTGGCTTTCTGCACTCCCAAACCCCAGCAAGCCGAAGTTTTGGCCCGCCGGCGCAATTTATGCTGGACGCATTTAATCACTTTTTGTCACTGAATCCTCTGGACACATGTGACTGCCTGAATGTACCTGAACTGGCTATGAGACTCTGACTGGGGAATTGTACTCCACCTGCTGCAACCTTACTAAAGGAGGCACGCCAAGGCTTCTGGTTTATACGTTGAAACACAAACTCTATGATCCAGTGTGGATTAATTATGTAAGACATTCTGAAATCATTTGTTTACAGGAGACCTGGGCATTGTCTAGCTATCATTTGGAGGGGTTTAAGTCTTATTGTATCCCAGCACACAAGTTCCAAATGGGCAGGCAAAAGGTGTTTTAATTGTTTACATTTCACTAACAGTTAAAGGTGCTTTTAAGACCCTCGATGCTGGGTCCTCTAATTTACAAATTGGTTTACTTTCATTCCCAAAGGCAACCAAAACCTTGTTGATTAACTTTTATAACCCCAAATTTCCTCTCAAGATTAAGAAAATGCATACATCTTGGATTCATTTCTTGTCCAGCTGGATGGGTCAAATGGGAGCCCTCTAACAATATGTTAATAGGAGACTTCAACTGCTATTTATGTGAGGCCCATATGTTTGTTTGTAAAGCTTTATTTCGACATATTTGTCATGAAGCCATAAAAACATTTTAAAATACATTCACTTACAAAAGTATAGAAAGCATAGTTACCCAAAATACAATAACTACATTTTTGGTGCACCAGAAGCAACAACAACAGGGGATATATAAAATTAGTGTAGAAATACATTACTGGTTCATTATGAGTATTTGTATACAAAATACAATTTGATACAATTTGATAGTCAGTTACAGGACCAAGGATAAAAACCTATCTACATTATATAAATAATTAAAATGCCAGTAAATTAAAAACATATTTTTGCTTAATTGCAAATTTAAGAAATTTCTTGTAGAAATCAGGTTTGTGGGGTGTCTAACCCTATGTTTTAACCCCAAGTTTCTTCCTAATCAAGCAGACACTGAGGAGATACCTACTGACTCCAAAAGCTGCCAGCTGAGAGGTTGTGGATTTAAGTATCCTCTCTGCCTCTTCGTAAGATCTTATGCCCAGATTTTTGCAAAGTGGTTTGATCCATTTCATACGTGGGTATTTGTACACCGGACAAAAGAAGAGAATATGGGCCTCATTTTCTTTATGTTTGAGTTCACACAATTTACAATTATACAACTCATATCCCGTGCTTTGTCCCCATCTGCAGGTATTTACATTTATTTGTAAGACACCATACCTGTATTGTAGGTATACAGTTTTGGCCAAGGGTGGCTCTATTTCATCCATAAACTGCTCAAACATGGGTATATCCTTAAATTGCAGAAACTTCAAAGTTAAAGAGCCGGTACCACGTTCATGTAAATATGCATTGTTAACATAGGACCAAAAGGCAGCTTTGGTATGTTCTTTACAATTAGTTGACAGTACAAGTGGGTTATTCCAAAAGTGTGATAGACCTATTTTTGTAAACCAAGTGGATATATGTCTCAGCCATTTGATTGAATTGAATATGTCCAGTTCCATAATTTCTAGTAAACCAAGTCTATAATCAGCGAGTTCCGGGGTAGACCATAATCTTACCCAGTAAAGAAGTGGCCTTAAGATACATAATAAATCTGTGCATTTCACTTTAATGTCCAGGTAAACAGGCATTAAGGGCGTTCTTAAGGGTAATCTCGATAAGCGCCTAAAGAACGCATTCTCATCGGTATCAAAGGTCTTATTTGAGTATGGCCCCCATATCTCTGCCCCATATAGGGCTGCCGATTGGGCTTTGGCTTTGAATACTTCCATCGCCGGTGTTATAGCTTTGGAAGCACTCCCTCCATGAATCTTTAGGATAGGAAGAGAATTATGTTTCAATGTCAGCCTGCTTTTTTCCAATTGGTTTTTCCAGGCCATTTTGCTATCTAGCCTAATGCCCAGGTGGTCAAAAGACTCCACGTATTCTAATTTTATGTTTTTTAGGGCTAAATTCTTCTTGTACGTTTTTGGAGGATTAATGGCCATATACTTAGTTTTTGTTGAGTTAATTTCTAGCCCCTTTACTTCACAATAGCTATGGAATTGATTTACTAAGTTTTGTAGTCCTTTCGGGGTTTGGGATATTAGGATGGTGTCATCGGCAAATAACAATGCTGTAATTGCCTCGTTGCCCAATTTCGGGGAATCGTGGTTACATTGTCCCAGGTAAGGAGGGATAGCATTCATAAATAAAGAAAAAAGGGTAGGAGCCAGCACGCACCCTTGTCTTACCCCCCTTTTTACTGGTATGGCCTTGGTCAGTTCGCCATTTCTTGAAGAAAACAGCAGCCATTTCTTCCCCACCTTACTTTGGCAAAATTGTCTGTATGTAGTTTTATAAGGTTTGTTAGCAGTTCACCCGGGACACCCATTTTCCTCAAAGTATCCCAAAGGAGGGAGCGTGGAACAAGATCAAACGCTGCACGTAGATCCATAAATGCTACATAAAGGCTACCCTTCTTTATTTGTACATATTTCCAACAGATGCACATGAACCTGTACACCTGATCCACCGTACTTGTCTTAGCTCTAAACCCCGCTTGATATTTGGAGAGGATTTTAGATTCCTCCATCCAATCTAAAAGTCGGTTTAAAATGTGCCTGGCAAAGATTTTCTGTAATATGTCAATTAAACTAATCGGTCTGTAATTGGCTGGGTTATAGCGATCCCCTTTTTAAAAAATGGTAACTATTTCAGCCCCCTTCCATGTCTCAGGGATTGGAGTCCCTGCCAATATCGAATTACACAAAAAATGTATATATGGGCACCATACTTCTGTATTGTGGGTAAATAGGTCCCCAGGCAATTTATCAGGGCCCGGTGCCTTGCCCGCCTTAATTGCATTTATTGCACATAGGGTCTCCTCTTCACTGAACTGTGGTAAACTAGTACTCAAGGGCAAATCAGTTCCTGATTCATTTGGACCTGAACATACATCTACCGAATCATACAATTTAAGGAAGTGGTCATACCATATTTTCTCATCAAGGTAAAAGTCCCTGTTGGAGCGACCTGTTTTGTTATTTTTTGATATCAGACTCCAAAAAGTACTTTGGTCATGCTTCCTAGCTGCATTTAGGAGATCTTCCCAAACCGAATTGTCCCATTCCTTTTTTGCCCAGGCGAGAAGTGTTTTATACTCCTGTCTACACTCTCTTACCATCCTCTGGTCCTTGTACTTAACAGCTTTAATTAAGTTGCTTTTCGCTAGGCGACACTGTTTATTATACCATGGTGTTTCTAGTTCGAGTTGCCTAATTGTGTTGCTTTTATCGTTACTACATATTTTACTCAGAAGGGGAATTAATGATTCTACCAAGTGGTAGTGCATGTTTAGAACTTCCTGAGATCCCAGGCACAAGTTGTTGTATGAGGAGATCGTGTCTGAGAAGGTGTTATAAATACCAGCAAGTGTGTCTTTTTTTGCTAGGATATGTGGCCACTTTATGGCTCTTCTGTTATTAGAGACCTGAAGCTCTCCCACATCCCTTATAGGCTCTGTTACCTCAGATGAAGTCATAAATAATTTAGAAGGTAACCCCAATTGTAAAGGGAAGTGATCACTTTCAGGCCTATTCACAACTATAAAATCCAACAATAAGTGCCACAGGTTAGTAGTTACCAGCATGAAATCAATAGGTGATTTGGAAATCCCCTTGCTGTATGTGTAATTAGCAGGTTTATCAGAGTCAAAACGACCATTACAAGCCCTTAGGGCATGAGACACAGTTAGTTCAAAAATCTGTATTGCTGCCACTGAACTTTTGGCTGATTTCACACTATCTAGAATGGGGATATCATGTGCCCTGTCTACATTTTCTAGTAGGTTTTCAAGCCCCAATACAGGTTCGAATTGACAGTTGAAATCCCCACCTATAATAACTTGAGGATTTAGATCTAGTGTGCCCAAATACGAACTTAACTGTGCTACAACCATGGATTCCTTGTTATGGGGATTGGGCCTGTTGTAAATATTTATAATGTATACGGTCCCCATTGCCTTCGTAGTCACTTTTACCCCAAGCAGATCATTGGAACAAAGGTTAAGAAGAGAGACAACAACATTCAGGGTTATTCTTGTCCAAATTATTAAACCCCCAGACAATTGCCCCACAGTGAAAAGCTTTGTACCCAAGTCTATGAATCATATTAATTGCCCATGTTTCTTGTAGGAGTATGATATCATGCTCTTCCATGAAAGAGCTCCATGCCCTATCACAAAGATTTCTTGTTACCCCTGCAATGTTCCATGATAAAATTTTTATCTCTCGCATCGTTTTGCATTGGGCTGAGCTACTAGGGGAGTCATTCGTAATCATAGGTACATTAGATATTTCCCCCCTCTTTAATCCAACCAAGGGCCCATTGCTAGACACTAGCTCTTGGGCATCCGTGCATGCTGGTAATGACACATTTTTATCCAAGACAGTAAGAACATGTACGGGTGCCCTCTTTGAGCATTCTCCAGCAATACTAGCAAGCGATGAACCAACCCGCTGGTTTTTGGCTGTTTCAGTTCCAGGAGACATTATACACGATCCTACACATCTACCCCGTAGAGCTTCACTGGGCAGAGGAAAGGCATTTGCCGCAACTTCAAACTCTCCTTTTTGTCAACGGCCCCACCATGACCAGTTTGTATCTACACCCATATTCTGTAATGGCGTTCCGCCCCCTGGTGTTGGGGATCAAAGAATGAGTACCTACTGCTCATCATGCCCACACGAGGTGGGCCTCTATTACTTGATGTTGTTTGCTTTGGATAAAAATAGCTAAGGTCACAAGTTCCAATTCCTGAGTGTCCTCTCCGTTGGTTATGTCCATACACAAGATGGGCTACCGACGGATCTTTAAAGTTCACCAAAATGCAGTCCCCCCTTATGTCCTTTGGTCTGGTGCCCAACCAATTAACTCTTCTAACGTGTATAACCTGGCAATTAATAGTATGATGAAGAGGCCTATTTTCTCTTAACCAGTATAAGGTCTTATTTTTGAGTTCATCATAGGACTCCCTCCTATCTGGTTTCAGAGGTGGGACCCCTGTGAGGACTACCACGTACGGTTGGCAGCCGGGTGGAAGGTCAGCATTTGGAGCTTGTTTTGGCACTGATTGACCTGGGTTACAATCGGGTACTGTATCTTTAGCGTTGGTAGCAGAATTTGCAGTGCAGATAGAAGTGCCTATCCCTTCATCTGATCTCAGTGGCCCTAACATTTCAGTGGTAATAGACGCTGTCTTGGTTGTTAGTGCATCCTGTTTTCCTTTGCGTGGCGCTGGTTTTGGAGGGACAGCAGTATGTTTTCCTACGTTATTTGACAGGGCCCCAGCGGGGGCTAATTGCAATCCCCCCTGTGCAGCATTATCCTTTTTCTGGGCCAACGTCTTATCTTTTCTTGACGGTCGGGTTTGTTCAGGTGGTTTAGGAGTTGTCGGGCTTGGTTCTCCCCTTGGTATATCAGTTCCGATTTTTGAGTGTAATTTGACTAGCGATTTTAATGCAAAAAAGTTGCCAAATGAAGCTTGTTCGAATTTGTCCAATCGATCCGAGAGCTCTTTCAATCTTTCGATCACAGGTAAAATCAGAGTTGACATTAAATGTTGGATCTGGTCCATCAAGGGTTTATCTACGGGTGGGTCCTTTGGGCAATTATCCTGGGCAGTATCAAGTTGGGGACTGGTGGGGACATTTGCAGGATCCGCCTCTTGTCGGTCACCTACTCCTGCACCTACTTTCTTACTCTCAAACCCTGTAGATTTACAAGGGGAACCCACATTCGTATAATTTCTTCGTATTCGTTTGAAGGCTTTAAATTGGTAGCCCTTGCGCGGGGTGGCTAATCTTTTCCTTTTTAATGCTGCACAACTTGTTTTTACCGGAGAGGCCAGTAAATCTTGTCGTGTAGGTGCTTCATGGATCGTTATCATAGGCAGGGTAAGTGGATCTGCTGCTGATGTAGCTGGGTGAATCGGTACTACAACAGCACTACTTGGGCTCCTGTTTGCTATCTCCGGGTCAGGGAGAATGTCAAGAATTCCATTACCTTGATTTGGCTATACAGGGCGGCGTATTGCCTGGTGTTGTGATTAGTAGAGGTTCCGCTGGGTTAGTGTTATTAGGCGATGTTGCCCGTACCAATGCTCCCAAGGAAGAGCTTATGTGCGAGGTATTCCCGCGATAGTCTCCGCTCAACTAAGATAATTTCCTTCTCCACAACGGAAACTGCTTGGGTTATAAACTGATCCATGGTGCCTATTGTAGAGTTTCCCCCTCGCCTCATACATCTTCCAGAGCGGGTAGACATAGGTGTATAGCTAGACATGAATGTAAATCAGCAGATTAGCCAGTTACAATGTCAAATAGAAGTCTGTGTTTTACCTGGTGTAGATCTTAGGGGGGTGGCCCGTCCCGGCTCCTGCTGGCCCCGGACGGCCACAGACGGCCCGCCCTTTGCCCGGGCTTCGCCCGGCGTCCCGCTTGCGTCCCGCAAGACGTGCCCTCGCCAGATTATATAGATTAGAGGGCGGTTGTGGGCGGGGCACGCAGGGGGCGCTGACCGGATGTTGCTTGGTCACGCAGGGACTCCTGGGAGAGTGAGTACCTGCCGCGCTACTCCCCCGCAGCCTCTCAGCACCACAAGTTGGTATCAGACACGGGGCAAACAGGCAGCAGACAACGTTGGTGGGCAGTCCTCCCACGAAGCGGTGAGAAGTTGACGGTAAGGGGCAGAACAGCAGCAATCCCCACGGCGTTCAGCAGTTACACGGAGGGTCACGTTGGTCTGGTGCTCTGAGGTCCTTTTCTCCCGTTTGCCGGTTGTGGGCGGGGCACGCAGGGGGCGCTGACTGGATGTTGCTTGGTCACGCAGGGACTCCTGGGAGAGTGAGTCCCTGCCGCGCTACTCCCCCGCAGCCTCTCAGCACCACAAGTTGGTATCAGACACGGGGCAAACAGGCAGCAGACAACGTTGGTGGGCAGTCCTCCCACGAAGCGGCTCCCGCGAAGCGGGAGCGGCGAGAAGTTGTCGGTAAGGGGCAGAACAGAAAGCAATCCCCACGGCGTTCAGCAGTTACACGGAGGCCCATATGTTTCTGCCGCCTCAGAAGCCCATGAGCTGCCATCTAATTGAGGATTAAGATCTGGTTCTCTCGCCGCAAGGGAACTTGTCGAACTCCATCCTTGATAAACATGACCTAGCCCTTACCCTGGATAAATGTGTCCACACGGAGGGGTATGGCCTGATTCTGTCTTTCACTGGTAAAGGCTGTGTCTCCTTTATAGGTTTTATTTTTGTTTCGCAACTCATTTTCTCCCAACGTTTAGAGGTTTAAATTGAATGTAGCCATAGTGATCACAATCCCAACCGTATTTATCTCAACTAGGGTGTGTCTATTAAGCAGAGAGCTGGGGGACAGTTAAGTTCACTAGTCAGGGAAGAAGGTTAAGGTGGTCCCAAAGTTCTCATGAGCAGATTAGACACACCCTTACCATCAAGTGTTCCACGAAGATGGTATTATGCCTAAATGGGTCTTATTATCCCAGGATGATCCTAGATGCCTTCTCTCATATTGCCGGTGCTGCTTCTGAGTGCCTTAGTCACCCAATAGGACCCATAGGCCACACTGGACCAAAATGGTTTGACAAAGGGTTCTCACGGGCATCTGGAGAATTGAAAAAGGCCCTTAGGAATCCCCCAGGGTTGCTTCTGAGGTGGTTCAATGAAGATGTAATTATAAAGCTGAAACAAGCAGGTGCAAAAACAAAATCAGAGATGCAAATGGGAAAGTTTACGTGACCAATGCTGCTTAAAGAATATCTTCAAGTTTTCAGCTACGATTCAACAGCCTTTTATATGCATGTCGATGCTCCAGCCCTAGTTCACCACATCACTGCAGGCATTGGGGTTCACACTTTAAGGGGGTACACAATGAGAGGCTACATCCAGATTACAGTGAGGAGGAAGAGTGCTTTGAAGGGGCATCCCATTTAGTTTTCACTGAGAGTGAAGTAAAAAAGGAAATTTTGAGTTTCTCCCACATAACGCGCCAGGACCTGATGGGATTCCCTCAGAATTGTATTTGAGTGACACAGACACATGGGCCCTCATGTTAACTAATATTCTAAATGCTTCTGTGAAGAAAGGCCATTCTCCTTCTTGGGCAATTGCAGTTATAGACCCTATATTTAAAAAAGGGGATAGGGACAGCCCGTAGTGTTATAGAGCCATTTCCCTTTTCGATTTGATTCTTAAAGTTCTAGGGGGGGGTCTTGCTGCATAGATTATCAACTTGAGCCCAGGATCATAACATCTTTTCAGATCCACAAAGATCAACTATTTACCAATGGTTGAACCTTTATTTAATATTGAACAAATATACAGTGCCCAAAAGGGATCTATCCAGCTAGCCTCAAAGGACATAATGGTGGCTTTTGACCGGGTCAACCGGGACAAACTCTAAAAAATTATCTTGGACATGGAGTAGATCAGGATATAGTCTATTTTTTAGGGATCTTAATGCCCGGTCGACAGTCTTCGTTAGGTAACCTCTGACAGTCAGTGCTGAGAGGGTTTTAATACCAAGTGTGGTGTTAGGCAGTGGTGCATCATGGCCCCCTTTTTATTCACCCTACATATTAATAAACTTGAACTAACTCTGGTGGATGGAGGTGATTTGATTGCCCAAAAGTAAAAAGTCAGCCATTGCCCGTTCTACTTTATGCTGATGATGCCATGCTCATGGCTAAAACGGTTAGGGATTTGCAAACCCTTATTAGTTTATTTGTGGGTTTTATTGAAGAGCGGGACCTTAGTACTAATGTCAGCAACTCCCACTTAATGGTAATTGCCCAAGCAATACAAAGCCTACAATCTTCAAAATAGGCACACAGACAATGACAAGGGTGAAAGTTTTCCGTATTTGGGTGTTCTTTTTGATGCCGACTTACAATGGAACCTCTTATTATCTAGCAAGCAGTCTGATCTTGCTGGACTAATACAGCCATTTGGAAGTTTGCTTCTAGACTCGGCAGGAACCCTACAACAAATTTATCATGCCAAGAGTGTTTATAGAACTTGCTATGGGAGTGCCATCCGGTGCAGTAGATCACACAACCCCCTTCAGTGGCTGAAAACATTTTTTGAGATGTCTTCTATGTGTTCCTCAGAGCACCCACTCCTACATAATACACAATGAGCTTGGGGTAAGTTACCTTACTTACATTATAGCTGTTTACCCACTTTTATGTTGGATTGGCATTTGGACAAAAGGGGCACACTTAAGTAGAGCGATACTGCAGGGCTGGCATCTATCGACCTTGCTCTACAAATCCCAAGGTAAAGTATATTAAGATGGGAATTTAAAATTTGGGAGGATCTGTTTATCAGACCAGATATGATTTTAATGGCAGGTCTGGGTTCGGTTAGCGACAACTTCATGAGACTTGATGAGAGGGAGTCCTCTGCCCTCCAGGAAAAGGTCAGGACGAGGATAATATTGTAAACAAATCTAGGTTTGACACCTTATCTGACTAGCGTTATTTCTAGTAATGGGTGACACTTGCTGACTAGATTTAGATTCAATTTGTTAACCCAATTACTTGCATTTCCTCGGATTTGCATGATCCATCTTCTATGACACCTTGCTGCTGCGACCAGGTGTCTCTGCAGGATACCATGCATTTTATAATATTTTGTAAATTCTATAAGATCCTAAGAAAAGCTTTTTTAGTACCCGTTTTTAAAACTCAAGATTTTAAACAAGAGCGGCCAGCCTTTTTGTTTTTGCAAATGGTTTCTGAGGACTTTGGGGCAGATTTATGACTGACTTGCGCCACGTTTACGCCGCCGTTGCGTGACGCAACGGAGCGGAAAGGTGGCGCATCCCTATGCCCTATTTACAACGTGACGCATTTAGGCAGATGCGTCACGTTGTAAAGCCCTGCGCCACATGAAACCTGCGTCAGGTTTCATGTGGGCGTTCTGTCGAAGGGTGGGCGTTCCCTCGTAGGAAAGCCCCGTAAAACTGACGCAGTGAAATCTTCAAGATTTCACTGAGTCAGTTTTACGAGGCTGCTGCGTCAAATCCGTACGCCTGCTTGAAGCAGGCGTAAGGAGTGACGCACCACATTATGTATGGGTGGCTTCTGTACATTGCAGGAGTTGCGTCGCACTTGTGACGCTACTCCAGCAATGCGCCGCCCGTACACCACAAGATGCGTCACGCATCTGCCCTTCCTTGCACCATGGTGCGCCGCATTGTAAATGCAGCGCATCTGTGGTGCCGCAAGGAGGGAATTGCGTGACGCATCAGTTCTGGCGCATCCCTGCTGATTTGCAGAGATGCGCCAGAACTCATAAATCTGCCCCATTGTTTCTAATGTTGCTAGCTTTTTAAAGGCTTTAGTTAGATCGAGAAACTAAATGAAGGATTGATTGCATCTTGGTACAGTGGTTTGAATTGTTCTTGATATAAATTGTTGTAGAACTTCTAACTGACTGTGAATTTAGAGTATGCTTTTATGTTTTTTTATTATAATGGAATACAACATTTATTGATTGTTTGACTGACTGGTTCACGCCAGCCTGACACCAGAGGCAAGTTTCTGACCCCCAAGGGTGAGAGCCTCCGCTCTCAGGAGTTCAGTAACAAAGCCTGCTTGTCAGTCAATCAATCAAAAACATGTTTATTTAGACCATTGTCTTTTAAACCAAAACTCTTAGAACACAACCTGTTTGTGTGGAGGGAGTTCACACCCCCTCCCACAGGATGACCTGCTGATTAGCATTCCAAGGCAAGAGTGCTTCAAAGACGCCACTGCCTTTGACGTGCAAGTCTGGCTTCCCTCACATTAGAGGAATCCGAACCCCTTTGTCCAGTGCCCTTTCATACCTGGAAGGTGGGAAAATTAGCTAGTGACGGAGGTGTGCCCACCCCCACTGGAGTACCACCCCTATGGTGTGCTACCTGACGTAGACACAAACTTTCAGTGTTGGCCATCTTGATGACGGCAAACTAAGGGAATCTGGGACAGGGTTATGTAGGGGGTGTACCCCCTACATAATACTTGCTCCTAGGTTACTACTGGGATACTTACTCCTGTGCTTACCACAGGAGTAAGTATCCCATTGGTTATGACCCATCACTCCCTTTAACACCCCTAATACCAGATCTTCAGATTACATTGGACACAAAAGATGGAGTGAAAGAAGAAGACTGCTGATTCGAGAACCGAGGCGCACAAGTGACTTGGTGGCCATCTTGCCAGCTTGACTGCTGCACCTGACCCTCATGGAGCATCTGACTTGTCCTGCCACTGTGAAGTCCTCAAGAATCCCAGAGGGCTGACAGTTCTTTGCAAATTGCCAAAGGAACTCCCTTGAAGTAGAGGAGCTACTCCCTTGCAGCCGCAGGCACCAAAGAAGCAAGACCTGGTGCACTGACCTGCTGCCTATGGAGTCTACTGATGTAGCAGCCACCCAGAAAGAGGTAGCAGTGCTCTTACACGTCAGATCCATTTCCTCTTCAAGTGTAGGGACACCCGGACCAACCGGAGCTTCACAGTACCAATCCCTTGGGTATTGGACCCTTGAAGCAGCCAAGGCTTGCTGTGTCCTGTCTGAACACCAACACCAAGGAAGACCAACCGGCACGTTGAGGGACTTCAGGGACAATGAGCCCCACTTCCTGACTGGCCAAGCTGTTCTGTTTGCCCATCTTCTGAAAAACAAAGAATAAGATGTGAGTCTGTGACTGCCACCACCATATGCCTCTAAGCACCTATTCACCCAAGCTCCAGATCCCAAGGGCGGTGATGGTGCCAACGTGGTCTCCAGACCCACAAGAGCTAAGCCCATGCTTGTGTTTGCCCAGACTGAACTTCCTGTCTCCACCTGCAGCCTCTTTCTGCAGGTCCACTCTAACGACAAGAGACTCCTGAACTGGAATCTGATGTCAAAAGACACCATTGCACCTGAGCCTCACAGTCAAAGGAGAAGTGGACCAAAGGCATCCCTACATGCCTGAGGATCCCAAAGATCAAGCACCCCTGTTGGTTGCCCAGTCTCTGTCTGCAACCTCTTTGTAGCCAGACTGTTTTCCCATTGAAGTGACTGGGACATCTGCTGCTGTGACTCATTTCTGCACCCGGATGCCCCAGAACGTCCCGAGGTGACCTGTTAGTGCGCCTTGCCCCGTACCCCATACTCACCTCAAGTCTAGACACACAGTCCCGTAAGTTGCTGACAAGTGCCTAAATGTTATGCATGTTTATCCTCCATAGGATAACACTGCCAGTTTAGAAAATGCACTGTGTCCATTTCTGAAAACTGTAAAAAGAAATAGCTCAAAAAGTACTTACCCAATTCTGGTGATCTTGATATCTAAATTGTTATAAAAGTATGTGTTATTTCTATAAATTGGTGTTGGGATTCTTTTTTGAGTGTGTGTCGCAATTCCTGTCTTTTTGTGTGTAATATATGCTTAGCACTACCCTCTGTTTGCCCATACTACCATAAATGAGAACATGTGGGGTGTAATTTGTGCCTCTGTAATTCCTTTGGGGTTTGCCTGGGCTCTCTGTACAGTGTACCTCATTTTGGTGCACTATTTACAAAGTCAGCTTCCTACAATGTCTCTCTCCAATATCTCCAGTCTTAAGTCCTTAAATTCACTGTCTTATCTCCTTTGAGGGACTTATTGGAGATAACAGGAGGGGTAGTAGGCCCCAAGGATGTCCTTGAGGGCCAACTTGGACTCCTATCGCCTCCAGTAAGTCCCATACAGCAGGATTGCTGAGACTTGATAGCAGGCTAGCCCCCTTTCTCCACCACTCCGCAAACACTTCTCTTGCTGCACTACTAGTAGGGGGATGAAGTTCCCTTTGCTATTGTGGGTCCTTGGAGGCCAACTACCCCTCCTATTACCTCTAGCAAGTCCCACACAGTGGATTTGCTGAGAGGTTGTCCGTGCCCATGCCTCCTTTCTCCTCCACTCTGTAAACGCTCCTCCTGGCACACTACTAGCCGGGGGGTGAAGTCCCATTGGCTCTTGAGGCTCCTTGGGAGACAACTAGCCTACCTGTTAACTTCAGTAAGGCCGAGACAGCTGGATTGATGAGAGATGGTCAGAGGCCACGGCCCCTTTCTCCACCCAACTGCAAACGAGCCACCTGGAAAACTGCTGCTTGGGGTAAGAAGTCTTGAGGCCCCCAGGAAGCAAGGGGACATCACCCCCCTACCAGCAGTGCATCAAGGTGCATTTGCAGAGTAGTGAAGAAAGGGGGAATGGCTTCTGACCACCTCTCAGCAATACCACTGAGTGGTGCTTACTGGAGTTAAAAGGAGGGCTTTTTAATAAAAGGGGGGAGGGACACATGCCCCCCTTCCCAGGCTTCATTTAGCCCCGGGGCTCCATCCCTGGGCCTTGGCTATCTCGTTGGGCACCATGGGGGGAGCCTGACGGCTTGCAGTTCAGGTTGCTCCCACCTCCTGCAGGAGCCAACATTGCTTTTTACACCAAGAGAGCTCCTGACATGCAGCTCCCTCTGTGTAAAAAGCAAAGTGTGCTCCTCTTTGAGCAAGCAAGAGCATTATGCTCTCACTTGCTCAAATCGGAGAACACTGCCTCTGCCATGCCATAACAGACTGCAATGTCCCTGGGCTGGACACCCTAGGACATTGCTGGAGCCAGTCCTGGAGGGTGGCGGTCCCAGGGGCCATCCTGGACCCCTGGAGTGGAGCTGCAGGGTCATATCTCCTTTGATCACATTTGCCCTGGAGTAGTGGGGGCCCACAGGGCCGGGGGTCAGTAACTGATCCCCTTAGAGATTGCATATGTGCCCTCTGGGGCTGCGGAAAGCCCTACAGCCTCTCCCACATTACAAAAAGTGTGCCCCAGAGAAGTGGCAGTTCAGGGGCAGTGGGTGGTCCATGAGGCTTGCATATTGTTTACATAAACCCCGGGGAGGTGGTGGTCCCCAGGGTAAAGTGGCAGCTCCCGGGAATGCATTAATAATAAAAAGTGCCCCAGGGAGGTAACGTCCCCGTGGAGGTGATAAGCCCTATGAGGAGGTCCCCTGTGTGCCCTCTAATATATTTATTACATTCCTCTGGCACATGGCCCACACAGAGGTTATTGAAAAAGAAGCGTGGGTGACCGTGCTTGCTTTTTTAATATTTTTGCCCTGAATTCAAGAATATCGGAATTTTGCAGCAATTTAAAAATAAAAGCTTTGATGCCATGGCAGGGTCCAGGTATTCCTACCCTGCTCCCTTTTCTTTATTTCCACTTATTTTTTTATAGACTCAGTAAAGCCGAGTCCCAATATGGCTGACAACAGTTCCTGTTTATAATGTTGCCAGCCAATCAGAGCAGTGCATTTCCCTGCACAAGCTTTTCTTTGTTTGTGAAGGCTTCGCGGCCAGAGAAATCACTATAATTTTCAGTTTAACTTTTTCAAAAACTACTGAACAGATTTACAACAATAGGCAAAAGGCACTTCCTTGAACCAACATCTACCTCGCTGCCAGATTTGTTGTAAGTACGTTCAGCAGTTCGGGCTTTAGCTCTGGCTAAAGATTCCTATGGGAATTAACATCACAAATGAACTCTTATTTCGTGTCATAAATTCTCGATCCCAGTGACTTGATCACCACTGCATAGATCACCCTTACATTTTCCATGACAACCAGAATCTATCTTGACACTATCTTGACACTGCTGGAAACTAAAAAGAATTCATTTTCAAATGAAATCCTTCAAGCTAAGTCCAACCATAAAGAACTGTGCGAAAATGTGGCTATTGTCTTCCAACAAAAAGTGGAATACATCTTCTCCACATTTTCCCCAGCTCAGAAGGGCGAAGGAATATACCCATTGGAAATTGTCCAGTTTGAACCCAATCCTCAGCCAGTCTTTGATAATTTTACACCGCTAGGAATAGCAGAAACCACTAAATTTTGGAACTTCATGCAACCAGGATTCCCTACAGGCCCATGCCCAGTTTCGATTCAGAAATCCATTCCGGAAGTCAGAGGATCTGCTGCTTCAAACCCCAATTAATAACAAATTTGCAACAGGGATTTTTCCAAAAGACTGGCAGAAGTCCTCTATCCTCCCTCTACTAAAAAAAACAACGGTGGATCCACCAGACCCTAGCAGTTTTTGGCCAATTTCGCGACTCTCACTTCCTGCTAAAATCACGGAAAAGGCTATGAACACCCAACTTAGCACTTTTTTCCAAACCAATAATATATTTGATCCATATCAATATGGTTTCAGACCAGAACACAGTATGGAATTGGCCCTAATCAAATCTCTAGAAGAGGTAAGGGAGGCATTGGATTGTGGAGGGAAGGCTATACTTATTATGCTAGATCTGTCAGCAGCCTTTGACACGGCCCATCACAAGGATGACACTCAAATAGTGTTATCCCTTAAAGATGGAGGGGAACAAGAAATGGGAGTATGCTTTCATGATTGCATGAAGGCCATAGCAGGATGGATGTCAACTAATTGTTTAAAATTAAATTCCAGCAAAACCGAGGTTATGGTATTCGTAAATAATCCTCATGTATGGACACCTGACTGGTGGCCAGCAGACTGCCCTACCCCTAACTTGAAAGCAAAAAATGTAGGGGTAACAGTAGATAACAGACTGATGTTTAGTGAACATATAAGTTCTGTGGTATCTGCATGTTTCCTGATACTAAGAATCCTAAGGAAAATAAAACCCTATCTCTCAGAAGAAAATCTCAGGACGGTGGTCACAGTTCTTGTAATGGCACAACTGGATTACTGCAACAGCCTCTATCTGAATGCCCAAAAACAACACATCAATAGGCTTCAAATAGCCTAAAATGCAGCAGCTAGGCTGTTGTCAGGCACACCCAAATTTGTCTCTGTGAAAAAAGAATTAACTCAGCTACACTTTCCTCCTGTGAAACAAAGGGTACGATTTAAGGCCCTCTGCACAGCCTTCAAAGCCCTTAATGGAATAGGCCCTGACCACTTGAGGCTAAGGTTCAAATGGTATGTCCCCGTTAGGACCCTTTGATCCACAGTAGCAAAAAATGTCCAATTCCCTACTTTTAAAAAAATCATTTGGGGAGGTAGGAGTTTTATTAAATGCACATCCAAGGCTTCGAACGACCTGCCATTCCACCTGAGGAATGCTGCAGATCTCCTCTCCTTTAGAAAAGGACTGAAGACTTGGCTGTTTACTCATTTACCTTCTCTGCACTAACGTAGAGCCAGTGCATAGCGCCAGGACACCTCAGAGTAACCGATGCACTCTATAAATCTAATTAACATAACATAACATAACATTGGGGAAAAGTTCATGAAGATTGGTCAAACAACGCCAAAGTTATAGGCAAGTCAAAAAATTCTTTTCTATGTAAACCAGGTCCTAACTATAACTACCTACTAGATCATGCCAATAGATAATTATATATATATATATATATATATATATATATATATATATATATATATATATATATATATATATATATATATATATATATATTACCTACTGGCGATAGCCAGTAGGTATATATAGTTAGAATTTTTTCTCTATGGGACTTTTGAAAATTCTATGTCTAATAACTTTGGCGTTTGTGGACGGAATCGGCTGAAATTTTCAGGAAAATGGCACATTTTGTTTCTGAGCAGCCCCTGAAAATTTGGGGGGGTTTCGTCAAGGGGGGGCCGAGAAAAAAGGGGGGTCCCAAAACGCGTTTTTCCCATGTTAATTTCCATAGGGCGGTTGGACTCACTTTTAGCTCGAACGGCTGAATGGATTTGCACGAAACTTGGCAAAATTGTAGGGACTGTTAGCCCGATGTGCCTTTGCTAGGTCTCAATATATGTGCTCCAGTAGTTTTTGAGAAATTAACGTTCAAACCAAGATATATATCTGTAACAGCGCTCTGGGCAGCGATCCGGTCCGCTTACTTTTCGCTTATCGGAACTTTGCGCGCAGAAAGCTGATTGGCTCTCCGGTGTCTGTCAACATTCTAAACAGTCCGGAGCGGACGCCATCTTGTCTCTCGGTAGGATCGAGAGAGAAGAAGAGGTGGAAAACGAAAGGGGAATTTAATGAAAGGGGGCAAGGTATCCCCCTCTTGACCCCCTAGGAATGTTGTTGGGGTTATTAAAGGGTCCCGTGGGGAAAAAAAAAAAAAAATGATTTTTCACGGTAGAAGCGCGGCCGCGAACTGGTAGCGAAACGGGAATTCGCCATTTTGTGCTTCGTTAATTAAATTACTAGTTATAAGTGGGTGCGGAAGACGTATCCTAATTCCCTATGTTTTCTGAGGGTGGCTGAGGAGGCTGATATATGTTGATACATCTCTTCCAGCGGCTGTGCGTGAGCTTTTTTTTTTTTTTGCTGCGTGACAGTCCGGAGCGGCCGCCATCTTGTCTCTCGGTAGGATCGAGAGAGAAGAAAAGGTGAAAAACTAAGGGGGAATTTAATGAAAGGGGGCAAGGTATCCCCCTCTTGACCCCCTAGGAATGTTGTTGGGGTTATTAAAGGGTCCCGTGGGGAAAATAAAAAAAAAATGATTTTTCACGGTAGAAGCGCTTCACGGGCCGCGAACTGGGCCGCAAACTGGTAGCGAAACGGGAATTCGCCATTTTGTGCTTCGTTAATTAAAGTACTAGGTATAAGGGGGTGCGGGAGACGTATCCTAATCCCCTATGTTTCCTGAGGGTGGCTGAGGAGGCTGATATATGTTGATACATCTCTTCCAGCGGCTGCGCCATCTTGCCTTTTTTCGAATGCCACAATTTTGTCGTGCACGGCAGCCATTTTAGATGCCAGGCTGGTCCCAGGCTATCACCTAACCCTGCGGATGTAGTTTATGGCCCCAGCTGTAGAGAATTCAGACATGCCAATCCTCCCGATTCAGGCGTGTGACTACTGATTTCAGTGCTAGTCTCCCGCCTCCCGATTTCTGCAAGCAAAAACCCGGGGGCATATTACGAACAACTAGCGATAATTTTTGTCTCTAACTTGTTTAGAGACAAAAATTATCGCCGCACATCGGCGATTTTTATCGCAGATAAACCTTGCTATTATCGCAGAAAAGTCAGCGATATTCATGTATTATCGACCTAATGCTCTTAGCCATGTTATCCACCTCCCATTGGATAACATGGCTAAGAACTGCTCAGGGCAGGTGTTAGATTTCGGAGATATTCGCGCTTAGCGCGAATATCTCCAAAAGTTGGTAATAGAAGGTAGCGATGTTAGGGACTGTTTCCAGTCGCTAACATCTTGGCACGCCACTTTGCATGTCATTAGTGATAAGTATCACTGACATGCAAAGCGGGGCCCAAGATGGTCGCTATCTCCTTTTAGCTGTCACTAACTGGTGTTAGCGACAGCTTGGTAATAGGGAAATAATTTTATCTCCGCTTTCATGGCTTTTAAAGCCAAAAAAGCGGAGATAAACCCCCTTGATAATATGCCCCACGATTCCTTGGGGTTTCAGCTGACAGGGCTTGGTATTGTGTTACATGGTAATTTTTCCATGAAACGTCAGAGGGTCGATGCAGGGGTTCTAGAAGAGGTGATAAACCATTTAAGCCTCATGAACAAGCGCATGGTCTTTTAAAAATTTGTGAAGTACTCGGGGCGGCGGTGTGTGTGTGCCCTCTTTCAGGAGCGGGCGGGGGGGCACTGCCAGCAACTTGCCAGGTCAGGTAGTGTTCAACACGTGCATCACCCTTTCTCTGCCTGCTATTGCGCTCCATGCTTCGGAAAGGTAAGAAAAAGAACGTGCATTTGAGTTTGAAATGTCCGATCCTGCAGCAGCACACTTCCAAAGCCCACACATGACAATAACCCGATTCAAGGCCCCATTCACCCGTTTTAAAAAAAATAGATAACACTCCAACAAAGTAAGGTTATAAAACTTTATTAACTACTAACTTTAACGAACGGAACAAAAACTAAAAACATTTAAACATTTCTCAACACAAAAAGCAACAATGGTTAGAAGCTGTCTTTTGTGCGAATAGTCCCAAGGCAGCACAACGTGCAGAGTTCTGGACGGCACCCAGGTGATGTCGCCTGGGTGCCGCACTGGTTTAGGGATCCTACAATGCTGCTCCGAAAATTGGCGTGGGGCGTCCCGGGTGGGGCGGGGGGAGGCCTCGTCAGTAGCGGTCTGTTGTGCGAATAGTCCCAAGGCAGCACAACGTGCAGAGTTCTGGACGGCACCCAGGTGATGTCGCCTGGGTGCCGCACTGGTTTAGGGATCCTACAATGCAGCACAGAAAAACAGCGTGGGGCGTCCCGGGTGGTGCGGGGGGAGGCCTCGTCAGTAGCGGTCTGTGTCCAGTGTCACATGGCTGACACAACATGTACGACTGGCACCCACGTGATGTCCAGTAAACTGCCGCACTGGTTTTGGTATCCTACAATACTGCTCCGAAAATTGGCGTGCGGCGGCCCGGGGGGGGGGCGTGGGGGAGCCGGCGTGAACGGGCCTCCCCAGGTGGCGGCCATCTAGCTGAGTTGCGCTCGCTCTTGCGGCCACAGCGTCTCGCTCACCATGTTGTTGAGTTGCTCCCACTCTTGCAGTGCAGCGATAGGCGGCTGCCACATGGCTCTTAAAATGGCGGACGGCTCCTCGGTTTTGGGCCTGGTCCACTGAAATGGCCCTGGGACACTTTGGAACTCGGACGCTTGCCTGCTAGGGCTTGGGCTCCATTCTCGAAAAGCGTCCCCTCAGCCGTGAAGATTGTATAAAAGTCTTGGGGGCCCCCGACTCCCGCAGGCTTCCGGTGGGGAGCGGCTGCCATGGTTGCTCGCGGAATGACCACGACGGAGCCACGAGATGGTGGTGCTCTCATGCTGACGCCAGCTTCAGTCTGAATGATCCAGAAACAAGGTGGGGCTTTCATCGTTTGGGAAAAAAAAATGTTCTAAACCAATGAAAAGTGTTATTTTTAGGTCATATGACCAAGCCTTCCATCTTTAGGAAACCAAAAGTAAAATGAACCAATGAAAAGTTTTATAAACAAGTCACATGACCTGTTATGCGGCATAGGGCTACAAAAAGCGTAGAAAATCCGTTGGCACGTGAGGCGGCGTCAGTAGCGGACCGATGTGCGAATAGGCCGAAGGCAGCACAACGGGCCAAGATCCGGATGGCACCGAGGTGGTGTCCAGCAAATTGCCGCACTGGTGTGGCCATCCTACAATGCTGCGCCGAAAGACGGCGTGTCCAGCTGAATTGCGGTCACTGCTGCGGTACAGTGACTCGAACGCGCCGAGATCCGGATGGCACCGAGGTGGTGTCCAGCAAATTGCCGCACTGGTGTGGCCATTCTACAATGCTGCGCCGAAAGACGGCGTGTTCAGCTGAGTTCCGGTCACTCTTCCGGCACAGTGACTCGAACGCGCCGAGATCCGGATGGCACCGAGGTGGTGTCCAGCAAGTGGCCGCACTGGTGTGGCCATCCTACAATGCTGCGCCGAAAGTCGGCGTGGGGTGCCCCGTTGGCTTATGAGGTGATGTCAGTAGTGGACTGATGTGTGAATAGGTCGGAACCAGCACAAGGCGCCAAGATCCGAATGGCAAGTCCTGGATGTTGAGTGCCTCAGTGGAGATTTCTGAGCAGTGCTTGTAGGACTGTCTGAAGCTTATTTGCACCTGCTGCAGCTTCACTATTGCCCTGGTGTGGCCAAAGGTGGCACATGACATAGGCGGCCGGCTCCCGAGGTCCGGCGGAACTTTTTTCCTTTTCCTTTCTGCTTCTTTTCCTACAATGCGTTTCATCTGAAGACACGACCAGGTCCCTGAATGTGTGCAGGGGGACGCTATTGATTGAATGAAAATGGCGGCTTGACACAAAGCTGACTCAAGCGTTACTGTTGGTGCTATACAGACAAAAATTTGTTTTCAGTTTGTACATTCTTCAGGTTTTTTTTTTCCATCCAAGTCTGATTGAGAGTTTGTAGAAAAATGGCTTCAGATTTTCCACATACTACTCTTCAACATTCTTCCTAAATGTAACAATGTGAAACTCACTAGGAGAACGGCTGTTTCTGTTTCCTTTCAAAATGCTGCCAACAATATTTTCTGAATGGAAGACACCATCTTGTAGCATAAAGGGCCGAAAGGGGTTCTGGTCTGGCCGATGGTTGGTGGAGACATTTTGACTATATCTTGGACCTGCCCGGCCTCGCCCAAAATGGCGCCGGTATAAATGGGACTCGTAACTCCTTGCCCGCAAATGTATATCTAGAAAATGTTATTGTAAGTGGCCCTGTCGTATTTTAATTACAAAATGTACGTCCACCGATTCCGCAACTGTTAGACACCTTTGTTCTTGTCACCTAATGGCCCGCTCGTTACGTTCTTCTACAGTGTAAATGTCTCCTCATCATATACGATTTCAGTTTGCTCCGTGGCCGGCCCACGTGGTTATAGGCCCGTATTTGTATACTGACATTTTCACAATAAAGGTTTTTAAAACAAAACACGGTAGTAGTATTTACATTTGTAAAGTTTTTACTTTTAGTGACTGTTTTCGAATCAGTAAAAGGCAAGTGAAATAAAGCAGTCCAATTACATGACGGATAAAAGGTATAATATGTAGTGTGGTGTATGTCTTCCATTTCTATTGTAGTTTTCATTTATTAGTTTTGTAGTTCTTCTTCTGTGTTAGACTCTTTGCTATGCAATATGGAATTCTGCTATTGTATTCTAGTGATCCAGGTTCTACTTCAGTGAAGCGGTTGGAGCTGAACTGAAGAGATGCCTGTTCTACTTCAGTGAAGCGGTTGGAGCTGAACTGAAGAGATGCCTGGACTCTAGCACCAGTGGGTCTATATATTACTTTAAGAATAAAACAATTTAAATCCTTTATCTGCCTCCCTCCGCTCTTTACATGTAGGAACGCAGTAAAGATAAATGGTCAAGGGCAGTTGTGTTTTTCATGTCTGCAACATAAAGTGATCGATAAGAATCTGATAATCAGGCGTATCGGCGACTAAGACAGCAGGCCGAATCTCTTTTACTCAACGGCTCCGTCATGGAAGGAAGAAACGCCCTTTTTCTCGAAAAAGGAATATATTTTACTTGCAAGACAGTTGTAAATTTTCCGGGAAAGTACATTAGCCTGTAATATTATAACATATGTTTGAAAAAAAAATATTGTTTGAAAATAATAAAAAGCGTAATTTTTAGGTCATATGACCAAGCTTTTCATCATTAAATTAACAAAAGTAAAATGAACCAATGAAAAGTTTTATTAACAAGTCACATGACCTGTTATGCTTACGTTACGCGCTGCGCGCCGCGCCTCGGATCACTTCCGGGTGCGCTAACGCGGCGTGTCATAAAACGCATTACGCGACAACGTAGGTCAAGAATATAGTCTAAATGTCTCCACCAACCAGCGTTCAGAACACAACCCCTTTCAGCAGTCCAAAAAGTTCTGTTAAATGACAACAGAGGGGACAGGCAACAAGAACCATCAGTCAAAGAGGGGAGGGCAAGTTCTTCTCTTCCGGTTCATGTTGGGGCGCTACCGGAACTGATCGAATTGGTAGTCTATAGTGTTTCTGGATGTTTCAGACTAAAGCTGGCGTCAGCATGAGACCACTACCATCTCGTAGCTCCGTCGTGGCCATTCCACGAGCAGACATGGCAGCCGCTCCCCACCAGAAGCCTGCGGGAGTCGGAGGGCCCCAAGACTTTTGTAGAATCTTCACGGCTGAGGGGACGCTTTTCGAGAATGGGACCCAAGCCCTAGCAGACAAGCGTCCGAGTTCCAAGGTGTCCCAGGGCCATTTTAGTGGACCAGGCCCAAAACCGAAGAGCCGGCCGCCATTTTGAGAGTCCTGTGGCAGCCGCCTATCGCTGCACCGCAAGAGCGGGCGCATCTCAACTACATGGTGAGCGAGACGCTGTAGTCGCAAGAGCGGGCGGTAAACAGCTGAATGGCGGAAGAGGCACAGTGTAGCAAAAGCGGGCGGAATGGCAACTAAAACGATAAAGGGGCGCCCCACTACAGCTTGTCTTCAGGTCAAATGGATTGTGGGACAAGGTCCAGAATTGAAGAGTCATCAAAAGGCAAAAAGTTCCGCCGGACCCCGGGAGCCGGCCGCCTATGTCGGGGGCGATCTCAGGCTACACCAGTGCTATAAGACTTGGGGAGGGTGTCGGAGCCAAGCGTCTTCTCCGAGTCCATGGCCATCACACCGCCCCTCAGGGGCCTCCGTCAAGCTGTTTAGGAAGGTAACATATCACATTGTTTTCTAATGCAGTCAGGTCCACAAACGACACTCACTTACTTTGAGAATAGTGAAGCTGCAGTAGGTGGAAATAAGCTTCAGACAGTGTTACAAGCACTGCTCAGAACTCTTAACTATGGCACCCAACATCCAGAACTTATGCTATTTGAGAATGGTAGTGACATCGAAGCATCTCAGGGACCAAAACCATTAACGTTTGAGATGTCATCAGTGATGTCATTTGAGTTGTCATCAGTGATGTCATTTGAGATGTCATCAGTGATGTCATCAGTGATGTCACTGACCATGTCATGAATGATGTAATATGTGACATCATCAGCAGTGGATTGCGGGTGCGCGATATATAGTTAGCGCTTCTAACTATATATGGAATTTCAATGGTTTTATGCGAGTAAAATAAGGTTTTGTAAATGCTAATTCCTAACTATATATGGACTATAACCTATGGTTTTTTCATTGAATTTTCAAGGTTTTGTAAATGCAAATTCCTAACTATATATCCACTATAACCTATGGTTTTTTTCTGTGAATATATATATATATATATATATATATATATATATATATATATATATATGTATATATATATATATATATGTATATATGTATATATATATATATATATATATATGTATATTCACAGAAAAAACCATAGGTTTTACACACGTTATAGTTAGGAAGTAGCATTTAAAAAACCTATGAAATTCACTGAAAAAACCATAGGTTTGACACATGGTATAGTTAGCTGGAAATTTTACTGACATAAAACCAATGAAATTCCACGTTATAGTTAGTTGGACTCACTATAACTTGCGCGTGCAATGCACTGCTGATGACGTCACATATTACATCATTCATGACATGGTCAGTGACAGCACTCATGACATCACTGATGACACCATCCAGTGAATATGTGTCTTTCTGAAAAATAAATATTAGTGAGTAATGTTTAAATATTTAAATATATATATTAGTGTTTCACTTTGTGTATAAGTGGCTACATGTGTTGGTAAGTAGCTACATGCGTATGTATATGGGTTATTAGATGTTTCTCTTAGTATCAGTATGAGTGTCTATATGGTTTGGTGGGGGTATTACTTAGCACATAGATGCATGAGTGACTGACTGACTGTTTGTATGTGTTTTGAAGACAGCATATGTGCAGGACTGTATGGGTGGATGAGTGTGTATATGTGTTTGTTAGTGAGTGAATGACTGTCTCACTAGTGTCTTTATCAGTAACGACATATGTTTTAATCTAGTATATGTGAATTTTGATGTATATAAGTGAGTATATGTGAGAGTAAGAGATTGAAAGAGTTCCTGTGTTTCTATAAGTGATTGTTTAAGAGAATAAATATGTGTAATTTTCAATAGAAGTAAGGTGGAAGTGTGTGTATAACTCTATATTCAAATAAATGGATGTTCAATAGTTTATTTGCACGTGTGAGTATGTCTGTGAGTAACTTTTCGATGATTGTCGGTGTGTAACAGGATGTATAGGTGTATCATTTCATATGATGAGTGAGTATATGTATGAGTGGATGTGTATATAGATGGTGGAATTACTGAATTACTTGTTGTAACTGATATGGGTATCTGTATTTTTTTTTTAAATTTCAGTTTCTATTTTTGAATATGTGTTTCAAGAGTTACATTACAGTGAAAGGAGGTCTGTCACTATGTCACAAGGATGGTGTCATCAGTGATGTCACTGACCATGTCATGAATGATGTAATATGTGACGTCATCAGCAGTGCATTGCACGCGCAAGTTATAGTGAGTCCAACTAACTATAACGTGGAATTTCATTGGTTTTATGTCAGTAAAATTTCCAGCTAACTATAACATGTGTCAAACCTATGGTTTTTTCAGTGAATTTCATAGGTTTTTTAAATGCTACTTCCTAACTATAACGTGTGTAAAACCTATGGTTTTTTCTGTGAATTTCATTGGTTTTTAAAATGCTAATTCAGAAAAATGTCGTGTATGCAACCTATACTTTTGGCAATAAAGTTCTGGCAATATTTTTTTCGAAAACAAGCCGTTTTCTTCACTGTTCAAGTTGCATAGAGACTCCTTGTAAAGCAATACAGAATTTGAAAGTCTGTACCTTGCCTTTTTTTAAACACATTAAAATTTGTCTGTAAATAAAAATAGCCTTACTAAACTTTCGTGCGCGACCCGGTGTGCGCACTCTCGGCAACAGTTGTCAATAAAATGGATATCGCATTTCCAGGCTTTCATGCGCGACCGAGTGCGCGCACAGGCCTATATATTTCGTAAAAACCTTGCGATTTGAACTTATTGAATTTCTTCATACACCCCTCAAAGAACTTATAGTACGTCAAAGAGACTGTACCTAGACTTCTTTTTTATTCTTATGAAACTTTTCAGTAAATGGAGCCGAATGTCTTTTTAAACTTTCGTGCGTTACCGGATGTACACACCTTGGTATTTTTTTTAGAAATATAAAACGTTTCATACTTTAACAATTGTGCGCTTAAATCCAGCTCAGAAGATATACAAAATCATGATGGTAGTTGGTTCAACCCGGACCGTTTATTAGAGGTAGATCGTCCGACTCCACCGGAAGACACCCCTAATAAAAAGGACATATATATAAAATGCGGACTAGCCGCTGTATCGTGCTAGCAAACTATAACATATAAATCGTTAGAAAAAACAAAAGGAATCGAGCAAAATCAGTAGGCCACTGATGAGATCTTTTTTTGACCTCGCTAAAATAGAAAAATTAGGAACAACCCCTCATGAGAAATATGAAACTAGTGAGAGAAACCGAGCTCGACGCCATGATGGCTGCAAGACAGCTCGGCTCCGCCGCCCACCCCACCCAAAATAACGACAAATATTATAAAGATACACAACACACCAGCAAAGTAACAGGGTAAAACGTTTTATTAAATAACTATTTACATGGCAGCCTACTGCAACATGAAAACAACACTTTCAATTGGTTCTTAATAGTTTCAATTCTGAAGTTTACACGCAGCACTCCACCCACTTCCCTCACTATCTTTTCTACTCTCAAGAGATAACAACGTCCTACATCTTTCGGAAGACTTTGGTGAAATGGCTACCGTATCTCATTCATCTTCCGAATCTGACCAAAATGATCGACTACCTTTAATAAGAAAAAATAAATCTTTCATCTGGCAATTTTTCACTTATCCTGAAGATCAAAAGAAAGTGAATGCACCAAAAGTAACCTGTACGATATGTGACTTGGTTCTCTCAAGAAGAAATCCAGCAAAAAAATATTTCTTTTCCATACATACCATGGTGCGGCATGTCAAACAAGTACACCCTCTGCAATTTGCAGAGGCAACGACAAGAGCCCTGGCCACGCTATTACCATTAGAGGTGGCCAGCACATCTTCTGATCGACGACCTGTATCTCCATGCAGTGCAGAGATGGACTTCAGATATTTAACTATATATGGTTTATAACCTATGGTTTTTTCAGTGTTTTTCTTTGGTTTTTTAATAGCAAATATCAAAAGCTTTTTTGTGGAAAATGACTAAAATTAGGTATACATAAGCGGCGTTCATTTATGTTCACCACAGCCATTGTTAAAAGTAAAGTGAAAGTCGCGAAACAGTGGCCACGCCATCTAGTCCCTTTTAGGCCCCATCATGCACGTAAGTAACAGCCATTTTCTGTGTCATGGCCTCTCTGCCCACTGCCAATAGCCTATGATTGTTCAAAATTGGTTCTCTTTGGGTCATTCTCTGTTCACAAATAAGCATAAAGTCGCAATACTCTATTTAGTTTTTGCAGATAGTGAAGGATAGGTAGTGCACACTTTTGTCCCCTTTGTAACCCGTCATGCCTATCTCTGCCCCGTTTGTTGGTAGTTGGTTCAACCCGGACCGTTTATTAGAGGTAGATCGTCCGACTCCACCGGAGGACCCCCCTAATAAAAAGGACATATATATAAAATGCGGACTATCCGCTGTATCGTGCTAGCAAACTATAACATATAAATCGTTAGAAAAAACATGAAACTAGAGAGAGGAACCGAGCTCGACGCCATGATGGCTGCAAGACAGCTCGGCTCCGCCACCCACCCCGCCCAAAATAACGACAAACACTATGCAAATATTATAAATATATACAACACACCAGCAAAGTAACAGGATAAAACGTTTTATTAAATAACTATTTACATGGAACCTACTGCAACATGAAAACAACACTTCAAATTGCTTCTTAGTAGTTTCAATTCTGAAATTGAACACCCAGTACATCCAGAGTTCATGTCCGACAAGTTGTGTGGGGGGATGCCTTGCTAATGCCGCCACCCCCACCACCTTCTGTAGGAAGGACTCTGGATATTCTTGGTCCCTGAGAGGCTTCGATGTCCCTGCCTTGCACAAATGTCATAAGTTCTGGATGTTGAGAGCCATACTTCAGGGTCCGACAAGTTGTGTGGGGGGATGCCTTGCTAATGCCGCCATCCCCACCACCTTCTGTAGGAAGGACTCTGGATATACTTGGTCCCTGAAAGGCTTCGATGTCCCTGCCTTGCACAAATGTCATAAGTTCTGAATGTTGAGTGCCATACTTCAGGGTCCAAGAAACGCGGACTCGGAGGGGGCGCTTGGCTCCTGCCCCCTCCCCAAGTCTTGTTCCCCTGGTATGGCCTGAGATCGCCCACGACATAGGCGGCGGGCTCCCGGGGTCAGGCGGAACTTCTTGCCTTTTGATGCCTCTTCCATTCTGGACCTTGTCCCACAATCCGTTTGACCTGAAGACACGTCCTGCGGTGCCCTGGTCCAACCATCACATTTACACCGTCTCACCCGCCATCCGGCTGAATTGCACCCACTCTTCCGATACAGCGACAGGCGGCTGCCACGGAGCTCAGAAAATGGCGGTCGGCTCCACAGACTTGGGCCTGGCCTGCAAGGATGGCTCTGGGCAACCCTGGAACTCGGACGCTTGACTGCTAGGGCATGAGCCCCATTCCCAAAAGCGTCCCGTCAGCCTTGAAGATTCTACAAGAGTCACCGAGGCCCCCGACTCCTGCAGACTTCCGGTGGGGAGCGACTGCCATGATTGCTCGCGGAATGGCCACGACGTAGCCACAGGGTGCTCTCATGCTGACGCCAGCTTCAGTCTGAAACATCCAGAAACACTGTAGACTACCAATTCGATCAGTTCCGGTGGAGCCCCAACGACGTATCGCGTTCTTGCGTAATCCGTCATATGACGCGCCGCGTTAGCGCACCCGGAAGTGCTCCGGTGCGCGAGGCGCGAAGCGCAGCTTCCCGGAAGCAATGCGGAGCGCGTAACGTAAGCAATTACATTTCAGTTGGTTCTCCCTCACAATATTTTCAATGTCACATAAAAGTCACCCATCACCCACTGCCATCTCTGGCTGTTTCCATGGTAACACCTTATTCTGCACCTGGCTGAAGGCACAGGTCAAAAGTTCATATCTCAACGTTCTACAGCAAAGTAACAACACTGTTTTCCCTCCAGAAACACCTGCCAATCCACAGCTCTGTTACATGTCTTTTTTTTTCACACCCAATAGTACTTTTCGTTTAACATAAACATTAACATGCAACGTACTGTTCAATCTCCACTTCTTACAATCAACCAATCATTTTTATTTTTTAAACCACACCCAGCCTCTTCCTTTTTCTTTATTTAGAATTTCAACTTCTAACTACCATTCCACTTCCAGAACCGATCGGAGGACGACTACAAATCCCTTGAAAATGAAGGTCTGGCTAATAGGACACAGTTATATTCACTGGAGTGAAAAATATGTAGTAAGCAGACGAATTTGCAACCTCAGCTTACCAAATGTACACATAACATGGATTTCCAAAAGAGGATTGAAATGTCACCAATTGATTCCATTGGTGAAAACTTTTATGCATCTCCCAGAACCAGACCTTATAATTGTGCACTGTGGTGGAAACGATCTAGGCACAATCACTGGGGTAGGTCTGGAAATGCTTCTAAAAGACACCTTTCGACAATTGATGACACTTTTTCCTCGATCTGCCTTGGTATTAAGCATGGGCGAATTTTGCGGATCTCGCGTTCGCGAATTTTGCGGATTTGCGAATTCGCAATCCGCAAAATCCGCGAATTAGCGGATTTTTTTTTTTTTGTGTTCGCCCGTGTTTCTGCCAGTTCGCGAGGGTTTTTACAATTTCGCAATTTGCGAACTTACCTGTCGGGTCGCAAGTTTTGCGAACTTGTTGTTTCTACGTGTCCAGCCTGTTTGGGACACTCTTCTTCATCACTGCCACTCTCTGTCACCACTGCCACTCTCTGACTACTCATGCCACCCTCTGGCCCACCCATGCCACCCTCTGTTTCATCACCACACCCTCTGGTTGTCCAGTGTACATTATTTTCGGCAAAGCAAAGCACACCTTCCCTGCCTCAAGTGACCTGAATTAATTTGGGGCTGATTAATGTGTCTCAGAATATTTTTTTAGCTGGCACCTGCTTCCTTAGTGCGCCCTGATTAGTGATCTTTTGCACTTGCTAAGTGCTTTCATTGTTGCAAAATTAGTTACAACACCTGCCCTGCCCCAACTGACAATAATGAATTAGGGGCTGATTAATGGATTTTAACTTCCAGCCTGGCTCCTGCTTGTCTCCCTTAGCTGTAATTCAGGACCTTTGTGGCATATGTGTAACTATTCTGAGGTTCAGAGCAGGGTCACATAATAGTTGCAACTGGCAACTGAACTCTGGAGGGGCCCCTCAGGAAGCACTACAGGAAATGGCTACTAATGATGAGCCTGAACTTTTGAACCTGGCAAGTAGTTTCAGTTTTGCTAAGATCGTATTTCTGCAATTTAGCACTTATTCGCTGGGCGCGAAGTTGTACTGGGAAGCCGCGAACTCACGCGAACAGTGCGAGCAGTGCGAGCAAAATCCGCTGCTCGCGGATTTGCGGATTTTGCGGGAGATTCGCAAATCTCGCGGATTGCGGATTTCCCGAAAATCCGCAAAATCCGCGAGCGAAACGGATTTTCCGCCCATACCTACTTGGTATATTCCAATATATGCCAAAGACAGAAATGGAATTGGTCCAATCACCATTGTGCACAATTTGAGAAAGCAAGGAGACATGTAAATAAATCTGTTTCTGCGTTCCTCAGAGATTATAGCATGGGTTCTATTTACCACAACAACTTGCGATACCACATGCAAGACGTCTATAGGAGAGACGGTGTTCATTTCACGAATGAGGGAAACAGAATCTTCCTCTGCAACATCAGGCTCTGCATCGGTACTTACTTATAAATGCAGAAAACACTCAATTAACACAATGGCTCTTTTCAGAGCCACCTTATATCTAAGCACTCAAACTTCTGATTTATCTCCATTTTCACACTCTTGTAAAAAGGTGTGCGCGACCGAGTGCGCGCACCACGCAACTTTAAAAAAAATATATATATATATTTTCGCCTTTAAGGGCCTTACTGCACACCCTGAGAAAACCTACGCAGCAAAACAATCTCTACCTTCTCCCCTTTCCATATTCCAACGCTTTGAAATCAACAATATATTTACTCGCAATGACAAAATGGCGGTCAACACTTCCTGATTTCCTTCGAATCGAACGTTAACAGATGTCACGCAACAAAATTCCGCTCGCGCGCGCAGCCGTTTAGGTGCGCGCACATGTGCGCGTATAGATATATAATTGACTTTAACTTTAATTTCCTCAGCAACTACTGAACGGATTTACACCATTCCAAAAAAAGCGTAATCTGCGAGCCGGACTGTACAGTTTTGCCAAATTTCTTATAAATCCATTCACCCGTTCGACCTGTAGCCGAGTCTAAAGGTCCTATGGAAAATAACATGGAGAAAACACGTTTGGGACCCCCCTTTTATCTCAGCCCCCACTTGACCAATCCCCCCCAAACTTTTAGGGAAGGAGCCATCTTCTTTGAGAAATTCGCTAAGATTCTTCAACCAGGGCCAAAGTTATTCCAAATAGAATGTTGAGGATTTCCTATGGAAACTAGGTCCTAACTATAACTACCTACTGGCGACCGCCAGTAGGTAATATATATATATATATATATATATATATATATATATATATATATATATATATATATATATATATATATAACGAGCAAATGTCCCAAGCGGGGGAGCGTCCAATTAGCTGGCGCTGACGGCGAGGATAAGGACAGCCTCGCTGAAAATCATTAAAGCAAGTTCTCTTCTTTTCAAGAAGACGCCGCACACCACTTCAGTTTGGTTTCAGTTATATTTTTTATTCTCCAGTAGGCATTACCCACCTACGCATTTCGGACTGCTACAAGTAACTGATCACGGTCAACAAACTTTAGTCCATTGTTTGTGTTGCATGTTTATACTGAGAAACACACTCGGCAAGTTAGGATGCATTGTGGGATCAGTATGGAAATATAGTTTTATGTTATTTAAACTAGCTTTACCAATGCGTTGGTGGCCTGAGAGTTGCGCATTTTGCAGATTCAATTTATTGGGTAACTTTCTGTTAGTTTACTGTTGGTTTACCATAGAGTTGTGAGGCATATGGATTGCCAGAAACCGGTCTTTAGAAGCTTGTTTCCGGTCCAGGGAAGACATGGCTTGGCAGTTCGGGCTGGACTGTTCCCATGAGGCACAGGGTCAGACTGATTTGCATATAGCCATGTCTGAACTGGGGTGGCAGAGTGGGCTAAAGAACGGTGATGGATTAAACCCAGATCTCTTGACTGGGTGTGAGTATTTGATTGATTCAGATGCTCCGTCCATCACCACCCCCTTTTGTACCGTGTTTTGAGGAAAGGCAATATTCAAATGTGGGACGCTTTTGTTTTGCCTGCCTCGGCCGATTTCTAATCCCAATCCAACCCTGACTGTGAATGACTGCAAATCTGCCCCAACACCAGGCGCACTTCCACTTACAGAGCAGTTCCCTTACGTGTTGGAGATGATTATCGAATGCATGTTCTTTGAGACCAAAAGCCTATTTTTGCTTTTTAGCCAAGTGTCTCAATTTTTAGATAAATGAGACCCAGGTACCTTCCCCGACAAAAAATATGACATAACAAGCCCAGGCAACACTAAAAGGCTGGGTCCTGACGTCAGACCCATAAACTTTGTCATTGTTTTTTGTGTGCATTTCAGCTGCTGACTAGCATGCTGCGGTGCAATTGTGGTGATGCCTCTGAAATAGCATACTAGCCTTAACTCAAGAGGTGGGGCACAGTGAAGGGGGGTCGCAGTTCAGACACACTTCCAGAAAAGGCCACAAGTCCTCGATAGTCGGCTCCAGTTTCTTGGGGAACATGCCTCGCCCTGCGAGAGACAGTTGGGTAAAATGCCCATAGTCACAGGCATTCACAGAGTTGTCAGATGCTGCTAAATGAGTGGGCTGGGCACACGTGTTTTATGTTCCTTTATTAATTGGCTGTAATGCTTTCAGTGTCATCGGATGTTGTAGAAACCATATATTAGAGACCTTGTGTTATGAAAGTTCATGTTGTAATTTGTATTTGTAAAATATTTTATATGTATACACACAGTAAACAGTTACCGTGTGAGGGAGGGTTTTGTGCATGCTAGGTATTCGACAAGGATGAGCCCCAAACAGGACAAACATGTCTGGGATTATTGGACCCCTTTGAAAATGCACGTCTATGATTTTTGTTAATTTTTGGGGCAGATTTATGAGGCCCTTGCGCCTCTTTGCGCCGCAATTGCGTCACTTTATTTGACACAACGGCGGCGCAAACAATGCGCCCTATTTACAACGTGACGCATCTAGGAGATGCGTCACGTTGTAAAGCCCTGAGCCATAAGGAGGCGTTCCTGCGCAGGGTGGGGGGCTTTCCTGCGCTGGAACGCCTCCTAAAAGTGGCTGAGTGAAATCTATAAGATTTCACTCAGTCACTTTCAGGCCAATGCTGCGTCAAAACCCTGCGCCTGCTTGAAGCAGGCGTAGGTCTTGGCGCAGCATTGTCAAGATGGGGCACCCCCGAGCCTTGCTGGAGCTGCTTCGCGCTTGCGACGCAACTCCAGCAATGCGCCACCTTTACGGCACAGATGCGTCACGCATCTGTGCCGTTTTTGCCCCATGGTGCGCCACATTGTAAATGCGGCGCACCATGGGTGGCGGAGCTGTGGCGCACTGTGGCGCACATTAACTGGCGCATCCCTGGGGATGCGCCAGTTAACATAAATCTGCCCCAGGTGTGTTTCATGTTGCTGTCAAAGAGCAGTTCGTAGTGACTCTGGCATAGGGTTAGACTTGAGGCTTTTTTGGATATGATTGAAGTTCACAAGCAGGCATTAGTGAAATTTCAAACACAGCTTTTTTGATTAGAAGCAACTTTTGGAGCAAGGGCAGCAGATGCTGTGTCGTGTATAATTCAGTCAACAATTTCTGCTGCATGTGGAGCACTTTAATATTTTGAACGACACTGGAACATGCAGCTTTGTCTACTCTTAAATGCAGCGCCTGCTGTGGGGCCTGTGACTCCGGAGGGGCCGAGTGGTCAAAGGAAAGGATAATATGCTGAACTTCAAAAAATAAATACTTCTGTTTTGTCGGAAAAGTGTCTGCATTTTGCTTCAAATTATCCTCACACTCCTGTGATCTACAACTCACGATCTGAATGTCTTTGTTACGCTCTTTCCAGCGAAAGATCTGATTCAAAACACACACTATGGGAGAGGATTGGATTGACACCAGTCAGCACACTAATGGTGCAAGTACAAACATAGGTGCAATGCATCTGAATAATAATAATAGCCTCCACGCACAAGCATACTATCTTGTTAGTAGGGATGCCCTTTCACTAAACGTGACAAAAATGTCACCTTTTCCTCTTGTAATGTACCGTTTGCTACCTCTTGTATTTTGTTTGCTCACAATTGTCACTTTTGTCTCATGTAACTTAACGTTTGCTTTTGTAATTTGTTCACTTGTAATTTTCTCCTCATGTATTAGTACTGTTCCTATTGTGAAGCGCTCTGACACCTTCGGGTAAAGTCTGCGCTATATAAAAACGCATAAAATAAATAAATAAATAAATAACATTTAAAAAAAGGGCGTGAAAAGAGTCTTATTTGCCGATTAAACAATGGGAGTGGGCCCATGCTACCTTCTGTCCTGAAGAGGGGCTGCTCACCACCACCACAATGATGTCACACACCAGCCGCTGTATTCCAACAGCGCTTCTCGGGATTTACAATGCACCCGTTAAACTTGTTGGGTAAAATATTCCTGTAAGTACCACCCTCAAAATGAAACACAAAAGTGCAGACCGGGGCTTCTGAAGTAGGCTAGAATTGGTGCTGGTATACCCCAAAAAAAAATAGACACATACAAATGAAAATGCACTTAGTGCCAGACCGTCTGACGACCTGTTTAGAAGTTCGATAAAAAAAAATAAAAAAAAAAAAAATGGCTGTGCAAGCAGGAGTGCATACAAAATGTTCCATCTTGCCCAGCACAAAGAAAACAGCCAATATTGCTAAAACCGGCTCCCAGTTACAACAAACTGTTACCCTACTTAGCAATACTTACTGTAAAGAGTGATATGAGTCACAGGAGTTGCTGCTTCCGGGGCCTGGACCAATCCAGCATTGAAATGGGGGAGAGGGCGAGGTGAAAGCACAGCAGCTGCTGTACGCAAGCATTTAAAGGACCAGGCACTTCAAACATGTGAAGGATGTGGCATTAATTATGTGAAATGGTGGACACATACAAAAACAAATATAACTAAATGGATATAAAAATACAACGGAGTGTGTATAAACTTGCATTATGCCCAGCGCCGTGCTGATAGTGTATAATTAACAGTGCGGCGCTCGTGAGGAGCTCCATGCTAATTATGCATGCAAGTGAGCATGCTGGGCTGCAACAATCCTAAAAAAGTTCCTCTCAGGCACAATATTAAACAAGCATTTGCAATGCAATAGGTCTCACATTGACACGATTTTGAGCTATTGGCATTGTAAATGACAACGCCTTCTATTTATGTTTTGGGTTTTAAAAAATAAAATGAATACTAGGCATTGTTATTTCCAAAACTAATAGCTTAAAATCGTCCGGTTTGATAACTGCATTGAAGCCGGCGGACACCTGTTCCCTAGCGCTGGGACGCCTCTAATGAGGTCTCCGTACACCGCACTGATTCACCTGAGCAGACCTCAGACCCTCTATTGTAGCATTTGAAACTGTGGAGTAGACCTTGTTTGCTGGCCTTTTGTCCATTTGTAGTTCAGCTCAGCCAAGTACACATTCATTGGTAAGAACCAATTTGAATTGAGAAGAATACTGTCATATTCTCTGGGGTTCTCACATGAGTCCACTATGCCAAACTGCAGGTCCTACAGATGGCCCATACCTTGCGGGTAAATTTCCTAGCTGGGAAAGAGGCATCTCTTACACTCACTCACACTGCGGGAACTTCCATCACATTTTACAACAACTGATGGGAATTTGCTATTCGTAGGCTGTGCATATCTTCTATGATGTTGCATATTACATTACTTTTCCTGTACATCACCCCGCATTTTGCCCTTCTATGGTGATGTATTGATAAAACACGACCCGACTGTTATTTTCATATGTTTAAATGTAACTGATGCATGACACTCCTTGAATGATGACCACTGTTGTAGTGCTATTAAATAGTAACAGAGTTTGATGTACACCTCATTAACCATATTTGATGGTTGCATTGCCTGCGCCTGTAAATATTTCACTGTTAAATAAAAAAAATGTATTTAAACAATGCAGATTTATTTTGGCTTTAATGGCTGTGGGTGTGTGTTGATGTTACAATATTGAATTTTCCAAGTGCAATGTTAATTTGAATAGCGAGACATCATGGAAGTGTGCAGTGGATGAAGTAGTCGGTGAAGGCATCATTTTGTACACGACGGCAGAGGACGATATAAAAGCAGATGGATTGTTTTGATTTCGTTTGATGGTTGTTGTGAGAATTTCGTAGCAACCAATTGGGAGGGAGAGTCAGCTAAAACCCAATTCTACTTTTTTTTTTGTTTGTACCGACCATGCCTCCATTTTTGTGAAGACTGCCTTGGTGAGGGAGGGTATAACCATCTGGGCAAAGATCATGATCGGGTGCAAATGTGAGACATTTATTTTCATCCCTGCTGCGCTTGAGGTAGAACAGCCTTATGGTGATACTGGCTTTTTCTGTTAAAATATTGCGTGGCCGGTGCTTAATGTGACTTAGTATTCATTCCGAACATCTGTGCGCCCATGTCTTATGGATGACGCAGAACATATAAAACTGTCTCATCCCAGCAGTTTATGGAAGAGTGCAGGCGGCGCGGTTGTAAAGCGCAGCTGAGCCATGGCAGTGACTATACACATTTGAGTACTGCACCGTATCTTTTGCTCGTTTGCATTATTTTTTTATTGCACACTGAGCCGTTTCCCGGTTTGCCTATTAGGTGCACACCTGTAAATGTATCTTAAAGTTATTGCGTTAGTGCCTGTTGTCTCCTCAACCGCCCACCATGGTTCCATCATAGTGTCCGTTGGTGACCCACTTAGCCTCCTAGTGTACCGATGCTGTTTTGTTCGAAACTCCACTGCTCAGATCATTAAATAGTTTCCTAAAGGCGTAAATACTGAAGTACCCGGTGTCTGAATATTTCAAGGCCGTTCACTTTTTTTCAGCAGAAGGTGCCGCTGATAATACAAGTCTTAAAACCAGCACCCCCTCTCCCCTACCTCCTCCACCGCCGAGGAACGTGCTGCAATGACGGCACAAACAAAACAAAAAAACAAAAACGGGGCGGGAACAGGATACTGAATCCCGCCCCTCCAGGACTCCCTGCCCTGCCTCATGGTTGCCAAGGCAATATTTCTGAAAATATTGTCGTGCTACCGTAAGGCAGGTCATGGAGTCCTCGAGAGGAGGGATCCAGAGCAGACAAATCTGCTAAACAGGAGCTTTTTCCAATGGCAGGCCTCCGTTTCGAGAGGCCTGCCAGTGGAAAAAGGGGGCGTGGTTTCACGCAGTACTGAAATTCTCCTGTTCACAATAAGTCTTTGCCGCCAGCAGGGCCATGCCCTGCAATGGAGGCTTCGACCTAAAAACATAAAAGCAGACGAAAACTGTGGTTAGGCTGTGCTGCTTCCGGATAAAACGGAAGTGACTGCTCGAATGCACAGCCAACCATAAGCCTGCTAAGAAGAACAATTCCAGTGTTAAGAAATGGCAAGCGGCAAGAGTAAGTACCCGGGAGTTTCACCCCTGATACTGATTACTTGAAGTCTCGGAGAGACAGCGCTTGCACGCTGCCAAGCCGAGATCTAAAAAACGAACTATGGAAACTCTGTCATAACTATAACTGCACAGCGGCACTGGCCAATATACATATGTATACGGAGATGGAGACAGAGAGAGAGATCTCAGATATCTGACTTTCTATTGAAAAATGTGTCAAGTTGGTTTACAAATGGCTTTTTAAAGGAGTTAACACTATTTGGAGGTTAGGGTGTGACCGAAGAAGCAAAATATGCAAATGATACACATTCATAATAAAACATCATCCCTCATTGACATCATCTCACGTCACTCTTATCTCTCAAGACTCTAGCTCTGAATGTCAGACAGCTGCTTTATGATGAACCTTGAATACAGTGACTTCTACCCATATTAATGAACTTAACATGGAAGAATGTTCAATTACAATTGACTCTAGATAATAAAAAAAGACACAAGCTTTACACTAAATGCTTCTTACGCTAAACCCCTCATCGACAAAGTAAATGACTCTGCAAATTTCTACCTTCGTTCACTAAAAAAAACTCTAGAATTCGATAACAGTTACCAAACTGAAAACAGCTGCACATACAATATTCATCCCCCGTTTGAACTTTTGCAGTGCAATTTGAGCTGCATTCCAGTTTAAAGAGAGACTCATTTCCTAAACTAAATAGAAGAAATGTAAATTCCCAATACCGTTACTCTTATATTGGCTTCTTGTTGAGGTAAGTACAGGCATATCAGAAGGGGCAGGGAAAAGGTCACTGATGTGGGTCCCATGTTCATTATGATACTGGAATCAAGCTATACCTAGTGGATGGGCTCTAACAATGGCAAACCCAGTCCTGGGTTGCTTGTGTTCAGGTTCAGGAGGACCTGGTCTGGCAGTTTGGGCTTGACTGTTCCCACGGTGCCAGGGTCGAAACTGATTTGCAAATGACTTGGTCCAAAATGAGGTTGAATAGTGGACAGAATACGATGGATTGGAATGCTGCCCGAGCAATTGCCAGTGACAGATTAATTTAAGCATTCCATTCATCACTTTGTTTTGTATGTCCAGACGTGGGTCCTTTACTCACTGTGTCATTGAAACCAAGCATGCTGATTAGCCCTAACAAGTCTGAGGTTGCTTATGTTCTGGTTCATGGGGGACCAGACCTGGGAGTTTGGGCAGCACAGTTACCATCGGCCCATGATCAAGGTGGGTTTGCAGATGGCTAGGTCCAACTGAGGTATTATTGTGGGCAAAAATCAATGTATTCTAATGCGGCCAAAGAGATTGCCAGTGGCTAAGATTAACTTGAGTATTCCATCCATCATTTTATTTTTTCCACGTTTTGAAAGCTGGCGTTTTCCTGGCTAAAACAAATGTTCCTTTCTGCCAGTGTCTAGGGCTACATGACGTGTCTCTTGTGGTGTGATGTGTATTCCTTACATATAGGGGACAAAAGGGCCTTGGGTGTGGGGAAGGGTGTTCCTCTCCCAACCAGATTGACGTGGGTTTGTTACCTGAGCTCCAAAGAGCAGCACGAGGGTTGCATGCAGCCCTTTCCTAACTTCAGAAGATGCTTGCTCTGTCACTGGCAAATGCATTTCACACCTGCCAGTCTTTAGCTCTACTAGCCAAGTTAGATACAAGCTCAAGGAAAAGAGAAGAACTGACCAGAACCAGTTTAGTGTTAGACATTGGGGGTGTACTCTACCCACAGGCTGGCACTTGTCATAAAAGTGGCAACCTGAGAACCTCTCATCAGAACACTTGTGAACCTGAGACGATTCAGAATTGAGACTGCCTTGCTGCTGGCAGAAGGAAGACTGGGCCTGCTTTTCTTCAATCCCGGTCCACAGAAGTGACTCCAAGTGTCTGTTGGCTGACCTGTTTTAGTTACAGGGCCACAACTAGCTTCCAGAGGCCTTTGCTGCTTTCCAGTTGACCAGACACAACTGGTTCTGACCTGGTACCCTCTGCTAGCCTCTGTGGGAGTGACTCCAGACCCACCCAGCTGCTGTGCTAAAGGGCCAGTACCCTTGGCTGGGTCAAAGTATACCCCTCCCTTGCCAGCAGGTTTCACTAGAACTGATGCTGCTCAGCGCAGAACGGCACATGGCCTCACATTACAGCCCCTTACAGCTACTCATTGGAAGCTTCAGCAGTTTTGATGCACACCAGCACAGGGCAACATAAGGCCTCACATTCCACCACCACACATGCCCTGGTTGGTGGCCACAGTGGATCTGACGCAGAGTGAAGCAGAGCCTTGCATTGCAGTACCACGCATCTCCTGGTTGGTTGGTTGTACCACTTCAACAAGGACAGTAGGTACTTCTTCCAGCAGGCCACAGGTGCTCCATCGTGGTCAGTCCCGGTCCCACGCGAACAGATACCTACAGTTAGTGCTGCATGCCTTTTATGCTATTTTCTACTTAAAATTTAAAAACCTCAAAGCTCTGATTCTATTAATTGGATTTTTGTTTCTTTGGCACCATTGTATTTATTAACATATCCTTTAAAATTCTAACTTGGGTGCTCATTAGGCTGGCGGACGGACCTGCGTCCGTCGGCCACCCCAGAGTAGGAGGGACCATCCGCAGGGGCAGCGGCGGTCCCTCCGTGCAGATTAGGATGTGACCGCCACCCTGGCAGTCACATCCTCAATATTTAACATTGCGACGGGTGCTGCTTGAAGCAGCAGCCGCCGCAAGGTTAAATATGCATGCATCGCATTTTCATGCACAAAGCGGCAGGCACCGCCCGGTGCCTGCTGCTTCGTGCATGCAAATGAAGGGGAGTACCATAGGTACTTCCCATGTGCACCCCCTACCCCCGTCACCCTGGGGGCCCGCAACGGGCCTCCAAAGATATCTCCGTATGCCTTTCCACGGCGGAGAAACCGCCGAGGAAAGGCATCAGTGTTCCCCATTCTAATATGGCTGGCGGTGTCTGTTAGACACCGCCTCCATATTAGAGCTTTTCCGCCGCGGTCGTAAGGCGACCGCGGCGGACGGTCTTCCTGACCCCCAGCCATTCTAATCCAGCTGGGGGTCTTTGAAGTCTCCGCAGCGGTTTTTCCGCATCCTCCGTGCCGGCGGACACTTCTGCCAGTCCGGAGGATGCGGAAAGACCGCAATCCTAATGAGGGCCGTGGTTTGGGTTTCTTCTTGTGTTGTGTTGTCACTTTATTACTGTTTCAGTGCTGCATAAATTTTGCACATTGCCTCTAAGTTAAGCCTGGCTATTTTGTGGCACGTACCAGAGGGTTAAACACGGACTGATTAAGCAACTTTTGTGGTTCGACCTACTAGGACTGTGAGTATTACTTAGGTGGGGCTCTCACCCTCCTAAACTAACAACCTAATTTCTAACAAGACCCTTAACACACACCTCATGCCTTACCACAGATTCGCAAACAGGAAGGCAGAAGAAAATTGGTTTCAGACAGATTCACAGGTTTGCGTAGATGTACGTCTAATTTGAAAAAGCAGGACCAATAATAATGAAAGCTAAACAAATCTAATCTACACCATTTGCTGTTCATCCTCCCTTGAAAATATATGCATGCTACACGCCCATAATAATTGGACAGAATAGAGTTTACTGAATGAAAAAATAGATGAAGGGAAAGGCGGAAATGAGATTTGCCTCATATAATCAAGTCTAGACTGAAGTAAAACGTGATGCGCTTCAGACAAAGGTAGCACTCCAGGCTGGCTGTAGTCATTCCTCCCGCAGACTGTCATTTAATTCACTGTGCCTTTTAAAATTTCAAAAGAAAAGAAGATAATTCCACTGTTTAACTTAAATAGACACTTTAAAGTTAATGGCCATAAAATACCCAATTGAAAATAGCTCTCTGTTATCCTGAAAGATATGCATTGTTCTGTGGAAATTAGAAGTTCAATCACTGTGTCAGCTGTTTCCTCTTCATAAATCGCTGCGAACCAAAGGTTTAAAATTGTCACCGCGTTTCAGAGCAAAAGAAGGGGAACCTTTATACCGAGATAGACAATTACAAACTTTAAAAACAAATTAAGTTCCTCTAAAAGCCATTACGTGTGGCCTACTTTTTTAGGGTGATGCCCACAATGCCTGGTGATTCTGAGGTTTTATTGCATTTTATCGCTAGCCTTGGATTTTCAACTGTTCCTGCATTTCTGGTAAGGTAGTAATAAGTGTATTTGTTCAATATTAGTAAGATGTAGTACATTTTCCTTGATTGTGTTTCTATAAATACCTGACGTGTTTACAACCACAACATGATTTACCTATGCAGTCAAAATAATGCAGGGCAATGTAAACAGGGGCGTTCCCTGTTCAGTACGACTGGTAGGGGGTGAGCTACAGGGTTTCACGCTGGCATATCATGTTAAGTATTATTTGAGAAGCAGCGCATTAGGGAGGCTAAACGGGAAATGGAAAGAGGGGCAGGTTGTGAGGGGCACTTAAAAACAAAGGGGCGGATTCACAGAACTAACTCAAGACACAATCCTAAACGTACTATTTTGGTATTCACAGAAGGCATTTAGTAGTAGTAAAGTTAGGATTTTGTCTTAAGTTTGACTTAAGACAAACTTAAGACAAACTTAAGACAGACTTAAGACAGACTTAAGACAAACTTAAGACAGACTTAAGACAGACTTAAGTTAAGACAGACTTAAGACAAAATTCTACCTTAAGTGTGTCTTAAGTCTGTCTTAGTTTGTCTTAAGTCAAACTTAAGACAAAAATCAGGTGAGTGGATCTTGAGTTTGGTGGACAGGGTACTCTGTCACCACTGCAATAGAATACCTGCCTGCCAAACTCTAAATCAGCCCTAGAAGTCCACCTAATACAATTCAATACTGACCCTGATCCCTGTGGGAACAGTTATTTTCAATCCTCTTATTTCACTCATAAACTTTGCGATCTACTGCTTTTTCTGCTGGAAAATTTAAGATTCACACCCCTCAAATCTCACTGATTAAGCTACCCCCTTGTAATCTACTGCTCCACAAGATGCTCAGAAACTGCTGCTTACTATCTTGGAATTTTCTTGATAATCCCAATTTAAGATGGACTAGTTCTCTTCTCTAACCTGGTCTGACCATAATGCAATTTTGTTTGAAATCTCACTACCACATAAAACATCCCCAAGCTCACTGAGAAAATAGCTTCTAGCTGCCCTTGGAATTAGATAAAAGCCAAGCAACTTAATGGTCTACTCAATCAATCTCTGCCCAAGACTTCCCCTGATCTTGACCAAGCGGTTACCAATTACCACTCTTGACTTGAATCAGCAACAACGCTATTAGCTCCCCATACAATCATCAGCGATCCAGGACTATTCTACCCGATATCTGGTTCAACAATGTACTGAAAGCTCAGAAACAAGCATGTTGGAAACTCGAAAGAAAATGGAGATTAGACTACAATATGCATTACAAAATTAAATACAAAGCCTCTATTCAAAGCTACAAGAGCTTAATCCTGGAAGAAAAAGCTTCCTATTATACAGAGAAAATTAAAGCTCCTAATGGTTGTACCAAAGAATTATTTGGCACTGGCATAAAACTCTCCAAATTTGCGGAACTAAAAAATCCTACAATTAGTCAGCAATTCTTCAACTCTCTGGCCACCTCCTTTCAGGACACCTTCCTGCTTCTGGATGAGTGCTCTGCCCAGACACCCATCCAACAAAAAAACCTACAGCACTGTCTGCCTCTACACTCAGCGCCCACTTTAAACGCCCTCTTATCATTTACAGCATTTACAGTAGATCAGACCCTCAATATTCTAATTTCCATTAAGTCAGGATCCCTCTCTGACACATGTCCACTGAGAATGATACATTTGTCCCTGGAGACTATAACCACCTTCCCTACTCCTCTATTTAATAGCATGTTCACTTTGGGACTCTTTTCCAATGAGTGGAAAGGGCCTCTATACTTCCACTCCTGAAAAAACTGAATCTGGACATTAGGGATACCCTTAGCTATAGGCCAATCTCAAGACTCCCTTTTCCCTCAAAGGTATAGGGAAAGTTATTAATTTGGAACTAGCTATGTTTATCACAAACAACTCCATCATTGATTCTTCCCAATATGGCTTTCGAGCTAAACATAGTACAGACCTATCCCTGATCACAGCCACTGAGGAGCTCAGACAAACCTTGGACAACGGCGGCAGTGCAGCCCTGATCCTATTAGATCTATCAGCTGCTTTTGATACAGTCAACCATAAATTTCTGGTTGACCACCTAGCCTTGCTTGGGATCAGGGACAGAGCACTATCCCTTCTTGCCTCCTTCGTACCAGAGCGATCTCAATCTGTTGCTCTGGGTGATTATGTTTCACCCTCCTTCTTGCTTCCCTGCGGAGTCCCTCAGGGATCATGTTTGAGCCCCACCCTGTTCAACCTGCATGTCACTGCTCCGGCCAAATTAATAAAAAGTTGTGAATTTGAACGACTGTATTACGCGGATGACACGCAAATAATCATTTCAGTAAACAGCTCACCAAACTCAACAATGGCCCACTTTCATGACTGCATGTGTCATATAGGCAACTGGATACTGGATAATTGCTTAAAGCTTAACTCGTCCAAAACTTAGGTGCTACTTTATGGTAATTATACCTCCGTCTTGACAGACAACTGGTTGTCCTTTCAACTTGGGCCCCTCCCGATCCCAACAAACAAAAAGCAAAATATCCAGGAGTGCTATTCGACATCCAGGGCCTGATTACGATGTCGCATGGAAACTAAACCACCCGACTCCTTGTCGGATTCGGTTCCGACCGACTCTGGGTCGGCGGTTCCGCCTGACCATTATGATGTTTCCAAACACTGTTCGGAATGTCTGTGTTCCGACCGACAACACAGGCTCCTATTGGGAAAAGTGTTGTTTGTGGAAAACCTTTTACCCTGTAGCAGGCACCCCATGGGGCCTGCCACAATCTGCATTGTTTTACATGCGAGTCCCTTGGGTAACTCCTCAGGCCCTAAACAAAAGACTCAGGAGGGGGCCTGTTGGGGCCCCCAAAGTCAGTTTTCAACAGCTTTTTAGGGTCAGACATACCGAGATGGAAAGGCTGTTGGAATCTGACATTGTAATCGGTCGGTCGGAAATGCTGTCCGTTGAGCTGAATGAATCGGCTCCGACCAACTCGGATTCTCCGAATGCCAGTGGGAACCTATTCGGAATGAATGAACAGTTCCCTTTCCAACTGCGAGCATTGTAATCGTTTGGTCAGAAATGTTCCCGACAGAGTCCTGCGGATGGGTTCCGAGACGGTCTTTCCGACAGACATAGTAATCAGGCCTTAAATTGTCATTCGAAGGTCAGATCAATCATTTTACCTCCTCATGTTTATTGATCCTCAAAGTTTTGAGGAAGCACTCCTTTTCATTCCTTCTGACCTGCAAAAAACAGTAGTCACTGCAGTTATATCATCTAGGCTCGACTACTGTAACACTCTGTTCACCAGCACTCAAAAGCGCAGTATCAGTAAACCCCAGATAGCACAAAATGCTGCAGCATGATAACTCATCGGGATTTCAAGATACAAAACTGCCTCTAAAGCCGTGATGCAACTGCATTGGTTGCTGTAAGAAAGTAGGAACTGCTTCTTATGGTTATCCCACTTTTTGCTTGATGTTGCACTGTTTTTGTCTAGTGTGCCTGGGATCCTGCTAATCAGGACCCCAGTCTATCTGCTTTCTCCTCTAAATTGCTATCCATGTACTTTGGTACACTCCAGATTGGATACTGGTGCATGCCTATAGGTCCCTAGTATATGGTACCCATGTCCCCAGGGCATAAGTACCCCTGAGGCCACCCATGGGCTGAAGCATGTATTATACCACCCAGGAGAGGCCTTGCAAAATGGATCTACAGGTCTGCTACTGCCACCTGGATAAGCTGGTGCTTGCACCACTTACTTTAGATATAGGTTCACTATATCTATTGGACACTACCCTTAAAACCTATGTCACCCCTATAGCAGGCCTTATCAATCCTGATGGCAGAGTACTGTTTTTTTTTGTGAGAGGGTGCCCCTGCATGAGCAGAGCACATCTGCAGCCTTTGGAGGCTATTCTCCAGGGTTGTCTGTGACTCAGCCAGACATGTAGAGGTGCATTATAATCTCGCTGTAAATGCTGTCTAAAAAATGGCTGCATAGAAACATATTGTGAGTGGTATCAAACATCTTGGAATCAACCTCCACACCGGGACCCAGCGAGCTTCATGGGGTCACTCGTCTATCCGGTGCCGCCTTTCTCGACCTGAACTGCACAAAATGGATGCTGCCGACCGGAGATACATTTCTGCCCTCCGGCTGCTGAGCCAAGCTCAAGCAGAGGAAGGCAGCACAATCAGCATCCTGTCACCTCCCAGACAGGATTTAGTGTATTGGGGCTGGGTGGGTGCACTCTAAGAGTGCCTGAAAATCTCCATCTGGGGCACATTTGGTGTCCCTGTGCATAGTCCAGTTAAAACCAGTTCTGGGAGCCATTGGCTCCTGCTCTGGCACAAAACTGGACAAAGGACATGGGAGTAACCTCCCCTCTGTCCTGCCTCTCCCCTAGGAGGGTCCCTGAATCTGTTCAACCTTCTCCTTTGGGCACAAAAGGGCTTACCTGGCTGTAAGACTTTATATTTTACGTGGACAAGATTTTACAAGAAGAAACCACTGACCTTCGACGGTCTGGAAACTCTGGACTTTGACTGGGACTAACTTCGTGCCCCTCTCTGTTCAAAGCTTTGTCTGTGCCCTTGCTCCACACAGGCTCCATGCTGGGCCCATGATGCACTGAGGATAACTGAAGAATCTCCATTGGGGTGAAGGAGTCACTCCCCTGCATTTCCAGGCACCTAATTGGAACTGACCATTTTGCTACTCCAGAATTCCTGCGGACTCCAAAGATCTTAGCAACACAGGAGGTGGGTTACGGAGGTCCCTATGGTTGATCTGACCTCTCAGCATGTTTGAGACCAGTATACCTTGGGGGACTGCATAACCTGAAACCCTGTGCACTATGTCCATTTGCAGTTGCATATGCTTGTTGGCAATTCCCAAGCTTGAAATTGGACTCCATATAGTCCAGACCTTGAGCACTATTTGCATCAAAGAACTCTGGCCTCCTCACACCAAGTGCTCCCTGGGCTCGTACTTTGCAATCTTGCTTGAGGACCCCCTCTCGACTCCTGGTCATTCGGTCTGTGGGTCCTAATGAGGGTCATCTTAATTTCTATTGGGCTTTCCTGGTTACTCTGGATGTGCCCTGACTTCCCCTGCTTGGTGAGTCTCCTGGACCGTGCTGGTCCACACCGTAACCTGCTTGACCTTCCTGAGTGGTTTGCTTTGCCAAGGCTTGTTGGTGCTCCAGCCGGACACCGACCCCTCAGCACTCAACATCCTTTGTGGGACAGCTTGCATCTGGCTCCTGGTCATCGTCGACATCTCCTGGTCCTCGTGGCTGCAGAGTCAAGCATCCCTTCTTCGCACCTGAAGCACCCAACATCAGTGGGCAATCGTCTCCCGAGCCCTAGTTCACTCTGAAGTGAGCCAGACTGCTTTTAGGTTCCTTGCTTCCAGAATCCAGGCTTGTATTCCACCAGACCATTTTCACCTTCACAGGAGCAGTACTTCTTCACAGCCCTCCATTGAGAACGACTGCAGTTTCCGACACCATTCTAGACCTATGCACCCGGCTCCTCTGGGATAGGTAACTTGGGTACTACAGTATCCACTGGTGGGATGCCATTCCAACCTCTTAAGTTCCAAACGGTTTGCTTGAAGTCCTCCTAGAAGGGTCCTTAAACTTTAAAATTGTAACAGCGACTTCCCCAAAGAATTGTACGGAGCCCACGGTCATATTAGCACACTGCACCCGTCCTCCGTGGTGTCCCTACCTACTCACCTTGGGTGGTTCCTTGGGGTCTCAGTGATTCTACGTGCTCCAGACCTGGTCCTGATTGCAGTCGTGATTGTAATACCACTATTTTAGTATATGGTTTGGTCTCCCCCTGGAGCCCACTGTGTATTGTGCAACTTACAATTGTTCTATTCTCATGCAGAGGACAGTAGAGAGTGTTATATTAATGAATACATATTTTTATATGACTACTGTGTGGTACTCATTTCATTTGATTAATACAGGAGCTAATATTCTGGTAAAACAAGTTGCTTTACATGCCTTCAAGGTTAATCCTGAAGGCTGCTCTCCACAGCTACCACTAGGATAGCTTTCTAAAGGTAATCTTTGACCTCATACATAATAAGGGTAATTTGGACTGGTGTAAGGTGCCCACTTTAATTAATGGACATCATATACCAGGCCACCTTCCCACAGCTGCCAATTGTAAGGCATATCCAATTTAAGGTCCTATGCATAGCATTTAAGTCTCTGCATAGCCTAGGCCCACAGCAGCAATCACTACATCTTAAGCACTACATTCACGCAAGATCTCTCAGATCAGCTGTCAGTGTTAACCTTGTCATTCCCAGAGTGAGAAAAGTGAGATGGGGTGGCAGGAGTTTAGCTGCTACTATAGCGAGGCTCTGGAATTCTATGCCACTAAAACTTAAGAAGAAATCCAGTCTTTTAGATTTAGAAAGGGCTTAAAAACCTGTCTATTTAGATGCTGATCCTGCGCTAACTCCACACAGTCTTCTCTGTCTGAAGTTATTGCCTAGACACCTCTGGGCATATGTTGTGCTTTATAAATTTTCATTTCATCATTGTCTACCATGGAGGTTTGTTGTAGTATGTCAAGGTTTTTGTGGGCTATTTTCTATGCTAGAAAGACAATTTTATACTGTGCTTGGTTAGCACTGTGATCAAGTTAAAAAGTAACTAACTGACTTGATTTTTTAAACATTTCAGAAAATATGTAATGGTTACAGTAAAAAATGCCAACTTTCTAAAAAGTGCCAATCTCAGAATTGCAATTTAAAATCCAACTTCACACTGAGTTGTGTTATTAAATTTGGGGGTCCCATCTCTTTCTACTTGGAAATTACACTTATAAGATATAATACGGCGATCCCAATGTTATCTTATGGGAGATATAGGTCTTGTAGTAATGAAAAACGTATTTTAGAGTATTTCACTACCAGGACATTTAAAACTCACATACATTTCCTACTTTTTAAATACACTGCAGCCTGCCTATGGACTATCCAGGGCCTACCTTAGAGGTGAACTGTGTGTAATAAAAAGGAAGGTTTGTGCCTGGCAAGTGGATTAACTTGCCAGGTTGACATGGCACTTTAAAACTGCACAAAAGGCTCTGCAATGGCAGGCCTGAGAGATGTTTGAAGGTATACTTACATGGGTGGCACAATCAGTGCTGCAGCTCCACTAGAATCATTTAAGGTACAGGCCCTGGGCACATGTAGTGGACTTTACTAGAGACTTATAAGTAAATTAAATATGCCAGATGTGGATAAACCAATGCTACCATGTTTTAAGTATAGAGCACATGCACTTTAGCACTGATTAGCAGTGGTAAAGTGCCCAGATTCCTAGAGCCAGTAAAAACAATGTCAGCAAAAACAGTAAAGCCAGAGGTATGAAGGTGAAACATCTGAGGAAAAGACGCCAAGGATGGCAGATCTAACAATCACTCTATTTGAACCTCTGCAAATCTGTATCCACACAGTCAGGACTCTCACTGTGTCACATATCTAATTTGCTCTTTGCCACTGACAAGCAGAAAATCTGAGATCTCTTTTTTCTGCAGAATCCAGATCAGCCTGTCAGGACAAGATAGGTCAGCAAACTACCATCAAAACTATAGCAGTGTGCAGTTGTTGATTTGCTATGCTTTGTTCTACTTACCTAGAAATATATGCGTATATCTGTGAACATAGGATAGGGGTAAACAATAATTTCTCTTTGATTTCGTTCTGAAAGTCTGAAATTGGAATTTGGGTACCCGCACTTCATTCAATGTAGTGTCTTTCAATACCCTAAGCCCAATTAAAAATCCATTCATATGTAGTATTTTTTTTTAATTTCAAGAGTATGTTTATTTAAGGAAAGCAATCAAAACAACAAAACTTTGTACAAATGATCTATAACGACTTCATAGGTATGGGAAAGGAAATAAGGAATATTGTTGATACATAGTTACAATAAAGGTAGTAAAAGGAATACATTCAGAAACATGTGTAACTGAAAAGCAAAGCAAATTTGGTTCATATTCAATCGAACACATTACAAAAAGAGGATATGATGATATCACAATGTAATAGAATATAAATATTGCTGAATGGAATTTCGAACAGGGACAATACAATATTAAGGAAGTCAAGGAGGCTTAGCAATTTCTTGTAATGAACGTAGGGGTGCAGATGATTTTCTTTGCACTATCATCTAGGAATTGTGTGATAGGATACCATGACTGCAATCGTTTTGTGGCAAGCGATAGTGGATGTACTAGAGCCATGTCCAATCTATGATTATGACAAATAGCATACCACCAGGCAAAAAATGATAGTTTAGAGGTGTCCTTCCAATTCTTTATCTGTTGAAAAGCGACTGCTAATAGTACATATATGATTTGCGTATGTGAATGTCTTATTTTTCAAATCGGTAGATAAGCTGCCTAAGATAATATTAGCGAAGGAAAGGGGAGCTGTAATGTTGCATATGACGTTGATTTGAGACCAAACCTTTTTCAAAAACTTGAATACATACAGACATGGTAATAGCATATGTTTTAAGTCAGCAGTGTCATAAGAACAAGTCCAGAATGTGCTAGGAGTAGCGGTATGTATCTTATGTAAATGTGCGGGTGTTAAAAGAAGCCTGCTATAAATGAAGAAAATTGTTTGTGTGGTACTTGCTGCTCTAGATGATTTCTGAATTCGGAGCCATATTCTATTCCATAGAGATACAGGCCAATCAATGCCCAAGTCAGTCTACGGGGAGAGTTATGTCTTAGATTTGTCCCTGTTTATAGATAATTGTACTAGACAGGAGTAAATGGTAGAGGCTTTGGGATGAACATGTAGAAAACTATCCCATGTGTAGTTCACATGGGGAGTCGTAGAGAGAGTTTGTGAAAACTGAGAGCAAGTTTTAAGTATTACAGTTCATAGGTTTGAAAATGTATGCTGAAAGGCAAGGGGTAGGCTATGAAGGTCATGTATTCTTGAGAATTGAAGGAGTGTGCCTTGTTCAAACAGCTGGTGAACCCAAATTAAACCTTTATTTCTCCATACTTTCCAGTACATAGGTCTATTTTTAACAAGTATATGTTTGTAGTGCCAAATTGTGGATTTGAGGAAGGTGTCAAAATTATGTGGAACCAAGGGAAGAATGGCTTGTAATATTTTACACAAGTGTTTGATTACTGGTGTTCAGCTTTTTTGTGGTTTGCGAGTAAAAGAAAGCTATTCTTGAAATGAAAAAGGTGTTATAAATGAAGCTTCAAGATCAACCCATAATGGGTTGTTAGGAGATTGGTCGGAAATCCAATTTAATAATTGCTTTAATTGAAATGCTTTATGATAGTTGGAAAAATATGGAAAATTTACACCTCCTTCCGACTTTGGTCGTGTTAGTTTCTGTAGTGCCATTCTTGGTTTATTGTTACTCCATAGAAATGATGTTAATATAGAGTTGACCTTATGAAAAAATGTAGCTGGTATAGACACTGGCATCTTAGAAATGATTTAGAGTATTATAGGGCTAAGCATCATTTTAATGGTGTCTAGAAACCCCCACCAAGATAGATGGAGTGGGTGCCATCGTTCGGTGAGCATTTTTAATTTATCTATACATTTATCTAAATTTAGAGAGATGGATGCCGTTATGGAAGGAGAGAACCATCATCCAAGGTATTTTATATGCTTAGGCTTCCATGCAAACTTGGAGATCTGAAAATCTTTCTTAAATGTGTACTTAGTTAAGGGCATAACCTCACATTTTTCAGTATTTAGTTTGTATCCAGATACTAAACCATAAGCATCAATCTCCTTTAAGAAAGGAGGGAGTGAAGATTGAGAAAGGAAGACTAAAATGTATTCCGCATATGCTGCTGAGATTCAGAAGTGGAACCTGTAAAAAGATGATTTTGTCGTATTCTAGATAAAAAAGTTTCTAACGCTAAGTTAAAAAGAAAAGGGGCACAGGGCAACCCTGACAAACTCCTCTGTTAAGAGTTAAGTAAGAAGAGACAAGACATTAGTGAAAATGGCTGTCTTAGGCTCTGAATAAAGTAAAGCAATTAGGGAAATAATTTTGTGACCAAAACCAAACCATTTAAGGGCATGAAAAATAAATTACTATGAAACTCTGTAGAAGGCCTTTCCCGCATCTAAATCTATAGTGGCAATTGGATGTGAGTGATGAGACATTTTAGATAAAATGTCTAAAAACAATCTCATATTATCTGTGATATTACAACCTTTGACAAATCCTGATTGTTCCTTGTCCAGCAACGAAGGAAGATGGGATTCTAGTCGTAGAGCTAATGCTTTTGAAAAAAATTTGTAATCTACATTAACTTACGAAATTGGCCTATTTTTTTTTTTGCAATATCTGGAATCTTTACCATCTTTCGGTATGCAACAAATTAAGGCCTCTAGAAATCAACTGGATGAGTTGCGAGAAGAGGTAAAGGAGGAAATGAGGTGTGTAAGTACGGAATGAGGAACTGTGCAAAATGTAAAAAGAATTCAACTGTAAATCTGTCAGGACCCGAGGGTTTATCTTTTTTAAGAAATATTGAAGTATATCTGCGTCTGAAGGTGTAATGTCTGGCATATAAAGTGATTTGTAAAAGGATGCAAATGCTTGCAGGATATCGGCATCCTTGTGTTTAGATGTTTGATCGTCATCAATAATGGAATGAATGTGAAGTTGATTTGTTTAATCTTGAGATAATTGGCTAATAATTTTCCAGATTTATTTTGGCCTCCATAATATTTTGCACTTGATTTAAGTAAGTATAGGGAGGCATTTTCAGTCGAAGTTTTGTTGAAAGCACTCTTTGCATTTATAAGATGTTCCAGACTCCCTTATGTTTTGGAGGTGTAAAAGGCATGTTCTAGTGATTTAATTTAGGTAAGAAGTGCATTGTGTATTCTTTGGGAAGACTTGTGTTTATTTAATGTATAATTGATAATAAAATCACGAGAAGTAGCCTTAAAAGCATCCCAGAGTATATGAAAGGGGTGATCGTGAGTTTGGTTAGTTTGAAAAAAGTCACAGATTAAAGAAGTAAAGGAGGCATTGAAGTTAGGGGCAAGCAGTAAAGAGTTATTGAAATGCCATCTCTTGGGTAGCATAGATTGGTGTAAAATATCCAATTGTAGCACAACAGGGGCATGATAAGAGGTAAGTATGGGTCCTATCTCTGCTGAGAGTAAAGATTGGGAAACCTTATGTGTGATAAAAATATGGTCAATTCTAGATTGCTTCTGGTGAAGTGGTGAAAAAAAGGAGTACTCTCTTAAAGAAGGGTTGCATAATCTCCAAGTGTCATTTAAATTTCTCTGTTTTATAGTTCGTAGAAAAGCTTTATGTGATTTATTTGGGATGAAAGAAACTTTGGAGTTTCAATCAAAAAAAGGGTCCATCACTTGGTTGCAGTCGCCTGCAAATATATTGACGAGTAATTTAAGATTAATTGCGAGATGTGGGTCCAGAAAGAAACATCCCCATTGATAGGATCATATATGTTAAATAAAGATACATGGGTTTTCTTAATCAATAAGTTAGTAAACAACCATCTACCTTCACTGTATGATTCCTGTGAGATAAGTTTATCGTTCAAGGCTTTATGACATAAAGTTATAACACAATTTCTTTTGCCATCCCTTGGTGAGGAAAATATTTCACCAACCCAGTTTCTCTTGAGCTTCAAGGATTCGCTTTCTGTGAGATGTGACTTTTGTAACAGAGCTATGTTGACATCCATCTTAGATAGGTGTGAGAGAACTCACTGTCTCTTAACCCCTTTGATGCTCATGACGAGCTCAGCTCGTCATGAGGCACGGTTGAGCTGTGCTGATGACGAGCTGAGCTCGTCATGAACAATGGGAATGCAGATTAAGCAGCACAGGAGGGGAATTGATGCAGCATCGATGGTGTTAATGGGAGAATTTAAGCCTCCGATGTTCCAAGTAACAATATTTAAGAACATACATAAAGTAAGTATAATGAAACTTCAATTGAACCAATAACAGCATGTGTAAATTCAAATATAGAATAAATAACAAGTACTAAGTTGAACATTATGGAAATCAATTGATAAGAAAGGGAAAAGTAAATAGAAAAAGGTCGGGAAAGAGATATATGATGAAGTAGTACCGAGAGGGAAAACAATAAAAGGGTAAGGGAAGGATAGATGCTAGGAAAGCAAGTAAGGAAATAGAACCAGAGAGAAAGGGAAGTTAATATGAATAAGGACCAAGAAACAATTGGTGATAAAAAAGTATAGGAAACACAAAGGACATACTTACAAAAAATCCGAGACATATGTGGAATGAGGGGAGATGACCCCACATGGGACAATGACGAGGCCAGACTCCGAGCGGGAAGAAGGGAAGGGAGACAAACCCAACGAGCAGAAGACATGGGGGAAAAACATCAAGCAAACAAAACCTGCAAGTGAAAAGGAGGATTATTACGCATGCTGAGCATTTGAATGAAGTAACAATATCTGCAATCAAAAATACATAAGGAAAAAGTGTTAACAAGAAAGGAGAATAATAACAAATTCAAGCCAAACTAAGTCTTGAACAACTATTTCTTCTGTGATGAGGAGGTGTCCATAAACTCTGTGTGACAAGAGTTGAGGAAGCTCTTTAGCTTTATGGGATCTTCGAATGTAGTATTCTTATTGTAGAAGGTCTCCTTGAAAAGGCAGGGATGTAAAAGACCATATCGTTCACCATTAGAACGGAGATGTGGTCTCATTGCTAAAAAGTCCCTGAGTCTATCGGTGATGGGTTTGGAATAGTCCTGAGAAAAAAAAAGAGGATTACCTGACCATGTGATACGGTTAATTGCTTTGGCTGCAGGTAGGACCTTAAGTAAGTCAGTGTATTCCAAGAAATACAAGATGAAGCCTCTCGGTTTCCGCCCTGTAGAGGAACTAACTGAAGAGAAAGGGCCCAAACGGTAGGCTCCTTGTATGTTGAGAAGAGTATCTTGCAGTAGGTTGAGGACCTTTGGAAGAAAGGATTTGAAGAAGTTGATGGGGTTCGACCTTCACAACCCTCCGGTAATCCGTAAATACAGAGATTTTTGCGACAGTTCTAGTTTTCAAGATTTTCAACTTGTTTTAGAAGTGGAGAGCCTCCATATTGACGTGAGATGAGGAAAGAGATTCAATGCTATGTTCCACTGTTGTCACTCTGTTCTCCAAACTTGACCAATTATCAGTTAGTGTTTGTAACTTTGAGTTAGTCTCCTCCATAAAGGAGCAGAGAGCTCTAATTTCTTCCACCAGTAGGCCCAAAGATACTGAAGAGGGTTGTTTGGGAGGAGAAGGAGGGTCTTTCTTTAAACTCTGCTTGGGGTTTTATTGGCATTCAAGACAGCTGTAATGGTGGACGACGCAGCATCCTTAGGTGAAATATTCGCTGAGCTACCCATCACAAAGCAGTATACACTGAGTAGGAGAGAATAATGAGGGTAAACTTGATTCAAATGATCCTAGTACCTAGGTAGGAAATAGCAGATGCAACAGCCTCTGAATGAAGAAACACAACCGGCAAGTGTTAAGGATTCACAGTCACTGTGAGGCAACTTTCTTCCGGCTGGTGAGTGATGGAACATGCAAACGTTCCCTGCACAAGTGAGATGGAGCAGATATAGAAAGGGGACAAAATAAAGTAAGGGGAGATTGGTGATCTAAAGCTGCCCAAGCTTGTAGGTAGGAGTTGAGGAGAAAACAGAGCTTCTGAGCCTCACATGAGGCACATGCACACAAGGAAACACTGATTCAAAGAGATAAGAACAGAGGAAGCCTGGATACAAGTAGAAAGAATAATGTCAATTCTTTAAATAGTGAAATTAGTTGAGACTGCTGTAGCTCTTATTTATTGCTCAGGAAACGGGAATAAGAAAGCTTTGGAAATAATTAGAGGGAGTAATGTTCATTTGCTGGGGGGCGAAATTAATGGAGTCTGCTGAGGCGCATATTCACTGCCAGGGAGCCAGAAGTGAAGAAACTTTGGGTATCAGTGGAGGAAGCGATGCCCCCCATGAAAAAACTGGATTATTTAAGATAACTGAGGTGAATAATAAGCATAAAGGGATTCCGTGAGAGGAATCTCGCAAAGCACAATTCAAAATGGCGGCCGCTTCAAAAACGGAATTGCTCTAATGCGAGAGTGAAGAAAAATGCAGCTTACACTGAAGTGAGGTAACTTTTGAGCCTCCCATAGTGAGCAGCGATGTTTAGGCTGGATACACTTTCATTTTGAAGAGTCTGCAGGCAGTGGGGATCCCGTCATGTTCGTCGTCGTCTTCATCATCCCAGGAGAGTCAAGGACTTGCGGCCATTATCCTCAGGCGCTAGCCACGTCCCCATTCATATATCGTGTGATAATAGTCAAAAGACAGAGGTATGTGCTGACCTTAGCAGCAGATACGAACGTGCGATGGTGAAAGAGAGAAATGGTTGTGATTCTGACTTCTCGGGAGGCACACCAGTATTGATTTCTTAAGCCCCAAGAGGATTTTCATATAACATTTCCTCATTGGAGAAAAGGACAAACTGAGAACAGGGAGTTGTCTCTCACGCTACACTACTGCAAGTTATGCTCATTCGATATGGGGGTAATTAATCAAACAATCCTGTCCCACTTACTTTTACCTGCAGGCATTGTAACTTATAGAAATATGGATTCCCAGCCTGCCCTAGAGACAGTAGCATCAGTAGCAACACACAGTTGTTGGTTTTTTACAAAGAAGTATTTCGCACAATAATTCACGAACCACAACTTCTTTATTAGCAACAAAGGCCACTTTATTAAGACAGGTGCATAATATATTTCTCAAAACATCTTACAGACAAATATAAAATCAATCCCCAAACTCATCTTGACATATCTTCAAAACATAACCCCCAGAAATGTGTTGACCCAAGCAAAACCCAAAAGAACTGACCTGTTGAGAGATCCCCCTCATTTCCTTTTCCTTTCCCATGAACTGTACACCCCACTTCCCCCCTTGGAGGATGGACAATCCCGCTCAAGTCTGCCCACCCCCTGAGAAAAATTTGACCTACCAATTCTACCTAACTAACATGAACCTGTCTTATCGTGGCAGAAAAAAATTGGACTTCACTGTAGATAACTGAAGTCTGATAAAGGAAGAAACCTGAAAAAAACAGAAAATAATAATGGGTAGGGTTGGTGGGACAAAAATCAAAATGCCCTTCCTCCCGCCACCCTCAGCCAAAATGCATTCCCGCCCCCGCCGGACCTCTATAAGTAGACTAACCCACGCGCCCACTGTTTCCCTAATTGGACCCTAATTCACCTGGTAGCCAATCTAATCGTGCGAACCAACACAGGGGGAGACCGGCTCACGCTCAGCTTCCCCTGGGTCCCCCCACGCCCAATAATTCAGGAACCATAACTTCTTTATTAGCAAAAGTCAGTTTATTAAAACAGGTGCATAATATATTTCTAGAAACATCTTGCAGACAAATAATAAATCAATCCCCAAACTCATCTTGACATATCTTCAAAACATAACCCCCAAGAAATGTGTTGACCCAAGCAAAACACAAAATAACTGAACCTGTTGAGAGATCCCCCTCATTTCCTATTTCTTTTCCCCGTGAACTGTATACCCCACTACCCCCTCCAGTTTACGCTCCTCAGTCACAGATAATAAAAAAGTGGAGATCTCCTGCACTTTCTCCGCTGGCAAGCTAGCTACCATGTCGATAGTTTCAATTCCCAGAAAGGTCAATTTTTTTCTGGGTCCCTCAGTATTGTCAGGTGCCAAAGGCACACCAAGCTCCTGGGCCATATCTGGAAAGTGTGCAAAGCCTCTTTGCATTGTCCCATGTTCTGTGCACCAATGAACATAATATCATCCAAGTAGTGACAAATGAGTTCATGGCCACTTATGTATGTAAAACGCCACTGCAAGAAAGTGCTGAAGGTCTCATATAAGGCACACGATACTGAACACCCCATGGGAAGAACTTTATCCACATAGAAGGCTCCCTAAAAGTGCATACCTAAAAGTTCAAAGTCAGAAGGATGAATGGGTAAAAGTCTAAAAGCTGCCGGTATGTCACACTTTGCCAATTGCACAGTTCTCCCAGCTGACCTGACCAATCTCAACACATTGTCCACAGAAGCGTAAGACACACTAGAGTCCATTTGTGGGATGAAGTCATTAACGGAAAAGCCCTCTGGCCATGACAGGTGGTGTATTAAACAGAACTCTCCAGCTTTTTTTTGGGCACCACCCCCCAGAGGTGAAACACTGGGATTGTGCATTGGGCAATGAACAAAAGGACCATCCACTCTTCCTGCCTCTATTTCAGACTGTAACTTCTGCTGAACAACCTGTGGAAACTCTTTAGCTCATTTCAAATTATCAGGCCACCTGCTCTGTCGGGGACCCTGGTAACCTATTTTAAAATCATCCTTGAAACCCTAAAATAATCTGGATGCTGCCTCAGTGTCAGGACAGTCCCCCAGCCATTTAGCCAAAATCTCCAGCCTAATAGGGGTATGAGCCCTTTGGTACAAATTGAAATGCCTCGCCTCTTCCCCTCTGACCCCGTCCTTCCTTGATCTCCAAATCTCTGACCCGCAAAACACTGTGTGAGTGGATGTTTGCCCCCATATTTCGAGCACTCATGCTTGTACCTGCAAAATTGCCTATTGCAAAAACCTCTGTTGAAGTTCCAACAGGCGCCGAACACTGGAGTTTGACCCCTACCTCCCTCCCCAGGACGTTGAGGGTTCTGGGCTTGAGTATATTGTGTCTGGTTGTAGTTGTTTCTGCCCCTCCCTCTCCCTCTCTGTTGCCCAAACATTTGGTTGCGTCTGTCTAAAAAAGCTAGACCCTCTTTTATAGTTGTTTGCTGTTGTTTATTTGTTTCCCCATCTTGTTGTTGTTGTTTTTCGTTTCCTAATTCACTCTCTGAATCCGTGCTACTATATGAAGAGTCAAAGAATCTCACACGTTTTTTAGATTGGTTTCTGGATTGGTTCTGCCACTGTCTACGGGGTTGGAAATTCTCCTTTGGACGGTCATAAAAGTCTTTCTGGAGATATGGGTACACAATTTCTGGGTTATAGTTTTCTATGTCCTTTTTTTAATTTATTACTCTTCTTTTTGATCAAATATTCACTATAACTGTCAACATCGTTTTGAATTTCTTTTAGTTTGGCTTTGGCGTCATCTAGTGCTGTGCTTTCCCTTAATTGACTCTCCAGTTCTTCTATCTCCTTCTTTTCAATAATTATAAATTCCTCCGCTGTTTCTACGATAAGCAAGATCCAATCTCTACTACACCTGTTTGCCACAAGTGTCCATTTATCTATACATTTTTTGTCTGTAATGAAGATCCCTGGTTCATTAGTCACTTGTAGACCTTTTGGAATAATCCCATTTTTACAGTATTCCACTAGGAACTCTGCATGTAGTTCCGCTCTTATTACTTTCTTTTTTAGGTTCCAAAGTTTTTCCCACTGTTCCTCATCAGTTTTATCCAATCTTATTGTAGTGGTGTTACGCGATCTCCTATTTATTAGTCTATCGAATTGATCTTCCGAAAAACTATATGTTTTTATACCTTCCATGTTAAGGATTTTTAATATACTTGTTGTATTAAGTATAGCGGTATTTTTTCAAAATTTTACCCCTTTGCTGATTTGCAATAGGACTGAAAAAGACCTCCTCAGCTTACAAGCCGAGTGAATGGTTACGAAATCAAAGGAGGACCCCGCACAGACTAATAGGGGACTGGGGGGATAACAGATTTGAAAAAAGGACAAGGGCGTCCCCACACAAACGACAATGTAGGAGTGTGTCACACTTCTATTAAGTGCACACTAAAGTAAGCATTTCATTTCCAATAGTAGCATGCCAACAATAAGAATATACAAGAATGTAAAACCAAGAATTTGTGTTAGAAAATGATGCCCTTTGTACAAGAGATGTCTAAAAAACGTTGTTATAGCCGCTATAGTTGTGACTATCTATAGTTGTTGAACTATGAACAACCTGCACCAATGTAAGAAGAGTAACTCTGTTTTTTAAATCTTTTTAAATCTATATAGAATTAGTCCTGAAGAAGGTAGACAAACAGAATACCGAAACGCCGCGTCGACTTGTGATTCTTTGTGTTTTTTAAATGTTTTTTATGCAAATGTATAACATGTTTTTTTTTAAAATTGTATATTGTGTAATGATCCATTTTTTTGAAGTGTAATAAATGTAAAACAGAGATTTACGAAACTCATGGTGTGGAAAACATCTCTTTTTATTTACTTTGATGTTGTGTTACTCATTAAATATCGCAGATTTTAACGCTAATGTTCAAGTTGACTATATAGTTAAGAAATAGGCCTTTTCCAAAGATTTGGCATCTGTAGAAACACAGGAAGATCAGTACACAGAATTCCCCTCTCCAGTCACAATACGCTTTTAGAAGTTGAGATTCAATTCTTGTAACTTTATCTTTCCCGCCATATTGTTGGCATGCTACTATTGGAAATGAAATGCTTACTTTAGTGTGCACTTAATAGAAGTGTGACACACTCCTACATTGTCGTTTGTGTGGGGACGCCCTTGTCCTTTTTTCAACTCCTAACCCACAGCCACTGGCCACCCCCTAATTCCTGTGGGACCTTCGAACCCGACCATCCCCTACCTAAACCTTGTTGTCCCACTAAAAGTGCGTGGCCAGCCAACTGCCCATAACCCTGGCGTGTGGTAATCTCCTGCAGAAACCAGAGACCTGCGCCAATGCTTTGCTGGGACAAAATAGCCGGCTGCACTGTCTCTGCACCATCTTGGAAACCAGGCTGCCTTAATAAAACCCCGCCGCTGGAAGCCTGCCCAGCCAACAAACCTCCATGACCAAAGCAAACACCACCTTGGTGTAAACCCCCTGCCTGTCCCCCAGGAAATTCCTCCCTATGCAAAGCTGTGGGAATAAAGCAGGATCTGGGCTTAATACATAAGAATGCCCATTCAAACTGACCGAATTCGCTCCCCCAGGGAAAAGCAATCCAGGATGCACTGTTATAGGGGAAGCGGCCGGGTATTGCAGGTGACAGTGTGCAGCAGCCACTCCAGTGCTCTTAGCTCTCCTGCCTCCCATGCTGTTGTTGTTATGCGCAGCCAGCCAGCCTGAGGCACCTCCCCGCAGCCTTCCAAGCCTCCCAACCCTCCCCAGGGACCGCCCACTCCTCCCTCTCACAACAGAGTGCGGTTTAGCAGCAGAGACTTGAGCACTCACCCATAATTGCGCGGTCTCTTTAACAGTTGTGGGGGGAGGGGTCGAGGGGCTCCTCCTGCACAATGACGTCGAACCGTGCAGGCGCCAAGACCTCGGTGTCAGCCCCCTCCTCCATGTGGACAACTTGCGGGGATAGGCAGGCAGCCACAGGCGTTGGGGACATCCAGCACCACCTTCCGCTTCTTCCGTACGAGCCCCACCCAGGCCGCACCAGGAACCCTGGGCTGCAGTAAATCATCTCTGGCAGCCTCGCATAGAACACGGACCGCTTTCGTCGCTTCCTCGGTCCTAGCCATCCTGACGAAAAATCAAGCAGCATGAGTGACGCAGCAGCGACCGAACCACAAAAAAACGAAATGCCATTCCTCCTGCCACCCTCAGGCACAACGCATTCCGGCCCCGCCGGACCTCTATAAGTAGACTACCACGCGCACTCACTGTTTCCCTAATTGGACCCTAATTAACCTGGTGGCCGTTCTAACTGTGCGAACCAACCCAGGGGGATACGGGCTCACGCTCAGCTCCCCCTGGGTCCCCCCTCGCACAATAATTCAGGAACCCTAACTTATTATTAGCAAAAAAGGCCACTTTATTTAAACAGGTGCATGATATGTTTCTCAAAACATCTTACAGACAAATAATAAATCAATCCCCAAACTCATCTTGACATATCTTCAAAACATAACCCCCAAAAATGTGTTGATCCAAGCAAAACCCAAAAGAACTAAACCTGTTGAGAGATCCCCCTCATTTCCTTTTCCTTTTCCCGTGAACTGTATACCCCACTGCTCCCCTCCAGTTTACGCTCCTCAATCACAGATAATAAAAAAGTGGAGATCTCCTGCACTTTCTCCGCTGGCATCCTAGCTACCATGTCGATAGTGAATTCCCAGAAAGGTCATTTTCGTACCAGGTGCCTCAGTATTGTCAGGTGCCAAAGGCACACCAAGCTCCTGGGCCATATCTGGAAAGTGTGCAAAGCCTCTTTCCATTGTCCCGTGTTCTGTGCACCAATGAACATAAAATCATCCAAGTAGTGACAAATGAGATTATGGCCACTTATGTATGTAAAACGCCACTGCAAGAAAGTGCTAAAGGTCTCAAATAAGGCACACGATACTGAACACCACATGGGAAGAACTTTATCCACTCAGAAGGGGCTCCCTGGAAGTGCATTCCTAAAATTTCAAAGTCAGAAGGGTGAATGGGTAAAAGCTTAAAAGCTGCCTGTATATCACTCTTTGCCAATTGTGCAGCTCTCCCAGCTGACCTAACCAACCTCAAAGCATCGTCCACAGAAGCGTAAGACACACTAGAGTCCATTTGTGAGATGAAGTCAATAACGGAGGAGCCCTCTGGCTATGACAGGTGGTGTATTAAACTGAACTCTCCAGCTTTTTTCTTGGGCACCACCCCCAGAGATGAAACAATCAGATTGTGCATTGGGCAATGAACGAAAGGACCAGCCACTCTTCCTGCCTCTATTTCAGACTGCAACTTCTGCTGAACAACCTGTGGAAACTCTTTAGCTTATTTCAAATTATCAGCCCACCTGCTCTGTCGGGGACCCTGGTAACCTATTTTGAAACCGTCCTTGAAACCCCAAAATAATCTGGATGCTGCCTCAGTGTCAGGATAGTACCCCAGCCATTTAGCTAAAATGCCCAGCCTAATAGGGGTATGAGCCCTTTGGTACAAGTTGAAATGCCTGGCCTCTTCCCCTCTGACCCCTGTCCTTCCTTGATCTCCAGATCTCTGACCCGCAAAACACTGTGTGAGTGGATGTTTGCCCCCACAGTGTGAGCACTCATACTTGTACCTACAGAATTGCCTATTGCAAAAACCTTTGTTGAAGTTCCAACACGTGCTGAACACTGGAGTTTGACCCCTACCTCCCAACCACACCCCAGTAAGGGCGGGACGATACTGAAAGGGCCAATAGGAGACCAGCAAGCTACTGACAGTATGAGTAGTAGCTTGCGGTTGAGAAGACGTCATCCATTGTAAACACAACTCAGAATCCACATCTCCCCATGGCCTGTCATTAAAACACTCATGCGGGCTCTAAACTCCTCGTCGTATGACAACCAAGCATATCCACCAAAATAACTCTGTGCTTTCCTTATGATATCCATGTACTTAAACATTGCTACCGCTCTATCCTGATGTTTTTCGCAGTAAATGCTAGGATCACTTGTTACATTTGTGTAGTCAGATGCTACTTCATTGTAGACAGGCGTTTTCTTGACAAACTGTTATTTTAGTTTCAAGAGGTACAAGTTCCAAAGCTCTGTTGCTTAGCCCTTCATTTCGCACTGCAGATTCCTCAAAAGTGATGAGTCTCTCAGTTTGCACCTCTTGAATAGCAGCTAGACCAGGGCGTCTTCTAAATTGGCGGAGTCCACTTACCCTTCTGCTTATTATCGGCCACATAATGTGGTTTGACCAGATCGTTAGACACAAACCTGTTCTCCTTTTTACCAGCAAGGGGCATCAGTAATACTGTTCTTGATCCGTGAATTGCTAGGCCAGGTACTGGTAGTCTGTAAGAAGGCCCAAATTCCTTTTTGTCCGTGATCTTTTCTCTGACTAGATCACCAAGATTTGGGATCCAGACAGGCGTTGCTGGGACGGTCTGGTTTTCTTCAGTGTTGGTTGGATTCAGGAACACGTTACTTTGTTTCATTCTTATTTCATTTAAGTCCAGTAAAACAGCCAAACGATCTTTGATATCAAAAGGTTTTTGGTCTACCACTGAAGTCTGACAATCGAGGTCCGCTACTAACATTCTTGTCCCAAAAAGGACTTTATTTGGAGTGATACGCCCTAGAGAACTTCTTGGCAGATTGTTAAGACTACGTTGGACACTTATTAGATGTTTGACCCACCCGTCACCCAAGCCTTATACCCTAGCCGTTATAGATTGCTTTATGTTCCATTTTTTTCTCTTCACAACCGAATTTCCCAAAGGATGGAATGGACTAGAGTACCTCAATGCAACGCGCAAATTGGCCATGGTCTCCTTGTAAGCTCAAGAGCTAAATGCAGACATTGGTCAGAATGTAGCGTGCAGACCGCGTATGTGCCGATAAAGACTCGCCAATCTTTTATAACAGTTCGAGCGTCACCCGAGCACTGAGGCCACATCCAAATGAATCTTTTCTTAATATTTGTGGGACCGTATATGTCCACAGGGACGTCTGCGTGTATAAAGTCTAATGCTATCCAACAATGGTGTCTGTACTGGGCTGGCTATGGTATAGTCAGGTATCTGGTGGCGTTCTGAGTTGCGATCTCTATTGCAGTCTATGCAGTCAATGACAAACATGTGAATGTGAGCATTCATTCCTGGCCACCAGTATGTCTCCTTAACAGTTAATATCGTTTTAGAGATCCCTTGATGTATCAGACCCTCTCCCAATTGGGCTTCCAATGTCAAAGCTACTCTACATTTCCTGTTTGGAATCACTCTACCCCCCACTCCAGGGATTCGAGCAAAAGGAACAGAGTTTGCATCTATTATATATTAATATTTGAGTGGAAACTTATTAGGCAATGCCCCTGGCTTTGCTTGTGGCATTGACAGCCAGCATTATTTTGCTGTCTATTTTCATTTCTAAACAAGTGATTGCAGATACGGAATCCGTTTGCACAGCTTCCTTCGCGGCTTCATCAGCCAATGAATTCCCTTCAACGTGAACGCCATCATGTTGATGACTCGGTGTATGTATCACATGAGTGTTTTGTAGTCCTTGTCGTAACTGAACTACTTGTTCCCAAAGCAATTTATGCTTGATTGTGCCACCTTTTGCATCTTTGTAACAATTTTGAATCCAGTTTTGCAAGTATTCATTGTAAGATTGAACACAATTAAATGAATTGCACACTATGAGTGTGGGGAATTCGTGATCCATATTCTCAATCGCCATCTTGAATGCTTGTAGTTCAGTTCACTGAGCTGTACAATCTCCTAGAGATTGCGTTTTAGTGACCATTGGTCGGACTTTGCCATTGCGCCAACGACCTTTAACATTCGCACACTCCGCACTATAGGCTTGTTTACCCGCTGTAGCGGGTTGAGCTGCTCTGTTAGTACAAATTATACATTCATACTGTTCTAGAGGCAGAATCTCAGTAGGCAGAGGACATTCTTGTTCATATTGTAGAAATGCTTGTGTTTTCGAATAAGGATCAAAAACGTATTCAACGTCTGTCGCAGCAAGAGAGTTAACCCATTGTATCCATCTTGGATGTAAAGCTTATGCATTTGGAATGCTCGCTTTTGTCAGGTACAGGTGTAACGAAAATTATTGGCTTACCCTGTGCTAGGGCTCTCTCTTTTACTACTGCAGTTTGAACTGCTGTCAGAATTTTTTCTGTAGAAGTGAATTTCATTTCTGCTTGTGTTTACAAATGTGATTTGCAAGCTATTGGTACTTTTTCACCTTCCTTAAAAGTTAAGTACTTAAATCCGCACTATCCTGAAATAATTCGGATCACTAAGTTGCGTACGTTTACGCGTGTTTGGAAATGTTTAGTTGCTAACAAGTCTGTTTGGAGTGAATGCAAAATTTCTGTATGTTTTTGTGTCCAATTTACTGTTTTAAAATCAGGTTTTATTAATTCGTAGAGAGATTTAACCCTTTCTGCACAATTTAGAATGTATACTCTTCCAAAATTCAGGAAACCTAGAACCGACTGCAAGTTTTTCTGCATTTTTGGAGGTTGGTGCAGGGCACATTTCTCTAGAGAGTTTGCTACCAGGCTTTTACCTTCACTTGATAATTCATATCCCAGAAAGTGTGAGAGGAAAAGCTGACTCATGTGCTTTAATTTAATTTGAATATGGGACAAAGATCTACAAAAGAACAGTTGTCCAAAGATTTATCAATTAATGTTTGAGTAAAGATGCTGCTACACGTTTTGTCTGAATGCTGCATTTGTAGATAGCAGTGTTTGTTGTTTTGTATTTTCTTTCCTGAATCCAGAGATCATCTCACGTGGATTTCACTGTGACAACACCCTGCTAACTGCCAGGTAAACTCCACGTGCAGTGTCCGAATGACACACCTGCCTGCACCTACTTAAAGCCCCATCAGAGCACATTACGGTGCTTCGCTTCATAGCGTCGCCGTCAGTGCTCCAGACCTGTCTAAAACCTTCTTCCCGCTCAACACGCTTTCCGCTCATCATCAACTTTCCAACTTTCCAGCCCCCGGACCCGCATACGGAAATCCCTCTCCTGCTTACCTGTTCTCTCCAGCTCCCCAGTCCTCCTTCGGCTCCAGGGTTTCCTCGATCTCAAATTACAGATTTCCTGGAGGTTTCCAGTTCCGGTTCAGCATTGGAGGTTCCATTTGTTGCCTAGGAAACAGGTACAAGGAAGAACCTCATTATTTAGATCGGCAATTGCATACAACGGCTTTTCGGTAAGAACAGTATCTTTTAAAGACTAAAACTATTGTGCCCTGAAAGGAGACAATACTTGAATATCGCGCTCAGTAAAGACTTTATTTAAAAAAGCCCTGGCAGAAGACTATTGTAGTAGCCTGTGTTCCCTTTAAATGTCTCGTTCTTGCATGCTTGCATTTCTTGTGTATCCTTTTGAATTCTGGTGTTCTGTGTTCTACAGAGCACTGTTAGAATTCTATGATGTACCACTGATCATTCTTCTATCTGTCACTGAAGTACTTGGATGTGCTCTTCTTCATGGATTAGAGCTTCAACTTAATTCTTCTTCTGGTTGTCTTACTTGTAACGGAATGCTACATTAAATTGGCGACGATCGGGATACTTCTAAAGAACCAATAACCATTTTTGGGAATTTTATTTTTCTTCTTCTTCGTTATTTGTACTCTGATTTTGAGTAGGATTCATCAATTTCTTTGAGGATTCATCGATTTCTTCTTCAAATCTACTTCTACAACTTACTACAAAGATTTAACTATTTTCTGGGAATATATATATATTTTTTTGCTCTTCGTTGTAAAATGTTGGTTGAGGTTAAACTACAATTTCAGGTAACATCGCATTTCTGAGGAAATTTATTGACAAAACGTGAGTACATTGGCTGGTTTATGTTCGAACTATACTTCATTCGCATTTAATATTTTCATTCCGAAAAGTAAACCTTGTCTGCAAGTTTACCTTTGAAATTGCCTTTCCGTTGTTGCGCACTTCTTCAATTCACTGCCTAGCAACGCGTTTGTGCATGGAACAAGCGCTCGCACCTCCACGCTTCTTCGTTGCTTAGTGACATGTTACGTACGAGATGCGCTTTGATTGGCAATTCAGAGGTCACGTTGCGTAACCTTGCGCTTTAAACGTGTCGCCATCTTGAATTTCTTCGGACTGAATTACGAGTTCGTATTTCTTTTGGAGCACATCAGTACCTTCAGTTTCAACGTATGTATTCAACGTTTTCAACAATTTTGACCAGCATTGTAAGTTTGTTCAACATTTTAGTTTTTATTTTGGTATTGTTTGTACCTTCTTGAAACAAGCATGAGCAATACCAATTCTTCTTCCACAAGTGATTCTTCTAACACTGCTTCATCTTCTTCATGCATCAATATAAATATTAGTACACCTAAGGAATATTTGACTTCACCTGGGGAACCAATTATTAAGTGGTCTGAGTGGAAGGAATATTTTCTCAATGATATAGCTACTTTGTAGGACAATGTTGGAACTTTGTCTCCTGAACGTAAATTGAGAATGCTTCTACATAGTCTTGGTCCAGAAGGTTTTAGAGTCTATAATCAGATGCAGAAACCAGCGAGAGCAGGTGACATTGACATTTTTAAAACTGCAATCTCTGATTTAACTGAGCATTATTCACCTATAGTATGTATTGGTGTTACCAGACGTGCATTTTTCATAAGGAAACAATTGGAGGATGAGTCAGTAGAGGAATACGTTTCCCAATTGAAATTGCTTGCCATGCATTGCAAATTTGGAGTATTACACGACGAACTCATTCGTGATCAAGTTGTTGTGTGTTCCAGGAATAAGAGTATTCAAGATAGACTATGGATTGAGGGAGAGTCTAGTTTGAAGGATGTGATAACTTTATTGAAAAAAGCTGAATTATCTGATAGAAGCTCCAAATCTTTAGCAGATCAGTCCGGAACTACTACGGTTAACAAAATTTCGGTAAAAACGAATAAGGAGTTGTCGGACAAGAAGGGTGATAAGAAGTTTCAATCCGATAGGAATTCTCGGAGAAAGTCTTCTAATTCAAAATCTTTCACCAGGAAAACGTATAATAACAATGATTCTTTTTCCTTTGCTTGTTATCGTTGTGGAGATAAGAACCACAATGCAGGTTTTGAGAAATGTCCCGCTAGGTCTGTTAAATGTTCTAATTGTGGGGTTATGTGGCATTATGCTAAAGTCTGCAATAGAAATTCTTCACAGTCATCTAAAATTTTCCATGTTAATGATACTGATTCTTCTGATTATGATTCTGACATCGATTCTCCTTCATCTTCTACATCTGAAAAGTTTCAATGTAGAGTGTTAAAAGCTACTGTTAAATACAGTGCATTGTCATAGATAGTGAAATTCTTTTTCTCTTGAACTAGTTTTTTGTTTTAGTTACTTGTGTAGGTGAAGATACAAAAGTGAGTCAAAGATGTGTGAGCCTCAGTTTTATAGAGTTTGCAATGTTCCATAAATTGTTCAAGCTGTTAAAATAATATCAAATTTTCATGGAAGAGTGAATGATGAAATTGTTATGGGCTTATTGAATGATACATTCATTTGTACTGTGGGGATATTAAAATAATTGTTTTGTGTTTTTATGGTACATAATTTAGGAATTTGTTATTTATATGTATTTATACTAGTTTTACTATTCTTTTATTGTTTTTTTTTGTTTTAGAAAAAGGGGGATAGTTGGTATTTGTTATTTTAGAAAAAGGGAGGATATGTAGTATCCTGTGTTCCCTTTAAATGTCTCGTGCTTGCATGCTTGCATTTCTTGTGTATCTTTTTGAATGCTGGTGTTCTGTGTTTTACAGAGCACTGTTAGAATTCTATGATGTACCACTGATCATTCTTCCATCTGTCACTGAAGTACTTGGATGTGCTCTTCTTCATGGATTAAAGCTGCAACTTAATTCTTCTTCTGGTTGTCTTACTTGTAACGGAATGCTACAACTATATAATAAGAATCATAATTAAAACAAGAATAACTGTTTCTTTTAGATAAACACTTCTTGAAACAACAATTCTAACGTTCTGAACCACATTGAAAGAAGCAGTTTAATAGAACATGGTATTGCTAAGAGATCATTAGCAACAAACATTTCCTCAGAAAACTTTATTTGTCGTTGTGCACAAGACAATTGCCTGATTGATTATTTATCCTGCTGAATGTCATTTAATTACAAGTCTTACATTGGACAGTAATATGTTATATTGAGCTGGATTAAGTACAAGTACACTTGTTAGGTGTGTTTTCTTTTCTTTCTTGTACATTTGTTTTCTTTTAGAACCCCTTTTTGGAACAAGTATTTAGAACATTAAAGGTATGAGCTAATCCTAAGATTTTAATACAACTCTAACTCAACAAACAGGTTCGGAAAGTATTTTTTGATGTTGGCAACTTTGTTGAGATACTATATGTTAATACAATTCTTGTATTCAAGGTGACTTCACCAAATTAAGAAAACTCGAGATACATTGACATTAAAGAGTATATGCATGGGCCTTCTGAATTAGGCTAGGTTTCTAATTTATGCATGTATGTTAATTCAGAAGAACTCGAAGGAATAAGCTTGATTTAACAGTATAAATGTTTTTTAAAAAAAAATGTTAAATGCAGATTGAATCTCCTAAGAACATAAAGGAAGGCTCAGAGTCACTTCAACCTGAGAAACAACAGTAACACAACTGCCAGCTGATAGAAGCCAGATCCTGTGTTGTTTTCTTGTTTCGCATTCCAATTCCTCTTTCCCCTGGGTACGAATCAGTCTGACAAGTGTTACAAATCCTTGTTGGTTTGATTGGTTCAAGGAGGAATTAGGAACTGCAGTATCAAGAAAGAAACAACCAGACCACTGCCAATGACTTCGTAACAGAAAGCAAAGCCGCCTCCTTTGTTTCCTTTTTGATTCTGTATCTAGACATAATGGACCCCACTCAGTTGACTCAGTCCGTGAATAAAATGAGGAAATTCAGGAATTATGTGTAGAAAATCAGACCCTGAGACAAGAATCAGACAGGACTAGGTCAAGGCTTACCAATTGGAGAGACCCATCCTCTGAGGAAGAAAGGCCTATAATAACTCCCTCTCAATTCAGTACAACAATCTTCTCTTCTCAAAGTGCAACTGGTCAAAGTCCAGAACAACCTTTACAAGTAACAGTAGTAACCCCGAATCCCGTTCCACTAGCAAATCCAGAAAGATTCACTGGAGATAGCAGTCGTTACACAACATTCATGAGTCTGTGTCATTTACATTTCATGTGTAAACTACAGATCTTCACTTCTAACACATCCAAAGTAGCCTTTAATATTTCTTATTTGAGAGGTGTAGCAGCCAATTGGGCTATGCCTCTGGTTGACACTAATGACCCATTATTGCACAATCTAACTAATTTCAAGGCAGCCATGTCCAGTTTATTTGCCAAACATGTTTTTATTCAAGCTTCGGACAATGAACTCTTGAATTTGCGCCAATGAACCAAAGAATTTGGGCCAGATGTAGGTAGCCCAATACTGGTCGGTAACGGGCGAAATTCGGTAATTGGGCATTTAAGATGTAGGGGCCAAAATTAAGGATTCAGTAATTTTCCAATTTGGAAATTTAAGGAATTGGTAAATTACTGATTCCTTAAAATACCCTTTCGGTAAATTACCGAAACCTTAATGTAGGGAGCACTTAGTGCATTTCAGAGTTAAGGATTCGGTATTTACCACCAACTAAATGTTGGTGGAAAATATCGAAAACCTTTGAAAAAGCAAATTTGTGCTTTTCCAAAAGTGCCATGTGGCAGACATACATGCCCTTAGGGCATGTAGGTGTGCCACATGTGCACCCATGCACTATTCAGGGGTGCAACAGGGTGTCAATGTGACACCCTGCCACCCTTGTAAGTCTTCCCCCTATTACCGATTCGGTATTTACTGAATCGGTAATCCCCATTCATTCCTATGGGCCTCCCGTAGTAAATACCGAATCGGTAGTAAATACTGAATCGGTATTAACCGAATTTTACCGATTCGGTAAAATTTACCGAATTGATACCTACATACCATTTACCGATTCTGAAATACCGAATTGGTAAAATTCGGTATTTTAGAATCGGTAAATTTGGATTACCTACAAAAGCAACCAACCGTAACAGAAAGAGGACGTTGAGGTGGGCAATTTTTTATTTTTTGAAATTTAATTTGTAACCCTCAGAGGCAAATCGAAGTATAATGGTATTCACTCTGTTCACGTGCCTATCAAAGTCATCGTCTGTCAGATAGATGTCATCTACATATTATAATGCTTCATCATCATACGTTTGTAGTAACTCTGTTACCCTTGCTGAAAATAACCCAGGACTATTCTTGAATCCCTGAGGTAGACAACAGACAATGTGGTGTTCCCATTATTGAGAAAGCGGTCAAATACCTACTTTCTGGTGCAATGTTTTGACAGACTTTGTTTTTCGAAATTTCTAATGTGGTTTTATATTTTTTACGGACAATGTTATTCATTAGTGTTGCACTATGTGCATTTTGTACTGCAAATGTTGTGCAACAAGAGTTTAAATGTCTGTAATCCAAACCTAGGCGATTTGTATTGTCTGGTTTGGAGGCAGGAAGCAAAGGATTGGTCATTGACGAGGTGCATGTGTCAATCACCCCCTGATATTCAAGTTCACGATCGCCCTGACCTGTTTTTTTAGCTTCTTGCTTAACAGGGTACTGTCTTTGTGCAGTTGGTTGATTTTTTAACTGGATTTTATGGTGAGGAGAATCCTCATGCCATCCTACATGATTTTTGTATAATACAGAAGCCTGGGCAACTGCCCATTTCCTGGCATAAGTATATTTTAAATGAATTGGAATGTGGCTGGAGAAGGCTGGCATAATGATGTCTTTGCCATGTGGGCACTCCTTGACAAATTGTGGTGGCCGGTCTTGTTCAGCTAGAAGAATGTCATAACCCTTAGAAAGTAGCTCCCAAAAGAGTGCTCTTATTTTTCTTGGTATGTCTCCCTCTATCCGGAGTGTTAGTTCATATAACTTATGTGGAGAACTAACCCTGGTATCTGCAGTTTCAACTTGAATGAGTTCATTCAACTCCACTGTCTCTAGATGATCCTTCAAGTTCTTGCGAGCAATGGAGACTTCTGATGCGCGGTCCAACATTGTCTGAGCCCATTCCACGTTCTTGAGTTGTGTTCTCAAGATCCTCGGCATGTCTGATTTTTAGAACTGCTACCTTCTTTTTGGTGAATTGAGGTTTCTTGTTTTTCTGAACGTGTTGATCGTCTTTGGACTTCACACGTTCTTCCCTGTTTTCTGACCGTCCTATTCTTTTGGATTTCTGTGACGAAGTCTGAAAGGTATGAGAGGAGCGTGTATCAGTATCTTGATATCTGTCAGGTTTTCTCAAATTATCCCTATTCCTGAGGTTATACCTCCTTTCAGAGGGCTCCTTTTGAGGAGACCTACCTCTGGAATGAGAACGCTTCTCTTTAGAAGATTGTTTGCTATTCTCCCACTTCTTTTTAGAAGGAGTAGGAGTGTTTGTAGTAAAGACCTTATCAGGACTTTCAGACAGTCGGGGTTTTACTGGTTTCCCACCCAGACTGTCTCTGCCTAATTCTTCATGGGATTTCTCAATTATTTTGGATAGTTCTTGTGGCTGCTCAGTTACATAAAATTCCCTTATTTATGGCAGATCGCCACAGATGCTGCTTCACCTTTAATATTAGCTAATAATATTGTTGAGACCTGTTTGAAATCTTTCAGTAGTTTCATACCCAAATTTAAAGCAGGCTCTGCCCCGTATTAGTTTTTAATCAGTTTCAGTACATCTGGTATTACCGCCATAGACGGAACACCATGTGCTTTATTGTAGATTGCAGCAAATACTGTACCCCAAGTGGTGCAGCCCTCCAGATGTGATGCGATCCCCATTGATAAACAGATTGTTAAAATTTTGTGTTTCTCATGATGGGTAGTATTAGGAAATACTGCTTCGATTTGAGTAATTATTTGAGCTATCCAGAATGGAATGTGTTCCAGCTTTGCAGGCAACTTACCAATGACTGAGTGTAAAGTCTGTGGTGTAATTTTAAGTGTACTCCCCTGGTGAGGGGGATGTTGTGAAATCATTATTGCAGGTTGGACTGTAAGAGTCCGCATGACATACTGAACCAATTGTCTATAGATTTTGATTTGAGCCAGTAGTGCCACATCTGTCATTTCATTAATTTCAGGATGTGGTGTATAGCTGGCTAGGAGTGGCCATGTTGCTCCTGGTCTACCTAGTGGACCTAGCCTGGTAACGTGATTTATATGTTGTAGGGCGCCTTTAAACCAGAGTGCATGCTCCTGGTATGTGAGTGGAATTTCTATATCCTGAAAGGAATGTATTCCTCCGGTGGTTCATCTTCTTTGTAGAAGTGAAACATCTGTGTTACTGGAATTGTTTCGGTGAATACCTCTGTCTGGTGATATTCATGTACCCCTATCACAAAAACTATCCTACCATCTCTCAATGTTAGGCCATTTCTTTTACGTTTCATAGTGATGGCTTTCCTGAAATTCATAGGAATGCACATAGCATCATCGTCGGTTTAATTAAAACTCGTTATATTAAGAGCTGCTGGATCATCCACAGCTCCACCCTTCTCGGTGTTGTTGCCGTTAATCGACATTTTGTTGACTGAAAGTTTGCAGAGCAAGTTTCAAGGAAACAAAGATAAGGTGCACTGTATCCTTCAACGTTGAACAAACCAAAAAGCTAATACATAGCATTTTTTGTCCTACTCAGCTATGGCGGATATTATCCCTTTACCCACTCCAGGGTCTCTGAGAAAATCACTACTGACTTACTTTAGTATCTAGCGTTAAATTAGTGCCTTACTAAACGAGCGCCATGTAGTGTGTTCCTATATTACCAATAGGCTCTGCGCATTAGAATAATATACCCTATAGATATGACAAAGGACTGAGGTCAGTATGTCTCTATAGAATATACTAAACTTAATTGTGAATGCCAGCTAGCTCAGGGGTCACTAGAAACTTTCTCGAATGCACAAGAAGGGATTACTTTCTGACAACCGCATAAACATGACAACTTTGTTTCCATAGGACTGGAACAAATTTCTTCAGAGTCGTGGAAACAATAGATAACTATTTTACTCAGTCAATCGTGCATGCTTTGTTTCTACAGAGTATGAAGAGAAAATATAGAGACGGGCGTTTCAATAAAAAGGGTTTATACAACAGTCTTCTTTCTCATACAAGAGAGGTGAACTGCTACAATCGATAGACAGAATGCAAAGTATAAGGCGTACAGCTCAAACAGTAATATAAAATAATACTGTAAAAGCATTGTATGCTTTCTAAGCCATATAAAAGTACATACATAAATAACACAAGCTAAAATACTCAACTGGTGCTTCTAAAATACGTCTACCCCAATGTACCTAACCTAAGTCTTGTACGAGGAAAGAAGTAAGTGTGGTCTTTAGCATGGGTTTAGTTTTGCCAAGAATCGCAAAAAGGTTTCTCTAGGTTCTAATCAGCTCCATACCTTAGAATGAACGAGGTTGGTATCTCTGTCTCGATTTCCCAACAGCCCGCAAGGGGAGTCAGAAATCCTGGAGCTGGAATCTTGCAGAGGAGGACAGCTTCCTTTCAGTGCATCAGCTGGAGTGTCGGCTTCCTTCGGTACTTGCTATAGCGAGCTGCGTCGGGCAAGTAGGTTGTCGAACTGCACCGAACCACACCGTGCTTTGCTATAGCAAGTGAAGGTATATTTATACCTTGAAGGTGTTTAGGAATGCCACCTTTGGCGTAATGTCAGGCATATGCACGTCATGGATGAACCCCTAAGGAATAGTTGTTCATGCATAATAATGAGTTTCTTAGAGAAATCAATATCCAGGCTAGGGGAAGTCCCTTCTGCTTAGGAGGGGACATAATTTTCAATCCAAAGGCTATTCTCTATTGAGGGTCATTGCTGCTACTCACCCTGTTAACTGCTGGAAGGGGTCCAGCCGCTCACCGCGCTATACCGCCAATTCTGTAACTGGGGAACCGCTGCTGCGGGTCGGCACGCCGGGACCAGCACAAGGGACTACATCCCCCAGTATCCTTGGCGGGGGCAGCGTCAACAATCAGCACCAGGAGGCGCTTAAATTGAACTGAGCCCTCCCGCAGCGCGGGACATCATTTTCAATCCAAAGGCTATTCTCTATTGAGGGTCATTGCTGCCTCTCACCCTGTCAACTGCTGGAAGGGGTCCAGCTGCTCACTGCGCTATACCACCAATTCTGTCACTGGGGAACCGCTGCTGCGGGTCAGCACGCTGGGACCAGCACAAGGGACTACATCCCCCAGTATCCTTGGCGGGGGCAGCGTCACCAATCAGGCCAGGAGGCCCAGAAGAGACCAGACCGAGCCACATCTCTTAAACCCCTTGCAAACCAGCTAAGATTATAAGACTGATTTACTGTTTTTGGGTTCCCTGTTCTAATTGTATTGAATATTTGTGCTATCCAGCTTAGACGCCTCGGGGACCTCCGCGTGGTAAACAATCTATTAGGAATGAGTAAAAGGAAGATTGGCGATAGGGTTGTGGGGATCCTTGACAATTACCTGACTCGGGCCAAGACGGCATTGAATCAAAAGATCCAGGCTGTAGAACGTAGGCTCTCCTTGGAACCGGCCCTTTCATTGACTTGTGCACAGCCTCTTGTTGCACAGGCTAGCACAGAGGGATTCCTTTCAGGAGATCGTTCCCTGTCCGGCCCCCTGTGTATAACCCTTAGGTCAGAGACTTCCGATATATCTCTACTTGTAAGTAGCCCTCAAAGTCGAGCTAGGGTAACCACGAGGGGGAGAAACGCCCGTGAAGGGAAAGAGAGAGAACCACCTAGTAAGAAAAGCAAAGGGCGCGGTCTTAGTAAGCAAAATGCTTCCACAGTTGTATCTGGTCCTATAGGGGTCCAAGTACATGGGAATACCACTGCCCCTAAGGGCAAACTGTCAATGCAATCTATGGCCCAGCCTAATTTTGAGACACTGTGTACAGCCCTTAGGGATCAGTTAGTAGCCCTCATACAACCAGTTTTGAAAAAGCTTGATTTAGTGGTGGAGAGGCTTAACCGCATCGAAGCTAATTTTAATAGTAGGAAACCATCCCTAGATGTGTTGTTATCCCAGATGAATGGAGAATTGGTTGGTAGCCACACCACTGAGGAGGCCAATACCAGACACAATGCCCCACGTGCCCCAGCAGGTAACTTACAGTGCCATGTAGCGATGAGTGATCATCCAAAACAGAATGTGGTACCTTCTAACACAGGTAATATGGTCTTACCACAGCAGCTGATAATGGGAAATAGATTAAGGTCAGATGGGGAGGTACTAGGGGGTCATGATATGTTACCAAGCTTACACCTCCCCCCGGAAGCCACCCCATACACAGTAATTTTAGCAAATGTTCCCCCACTACCAGATTGGTCGACTGAGCACAGGTCCAATCTTAAAAATAAAGCCCTACATTTTCTTGGGAAAAGATATGGGAACAGTAAAGTATTGTTTGAGGAATTCAAAATGGTTAGGCACATTAATTGGATTGGTCACTCCCACTAATCTCTGGCAGGGGACTGTGTAGTGCTGAGCTTTAGGTCTCCGCTATTGGTAGAGCACATTTTAGATATAGCCTCTCATCAGGTCTCTATATCCAATAAGATTAAGATCCTACCCCTGGGATTTTTTTACAAACCAGGAAGGGCTATGTACAACAGGGAGCACTGGGTCCCACCTAGTGTCCTCACCCTGGTTGTCCAGCCTATTATGACTTCCAATCGATTGGCCCCTCTTTCCACTCTCGAGGATAACGAATGACTGAGGGATGGTAATGTTTCCCCTCAGCCAGAGGTAATCGGGGATTCGGCAGCATTATGGCGGGTGGCACCGGACCATGCTGTACCACAGGTCCAAGGAAATGATCCCGCACATATATTATCATCTATAAATGAAAGCCCTCCCAGAGTATGCCCAGTTAATCACTCCATCATGGTGAACCAAGTGGCAAATTTAAGCTCTAGCTGCCGCTCTGTCATGGTTTCTTCATGGAACATAGCAGGTTTATAGCCCAAATTACACATACCTGACTGGGCGAATTTTCTTGACCAGGCAGATATTTGGTCCTTCCAAGAAACCTGGGCGGTGGATCCTATATTCCGCATGGGCTATCTGAACTTTTTTAAACCCGCGGTTAAGGGCCACAGGGCTAGACCGATGGGAGGTTTGACCACTTGGGTACGCCAGTGTGAGGGTGTCTCTGTGGTTGAGGTTCCGATCGATAGCCCTGACATTTTGGCTATTAGGATTAGCTCCTCGAAGGGCCTTAATATCCTCATCGTCAATATCTATGTGAGGGGTATCCCGGGAGGGAAGTGTTCTCCAACAGTTTTACTTCTGGAGAACCTCCATAGTATAGAGATGAGTGATGGCCACAGGGTGGTGGCAGGTGATTTTAATACTTGTTTTGAGCCCCTGGATGAAGATGATGGAAAGTTAACTGAGGTTGAGGATTCATTGTGGGGAGTTCCCCATTTGGAATTAAAACCCATAAGGATGTTACAAATGGGGGTGGGGTCGCACACTACTCACACACCAGCGGTGTCGCCCCTAAGGACTCTGGTTAGTGTAGTTACGTGTTCACGATGCATAATCTTTCGATCTTATGCTATCTTCGCTGTCTTTGCCATCCCTGGACAAGTGTTTTGGGGTATCACCCCTCGTCAGCAGGGGTAGGCCGTGTTCTGGGGTTGCCGATGGCTGCCAAATAACTGCCAGGTTTAGTACCACTCAGGCGCGTAGGTGCGGGATCCCAGGCTCATCAGCCAACTGCTCAAGGGAGCTTTAATGTTACAAATGGGGGTGGGGTCGCACACTACTCACACACCGGCGGTGTCACCCCTAAGGACTCTGGTTAGTGTAGTTACGTGTTTGCGATGCATCATCTTTCGATCTTCTGCTATCTTCGCTGTCTTCGCCATCCCTGGACACGTGTTTCGGGGTATTACCCATCGTCAGCAGGGATAGGCCGTGTTCTGGGGTTGCCGATGGCTGACAAATATCTGACAGGTTTAGTACCACTCAGGAGCGTAGGTGCGGGATCCCAGGCTCATCAGCCAACTGCTCAAGGAAGCTTCAATGTACAAATGGTGGAGGGGGTGGGGTCGCACACTACTCACACACCGGCGGTGTCGCCCCTAAGGACTCTGGTTAGTGTAGCTACGTGTTCGCGATGCATCATCTTTCGATCTTCCGCTATCTTTGCTGTCTTCGCCATCCCTGGACATGTGTTTCGGGGTATCACCCCTAGTCAGCAGGGATAGGCTGTGTTCTGGGGTTGCGGATGGCTGCCAAATATCTGCCAGGTTTAGAACCACTCGGGCGCGTAGGTGCGGGATCCCAGGCTCATCAGCCAACTGCTCAAGGGAGCTTTAATGTTACAAATGGGGGTGGGGTCGCACACTAGTCACACACCGGCGGTGTCGCCCCTAAGGACTCTGGTTAGTGCAGTTACGTGTTTGCGATGCATCATCTTTCTATCTTCTGCTATCTTCGCTGTCTTCGCCATCCCTGGACACGTGTTTCGGGGTATCACCCCTCGTCAGCAGGGATAGGCCGTGTTCTGGGGTTGCTGATGGCTGCCAAATAACTGCCAGGTTTAGTACCACTCAGGCGCGTAGGTGCGGGATCCCAGGCTCGTCAGCCAACTGCTCAAGGGAGCTTTAATGTTACAAATGGGTGTGGGGTCGCGCACTACTCACACACCGGCGGTGTCGCCCCTAAGGACTCTGATTAGTGTAGTTACGGGTTCGCGATGCATCATCTTTCGATCTTGTGCTATCTTCGCTGTCTTCGCCATCCCTGGACACGTGTTTCTGGGTATCACCCCTCGTCAGCAGGGATAGGCCGTGTTCTGGGGATACCCATGGCTGCCAAACATCTGCCAGGTTTACTACCACTCAGGCGCGTAGGGGCTGGATCCCAGGCTCGTCAGCCAACTGCTCAAGGGAGCTTTAATGTTACAAATGGGGGTGGGGTCGCACACTACTCACACACCGGTGGTGTCGCCCCTAAGGACTCTGGTTAGTGTAGTTGCTTGTTTGCGATGCATCATCTTTCGGTCTTCTGCTATCTTCGCCATCCCTGGACACGTGTTTCGGGGTATCACCCCTCGTCAGCAGGGATAGGCCGTGTTTTGGGGTTGCCGATGGCTGCCAAATATCTACCAGATTTAGAACCAATCAGGCGCGTAGGTGCGGGATCCCAGGCTTGTCAGCCAACTGCTCAAGGGAGCTTTAATGTTACAAATGGGGGTGGGGTCGCACACTACTCACACACCGGCGGTGTCGCCCCAAAGGACTCTGGTTAGTGTAGTTCCGTGTTCGCGATGCATCATCTTTCGATCTTCTGCTATCTTCGCTGTCTTTGCCATCCCTGGACACGTGTTTCGGGGTATCACCCCTCGTCAGCAGGGATAGGCCGTGTTCTGGGGTTGCCGATGGCTGCCAAATATCTGCCAGGTTTAGTACCACTCAGGCGCGTAGGTGCGGGATCCCAGGCTCGTCAGCCAACTGCTCAAGGGAGCTTTAATGTTACAAATGGGTGTGGGGTCGCGCACTACTCACACACCGGCGGTGTTGCCCCTAAGGACTCTGATTAGTGTAGTTACGTGTTCGCGATGCATCATCTTTCGATCTTGTGCTATCTTCGCTGTCTTCGCCATCCCTGGACACGTGTTTCTGGGTATCACCCCTCGTCAGCAGGGATAGGCCGTGTTCTGGGGTTGCCGATGGCTGCCAAACATCTGCCAGGTTTACTACCACTCAGGCGCGTAGGGGCTGGATCCCAGGCTCGTCAGCCAACTGCTCAAGGGAGCTTTAATGTTACAAATGGGGGTGGGGTCGCACACTACTCACACACCGGTGGTGTCGCCCCTAAGGACTCTGGTTAGTGTAGTTACTTGTTTGCGATGCATCATCTTTCGATCTTCTGCTATCTTCGCCATCCCTGGACACATGTTTGGGGTTATCACCCCTCGTCAGCATGGATAGGCCATGTTCTGGGGTTGCCGATGGCTGCCAAATATCTACCAGATTTAGAACCAATCAGGCGCGTAGGTGCGGGATCCCAGGCTTGTCAGCCAACTGCTCAAGGGAGCTTTAATGTTACAAATGGAGGTGGGGTCACACACTACTCACACACCGGCGGTGTCACCCCTAAGGAGTCTGGTTAGTGTAGTTACGTGTTCGCGATGCATCATCTTTCGATCTTCTGCTATCTTCGCTGTCTTCGACATCCCTGGACACGTGTTTCGGGGTATCACCCCTCGTCAGCAGGGATAGGCCGTGTTCTGGGGTTCCACTTTACTGTAACACCAAGCTCCATATGAGATATAGGAAATTTCCTGTACAATTGGTCCCTTTACAATATAATTGGCTATTGGATCATATTGAGTTTCAAGTGTATTACGATTACTGTTTTTCTATTGGGGTAGTATTTTTATGCAGTGTCTATGTGATTGATTACATTGTAGGATGTATTACAGTGTTTTTAAATGTTAGTATAGCTTCTCATTTAGCTTCACTAAGTTGTACATTCATACTGTGAAAGGGTTATTTTAAATTATATGAACTACTGACAGTGTCTTTGGATGTTTCCGAAATTTTTAAATATACAACTGTATTGTTTTATGTAATGCATTTTTATATTTGAATAAATTGTCGAAAGCACTTCATTTTAGTGTGAGTAAAAAGTTGTTGAGAGGCATAGTATATATATATTTCCAGGGATCTCTTTGAGGCTTTAAGTGATTTGCCCAGAATCACAGGATGTTGAACGTGTCGCTCCCGACACATGTTCACTACAGTCCAGGTAAAGATATTTGCTTCTAAAAAACAGTAGCTCCAGGAAAATAATTTATTGTGACTTCTTTTCAGGTCAGGCTACAGACAGCTTTATATGTAGAACAGATATTTTGTAAAAACAACTGAACATAAAAAATGACATTACAATAAATGCATATATTGATTAAAGCAATTGGATGGTTTGAAGTGTCATTCACATTTTGCAACATCCCATAGGAGCAACACTTATTTGTTATTCATTTAAAGAGTGTTATAAAGCGTGCATATGACCTTGGAGTAGCAGAGCATAAAGAGGTAGTTTGCAGAATTTCTACTCCTCTGTCCTCCTAACAGCTCCCCAGACATCCAAGAATGGCTCACCCAACAAGACACACTCAGGGGCATATTGACAAACTCCTATCGCCACTACAACGTCACTTTCTGTGACATTGTGATGGCGATAGGAGCTTTGCCTTATTTACAAGGCAGCGTTAAACCACTTAACGTGGCATAACGATGCCTTGTAAATAATGCCTCCTTTTATGCTACATTGAGCGTGAAAGGGGCAGGCAATGTGTGTTGTGGTGGGTGTTCTACCGCAACACCTATTGATTTTGCCACGGCCCCCTATTTACAATACAATATTTATATAGTGTAAATATTAGGCAAAGCCAAAAGGAAGACCATGGAAAACCTGGTCTTAAACAGACGAAACAAGGAGAAATGCTTTATTTCTTGTTGTTGTTGCTGTTTCCATGTATGCTGCCTTGGGCAGCACACATTGAAACAGCAGAACGCCAATGATTGTTTATGTACAGGAAGGTCCCCCTTTCTGCACATACACAATCTTTTAAAAAAATGCTGTTTTGTAACTTCTATGTGTGTTGCATTAAGCAGCACACATAGAAGTTACAAAACAGCATTTAAAGATTGCTTATGTGGAGGAAGGAGGACATTCCTGCACATAAACAATCTTACCCTCAACACAGGTATCCTTACAATATAGTGCAAGGGTGCATGCGTTGGCACTAGGCTGCTTAATTTAGCGCCAGCGAAGGGGGAAATGCAGGGCTGTACCATATTCTAGTAAATATGGTGCAACAATGCTTTTCGAAAGTGGCGAAGCTTGTCGTTCACCTTCTGGCTTAACGACGCGCTTTGCCACTTTACTGTAAATATGCCCCTTAATTTCAAACCTGTCATTATAGAATCAACTAAATCCCTCAGGGATAATTCTTGATAAAAACATCAACATGTAAGCACATGTCAGCTCAGCCATGCACAGTGCTTGATTCCAACTCAATCTCGTGAAAAAAGTGAAACCGTTCTTAACACCTCCAGGCTTCACGTTAAATTAACTGTGAAAGTCAGTCAATGAACTATTGACTGGGCAGGGATGCCTACAACCCCCTCAGCTCCTGCTCCTAATTCAAGGCGCACAGCTGCAGTGTGTCTGTGCCCACGCACAGCCTAGTGGTGGAGCAACTACAAATGGCTGCTCTGGGTCATTGGCTAGTGCAAGAGCTGTCTCCCATCAGAATGGCCAAGGTGAACCGTGTGACCTGCTGCCCAGCAAAGCAGCAGGCCTTTTCTAGTGAAGCCTGTAACAATATGGCAGGAATGGGGCCTGAGGAGGAGAAGGAAGACGAAGTACCAACAATAACTGCTCTTTCAAGGGGTGTTAAGTGTAGGAAAGTCAAAGAAGGACGCAAATAAAGTTGTAGTTAGAGACGGAGTTTATTTGATGCTCACGTCTTAAAGATCAGGCCAGTCATGCCAGTCCAACAGTAGTGTTACAGCCATCACATTCTAGGTGTTTCAAAACATAACACGAAGCAAAGAACACGAGCTTGTCACGAGCATCCAGACATGCCTGAACGCTCGTGACAGCTCGAGTCAACAGGAATGCATTTCCAACACACCTTCCCCCCTTAAAAGAAAGAAAAAAAAAAAAAAAAACACAAAAAAAAACCAAAATCAATTCATCACAAAATCATTAAACCTGGCAGGTAAGCGATGTGAGCGAACGGCTCTGGTGTTGTCAGAATCACACACAGCTTGAGGGCATTCCCCATTGGCTTGAAACAACGCGATGCTTGAAGTTATCACGTTGGCCTGAGGTCGCGCGATGGTAAACGTAGGATTGCGCAATTTAGAATGGAGCGCACTGACCTCTTGCAGCAGAATTTCAAATAATGCCAGTCGAAGAGAACCAAGTAAGAAATTACGTTTTTCCAGAAATTCTTTAAACGAGTGAAGGTCGTTCAGCCTCCTTCCAAAACTCGACAGTCCAGTGGTCCTTCCGCTTTCCTTAAACAGCCGTAATCCAACGCTGTTTTAGTAGCGCCGGAGATTTCCGAACAAAAAAAAAAAATAAAAATATTCGGAATAGCAATAAAATATAATAATCCAAGGTCTTAGGCGTAGGTGATGAAGCTCCCGCTCGTCGCCAGTGTAGGAAAGTCAAAGAAGGACGCAAATAAAGTTGTAGTTAGAGACGGAGTTTATTTGATGCTCACGTCTTAAAGATCAGGCCAGTCATGCCAGTCCAACAGTAGTGTTACAGCCATCACATTCTAGGTGTTTCAAAACATAACACGAAGCAAAGAACACGAGCTTGTCACGAGCATCCAGACATGCCTGAACGCTCGTGACAGCTCGAGTCAACAGGAATGCATTTCCAACATTAAGGATGGTTATCAGTGAAATCACACCTCAATGTGATAAGACCCTGACTGCTAAAAGGCTCAAAGCAGGCCCCAGTGGCAGCCACTCTGCGAGTGGTGTAGAAGAAAACAATGGTAGCTAACCTGAAAGGTTCATCGAGTGAAAGGCTGTACCATATGTAAGCATTTTAAATCTGTATGCCAGAGTGTATAAAATCAGCGCTGCGAAACAGTGCTATTACAATATGAAATATTAATTATAAGTAATTCATTTAATAACTTAATTTACATAAATAAGGTTCCTGGGGAGTAACTGCTGCTGCTGTCACAAGCTGCCAGACCTGCTGGACTGTTCATTCCTTGCAGGATGAACTTCATTGATCACCAACGGAGCTTTCTGGAGGGAGGTATATGGTGCACGTTTTTAGCAGGGTTATTAATTCTGAAATGCAGCTCACTAATTCCTTAATCGCGTGATTCTTTTTGGTATTCCAGGAGTTTTCCTCCAATCTGACTTTGATCTCTTGTCATTTGCTTCCATTAGATTAGATTTCTAAATAAAAATCCTTTTGATTTTTCTAAGCTGCGTAGGGTGCCTAGTAATGCTGGTGGCCATCATAACTTTTAAGTCTTGTACGTTGTATGTATGTTGTATGTAGTCTCAAGATTGTATGTAGACTCATGATATGGCAATATGTGGTCAGCCCTTTTAATCCATTTGAGCAATGGACGCTCTGTTGTGTGTTTACGTGAGAGGAATCCTTTAAACGTTATCTTTTAATGGGTGTTTTCAAGGTAGGTCATATCCCAGATTTCTAAGTTGTTTAGCATTTTCTTCTATTTTGAGTGCATAGTCTTTCTCTAGATCAGGTTGTGTTTGCTATCATTCGGCAAATATCAGGGCTAGTTCTGACTTTATGAATACTGCTTGGAGAATTTATATGCCGTACCAAGTGCAACTGCTGGCTTTGAGACTGATTGAGTCAGAAAGGTATGAAAATATTATCCTTCGGGCATGTTTTTTAGCTCTTAATTCACCTCTCCTATGCTATCTGATGCGTTCGTTGGTCTGGTGCTTGTATAAGTCAATTTCTGTCTCAGCAGCAAGTCAAACATTTCACAAACCTCAATATTTGCTCATGTCCCTTTAAGATGTATCAAATGTAGTCCATTATCTACTGTAATGTAAACAAGTACAGGCTAATGAAGCCCTTCAGGCTGAAAGAATTTAAAAGTTGCATCTACTATGTTGAAAAACACCAAAAGAGACATAGTCTTTGGACAGCAATGAAACTGGACAATGTAAGTCAAATTGTTCACACTGCGCATACTAAACAAATGGTTTTTTTTATAATTCAGTTTATAAATATTTAAATAAACATAAAAATATACATTGACAGCAAAATCATGCACAGAACATCTGAGAGCATTAACAATACCAGCTGAGACATAGCCCTGAGCATCGGGCTCCAAAGTAGGCCACTGCCTGAATATAGCAGGATAAACAAGGGTCCACATGGTGATCAAAACACCAAGTTGAGCCATTTACCCCAAATCTTTTCAAACATTTCAGGGCAGCCTCGGGCCTCAAAGAACGGTTCCTCCAGGGTTTTGCAAAAGTCCAACCCCATCACCACTTCTGAACAGTAGGAAGTTTGGCCTGAGACCAGGCCACCGCAGCGAGTGCGCAGCGAGTCCAGGGTCCCGGGGCCATTATTCACAAGGCAGCAATAGATCTGTAACAACCCTCCTCTGCCTAGGTTCCCCATCATAACCTGGGCCTCTAAGGGGCTGAATTCGGGAAGGAAGGTGGCCGACGGAATGTGCACAGTCGCGCTATAGAAATATACCATTACATTACATTACAGTGAGGGTGTGGCGAAGCTGCAAATACTTGTAGAACTGAGTGGCGTGGAGGGAGTGTTGCTGCTGCAGGTCCAAAAAGGCTCTAATATGGTCCCCTACCCAGATGTCACCAAGGAGCGAGAGCCCTATTAGATCCCACTGTCAAAAGTCTTGAAGGGTCGAAGTCTAGCGTAGCCAGGTACGATGCCACAAGGGTGTGTGTTGAGTGAGCTTCCCATGCCACCTTGTGTAACGCAATGCAGTGCGCCAAGCCAGTAGAACTGCCTTAGTGACCGGGGGGAGGATTTGCGGTATGGGGGCCCCGTACAAATAGGCCTGGAGCTTTGGAAAATCCATAGTCCTGAGATCAACCTGGTACGCCACATCGGACCAGCCGCCAGCAAACCAATCATGGACAACAATGAGTCTAGTGGCCGAATAATAAAGTTGGTGATTAGTCACACCCATGCCACCATCATAGGGGGGTATCTGACAGTGAGCCAGGGCCATACGTGGCCTCCCGCCCTTCCACAGGAACCGGGTAAGCAGAACATCAATTTCGCGGAACCAACTCCCTTGAAGATGAAAGGTTATATTTTGAAGAATATATAGAAAAAGGGGAGAATCATCATCTTAAAAAGCGCACTTATGCCAAGAGGTTTGAGAGGAAGGGATTGCCAACGTTTGAGGTCTGCCTTGGCTTTTGTGTCCAGGGGTGTAAGATTAAGGGCCCACTCAAGATCTGGGAGCAATGTCACCCAAATTCCCAAGGTACTTGAATGATTGTCTGCGCAGAGGGATAGTGGACTGCCAATCAAAGTAGGTCCACAATGGGTGGAGGGGGACCAGGGTGGATTTTGCCAGGTTGAGCCGCAGGCCGGAGACCCGCTCAAAAGCATTGAGGACATCCAAGCAGCTTGGCCCGGAGCTCTCGGGATCCGCTAGGAAAAGGAGGACATTGTCCGCGTAAAGGGTGATTGTATCCATGTGCTAAGGATCCCAAGTCCAACCACGGATGGGGAGATCATTGCGTATGAGGCAGGCCAGGGGCTCCATTGCCAGTGCGAATAAGAGCGGTGAGAGAGGGCAGCCTTGACGGGTGCCCCTTCAGATGGGAAACACCTCTGAGAATGCACCATTGGTCAGAATCCGTTCTTTAGGGTTGGAGAATAAGGCTCGAATAAGACGTCTAAATGGGAGGCCAAATCCCATCAGATTGAGCATGGTCTCTAAATAACTCCAATCAACCGTATCGAAGGCCTTTTCAAAATCGATGAAAAGCAGGGTCGAGTACAGGATGATCTGGTGGCGGTGTGCGAGCGCGAGGTGGAGGCGACGTATGCAGTGCTTTGTACCACGAGCAGGCCTAAAGCTGCATTGGTCCAGGTGGACCAATTCATGCAGGAGGGGGCAGAGACATTGGGCCAAGGCAGTGGCAAAGCTTTTCCTCTCAGTGTTGATGAGTGAGATTGGGCGGTAGTCCGCGCAGGAGAGAGATGGTGGCCAAATCTTGGAATGACCACGATAGTGGCCACATCAGTCTCCGGGGGGGAAGGATCCTGTCTTTACCACATGATGGAAGAGATCAACTAAGTGGGGGACCATTAAGTTATGGTAGGCCACATAGTATTCCTGTGGGAAGCCGTCTGGCCCAGGCGTCTTACCGGAGTGTAAGAGGGAGATGGCCCCATGTATCTCCTCTGGGGTAAGGGGGAGGTCTAGGTCCTTCAAAACAGTCTGAGCAAGGTGGGGTAGTTGAACCTCGGCCCCCTCCAACAGGTCAGCGAGGGAGGCCTCGTATAGAACTGAGCTGTATAGAACTGGGCATTGTAGCCCGCAAAAGCTTGGGCGATGGCCTCTGAAGGGAAGTGGTGGGTGCCGGTCACGTCGCAGACTTCAGGAATTATGCAGTTGGCTTTGGGATAGGAGACTAAATTGTGGAGCAGTTTTCTGCTCTTGTCCCCCCATCCATATACAAGGGCCACTTAGGAGTGCCATAACATTTTAGCCAAGTCTAGGGAGATCTGACAGATCTCTTCCCGGAGCAGCGCAAGTTGTCCGGCGGAGTGAGCATCCTCTGCAGCCGCAGGGCCCAATTCCATCTGTGCGGCCTGAGCCTCGAGCTGTATCAGGCAAGCAGTCTGTGCTGCCCGTTTTGTGTGTACCAGACCTCTGGCCAGACCCCCAATGGTAGCTTTGCCAGCCTCCCACAGTGTGCCCGGGGAATGGACCGAGCCTTTGTTGACTAGGAAATATTGTTTCAATTCCCGCCCAAAGGCTTCAGCGATCTCCCCGTTTTGTAAGAACCCTGCATTCAGCCACCAGACTGTGTGCATGCCACCGGGGGCATGTCCCAGATGGTGGGAGATAGTAGAGTGTTCTGAGATGCCTTGCGTAAAACATTTAGTCTATTGTCTCTCTTTAGCAGTCTTGTTACAATGAAGCATTTGAAAACAGGTTCTTTATTATCTGAAACATCAGCCATGTACATTTTTCGGGTTAGGTGCTTCCTTTTTGATTATATATACGTTTGACGCCATATTTTCGTTTTTCCTGTGGGTAACATTATTTCTTTCAGTTCATTAGACCATCAATGTAAAATGTGAAACTTTTTTCTGATAAACTGTATTCAATTAACTATGAACCATTGTGTTTAGATTGTATGTGCTGAATGACGGTTTAAACCCCAGTTTACACATGAATATTACTTTCTGTTTTTCAGTGCCCCTGACGAAGGGAAATTCTCCCGAAATGCATTGGGATTGGATTATTTGTTTATTGTAATGTATTTTTTTGTTTAGACAGAAAACTCAATGTCTAGAACAGGTTTAAGAAACATTGAATGTTTATCTTGAATGTATACATATAGTGTTTAAATATTTGAAATTCCAACATGATAGGTTATCATTAAAAATCTTGAAATAATATACAAGCATTTGAGAAGTTCCTAAAGTACACAGGCAGATGGATGTCTGCCATCAGTAGTGCGGGCAGGGTCTAATGACGTCAGTCACTAGTCTTTATTCACCTTAACCTTTGTGGAGGTTGGCTCCTCCTCCCCACCCAGCACACCCCTTTGAAACCAAAGACAAGAATAGCTCAAGGATAAGCGCAGATTAAGGAGTGCACCACGCAACCCCATTTCTAATCAATTGGGGAGGAGAGTGACACCATATACCGATTAGCAGTCGGTGGCCGGCAGTAGGATCAAGTTAATGCAGGAGTGGGTATGGTGGGCCATGGAGGTGTGTGTTAATTGTTCTCGGCGGGGTTGTTCTAGACCCTCCAGAGCAGAGGACCAGTCTGAAAGGCCTTTAGCAGAGGCGTGGCAGGACTCAGAGGGAGGACCTGTCGTGTCAAGAGAAGGCTGCATAACCGCATTAAAGTCACCCCCAATTATCGTCAGACCATGAGGGATGGTAGAAATTAATTCTGTGAGGTGCTAAAGGGCAGAGGGCAGTGTAGCAGGAGGAATGTATGTAGAGAGGAGATTGATAATTTGAGTCTCGAGCCTACCGGTCAAGGCTTCGTATCTTCCCTGTGTGTCAGTCGTCACATGCACCAGAGTGAAGGGGAGACCCTTACGAATCAGTATGGCCGTGCCCCGGGAACCCTGTGTAAAACCAGAGTGCCTGACCCTGTCAAACTCGTATCAGGCGAGAAAGGTGCATTGAGATCCTAAGAGATGTGTCTCTTGAAGGAAAAGGATGTCAGGCGCTTGGCATTTGGCACTCCGAAGAACCGAGGCTCGTTTTATACAGTCTAGTAAGCCATTGACATTTCACAACAGAATGTGGAGGGGTCTACCAGGAGTAGGCATCTAAGAAACGGGTGGCATACGGGTGACCAAGTGCGAGGGGCCCCGGGTCCAAGGTGAGGTGGCGCATCAGGGCTAGATTGTATGGGTACGGCTTGCATGTTGTGAGGGGCAGTGGCGTACATGTGCAATGAGCTGTCATGGAAAATGAAAAACGGTGGCCTGGATGCATTTAAACTGTTGGGTGCTATGAATGTGACTTTCCATCCACAGTGCTACTGATTAGGTGATCTGGATGGTCCAAACACCAAGGAACCTCGGCTCGCACCAGAGGGACAGAGGGATTTCCATGTGCTACCCTCACGTTGGGCTTCAAGGGAAGAACTTTGCCTGCAGCGCATGGCTTTTTGTCATGACGATCAGCTCAGCATTCACTCTGGCATCCTCAACTGAAACATTTGAAAACAGATGTAACTGAAGATCTGGTTGCTTTCAGTTTTATTGGCGCTCAGGGCCATAGTACAGCCCACTGAGTGCCAAGGTTGATGGGTGAAAAGAGTGAGACTCTCCACTTTCCAGTGGTACCTTTCCCTAGTCATTTTCCTCTTGCGTAGAATGTTTTCTGAGCTCGAATCCACACCACTGGATGACATAGATAGTATCTTTTGGGAACAGACCCCCCAGCATGGACCAAATCTTCCCCATCTACCTTTGACAAATTCAGTCTTTCTGCTTCCCTGAGGGACATATTGAGGGGTTACACCTATCTACTTCTCCAAGGTGGGCAAAAACACCCAGAACTCAGTGCCACAGCAATCCACATTCTATGAATCAATGTAAGTTCAAAGCAAATTTAAAGATGTTTCCCTGGTGCATTTCTGGGCGTTTCCTGCCCTGGGAGAAAGGCTCTCCAAAACAAATAGGGCATCATTTTTATTGAGAGAATTGTGGAAATGCTAGGTGTTAAGACCTTTGTTGGTTCCCACAGATTCCAGAGCATTCCCTCACCTTGGTGTCACCTGGATTTCTAGGTTTTAGAAATAGTTAGGGTAGGTATGTTTCCTGGGTGCCGGGCCCCAACCCTATACACTGAAGCTACCACACCCCTAGAAATTATGTATGTTTGAAACAAAATTCTTCACATTTCCAAGGCTCATTCCTGGGTCTTTCCTGTCGTAGTTCACAGGCCAACCCACACACGTTGGGTACAATGGGGAACAAAATTGATGTCAGGAATTTCACCATATTTCACAAATTTTGGAACTTCCCCTCTTTGAAATCTAAAGATATTCTGTGGTATTTTCCAAAGTTTTGCATTTGCAGGGAATTCTGGGTGTGAAAATGTAGTAGGATATGAACAAGCCTCACCACCATAGACTCCCCAGGCCCTCAATATAACAGACATTGCTGGGACAAGTAGGCTTCCCCGAATTTCGGTTGACCCTAGCCCCTTTTGCTGCAGCCACCCACATTTCAAAAATCAACATGAGTTTAAAACTAAACTTTTGACATTTCCACCATTTTGTGAGGCTTTTCCTGTTCCAGATGTGTGACCCACCCAGCAAATATTGGGTACGGTGTTTACCAGGAGTAGTGTTGAAATGTTCGGTCGTAGAACTTTCTTGGATCCTGCAGATTTCGCCAGATGTTTGATGTTTACCAGGTACTGGATGAAAAAACTTTGTGAGATCCACACACGATACACCATACTGGAGTCCCCTGTTTGTCAGCTTTAGAAATTTCTGGGGTTGTTAGGCTGTTGTGGTCGGCTGTAGTGACAGCAGACCACAAGTTCAAATACAGCAGCTACCCACATTCCAACAATTAATATAAGTTGGTAGCAAAATGTGTGATGTTTCTTGTCCTTTCTTATGCTGGCGATATGTCCACCCACACAAATTGTTTTTGCAAGCCCAAGGCCACTGATGCTTCTCATGTTTCTCACATTTCTGAGATTATTTGCAGGAGGCATAGGAGGCCTACAAGAAAGTGAGACAGAGAGAATGAAGAATAGGGTGGAAGGTGGAGGGACCGGGGCAGTCTTGACCATATATACCAGGGCTGCTTTCTGGTTCCCCTGCTGAAAAGGGGCTAACCTGGAATTCCTAAATGAAATTTCTGTTAGTCATATATTTTTGCAGGTTCTGTATTGAAGTGCTGCTTATGTATGACATAACAAAGAGGCCAAGCGATGAATAGTCATGCATAGTGCACTTTATTCAAAGAGGCAAAGAATGGAATGAGCACAAAGAATGCACTGCATTGTTACGTACAGGCCATCATTCCAAAAAAGGCAACGTTTGGATTGACCTAGAGGCTGACGTTTTCAATCACGCAATGGTGGTAATTTCTTCAAGAAGATGCCTGGGATGGGATTGGAATGAACATTAAAAAGTTGTCATTTTCTCCAGCTTTAAAGGGATTTCTTCTGCAGAACAGTTAAATATTAAGGGCCAGATGTAGGTAGCCCAATACCGGTTGGTAACGGCAGAAAATCGGTAATTTCGGAATTTACCGACCGGTATGTATAAAATGAGATGTAGGAGTCCAAATTTTACCAATTTGGAAAATATGAGTCGTATTTTCCCGAATCAGAATATACCGAATGCTCAGTTACCGAATTCTTATTTACCGAATCGGTAAATAAGAAATGGTAAAACATGCCAATGGAGATGTAGGAAACCAAAAAGATACCGAATTCAATGAATTTCAGTATTTAAAAGTCAGTATTTACCATGGATTGAAAGCAGGTGGTAACCAGGTGCACGCTATAAAATAAGGCCCCAAAATGCAACAATGTAACCAGAATGGTGGCTTTCTACGTCATAGCAAGGCGGCAATGGCTACAGGCAGCAGGAGAGAGGGAATGGATAAGGGAGGAGCAAGTGTACAGGCAGAGGTTAACACTATTCCAACTGACTGAGCCAGAGATACTGCAAAGGTACAGGCTACACCCTGTGGTTCTGTGAAAATGGGCTTCGTTACGAAAGACTGCATAGGGGGTTTTGGGGAGTACTCCATATTCCTCTATTTTTTCATCATTTTCAATCGGAACTGTTCATGTTCCTCATTAACGTGCAGGTTGGGTAAGTGCCTAAACCCTAAGGTACCAGTGAACAAACAGGTAAAGGGGCAAAATGATTGCCCGCACCCACCGCACAGTTGCTGAGCCTCTCTGGCATCGCTTTTAACAACTTAAATTGTAATTCTTTTCCAACATTTTTAACCATATTTTTATCAGTCTATAGTAAATCCATTGATCCACATTAATGCATGCTTGATAACACTCCACTCTCGGGATTTTGATGCAATTTTCAATTTTCTAGTACAAATGCTGTGCCCATCCGAACCTCTTGCATAAGCACGACAAAGGCAAAGGGTTCTTCCAACAACAGCGTTTATTTTAAAACCAATGCATTTCGAGCATCAAGTGCTCTTCGTCAGGGTCCGCAGGAAGTAATACAGAAACACAGTATTCAGTAAAAGCTTAACTCTACTGCATATATGACATTTTAGTACATACTTAGGACATAGTGTCTCATTGTAAATCTCAATCTTATTAAAAGGATACTTTACGTACCATGTGATGAACAGCTTACAAAGTCATTTAAAACTAATCACTTTATATAACAAAAAAACCTTTTTATAGAAATCACTAACACTTCTCTTATATATCCCCCCATCATGTGGTTTACTATGATGTGTTTGCTTCCTCAATTAACGATCAAAATACTTAGCATTGCATATCCATATGCTTTAATTCCTGTTCATTACCTGTTTCTATCGGTAAAAGCTAACAGCGTTCATCATTCCTTTTACATAAGCATGCGTTTGCCGATCGTTCCCTTTATTTTATCATCTGTGCGTCACATTTCCCTTTTTACTTCGCGACTCGAAAGAATTAAAAGCAGCTCACATGATCTCACTAAACCACCCATTCCAACTCCCTTACGCACTTGCTAGCATGTTGTCCTCCAAGTAAAAACTATCATCATCAACGTGTCACGCTGTCATCGCTTGCGTTTTTTAAAACCTAAGCGCTAGCACTGCATACCTGTTCTGAACGTTCTCGCCGCTGTAGTCGACAGCTTCGAATCTTTCACAATCTAGTGAAACCACCCTTATTTGAACCCCCCTTCTAAACCACTCCTCTTCATTACGATTCTAATTGCTACCTAGCCGTGGGGGCGGTGTTGGTGTGTTTCCTATTTCTCCTTAACTACATTACCCACAGTCCAGCATTCCACCTTAAAAAGTTAACTATGTACTATCCTAGTAAATGCAATATTACGATGTTACATGATGCCGCAGTGTTCCAAAAATAAATAAATACTTCCAATGTCGAGATTCTGTATAACTCAGTTTCATTCAAGAACCCAGGTTTTTGCTCCGAGTGTGTGTGTGGTCAGGTCTTTAGCGTTGCTTCGTTCGTTTTTTTTCCAATAGTTCTTCCGAAATCTCGACATTGGAAGTATTTATTTATTTTTGGAACACTGCGGCATCATGTAACATCGTAATATTGCATTTACTAGGATAGTACATAGTTAACTTTTTAAGGTGGAATGCTGGGCTGTGGGTAATGTAGTTAAGGAGAAATAGGAAACACACCAACACCGCCCCCACGGCTAGGTAGCAATTAGAATCGTAATGAAGAGGAGTGGTTTAGAAGGGGAGGGGTTCAAATAAGGGTGGTTTCACTAGATTGTGAAAGATTCGAAGCTGTCGACTACAGCGGCGAGAACGTTCAGAACAGGTATGCAGTGCTAGCGCTTTGGTTTTAAAAAACGCAAGCGATGACAGCGTGATACGTTGATGATGATAGTTTTCACTTGGAGGACAACATGCTAGCAAGTGCGTAAGGGAGTTGGAATGGGTGGTTTAGTGAGAGCATGTGAGCTGCTTTTTATTCTTTCGAGTCGCGAAGTAAAAAGGGAAATGTGACGCACAGATGATAAAATAAAGGGAACGATCGGAGAACGCATGCTTATGTAAAAGGAATGATGAACGCTGTTAGCTTTTACCGATAGATACATGAAATGAACAGGAATTAAAGCATATGGATATGCAATGCTAATTATTTTGATTGTTAATTGAGGAAGCAATCACATCATAGTAAACCACATGATGAGGGGATACTTAAGAGAAGTGTTAGTGATTTCTATAAAAAAGGTTTTTTGTTATATAAAGTGATTAGTTTTAAATGACTTTGAAAGCTGTTCATCACATGGTATGTAAAGTATCATTTTAATAAGATTGAGATTTACAATGAGACACTATGTACTAAGTATGTACTAAAATGTCCTATATGCAGTAGAGTTAAGCTGTTACTGAATACTGTGTTTCTGTATTACTTCCAGCGTACCCTGACGAAGAGCACTTGGTGCTCGAAATGCATTATTTTTTAAATAAATGCTGTTGTTGGAAGAACCCTTTGCCTTTGTCGTGCTTATGCAAGAGGTCCGGATGTTGAAAATTGCATCAAAATCCAGAGAGTGGAGTGTTATCAAGCATGCATTAATGTGGATCAATGGATTTACTAGAGACTGATAAAAATATGGTTAAAAATGTTGGAAAAGAATTACAATTTAAGTTGTTAAAAGCGACGCCAGAGAGGCTCAGCAACTGTGCGGTGGGTGCGGGCAATCATTTTGCCCCTTTACCTGCTTCGTTACGGAAGGACATGGTTCCGTCACGATTTTGGTGATGTCGGACCGTATTTATCGAATACCGCTAATGTGGAGTGAATTCATCACGTTAGCTTGTGAATTCACCGTGTATTTGGAGATTTCATTTCGAACATGGGTTCCATTTTGTTTAGGCCTCCATTTTGTCTTGCCATCACGCAGGCCGACGAATGTGGTCGAACGAACGAAGCAACATGGCCTTCATGTATTCTTACACATTAACAGGTTCTTTCTTGACTCCGAGGTGAATTGCAAGAACTTGATTCCTTCGCCTGAAACTGACCCTGCTGAGTCAATTTCCCTGGTTTGATCAATGTCTGAGATTACCAATCATTGTTCAGGACATCGTTAACATTTAGTCTCCTTACACATGCTTATCTAGCTCACTATCAGACATTGTTTCCTTTCCTATGTTCTTTATTACATGCATTGTGCCTTTCAATTATGGGTTTGTCCGGCTTGTGGAAATTGGATTTGGGACATTCCCAATGATTAACTTTGGGTTGGGACATTGCAAACTGAGCTTTTCGTCATGTGATACTTTGTTTGAAAATGCATTTCATTGGTTAACTTTTGGCGCAGTGGGAGTGTATCCTCATAAAATGTGATTATTGTGTATAAAAAGGGATGTCTTGCTCTACGAATTTGAGCAGTCTCCTGAAATACCACCATGCTGTGTTTCTAGGATCACTGTTACTAGCTGCAGCTAATAAACTTGGTCTCTGACACCACCCAGAAGTATTCCATGTCTCTGTAAACCAAGACAGGTGAATCCGAAGACTTTGGGCATGCCCCTGGCGCCGCTGGGTTCTAAAAGCCCGGTACTTCAGTTGGCGCCCAATGTGGGACGACTTTAGCGGTACTGGCCCAAGCCCGAGGATCGTGAGGAGCTTCGTGAGGAAATTCTGGAAGAGGGCCCCCACTTCATCGACCCCGGCATGTCGAATGTGGGCTGAAGGTTTTTGCTGCGAGGCTTCCCCTTTCCGACTGCTACGAAGGACTGCTGCCCTGACTGTCGCCCTGTCTTGGACCCTCTGTGAAGATTTGTAGAGTGAGACGATAGACGGTCTTCTGGTGGTGTGACAAGACATTTTGGTTAAGTATAAGTGGGTCGCTACCATGACTTGGTTTTGTTTCTTGGGTTCTTTCATTTGGTTTTTGCAAACACCAAAGCTGAGGGGCTCGTACATTTGTGAGGGTATCGTGTTAGATAACCCCTTGAAGTTTGAAGCTAGACTAGTGAGCGAAGATGCCTGGTCTTAGCAAAATTAGGAATTTGTTTTGTTGTAGTTGCAACAGGGATTCCTGATTGGAGGACTCGTGTCCGATACCTCCGGTTGGAACTCCGACTTATGAGCTCTATTCAAAGCATGGAGTGGGTCCCATTACGTATAATGAAGTATGGGTCCACTATACACGTAAATATGGTGTTTTAAAATGGCCACATCATGGTAGTTTCGAATCAGATATCTTAAATAATTTGGAAGTTAAGCTATTTAGGAAGAAAGCCCGGCCGGCAATGTTTGACTCTTTCCGCCTCTGGCGTAAGGAAGCCAAACAGAGAGAAATTAAGCAAGCTAAAAGAGCTAGGAAAGATAGGGATATGTCGATAATGCAAGCTGCTAGGCAGTTTAAAGAAGATGAAGAAGATTGTGCGATTGAGGTGTTAGATAGACAGCATTGCATGGCCATTGATAAGTGTTATCCGGCTTTGCCACCTCCTGTCCCGAATGTGACTAAGGACCCTGAAAAAGATCCTTTGATGTCGCATTTGTTGAGTTCACCACCCCCCTATATGCAGAGTGCTCCGGCACCTCCACAACCCCAAGTTGCACAACCTCCAGTTGTTGTGCCTCCTGCTGTTGTTCAGCCACTGGTTCTTCCACAGTTGGTGCTCCCACCTCCGGCGCAGCCTTCTCTAGGGCCGCCAGCTTTGCTTACTCCTTTGCCTCAAACTCCTTTGCCTTCTACTCCTTTGCCTTTAACTTCTTTTTCTACTGACCCTATGTCTTTACCGTCTCAGAATACTTTGTCTCCAGTTCCTGTGTCGACTTCTTCTCCTTCTACTCAACAACGAGTGGTTGAAACTGTCACTAGACTTTTTTCTCCTCTTTTTGGATCACTTAATATGACCCCAGTTTCGGTGAGGACACAAACGCGTAGTCAGCTCCCGAGTTTTGAGGAGCGAGCAGTGTTAGATCTCCTTGCTCGTAGATGGGTTTTGAATGCTTCCAGGTATGATCTGCAAGCGGTTATGGATCTTTTCCTACAGTGGGAAGAGCCAAAGCAAAGGTATGTTTTTGATGTTATTTGTACTTTTCTTCGTGAAGAGTGGGACGATATTGAAATGGGTCCGATCCCATCAAAGTTACTTAATGTTTAGTCCGATTTTGCTAAAGGGACGATAGTGGGTCCCGATGTTGAAGAAGCGGTAGAGACACTTCTTGCGTTCAGGTGTAGACTTCCTTCTCAGCCGTTGTTTGAATCTGATCCTTCTGTTAGGAGAAAAATGAAGCAGTATCCCATGAGAGAAGTTCCTCCAGTATGGAAAGAGGAAGTTGTGGCTAATGCTAATCAGGGTATCTTGGGTGTACCGGCTCATTTTCAGCGTGTTTGGGTGCATGTTACGTGGAAGAGAGCTGAAGTTCTGGCTCTTAAACAGACTCTACTTGACCCCCGTAAGAATCCTGCAGGTTATTATAAGGAGTTGTCCCAGACAGTTGATGCATGTGTGATGAATCTAGCTGATATAGATATGTTGTTGGGGAATGTAGTCCCTCATCCCTTGTGGGCGAAGATCCGTCACTAGGATCATGCAGTAGAGTTAGGAGATACGTGGGATAATATTACTGCTGCAGATGGTCGTCAAGGTGGAGGCGCTAAACCTGAGCCTTTAGTTGCGGAACTCCCTGGTAGGATTGTTAATTTCATGAAGACTTTGATTCCTGCTATGCGAGTGAATTGGGATAAGTTAGCAGCGTGTAAGCAGAAGAAGGATGAAAGGGTGTCTGATTTCTTCACTAGGTTTGAAGAGACGTTTATCGATCACAGTGGTCAAGATATGAGTACGGAAGGTGGCCAAAGGTTGTTTGTGGATAAGTTTGTCCATAATTTGCTCCCTGAGTTGTGTAATAAGTTGAAGGACTCCGAGAGTTCATGGGCTGTTTCTTCTTCGGCCCAGATATTGGCTACTGCACAATATTACGAGAATAGAGATAAAGATGAGAAAGATAAAGCAGAGAAAAAGACTAAAGAAATGAAGATGAAGGTTCTTTTGCAACAGGCGTATCCGCCTCGTTTTAATCAGCGTGAGTTTCAGCAACCTCAACAGTTTCAGAGAGTGTTGCAGAAGCCTGAGTCTTTTCAGCAGCGAATTCCAGTAGGCCCTAATCAGTGCGCTTATTGTAAGGAAGAAAACCACTTTAAGAACAGCTGTCCGATTCTGCTACAGCGTGCGAATGGTGTGTCTGGTGTGCGAGGTCGAGGTGTTCAGCAAGTACCTAGAGGTAGTGGACGTGGTGTGTTCCCCCAGAATGGACGTTCTTTTACCGCACAGAATTCTATGAATTGTTTTGATCAGCAGAATGCCGCGACTGGTCAGTCGGCTCAATACTATGCTGATGATTACTATGTTGAGAGTGAGAATGCTCATTGTAATGATTGCTAGGACAGACATAGACAAAGAGAGGGAGTAGTGTCAGTTCCAGTAGACCAGAGTGGACCTTATGTTGAAGTGATTACATCAGGTGTGTCAGAGCCTTTTCTGTTGGATACTAGAGCGGCGAAGAGTTCTATCATGCTATCATGCACTCTAAACTCCCTGGCGCACCTTTGTCTGGCTTGACGAATGTTTCGGTAGGTTTTTCTGGCGCCCCAGTTCATAACCCGGTTTCTTGTCCCTTGTCTCTTTCTGTTGGACCTTGTGAATTGGAAGCACCTCTGATTTTAACGACAGGTTGTGGTGAGAATCTGTTGGGTTTGGACTTGTTGAAAAGATTGAATGCAACATTGTACTGTTCTCCTGCGGGAGTACGTCTTACATTGGGTAAGAGAGTGATTTCTCCGATGTATTTGTCTAAAAATCCTCCTGTTTGGCAAAAATCCCCAGCTCTGGGACAACAGCTGGTGGCCAAGTAACCTGGGCTTGCCCCCAACTCCCACCATAAAAGCGAAAAACTTGGGTGTGGTATTGGACAGTGCTCTGTCCATGAAATCACATGTCTCCACTGTCTGTGGCAGAGGCTTTGCATTATTGAAAATGCTCAGACGATTCTTCCCCTGGATTCCGACTGAGTGTAGGAAGATCCTGGTCCAGTCGCTGCTGATGAGCAGACTGGACTACGGCAACTCTCTGTTTGTTGGAATGGCAGACTATCTCTTCTCCAAACTGCAGATAGTGCAAAATGCCGCGGCAAAGGCTGTATGCAATAAGAAGAGATATGATTCGGCAAAAAGTTGCATGCAAGAGCTACATTGGCTCCCAATGCGACAAAGAGCCAACTTCAAACTACTGTGTATCACACACAAGGTACTTTACAATACAGGCCCTACCATTCTACACAATAAAGTCAAATTCCATAGACCATCAAGGAACCTTCGTTCCAGAACTTTAGGAAGAGCAAACATTACCCGCGTGAAGAGATGGGAGAGCGGGCTTTCTCTCATCTAGCTGCAACCAAATGGAATGAACTACCTCCCAGTCTCAGACTGACAGACTGTCTCCTATCATTTAGGAAACAATTAAAGACACTACTCTTCCCTAAATTAGAGTAATCAGTAATCAATGCGGTTATCGTACCTCTCAGCACCAAACCTCAGCGCCGTGATATCCTACCTAGGATGATTGTTAGCGCTTTATAAATAAATTAAATACAAATACAAAATACAAATACAAGATCGGCTTCCACTGGAATTGCGTTCGCTCCCTGATACTCTTTGGGCTACAGGTTCAAATGACGTTGGCCTTTTGCAGATTCCACCATACGTTGTTACTCTTAAGGCGAATGCTAAGTTGCCTCGCATTCCACAATATCGAATCTCGAGTGATGGCGAGAGAGCTCTTTTAGCAATTATTTATGATTTGGTTGAGAAAGATGTGATTGAAGAAACGAGAGGTAATGTGTGTAACAGTCCGGTTTTGCCTGTCCTTAAACGTTCTGACTCTTCTCAGCCACCTGTGTATCAGTTTGTGATCGACCTTCGAGAAGTGAATAAGATTGTTGTCCCGGACATTACTGCCTTATTGACTATGATTCCAGCTTCAGCTGCGTGGTTTTCTGTGTTAGACCTAAAGAACGCTTTCTTTAGTATTCCTATTGCTGAAGAAAGTAGAGATATTTTTGGCTTCTCTTTAGGAGGCCGAAGCTTCCGGTTTAAGCGTGCTCCTCAAGGTTATTGTTAGAGTCCATCAATCTATAGCCAAGCTTTAAAGACTCAGCTTGATTCTTTTGTTTTGCCTTCTGGTGCGACTCTTATCCAATACGTAGATGATTTGTTGGTTGCTGCTGATGACGTGGAGATTTGTAAAGAAACTACGCTTTCTTTGTTACGGCATTTGTCTGACCTCCATCATAAAGTGTCGCTTTCGAAGTTGCAATATTGTCGCCAAGAAGTGAACTACTTAGGTCATCTCTTGTCGAAGGAGGGAAGACGGTTGACTCCTGGGCGTATACAAGCGATTGCGCAAATGACTGTACCATCCACACAGAGAGAAGTGCCTGCTTTCTTGGGTATCACCTCGTATTGTAGACAGTGGATTCCGACTTTTTCGTTATTGGCGAAACCTCTATTGGCACTTACTCTTAAAGATACTCCAAATTCTCTTCCTTGGTCTGACGAATGTCAGAAGAGTTTTTCTGAATTGCGTGATGCGTTGCGTTCAGCTCCGGTGTTGGGTACCCCCGACTACAGTAAGCCTTTTACGTTGTATGTGCACGAGAGAGAAGGATGTGCGTTGTCAGTTTTGACACAGCAGTTTGGAGACAAGCAACGCCCATATGCATATTTTTCGGCTATGTTAGATCCAGTAGCTAAGGCGTTGCCGAGTTGTTTGAAAGCTACAGCAGCAGCAGCTGTTTCGATCCGACAGTCTGCTGGTCTGGTATTGGATAATACGTTGATTGTGATAGTCCTACATGCAGTGGATACTTTATTGAATAAGACTAAGACTCAGCATTTGACTAGTGCATGTCTGTCAGGTTATGAAATGAAGCTTTTGGTGAGTCATTTGCACATAAAGCGATGCAACACGTTGAATCCAGCTACGTTGTTGCCGATTTCTGTAGAGACAGATGTTCAGGAACAGCATGATTGCTTTCTGAGGACAGAGGAAGAAACGAAGGGTAGAATTGATCTGAAAGATACTCCTCTTTCGAATTCTGATGGTACCTCATGGGTAGATGGTTCATGCTTTAAGCTTCCGAATGGAGATACGACTGCAGCGGACGCGGTTACGACTTTGCACACGATTGTTGAAGCTGCACGTATTCCACAGAATTCAGCTCAAGCAGCAGAGTTGATTGCACTGTCGAGAGCATGTGTGTTGTCGAAAGGAAGGAGAGTGACTGTGTATACCGATAGCCAATATGCTTTTGGTGTTGCCCATAGCTTTGGACGTTTGTGGAAGGAACGTGGATTCCTTACTTCCCATGATATGAAGATTCAGCATGGACAGTTGGTGAATGAACTTCTTGAGTCACTTACGTTGGCGACACAAGTTGCGATTGTGAAATGCAGTGCACATAAGAGGGTTATGGATGATGTTGGTCGTGGTAATGCGTTTGCGGATGAAGTAGCGAGAGAAACGGCGAAAGATGTGACGAGTCGAATGTATGTTGCAGGCCCTGCAAGATGGGTTCCGGATAGAGGAATGTGTGAAGATACAATAGAGAGTGTGAAATCGATTCAGGCTGAAGCTACTGAGAAAGAATTGAGTGTGTGGAGAGAGAGTACGGGAATGTTGGACTTGACTGGTTGTTGGATTGAGTTGTCAGAACACCAGCGATGGTTGTTGCCTGATGCGTATGTGCTTCCAGTGGTTACGATGGCACATGGAATGGCTCACATCAGTGTGAAGGGGATATGTAAGTTGTTGGCCCCAGTATGGCAGAATGCTGGAATTCCAAAATGTGCTGAGAATCTGGTTAAAAATTATATGGTTTGCTAGATGCACAATCCTGGTAAGGGAACCCCAACTCCAGCAGGCCATTTTGCTCCTCCGACGTATCCGTTTGAGGTTCTACAAGTGGACTTTATTCATATGGAGAGATGCAACAACCTAAAGTATGTCCTTGTGGTTGTTTGTGCCTTTTCAAGATGGGTAGAGGCTTATCCTCTAAAGGATAATACTGCCTTATCTACAGCTAAGGTTTTACTGAAGGAGTTTTTCCCTAGGTTTGGTTTGCCGAGAATGGTATAGAGTGACAATGGAAGTGAATTTGTGGGCCAGATTATAAAGAAAGTGTGTGCAGGTTTGGGAATAAGGCAAAAGTTTCATGCTGCGAATCACCCCCAGTCAGCTGGTTTGGTTGAATGCTACAATGGCACCCTTGAGTTGAAGTTGGCTAAGATACAAGCGAGCTCTGGCCTAGCATGGCCCGATTCTTTGCCATTGGCACTTTTGTCAACGAGGACGACGGTCCATTCTCATATGGGACTTAGTCTGTATGAAGTGGTGTTTGGACGTCCGGGGAACGTTTGGGGTGTGCCGCGGCCAAAGAAATATAGCGACATTGAGTACCCTATGTTGGTTGACTACTTACATGATCTGACTGCTAAATTGCGTGTTCTTCACCAACAGGTGTACGATATCTTACCTTGAGCTTCTGTTGATGCAGGACAGTCCATCCAACCTGGCGATTGGATTTTCGTTAGGAATTTTCAGAGGACGTAGAGCCTTGAGCCGAGGTGGACCGGACCCTACCAAACTATTATGGTTACTCGAACGGCTGTCAAAGTTTCCGGAAAGAAAAATTGGGTGCGTGCCACTTCCTTTGCTGTATGATCCAATTCATTGCTGATGGTATTCCCGATTCAGAAAGCGAGAGGATTGTGAACTTTGTCCCTTTTAGTGATGCGCATTTGACATGGACTCAGTCTGAACGTGAGGATGATGAGGTTTTGCAAGAAGCTGTGCCTCCATCAGTGAGACTTGATACTACGAATCCAGAGACATTATTTCGGGATCAGACTGTTTCTGGCAAAGAGCGCTATAATCTGCGTAGCAGATCGAACTAATAAAGGTTACGAGTGTTTTCGATATTTTTGAATGGACTATACTCTATCATACAAGAGACTTTTTTTGTGTTTTTCTGTTTCGAACCACCATCCGGGTTCAGCTGTAGGGTCGCGGTATAAAGACTTAAGGTTGTGAGCCGTGTGGACGCAAGGTCAGCGGTTCTGTTTTGTTCTAGGGCGTTCCTTGGACTTACAGACGCACACTTGAGTGTAGAGAAACAACTGCTGCGAACAGCACGTTAGAGGATGGAGTCTTTTGTAAAAGATAGAGTTGTTGAGAAAATTAATTTTAAGATGAGATTATGTACATTGGTCCGTAACAAATGTTTTATTATATTGTGTTCTTTTGTGTTTTTGAGTATCACATTGACTTTTGTGAGTTGGGTTATATATGCTGCATCGTTGAAATCTGCAACCACCATCCAACCTATGCTTTCTTCTACTACTGTTTCTTTGCACCAATTCTATACGTTGCCTGAACAAGAACAGACACGAAGATCGGAATTCGTAACCAATTGATTCATACAGCTTTTGCATCAGCATCAGTTGGTAGTAAACACCACAAATTGCTGGGTATGTGGTCTTATGCCCCATACGACGCATAGAGGTACGCCATACCTGGTTTTGCCTTTTTCTTCTAATGGGTCTGTATGGGCTTTGCAGGCAATGTTTAGTTATGCGAATGAGATATACCCTATGCGTTCCATGAGAGACAACCCGAGAAATAGTGCTTTGATAAAGGGAATAGTAGATATGATCAGAGATATCGATGCATACAATGCTATCCCTAAGGATGAAGCATAGGCATATATTGGTTGGAATGTCACTGGGTATAGTACTAGCCTGACAGAGAAGGAGAGACGGAAGAGGTCTCCCCCGATTTGGATCGTACCCCATCGAGGCCACTTTTGTTTGCGTGGTAATGGTCGAAATCCGAAAGCTCAGTTAGGTGAGAGTGTATGTGCTCAAACCTACGTTTATGAATCCCAGACTTCTCCTCCGTTCGTGCCAGCTAAAGGTACATATTTTGTATGTCATGACAGAGCCTACACATGGTTGCCACCTGATTTTTCAGGTATATGTTATGTAGCGTTTTTGCTTCCCCCTACGTACACGGCTGCTATGGATTACCACAGGACGAGATATATTAGAGGTGTCTTTGATCAGGAAGATACCGCAATTCAGGAAGTAGGAGATTTCTTTAAGGGTTTCCTATCCTTTTGGGGTCCTATGGCCAATAGCAGACACATACAACAGCTTACAAGAGTGGTTGAGGCCACTATAAATGAAACTGCAGGTGCTCTGAGCAATATTACACTGGAGCTACAGGCTGACCGTGTTATGACATTGCAGAATCGTGTTGCGTTGGATGTTATACTTGCAGATAGAGGAGGGGTATGCAAATTGATCCAATCTAGTTGTTGCGTTTATATACCAGATAATGCCCCGACAGTGTACCAAGCCATTTCCAGATTGCATAAGGTTTCTGAGTCTATTCATGTAGACGAAGGAAACTGGTCGTTGATTGGATGGTTTTGGGAGTTTTTGTCTAAATGAGGATGGAAAGTGTTGATTTTCTTTGGAATGGCTCTAGCTATTCTTTTCTCTTGTTGTGTTTGTATCCAGTGTGCTCCCACCGTTTGTGGTCTTTGTGCTACGATGTGTGTGCGGAGACCTGTCCCGAGGAGAGAAGTAGAGAGTAATAGGATGATGCTCCAGCAACACCTAGATGGTCTGATGATGATAGACCTAGATTCAGATTAACCTGAGTTTAGGTTATTGCCTACGTAATGGCAAAATGAGGGTCTGTGGTTCCGTGAAAATGGGCCTCGTTACGAAAGGACATGGTTCCGTCACGATTTTGGTGATTTCGGACCGTATTTATCGAATACGGCTAATGTGGAGTGAATTCATCACGTTAGCTAGCGAATTCACCGTGTATTTGGAGATTTCGTTTCGAACATGGGTTCCATTTTGTTTAGGCCTCCATTTTGTCTTGCCATCACGCAGGCCGACGAATGTGGTCGAATGAACGAAGCAACCTGGCCTTCATGTATTTTTACACATTAACAGGGTCTTTCTTGACTTCGAGGTGAATTGCAAGAACTTGATTCCTTCGCCTGAAACTAACCCTGCCGAGTCAATTTCCCTGGTTTGATCGTTGTCTGAGATTACCAATCATTGTTCAGGACATCGTTAACTTTTAGTCTCCTTACACATGCTTATCTTGCTCACTATCAGACATTGTTTCCTTTCCTATGTTCTTTATTACATGCATTGTGCCTTTCAGTTATGGGTTTGTCCGGCTTGTGGAAATTGGATTTGGGGCATTCCCAATGATTAACTTTGGGTTGGGACATTGCAAACTGAGCTTTTCGTCATGTGATACTTTGTTTGAGAATGTTTTTCATTGGTTAACTTTTGGCGCAGTGGGTGTGTATCCTCATAAAATGTGATTATTGTGTATAAAAAGGGATGTCTTGCTCTACGAATTTGAGCAGTCTCCTGAAATACCACCATGCTGTGTTTCTAGGATCACTGTTAATAGCTGCAGCTAATAAACTTGGTCTCTGACTCCACCCAGAAGTATTCCGTGTCTCTGTAAATCAAGACAGGCGAATTCGAAGACTTTGGGCATGCCCCTGGCGCCGCTGGGTTCTAAAAGCCCGGTTCTTCAACCCCCAAACCATCCTGGACCTGATCAGGGACCCGCACCCCCTCCTGGAGCACCCAACACCAAGGGCGCACGCCATCCCACCCCATGTGCAGGTGCTGTGTAGCCTACACCTGCTTGCCTCTGGGAGTTACCAAGTGTGATTGCTGCAGTAGGTGGTGTGTCCCAGAGCTGCCTGTCCTCTTTCTTTAGGAAGTTCCTTGAGGCCATGATGCAGAGTATGCATCATTATATTTGTTTCCCTGACACACCTGCAGAACTTGCAAAGACCAAGATAGATTTATATCAACTGGCACACTTCCCACTTGTGATAAGCTGCATAGATGGCACCCACATCCCACTCTGCCCACCTGCAGCCACAGAACACATATACAGGAACCGGAAGTCAACGCACTCCATCAATGTGCAGGTGATATGCAACGCTGGCAATATCATTACAGACATTGTGCCCAAATTCCCTGGGAGGACCCATGACTCGTACATATTCCAGAACAGTGGGATATACACATGCCTAGTCGCTGGAGATTTTGGGGACGGATGCCTGCTAGCGAAATGACTTTGACACACCCTGACAGTCATAGCAGATGAATGTATAATGAGTATGTAACTAATGGCATTCTCTTTTCGACCTAGGCGATGGCGCATATGCCCTGCGGTCCTTTGTGCTCACCCTCTACCTCAATCCATCTACCAGGAGTGAGAGGCGTTACAATGTGGCTCACAGATCTACTCGCAATGTTGTGGAACGCACATTTGGACTCCTCAAGAGCAGGTTCCGCTGCCTCCACAAGAGCGGAGGTGCACGCCAGTATACTCCAATCCTGTGCTGCAAAATTATAGCGACCTGTGCCATGTTGCACAATCTTGCCACCAAGGAAGGCACAGAGGTAGAGATTACACATCATGAGAACATTGATGACGACACAGAACAGGCAGAGCCCTATGCAAAAGGAGCTGCACCAGGTACAGATGGGAGACTGAGACGGACAGCGATCACACAGCATTATTTCGAAGTAAGTAATGAGGCACAGACAGGCTTAGTATAGGAAGTACGTAGTTTAATTGTCACTACGGCATTCAAATTATAGCACACCATGGTATTACAATGTCCATTATCATGACTGGGTGGTCACAGTTAACCTCACGTAACATGTCCTGTGGGTTGAGGGCATTTTCAATGTTTGCGTCCACGCAGTTCAGTGCGGGATGAACGAGGCTCGTTCTCAAGGCTTTCGGTGGTGCCTGGCTCAGCAGATTGGCGCCTGCTGCTCCTACAGATTTCAGGGACAGGAGTGCTCGAGCCACTCCTGCTAGTGGATTCATTCGTTTCCCCCACACCTGTGTCTCCAACAGTGGCTGCCTGTTGGAGAGGTGACTCTACCCATCCCCCTTGACAAATCAGTGCAACAGTGCACAATTGCATCCTGCATAGCAACAGAACGGCGGCACAGCAGGAAGGTTGCAGTGGCAAAGCGGTTCAATGCTTTTGTCTGTTGCCGCATACACAGACGATCCCTGCACCTCTCTGAGTGGTCCCTATCTGATTTGTCGCATATAGCACTCATGCACTGGGTCATGTCTGTCATCCCCTTTGCTATCAACTGCATGCTTACTGTCATGTTGCCTATGCCCTGGTCGATGTTTGCCATCTTGCAATTCATACTGAGCACCTGCCTGTGAACTGCCAACATTGCCTTTGCCTGGAGGCGCTGTACCTTCACCCTGGTGGCCTCAAGACCGCAGAAGACCCCCGCACCATCCTGGCCTTCACCTCTCTCCCATGCCCTTGGGCCTCCAACACTGGACCACAAAGCTCTTGAGGTAGTCTGCTGCCCAGCGTTGTCTGACACAGGTGGATTGGTTGGCATGTCACCCTCCTTATCTTCCTCCTCTGATGTTTGGAGAATCCGGAGAGGGGGCACATCAAGCCTTCTTGCCCTTCCCTGCACAGGTGACTGTGATGTTGGTGTGGGGGAAAGTGCTGCTGGTTCTGACTCTTGAGTCACAAACAACAGTGGTGACTGAGGCTGTGGTGTGGTGGGTCGCTCAGGTGTAGTGGCTGCCTGCGCTGTGGTTTTCCATTGCTGAATTGCGCTGTGACCTGCTCTTTCTCTTGTCTTCTCCCTCCTCTCTGTTGTCCGTGCCCTCTACTCCCTCTCCTGTACTGTCTTGTGTGATGACTCTCCTGTGGACAAATATGGACATTGGGTCAGTGGTGTAGTTCACCTGTGTGTCATGATTAAATTACATTTCAATCACACATTTGCCTGGTAATCATCAGCATCTGGAAGTAGTGTGTGGCATGCCTTGCTGAATTCTATGGTGACTGCATTGATGTATCTACCTATGACTAAGTCTCCATGATGCATTGCTGGACATAAATAAAACCTGTTCCGTAGTGTGATGCAGTCACACACAGTGTGGAAGGGGGACAGGGAAATGAGAGGGGATTAATGTCCATGTTTCTTACCTTGTTTCCTTGCAGCTCTGGCAGAGCTGTCAGCGTCCCCAATGCCATGGATACTTTCCAGCTCGAGGGTGGATTCAACCAGCTCCTCAAGGTCTGTCAGTCATGGTGCTCTGTTTTTTCCTCCACCTGTGGCTGCAGCTTCTTTTCTGTGTGCAGCAATTTTTTTCTTAGTGATGATACGCAGATCGTATCATCTTTTTTTGATGTCATCTATGTCCCTGTGGGTGACCCCAATGGCATTGACCTTGGGTTGGATGTCAAGCCAGGTAGTAAGTTTCACAGACTCTGCAACATGTAGAGACTGTTTTCCAAAAATTTGGGTGTGGTGTTTAACCACCTCCTCAACTAGCCCCTGCAGTTCTTCTGGGTTGAATTTGATTTTCGTCCTGGGCTCTGCTGCATCCTTCTGGCCATCCTGGGTCTCCATTTTGCTGCTCAGGTATGCTCAGGGAAGCCAGCTCCTCTGTCTTTTCTCCTGCTCTCCAAACTGTTCAGTTGCTCTGCACCTGCATGGGTGTGGCCACTCCCAGGTACTGGGGAGGGGTGCTTGAATCTGATTGGTTGGTTCCTCTGTACCTTTGTTGTGTGGGGTGTGGTGGGTGTTCCTGATTGGTTTACAGGCTCACATGTTTTTTTTTTCAAATTCCCGATTTGGTATTTACCAATTCGGTAATACCGATTCGGTAAATCCCATTCATTCCTATGGGCCAGAAGGACCATAGGAATGAATGGGTATTACCGATTCGGAATTTACCGACTCGGAAAATACCGAATCAGTAAATACCGATTTTGAATTCCGAGTGATACCGAATCGGTAAATTTTACAGATTTTTTTCCTACATCCCGTTTTCCGATTCTGAAATACCGATTCGGTATGAGTCGGTATTTAAGAGTCGGGAAAAATAATTTACCTACATCTGGCCCTAAGTGAGCAAAAATACTGAATTCCTCAAACACCAAACATCTGCTTACGTTTTGGCCCTTTTATTTTTATTTATTTAATTAAGTCTGCAAGGTATTTGCGCAGGATGAAAACTTTGAGCGTTACTATTTTCACACCCCCAGCTACAATGATGTAACAAAACATATTAACTGCTTCCCCTGTGACGAGGGGACTCCAAAATCCCATGGTGCAACAGTACCTGCATTAGAGCGAGCATTGTTTTTGTGCAGGAAGGGCCACCTTCATGCACAAAAACAATCCTCTGAGGCTTTTTCCTCTTTGTATGTGTGCTGCAGAAGACAAGGGGAAGCAATGGGGAGAATAAAACATATTTCTTCTCATTTGGCCTCTCATGGGAGGACACATTCCGGCACCAAAACCCATGGAAGGATGCATTGGAACACCCACACGTCACCTATGGAATGCCTTCCTGGGGCAGAGTCACACAGATTTACCAATCTCATTCTAGGTTTTGCATAGCTGTGGGTCCCATTGCAAGTCACATGGGTGACGCAAAACGTGAGAAATCTGGCTCTGGTATTCAGTTTTCCCAGGTGCAGTAATGCCTTATTACATTCCAGTCTACTTGCAATCAGGGCCAAATGGTACATAATATCACATCTTCTCACATGGTGGATTCTGAGATGAATCAACACTAGCGCTGCAATGTTCACAGATGTCCTAATGTATACTTTAGGAGGTCTGCAGCTGATCCAACGACCACCTATATGATGTTTCAAGAATCTGCACCTGCTCTGATTAGGTCCTAAGACAGGAAGCGCTCAATAAAATGTACCATACTGTGGCACGAGTGACACTTATTAGTTTAGACGGAAGTAATGTGTTTGGAACGTGCTGTGCAATATTACTGATGGCTTTTTATGATACGTGCTTTGTGAACGAACAACTATAGCTAAATTCGGTTGTGTACAACACAACTGCAGCGTTCGGTTTTGTTATGTATGTAGAACTGCCCTTTAATTGCTTTGGAAAATGAAGCGACGTTTTGATTGTATATATTTTTTTTTAACTTTTAGAAGCAATTGTGCACAAATGAGCTCCTTTCATATAGCACGGGCGAGACATTCTCAGCGTCAATGCTGATTGTTCCTGAAGGTTCTGTGCAGAGTGAAGGTGACAGCGCGCGACCTTAAGTGGGGGCAGAAAATGATACAGGACACGGGATTAATTACAGGTCTAGGGCCTTTGTAAGCAGTTTGATGTGCTCAGGTTTGGAATTTAAACAGCAACCCAGACGCTCCAAGGATTCTCAGCATTTTTAATGTAATCGAATTATCATGCATCGTGTCAAAACGGATAATGTGACTTTGAGAAAAGATGTTCTTTTCAAGTAACCGAAAGAAACAGCAATATTGCTAATGCATTAGGAGTCCTGCAAGAGCGGTAAATTATTTTGAAATACTGCATGTGTACCAGAGCCAAATTCATTTGCAAAGTGTGCCTGATAAGACGGAGATCATTAGATTTCTGCTCCACAGTCCATGGAAATTCTGCAGTGTCTCCTGACTGCAGTCCTCAGCCAATTCTGAACACGCTCTTCGCACACATTAATGTCCTGTTCGTATACTTAACCACCATTTGTAAGGGGAGCATGGCACGAAAAACCATTAATCATATGTGACTCCCATGCTGGAAGCAATATGGATGTATCTCAAGCTCTGATCTCGAAAAAATTCTTTTAGTAATCTAGAATACTTTTTTTCTTCAAGGAGAAAAGTTTACCATCTTCTTAAACACTGTGCTTATCATATCGCTACATGCGCAGACTAGCAAACTGGGAGCATTTTTTCATACAGAATAGGTAATTTTACCTTAGAAAACGACTCACAGGGGCATATTATCAAGGATCTTATCTCCGCATTTTTGGCTTTAGAAGCCAAAAAAGCAGATATATTTCGCCCTATTTACAAGGCGGTGCTAACATGCATTAGCGCATGTTAGCAGCCATTTTCCCGACGCCTCGCTCTGCATCTCTAATGAGATGCAAAGTGGGTGTCACTGGGCGTACCCCTCACAGAATACCATGTAAATTATCGCTATGTGCACTTCGCAATATTTTCAAGGCGGTCCAGAACACGCTTAGCGATGTTAAAATCTGCGCTTACTGCGGTTTTCGCCGAAAACTAACGACTGACTTACCTGCATTATCCAATGGCAGGTGGATCGTTAGGCTGAGTGCACCCTGGCCTATCAACAACGTTTTTCGCCATTCCTGTGGACTTTTTCGCTGGGTTTCCGGCAATATCCCCCCTACAACTCCACTATCGCTGGAATTTTATTGCCCTGGAGAAACGCGTTGTTAATAACGGGCTAACCGGGCGAAAACTTTCAGCGATAGCCATCGTTAAATAAAAAAGCGCTAAGCACGCTTTGCGATATTTATCGCCATCTGGTGCTGATATGCCCCTCACTCTTTTACATAGGGGGTATCATTTGGAAAAACCGAACTTAGGTTCGCAGAGGGAGTGAAGTGAATGACAGCCTCAATAATATATATATTTTTTTTTTTAAAAATAAACACGTAAACGTAAACCCCAGCACATGCATACTTTTCAAGGCTTTCAGAGTGAAAATGGATAAAATATTACGATCACTCTTGACTGCTGGAAACAGGGCCTGGAAGAAATTACATGACATGGTAAGACCCCAAGAGAACCCCCCTCTGGTACAGTCAACAGTTGGTTGCCAGGCGCACTGCATCTTCCTCGTTTCTGCAGACGGGACATTATTGGACTCTCTAGGGTGTGAGACATCAGGGGAACCTCCTGTATTAAACCGTTTGGTCAAACGTGCAAACAGTTTGATTTGAACAAATCACAATTCTTCAAATAGACATGCAGTTGAGGCCTCTATGGAAAAACTCCTTGCTGTTCCAGTCTTTAGTCCACTGGAGTCCAAATGTGGTTCTTGTACTCTTAGGAAAGAAAGCTGTGTTCTTTTTATTTAGAGCTTTGATTGTCAACATGCCTGATTGTTCTGATACAGTCTGTTTTGCAAAAATAGGAGGCAGACCTTGGCCTCAATGAGGATGAGGATTTGGTGGTGGCTAAAATGGCTGCCAAAGTTGAATTTGCACTGCTTGGTATAACCAAACTAGTGCTCAATCATGTAGATGACTTTCATATTATGGGGGTCGATGTTTTGCCTTGCCCAGGTTCAGTCGAGAAGAAGAAAAAGCTCTACCAGGATATCATTAGCCCTGCACAGCGTCTCCCGGATATGTGTGCCTCGCAACACATAAACCATCAGAGGGGACATCGAGGAGTGACCTATCAAGTATAAATGGAGTAGTCCCCGAGGTCCTGCTCATCATTGCCCGCAAAAACAGCAGGATAATTAAGCTGTTAACTGTATGGGTTAAATATGCAAAGACGAATTGCAAGGACTGGTCATGGTTAGCAACAGCTTTGGAATCCTGTCCCAGAGAGGCTGACTAATTATGGGGGAACTTGCCCCCGGTGTTTAAAAATTTGTCTTCAATGAGGGTATGCATGGCCAATGACATGGTCAGGACCGGTGGTGATGATTACTTTTATGTGCTATCTTGGAATATAGCAGGATTGGCCACTAAAACGGAGGATGAGAATTGGCTAAAGTTTATGGAGGAATATGCTATATGTTGTCACCAGGAAACATGGGCCTTTGAGGGTATCAGTGTATTAGCAGGAAAGAGCGCCCTGAGGGAGGGCTGTCTATTTGGGTTTATTGCAAATTTGAAATGCAGGGTAGAACAATTGGGGTAGTGGACTTGTCATCCAATGTGCAATGTAGGAGAGTAGGGTCTGCTTCCTATGGTCACCCCCACTTTTTGCTCTGATATACTGGTTTCTCGACTTTAGTGTGGCTGAGGGCCTGCTAATCAGACCCACAGCCCAGCTGCTCTCTCTCTAAATTCATACCATGTACTTTAGGTACATACCTAATTGGGAATTGGGTCACGTTTGTGAGCCCCTGTATAGTGTACAATAGGTACCCAGGGAATAGGTGCATCCAAGGCCTACCAGGGGCTGCAACATGTATTATGCCACCCCTGGCTGGCCATCCACATTGACACAACTGGCTGATCACTCAGCTGGGGCAAGGTCGTGTTTTCACCCCTTGCTTAGATGTAGTATTCCTATATCTAACCTTATCTATAGACACATATGCACCTATAAGTCACTCCGATGGCAGGCCTTAACAATCCTGGAGGCAGAGTGCTTGGTTTTATGTGAGGTGGTGCTCTAGCATGAGCTGAGCCTGTCTGCAGCTTTCAGAACGATGCCCGTATAGCTGTTCTATGATATAGCCATACCATATACTCTTAAGTGCATTATAATCCTTGCGGTTAATGCTAACTTTGATTTGGCTTTATCGAAACATGTCCTGTAAGGTGTCATACGCTTTGGAATACTACCCCTTGCCAGTTCTGGTGACTGGGGTAGCATTCCACCATTCTAGAGGGAGAAGACATGTAGTTGTAGCTTTACCCGGTTAAAGTTAAACAGAGCCTCAGCATCACAAAATGGATGCTGCTGCCACAGACACAAGTCTGACCTCCTGCAGCTTGGAACTCTTCCAGCGAGGGAGGCCTGGACAATAGATTTCCTGCCTTGGAAGGTGCTAGCACCTCCCCAGACAGGCTATAGTGTATTGGGGCAGGGTGGGTTGAATGAAATGAGACACTGCCTGGGGCACACAAGGTGCTCCATGCATAGCCCGGTTCAAACCAGTTGCTGGAGTACTCCAGCCCCAGCTCTGGCGTGAAACTGGACAAAGGGAAAGGGGTGTAACCACCCCTTCCCTGGTGCCACCCATAGGAGGGACCTAGAAGGTAATCCAGTCCATTTAATTCGTATAAAGCTAGGAGCTGAGTCCAGAGACTTTAGATTATCCTGAACTGAAACTCTGAACTGAAACTCTGGAAATTTGACATTCTACTGTAACTAGAAGACTGAAGAATCTCCCTTGTGGTCAAGGAGTGACCACCCTGTGAAAACAGGCACCAGGTAGCGAATTGCCAGTTTGCTTTGTCAACACTCCCGAAGGATCCCGACAACTCTGCTTCACAGGACTGGACTTCCAGACTTCTCTGACCCTGACCAAAACCTCCAGCAAAGCTGAGACCCGTGGCGGACACGAGAGACGTGACCCTGGACATCTGGCCATTTTGCTCTTTGTTAAACTGTGCAGCTTCTGAAGCGTCCTTGAAGTTGTGCATTGGGACCTGAGAGGCCCCAACCCCGAGTCGTAAGTGCACCGAAGCTCAGCCCTCCACACTCCACAAGTGCCGCGTGGGGCCTGCTCTTGCATTTCCTCTTGATGCGTCTTCACAGTTGCTAGCCTGCTGGCTTGTGGCCATCTTGAGGACTCCATTTTAAAGGAATGCCACTTGCCTGGTTTCTCTGGGCTTTCTATTGCTTTCCTGTAAAGGGGAAGCTCCACAGACCTTGCTGGTCTGTACAAGAAGCCAATCTTCACTTCCTGCTTGGGTTGCCTTTGCCAAGGCTTATAGACTCCAATCCGGAAGCCGATACCGCCAACAGCGAGACCCTTTGTGACTCAGTCTGTATCCTGCTCCTGGTTGTCTTAGACGCCTCCTGGTCCACGTGGCTGCAGAGACAAGCTTCACTTCTTTACCTGTTTGCAACTCGACATCGCCTGGTTCCTTCCTGGTTCCTTCCTGGTCACTGGCTAGTGACCCAGACTTTGTCCCCTCTGCTTTGAGGTTTTTCACTTCTCTAATCCAAACTTGGATCCATCCGGACATCTTCCTCCTGGTCGCCTGCAGCATCTTCTTGCAGCTCTCCATAGGAATCGACGACTAAACCCGACACGACTTCACACCTATGCACCCGGCTTCCCTGGGTGAGGTAACTTGAGTACCCAGGTGCTCCCATGGATAATAACTATCCAAGGGTCCTGTTCTAACTGGGTTTCCCCGCAAGTCCACCCGGACTGTTCGAAATCAACTAGTTTCTAACTTTTACGTTCCCATTGAAAGTCAATGAGAACCCGCGTGTGTGTTTAGACACTGCACACGCATCCTGGGAGACTCCTACTTCCTAACCTGTGGTTGTTCAGTGTAGTCCAGGCCATTCCCTAGGCCCTGGGCCTATTCACCTGTTTTGAAGTGGTTCTTATACGACTTATTTATATATGGTTCGTGAGGCCCCTAGGGCAGAATTGTATTTGTGCAACTTATAGTATGCTTATTGAGTCACTTGTGCTGTATCTCAAACTCTGACCTCATAAAGAGTGCAGAGGGGTTGTGTTAGTAATAAATACATATATATTTGATATATACCTTCTGTGGTGTCCTTTCATTTGGTATTCAAGGGGGTATTATTGATAAAACAATTGGTTTTGCATGCTCTCTGAAGTATTAGCCTAAGACTGCTTTGTCCATGCTACCACTAGGATAGCTGGTCTATAAGGTTGACTTTACAACCATCACCATAAGGGTTGTTTGGAATGATACAGGATGCCTACTATAATAGTGGCCATCACATATCAGGCCATCTTCTCACTTGCAACATGTGAGGATCTGGTTCCTGGGCCAGGAAGGCTGTGTCATTGATATCCTGAATATTCACATCCCACCACTGAGGTCCAGGTAATATGGGGGAATTTTGTTGCACATATCGGCAGCCTCAAAGAGGATGTGGTGATTACGCCAGATGTTCACCCCATTCCAGTGGCTTGGATATGCATTGTACCTGATAAATCCTGCCTGCCTCAAAGTTTTTCGGAAGGGGAAGATTCAGACATTTACTTCGGAGATGATAGCACAAGATTATTATTTTTTTATTTCTGGAAGGTTGGTCAAGCTTAAAAAAAAATTAAAGGGTCAGGTATGCAGATTCTATAAGGGGAGCAGACAGACTTGATATACTATTGTTTCATGAGATCTTAGGAGGTCACCGGCCATTAGGTCTGGAGTCGGGGGAGGGCTGTGGTGTGTTTGGTAGGTAGTATCACTAGGGTCTTAGTAGACCCGATAGCCCATGGCTGTGGTGTAGGGGGTGTGGAGCCTGTTTAGGGGAGAGATATGGAAGGGGGAGAAGGGGTGTTTCCAAGCAGAGAGAATGGGCAGAACTAGCAGCAGAAAAGAGTGAGAAGCATATTTTGAAGGATGAGCAACGTACAGGTATACAGTTAATATATGTAGCCTAAATGTCGCACTGAAAAATCGAAGGGTTAATCTGGAAATGTAATATCTAAAAGCATACTCTCTGTTCGGTTTATTGATCTGTAGGGAGCGATCCGGATATACTAGAATGGATAAATATTGAGTTTACTAATTGGCTGCTGCTAGTTATATGTGGAGATTTTAATATAAATATGGACTGAGAGTGTTAAGGGCAGGATGGGATTTATATAATGGTCGAAAACCAAAGGTCTTTAGGGCATGTAGTAACCTGATGGTGACTCATGGGTTAGTTGATGTATTGGCTGGGAGAGCGACTCTGGACCCAGGTTATACAATCTTTTCGGCACCCCATAAGGTACTGCGAGGTTGGACTACTTTTTTATCTCAAATAAACTACTGCAGACCAGCAGGATTTTTAAGTACCCAAGGGAGATGTCGGACCACAACCTGCTAGTCCTACAGATAGATATAAATTCTGTACCACGTCTAACCTGTAGTTGGTGTTTTGGCCAAGCATTGGTGTTGAATGAGGAATATGTTAAGTGTTTGAAGGAATGGTTCGACCGGTTTATGTTGGAGAATGTGGGAAGTGCTCCAATAGGCATGGTGTGGGATGCATTTAAGGCAGGGATTTGGAGGGAGACCTCTATATTTAGCTGGTACTGCCCCAAAAAACAGAAACAACAATTACAGGAACTGCATGAAACTCTCCTGCAGAGGGAAAAACGTTTAATAGATGCAGTGTCAAGAAGGGGACATGGGATTGAGATGGCTCAATTTAAAGTGCCACTCAACAAAGGAGTTATCACTGACATTTCACTAAGGAAAGCAGCAGATAAATATATGATATGGAAGCATAGGACCTATGAAGATGATATAAGGGAAATCAAAAATCCAACTAAGGGAAAAGTTTCAGATCCAGTCAAAATACGAGCTGCCTTTCAAAGGTTTTACCAACAGCTATATAGGGAGGATGAGGGCCTGGATGTAGATGTGAGACAAATGGAAAGGTATCTGGATGTGGTGGCAGGAGAAGTGGTAAGTGATAAGGATTGGGAACTATTGGAACAACCCATTATGATAGAGGAGATAATAGCGGCCAAATCAAGTCTTGCCTAAAAAAAAACAGTTGTGACAGATTTTATACCTGGAGAGTTCTATAACACTTTTTGGGATGATTGTAAAACATATATGTTGGAGGTTTTCTCACAGATCCAGAGGGGAGGCACTCCACCGGACTCTTGGGTAGTAGTGTTTTTTCCAAAGAAGAGGAAATCTTGACAGGAACTAGGATCATACCACCCAATCACTTTAATAAATAGTGATGGTAAAGGCTACTCAAAGATTCTGGAGAAACGATTTTCCAGTGTGATAAAAAGTTTAATCTCTCCTCTGCAGCATGGGTTCATCCTTTGGAGTGGCACAACAGATAACACACGTTGAGTCCTTACATTATTTGATGCGGCCCAAAGGGCAGGAGACCCTATAGCTTTAATAATGTTGGATGCGGAGAAAGCTTTCCATAGGGTCTCCTGGTCATACCTCTGGATGGTCATGGCCAGGATGGGCTTAGGGTCAAGCTCTAATAATTCTACTAAAGCCCTGTATTATAAACCTAGGGCTAAGATATTATTATTGGGAGGACAGTTGTAGACAATAGTAAGCCAAAGAGGTACAAGACAGGGATGTCCTAGCTCTCCCCTTCTATTTGCATTATATATCGATCCCCTTATTAGGAGCATCGGAAAGAACAGAGCAATTCCATGAATGTGGATGCAGGATTAGGAAACAAAAATACTTTTGTATGCTGATGATCTTGCAAAGTATCTCCTCACCCGGGGAAGGCGGTAAAGAAAGTCGGGCAGTCTTGAGTGCGGTTTACGTTGGGGTTAACATCATGGCAGATGTAGATAAAATTGTTGAAATAAATTTAGAAACCTTAATCAAGCAAATGAAAGTAGACTTTGCAAGATGGAACAACCTTTATCTAACCTTGGTTGGAAGAAGCAATCTAGTAAAGATGATGTTTCTCCCAAAAATCTTTTTAGGGCCATCCCGCTTGAAGTAGGAAGCTACTGGTTCAAAATATTGGACAGGATGATCTCGAAATTTCTGTGGGCTTTCACCCGACCCAGAAGAGCCCCTCAATATATTACTCTCCCGAGAGAATGGGGGAGGGGGAGCAGTACCAAACATCGGGCTATATTACTGGGCCACAGCTCTGCAACAGATGACTATATTATTCTATGGGAAATAGGGGTAGAAAGGAGTAGATGAAGGCTTACCGACGATCTAGGAACTACTGATAGGGAAGAAGGCAATAGGTTGTCTACTGCATAAGATAGAGTTTATATTATAAAATAGTTTGATTTAAAGCTCTTTCTTGTGCCTTTAGACTTTGGTCTGCTGTACAGAACAAACTGGGTATCGGTCGATTTAATTATTACATGCTGATACAAGAAAATCCGATCTTACCTTGGATTCTCATGTTAGAAGATGGAAAGAGCAAGATCCATTTACTTCGGGTGACTTTGTGTTAGACAATTGCATGAACAAATTTAAGGATGTTAGAATGAAATTTAATTTAGGTATAATGAGTTTTTTTATATTACAGATTATACATTTCCTGGACAAAAAAATGGGGGAGGGTTTAGTGGAGTTTAATAAAGTGGAGCTAGTAGAGTTGATGATAGAACAGAAGTGTCCAATAGGATTTTTTTTATAAGATCTTAAATAGTTCGATGCAAGATGATATAAATAAAAAAGTTAGACGATCGGAGAGCTTACTTTAGACTGAAGATGGGGAAGTGTTAGAATTGTTAGTATTAGCCCAGACATTACTACTAACTGCTAACTTGCAAGCACAGCACTTCAAAACTGGGGGAGACACACAGTATTGGCTGTCCAAGATGTCAATTTACTGGGGCAGACTTGGTACATGTATTTGCTGAATGTCCAGGCCTGGAGACATTAAAGAATAATATCACTGAGGTTCTAGGGATACAACTGGGCTTGCAAGTTGGGGTGACTCCGCAGCTACTGATATTGTGGGTTTACAAAATACCAAAAATATATGTATCAGGCTCAATAATTTATTTTTGCAGCTATGGCAGTGTTAAGGCTATGCTTAGATTCCTCCTCGCTTGATCCTGTGCCTCCCTCGTTCCTGCAATGGTTGGCTCTATTGTTCTTGTCTATAATATCGAGAAAGCTTTATATGCCAGGAATGGTAAAATAGCCATGATAATGGGCTTACAAGTTTGGGCACCTCTGAGGGAATCAATATTGTCACTACTAGATGGAGGAGGAGAATCAAGGATAGTTGGGAACAATCTAGTAGATATTTGAGGGGGCTATAGTAGGTGGCTGTCAATGTTCTATGAAAAACAATAAAGTTACCTTTCTGCAATGAAAAACAGCTCTGTCCTTTGTACTACAATTCCTAGGAACGGATATTAATTCTGAAAAACTCTCGAGATCTTCTTTGGAGTACACACTCATCTTTCCCTAAAACTTGCTTTGCTACATGAAGCCCAAGAGGTCCAGAGCTTCGAGTGTGTCTCCATTCAACAAAAAATCATAGCTTATTCAAGCGTTGTTAAAGCCTTGGAATTCTTGGACCTTTGCTACTCTATCCACAATCTGGCTATAGTAGGTGGTCCTGTTATGCATAAGAGGATTTTGGCACTCTATGATGAATTTTAAAATGTATGTCTTAATGATATATATGCATACTCAATTGATTTTTTTGTACAGTCTTTTAGAGATATTACGTATTTATCTTTACTGCTGCTAAAAATGGGTGTGATATAATATGAATTACTGCTTGGAAGGGGAGGGGTTGTATGTATTATTATGGTGGAGAAAAAAGGCAAATAAAAATTTATAAAAATTAAAAAAAGAATCTCAGCTTGAGGGACAATCAGCTGAAGTGAAGTCCATATGTAGAAGTACCCAGATCACCCGAAGTGCTAAACAAAATCTGCCATTTTGTTGATTGTTATATTTTAAAGAACGTTATGAATGCATACTCAAAAGCAAATAAAGACTAGAAAAACTCAAAAACAAATTAGAACAATATTAGCCCAGGCAAAATGTAAAGAAAATAACTAGTTCCGAACATTTTATCATAGCTAATAAGATTCTGAAGTTGAATTTCTCCTGATATTCTAGAAATGTTAACCCCATAGCACGCTCTAGGTCAGTGATGCTCAGTATCCCTTCGTAGATTTCATACTCAGTATTAATGGCCAGGATGCTAGCCGCATTTCAGAAAAGGTCTCCATAAGCATCTAACTACTGGCTGTTTATATAATGGTTCACCCTAGAAACATTGGCATTTTCTTTGTTACATTCCTCACCAAACAGCAGGTCACGGCGTGAGAAGTAAGATTCAAAAATTGCTATGAGAAAACTGGTGCATTTGGCTGTGTGCTGTCCAGCTTTTGATGTTAAAGCAGCAGCACCAAGTCTAAATAGCAGCAGCAAAGTTGAAAGACCAGTCTTCATTTGAAAGGGCAAGAGCCATCAGAGGCAGAGAAACTGGAACTGTCATATTTGCTAATGAAATTGAAAAAGATCTTTCATTATCGAAAAACAGTCACAATATTCACCAAAATATTTCCATGAAAAGAAATAAGTTATTATTGGCTGTGTTGTATATACACAACAATTTCAGTGAATTATGGTGCCGTAGACGGGAATGTTGAATACGGGGCCCTACAGTCAAGAGCTGCAGGTGTAATGTTAATATTGAAAAAGTCGATGTCAATATGAATAACAATGCATTCATGTATAGAAACCAAATTTCATCTTTATTGATAAATTCACCTATTGTGAACTCCACGTCAACCCATACTCAGATATTTGTAGTCAAGCAGGCTCTGAGACCAAGGACAGAGGTCACTGATTGACAGGTCACAGATGGGGTGGCATGTAGCCAGCAGACAAAAGCGCAAACAGGAAATCCTAGATCAATCCAACAGGCAGGCGCAGCAACATCAGAATGGTCAAGGGAGATTGGTCCCAATAAAGTACACATCCCAGAACACCATAAGGTCAGATGCCACATGAAGTTAGGAACACATAGCCAATCAGGACACAGCACACACAGTACACGCCGTGATCACGAACTCTCCAGGCCGGACATCTGGACACATTACCTACATGGTGTCCACGCAAGGTCGAGGCCCACCTGGATTCCTCATCCAATTCATTCATTTGACTCCAAAGACAGAGGTTCACATAACTTACTAAAAAAGGATCACCAGAACTATTTTATTGCATTCAGTGAACTGTTTAAAACCCCATGTTCGACTGATTGTAAATTGAGGCAGTCCTCAGACACTTTGCCTGTGGCTGATTTCCCGGCTGCACTGTTTAATGAAACAAACTGTTCCTGTTTTGCCAAATGCCTCTTTTTTTTTAAGGTATTTCATGTTCAAGCAACATTTTGGTGAGCCACCATCAGAGCTGATTGGTACCTAGAACCTGACCGCAGCCAGAGGAAAGAGAGCTTGCCAGGATGAATTCACATTTGAGCGACAAGGAAGGTTAGCAGACACCGCAATTGATTGGAAGTTCTGCGGGATGGAGGTCTGTCCGGACGTAGCTGTAAAAGAGGGTAAGAGACTACATCAGAACCTTAGTAAAGTATGTTGCGTATCACAAACAAGGGAGAAGCATAAAAAGATAACCTGAGTACCCTGGCACTGACAGAAATCTGGAATATTACATATTTAATATGGCTTAGCTGAGTAGTCACAAGGCAGCGTCGGAGGCAATCCCACTGAAGTCACCTTTTTTCGATAGTCACCATGCTAGGAATGGTGAATATTTACTTATTTATATAGCCCTTTATGGCTTCCAGGATGCTATTTTTGTGTTAGGCTATCCTGATTGGTCGGAGTTGGCACCTCAATTCTTTAGCCTAAAAGTGTTTTCTCAGTGCCACCTGCATACCAACACCATTGGTATCTGAAAGGAGTGAGAGGTTTTGGGACTTAGACTGCTGGACATAACACTGATGGTACGCTTTTACACTGGGCCTGACACAGCCAGTATGTTGTACCACTGGGCATGACACAAATGCTACCCTTGGCCCCTGTGTGTTATGCAGAGTTCAATTCACATATTTAGGAAAAAGATTTGGAAGTGGGAGATTAGGTGTAACTTGTGATTGGGAAAACCGTTTTTACCTATTCCTTTTATCTGTGAACTATTGTTGTTATCTTTGTTCCGGAGCCGATATTAACAGAGTATCACTTAGTTGTGTGTACCACACAGAGCTTCCACTGGTCACAGGATAGCATGCGCTAGGAGTGGGTTATGGGAGTTTTGAACAAGTCATCATTTTTTTCTCTGTCAGTTCTTTAGGTGTTGGTCGCTTGGACTGCTGGGTGTGATACGGATGGTACGCTTGACCCTTGGGTGTGATAGACGGTGTGATTATTGATGTAAGGTATTTGTGTGATGTTGTGGTGCTGTTCATTACTGAAAATGGTGTTAAGGTATCTGTGATGTTGTGGTGCTGTTACATACTGAAAATTGTGTTTCGGTTTAAGTATTGTGTTTTCGTCGATGACCTAATGTTTCATATGAAGGTGCTGCTTTTTCTAACAAACTTTATTTGATGCCAAGAGTCAATATCGTTCAGATACTGTTTCTATTGACAAAATACACTTTTTCTAGGTTGAAATTTAGTGTTTATGAAATGTACATGTTGAATTGTTGATGCATCTTTAGATAGTGCTGAGCTCGTAGTTACTTAATTAGAAGCAGTACCCCCCATGTATATTTTCCCCATGAATCAGATCGAAACCAAAGAGTTCCTAAACCATAGAAGCTTAGGGATCTCATCCTCTAAAACTACACAACGTATCATGGAGACAACATTAAAACACATGAAAACAAGGTTCACCACACACACTAAAAAACGTAATAAGGGTTGGCAAGAATGGCATGCACAAATGAAGGCAAACACATTTCCTTGGCTAAAGGAGGGAACTTTGACACTAATGCATTTGAACACATGAGAACACACATACAAACAAAATACCGGGTCAAAACAAAGATGAGAGAGAGGCATTGTTACAACTATGGGCAATCTTTGAAGAAGCCCAGATCGACAGTCCAGCACTACAGATAGCAAGCAAGGCATCAGCACCTCCCTGACCATATGCAGGTATAGAGGTGCTCTCTCACACTCTTCTCGCGTTAGGATACTCCAATCCAACCATTTGAAGAAGCCGGTAGGCCCCTTACCAAACAACAATGAACAGTTAGGCCAAGGTATTAGATGAACAGGCCAACATGCCCAGCAGTCCCAGCGCAAACCCAGTCTGGTGCAAGGGCTTCCAGAAGTTCGACCCCCTATCTGTCAGGTCCGAAACAGAACCCCAGCAATGCTAACAGCACGCTGGTCAAGGTGAACACACATGAGTGACAGGGAGGTTTGTAGCAGGTCTAGACAGTGATACTGCTAGCAGGAGTGAGGATGGGCACCCCAGTACCCCAGGATTCGATGATGAGGGCAGAGCTAGAGGATTTGCTCAGGTAGCTGAGGAAACAACAGAAAGTGAATTTAAGGGAAAATTCCAACAAAAAAAGAACAGTGCATAGCTCAGAGCAAAGGATATGACCCAGACAGGATGTTGGAGAAAGGCATGAGCTAATGAGGGACAGAGAAAGAGTCGCACCCAGGAAGCACAATGGGAAAGTAGAGCAGTGCACCCCCCACATGATGAGAGCAGGGATATTCACAGATCGGGAAAGAATTAGATGAGTGGCTCCTAGATGGGAATCAAGCCTTACCAAGTTTTCAACGTAGCAGAGGGGCTGACCGGGGTATGAGAGACCAAGGTATCCTGGTACTGACCCAACCAAGACATAGGGAAAACAGGAAGGCATCTTTGAGCATGCACAAGGGGAGCAGCGACTCCCTGGTATGGATAGACTCTCCCCAACAGAGATAGTAGCCAGAGAGGAAGAGGAGATCTTTACATGGCCATTTTGCCACCTGCTAGCTCACTGGGCCCAAGGAAAGGGCCAGTATGATAGACATTGGCCAAAGGAGAATTCCTTCAAATCAGAGGACTTGGCCATAGCGGAAGACAGCATCTGGATGGGGTAGGAGATTCGGAGTGGAACTTCCCCTACATCCAGGAATGCCTAAAAAGATGAGAACACCATGTTAGGGAGAAAACGGTAGAGTTACCCAAGTTAAATATGTACTACAGAAGGGCAAGTCAGGACCCATCTATGTACGTGGGCTAAAATGAATAGAGAAGTGCAAAGGATAAAGTTACCACCATTGCTGGATGGAGCGGGGAAATGGATCTCATGTTTTGAGAAGAACACTGCAGGAATAAATCCCAGAACACAACTGAGTTACTATTGGTTTTGTTGTATATTAAACAATTTCAGTGACTTATAGTGACAAAGACGGGAATGTTGAATCCGGGGCCATGCAGTCAAGAGCTGCAGGTGTAATGGGAATATTGAAAACGTCAATGTCAATATGAATAACAATACATTCATGTATAAAAACGAAATTGCATCTTTATTGATGAATTCACCCTATGTGAACTCCACGTCAACCCTGACTCAGGAATTTGCATTCACGCTGGCTCAGAGACCCAAACCTAAGGTCGCTGATTGACAGGTCACAGGTGGGGTAACAAGTAGCTGGCAGACAAACATGTAAACAGGAAAGCCCAGATCAAACCCACAGATAGGTGCACTGACACTGCAATGGTCCAGGGAGATTGGCCCCAATAAAGCACACATAAAGTCAGATGACACATGAAGTTAGGAACACTGTGTCACTCAGGACACAGCGCACAAAGGAAACATAGTGGTCATGTGCTCCCCATGTCAGACATCTGGGCATGTTATTAACTGGCCACATGGTGTCCACGCGAGGTCGAGGCCCAGCTGGATTGCTCATCCAATACAACTTATGACTCCAAAGACAGAGGTTCATACTCCATAACAGAAATGAATCGCTGTAACTATTTTATCACATTCAATGAACTGTAAAAAAAACTTGTTTGTCCAATTGTAACTTGAGACAGTCCTCAGACCCTATGCCTGTGGCTGATCTCTCAACCACACTGTTTATTTAAACAAACTGTCCTGTTTTGCCAAACACCTTCTGTCTTTTGTTTTTTTCAAGGTGTTTAATGTTGAAGCAACATTAACTGTAGATGAGCAACTACATGAAGAAAAGCCTTGTTGCTCAAGATAGTAGGCAATGGTGTCGCATTGTCACTGTTTTATGCTTTATATCATGTCTAGCCTAATCTGCATTTCATATACATATAAATAGTGTGACTTTCACATTAAAGTTGAGCACAGTTAATGTAGTCCTCAATTTGAGTAACTCATGTTTAATGAAATGTTCTGTGTTTGCTGTGTATTTTTCCCTTCTCTCATTTCAGGAGCCAAGCTGCAGTAGTTCAAGTGTGAGAATCAATTATCTGTATGAGTTCCATAGAGAATGAATAACGAATTTCCACACTTATGCCACAGACACGTTAACCACAGTGTATCATACTGGTATGGGATATGTGTTGAAGACCACACAGCAGATAACTTCCATTGTGCAATGTCTGTAAATAAGAGCTGCTACTAGTTAGATCCTCATTTGTCACCTCTTCCTGAGAACTGTAGAGATTGTGGCATTCTGTCAAGAATTGTATGTTTTAATTGTGCATTTCTGTGCTACTTAGATTCAGATGCCCTTTTCCACTTTCTTGAGATCAGATGCAGTACTGGGCTCCTGATCAAACCCATTATCCATTATCTGACTTAATCTTTATTTGATTCAGCCTTTTAGAGACTTTAGTTTCTGACACCTCCTGCTTGATGTTTCTCACAAATTTCCTGATTTCCTTTATCATAGTTTATTAGGGAATCTTCCCTTCATGGAAAATTGAATTTGCCCAATTTTCTCCATGAAAAATGTCAGCATTTTGTTTTGCATCTTTTATTTTTCTATTGACTTGAAACATATAACAAAGACATTTATGTAATTGACCAGTTATCATTGATAAACTTAAATTATTTGAGTTTGTAACTCAGCTAATCTGCTAATAAACCTTAATGGTTTGGAAATCTACTACTCTGTGTCATCATTGTGGGGCCTACTGTGCTTCACTGGGCCCGATTCACAGAATGAACTTAAGACTCAATCCTGAACTTACTACTATTTTGGTATTCACAGAATGCACTTACTACTTTTGGCATTCACATAATGAATTTACTACTTTCATTATTCACAGAATGAACTTACTACTTTTGGTATTCACAGAATAGACTTACGACTACTAACTTTACGTCTGCACCCGGGCTGTAATTTCCGCCTCCGGGCCTGAATTTACGGCTCTGCGGCGGGATTTACAATTCCGGCCTGGAAATTCCAGCTCTACATCGGAATTTCCAATATGAATTTTGGCAGTTGGTCATGCTAGCCAAGGTTAAACACCAGTCCAAGTGCCTACCATCCCCCACCATGGATCAGCTGACACACTGCAGCCAATCGCAGCCAATAGCTCCATTTTGCCATGATGAATGTTGCCAGTGCCTACCATCCCCAACCACGCTCCAGCTGAAGCCAATTGACACTAATTTACCAGCACCACAAAACACATAAAAGCAGCACGCATTGAAGGAACAGGTTTGGCCACAGAGAGTTTGTTTCCACAATGCTCACATTGCCAGAGAAAAATGGAACCAATGAGGAGAAAGAGGAACTTCACTGCAGAGGAGACCCCATGCTTGTGGAGTTCATATTCAGGCACCACAAACGCCTATATGGACGCCCACCCTACTGCACCAGTGGGACACAGAAGGCAGACCTATGGCAGCAATTAGCCAATGCTGTCTCAGCATTGGGGGAGGAGAGGCGCACAGTACAGGACATCAAGAAAAAGTGTCAGGATGAAAGGCAGAAGGTGAAGGAGAAGTACTCCAGAATTTAATTAAGCAGGATCCTCGCCGCTGCATACCCCTGACCCTGCATCCGTCTCACCCCACTGGTGGAGGATATCCTTACCACAATACACTGCCACTTGGTCCATGGGCTGCCTGTCAGTGACGTCCGCTACATGGTACTAGGTAAATGGAATTAAAAGAAACAGTGCATGAAAATATTGTCTGTGTTGCACTGTCATTGTAAGTAAGGAACTTGTCCAAAGTATATATAAAATTATAGTCAGTCAGAGACTCATGTGTCACCCTATGTATGTAGCACCACAAGTCCCAGAGTCTTTTGCATTAGAAATGTCTAATTTCTCCCCCCTTTTGAAAACATGGGCACAGTACTGCTGCCGTACATACACAACCCTGCTAAGTAGCAATTGACAAATATTTACATTGCGGTGCACTGTGGCACAGGGATAGACAGATGTGTGTTGCATCTGATGGTGTTTAGGGGGGTGCTTTGCTGGAGTGTCACAAGTGCGATGCAACTCCAACAATGTCCATGGACCCCCCATACCTAACGTGCTGCGCCACTCCTTACGTCTACTTCAAGCAGGCGTAAGGTTGCGTCGCAGCGGCTTCAGGAAAGTGACTCTGTAAAATCTTGTAGATTTCACTGCATCACTTTTACGCCGCATATCCCAAAGGAATGCCCACCCTGCCTACATCAAAGCTGACGCAAGTTCAATACGTACAGAGGAAGGCCTTACAATCTCACTAACTGGTGAGTCAAACTGGCCAGGAGATGGTCAGTCAACCAGAGATGCAAAAATTGCTTCATTACAATTGGAGTTGTCAATGGACATTCACCTTTACCATAAGTCATTTGTGAACAGCGAAAGACAAAATAAAAAAAGTCTTGGCTCATCATACCTTTGTAATTGTGGTACATAACATGTATTTCACCAACAATCCCAGACTGGGGAATCTAGTCCTGTAATTGAGTGCCACAACTAGTCAAAAGGGTGTGCCCACTATATTGTAATAGTGTCTGTAGACCTAATCAAAAAATCTGATTTGCACAGATATGGTAATGATGAAAAAGCAGTGAGATACCAGTCTCAGTAGTATTGATAATGCATCCACTGTCCAAATTCAAATCTTTCCAATATATATTAAATTCCACAGTCCACACTGCTGGTCATGTACTGCTTACATTGGATGGATGGATTATTTGTTGTGTATCAACAAAATACGAGAGTGGACCATACCTCTGTATTCGTAGGCATGTAATTATGATATGGATTGCATCTAGGTAGTGGGCCCATTCTAAGTCATATGTGGGATCACACATGACATTATGTATGACACACTTCTGCACTGGTGGTGCTCACAACTGCTTGTGCTTGTCCTTTGTGCCAGAAATTGAGTGCATCACATGTGACAGCAGAAATGCAAAGTTGCAAAACACACTTATCTTTGTAGGTACCATGCAGGCCTCCCAGAATCAAAGACACACACTGACTGCTCCGGAGCTGGTCCAAGGTGAGTCAACTCTAGAATAAATCTGGCAGAATGCTCATTAATTGGGCCTTTCACCTCCACCATATGTTGTATGTGTTGTACAACACTATTGTCCTGCATCACAATATGCTCTCATATGGCATTTAGACACATGGCAGATCATACCCAGGTGGCAAATGAGAGGCTGACACAAAATGTATGCCAAGTGAGTGCAGAATGGTCATACAATGAAACAATGTGTCATATGAACTGACCAAAACAAAACAGGATTGTAATTCAATGATAAGATAAATCCCTAGCAAAAAATACATGGTTAAATCAAAATGAAATTGGTATAGCTGAGGCACACACTGATGCCAGTTGTGTACCTTTGAGATGGGTGTAGGGGCTTCTAAGGTGAATCTTCATACAGTTACACCTGCAAAATGACTTGGCTGAAGAGCAACACGATAATACAGTGCAGGCGGGAAGCCTCAAAGCTTCTCACCTCATCTGCAATGTGTTATCATAACCAAATGTTGTTTTCTGCTTGCCTTCTCTTCTACGGTATTCACATGTATAGGTGACTGTTTGACATATGAGGTTTGGATGTCTGCTGCACAAGACACCATCTGTTGTCAGCTAAGTAGTACCATGATGTTGGAAATAGAGTATGGGAACAGAGGACACTCAAAGGATGGACATAAGAAATCTGTGTTCTCTCATTCAAAAACGAGCTGAGTGACCTCATGGATAGGGAAGCACAAATCAGCAACATCATGTCCCTGACTACTGCACCTCTCACACATGAACTCCTTTCTGACTTGTCAACAGACAACATTACACTCATGAAAAATGTTAGTCTTAATGTTAAAGGTGAAATCAGTGTAATGCGGATGAGTCCGGGTCATTTATCCCCTTCCTTGAAATATCAGTAACCTTCGTATACAAGTTTGTCAGTTGATCTGTCATCTTATTGATGTCAGTGCTGCATGGAGGTAACAGCTGTTAAATGCTGCATGTGAGCAAGTGCCCACATGCAAAGTCCATGAGGTAACCATGCTGCACATTGTCCTGGATTATCCGCAAATTATTATTGAGAATGACATGTTGGCTCATAGCTACAATTTGTTGTACTAAAATATGGACATTTATGTCTCATCACAGCTGCTGGCAGGATGATACACTGTAGCGGACATCATCCCGGGGGATGCATGATATCCTGGCTGCACCAGTGAAACCCTCGTGGGCCTGTCCTTCAGGTAATTCTGGCATGAGGTGTGTCACATGCTTAGATTACTAAGCCATGACAGAGATCAAGATCCCCTTTTGCATGGAATCAACAGTTGTTGTTTACAAAGCGAAATACAAATCAGGAGTGTCACATGTGCCTGTCTGTCAATTGGTGATGCAGATCATTGAGAATGTGGTCTCTACCCTCTACAGCTATTTCTACAACATCTATGAGGAGACAGGTTCAGCAGGATACACCAGGGGGGACAGCGATGGGACAGAAAGTTTTGGCTGAAGCTGGTGAGTTTGCTAGTATTATGTACCTCTCTGTGTAACACCTTGGTGTGAGCGGTCATTTGTGGTGGTACCCTAACCAGGTCACATGATCTTCATCTGCTGATGCAAAGTACAGTTAATACAACCCTGGTGTTGCACCACATGTAATACAAGGTCAATCCCTAATACGGTTGCAACCTTTGTGTTCCAGATGATGCTGAGGAAGAGGATGACAGACCTACGACCAGTACTGGCCGAAGGGGAATCAGAGGGGAGAATCCCCTGATTCTCCAGGCAGTTATGTCGGCAGCAAGTCATGCTCAAGAGGAGGAAGAAGATCATGATGACGTTGACATTGTGGATGATGATGACCACATATCCATCCACTCTGTGGATGACGATTCTGATGTCACAGCATCACATCCTCTGCCAAGCAACGTTTGTCAGCCTCCTCCCAAGCAAACAATTCCCTGTCCTCAGCATAGATCAAACCAGCCATCGCTCCCACACATCCAATCACAGACATCACCCCCTCACAGCCCTCACGTCCAGGAACGACATGGTGGTTCCCCTACCCGCTCTTCCCTACACAGTGTATCTCTGCCATTCTCTTCACCATCTGTGGGAAGTACCCGACCTGTTGTGGTGCAGGTAGCCCCTGTGTACCATTCTCCTGCACACAGGCTTCCACCTGCCACCCCCCCTGTTTTTGGACCTGGTCATCACATCCATGGCAGACACCTGCTGAGGGGGCCTGTCCCTGGCGATGGTGGCCAGTGGGAGCAGGACTTCTTCTAACAGCAGGCAGATGTGAGGCAGGACATTCGTGCCATAGGGGCTACCCTGTTAGACATGTCTGGGTCCCTGCAGGACATGGTCCAATTCCCACAGGTGGTAGACAGGGTGAGCCAAGCTTTGGATAGGATGAATAGAACTTGGTAGGACATGTCCAGGAATAGGACAGACCTGATATCCATCCAAAGGAAAGAGTGCAAGACACCATGCCTTGGCCATGAAGATGATGGAAGGCATGGTGAGAGTGATTCAAAGTCTCCCTTCACCTCCAACGCAGGGGGTAGCTATCATATCTGCCTGCAGGACAGCACATCCACACACCTGTACCACTAACTGCACAGCACGACAGCAAAGGTACACAAACACACCAGCACCCTGAACAGGCACCCCCACCACCTGCACAACCACCACCAACCTCTGTACAGTCACCTCCACCACCTGCACAACCAGCACCAACCTCTGTACAGTCACTCGCACCACCAGCACAACCATCACCAACCTCTGTACAGTCACTCCCACCACCTGCACAACCACCACAAAACTCTGTACAGTCACTCCCACCACCTGCACAACCAGCACCAAACTCTATACAGGCACTCCCACCACCTGCAATTGTAGATCACCCTGTACAACACCCACATACACGTAGGCGACAAGCTCAACCTGACCCCTCACAGCGATCATCACCCCCAAAATTGCGGAGTCGTAAGCACGATCACCAGTGACATTCCCGTGGTCAATTTGTCTCGGGGTCCTTATGTGTATAGTGAAAATAAAGAACTACAAAAGATTCTGTAGTGTAGCATGTCCTGTCTAACAATGTAGGCATGTGTGTGTGTGTGAGACACAGTTACAAATGTAACCCATCATTGCAACAAGCTATTATGTGCATAGCATATGACTCACAAAATATGTGTCCATATTTGAAAACAGACATTCAAAATGAAGTCAAACAAGTTAAACTAAGTAGAATTCCTCAAAGATGTTTATGTAGGAGCAGAAAATAACCATCCATTTGGAAAGGAGAAAGGAAAACAAATGATGATCTTAATGCAGAAGGAGAAGGGAACTTGGATTGGGATGGAGCAAAAAAAAATACAATACATTAGGGAGCATCAGGGAAACCAGTCTATTTACACAAGGGGAAAATGAAATCTTTGTCCACAACAACGGCTCAGTCAAAAAGTCAAGTTTCCTTCTGGTCATCCTCCAGGACCACAATGTTCAGATCCTCAGTGTCCGATGCAGGCACACAGCTGGCTAGCGCCGGAACAGGCACCACATGGGATCGTGACACATAAGAAGGATGGGGGGAAACAGTGTGGGGCAAGGGACAGGGGGAGACATTGACGGTGGTATGGGAAGGGATTTGGGAGACAACAGATGACATGACTGTGGCCAGGGAATTGATGTTGCTGGCGAGGTTGCCCAGAGATTGGAGAATGTCCGTTCGCATTGTGCATATCTCTAGACACACTTGTAGCATGATGCGAGCGGACATGTCTGTTTGACCCTCAACCATCCAACTCAAGTCCCCAGGCACATCCACAGGAGGAACAATACCGGGAGGGGCCTTGGGTGGGCAGGAGGGTTGTGGTCCCTCAGCTCCGAAGAAGATGTTGCATTCGACTTGGCGGCAACAAGGAGGGGGACAGGTTGCAGGGGATGCAGCCGGAGCCCCCAATAGCATGGGGGACTCTGTAGGTAGGAAGGGGCTGATGACAGGCCCATATTGAATGTTGGCCTGCCCCGGGGTCACCTCTTCAAGAGCCACTGGTGAAGAGTGTGGGAAAGAGTGGCTCTCCACCACATCATGGTCAGAGGTGTCGAGTCCTTCCCCCCCACCTTCAATGTCCACAGCCTCCACCTTGGACGTTGCATCAGAGTGCTGTTCTTCCTCATTCTGGGTGGGCGCAATCACCTTGCCTCCTGATGTTGAGGGTGCTCCTCCTTCTCTTCTTCCCTTGGTGGAAAGAATGTGTAGCCGCCTGTGAACTGATGGCCTCCTTCTGCGGACTTGTTCCTGCAGGTCTTATATATCATCAGCCGCTCCTGCTGAAGAGTAAGCAAAATCCTGATGTGGTGGTTGTTTCATGCAGGACGAGACACATGCATAGATGAGGCAAGGCCAGAATTTGTTTTCCTCTGATCACACTCTACAGTTGTCAGGGGCAGATTTACGACTTCCGGCGCATCTCTGCTAATCAGCAGAGATGTGCCAGAAGAGTTGTGACGCATCTGCCCACCTGTGCGCCACCACTGATGCACCGCATTTACAATGTGGCGCACCGTGGCGGTCTGATGCGCAGATGCGTGACGCTTCCCTGGCGGAAATGCAGCACATTGCTGGAGTTGCGTCGCAAGTGCAACGCAGCTCCATCAAGGCTCGGGGTGCCCTATCTCTAACATGCTGCGTCCATCATTATGCCTGCTTCAAGCAGGCGCAGGGTTTTGACGGAGCATGGCCCTAAAAGTGACTGAGTGAAATCTTGTAGATTTCATTCAGCCATTTTTAGGAGGCGTTCCTGCGCCGGAAGCCCCCCCCCCCCGTGCCAGAATGCCTACATGTGGCACAGGGCTTTACAAAGTGACTCATCTCCCAGAGGCGTCACGTTGTAATTACCCCACAGCATGGCACTGGCTTTGCAACGCCGCTGCGTCACAAAAGCGATGCAACGGGTTGTGAAAGAGATGCAAGGGGCTTGTAAATCTGCCCTTCAGTATTTATTAACTTACATTACATGTATGTTCACTGTCATTTACTGAATTGAGTCAGACATGGACATCTCATGTGTATTTTTGTGGTTTACGCAACTGTATTGGCCAACCCTCAACCTTGGCATTCTTGTGTTCTGTGTGTCCGGTCACTGCTACATGTGCCAGTCCACCAAAGGAGAACATGAAGAGTCCAGATGTAATTGAATTTGGCCATTGATATGGAGTTGCAGCTATTTAACGTCTGAACAAGTGTCATCTGCTTTGTAGCATTGTATGGGACAAGACGAATGCCGAATATGGGTCACACATCCACATAGGCTCTGGGCTACTTCTCTAGCTACATTGTGAGTCTAGCCTTTTGACGTCTCCACACATCATCGGACAATCCAGTGCCACATATTGGCTTTGTTGACTTAAAAGGTAGTGCAGTACACCGATGAACAGTGGTGGGTGGCTGTGACAGCTACCTATACATGTGAAATGTCATACAGGCGACTGAGGGTGAGACGTCTGTCAGTTGACATACCTTGCAAATTTAGGAACACTTAAGAGTGATGCAAAGATCTCAAAATCTGTCTTGACTCCAAGGCACATGATGATCTGTCTCAATTGGAACTTAAACTCTACAAATGCAATGCAAGTCACAGCATCCAATACCCTTTGGCCTGCCATGCACACACTGGACAGTGTCTGTACAATTGCTCATCCAATGCACACGTCAGTTATTCTTTCCTTGGTTCAATGGTAGTGGTGCTGGCAGAGCAGAATTCAATATGAATGCACAAGTGTGGCTCATTTACCCAGTTGTCATGAAGAAACTACAACTCCCAAAATGCACTCTGCCCTGTACAGTCCATATGCCACAGTGTGCCTTTTTAATCTTGGTGACTTTTGCATGGACACAGAATTGGTGAATGGAGGCATGGGACACACAATGGTACAGCACAGTTTCACTCACATCATACTCCCAAACACATATTGCATATGATGTACTTACTAGGTCCCTGCTGCTCATGCTCATCCAGCTGAGCATGGAGGGTCGGTCAAGCTGCTTGCAGGACTCTCCTGTGCAGTGTGGAGAGGCGAGGACAATGCACATGGTGCTGGGAAGACAGGCCCACCAGCTCCGTAGCCTTGTTGCTGGACCAGCGCTTTAATTCCTCCCAGCACTTGTGGCATACCCTAGCACTCCTGGTGTAGACTCCCACTGTACTGCAGCGCTCGCCAATGTTGGCCCATAGCCTGTCCCGGGCTGCAGAGTTCAGCTAGTACTCAGGGTCACCATATAGCTGAGGATATTTGTCTAGCACCCCCTCTACCAAGATGTCCAATTCCCTTTCAGTGAAAGGGGGTGCTCTTTCTTCAGCTATTTTGGGAGGAAAATACTGTGATGAGAGCAGCAGGATGTCTGAGGATCTGATCAGTGATAGAGGATGACTCAGAATGAACACAAAATGGCTGCCAATTACTTCCTGTGATGTATTTCCTGTCTCCCACTTCCTGTATAACGTTGCCTGTATGAAATGATGTGTTCCAGTTTATTTTCGGATATTATGGCCCGAAAATGTAGTTTCCGGATCTGAAGCGCATTACGTTGCAAAACCGGAAATTACGTTTTTGAGCCATAACCTACGAAAATGACCCGGTACACATAATGTCATACAGGAAATGTTATACAGGAAATACATCACAAGAAGTAGTTGGCAGGCATTTTGTATTCATCCTGATCCATCCACAATCAGTAATCAAATCCACTGCCATCTGTGATGTTCTCTACCTTTCCCCTTTAAGCCTCATAATTCCTTATCTGTATTCTAAGTTCTGAGAATGTACTTGGTCATGTATTCTAACTGAGTCAGTTGCTGTTGGCTGTTTTGGGATGAGGTTTTAATAAACCCACCTTACTCATTCAAACATTTGATTCTTCATTTTATTGAGATTATTACAAGGTTGAGTATATTCCTGGGATAGCAAACAGGTCAGCAGATTGCTTATCAAGATTGGTTGATTGTGAGAACTCTGAAGCGGATGATTCGTGTGATCCTGAGGAGTTTATGAATGTGTGTGAGGTGACTGATGGTGCCATTGCTGAGTCTGAATGGAGATCTGAGTTGGAAAAGGATAAAGAAATTTCGAAAGTTATCTTTTCCTTGAAGAATAATTCTCGCTTGGATAAGCCTTGGTTGTTGGTTGCAGATGAACTGTCAGTGAATGATGGTCTTTTAACTCGTGGTACTAAACTTGTTCCTCCCACCTCATTAAGGAATAAATTGTTGTCTCATGCCCATCGTGGACATTTGGGCATTGTTAAGACTAAAGAGTTTCTTCGCATGCAGTTCTGGTGGCCTGGGATGGATCTAGAAACTGAGAGAATGGTCCGAGAAGGCTCTGAGTGCTGTTCTAGCGACAAGATTTTAAAAACAAGGCAAATGCCTATGGTGAAGAGAGTTTTACCTGGTCATCCGTGGGATGAGGTCGCTATTGACATTCTTGGCCCTCTCTCTGGTGTTTCTGATACCCCTTACCTCATTGTATTGATTGACTTATACTCTAGATAGATCGAAGTTTGTGCTGTCAGGGAAATTACGTCTGATTCTGTCATTAAGTTTTTAGAGCCGTTATTTAATAAGGAAAGTTTTCCTAATAGTCTTCTATCTGACAATGGTCCTCAATTTTGTTCCATCATGTTTGTTGATTATCTGAAAAAATGTGGGATTGTTCATAAAAGGTGTTCACTTTACCATCCTGAAACCAATGGTGCAGTAGAGAGAGTTAATAAGACACTGAAGGAATCTATACAACTTGCTCGCTCTTCTGGTTTAGATTGGAGGTCCACTCTTCAAGACAGGATTAACGTTTATCGTTTTGCTCCCCATTCTACTACTGGAAGGTCCCCATTTGAGTTGTTCAAAGGGAGGGTTCCCAACACTTTGATGTGTCCGGGGTGGATGTGCATGAACAAAGGCCTCGTCAACAATGATATTGGTGATTGGAGAACTAAGGAGTTACTCAAACAAGATGCTCGTAAGGCATACTTTGACCTTAAGAAAAGTGTGTCTTCTCATGAGGTCATAGTGGGTGACTTTGTTAAAATTAAGACCCCTGTGGGACGCAAACCTTGGTCAAAATACACCGACATTAGATCTGTTATCAAGATCTTTAAAAATGCTGTTAAGACTGATGACGGAAGAATTTGGAATAAGAGTCGTGTTGTTGTTGTTGATCCTGATTTATCTTCTTCAAGTGCCTCTGCTCATAATGATGATTTATGCAATAATTTTCACTTGGGTTCTAACTTTTCCTTCAACAGGCCATCGTTTTCTTCTAAAGGAAGTCAAAGAACTCGTAAAGCTCCCTCTTATTGAAAGACTATGTTTGAGCTTGTGTTCTTTTTGCTTTTGCTTAAGTAATGTTTTTTTGGTCTTCCTATTGTTTTTTGTATGTATAGAAGGGAGATGTGTGATGTTCTCTACCTTTCCCCTTTAAGCCTCATAATTCCTGATCTGTATTCTAAGTTCTGAGAATGTACTTGGTCATGTATTCTAACTGAGTCAGTTGCTGTTGGCTGTTTTGGGATGAGGTTTTAATAAACCCACCTTACTCATTCAAACATTTGATTCTTCATTTTATTGAGATTATTACAATTTTACACCATCCTGTTGTTCTTTTGTAGAAAAAACAGAAATGACAGTGCAGGTGAGAATCATGAATATGTAACAAAAGGGTGAAAAGACCATTTAATGACATTTCTGCACGGACAGTGGTGGGCTGACACAACATCAAACCCCAGTTTCATTTTCTCCTACTTTGCATTATGGTACATGTAGTCCATATTGAGTGCTCATTATCAGAGTTGTGTGATGTGGAGCAGTGTGGGTATATCACAGACACATGGGGCAGATTTACAAGCCCCGTATGCCACATTTGCGCCACAGTTGCATCAATTTTGTGATGCAGCGGCAGCGCAGAGCCAGCGCCATGCTGAAGAGTATTTTCCACATGATGCGTCTGGGAGATGTGTCACGTTGTAAAGCCCTGCGCCACAGTTGGGCGTTCCGGCGCAGGTGAAGGGGCGTTCTGGCGCTGGAATGCCTCCTAAAAGTGGCTGAGTGAAATCTACAATATTTCACTCAGTCACATTTATGGCCATGCTGCGTCAAAACCCTGCGCCTGCTTGAAGCAGGGATAAGGATTGACTCAGCATGTCACCCCGAGCCTTGCTGGAGCTGCGTCGCGCTTGCGACGCGACTCCAGCAGTGCGTCACCTTGATGGCAGCAGATGCGTCACACATCTGTCTATTCTTGCGCCATGATGGCGCAAGGGGTGTCTGCCGTGACACACAATAACTGGCACATTCCTGCTGATGTGCAGGGATGTACCAGTTATTGTAAATCTGCCCCATGGTGCCTGATTCACCCATGGCATCATCACTCACATTCTGGGCCCATCATTTGTGGGGGAGTCAAATCTGTTGAGATCCCAGCCCTGAGTATGCAAGGGTTATGGCCTTTTGTGATTAAATGACCCATCCTCATGAGGTCCAGGTAGGTCTCACAGGACATATATTGTTTGTCATCAGCTTGAATAGTTGTTTTTAGGGACATCCACTACACTGATCGCTGACATGGGCACATAACCTGAGGCACACTCCACCTTTTTCAGTACTGTCAGCAGCTGTGATTTACATGCAGTTAGTGTGGTTTGCAAAGTCGTCTCAGGGTGGAATTTATTGACACAGTCGTGTCTATCCAAGTTTCATCATTGACAACAGACAGCAAACATTTTGCCCATGACACTACAGGTTTCTCATGTGAAAAACGTGACAACGAGCTGATCACGGACTTGCATGCCCTGACGTTGGTTAGGTGCTACGCCCGGTTTCCCAGATTCAGAGCTAGCCGAGGTTCCAGAGGTATGTGTAAGCCATGCGTTAAAGCAATGTTGTGCAAAACACAACAGGCTATTATGATCTTGCACACAACTTCTGAGGAATATCGCAGCACACCCCCTGTACGGTCGAGACATCTGAATCGCGACTTCAACAGACCAAAAGTGTGCTCTATGATGGTTCGAGTTCATATGTGTGCCCTATTGTACCTACGCTGAGGTACAGTGTTTGCACGCCTGTAAGGGGTGAGGAGATGTGGGGAGAGTGCATACCCAGCGTCGCCTGAGGAGGGAAGAAAGGGCAGTTGTTTACATTTCCCTCTTTGATTTGCACAGAACATGATCTACACGTTAGTACATGCAGTGTCTGTTGGGCCATGATTCTTATTGTACAATGGTTAATATTGGGGGGCATTCAGACATTTCACTCATTTTTAGTGCTTGGTACTTACCCAGTAGCCACATGTTGCCAAATTCTCCAGCAGCCATCTGCCGGGCAAGAGGTGACATGCAGAATATGAAGCTATCATGGGTACTGCCTGGGAACACTTCATGCACATTGATTAACCTCCCACTGGTATCACAGAAAGCTTGCACATTGATGAAATACCATCTGTGTCTGTTACAGAAGATGTGTGCAATGTGGCGGGTGGCTGAAGTCAATTGCACCCAGTACACGTGGGAATTGTGCAAGGAGATAAAAATCTCTTGCTGCCCTTTGTCTCATGGCCAGTGTATGTGGCATCTGTATGTGGTCGGGGGCTCTAGCAGTGCTGCAGCTCAGTACCTGATGCAGGCACCATGACCGGCTCACCTGGGAAAGGCCCACCTTGTCACTGGAGACCCTTTGGAAAGACCCAGTTGCAAAGAAATGGAGAGCAGAAAGGATCTTGAGATATGCTGGTATTGCATGTAAGCAGCAGGTCACAGAGTCAAGTTCCTGCTCGCACTCACATACCATATCCAAGATGACTTCTGGAGGGAAACGGTACCCGGCCCATACATCTTGGCTAGACATTCCAAATAGGTTGATCCTCTGTCTGAAGATCCTCCCTGCTCTCCTCCTCCTCCTCCTCCTCCTCGAGTAGTTTTGCCGCATGGCAAGGGGCAGTGCTACAAACACATTCAGTGACATCTTGAAAGGGTTTGCTTGTGTCTGCTCTGCATTTATACATGCTGCAGGGCTAGGATTGGCTGCAGTGTGTCAGCTGATCCATGGTGGGGGATGGTAGGCACTTGGACAGGTGTTTAACCTTGGCTAACATGATAACTGCCATAATTCGTATCTTATGGCCCGGAATTGGAAATTGCGTCCCGGAATCGGAAATTCCGGCACAGAACAGGAAATTGCGGGCCAGATTCGCAAAATTCGTCTCAGTGCTGTAAATTCCGGCCTGGAAGCGGAATTTCCGGCCCGGGAGCGGACGTAAAGTTAGAAGTCGTAAGTGTATTCTGTGAATACCACATGCAGTAAGTTCATTCTGTGAATACTGAAAGTAGTAAGTTCATTCTGTGAATGCCAAAAGTAGTAAGTGCATTCTGTGAATACCAAAATAGTAGTAAGTTTAGGATTGAGTCTTAAGTTCATTCTGTGAATCGGGTCCACTGTTATTGATATACTGTTGACTGTTGATGGTAAGCCTCAATGTGGGACTAAACGTCCATCAACTTCAGTGCAGCTTGTATTTGAGTTTGCAAAGGATCTGCATGGTGCAAATCCCTTCCCATTGCAACAAAAGTCTGATAATAGAACATGGTTTCCGCTGAGGTTTAGTGATTTTGAATTTACCCCAGACTCAGTTAGAATCTTCCCCAGTCCAGTCCGCATCCCAGAGGTTTCATGGTCTTGATAAGAGATTTGCTGCTGTTCTAGTGTTCCTGAAGTGGTTTCATTGTCCTGGGAATTTGAGTATAGGTAGAATTATGTTCCTTTCATTGTTTGTTGTTGAGCAGCATAGTGTTTGTGGATTTGAGTTTTTTCATTGTAGTGTTCATTTGAGATGATTTTTTGTGTATATTGTTTGTGATTATCAAGGAAAATGTGCGTTCTGCAAAGAGGCAAAGTTTAGTTATTGGATTTGTTGTAATCCAAGATCTCAGGATAGATTTTAAATGATATTAAATTGTGACTTGTCGGTTAAGGTTTGTGGGCAGAATGTAATGTGCTCTCAGCTGCACTAAGATAGGGACTTAATTCACTTCTATTGTGAGGGTGTATTAACTGAGATCAGTGTTTGGTTGATCCTTTGCACTCAGGACTAGACCACACCAGTCAAGGTTATTTCCCTTTGGTCGAGATCTTACTTCATACAAGTAATTAGTGACTTTTGAATTTACTTTAGTGGAACAGACAAGAGTTATTAATTTGTTTTTGGATTTAATAATTTCCTTATTTGACTATCGCTGTTGAGTGGGAGCTGCTGGGTGGTGCTGTGAATTCCATCATAAGGTACCACGCTGCTGTTGATCGGTTGGAGTTCGTGCCACTCTGTATTTGGATGTTATGTCAGCGAGTGCCATGCTGTAAGTTGTTGGTACAGCGGTGTCCCCTTAAGATTGGGCTCTATTGTATTGCATCATGAATTGCTGACAATTACATTTTTTTTATTGAAGCTTTATTGGTTTTGTGTTGCACCATACACAGAGTAAAGATGACATTTTTCAAGAAATGAAGAGCTTTGCTTTGTGATGATGTAAGAATACCTGTTTGTGAGGGGCAAAGAGGCCCCTTCAGAGGGCATGCCAGCCCGCTGCATGACAACCAACAGGTCACTTTGCATGTGAATCTAGATTAAACAATGGAATTAGATCACCACAAATTAAGGATCCTTGCAGTTTCCCAATATTGTACCTTTAATTTGAGAATAATTGAGAATTTGAGGAGAGTGTTGTATGGGATGAAAACCCACCTAGACCTACATAACATAAGGCCTTGAATGCATAGGAGCAAGCTGCAAATGCAAAGAAAAAGGGCTGAACAAGGAATAGGGTCCTTAATTGTATAGAAGAGATTATAAATGCAGAGTGTGGGTACAAGAATGGATTGCGGGCTAATGAGAGGCAGAGTGGAGAGAAATACATTTTGAGAGGGAATGGATTTGAAGATAAAAAAAGATGGCAATAGTGATAGTGACTCCAGTGCTGATTTTTCTAGATGATCTATTAGCTTCCCGACCATCTCTTGGTAATGCTGTTCATCAGGCTGGAGGGAATCAACAACCCGGAGGGTCCCCACCACCCGTAGATGTAGATACAAGTGCACCTGTTGAACATAGTCTCCCTGAGGGAGGTTTACACTGTGTATCACCAGGTTCACCACTGGAAACCCCAAGTACTACTGACATAATCACAGTCCCAGGTACATCCACCATTACAGCATCCCAGATACATCAGGTGCTGGTACTACTTCAGATCTATGAACAAAGTCCAGACAGTGTGCCAATTGTAGAGGTTGAGCACAGTCCAGAGTCACATACTCCTGACAAGGATGCCCCAGCAAGAGCACCAGATTTTCTTAAGACTAAAAGCAGAATTCAGAGGAAATATTTAGGGAAAACATGAGATAGGGTTCATAGATGGTTACAAAGAAGAATAACTTTTGTTCCTGTGCAAAGCAGCTGCTAGGAGTGCATACAAACCTCGTGAAGCTTTAAAGGGAATAGCCATTGAGTTTGGGGTTGATTTGTCTGAACAGCAGAATCAAAAGAAGAATTTCAGGATGTTCTTAAGTGAGGAAACTCTGAAGAACATGTGAAGGTTAGTTAGTCTGTAGTATTCAAAAGCGGAGCAATACTCACAAGGTTAAATATCGGTGGGCCCAGAGGGGAAGAGAAATATTAGGAAAGGTGATTCTGGAGGGCCAGATAGGGAGGTTAGCCAAAGCTATGCAGATGGCAAAGCTTACCCATTGAGGGAGGTGCATGGTGGATATGTGCATGTGCCTTGGAGTCATGCAGATTTTTTTTTTTAAATATACAAATCAATTTCCAAAACCCATAGGAAATCCTAACCTTTGGTATATTCATTCATTTGTGACAATTTAAAAGGTGCTTATGGGGGGATTTTAACTCCTTACTGTAGTTCCTAGTTATTTGTGAGCCGAAAGAAAGGTGTTGGTGCAGAGGCCGACTGAGGAACTGCCAAGAGTTGCTCAAACTATTGCCCTTCTCCAACTGGTACAGATAAATATAACTAGGTATTACCTTTCTGAAGACTAAGGTTCCACAAAAGGAAATTGATTGGTTGACAATTTGAAGAACTACCCAAGAGTCTAAAGATTCTGTTTTGAGCAGTTAATGTAGGTTTTTTGGCAGCTTAGTAGCATCTTGAAAGAGGAAACCTCAGACATTTTGTGTCTCAGTTCTTTCTTGGTTTACACCTGGGCCCTTATTTATGAGGCCTTGCGTCAGTTTTGCGCCGCCGGTGCGTCACTTTTTGTGACGCACCAGCGGCACACAAAATGCGCCTTGTTGCGCCATATTTAAAAAGTGACGCATCTAGGTAGATGCGTCACTTTTTAAACCCCTGCGCCACATTATACCTGCGTCAGGTATAATGTATGCAGAGGGGGCATTCCCCCGCAAAAAGCCTCGTAATAGTGACGCAGTGAAATCTATGAGATTTCACTGCGTCACTTTTAGGATGCTGTTGCATCAAAATCTTGCGCCTGCTTCACAGCAGGCGTAAGACTGACGGATGCCCTTTTACATGGGGCTTTCCCCATGTGAAAGGACGCATTGCTGGAGTTGCGTCACTTTTTTGACACACTCCAGCAATGCGTCACTTTTGCACTTACAGATGCATCAGAAATACTGACGTATCTGTAAGTCTTTGCGACATGATGCGTCATACATTAAATATGACGCATCATTGGTGTCGCAAGGAGTGCGCAGTGAAAAGTGACGTATCGCTGTTTTCACGCAGCGATGCGTCACTTTTCATAAATGAGGCCCCAGGAAATTAGCTCACATATTCAGCAGAATGTAATTTGCTGGCATTGAAAGCCTCTAGATGAAATCCTGCAGTACACACACGTATTGCAGTGATAATTCAGAAGTTAATCAGTGGAAAACCAAGAAAAATTTATGTCAGCCCAAACAAGGTCTGGGTTTTTGTAGGCAAACATGTGGGAATAACTAAAGATGTTGATCCTGTAGAATAACAACTAAGCCTAGTGCAGACTATCCCCGAAAGCCCCACTACAACGTATCACGAGAAGTGGTAACTGGAATTACGCCCATAATTCAGTCCATGCTAGAGCAGGGCCTCTTAAGAGATATTAGGTAGCCCTGTAATTCCCCTATAACGGGTTTGTAGAAACCAACTCAGAAGTGGAGAATCATTCAGGACCCTCCGAAATATCAATAATATTTTTGCTCATGTAGTCTCATGGTACTGAGTCCTGCTGTGATACTTTTCCAAATACCCTATAAATCTGAGTGGTTTGCAGTAATTGATTTGTGTCAAGTGATCTGTTCCATTTTTTCTCACGAGGAAAGCCAATTCCTCTATGCTTTCTGATTCCAAAATAAAGTTCTGACATGGTGCAGAGTCCCACAGGTATATACAGAAATCCCCTTTGATCTTCAATCAGATACTGAAAAAAAATCTGGAGACCTTGCAGTTGCCATACAATTCATTCCTATTTCAATATATTGACAACCTATTAGAGGCATGGACAAAGCAAGATTCTCTGGAGGGCACTACCTGATGGTGATAGTGGAGAGGTTGCACAAAATACTTTATTTTTTAACTGTGTATGCACCTAACAAGATGCAGAACTCCTTCCTCTGTAGAATTCTTAAGAACCAACTCTGTCAGGCCCGGGGGAGGTGGTGTTGGGGGGATTTTAACTCTGTGTGGGAATCCACACTTGAAAGGAGATCCACTCACTTTCACTGCATGGGAGCCATGTCCTCAGCTTAAGAGGAAAATCCCTGACTCAGGCCTAGCTGATGCCGGGTGCTACCATCACCTTATGCCTGGGATTACTCCTTTTATTCACATGTACATTAGTTTTGACTATGTGTTCCTTATGCATTCCCTCATGTGCAGCCTAGAGACAGCGCTGATTTCCATAATTTCTATTTCAGATCACCCACACATAGAGTTGACCTGGCCCTTTCGGACAGGTACCTCAGGTGTCACCCCCTTGCTGGTGACTCCCACCTCAGCTATCGCGGGATCCAATAGATACGGCCGACATCAATGAGTGATCCAAGAAAATTTCAAACTCAACGCTCTACCAGACACCCCTCCTCTTATGCTTTGGGATGGCTTTAAAGCAACAATACAGGGCGTAATTTCCTTCATAGCAATAGCATGGGTCTGTAAAGCACGCCTCTTCAAAACCAAACTCAGTGGCGAGATTAGGACCCTAGAAGGACTAGATAAATGCAACTCCTCAAGCCGTAACTAATGCCAGCTTGCAATACTTTTTGGGCAATTGTGTGCACACAGAGTTAACAAAGATGAACGCTTTATCTTGGCCCTCAAGCAAAAATATTATGATGGAGCATGCAATGTGGGCACCCTCCTGCACACTCTCTCCACTACCAGTATGCTCACTTTCATATTGCTAAACGTCTCACAGCAGACTCGTACTTTGAGGTCAGGGAAGTGGATGAGCAAAAAGCATTTCAGGACTATTATAAGGCCCTCTATGTGAGCAGGAAGGGAAATCCTCTAACCAATCATGCTTGTCTTCAGGATTGTCCATGGAAACCCTTAGAATCATACCTTGACCAGGAAATGGAGACATCCTTCACTACAGTGAAACATAAAAAGCTCTGGGAGATATGTCAGCCGGAAAGACCCCAGGTCCGGATGGACAGCTGGATTCCTTTTTTAAGACCTTCTTCCCCTCCTTGAAGGACCATTTGTTTGAGCTCTTCAATTATTTTACACCCAATACTGGACTTACACCTACAATTTTATCAGCTGACATTTATAAACACTGACACTAACTTTTTACTAAATGTTGGCCAACAGCCTTGAGCTCCTCTTACCGGGGCTCATAGACCCTGACCAAGTGGGCTTTATATAACATCGCCAGGGTCCAGACAACACCAGACGCCTTGGTTTCTGCGTAGGGTTTTTAGTATTCAGAAAAATTGGCGCACATCAGGTAGCGATGAGAGTAGAAATTAGGACGGTGCTACTTGGTCAGGGGGAACCCAAAATCCCTGAGAAAGAGTAGGCCAAGGCCAACCCTGCAAAATGTAAACACAAAGTCCAGAGCACACGTCAAGTTAATTATTACAACACATGTATTGTGCGAATATCCAGTTAAAAAATGAATGGCAGGAGTAAGAAAACAAGATCGATAAACAGAAGTTGATTTTTATGTTTTATATGATTGTGGTCCTCCTTCAAGAGGAGATCCCAAGAAGAAACCAGCCGAAACGTGTTTCGCTAAATGGTTATTAACCCGTAACTCTTCAGGGCTGGGGGTGATACAAACAAAAGAAAGGGTACAGTATATGGTACAAATAGTATGGACACTCTTAGCCAAAACAACTAATATTGTGGCAGGAAAAACACCTCCAGGTGAGTGGAAACCCTTTAAGTATAAGTGGAAAGGACAAAAAATATGTGACAACAAAACTGCAGCGAGAAAGTACCCGTAGTGCGTGTGAGAAGCATCTTTACCTTTCTCTGTAACAAAATTATATATAGGAGAAAACAAACAGACAAGGGGAATCAAGAAAAAGGGGCAAGGTAAGTAGGATACATAAGAAGAGAAATTCTGTATACAAAAAAAGAATGGGTTACAATGTCAAAAAGTACTGGAAATATTGAATAAAGAATTCTGTTCCATGTGAAGCAGAGACAAGTGAGTGATGTGGGAGTGGGTGCTGACATTAGATTATTCAAAATTCAGTTGCAAACAAACAGGTTGCATTAATTGGCAGACCCCTATAATTCTGAAATAATCATGTAAAAACAGACATAAGACTTAAGTGACCTGTAAAAAAAAGGCTGGAGGAAAGAACACAATGGTGGTGCACAATCTTGCGACTGGTACGTTATTGAAGACAGTTAAAAAATAAAAACTTGATGAATTGGCTATTAAACTGTAACACAATGTCGTTAAGCTTAATATTCTTGCACCTGGAAAAATAGAAAACATTTACAATGTGTACAGTAGCACCACTATCAGCCTGGGTTGGGCAAAGAAAGAAACAAAAATATGACCCGATCCGTACAGACTGTTACCCATAATACCCTTCCAAAATCACAATAAACATGTAACGGTGAAGGAGCACCTGAAAGGAAGAAAGGAAAGGTAGAACGGAAGGGGGATATTTAAGGGAGCCTGGGGAAATTGAAATGCAAAAAGGTTGACATCCAGGAAATACCTGAGAAAATCCAAAATATACGGGATCAGTGAATGAATAAAATGGGGAGAATGAAGTCAAGGCTACAAAAAACAACATGGAAATTTAGCCTAAGTTATTTTAAAGAAACAATTTAAAGACTCAACGGGGAACCGGTGATAATTCCAACCCGGTTCTGAACGGGGTAAAAGGTTGTGTATTCTAATCAAAAGCAACGAGTCTTGCAATTGACGGGCGGGTGCTGCCATACATTTGCGAATAAAGTTGACGCTAAAGAGAAAGGGGGAGGCGGGGAAATGAATGGAAGTCTATACTCTGAATAGGCTGCTGCCTGGACCTGATGGTCCTGTTAAGAGAAGCGAGTGCGCTTACCTGATGTGCAGCGTACAGTGCCGAAAGCTGTGCTCAAACCGGATACGGAAAGGACGAGCGGGAAAAGCCCTCCTTATCTGGTGACGTGAGGAAGGGGAGTAAATCTAAAAGAACTAGACCACAAAAGATCCAGGTTAAATGTGCCCCGGAAGTGGGTCTAAAGCGGCAAATTCCCCAATGAGAAAAAAGCATCAAGTAAAGATAGCGCAAGGGAAGGATGAGGGAAAAGGGACACGGAAAGACAGAAAAAGCGGAGCACCAGAACAAAGAAACAAGTGTGGACCCAAAATTAAAGAACAAACTCTTTTTTTCTTCAAAATATTGGAATCGTTTTCAAGATTCTCTCATGAGTCAAAACATATTAGATGCAAAACAAAAAGTGGGCATTAGTGATTCACGACATAATCGAAATAAAGCTACCTACATAATATCATTGTGGCTAATAGTTACAGGAAAATTCACAATGGTTATGTATTGTAACATCTGGATTGACTGAATACTTTATGCAAACAAAATAAACATTTCTACTGTTTTGGCTAGCACAAGATAACAAGAGCCCAGCTCAAAACTAAGGATATCTACCAGTAGAGAAAAAAAAACATGTATGAATATTATTATCACGATGCGATTAACAGTCGTATTCACTTTAAAGGAGAAAGGACAAGAACAATTACTTACAAGGCGGCATGAGAAAGGCGGCATGAGAAAGAATGAATGTTTCTATTGTATCCCAATGTGATAGATAAATAAATGATGCAAAAAAAAACAAAGCCGCAGGGGGGCAAAAAAACTGTTCATTTGTGTGCTCATGGACCTAAGAAGTAATAAAGCTCAAAAACAAAAACTGCAGGGAGAACAATATAACTGTTCATATGGGTGCTCACAGGCCCAGGAAGTAATGAAGCTCATGATCTGAGTTCTGGCCATGCTTCACCATGTGTAGGCGTATGATCCAGGTGGCTTCTTGATGTCTAAGTTTCAATTCACGATTTCCACCTCTGTTGTTAAGTCAGTGACGTCAATTCCAAAAAATGTAAATCTCTTGTGTTGACCTTGTGATGGACATGTTGCCATGTGTAGTGCTATCGGGTAACGGGCATCCTGTTGATGAATGGCTCTGACATGTTCCCTAATACGTTCTTTGAGGGGCCTGATGACATACTGACTTTTGCACGTACATTCTAGGATGTAGACTACGTATCTGGTGTTGCAGTTTATGTTTTGGTTATTGGTGAAATTGTGTTTGTTGAATCCTGAGAATTTTTTGGTTCCATGGTTAGCCCATTTGCACACTCCACAAAATCCACCTCTTCTGAGAGTAAGGATAAGTGCTGTTTCACAGTGTCAAGGATTTTAGCCATTCGAGGCACAACTTCCCAACACTGTATGATGTCACCACCCCGGATGTTCTCTCTGTACAGTGGAGAAGCGTGGCTCAGTGGTTAGAGGCGGCAGACCCGGAAGCTGAGATCAACCGTGGACCAGGGTTCGATTCCCCGCCTCGGCGGGTCTCGGGCTCAAAAATTCCACAGACTCGACAAGTCTCGCTCTGGTGCCTACTCAACTCACGGGGTCACACTCTGCGACTCTGGGCAATAGCTTGCTTAATCTCCACTATGGCCCCATGCGGCGGGATGCCTGGCTTTCACCTTGTGGACACCCTGCCGTGGTTTCTCACAGGGGAATACCAGGACGGGTTCCCTTAGCTAGCGCCGGGATGCTTACAGGCAGCTGTGCGCTTTACAAGTCCAGCACATTTACATTTACATTTACATATCGTGGGTCTGGCCTATGGATACTAATCCCTTCCGTTGTTCCCCTGAATCTTGATTGACATCTGTTTTTGTCTGCAGGCCAAACTAGCTATCCCTTCCAATTGGAGTCTCATGTATTGTACTGCATGATGTCATCTATTGTATCCCCTCCACGTGTTGTAAAATTGATGTGTGAATGAGTGGGTATCCGAGGTGCGTTCAAATCCTTGTTCTTGGCTACTCCAAGACAGGTAGTCTGTTGCACAGTTTCATTCAAAACGATGATGCTGTGGGATGAGTCACACTCTAAATAGTGCTTCTGTTACCTGAACTTGCAATTACTTAGAACCCCAGACTGATTTTTTTGTCGGTTACTGGATTTGTGTAAAAAGTGTTTCCCATAATGATGGTGACAGTACATGCTATCAAAGTCAGATTTGTCCTCTTACATTTCATTATTTGAAAATGCAGCTGATTTTTCTAAATCAGACATCATATTATTTACAGTTTCAAAGTCCCAATCATCAGAAAATGCCCTGAAGGTAATGATATAATTTAGGGATATTTTAAATAAATGTGGTATTTTCAAAAGTTCAGTCGGGCCAAATACATCATAATCTACATTGTCCCAAACTATACCATCAGAAATTGGAACAGCTGTAATGTTCAAGGAAAACAAGTCTCTTTGCGTCCAATGAGATGAGGTATGATGTTTCAGGATCAAGTTCTCATTTGATACTGCAGAGCGTTCTGGGAGATATTTTCCATTCAACAGTAAGCAAAAGACAGTTGCTTGACCAATCCAAAACAGAAAAAACAATACTCCAGTTATGATCCAGAGCTGGAGCCAAGTTCTTTTTCAGAAGAGTGTAGAATTCACAAAACATTGTTGCTTACAGGAAACTGGAGCTGGCATTGTCTCCGGTTCACTGGGATCAAGAGAGAAAGTATTAAAATCGATGAAGTAGCCAGATGCAGTTTGATCAATCTTTGGTAGCTCTGCAGGTTGTGTTGAACTGGTAGGTATCTCTTGTTGAGGCATATTGATGTAGACATCGGTGGTAGACCGAATTGATAATTGTCTTTCATTTGTAGTTTGAAGTTCTGTTTCCAGAGGAGCGAGTTCCATTTCATTGTGGCAAATTCCATCACTTCGAATTGGTGAGTCTTCAAATGTTATGAATCTTTCTGTCTGAACTTCCTGTGTGGTAGCGAGAGGAGAGCATCAGCTACCCAGGAGTCCACGAGGCCTGCTATTCAGTATCGACCACATATTGTGGTTTGATCAGATCAATGGAGACAAATCTCTTTTCTTTTTTGCCGGCAAGAGGCGGAAGATATACTGTTCTTGTTTTTTCGACAGCCAGGACTGGTACAGGCTTTCTGTAGGATGCCACTCATTCTTTTCTGTCCTTGATCTTTTGTCTGACCAGACCCCTGACTTTAGGGATCCAGACAGGTCTTGCATTGACTGATTTGACTTCCCCAGTGGCGGTGCGTTTTACTTGCATGTTGCTTAGTAGTGCTCTGGACTTGTTCAGATCCTGTAAAACAGCAAAACTTTATTGATGTAAAATGGTTTTTCATCCGCCACTGAGCTTTCACAATCAAGATCAGGTACCCACATTCTCGGCCCAAAAGGACCTCATAAGGAGTGACCCCCCAGAGGACTTTTTAGCAAATTATTAAGGGCTCGCTGAACCCCATATAAGTGATTGACCCAACTACCACCCAAACCTAATACCCTAGCTGTTAAAGATTGCTTTAAGTCCCGGTTTTTCCTCTCCATGACTGAATTTCCCTCGAGATGGTATGGAGAGGAGTACCGCAATGCTCCACCCAAACCTTCCATGGCTTCTTTGTAAGCCCTAGAGTGAAATGCGGGGCCACTGTCAGAATGTAATGTGCCAACTGCGTTTGTCTCTATAAAGACTTGCAAATCTTTTATAACAGTTCAAGCGTCAGCCTAGCGCTGAGACCATACCCATAGGAATCTGGAAAATGAATCCACTGCCACCATGATACACTTGTAAGCCCCATCCGATTGTAGGGGGCTGTAGTGGTAAAATTAGACAATAGCCAGAGGTCTGTCTGATATTAGTAATGATGTCTACGCTGGATGTGCTGTGGTGGAACCATTCATCTGCTGACAGATGTTGCACTTTAAAACACAATTCTTTGCCTGTTTAGTTAAACCAGGTCACCAATAGCATTGTTTCAGTAAAGAAACTGATGCAGTAATACCTCCATGTGCAGAACCTAGACCCTCGTGTGCAGCTAGTATCAAGATCTGCAATCCATGTTTGGTATTACTCTATTCCCCACTCCTGGGATTTGAGTATACAATGTTGTTTGCATCTCACTTGTAGGAGTACTTGAGTGGAAGACCGTTCGGTAAGGCTGTGCTGTTTTTGCATGAAGCAATGACAGCTACCATTATCTGTCCGTCTATTCTTGTTTTAGAACGAGTGATTGCAGCTATGGCAGCAGCTCGCACTGCCTCCTTTGCAGCTTCATTAGACAATTAATTCCCTTCAATGTTAACGCCATCATGTTGATGACTCAGAGTGTGTATCACGTGAGCTCTTGGTAGTTCATTTTTCAACTCAGCTACCTGTTCCCATAGCATTTTGTGCCTAATTGTGCCCCCTTTTGAGTCCGTAAACCCATTTTGACCCCTGTAGTGAAAGAATTGGTTGTATGACTGGACACAATAAAAAGAATCACACACAATCAGTGTGGGGAATTCCTGATCTGAATTTATTAGTGCCAGTATTAGGGCTTTTAGTTTTGCCAGCTGAGCCGTCCAGAACTTGCTATCCCGCATACAACCTCTTACAATCACACATGTAGCGCTGTATTGCTGTTTACTCCCTATGGGCGGATGAGAGGAACCTTCAGTGTAAATAATGTATTCATACTGATCTAGAGGCATTATTTAATTTGGGAGAGGATATTCTCGTTCATGCTGCAGGAAGGCTTGTGTTTTTAGCCTAGGGTCATATCTATACTCTACATTTGTTGCAGTGAGAGAATTAGCCCATTGTGTCCATCTTGGATGTAAGGCCTTAGCATCTGGAATGCTTGCATTTGTAGCAGTCTCTAAGGCTTACTTATTTGTTTCCCCTCTGAGCCAGTGCTCTTTCTCTCCCTATAGCAGTCTGTACTGCTTTCAGGAGTTTCTTTGTAGAAGTAAAGCACATTTCAGCGTGTGAATACAAATGTGAATTGTATGCTATTGGTACCATTTCTCCTACATTCAAGGTTAGGTAAGTGTACCCAGATAAACCTGCTATAAAGCGATTCACTAGATTGCTTACATTTACACATGTCTGCAAGTGTTTCGAAGCTATCATGTCAGCTTGTAGGGAACGAATGACAGCTGTATGTTCCTGTGTCCAATGTCATACTGAGAAATCAGGTCTGATTAAGTTGTAGAAAGGTTTTACTCTTTCTGCGTAATCTGAAATGAATGTTCTGCCAAAGTTTAATAATCCCAATATGGATTGTAAGGTTTTCAAATATACAGGAGGTTGTAGCAGCACACACGTTTCTAAAAAGTTAGCTGTCAGGCTTTTTCCTTCACTTGAAAGCTCATATCCTAAAAATAGGACATTGAGGTGGGCTATTTTAGGTTTTTTGAAGTTGAATTTGTAGCCCTCAGAGGCAAACCCCAAAATGATGGGGCTCGCCATGGTTAAGTGATCCTATAACTCATCATCTGTCAGATAAATATCATCTACATAGGACAATGCATCCAAAACGCCTTGGCATGACTGATCCATGACGTACCACGCCACAGCCACATCGCCCCCACCTGAGAAACCTGCACTGGTTCCATGTCAACAAGAGGATATCCTTCAAGCTCCTCATCCACGCACACAAGGCACTCCACAAGACCGGCCCAGCCTACCTCCACAGACGGCTCTCCTTCTACATCCTCAACCGCCACCTACGCTCTGCCAAACTCTCACTCGCCAATATCTCGCGCATCTGAAGAACTACCAGCGGTGAGAGATCCTTCTCCCACCTCGCCGCCAAGACATGGAACACCTTACCACTGAGCCTACGACAGACCCAAGACCTGCTGACCTTCAGGAGGATACTCAAGACCTGGCTGTTCAATCAGTAGCGCCCCCCACTCTAGCGCCTTGAGACCCTCGCAGGTATGTAGTGCGCTTTGCAAATGATTGCTTGATTGATTGACAATGCCTCTTCATCCAAATTTTGAAGTCATTCTGTTACCCTAGCGGAAAACAACCCAGAGCTATTCCCCTAGGGGAGTCTACAAAATAGATGCTGGGAACCTAGCAAGGAAAATCGGTTAAATACCTGCTTTCAGGTGATATATATTTTGGCAGAAGAATCCATTTGAGATATCTAGTATTTTTTCCACACTATGTTATTTATCAATGCAGCACTATGTGCATTCTGTGCTGCAAATGTTTTAGTGCATGTGTTCAGATGTTTATAATCTAAAACTAGACAATATGAAATATCGGGCTTCATCACGGGGAACAAAGGATTATTCATTGAGGATGTGCAAGTTCCAATTACACCCTGGTAATCAAGTTGATCTAAGATCTCCCTGACTTGTTTTTTCACTTCCTGTTTTATTAGGTATTATCTCTGTGGAGTTTCAGTAGACTTTATTGGGATTACATGGTGTGGTGACTCAGCATCGCACCCAACATGTTTCTCCCTTTGGGCAATCCATAACAATTTCATGTGGCCAATCTTTTCCAGCTAAAAGGATGTCATAACCATAAATCAAGTTCTCCCTAAAGAGACTTTTAACTTTTCTGGGTTTGTCACCTTCCATTTGGAGTATTATCTCATGTAACCTATGCGGGGCACTTACCCTCATATCAGGTGTTTCCGCTGTCACCAGAAATTCCATCAGGTTCTTGCAAGATTTTGTTACTTCTGCTGCACTGTCTAACATCGTCAGAGCCCATTTCTCGTTCAGAAGTTGAGTCCTCAGAATCCTGGGTAGGTCTAAATTTAAGACCTGCTACTTTTTTTTTTTTAAATTGAGGTTTTGATTTTTGCTTGTTTTCTTTTTTAGAAGTGTAGTCTGAAGTGTGTTGCGTGTCTCTTGATTTTGTACTGTATTCTTGTCTGTGTTCTAACCGTCCTTCTCTCTCGAAGTTTCTTGGTGAACCCTGAAAGGAAAAAGAGGAACATTTATCAGTATCCTGATACCTGTCAGGTTTTGTTATGTTATCCTTATTCCTTTGGTTATATTTCCTTTCGGAGGGTTCCTTTTGAGGAGACTCACTCCTGGATTCTTTAGTTTTTTATTGGTGTTATCCGTTTTAGGAACACCCGTGAGTTGAGGTTTTGCTGCTCTAACTCCCAAACTATTTCTACCTAATTCAGCATAGGTGTCTGTGATAATTTTAGGTAATTCACGCTCCTGTTGTACACAAGTGAAATCCCTCAGGTGTTGGCGTATTGCCACTGCTGCTGCTTCCCATTTTATATTTGCTAATATTATAGCTGATACCTGGGCAAAATTATCTAATGATTTAATCCCTAAGTTCAGAGCAGGTTCTGCTCTATACTCAGTTTGTATCTGTCTTAATACGTCTGGTATTACTGCTAATAACGGGATACCATGAGTTCTGATATACATCGCAGGGAACACTGTACCCTAAGTGGTACAATCCTCTATCTGGGGAACTATCCCCATTGGAAAGCAGATTATTAGCATTCTGTCTTTTTCTTAAGGGCTTGTGTATAGAAATACTGACTCTAGCTGTATAATTTTTTGAGCTATCCAGAATGGCATTTGCTCACTTTTAGTGGGCATTCTACCCATAGCTGTGTACAGCGCTTGAGGTGTAATTTCAGTTGTAGAACCCTGAATATGTCCTGTTTGTGTAGTTCTTGTAGGCTGAAACGTGAGTGTTCTCATCACGAACTGTGTCAGGTTTCTGTAGAGTTGTATTATTTCTTTGTGAAGTGGACGTAAGTCTGCTACTGGCATTGTGTCAATCTCTGGATGCGGTGTGTAAGCCTCTAGTACAGGCCAAGTGGCTCCATCTCTTCCGATTGAACCTAGTCTTAATTTGTTTTGTACGGGGGAGGAAGCCTTCAAACCTGTTAATGTGCTCCTGGTAGGTGAGCGGAATTCAATGTCCTCATACGGAAAATATTAATTTGGTGTTTCATCTTCAGTGTAAGAATGAAATGTATTTGATTGTGCATCTGCTTGTGGGAATTTAACCCATGAATAGAATACCTCTGTTCTATATGATTTGTGTGCCTTAATCACGAAAGTTACTATCTCATCCTTGTTGTAACTCCATAGTTCGTTAGCTTTTGAGTAAGGGCATTCCTAACATTTTCTGAAATGTTTATTTTCCCTTCTATTTCTTCTTCCCTGACTGCAGCAGGCTGTGCTTGCCCAGCGGCATATTCCTCAGCCATTTGTTTGACAAAAGGTTCAAGAAAACTGAGATAATGTTTTATGCACCAATAGGAACTGTTTGTCCTTCAGCCTTGATAAACCTACAGCCAATAAATAGGAATTTTGCCTACTCGCTGTGGTGGATAGTTCCTTCCCACTCCAGACGTCTCTGGGGAAATGTGAGTGGGGGTCTCTGAGAAAAAGCTCAACTGAACTACTCAGATTTGACTGTTAAATAAGTACCAAACCAGCATTGGTTGCCATGATGTGTAGTTCCTATAAACCCTTGGTAGGTTTTGCGCATTTAGACAACATAAACTGTAGGATTGGTGTCAGACTGATTCTCTACACTGGTACGGGGTATGTTAACCTGTATACCAGCTAACTCCTAGTGCCACTAGAAACCCCTCTTACCAAGGAGATAATAGTTCTTGTCAACTATCAAACCTGACAACCCTGTCCCATCAGGAATTGTGGAAACAGTGTACTACTTGACGTTTTTCAATAAGCATTTATTGGACTAGCGTCATTCTAGTGTAAAATAGGTGTGCTAAAACAACCATTATACGGTAACAGATATAAATGATTTTAAGCACTAACAGAGTAAAATGATCATAGATTTCTACCATTGTACTAAAACAATAAATACAGGCAAGTATATAAAATACAGGACAGCAAAAATGCGTACGCTTACGATGCAACCCTAACTAGACATAACTAAGTGTACCAAGATTGTATGTAGGTATAAAGTCAAGAATCCCTCTAGGATAAAGTGAACCCCATTACCTGAAGTGAGAGACTGTGGGAACCCATCTTGGTCTCGAGATGGACACCCCACAAGGGATGTCAGACCACTGCGAGCTGGAGTGTCAGTGTGCAGGGGCCTCAGCGTCTTGATTCACTGTGTCAACATGGAAAACCTTTTTTCTGCCATCTACTGCAGCAAGATATGGTGTATATATACCAAAAGTGGTACCCCCTGGGGATATACCTTGCAGTGTCATGGAGGACTAGGATGACAGAAGGAATGACCCTTATATATAGTTATTATGCTGGAGATGGTTGGCCTGCTGTCCTGCTGTGATTCCAAGACTCCTAGTGCATAATGAATGAGGCTTAAGCTTTTCAGAGAAAACCCATGTCATCTTTGGACATTACTGTAAGTAGGTAGAAAGTCAGTACTAAGAACCGTTATGTATTGTAATGGTAGGGATAATATAGGTGAAAGGTTAAGGAACTACCTGGGCCTATATTGGGGTACCTATACGGAACATAACAATACCTCCAACAAATGGGAGGCCAGTACATTTTGGTAGGTTTTGTAGAATTCACTCATAAAGCCATCCGAGCCAGGGACTTGGTTGCCAGCAAGATCTTTAACTGCTGATTTGAATTCATCCTCATCAATAGGGGCAGCTAGGATCTCGCGATGTCCCCCATCTAACCACACCATGGCAATTTCTTTAGATAGTCAATGAGGCCCTGCCTCACTGGGGGTTTGCGGGTTGTGTATAGTGTGGTATAATAAGATAGAATGGCAGCAGTAATTTCATTCCCCTTCTGCAGTGTTACATCGTTTCCCACGTCTAGTTGTGTAATATATGCGGATAGGTGCTGGGGGCGAAGTAGGGTTGCTTGTGTTCTGCCAGGCCTCTCAGCCTAGTCGTATGTTCGAGCTCTAGCATATTTGCCCAGATATTTTACTTCGCTTGCTGTGAGGTCAATGAATTCCGTTAACACTGTTGCTCAATCATGGAGTTGAGGGGGGGCTAGCCACACGTGCAGATGCATCTAGATCTTGAGCTTTTTCTCTACCACCTCTATTTCTCTCTGTATTGAACGCAGCACTCCCGCCTGTTTGGAAACGCACACCCCTCTGATATAGGCTTTGAAAGCATCTCACAACATGGACTGTAGCGCCACCGTACCTTCATTTAGTTGAAAATATTTGCGAATGGCCTCTCCAACTTCAGAGTGAAAATCTAGCAATGCCTCAACAGTAAATCTCCATAAATATTACAGTCGCAAAACTGTGGGCAGTTCCACCTTGAAATGGTCCGGGGAGTGATCCGATAATGTGTGAGGCAGGTGGTCATTAGTCTGGACCATTAACAAAAGTTGGGGAGTAATGTACTAATGGTCTATCTGCGGCCATGAACCATGAGGGGCTGAATAAAGAGAGTAGGCATTACCAGCTAGGTGATGAGCCATCCAGGGATCTATCAATGGTAAGGAACCCAGCAGTGAGGTAAGACCCTGCACAGCATGCAGCTTAGTATGTGACCCGGTCCTGTTGTGTCGATTGTGGGTCCACGGTTAGCTTGAAGTCTCACCCCATTAATATGTTCTCTGCATCCAGTCTCTTGATACGTGTGGCAAGTTTGGGGAAGAAATCTGTAGTATGGACGTTCGGAGCATATATGCTAACCAATAGAATCGGTTTACTGCCTAGTGTGCCAGATCCCAAAATATATCGGCCTACCTCATCTGCCACGGCTTCCTTCACCTGGAAGGGGAGTGAACGGTGTTCTAGAATGCACACACCACGGGAGTATGAACTATATTTGGCAAAAAAAGCAGTTATCCCCAGGTCGATGCAAATTGGTGTGTTGGGAGTGGTGTGCAGTGTGGTTCCTGTAGGAATGCTAGTTGGATGGCATGTCTGTTCATGTAGGCCAGTACTTGGCGTCCCTTTCTGGGGTTCAAGAGCGTTCTAATGTTCCAGGATAGACACTTTGAAAGTAAGCCCTTGCTATGTGTATTTGGCGGAGTTATACTGTCGGGGTGCTATGATCAGAAGCGCACTGTAGATGTGTAGCATTCCTGCAATCAACTAACCAGAAAAGCATTACTCTCTATCAAAATCTAAAAATTTGACAAAACCATTGCGCGCAACCCCCCACCCACATCGGACACATGCAACAAGGCACCCAATGAATCTAAGTAAGAAACCTCAAAAACAGTAGACAACAAGAAAAACCTTCCAATGGGGGTAGGCAACACTCACAAGAAGCCGTATTTAGAAAAGATATATGATAAACACGGTTTATACCGCCTCATACAAATCGGTTACGCGGTTAATAATGTTCGCCACTGCTTGGCATTTGTGACATTATTATAACTCACAATTTGGCGTTGCCGCTGCATCGACCCAGCAACATCTACTGCACATCTTCATGACGGTTGGCAACTGGGTACAGAGGCAGCAATGGCGATATTCAAGATTAAGGGCTATTAGGTGCCGTTAGGAGCCAGGTTCCTCTTCCTCACCATGTTTTTGGCTCTTCATCGTGCTTTGATGGTGTCTCCAGGACTTTGTGGCGTCATTCGGGGAGTCGAAGTCTTGTGATTTTCTGTCAGTCTGGATACAAAGCTGAGCCGGATATAGCATTGCATACTTGATATTCAAATTTTTCAAGGTGCATTTGATATCAGCATACTTGTGCTGTGCATCTTGCACCACGGTTGTAAAATTTAGGAAGAGCGCCAGGTCAACCCCCTGAAAAGAAAGGGAGCCCCGCTCCTGGGCCAGTCACAAAGCTGTATTACCATCCTGATACTTTAAGAGTCTATGAATTATTAGTCTTGGGGCACACCAGTCACCGGGTATGGTCCTAAAGTGCAGTGCGCTCTCCCAACAGCGAACATATTGGATAAAGCCTCCCTGCCAAAGATGTCCGTCAGGACTGACTTCACAAACTTAGTCATTGGACCGGTTTTCGTGGATTCAGACACCACAGTGATGCGGACATTGTTGCGGTGCGAGCGTGCCTCTAAATCTTCAGTCTTGGCAGCCAATGTTTTGAGCAAATGTTCTCTAGTCTCTTGCAAGCCTGAGGTTGCGAGTCCTTCAAAGTCGACCCCCGCTGTTCAATCTCTCTAATGCGGGTACTGTGACCCTCAAGACGCCCATGGGTGTCATCAATCGAGTGGTAAGGGTGTCTACTCACGTGTCAATAGCCTGGAAGTCAGCCCTCAATTCAGCCATAATGACGGCGGCGCCGTCCATCTGTGAGGCCTCAGCTTCAGGTGGAATCTCCGCTCCCTTGCGCCGGGGAGTCTTCGCAGCATCAAAAGGTAATTGGAGTTGTTTAGGATCAGTTCGCCCCATCCTGTTCAGTAGCACCTGTGAGTACGTATAAGATTGTCCTGATTTAATGTTCTAATTTATATCTTATATATTACCTTTGCACTTTTTTTTTACCTATTTCAGGTCAGCTTGGATGACATTTTATCAATCCACAACTATAATGCTGAGCCTCTATTGGTAAAATACCTTTATATTATTTTGGTTCATTGTGGATTGTATTTGCTAATCTTGGGCCAGATTGACAAAACTAATCTGAGACAAAATCCAAACTTTACGACTTTCAGCATTCACAAAGGGCATTTAGGAGTAGTAAAGTTAGGGTTCATAACTTTACTACTCCTAAATTCCCTTTGTGAATACTGAAAGTGTTAAAGTTAGGATTTTGTCTCAGATTACTTTTATGAATCGGGCCCCCTACTTTTAAGGACATTGCCATGAAATGGCAAAAGGCATTGTAATTTTTATAGCTAAGCATGGATGGTATTTGGCTTATACTGTGCTTAAATATTCAGCTAGAAACCAGACATTTGACATGAGTGTTGTGAAGTGTTTCATGTAAAGCAGCTGTTCTCCATGTAAAATATTGGGATTACCGAGCTATACCTTTTTGTACTATTTATTCAGCGCTCCATGTCTGAAAGGGCATTATTTGGATGTAACAATGAATGTAAGGTCTCCATGAGTGTTTTGGAATGCTAGAAAGCAACCACCTTAAATGGTATTTTCCAAACTACAGTGAACATAAAATCTAAGATTTTAATAAAAACAATGAGGTGAGTATAATATACAAATGCTTTTCATTAATGTTCTCACAGCAGCATTGGGAGATGATAATAACAAATACATTATGATAAAACCACTCGTATAAAGCAGTAGCCACACCACCAAATCTCTTTTGTTATTCACAATATAGGAACACTTAAATTGAGGTGCTCAGGGGATTAGAAGCAAGAAGATCAGCTTGAAGGAAGGGCATCTGAAAGATCAAAGTTGGAAAGAGCCATCTGAAAATAGGTATTGGAGGAGGTAGGCTGGGAAAGAAGGTCTAAAGAAATGTATCCAATCTTAAGCAGTACACAGGACAAAGAGCCAGGAGATAACTCGGGCTTTGGTCAACGGTTGTAAGAAATTGTGTTATTAGTTAAGAGGAGTGGAAACTACACTCAAATATTAAATACAGTCCTTGTCAGGGTGAACCAGAAAAGTCAATGAACAAACCTTGCCAAACCCTCTGGTAGTTTTGTTACAAAAGAAGCAAGGATTAGCTTAGATGCAATGTGTAAAATGTATGCAGCACTTAAACAGTAATAAAGTAAAAACATAACACAAGAAAAGTCACAAACCAATGTATTCTAATAGAGAATATTTTAACCCGTTCTATGCTCATGACGGAGCCGCTCCGTCATGAGCCTCGGTTGAGCTATGCTCATGACGGAGCGGTTCCGTCATGGCCCGCTCGGCGCGCCTGCGCGGTGCGAATTTTGCGCCTGCGCTGGACGTTTCATTGAGCGGGGCGGGCGATGACGGAACCGCTCCGTCACGAGCACAGCTCAACCGCGGCTCGTGACGGAGCAGCTCCGTCACGAGCATGCGAGCGCCGCTCGGCCCCCCCGCCCTCTTAGCGCTGCGGTGGAATTCCCGCCGCAGCGAAGGGGTTAATGAATAGAATGCCACCAAATCAACAACACTCCAATAAGTAGAACTAGAGTTATGATATGTTAAACATTCAGCTGAAAATAGTGCCAGAAAGCACCAAACAAGACGCTCAGGAGTATCTTGTCATACTGGACCAGGTCAAAGTCACGGGTTCTGGCTGACCGGAATCCAGCACAGGTTCATACAGGGACAAGGTTTGTGTCTGTGGAGAGTTTAAACTTTTCAGAACGAGCACACTCAGGGAGTCTTAGCTTGAGCTTCACTTTGATGAGAAACGAGGGAAGTCACTGATTGGCACAAAGAGCAGGCTGCCATCAGACCTTTGTGTTGCCAGGAAACCCGGTGACCATTGTGGAGACAAGGATTCTGCCTGCAGTCCCACATACTTTTAGGTTTTCAACTTTTGATGGTTTTGAGGTAGGAGGAATAAAATCAGATGCTCACTCCAGCAGAGGCCAGCAGCAGGGTTCAGGCAGGTCCAGGTGGTGCTTATCTGCTTGGCAGTTTTAGGAAGGCCTCTGGAAGCTTGTTGTATCTCTGCAGGTCAAACAGGAGGTCATCAAACAGACCCTTGATTTCACACCTAGGTATATTGGGTTTAAAGGACGTAGGCCCAGTCTTTCTTTCTCGGACAGCAGGGCAGTTCTACGTCTGAATCTTCAAAAGGTCCAGGAATTTTCAGCAGAGTGGCTCTGCAGGTGCATCATTTATACCAAGAGCCAGCTTTTATGTGAATGGACAATCTTTGGTTTATCCCCAAACTAGTTTTGATCAGTTCGTCCTCTTCCACTGGATTTGGCTCCAAAAGGCCAGGGAAAGCCTGGGTGCAGCCATGATACTTTAAAGTGTAATCATGGCCGGGGTACAACTCCTCCCTTGTCATCTTCTCAGGAACACCCCCTCCCTCCACAGCTAGACCCCTTTTTGTCCACATGTCTTAAAGGAATCATCCCACAGGAGAGCAATTTGCAGTCATCTGACCCTGGACACTGGCGGAAAGGGACATTTGGTTTTGGTAGAAAAATTGCAACTTTCTAAAAGTGACATTTTCATAGTAGTAACTTAAAATCCATCTTTACCATTAAAAAGGATTTCAAACTACAATTCAAATAAGTTGAAGAAATACTCTCTATTTGTTCCCAAACTGAAACTATCACTTAGTAAGTGTAATAAGGTAACCTAGACTATGGGAGAAATAGCCTTACTGCAGTGTAAAACAAGTTTAGGAGGTTTGCACTACCAGGACATGTAAAACTGAAGTCCACATGTCCTACTTTTTAAATACCATGCACCCTGCCCTAAGAGCTTTTAGAGCCTACATTAGGTTTAGCTTAGTTTAATTCATTGATTAATTGCTAGATTACTTAAAACTATAGCAATAAATGACAGTATCCATATTATATTCTATTGGATTTTAAAATCCTCTAAGACGTTTTACAAAAATCTGTTAAAATTTCCATATTACAAAACATTTGAAAAATATTAACTTGAAATTGTAGTAGAAGCTTTGTGCGGCATGAGTTAAGATTGACAATTGTTTGTGGAGCATTCCATGGACCACATCAGTCTCATTTGTCCCACAGGAAGGTTGGAATTTCCTAAGCAGGGCAATGTGAAAAAGTGCAAGTGCAAGGAGAACACCAATGTTATGTTAGTTTGTTATGCTTCGGGGATTTGAAGAGGATAGCTCAGTTCTGTTCCTTTGGTTGATTTTACCTTGGTGAGCATCGAGGGGTTTACTATGCAGCCTACCCTCCACCTTCAACTAGAATTTGACTAAACGACAATTCAGCTGAGAAGGTTTCAGCCTATCAAAAGGTTTATTTTGGCAGGTCAAAATGGCAGTTTAAAACTCTGCTGCAGGCTGAATATAGTGTTACTTGAGTGGGTTGCATAATGAGTGCTGCTACCCACAATTAGCTTTTAATGTACAGGCCCTGGCTACCAGTAATCCTTCAGGATGAACAGGCTCCAAGGCTGTGTGAGCTATTTAACTATGTATATAGCCCAGAAGGTAGAGTCCCGAACTCCTGGAAGGAGACTACGATTATCCTTATCTTAAAGCCGGGAAAGGATCCTCTTTAAGCTGATTCATGTAGGCCAATCTCCCTGCTCAATTCCGATTACAAGATTTTTATGAGCATTTTGGCAGGGAGATTGGTCAAGCTAGTCCGGCAGCTGATAAATATGGACCAAAAGGGGTTCGTCCTGGGGAGGTTTATTCAGGAACAGACCCTACAGTTAATAAGTAGTATCAATCTAGCAGTGGCTCGGTCAGAGCCCCTGGCTGTGGGGGCATTCGATGCAGCTAAGGCGTTCGACCCTGTCTGCTGGACCTTCCTGTGGGAAACCCTAAAGATAATGGGATTTGGTCTAATTTTTATACAGACCCTGTTCAATTGTTACCATGGTGCCTCTGCAGTGATTTTGTTAAATGGCATGGTAACATCAAGCTTCAATATAACAAGGGGAACGAGGCAGAGCTACCCAGTCTCGACCTTACTTGTCAATCTATATATAGAGCCTCTCGCCCAAGCTATATTATTGGATGAATCAATTACCCCATTTTATTGTCCATCTATATAGCAGCAAGTTAGCCCTTTATGCGGACAACTTGCTGCTGTACACTGATAATCCAGTTGAGGTACTCCCTAGAGTGGAAGCCCTCTTGGAGGAATTTGGCTCATATTCAGGTTATCTTGCCAATTCCTCTAAGACAGAGGTAATGTGTTGGTACGTCGACAATTGGGCTGGCAAAATAAGTAAGGAATTTAGATATTGTGGGATAATAATAGTTAATAACTTAGAGGAAATCCCCCAGATTAATCTAAGGAAGGTGTCTAAAGAGATTGACCGCCTCTTTGTAAGATGGAAAAACTTGCCTTTGATAATATACGGCAGGGTCAATCTGGTAAAAATGGTAATCTTACCAAAATTGACTTACTTATTTAGTACCATCACCCTTGACTTTCCATGCAGAGATATTAGTAAAATCCAAAGTAAAATAGGCTGTTTTATTTGGTCTAATAAAAGCGCAAGGCTCTCATGGATGAAATTAAGGCACAAGATGCTAAAAGGGGGCCTTGCTCTTTCCAGACATACTTTGGTAATCTTTTGCTTTTCAGTTTGAAAACATTCGGACATTACTTATCAATACAGGGGGATCCAATTGGGGGAAGTTTTTACGTGAAATCGTTATCTTTGAGGGTGGAGGAGAGGGCTTCCTATATAAGATTGGGGCTCCGAGGTTTTTCAAAAAGGTTCGCCTGAAAGTTCTAAAAGCAGCCTTAAATGTTTGGTACAGGGTAAGAAAAAATGGGGGATAGGCTACTACTCTGAATTTGCTCCCATCTGGGATTCCCCTGGGTTACCGGCATGTCTGGAGGATAGCCTTGCGCTGCCTATTAAGAAAGCCGGTATCTTGATTTGGTCTGATCTTATATCTTCAGACGGAGTTCACCCCTGGGAGGTATTAGGAACTAAAATAGGAAGCTCTTTCTCAAGATTTAAACATTTACAACTGGCCTCCTGGTTTAGAGCAGAGAAAGAGTTTATTGGCCGAAACTGGGAAATTGAGCTTTGCTTTCAGAATGCAACCCTCATAAAAAAGGAAGTTGGGTTTTGGTATAAGAAGCTTTTGGATACCGATGATATAGATCTTCCCCCACAGCATGCAGTTTGGAACATGTCAACCCGGGAGTCCACTGCCGTCGATTTGTATGAATCCTCTCTCCAGACATTATATAAGTTGGTTAAACCGGCCTCGTTAAAAAATAACCATTTCTACGTTATTAACAGACTATATTATACCGCCACGAAAATATGTAAATTTGACCCTCTTTCCTCCTCAAAATTCCCAGGATGCAAATTCTCCCCAGCTGATGATTTACATATATTTTTCGAATGCGTTATGTTAAAGGGGTTTTGGCAGAATGTGGAACGCGCACTTGGTGCCATTTTTAAAGTTAAGATAAATTTGTATCTATCTATAGTAATATTTGGCATCGATAATGATTGGATGAACTCGTTATTTGCAATACAGAAAGGCTTGCTTTTGCATTTGATTCTTATTGCTCGGAGGGAGATCTGCAAATTGTGGGAAGATCCACGGCCCTCATTATATGAAAACTGGCTGAGGGCTTCATTTGGTCTGGCCCGCTTGGACTTGGGACATTTGAACGATAATAGTTTTAACATCTGGTCACAGCTCTTAGTATGGGGCAGAGAAATGAGACTGATTCAACGCCCCTAAGTCCAATGATTAGACCAAGCTTCATACGAAGAAGCTGGCCTGGCTAGGTCTACAGCCAATACAGTAGCAGAAGCCTGGGGCGCCGAGGTTGGAAGGATGGTTTTTGCTTATATTTCCAGACACTATATGGTGAGAGGAGGACAAATAAAAAAAAAATAATAATAATAATTAAAAAAAATCTTAGATGTCCATTCTCACCTAATCTATGAAAAGCCTAATTTTAACATGAGACAATGAGGCAGAAAAAATACAAAAGTAGAAATTCCAGAAAGGTCTCAGTCAGGTATATTTTCGGAATGGTGCTGAAGGTGGCCTAAAGAGGACTTGTCAACTCTGCCATCCTCCATTGTTATCTTCACTCAATGGGCCAGGGTAGTGCAATAGACTGGCTTGAAGGTATTCTTAAAGGATAGAAGGATCTTGTATTGTAAAATATTGAGATCAAAGAGAGAAAGTGTGAAAGATGTTTTCTTGAAGACATAAGACAGCACACAGGGAAGTAGAGGATGTAAAATAAAGATAGAGAATGGATTGAGATGCTGTTTTGGTGTGTGCAGAAATGTAAAATATTCTATAGTCATGGGAAAAGTGTAGACCAGAGTGAGAAAGCAGTGCAACTGACCCGACTACTCCAGGAAAAAAACTGCTTAAAAAAGATGTCTTTAAGTGAGATGAAGTGGTTAATATCTGGGAGACTTTCCAGGATTAAGTGTAATGAGGTAGATGAGGCCCTCTGAGGTGGATTCCATGAATGAGACGATATAGACTTGCAAAGTCCAATTACTGAACTACAGAACAAAATAGATATGTATGATAGGCCTTCACGGAAATGTAACAAGAAATATGTGTTGTGTGTGGAAGGAGAGGAAGTAATTGACCTAAACTTTGTCTCATGCTCCAAAAGATGACCAGCTGCCCTGGCTGAGCTATAGGGATGCCCAGAAGATGGTGCCAGGTTTTCAGCGAGTGCTGAAAGATCTGGATATTGCAAGGTTCCCTGCAGGTTCCCCATGCAAGAAGATTACGATAGCCCTGGAAAATTAAGTCATGTGATCAGCCATCCGGAATTAGAACAAGAGAGTTGAAACGAAAGAAAGAGATGAGAAAAATCTTTAACCAGTTCTTAGAGCTACAGGGAACCTGCCTTGAGATGGCTCAACATGTGTTATCAGGACCATCTCAAAATGAAAGCGGTTTGCAAAGAGAAGCACACTGGAAAGGAAAGCAGGCAAAGGGAGGTAAGGATAAGATTAAAGAAAACCCAGACCAGTCAAGAATGAAGGCATCTGTCACCCACGCCTCTGAATCCAGACACCAACTCACAAAGATCAGGAACTGACAAGTGAGGTGAGAAGCAAAGAGGTCCAGGTTTAGTGAGCCCGAAAAGCATACGAGAGTGTGAAACATACACATGCCCAATTTCAAATTTCTGAAGTCTCTTCCAAGGTGTCTGGAATACCACTATGTGGTCAAATTAGAGAGGCCTAGAAGGTACTTGGCTCCCATAAGCTCCTGGAGTGATCTGAGAGGGGGTTCGACCTCTGACTAATATGTTGACATAGCCAGCCTAAAGACTTTTTACTTGGAGGAGAATGCATTATTGAGATCTTGGCCTGGCAAGGGTCTTAAAAAAAACCTGCAAAGATGTGTAGGGCACTGATATAAGATTTTTTCTGACAGGGACCAGTAGACAGGCTCCCACAATTGGCATTCCATCCAGATCTTTTGGCAGTGGATGGTGAGATCTGGAGAAAAGCTAGAAATAGCCTTTCTAATCATGTTTTTCATGTTCACCAACCATCAAATAATTCTGAGTGTGAAATTTGGTGTTTAGGTAGATAACATCCTAGAAGGTGAAAGGTATTCCAATGCTGAAGGGCTTGATAATGAATATGTGCCAGAAAAATGGTATGAATTGAAGTAGTCAAAAGGGTTATGAGATAGGCCAATGTTCTTAGGGAAAGGGGATAGCTTGGGAGGCCAGGCCACAATTCCTGCTTTATAACAGACAATTTCTTGGTGGGAAGGTTCGGGAGGTATGTAATGGTGTGCATGGTGAACCCTAGGATGTTAGCCACCTGAGCTTGAATGCGCAGTCCAAGGACGGGAATGAGTGAAAGTCTCCAGTCTAGGTGGTAAACGGGTTTACGGGGGACTGATGCATTAAGAAGATGATATTGAGGTAAATTTTAAGGCGAATTGCTCTGCAATGTAGGTGAGCCCCCACCACACAGAATACCTTGGTAAAACACTGTGGAGTGAAAGGTAGTGCAAAGGAAGTATTAGGATTATGGTGGTCAGAATTTAAACCTGCCAGTCATTCTGGCTTGCTTCCGATGGGCTCATGGAGCTTGTTAGCCTGCCGGAAACCACAAATAGTTCCATGCGGACTTCAATTCCAATGTCGGGATTATGTCAGTTTTGAACAGGCTTTCCATGTTGGGCTTTCTGACATGGAAAGTCTGTTGGAGAGAGACTTTCATGGCACCTAGCAGCCCCCCTTTCTTCCCCCTCCAGTCAGGGGCCGAGCCGGCAGCGTGAGGTGCCTGCCATACGTTGCAGGGATTTACATTGACTCCCATTTCTCAATGGGAGCTTGTGCTGTACCCAGTTTCCAACCGCCGTGAAAGCTCCCATATGGAAATGGGACTCTGTGACTTCACCATGTGCAATTGCATTGTAATTGTGGTTTTGGACCGCTGAGCCAAGGTCAATCGGTCTAAAAACTGCAGGGATGTCGGTCCGAGGAAACTCCGATCAACCTCCCAATTAGACCCAGAGTGTAATATATGCTGGGAAATCTAAACCTGCGATTTCCTGCAGGTAATCTCGTACTTAACCCCAGTATCATGTCAGTTTGAGGCAGTGCCAAAGCAAATGAATGAGCATGCCTAAGTTCCCACAGTTCCTGCAACAAAGATATGATCTTTGGGAGGACCACTTGTGTATTCTGGCAAGAGTGTAAAACCAGTATGATACTATCTTTGTCATTGTTTTCCCTTTCTGTCCATGGAGTGTACCATCCTGTGAAATACTTCCATTGTTTGTCTGTTAGCAGGCATCCCAGTTCCATTTCCCACCTTCTTTGGTGTGTGGTTTAAATCCTCGGGGAGGCCACCTGTAAAAAGGAATATGACTCTGAGAGTAAATGTTTGTTGTTGGTTTTAGCTAATAGCCACCTCTTAAAATATGTTAGGGGCCTGCTCACCACCTCATTTAGGGCTCTGTTGGATGCCCAATATTTTATTTGTGCATAGTGTAAGCTTTCCAATTCTGAGAGGCTCCAGTCAGTGTTGAGTTGCTCAAATGTGTTCATACCCCCCTCATCCACCAGGTCCCCTATGTGTTTACACTCCATTACCTGCCACGCTCGTAAATTGTTTCCCGTCATTGTCTGAGGGAAACCTGGGTTAATAATAAGTAGGAGTGGGGATGGAATGGGTGTAAGCCCTGTTTTGCTGCTACAGAGTAGCACACCAGCTTTGAGAATCGCGTATATGGTGAGGAGTAAAGGCTCCATGGCCTGTGATGTCTGTGTAACCACTGGGGCTTCAAGACGTGGACCCTTGGTAGCCTCTTTTCCATGAAGCACCAGTGCTTCTCCATGTGTTCTCTTTTCTATTGGTTCTTCATTTGTTCTCTATTCTCTTTATTCTCTGAACTGTTCCATTGTGGGGCAGAGACAAACTATCCTGTAGTACTGTGTAATGTTGACAAACCTGTCTCCAAATCCAAATTCCTGTAGGGGTGCCATATTCTTATGGCCACTGGACCCTAAAAAATGCTTTTTCAGAGTCACTGGCTAACAGGAGAGCATTGGTTTTAGATCTGTAGAACTTATCTTAAGACGAAGGTGGTATTGTCTGAGCAGCGTCTTTTAAGGATGAAGCCTGATTGATCTGGGTCAATCAGACTTTGCTTGTAGGGGTTGAGTCTTGTTGCTAGGATACTAGTGAACAGTTTTCATCTATGCTTGTTTGTGAAAGGGGTCTGTAGGAGCCACATTGGCAGGTATCTTTACGTGTTTTGGGAAGTAGAGCTAGTGCAGCTTAAAGTATAAAGATTGCCAGGGAACCTCCATCTAGAAAGAAGTTTAAAAGATCAGTGAGAATGGGGGCTAATGTGTGACAAAATAGTTTGTAGAAATATGGAGAGCAGCCACCTGGTCCAGGTGTCTTATAGTGTTTTATTTTTGCAATGCAAATATAACTTGTTTTTATTGTAATGTGTGTGTCTAGTATTTTGGCGTGGGAAACCATTTGTTTAGGTAGATTGGCCTGAGCAAGATAGGGCCTTATGGGGTTGTTTGGTAAGTCTTGTGCTGAATAGATATTTTTACAGAATTCTCTGAAAACTGCTGCTACTGAATCACCTTCTCCAATGGTATGGTCATTTTTCATTGAATTTTTAAAGGGATCAACTCTATCTTTGTTTATCTTCCCTCTGTTTTTTGTGCTATGAGCCTTCCTGCTTTGTTTCCACCTAAGTAGTATTGATTTTTCAATTGAACTAGTACATACTTTGCTCTGCCTTGAGCTAGTGGGCAAAGTTGTGCCAGAGCTGTATTCAAGGGACGCCAACCTGTAAGGGCTCCTGTGTATGTATGCATCTATTCTAATTCCTTGACTGCTAGTTCCATTGGCAGAGCGGAGGCAGTGGCACCTGGGCCCAGAGGTCTGATGGTCCCACGGAACCCTGATTATTGCTTTATTTTTAGTTCAAACAGTGTCTGGGCCCGTTTCTTTCCTGGCACTACGGCCCATGACACTGGCTTCACCACTGATCTGAGTGATTCTAAGGCCTGGTTTATAGTTTAGTGGCTGGAATACATTTTAAAAACACGATGGCTACTCCATCTTCCGTATTACATGTGCATTATATCCAACTGCACTTGTAATACGTGGCTGAGATCTTTGTCACGTTTGTAACAGAGTATCCCATCTGCCAATCTATAAATCAGGTGCTAATGCTGAATTCACTACGGTTGTCGAAGGGTCAGTGTTGAACATCATCAGATCTCTGTTCCTTTATCTGGTAATTCATGCATGTATGGGTGCATCTACATTTGTTTTACATTTCTATAGTGTGGACCTAGCTAAGAAGCAACATCATTGGACAGTTGGGAATCATCCATCTGTAACCCATTGAGTAATGCTAAATGACCTGTTATCACAAAAAAAAAATTTTTAAAGATACTTTAGTAAGCAATCCGCAATGAGTATTCTTGCCCAATGAGTTCAACTTAAGTGTGCGAGACCACAACTTCTAAAATGTAATTAATAATTTTTCTTTTTTATAGCAACTAAATTAACGTGTTGGTCATTTCTGGGAGCTGGGAGTTACTCCTACCTAATGCAATAGTTCACTAATTATCATCAGAAGGCTGAACAACGATGTGGGGTTGCCTGGGTTTGTTCTTAAATGCCATGGGTCACACTTAATGTCAGTCAGTCAGTTAAGCTTTATTCAATTATAAAATAATCATAAAAGCATATTCATAAAACAATACAATCACATGTTACAAAAAGATAAGAAACCACAAAATTATGGAATAAGTTATACAGTGAAAAATCTTACATCAGAATACATTTTCTACACTTAAAACAGACTTTAAAAACAACGAAACAGATAAAATTACAAACTCTTCCTCAAGGGATTGCATGACTAGGCAGGACGGCATTGTCGCAGGCCTAGTGTTCTAAGCAGCGGGAGAATCCATCTTTTCCTCTGGACTATATAAAATGTATAGAAGAATAAAACATGCATGGTGGATTGTGCAGACAAATTGTCGCATGGGCAATTAGACAGCTGCTTAGACCAATTGTTAATTGCTGGAAAACTAAGCGATCTATGGACAATGCCCATCCTGAAACGTGTCAGTAAAAATCTTTCAAAGTCAGAGGATACAAAAGTTAAATACGACTGCATCTTAAAAGTAGTCAGGATGTTTTGGTGGGCAAGAAAAGAGATTTTTAATAGCTCTGTATTTAATCTAATATTTTCTAGATACTGCAAACAGCTAAGTTTAAAAAGTTTCCTATGTACTTTAGTCAAGGTATTGGGGTTATCAAAATATTCTTGATAATACTCCTTCCTTAGTCCCCACACAGTACTTTAAATCAATAGCATCATCAGTTTCCCACCTGCTGTGGGGTGGAGGGCCACCACGAATAGCGCAAGATAAACTGACTAGAAGTTGGTACGATGGGGGAATTGCACTTCCAAATGTAGAGCTCTACTACTGGGCTGCACATCTTAAGCAGATTAATTTTTGGTTACATGCCCCGCAAACTCAACATACGTATCATGCTGACAGACACTCTTTGGAAGGCAGGGGACTGCTGGGTAATCTATACAGCCCCCGTCCCCCTTCAGACTTGATAGGCCCAACGCAGCACTCTGTGCAACTTTGGTACCGGGCTAACAGAAGACTCAAATGCTTGAGAACCATCACCCAAATGACACCACTGTGGGATTCAAGCAGACTGGGTCTCCTCCGAAATAGTAAGGGATTTCAGGCCTGGGACAACATTGGTATTTCAGTGGTTGGAGATTTATGGAGGAAGGGAAGGGTGGTAGACTTTGCTCACCTGCAAACACAATACAAAATGTCACAAACAGAAATATTAGGTAACTTCAAGTTAAACATGCGCTTCAATCGGCTATACCGGTTGGCACTGTCATTGAGGAATCCACTCCTCTCGAGGATAGGCTCCTGACCGAACACATGCAGGACAGGGCCACTTCCCTCACATATCGAAAGCTAGTTAATAACCTCCCTGACGCTACAATTACCCCGAAACAACGCTGGTCTGAGGAGGTGGGCCCACTTGATGATTCTGAATGGCAGGAGGCCCTTGCTTCTCCACGCGAAGCGGCGATCCCCTCTAGACTAAAACTGATCCAGCTCAAAATATTGCATCGCACGTACTATACCAGACCACTCCTACACAAGATGGGAAGAGCCGTGCATAAATTCTGCCTACGTAATTACGGGGAAGAGGGGACCTTTTTCCACAGTATCTGGGAGTGCAGATTCATATCAATGTACTGGACAGCAGTGATGCGCACAATTTCTCAAACAATAGACATTTCCCTGCTGCCGGAGCCTCGGCGATGCTTATTACATGTATGGGAGCCTAATGATTTGAATCACCGGCAGCAGGACTTGGGGATGTTGGGCATGCTGATGGCAAAACTCAACGTCGCCAGGTTGTTGGGCTCTGCAGTGTCGCCGACGTTAAATAGTTGGTGTAAAGACATGGATGGGGCAATGGTAGCGGAGAAGGCTGTATTTATTCATCGTGGTTGCCCAAGTAAATGGGGTAAGGTTTGGGGTGAATGGAACAGGTTCAGGGGTAACATCTGCGAACCACCAAGCGCCGATGGGGACCATGAGGAGCTAGACTAATGATAACTAATGTAAATGGACAACAATCCAGAGCACACTTTGTGTATCAAATCAAGAATCAAACTTCAAGCGGTCAAAAGATAAAAGTGATGGGATAGATCATACTCGCATAAGTCTTTCAAAATTGTATTTTATTGTTTCAACAGTGTTCTTTCTTGAGAATCACTGTGTATGTCACTCTAGCCTACACGTGTTTCATCACAGCATGTGGCTGTGAATCTTCAGGGCTGATCTCAATGATCAAGGCGCGTTATCGGGAGACCGGTGATAATTCCGTCCCGGTCCTAATCGGGATGTTAGCGTGTGGTTGTAGGGCGGTACCGTAGGTAAACGGTTACCGTTTCGTCAAGATAGGGGATCGTGTGTAACCGAACACACAGCGTGGGTATTTTAAGGCTATTAGCCCGTGGGTTGAGCCGAATGCAGCTCCTGTTTCCGGATGCGGGACGGAATTATCACCGGTCTCCCGATAACGCGCCTTGATCATTGAGATCAGCCCTGAAGATTCACAGCCACATGCTGTGATGAAACACGTGTAGGCTAGAGTGACATACACAGTGATTCTCAAGAAAGAACACTGTTGAAACAATAAAATACAATTTTGAAAGACTTATGCGAGTATGATCTATCCCATCACTTTTATCTTTTGACCGCTTGAAGTTTGATTCTTGATTTGATACACAAAGTGTGCTCTGGATTGTTGTCCATTTACATTAGAGAGAGGTTTCTGAACCCCTTCTCTTACAGAGGTTAAGGTTTTCCTCTGCCAAGAAGCACCTAATTTTATATCACGAGACTCTAAGACATACCGTGACTAGCTGAGCGCCATTTTTCCTGAATACTTAAAAAACCTGTTCCCTGACTGTTTAATGATAACTAATGAGATGTACGGCTAATGCAAAGATGTGCTCAAAATGTTGTGTCTGATACCTATGATTTCAAATTGAATGTACTTGCGAAAGGCCTGATATTCTGTTTATATACCTGATGTAATAATCCCATGCAGAAATGTCCTAATTGCTGTGTTGTTACAAAGTAAAAATTAATGAAAAAATATATATTCTTGATGTCCTAATTTACAAAAGAATTCCTTGACATAACTGAGCCAACTTATATGTGATACCCCATCTAACCCACAGCAATCAATAATCATTTGTCGATTTAAAACAGTCTTCTCTGAAGTCCAAATATGATGCCAGACGAGAATTGGTTAGATGCCAATGACATCCACTATATAAGATATACCTAAGTCCGAGTGGCAAATAAAAGTAGATACACTAACCGGGGCGGCAAGCAGGTATCTGAGATATCTGTTTTTGGCCCTCTGTAGAGATGTCACATCTACATGTCCCCAAATACCCTCTCCATAGGTCACTATTGCAACACATTTAGCCTTGTAAATTTGAAGTAATTCTGAGGGAGGACGTCTGCCCAATTTCTTGCTAAAATTAACCAGGGCTGCCAGTGTCTTTGAGAATAACAGTCACCTTTAATTAACAGCCTGTGTCCATGTGCCAGTACGATCAAATAAAACCCCCAAGTATGAAAAGTTATTAGCGCAGTCTAGACGATTCTTTTCTAGGAAGAACGTACAACAATTTTTGCTTTCCGGGACACATTTTAAAATGAATGTTTTAGATGTGTTTACTGTAAGGCCCAAGTTGGACATAAAGGTCACAAAGCTAGATAATACCTTCTGGAGGCTATTCGGAGTGCAGGCCACAAGCAACGCGTTATCCGCATACTTGAGCACAAGAAGCGAGCGCCTCCCTACCACAGGGAGGTCCTGGCACTCATCTCTCAGAACCCGGTCTAGGTTATTAATATACAAGGTAAAAAGAAAGGGTGGCAGGACACAGCCCTGCCTTACTCCTCTTCCGACAGTAAAGGAATCTGTGCACACTCCCCCTGTCCCGAATCGGACCCTGGCCCTGGCCCCAATATAAAGTTGTCTGATTAATGAGACCAGGGATGGTTCCATGCCCAACCTCTCCAAAATTGGCCATCATTTTTTATGGATGACACAGTCGAAGGCCGCGGACAAATCCACAAAGGCCAGGTAGAGAGGGCCCCTTTTTCACCTTAGTATATTTGGAAATAGTTAATTCTAAATTTAGGCATTGATCTATAGTGCCCAAGCCCTTGTAGAATCCATATTGTATATTACTAACAATAGAATAATTATCTGCCTAGCCCTGCAATCTAGAAAGGAGTACTCTCCCAAATATTTGACCATAGACTCTAAAAGCGAGATAGGCCAATAGCACCCTGGGCTGTTCCTATCCCCCTTTTTAAAAATCGGAACCAGAATCTATTCACTCCAGGTTGGAATGAGGCTGGTTGAGTTACAGGCATTAATAATTTTAGTTAAAATGGGTCCCCTAAAAATAATGTTATGTTTGAAAAGGTCCACGGGGATGCTGTCTGGGCCTGGGGCTTTACCACTCTTGCTCATTGCGATTGCCTCCTCAATTTCATTAAGATCTAATTTAAGATGTGAATGGTAATTTACAGTCTGGTATTCTACCCTAACCCCTGCCAACTCATTACTACTGGTTTCAGGACAGGGTGCAGAGTATAATTCAGGAAAATGATCAACCCACTCACCATTAGAAACGGCTATCTCTGTAGTTGCCCCCCCACCCCACCCCCCGGATCAGCTAAAAAGGGAGCATTGACCGCTTTCCAAAACGCTAAAGAACATTCAATTCTGACGCTGCTCTCAGGGCATTCCATGCCCCCATCCTTAAAAAAATGTTCCTTGCTTTTAAGGTACATCTATAAGCCATTCTGGCTTTTTTTTATTTCTTCATAATTTTTAACCTGTCTATGCAGTGCAAGTTTGAGTTTGGAGTGGACTTTTGAGCAACTAGAATCAAACCATCCTTTATTTTGAAAGGTTTTCTTATTTGAGTTTACGTGAAGGGTTTTACCAATCAAATCAACTATTTCAGAAAAACCCTCCACTATTTCCGACGCAGTATGGTCATCTCCTAAACATTTTTCAATGGCTTCACTACAGTTAGAGGTCACTTTTCTCATAAATGACTCTGGGTCGATTTTTTTCCCGCTCAGCACATAGCCATTCTGTCCAACCAGTGTAACATCGTTAGCAAGGTGAGTGGACGAAACCTTCGCTTTAACTAGTCTACAATCAACCTTAACTTCAATACTCTGCGGGAAATGATTGCTAAGTAAAAAGTCATGAATTTGGAAATGAGTGACTCTAGAGGCATGTCTGGACGAAATATAGAATAACGTCTATGGTAGTCAGTGCTAACCTTGATGAGCTATTTTCCTGGCAAAATAAAAACATGATGCAAGTCGACATAAATTGCCAATTATTTAGTACATGTTCAGGTGTTGCATTTCCGTTGGTACACTTTTTGCAGTTGTCCGATTTTAAGGCAGCAACAAAAACATTTTTGTATTTTAGCAATGTACAACACAAAATACAGTCATCGATTTTGACATGGATTCAGGTTACAACCTATGCCTATTCACATAGAAAATACAAGATTGACTGTAAATCGAAGTTTAGCCGCCATGGCATCCTTCCTATCAACACATGAATAACTTTCTAAACGTAATGAATTTCACATTTCCATCTGGTACTTTTAAATAACTCCTAAACAACCATGCGAACACTGTATGAACTAAAACTGTGGCACTGGAGATAAAAAAGGGCTTTAATAACAATTTATTTTTTCCAAGGTAGGATTTAGTGGAAATCAATGTTAGGGAAGGTCTAATTACTAAATCGTCTCAAGTTAATAGACTCATTCATTAAGCCCCCCAAATACTTAGCTGGTATATCTTGTGACTTTCAAATAATTGATTAAACCCTATCATGAGCTGAGTTGGGTTTGGCACTCTCAAAGCTGGAATCAAGGGCCTTCTCTAAATCTAAATTAATTTGGATGTGAATTTGCTTTAGCAGTAAATTAATGAGACTAAAGAGCGGAGGGTAAGATAAATGATAGTACACGGCCCAGCCTCTCAACAGATCCCCTCTGTAGCGAGCAGTTTAAATGCTTCGGTCTGATGCCCTATTATAGTTTAACACAAATTAAGCGTGGGCGTGAATCACAGAAACTGCAAACACACTTCACCTTAAGGAGCGCAGCCAGCACCAATTATTTAATTTCCAATATGTAATTGTTGAGCATGAGCCCACTACAAAGTGTCATATGAGGAGATGTGGCCAAGAAGGCGGACACATAGTTGCCATGGTTTCAAATTGCTGTGTGACATTTTCATAATTTCAATGTAATTGTGAGTGACATTTCAACTACTATGCTTTGTACTTTTTCAGGAGCAAAATCAAGGAATGAAGACAAGGAAAACATATAAATATTGTGGGACCCAGCCGAAACAGGATGTGTGAGGCCCAACTCAGGCAGTAAAACATCCTGGTCATGCCTGGACTTCTGTGTTGCTAGGCAGGCTGGCATAATCCTGCCTTCCTGCCTTTCAGCCTTTGGCGACTCGGACTGGGCCCCATGGATCCTCTCTTGTAATTAATAAAGCTGGTGAGAGCATCACTCCATCCAGGGCCTCTCTGCCAGCTGGAACACGACTCAAACAGGATGAGTGAGGTCCCAACAACACACTCCTCTGGTGCCTACTGTTGCCTGACGGGTCACCAGAAAAACAAAACATAGATTGCCAGCCTTTGTGGTGGGGCCCCCATCCCTGCTGGCAAAATCAGGAGAGCATCAAGAATCGGGCCTCCGGCATCATGTGGGTGATCCGGCCCAACAGGCTACAGGAATGGAGTGATGTCAGAGAGGCCCCAACAACAACATGAACAGCTGTCAGTAACAGCTAAACGTGTCACGCCTGTTGATCGGATCCATCCACCTCGGTCACCCTAGAGTAACAACTTTAAACTTGCACCGGCAGGCCCCGGCTGCAGACGCCTGATGTGATTACGCGCTGCCATTGGCCTCATCACTGTCTTACAAGCACACAAGGCTCAGAGTGGCTGGTACTTACTGTCTTGGGCCACGGTCTGACCGCAGATGATTCTGAGTCAGTCCAGACTGTGGCACAGGTGGGTGGCGCTTGCAGGCAGTGACTCTGGTCTGCAAGGGCTGCCTTCTGGCAGGCTGAGCTTAGACAAGCAAGGCCACAAGACACTGTGGGCCACAGCAATTGAGGTCTGCAGCCCAGCAATGGCCAGTGGCATCCACAATGATTGAGCTGTCTTGGCTGACCAGAGTTCCCAGGCGGGCAGTGCAGTGAGAATGCCCTGGTGGCTGCTCGGCCCTGTAACCCGGGTCTCTGACTTAGTTGGTCTCCCTTGAGTCAGCTGTAATATTTCAGGAGCCGCAAGGGATAAAATTAATAACAGCTGAGTGAGCTACACGGCAGCAATGCCCGTACACTGAAGGAAAGTGGGTTTCTGTTGCAGTAACCCCCCCACTTTTTGCCAGATTTCTGATGCACTTTTCCTTGGTGTGCCCTGGGTCCCTGCCAATTAGGTTACCAGGCCTGTGTTCCTTCCCCAAAAACGAACCCAATTGGCATCTCTGGCCACAAGTCAGCCCCTGGTAAGTTGTACCATAGGTACCCAGGGCACTGTGACCAGGGAAGACCTCAAAGGGCTGCAGCACTTATTGTGCCACCCTTGGAGGCCCTGTACCCTGACGCTCACACACTGCCTTGGCAGGCTGTGTATCTTGGTGCAAAACAAAGTAAAGAGTCGGCATGGCACACATCCTGTGTGCCATGCCCACAAAAACACTGCCCTATCATACATCAGTCACCCCTCTAGCTGGGTTCCCTATGCCAGTGGTGAGGGTACAGGTACATGAGTCCTGACCCCTACAGTACCCAGGTCCATTCCTGGGAACTGTAAGTACAGTGCTGCCATTAATAGTATATGGTGCTGGGAGTTTGTCATTACGAACTCCACAGCACCATAATGGCTTCTCTGAAGACTGGGAAGTTTGGTATCAAACTTCTCAGCACATTAAACCTACACTGATGCCAGTGTGGAATGTAATGTAAAATGCACAACAGAGGGCATCTTAGGGATTCCCCTGAAACTCGACCAACTCCTAGTGACCTGACCGACTGGCTGCCTAGGCTGCCACCACCAGACATGCTTGTGGACCCATGTGTTGAGAGCTTGCTGCTCTCGGGGGCCTGAAACAATGCACATCCTGGGACGAGGTGCCAAGCCTCCTCCCCCAGGATGGGCAGGGTTCACGAAGGAGAAGCTCCTAAAGCATTCCGCCTTTGTGAGCATCTCCAGGCCACTTGCTGTACTCAGCAACTGGTCCCCACTTGTTCAACCCCCCCACTTTGGGTGGGAGACACGGCGGGAAAAACAAAGTGAGGAAGAGAGATGTGCCCACCTCTGCCAACTCCACCCTAGGGTGGGGGAGGCGAGGTGAAGCACAACCTTGAGTCTCTGCCATCTTGAAGATGGGGGGACCCAGCCAACCAGGGACAGGCTCCTGCCCCCTCCCACTGGAGAGTGGCAGAATAGGGGGTGTACCCAACCCAGGGAAGGGACCCATTGGTCCCTGCCTTTACCTACCTGTAAACACCCCTAAATGTAGTATTTAGGGACACCCTAAACCTTCCTTCCTCAGATCCCGATTATGAAACTACAAAGAAGAACAAGAAGAAAGAAGGCCTGCCGTGCAGCTGCTAACAAGAGGACAACACCAACTGACTTGGCCCCAGCCCTACTGGCCACTCAACCCTCAACCTGCTCCTGCTAAACCCCGGCGTCTCCTGTGGTCAGCAACCTCGAAAACCCCGGAGGACCTGACTGCCTTGCGCATCCAAAGACTGGGACTGCCGCCGAGCCCGGCCTGTGCCTGAGTGGACAAAGACCATGAGGACGTCCCCCCGGCAACTGTGACCAAGAATCCACACCCAAGGACCTCCCTCAACGCTCCTGATGAGATCTGCAGCCTCAACTCCTGGGACCCCCCCCCAACCGCGACCAGCAGAGGGTAAGATTTCCCGACGCCAAAAGACACCCTTGCACCCGGCGCCCTGCAGCTCCCTGTGCCAAATTCCTGGGTGCCTACCTAACCTGCAGCTTCCCAACTTACCTCTTGAAGTGGTGGTCGCACCTAAAGAATCTCGTTCCCCGAGCCTGCAACCTTTGTTCGTCTTGCAGCTTTTCCATTGAAATCCATTGTGCTCCTGCCGACCCAAAAGTACCCTGCACCCAGCGGTCCCAGTGTCGCTGGGAGTGCAACCTCTGTTCTGTTTGACTTCCCTACTTGCCCTTAAGACAAACTTAAGACAAACTTAAGACAACCTTAAGACAGACTTAAGACAAACGTAAGACAGACTTAAGACAGACTTAAGACAAAATCCTAACTTAAGTCTGTCTTGTCTGTCTTATTTGTTTTAAGTCTGTCTAAAGTCCGTCTTAAATGTGTCTTAAGTTTGTCTTAAGTCAACTTAAGACAAAATCCTAACTTTACTACTACTAAATGCCTTCTGTGAATACCAAAAGTAGTAAGTTTAGTATTTTGTCTTAAGTTAGTTCTGTGAATCGGACCCTCGGTGCCCAGCACTGACCCTAAAAAGTAATTACAACTGTGATGTTCCTATAACCTGATTTTCTCCCATAGGATAACATTGCCTGGTTTTTACCCGAAATTCTTCAGTGTCAATTTTTACAACTTACAAATATTCCTTAAAAATCGCCTGTTTACTATAAAAGATTTCTTTCAACTGTTTACAGGGGATGCACCAGGGCTGAATCCAGTATCCAGCCCTGAGTAAGAAAAACATACTCAAAGTAATTGAAATTGCATTTACTTAAGTTTACTATTGAGCTCAATGTTATTATTGTGTTAAGTTTATGTTGCATATTGCAACAACTGTATCTATTGCATTCAAAAGTCTATTGCTAATTGAAAGTATTCAATTGCAACATCTAATTCTGAGAAATTGTTTTTATCCCTACTTGTGGTTCTAAAATAAAACAACCATATATTTTTATATACAAAACAACTGGCCTAGAGTTTAGTTCTTGAGTGTGTGAGACCATTTACAGACTGAGTGTGTACATCAAATGCTTTACACTGTCCTCTGATACTGCCTTACTGCTCGACCAAGCTACCATTTTAGAGAGTAAGGTTATATCTACCTTTAACTTCTGCCAAACCTCTGCGGACTGTGGACTGGTGCAGCATAGACAGAGCCACTTTCTTACATACAACACGCCACAATCTTGCTCAGAAAGTACATGCCGGATAGTTGGATACCACGCAGGACAGGTAACTGCGGCCAGGAGAGAATATAGGACTCTTGGAGATTGGATTAATCGTTTTTATATAGTTGCCAGATATGGGAAATATATATTGATGTGACTATTTCTGATGTGAATACAACAGGATTTGATTTTTAGAGGCGAATAAGGATTACAATTAAAGTTGGTGCTAGCCCTGATAAAGTCTTATGGAAAGACACTAGGGGTGGGCGTAGTTTGTGAAGTAGAGCTACGCAAAGTGCACTTCGCACTACGCGAGCTACGAGTAGCACTTCGTGAACTGCTTAGTCGCATGTTTGCACTGTGCAAGATGTCGTTTTCAATGATTGCACAGTGCGGACAAGCATCCGGCACTGTGCAATCATTGAAAACGGCATCTTGCACAGTGCGAGCTGTACTTTATTGCCGCTCGAGTAGATTTTTACTCGAGCTGCAGCTTTCTCAACGCAGACTGGTAGTTTCTCATCGCGAGTGGTCGCGAGCATGCGCAACCACTCGCAATGAGAAACCTGACCTCCCCGTGTTGAGAATCTCGCCAGGAGGTTTATTTTCCATCGCGAACAGGGAAAAAGTCTTGCAAGGATATAATTTTGCTTGCTCGCGGTCGCCAACTTGACGTTGACGACCGCGAGCAAGCAAAAAATGACTGCTGCACTATGCTATGCTACACCACACATGTTTGCACTATGCTACGTGCAGTTCGCGTAGTGCGAAGTTCCGCAAACTTCGCAATCTACGCGAGCATAGCGTAGTGCTTTGCCCAGGGTTAAAAGACACTCCATTGACGAAACACGTGTGTTGGCTGTTTCTGGATTGTGATATTGGCTGTAATCTTTGTATATGGATCTGTGTGATAAACAAGTCTTCGTGGGAATTGAAGAATAAGAAAATAAACACTACATATTTAAATTGGATTTTTTGGACATTGTCTCCTTGAATAACTGACAGAAATATTTCATTAATACTTGATATGTTTGTACTGTTTATGCTCAGGGAACCAATTCTTTCACTTTCTTACATACACCAGCCAGCCCACAGCCGCTTTCCTCAAACTGAACTCCCCACTGTAACAATGTTATAGCCCCCACAGCGCCGGGCATCTGACTAGACCGGCTATCTCGGTACTAGTCATAAGACAGTACCTGATGATGATGTGACAGGCTGTCAGTCAGAGCGTGGCGCGAAGAATGATCACATTTATGAATGATACACTTGTAGCACTGATCTGCTGTTGAATGTGAGCCTGCCAGCACTGCCTTAACTCTCAGTGTGAGCCCCAGAGCCTGTGGGTGCACAGCGCACGCATTTCACGCCACGTGCGGCACACTGCCAGCTGCTGTCTTGAGTTGCTTTCACTCAGTGACAGAGTTACAACAGATGATAATACATTTCAGTGCAGTAATGTGGAGTACCACACTGAAATGCGTAAGTCTAATGCATGATGTGTGGTACTTGGCACGACTGCAGATGGGTAGCTTCCTGCTCTACTGCTTGTCACCACTATCGGAACAGTGTACCCACTGAAACAGGGATCTAGGCAGCAGAAGGTGAGAGCTAGAACCCGGTATGCAGAGCTACGACTGGTGACTTCAGATTGAACAGTTCAGCTACTGGGAAGTCGTTGCCGAGGCACACAAGAGGGTGGCAGCTAAGTCTGCTTCACATGAGAAAACAGAATGAGAGGTAGGCCTCTGGTCAATGAACCTGTCAAAGGCTCTTCAGCAACATCTCCTGAGGAGGAATGAGCGGGCCATAGCAGAGCAGAGTAAGTAAAATCCGTTTGAACCCCACTCTGGCATAACGGCTGAAAAAGGGACCCCACCCCACACATTGCTGGTCATACTGAGACCTACAGGGGTCTTGGGCCAGATGTACAACCCTTTCATTTTGTAAGTCTCTAATTGTGATGATTTGCAACTCGCAATGCGAGACTCACAAAATGTAATGTCTCAAACACATTAGCAATTCCCTATGGGGTCGCAAATGAACTGACTCATCAATATTCATGAGTAAGATCACAATTTGCGAACAATTGGGTATGGGTAATAACTAGGCTATCTGGTTTTAGGTTAAAACCTATAATAACTGATAAAACCCCACCAAAAGGAAAATAGCCATCACCGGTGTAGACATATAAACACTGAAAAAACTCCTTTGTAACCACAAACTAAGTGCCATTCATGGAAAGGGAAAGATGAGTGAAAGAGTCATTTTTATTGCTTCCTGAGGGGCCAATACAATGTAACTTTGTCATACAAGATAGCATCAAGAAAGACTGGGCTAACATTATTCTGCTTGAGTTTTGTTGTTCAGGGATGTCACTAAAACATTGTCTCTTCGTCCTTCTGCTTTTTCAGTTTTGTGGTCTTTGGTCTAAAGATGCAGTGTTTAGAAGTATGTTTTAGGTCTTATTTACTTATTTTATAAACTGTAGACAATCGGGAAATATAAAAATCTGATTTGAAATGTTGGTTGCATTTAATTTCACTAATAGGTAAAGTGGCTTGTTTCAGAAGAATCTTTCCTAATATGTACCATCACATTTACCCGCAGTCAGTGAATGGGTGAAATCCTTCGATACATCAGCCCCCTTTTCTAGTGAGTCAGTATTGATTGTAAGTGAATTGCCAAACACCTGAGTCTTTAAACATTCAATACAAGATGTAGTGACAGGTATATGTGAAAAGAATGTTGTCACCAAGCATCTGAGATAGTGGTGAAAAAATGACACCAGGTGTTTGGTAAACATGGAATTCAGTGTCACTCGGAATTCTGCTGAAAAAAAGTCCATCCAAGTTCAATAAATATTGGAGTGATATTGTTTGAACTTGCAGTAATTCAGCTACGTATAGGAATAAGTTGTATGATGGTCTGTCAAAATTGATACATGAGCTGAAGTGCTTCCCTGTAAGAGATCCTTGTCACTTGCTAGATGGTATGCTGAGAGCATCTTTACAATCTTCAGAGTTAATGAAGAATGCTATTAACTTTGTAGTCCATTCTGGTGCAGTAAAAATGTGTTTGGACCTCATATACCCTGTGCATATGCTACCTATACACATGCATTATCAGTGCAGAAAGCAAGCAATAATTAAAATTAAATTAAATTCCATAAACACTGGAAAAACACTGTTTCTGTTGTTTTTAATGGCACGAAAATGTGTAACCACTGATAAACACTGTTTTTTAAGATATTGAAAAAACTGAAAAAACCCCACCAGAATTTACCAAAAATAGAAACTGAAAACAGGAAAGTCTAGTAATAACACAGGGATGGTAGCCTGCTGGGGAAATCAGACCATTATGTCTGTGTTTGCTTTTAAATAAAGCAACTTTTTTTAAAAATGTGTCCTGTTTACCTTAAAGGAAAACAGGATGCATTTTGAAAAGAATAATGAAACATTTCTGATTCATTTTTAAGGGTAGAAACTGGTCCGTGAGGCTGCTGCCTGGTGTTACAAAAAGATTTTTGGTACATGCTACAACCCTTTTTAGCTGTTAGAAACAGGCTGATTTCTCATTTGCAACCATAAAAAATGGTCGTACATCAGGCCCTTGGTAGCTGCCAAGGTGCCAAATGGATGATGTGTGCCCAAGCAAAATAGAAGATGCAGAAAAGCAGAAGAGCCTCTGAAAAAAGCAAGAATGACACCAAGGTAAGCAATATGCAGACTAGATCGGCACAACCAAAATTGGACACTGTCTCTAAGGGCAAAACGAGATGCGCCCTCCACAACCCTTGGGGGACATAGAGGCCCTCACAAAAACATTCATGGGATCCTTATGGAATCCCAGATGTGGTGGAGCCAGATCCCACAAATTAGCTCAGGAGCTCAGAGAGATGAAACAGGACATAACAGACATAGGCACCTTGGCTCAGCACTAGTGGGCACTGGAACCCCATGGGAAGAAGACGTTGAAAAGCTGAAGCAAGAGATACTCTTCCATAAAGATCTCCACTTTGATCTCAAAGCACGTCCTGAGGACCTAGAAAATCACTCAAGGAGGTAAAACATAAGAATACAAGGGGTTGTAAGAAATGCAAAAGGCCCAAACAGCCTACATTATTTGTAAAAATTCTGCCTGCATATCCAGTCTTCAAATAACAATAAGATTGAGATAGAGTACACAGAGTTGGGCAAACCCCAGCATTGGGGCTGGAGTGCCGGACATCCTAGTAAGTGTACATCACTTAATTGAAAAAGAAGACATCCTTCAGGTGGCACAAGAGACGTGACCCATCAAATTACTATAATACAAGATTTTCCTCTGCCAAAATCTTTCGACAATCACATTTCAAAGGCGCAGGGTTCTTACAACTCAGAATGTTAAATTTGGATGGGGAACCCTTTTTAGGTTTCGCCTGCGTAGGCTGCACATGCGCAGTCTCGCTGGCGAGATCGAATGATTTCGAGAAGTTTTCACTAGCAGGCTTTAAGCCCCGCCCCTCTTTCCCATTGGTCGGCGTCAACATTTGTGCTAGCTTTTTCTGACGTCAACTTTTCTCTTTTTGAGCCGTCCCACTTGGACTGGCTCGTCTACCTTCCTCCCTGCTGTAAAGGGTTTCCTATCTTTATGCGGCCAAACACATGGCCTCGTAAAGATAGGAAACCTCTAACGGCAGGGAGGAAGGCAGACGAGCCAGTCCAAGTGGGAGGGGGGCTCAAAAAGAGAAAATTATAGAAAAGCAGGCTGCATGTTTATTTTTGCATCGGGCTTAAAGTGAAAGCGCAATGCAAAAATAAACAATGGCTGACTGGCAAGCGCTTATTTTTACATGCGTTCTTTCCTTGTTTTTGGTAGTAAGGACATCAACTTGTGATCTCTGGCTTGTGCTAGTTCATAGATTGTCTGTTGCTGAGTGGACATTATCAGAAACTATTTGAATTCTGGGGTCATATCATAAGGGTGTAGGTTCATGTGAACCAGAGAGAGTTGTGTGTCTTTTTTTCTTTAAATAGTGTTGTGGTTTTTGAAGTGTATATAATTAACTTGAAGTTTCTCTGAGTTAATGTGCACAACTATATGAAGCAATGGACTACTAAGTGTTTCCGAGCTGTACTTTCAGCAGCATGTGCACTAAAGCAAGAAATTCTGATTCTCTGCCCCGTTGTGAGTGCACATGAGTGAATCTCTCTGGGAGAGAAAGGCTGATAACAGCTCCTTTATCCTGGCTGTCTGCTGCTTAACTACTAGGTGGGCGGCAGGCTTCAAAGTGACTTCTGGGTGACCCCATAAGGAGCTGAGCCTAGTGTGGGCTGAAGAAGGTGGGGTTCTCTGTGAATGTGGCTTAAAATGGCTTTCAGGAACATGGATGAAGAAGGGGCTGTGTTCCTTTGGGCTCGCCTGCTATCACGAGCACTTGTACACAAAGAAGACACCATTTTAAAGAATCATTTTTATACCAGATCTACGCAGAGTAAAAAAGATGAAAATCTGCGTTGGGTGAATGGGCCACTGGGTATATGGACAGATGCATGGGGATTGGTGACCATAAGGATAAATGGATGGGTGAAGTAAAGGATGAATAGATAAATGGACAGAGGCATAGATGGGTGGCCAGGAGAATGAATGGATGGGTGTAGTAAAGGATGGATGGGCAGTTTTTGGTTGAGTGGATAGTTGGTTTGTTTGGAATGGATGAGTGATTATTGGATGATGGGAGAGAACAGTGAATATGGAAATAGGGTTAAATTAGAGAAGCTTCGGGGTGTGTCGCTGATGGGGATACACCTGAAGGGGCATGTCTTGACCAGACCACGCTCTCCTCTGTCCCATGCCCTCTCCACCCAGCCCCCACAGCCTCCTCCTCCTCCCTCCCCCACCATGGCCACGTCCTCACTGCCCTACACTCACTACTATTCTCTACTAACCACCTTATACTACACACTCACTACTCTCTACTACTCTACTACACACTCCCTACTACTCACTCTACTACTCTCTACTCACACTCTACTACACACTATACTATACACTCACTACTACACACTCATTACTCAACTATACCCTCTCTACTACTCTCTACTATTCTCTACTACTCACTCTCTACTACTCACTCTCTACCACACAGTCTCTACTACACACTCTCTTCTGCTCACTCTACTACTCTCTACCACACACTCTCTACTACACACTCTCTACTACACACTCTTTACTACTCTCCACTACTCACTCTCTACTACACACTTTCTACTACACACTCTCTACTACACACTCTTCTACTCTCCTATTCACTCTCTACTATTCACTCTACTACTCTCTACTACACACTCACTACTAGACAGTCACTACTTTCTATTACACATTATACTACACAATCTCTACTACACACTCTCTACTACTCACTCTCTACTACTGTCTACCACACACTCTCTACTACACACTCTCTACTACATCCTCTCTACTACACACGCTCTACTACACATTCTCTATTTCTCACTCTCTACTACACACGCTCTACTACAAACTCTCTACTACGCTACTACTCAACCTCTACTACTCACTCTACTACTCTCTACTACACACTCTCCACTACACTTTCACTACTACACACCCACTACTCTCTACTATTCACTACTACTCACTCCATGCTACACACTCTCTACTCTCTACTACACACTCTCTACTACACTCTCTCAATTACACACGCTCTACTACTCACTCTCTACTACACACTCTCTACTACACACTCTCTACTACACACTCTACTACACTCTCTCTATTACACACTCTCTGCTACTCTACTACTCAATCTTTACTAACTCTACTATACTCAACTACACACTCTACTACACACTCTCCACTACACACTCACTGCTACACACTCACTACTCTCTACTATGCTCTACTACCCACTCTATACTACACACTCACTGCTCTATACTACACACTCCCTAATACTCACTCTCTACAATTCACTCTCTACTACTCTCCACTACTCACTCTCTTCTACTCAGCTTCTACTACACACTCTCTACTACTTTACAACACACTCTCTACTACTCACTCTACTACTCTCTACTATACACTCACTACTACATACTCACTACTCTACTACACACTCTACTACTCTACTATTCTCTAGTACTCACTCTATGCTACACACTCTCTACTCTCTATTACTCACTCTCTACTAAACACTCTCTACTACACACTCTACTACTCTCTACTACTCACTCTCTAGTACACACTCGGTACTACACACTCTCTACTACTCTACTACTCACTCTCTACTACTCACGCTACTACTATTATATTGAGCTCACACTCATCAAGAAGGGGGAGAATTTATGAAAGTAAACATGTAATACTTTTAGAAATGTTTTTGGAGCTAGGAATGTTTTCAAATATATATCAATATTTCAGGGAAAGTCCTGTTTGCCACGTTGTCAGGGTATGTTCCCAAAGCTCCTCTCCTGTCCTTTACCTAAGTGCGGAATTCATATAGCAGCATTGTTAATTCCTACTTCAGCTAGGTTCAAATACTTAGTATCAATTATGGACTACTGAGCATGTTACACTAAAGCAAAGAGCACTACCTATACCTGTGATGGATCTTTTTTCTGTACAATATTTTCCACAGAAAGCCTGACTGGTCAGAGTACCCAATTGTATTCAACACTAATGAAGCACATATGTAACCAACTGAGAATACACAAACTCAGAACTTCAGCCTAACACCCTCAGATGGGTAGGTTGGTAGAACCCAACGCAATAGTACTACCTTTAAAATAATATTGAAGAATCTGCTTAATGAAGATGGTTACATTTGGACAGAATACTTCCCCAGCCTGTATTTACTTTAAAACGTCAAGTACATGCCTCCATGGGATATTTTGCTTTTAAATTATTATGTGGTTGCAAACTCTATTAGATATTGCAAGTGAAAAATGTGAGGAGCAGTAAAAAAATGAAAACTCCCTTTTAGAGTATGTGTATCAATCAAATGTACATGTATAATAAATCCATTCAAATAAAGTTTACAAATTTGGAAAAGCCCAAAATAAATGAAAATACTATTATGATCAAGGAACTAAATTGAAAGTGTTCCAACTTGATGATTGGGCATTATTGTTGTTACCGACCATGGGAAGGAAAATGCAGGGCTCAAGAAATAATTAAAAAGATGTAGCATATCAAACGGAATTGTTATAAAAACACGCAGAAATCCAAACATATCTTATACTTTGGTTGAAATATGTGCAAGATACTTCTTCAAAGCAGCAAAGCATGGTTTAGAATCCATCATCCCTGAATAAACTTGTTAGAAATCCTGCAAATCCATTCTCAAGTGGAGCTGGTCTGACTCAAGAAAAGAATAGTGACATAAATAGTATGTTTGAAGCCTTTCCCGGTTGGTTTGTGGAAGTGCCAACTGCACTACCCTGATTCCACTTCAAATTGTAATTAAACCATAGGAGAAAATGACTCTTTTTTTGGTAACCCCGATTTTTTTGTTGCATTGTATTCCTGGTTTTAGACTCTGCACACTGTAGAAGCTTTAACCCCTAAAACGTGTACAACCTGACTAATCCCTGATTGGCATATTTAATTGTCCCTGTAAAGCCATAGTATATGACAAGGAAAACATGGCTTCAAGCATATCAATATGGACTGACCACTGCAGTTTAATTCTGAGGCCTGGCCTGACAAAATAAACCTTTTGACAGGGAAAAAAACCTTTCTTTTAAATAATAATGTTAGCCCTAAGTCGACCTTATGGCCACAAGGTAGGATGCCTAGTATTTAAAAGTGGGATATGTAGACATTTTATATCAGCATGTCCCCATAGGGACATACCCCCTAAATCTCTTTTGCTGTGGAAGGCTCTAGCTGTCCTATGAAGAAAACTATAATGCAGACTAATATAATAATATTGCTAAATCTGATTTGGGTCAAGCTAGAGAAATATTTAGGAAAATAAAATTGTAGAAACTTATATTTTGCCTGCCTGAATGTCCAGGAGGCTAATTTGAAATAGGATGTCAACAGCTGCCACTGCCAGTGTATGACCTTAACGTGGTGTGAAAACTATTCCCAGAACAGAGACAATGGCTTAGGCCTGGTGATAGGATTGAAAGGGGGGAGGTATTTGACACCTATCTGTGGAGGAAGAGCAGCTGGGAGGGTTCAGGATTTTAATTTACCTCAAAGGGATAAGGGTGAGTTCTGGCCATTCATAGTCATAATCTGGTCATAGTTTGGGGGAGCTGAGCCCTTTGATCTTCAGGCCCTCTGTAGCTGAATGGGCACCAGGCCAGTGGGAGGGGGAGATGGTCCCAGTAGCAGTTTGGTATAGCTGGGGAGAAGGGGGCTGCTCATTTCCCTAAACACACCCTTGAAGGGGTAGTCATTTGTCATCATCTAGACGTTATATGGCACTCATGCGATTCTCCTCAAATTATAGATGCCCCTGAAGAAGGGCACACTTGCCCGAAATGCATTGGGAGTACCCTTGAAATATTGTTGTTAGAATTGGGGGTCTCCGGTTGGCACAGGTAGGTACTTGTGACAAGCAGGGACCCTCTCCTCTAGTCAGGGCAAGGGAATTACCCTCTTAAAATACACCCTGCTCACCCTCTAGGCGGCGTGTGCGAGCAGTCAAGGCTTATTTCAGAGGCGATGTAAGTTAAGCATTTGTGACCACATACAGTAACCTAGTGACAACACTACAAATGGACACCACACAAGGTTTTGTATCAAAAATAAGTATACTTTATTTAGAGTTATCACAAGACCAATAAACGACAAAAAGAATCCACAGTACTAATACATTTGAAGAGTTCTGGTTAAAAAGGTGTAAATCAAAGTTCTGTGCGAGTCTGTAGCCTTGTCCGGCTACAGTGTGCTGAAAGAACACAGAGTCTAACAAATCCAGCGGACCGCGGCTGTCCGGACCTACTCAAATGTCGACAGACTCAAACACAGTACCTTCTCCTTGGGGCGGCCGGCACGGATATGCGAGCCGGTTCCGGTGATCGTCGCAGTGCAGAAAGGAAGCGTTGCAGGTCGCGTTGTCCCTCGATGTGGTGCACGCAGCGGCCCATTGACAGAGTCGGTGGATCCAAGGCTTGCATTGCAGGTTGAGACGGTGCTTCGATGCGGGGCTTGCAGCTTGCGGTGCGGCGAACGAGCCGGATTTCAGGAGCTGGCGTCAGTCAGTCCAGACAGCGGTGTGAGTTGGGCAGTGCGTCTGGAAGCCTGCGAGGTGGTGCCCAGCTCCGGTGTGGTCGAAGGACTCGAAGTCAGCAGTAGTGACCGCGTCAGTCAGACCAGTTCGATTCGGTGTAGCGAGGCGTTGCACGTCGCAGTGTCCTTCCAGTCGTGGTGCAGGATATGGCTCAATGAGGGAGTCGGTGAGCGCAGAGCTTGCGTTGTTCGAGGCGGACGTTGCTTGGCGCGGTGCCTACTGCCTACAGGACACCGGCTTGGTTGTGAGAGTCGGTCACAACTCCCTGCCTCTGTAGCCACTTGTTTCCAGCAGCAATTCACAAAGGCTGGTGAAGTCCACTGGTCCTGGGACTTCGGTCAGGGAGCAAGCTCTCTTCCAAGCCCTTGGAGATCTTTGCACAAGTTGAAAAGAAAAGTCCACAAAGTCTTTCTCCTCCCTTTGGCAGTAAGGCAACCACTGCAGGCCAATCTCCCAAGCAGCACTTCAGCTTGGGAATAGTCTCTCCTCAGTTTTTCCTCAGGTTCCTTCTCCTCAGCAGAGGTTACGTCTTGTCAGTTCCAGGAGTGATCTAATTTCATGGGATCAGGGTCCCAATACTTATACCCCAAAATCCTTTGTTCTCTGAGGGGAGATGGGCCTGTACCATTCCAAACCAGTTCTGAAGCACTCTGTTTACCAGACTTCTCCTTTCCTTTCACAGTGCAGGGCTGGAACATCAGACGCCCCATAGAAGGTGGAGCCAGCATTGTGGAAGGCAAGTACAGTCCAGGAGCACTTTGTTGATAGTCTTCCTTCCCTTCTTTCAGTGTGCAGGGCAGAGGCATCAGACACACCACAGGGGGTGGAGCCAGCATTGTAGAGGGAAAGCCCAGCCCTAATCAGGTCCCAGGTGCAACTCCTCGCTCCTATCTAGATGCAGATCTCCCTATTCACCACCGTGCAGCCCCAGCCTGTCTCCTGGAATTCCCCTGTCACACACAAACCCAGACAAGAAATACACAACCTCGCAGAGGCGGGCTCAAATGGTTGGGCAAGCACATACCTACTTTCTAAAAGTGGTATTTGCAAACACAGAACATTAAAATAGACTTTACTAAAAGATGCACTTTATTATTCTGAATCCAGGCATACTAAACTCGAATTTCTACCATGTTCCCTGAGTCTGCTAGGATTATAAACATGTAACAATTCAGCAGCCCATTCTGGCCAATGGAGAACAGCTAGCCTTGCAATAGTGAAAAACGAAAATGGCTGTCATTCACTATTAGGACATGCCACACACATCAGGGCTTGTGCTACCTTATACTTACAAAGCACCCTGCCCGTGGGCCTACCATAGGGGTGACTAATATGAAGAAAAGGGAAGGTGTAGGGACTGGCAAGTGGGCGCACTTCCCAGTCAGCATGACAGTATCAGACTGCACGCAGGCTCTGCAATGGCAGACCTTAGACATATTTTACAAGGCCGCTTCTGTGGGTGGCACAACCAATAATGCAAGCCCACCAGCAACATTTGGATTGACATGCCCTGGGCACACTCAGTGCACTGTACTAGGGTCTGACAAGTAAACCAAACATCCAATCATGGAACCACTAATCAATCCATACATTAATTTACAGTAGGGAGAGCATATGCACTTTAGCACTGATCAGCAGTGGTAAAGTGCCCAGAGTCACAAAATAGCCAACAACAGGTCAGAAAAAATATAGGAGGAAGGCAAAAATCTCAGGAATGATCCCGCAAAAAGGGCCAAGTCCAACAATTGTATTATATGGGATCAAGAACCTGCAGCGTCGATGGGCATCGTTGAACTGTGAAGAAACTGAGAGATAATGATTTATGGTTTGAAACTGGATTACCTGTGAAAATATTGGATTAAAATATATGGGCTTAACATCTGAAATTTGTTGGGATGATTTGTTTTCATTCAGCAGTGCACCCTGATCTGGGGAACCTGATGAGGGATTTATAGGTGTGGGCGAGGAGTTTGAAGGTGACCCTCTTCTCGACAGGGAGCCAGTGGAGGTCTCGTAAGTGTTGGGTCATGTGTTCATGACACTGAGTCCAGAGGACGAGTATGGCTGTGGGGTTCTGGATGGTTTGGAGTTTGTGTAGAAGCGTTCTATTGATTACGGCGTAAAGGGCATTGCCGTAGTCCAGTCTGCTGGTTATGAGCCCTTGGGTGTCGGTCCTTCTGCAGTCGAGGGGGATCCATTTGAAAGTCTTGCAGAGGATGCGCAGGCAGCTGAAACTTGTGGAAGCAACGCTGTTGATCTGATGGTTCATGGAGAGGGAGGAGTTGAGGATGATGCCAAGGTTTTGTGCATGATCTGTAGGGGTAGGTGGATTTCCGAGGGCGGAGGGCCACCATGTGTTGTCCAAGGCGGAGGTGCATGGTCCGAGGATGAGGACCTCGGTCTTCTCTGAGTTGAGCTTCAAACAGCTATCTTTCATCCAGGCTGCCAAATTCTTAATTCCTTCCTGGAAGCAGAGTCTGGTGTATTTGGGATTCTTTGTGAGTGAGAGGATGAACTGAGTGTCGTCGGTGTAGGATACAATGCTGAGCCCATGCTGTCTGATGAGGGCAGCGAGGGGAGCCATGTAGATGTAAAAGAGGGTGGGACTGAGTGATGATCCTTGAGGTTCTCCACAGTCAATATTGGTGGATTCGGAGAGGAAGGGAAGGAGTCTGATCATCTCGGTTCTGCGGAGAGGAAAGATTGGATCGAGGGCAGCTCCTTGTATCCCTGCGTTGTGAAGTCTGGTTGCGAGCGTACAATGTGAAACAGTATCGAAGGCCGCTGAGACATCTAGAAGGATCATAAAACATCCACATATAATTGTTAGTAAACGGAAGAGACACAGCCTTACAAAAAGCCTGTCAAAAAGAACTGTTAAAAAAAACAAAGGAAGAACTTAAAGCCCAATTGCGGACCCTAAACAAACAGCAAAAACAAATGGTATGGGCAGCAAAATTCAAACAACTGGAAACACAATTAATCTGAGTACACACACTGATGGAGCAAGTCAAGTTATGGAGGTACCTCATAACGACTGCCAGAATCAATGCCACTAATGAAAAACTGGAGGTTCTGCATGTGCACAATCTATATGCACCAAAACCTCCACCTATACAGAATTGGAGGCCCCAAACACCTGCCAGGAGGCCCAACATTTAGGAGTGGAGATCACAAGCAATTCTGTTGCTAAAATCCCGGAGAAGACGAGAGCAACAGGAGTGTCAGGGCCAAATGGGATACCCACATAGGTCTTTAAGGGGAGTCTTGACCTGTTGTCTGCCATCTTTACCTAGCTTTCTCAACCATGACTAGTGACCAAGCAAGTCCTGGAGAAATGGACAGGCTATATTATAAACTCAATTTATAAGAAGGGTGACAGAAGCAATCCATCCAACTATCGCCTCATTGATCTCCTGGACATCGAAACTAAGGCTTATGCATAAGTCCTACTGCAAGATCTGGAACTCTAGGCAGAATGTAATGCAATATTACCACTTAGTCAAACAGGATTTACAGCTATTTCCTCTACTCTAGGCAACGTAGTCACCCTACCTTACCTAATCCACTGGCAACACGTAAGAAGCAACTCCTGCTTTTGTCTGTTTTGTGGACTACTCATCTACCTTCGACCTGGTTGACAGGAACACTCTGTGGAGAAAGCTCAGAGACTCGGGCATACCCAACAACTTGCCCCAGGTCATCATTTCTGTTTATACCTCTACTTGGGTACAGGTCAAGCTAACAACCACAGCGATGATCAGAAAAATTCAGACAGAAAATGTCTTCAAGCAGGATTGCATGTTAGTGCCCCCGCTCTTCAATTGCTACAATGCTGAGATGGCTACTGCTTTAAATAATTCTCTGCATGTATATGTCATTTGTACCCTGCTTTGTCCCTCTTGCATTTTTTCTTATATGTACACAACCTGACTGCTACTTGTACAGCGCTCTGACACTCTGAAGGGTCATGTTTGCGCTATATAAAACTCTGCAAATTAAATAAATCAATAAAATTAATTGTCCAAGGCAAGTGACATGGATAACCTCAAAGCAATGGGGAAATCATATGCTAATGCTCAAGCAGTTGGTCTAAGACTACAATCCTACCTCAGTTGTGAAATTCCAAAAGTGTGCCTGAAACAAATAATGTTTGCAAGACTTATGTGTCTACACACAAGAGAAGCAAACCCCAAGATGCCGTCTTTCGCATAATCCCCCATATGCAGACTTTGTGCCTAGAGGTACGAACCCTTTAACCACATTTTATGCTGCTACCTGGCGATTTTGAATCCACGCCGCACAGTACTAAAACCACTTTTTCTTTCTTGCCAATGGAGTAAGAACATGTAATGAGGCCACAAGCCCAGTGTTTAAACTTAAAGAGCCGATGGAACTGGAGAAATTGGGCAGATACATCAACCTCATGCCAACGATGCATCAAAGAAGCACTCAATGTTCTGGCTGATTCCAGCAGTGACATACAGGCTGTTCTAATGCTAGGCTTATGTACTTGAGCTCTCAGGTGCAGTGCAGCCATCGGAAATATAAGAATCGCTCTGGCGGTTGGTAGAACAACCCACAGAGTCCGGCTATAGAACTCCCCTACTGGTTGATGCCAACTTTTCCCTTGGAGCCAACCTGACAGTCCTGTCAGTCCCAGTCCAAAGGAACTTGTGTATACTAGTACAGCCCTGTGACCACTCATCTATTTAGTCCATACCTGTGAACCTGCATTGGAATGTCCAGAGTTCTTAAAAATGTTTCATCGCTAAACAAATGGTTCACAAATAAGATAAGGAGCAGGACTCTTGCACCACGATGTTCAGGCAATAGATCAGCCAGTCTACTACAAAAGCGGAGGACTATACCCACCGTAAACACAATATTCCACCATGGAAATGCAATTATTGGCAACTCATCAGTGTTATCTAAAAGACTGCTGATTTATCCTATTCACTGATCATGCATCATTAACCTGTTCAGCTCAACACATAGGTACAAACTGCATTCGATCCTTGATTTCATTTTGAAAATGTGCAGAAAGCTGAAAGATCCCAAGAAAATGCATTCAATTCTGTATTCCCCACTTCTGCTCTGTCAAACTGGCAGAATCCTAAGAAAATAGTACGTGAATTGGTAACTCACTTAGGTGTGTGACTGGATTACTCACTTCCCCTTCCTGACTTAAAAAAAGAAGTGAGAAATATATCTTTAGGGTCACTGAAAGAAGTCGTTAAAAAGGGCACCACCTAGAAGTGGAAGTTGCCCAGATCATCCACCTAGAAGCTTCAACCCAGGTCCATGTGCAAGATAAGGGAGATCAGGCTTCACACTACCTCCTGCTATGGAGACTGATGCTGAGACAAGAGAAGAGCCAGCCAATGCTTGTCTGCAGTAACAAAGACAAAGCCTGACCTGAAGGTATATCCTAGAACAGAGAAAAAACCCAGCGGGTGCACGAAGAGGAACCTAGGGAGCAGGATGTCTCAGGCCACAGTGCTAAGGGAACTTTGGACTTGGATAGAGATGAAGATTGAGCGGATGAAGAGAAGGACTCCTACACATTAGGTCAGACGAATGCTGACCCAGCCAAGATCACAATCAGCAGGTAAGCTCACAGGATTGGCAAGTATTAGAGACTAAGAAGATAAAGAACTATTGAATGAAAGTCCAGAGAGGAGGAAGAACTACATTTCAACATTTTTGAGCCAGCAAAGAGAAGAAAGTGAAGAAAGACACTGGAGACATGCCTTGAAGCCTTAGTTGAATCTGGAGAGCAGGTTTCCAAAAGAAATTGATAATTCTGGTTGCCATTGCTTTGTTTTGTTTATGAAATGAAAGAATGAAAGCTGTTCTGAAATTCTTACCCATAAAAATGTTTAATTATTTTTAGTGTTTCATGAGGATTCTAGACACAGTGTGAGTCGTTTACGCCAAATAAACCCTAGAATTTGTTAAAACCAGAAACAGAGAGGAACTATTTTATAAGCTTACATACCAGAAAGTGGAAGAAGTATGCCAAAACCTCATGAGAGGTTAAAGATGTGGGGGCAGATCTACAAGGAAGTGCTGCAGCGAGGCAACGCAATCCCTTTGGCTGTGCCACGCTGTGGCACTTCCGAAGCACAGAATGCAACATATTTACAATATTATGTCGCATGCCTGTGCTCTCCCCTGCACTGGCGCACAAACTGCAACCATGTGCCGGTGCAGGCACTTTTGCACCATGGTGCATGGATGTCTGCCTCATGGAGAGATTGTTTTTGTGCAGGAAGGAGCACCTTCCTGCACAAAAACAATCACTACAGGCATTTTCCTCTTTCAATGCGTGCTGTAGAATGCAGCACGCTTTGAATGAGAAAAAAACAAGGAGAAATGAAAACATTTCTCCTCATTGTGCCTCGCGTGGCATTGACACTCATTTCCAGATTTACGATTCCTCGTAAATCTGGAAATGTGTCTCATTCCATGGGTGTTGCGTGGGAGCACCAGCAGCAACACCCATGGAACGCCCCTTCCGCGCAAAGTGCTGCGTGTGAAGGGGCCATATTTACAAGGAGAGGAAAAGTCATGCAGGCTGGCTTTTCCTCTCCTTGTAAATTTGGGGAAGTGAAATGCGTCTCCAGTACGTCACAAAAAGTGATTTACTGGTGGCGCAGGGGGCTCGTAAATCTGCCCCGGAGTTTCTAGAGGGTCAAGAGGTAATCCAGAATATGTTTCCAAATGAGAGAAGCTAAATGTTATTTCAAACTCTCACTTCATTCTTTCATAGTAACACTTACCTATGCCTTTCTCAAGAAGATGGTGATTCTCTTGGTGTGGGCTGATGTGAAGTAGCAGATGCCAACTTCCAGGGATTTTGGGACTGGCAGAGACTTGAAAGAGAAAGTGAGGTCATCTGTTTAAGACAAGAATAGGGCTGTCTGGAACAATTTATCATTAAAACCAAGAGTGCAATAAATCAAGTCCATTACAAATCTTAATACATCTCGGTAAGTCCCTCAAAGAGGCAAATGAAACAACCCGTTTTGTAGTCACAGAAAAAGGGCACTTCTGACCACACAAGAGTCTTTTCCTATGCACAAATCTCAATTTAGGAGTCAGTAAAGTTTTACGGAATCCTAAAATGTGATTATGAAAGGATACCGGCTTAGTATTTGGAAGGGCGTGTTGTGGACATCCCTTCCAAATACCGAATCAGTTTCTAATGTATCAGTGGCTTGTGGCTGCAATTGCGGTCGCAAACTTTTGACAAGTTACAGACCCTCCAAGTTGGACCACTTCATCTTTGAAAATTTTGAAGTTTCATGGGAAGTATGTAATGCTCGAAGGGACCACTGCCTGCTGAAACAATATGTAAAAAATAAAGTATGTCTTTATTTTTCAAAAGCAGGCCTTTTCTCTGAAGCAAAGCAGGCTGCTTTAAAAGCATACTTTAGGGGCGTGGCTTGCGCGCCGCTTTAGAATGGCGGTGTGTGCTTGAGCTCCGAGACGAGTGAGGGCCGTCGGAGGTTCATCTCCGTTTCCAGGGACCCCACAATAACAGAAACGGAGCCTCATATATCGGAAGGTGCCATGTGCCTGTGGAAAGGCCTTCCTGCACCCTGGAGCTGCTGGTGCCTGATATTTTGACTCAGTGTTTCTACGAGCGGCCGCCATTGTGTCTCGCCTCACACACGCAGTTCCAAGTCTCCTCACAAACGGAGGTACCATGGTGACTATTTTATCCGGAATGCGTGCAATCAGGTGGTGGTGACGAATGATAACTTTTGCAAGCTGATAACGTTTTTTTTTACGTTCTCCATGCTGTGTGGCTTTTAATGAAACTTTTGTATGCATTTTATATTACTTTACCTTTCTTCAGAGCGCCTACAGTGCCTTTCAATAACATTACCTGCTCTTTGAAACCCTATTTGCTGTCTTCTTAGTTTATGAAGGCGTATTCTTCATATCGGCAGGACCCTGACATTACGGTGTTGAGATTTCGATTTTTGTGCATGTAAGCCCGCCGCTATTTATGGTTTTGCGATACCTGCTGATTTTGCGCTCTCACATTTTTGCTCATTCTTGTTTTTCTCTCCTTGCCTACTGACTACACCAATATCCTCATGCCTTCTGCCTTTCCTCAGTTCTCTGCAGTGGTTGTTTCTCCTACCTTTGTTTTTGAAGCTCTATGGCGGCCAATATGGGCTTGTCGCAGACTGCTAAAGATACAAAAGAGTCGAAAGCTTCTCTTAAGAGACTCAAGCAAGTATCTCCTACACCTGATTTATCTCAAAAGGATGCTAACTCCACTTTGGAGGCTATTTTGACGCGTCTCAATGATGTCCATGACATTGCGCAGTCTACTAAAACTAATACGGATTTACTACAGGTGGAGGTATCAGCCATCAGAAATGATTTTAAGGCTCTATCCATTCGTGTTTCTGCCACGGAGACACGTATTAGTGGCGCAGAGGATAGCATGCACAAGCAATCTAGAACTCTTTCACAATTAGAGCGCTCAATGGCGGCATTGCGGAGGGATCTCACTGAGCAGGAGGACCGTAATCGCAGATCCAACCTACGCATTTTTGGCCTTCCTGAAGAAGCCGAGAAAGGTGCTCCGTCTATGATTGACTTCTTATACCAATGGTTGCCTTCTACTCTGCAAATTTCTTTTCAAAGAGACTTTGAGCTGGAACGCGCACATCGTGTCCCCACTTTTCGTTCTAAATCTGCTACGCAACCAAGGGCTATCATTTTTAAGCCGCTGCGTCATCAGCACACGGAACAAATTTTGGCTCATATGCGGAAGATTAAAGTTGTTTCTTGGGAAGGCCACCGTATTTCAATTTCTCAAGACTTTGCCAGAGACACAGTAATAAGGAGGAAAGGCTTTCTCAATCTTCGGAAGCATTTATCTGAGATGCATATCCCATTTTCCTTCTCGGGCCCTTCCAAATTTCGCATTACTTTTAAAGGTCGCTCCAGAATCTTCGACGAACCTACTGATCTGGCCTCTTTTTTGGATAATCAGATGGAACTACAGATGGAGCTTCAAATGGAGGCTTTGCTTCTTCCTGGTGCTTCTGGCACCTGATGTGATTCTTCTGCCTTACTTGGTTTTCTCTTGTTTCCGGGTCTATTGAGCTTACCTTTTTAGACCTGCGTGCTCCATGGTTGTTGGTTCGTCTATGGCTTTCTTTTGTGACTGGTGTTGTCAGTCAAGTTTTTTGATGGCGTTTTTCCTTCATTTTAGTGTTGTCTCCTTTTCATTTTTATGATGGTGTCAGTTGGCGCATTAAGTTTTTCTAATTGTCGTCTCTTTCTCATCAGTGTAGTTGTGCCTTTTCGTTTCTTATCGGTTCTCCTTCACCTTGCTGTTGTTTTTTCGATTTGGTAGTGTTTTTCCTTCTTCCTTATGGGTTGTTCCTCTTGTCTTCGTTTCCTCCATCCTTATGGTTATGTTAGACATATCTCATTTCTATTTCCTTGTTCTACTTTGTAGTAATCGTCTGTTTTGGTTTTTTCTCTTCCCCCGTCCGTGGTTCTTTATTGGTTTTTTTTTTTCTTTTTTTTTGCGTAGTCTAGTTTCTCACCTGATTTGTACTTGGTTCTTCCGTTTTGTGTGGTCGTTCTATTTGAATGTTTTTCGTCTTATTGACTTCAACGTGTTTTGTACTGTTTCGTGTTCTGGTACAAGGCTGGGCCATAGGTTTATTACTATCTACTATCGATAGTGGTGTCTAGCTGCGCCCACCATGTTACAGTTACTGTATTTTGCATTTATTTATATGCTTAAATAGTTATTGTTTTACTGCTTAGGATGCTTTACCATTATTACTTGCTTTTCTATATTAGGACTAAGGTAGTGGTTTTCATTTCTACTATTTTTCTAGCTTATTTAAGTATCATATATGACTGTATTATCTTTTCATTGTTCCTGCCTGTTTACTTTAGCTAACTATAACGAAGTTTATATACCTTATGCATGGTAATTAATTGCTTACAAGTGCCTTTGCATACTTATTATATATATAGTTTTGATATATATTTACATTGCTATTTTCACTGTTTGTTCTGCCTCGCAACTATTTAATATCTTCCTCTTTCGGTGCTAGTTCATTGCAAGCTGTGTACTTTTTTTGTCCTTTATGATATGATATTTTATTTTTATTGCACTTTTTGGCCTCCTGTTATCCTACTTTCTATTACTATACATTCTACATGTTCCTGCATTTTCGTATCAAATTATTATAACAAGGTTTCCATATTTAAGGACAGTTAACTAATTGTTTATCTTGCTTTTTTCCATAATCTTCTTCATTATAGTATAGTTCCTTGTATTCATCTAGCATGGTGCTTCATTAATTGTTCTATTATCCACTTTTTAGTGCCTTTCTCTCTTTTATATCATCTATTTCTTTATACTACACCCTGTAATCTTCTTGTGAAGACTGTTTTTCTTCTACTTTTTCTTTCCTGTTATTTATAATGATGGTTTCACCTTTGTTCTATCTACTCTTTGTTTACTTTACTGATGTTTTTGGTGTTTCTTTCTTGTTTTTCTGTTCTTCTTGTGTCCATACTCATTTCTGTTCTATCCTTCTTCCTTGGATTTATACTTGTTCGTTCTTTCTATGGTTCTCTTTCTAATAGTACCTCTTCTTATCTCTCTATTGTTTTCTTGTTCTTCTATTTTACTCCGCTTCTTGCCATTTCTCCTTTCTTTATTATTCCTTTTTTAGAATCATGCCTTTTATTTTGGTTCTTGAACTTGTCTTCAGCTTTTCTTGTCTTTATTTTCTGTCATTTTTTCCTTCGAGTCACTTTTCTCTTTTCTTGTTGCATATCTCTTAAATAGCTACATTGCTTTTTCTGATTTTTTTTTTTTTAAATATATTTTTATTGCAGGAATCAGTAAATCGTTACATAATCGACCAGCATTATATCACAAGCAATATCAGCGAAATACAACCCTCCGTCCCCGCGCCATAAGTTTCTTACACAGCCATCCGGCCCACAACCCTGGGGTCGGGCGGCGAAATTCAATGGGGGCTCAGAAGGATATCGGAGCTGGTCCGGATGATCCACTGTCCGTCATCTGCTTTTCCAAACAAGCCTATAAACCCAAAAAGGAAAACCCCACCCACAAAACGCTACTAACCAAAGAACACCCCACCCAACCCCGCCATCAGCGCCTGGTAACAACCGCAACAGGATCTGCTATGGGACCCACGGGGAAAGCAACAGGACTAACAGTGCAATCGTTTATCGGGACATGGGGCGAGCCGCTTCTTCACCTTCAGAGTCGCTGGGGGCGCAATAATCCCTAAGGGCCTGCACTAACGTTTCCCACTCCAACGCTGCCTCCTGCGCCTTCTCATTACGCTGCCTCCAAGCTAGCTGGTATCTTAGCGTGCTCTCCCCCGCCGCCCACTTCAAGAGCTCGCTGTGCCATCGGCTTCCTGTCAGACCAACTCGTGCCTTCCAGTTCCTGGTCACCTCTCGTTTAGCAAGGAGGAGCCCTAGGTCGATAAATTTGCTGGAAATTTTATTCTTGGGGGTATGAGGGAACCAGTGTAGGAGTCCCACCGCCGCGTCAAATGATAAGGACCTCCCCGTCACCTCCTCCAGGGTCTTCCCCACTTCTACCCAGTAGGATGACAATCCTGGGCAGGCCCATAGCATGTGGAGGAGGTCCGCCTCCTGGGCTGGGCACCTAGGGCAGTCCGCCGAATTCGTGGCAAAATATCGCCTAATTTTCACCGGGGTCAGATATGCTCTATGGAGCACGTAATAGTGGACCAGCTGAAAGCGGGCGTGGCGTGTGCCCTTCCAGGCTCGCCGCATCAGCTGGGACCAGGTCGTCTCCGGGATCTCCCTGCCAATGTCCTCCTCCCAGCGGTTTCTCAAAGTAGTGAGAGGAGCCAATCCCTCGTTGATCAGTCTGCCGTAAAGGCAAGTGACGGCCTTCACCGTGCCCGCAGACATCATCACATATTGGCACACCGGAGATAAAGTGGGTTCCTCCTGCCCGCTTTTCCAGTGCGCCTGGATCGCTTGGACAATGGCCGAGTGCAGCAGAAAGTCGCCACGGGGGATCTCGAAGCGATCAATAAGCTCCTGAAAGGGCAAGAGCGCCCCGTCCTCATACAGATCCCCAACTAGCTGTAAGCCGGCGTCCTCCCAGGCCGCCAATCGTGACCAATCGCCGCCATGGGGGAGGGCCGTCAGCATCCCCAAAGGTATTTCGGGCGCATACGGTGTTCTCAGATGGCCTCGGGCGTGAGCTCGGTTCCAACACAGGCGAACGGTCCGCTCCTCCAGCGACAAGTCCCGTAGGGCCAAACGTTGTCGCAGCGCTATGAAGGAGAGAACATGCCTGGCCATACCCGTCCCCCTTCTGTCTTCCGGGCCCCGGAATTCCCGGGCGATCTCCTGGGTGAAAGTCTGGAGCTGTGCCGCCAAATAATACTTTTCAAAGTCCGGCACCGCAAGCCCACCCTCATCTTTCGGCCTCATCAGGGTCTTGAGGGCCACCCGCCGGCGGCTCGAGCCCCAGAGGAATCCGACTATCATAGATCTTAGTAGTCGAAACGTGGCCGGAGGGACCCAGATCGGCAGTGTCCGGAAGTAATATAACAGCCGGGGAAGCGCCACCATTTTAAGCAAAGCGATCCGCCCTGCCACCGAGAGCGGCAGCGTGGCCCAGAAGTCCATACAGCCTCGAAGTGCTCGAGTGCTGCGGGCAATGTTCCCACTAAGGAGGTCGGATGGGTCGTGATAGACGTATACCCCCAGGTACTTAAAGCAGTCGGGTTCCCATCTGATCTCCCTACTTAGAGTAGGGGCGGGGGCGCCCTTGCGAACCGGGAAAAGACAGGTCTTAGACCAATTCACCCGGAGGCCCGAGACCTCCCCAAACTCCGTGAGCGCCGTCGCCGCTCCATGTAGGGCGGCGAGCGGGTCCTCTAGGAAGAGCAACAGGTCGTCTGCATACAGCGAAACGTAGTGCGGGCCCGAAGGAGTCCACAGGCCCGTATAATGGGCTCCCGATCGAAGATGCAGCGCGAGTGGCTCCACCGCCAGCGCAAAGAGAAGTGGGGACAACGAACACCCCTGCCTCGTGCCTCGTTCCACCGGATATTGTGAGGAAATCAGTGGTCCCGCCCGAACCCTGGCCGATGCAGAGGCATAGAGAACCGTGGTCCATCTGACGAAGCCCTCACCGAGGCCGAACCTCCGTAGCACAGTGCAAAGGTAGTCCCATTCCAGGCTATCAAAAGCCTTCTCTAGGTCCACCGATAAGACAACCGGGGATGGGGCATCCACAAACGGCTCCCCTAGCAAGCGGAACAACCTGCGAATGTTCATAGTCGTGTTACGCCTAGGGATAAAACCAGCTTGGTCCTCATGCACCAGGGAGCTCATGTGTCCCAGCAGCCTCGAGGCCAAGATACTGCTCAGTATTTTATAGTCAACCGTCAGCATCGATAAGGGACGGTAAGACCCCGGGTCGGACGAGTCCCTTCCTGGCTTGAGGAGAGGAACCACCAACGCCTCACACATCGAGCTCGGGAGCCGCCCGAGCCTCTTCGCCTCTCTGTAGACTACCAATAACCTAGGGGCTAGGAGGTCAGCATAAGCTGCATAAAACTCCACAGGCAGGCCGTCCAGGCCCGGGGTCTTATTCCTCGCCATCCGTTTAATGGCACTGCGGATCTCTCCCAATTCTATGTCGGACCCCAGGGCTTTCGCCACTTCTTGCTCTACTGTTCGGAGTTCCAGTGGCCGTAAATAATTATCGAGTAGGTCAGGGTCTCGGGCTGAGCGACTGCGGTACAAACGTTCGTAGTAATGCCGGTAGCAGCTGAGAATCTCCGGCTGAGTGTACACCTCGGTTCCGTCTGCCTTACGCATACATGTCGTCAATGAGGACTGACGCGTAGGGTTGGCCAACCATGCCAGCAACGCGCTCGATCTATCCCCCTCCGCGATGGACCGGACCGTATAGGCCTTGTAGTCAAAACAGCGAAGCCGTTCGACCTCCGCCGCTACCGTCTCCCTCGCCTCCGCTGTGCGTACCTGTAATTCAGGGCGCCCGGGCGGCGAATTTCCAGCTCGCGGAGTTTCCGGTCCGCTGCATCTAGGTCGGCGAGGATAACTCGCCTCATGCCTACCTTTTTAGAAATACAGTAACCCCTCACCACTACCTTAAAAGCGTCCCACTCTAACGCTCTCGTACTCGCGGTGCCGCCGTTGGACGCAAAGTACTCTGAGACCTTATCACCTAGGTCCGCCCTGAAAACACTGTCCTCAAGAATCTCGGGCCGTAATTTCCAGGTGGGCACCGCCGGCGCCCCGGGGAACCAGCGAAGGTCCAGCAGGAGGGGGTTATGGTCTGAAATGGTTCTGGACAAATATTCAGACCGGACCGCTGCCGAAACCAGTTCGGGCGAGCCAAGAAATCCGTCCAGTCTAACATGCAACTCATGGAGGCTCGAGAAGTAGGAATAGTCCCTAGATGTGGGGTGGTGCGCCCTCCAGATATCCGTTAGACCCCAATGGGTCTGCCAGTCCTTACGACCCTTAGCCATGCGACGAACCGGAGAATCGGGAAGGGGTGGATGCGAGCGGTCAGTGTCTACGTCCACTACTGAGTTGAAATCTCCCACGAGCAGAAGGGGCCTGGAGAAGAAGTGGGCCAACGAGCCCGATAACCTGGAAAGGAAGGCAGTCTGGTCTATATTAGGAGCGTACACACAGCAAACGTTCAGGTCCCTCCCTCCCAAAGTGCCCGAGATAGCCACGTAACGCCCCTCTGGATCTATCACTGTTTTCGTGACCTGGAAGGGGACCCCAGCTCTAACCCATATCAGCGCCCTTCTGGCATACGCGGAGTACGATGTGCAAAAGACCTGCCCCCTCCATCTACGCTGTAGCGCCGCCCCTTCCGCCTTGTTCAGATGAGTTTCCTGCAGCAGCGCCATTTGCACTCCCCTACGCACTAAATAAGCGTGGACTTTGTGGCGCCTGGACATAGTATGAAGCCCCCGCACGTTCCAAGTAACACATTTCAAGTTAGCAACATCAGCCATTGTCCCATATCGTTCTCGCAAAGTCTCCCCATCTGGGTCCCAACAAAGAAAGAACATCAATCATCCCAGCACTGATGGCGGCCATTTTCCCCAACCAAAACCGAACAACCCAAGAATGAACTAGACCCCCATCCACCCTCCCCAGAACAGGACCCAAATAGCACCATCTAGATCCCATCCAAACCATACCCTCCAACAACCCACTAACCCCTACTAATCCTGCGGTCGCCACCGTAGGAAAGCCTTAAGTGCCAGGTGCGGGCCGGGCGGAGGCAGTGGGCCCTCGACGCTCAGGCTACCAGGACTAGAGCAAGCCCAAAACAGTGCCGAAAACCCTCGGGGCAAAAACAGGGCACCCCACCCTCCCTGCCCCGGTTGTCAGCATCAATTGACGGCATCCGCCACCCCCCTGCCGGGCCCCCTCCCAAAATGAGGTAGCTCACCCCGTTACCCCTGTCCATCCAGAAGGTCTTCCACCGATTTCGGTGTGATCACCGGTGTATGGGCGCTATCAGTCACCGAGTCCTCGGAGTCCGTTGGTGCCCCCTCGTCACCCGGGTCTGCTTCCTCCTCAATGGCATCGTCCCGTGAGCCAGATAACGCAGATAACACCTCCAGCACTCCCTTCCGCTCCGTCGACGTCTCTGCAGTTGAGGGCCCCCCCGAGCGGCCACGGCGACTCCGAATCCTCCTGGATCGCCGTCTCTGTTCCGGCTCCTCCGCCTGCTGGGATGAGGAGCCGAAGCCATCTTTCCCCGCTCTATACAGCTCGAGCCAGGCACAGACATCCTCCGGGGTGTCAAAGAATTGAGTTTTGTCATCGACAATGATGCGGAGCCTTGCAGGATAGAGGAGCGAGTACTGGACGCCCTCGCTCCTGAGCTCGCGCTTGACCGCCAGGAAGGAGAACCGCCTGCGTTGAGTTTCGTAGGTGTAATCCGGGAAGATGTTCACCTGACTGTTCGCCACTTTGAATGGACCATTATGTCTGGCGGCATTGAGGATTAAGTCTCTGTCCCGAAAGTGCAATAACCGCGCCACCACTGGTCTCGGGGCACGTCCCTGCTGCGGTGGCCTCGCCGGGACTCTATGGGCACGCTCCAGGGTGTAGAAGGAGGATAGCCCCTCCGGGGCCAACGTGTCACGGAGCCAGGCCTCCAAGTATGCCACCATGTCGCCATCCTCGATCTTTTCCGGAAGGCCCACCACACGGATGTTGTTCCTCCTGTTGCGGCCTTCCGCATCCTCCGCTCTCTGCTCCAGGGTTGCAATCCGGGATAAGGCATCCTTCATAGTCGCAGCCAAGGTTCGCTGCGCCGGCTCCAAGGTTTTCACTGAGCTCTCCACTTCCTTGACCCGGTCCGAAAGTTTGCCGTGGTCCGCTCTAAGGAGACCTAGGCTCGTCGCTACCTGGGCAATGTCCTGTTGGAGGGCCGATCGCGTGGTCGCTATCGCCTCTAAGACGCGGTCAAATTGCTGTTGCATCGATGCACCACCAGAACTCTCTGGGTCCCCACGTTCCTCTTTGTCCTGGGTCTCCGAGTCTGAGGCGGCTGGGGTAGTCCCCTTGGCTCCTCTAGGTTTCCCCATGTCGCCGGGGGCACTCCGTGCTGGTCCAGGAGCAGGCGTCTCCGAGTGTAGGCTCCGGCTACGACTCTCCCGGTTACTGGACCTCAAATCGAGTATCGGAGATCTCCTTCTCCAGGGCCTGTTGGACCTTCTTCGCCACGGCTCGCGCCACCACCACGTTGTCCGAGGGCACCGATGAGGAGGCGGAGACAACCGCCGCCAGGTCGGGCAGGCCCGCACAGCCGCTAAAGTCCCGGGGTGAGGGTCACCAACTCCACCAGACGATTTGTGGCGCCAGAGGGTCGCGCCTCCCATGGAAGTGGATTGGCCAGGAAAATTTAGCTAGGACGGTGTTGTGAGTGGGGCCACCGCCGGGAACACCAGACGTCCGCGTGCGGGATCCACTATAGCGTGGGCATCCGCCCAGTCACCCAACCAAGTGCATTCTCGTTGTAAAAAGTCCGATCTGACCGATATCCAGAACACAGATCACTGGGGGATGGCAAAGCCGGGGGCGAGCCGCCGCCGGTGACGCTCCTCCAGTTCAATGGATCCGGCCAGGGGGACAATGAAGTCCGGGCGCCATGTTGGGTCGCACTCCGCAACTCCGCAAACTTCGGTTTTACGCCGGATCATCACTCGTTCAGGCCGCGCCAAGGGCCCTGGCAGGACTCCGTCGGTCCGTTCAGCAGAATGCGGGGTCTGGGGTGCCCCGCAGCCTCTGATTTACAGGATAATCACGGGCTCAGTCCCGGAGCCGAGCACTCAGGCGACCATCGCCATCGGCGCCCAAGCCACGCCCCCCCACATTGCTTTTTCTGATATGTGTCATGTTCTTTCGATCTTTCTTTTTTCTTCCTATTCTGCTATTTTCCTACCTTTCTTTTCTTACATGTTCATATATTCCTGTTTTTTACACTTCTGATTCATATTGTTATTCTATACAGTTATAGTTTCTTCATTAACTATGTAGTTATTTTTTTCGATATACATATTGATCGTCATGCATTCATCTACTGTTCATAATTTACCTCATGCTTTTATTTTTCTTATCAGTTGTTCTAATCGTATTCATTACTCTAGTTATGTCTCTTGCCATTACACTGCTAACTAAATGTGATTTATTTATTTATTTATTTATTTATTTGCTTGTAAAGCGCCTGAGTCAATTCCCGAAGGGATATCCCTGCGCTGTTGCTTGCGTTTAGGCAGTTTACTGTATTTATTGAAGCTGAAGGGGGGAGATTAGATAGAATTTATGGCAAGGTAAAGAGGTAAGTTTTCAGTTTTTTCCTAAATGGTTCTAGATTCCTGATCTGTTTCAGTTCGGTGGGTAGGGAGTTCCAGAGGATAGGTCCTTTATAAGACAGGGCTCGGCCTCCCTGTCTGGCTCTTCTTATCTTTGGGACCTGTAGCAGTAGATGATTGCTAGAACGTAGTGTACGTTCAGGGGTGTATGGTACAAATGTTTCTTTTAGATATTTGGGGCTAATACCAAACAAGCATCTGTGTATCATGTTACAGATTTTAAATTTGATGCGCTGTTTTACAGGTAGCAAGTGAAGTTGGCGAAGTAAAGGGCGGGAAGGCGTTCTGGGAGGGGCATTGAGGGCCAGTCTTGCTGCCGTATTTTGGACAACCTGAAGTTTATCTAGCTGTTCTTCATTTGCCGATAAATATAGTCCGTTGCAATAGTCCATTCTGCTTATTATAAGGGTTTGGATAAGAGTTTTTCTGTGATTATCTGGCAGAAATGGAAAGACGCGTCGCAGAAGCCCCACCACATGGAGGCAAGCACCTGCCACTTGTGTGGTGTGCTCCTTGAGCAGGAGCGCCTGGTCTAGCTTGACGCCAAGGTTTTTCGCTATTGGTTTAGGGTTAGGAACAGGGCCTAGCTCCAGGGGCCACCATTCTGGGGACCAAAGAAGAGTCGCCCCTCCAAACAGCATGACCTCGGTTTTGGACACATTGCATTGAAGAAAATTTTGAGCCATCCAATGTGCTACTGCTCTCATCCCGTTAGCAAATGATGATTGAATTGCCGGTGTGAGAGTTTGAAAAGGAAACAAAAGCTGGGTGTCATCAGCGTATGACACCGGAGTGAATCCGAAAGATCTTATCAGATTAGCTAAGGGGGCCACATAAATGTTAAAAAGCGTGGGGCTAAGGCATGAGCCCTGTGGCACTCCCTTAGTTAGCACTCTTGATGGAGAGGAATGAGAGCCCAGTCTGACACCTTGAGTTCGGCCAGAAAGAAAGCTTTGCAGCCATGATAGAGCCGTTCCTCCTACCCCCGTATCACTCAGTCTTTCGAGAAGAAGTTCATGTGATACCGTGTCGAAGGCAGCGGATAAATCTAACAGCACTAAAATCGCTGATCCCCCCTTGTCCAGTGACATCCTGATGTTGTCGGTCACGGAGAGGAGGGCTGATTCAGTGCTGTGATTGGGCCTAAAACCAGATTGAGATGGGTCCAGGCCCTCCGCTGCCTCGATGTGTTTCGACAGGTGGGTGTTGACATGCTTCTCTGTGAGTTTACTGAGGTAGGGTAGGAGGGAGATGGGTCTGAGGTTTGATAGGTCAGACCAGGGTAGTGTGGTATTTTTCCGAATGGGGTTGACTATTGCTTGTTTCCACTCAGTTGGTACCTGTCCTTCGCTAAGGGATTGATTTATGATGGTTTGTATAGATGGGCCTAGGAAGGAGTTTAGAGGGGCCATCATTTTTGTACGAATTTCTTAGTTATATTATGACTATTTACATTATTACGCTGCTTTGCGGTGCTACTTTTGATTGTTACCAGTTCCTCTTTTACTGCTATCAGTTTGCTAAATTTTTTGGGGCTATTGTTATCAATTACTTTTCCTCCTAGTACGGGTTCCTTACTCGCCTTTCCACGTTCTCCCTAGTATGATGCTGGTCTTTTTTAGGCCTCCCCTCCTGCTTCTTCTCTCCCTCCTTTCTTTCCTCTTTTCTTTTCTTCTTTCTTTCTCTCTATATTGATTTCCCACATGGACGCTCCCTCAGTGTTTCTTATGTTTCATGATTGGTTCCTTGTATTTGTGGGGTTGGTTCTTTTTCTGTCATCAATGTCGTCTTTTTTCTGTTATTATGTATTCCCATGCCAGGTTTAAATGTATTATCCCTTAATGTTAAGGGTTTGAATCATCCGGTGAAGAGGTTGAAAATCTTAGATTATTGTAAATCTCTGTCTTCTGATCTGGTTCTCTTTCAAGAGACCAAGGTCACTAACAGAGAAACGTTGTTTTTGAAGAAGGAATGGATTTCGGATGTTTGCTGTTCTGATGCCCTTGGTAAACGAAATGGGGTTATTACACTAGTTTCAAAGAATTCTGGTTTATCGATACTTTCTTCTGATCATGATTCTGAGGGTCGTTGGCTGTTATCTAAACTGTCGGATGGACAGCATGATCTGTATGTGATGAATATCTATGCTCCTAACGTTGATGATCCGTCCTTTTGGAAATCGGTGACCAAAAAATTAAATGACACCCCGCACTCTGGCAATCTTATTGTGGGTGGAGATTTTAATTTACCGATGGACCCTCTTTTAGACAGCAACTCTGCATTTCAGTTTCGCCCTCCTAAATCTCACAAACAAATGCTTAACATGTGTTCCATTACTCATCTTCAAGATATTTGGCGTCTTCATAATCCCTCTGGTAGTGATTTTTCTTTCTTCTCTTCGCCTCACTCTTCCTTCTCTCGTATTGACTATCTCCTGGTTCATTCTTCTCTTGTTTCATCTTCTTCTTCTCCGCTTATACATCCTATTTTGATTTCTGATCACGCTGCGGTTACTTTTACGCTGTCATCCTTTGCACCTAAATCACGCGCTCGTTCATGGAGATTGAATACCGAAGTTTTGCTTGATCCTTCCCAGGTTGATGAATTTTCTAAAGCCATAGATAATTTTTTCCATGAGAACGAAGGCTCTGTCTCTTCCCCAATTGTTCTATGGGACTCCTTTAAATGCACTTTCCGTGGTCAAGTTATTAAATGTATGTCCAAACGAAATTCTGATATTAAAAAGGAACTTACAGATTTGTCATCTGAAATTAAAACTCTGGAAGCTTCCTTTAGGCAATCTAAGGATTCATCTTGTTTACAGCAAATAAAACTACTAAAATACAAATATAATACCATTGTTACTAAAAGAGCCCATATTGGTGTACAAGCACAAAAATCCAAGAAGTTGCTGTTAAAAAATCGAGCTGGGAAAATTTTGGCTGCTACGTTAAAATTTCAGGATCTCTCTTTTAAATCCTCGCAAATCTCTTCTATTACTGACTACAAGGGTTCTAAAAAATTCCAAACAGGGGAAATACTTGAAGTTTTTCGTGACTTTTATAATAAATTGTATACTCCTTCTAATCAATCCTCTTTTGACCAATGTCAAGATTTTTTAAAATCGGTTCCGATTCAGTCGGTCTCTGATGATGATCGTTCTTTTTTAAACAAGCCTATTTCCCCCGAGGAAATCGTGTCTGCGATTAAAGCTACTCGTTCTGGCAAGGCTCCAGGCCCTGATGGTTATCCAATTTTATTTTATAAAACTTTTCTCCCTACGCTTGTCCCTAAATTACAATCTGTCTTTGACTCTTTTATTAAGGATGGGTCTGTTTCTGGTACGGCTGCTGAAGCTACTATAGTAGTGATCCCGAAAGAGGGGAAAGACCATTCGGATCCCAAAAACTTCCGACCTATTTCTCTCCTTAACATGGAAGCAAAGATTTTTGCTAAAATCCTTCTCAAACTGGTTTTGTGAAAGGTCGTCTTGCGCGAGACAATATACGCACTTTCTGTCATATTCTCGGTGCTGCTAAACGGTCACAACTTCCTGCCGCGGCCTTGGCCCTTGATGCGGAAAAGGCCTTCGACAAGGTCTCTTGGCCATTTCTTCGTGCTGTTTTATGCGCGCATAACCTTGGCGACTCTTTCATTAATATGGTAATGTCCTTATATTCTCAACCTAAAGCTAACATTAGAGTTAATGGCGCTACGTCGTCGTTTTTCAATCTTCGTCAGGGCACTAGACAGGGGTGTCCTTTATCCCCACTTTTATTTTTATTATCTATTGATCCTCTTCTTCGTTTGATTGAGTTACACCCTGATATTAAAGGTTTTTCTTTCGGGCCTCACTGTATTAAAACTGCTGCATACGCAGATGATGTTCTTATTTTTTCAGATGATATCGCTTTGGCAATCCCTGCTATTTCTAATGCCATTTCCCTATTCTCATCGGTTTCAGGTTATACCCTAAATAAAGATAAGACGGAAATGTTCCCTTTGAATGCCTATTGTTTCCCTTCTCATATGGGCTCAGCGGGCTTTAAGTGGCAGTCTACACACCTGAAATACTTAGGGATTTATTTCTGTTCTACTCTTTATGCCACCGCTGCCTATAATGAATCCCAGACTCTCCTTAAAGTGCGTCGTCTTTTGGATACATGGTCTCCGAAACATATTTCATGGTGGGGTCGCCTCCAGACTCTCAAAATGATGATCACACCGATTATTAATTTTGTTTCGTCCATGCTTCCAGTTAAATTATCAGATTCCTTTTTTCGCGAAATCGATTTTCTGACTTCTGAATTTTTGCGGAATGACAAACGTGCTCGACTTGCTTACAAATGTTTGCGTCGTCCTTGTGATATGGGAGGTTGTAATTTTCCTGATTGGGAAAAATACCAAACTGCCTTTTTGGCTTCTCAAGGTGCTTTATGGTTCTCTCCTCCATCTCTTCATGTTCCCTCTTGGTTGCTCATAGAACAGGCATTAGCATCCCCTTTGCCTACTGCCTCTTTTTGCACTGCATCTACTTTGCATATCCTGTTCTCCCGTGCTATCATTCTTGATACAATTGCTGTGGTCAGGAAAAGAGACAAGAAGGTGGCAATTCCTTTACATAAAACTAGGTGGTCATCTATCTGGCAGAATTCCAAAATTAAGCTTAACATTATTCCCCCCCTCATGTCCTATTGGGCAGATAAAGGGATCTCTCTTGTTAAACATCTCTATGGTGTTTCTGACGAACCATTACCTTTTTCTACCTTGGCTCAGAAGCATTCTTTAACAAATCTTGAGTTTTACACTTTTCTTAAAATTAAAGTGGCCATTGCTAAAGTTCATCTTCATCCTACTTCTTCTACTATCTCACTTTTTCATATATGGATTAAATCTGGTCATGTCGCCTCCAAAATTTATAAATTTTTGTCCTCTGCTTCACTACCCGCACAGACGGTTGCTCAACAAAAATGGTTACACCATTTTGATCATGCCATTACGGATCATATTTCCTCTGATACTTGGCAATTAATTGGTAAACTCTCTCTTCGTAATAAAATCGCACCATCTTTAATGCAGTCTAAGTTTTTCTCTATCAATCTCCTCCATTGGACGCCTGTGCGTCTTCATTCGCTAAATCTTAAAGATGACAACTTATGCTGGAGCTGTGGTTTGTTGGCAGGCGATTTTCCTCATATGTTTTTTCATTGCTCCTTGCTTCAACCTTTTTGGAACCTCATCCAGAAGCATCTCTCTCTTATCTTTGGTATTGAGCTCCAACTTTCCTTCCCTTTAATCTTATTAGGCCCACTGGCTGCTCCTACTCCTATCCCTTTAGATCCATTGGAATTACAGTTACTGGATCTTCTCCTGACTGTTGCGGTGAAAATCATTCTTATGGAGTGGACATCTTTTTCGTCGGTTTCCTATCATACGTGGTGGGCTTGGGTCTCCTTTTTACGCAGTGCTCACACTTCGGTTGATCAAGCTCACCTCTCTCCATCTATTTCTAGTGGGGTTTGGAAAGCTTTAGATGATTATATGGAGTTGTTTTCAAAAGGTTTGGTTCCTCAGTTTCCTTTTGATCTGTCTGTCTAATTGTTGTCTGCTATTTTTCTAGGTTGGGTTAGTCCTGTGGGAATCCTTCTTCTTCTTCTTTTTCTTTTTCTTCTTTTTTCTTCTTCTCTTTTCTCTTTCCTGTCCTCTATTCCCTTTCATCTTTTCTATTGCTCTCTCTCTTCTTTCCTTTCTTCTTTTATTCTGATTCCTCCCCTGTTCCCCTCTCCAAATATGATAGTGATACGTTTGTTTATTGCTTTGATAGTGGCCTTTACTTAATCGGATTCTATATCTATAACAGGCTAATTTTACTTTTATATACAGTTACTTAGTTTCCTTCCCCATTTTAGCCTCTATTTGTATATTTCTCTTGATTCACTTGTATCACTTGTATTGTATTTTGTTCCTACAATTCTTATCATTATTTTTATCAATAAAATTTTCTTGAAATAAAAAAAAAAGCATACTTTATTCAAATGCAATCACAGACATCGTGGTCTGCTGACCTTTGCAGGCCACCATCCCTGTATTTGTAGCCAATCATAATGAGTCACAATTTGCAGCTTAACACATAAAAATTAATGAAATAGGTCATCTTGTGACTCACTCAAATTCAGAATATTTTAAACTGATCTATTACTACATAGATCAGCTTACAAAATTCGACAATGGTTGCAAAAATATTGGTTGCAAATTGCACCAGATTTGTGCGACATATGTAATTATACATCTGGCCCTTGATCACCTGCTCTATTCACATGGTCCTGATGATATTTTTCAAAGTTAATTATAGCTCTATTAACAGTGAAGCATTTGGCCTAGCAAATCGATGTATAGGTATAACAGGAACCATCCTCCAATTGAATTAGTTGGACTGTTTAGTTCAGAAAATATTTATAGCTGGCAAATTAGTTACCATAATATTGTATTTCTCCAAAATTGATGAAGTATGGTGTAGGCTGTTCTACTAGGAATTCCTAATTTTCTTTGATGCAGATTTTCTCAATATTTCTGAGTTAGATATATTTAAATTCCTGTTTTATGTTATGTAAATCATTGTTTGCACTTAACTTTGACTCACTTCACATCTACCCTGTTTCATATCCCTGCCCTTCTCACCTCTTCTCTAGTTTCCAGTAATATCTCACCAACTCGACTGCTCCCTAGTGCCAGCTTAGTGCCTCTGGCGACTACATCCACTTTGTTGGACAACAATATTTAGTAATAACGGACTGGGAGAACATAAAAACAACCGTTTCTGTTCAATGGAAGGCATTTATATGTTTATAAGAAACTAAACAAGACAAAACCTTATGAAATTAAGTTTGTGCACTTAATAATAGTTGTATTCATGTCTTTTTAGTGGGGGCTAGATATGCTCCGTTTGTGCCAGAAAAACAATACATGGCTTGAAATAGAGCAAAACAAGATCAAAGAGACACAGAAGAAGAAACTTCTATTCCACATCTCCAAAAAAGCTAAAATCAAAAAAAAAAGTTCTTTGTGTCCTCCCAAGTTTTGTACATAAACGATACATATTTGTTTGCTTAGGGCAACTGTCAAGAGAATGCTAATTTAGCAGGTGAATACTTTAAATGTGGAAGACCACACCTCAGTTACGCGAACAATGGCAACTGTTTTTAGCAAGTATGGCAATCTATTTGTTGTTATATTGCATGCTGGCTGGAAGGCCAACCCAGGCCGTACAGTGGAGTTGGAGGGGGGCCAAGGGCCATCATGAACACATTAAAAATGATATGCTGTACATGCCCCCATCTATTGGACATTCATACTAAGGCCCCACCCTTAAGGAATGCACCCGCACTTAAAGATTTGATAAAGAAAAGAAAGATGAAAAAAGAACTCAAAAAAAATCCACCTAACACATCGGAAGAACACTGTTCATCTCAAGCAGTATGGAACAAGCACGAAGTGATTTGAATACAGAACACAGAATTGAGACATTGCTTTTAATAAATGATTATTCACCATGCAACAAGAAAAGATATAGCGCTTAACTAAGGACATGCATCTTGGGACTTGCAGTTGGTAATGATGAAAAGGCACAAGGGGGTGGGGATTAGTAACGTGCACGTGACTGGGAGGGAAATTCCTTTGGCAGTGTGATTTAAGAGGCAGGTGTTAACAGACAAGGGATCACAGCTTGGGGAGGAAAGGAGCGGACTGCAGCTTTTAAGCTTTATCACAGCAGGTATGGAATAACGCTGCGTAGGAGACACGCTGTTTGACTTAATAAGCATATAAAAGTGAACGAGTAACTCTGCTGCTTTAACACCATGAGAATATTTGAAGATGATAAAAATATGCCTGTTCTACAAGTTTTAAACCTGCACATTAGCGGTAATATGGTAGTCAGCACGGGTTGAGAGAGGGATGTTTCACAGATAACAGGAGGGCTGGGGGAAGGGCACAGGAAAGTAACACGTAGTGATTGGGACCACCTGGGAAGTGCAACAAGAGATATAGGAATGGAGAGCCACTGTGGGTGACGGTTACAATCCAAGGAAGGGAGCCTTTTGGGTAGATTAAATAAGGAAGGATATGCAAAGTAAGATGAAATATGTGTAATAACAAATGATTTAGGAAAAGCGTAACATTTATGAAATTCTGTATACATGTACTTGCAAAATATTGGTGCTAATGGTAATTTTTTATCATTTGTAGTGACCCCCGAAGAAGGGCCCTATAAGGGCCCGAAATGCATTGGGTTTTATTTTAAATAAAAACTGCCTGTGATGAACACAGCATCAATCATATTCTTTCAAGAGGCCAGGATCGGCACTGTTTGAATATAAGAAAACTGAAAATTGGCATATGAATGTGTTCCGTGGATTTGGATAAAATAACATGATAATGAAACTAACATAAAAAAGTGACAAAACTAGAACAAAAATCGGGATTACTACAGAAAAATGGTTAAAATACCTTCGAAACTGACATGCACGCCAGGGGCGGCATGACGCTGTGCAAATGGCTCATGGAGCTTAATGTAGCTCCACTTCACTTGTTGATCTTTCTAAATGGCAAAGGGGCAGGCCAGAACAACCGTTCTGCACGCGAACTTTACAAAGGCTGAATCAATTGCGAACACAAAATGAAAAAGAATGGGTGTGCATCCCCTCATCTATTGGACGTACATGCTGCGTAGACATAATTGGGATACAAAGGCCCCTGATGCAATAATATTAGCTTCAGCTCAAAGGGGGGAAGGGCCTAGAAATTTTGGGGCATATTATCAAGAGAGGCGTTAAAATTATCTCCGCTTTAGCGGCAGGAAACTGCAGCTAAGGCGGTTTATTTATTTATATATTTATTTCAAATTCATGTGGTGTTAACATAGCCCACAGGCTTTAGAGCAATTAGATCATTTATGAATAATGTGCTTGTAACCTGAATAATAGTTATACCTGTGTACATGGTGCACTTTTTACCATTGTTACTTATCTTGCTGGAATCTTGTTTTCCACACGTTCTGGGCATGGGCTCTGGTCTCTGCAGTTGGTTGGCTTCCGGCAGTCCGCACTCTTGCTCTTCAGTTGTGGGCTCTTGAATTGGAATTAATGTACCTTCTCCCACTTCATGTCTCAGTGGTGCCTCCTTTCATTTGAAAAGTATTTTATTGGTTGTTTCCAAAAAAAAGCAATACATACAATACAGCAAATGAAAGGACATAAGGAATAGATATGCGAAAATAAACAAAGCAAAATAGCGACACTAAAACAGCAAAAGCATTAGGTAATCAGGCGAGTGTATCAGAATATCACAACTATTGCTTGGCTAGTGTCATCAAGCCACTAAAGAGATTAACAATTTCACGAAGTGTGACTGTATAATCAGCGAGAAGTATCATAGATCAGGGTACAGAACGACTTAGGTATTGGTGTGGATCAATGATCTATAGAGTGGTGGCATTAGTCTGGTGAAACGGACCCTAGTGAGAGTATTCCGTGGGGAGACTAGTTTATCAGGTCTGCTGTGGTTCATGGCGGTCTGTGTGAGTTAAAATAGAGATCAAGAGTGTCCCACATGTGCCTGATAGGGGCTTTCCATGAATAATTCTGGAAAGCTATGTTGTCAGCCCCCCTTAAGTTGGTGACCAGGTTTAACCAGCATTTAAAGGATGTTTTGCGTGAGTCTTTCCAATTGTTGAGTACGATCTTAACTGCTGCTGTTAAAAGTAGGTCCTCCTTTCAGCACACTACATATTGTTGCCGATTGTTGACTCATTAAGTCCCTTTGCTAGCAGCGCTCCCTATGTAAAGTGGTGGAAGGCCACCATGTAGCTAACATACATGGCATGTTAGCTAAACTAGGTAAGGCAAAGTGTTTTTCCATTATTGATGTATGCTCAGCTTACCACCATATACCACTGTCAGAGAATTCCCTAAACCTGATGACCTTTGTGATGCCATTTGGTGTGTGCAAGTATTTATATATTACATTTGATCTTGCATCCAATTTTTTTAGCGTTTTGCAGAAGATAGTGTACATTTTATTTGACAAGACATTTTAGACTGATACCCTGATCTTTGTGGAGAAATCTGTTGACCATGGTGCCATTCTCAATTAGATTTTATTAATCTATAGGGACATGAGAATGAGAGCTGCAAAATAAAATAAAAAAATCTAAGATTGTGGACTACCTGGGAAAGACCATCGCTGCCTCAAATATCAGCACAAGGTTTAGTCGTGTACAAGCTGTAAAGATAGCACTGAAACATGTTTATAACGCCTTGTGTTATTTCTTGCAATAGAGTGAACACTGGGTCTGCGGATAAACTTTGGTGGTGCAGCCTTTGGTGCAAATTTTGAAAAAGGACAAAAGATTTGAGTGGACAGATGCAATCAATCAGTGTTGTGAGATTGTCAAGGAATTCATCGTGAATATCCCTGCTCTGAAACTGTTTGTGTCTGGTGAGAAATGTTCTCATTACAGTTGATGCCAGTTTGAGAGGGTTGGGAGAAGTAAGTTCTTGTTGAGTGGATGAGTTGCAACAAACGGTCAAATTTGCTTCCATAGCATTGACAGTGACTTAACCTCACTGTAGTAAATTCAAAGGCAGGGCACTGGCTTATTCTTGAGCAGTCAAAACATGTAAGACTTACAACTAGAGTTTACAACTTGGAGTGTTTACAGGCTAGTGGCTGCTGTTCTATATGGTTAATACGAGCAGTTCAGGTAAGGCCCCTTCAAGGATTATAGAAATACAATTTTTATATATGCCAGGTGGAGCATTATTCTGGCAGATTGTTTGTTCCCCATGACTTCCTCAGACACTGAGTCTAAAAGGACGCACTGGAGGGACATGAATGTGTAGTAACAACTCTGGATGCTGTGGAGGAGTGCAATTGTATTTTTATAGAGGATGAATGGAGCGCTGCGTGTAGAGAGGATCCTATTCTGAAAAAAGTTAAACACAATAATAGTTAATGGCTGGAGCGGAAATAGAGAACTGCAGAACTATGAGGGCATGCTAAGGTGAATTTAGAACTAACATTGACATATGGCATGGCAAGGAGGCATGATTGTTTTATTCCACCTGTCAGATTCTGTCAAGAGCTGCTCAGATTAGCACATTTGGGGGCACCTGATCAAGGAAATGCGATATTTACCAAGAATCACGTTTATATTTATCGCTATATTGCATCGCCTTGTTAGCGATGTTTTGCTAACAGGCTATGTAATACCAGCGAATACCCGGAATAGCGCATGAAATCCAGCGAAGATTTCACAGCGATAAAAAGAGGCTTGCTGATAGGGCAGTGTGGACCTAACAGGGCAATCCACCTCCCATTATCAGTATGCCTTAGTCATTTTTAAAGCAGGCCTTACATACCTGCAATAACCTCGGTTAGACCAGTTATTTTCATCGCTTTGCGGGTCTGCTGCACGGCTTGCTAATATCGCGAATCTGTGTTAGCGTGGATTTTCCATGTTGTTTAACTAGGGAACTCCTACTTTGCATGTCATTAGCGATATTGATCGCTGACATGCAAAGTCGCAAGGAAACACATGCTAACGCTTGTTAGCGTGTCCTTGAAAATAGGGTGATAAAAAGATTGCCTTTTTTTCGACGCTATGTGCAGAAAAAGCGGCGATGTTTCCCTTAATAATATGCCTCGAAGTCCGTTTGGGTATAATTGCAACCACAATACAACTGGTGGCCATCTATGGATAGGAAAGGTTGGGTAACAAATGATGACCATGCTTGATGTCTGGTAGGCAATGGAACACCACTCAGAAGCCATTGTGGCCTGAACTGTGTCCAGATAGACCATGGGATATGTTGGCAATAGAGCTTTCTATACTAGATAAAGGATAGTGTGTATAGATTACTTCTCTAAATGTATGTATTTTAAATTTGTGGAATCAGCCAACACAGACGCCATTACGTTTTGGGTTTTATTTCTGCCGAGGATTTGCCAAGAAACATTGTCACTGATAATGGTACTTAATTTAATTCTGATTCTGTTGTTTAGTCTTTCCTCCACTGGCATTTTGTAAAGGGCAAACTGTTTTGCAACAGCTGTCCAGGATGTTGAAATCCACTTGAAGCAAAACTCGTTGTGTTACAACACTAACCATGTAGCACTACAGATGTGTGCCCTTTTATGTTATTAGGAGGCAGAGAATCAAGGTCTAGGTTCCATCCCAGATGGTTACAGTATGTATTAGGGACCAGCAGTGCCAGATTGATGGAAGACAAGACTGTTAAAAAGTGACTAAAGATCATTGCCGAAGAGCTGCTTTGATTCTAGGACTAGTGCAAAACTGGTGGATTTGTATGGTGTTGATTGGGTTTTGATAAAGAAGCCTCAGAGTGCAGTAATCTTATTCTAAATACACACCCTGGTTACGGTGCTCAAGGCAACCAATGCTAAGGTATTCTTACAAGGTAAAGCTTAGAGGAACAGGAGGAGTGGTCCGTTCGACTCAAGACCAGGAGGGATCATATTTTGCTCACGTTCAGGGGATGGCTTGGATTTGGACTGGGCTCATAGGGATGTTGTAATAGTTGTGACTGCATATTTCCCTAACTCTGCTAAGGGTTCTGCAAAGAAGGATGTAGCAGTACCTCATTCTTTGGTTCTTGAAAATGCTGCTCTGCACGTCGTCGAAGCACAGTCTCCGATATCTGCTACCCCTAGTGTTGTGGCAACATGGAGTATCTGGACTTCCAGAGTGCCAACAAGACTTAAGTATTTTCAGTTATATTGAATGATTTTGGTTTTGTTTCCGTTTAGCTTTTTTGCTAAAGTGGAAGATGGCTTAATATGCCGAGCTAGTATTTCTGTGTACACACTGTACTTTCTATGACTTGTGCTTACTTTTTTCCCACACTTGGGGGGGCGCGGCCCTTGCCCGCTATCCCAGAGTCTTCTCTCAATATTCTGTTCATTGTAGATGTTTGGTTGGCTTCTGTTACTTGGAGGCCCTGCTCTTCGGTTGTGGGATGTTGCATCGCAATAAATGTCTTTTCTTCCATTTCACGTCTTGGAGTTTCGCCTTTCATCACGCTATGGTGATATTTTGTATGTCGGTAAGAATAACTACAAAAGAAAAAAAACATCTGTCAACACTTGATGAGAACTAATATTAGATGCAGCACTGACTGGGATAAGTACTTAAAGTGATTTGATCCCGTATTCATGATGTTCTTAAGAACATAATTGGACGTCTTAATGCAATTTTAATTCAACCTAATCAGCCAATGCCTGGAGCAAGATATTAAGAGTGTTTAGGTACAGCCAGCTTGTCATTGAAAATGATCTCTATGTTAATAATGAATTCATGCTCAAAAGTTTTGAGAAACAGTCTGCTTTTCTGGTGAAAAGAATTTCCTGAAAAAATATTATTGACAAAGAAAGTACTGCCATTCAAAGTACGCCCAAAACGTAGTGTAAAAGCATGTATTCTGAACACCTCAGGTTGACTTTGTAAAATCAGAGTGTACTTATTGTCAGTCTGTAACTAAGATGCAGGCTTGCATCAAATGGTCTGGGGTGGTTTAAATAAATTGTTCCTGTGCAGGTCTAATTGTACTTCATCAGTCCAGATTACATAGATAGAATGGTGTGTTTGATATTTTGACATGTTTGTTTCTGGTGCTAGGTGTGATGCTTTTATCTTGGGAAGGGGTTATCCTATGTGCAGTATGTTGTCTTATGTGTTGTGTGAAATGTCACATTATACGTTTTGTGTGTTGTCGTATGTGTCGTATTAACACGTGTTCATTTTAAAGTGCTCATAACCATGTATACAGCTTCAATGATAGTTATGACCACCCTTAACCTGGACCTGAGGTTGTCTGGCATTGAAGGAAAGAGATCCAGAGGTAGGCATGTATGTATAGGAAATCTTATCATACTGCTCTGCATAGTCAAGTGTGAAAAGAGGTCCATCGCTCAACTGATGAACTAAAGCCGGAGCATAAGCAGAAATGTCTACTCACAAATGCAAGCTGTGCCAGTGGTAGGCTACTATGTCACTAAATTGGGCCTTTAGAACTCTCTGATGATAGGGTTTAAGCTGCTTTTGTCTATTGGATGCTCTGTTAACCACCAATGTCCACGTTTCCACACATCCTCTCTCCACCTCATGAGTGCTACACCCAAGTACACCTAATAGTGGACACGCTGCATTTATTTATAAATAGGGGGAGCACCAGACTTTCATTTGAGAACTTCTTTTTTATTTTATTCATGTACGCATTACTAAAAGTATTGCCCTGCCATCTTTCTAAATCATGCCTTGGTGACAACAATAGCATGGCACTGGAAGACACAATTCTTCCAGTTCATTCCAGTTATAAAGATTAACATCTATTTCTGACAATTCATGAGTTCATATAAAAACACGAATGCTGCTATTGTGTTTCTATTTGTGTCATATGTATCAATTCGCAGACTCGGCTCTCACACTGCAAATCTCTATGATGGGCCTTACAGTTACCTTAACAACAAAACCTTCTGTTATTTGAAGAGAAGAATAAGAGAATTAGGGGTATTAAACATGTCAATACCGGAGCCACTTCTGGCCACCTTCAATAACTTTGTAATATTTGTAGTACTCAATATACAGCCTGTTTCTTCAGATAATAAATTGAGTCAATCAGAATCAATTGGTATTTTTCAGGCTGAAGAGTTTGGTTCTTGGTAACAGATCTGAGTTTCTTTATCTCTTCTCTGATGTTAAAAGTGTGCATTTTCCACAAATTCTGTCTCTCTGTATTTTAATATCTCGCTTTTGTGTCTGGACTAGAATGTAAGAAAACCACATTCTTAATATATTTTACATATTGTGAATATTTTATCCGACAAGTTCCCTTCTTCTGTTAACAAAGTAAATCAAATATACGGTCCCTCATTCACAAGAAAGTTACCATTACTGTAATACAAATACTCTTTGATGTCATCACTTGCAAGTGAATCTTACGTTCAAGTTATGTGATTGAAGCTTATTTTTCATTCTTGTCTCGCTTTGAACGAAAGAAAGTCCATCGGGTTCATATGTAATAATTAATTTGCATTTGAAACCATCCATTCGTACTTCAGCTACACAAGCTTATTATCACAGTCAGTAGGAAGATGATGGAGGTGCTGTTCAAACAAATAGTTCAGGGACTGAGGGTTGCATGCCAAAGAGAGTTCTGTTAGTTTGAACCTTCAGTTGTAAGTTGACCCTAGTAACAGTCTCTTTGGGTAGCAGCTCATAAGGGTGTGCTTTTATTGGTAAACAATGTTTCTTCTTGACCTGCCAGACACAGTAGCTAAAAGATATATATTGGTTTGTTAGGTGTTTTGCTTATGGCAACTCATGCATGAAATATAGTAGGTGAACATTGTAAATGTGGAAAGTAGGATCACTAGTACGCTAACTATGGTGACTGTCAGATGGACAGATGGTAATATAAAGAAGGAACAAGCAGACTGTCTCCACTTGGTGATGCATGGTTCCTGCATACAATTGATGTTTCCTGTGGAAGTACTGTGGAAAGATTTGACTAAATGTGAGGCAAGACCTTAAATTTGGCGGAGAAACCAGGCTGTAGATATGACAGGTATAAAGACCTGACAGAGAATTTGGTATCGAGCAGGCATTATATAGTGTTGGGTCGTCAGTGTATAGAGGGAGCATGGTGAGTCGTGTGGGAAGCCCTTGACAAACAAAATCACAAACCTTAATGTTGCATTACTAATTATTAGTTAAGAACTCCTGGTCTCAGCTGGAGCAAGTTGAGACTTTTACCTGGAAAATGCAAATAAATGAGTGCAGATTTTTATAGGTATTACTTGAAAAAGAAACACCTTCAGAGAAAAAAGGTGTATGGGAGTCAAGGGAATTTACTTTAAACGTTTTGTTTTGGCACATGCAAGCTTAGTGCAAAAAACCCCAAAATGTCTACAATTATGCCTAAATTCAGTAGTAGCAGAGATAACCAGTGGGTGAGCCTAATTAATAAGTGTACCTAGTAAAGAAAGGATTCTTAGAGCATAACTGCAACAGATCTTGGAAGCCAGTGTCTGCATGTCCCAAATATAAAGGCAACAATCTCTCTTAGTCATGTTCAGCCTCAACTATGATACATTTCTATTCTGTAAATTGTAAAATTTGAGTGGACAAGATCAAAGAAGTAAATGTTTCTAATTTGATAGCTGTACCCAGGAAGAGAAAGATTGTTTTCATACTAGGATGTTCTGCTAACTGTGTAGATTCACTTTTGTTGCTGATGCCATCCCTCCTCATTTTAGGGTTTGCATCTCCCACATTGCTTACTTTGCATCTTTACCTCACATATGTCTTGAAGATCATGATAATGCTGTTTTTATTGGGTCTCAGCTACAGACAACGTTATCTCTGTGCGGCCAGACCTATTGTTTCGAATATATATAGTGTGGGCTTTGGCTCAGGCCCTTGTTCATGATTGGATGCTTTATTGTCAATCTCACTTCCCTGCTCCCTGCTCCTCCATCCATATTATTGTGTGTGTCATATCCAGGAACATTACAGTATCAGTGTTCTGATTTGATACGTTGTATTCTTGAGAATGATTCGTTGAGGGGACTCTTTTTATTTTCCTTCCAGCCATCCATGAGAATGAGATTTGTAAAAACAAGATGCTTTCAAAGATGGCTACTATGGTTGAGCGTGCATCCATGGCAGCCAGTTTTGAATTCAAAACCAACAAGTTTCAAGACCTATTAGTTTTTGTCAATGAATGTTTAAACTTGGTCATCCTCAATATAGGTTTTAGCTTACGGGATGGGGGTGAGTGATGCAAGTATGTGTCGTTAGTGTCTTTATAGTGACTGCAGTGGTATTTTTAGAGGTGTTTGAGTCTGTAATGTAGCCGGTGATGGGTGGGGTGAGTGATGCAAGTATGTGTCGTTAGTGTCTTTATAGTGACTGCAGTGGTATTTTTAGAGGTGTTTGAGTCTGTAATGTAGCCGGTGATGGGTGTTACATTTGAAGTGTAAGCATTAATGCACATATTCTTCTGTTGATGTGCATGCTCCCTTGCTTAAAGTGTTTGCTCGTGTCATATTTAGAATTCTGCTCATAATAATTTTTACTCTGCATGTATTACTGTGTCTGTTGGCCTCTTTTAATTGGAAATCACGCACAAGAATGAGTTCTTTAGTGGGGCCGTTTGTAAAACATTCTATCACTGAGATATACATATTTTGTCAAAATCGGGACATATTTTTCACTTTCATAAAATATGCTGTTGTTGTTAATATTAGCTTTCCTTAGTGAAGATTGTGCACTCAGCAATAGTTCTGTTTGCTCAAGTGTCTGTGACTTACATGCGCAATTACCCTGGATTTTGGAACAGTTTCTAGAGCGGCAATTCGGCAATCACAATTTTTGCGATTACGGCTTTGCTCCATTGGGCTCTAAATGCTTGTATCCATCATTGCAACGGACTTGTCAACACAAATGCAAACTGTGCTGTCAAGTGGAATGGAAACACAGGCGGTTTTCAAAAGGAACAATTGTCCCTTTTGGCCTGAAGTATCTCAGGCTGTTTCATACTGGTATCAAAATCCAAACAGGGATGACATTTGGATTGAAACATTGTAAAGTGCACTTTCCAAATCTCTGTACTAGTTCCTATCATTTTTATAATGGCGTATTTAGTATGATGAACCCAATTTCCTCATCACTGGACTAAAGTAGTGCCAGGCATTTTGAGAGCCATTCCTAAGAAATCTTGGCAGGCTAATTATGGAAAGAGGACACATGTGACCTCCAGAATGGTACCTGTGAGAGCTTTGCAGTGGTTGTACCACAATGCTGAACAGAGACTGCATTGAGCTGGTAAACTGGTGCGGAACCAAGATTCAAGTATCTTATTTATTGCAGAATAGCTCATCTAAAATGTGACACCTTAGTGCTGACCGAAGCATTTCTCTAAACAGACGTTAAAACTGGTGCATCTATTATAGTTCAATTTCTTTAATAGTAGTTGTAGTAAAATATGATGTCCTGATGCCATTACTCGGTCACCTCCGCGTGAGGACTTTAATAAATGTTGCTCATTCCAAAATCGTAATAACCATTCAATGTCATCAAATTGTCTAAAACGATGTAAACATCTTTCCAGTGTCAATAAGTGTTAATTAGTTTGAAAGTGACACTCGGTAAATTTAAAATAACTACTTACAACAATCAATAATCCATATCAATTGAACTCCTAATACATATGACAATCATACACGAACATAAACGAAACACAACAAATACATTTGATTAGCATGTCCTTCAAATTTACTTTTGGTAACCGGGATATACAAAATATACAATACACTGTAATATTATAGGAACTAAATAGAACATGTAATGCTTATTTGCCGAAATAATAGATTAATATATTTAATAGTTTTAGTTCTCACTCGTGCAGCACGTTTTTTACTCTTCAATGTTACCAATGTTATTTTCTAAAAATAGAACAGAAATGTAAAAATTGTTACATGATGGCAAAGTACAAAACATTGATACTGTGCACATAAAATTACTTTCAGGCAAAGGCGTTTAGACAAAGGCTGCCGCTTGTTGCTTTGGTGTTTTACCTACTGCGCTCCTTCACCAGACAGCGCGTTCTACATGCATGCATTTAAAGCACTACCATGCTCCTGACTTGTTGCAAAAGGTTTTATATGATTTCTCAAATATCTTCCTCTTCGGTTTCAGTAAAATATTCGGACATTTGAAATACCATCAGTAATGTCATCAATTAAGTTATGTAACATGTCATGAGTGATTCAATATGTGAGGCCTTAGCAGTGCATGACAGGGGAACAAGTTATGGTTAGGTCAGTAAACTATAACTGGTGAATTTCACAGTTTTTTAGTTTTTTTAATACACATTTGTATCTCATTACAGCACGTGACTTTAACCTTTGTTTTTCTTCTGTGAATTTCTAGGTTTTTTTTAAACGTTAGCTAGGATTTTATTACCATAACCTAACTATAACTTCACTTTAACTTATGTAGTTTTGGGAACATTTCTGGGTTTTTATGTAAGGGATGTTATTTTTATGGCACCTAACTATAACGTATGTTTCACCTTTGTTTGTTTACAATACATTTTAGAGTTTTTTTTATCATGCTAAGCACAACCATTGGCCATGCACAGTTGGGGGTTGGCGTAGAGCCAGCCTCCGCCAAGGACATGTGCTGTACAGCTTTGATCAGAGTGCAGTGCAGGGTTGGTCACAGGGGCTGAAACTCCTGCCAGGCCCTGCACTCATGCTCACCATCGGTGGCCAACATATCTCTGCACATGGACTCTGGAGCAAGACCTGCAGCTTCCCCCAGATACTCAGATGTGAGTCCTTTGCACACTGCACCATCAGGATTCAAGCAAGCCGGGCCGAAGACGGCTGTAATGCCAGAAACCGGTCCCTGGAAGCTTGTTTCCTTTCCAGTATAAGAATTGGCTTGGTAGTTTGGTCTGCCCTGTTCCCATGATGCACTGGGCCAGGGACAAACTAATTTACATGTAGCCAGGTTCTGAGCTGGGATGGTGCAGTGAGCTAAAAAACGGTGATGGATCAAGCCCTGATCTGTTGACTGGGTACGAGTGTTCTGTTTAATTCAGATACTCTGTCCATCGCCACCCCCCCTTTTCTGAATCATTTTGTCCACCATAAGCATGGAAGGGTATACTCAGATGTGATTCCCTTGCTCACTGCACCATCAGGATTCAAGCAAGCCGGGCCGAAGACGGCTGTAATGCCAGAAACCGGTTCCTGGAAGCTTGTTTCCTTTCCAGTATAAGAATTGGCTTGGTAGTTTGGTCTGCCCTGTTCCCATGATGCACTGGGCCAGGGACAAACTAATTTGCATGTAGCCAGGTTCTGAGCTGGGATGGTGCAGTGAGCTAAAAAACGGTGATGGATCAAGCCCTGATCTGTTGACTGGGTACGAGTGTTCTGTTTAATTCAGATACTCTGTTCATCGCCACCCCCCCCCCTTTTCTGAATCCCCCAGTGTGGCAGTCCATTCCCCATGAACAACCAACCCACATTTGGTTTCAATATTTTTTTTCATTTTTCACAGGTACTGGGGTACTCCTGTGGTACCAATGCACAAGGGTCACCCCTATGTTACTGGGGTACCATGCAATCTTCATTTGGTCATTTAACTCATGTTATAGGGTCACATAACTTTTTTTTGGTGAATTTCAATGTTTTTTAAACGTAAGCTTAGATCCTATTACCATAACCAAATATAATGTTACTTTAAACTTAGATTTTTCAACAAATTAGTTTTTTGAATTTAAAGTAAGATCATAATTTTAGCATCTCTTTAAAAACTTTTTATTTTCAGTAAATGTCTAGAGTTTTTTAATACTAAAACAACTACCCCATTGCATACAAAATGAAACAGCGGGGAGTTGTTCAAAGGGTCTGGCCAGAATGGCAAATCCCTCACTGTACATCGCCTTCAATCATGTGCATGGGGTGGTTGGATGTAGGATCTGGACTCCAACCAGGCCCTCCTCCCAAAACGACACTGAGGGCATACACCTTGCTGTGTATGGCTGAATGCCAGTCCCTCTGAGCTATGCTACAATGGGCACCCATCTCCATGCAGACACCCAACACCCATTTGGTGTGTTTTCTTTATTCTTTTTACTGGTAAAAAGAAAAATAATGTAAATCTGTATTTGTAAAGCACGAACTACTCTCCCTTACTGGTCTCAAGGTGCTTAGGGCCATTGTGGGAATTGGGGCGGCAGATTTACAACCCCTTTGCGCCACTTTTACGCTGCAATTGCGTCACTTTCGTGATGCAGCGGCGGCGCAAAGCCAGCGCCATGCTGCGGGGTATTTACAAAGTGATGCATCTGGGAGCCACTTACATATTTACCACAACTGCATTGTCCTGTTTTTTATGTTAGAAGCAGCATACAAAAAGGTCCCTATAACATTTACAATTTTGTCTTAAAATTCACAGCAAAGGTCATATCAAAGTGAAAGGAAAATAATGAATTTTCTTGCAAACAATATGCTTTTCACCAATAGTTTTATGTTTAGTTCTCCTCCCAGTGCCTTGGAGAGGGCCCCTTAAAGTTATTATTAAGCCATTGCTTGCAGTGGCAAATGTCCCACACTGGCTCCCTTGAGTGTCCTGTGGGATCGCAAATACCTACCCCAATTCTTTTTTTTATACCCCAGGGGAGTGGGAGTTGTCACTCTGGGGGCCCCCACCAGGGCTGGGGGTAGATGGCATACCTACAATACCTTAATTTCCTTCTATTTTTAAAATATGTGTGACAAGCCCCCGAGTTCTGAAACAGTGGATGCAACATTTGTCAATATGCTGCAGCTAGCCAATCTGAACTTGAGTTCCAGGAGGAGGGAGCAAGGCTGTTGATGGGAAAAAAAGCACAATCGGGCAATTGGATCACTCTATTGTTTAAAGTTGGATGCCCAATTGATTCCCACAGATGTCACGCAGACCCAATGGGATCTAACAGCTAGAGCGGTCGACCTTGAAGTTGGGCAACCAGGTTTGAGTTTCAACAGGGACACGCAACATCCTGTGATTCTGGCCAAATCACTTAATCTCCCTTGACTAACAAAAAAGAAACATATCTGGCTGTAATGCAACTGGTGCTCATGTAAAGAGCTATGATACATTTGAGTCAAGTTTGCACTATATAAAACTACCCCCCCAAAAAATCATCCAAATATCTATAAAGTTTGAACCTTTATTTCTCAAAAACTGGGTTTCTGCTTGGCTAGGGTATGACAAGGGAGTATGAATATGGATCAACATTTGGAAATGGATATGTTGTTACCTTTCTATTTCCTCAGAGCGGGGCCTCTTATTGACCTGAGCGAGTGCCAGGCGAGGCGAGGCCTTTCCCCATTAACTCTTTGGGTGAGTTTTTCTGTCACTATATCTGCCCCACATGGGATGTAAGGCCAATATATGTGTTGTACAGTATATACAAAGCTGTTTTTTCATAATTTTTGCATGTATGTCTCGTGTCTGTCCCTTTTACTTTAATACAGGTGAGAATTCATTGACCTACCGGATGATACACGGTAGGCACCCACAGAGTGGTTTCTCTATCAAGTGATTGCCAACTTGTATAGCAATTGTTGCAGTAGTATCCCATATCATAGGTCCTGAAGAAAGCCTTTATAGGCTGAAACATGTCGACCAGATCCATCTGATTGATAGTAATATTTGTTTCAATACTATCCACATACTGTTGCTTTTAATATTACCTCTGTGATGACCCCCCCAATAAAGTACTTTGCCTTGGCATCACACTAGGTAATTTTATTTCACTTTCTCTTTTCACTATCTGTTTCACTGCAACCCCTCCCATTTAGCCATGTTATTCATACATTCTTTTCGTCATTTGAGGATCTGTTTCTAGGTCTCCTCACAATATCATCAGGTGAGAGACCCAACAGATACCAGTCTTTGTACAAAAAATCCCAGATGACGATACTCCGCCAAATGGTGGGCTGATGGGAGTATTTTCTGTCTTGTTCTCACACTTTACCTTCCTTTTGTGATCAGACACCGTTCATACATGCGTTACTTTTTGAATTGACACACAATATTGAGCCCTTGATAGACCTCTAGTATCCCTTGTGTGTTTGTTACAGTTGGATTGGGGGATAGGATACTTTGGAGGTCTTTAAATTGTTTCCCCTATAGACCCTCCCACACAGTTGTTTTCTGTCATGCCAAGGGAGTTACACATCCACGATAACCCCTGCTCCCACCCTTGGTAGCTTGGCAAAGCAGCCAGACTTATCCCAGAGGCAATGGTTAAAGTGTGTTCAACAAAAGGACCAAGACCAAAGAAATCTAACAAAAAATCTGTTCGAAAAAGGTGAGGCCTGTTCAATTAATTTAGTTACTTACAACATTTGAAGTAGAATCCTGTTCTTTTGATAGGGAGCCCCCTGTAAATTATTGTGTGCCTCACTGAGTTTTCTTAAAAGTATCCCAATAGATCACAGAGCAACGAACTTGTGCCTAAAACAAACCAGGTCTATTGGCTTTGCCAGTTCCTATTAACCTCTTCGCTGCGGATGACGAGCTCAGCTCGTCATCAGCCACGGTGGTCGTGTGCTGATGACGAGTTGAGCTCGTCATGTAATGCAGCTTTTTGAAATTTGCCGCACACAGCAGGAAAAGCGGCCGCAGCGATGCAGTTAACAGTCTCACATAAATAAATAAATAAAAGTATGTGAATAATTAGAATTGAAAATCTATCAATTCTTAAAATAAACAACTCAATATAAGATATTTCCAAGTTCTTTAGAAGGAGTTTCTTTTGAAGTAAATCATTTACTCCAAATCTTCTTTCCCTACCATTTTCCTCTGCATTTTCTCATTCTGCTGTACGCTTAGACCCTCTTATTAACTGCATCTTTCTAAAATCCTCTCTCAAATCTCCTTACTCACCCTTTTCATTCAGACCTTTCGCATTTAATTCCTTGCGTCACCTACTCCATCATACCCTTGCACGTGCATATACTCTCTCACTATCTCTCTCCCTCTCTCTCTCTCTCTCTCTCTCCCTCCCTCTCTCTCTCTCTGTTCCTCATCTAGAAATACAGAATTTTCTTTTACTTTTTGCTCAGTCTTAATCCCCCAACTGTGCTCCTCCATATCCCACTTTTACATAAATTAGTTATTACTATCAGCACACAAGTAAACATTGCTCTGATTTACTGACACGCACTGTGAAGTAACTCGTTCCCCCTTCAAGTCGCACCCTGAAATCAAGAAAAAACCAAGAAGTGACTCAATTCAGCTCATGCGTGATAAGAGTAATTTGGGAAAAGAAAAAAACTACAAAAACATACATCTATAAAATGCACACATTGTAGAAAACCCCAAACAGGGACTGCCCCACTGCCATGGATTACCTCAAGAGTTATTACAATGTTGAGAAACAGATCAGTGTTTTACAGGTAGATTCATTAAAGACCCGTTTTGCGAGTGTTAATAGCGATTCATAAGGAATCGCTATTACAGACTCGCAAAATGGGATTCATGTAGGAATCGCAAAATAAATTGCGATTCCTACACATTCCTTATTTGCGATTAGCAAATTGCTAATCGCAAATAAGGAATACTCCCTAAAGGCCTAAAGGCCCATAGGAATGAATGGGGAGTATTCCTTATTTGCGATTAGCAATTTGCTAATCGCAAATAAGATAGCGATTTCAAGGGTGCCAGGGGTGTCCAATGGACACCCTGTAGCACCCCTGAAATGCAAATTTACACAGGTCTTGCACACACACATGTCCAAAGGACATGTGTGTGTGTAACATGCAACAGAGAAAAATGCACTAAAGTGCTTTTTTCTACTTTTTCGCTATTTACCAAGAAGTCAGACTTCGTGGTAAATAGCGACCAAGTATTGCGAATTCGCAATTTAAAATTGGTTCATGAATTGCATCTAAGGAATCTCTAATAGAGATTCCCTAAATCCAATTCCTCGCAAATATGCGATTTCGCAAATAGCAATTTTTGCATTTGGGATGATGAATCCCAAATGCAAAAATCGCACTCGCAAAGGGCCAGATTCTCAGAATCTGGCCCTTTGCGAGCGCAATTCTGCTTCATGAATCGGGCTGTTAGAGAGCAAAAAGAATGACTTGAACATATTGCCAAGAATAGACTTGTTTGAAAGGTATTTTCTTAAATGCTGTGGCTCTCCTGATTGTTTTTCTCAAGGCAAAAAAATCCCCCATGGTAATGTTGCAGCCGCAAGGGCCTCCTAGTCCCATGGCAGGCTTGCCTCTTCCGCACAGACTTTGCATGCCATGCTGCGCACCAAGAGAAAGAAAAGCAAGTGCTCATCTAGTTAAATAACACACTGATTTCATAATCTGTCTCCTGGTGTGAGGAGTGGTGCGCATGCTCCCACACAGCTCCCACACAGCCTCTCAGCTCAAGGTCAGAAATATGCACGGGCAGGCGCCCAACCCGAGCTTAACACCTGGTGCGGTGGCACCGGCAGCACCCCACTAAAGCTGGCCCTGTTCCACGCCCTGGCCCCAGACCTACTACTGGGGGCAGAGACAGCATTGTGAAAGTCAGACACAGCCCTATTCAAGTTCAGGTGCTACATTCAGACCAGGCCTATTCAAGTACAAGGGAAACTCCTCCTAACACTCCACGTTTACCATGGTCTATCCAGCCCTGTGTTGAGTCACCAGGGGAACTCAGGACACACCTCACCTCCCCTTGTGACTGTCTAGAGTTAATTCACAGCCCCTTCTACTGTCCATCTAAACTAGACAGTTAATACACATCCAAGCATGGCATAAGGAGTCATATACTTAGAAATTCCTACTTCTAAAAGTGACATTTCTTAAACAGTAATAACAAATCTGCTTTCACCAATAAGCAGGCTTTATTACTACTTTTCCATACATACCAAACATGGCCAAGCTACCTCTTTTATATCAGAAATTCACACTGCAACACATATCAGGGAATTCCCAATGCAAACCTAGGAAAGGGCAGCCTTACAGCAGTGAGAAACCAAATACGTTGTTTGTCACTACCAGGACATGCCACACGGCTGAGGCACATGTCCTACCTGCACCACACTCTGCTAATAGGGCTTGCTAGGGCCTACTATAACCCCTTCGCTGTGGGGGTAATTCCCCCAAAGCTCCACTGTGCCTTATGACGAGCTGGGCTCGTCATAAGCATGGATGTGATTAAGAGTGACTTATATTTATTTTATTTATTTATTTAGAAGTTTTCTATAGCGCTAACAAGACCCGAAGGTAGCAGAGCGCTTTACAGTAAAGGCATGAAAAGGTGGACAAAAAGACAAGTAACAAATAAAGGTGATCATCAAATGACAGTTAGGGGAGAGGAGAAGTTCGTACAGTAGGACTTCTTGGCAATAGGATACAGAGTTCTCACATAGTTCTGGGGATGGATGTTGATCCTAGTTACCCAGGACCTAGGGAACGGATGAGGAACAAGGATTTGAGTTGGCTCTTGAATTCCGCATAGGACGGTATGGTTCTGATATGCGGGGGGATAGAGTTCCATATTTTGGGGGCATTTCCTGAGAAGGAGCAGTCCGCAGTTTTCTTCTTTCTGGTTTTTGGTAGGATGAGCAGCAGGGAGTTAGAGCTTCTCAAGATTCTACTTTGGCCAGCTTTTGTGAGTTTGTTTGCCAGGTATTCTGGTTTTCCGGTGTGGAGGGCCTTGTGGGTTAGACAGGCCGTTCTGAAGGTGCTACGCATATCCACCGGGAGCCATTCAAGTTCTTTGAGTGCAGGGGAGATGTGGTCAGATTTTTTGCATCCTGTGATCATTCTTGCTGCCGCATGCAATGTTGTTTTTAATGGAGCCAGGTGTGATTTGGGGATGCCTGTTTGGATTGAGTTCCCATAGTCCAGTCTAGATAAAACTAGAGATTGCGTGGCTAGTTTGAGGTCCTTGTTGGGAATGAAAGGTTTGATTTTGTTCAGCAGTCTGAGGTTAAAGAATGCGCTTTTTGCCGAGTTCTTAATGTGGTTTGTCAAGGTTAGTTTGGGGTCTAAGGTGAAGCCCAGAGATTTTACGGAATCAGCTAGCGTGAGAGAACCTTTAAGAGCATCGATCGACTTCAGCCACTCGATGATTTGAGGGTTGTATTCTTTGTTTGAGATGAGAAGAGTTTCGGTCTTGTCGGGATTGAGTTTCAGGTAATTCTTTGTCAGCCAATCTTGAACATCATTTAAGACGGCATTTACTCGGTGGATGTCGTTAATTGAAGAGGTTTCCAGGTAGATCTGTGTGTCATCCGCGTAGAGGTGGAAGTGGATATTGGCATTCCTGAGTAGTTTGGCGAGCGGTTCCATATAGATGTTGAAGAGCTGAGGAGAAAGTACTGATCCTTGGGGGACACCCCTGTTGACTTGCTGGGATTCGGAGGTGAAGTTCTTCATTTTTATTATTTGCGAGCGGTTGTGTAGAAAGGAGGAAAACCAATCGAGAACTACCTCGCCGAGGCCAGCTCTTACTTACAGAGTCTTGATGAGGAGCTTATGGTCCACCGTGTCGAAAGCTGCGGATAAATCAAGGAGTATGAGGAGGCAGCATTTGTCAGCGTCAAGGGAACCGTGAATATCGTCTATGATGTTCAGCATCGCGGTTTCTGTGCTGCGGCCTTGTCTGAAGCCGGATTGGAGGGGGTCTAGGAGATTGATGTTATCCAGATGATGAGTCAATTGCAGGAGAACGCATCGTTCCAGTGTTTTGGCAAGTAGAGGGAGGTTAGATATCGGTCTGAAATTGTTCAAGTCAGTAGAGTCAAGACCGGGTTTTTTCAGCAAAAGGGTGACTGGTCCCATTTTTAGACAGTCGGGGACCAAGGGGAGTTTCAGATGTGGCAACAACTTCAAGTGCCACGTAACTGCAGCAGAAAACTGTGCACGCAGGCCTTGCAGCGGCAAAGTCCTGAGACAGGTTTGAAAGGCTACTTCAGTGGGAACGTAAGCAGCGCTGCAACCCCACTAGGGAATCTAATTTAAAAGACCCTAGTTAATTGGATACCACTGTCCAAGCGACTTACAGGAAAATTAAATATGCCAAACAGGTGTAAAGCAATCTTACCAAGTTTACAAGAGAGAGCACATGCACCTTAGCACTGATCAGCAGTGGAAAAGTACCCTGAGTCATAAAACCAACAAAAACAGGTCAGAAAAAATACAGGAGGAAGGCAATAGATTCTGGGTATACTCTCCAAAAAGGGGTAGGTCCAACAACTACTGCATAGAATTCCATCAAGTTCTACCTTTCTAAAAAATGTGGTGCACTTCTGTTCAGCTGTTTGGGCCATAGCACTCTTCAAAATTCTGTATGCAAATTGAATGAGGCATTGCATTTTGGTACCCACCCTCTTTTTTCTTGTATTACCACTACATTTCCAGAAAGTAGCTGAGGTTGATGACATTTTTGCTGAGAAGTTTCGTGAAAATTCATGAAACTGAGCCAAAGTTATTAGTATAACAAGAAATGCTTTGACACTGGAAAGTCTGTCCTATCAATGAGTGTGCCTATCTGCTTGTGTGTTTTTACGTGTAGCGGTTTACTTCACTATACTGTTACCTATGTAGTGTATGAAACAACTTCAATAAATATGCTGCAGAAATGCAACAAAATTTAGCTGCCATCTAAAGTCGTTCCTCAAAAACACAGAGGTGGTAGTGCCTACTTGCAAATGCACATCTATATAACAAATCAGCTGGAAAGTCATGTGTGTATCTATGCAGTACAATGTAGTGCTCTCCAAGCAATAGGTTCCTTCCACCTTCAATGAGACAAAAAACTCTGATGAAAAACGTCTCCGTAGAGTTCACAAATTACATGTACATATGCCGAGACACAAAGAATTAGTCCATATTGTAGTATAGGCAGTAACCAACACAGTTATCACCGGGAGTCTGTTAAAGTAGTCCTTTCTCTTTATTCTCTTATTCTTTTCTTCTCAAAGATTCATATAGAAAAAAACACTGGCAGCCGACACGTGTTTCGTCTAACTGAATTTTTCAAGGCAAGGAGGTTTAGGCAAAGAGACTCGGCACCCCAAAGCAGAGAGTGCCGGTAGTAAATGTGTAGGTGAAGATTCTGAATGTTTGTAAGCAGATGTCAAATTTGAAAAAAACAGTCATATGTTCCTTAACAATCTATGCCAGATCACACAAATCGCATTTGGTCAAAGTCTCCAATCATTAACAATAGGTATGTGGCCCCCCATTCCAACAAAGAATACCTGTACCTGCACATAAACACAATGTGGTGTGAAGATCGAACGTTAAGATAATCTATGGCTTGTAGCTCCAACAAAAGATGACTGTACCTGCAGGTAGTCACAATGTAATGTAGAGGTCCATCGCAGAATAAGAATTGGTGAACACTATGTCCTGTAAACACCTGGTGGGAATGTATATCCCAGACCTGTTAAATTTAAATACTGTAGAAAACAGTACACGCCTGAGTGCAGCCAAAAAACATACTGTTGGTGCCAAGCGTGCAGAGACGTTTTAAGGCATGGGCTAAGTGGGCTTTGGCCCAGGGCCCCAGCATTTTAAATGGGTTTCCTGACAGATCCGGCTCTGTTCGCCACACAGTATTGCCCTGATGACCCCAAATGATTCTAAAACATAGATTGTTTAAAAACCACTTTCTTATATGTTATTTTAATAGGAGTGATGTGTGGGAGTCTTTTACAGACATTATTTAGAGAAATGTTGTCTTTTTGTTTTCCTACAGCATGCCGCATCCACTAAACAAATTCCTTGAAGTTCGAAACAGGACCTGACAGAAATGGCATTGGCTCACAGGGATAATTTGCAACAATATTAGTGCGCTGCTGCTATATTAAAATATTTAAAACACACGTCACTATCCCATAATATTAGATGGAAACACATTGAGGATTTAGAATAGTGTACCTGTGAACGGTCAGTGACCTAGCCAAAGATAACATGAATAAGCTGAAACTGGATCATACACTCAAAGGTTTTCCAAACAGGGGCCCCGCAAAATGCGTTAGGCCCAGGGCCCCCAAAATCTTTAAGATGTCCCTGCAAGCGTGGAATACCACGGTGACCGACTGATCACAACGCCCTGATAAGCCTGGAGTGAAAGTGAACCGGCATGCACCCTGTCTCCTGTGAGCTGCCATGTTGCTTGTCGTTTTCTACCTCTGTCTTTTTTCATAGATATCCCATTTATGCAGCCCCCAAATGAGGCCTTTGATATATAACGCTTGCTTGTCTGTTGATGAAAAATTGTTAATCACGTATCTACATGTTTTGTAATAATATGTAAATGTTAGTAAAATTATCAACCTAAAATATATTCATTAGAGACAGAATTGTATGGTTTTCAATAGAGCACCACAAGTGATGCAGATTGATGTATTGAATGATATCACTTACTGGACATTGACTCATACCTGCATAGCCACCCTGAATATGCTTTTCAATGTGATTATTTGAAATGGCTTATATTTGTGATCTTTTCTAAAACATTTACTTCATCTTCTGTATGATTGCTTCTATGCAACAGGCTCCAATAATGCATAGCAAAGTCATTACATGTTTCATGGTCAATGGTCCTGGTGGAAGGAAGGTGGTTGCACAATGAAATATTCACAAATAGTTTGCACATGTAAACGTCCTTACTTTCACAAAGCATGGTTTCTGAGCCTGGAAATCGTAGCTGCTGATTGAGAAGATCATGATCTGCGGCATTTTCTAATCACATTCACAAGTGATGCACATGACTGTGGAAAATATGCTGTGTTGCCAATTGGTCTATTGTTGTAAGAATAAGGGTGACGGGGAATTGATCCCAAGGATTTCCTCAGAAGTTTACATTGCAGATATGTTGGTAAGCCACAAAGTCAAAATTTGTTAGTATTCTCAAACATTTCACTTCTAAACATACACCTACTTCAAGTAGATAATATTGGTGCACCACTAGGAAAAGGTGCTTCAAGCATAGTAATATATTTCAGGAAGTCTTGGGAATCAGAATTTTTCACATAGAAAAGACTACAAATGAAGACTTTCCTTTCCTTATACAAGGCAATGAAATAGGTTTAGGACTGACCCATATGTTACAGGGAGCCTGTGTCAGGCTTAAGTGTCCATGACGTATGCTTGAGTCTTCTATGAAATACAAACAAAATGAAATTGTCACTAATTCTAGAATGTCTATGCCTATATAGTCAGTTTATTGGAACCCAAAACATGTAGAAACACACACATCAAAGGTTTAAAACTACACCAATATATTTCACATGTTCTTTATAACTGTTCTTTAGTAGTAATTTCACAATATTAATACAACTTTGAATAGTACAGAAAGGAGAGGATTGGAACATACCCAAACGAACAGAACAATACAGTAGTGGACCATATATTCTAATCCACATAAATACACCCAAAGAGTGAGGTTTAGCATTTGAAAAGCCAATATAGGGTAATAGATGAGGTGCAGGTCAAAGTGTAGGATTGGGTATTCAGGGTATAAGGCAAGAGAATTGGTGGAATGGCCATTAGCACATTCATCACCACCATGAGTACAGAAGCAGGTTCAGGACTTAGGATCAGGGTTGAGTCAGGCTTCATTGGGACAGTAGTTGGAAGTTGACATCATATATGGTACAGCTACTCATGTGAGAGAGGAAGTACTCTCCTCATGTGGTTTACAGGCAGTACAATAACACATCCAACCAATTATAAACTGTTAATGAATGGTTGGTGTGTAATTCCGCATACATATAGAGAACATAGGGATGGGCTTACGCAAAATAAGCTCAGAAAAGAGATACGAGGGTTGAGAGTACACTCAGTGACTAAAAAGGCTCAATGATGTTTGATTTTGTGGTGGATTCAAGAAGTAACCCCAGTTTCTGTGAAAAGTGTCTGACTATTGATTTTATTTATGGTGTATTTGTGACCGTCCATTACCATCATCATTTTAAACCTGTGTGGAAGGGTCAGTGGTGATTTCCTGAATCTGATTATGCACAATTTAGCAACAGAGATTGCTATGACGAGCCCTCTGCTTCTGTGTGCAGTCACCCTTTCAGTAGCAGGCATACTATGCAGCATGGCAAACACAGAGACGATGGACAGAGCACTGAAACTTTTCAGACACTCATCCCCAGTCACTATTAGATCTGGGTTGAATCCGTCACGGCTATTAATTCACTTTGCCACCCCAAGTCAGACCTAGCCATATGTAAATCAGTCTTGACCCTGCTTCTCATGGGAACAGTCCAGCCCGAACTGCCAAGTCAGGTCTTCCCTGGACCAAACATAAGCATCCTGGGACTGGTTCAGGGTAGCTACTCTAACCAGCCAGGATAGCTTGAATCCAGTTGCAAAGTGAGCCAGGGATCCACGTCTGGGCATACCCTGCCAACTCAGGGCAAATAAAGAAAACACAAAGAGATTTTGTACAGAGCTCTGAAACTTTTACTATGCAGCATGGCCAGAAGGGCCTCTTGGAGAAAGTGATGTCCAACAGGAAACTCAGATAGACGACTTACTTTGTGTGACCAATAATGTGGCAAACTGGAGCAGGACAACAAAATGTATGGTATGCAACACCTTGGGTGTCCATACCTCCAGCAGTTTGATTTAGCACTCATATGGGTAAGTGTCATTTGTGTTGCGACCAGTGCAGCACTTGTAATATTCTGAAGTAGCTATTTTTGAACCTAGTATATCTATGTGCCATATCAGGTAATAAAATGTCAGACAAGTCCTTGTCATTAAAATACATTTAGAGTTTCTCCTACCATTTGATTGTAAGTACCCTAACTACTAGTGTTGAGGAGAGAGAATCAATTATTGTGCTGTAAAGTCTAGCAATAATATACCTTTAAATTAGTATTAAACTCTAACATATGTTTTAATGGGTGACATAGAAGGGGAGTAGGAGGGAGTAATTCATCTGAATAATATACAGTGGGAAGTTGTGTGTACTTCCAAACTCATGATGGATGTTGCCCAAATACCTCCAGCAGCTTGGTAAGACATCTGTTATTCATTTTGAACCCAGCATTATCCCATAGTGGGGCTCCAAAACATTTGTGGGCATTCCACAAGGCTAGATCATTCTGCAGTCCTATCTATCCTTCAATACAGAAGGCCAAGATCTCCTTTGAAAGGACATAAATGTGTTTCAATCTTTGACCAGATTGATATGCAGCCGCGGCCTGTGCAGGTAAGAGTGGTGGGTCGTGAGGCTGGGTTGGGGAGGGATTCAACAGACGACCATGAGGGGAAATTAAATAAATAATCAATTTTCCCTTGTTGTTGTCTGTTGAAATCCCCCACTACCTGGCCCCATGCTCTTACCTGTGTGGTAGTTGATATGTGAATATCATTTGATGCAAAATGCTTAGTAGATTTGAGTCTGGACCTTGTTGACCCCAGAAGAATTTATTAATACATTAGTCAGGTTATTATTACAAGGGAGAATGTGTGATTGGCTGGGAAAGCACTAGAAAGAAATGGTTAAACAGCAGTGTCTGACATGAACTTAAGAGCCGTGTATGGGCACTTGTGAAGGCTTGTGAAGAAGAGCTTTTGCTCGAAACGCGTCAGCCAATAAAATAATCTTGGATTACAGTCATCGTGGAGTGCGAGTCTTACTTTCCTGTGGAGAAATCGGACACAGGTAGATTCCTTTCATGTTTAGCCGGGATCGGGCACCCGGAACTCGCACCGACACCGAGAGGACTGGAGCCTGTCTTGTGTCGGAAAAATGTTCCTTCCATAGATATATATATCCAAAGTACAGTTCAGCTCAGCAAAAAACAACAATGCCCCTGCGCTAAACACATAAAGTTATTTCTTGGTAACAGTTAAGTATAGAAACGTGGTGGAAGTTGTTTAAGCAAATCTAAACCCACTTCCTGTAATGCTATTCTACGAGCTGGCAGTATGGCCGGGATGCCTATCACCCCCTCCCAACACAATCCCCAAGGATGGGAAGACGGACGCAGTTCTGAACTTTTGGAAGGCGGGAGGGAGTTACCCTCCCGGCCGTATTTATTAAAATATGAAACAAAATTAAAACATTAAAATAACAGTTTCATATCATGTACAATTTTTCATTTATACATTACGATGCAGTCACGTTTATTGGCTAACCTTAACAAATCTCTAATACAAAGGTTCTCCTAGCCGAGTCTAAACATCCTGCAAATGCATACTTTCTAAATAAAATTGTACATCCTAACATTACGGGCCAACGGCAAGGTCGTGCCCGGTGTCAGATCCCTACTACCAGAACTCCCCCCTCACGGTGTGAGGGGCGGGCGCACAGAGGACTGTACCTCTGTGCCAACTTCCAATTTCCCTTGTCTTAGCGGGGGCCCCTTATTTAACTCGACGCCAGCTTAATGGTCGTCGGAGGACTCGTGTGAGGTGTCTAGAAGGTAGCGTGGACCCCCCTCCCACCCCACACTGTTCATCACATCCGCCGTCGCGGATATCCTGGCCCTGGGAAATTCCTAGGAGGGGCATCGAGCCGCCTCCTCTCCTGGGAGGGGCCTATGACCACCTTCCTTTCGGCGACCCCATACTTAGTGGGTGCTGCCTCCCCGTGTGAGGGGCCAATGGCCGCCTCCCCCCGGGCGCTCCCATCCATAATGGGTGGCGCCCCTCCTCTAGGGATCTTGAAATTACTGCTCACCGATCATGACCTTACCGCCCGACCAAAATAAATACGACGTTTTTGAACCTAATGAAGAGAGCGATAAAGCGGTTAAACTGAACATTGTAATATTCATCCACTTATCTACCTATGCAACACATTTTAATTAGACTGTGATACTCCGCTCAACTGAATGAGAAAAATGTTATGAAGCAAATCATTTTATTGCAGTTCAAACTTTGACATCTTTATTACACACCAAAACCCTGGAGAAAAAGTTACAATCAAAGAAAATCAACTTCATTGCACTACTAACGTTGCCATAAGGGGCTGGTGGGTGGGTCAAAATTGCTCCTTGTTCCGCCGAGGGCTCACGTGCAACGAGAGGGTGCAGCTTCCAAGCACAGGAACAAGAGGATGCTTCTTTGGATTGTTGCTCCTTTTATTCCTCTTCGGGAGGGCGTGTACCCTCCTCTGGTACGCCTATGGGGCGTGGCCAACGGTGTAGGTGTCTAGGACAACCCTTCTTGGGCGGAAAAAGGCGCGCCCCGGCTACGCCGCTTCGGGCATACCAGCCGAGACACGCCCCCCGCCCAAAATGGTTTCCCGGGGGGATCCGGGCACCCTACCATACGTTCGGGGGGACCGAGTGGTCGCCCCTTTCCATATGGCCGGGATGCCTATCACCCCCTCCCAACACAATCCCCAAGGATGGGAAGACGGACGCAGTTCTGAACTTTTGGAAGGCGGGAGGGAGTTACCCTCCCGGCCGTATTTATTAAAATATGAAACAAAATTAAAACATTAAAATAACAGTTTCATATCATGTTCAATTTTTCATTTATACATTACGATGCAGTCACGTTTATTGGCTAACCTTAACAAATCTCTAATACAAAGGTTCTCCTAGCCGAGTCTAAACATCCTGCAAATGCATACTTTCTAAATAAAATTGTACATCCTAACATTACGGGCCAACAGCAAGGTCGTAACCAGTGTCAGATCCCTACTACCAGAACTCCCCCCTCACGGTGTGAGGGGCGGGCGCACAGAGGACTGTACCTCTGTGCCAACTTCCAAATTTCCCTTGTCTTAGCGGGGGCCCCTTATTTAACTCGACGCCATCTTAATGGTCGTCCGAGGACTCGTGTGAGGTGTCCAGAAGGTAGCGTGGACCCCCCTCCCACCCCACACTGTTCATCACATCCACCGTCGCGGATATACTGGCCCCGGGAAATTCCTAGGAGGGGCATCGAGCCGCCTCCTCCCCTGGGAGGGGCCTATGACCGCCTTCCCTTCGGCGACCCCATACTTAGTGGGTGCCGCCTCCCCGTGTGAGGGGCCAATGGCCGCCTCCCCCCGGGCGCTCCCATCCATAATGGGTGGCGCCCCTCCTCTAGGGATCTTGAAATTACTGCTCACCGATCATGACCTTACCGCCACAGGCCGGATAGTTGACCGGCTATCCGGACCCCCCACACTCCTACTAAAGGTCATGATTATACAAACCCCTTAACCATGCTATGAAGTCTCCTATGAGTAAGACATTCCCCTCCCGGGACAAATGAACCCCATCTTCGAGATACATGTTATCCCCCCGAATACATCCATGCGGAATACAGTGCAACTGTCCTGAACGAAACAATCTACCCAGCTTGTTATTGACTTTCTTTACTGAATGATTCAAAGCTGACACAGAGAGGGCCCCCCGCCACACCTTCCTTGGAATCATGTGTGACCATGCTATCGTGCACCCCGGAATCCTCTTTGCCAACCAGCTAACAGTGGATAGAACCCGCTCGAGGAGTACTCGCCGACCGAGCGCCACCAAATCATTGCCTCCCAGATGCACTATGATTATAGACGGCGGTGACCTTGTCCGCCCTAACAGTTCCTCGACAAAACATTGAAACCGGCCAATACAGAGCCCGCCCCTTCCGTGGAAGGTCACCCTGTACCCGTATTCCCCAGCTGCGTGAATCATGTCACCTGCTTTGAATACGTCCGCGGCACGCCTCACGTATGAGTGGCCCACGACCCACACCACTCTTTCCTCAGCCGGTGGTCTTTGACCGCTGGTCCCCAGGTGTCGGGTCGACTGCACAGTCCGCCCCGCCTCGCAAGCTCGCGAAACTGTAAACCAAACAAAAGACAAGAAGTGTGAGTGCATGACATTAGCTTCACAACATGTGCAACCGCACATACCTTTTATAACAGTTCGAGGACCATCGCCCCAATTGTTTCACCATTTCCACACTCTGACCCCTGGCTGTAGCTTCGGTAGCAGCCCCTATCCTGAAGGAATGGGTCCCAAAATCGCTCGGGTCCAAGCCCGCTGCCGCGATTGCCAAAGTTAACACCCGCTGAAACTGAAACCTTGTCAGTGGGGTGGCGTCGGTGTGTCTCAACAAGCTTCCCCCCCATGCTACCGCCCTTTGCGCCAGATATTCCTCAACGCACTGCACCGGGCACATGGGGGACCCTCGCCTGCGCTGGACAACAATACTGTCTCCCATCGCACCCTGATCGGTTTTAGACCTGGCTATTGTGATTACCATTGAATCACCCTTGATCTGAACGTGATCCCGACACAGGCCTCCCCCCACATCCTTCTTATTTCTTGCCACCAGCTCGCTCACCCGCATAGCCCCATGGAATGCTAATGCGAAAGCGGCCCGGAATAGCACTGCTTCGGACTGGGAGGAACATGTCGCGGGGAGCACCGATATCAACAGGGACAATCTTTCTAACCCAATCGGGCGCCTCTCGTCTACTCTATGACCCTCGAGGCGTTGCCACCCTCGTAGTGCCTTCTTCACCAAAAAGAACGATGTAGGGTCCTTGATGCCATAAGCCTGCGCCATGAATGCAATGGCGGCCCGGTGCCTATTGGCCGTTGCTGCTGATCGGCCTGCCTTGTGGAGTGCTACTAAAAACTTCAGTACATTGCTCCTTGTTCCGTCGAGGGCTCACGTGCAACGAGAGGGTGCAGCTTCCAAGCACAGGAACAAGAGGATGCTTCTTTGGATTGTTGCTCCTTTTATTCCTATTCGGGAGGGCGTGTACCCTCCTCTGGTACGCCTACGGGGCGTGGCCAACGGTGTAGGTGTCTAGGACAACCCTTCTTGGGCAGGAAAAGGCGTGCCCCGGCTACGCCGCTTCGGGCATACCAGCCGAGACATGCCCCCCGCCCAAAATGGTTCCCCGGGGGGATCCGGGCACCCTACCATACGTTCGGGGGGACCGAGTGGTCGCCCCTTTCCATTTTCATCCTTTCCGCCAAATCAAATCTATACCTTTTGGAGAATTTCTACGTGTGAGACGTAATTGCAGTGAGGATTACGAACTCTTTACCACAGTAGAAGACATGAAAAGGAGATTTGAGAAACGTGGCTACCCTAAAACCATCCTATCACATGCGAACAAGAAAGTAAATAAAATTAAGAGACCTGACACGTTAAAAACTAAAGACAACCAAATGGCGAAAGATAAAACAGTGAGAACGATCACGGAATACAACGCACTTCACCAGTCGATCAGAAACAGCATGACTAAGCACTGGGGTCTGCTAAAAGATGACTCAACACTGAAAGATATGATCACGATAACCCCTCAAATCACCTTCCTCAAAGGAAGAACTTTGAGAAACAGACTTAGTCCTACAGTCCCACGCATTGATATGACCCCCAACTGGTTAACCCAACGCAGTAACAGGTTTTTCAAATGTGGCTTTTGCACAATGTGCAAATGGGCCAAACACAAAACCAAACAATTCAAGGGACCAAACGATGCAACATATGACATCAGAATAAATATCTACTGCACCACGAAGTATGTGGTGTACATCATAGAATGCAAATGTGGCAAAAAATACGTTGGAAGTACAATAAGGACTTTGAAAGACAGAATATCGGAACACATGAGGGCCATACAAAAACAAGACCCAAAATACCCAGTAGCTCTACATATAGCCAAATGTCAAGCTAATATAGAAGATTTCCTAGTATCATTCTTTGGAATTGAAACTGTACCTGTCCATGTGAGAGGTGGCAACCGAGAGCTAGCTTTAAGACGTAAAGAAGCCACTTGGATCATGCGTCTTCAAAGCATTGAATATGGGTTAAATTATGACCCTGAACTGCAATTCTTTCTGGGTAATTAGACCCCAACAATCTACGACCAAATGGTTCCTTCTGTTTTGTGTTTCTTTACTTAAAGGAACTAAATCCAACCTTAATAGCATTAAAGCAATGTACTTTTAGTCTATGTATATCCAGATAGATATGATGTACTTACCTATATTACATGCTTTGAAATCTTTCTTTTTTTCTATAAATGTCTCTTTTGATTTGCGTTCATACCTAATCTAACTAGCTATAATCCATTGACACTTACTTGGTGTACACTAAAGAAAGTCCAAACCAGAAAACGCAAGCAAGAGGATCAACCGAGTGGATTTACCTTATCCCATAATATGATTACTACTCCTTCTCGCAATAACAGCTATTTACTGATTGCAACACCGTAAATAATACACGTGTAAGACGCAAGATTCAAACAGTCCTACACTAGTTTCAATGACCTTCTGTCAAAATATCTCCTAAAATACCATTACCCTCTTGTTTTTTGATTGAATTATATTTTTGCTGGGTGTCTTATAACTATGAATGTGCTCTTTTATTTATTTATAAATGTCATCTCACATTTTTCAAATAACCAATTTTCTAATGAATCTAGATGTCCCAACTATATAGACCACCACAAATATCCTGGGATTTTGAAATAGCAATCCCGTATACGGCCAAACCAACTGTGTACACAATTGTCAATCACTGTTCCGTTTTTTTAATAATAAGGGTCAGTATTCGCATAGAAATCCGAATATACGGGATACTCTAATATTAGAGTATCTCTTCTTTACTTTGCCAACAATTTGTATACGAAGAAGATTACCTACGTTCTAGCTCTTTTCTGCTTCAATCAGAACACCGGTATATATTCCGGCCTCACTTCCGGTCACGTGTCCGTCTTCGAAACATGGCGCCGGGAACCAAAAGAGGGAGAACTGTACTAACTAGGTAAGCGAGCTCTCGTCCTTAAACTGAAAGATATGCCGGACGCTATCTGTCCTGGTTTTTCTAAATACCTCCAAACCCACAAATTCCTGGTCGAATTACCTTCAATTTTTACCCACTTAGGTGCAACCGCCTCGTGGACTTAGCAGCGTATCCGCCCTACCACGAACTTTCTTCCCCTCCCGGTTTTTCACCTAACTCGTGAACAATCGAGGTAGGTTTTGTTATACATTCTCTTCCCTCTTCACTATGTGTACTGACCCTATAATGTGACACTATGCTTTTTACTTTATATATACTACATAGACTCTTCGAAATCGGCACAGCCCGAATGTGTACATTTGGAAATCCGACTACAGGATTCCACGCAACACCCTCACTTGGGTTGTTTCTGTTTGAACTCATCTCACTTTGAACCTATGAGGGTTAGGCTTGTGTGTTCCAATGTAATTCTGTTTGGCTAATACCTTTGTTACCCTCAACAGTGGCCAATTTTATCAGAGATATCCCCTTCGCCCTTATTCCAACAATCCAGAGCATTTTCATGTACACCCAATTTTTCCTATCAATCCATATCCCTTGTCTTACTCTTGTCTTTCATTTCCCAATTCCCTTTGTAGACATCTTACAGAGTCTACACACTGAATGGCCTTTTACTTTAAGCTCACGTATCAGAAACAACGGAGGATTAGACATCCGGATGGATTGCATCTAATCCTATAAATATTGCATTAAAGGTATAACATCTATCAAAATTAAATGATCATCTACAATGAGAATAAGACAAATAGTTCTTTTAATTAATGCACTAATATTCAAACTATACCGCTAAAAAGAGCTTATTACTTACTTAAGTGATCAGTACTATGTCGGACGCTGATACGCGTAAAATGATAACTGCGAGTCTATCCGTTTCTTAGAATACCACGTACAAGTCACTTGGGATATCGTCCTTTTAAACACACAACACTTCTTTCACCTAGTCACTTTACTATTCTTTCCGGCCAGTGTTTTTCAATCCACAGGTCTCCCCAACCTAATATTGTTTATATCACAGATGTCACAAAGTTAGTGTTCTCTAGTCACATTGACACAGAGTCACTTATTGGCATGCCTATGATCACCCTGGTTGACACAATCAAGTCACTTCCTTAATGTGCTTATGAATAGAACAAGTTCGCAAATCTATATTTTATGTTTCTATTCAGCCCTGAAGATTCGCAGTTTGTTCCCTGCGATGAAACACGTGTTGGCTTGTGAAATGGAACAATAAACAGAAGTGGCTACACCAAGAACAAATTCTTTCTCTACTCCATTTATGTATAATTGTTCTCGAAGTTTGACCTAAAGTTTAGATTTGCTCAAACAACTTCCACCACAATTCTATACTTAACTGTTACCAAGAAATAACTTTATGTGTTTAGCGCAGGGGCATTGTTGTTTTTTGCATGTGTGTGGATCAATATTGGTCCTTCTTGGAGCGGTTGTGAGGGATTACCGCTCGCCTCATTGCCTACACTGAGCACTTATTTAAAATTTTACTTTGCGGACACCCAGGTAGTGCGCCTAGTATTTCTGGAACACTAAAAGACCTCGCAGCTGTTCTTTGTACCAATTGATTTCCAGAGAGGGCTGGCCCCCGCCAGGATTTTTTCGCTGTATATATACCCTTGAAGTATACAAATCTAAACGTCCCTACCACAACATGGATAGAGACAAAATAGCTGCGGATCTCTTCGAGAACTTAGCCAAAGGCATGCCTACACATACTGCTGTGGCCAATTCTGGTCCCCCTCAGATTGAGGGTTTAAAAGATAAATTTAAAAAACTTGAGAAACTCAAAAAGCAAGAGAACTCACGATGGTGGGATGCTACCAAGTTAAAGCAATATATGCGTTTAAAACAAATACCCAGAGGTTTGCGCTCTCAAATCTTTCCAACCTACGATGATCTTGATGTAGATCTCTTGAAAAAATGGGAAGATTCTGTTAACAACAATTCTTTTGTTCTCGTGGACATTCTAATAGAAAGCGCAGATTGCAAATCCATTAAATTACAAGGGGAAATTGCGATCCTAGAGCAAGAAATAAAAGACCTTAATCTGCCAGAACCCACGGTGAAAAATTACACCATCCTAGACGAGGTCCTTTTCAAACACCAGAAAGAAATTAAAAATAGAAAAGCCAGACAAATAAAGAGAGACGATGGGGACTACCGCAATGGTAGAGTTTTCACTTATGGCCGCAAATACGATGCAATGATTCAGTCTAATAACCCCAAGAAATCCGGAGGTAATACATCTGCCCCCAGCTCCGTATCATCCAGTAACACTTCCCTTAACACTGCAGGTACAAGCGAACCAGAATTAGAACTAGGAGAAACCCTAGATGCCAATAGTACTCCTTTTTTAGTAGAAATGGAACGCATTCGCAAGGGGAACAGGGTGCAATCCCAAAGAGGTGTACCAAGTCAAAAACCCACAGAGGGAGCAGGGGTGGTCAACGAAGATTATCGCAAAAAATTAAGATCAGGAAAAACAAGGAAATAGAAAATGGGAGCAAAGAGGTTCAAGTAATCAACCTATCCTCCTTTCCACTAACTCCGGATATGACTAATCTACTCTCAAAAGGCCTTAGTTTCAATCCATACTCTATAGGTGATATTTGCCAAACTAAAATAGATCTTTTTATGTTCATCCGCAATTTGAAACTAAAGAAGTACTTTGCAGGCAAAACTCCTAGTAGAAAAAATGTGAGAAATATTCCTGATGTTTTGGACAATGATGTACACACAATAAAAGATATACAAGCAATTCATTTACTGTTGTCAATCACTGAACGGGAGGATAGCCCTATGGAAATGGGGCAACTTCTAGAAGAACTAAATATAGATACTGACTTTGGGGTTGCAAGTGGTCTCAAAGGCAAATCTACATGGACACCAACATTACCAGGTGGCAACAGTATAGACAATTTCCACAGGCGTGTTCTAGAAGACCTGAACAAAATCAATATTAAAAAACGAAATACTTTCACTTTCAAAGACAATCTAACGAAAGGAGAGCGCCACGCCCTTACTATACTCACCCAGAATCCTACCATTATTATTCGTGAGGCAGACAAGGGAGGGAATATAGTAGTTATGAACGCAGACGACTATAACAACGAGATACTAAATCAATTAGCAGACCAATCCTGTTATGAACAAATTGCACAACACCCTATGGGTGCATTGGCAACTAATATCAATGACCATCTACGAAAATGGAAAGAAGATGGTCTTCTGAACGAAGATGAGTATATGTATCTTAAAGTACTTAAACCAACATACCCATGGCTCTACACCTTGCCGAAAATACACAAGGATCTCCCCTTTCCACCAGGCAGACCAATAGTCTCTGGAATTGGAGGTCCAACTGAGAGACTGGCAGAATATGTGTATATAATCCTGGGCCCACTTGTCAGGAATTTGCCGTCCTATATTCAAGACTCCAAACATATCCTTAGCCTTTTGAGCCATTTAGAATGGCAACCGGGTACTACCTTAGTCACCTTGGATGTTGTCGCTCTTTACACCAGCATTAATCCTAAATTAGGTATAGAAGCGATTACCCATGTTTTATCCAACAGGCCGGCATCGCTTTGGGCACACACACAAATGTTAATCTCAATGATGGATTTAATCTTAAGCAACAACTTTTTTATCTTTCATAAACAGTGGTACCAACAGAAACGAGGAGTAGCCATGGGTTCGAAATTCTCTCCATCCTTCGCCAACCTTTTTATGGGTGCTTTCAAAGCAGACCACGTTTGGGGTACCCAAGGCAGCCTATATACTGACTCCATCATTTTTTGGGGTCGGTATATAGATGACTGCATTCTACTATGGACTGGCACAGATGCATTGTTACAGAGCTTTTTTGAACATCTCAATCTGAACAATTGGGAACTGAGTTTCACCATGAAACACAGCAAATCACACATGGAATTTCTAGACCTGGAATTCTATGTAAATGAAAATGCATTACAGAGCAAGCTCTACTGGAAACCCACTTCCTGTAATGCTATTCTACGAGCTGACAGTTTTCATCCTTTCCACCAAATCAAATCTATACCTTTTGGAGAATTTCTACGTGCGAGATGTAATTGCAGTGAGGATTACGAACTCTTTACCACAGTAGAAGACATGAAAAGGAGATTTGAGAAACATGGCTACCCTAAAACCATCCTATCACATGCGAACAAGAAAGTAAATAAAATTAAGAGACCTGACACGCTAAAAACTAAAGACAACCAAATGGCGAAAGATAAAACAGTGAGAATGATCACGGAATACAACACACTTCACCAGTCGATCAGAAACAGCATGACTAAGCACTGGGGTCTGCTAAAAGATGACTCAACACTGAAAGATATGATCATGATAACCCCTCAAATCACCCTCCGCAAAGGAAGAACTTTGAGAAACAGACTCAGTCCTACAGTCCCACGCATTGATATGACCCCCAACTGGTTAACCCAACGCAGTAACGGGTTTTTCAAATGTGGCTTTTGCACAATGTGCAAATGGGCCAAACACAAAACCAAACAATTCAAGGGACCAAACGATGCAACATATGACATCAGAATGAATATCAACTGCACCACGAAGTATGTGGTGTACATCATAGAATGCAAATGTGGCAAAAAATACGTTGGAAGTACAATAAGGACTTTGAAACACAGAATATCGGAACACATGAGGGCCATACAAAAACAAGACCCAAAATACCCAGTAGCTCTACATATAGCCAAATGTCAAGCTAATATAGAAGATTTCCTAGTATCATTCTTTGGAATTGAAACTGTACCTGTCCATGTGAGAGATGGCAACCGAGAGCTAGCTTTAACCCCATGGCTGCTATGCGTTTTCCCCCCCTGTGCTGAAGTATCAGAATACCCATTGTTCATGACGAGCTGGGCTCGTCATGAGTGTTTGAGGAGGCTACACCATGACGAGCCCAGCTCGTCATGAGCCTGGAAGGGGTTAAGACGAAAAGAAGCCACTTGGATCATGCGTCTTCAAAGCATTGAATATGGGTTAAATTATGACCCTGTACTGCAATTCTTTCTGGGTAATTAGACCCCAACAATCTACGACCAAATAGTTCCTTCTGTTTTGTGTTTCTTTACTTAAAGGAACTAAATCCAACCTTAATAGCATTGAAGCAATGTACTTTTAGTCTATGTATATCCAGATAGATATGATGTACTTACCTATATAACATGCTTTGAAATCTTTCTTTTTTTCTATAAATGTCTGTTTTGATTTGCGTTCTTACTTGGTGTACACTAAAGAAAGTCCAAACCAGAAAACGCAAGCAAGAGGATCAACCGAGTGGATTTACCATATCCCATAATATGATTACTACTCCTTCTCGCAATAACAGCTATTTACTGATTGCAACACCGTAAATAATACATGTGTAAGACGCAAGATTCAAACAGTCCTACATTAGTTTCAATGACCTTCTGTCAAAATATCTCCTAAAATACCATTACCCTCTTGTTTTTTGATTTAATTATATTTTTGCTGGGTGTCTTATAACTATGAATGTGCTCTTTTATTTATTTATAAACGTCATCTCACATTTTTCAAATAACGAGTTTTCTAATGAACGTAGATGTCCCAACTACATAGACCACCACAAATATCCTGGGATTTTGAAATAGCAATCCCCTATACGGCCAAACCAACTGTGTACACAATTGTCAATCACTGTTCCGTTTTTTTAATAATAAGGGTCAGTATTCGCATAGAAATCCGAATATACGGGATGCTCTAATATTAGAGTATTCTTCTTTACTTTGCCAACAATTTGTATACGAAGAAGATTACCTACGTTCTAGCTCTTTTCTGCTACAATCAGAACACCAGTATATATTCCGGCCTCACTTCCGGTCACGTGCCCGTCTTCGAAACACGGCGCCGGGAACCAAAAGAGGGAGAACTGTACTAACTAGGTAAGCGAGCTCTCGTCCTTAAACTGAAAGATATGCCGGACGCTATCTGTCCTGGTTTCTAAATACCTCCAAACCCACAAATTCCTGGTCGAATTACCTTCAATTTTTACCCACTTAGGTGCAACTGCCTCGTGGACTTAGCAGCGTATCCGCCCTACCACAAACTTTCTTCTCCTCCCGGTTTTTCACTTAACTCGTGAACAATCGAGGTAGGTTTCATTATAAATTCTCTTCCCTCTTCACTATGTGTACTGACCCTATAATGTGACACTATGCTTTTTACTTTATATATACTACATAGACTCTTCGAAATCGGCACAGCCCGAATGTGTACATTTGGAAATCGGACTGCAGGATTCCACGCAACACCCTCACTTGGGTTGTTTCTGTTTGAACTCATCTCACTTTGAACCTATGAGGGTGAGTCTCGTGTATTCCAATGAAATTCTGTTTGGCTAATACCTTTGTTACCCTCAACAGTGGCCAATTTTATCAGAGATATCCCCTTCGCCCTTATTCCAACAATCCAGAGCATTTTCATGTACACCCAGTTTTTCCTATCAATCCATATCCCTTGTCTTACTCTTGTCTTTCATTTCCCAATTCCCTTTGTAGACATCTTACAGAGTCTACACACTGACCGGCCTTTTACTTTAAGCTCACGTATCAGAAACAACGGAGGATTAGACATCCGGATGGATTGCATCTAATCCTATAAATATTGCATTAAAGGTATAACATCTATCAAAATTAAATGATCATCTACAATGAGAATAAGACAAATAGTTCTTTTAATTAATGCACTAATATTCAAACTATACCGCTAAAAAGAGCTTATTACTTACTTAAGTGATCAGTACTATGTCGGACGCTGATACGCGTAAAACGATAACTGCGAGTCTATCCGTTTCTTAGAATACCACGTACAAGTCACTTGGGATATCGTCCTTTTAAACACACAACACTTCTTTCACCTAGTCACTTTACTATTCTTTCCGGCCAGTGTTTTTCAATCCACAGGTCTCACCAACCTAATATTGTTTATATCACAGATGTCACTAAGTTAGTGTTCTCTAGTCACATTGACACAGAGTCACTTATTGGCATGCCTATGATCACCCTGGTTGACACAATCAAGTCACTTCCTTAATGTGCTTATGAATAGAACAAGTTCGCAAATGTATATTTTATGTTTCTATTCAGCCCTGAAGATTCGCAGTTTGTTCCCTGCGATGAAACACGTGTTGGCTTGTGAAATGGAACAATAAACAGAAGTGGCTACACCAAGAACAAATTCTTTCTCTACTCCATTTATGTATAATTGTTCTCGAAGTTTGACCTAAAGTTTAGATTTGCTTAAACAACTTCCACCACGTTTCTATACTTAACTGTTACCAAGAAATAACTTTATGTGTTTAGCGCAGGGGCATTGTTGTTTTTTGCATGTGTGTGGATCAATATTGGTCCTTCTTGGAGCGGTTGTGAGGGATTACCGCTCGCCTCATTGCCTACACTGACCACTTATTTAAAATTTTACCTTGCGGACACCCACGTAGTGCGCCTAGTATTTCTGGAACACTAAAAGACCTCGCATCTGTTCTTTGTACAGTTCAGCTCAGCCCCAGCCTCTTCGTCATGGCGGGCACATGGCAGGGGAAGCCACCCTCAACATCCACACAATTCAATGAACAATGTGCAAAAATAGCAAAGAAAACACTGGAGCCGCGACCACAATTTCAAGCGTGTTTATTGCAACACTAGGTCCTGACGCGTTTCGGAGTTGCATCACTCCATTCTCACAGGCCCATGAGAATGGAGTGACGCAACTCGGAAACGGGTGGGCTGCAGAAATTAATGTCCGGTTTTCTTTCTTGAAACACAGCTGTTCCTAAAGCTCTGAATTCAAAGGGGGCCCAAGAGGTTTTGAACTGTGCAGAACTTGAGGAACAGCTGTGTTTCAAGAAAGAAAACCCGAGATTCATTTCCTCAGCCCACTGGGACTGTATGAAGTCAAGGCATGGAACTAAACTGAACCCACTTGGGATTCATCATTCTACAAGCACCAGCATGCTCTGACCAGAAACGCACCTGCTGGGTGCACTGGGAAAAATAAATTGCTTGCATGCAGTGAGAGGTGCTGTTTGAATATCGCAGTTGTATCCAGTGTCACTCTCTGAGGAAGGAGCCTTTGCGCTCTGAACGCGTAAGAAAATGACTTTTTATGGTTGGAGCTGAATTGACGGTTTTACATTAAAGGGGAACTAATTCCCCTTGCATACTGGTGGTCCCTTGGGGCCAACTAGCCCACCGTAACCTTCAGTATGCGCCAGGGGGCTGCGTTGCAGAGAGGTGTAATGAGGCCCGCCCCTTTTTACACGTCTCTGCAAGGCAGCCCACTGGCGCATTTGCAGAGGGGGAACTAATTCCCCTTGAATACTGGGGGTCCCTGGGGGTCAGCTAGCCCACCAGGAACCTCCAGTATGCGCCAGGGGGCTGCCTTGCAGAGAGGTGTAAAAAGGGGCATGGCCTCTTTACACCTCTCTGCAAGGCAGCCCTCTGGTACATACTGGAGGATTTTGGTGGACTACTTGGCCCCCAGGGACCCCCAGTATTCAAGGGGAATTATTTTCCCCCTCTGCAGACGTGCCAAGGGGCGCGTTTGCAGAGTGGTGTTAAGAGGCCACTCCCCTTTTTACACGTCTCTGCAACACAGCCCCCTGGCACACACTGGAGGTTCCTGGTGGGCTAGTTGGCCCCCAGGGACCCGTCCACCGCTTTTCTGCCGCGTTCGCCTCGCGTCCATGGCGGAAAAGGCCTGATATAGTGGCGGTGTCTATCAGACACCGCCAGCCATATTAGGATGGCCTGGGCGGAATGCCTTTCCGTGGCAGCAATGCCGCCATGAAAAGGCATACGGTTCCTGCTTTGGGGGCCTGTTGCGGGCACCCAGGGTGAAGGGGGGTGGTGGGTGCACCTGGGGGGTACCTATAGTACCCCTCTGCATTTGCATGCACAATGTGGCAGGCACCGTGCGGTGCCTGCCGCTTTGTGCATGCAAATGCACAGTATGCATTTTTAACTTTGAGGCGGGTGCTGCTTAAAGCAGCACCTGCCGCAATGTTAAATATACCGGATGTGACTGCCAGGGTGGCGGTCACATCCTAATTCCAACGGAGGGAACGCGGCTGCCCCTGCGGACGGTCCCTCCAGATATAAAAAGCAGTGTATGTGACAGTTGTTGTATATAAATATCTATACATAAGACTCAGTGATTGTATGAGTGACGTATGGATAACTGTATACTTATAACAGTGATTTTATAACATACTAAGTATGAGTTACTATCTATATCAATAAATAAAGTGGTGTTTGTGTAAGTGTGTAGCTTAGTGAATATATGGACGATCAACTGTTTGCATGAGTGAGTAGAATAACTGCATAAGTGAATAGGATGTGTGCTGGTTTGTAATGTTGATGTAGGTGTATAAGTATATTTAATAATATTCTATTGATCTTTGTTAGAATGTAAGAGTGAATCTATAGGTAAGTGTTTATATGTGTGTGTAGATGTAGGGATCACTGAGTGGGTTTTCAGAAACTTGTATTGGTGTGTCATTGGTTTCAAATATGGTACTCCATATTTTATAATGAGTGTTGAAAGGTTATACTAGTGTATGATAAGATGTATCAGATTGTCACATGGATGATGTCAACAGTGATGTCATCAGTAATGTCACTGACCATGTCATGAATGATGTAATATGTGACATCATCAGCAGTGGATTGCCGGTGCGCAAGTTATAGTTAGTGCAACTAACTATAACGGAGTAATTTCAATGGTTTTGTAAAAGTGAAATGTCCAACTAACTATAACACCCCTAAAACCTATGGTATTTTCAGCAAATTTCTAAGATTTTTTCTAAATGTTAGTTCCTAACTATAACGTGTCTGAAACCTATGTTTTTTTCAGCGAATTTCAAAGGTTTTGTAAATGACAATTTTTAAATGTATTAATTCTTAAATGCTAATTCCTAACTATAACATGTCTGAAACCTATGGTTTTTTAAGTGAATTTCAAAGGTTTTTTAAATGTTTGTTCCTAACTATAACATGCCTGAAACCTATGGTTTTTTCAGTTAATTTCAAAGGTTTTGTAATTGACAATTTTTAATTGTATTAATTCCTATATTTATTTTTTTATACTGATTTACTAAATTTTTGTAAACTTTATTTTTAGATATTTTAATTTTTTAAATAACATTATACATTACTTGTCATAAGTGATGTAATATGTGACGTCATCAGCAGTGCATTGCAGGCGCGCAAGTTATAGTGAGTCCAACTAACTATAACGTTGGAATTTCTATGGTTTTATGTCAGTAAAATTTCCAGCTAACTATAACTGGTGTGAAACCTATGGTTTTTTCAGTGAATTTAATAGGTTTTTTAAATGCTAATTCCCAACTATAACTGGTGTGAAACCTATGGTTTTTTCAGTGAATTTCATAGGTTTTTTAAATGCTAATTCCTAACTATATATAGGGCCTTAAATCTATTAAATGTAATATTTTTTATAATGAATCCTATATTGTATATTTATATAATACTATTTTTTTTTTTTTTTTGCCCTGGTGCGCTCCCGGTGCGCGCCCCGGTGTGTGCACCGGAAAGTGCAGTTTTCCGGAGCGCCCCGGGTCACGCACCGGTGAGCGTCCCATTAGCGCTATTGCCGCGAACAAAAACATCATCGGAGGAACCCTAATAAGGAATATTCATTTGGTAATAACACCATGATTCGACACATGCAGCGCAAGCATCCAAACAACTATGCTGCGGCAGAGGGGAGAGAACTGACCAGGAACCCTCCCCAATCTACACCCAGCACCTCCAAACGAAAGAAACCCACTCCATCGGGACCAGAAACAAGGGAGATGGTCCCAAACATTCAATCAAAGTTTGGGCAATACAAAATCTCTTGTATTTTTTGTGGTAAGACCATCACCTATGGTGAGCAAAGCTTAACGCTCATCAACCGTGCTGGTGACAACCACAAATGCCCCAAAAATCCTTAATTTTTTCCTGATTTTCTTTTGCTCCAGTTGAGCCGTTTTCAATTCCCTGTTTTTTGTTTCTCCCAATAAAAATAACAAAAAAAACATAAAATAGTTCATAAAAGCCAAAAAATGTACAAAATGTTCAAAAAAACATTAAAAAAATATAAAACAACAAAAAGAAGAAAAAAACAGTTCTTTTTAGAACTACCTCCAAATTATAAAAAAAGGCTACATTTTTTAAAAACTCATTCTTTTTTCCCCATGGAACGCTTCCCAGTACGCTCCGTGGTGCGCGTACCGGGCGCTCCCACACGCAAAGTATTGGGGGCTGCCCCCGCGCTATTAAAAAAAAAAATTATTTTGCCCCGCGGGGCCCTTTTATAGCACCCACATCAAACTTAGGGGGTCAAGGGGGGTCTACTCTGCCCCCTTATGGTCATTTCCCCCTTTGTTTTTTCAACCTCTTGTGTCTCGATCCAACCAAGACACAATATGGCGGCCAATCAGCTTTCCGCGCGAGAACTTGCGTAGCTCGCTGGTTAGCGCCCCGGAGCGTGTACCGGGGCGCGCTTATAGATATATATATTTTTTGGAACCTAAATTATTTAAAATCCACTGGAGCACATATCTTGAGACATAGCAAAGGCACATCGGGCTACCAGTCCCTACAATTTTGCCAAGTTTGGTGGAAATCCATTCAGCCGTTCTGGCTAAAAGTGAGGTCGACCGCCCTATGGAAATTAACATGGGGAAAACACGTTTTGGGACCCCCTTTTTATCTCAGCCCCCGCTTGACGAATCCCCCCAAACTTTCAGGGAAGGACGGGAGCGCCGCGAGGCAAATTTGTAGAAATTTTCAGGCAGATTCCTCAACCGGCTCCAAAGTTATTCAAAATAGAATGTTGAGATTTTCTATTGAAAATAATCCTAACTATAACTACCTACTGGCGACCGCCAATAGGTAATTTGTATATATATATATGTATATGTATATATATATATATATAAATATATATATATATATATATACATATATATATATATATATATATATATATATATATATATATTCACTGAAAAAACCATAGGTTATAGACCATATATAGTTAGGAATTAGCATTTACAAAACCTTATTTTACTCGCACAAAACCATTGAAATTCCATATATAGTTAGTTGCACTAACTATATATCGCGCACCCGCAATCCACTGCTGATGATGTCACATATTACATCATTCATGACATGGTCAGTGACATCACTGATGACATCACTGATAACATCTCAAATGACATCACTGATGACATCACTGATGACAACATCCAGTGACTGTATGTTTCTGTAGAGTTAAAATATGTCTTACATATTGAAGAATGAGTGGATGTATAAGTGTCTGGATGAAGGATTTAGTAGGTGCATGACTGACTGTATGAGTGAGTGATTAAATGTGTCTCACTGAGTGCATGGGTTAGTGACTAAACTGTCTTAATTTGTGCATCATTATGTCTGTTGTTCTGTAAACTGCTGCATGTGTTGATCAGTAGCTATATGCATAACTATATGGGTTATTAATTGGTTGCCCAAGTATTTGTATGGGAGACTGAGTGTGTGTGTGGGTGGTTGGGAGGTGTAGGACTCTGTGCATGGATGTGTGAGCAGTTGATTCACTAGATGATTGGTTTCAAAAGTGCATGTGGAAACAGCTGTATGGGCGGTTGACTGTGTGCATGAGTGTATTGGTGAGTGAATGGATATCTCAGTGCTACATGTCAAAGTAAGTACATATGTAAAACACAGTACATGTGAGAGTTGCCATATATAAATAACTGTGCATAAGAGCCAGTGACTGTGTGAGTGGCTTTATGGATCATTGTGAACTTGTATCAGGGATTGTATAAGGGAGAAAATATGTGTTAGTATATGTTTGAATAAGTAAAGTTTGTATAACTGTATAGTTGAGGAAATGGAGGTGTGATTGATTCTTTGCATGACTGACTAGGTGTGTGAGTAACTCCATGGATGAGTGACAGTCTGTGAGTGTCTGTTTACACTGATTGTATCTAAGGTTATATTAGAGTCTGAAGAGGTTCATCGTATTATCACATGAATGATATCATCAGTGATGTGATCAGTAATGTCAAATGAGATGTCATCAGTGATGTCATTAGTGATATCATTTGAGATGTCATCAGTGATGTCATCAGTGATGTCATTTGAGATGTCATCAGTGGTGTCATCAGTGATGTCACTGACCATGTCATGAATGATGTAATATGTGACATCATCAGCAGTGGATTGCGGGTGCGCGATATATAGTTAGTGCAACTAACTATATATGGAATTTCAATGGTTTTGTGCGAGTAAAATAAGGTTTTGTAAATGCTAATTCCTAACTATATATGGTCTATAACCTATGGTTTTTTCAGTGAATTTTCAAGGGTTTTGTAAATGCTACTTCCTAACTATATATGGTCTATAACCTATGGTTTTTTCAGTGAATTTGATTGGTTTTTTAAAAGCTAACATCTGAAGCTGTAAAATGTATTCTTCTTTAAATCCAAAAATATATTTTAGATGTTTATTAATAATTTTTTTTAAAATATTTTTTTGCTTCGCTTTCGGTTCGCGAACTGGGAAGCTTTCCGTTAGCTCATCTTGATGCCGCGACCTAGAATGTTTTTTCCTTGACCATTCAAATTACTTCTTTCAAAGAACACATCCATGCACCCTAACTTTCTGTTTTCAGAAATGGAAATGCACCAACCACTGCTAATGAATCATTAGCACTGAAACTCCACAGTTTTTTTTCTTTACAAACTCCTACTGTTTCAACTGCCCTTTCATTACCACACTTCATCTGACTGCAGCACAACCTTCTCTCACCATGTTTAAAGTCTGGATTGTTGGACATAGTTACATCCACTGGGCTCAAAGGTATGCTGAGAACAGAAATTTACCTAACCTCAATTTACAAGATGTGGAAATTAAGTGGTTGGGCCAAAGAGGATTAAAATGTCACCAATTGATACCTTTGGTGAAAACCTTTATGCATTTGCCAAAACCTGACCTGTTAATTGTGCACTGTGGAGGTAATGATTTGGGCACTTTGACTGGAGTAGGTCTGGAGATGCTTTTAAAGGACACCTTTGAGCAATTGATGGCACTTTTACCTCAAACTGCCTTGGTATATTCCAATATATGCCAAAGACAGAAATGGAGGTGGTCCAACCAATTTTGTCCACAAATTGAGAAAGCGAGGAAGCATGTAAACAAATCTGTTTCAGCTTACATGAGAGACAATGGAATGGGCTCCTTGTACAACAATAACTTGCGTTACTACATGCAAGATATCTACAGAGGAGATGGAGTTCACTTCTCAGATGAGGGCAACAGAATTTTCATTCTGAATTTAAGACTGTGCATAGGTACCTACTTATAAGTACCTAAATGTACCATAAACCCAAAAGCTCTTCTCAGAGCTACCCTTCATCTGATCACTCACAATTATTATTTTTTTCTAACTTTTTTCTCTAATTTTCCACAAATTACGCTCCCCGAGGCGCTACCCGGTTCGCGAACCGAAAGCTAACCTCGCGGAATTTTTTAAAAAAATGTTTTTTTCCGCACATATAAGCCTCCTCAGCCACCCTCAGAAAACCTAGGGGGTCAAGATAAGTCTACCATGACCCCTTCTACCCATTCTAAACAATATTTGTCCTCCATCTTGTATCTTAATGCGACCGAAACACAAAATGGTGGACCCCCGTGACGCTTAAAGTTCGCGAACCGAGCCGCTTCCTGGGAAGCGGTCCAAAAAAAAGGTGGGAAAGTAATTTACAGAAAAACGACTAGAGACACTCTCACCAAATATAGATTAGCTCATACTACATAACAATCCCTTTCATTTTCACAAATTTGATTGAAATTCCATTTAGCCATTAAGCCTGTAGACCTCTCTAAGTACCGTGAGGTAAATTACTTCACAAAACACATCTGAAGTGTTGGAATTGACAACCAATGAAAATGTTACTTTCATTTTCTACTTATATTATCTAACATTTGATTGGTTATATACCTGTATATATATAAAGGAGGAGAAGAAAACACAGCCATTTTGACTGCTACTTCTTGTTGTACTTGTACATCACATTTGAATAGCTATCAAACAATTCAAGTTGTTTGTGAAGGTAAGTATATTGTGCACTATAACTTAATATGGTAGACTTTTTCTGATAGATATATACTATCCCTCTATAGTAGTTATAGATTTAGATAGACTTCTCTGTTATAGTTATGAATGGAGTTAGGCTTGTCTTGGTTAAATCACATACACTTTTTTATAGTCCTATTTCCACTCTGATACTATACACTGCCAAAAGATAAATTCACTGATAAAAACTGCCTATCTAAAAATATTCCCAACAGTGCCCTATCTCTACTAATATATATTTTTTTAATCAAAATTTCAGGCAAAATGGAAGGCGAGCAACAAGTTAAATTTACAATTGTACTGGAGGAGAGCAGCCAAGAAAAAATTGATGATTTTATGGATCAAAGTAGAGACCAGGAACTACTACAATGTGTTGAAGCAGTGGATAACCTGCTTCAAAATGAGGACAATTTACACCCTATATTCAATTTTGAAATTTCTGACACTGAAATGTTAGAAAATTTAATGAATTATGAAACACAAACAAAATAAAAAAAAATACTTTAAAAATAAAGAAAACAAAAAAAAACAACAAAAACAACAAACAATTAACATACAGTATTAGAAAAGTCTATCATTCTTTTATCCTTATAGTCCGCTGCCCAGAACACTTCCCGGTTCGCGAACTTGGCGCTTTTTTGACCCTCCTGGGCCCTTTTAAAACCTCCACATAAAACCTAGGGGGTCAACGAGGATCTACTATGCCCCCTTATGGTAATTTCCCCCTTTGTTTTGGCCTCTTCTTCTCTCTCGATCCTACCGAGAGTTAAGATGGCGGCCGCTCCGGACTGTTTAGAATGTTGACAGACACCGGAGAGCCAATCAGCTTCGCATCGCAAAGTTCTGTTTCGCGAAAAGTAAGCGGACCGGAGCGCAGCCCGGAGCGCTGTTACAGATATATATCTTGTTTTAAACGTTAATTTCTCAAAATCCACTGGAGCACATATATTGAGACCTAGCAAAGGCACATCGGGCTAACAGTCCCTACAATTTTGCCAAGTTTCGTGTAAATCCATTCAGCCGTTCGAGCTAAAAGTGAGGCCAAAGGCCCTATGGAAATTAACATGGGAAAAACGCGTTTCGGGACCCCCCTTTTTTCTCAGCCCCCCCTTGACGAAACCCCCCCAAATTTTCAGGGGCTGCTCAGAAACAAAATGTGCCGATTCCGTCCACAAACGCCAAAGTTATTAGACATAGAATTTTCAAAAGTTCCATAGAGAAAAAATCCTAACTATATATACCTACTGGCGACCGCCAGTAGGTAATATATATATATTACCTACTGGCGGTCGCCAGTAGGTAGTTATAGTTAGGACCTATTATGTGATGGAAATCTGCAACATTCTATTCCCAATAACTTTGGCGCTGAATGATGAATCTTTGCGAAATCTTCCAAACTTTTGGCCACCTCTTGTCCGCTCCTATCCTGAAAGTTTCACGGTGATTCGTTAAGAGGGGGCTGAGAAGAAAGGGTTTTCCCCATGTGAAACCAGGAACTGGTGGCAGCCATTTTCTACCTCAGTAGAAGCGAGGCTGAGGAAGTCAGTGGAATATGTGCACAAAACGGAGAAAGGGGGCAGAATAGAAATAATGTTACCCTCTAGACCTGCTTAGGGGTCCCAGAAGGATCCCCAGGGCCCACACTTTTTTTAAAACCCCGCAGGTGCGTGTAGGGTGCACGGAGTGTGCCGTAAAATAAATAAAATAAAACTGAGTTTTTTTTATAATTAGTCGTTAGTGGTTAAATACCGGGGGCAAAATTATAAAATTTTATGTGGAGCACAGAGGGGCTCCTCAGCCTCGGGGTTCATCACCCCACGGGGCTAAAAAGAAAAAAATGGTCGGGGGAGGGGTCCAAGGTCCCCAAAGCCACGGGGACCACAACCCCTCAGGGCTTTATGTATTGTGGGAGGGCCGGCTCCTGCAGTGTCCCGGGGTGTCCATCCCACACTCCCATAGCAAGAAAATCTGTCTGTCTTTCAAAATGTAAATGACATTGCTTTCAGAAATGTTGGGTTTATCAAATATGTGAAGTGTCAAAGTATGTATGCAAGCTATATTTTTTATTCTGCAATTTCGTAAAATATGCTCCATGAAAAAAATATCTGATCAAGTACGTTGTAATGTTTTCTAAACTGTGTTGTAGATGGTGCCGAAAAATCTCCTATTTCTCTTCTGTAGCAATAGGACAATCTATTACCATATAACGATTGATACCATTGTTAAAGTAAGAAGAAAAGGAAAATAAAGTTATCTATTTAACAGAACATCCATAACAAAATACTTTCGAGCTGTAAATATTTTCTGAGCTTCTTTTCTCCAGAAGGTCAAAAAGTTTGGTGACGGATCATAAACTCATCTGAGATCATGTCTGTGAAAATGATATTAAATAAATTCACAGTATATGATCAAAAGGGGGGAATAGACTAAAAACCAGAAGCTAGTGACGTTGCTTATATATCTTTACTCTTTGTGACGACGGGTCATGAAGTCTACTCAGATTGGCATAACATTAATATTATAATATACATATTAACAGTATATAATCCCTAGGGAAAAACACACTAACAACTGGAAGGTGGTGACGTTGATTGTAAATGTTTAAGGTTTGCGCTGACGGGTCACCAACACCTCCGAAGCAAAGCACAGTGTCAATATTATAATATAGAAAGTCACAATACATCAGCTGAAAGGAGGCAGAAAAGAAGCAATGTTTGTTGTAATCTATCTGTTTCTGAAAACAAGCTGCTGATGTTACAGAGAAAAAGGGAAAAACTTGCAATAACACTTTTTTCTAGATATAAATGTTTAAATATTGACAAATAGCCACAAATTATAACTATCTACTATGCCATAGTGAAACAACTTACAACTACGGAAGATATTTGTTGACGCAAAGCAAGAATCTGATGCTAGAAAAGGGAACCTGCATCATAGATTGGCGATGCAGAAATAACTCGCAAAAACAAAACTAATCGCACAATAGGTGTGGTTTATATAGTTTTTGTTTGTTTAGTAGTCTATGGAAGAAAGATTCAGCTCCTCCTATCTAGTTGTCACGTTTTACAGTTTACACTTGCTCAGGTTTTAACCGTTTTACTTGTGCACGTGTTGGGAAAAGTTACAAACTGTGACGCTGTAAAGGTTTCAATTTCCATGATAACAAGTATAAGGTCCTTATTATCTACATACGTTGGAGAGTTTAGAAATTGTTACCCGGTAAACTGTGTCCGCAGCTACAGCCAGAAATGCTGAACGGAATTACACCAAATCTGGCAAAGAGGTAGCCCTTGGTTCAGACTTGTGCCTTTTTGTTAAATGGTGTAAATCGGTTCAGTAGTTGCTGAGAAAATCAAAAGTAAAATCATATACATATCTATGGCCGCGGTGGATCCGCGCACCCTGTGCACACCCTGTGCACACCCTGTGCGCACCCTCCCGAACAAGAGCTGCATGCTAATTGGCTGTCAACTGGCTGTCAACACTCCAAACCAGTGTTCGCAGCCACAAGAAATCAGTGCAACAAATGCGCAAAATGTAAAAAGGGCAAAACGGCAGGGTGCGCGGATCCTGCCGTAAAAAAAACAATGCACGGGCTCTCGCGCTTCTTTAATAATTAGCCCCTGGGGGGCCAAATCCCAGGGGCAAAAAAATATTCAATGTAATGCGGGCCCAGAGGGGCCCCCCTGCCCTGCGGATCGCCACCCCCCCCCGGGACTACAAAATATATGGGTGGGGGGCTCAATGGCTCCCCCCAGACCCCGGGACCAGAACCCCCAGGGCTTTGAAGATTGTGGGTGGGGGTTGCACGGCCCCCCTCCTGGAGCCCTAGAGGGCCATGGGGACTGCCACCCCCCAGGGCCGGCTCCTGCAGTGTACTGGGGTGCCCACCCATGGGACATTGCTGTTTGATAGGGCAGGATGGGAGCCTCGCGGCTCCTGTCCTGTCATATCAAACTTGGTTTGGATTTCTCTCTCTTTCAAAATGCAAACCAGATTGCTTTTCCACACGGGGAGGTGCATGTTAGCACCTCCCCATGTGGAAAAGCAATGCCCGCTCTCAAAGGACGCTTGAAGCCAGCGGGACCATGAGGGTAATGGGGCTCCCCCACGGTCCCCAATGTTGTGTATAGGCCCCGGGGAATGGGGTCCCTGTGGACAATATAAATTAGTTATGGGGACTCATTTTTTGGGGGGTAAAATTAGGAGTCGCGCATCTAGCATGACCCCCTGGTGTGCACACGCTGGGTACGTGACTCCCAGCAAGGCCCCCTGGTTTGAACGCGTTGGGTGTGTGACTCCTAACGCGTTGGGTCTGTGACTCCATGCAAAAAAAAGTAATATTTTTCGGATATATATCAAGCTTATGTGTTTAGATCTTGGGTGACTCTAAAAAGAGCCGTTATGTTTATTAGGAGATTTTGGTACCTGCAAGTAAGGACCGATGCAGAGTCCAAAGTTGTTGAGGAAGACTCAGTTACCCTCATCTGTAAAATATACACCATCTCTCCTACAGATGCCTGCCATATTAAAACGCAGATTATTGTTGTAAATGGACACCATTCTTTAATCTCCGAGATAAGAAGAAACAGCTTTATTGACATTTTCCTAACTTTCTCAATCTGTGGACAAAAGTGATTGGACCAGTTCCTTTTCTGTATTGGCATATGATAGAATAGACAAAGGCAGTTTTGGGGGATAGTGACATAAATTCTCCAAAGGTGACCTTCATAAGCATTTCCAGACCTACCCCAGTCAAAGTGCCTAGGTCATTGCCACCTCAGTGCAAAATTATGAGGTCAGGGTGTTGGAGATGCAAAAAGGATTTTACCAATGGCATCAGTTGGTGCCACTTTAATCCTCTCTGTCCGATCTATTTAATGTCTACATGTGGCAAAGCTAGGTATTTGTCAATACCTCTGTTTTCTGCATACCTTTGGCACCAGAAAATATACCTGTGTCCCACAATCCACACTCTAAGCATCTTGAAGGGAGGTCTGGATGCACTCTGAAAGTATCTGTATGTCAAATGGGCAGTTTGAAAACTAAGATTTTTCTAAAATGGTGGATAAGATGCAGTTTTGAGAAAGTATTGGCTGTTTGAGAACATTATAAACTGAAAAAAGGCTGCATGTTTCTGTTTTTTAAAAGCATGTTACTTATTGGTTAACAAAAACTGTTTGAAAGGAACATTACATAGGATAAGTTGATATTTAAAAAAAGTCAAGCACACTTGCTGTTTGGATTTGCAACAATGTGTGCTGAACTTGTGACCTACGTGTTCAGTTGAGTGTTCCATGAACTGTTACTATGGTAACAGGCAGTAAGCAGACTGGGGTTAGGGTTATGTCAATTGGAAAGGGTCGTAATATGTAACCAAAAGAAATGTGTGATAGCTTTTGAATTACTTTGGGAAGCAATGTGATTTGATATGTACATGTATATGTGTGCAGAATGAGAGGGAAAGTTTGCCATTTTTAGGTTTTGCTAAGAGCAGTGCAGAAAATCTGGTGTGTGACTGACATACTTCTTAATCTACAAATCAATTTGAAAGGTGAGTTATTAATATGTGGGGGGTTGTATGTGGTGCCTTTGTTTTCAATAAGAATAATTTGTTTATTTGGCTAAAGTACAGGGAATAGTCTTGCTTTTCTCAAATCAAATTGTGAGTCTGTGTGCATTTGAGCAACCATTGTCAGAGAAGCATTTGGTTACTCCATGTATTTGCTGACACATAACTGCTTAAAAACCTATCCTGTTATCAATTTTTAGTAGTATTAGAACCTGGTCATTGCTTATGCATTTGCAGAATGAGGCAGGTATTCACACTAGAGTGCAGTAGTAAAATATGTAGAATATGTGCAGTCACCTTACACCTTCCAGACTAGTGAGTCTGTTTTGCTAAAGTGCAAGGAATAGTGTTGCTTGTCTAGAATCACACTTTGAGTCTGTCTGCATTTGGGCAATCATTGTGGGAAAATAATTTGGTAACTTCATGTCTTTGCTGTCACATAACTGCTTAACAACCTATCCTGTTCTCAGAAACAGAAACGCTGCATGGGGGCATACCGGCTGTACCTGATGACCGGAGGCCGTAACACTCGGCACACATGACGCTCCTGGGGCCCTGACGCGGTTGGTCTCCCCTGCTGCGGCAGCAAGCCTCACTGCGCGGCCGCAGAGGGGGTAGACTACTGCTCCTAGGCTGCCTTGCCTGCATCACCCACTTCTGCCTGATAGAGCGCCTGGAGGCACATAAAGAGCAGGAGCTCCCTCGGAGGAGTGGGGAACAGAAACGCTGCACGAGGGCATACCGGCTGTACCTGATGACCGGAGGCCGCAACACTCGCCACACCTGACGCTCCTGGGGCCCTGACGCTGTTGGTCTCCCCTGCTGCCGCAGCAAGCCTCACCGCGTGGCCGCAGAGGAGGGAGACTATACTTCCGACTGATAGCTCGCCTGGAGGCGCATAAAGAGCAGGAGCTTCCTCTGCTTCACGGACGCGGGCGGAGCTGGGCGAAGCCCGGGCAAAGGGCGGGCCATCTGTGGCCATCAGGGGCAGGAGGAGGCAGGGCAGGGCCAGCCCTCTGACCTCTACTCATGGGTAAACGCAAGAAAGCTACTAACGCAGAGGAGGGTGGGAAGAAGGCTAAGGTGCCAAGACACTCAGAGTCCATTATATCCTACCTCTCATCTGCTGTGGGGGATCTCACTAAGGAAATTGCGACCGCTGAACAGGAGTTGGGCTTGGTAACCCCCCCTCATAATCACCTCCAACTCCCAGGACACTCAGGATACTGTTCTTATGCCTCATATTCCATTAGAGCCAGTGGTGATTATTTTGAATTCCACTTCTTTGCTGCAACCCATTGCTGGTTCTTCTCTGGGAAATATCCCAGTGCCGCCCCCGCTACTGAGTACCCAGTCGACTGGCCAAGTTTCGAAGAGGAACAAAAAAAAAACGGGAAAATGTTAAAGATGTCGCAGTTGCAGCTCCTGGGACTAACAATCTTCTGGGTGAACAGCTAGAGGCCCTATTTGTCGCGCGGATTGAGCCTTTGCTACTGGGTATCGCAAAAGACATCATGGACACTACGAACACCTGCCTTGCTGGCCTACTAAAGAAATGCGCCCTTATTGACAGGGTTGCTTATGAACATATTTCATCCCCAGAACTTCATAAAGCGGGTATAGTTACACCAGGGAATGGCATTCAAAAGGTCGCTAGATCAACTGACATTGTGTTGTCCAGCAGCGGGGTTGAGCAAGTAAATGACAGGCCGCGGGTCCCACATACAGCCCTTATTAGCTCGGAGGTAATCCCTCCAAATCCTAGTAGGTCTGGCAGGCCGGTAGAGTCTTCTGGCTCAGTTCCTAATAAGAGGATGAGGGGTTGCCAAGTAAAAATAGACTTACCCCCGGAAGCTGCCCCTTTAGTTGCAATCTTTACCGGCATTCCCCCACTTAAAGAGGGAGAGTTTAAACCTGCCCCAGACCTAATGGTAAAGGCCAGATCTTTGTGTGCTGATGCTTGAAGTGGTGGGGCAAATATTTCCAACAGGATCATCATGGCTAGGAGGGTGGGTTGGATTGGGAAGCGTTCGAAGATCGTTCAGGGGGACTGTGTTATAATACATTTCGACAGTTGTGACTTGGCCGAGAGATTGTTTTGGGATGGCTCGGAGATATCGGAAACAGGCCAAATGAGACCAGTTCCCTTGGGCTTTTTCTATCCACCCCCACTTAAGAATTACGGTGACAACTGCCTACCCATGGTAAGGCGGGGTATGGACTCAGTATCAGAAGGGGAAAGACCAGGCAGGCACATACGTACACACTTTTCAAGGAGGGAGCTAGTAGTCCAGTTTGCACCTCATCCCCAGTCAGTACATAGATCCGTGGAGGGCTGCGGGCCGGTCCTGAGTAACCTTTTGGCCCCTCTGTCAGTTATTGAGGAAATTGATTGACAACCAGTCCCGATGCCGCCTGCCCTGGTCAGGGTACCCACTACTGACGTGGCAGCAGCATGTAAAATCATCAGCTGGAATGTAGCTGGAATTAGAGCTAAAAGGGCAGACGAGGCCTAGGTTAATTTTGTTACCAGCCATGATGTTATAGCATTTCAGGAATCTTGGGACACCTCTTCCAGCTTCTGGCTGGACGGCTTTACTAGCTTCGCCATACCGGCCGTTCCCAGTCCCGCTGGCAGAGCAAAGGGAGGTCTTATTTTCCTTTATTCATTAAAACTCAAGGGAGTTCTAAAATTGGTCAAAGTAGCTTCCCCGAACCTTTTAATTGTGGAATGGGTGGTATCTCCAACCTGTAAAATTATTTTTATGAACCTTTATAATTCTTGGGTAAGGGACAATGGTAATGACCATATCGTCACCTTCGAATTTTTTTTACTTACTGTCAGCCAAAATAATCACACTAACTTCGAGCTCATTTTATTGGGAGATTTTAATATTGATCCCTGCAGCGATCTGTGCCGCACAGGAGAGAATGAGGCTCCACCTGGCTCGGAGGCCCCCCATTTTGAGCACACCAAGTCCGGAGAGGCTCTGGAAGCGATGCTAGCAAATTTTAACCTATTTGAACCAACTAATTCTGAGGTGGTGCCAGAACAATTACATACAAGGGTTCTGACCCTGGATTAATTATAGACTATATCTTCCTTTCCCAAGGCATTTTTCATATGGTTGTTTCCTATAGAGCAATTGTTTCCCTATAAAGTGATCATAACCCTGTGTTGCTCGAGGCGGCTTGGGGTGATTCCACGGGTTCTAAGTCCTGCCCTGACCAAACAAGGCCAGCATTACGCCCTGTGGACCAAGGGAGAAGGTTAAAATGGGAAAATGTAGTCCCAGATAGATAACTTCCTAAAATCCAGGGTAATATGGTAACGGCAAAATTTGGGCATGGGGGTAAAAATCATCATAGATGATTTGACTCGAACTGCTCAAAAGCCCATAGAGCGCTTATACAAGCCCTAAAACATAATCCGAGAGATAAGGCTGTCATTGCCTCCCTAAGGAAGGAGTATAAGTTAACTCTTAAGGGCCGGAAAAATGATATAAAGAAGGCTGCTTGGGAAAAACTACTCTCAACTGACGTATTACGCAACAGTAGCCAATTCTGGGCCACAATTAATCAGCCCTTTTTCTCAGATCTAGGTAACACGGTCATGGACTGTGTTATACCTGATGATAAATGGCTGTGTCACTTTAGAGAGGTGTATGGAGATTCGGACTCTGGACCACAAGGTTCTCCTCTGGTAGTACCTGAGTCCGCCCCCCTACTTTTCGATCAAGCTAAAGTAGAGAGAGCTATCTTAGAGACCTCAAAGAACAAGGCTCCTGGCCCGGACAGAGTCCCAGCTGATCTCTATCGACACTTACCTAAACTCTGGGCCAGGGTATTAACAAACGTCTTCTCTGCTGCAAACGGCAATCTCCTCTCCTCCTCTTGGGCTACTTCAATTATTGTGCCAATCTTTAAAAAAGGACAGCGAGATGACCCGGGGTATTATAGACCCATTTCCCTCCTTAACTCTGCGATCAAGATACTAGGCAGAGTCCTACTGGTTAAGTTAAGGGACAGCATTGAGAGAAGTGGGGGTCTATCAAACATCCAGTATGGGTTCAGAGAGAATAGAGGCACTTTGGAGCAATGTTCTAACTTGTATGTATGTATGTATGTATAGGCATTTATATAGCGCACTACTTACCCGTAGGGTCCCAAGGCGCTTCGACCGCTGCGAAACCCTTCCTGGCTTCCCTGAGAGATGGTCCCTTAATGGGTATCTCCAGGGTGAGACCAGGCATCCCCGGCGGTCTGGTGGGGCCGTTAGTGAAGATGAGGCAAGCTAATGCCCAGAGTTGCCGAGTGTGATCGCTGATCAGAGTGGGCACCGAGGCGAGAGAATTATTGAGTCCGCTGACCCTGGTCCAGAAACCTGCCGCGCCGGGAATCGAACCCTGGTCCCGGGCCGTCCTCTGCTCTCGGGTCTGCCGCCTCTAACCAGTGAGCCACACTACTCTGTTAATCTCTAAATACGCGGTAGCCAAGGAGGGATCGTTATTTCTGGCCTTTATGGACCTCTCCTCGGACTTCGACTTAGTGAAGAGGGCCAAACTGTGGGCTATCCTATTGGAGATCGGGATTGATGTGGCGCTGGTAAACTTGATGGCGTCCCTCCATCAGGAGCTATTTGCCACAGTCAGGGTCACCAAGGAGGGAAGGTGCACGAGCCACTTTAAATCAGAGTGAGTAGTGCGCCAGGGCTGTATTTTGCACCCCCTCCTTTTTCCTATCTATATTAACGGCCTGGAAAGTTATCTGGAGGGAGTGGAGGTGGACGTTCCGCGTGGAGGAGATGCAAGGATACCGGCTCTCCTATACGCTGACGATGCAGTCTTAATAGCCAGCACTGGCATGGCCCTCCAGCTATTGTTGGACGCTTTTGGGGTGTTTATGGACCGGCTGGACCTAAAAATAAATGCGAAAAAGTCACACACGATGGTGGTTGGTTACCACAGAAACAAGGGCAAATCTAAAATCTTCATGTGTAAGGGTGAGGTGGTTTCTAGGTTAGCTGTCTTCCCTTACTTGGGGGTTCTCTTCGATGAGAAGGGATCGTGGGACCCCCAAATTAAGGCAAAGAGCTTATCTGTGGCTAGATCAACCTCTGCCCTCATGGGGATCTCAAAAAGGCTGGGGGCAAGGCCCATGGCGGCTCTTTTAAAAGTTTATAACTCCAAATGCATCCCAATCGCTATGTATGGTTCACCCTTATGGGGTTACGTACATCATGATATGATCCAGAGGGTGGAAAACAGGTTTTTGCGATCATTATTGTCTGTCCCCCAGTCCACACCGACCTTCTCAATTAGTTTGGAGGTGGGTTTGGACCATGTTACCGATAGGCTTAATTTGGCCCGTTAACATTTTGGTTAAAGACATGGCTTAATAAGGAATTAACCCTCAATCATGCAATCCTGACTGATGTCATGTCATTAGAACACGCTAAAAAAGTGCCCTGGCTGGAATTCCTGAGAAACACCTTTGGACAGTTGGGACGTCCGGAACTCTTTTCATTACCATCTAGAGGGAGTGACGTTAACTTGATCAAAAAGCACTTTATGTACGGGGCCAAATTGGCCCGGGAGGAACGGGAATTGTTGAAACCTACAGTTAGATCGCATTACATGCTATTATATTCCCCGTCACTTGAGCCATACCTTAAGATCGTTTCCAGGCCATTCCATAGATTTTTACTGACTGCGTTCAGATTTAACCTGATCCACTTTTATTTGGGTAGTTATCAATCATGGGCCAAACCAGAAGGGGACACACCTTGTAACTGTGATAAATTCTCACCACAAGACACCATGCACTTTATCATGTTTTGCGTGTTCTTCTCGGACATAAGGATACAATTCTTGCTGCCTATCTAGAGAGAGGCGAGCTTCATTCATGTGAGGCCGGCTCTAGCTTATCTTCAGTCCTTGAGTAGCACCCGCATCATATTCTGTGTGATCAATTTTTAAGTGGCGGCAACTAGAATTAAGTCACATAGTGTGCCACTGAATGAATCACAAAGTATTTTTAATTAAGTGCATCACTTGCGCGGATTATCTCTTGACCAATTGTATTGCATATGTTGACAAGGATTTTGTATCGAACTTGGAAAATATATTTTATGCTTTTATGTATGTATGTAAATGTTTTATGCCTTTTATGATTTTTTTTTTTAAACTTTATTGTCAAATAGGCAAAGAAGTTATTCACATCATCATTGTCTTTCGTCTGCTGCACATTACCACAAGGTTTCCCCCAGAGATTTATAAAGCACAGTACAGTCCGTTGTCTGAGTTCATTCTCACAATAAGGACAAGGAAAAAGTAATCGCGACTATTTCGCATAGAATCTCAATGAGCAATATTCCATACCCTCCCCTATTTCGCAGTATGCCCTCGTATAGTACAGCAGTTGGTTGCCAGTAATTGCGACTAACAAAGAGAAAACTAATTCTACAAAATAAGAAAAATAACCTAACTAATGCCATCACTTCAATAGATTGTCGTACCCTTTCATAAACAGTTGTCATCCATTGTATACATCCCGTACAATGTTCAGAGGTAATGTTGTGTTCATGCTCCATCCCTTTACAAACCAGAGTAACATATTCCCGCCCTCACTCCCTAATCCTCATCCTCCTCTGAGTCTAGGTCCTCATCCTCAGGTAGGGCCGCACATGGTTCGCCCCTATATTTATTCCACGGCATCCAGACCTTATTCCATTTATGAGGACAGGCCCACATTACGTATACCGCCCTTTCTTTCACCATTAGAAGGTCCATATTTCTAATCCAGCCAGCTACTGTAGGTAAATCTTGAGCACCCCACTTTTGTGCAATGTCTCTTTTGGCCACCGTCACAGCCAACGTGACCCACAGTTGTCCATATCTACCCAGGTCAGTGGGATCCCAAATGTTCAGCAGGCACTTGCGGGGCTCAGGCAGGAGCGACACCTCAATTGTTTGGGAGACTGTGCGCATAATTTGTCGCCAGAATTCCTGCATCAAAGGACAATCCCATATGGTGTGCAGTAAAGTTCCCTCCTCCCCGCATCCTCTAAGACAGAAGGGGTGTGGTGCCCGGTGTATCTTGTGTAGAAGTGTTCTGGTGTAGTAGGTGCGGTGGAGGATCTTGAGTTGGACCAACCTGAACCTAGCCGAGATGCCCACTTCTTTTGGTGACGCAAGCGCCTCATTCCATTCTGTGTCATCCATGTCTCCTAGTTCCCCGACCCACCTCTCCCTAAGCCTCTGCGTGGGGTCTGCTAGGTTATTAACCAGTTTTTTGTATGTGAGAGATGTTTCCTTCTGCTCCATAAAGTCTGTTAGTAACCTGTCCTCTAGTGGGGATGATTCCGGGAGCGTGGTGTCAGGTGGAATTGCGCGCAGAAGGGCATGCCGGATTTGCACATATCTGAATGTTTCATTGGGTCCCATACCATACTGTTGCTGTAGCTGTGAGAAGGGAACCACCGAGCCCTTATCCCAAAGGTCGCCTACTACCGAAATCCCTATCTGATCCCAGTGTGTAAAGCCCTTGCTGGATCTTAAGTTTCCCAATGATTTAGCGTCCCATAACGGTGTCATTCTGGTGATTTTCTCTTTCCACCCCAGTCGAGATTGTGCTGCATGCCATAAAGTCGCCGTATGGAACGTCGGTCCAAACAACTTCTGAACCTGTGAGTGATTATATAATACGGAGAGCATGCTGTCTGTCCCTAACTGCGACCAGTCTTCCTTATATGCGGGGTCATCCCGCGAGATGTGGATCCAATGATTAATGACCTTCAGTTGGGAGGCCCAATAATACAATTGGAGATTGGGTAGCGCAATCCCTCCCTCATACCAGCTTTTCACTAGTTTGTCCTGTGCTATACGGGCTGGGCCATTGCCCCATAACAGCGCAGATACCAATGCAGCGACTTGTTGGAAGTAGCGCAGAGCCACCACATGAGGGGTGTTTTCTAACACATAGAAAAAACGAGGGAGAGCCATCATTTTATATAATGCTGCCCGTCCCAGTAGGGTTAGTGGTAGGGTGGCCCAGTATTTAACGTCCGCGCGTAGCCGTGCCAAAGGTGGCACCAAGTTCGCGGTGTAAAAGTCCGCTGCAGTAGTGGTGATGTAAATGCCCAGGTATTTAAATGAGTCAGATGCCAATTGCAGGGGGCAGTCAGTTTGTAGGAGCGGCTCCGGGCCCTTGAGTACGAATATTATAGATTTTGACCAATTCAGGGTGTAACCTGATGCTTTTCCGTGCTCATCGCATAATGTCAATAGGGCAGGAATACCCTCATTCGGATTGGTCATGTAGATCAGCATATCGTCTGCATACAGGGAGACCTTATCTTCCCATCCGCCTTCCCATGTGATGCCCCGAAACAGCGGTGTTGCTCTGAGCAGGATAGCCAATGGCTCCAATACCAACGCGAAGAGTAGGGGTGAGAGCGGGCACCCTTGTCTCGTGCCGCGTCCCAGGGGAAAAGGCAGTGAGATGTGGCCGTCATTGGTGACTCATACAGCAACCGTACCCATGCTATATATTTCGGGCCGAAGCCCATACGTTCGAGGACCGCAAATAGATATTCCCATTCGACCAGATCAACACCATTTTGGCATCCAGGGATAAGATGACAGCTTCTTCTGAAAGGAGATGTGCTCGTGCCATGACCCCGTGCACCCTCCGCAGATTCAGAGCAGTGCTTCTGTGCGGCATGAAACCTGATTGGTCGGGGTGCATTAGGGTGTGTAGGTGGTTGGTCAGGCGACTAGCCAGGAGTTTAGCCAGGATCTTTGCTTCTACGTTAAGCAGGGAGATGGGTCGGTATGAGGTACATAGTGTAGGCGGTTTGTCTGGCTTAGGAATGGCCACTATCGTGGCCGTGCGTTGGTCCAGAGGGAGTTCAGCTTTGTCTAAACTTTCTTTATACATATCTAGCAGGGGTTTGCTCAGCAAGGAGGCCGATGTTTTATACCATTCCACGGGTATTCCGTTAGGACCCAGCGCCTTGCCAGATTGCAACGACTGTATTGCTAATTGGACTTCGGTGTCTGTTAAGTCAGTGTCCAGTTCCTGTTGCGCTTCTTGCGAAAGCGCGGGGACAGTAATGTGGTCGAGCGACGCTAACGCCTCCCGGTCTGTGACCGTCCGGTCTGGTGTGTAAATTCCCTGATAGTGGCGTGCCAAGGTGTCTACTATTTGTTCAGGGTGCGTCAGTAGCTGGCCGTCCTGTGTACACAATCTCTGAATACCTCTGTTGCAACCCCCCCTTCTGTCCAACCAGGCCAGCATTTTCCCGGCCTTATCCCCTACATCATATACCCTGTGTGTGGTGTTCGCCAAGTGTCCTTTGGTAACCGTCGTGAGATGGGCCAGGTGTTGCTGCTGTTTGAGGTGTAGCTCATGTGTGGTGTCAGGGGTGGGGTCCGACATGTGGGCGGTGTTTGCGGTGTGTAACGCCAGTTCTAGTTGGGCGAGTTCACTTCTGGATTCTCTCTTGTGTCCCGTGATAGCCGCTATAGCTGCGCCGCGCAGGACTGTTTTATATGCCTCCCAGAGTATCGAAGGAGAGGATACTGATCCTACATTTTCTGTAAAGTAGTGTGTCATTGCCAGTTTGAGTTTCTTCCTGACACCAGGGACTTGCAAATAGTTGGGGTATATCGGATAGAGCCTTGCGCGTTTCTTCTCTTTATTTGTGAGGTGGAGGGACACTGGGGAGTGATCAGATATACCTCTGGGCAGGATCTCTAATTTGTCTACTGATCCCAGTCCCACTCCCAAAAAGAAGAGGTAGTCAATACGGGAGAGACTGTTGTATGTAGAGGAGTAGTGCGTGTATTGAGTTGCTGTGGGATTCAGTTGACGCCAAACATCTGTGAGGCCCAGTGCGGTTAGAAAACTAGGAAGCGTGGAGGTCCCTCTCTGGCGCTCCCGCACAGGAAAGGTGTCTAACAGTGGGTCCGATATGGCATTAAAGTCCCCCCCAATGATCATGTCGCCCTCCGGAAGGTCAACAAGAAATTGACCCAGCGCCGGTAGCGCCGTTGAATGTAGTGCTGGGGGGATGTATACGGATACCACGTTGAGGGGTCTCCCTTCCTACTGGCCACACAGCGCCGCAAACCGACCCTGATCGTCCGTTCTACGGCTATCAACCATAAAAGAGGAGTTTTTCTTAAGGAGTATCCCAGTTCCCCTAGACCCTGTTGTGAACTCTGCATGTACCGCCATGGCGTACCCACGTCTATCAAGTGCTTTGCAGGTAGACCCAGCCAGGTGTGTTTCTTGTAACATCACCAAATCAGGCCCGTGATGTTTGACTGTTTGAAGGACCAACCCCCTTTTAATTTTATCCCCTAGGCCTCTAACATTCCATGAGAGCAGTTTTAAGGGGGAAATCAGTACCATTGGTGTGCCGCCTTCAGCGGGCGTGTTTCGAGCCTGTTCGGCCATTCGGGTTCATGAGTGGCGTTGCTGATATGTGGAAGTGGAGCGCAATACCTATGCGATGACTCATGCTAGGGTACCAGGAGTGTACGGTCTGTAGTGTGACCGCGATCCCCATTGAAGTGGTGATGACTGAAAACAATAACCATAACCATAACAGTACAACTTCCCCTCCCAACCCCCTCCCTGCTCCCCTGCACCACAGACGAAAACCCGCCCGCATCCCCAACTTGGCAGAGTGCTTAACTCCCTCCCCGTCCATCTTACTTGCTCGTGGGGTTGGTGAGACCCCTACAGGCACCGGCCAATGCCCGCCCTACTCAGCTCCATCAGCGTCAAGTCCCCAAGGGCTGTAAACCTGCAGTTTCTCATACAGCCCAGTTTGATCAGCCCCTAACAGGTTGTCCAGAGTCAAGTGGGTCCCTTTCAAGATCTGAATCCAGCGTGGTCATACCTTCTTCATTCAGGGGGTCTCTTGATGGGTGACCCGTCGATTTTCCGCTGCGCTGGCGCTGTCGGTCTCTGTGCGGTCGCTGGGGTTGGCTCACCTGCCTCCAGCCATCTAGCCATTCTGTAGCCACCTCTGGTGTGTCAAAGAACCGAGTTTTTCCTTCGGCCACTATGCGCAACTTGGCGGGGAAGAGCATGGAGTATGGCAGGCCTTTGTCTCGCAGGGCCTTTTTCACTTCCGTGAACGATTTTCTGCGCCTAGCCACTTCTGCTGTGTAGTCAGGAAAGAATGCTAAGGTTGAGTTCTGTATCCGCACAGGTGGGGAGACTCTTGCCGCCTGAAGGATCGTGTCTCTGTCTGTTGAAGAGCCTGGCCAGCACAGGTCGTGGAGTGGCACCCGGCTTGGCCGCTCCTCCAGGAACTCGGTGCGCTCTTTCAACAGAAAAGAAGTGCGAGAGGCCTTTAGGTTTTAGCTGGTTTTTGATTAGGTCCTCGACGTATAAGTCCATCGCAGCTTTACCCTCCGTCTCTGGCAGGCCAAGGATGCGGACGTTGTTTCTCCTGGAACGCCCTTCCTGATCGTCGAGCTTCTCTTGTAACTGCTTAGTGATTCTTTCCATGCACTCCATCGCCACTTGTAGGTCCGAGGTATCCTCGATGAGTGATTTTGTGACTACCTCCACTTGTGACACTCTCTCCGTCATTTTCTGGAAGTCTGCCCGTAGCAGGGTAACCTCGGTGGAGATGGAACCCACTGTCGTTGAGAGTTTTCATAACGTCTTCTAAGGTCACCTTCGGAGTGCCACTCGGTACCGGGGTCGCGCCAGCTGAATGGCGGCCACCATTCTGTGATTGGCTACGTTGGCCGTATGCGAATTTGTCAAGCTTCGCCTGTGTCGTCGTGCTCCGAGTACCTTTTCCAGCCATGTTGTCGCGGTGATGGAGGAGCGATGCGCACTTGGGTACTGGGTAGTTCTTGGTCTATGAGCCGCGGGATTCCCCTTGTTGTCGGGTCATCCTGAGTGTGCTCCACCCGGTTCAAGGGGTTCACTGTGGTCCTCCCAGGGCCGAGATGCAGCGCATCTACTGGTCGCGACGGTCAGGACGTCGGTCTCTGAGGACCGCAAATGTGGTCTGTGGCGGGACTGTTCCGGTATCCAGCGTGTATTATAGCGTTGCCAACCGCGGCTTTGTAGCGTCGCTTTAGTGGGTTCTTTTCGGGGGTCCCCTGTGCAGTGCGCCTGATTTCCTCTGTGCACTGTGGTAGCAGCGCCAACGCAGGATCGTGTAGACCAACAGGGCCCCACGCGGGTCACCGTGGCTTCTCTCACATAAAGCCGCCTCTGCGTCAGGATGTTGGGGCCGGAACGTGCCCCTCCGCCGAAGTGGGGTGAGTCTCGTACTGTCAGCAGTGCGGGGAGGTGGCAGGAGCCCCGGCTCGTATCTCCTTACCCTGGTGCAGGAGCGGCGGGTCTGGTCGCTCGTTGCCTCCAATATGGGCCTGCCGGAGTCCAGGGATATTTTTCGGTCCTCACCGATGTGCTTTGTGCCTCCAGACAGCGCCTGTGGCAGCCCCGGCCTGGACTGCTCCGTCGGACCACACAGGGGGAATGTGTCGGAGAAGCGGCGTCGTCCCGTACCTCTCGCGGTAAGAAGGCTGCAGCGACCGGTCAGCGTCTCAGCGCCCGGGCCGGGGATGGTCGACTTCCGCCCGGGTTCCACGGCTACTACAGGCCGGTGCTGTTGGGCAGGTGCCGGCCTCGGATCGCCGTCACAGGATGGAGCAGTTCCCGGTGTCAGAGATACACAGGGGTTGGAGCAAGTAGCGCCGCTCGGGTCCCCGAGCCGATGTCACTCCTTCGAGCGGGCAAGAAGTCGGATTAATGTCCGGATAGGTAACGCGGGCCGTTTTGCTTGGAGGAGCTCCCGCTTCAAGCTGCCGCCATGCTCGGCAGTTGGCCACGCCCCCCGCCTTTTATGATTTTTAACAAATCGAATAAAGTGTACTTGACTGACTGACTGACTATCCTGTTCTCAAGTTTTAGTAGTATTAGAAGCCAGTCATTGCTTATGCATTGGCAGAATGAGTCAGGCATTCACACTAAGTATGGGCGAATTTTGTGTATTCGAGGTATGCAAATTCGTGTGAATGCATACTCGCGGTCCGCAGAATCAGCACATTTTTGCGAGATTACGGATTTTTTTATTTTTGAGTGTTCGTGGGATTTTTTCCGGTAAGGCTACCGCGAAGTTACCCATGCGGTCATACATAGGCGCCGCCATATTGTTTTCAGTGTTCGCGTTGCGCATTTCCGTTTCCGGGCCCTAGTTGCAAGCTCGCGTTGTGCATTTCCTACTTGCGGGGCACGATTGTGTGTGCGCCTCCATTTTTGCGTGCTCGCGGGAGAAATATCGAGCGAACGTACCCACCTGGTTGCAATGGACGCGGCAATCTTGTTTTTCATTCATTGCTATGTTTCTAGGCATGATTTTTCTATCCAGCTTTAATCTTTGTAATCCTTTGTTTGTTTGAACTTAGTTTGATCTTTTTTACTCATTATCTATCTCTCTATTTTTCTACATCTATATTTTGTGTTTTTTTCAACTTTTTGTTACTTAAATAACTACTTTTTTTTAGCTCTCTCTTTTCTTTTCTTTACTTTTTTTTCCCTATTCTTTCCTATTTTTCCTTTCTTTGACCCAGGACCATGGCAAAGGGAGCCGGCAAGTCAAAGGGGAAGAGTCCTGCACTCCATAGCCGTCTCCCTTGCGGGCAGATAAGTAGTGAGTCAGTAAGTTCCAGGGAGATCTTTAGGGTGGTGGAGGTGGCTGCACTGGTCTTCTTTGTACAGCGCCACCTCCCCAAGACCGTCGCGGCCGGTGGCAGGCCCGGTACCGGGTATTGCCTCCGGGAGTGTCACGAGCTATGGGGCAAAGTGTGCCGGGCCATTTATCAGGAGTCTAGGATCTGGCGCACCTTCAATCAGGTGACACACCAGTGGTCCGACATCCTGGACCTGGACCCACCACCACCCGCAACAGGTTCCTCGCAGGAGCTGGAACAATATCACTGCCGACCAGCTCACCACCTCCCTCAGCCAGAACCTTCCCGCCAGCACAACGGACCCCAACAAAGCAGCCAGCAACCTCGTACAGTGGATCACCAACTGCGCAGACGACCTCGCACCCCTGAAGACCCCTCCAAGCAGACACGGCAGCAAGAAGGCCTCTTGGTTCACCGACGAACTTAAGAACTCCAAGAAGAACTGCCGCACCCTCGAGAAAGCCTGGCGCAACGACCAGACCACAGACAACATGACTGCCCTCAAGCACGCCACCCGCAAACACCACCAGATGATCCGCACCACCAAGAAGACAGCATTCAAAGAACGACTGGACAACAACGCCCACAACAGAAAGGAACTCTTCAGCATCGTCAAAGAGCTCTCCAACCCCAGCGCCGGAAACAACGACATCACTCCCTCGCAAGACCTCTACGACTCACTCGCCTTGTTCTTCCACCGCAAGATCGCTGAAATATACAACAGCTTCGGCGCACCAACCACACACCCAACCACCAAACCAACGCCCCCCACCACCACCCTCTGCGCCTGGACCCCTGTCAGCACCGAAGATACCCCCCGCACGATGAACACCATCCACTCCGGATCCCCAACCGACCCCTGCCCCCACCACGTCTTCAACAAAGCCGACTCCATCATCGCACTCCAATTCTGGGACATCATCAACGCCTCCTTCAACACTGCCACCTTCCCGGAAAGCTGGAAGCACGCCGAGCTCAGCGCCCTCCTGAAGAAACCAACAGCGGACCCCACCGACCTCAAGAACTTCCGCCCCATCTCGCTCCTCCCTTTTCCTGCCAAAGTCATTGAGAAGAACGTCAACAGACAGCTTGCCGCCTTCCTCGAGATGAACGGATCCCTCGACCACTCGCAGTCCGGTTTCCGAGCCAACCACAGCACTGAGACCGCCCTCATCGCAGCCACCGACGACATCAGATCCCTCCTCGACAATGGGGAGACAGCGGCCCTCATCCTCCTGGACCTCTCCACAGCGTTCAACACTGTCTGCCACCGCACCCTAGTGCAGCGCCTCAGCAACATCGGAATGCAAGAGAAGGCACTCGAGTGGATCATCTCATTCCTTGCCGGAAGAACCCAGAGAGTCCGCCTCCCCCCATTCAGATCTGAGGCCACCGAAGTCATCTACGGCGTACCACAGGGATCATCGCTCAGCCCCACCCTCTTCAATATATACATGAGCCCCCTTGCAGCCATCGCATGCCACCACAACCTCAACATCATCTCCTATGCCGACACCCAGCTGATCCTCTCCCTCACCAACGACCCCTCCGCTGCCAGAACCAGCCTACACGAAGGGATGAAAGACGTCACTGAGTGGATGAAGAACAGCCGCCTGAATCTGAACTCAGACAAGACGAAAGTCCTCATCCTGGGGTCATCGCCTTCCGCCCTCCGCCTGGGACGACTCCTGGTGGCCCCCTGCCCTGGGCACCATTCGTAAGCCAACGGACCACTCACGCAACCTGGGCTTCATCCTGGACTCCTTCCTCTCAATGACCAGACAAGTCAACGCCGTCTCATCATCGTGCTTCAACACCCTGCGCATGCTCCGAAAGATTTTCCGATGGATTCCCACTGAAACCAGGAAGACTGTCACCCAGGCACTCGTCACCAGCCGACTGGACTACGGAAACACCCTCTACGCCGGAACCACAGCCAAACTTCAGAAAAGACTCCCAACGCATCCAGAACGCCTCCGCACGACACGTCCTGGACATCCCCCGACACAGCCACATATCCGGCCACCTGAGAGAACTGCACTGGCTCCCCGTCAGCAAGAGGATCACGTTCAGACTCCTCACCCACGCACACAAGGCCCTCCATGACCTGGGCCTCAAGTACCTCAACAACCGCCTGACCTTTACACGCCCACCTGCCAGCTACGATCGACCAGCCTGGCCCTCGCCGCCGTTCCACGCATCCGCAGAGCCCCCGCCGGAGGAAGATCCTTCTCCTCCCTGGCAGCCAAGACATGGAACTCCCTCCCCATCCACCTTCGGCTAACCCAGGACCATCTCTCCTTCAGGAAGCAACTCAAGACCTGGCTTTTCGAGCAGTAACGGACCCCGCTCCCCCAGCGCCTTGAGACCCTTCCGGGTGAGTAGTGCGCTATACAAATGTCATGATTGATTAATTGAATGATTGACATGCTTGACCTGCTTGGCATCGAGATCCCTGGGCTTGGTTAGTACTAGTAGCTAAATAACTACTTTGTTTTGTTCTGCTCTGTGTTATATTGCAAATATTTTTTTTTCCGTAGAGCAAGAATGCTGCCGATTACATTGCAGGTAAATTATGTTTCAAAAGCTTCGGTGATTGCAGGTGCTCGCCTGCTCAGTCAGTGGCGGTGCTACTATACTTACTTGTTTTCAATTTTGTGCTCATTTGGCTTGAGTGATTATGTATGAGTGTACTTTACAGAACTGCGTAATGCTAGAGAGACTTGAGACTCAAGTCCAGAGCTTCCTTTGTACTCCTGCCACTAAGAAGAGATAGTGGTGATGGATTGATAGGTTGAGTATATTATGACTTGTTATTTAGTAGCATCAACAGGGGGGTGGTGTGCACACCGAGTTTATCCAACTATTCCATATTTAAGTAACTGAACGCATTGCGTGTGATACCGGGCCGTGCATTTTGCCCAGATTCACCGTAAGTTAAATCAGTGAGGTGGGGAGCGCCGAATCACGCCCCGCTCCCGGTCGCACTGCTGATAGGATTATTAGATCCTAATCTCATCTCATCTCACAAATCTGTTTCACAAAATTAATCATGTTTTGTTGACTCCTATAGTCCACGTTTTATCCACAATATTTCATCTGTTTATCCTTTTGTCTATTTTAATCCACCTTTGCCGATAAGTGCATTTTGTTGTGTTTCACGTAATCCCGTGTGCTCATAAGGCCTCGTCGAGAAAATAATCACTCCATGCCCCAAAAATTTCAAAGCAGCCATTCTTTAATAGAACCCAATGCATTTCGGGCAGATCTTTCGCCCTTCGTCAGGGGTTAGCTGTTAAAACAATAATTACAAAAACGCCATTACCTCAGTGTTCACTCATGTACAATGTACTAAATATACATGTCTGTGAATCTATGTAGCACTTTTCACAATTAATACGAACCCTCCTCTTTTTAACTTCATCCCCTGTCACCAAATAAACACAACCCATTATACCCATCTATACTAATCATTCTTTCATTTATAAAAAATGCCCTTTTCCTGCCCTCCCGATCCGTTAGCAACAACATATTTCGAAAATCACTTCATTTTCGTGCAAGTCTTTTAACACTCATTACCATCCTCCCACATTTCCACAGGTTAATCTATTATCAAACGTGATATTTCTGCATGTTCCCCAGTAATCACAAAACTCAATACCTGCTATCTCCACAAAGTTCCATTACGCACGAGGTGCGACAAGTGTTTCTTCCCTTTCTTACTAACGGACCCTCTAATTTAAACCCATCTGTTCCTCCACCTTCTGTGCATTAATTAATCACATGACACCTTGTGTTTTTAGAAAAACTACCTTAACCACAGTCCCCTATGTTCAATAGTCGTTTCGCGCTGAAAAATTCTAACAAAAGCGATTTGTGTATATCCATATTTTCACTAAGATCGTGTAAAAAGCTACTCAAAATTACTTTATGTTTTAAACCCACATGCTATATTGTTTTTCTTAACATAAAAAGAATTTGCTGTTCGAACAGTGGTGGATTTCAAAATGTTGACAAAGTCCTTCCATATTCATAATTATTACTTTTTCCGACTTCACTTTCGGGTGCAAACCAACGTTAGGCAAACAATTCAAATACATCAACAGGGGGGTGGTGTGCACACCGTGTTTATCCAACTATTCCATTTTTAAGTAACTGAACGCATTGCGTGCGATACCGGGCCGTGCATTTTGCCCAGATGCACAGTAAGTTAAATCAGTGAGGTGGGGAGCGCCGAATCACACCCCGCTCCCGTCGCACTGCTGATAGGATTATTAGATCCTAATCTCATCTCACAAATCTGTTTCACAAAATTAATCACGTTTTGTTGACTCCTATAGTCCACGTTTTATCCACAATATTTCATCTGTTTATCCTTTTGTCTATTTTAATCCACCTTTGCCGATAAGTGCATTTTGTTGTGTTTCACGTAATCCCGTGTGCTCATAAGGCCTCGTCGAGAAAATGATCACTCCATGCCCCAAAAATTTCAAAGCAGCCATTCTTTAATAGAACCCAATGCATTTCAGGCAGATCTAGGTGTTAAAACAATAATTACAAAAACGCCATTACCTCAGTGTTCACTCATGTACAATGTACTAAATATACACGTCTGTGAATCTATGTAGCACTTTTCACAATTAATACGAAGAGGAGGGTTCGTATTAATTGTGAAAAGTGCTACATAGATTCACAGACGTGTATATTTAGTACATTGTACATGAGTGAACACTGAGGTAATGGCGTTTTTGTAATTATTATTTTAACAGCTAACCCCTGACGAAGGGCGAAAGATCTGCCCGAAATGCATTGGGTTCTATTAAAGAATGGCTGCTTTGAAATTTTTGGGGCATGGAGTGATCATTTTCTCGACGAGGCCTTATGAGCACACGGGATTACGTGAAACACAACAAAATGCACTTATCGGCAAAGGTGGATTAAAATAGACAAAAGGATAAACAGATGAAATATTGTGGATAAAACGTGGACTATAGGAGTCAACAAAACGTGATTAATTTTGTGAAACAGATTTGTGAGATGAGATGATATTAGGATCTAATAATCCTATCAGCAGTGCGACCGGGAGCGGGGCGTGATTCGGCGCTCCCCACCTCACTGATTTTGTTATTTAGTAGGACATTTTTTAGTGGTCTGCAATCATGACAGACTGTGTCTGTCACTTCGCGTGCTGCTGAGTGCTGCCAGTCCTAGTAGAACCTTTTTGTAGTTGGTTTAATGAGTTACATAACTTTTCAAGTAGACGGTCCGCGAATCCAGCAATACTAATATCCCAGTAGACCACATCAGATAGGTCAATCAATTTAGTGCAATTGTTGTTTATTTCCCCAAAATAATTTATTATTGTTTTTTTGAAATGTTTGATTTTGTTGACAACAATCATCCATGTTTGTGTCTTTCTTTCATGTACATGAGCTACTCCCAGGGGCAAGAGGACAGAGGTGGCAGTGGCGGCGCCGGCGGAGCAGGAAGGCCAGGATTGGTCTGCTGAGGGCTCTTCTGCTGGCCCCAGTAAGTTTTCCTGTTAATAATAATAAATATACTTCCCTAACTTTTATAGCACCTATTTAATCCAAACGTTCATCATAATTCTATATTTTCCTAAATCATCTTTGATCTTCTTGTTGACTGTTTCTAAATTCTTATCCTGCCTCTACTATGACAGTTGGCAAAAGGTGTTAAACAAAACTCCTATTCAGCAATAGCTCTAGGCACTGAGTGCAGTCCTGTGGGTTGACCATAATGTCTATTGAAGTCTTCTTAATGTTTATGCTTTGTCAATTACCAACAATCAAATGTCAATGGCCACCAAGAATAAGATACTAGTTTACATTTTGATTGGATAGGAGGACATACTACTACTGTTGCAGGGACTATTCTGCACATACCGAACTATGGACAAGAAATAGGGCATTGGTGATAATAGGCCCAGTTAGACTTTCCACATACCTCAGTCATAACAGAAGTTGAACCCCCAATCTCACTGACTAGCTAGTGTGTCGGAGTCATTATTTAGCTCCTGAATGCAGAGATGATCCCCAATGATTATACAAAACAGAATATAAGACTACGGAGTGAGAGTCCCGACCTCTCAGAGTCACAAACTCATGCATGCAAATTGCAAACCCTTTTGCTCACTCACTCATGACCAAAAACCACAGAGTCTATGTAAGTTTTAAAGCTTTATTACAAGTAAAACAACTAGCTCTGTGTGTACTCTGTATATTACATTTCAATTGTGCATTATATAAAAACGTTTATTAAAATCAACTTCATATAAGATAAACGGTGAACTCTTGAAAACTGAACAGTGGCTGATTTTACACATTAATTGTGGGAGAGCCCTCACCTGGTTGGAACTTAAAGTCTTGGTAGTGATGATGACGACTCCGAGTAACATATTGCTCTTGTTCGTAGAAGGGAAGCTTCTGTCTGTTATGAGAAAAATGGTGCGTGTTAAAAAGGAAGCATTCATCAGTTGTGCCAAAAAGTGTAGCATGTTATGGCTAAGCATAAATAAAAAACACCCTCCCCTGACGAAAGGGTAATTTTTAGTTTACACTAGAGTCACAAATAATTACATTTTTTTTTCATTCCTAGACAAAATAGGGAGTGGTGTATATGGCTCTGTGGCATAAATTATCGGGGGCATTACCTGGACTCTCGAGTTGGCGTTCTGTGTGTCCCGCTGTTGGTTTCCCTCCCGCTGCTGCATTTGGCCATCAGCGCAGCGCGGTGAAACAGGGATACTACAATTACCGTGAGCCTTTGCAGCGGAAGCCGCCACTGCCTACACCGCACCCGGAGGCGCTTAAAAATGAGGAGAGCCCCCGCGTTACGGGATCGCATGCGGGTCACGCCGAGTTAAGCCCGGGACAAGGGCGGGACCGTCCACGGCCGTTGGAGGCCGGAAGAGGCTGGGCTGGACCACCCCCCTAACACATAATCCTGGACATAAAGTAAGCTGATTGTGTTGTATATGGCATTGAACTAAAGACATTGCTGCCTGCCTTACTCTTAGTGGTGAGGGGCTACCCTCCCAGTGATTAATGGACATACTATAAGCTGATCTGTTAATGTGAGTGTTCATGTCAACTATAGCCTTTTAAACTGTAAGATTAAATCATTTGAAAGCACCCAGTGAATTACAAAGTTACTAAAGAGCGCAATATTAATTTGGGGCTATGACGTCCAAACAAAGCAGAGTGGGGCAAAAGATAGGGGTGGGAGGAAGTGTGGTAGGCACCTTGGATGCCTTTTTAGCTAGAGCTGGTTCGGTGCTCCAGCATGAAATAATGCTAACAGAAAAAAGGCTGTTGTTAGGAGTCTACGGAGTACAAAAAAGATCCTCAATGGGTGGCATTCAGTTAGCTAAATCACCTGTGCCAGCGGTTCAACCCATAAGCCTAGTAAATACTGACCCCGCAGATCATTTATAGGGGGAAATGGGGGAAGTAGTGCTAAGTCCAATTATGGACTTAAGAATTGAGCATAACTCTCGGTCACTGGAATCAATCACTTCCCAGGAAGGTATTGTATCGGAGAATTTAAAAGACAGGACTCTAATACCCTCTACCCTACATAATCTGTCTTGCCCTCCGGATCAAACTTCAGCCATTGCTAAAACCTTTCCCCTTATGGATAAAGGGGAACCTTGTGATATCAGATCAACCAGGCCGAAAAGGCTAGCCAGGGAATCCATTGGTGCAAATGGAGGGTTGGGGGAGCCCTTAGCAAAGCGAACAAGGGGTGGCCTAGCGACTCGGTCTCAAAATAAGAACAAAGGGGAAAAAAAAAACTCAGAAGGCGAAAATATCAGGTACCGCTGATGTTGGGGAGGATCAAGACCAGGTTGTAAATTTTGATGCCAATGAATCATGTAACTCAGGGGGTAATCAGGTCTTCTGGGAGCGCATGGAGTCATTGATATCATCTATTATTGCCCCCTTTTGGATCAAGCTTGAGGTCATTGAGGACAAAGTTACGAGTTTGGTAAAAGAAATTGAAGTAAGAAATAGCACTGACCGACAGAACGTGGGGGTGGTAATGTACCCACTATCCAGCCAGGGAGCATAGCGTCAGGGGAGATTCTGGGTAAGCAAAAAAAACATCATTGCTACTGACCACCCGATTGCAAGAAAATCTGTTCCCAATCATTTAGTGGTAGATGAGAGATCGCATCTTGGTAGCCAGATATTGCTACCGGTAATTCACAGCAAAATCAAGTACAGCAAATTTATCAACAACCTCCGGGTGTACAATCCATGCAACTTATAAACAATCTGTCGGGGACAGTGAATGTCCCCACACCAGCGCAAGGTAGTGGGCAGGTCTGACAACCCCATAAGATCAGTTTAAAACCAGCCCAAGACATTATTGATTTACCACCAGCTGCGGGCCCCCTGGTTGTAGTTCTGGTTGGTGTTCCTCCATTGAGATCAGACCAAGTCCAAACGTGGTCGGAGTTAAAAAACAAATCAGTGGATTGGCTGACTAAACATAAAGGCTTTAGTCCATTTCGATCGAATAACATCCTGATGGTGCGTAGAATGGCATGGCTTGGCAGTTCACAGAAAAAGATAAGGGTGGGATTGTGTTATTGTCAACTTCAAAAGACCAGAATTTGTCCAAATAACCCTGGAAGCATGAGACCACTCTTTATTACTACTTGTATCGCAGCTTTACCATTGGGTTACTTTTATAGGCCCACTGCAAGACTACAAGGGGGGATAATTCCGCCCATTCCAGTCTCAAACAGTTTTGAGGCTTTGTCCAATTTAGATGAACAGGGTTGACTGCAGGATACGGACGTGCTTGTTGGACGGCGGCCAGCAGCTGGGCTGTTGGCAGAGGGGAAGTACTGATCATGGTGCCTGACATTGAAGTAGAGGTCGTATGCCAGTTGGCATTACCAAACCCGGTCATCATAGCAGCGTTGGAAATAAAACAAACAGGGCATACTTCATTGGAGAATAAGATAGATATCCTATCATGGAATATTGCCGGGCTGCGGTCGAATAGAGGGGATATAAACTGGGAGGCCTTTCTGTCAATGCACCATATCATTGCCTTGCAGGAAACCTGGGACACAAGAGATACCTACCATTTGGATGGCTATCATTCCTTTAGCAAAAATGCTGAACCATCTGTAATGGGGAGATCAAGGGGGGGTCTCTTGTTATTATTCAGCCTCAAACTATTGTACATACCAGAACTAGTAGCAACAAGCTCCCAAAATATGTTAGCCATTAAACTTGTTGGTGAAAACTTACCAGCTATGTTGGTGGTAAATCTTTATAATTCCTTTACTAGGATAGATGAATTGGACGATTTAAGAGCATTAACTGTTTTTTTGGATGATTATGATGTAAGTAATGATTTGCCTTACCATCTTTTAATCCTTGGTGATTTTAATATTCATGTTTGTCATCTAAATTGTTTACAAGGTATTGAGTAATGTATGAATACTGCCCGCAGGGCGTTACCAATTTTGAGCACACAAAGAGCGTGGCGTATCTGGAGAGTCTTTTATCTGCCCATTATTTGTTTTGCCCATCACAAGCAGAAACCCTGTGCCCTGTCCCAGCCTATATAGGCCAAGGTCATCACAGTATCATTGATTATATTTTAGTTTCATGCCCTTTGATGGACCTAATAACCAATCAATCAAAGCATTTATATAGCGCACTACTCACCCAGAGGGTCTCAAGGCGCTAGGGGAGGGGGGTCCGCTACTGCTCGAACAGCCAGGTCTTGAGTTGCTTCCTGAAGGCGAGGTGGTCCTGGGTCAGGCGGAGGTGGGTCGGGAGGGAGTTCCATGTCTTGGCGGCGAGGTAGGAGAAGGACCGTCCCCCTGTGGTGGCTCTTCGGATGCGGGGGACGGTGGCGAGGGTGTGGCCGGTCGATCGAAGCTGGCGTTTGGGAGCGTAGAAGTTGGGGCGGCTGTTGAGGTATCCTGGTCCTTGGTTGTGTAGGGCTTTGTGTGCGTGGGTGAGGAGTCGGAAGGTGATTCTCTTGGTGACCGGGAGCCAGTGCAGGTCTCTCAGGTGTCCGGAGATGTGGCTGCTGCGGGGGATGTCCAGGATGAGTCCTGCTGAGGCGTTCTGGATCCGCTGAAGTCTTTTCTGGAGTTTGGCGGTGGTGCCGACGTAGAGGGAGTTGCAGTAGTCCAGACGGCTGGTGACGAGGGCCTGGGTGACCGTCTTCCTGGTCTCGGTGGGGATCCATCGGAAGATCTTTCGTAGCATGCGCAGGATGTTGAAGCACGACGAGGAGACGGCGTTGACTTGTCTGGTCATGGAGAGGGTGGAGTCCAGGATGAAGCCCAGGTTGCGTGCGTGGTCTGTTGGTTTGGGTGCGCTGCCTAGGGCGGGGGGCCACAAGGAGCCGTCCCAGGCAGAGGGTGAGGATCCCAGGATGAGGACTTCCGTCTTATCCGAGTTCAGTTTCAGGCGCCTGTTCTTCATCCATTCAGCTACCTCTTTCATCCCTTCGTGGAGGTTGGCTCTGGCGGTGGCGGGGTCGTTGGTGAGGGAGAGAATCAGCTGGGTGTCGTCGGCGTAGGGGATGATGTTGAGGTTGTACTGGCGTGGGATGTCTGCGAGGGGGCTCATGTACACGTTGAAGAGGGTTGGGCTGCGCAGATGACTTCGGTGGCTTCAGATCTGAACGGGGGGAGGCGGACTAATAGGCTTTTTTGTGTTGCACAGAACGGTCTGAGTGACCTTAATCCACTTACGATGGAAATTAAAATTACGGCCTTTAAAAGTGAGATACCATTGGTCCATATTTCAAATTCAAATGTAGTCACCATATGTCAAGGTCGAAAGTTGAGATGGTAGGCAATTACCCAACTGACTTTCTAGATAACTTGTATAATAGTAATTTTGAGGATTTGAGATTATGTCTAAATATGGACTCTGAGCCTATGGTAATCCCTGGTGCCTTTGACCGTATTACAAAGCAGGTAGCGGTAAATTTAACTCGACGAGGTAAACCAAGGCCCAAGAAATTAAAAAATTGGTTTGACCAAGCTTGTATTACTTCTCACACAGCACTTTTGGAGGTGTTGAAAGAGTCTGGCAGGGGCACAAAAAAGATTGTAGAGGCCAGAAGGGATTACAAAAAAGCAATAAAAGTAAGAAAAACCCAGCTAAAACTAATGTCATGGGATGAGCTGATCCAAGCGAGTGTCCTGACAAGTAGCACCCAGTTCTGGATAGTGATTAATAGTCCATTATTTGATGAGACACATAATACAATTAAAGATTGTCTCATCCTTCCAGAAAGGTGGGTGGAACACTTTAGCGGCCTTTATTCTGAGACCAGTCAGCCTCCCTTTACTCCTCATGGGGAATCTATACAGGCCCCAAAAATTATTTTTACAGAAGAAGAAGTAATGGAGGCAATTGTGTGCACATCCAAGGGGAAAGCACCGGGCCCGGATGGGGTACCGGCTTATTTATATAGGGTGGACCCAAGTTTATGGGCTAAGATTTTAACTTCTGATTTTAATGCAGCCTCTAAAGTGGGTGTACCAACGTCTTGGGGTAAAGCAGTTATAGTTCCAATATTTAGCCCCTTCGATGCTCGTCATGACCACTCCCAGTTCTATTATGGCCCAGCACCGGAGAAGAGTATCTGCAGCATCGATGAGGTTAAAAAAGGCTCAAGAGAAGATCCGGCTTGTTATAGGCCCATCTCACTCTTGGACTCTGCTGCAAAGATTATGGGAAACGCAGTACTAGCCTACTTGACAGATTGGTTGGATAAAAACTCTGTCTTCTCTGACCTACAGTATGGGTTCAGACATGGAAAGGGTACAACGGGCCAATGGATTTGTCCACTGCTTTCAACCTTGTAAACAGGGAAATGATCTGGGCTTCCCTATATGGCATGGGGCTGGACCCTGTATTGATATCGTTCTTGGCTGATATCCATGAGAATACTATGGCAGCGGTCCATTATAATGAGAATCGGAGTTTGACAGATGTTTGGCCAGTTAAGCGAGGGGTAAGGCAAGGATGTATCCTTGCACCCCTGCTGTTTACGCTTTATATTAATAACTTGGGAGACGAATTAATTTTATCTTGCACGGACATCCCAAGAGCTGGCTCAAAAATGGACCCTGCACTGTTATATGCAGATGATGCAGTTTTAGTGGCAAGAACGGCAAGAGGGCTGCAGTCACTTTTAGATTGTTTTATTAATTTTATGGATTCTCTATATTTAATAATCAATTTTAAAAAGTCACACTCTATGTCAAAAGGTGGGGGTTGGGCAAAAAAGGCTAAATGTTTCTGCAAAGGACAGGAGCTTATTAAAGTCCCAGCCTTCCAATACTTAGGGATTCTTTTCGACGATAGAAGGTCATGGGTCATGCAGCGTGCCCTTAAAAAGAACAGCCTTGCCAGGGCGTCGGGGGCTCTGCTAGGGTATGCAAAGTGATTAGGTTGTAAACCACTCCCGGCACTCATGAAAATTTATAAGGCAAAGTGTGCCCTAATGGTACTATATGGGAGCGAGGTATGGGGTTACATAAATACTAGTGAAATCCAAACAGCAGAACATGTCTTTTTACGTAAGTTATTGTCGCTCCCATCATCTGCTGCTACTTTTAATATTCATGAGGACCTTGGGGTGGGCTATATTTCAGATCAGATTGCTGTGGCCCCTTTAATAGGTTAGTTGAGAATTTGGGCACAGCATCCACGAAATCTAAACCAACTGATTATTCAAGATTGTATGTCTCTAGACAGAGCCCTTGCTATCCCATGGTTCCGTTATATTAAAACCCAAATGGATTCACTAGGCAACCCTGATCTCTTCACAAACCCCAGTGCATTAGGCAAGATGGCTATTAATGCCGTAAAGTCTCAGTTCCTGAACAGGGCAATGTTAATGAGGGAGGAAGGGGAATTGTCAAAACCCTCGGTTAGGAGTTTCGTAATGCTGAGTATAGGGAGAGAAATCCAGCCATACTTGACCTATATAAACAAGCCATACCACCTGTTTGTTTTATTGAGGTTCAAGTATAACATGCTCCCATGGTTATTATCATTTTTAAAAGGTTTTTCTAAAGAAGGCGCTTTGGGGCCTTGTCCCTGTGATAATTTTACCGAGCAGAACACCTTACAAATGTTTTTTTTCTGTGACTTTTATGTTTTATTACGTAAGAAATTCATTTTGCCATTGTTAAGGGGCTGTATTTTTGATCAATTTAGACCAGCCATGGCCTACCTGCAAATGCTTGGGTCCTCAGTGGTGTGTTTTGGGGTAGCTAGTTACATCATAGGGGCTATCAGGCAAGGAGACAAAGTACAGCTACATTAGTAACCGTCCTCTACCTTTTTATCTGTACAGAGTTTTAAGTAGATAATTTGTGGTGTAACGCTTTAGTTGATGAATTATTGGATTTGAAATGGGGAACTCAATGAGTGACAAACTTTTAATCTGTATAATTGTATGCCAAGTGTTCCTTTTTTATGGTGGTATGTAATATTTTGGTTTATGTTTTGTGGTTAGTATTTATTTATTTGTAATATGTTAATAACATTATCAATGGTTTGTAATGTAATTATTAACATCATGAAATATTGTCCTGTGCTTTGATGGTTTTAAATTTTAACCAAATAAAGCAAACTTTTGACTTGACTTGAGTGGTGTATAAGGCATCTAAAAATATTAAATTTATTTTCCAGGCGTAACACCATCGGCACAGCCCACCACCAGTTCCGGGGCCAGCGTGGAGGTGGTCACTCCAGGGGTGTATGCGGTGCAAGCAGGAACTGCTGTGGGGGATGCCACAGTAGTGGTGGGCAGTGGTAAGCTATTATATTCCTTACTTATTGAGATTTCAGAGTAGGCTTGCTGCAGGAGTGTATATGTTGTACAGTACAAGTACACTTTACTGTTAAGAAGACTTACAAATTTAGAACTAAGTTTTGTCAACCAGGTAGAAGACAGTCACCCATGACTTCGCATTAGCAATAGCATTAGCGGAGGGAGTTGACGAGTAACCAATGGCCTCCCCTAAATTTGACTTCAACTCAGCTGTGAAAGTTTTATCGAGAAGCCAAGTCATGTAAGAGATTAACTTGATGGATGGGATGAACGAAATGTGAAAGAAGGGTGTAAGGAAGGACGAGCGAGCTAAATTAATGACTGGCAAAGAATGATACGTGAATTTGAATGAAGGCACAGGTAGCTGGGAATCTGATGCATGGCCAGTTGAAGGCTGAAGCAAGGATGGGTGGAAGGAGAAAAGAAAAGAGGACTGCCTGGGTGGGTGAAACAGAAACTGTATGTGTGCGCAATATATCCTTTGGTTCAAATTCAAATGCAAGTCAAGCACGGATGTATGGCTGGTGGTTTACAAAATAAAATAAAAAGGGTGTTTTTCGGTGAGAAAAATTAAGGTTTGTCCAGTTGAGACATTAAGAAGAAGGATTGACTTTTACTTTGAATGGATGGATGCCTGGATGGTATCTTCCTCATAGATAGCATGGGTGTATGTAGACAAAGTAGACTGTCACTGGATGAAGAGGGTTACATTGAAGAGCATGTAACACTGCACGTCCGTGCCAGAGTAGCAAAGCAGAGGAAAGTAGAAGTTGTAATTTTTCAGAATACTCCCTTGACTAACAGTAGTTTGCAAGCACAGCATATACTGTGTATCTATATTGTATAGTTCACATTATCAAGTCAAGTCACAACTCACAAGTGCCTTCTTCCTGCGATTACGGGGACCACTCACTACCTCTGTTGATAGTTTTTTTTCAACTCTGTCATTCATGTGTGGCCTATCGGTGCACACTCAATCAATAAAAACAAAGCACCTAAAGTCATCCCTTATATAAGTAAATATCCTGTGAAGGGATAGATGATCATAATATTTATCTTCTTCATTTTCCTTTTGGAGTAGTCAGGGGCAGGGTAGGGTGAAAGTTACATTAATTGAGCAGTAGTCCTTGTAACAGAGTATGACCAGTGCCACCCTTAGTAGAAAAGTAAGAGCTTCACCACCTGCATGTACTGGACTGGTAACAGTAACGCAAGTCTGCGTCATCATGGCTTGCATCTGTTTTTCTTGGGTGCAATCTGACTGCGCTGGCATTATGCCGTCTTCCACAACTTTACGTACTAATTCCGCTAAATAAGAGAGAAAAAGAAGACTGGTGTACTGTCTGAGTCTAATGTAGTGAGTCCATATAGTGCTAGTAGAATTCCAGAAATTCCCACTAATGTTGGAGCAGAGGCCGACGAAGTGGGAGGTTATATAGACACATGCCACAAATGTTATGTACTGTGCTTGCAAGTTGCTAGTGCTTCTGTGACACAACTTTCTGTTGAATTATTTTGTGTTAATCTTAAAACGTATTGGTTACAGTATTTTTTTCTTTCTTCACATAGATACTCCTTCTAAACTATCAAGGAAGGAGTTGGCTATCAATGCCAGGCAACGGAAGCAGGAGGCAATTGTCGCCGAATATCGGCGGCTGGTGGCTCAGGAGGAGGAGGGTGACTCGCAGTCAACATCCGCAACAGCGGCATCCTCCTCCGCTGCCCCTGGGTCAAACAGCCAGCGCAATACTCCAGCGGTACGGCGCCGTGGTCTGGCAGCAACCTGCTGCCGCCAAGCAGCGAAAACAATAGCTGCCCCCCACAGTACCTGCAAGGCTCGTATGCACCGATTGACCTTGCGAGTCACCTACCTTGAGCAGGAGGTGGTGAGGCAGAAAGCCCTGCTCAGGGACCTCCGGAGAAAGCTGGGTGACCACCTGGCCACAGGACACTGCCGGCGAAAGTAGAGAGAGAGAGACTTTCCCGTGCCCCTTTTTTAAAGACCTTTGCGGGGTGGGAATTGGGCATTGGTGTTTTTGGACTTTTGGGGACATTTCATGGACATTTGTTTGAGTTAGGGAGGGGGGTGGGTCAGGTCTTGCGGGATAGTTTATTTTTGTTAGGGTCGAAATAATTATTTATTTTCTACTTAAACACAGCATACGCGTTTTTACTGTTTTGTGGGGAAGGTGGGGGGTTAACTGTACGTTTGTTTTCCTGAAACTTAACTGTCTACTTGATTCAAATTGTCTAAGTAATCGCCCAAATTTGTACAAAAAGTGCCACTGACAGATTTACTGAATTCAATTGTCTTACTACTGTACTAGTACTACCGGCAGTCTCTCCTCCTACTCCATTATTCTTCCTCCCTCAAAAGCTTATCTTACCTGTGATTCGTGTTTGAATATGGCTAGGCACAGGGCTGGCTGCATGGCAAATGGCGAATAAGGTTGGCTATGGAATCCTGGACGGATGAAATGGCATTGTGTGGTGGTAGTAGCAGTAGTACACACTGGCAGTAGCAGCATATGAAAAAAAAGGAAATGAGACATTGAGTGGCCTGAGAGGAGCATTAGAAGTTAGAACAGTACGATAGTACAGTACACAAGAACAGTGCCATACATTGTAGCCTAAGCAATGCTAAAGTATTCAATCAAAACCGAGGCACAAGAAAGCAGTGAAACAAGTGCGCAAAACACTCAAAGGGGGAAGGGTAAAAACACCCTGACCCCCTAGGCTTGCTCAGGGTGTCCCACAAGGACCCCCAAGGCCAAAAAAAGAATTGTATTTTTTTTTAAACGCGGGGTACGCGTACGTACGCGTACCCTATAAAAAAAAAACACGGTCTGCTTTTGTAAAAATTAGCCCCGGGGGGGACCAAATCCCAGGGGCATATTTTAAAAAAAGTGTGGGGGCCCAATCCCCCCCAACACTGCCCCTGGTACCGCCACCCCCTGGGGCAAAGGAATTATGCTAACGGGGGCACACTGCTCCCTGCAGCAAAGGGGATCGCCCCCCTGGGGCAATGACAAAAATGATGGGGGCCTCTAAGGCCCCCCGAGCCCTGGGGACCACTACCCCCCGGGGATTTGTTTTTTAAATAAAAAAAGTAAACCTGTGTAGGACACGCCCCAGGGACCGCCACCTCCCCAGAGCTCTAATATATAAAATAGGGGGGTCCGTGACGGACCCCCAAGCCCCGGGGGCCACCACCCCCGGGGTGGGAGGGGGCCGCGTGGCCCCCCTCCTGGAGCCCTCGATGGCCCTGGGGACCCCCACCCCCCAGGGCTGGCTCCTGAAGGGTCCAGGGGTGCCCACCCCCAGGACACTGCTGTTTGCTATGGTAGGGTGGGAGGCGCAAGGCTCCAGCCCTACCATAGCAAACAGCTCTCTCTTTCAAAAATCAAAGCAGATTGCTTTTCTGCACAGGGAGCAGCATGTTAGCTGCTCCCCATGCATAAACGCAATGCCGGCTCCCGCAGGATGCGGGTAGCCGGCAGAGACCGTGGGAGGCTTAGGGACCCCCCACAGCCCCCAATGAGGAAGGCCAGGCCCCGGGTATGGGGTCACCGGGGCCAGAAATGGCCCGGGAGAGCGCCACGCGCCCCCCTCCCGATTAAAAAAAACAACCAAAAAAAATCAGGCCCCGGGGATGAGGTCCCTGGGGTCTTAAGGGGGCATAGGAGGGGGGCTATGCAGCCCCCTCGATTTAAAAAATAAAGAAAGAAAACTCGGCCATGCCCTGGGGGATGGGGTCCCCAGGGCCAGAATTGGCCACGGGAGGGGGGCTATGCGGCCCCCTTCCGTAAAAGAAATACAAAAAGAAAGAATTGGGGGCAGGCCCTGGCAGAAGGGGTCCCCAGGGCCAAAAAAAAAAAAGAAGGGGGGCTACACAGTCCCCCTTCTTAAAAGTATATATATATGTTTTTTAAACAGGATCGGGAGGCCACGCTCCCTCCATGCACCTCTCTGCAAACGCGTCCCCTGGCGCGTTTGCAGAGGTGGAACTTTTTCCACTTGCATACTGAGGGTCCCTGGTGGCAAACTAGCCCACCAGGAGCCTCCAGTATGGGCCAGGGGGCTACCTTGCAGAGAGGTGTAATGAGGCCACACCCCTTTTTACACCTCTCTGCAACGCAGCCCCCTGGCGCATACTGGAGGTTGCTGGTGGGCTAGTTGGCCCCCAGAAACCCCCAGTATGCAAGGGGAATTATTTTTCCATCTGAAAAAGCAAAAGGGGTGCGTTCCAGAGACTTGTAAAAAGGGGCGTGGCCTCATTACACCTCTCTGCAACGCAGTCCCCTGGCGCATATTGGAGCTTCCTGGTGGTCTAGTTGGCCCCCAGGGACCCCCAGTATGCTAGGGGAACTAATTCCCCCTCTGCTAACGTCCCAGGGGGCTGCGTTGTAGAGAGGTGTAAAAAGGGGAGTGGCCTCATTGCACCTCTCTGCAACACAGCACCCTGTTGCATACTGGAGGTTCCTGGTAGGCTAGTTGGCCCCCATGAACCCCCTGTATAGAAGTGGAATTAGTTCCCCCTCTGCAAATGCGCCAGGGGGCTGCCTTGCAGAGAGGTGTAAAAAGGGGCGTGGCCTCATTACACCTCTCTGCAAAGCAGCCCCCTGGCGCAAACTGGAGGTTGCTGGTAGGCTAGTTGGCTCCCAGGGACCCCAGTATGAAAGGGGAATTAGTTCCCCCTCTGAAAAAGCACCAGGAGGCTGCGTTGCAGAGAGGTGTTCATCAGTGATGTCATGAGTGATGTCACTGACCATGTCATGAGTGATGTAATATGTGACGTCATCAGCAGTGCATTGCGGGCACGCAAGTTATAGTTAGCTGAACTAACTATACCGGGGGAATTTCAATGGTTTTGTATGAGTGAAATATCCAGCTAACTATAACATGTGTGAAACCTATGTTTTTTTCAGTGAATTTCTAAGGTTTTTTAAATGCTAATTACTAACTATAACGTGGCTGAAACCTATGGTTTTTTTAGTGAATTTCTAAGGTTTTTTAAATGCTAATTCCTAACTATAACGTGGCTGAATACTATGTTTTTTTCAGTGAATATATATACATATATATATACATCTATTTTTGCACTATATATACAGCTCTGTTTGCACAGATTAAGTTAAGTTGTATCCTGTTATTACAACATGTTAAATGTGTTGCTTTAGGTATGTCTTTATCAACTTGCTTTGGGTATTTTATATTGATATATATCACCTGAGATGTCATTTATGTCTTTATTCTAAATTAAGTTACTGTTTTGTAATGTATTGCAGGAGGAAGGGGAGCCAACAGGGATTTATCCTGGAAGGCCGCAGCACCTCTTTATCTCTGTGTGACAATTCACAGCTTCAGCATTACGCATTAGCTGAGGTGCTGCTGCATTGAAGAAACAGCATTTAGGCTGTAATATGCAAAACCTTGTGTTTTACTGTTATTTTTACTCAGTGATTCACATTTTAATGTGCTTGCATTTGTGCACTTTACATTCTAATTGGGTAACACTGATTGGTTGGTGTACTTACGAGTTACCTTTCTATGTCTATGATCATGTGACCGTAAAGACTTGAGTATCCAGGGGGTGTGTCTATACTTCACTAAGCATTTAAAAATGTAAAAAAAAATGTTACAACTTTGCATGTGCTCAAGGGCCCACGGGGCCGAAACGCGTCGTGCTGCTGCTGTTTCACTTGCACTATGAAATCACCTTAAGCCAGTTCTGGTGGTCCATCTCTCTTTTCGCTTCGCCGATCTGATCGATTGGAGGTGGGGTGTGGAGTTTGTTCTTGGTATATATATATATATATATATATATATATATATATATATATATATATATATATATATATATATATATATATATTCCGACAGAACTCCCAACGCGCCACTTCCAACCCTCAGATCGGCGAAGCGCACAAACAGGAGACGGACCACGGAATGGATGACAGGTATTTTAATCCAGTTTCAAGTTTTCAAGTAGGAAATGCATAACGCGTTTCGGGCTGCAAGCCCTTGTTCACATGCAATATATATATATATATATATATATATATATATATATATATATATATATATATATATATATATATATTACCTACTGGCGGTCGCCAGTAGGTATATATAGTTAGGATTTTTTTCCTATGGGACTTTTGAAAATTCTATGTCTAATAACTTTGGCGTTTGTGGACGGAATCGGCTGAAATTTTCAGGAAAATGGCACATTTTGTTTCTGAGCAGCCCTTGAATATTTGGTGGGGTTTCGTCAAGGGGGGGCCGAGAAAAAAAGGGGGTCCCAAAACGCGTTTTTCCCATGTTAATTTCCATAGGGCGTTTGGCCTCACTTTTAGCTCGAACGGCTGAATGGATTTGCACGAAACTTGGCAAAATTGTAGGGACTGTTAGCCCGATGTGCCTTTGCTGGGTCTCAATATATGTGCTCCAGCGGATTTTGAGAAATTAACGTTTTAAAAAATGTATATATCTGTGACAGCGTCCTGGATAGCGCACCAGTTCGCGTACTTTTCGCGTAACGGAGCTTTTCGAAGCGAAGCTGATTGGCTCTCCGGTGTCTGTCAACATTCTAAACAGTCCGTAGCGGCCACCATTTTGTCTCTCGGTAGGATCGAGAGACAAGAGGAGGCCAAAACGAAGGGGGAAGTAAAGGAAAGGGGGCAAGGTAGACCCCTTCTGACCCCCTAGGATTGACGAGGGGGATATTAAAGTGCCCCACAGTTTTTTTCGTGGGGTGCGCCCGGTTCGCGTACCGGAAAGCGGTCTGGGGAGCGTACTATAAGGAAACAAGAATGATTGACTTTTAACTTATTGTATGTTTATTGATTGTTCATTTTGTTTTTTTTTTGTTTTTTTTTATTTACGTAGCTACATGTAGGTACCAATGCAGAGTCTATAATTTAATAAACGCCGTCTCCTTTGTAAATATCTTGCCTGTTGTTATAGAAGTTATTGTGGTATATGGAATTCATACCATAGTCTGTCTGGAAAGCCAAAACAACATGGTGGCAGGAGATGATAGAGAGATGTTAAATACACATTGGGGATTATATAGTGGGAGAAAGGAAGTAACTATGAACAAAGCTAGTATGTAACACCAAAAAGTTGCACAGTATATTTTAAGTCTGACTTCACGTTATAATACATTTGCTACTAGTTTTCAATATACATATAAAAATAAATAATGTGTCAAACTATTTTTGAATTAAGAAATTAAAATTTATTTTTCATTTTGTTTTTCAAAATTTAAAAGAAAAAGGAATATATTTTACTTGCAGGACAGTTGTAAATTTTCCGGGAAAATACATTAACCTCGAACATTATAACATATATGTTTAAGAAAAAATAATGTTCGAAAGCAATAAAAAGCGTAATTTTTAGGTCATATGACCAAGCCTTTCATCATTAGAATAACAAAAGTAAAATGAACCAATGAAAAGTTTTATTAACAAGTCACATGACCTGTTATGCTTACGTTACGCGCTGCGCACTGCGCCCCGGATCCCTTCGCGCACTGGAGTACTTCCGGGTGCGCTAACGCGGCGTGTCATATAACGCATTACGCGACAACGTAGGTCCAGAATATAGTCAAAATGTCTTCACCGACCAGCGGTCGGAACACAACCCCTTTCAGCAGTCTAAAAAGTTCTGTTAAATGACAACAGAAGGGACAGGCAACAAGAACCATCAGTCAAAGAGGGGAGGGCAAGTTCTTCCCTACCGGGTCACGTTGGGGCGCTACCGGAACTGATCGAATTGGTAGTCTACAGTGTTTCTGGATGTTTCAGACTGAAGCTGGCGTTAGCATGAGAGCACCACCATCTCGTATCTCAGTCGTGCCATTCCACAAGCAATCATGGCAGCCGCTCCCCACCAGAAGCCTGCAGGAGTCGGGGGCCCCCAAGACTTTTAGTGGACGCTTTCGAGAATGGGGCCCAAGCCCTAGCAGACAAGCGTCCGAGTTCCAAGGTGTCACATGGCCATTTTAGTGGACCACGCCCAAATCTGAAGAGGCGGCCGCCATTTTGAGAGTCCTGTGGCAGCCGCCTATAGTTGCATCGCAAGAGCGGGAGCAACTCAACTACATGGTGAGCGAGACGCTGTAGTCGCAAGAGCGGGCGGTAAACAGCTGAATGGCGGAAGAGGCACAGTGTAGCAAAAGCGGGCGGAATGGCAACTGAAACGGTAAAGGGGCGCCCCACTACAGCGTGTCTTCAGGTCAAACGGATTGTGGGATAAGGTCCAGAATGGAAGAGTCATCAAAAGGCAAAAAGTTCCGCCGGACCCCGGGAGCCGGCCGCCTATGTCGGGGGCGATCTTAGGCCACGCCAGGGCAACACGACTTGGGGAGGGGGCAGAAGTCAAGCGCACCCTCCCAGTCGGCGCCACCACACCGTATGTTGAAAATCTGAAGCCATCGTTCTACAAACTCTCAACCAGCCTTGGATGAAAAATCTTGAAGAATGTACAAACTGAAAACCAGTTTTTGTTTGCATAGCATCAGCAGCAACGCTTGCTATCAGAATGCATGAGTTTCATGGTCGATCGATTGAGCTAGCCGGATCAGGCAACAAAAAGTATAAAATAGTTATGTAAATAGTTATTTAATAAAATGTTTTACCCTGTTACTTTGCTGGTGTGTTGTATATATTTATAATATTTGCATAGAGTTTATCGTTATTTTGGGCGGGGTGGGTGGCGGAGCCGAGCTGTCTTGCAGCCATCATGGTGTGGAGCTCAGTTCATCTCACTAGTTTCGTATTTCTCATGAAGGGTTGTTCCTAATGTTTCTATTTTAGCGAGGTCAAAAAGAGATCCCATTAGTGGCCTACTGATTTTGCTTGATTTTTTTTTTTTTTTACACGATTTTTCACTATCTGCAAAGAATAAACAGAGTATTGCGGCTTTGTGCTTGTTAGTAAATAGAGAATGAACCAAAGAGAATAAATTCTAAAATAGTAAATGCTTGGATAACAATCAATCAAATGGAGAGACAAGCAGGCACGATGGATTACAACGGGGGCAAAGGCCTGCGTTAACTACCCTTCACTATCTGCAAAGAGAGAGTACTTCTAAGAGAAAAGAGGGGGGGGCAGCGTTTAAAGCACATCAGCGTGCATAAACACGAAAATGTTTTTACCTATCACGTACTTGACATTTGACAGCTTTTGATATTTGTTATTAAAAAACCATTGAAATTCAATGAAAAAAACATAGGTTATAGACCATATATAGTTAGGGATTAGCATTTACAAAACCTTATTTTACTCGCATAAAACCATTGAAATTCGCATATATAGTTAGTTGCGCTAACTATATATCGCGCACCCGCAATACACTGCTGATGATGTCACATATTACATCATTCATGACATGGTCAGTGACATCACTGATGACATCACTGATGACATCTCAAATGACATCACTGATGACATCACTGATGACATCTCAAATGACATCACTGATGACATCAATGATGACATCTTAAATGACATCACTGATGACATCTCATTTGACATTACTGATCACATCACTGATGACATCATTCATGTGATTATACGATGAACCTCTTCAGACTCTGATATAACCTTAGATACACTCAGTGTAAACAGACACTCACAGACTGTCACTCATCCATGGAGTTACTCACACACCTAGTCAGTCATGCAAAGAATCAATCACACCTCCATTTCCTCAACTATACAGTTATACACATCTTACTTATTCAAACATATACTAACACATATTTACTCCCTTATACAATCCCTGATACAAGTTCACAATGATCCATACAGCCACTCACACATTCACTGGCTTTTATGCACAGTTATTTATAAATGTCAACTCTCACATGTACTGTGTTTTACATATGTTCTTACTTTGACATGTAGCACTGAGAAACCAATCACTCACCAATACACTCATGCACACAGTCAACCACCCATACAGCTGTTTCCACATGCAGTTTTGAACCCATACATCTAGTGAATCAACTGTTCACACATCTATGCACAGAGTCACACATCTCCCAGCCACTCACACACACACACTCACTCTCCCATACAAATACTTGGGCAACCAATCAATAACCCATATAGTTACTCATATAGCTACTGATCAATACATGCAGCAGTTTTCAGAACAACAGATATAATAATGCACAAATTAAGACAGTTTAGTCACTAACCCATGCACTCAGTGAGACACATTTAAGCACTCTCTCATACAGTCAGTCATGCACCTACTAAATCCTTCATCCAGACACTTATACATCCACTCATTCTTCAATATGTAAGACATATTTTAACTTTATAGAAACAGACAGTCACTGGATGATGTCATCAGTGATGTCACTGACCATGTCATGAATGAAGTAATATGTGGCATCATCAGCAGTGGATTGCGGGTGCGCGATATATAGTTAGCGCAACTAACTATATATGCGAATTTCAATGGTTTTATGCGAGTAAAATAAGGTTTTGTAAATGCTAATCCCTAACTATATATGGTCTATAACCTATGTTTTTTTCATTGAATATATATATATATATATATATATATATATATATATATATATATATATATATATATATATATATATATTACCTACTGGCGATAGCCAGTAGGTATATATAGTTTGAATTTTTTCTCTATGGGACTTTTGAAAATTCTATGTCTAATAACTTTGGCGTTTGTGGACGGAATCGGCTGAAATTTTCAGGAAAATGGCACATTTTGTTTCTGAGCAGCCCCTAAAAATTTGGGGGGGCTTCGTCAAGGGGGGGCCGAGAAAAAAGGGGGGTCCCAAAACGCGTTTTTCCCATGTTAATTTCCATAGGGCGGTTGGACTCACTTTTAGCTCGAACGGCTGAATGGATTTGCACGAAACTTGGCAAAATTGTAGGGACTGTTAGCCCGATGTGCCTTTGCTAGGTCTCAATATATGTGCTCCAGTAGTTTTTGAGAAATTAACGTTCAAACCAAGATATATATCTGTAACAGCGCTCTGGGCAGCGATCCGGTCCGCTTACTTTTCGCTTATCGGAACTTTGCGCGCAGAAAGCTGATTGGCTCTCCGGTGTCTGTCAACATTCTAAACAGTCCGGAGCGGACGCCATCTTGTCTCTCGGTAGGATCGAGAGAGAAGAAGAGGTGGAAAACGAAAGGGGAATTTAATGAAAGGGGGCAAGGTATCCCCCTCTTGACCCCCTAGGAATGTTGTTGGGGTTATTAAAGGGTCCCGTGGGGAAAATAAAAAAAAATGATTTTTCACGGTAGAAGCGCGGCCGCGAACTGGTAGCGAAACGGGAATTCGCCATTTTGTGCTTCGTTAATTAAATTACTAGTTATAAGTGGGTGCGGGAGACGTATCCTAATCCCCTATGTTTTCTGAGGGTGGCTGAGGAGGCTGATATATGTTGATACATCTCTTCCAGCGGCTGTGCGTGAGCTTTTTTTTTTTTTGCTGCGTGACAGTCCGGAGCGGCCGCCATCTTGTCTCTCGGTAGGATCGAGAGAGAAGAAAAGATGAAAAACTAAGGGGGAATTTAATGAAAGGGGGCAAGGTATCCCCCTCTTGACCCCCTAGGAATGTTGTTGGGGTTATTAAAGGGTCCCGTGGGGAAAATAAAAAAAAATGATTTTTCACGGTAGAAGCGCTTCACGGGCCGCGAACTGGGCCGCAAACTGGTAGCGAAACGGGAATTCGCCATTTTGTGCTTCGTTAATTAAAGTACTAGGTATAAGGGGGTGCGGGAGACGTATCCTAATCCCTTATGTTTCCTGAGGGTGGCTGAGGAGGCTGATATATGTTGATACATCTCTTCCAGCGGCTGCGCCATCTTGCCTTTTTTCGAATGCCACAATTTTGTCGTGCACGGCAGCCATTTTAGATGCCAGGCTGGTCCCAGGCTATCACCTAACCCTGCGGATGTAGTTTATGGCCCCAGCTGTAGAGAATTCAGACATGCCAATCCTCCCGATTCAGGCGTGTGACTACTGATTTCAGTGCTAGTCTCCCGCCTCCCGATTTCTGCAAGCAAAAACCCGGGGGCATATTACGAACAACTAGCGATAATTTTTGTCTCTAACTTGTTTAGAGACAAAAATTATCGCCGCACATCGGCGATTTTTATCGCAGATAAACCTTGCTATTATCGCAGAAAAGTCAGCGATATTCATGTATTATCGACCTAATGCTCTTAGCCATGTTATCCACCTCCCATTGGATAACATGGCTAAGAACTGCTCAGGGCAGGTGTTAGATTTTGGAGATATTCGCGCTTAGCGCGAATATCTCCAAAAGTTGGTAATAGAAGGTAGCGATGTTAGGGACTGTTTCCAGTCGCTAACATCTTGGCACGCCACTTTGCATGTCATTAGTGATAAGTATCACTGACATGCAAAGCGGGGCCCAAGATGGTCGCTATCTCCTTTTAGCTGTCACTAACTGGTGTTAGCGACAGCTTGGTAATAGGGAAATAATTTTATCTCCGCTTTCATGGCTTTTAAAGCCAAAAAAGCGGAGATAAACCCCCTTGATAATATGCCCCACGATTCCTTGGGGTTTCAGCTGACAGGGCTTGGTATTGTGTTACATGGTAATTTTTCCATGAAACGTCAGAGGGTCGATGCAGGGGTTCTAGAAGAGGTGATAAATCATTTAAGCCTCATGAACAAGCGCATGGTCTTTTAAAGATTTGTGAAGTACTCGGGGCGGCGGTGTGTGTGTGCCCTCTTTCAGGAGCGGGCGGGGGGGCACTGCCAGCAACTTGCCAGGTCAGGTAGTGTTCAACACGTGCATCACCCTTTCTCTGCCTGCTATTGCGCTCCATGCTTCGGAAAGGTAAGAAAAAGAACGTGCATTTGAGTTTGAAATGTCCGATCGTGCAGCAGCACACTTCCAAAGCCCACACATGACAATAACCCGATTCAAGGCCCCATTCTCCCGATTTTTTTTAAAAAATAGATAACACTCCAACAAAGTAAGATTATAAAACTTTATTAACTATTAACTATAACGAACGGAACAAAAACTAAAAACATTTAAACATTTTTCAACACAAAAAGCAACAATGGTTAGAAGCTGTCTTTTGTGCGAATAGTCCCAAGGCAGCACAACGTGCAGAGTTCTGGACGGCACCCAGGTGATGTCGCCTGGGTGCCGCACTGGTTTAGGGATCCTACAATGCTGCTCCGAAAATTGGCGTGGGGCGTCCCGGGTGGGGCGGGGGGAGGCCTCGTCAGTAGCGGTCTGTTGTGCGAATAGTCCCAAGGCAGCACAACGTGCAGAGTTCTGGACGGCACCCAGGTGATGTCGCCTGGGTGCCGCACTGGTTTAGGGATCCTACAATGCAGCACAGAAAAACAGCGTGGGGCGTCCCGGGTGGTGCGGGGGGAGGCCTCGTCAGTAGCGGTCTGTGTCCAGTGTCACATGGCTGACACAACATGTACGACAGGCACCCAGGTGATGTCCAGTAAACTGCCGCACTGGTTTTGGTATCCTACAATGCTGCTCCGAAAATTGGCGTGCGGCGGCCCGGGGGGGGGGGCGTGGGGGAGCCGGCGTGAACGGGCCTCCCCAGGTGGCGGCCATCTAGCTGAGTTGCGCTCGCTCTTGCGGCCACAGCGTCTCGCTCACCATGTTGTTGAGTTGCTCCCACTCTTGCAGTGCAGCGATAGGCGGCTGCCACATGGCTCTTAAAATGGCGGACAGCTCCTCGGTTTTAGGCCTGGTCCACTGAAATGGCCCTGGGACACTTTGGAACTCGGACGCTTGCCTGCTAGGGCTTGGGCTCCATTCTCGAAAAGCGTCCCCTCAGCCGTGAAGATTGTATAAAAGTCTTGGGGGCCCCCGACTCCCGCAGGCTTCCGGTGGGGAGCGGCTGCCATGATTGCTCGCGGAATGACCACGACGGAGCCACGAGATGGTGGTGCTCTCATGCTGACGCCAGCTTCAGTCTGAATGATCCAGAAACAAGGTGGGGCTTTCATCGTTTGGGAAAAAAAAATGTTCTAAACCAATGAAAAGTGTTATTTTTAGGTCATATGACCAAGCCTTCCATCTTTAGGAAACCAAAAGTAAAATGAACCAATGAAAAGTTTTATAAACAAGTCACATGACCTGTTATGCGGCATAGGGCTACAAAAAGCGTAGAAAATCCGTTGGCACGTGAGGCGGCGTCAGTAGCGGACCGATGTGCGAATAGGCCGAAGGCAGCACAACGGGCCGAGATCCGGATGGTACCGAGGTGGTGTCCAGCAAATTGCCGCACTGGTGTGGCCATCCTACAATGCTGCGCCGAAAGACGGCGTGTCCAGCTGAATTGCGGTCACTGTTGCGGTACAGTGACTCGAACGCGCCGAGATCCGGATGGCACCGAGGTGGTGTCCAGCAAATTGCCGCACTGGTGTGGCCATCCTACAATGCTGCGCCGAAAGACGGCGTGTCCAGCTGAATTGCGGTCACTGTTGCGGTACAGTGACTCGAACGCGCCGAGATCCGGATGGCACCGAGGTGGTGTCCAGCAAATTGCCGTACTGGTGTGGCCATCCTACAATGCTGCGCCGAAAGACGGCGTGTTCAGCTGAGTTCCGGTCACTCTTCCGGCACAGTGACTCGAACGCGCCGAGATCCGGATGGCACCGAGGTGGTGTCCAGCAAGTGGCCGCACTGGTGTGGCCATCCTACAATGCTGCGCCGAAAGTCGGCGTGGGGTGCCCCGTTGGCTTATGAGGTGATGTCAGTAGTGGACTGATGTGTGAATAGGTCGGAACCAGCACAAGGCGCCAAAATCCGAATGGCAAGTCCTGGATGTTGAGTGCCTCAGTTGAGATTTCTGAGCAGTGCTTGTAGGACTGTCTGAAGCTTATTTGCACCTGCTGCAGTTTCACTATTGCCCTGGTGTGGCCAAAGGTGGCACATGACATAGGCGGCCGGCTCCCGAGGTCCGGCGGAACTTTTTTCCTTTTCCTTTCTGCTTCTTTTCCTACAATGCGTTTCATCTGAAGACACGACCAGGTCCCTGAATGTGTGCAGGGGGACGCTATTGATTGAATGAAAATGGCGGCTTGACACAAAGCTGACTCAAGCGTTACTGTTGGTGCTATACAGACAAAAATTGGTTTTCAGTTTGTACATTCTTCAGGTTTTTTTTTTCCATCCAAGTCTGATTGAGAGTTTGTAGAAAAATGGCTTCAGATTTTCCACATACTACTCTTCAACATTCTTCCTAAATGTAACAATGTGAAACTCACTAGGAGAACGGCTGTTTCTGTTTCTTTTCAAAATGCTGCCACCAATATTTTCTGAATGGAAGACACCATCTTGTAGCATAAAGGGCCGAAAGGGGTTCTGGTCTGGCCGATGGTTGGTGGAGACATTTTGACTATATGTTGGACCTGCCCGGCCTCGCCCAAAATGGCGCCGGTATAAATGGGACTCGTAACTCCTTGCCCGCAAATGTATATCTAGAAAATGTTATTGTAAGTGGCCCTGTCGTATTTTAATTACAAAATGTACGTCCACCGATTCCGCAACTGTTAGACACCTTTGTTCTTGTCACCTAATGGCCCGCTCGTTACGTTCTTCTACAGTGTAAATGTCTCCTCATCATATACGATTTCAGTTTGCTCCGTGGCCGGCCCACGTGGTTATAGGCCCGTATTTGTATACTGACATTTTCACAATAAAGGTTTTTAAAACAAAACACGGTAGTAGTATTTACATTTGTAAAGTTTTTACTTTTAGTGACTGTTTTCGAATCAGTAAAAGGCAAGTGAAATAAAGCAGTCCAATTACATGACGGATAAAAGGTATAATATGTAGGAACGCAGTAAAGATAAATGGTCAAGGGCAGTTGTGTTTTTCATGTCTGCAACATAAAGTGATCGATAAGAATCTGATAATCAGGCGTATCGGCGACTAAGACAGCAGGCCGAATCTCTTTTACTCAACGGCTCCGTCATGGAAGGAAGAAACGCCCTTTTTCTCGAAAAAGGAATATATTTTACTTGCAAGACAGTTGTAAATTTTCCGGGAAAGTACATTAGCCTGGAATATTATAACATATGTTTGAAAAAAAAATATTGTTTGAAAATAATAAAAAGCGTAATTTTTAGGTCATATGACCAAGCTTTTCATCATTAAATTAACAAAAGTAAAATGAACCAATGAAAAGTTTTATTAACAAGTCACATGACCTGTTATGCTTACGTTACGCGCTGCGCGCCGCGCCTCGGATCACTTCCGGGTGCGCTAACGCGGCGTGTCATAAAACGCATTACGCGACAACGTAGGTCAAGAATATAGTCTAAATGTCTCCACCAACCAGCGTTCAGAACACAACCCCTTTCAGCAGTCCAAAAAGTTCTGTTAAATGACAACAGAGGGGACAGGCAACAAGAACCATCAGTCAAAGAGGGGAGGGCAAGTTCTTCTCTTCCGGTTCATGTTGGGGCGCTACCGGAACTGATCGAATTGGTAGTCTATAGTGTTTCTGGATGTTTCAGACTAAAGCTGGCGTCAGCATGAGACCACTACCATCTCGTAGCTCCGTCGTGGCCATTCCACGAGCAATCATGGCAGCCGCTCCCCACCAGAAGCCTGCGGGAGTCGGAGGCCCCCAAGACTTTTGTAGAATCTTCACGGCTGAGGGGACGCTTTTCGAGAATGGGACCCAAGCCCTAGCAGACAAGCGTCCGAGTTCCAAGGTGTCCCAGGGCCATTTTAGTGGACCAGGCCCAAAACCGAAGAGCCGGCCGCCATTTTGAGAGTCCTGTGGCAGCCGCCTATCGCTGCACCGCAAGAGCGGGCGCATCTCAACTACATGGTGAGCGAGACGCTGTAGTCGCAAGAGCGGGCGGTAAACAGCTGAATGGCGGAAGAGGCACAGTGTAGCAAAAGCGGGCGGAATGGCAACTAAAACGATAAAGGGGCGCCCCACTACAGCTTGTCTTCAGGTCAAACGGATTGTGGGACAAGGTCCAGAATTGAAGAGTCATCAAAAGGCAAAAAGTTCCGCCGGACCCCGGGAGCCGGCCGCCTATGTCGGGGGCGATCTCAGGCTACACCAGTGCTATAAGACTTGGGGAGGGTGTCGGAGCCAAGCGTCTTCTCCGAGTCCATGGCCATCACACCGCCCCTCAGGGGCCTCCGTCAAGCTGTTTAGGAAGGTAACATATCACATTGTTTTCTAATGCAGTCAGGTCCACAAACGACACTCACTTACTTTGAGAATAGTGAAGCTGCAGTAGGTGGAAATAAGCTTCAGACAGTGTTACAAGCACTGCTCAGAACTCTTAACTATGGCACCCAACATCCAGAACTTATGCTATTTGAGAATGGTAGTGACATCGAAGCATCTCAGGGACCAAAACCATTAACGTACTTTCACGTATGAAAATCTTACTTGGGGAGGGGGCAGGAGCGAAGCGCCCCCTCCCAGTCAGCGCCACCACACCGTATGTTGAAAATCTGAAGCCATCGTTCTACAAAGTCAACCAAACTTGGATTGAAAAATCTAGAAAAATGTACAAACTGAAAACCAGTTTTGGTCTGCATAGCATCAGTAGCAACGCTTGAGTCAGCTTTGTGTCAAGCCGCCATTTTGATTCAACAAAGCACAGGCATTGAAAAAGGCTGAAATTCAGAACTCTAAACTATGGCACCCAACATCCAGGAGCTTGCCATCCGGATCTTGGAGCCTTGTGCTGTTTTCGTTCTATTCACACATCGGTCCACTACTGACATCATCTTATAAACCAACGTTATGTAAATAGTTTTTTAATAAAATGTTTTACCCTGTTTCTTTGCTGGTGTGTTGTCTACATTTTTAATATTTGCATAGGGTTTGTCGTTATTTTGTGCGGGATGGGTGATGGAGCCGAGCTGTCTTGCAGCCCTCATGGTGTGGAGCTCAGTTCATCTCACTATTTTCGTATTTCTCATGAAGGGTTGTTCCTAATATTTCTATTTTAGCGAGGTCAAAAAGAGATCCAATTAATGGCCTACTGATTTTGCTCGATTACTTTTATTTTTTTACATGATTTTTCACTATCTGCAAAGACTAAACAGAGTATTGCGCCTTTGTGCTTGTTTGTAAATAGAGAATGATCCAAAGAGAACCAATTCTAAAACAGTAAATGCTTGGACAACAATCAATCAAATGGAGAGACTAGGAGGCACGACGGATTACAACGGGGGTAAAGGCCTGCGTTAACTACCCTTCAGTATCTGCAAAGAGAGAGTACTACTAAGACAAAAGAGGGGAGGGGGGGGGGGCAGCGTTCAAAGCACATCAGCGTGCATAAATACGAAAATGTTTTTATCTATCACGTACTTGACATTTTAAAGCTTTTCATATTTGCTATTAAAAAACCAATGAAATTCACAGAAAAAACCATAGGTTATAGTGGATATATAGTTAGGAATTTGCATTTACAAAACCTTGAAAATTCAATGAAAAAACCATAGGTTATAGTCCATATATAGTTAGGAATTAGCATTTACAAAACCTTATTTTACTCGCATAAAACCATTGAAATTCCATATATAGTTAGAAGCGCTAACTATATATCGCGCACCCGCAATCCACTGCTGATGATGTCACATATTACATCATTCATGACATGGTCAGTGACATCACTGATGACATCACTGATGACATCTCAAATGACATCACTGATGACAACTCAAATGACATCACTGATGACATCTCAAATGACATCACTGATGACAACTCAAATGACATCACTGATGACATCTCATTTGTCATCACTGATCACATCACTCATGTGATAATACAATGAACCTCTTCAGACTCTAATATAACCTTACATACACTCAGTATAAACAGACACTCACAGACTGTCACTTATCCATGGAGTTACTCACACACCTAGTCAGTCATGCAAAGAATCAATCACACCTCCATTTCCTCAACTATAAAGTTATACACATCTTACTTATTCAAACATATAATAACACATATTTATTCTCTTATATAATCCCTGATACAAGCTCACAGTGATCGATACAGCCACTCACACATTCACTGGCTCTTATGTTCAGTTATTTATATATCTCAACTCTCACATGTATTGTGTTTTACATACGTACTTACTTGCACATGTAGCAATGAGAAATCCATTCACTCACCAACACACCCATGCATAGTCAACCGCCCATATAGCTGTTTCCACATGCACTCTTGAACTCATACTCCTAGTGAATCAACTGCTTACACATCTATGCACAGAGTCACGCACCTCCCAGCCACCCACACACACACTCAGCCTCCCATTCAAATACTTGGGCAACCAATCAATAACCCATATGGCCACTCTTATAGCTACTGATCAACACATGCAGCAGCTTACACAACAACAAACATACTGATGCACAAATTAAGACAGTTTAGTCACTAACCCATGCACTCAGTGAGACACATTTAATCACTCACTCATACAGTCAGTCATGCACCTACTAAATTCTTCAGCCAGACACTTATACATCCACTCATTCTTCAATATGTGAAACATATTTAAACTTTACAGACACATACAATCACTGGATGTTGTGATCAGTGATGTCATTTGAGATGTCATCAGTGATGTCATCAGTGATGTCACTGACCATGTCATGAATGATGTAATATGTGACATCATCAGCAGTGGATTGCGGGTGCGCGATATATAGTTAGCGCTTCTAACTATATATGGAATTTCAATGGTTTTATGCGAGTAAAATAAGGTTTTGTAAATGCTAATTCCTAACTATATATGGACTATAACCTATGGTTTTTTCATCGAATTTTCAAGGTTTTGTAAATGCAAATTCCTAACTATATATCCACTATAACCTATGGTTTTTTCTGTGAATATATATATATATATACGTAGCGCGTTAGCTTGTTCATGATATCGGGATATCGGGTGCCATATTGCCCACAACATTTAAACAAAATCTTAAGTACAGAAATAAACAAAGAACTACACACATCATCGTTCCTCACAAAAACGTGGCTGCCATCTTATAGCGATATAAACAAATTCTCAATCTTACAATATTGGAGGTGACTGAAACGACTGCACTCTTATCTTAAATTGATTTTAATTAGGGTTGCATCACTAAATTGTAGCTCTATATTATCTTAGTTTGTTTAAATAACTTTTGGCTCTTTAGTTTGTCTTTAACTGGGTAGAGGGAGAAGAAGGAATGGCATTGTTAATTTCTCGCCTTACCTTGGGGTGGTTGTGCTTGGTCGAGGCTACTCTTTGGTTTACCGCGGTCATGTCAATTGACTGTTGGCTTGGAGGGAGGCTGTCCTGTTAGGGTTTTTTTGACCCCTCTAACGGCCACCATCTTGGAGCGGGTGATGCTCTAGTTTTGTACCATCATTCTTTGACCACACACATAAAACTTGACATTTCATGGACACGCAGCAAGCCTGTCTGCGCCCGTCCACGCCGGGACGCTGCCATTCACAAGAGAGGCTGACTTTCTGGCGCTAATATGTCCCCATATACTTACATGAAGCATGTGCTTCTGGAAATTAGTAAACGTACAGGATACCCTAGTTGCAGGGAGCACTTATTTCTGAGTCAAGATCCATCTTTCAGTAAGTGTCCTGGCCACAAGGGGTTTCAAGCCCCCACTTATGTAGCCGCCCTCGACTCTCCTTCCAGCCTTTCAGGCCTAACAGGCTTTACAGGTCATAACAACAATGCCCCCGGGGAGAAGTTAGTGGGAAAGAGCGGGAAACCATGCAATTTGTAAGATCTTTATCATAACGCTCAATCTATCCCTAAACATGCCGCATAAATGTGGGATCTTTTAGATTCCCTTAAACCGGATATCTGTTTCGTTACTGAAACCTGGCTGCACCAGTTTGCCACCCCCTCCTTGGCGATTGCCTTTCCGGAAGACTACAGAATCTCTAGACTAGATAGAGTAGGGAAGTAGGGTGGGCAGCTTAGCCATTTTGATACAGCTACCTTAGAACATTAAGCTCTTGGACTCTTTTACCTCCCCCAGACTGGAGCTGTCGGCATTTAAACTGGAGAGAGATCAGGGCCCAAGTTGGGTTGAAGCGGTGGTTTACCATCCCCCAGGAGGCAATAAAAAATATTTAGTTTTTCACTCTGATCGAATACCTGGCACCTCTCTCTTTGCATTCTCATAGCATTATATTATTAGGAGATTTTAACCATCATTTTGATATTACCCCTGATCCAGACTCCATCAGGCTCATAGAAGCTCTGGAATCTCTAGGCCTTTTACCCAAAGTATTTAGCTCCACTCACATAGCGGGACACATACTGGATAACATCTCCTCCAAAAGTCAGGATATAGTAGTGGACTCCCCGATAGCCCTTACATGGACAGACCGCTCGACTCTGAAAATTGTGTTAAATTCATCGTAAGAATTAACCAAACCCCTAACTGCCCAAGCTCGGCAGAGGCCGTGTAGAAAGGTGACCCTATCCTGTTTTATCCCAGAATTTACTGCCCCAGGCCTTCAGAATTGTGTGGATAGTGATGTGGCACTAGAACTACTAGAGGTTTCTCTGATCAAAGCTCTGGATACGATTGCCCTTATTAAAGTCTGTAAGACATGGGTAAAATCATCTTAAGCACCCTGGTACAACGATAGCTTTAAGAAAGACAAAGCAGGTTGCAGGAAATGGGAAAGGAAATGGAGAACATCCAAACACGAAGCAGCGAGACTAGAATACAAAATGGCCCATAGACAATATCTTAGAAAATGTAACAGTGCGTGAAGATCACATCTGAGCTCTAGAATTAGTGAAGCCAAGAATTTTTCTGAAGAATTGTTTAAAATCCAGAAGGACTTCACTAACCCAAGAGTGAAAAACTCATATATCCCTCGGACGCAACAATTCTGTGATGATATGGCCAATCACTTCAAGCTAAAGATTGAAAAAATCTATAGCTCTTTCAACATACTGATGGAACCCAGTGTGGATTCATTGAAGCATGATGGTACCACTTCTTGCTTCTTAGAAACATTTGAGGCCATCATGGTGGACAATGTCCACTTGTTATTGACTCATCAAAAATCTGGTTCCTCGCTTGATGTGGCTCCCCGTTTCATCATCACAACTCTGGCCTCTGCTCTTGTGGTCCCTATTGCTAAATTATGTAATCATTCTTTAATTACAGCTACCTTCCCACAGAAAGGGAAGCAGGCACAAATCAGACCTATATTAAAAAGCTATAGCCGATCCATTGGATCTTCAAAATTACAGGCCGATCTCTCTTCTCCCTCTGTCTTCAAAAGTCATGGAAGCCGCAGTAAATAAGCAGCTAGCTCTATACCTAGACGTGAATAATTTGCTTGACTCTTCTCAGTCAGGCTTTCGGGCCTCACACAGTACTGAGTCTGCACTAACAAAAGTCACTGATACTATCAAGCTGGCCCTGGATAAGGGAATTCCTACTATGCTGATTCTTTTGGATCTGTCAGCCACATTCAACACCATCTCTCATCAAATCCTGGTGAATAGGCTATGAGAGTTTGCGTCAGATGAATGTCTCTTAGATAGTTTAAAAGCTTCCTTGCTTACAGATTGCAGGAAGTCCAACTTAAGTCGATACCTCTCAGACTGTGGTTGTGGACAAAGGGGTACCACAGGGCTCCATTCTAAGCCCCACACTATTCAACATGTATGTATCTTCTCTGGCTCCCATTATTAGATATTGTGGGTTTGACACCATTTCTTATGCGGATGATACTTAGTTAAACATTACCATCAATGAAGACCCCACATCGACAAGAGAAAGATTCAAAAGATGCATGCTAATGACGGCGGCTTGGATGACTGCTAATTTCCTACAGCTGCAACCAGCCAAAACGAAGATTCTGTGATTTGGAAAAGCAGAGGAGTCTGCAAACTGGTGGCCTCCTGAGCTAGGAGTCCTTCCGACCCCAAAAAAGTGGATAAAAGATCTAGGTATAACGGTGGATGATAAACTCTCCATAAAGCAACACGTGAAAAGCATCTCGGGCACCTGCTTTGGCTTAATGCGTATGCTCAGAAATCCTTCATTACCCCTCCTTGCAAAAACAATTGCTTATCCAGGCACAACTAGTAAGTTGGTTGAACTACGGCAATTCCCTACTGGTATGGATAAGTGAAGATCTTCTCTCCAGATTCCAGGTCGATCAGAATACAGCTGCATGTCCTGCCCTTAATCATCCATCTTGCTCGCTCTCTGAACCTCTTTTGCACCAACTCCATTGGTTGCCGATTAGGAAGCGAGCAGTATTCAAACTTTTATGTCTAGTATTAAGACTCTTCAGGGGTATGGCTCGGTCGCCCTCAGGAAAAAGCTAATCCCCTATATTCCGGGCCGGCAACTGCGGTCAAGCAATCGGCGGTTGTTGCGCCCAATGAGAATCAACAAGATCAGAATGGGAGGCCGCTCCTTTTCTTATCCTGCACCATTCCACTGCAATAAGCTCCCTGATGACATCTGTGATAGTCCTAATGTGGGGCTGTTCAAAAAACGTCCGAAAACTTGGATGTTCAGTCATTAATCAGAGGCCTTGTCTTCACCCCTCTGATAATGTGGCGCAGAGAGATTCCTGTGGGGGTGATTCATTTTGCACCTAATAAATTCAAATAATAATAATAATAATAATATTATGCATATGCCCATGGTAAAACGCTCTATACTACGAAAGGAAACATGCTCACCCATTGTGGTTCATCAATGGTTCATAAATGGTTGTACAGATTAATAAAAACCTCATGGTTTACCCACAATATTACATGTTTGTTAAACAACAAGTATATCCCAACGTGAAGGCCCTCATTGGACAACCTATCACATAGAGTATGAATACAATTAGTAGTATGCAACCACTTCTTATTGCCATATTTGTATCATGATTGATCGCGCTATGTGACATAATGCCCAAGTGGGCTAATACAATAATTCTTAGGACAGTGTGCAGCGCGTAACATTGCAGCCCAAGTGGGCTCATACCATGTCAAATTCTGCATGCAGGATACTTTCCAAAAAGTATAAAACCTGTTACAAATGACACCAATATAAGGTTCCATACTTCCTTATCATATATATTATAACATATATGCAATAGAACTTGCCATGGTACCATACAGATCAAATTACGAGCCTCTGTACACCACGACAGCTTGGATTTACCAGCCGGGTCCTACTCTCGTCGTTACTGCTGCCACCTAAGTGTCTCCCATTGATCAGGCCTGAAAACGTGTGAATCACTTTAAAGTGAATATAAAAGGCAACACTATTAAAACTATGTGAGAAAGGTTAAATGAATACATATAATTCTGCATCTACATTTAAACCACTTGATTAAAGGTGCATCTAGTTTCAGAATATACCTGCCTTCTAATCTTCAAAGGTTTTACTCTGTGTTGCACCCTCAAGGGTTCTTTGGGACAACATCAACTACTGAGTATTGTAGTGAATAAGCATTTCCCTTGTGTGTCTGCCAGAGGTTTCTCACAGCAGAGTAGCTGTTTTCTCTATTTTTGATGGCCCTAAGATGTAGCAGAACATTATTGGGTGCCTGCAGAGTTGTTCTTCCAATACATATTTTGTTGCACCTGCCATGTATATGTACTTTTGGATGTGAGGTGTTTAGAATTCTTGAGTACTTGCCCAAATGTTGCATGTATAGAAGTAATTATTTCTTCTTTGCACTTACTTCACTTATGGAAACCAACCACTGGATTTAACCAAGATGTTCTCCCACTCCCGATGTCATTAGTGACTACCCTATCTGTGGAAGATGTTGCCTCTTCTAGAGCTGATTAGTGGTCTTTTGGAAATCTTGTTGTCTTTGACTGTGATGTTCTGAGAGAATAATGGTCAGTATTATAAGATGTGATTAAACTCACAGCGTTTTTGTCCTTCTTCTGTGGTTTGTTCAGGTGTTTCTTGAACAATACCGTGTCATGCAAGAACTTCTCTACCCTGTGGAGTTTTTTTTAAAGAATGTTTATTTATTTAAAAATGTTTTATATAGTGCTGGCTGGACCCTAGGGAATCAGAGCGCTTTACAAGGGAACATTATAACAACATTCTAGAATAAATTCAAGAGAGATGAGGAAAACTTTAGTATACAGTAAGCTAAAATGACCAAAAGGACAGTGAAAAACAACGAAATATGAACATAAGACTGATGTTATCAAGTTACAGTGTAGTATGGCTCAAAAATTAAGGGCACGAAGAGTGATAGTTGAGACTAAAGAAGGGAGAGGGGGAAAACTTTTGAGGGTGGGGAATAACATGGGAAGAGTGAAGATGCGTAGGGACCAGGAGGAAGAGATCATTGAGAAAAATGAGATTGAGGTTGAGAGAGATGGGAAGGAAGAATTAACTGGTGTGGTCGTAGGGTGAGGGGGTGGAAGTTTACAGTAGAATAGCGGGGCGAGGCCAGGTCAGAGAGATAAGGGCCAGAGATCTTACCTCGGCTTAGTGAGAAAAGAGGGTATGGAAGTAGGATAGGGGAGAATTAAGAGAGAGGTGAGGGGGACGATAAAGCAGAACGATACGTAGGCAGAGAAAACTGAGAGACGCAGAATAGGGACAAGGGTCAAGTGCAGAGAATTAATTGCACCAGTAATGGTTAAGAAGGTGCAGTGGAACCAGGATTGAATCTTAGTGAAGGTGTCATTGAGGTGTAAGATATAAGAACGTGATTTAATCTTACAATCGATTTGGGTGTCATCAGCGTAAAGGTGGTAGTTGATTCCAGATTGTTTTAGAATAAGGGTAAGGGGCTCGATGAAGAGGTTGAACAAAGAGGGAGAGAGTATGGATCCTTGGGACACCAAGGGAGATGGGTCTAGGTTTGGAGAGGCAATCAAAGATTTTTACTTGTTGGGACCTTTGTTGGAAAAAGGAAGAAAACCATTTGAGGACAGATCCATTGAGGCCGAAACAATCTTTTAGAGTGTTAAGTAGGGCAGAATGATTGACAGTATCGAACGCAAAAGAGAGGTCAAGAAGGATAAGAAGGGAGGCTTCGCCTTTTGTCAAGGGATTGGTGTATGTCGTCAATTACGTTAATCATGGCAGTTTCATTACTGAAGCCCTTTCTGAAACCTGATTGAAGGGGATCCAACAGATTGAAGGAGGAGATATGTTTGTCCAATTGCAGTAGAACGCATTTTTCGAGGGCGGTTAGATATAGGACGGAGATTGTTAAGGTTGTTAGGGTCGGCCTGAGGGTTTTTGAGGATGGGGGTGAATTGACCAAGTTGAAGGGAGATTGTGACACAACCAGTGGCTAATGAAGAATTAATAATGTTTGTCCAGTAGGGGGCAATGATGTGTTTTAAATCTTGAGCAAAGTTAGCAGAGAGTGGGCCTTTGGTGTGAGAGGAGGGTTTGAGCTTAGAAATAATGTTAAGGACCTCGCGTTCTGAAACCGGTTAGAAGTTATGCCAGGAGGCGTTATATGTTAGTGGGGGTAAGGAGGGGTCGAGATCAGGTGGGGGGAAAGACGTGGGGAAGAGGAGAGGCACTGGGATTGATAGGAGCGATTGAGGAATCCCTGAGTGGAAGTTAAGAGGAGAGTAAGGTAATGAGGGGAGAGGGGTTGAGGTAAAGGATTGGTCAATCTTGTTGACTTTTTCATTGAAAAAGTTGGCGATTTCCTCACATTTCTTAATTGAGGCCAGTAATTTGGGGGGAGCAGAAGCTGTTTGGTTTTTGACAATGCTAAACAGTTCTCTGGGCCTATTTTTGGCCCTGTCTAGTTGAGAGCAGACGAAGGAGGCCTTTTCGTCAAGAATGTGTTTTTTATATTTTATTTGGACCTAGCGGATCTTATGAGGGTCAAAGTAGCAGGGAATGGGTGTTGTCTCCATGTGCGTTCAATCATTCTAAGCAAGCATCTGTCACTGTTGAGGTCAGAATTAAACCAAGATTTAGAGGAGGCGTTTTTTTTGTGTTTTAAATTTAGCTGGAGCAATTTGGTCAAAGACCTCAATTATAGATTTGTTAACTTGCTCAGTGAGGTCCTTTGCATTTTGGGCAAGGGGAATGGGCTGCAGTTGCTCCTTGATTTTAGATTCTAATTCCTCAGTGGGATAAGGTGAAGGTTTCTAGTCCATTTCTTTAGTTTAATGGCTTTGGGGGGGGGGGCTTAGTATTAATGATCGAAAAGAGGATGAGGTGATGGACTGACCAGTCAATAGGGATGATGTTGGTTAGGGAAGCCAGGTCATTGTCAGCAATGATAGCATCTAGGGTGGCCCCTGTGATGTGGGTCGGCGCATGGCACAGTTGCATCAGGGCATTAATGTCAAGCAGATCAGTTAGGAGGTTAACAGAGGGGTCATCCTTTTTATTCCAGTGGAGGTTAAAGTCTCCTAGGAAGAGGTGTTTAGAATTGGAAAGGGAGGAGTGAATAATGAGATCAGACAATTCCTCAATAAACCCTGGGGGGTGGTAAATAGTGTGTAAGCGGATTAGAAGAGATCCTGGGACCTCAAGTTCAGCACCAAGGTATTTGTGTGTGGTGTGATCCTAGTTCTTGATAAGGGAGAGTTAAAGGTCATTTTTATAAATAATGGCTAGTCTTCCTCCAATTCTGTCCGGCCTATCCTTCCTAAGGATGGAGTAGCCAGGAGATGAGAGCAGGTCCAGATTACAAGAAGAGTGGGCATTGAGCCAAGTTTCTGTAAAGAAGGCGATGTCTGTGGCTTTGCTCAAGATGGTTTCGGCTATTTCAGTTGCACGACGAGCATCAGATCGGCAATTAACCAGCATGCAAGCCAGGGGTTTAAGGCTACTTCTGGGGGGATGGCAAGTATGGTTAAGTGTAAGTTCGGAAGGTGTTCTGGGTGAGGCTGGGGAGGTAGGGATTCTGCTGGTTTCTAGGATAACTGGGTTGGTTGAGTGAAGGGCAGGAGGGAATGTAGTCGGGGGATTGGAGGGAGAGAGGTGCATGGGTCAAAGTGGACGGTTGAGGCGGAGAGGGTCGGGTGGAGGGGGTGAGACTCATATATTGGGGGTTAGAGGTGGTTGTCTGATTTAATTTCTGGGAAGAGGACCCAATGGGGATGGAAAGTGAAGGGAGGACGTTAAAGTCTTTTCTGAGTGCTGAGAGTTCCGCTGAAAGGGTAGCGAGATGGAGTTCTATGTTGAAAAGGGTCGTGGATAAAGAGACAAGGGGAAGGAGGCTGGGACGTTAGTGGTGAAAAGAGAGTGTTCCAAGTTAGTCCTGAGGGAAGAGTTGGGATGGGGGGGGGAAACCCCGGTGGAGGGTGTAGTGGGGGGATGAGGATAGAGGCTGGAAGGAGGTTTTCAGGGTGAGAGAGGGCATTAATGGGAATCAAGGTAGTTAAGGGTGCATGAGTCGGAGTCATGGGTAAATGGAGAGAGGAGGCAGTCTGTTTAAGAGGGGGGCAGTCAGTTAAAGTGGGGGAACTTGAATTTGCTGCGAGAGCAGTGGAGGTAACAGGAACAAGGGATACAGGCAGTTTGAGGTGAGCTGAGCAGCTTTGGAGTTGTGAGTGGGGAAAAATCTGTGGGGGTGTTTGTGGGTTTGAGAGTCTAGCTGGGATGGTTGGTGTAGGGAGGAGCACAGGGGAAGGAGAGGGGTTAGAGGCCTGTGTTAGTGGGAAATCTAAGGAAGTAGCAGAGTCAGAGGGTGAGGGTTGGAGCTGGGGAGAGACTGGAGGGGTTTCTTGGGTAGGGGGAAGAGGAGATTGAGGGAGGGTTAGTGAGAAAGAGAGATAAGGACCTGAAATGTTGATCAAGATGGCGAGGCGGTTGTCAGAAGTTTGAATGGGGATATTGCCAGATTTGAATATGGATATGCGAATATCACCTGTGAAGGAAGGGGAGGGGGTAGTCGAAAGTTCCAGTCCATACTGGATTTTGCAAGAATTTGTGAAAGAGAGGTGTTGGAGGAAGATACTTTTCCATTTTGAGGGGAGTTTGGTGTAGAAGATGTAGTTGGTTTTGATAATGGAGGTGAGGCTGCAGTAGTTGTCCACGAACATGGTTTCTTGGTGATGTTTTAATAGTTTGTGCTTAAAATGTTTCTTAGCGTTTTTGGAGAGGGTGTGAGGGTAGAGGATAGTCCAGGAGTTAGGACCATGTCTAGTGAGGGAAGGATCATGAGCTAAGATGGGAACAGTGCGAAGAGGCATGATGAATCGAAATTATTGAGGTCCTGTAGGGAGGGACGGTGTGTGGGAGGGGAAATTAGCATGGGATGCCGAGTGGAGTAGGTCAAGAGAGGAGGGGGAGGAAGGATCAAGTTAAAGAGAGAGAGCTAACAGAGTAGGGCGGAGAGATAAGCTGAGAAAGGGCAAAGGAATGTAGGAGTATGTATGGAGAAGAATAAGTGGGGGTAGCGGAGGCTAGGGCTGTGAGTAAATCAAAACAGAAAGACGCTGGCAAATAAGTGGGTAGGTAGGGGAGTCTAACGTTGATTGTAGTGACAGAACAGTAGAGAGAGACGCAGTGAGGAGCGGGGATGGAAAGTGCTGATAGCTAGTGGAAGAAAATATGGAAGGAAAATTGGGCAAGCTGTAGTATGCACATGAATAGTTAAGTAAATAGAACATCCAAGTGAGGTCACACCGATAGAGGGAAGCATAAAGACATATGATAATCAATGACTTAAAGACATATTTATAACGATGGGCAACATATTAAAATAAAATAAAATTAACCCTATCCATGCTGATGACGGAACCGCTCCGTCATTAGCCGCAGTGGCGCTGTGCTGATCACTGAGCGGTTCCGTCATGGCCTGGCCGCCGCGCCTGCACTGCGCGTTCTATTGAGCTGGCGGGGCCATGACGGAACCGCTCCGTTATGGGTACAGCTCAACGGCGGCTGGTGACGGAGTGGTTCCGTCACCAGCATGCGCCTGCCGCGCGCCCCCTGCCCCCTTAGCGCTGCCGCGGAATAGCCGCCGCAGCGATATGGTTAAAATAAATATATAGATTAATCAAATAGGAAAATATATAAGAAATATTGATAAAAGAGCTTGTAAAAATTCTTGAAAGTTTGCAGTATAGGAGTGAAAATATGTAGATCAACAATAAAAAAGAACAACAAATAAGTGGGGTGGAATAAGATTACTCAATAAAAAAAGTAATAAAGCAAGAAAATGTACAGAAATCAACAAAAAAACACCAATATGCTAAAAATACAGGCTAGGTAGAGAACTCGAATAGGGAGGAACTGTCTTGGGATGATAGCTCAGGATGAATGTGCCGGCATAGTCCTATTTTTGTGTTCATGAACTGGGGAGCAAAAATCAGTAAAGAGGTAGGGGAGGAGATCGTGCCAGGAGAGAGGCCGAGGACAAAATAGGCGCTTGCGAAATCCCAAATTCCTCTAAGAGATCCTACAAAGGATGTTATTCCTGTATGCACTCTTCCTAAATCTGTGGCTAATGTCGATACTGGTAATTGTAAAGTTAGCATCTGTGTTACAGATCTACCATGCTCTTAGGTATTCCCATATGGGATACTTTTCTTTAATTTTAATTTAATTTAAAGGGGTTTGTAGAGCGCATGGTGACGCCTCACGGCGTGTCCCCGCGCTGTGGATAGAGCAAAGACTAAGGAGAAAGGAGTAACATTATGCCGTAAATAGATGGGTCTTTAGCCGCTTTCTGAAGAAGACCTCATTTGTCTCAAGCCTGATGTCCGTGGGAAGGAGGTTCCAGTGCCTGGATGCCATGGAGCGGAAGGATCTGCCTCCCATTCTGGTTTTTTTGGAGCGAGGTGTTCTGAGCAGGCCCATTCCCTGCGATCTTAGAGCTCTGTTCGGTTCATACAGGGATGCCAGATCTGACATATAGGCCGGCGCTTTTTGGTGGATTATCCTATGGCACCATAATAGAGCTTTGAAGACAATCCTCTTGCCAATAGGTAGCCAATGGAGGGATGCTAATGAGGGTCTCGAAGGAGCTCTCCGAGGCAGCCTGAGTACCAAGCGTGCTGCAGAGTTTTGCAGAACCTGTAGTTTCTTAATGTTTTTGGCAGATGTGCCCAGGAGCAGCACATTCCCGTAGTCAATGCGGGATGTGATCAGTGCCTGCGTCATGGTTCGTCTGGAGTTCAGAGGCAGCAAGTCAAGGGTACGATTGAGTGTTCTCATAACTCCAAAACATTTGCCAACTGTTTTCTTGATGTGGCTGTCGAAAGACAGCTTATCGTCAATCCAAACACCTAGATTTTTTGCTTCCTGGCTAGGTCTAGGCAGAGGACCCAAACAGTTGGGCCACCATTCTTTTGTCCATTTTGCCTCATTTCCCCCAATTATAATGACCTCCGTTTTTGAGCCATTTAGTTTTAGACAGTGTTCTGTCATCCAGGTGGCAAGCTTACTCATACAAGCCTTAAAGTTGTCTGCTTCTAGAGAAGGGGCTTGTGATAGTGATATAAGAAGTTGCGTGTCGTCGGCGTAGGAGACGAGCTCCACGCTGAACGATTGCACCTCTTCTGCCAGGGGAGCCATATACAAATTGAACAGGGTGGGGCTCAGGGCAGATCCCTGAGGTACCCCCTGTTCAAGCATCACACTGTCAGAGAAAAAAGTCCCTCTTTGGACTTGAAAGCTTCTGTTGATCAGAAAGGCCTTCAGCCATCCCAGTGCCTTATTGATGACTCCCGCTCTGTTTAGACACTGTAGCAAGATGGAATGCGCTACAGTGTCAAACGCGGCACTGAGATCCAGCATGATGAGAGCCATGGTCTTGCCCTCATCTGCTCCTGCCCGAAGGGTTTCCGTGGCCCTCAGGAGAGCTGTCTCTGTGGAGAACTTGGATCTAAATCCCGATTGAGATCTGTGAAAAATATGGTGGGTTTCTAAATGATCCGTGAGTTGGGCATTAACAATTTTCTCAGCTAGCTTTGCGAGATAAGGTAGCAAGGATATTGGTCGAAGATTTTCCAATATATCTTGGCTCATGTTCGGCTTTTTTTTGATTGGTAGCACTACCACCTGTTTCCATTCCATAGGCAGGCAAGCCGTGGAAAAGGAGACTTGCAGCAGGTGTCTAAAGTGGGGTTCTAGTGCAGGGAGGGCTTCAGCTAGAATTTTAGGGGGCGCAGGGTCTCGAGGGGATCCTGATTTAATATTCTTGCACAATTTAGCCAGTGCTTCAAAGGGAGGAACGTAAAAAGCTCCTAGACACTCTGAAGTACTTATGAGATTATCATTTTCAGAAAATTCAGTAGCTGGTCTTATATTCGTGGAAAAACAGGCATATATGTTCGCGATCTTTCCTGAGAAATATTCGGCAATTTTATTACAGGTTTCCACCGAGTCGTCTTTGGAGGGGGGATTCGCATCCACTATGGATATTTCTTTGTATATTAAGTGGAGTTCCTTGGAAGAGTTAGCTGCTTCCATAATGCGGATGTGGTAGTGAGCGGCCTTAGCCAGACGTATAGCTTTGTTATAGAGTTTTTGCGCTGTTTTATACTGTGCCTTAATGAGTGGACAAAAATCTATGCGCCATGCTCTTTCGTGCTTTTTACAGGCCGTCTTCATGGTTTGAAGTTCTTGACTGAACCAGGGAGCAGCTTTTTGTGTTCTCCTGGCGTTGGTCATGGTGCGAATTGGAGCAGTGACGTCAAGGGCCTTGGTGACACAGTTATGTATATTCTTATTAGCTGACTCACAATCATCCCCTCTGGGAGGACCTTCGTCCTGAATAATTTTAGCGAAAGATTCAATTGAGAAATTCTTCCACTTCCTGCGTTTATAGCGTAGGGATTGTGGACGATAGTGTTCGGTTCTGTCTAGGTGAAATGTTATAGGGATGATATAGTGATCCGACCAGGGTATAGGTTGAGGGACTGAGGTATAGACTCCCTTCCAGTTGCCGAACACCGGGTCTAATAGGTGACCTAGTTGGTGTGACGGTTCCTTGTTTTTTAGTTCCAGTTGTACCGAAATTAGCTCAGCTTGGATGTCAGTCGCGTCAGTATTTAAAGGATCATCAAAATGTACATTGAGATCTCCTAGCACTAATAAGCGAGACTTCCTTACTGCTAGGTGGGTGATGGCTTCCATAAGGGTAGCAGTGAAGTCAAATAGCCTACCAGGGGGTCGGTATATCAGGATGCCCGATATAGAGTGATTGGGACTTGTGTTGATTGTGAAGGAGCCTGCTTCACTATGGTCTACTAGAATGGGAGATATTGTGCAAAGTAGAGGGGCTTTCGTTGCGATGGCTATTCCACCGCCTCTGCCGTCTTTCCTATCCAGTCTGGATAAAGTATAACCGGGAGAAAGGGCCTGAATAACATCCGGATCAGAGTGGTTATCCAGCCACGTTTGCGTCAAGAACAAGATGTTAAGGTTAAGGTCCTGGCAGGGTAGCAGCTTAAGGCATATAATGCACTGTTGTCCACTGTGGGTTTCCTGTGCATGTGTAACATCCACAAACTCAAATTTAATGGCACTAATCTTAATGGCAAATGTTAAGTTTAACTCATTCCCATTCAGTTTATCAACAAATGCTAGTGCTTGAACCTTATCTCTTTTTCATGTTGCAAATAAATCTTCGATGAACCTCAACCAAAGAATTATATTTGAGGCCAACATTCTATGCTTTTTAAAGACCACCTGCTCCTCTCATAGCCCATATGTACATTAGCATTGCTGGGGGCAAGGCAGGTGCTCATCGCTGTTCCTTGCAGCACGGTTCCTACTATTTCAATAAAACTGTGTGTTTGGGCAACATAAGTGTCAAAACTATGTGGGCCTAAGTCTATGCATACCATCAGAATATGTTGACCTAATTCATGGCTAGCTCACAGTGCACCATCTGGATCTCCAAACCTCACACGGTACTTAATGATGTCTGCAACCTCAGAACATGACAACCCTGATTCCTCAAATCGTGGAAATATTATCAGTAAGGATGCAGCTAGCTTAAAGGCAGTCAGAACTAAGAAGAAGATCCTAGAGCAAAGAGTACAAGTACTGAGCTCTATAAGGCTTCATAGTCCATCCAGTGTTAACCAACATCAGCTAGATCAGCCCAAACGGGATCTCAGCGCTAACTACTATACCCAAAGTGAAGATGTTTTTCGACAACAATGTCAGAAGATATATGAAGAAAGCAACTTCACAGGCAGATTCCTAGCCTGGCAGGCTAGGGAACAAGCTGCTGCTAACTTAATTAAAGTTTTAAAATGTCTGCTCACCCACTTAGAGACTGAGGATCCAGTTAAAATAGGAGATGTCATGCTTAACCACTATGGTTCTGTTTATAGCCAGCTTCAAAGCGGAGATCCTCAAAAGCTAGAAACCTTTTTACTTAATTATACAATGCCCTCGCTCTACGAAGAAGAACAACTAACTAACTGATTTTTTTCTTACTTTAATAAATTCTATGTTAGAGGGAGGCACAATACCGGGTTCCTTCAGCCAAGGCAGTGTGGTGAGCTTTCTGAAGAAGGGGAAGGATGCTAAGGATCCAAATTCCTATTGTCCGATAACATTATTAAATCCAGACTACAAAATTGTTACAAAACCTTTATCATTACATTTCAATCATTACACTGCACAACTTATCTACCCAGATCAGAATGGTTTTATCGCGGGCAGGCAGCTCGTCACAAATACTCATTATTTAATTGAAGCGTTGGATTATTTTGAGACACAAGGGATTTCTGCTTTGGTTTTGTTATTAGATGTTGAAAAAGCTTTTGATTTGATGGTTTGGGAGACACTGTTTATTATTTTGGAGCACTTTGGTATCTCTGCTAAAATTATATTTCTGATTAATAATTTGTATATCAATGCCAAAGCTAATGTCATCATTAATGCCTCAATGGTCAAGTCAGTCTCAGTTAAACAAGGCACAACGCAAGGGTGTTCTTTATCACCCGTCCTCTTTGCCTTTTTTATCAAGCCTTTGGCAGTCGCATTGAAGGGCTGTTCGGAAATTCTCCCCCTGATTCCATCAATGACTAAAGTAAAACTGTATGCAGATGACATCATGCTTATTATGAAACCCAAATTACGAATCAAAGCAAAAGTAGTTCAGCTATTTGAGGACTTTGAAGTCCTGGGGGATATCATATAAAAAAGAAGAAAAAAAACGGAAACACTATTTTGTGGGGGTAAAGCTCTTGCTCTGCATCCCAATATTCGCTGTTGTATTAATACTAGGCCAAAGAGATATCTTGGAGTCTTTTTCGCGGCATCGGTTAGAGATTTGTATGATCTCAATTTTAATCCCCTTCTTCAGAGAGTTCAAACATTGTTTTCACGTTGGAATGCTTTACCATTAACCATTTTAGGTCGAGTGGCTGTGATAAAAATGTCTGTCCTACCACTGTTTAACTTTTTGTTTCCAACCATGTCATGTTTTATACCGGGTTCTTTTTTCACTCGGGTAGAATCTATGTTTACGGCCTTTATCTAGGCAAAGAAAACACCTTGTATTGCACTAAGCACTTTATATGAGGATTGGATCAGGGAGGGCTCGCCCTGCCAAATCTTAGGGATTATTATAATGCTTATTTTGCACAGTATCTATCAAGATTTAAATGTCAAACTCATACTAAAAAATTATATATTAATTCCTTTTTTGATCTAATGTGTAAAGAAACTCAGATACCGGCCCCTCTGCAGGTGCTTAAAACCTCCAAATTAGTCCGCTATCAGTCTTTATTATGGTTCTTTAAAAAACGTCAGGTTTTGTTTAAAAGATACTCGATTCCATCTATTAGTTTAACAACCTTATTGTCTGCATTCTCCCACTGATGGGGGTTGCACAATGCCTAGATCTAGCTGGCAACTGGGCTGTGGCAGGATTTTTAAAAGTTTCTGACTTTTTAGGAAATGGGGTTTGGATTACCCTGGTGGAAATGTCACAATTAATCCCTAGAAATGTTATCTTTATTAGGGTCATACAATACTATGTATAAGTTCCTTGTCCAATTGGACGTTACTCAGTTGGGTCAACCAAGTCAATTGATAAATGATCTCCTTATTAACAAACCCCACAAAAAACCTGGGGTTTGGAAGCGCCATCTCGCCCAAAGTAGGAAGGTCGATCTAAGTCAGAAGCGATTAAAAAATGACAGGATCAGGAAAACCAGGCAATGCCATTGAATATTTGGTCAGTTGTTAACAGATTTAATTTCAGCACATTACGAGGTGCCAATTGGCGGGGAATGCAATTTTTTAGTAAATGGTTACTCTATCGTACACCTGCCTCCATCTCTAAAATGTATTATAATTATCCTACACACTGTTTTTGATGCATTCATCACTCTCCAGCTAACTGGTCACATGTCATTGTTCACTGTGCTAAGATTGGCAAATTTTGGGTAGAGATTTTTATTTATTTCCTGACCAAATGTAATATCATGATCCAGTGAATGAGAAACTAATTCTGCACGGTTTTGACCCTGATCTCTTGTTACCTGAGCAGATGACTAAATTAATATATATTACTAGGCAGTGGCTAGATCCCTCCTCCTACAGCAATGGCGCACAGAACAGATCCCTTCCATGCATGAATGGTTGCAAAAAATGAGACGAGTTAAAACCAGTGAGTGGACCTTTGTATTGGGGGTTGGGGGATCAGAAGATTCAATAGGATCTGGGGGATGTTCTTTAATTGAATTTGAGAGGAATTATTGTTATTACAAGAGACAGTGATTCATATAATATGCTAAAATGATTTGAGTATACTATAATTCATTGCTTAGTTACATTGCTTGGTGTATAGTTTCTGTTTTAATTAATAAGGCTTATGTTAATATTTTGAGATTAAGAAATGATGATGGATTGTATATTATTTATACATTTGTATTGTCATTAAGGTTTTCAAATAATTTTTTTTTAAAACCCTGATTCCTCAAAGAAATCTTGGAAACAGCCGTACTTGTTTTACTATAAACTTAGGTATGCCCAAAGTAATACACAAGAAGTGCACAAAATGGTAATTTAAAGGATCTATTGATCCAATTGATCCAAATGGACTGTTGTGTAAAAATGTGTGCACTGCAATGATTGATAAAAGAAAACACTACATTGTAACCATCATTACAAATATAGTAAGAAGAGATGAACAATTCAACCATTTCACATTTGCGTTGATTATGTGAATGAATATAATTGTACTCCTATCCAGCACTGTTTATTCTATAAAGCATAGGATGTGCAGGTCTGCCAGAACATCTTAGAGTGGTCTAGCTCCTCGTTTACCTGCATGTGTGTGTCACCTGGTTGCCAGTCTTGTTGTAGAACATGCAACCGTCCTTTTTAGGATATTGACGGAATTCAGCTGGGCTAGAATTCTGGCATTTTGGCATTGTGCAACCTCGACAACCCATCAAAATGCATAATATAACATTGTGAATGTGTTTACCTCTTAATATGATATATTGCTATAGGATGGTGACCACTTTTTGTGATGAAAGATTGCAGTGTGCAGACCTTTGTTTATTTGTGGACTCATGATTTTGTTTAAATGTTGCAGGCAGTATGGTACTCGATATTATGACCGAAGGCCAGTCATATTTTTGTGGTCACCCGATGAGAGTCCACTTTGAACCACTAGACATCGATCCCACACCCAGACCAAGCGGTATCATAGGGAACATGTTAGAAGAAACTGAAGTGAACAGCTGGATTTCCCAAACAAGAAGCTGAGCACCTCTTCACACAGGACCCAAAGATACCATACTTTTACTCACTTCCCAAAATGCAAAAGAACATACAACCACCACCAGGATGACCGATTGTGTCTGGAATTGGTTCTATTTTGGAATCACTGTCTCAGTTTGTGGACAACTTCCTTCGTGCAATTGTACAGCGCACGCCTACCTACTTGAAAGACACTAGGTACCTACTCAACCTACTGCAACATATATATTTTGATCCAGCACTCCATTTACTGGTTGGAGTGGACATTGAAAGTTTGTATACAAGTTTACCCCAACAAACTACTCTAGAAACCCTTGAGAACATACTGTGCAGGGAGGATTCACATTATAACACCCCTAGACACTTTAGGGTCCATTAGGATGTAGGGCGGATCACCACCCGCGTGGCAGTGGCGATCCACCCTACATCCTACTCTGCCCGCCACCCATTTCCCCCACCATATAAGTATGGCGGGGAAACCCCAGCAGAAAGAAAGACTGTCAGCCACTTTTACGACCGGTCAATTTGTCCACTGGGTGGAAAAGGGTTTAATAGGGTGGCGGTGTCTAGACACTGCCATCCATATTAGTATGCAGTCGGAGAGCAGCCTTTCCGTGGTGACGTTGCCGCCACGGAAAGGCAAGCAGAGTTAATAATTGGGGGCGTGTTGCTGGCCCCAGGTAGTTGGAGGGGTGGGGGGTGCACATGGGGGGTACCTATGTTACCCCCTTCATTTGCATGCACAATGCGGCAGGCACCGCCCAGTGCCTACCAGTTTGTGCATGCAACAGCATTTTTACCATTGCGGTGGGTGCTGCTAAAAGCAATGCCCGCTGCAATGTTAAAAATGTGTGATACGCCTGCCAGTGTGGCGGGCGCATCCTAATCTCCCCCACGGGACCGTGGCACATATGGCAGGCGGTCCCGTGTTCCACCAGGATGGCGGGCGGACAAAGTATTTTTTCACTAACAAAAAAATATATTTTTCTCTTTTTTAGCATATGCAAAATTAAGAGCAAAAACATCTTTTAATGAAGCCTTTTTTTTGACTAAACAGCAAACCACTTCTATGTCTATGAATGCAAAATATTTGATAATTTTCAAACTGCCTAGCCTCTTTATTTGAGTAACTTTAGGGCGTTTTCCAAAAAGAATGGCTCTCCGACACACCTGATTTTTTTTTTACAATTATGGACTATCAGACACCGATTTAAAAACAGCCCCATCACACAGATTCTCCTCCTGCCAGGACAGATGAGTACAACGCAGGTAGCCACACAAAGGGTTCGAGAATGCCAAGTAAGTGAGTCTCGGAAGGACACGATCCCTCAGAGGTTACGCAGTAAAAGTAATTTTTACTTTAAAAAAAATAACGTGGCATTCGTCCTCACAACTTAGGATGCCTTGACCATTTAACTTATCCAGTGTATTCCGCTGGGCTGCAGTTACAACAAAGAACCCATATGGGGGTCACATCGCATCTTAGAAATAACACAAGAGCATTTTAATATTCCAACTATGCATCCACAAGCTTTTTTTCACTGTTGTTTTTGACTGACTGATGCGATTATGGAAGAACACTTCATAAAAAGAATAACCAATGTACAGAGATTAAGTTTCCACAATCACAATGTCCATTAAAAAGAATACCAACCTTCATTATCCACATGCTTTTTAGGATGAATGGATAATGGTCAAGGGAACCGTTTTACAATTACTGCTCCATACCAACTGCCTCTTTTTTGTCCTTTTTTTATTGCCTAAACCTAACATGGAAGAGATAGTTGACAATTGAGTAAGACCAAGTCTCTACGATATGTATTTTATATAAGATAAATTTCATATAAGACACATACGGTGTAAGGATCTGGCTCAGAACCAATAGCTGTCACACAAGACAACATTTGTGAGATCAGAATACTGTGTCTTGAAATTATATTTATCCTATGGATTATAGGTTGTCACAATGTCCCCCGCTTCATCTTATACCTATGAGGCAGGTCACAAAAGACTTGAAGGTATAGGTAATCTCTCATTACTTTCTTTTCCTCTTTCTCTAGGGATCTATTTGAATTTGACTTTGTATTAGGACATTATGAATGTCTAGTCCTTAACTGTGTGATAATATTTACCTAATGTTTATACCTCATGTTCTCTTCCCCACACACCCTTACAGCATCTGCTTTGATTTGTCACAGAAGACCGAAACACACTTCCCCACTCACATGGGTAACGAGTTGCAAAGTACCAAGATGAGTACAATGTCAATGTACTGTTTTAGGAAATCAGAACAGTAGCACCCCAGACTACTCTAGTCCATGATTGGGTTAATTACACTTAATTGATGCAAGTAATTAGTGCACACTGTGCGGGTGCCCCCATGTCTAATAAATGCTTTCCTTTCTCCTCTAAAGTTTTAGGCTAAAGGAAACTGAGAACCTTTTTCGCAAAAAACAATTTGGTTTGAAGACGTATAAGTGACTGACAAGTTTAAAAAAAAATCTAATGAGGATCAACAGTAAGTGACTCGTTGAATTTAAAAAAGGTCCTGATGAAGGCCCAGACATCCCCCTTTTTTGGGCATTAGAGGCCGAAACATGTTGAGTGATTAAGTGTGATGTTATGGGTAGTTAACAAGTCCTAAAAAAATCACCACTTCTTTTTGACATTACCCCTATATACTCCATTCATATTAAGGTTATTACCCGAGATACAAGAGGTAATTTTAGACACTACCAGATCGATCCCACTAATACTTTCCCTCAAAAGGAAGCAGTACTCACCTAGGTAAGCAAGCACCTAGGGACAAAAGCCAATGAAGACACTGCCCAATGATACACCACAATGGTGATTACTTACACCACCAATGGCGTAGATTGGTTGAGGGCAAACATTGAGCACACCCAGACACCTACAGACCAGTAGCACTCACTACTCTTTGATTTTGGATGGTATAGATATGGAAGTAGAGTGAATCCTACAAAAAACTTCCAGCTACCCTCCTTGATTTGTGCACATGCGACAAGTGTAATTCCCATAATTTCAAGTGAGATGGCCAACTAAATTTACAGCGTGTGGGTCTGGCGCTAGTAGTGCTCTTGTGCATGCTGACACTACTTTATTCAGAGAAGAGACATATATATATATATATATATATATATATATATATATATATATATATATATATATATATTCACTGAAAAAACCATAGGTTATAGGCCATATATAGTTAGGAATTTGCATTTACAAAACCTTGAAAATTCACTGAAAAAACCATTGGTTATAGACCATATATATTTAGGGATTAGCCTTTTCAAAACCTTATTTTACTCACACAAAACCATTGAAATTTCATATATAGTTAGTTCCACTAACTATATATCGCGCACCCGCAATCCACTGCTGATGATGTCACATATTACATCATTCATGACATGGTTAGTGACATCACTGATGACATCACTGATGACATCTCAAATGACATCACTGATGACAACATTCAGTGACTGTATGTTTCTGTAAAGTTAAAATATGTCTTACATATTGAAGAATGAGTGGATGTATAAGTGTCTGGATGAAGGATTTAGTAGGTGCATGACTGACTGTATGAGTGAGTGATTAAATGTGTCTCACTGAGTGCATGGGTTAGTGACTAAACTGTTTTAATTTGTGTATCATTATATCTGTTGTTCTACAAACTGCTGCATATGTTGATCAGTAGCTATATGAGTAACTGTATGGGTTATTCATTGGTTGTCCAAGTATTTGTATGGGAAACTGAGTGTGTGTGTATGGGTGGCTGGGGGGTGTGTGACTCTGTACATAGATGTGTGAGTAGTTGATTCACTATATGTATGGGTTCAAAAGTGCATGTGGAAACAGCTGTATGGGCGGTTGACTGTGCATGAGTGTATTAGTGAGTGAATGGATATCTCAGTGCTACATGTCAAAGTAAGTACATATGTAAAACACAGTACATGTGAGAGTTGACATATATAAATAACTGTGCATAAGAGCCAGTGAATGTGTGAGTGGCTGTATGGATCATTGTGAACATGTATCAGGGATTGTATAAGAGAGTAAAGTAAATATGTGTTAGTATATGTTTGAATAAGTAAGGTGTGTATAACTGTATAGTTGAGAAAATGGAGGTGTGATTGATTTTTTGCATAACTGACTAGGTGTGTGAGTAACTCCATGGATGAGTGACAGTCTGTGACTGTCTGTTTACACTGATTGTATCTAAGGTTATATTAGAGTCTGAAGAGGTTCATGGTATTATCACATGAATGATATCATCAGTGATGTGATCAGTCATGTCAAATGAGATGTTATCAGTGATTTTATCAGTGATGTCATTTGAGATGTCATCAGTGATGTAATTTGAGATGTCATCAGTGATGTCATTTGAGATGTCATCAGTGATGTCATCAGTGATGTCACTAACCATGTCATGAATGATGTAATATGTGACATCATCAGCAGTGGATTGCGGGTGCGCGATATATAGTTAGTGGAACTAACTATATATGAAATTTCAATGGTTTTGTGTGAGTAAAATAAGGTTTTGAAAAGGCTAATCCCTAACTACATATGGTCTATAACCAATGGTTTTTTTAGTGAATTTTCAAGGTTTTGTAAATGCAAATTCCTAACTATATATGGCCTATAACCTATGGTTTTTTCAGTGAATTTCCTTGGTTTTTTAATAGCAAATATCAAAAGCTGTAAAATGTCAAGTACGTGATAGGTAAAAACTTTTTCGTGTTTATGCACGCTGATGTGCTTTGAACGCTGCCCCCCTCCCCTCTTTTCTCTTAGTAGTACTCTCTCTTTGCAGATAGTGAAGAGTAGTTAACCCAGGCCTTTACCCCTGTTGTAATCCGTCGTGCCTGCTTGTCTCTCCATTTGATTGATTGTTATCCAAGCATTTACTGTTTTACAATTGATTCTCTTTGGTTCATTCTCTATTTACAAACAAGCACAAAGTCGCAATACTCTGTTTAGTCTTTGCAGATAGTGAAAAATCGTGAAAAATCGTGTAAAAAAATAAAATTAATCGAGCAAAATCAGTAGGCCACTAATTGGATCTCTTTTTGACCTCGCTAAAATAGAAATATTAGGAACAACCCTTCATGAGAAATACGAAAATAGTGAGATGAACTGAGCTCCACACCATGAGGGCTGCAAGACAGTTCGGCTCCGTCACCCACCCCGCCCAAAATAACGACAAACCCTATGCAAATATTAAAAATATATACAACACACCAGCAAAGAAACAGGGTAAAACATTTTATTAAATAACTATTTACATAACTATTTTATACTTTTTATTGCCCGATCCGGCTAGCTCAATCGATCGAGCATGAAACTCATGCACTTTGATAGCAAGCGTTGCTACTGATGCTATGCAGACCAAAACTGGTTTTCAGTTTGTACATTTTTCTAGATTTTTCCATCCAAGGTTGGTTGAGTTTGTAGAACGATGGCTTCAGATTTTCAACATACGGTGTGGTGGCGCGGACTGGGAGGGGGCGCTTCGCTCCTGCCCCCTCCCCAAGTAAGATTTTCATACGTGAAAGTACGTTAATGGTTTTGGTCCCTGAGTTTCTTCAATGTCACTGCCATTCTCAAATGGCATAAGTTCTGGATGTTGGGTGCCATAGTTCAGAGTTCTGAGCAGCGCTTGTAACACTGTCTGAAGCTTATATCCACCTACTGCAGCATCACTATTCTCAAAGTAAGTGAGTGTCGTTTGTGGACCTGACTGCATTTGAAAACAATGTGATATGGTACCTCCCTAAACCGCTTGACGGAGGCCCCCGAGGGGGCGGTGTGATGGCACGGACTCGGAGAAGACGCTTGGCGCCGACCCCCTCCCCAAGTCTTATAGCACCGGTTTAGCCTGAGATCGTCCCGACATAGGCGGCCGGCTCCCAGGGTCCGGCGGAACTTTTTGCCTTTTGATGACTCTTCTATTCTGGACCTTGTCCCACAATCCGTTTGACCTGAAGACACGCTGTAGTGGGGCGCCCCTTTACCGTTTTAGTTGCCATTCTGGCCGCTTTTGCTACACTGTGCCTCTTCCGCCATTCAGCTGTTTACCGCCCGCTCTTGCGACTACAGCGTCTCGCTCACCATGTAGTTGAGTTGCTCCCGCTCTTGCGATGCAACGACAAGCGACTGCCACAGGACTCTCAAAATGGCGGCCGGCTCTTCAGATTTGGGCGTGGTCCACTAAAATGGCCCTGGGACACCTTGGAACTCGGACGCTTCCCTAGTAGGGCTTGGGTCCCATTCTCGAAAGCGTCCCCTCAGCCGTGAAGATTCTACAAAAGTCTTGGGGGCCCCCGACTCCCGCAGGCTTCTGGTGGGGAGCGGCTGCCATGTTTACTCGTGGAATGGCCACGACGGACCTACGAGATGGTAGTGCTCTCATGCTGACGCCAGCTTTAGTCTGAAACATCCAGAAACACTGTAGACTACCAATTCGATCAGTTCCGGTAGCGCGCCAACATGACCCGGTAGAGAAGAACTTGCCCTCCCCTCTTTGACTGATGGTTCTTGTTGCCTGTCCCCTCTGTTGTCATTTTACAGACCTTTTTGGACTGCTGAAAGGGGTTGTGTTCCGAACGCTGGTTGGTGGAGACATTTTGACTATATTCTTGACCTACGTTGTCGCGTAATGCGTTATATGACACGCTGCGTTAGCGCACCCGGAAGTGATCCAAGGCGCGGCGGGCAGCGCGTAACGTAAGCATAACAGGTCATGTGACTTGTTAATAAAACTTTTTATTGGTTCATTTTACTTTTGTTATTTTAATAATGAAAAGCTTGGTCATATGACCTAAAAAATACGCTTTTTATTGATTTCGAACTTTTTTTTTTAAAACATATATGTTATAATATTCCAGGCTAATGTACTTTCCCGGAAAATTTACAACTGTCCTGCAAGTAAAATATATTCCTTTTTCGAGAAAAAGGGCGTTTCTTCGTTCCATGACGGAGCCGTTGAGTAAAAGAGACTCGGCCTGCTGTCTTAGTCTCCGATACGCCTGATTATCAGATTCTTATCGATCACTTTATGTTGCAGGAGTGGAAAACACAACTGCCCTTGACCATTTATCTTTACTGCGTTCCTACATATTATACCTTTTATCCGTCATGTAATTGGACTGCTTTATTTCACTTGCCTTTTACTGATTCGAAAACAGTGACTAAAAGTAAAAACTTTACCAATGTAAATACTACTACCATGTTTTGTTTTAAAAACCTTTATTGTGAAAATGTCAGTATACAAATACGGGCCTATAACCACGTGGGCTGGCCACGGAGCAAACTGAAATCGTATATGATGAGGAGACATTTACATTATAGAGGAACGTAACGAGCGAGCCATTAGGTTGCAAGAACTAAGGTGTCTAACAGTTGCGGAATCGGTGAACGTACATTTTGTAATTAAAATACGACAGGGCCACTTACAAAAAAGTTATCTAGATATACATTTGCGTGCAAGTACCATGGGTGACGTTAATTCGAACTTTCAATAGTACAGTAATCAATAACACATCAGAACTTAATATCAATAGGGATGTCGAAATATTCAATCAATTCTCGTCCCGCCCGCCATGAGCATCAAAACTGCATTCATATCTCGTGATATCAAGGTTGTTCAACCAGTACACAACAAGGAGTTACGAGTCCCATTTATACCGGCGCCATTTTGGGCGAGGCCGGGCAGGTCCAAGATATAGTCAAAATGTCTCCACCAACCATCGGCCAGACCAGAACCCCTTTCGGCCCTTTATGCTACAAGATGGTGTCTTCCATTCAGAAAATATTGTTGGCAGCATTTTGAAAGGAAAGATAAACAGCTGTTCTCCTAGTGAGTCTCACATTGTTACATTTAGGAAGAATGTTGAAGAGTAGTATGTGGAAAATCTGAAGCCATTTTTCTACAAACTCTCAATCAGCCTTGGATGGAAAAAAAAATCCTGAAGAATGTACAAACTGAAAACCAATTTTTGTCTGTATAGCATCAACAGCAACGCTTGAGTCAGCTTTGTGTCAAGCCGCCATTTTGATTCAATCAATAACGTCCCCCTGCACACATTCAGGGACCTGGTCGTGTCTTCAGGTGAAACGGATTGTGGGACAAGAAGCAGAAAGGAAAAGGAAAAAAGTTCCGCCGGACCTCGGGAGCCGGCCGCCTATGTCATGGGCGATCTTTGGCCACACCAGGGCAATAGTGAAGCTGCAGCAGGTGCAAATAAGCTTCAGACAGTCTTACAAGCACTGCTCAGAACTCTCAACTATGGCACTCAACATCCAGGACTTGCCATTCGGATTTTTTGTATTTTTGCAGTTTTATATTTTTTTTTTGTTTTTGATGGAGGGGAAACAACAAAAAACAGGCATTGAAAAAGGCTCAACAGTGCAGGGCGCCTTGTGCTGGTTCCGACCTATTCACACATCGGTCCACTACTGACATCACCTGATAAGCCAACGGGGCACCCCACGCCGACTTTCGGCGCAGCATTGTAGGATGGCCACACCAGTGCGGCAACTTGCTGGACACCACATCGGTGCCATCCGGATCTCTGCGCGTTCGAGTCACTGTACCGCAAGAGTGACCGCAACTCAGCTGGACACGCCGTCTTTCGGCGCAGCATTGTAGGATGGCCACACCAGTGCGGCAATTTGCTGGACACCACCTCGGTGCCATTCGGATCTCTGCGCGTTCGAGTCACTGTACCGCAAGAGTGACCGCAACTCAGCTGGACACGCCGTCTTTCGGCACAGCATTGTAGGATGGCCACACCAGTGCGGCAATTTGCTGGACACCACCTCGGTGCCAACCGGATCTCGGCGCGTTGTGCTGCCTTCGGCCTACTGTAGCCGCAAGTGCGGACGCAACTCAGTTGGACGGCGAGTGAAAAGATAAGGGGCGCCCCACTGCAGCCGAGGAGCCTCCATCTTGGGGGAGACGCACAGCCCCCACTGACTAACGCGCCCCACACCGATTTTCGGCGCGGCATTGTAGGATAGCCACACCAGTGCAGCAACTTGCTGGACACTAACTCGGTGCCATCCGGATCTCGGCGCATTGTGCTGCCTTCGGCCTATTCGCACATCGGTCCGCTACTGATGCCGCCTCACGTGCCAACGGATTTTCTACGCTTTTTGTAGCCCTATGCCGCATAACAGGTCATGTGACTTGTTTATAAAACTTTTAATTGGTTCATTTTACTTTTGGTTTCCTAAAGATGGAAGGCTTGGTCATATGACCTAAAAATAACACTTTTCATTGGTTTAGAACATTTTTTTTCCCAAACGATGAAAGCCCCACCTTGTTTCTGGATGTTTCAGACTGAAGCTGGCGTCAGCATGAGAGCACCACCATCTCGTGGCTCCGTCGTGGTCATTCCACGAGCAATCATGGCAGCCGCTCCCCACCGGAAGCCTGCAGGAGTCGAGGGCCCCCAAGACTTTTGTAGAATCTTCACGGCTGAGGGGACGCTTTCGAGAATGGAGCCCAAGCCCTAGCAGGCAAGCGTCAGAGTTCCAAGGTGTCCCATGGCCATTTTAGTGGACCAGGCCCAAAACCGAAGAGCTGGCCGCCATTTTAAGAGTCCTGTGGCAGCCGCCTATCGCTGCACTGCAAGAGTGGGAGCAACTCAACTACATGGTGAGCGAGACGCTGTAGCCGCAAGAGCGGGTGCAACTCAGCTGGATGGCCGCCACCTGGGGAGGCCCGTTCACGCCGCCTCCCCCACGCCCCCCCCCCCCCCCCCGGGCCGCCCCACGCCAATTTTCGGAGCAGCATTGTAGGATACCAAAACCAGTGCGGCAGTTTACTGGACATCACCTGGGTGCCATCCACATCTCAGCGCGTTCTGCTGCCTTGGGACTATTCGCACAACAGACCGCTACTGACGAGGCCTCCCCCCACACCACCCGGGACGCCCCACACTGTTTTTCTGAGCTGCATTGTAGGATCCCAAAAACCAGTGCGGCACCCAGGTGACATCACCTGGGTGCCGTCCAGAACTCAGCACGTTGTGCTGCCTTGGGACTATTCGCACAAAAGACAGCTTCTGACCATTGTTGCTTTTTTTGTCAAAAATGTTTAAATGTTTTTACAGTTTTTGTTCCGTTTGTTATATTTAAAAGTTAATAAAGTTTTAGATTCCTACTTTGTTGGAGTGCTATATATTTTTAAAAAATCGGGTGAATGGGGCCTTGAATCGGGTTATTGTCATGTGTGGGCTTTGCAAGTGTACTGCTACAGGATCAGACATTTCAAACTCAAATGCACGTTCTTTTTCTTACCTTTCCGAAGCATGGAGCGCAATAGCAGGCAGAGAAAGGGTGATGCAAGTGTTGAACACTGCCTGGCCTGGCAAGTTGCTGGCAGTGCCCCCCCCCCCGCCCGCTCCTGAAAGAGGACACACACACACCGCCGCCCCGAGTACTTCACAGATCTTTAAAAGACCATGCGCTTGTTCATGAGGCTTAAATGGTTTATCACCCCTTTTAGAACCCCTGCATCGACCCTCTGACGCTTCCTGGAAGAATTACCACGTAACACAATACCAAGCCTTGTCAGCTGAAACCCCTGAGGAATCGTGGGGCATATTATCAAGGGGGTTTATCTCCGCTTTTTTGGCTTTAAAAGCCAAGAAAGCGGAGATAAAATTATCTGCCTATTACCAAGCTGTCGCTAACACCAGTTAGTGACAGCTAAAAGGAGATAGCGACCATCTTGGGCCCCGCTTTGCATGTCAGTGATATTTATCACTAATGACATGCAAAGTGGGCGTGCCAAGATGTTAGCGACTGGAAACAGTCCCTAACATCGCTATCTCCTATTACCGACTTTTGGAGATATTCGCGCTAAGCGCGAATATCTCCAAAAGCTAACGCCTGCCCTGAGCAGTTCTTAGCCATGTTATCCAATGGGAGGTGGATAACATGGCTAAGAGCATTTGCTCGATAATGCATGAATATCGCTGACTTTTCAGCGATATTCATGCATTGCGGCCGTTTTTTATCGCATTTGCGATAAATCTTGCTAATAGCAAGGTTTATCTGCGATAAAAATCGCCGATGTGCGGCGATAATTTTTGTCTCTAAACAAGTTAGAGACAAAAATTATCGCTAGTTGTTGGTAATATGCCCCCGGGTTTTTGCTTGCAGAAATCGGGAGGCGGGAGACTAGCACTGAAATCAGTAGTCTCACGCCTGAATCGGGAGGGTTGGCATGTCTGGATTCTCTACAGCTGGGGCCATAAACTACATCCGCAGGGCTAGGTGATAGCCTGGGACCAGCCTGGCATCTAAAATGGCTGCCGTGCACGACAAAATTGTGGCATTGGAAAAAAGGCAAGATGGCGCAGACAATGTTTATCAATAAGGATTCATTTATAACAAAATATTTTATCGCACTGACAAATTGGCGGTCAACACTTCCTGATTTCCATCGAATCGAACGTTAACAGACGTCACACAGCAAAAAAAAAAAAAAGCTCACGCACAGCCGCTGGAAGACATGTATCAACATATATGAGCCTCCTCAGCCACCCTCAGAAAACATAAGGGATTAGGATACATCTCCCGCACCCCCTTATACCTAGTAATTTAAATAAAACGAAGCACAAAATGGCGAATTCCCGTTTCGCTACCAGTTTGCGGCCCAGTTCGCGGCCCGTGAAGCGCTTCTACCGTGAAAAATAATTTTTTTTTTATTTTCCCCACGGGACCCTTTAATAACCCCACCAACATTCCTAGGGGGTCAAGAGGGGTATACCTTGCCCCCTTTCATTAAATTCCCCCTTCGTTTTTCACCTCTTCTTCTCTCTCGATCCTACCGAGAGATAAGATGGCGGCCGCTCCGGACTGTTTAAAATGTTGACAGACACCGGGGAGCCAATCAGCTTTGCATCGCATAGTTCCGTTTCGCGAAAAGTAAGCGGACCGGAGCGCAGCCCGGAGCGCTGTTACAGATATATATCTTGTTTTGAACGTTAATTTCTCAAAATCCACTGGAGCACATATATTGAGACCTAGCAAAGGCACATCGGGCTAACAGTCCCTACAATTTTGCCAAGTTTCGTGCAAATCCATTCAGCCGTTCGAGCTAAAAGTGAGGCCAAAGGCCCTATGGAAATTAACATGGGAAAAACGTGTTTTGGGACCCCCCTTTTTTCTCGGCCCCCCCTTGACGAAACCCCCCCAAATTTTCAGGGGCTCTATATATATGTATATATATATATATATATATATATATATATATATATCCGACACACTCGTTTTTAGCGTTTAACTCCCACCTCTCTCCACAGCAGGCTCCCGGCGGGATCGCCACTTCCCGAAATAGTTCAAACAAACTCCTGGTGGTTACAGAGCTAATAAATCAGCATGACACCAGAGCCGGGGCCCAAATGTTCGTTCTTAGTGCAAATATTTATTGGCACACGGAAAACCCAACGCGTTTCAAAGCTTTCGCCTCTTGCTCACGGGTAATGTGTAGTAGTGGCCATTCATTTTTTAAAGTGAAACATACATAATTGACGTGCACGTGATCAAACATAAACATAGAAAAGATACTTTGTTACAAACAATATGTCAGTATCTAGTTATCGGGTTGCAAAGCAAAATACACATTTTGGTTTTATAGAGCTATTGGTGAAAGTACACGAGCAATCTGTATAACGTGTGCCGTTTTAAACACAATTGTAAATGTCTTGCAACAATTAGATTCATGCTGCTTTAACGTGAAAATCTAATCCAGTTCAGTTCATAAATGAAAATAAACAACGATATCTCGCCCCAGTGGGCACAGTCTATATAATTTACCAATTCTTATGCTCGTGCAATTCATGAATGAAAATAAACAAAGATGTCCCGCCCCAGTGGGCTCAGTGTATATAATTCACCAATTCTTATGGTTGTGTCATAAAGTCCAAAATCAAGTTAGACGGTGTCATGCCCAAGTGGGCTAGGTATTTCCAAACATCTTGTATCTGTGCAGCGTACCTACAGAATCAAAATTAAAGAAACAGAGTATCAGTGTTTTGCTATGAGTATCGGGTCACGTGAAAAAATGTGCATATTTCCCCCCGTCAGATCCCCCGAAGTGAGTGGATTTTTCCCATGCACTAAATGTAAGGCATGCAAGAACAGCCATAAATGTAAGAGCCTTAAAATTTGCAAAGATCTGACTGAGCATAAAATCACAAAAATGCTAGGTTGTAACACCGAGTATGCAGTATATGCACTCAAATGCCCATGCGAAAAGTTTTATATTGGTATGACCACCAAGAAAGCAAAACTGCGGGCATTAGAGCATCTGCGTGCCATTAAAAATGCAAATCCACAGTATCCAGTGGCAAGGCACTTTGCGACCGAGCATCAGCAAAATCCCAATCTTGTACAATTCTATGTGATTGTCTGTGTCAACAGAAACGAGAGAGGTGGCAACAGGTTACTTGAATTACGCAAACTGGAATCCAAATACATCATCCGGTACAACACCACGCAACCCTTTGGGCACAACATAGGGGAAGAATTATCAGTGCACTTACAATCTTAAACCAATATCCAATGTCTACTTTCCTATATATATATTCCATTCTGACTGTTTTTAATATGCACATTTTTTCACGTGACCCGATACTCATAGCAAAACACTGATACTCTGTTTCTTTAATTTTGATTCTGTAGGTACGCTGCACAGATACAAGATGTTTGGAAATACCTAGCCCACTTGGGCATGACACCGTCTAACTTGATTTTGGACTTTATGACACAACCATAAGAATTGGTGAATTATATACACTGAGCCCACTGGGGCGGGACATCTTTGTTTATTTTCATTCATGAATTGCACGAGCATAAGAATTGGTAAATTATATAGACTGTGCCCACTGGGGCGAGATATCGTTGTTTATTTTCATTTATGAACTGAACTGGATTAGATTTTCACGTTAAAGCAGCATGAATCTAATTGTTGCAAGACATTTACAATTGTGTTTAAAACGGCACACGTTATACAGATTGCTCGTGTACTTTCACCAATAGCTCTATAAAACCAAAATGTGTATTTTGCTTTGCAACCCGATAACTAGATACTGACATATTGTTTGTAACAAAGTATCTTTTCTATGTTTATGTTTGATCACGTGCACGTCAATTATGTATGTTTCACTTTAAAAAATGAATGGCCACTACTACACATTACCCGTGAGCAAGAGGCGAAAGCTTTGAAACGCGTTGGGTTTTCCGTGTGCCAATAAATATTTGCACTAAGAACGAACATTTGGGCCCCGGCTCTGGTGTCATGCTGATTTATTAGCTCTGTAACCACCAGGAGTTTGTTTGAAATATATATATATATATATATATATATATATATATATATATATATATATATATATATATATATATATATATATATATATATATATATTCAATGAAAAAACCATAGGTTATAGTCCATATATAGTTAGGAATTAGCATTTACAAAACCTTATTTTACTCGCATAAAACCATTGAAATTCCATATATAGTTAGAAGCGCTAACTATATATCGCGCACCCGCAATCCACTGCTGATGATGTCACATATTACATCATTCATGACATGGTCTGTGACATCACTGATGACATCACTGATGACATCTCAAATGACATCACTGATGACATCACTGATCACAACATCCAGTGATTGTATGTGTCTGTAAAGTTTAAATATGTTTCACATATTGAAGAATGAGTGGATGTATAAGTGTCTGGCTGAAGAATTTAGTAGGTGCATGACTGACTGTATGAGTGAGTGATTAAATGTGTCTCACTGAGTGCATGGGTTAGTGACTAAACTGTCTTAATTTGTGCATCAGTATGTTTGTTGTTGTGTAAGCTGCTGCATGTGTTGATCAGTAGCTATAAGAGTGGCCATATGGGTTATTGATTGGTTGCCCAAGTATTTGAATGGGAGGCTGAGTGTGTGTGTGGGTGGCTGGGAGGTGCGTGACTCTGTGCATAGATGTGTAAGCAGTTGATTCACTAGGAGTATGAGTTCAAGAGTGCATGTGGAAACAGCTATATGGGCGGTTGACTATGCATGGGTGTGTTGGTGAGTGAATGGATTTCTCATTGCTACATGTGCAAGTAAGTACGTATGTAAAACACAATACATGTGAGAGTTGAGATATATAAATAACTGAACATAAGAGCCAGTGAATGTGTGAGTGGCTGTATCGATCACTGTGAGCTTGTATCAGGGATTATATAAGAGAATAAATATGTGTTATTATATGTTTGAATAAGTAAGATGTGTATAACTTTATAGTTGAGGAAATGGAGGTGTGATTGATTCTTTGCATGACTGACTAGGTGTGTGAGTAACTCCATGGATAAGTGACAGTCTGTGAGTGTCTGTTTATACTGAGTGTATGTAAGGTTATATTAGAGTCTGAAGAGGTTCATTGTATTATCACATGAGTGATGTGATCAGTGATGACAAATGAGATGTCATCAGTGATGTCATTTGAGTTGTCATCAGTGATGTCATTTGAGATGTCATCAGTGATGTCATTTGAGTTGTCATCAGTGATGTCATTTGAGATGTCATCAGTGATGTCATCAGTGATGTCACTGACCATGTCATGAATGATGTAATATGTGACATCATCAGCAGTGGATTGCGGGTGCGCGATATATAGTTAGCGCTTCTAACTATATATGGAATTTCAATGGTTTTATGCGAGTAAAATAAGGTTTTGTAAATGCTAATTCCTAACTATATATGGACTATAACCTATGGTTTTTTCATTGAATTTTCAAGGTTTTGTAAATGCAAATTCCTAACTATATATCCACTATAACCTATGGTTTTTTCTGTGAATTTCATTGGTTTTTTAATAGCAAATATGAAAAGCTTTAAAATGTCAAGTACGTGATAGATAAAAACATTTTCGTATTTATGCACGCTGATGTGCTTTGAACGCTGCACCCCCCCCCCTCCCCTCTTTTGTCTTAGTAGTACTCTCTCTTTGCAGATACTGAAGGGTAGTTAACGCAGGCCTTTACCCCCGTTGTAATCCGTCGTGCCTCCTAGTCTCTCCATTTGATTGATTGTTGTCCAAGCATTTACTGTTTTAGAATTGGTTCTCTTTGGATCATTCTCTATTTACAAACAAGCACAAAGGCGCAATACTCTGTTTAGTCTTTACAGATAGTGAAAAATCGTGTAAAAAAATAAAAGTAATCGAGCAAAATCAGTAGGCCACTAATTGGATCTCTTTTTGACCTCGCTAAAATAGAAATATTAGGAACAACCCTTCATGAGAAATACGAAAATAGTGAGATGAACTGAGCTCCACACCATGAGGGCTGCAAGACAGCTCGGCTCCATCACCCATCCCGCACAAAATAACGACAAACCCTATGCAAATATTAAAAATGTAGACAACACACCAGCAAAGAAACAGGGTAAAACATTTTATTAAAAAACTATTTACATAACGTTGGTTTATAAGATGATGTCAGTAGTGGACCGATGTGTGAATAGAACGAAAACAGCACAAGGCTCCAAGATCCGGATGGCAAGCTCCTGGATGTTGGGTGCCATAGTTTAGAGTTCTGAATTTCAGCCTTTTTCAATGCCTGTGCTTTGTTGAATCAAAATGGCGGCTTGACACAAAGCTGACTCAAGCGTTGCTACTGATGCTATGCAGACCAAAACTGGTTTTCAGTTTGTACATTTTTCTAGATTTTTCAATCCAAGTTTGGTTGACTTTGTAGAACGATGGCTTCAGATTTTCAACATACGGTGTGGTGGCGCTGACTGGGAGGGGGCGCTTCGCTCCTGCCCCCTCCCCAAGTAAGATTTTCATACGTGAAAGTACGTTAATGGTTTTGGTCCCTGAGATGCTTCGATGTCACTACCATTCTCAAATAGCATAAGTTCTGGATGTTGGGTGCCATAGTTAAGAGTTCTGAGCAGTGCTTGTAACACTGTCTGAAGCTTATTTCCACCTACTGCAGCTTCACTATTCTCAAAGTAAGTGAGTGTCGTTTGTGGACCTGACTGCATTAGAAAACAATGTGATATGTTACCTTCCTAAACAGCTTGACGGAGGCCCCTGAGGGGCGGTGTGATGGCCATGGACTCGGAGAAGACGCTTGGCTCCGACACCCTCCCCAAGTCTTATAGCACTGGTGTAGCCTGAGATCGCCCCCGACATAGGCGGCCGGCTCCCGGGGTCCGGCGGAACTTTTTGCCTTTTGATGACTCTTCAATTCTGGACCTTGTCCCACAATCCGTTTGACCTGAAGACAAGCTGTAGTGGGGCGCCCCTTTATCGTTTTAGTTGCCATTCCGCCCGCTTTTGCTACACTGTGCCTCTTCCGCCATTCAGCTGTTTACCGCCCGCTCTTGCGACTACAGCGTCTCGCTCACCATGTAGTTGAGATGCGCCCGCTCTTGCGGTGCAGCGATAGGCGGCTGCCACAGGACTCTCAAAATGGCGGCCGGCTCTTCGGTTTTGGGCCTGGTCCACTAAAATGGCCCTGGGACACCTTGGAACTCGGACGCTTGTCTGCTAGGGCTTGGGTCCCATTCTCGAAAAGCGTCCCCTCAGCCGTGAAGATTCTACAAAAGTCTTGGGGGCCTCCGACTCCCGCAGGCTTCTGGTGGGGAGCGGCTGCCATGATTGCTCGTGGAATGGCCACGACGGAGCTACGAGATGGTAGTGGTCTCATGCTGACGCCAGCTTTAGTCTGAAACATCCAGAAACACTATAGACTACCAATTCGATCAGTTCCGGTAGCGCCCCAACATGAACCGGAAGAGAAGAACTTGCCCTCCCCTCTTTGACTGATGGTTCTTGTTGCCTGTCCCCTCTGTTGTCATTTAACAGAACTTTTTGGACTGCTGAAAGGGGTTGTGTTCTGAACGCTGGTTGGTGGAGACATTTAGACTATATTCTTGACCTACGTTGTCGCGTAATGCGTTTTATGACACGCCGCGTTAGCGCACCCGGAAGTGATCCGAGGCGCGGCGCGCAGCGCGTAACGTAAGCATAACAGGTCATGTGACTTGTTAATAAAACTTTTCATTGGTTCATTTTACTTTTGTTAATTTAATGATGAAAAGCTTGGTCATATGACCTAAAAATTACGCTTTTTATTATTTTCAAACAATATTTTTTTTTCAAACATATGTTATAATATTCCAGGCTAATGTACTTTCCCGGAAAATTTACAACTGTCTTGCAAGTAAAATATATTCCTTTTTCGAGAAAAAGGGCGTTTCTTCCTTCCATGACGGAGCCGTTGAGTAAAAGAGATTCGGCCTGCTGTCTTAGTCGCCGATACGCCTGATTATCAGATTCTTATCGATCACTTTATGTTGCAGACATGAAAAACACAACTGCCCTTGACCATTTATCTTTACTGCGTTCCTACATATTATACCTTTTATCCGTCATGTAATTGGACTGCTTTATTTCACTTGCCTTTTACTGATTCGAAAACAGTCACTAAAAGTAAAAACTTTACAAATGTAAATACTACTACCGTGTTTTGTTTTAAAAACCTTTATTGTGAAAATGTCAGTATACAAATACGGGCCTATAACCACGTGGGCCGGCCACGGAGCAAACTGAAATCGTATATGATGAGGAGACATTTACACTGTAGAAGAACGTAACGAGCGGGCCATTAGGTGACAAGAACAAAGGTGTCTAACAGTTGCGGAATCGGTGGACGTACATTTTGTAATTAAAATACGACAGGGCCACTTACAATAACATTTTCTAGATATACATTTGCGGGCAAGGAGTTACGAGTCCCATTTATACCGGCGCCATTTTGGGCGAGGCCGGGCAGGTCCAACATATAGTCAAAATGTCTCCACCAACCATCGGCCAGACCAGAACCCCTTTCGGCCCTTTATGCTACAAGATGGTGTCTTCCATTCAGAAAATATTGGTGGCAGCATTTTGAAAAGAAACAGAAACAGCCGTTCTCCTAGTGAGTTTCACATTGTTACATTTAGGAAGAATGTTGAAGAGTAGTATGTGGAAAATCTGAAGCCATTTTTCTACAAACTCTCAATCAGACTTGGATGGAAAAAAAAAACCTGAAGAATGTACAAACTGAAAACCAATTTTTGTCTGTATAGCACCAACAGTAACGCTTGAGTCAGCTTTGTGTCAAGCCGCCATTTTCATTCAATCAATAGCGTCCCCCTGCACACATTCAGGGACCTGGTCGTGTCTTCAGATGAAACGCATTGTAGGAAAAGAAGCAGAAAGGAAAAGGAAAAAAGTTCCGCCGGACCTCGGGAGCCGGCCGCCTATGTCATGTGCCACCTTTGGCCACACCAGGGCAATAGTGAAGCTGCAGCAGGTGCAAATAAGCTTCAGACAGTCCTACAAGCACTGCTCAGAAAACTCAACTGAGGCACTCAACATCCAGGACTTGCCATTCGGATCTTGGCGCCTTGTGCTGGTTCCGACCTATTCACACATCAGTCCACTACTGACATCACCTCATAAGCCAACGGGGCACCCCACGCCGACTTTCGGCACAGCATTGTAGGATGGCCACACCAGTGCGGCCACTTGCTGGACACCACCTCGGTGCCATCCGGATCTCGGCGCGTTCGAGTCACTGTGCCGGAAGAGTGACCGGAACTCAGCTGAACACGCCGTCTTTCGGCGCAGCATTGTAGGATGGCCACACCAGTACGGCAATTTGCTGGACACCACCTCGGTGCCATCCGGATCTCGGCGCGTTCGAGTCACTGTACCGCAACAGTGACCGCAATTCAGCTGGACACGCCGTCTTTCGGCGCAGCATTGTAGGATGGCCACACCAGTGCGGCAATTTGCTGGACACCACCTCGGTGCCATCCGGATCTCGGCGCGTTCGAGTCACTGTACCGCAACAGTGACCGCAATTCAGCTGGACACGCCGTCTTTCGGCGCAGCATTGTAGGATGGCCACACCAGTGCGGCAATTTGCTGGACACCACCTCGGTACCATCCGGATCTCGGCCCGTTGTGCTGCCTTCGGCCTATTCGCACATCGGTCCGCTACTGACGCCGCCTCACGTGCCAACGGATTTTCTACGCTTTTTGTAGCCCTATGCCACATAACAGGTCATGTGACTTGTTTATAAAACTTTTCATTGGTTCATTTTACTTTTGGTTTCCTAAAGATGGAAGGCTTGGTCATATGACCTAAAAATAACACTTTTCATTGGTTTAGAACATTTTTTTTTCCCAAACGATGAAAGCCCCACCTTGTTTCTGGATCATTCAGACTGAAGCTGGCGTCAGCATGAGAGCACCACCATCTCGTGGCTCCGTCGTGGTCATTCCGCGAGCAATCATGGCAGCCGCTCCCCACCGGAAGCCTGCGGGAGTCGGGGGCCCCCAAGACTTTTATACAATCTTCACGGCTGAGGGGACGCTTTTCGAGAATGGAGCCCAAGCCCTAGCAGGCAAGCGTCCGAGTTCCAAAGTGTCCCAGGGCCATTTCAGTGGACCAGGCCTAAAACCGAGGAGCTGTCCGCCATTTTAAGAGCCATGTGGCAGCCGCCTATCGCTGCACTGCAAGAGTGGGAGCAACTCAACAACATGGTGAGCGAGACGCTGTGGCCGCAAGAGCGAGCGCAACTCAGCTAGATGGCCGCCACCTGGGGAGGCCCGTTCACGCCGGCTCCCCCACGCCCCCCCCCCCGGGCCGCCGCACGCCAATTTTCGGAGCAGCATTGTAGGATACCAAAACCAGTGCGGCAGTTTACTGGACATCACCTGGGTGCCTGTCGTACATGTTGTGTCAGCCATGTGACACTGGACACAGACCGCTACTGACGAGGCCTCCCCCCGCACCACCCGGGACGCCCCACGCTGTTTTTCTGTGCTGCATTGTAGGATCCCTAAACCAGTGCGGCACCCAGGCGACATCACCTGGGTGCCGTCCAGAACTCTGCACGTTGTGCTGCCTTGGGACTATTCGCACAACAGACCGCTACTGACGAGGCCTCCCCCCGCCCCACCCGGGACGCCCCACGCCAATTTTCGGAGCAGCATTGTAGGATCCCTAAACCAGTGCGGCACCCAGGCGACATCACCTGGGTGCCGTCCAGAACTCTGCACGTTGTGCTGCCTTGGGACTATTCGCACAAAAGACAGCTTCTAACCATTGTTGCTTTTTGTGTTGAAAAATGTTTAAATGTTCCGTTCGTTATAGTTAATAGTTAATAAAGTTTTATAATCTTACTTTGTTGGAGTGTTATCTATTTTTTAAAAAAAATCGGGAGAATGGGGCCTTGAATCGGGTTATTGTCATGTGTGGGCTTTGGAAGTGTGCTGCTGCACGATCGGACATTTCAAACTCAAATGCACGTTCTTTTTCTTACCTTTCCGAAGCATGGAGCGCAATAGCAGGCAGAGAAAGGGTGATGCACGTGTTGAACACTACCTGACCTGGCAAGTTGCTGGCAGTGCCCCCCCGCCCGCTCCTGAAAGAGGGCACACACACACCGCCGCCCCGAGTACTTCACAAATCTTTAAAAGACCATGCGCTTGTTCATGAGGCTTAAATGATTTATCACCTCTTCTAGAACCCCTGCATCGACCCTCTGACGTTTCATGGAAAAATTACCATGTAACACAATACCAAGCCCTGTCAGCTGAAACCCCAAGGAATCGTGGGGCATATTATCAAGGGGGTTTATCTCCGCTTTTTTGGCTTTAAAAGCCATGAAAGCGGAGATAAAATTATTTCCCTATTACCAAGCTGTCGCTAACACCAGTTAGTGACAGCTAAAAGGAGATAGCGACCATCTTGGGCCCCGCTTTGCATGTCAGTGATACTTATCACTAATGACATGCAAAGTGGCGTGCCAAGATGTTAGCGACTGGAAACAGTCCCTAACATCGCTACCTTCTATTACCAACTTTTGGAGATATTCGCGCTAAGCGCGAATATCTCCAAAATCTAACACCTGCCCTGAGCAGTTCTTAGCCATGTTATCCAATGGGAGGTGGATAACATGGCTAAGAGCATTAGGTCGATAATACATGAATATCGCTGACTTTTCTGCGATAATAGCAAGGTTTATCTGCGATAAAAATCGCCGATGTGCGGCGATAATTTTTGTCTCTAAACAAGTTAGAGACAAAAATTATCGCTAGTTGTTCGTAATATGCCCCCGGGTTTTTGCTTGCAGAAATCGGGAGGCGGGAGACTAGCACTGAAATCAGTAGTCACACGCCTGAATCGGGAGGATTGGCATGTCTGAATTCTCTACAGCTGGGGCCATAAACTACATCCGCAGGGTTAGGTGATAGCCTGGGACCAGCCTGGCATCTAAAATGGCTGCCGTGCACGACAAAATTGTGGCATTCGAAAAAAGGCAAGATGGCGCAGCCGCTGGAAGAGATGTATCAACATATATCAGCCTCCTCAGCCACCCTCAGGAAACATAAGGGATTAGGATACGTCTCCCGCACCCCCTTATACCTAGTACTTTAATTAACGAAGCACAAAATGGCGAATTCCCGTTTCGCTACCAGTTTGCGGCCCAGTTCGCGGCCCGTGAAGCGCTTCTACCGTGAAAAATCATTTTTTTTTTATTTTCCCCACGGGACCCTTTAATAACCCCAACAACATTCCTAGGGGGTCAAGAGGGGGATACCTTGCCCCCTTTCATTAAATTCCCCCTTAGTTTTTCACCTTTTCTTCTCTCTCGATCCTACCGAGAGACAAGATGGCGGCCGCTCCGGACTGTCACGCAGCAAAAAAAAAAAAAAGCTCACGCACAGCCGCTGGAAGAGATGTATCAACATATATCAGCCTCCTCAGCCACCCTCAGAAAACATAGGGGATTAGGATACGTCTCCCGCACCCACTTATAACTAGTAATTTAATTAACGAAGCACAAAATGGCGAATTCCCGTTTCGCTACCAGTTCGCGGCCGCGCTTCTACCGTGAAAAATCATTTTTTTTTTATTTTCCCCACGGGACCCTTTAATAACCCCAACAACATTCCTAGGGGGTCAAGAGGGGGATACCTTGCCCCCTTTCATTAAATTCCCCTTTCGTTTTCCACCTCTTCTTCTCTCTCGATCCTACCGAGAGACAAGATGGCGTCCGCTCCGGACTGTTTAGAATGTTGACAGACACCGGAGAGCCAATCAGCTTTCTGCGCGCAAAGTTCCGATAAGCGAAAAGTAAGCGGACCGGATCGCTGCCCAGAGCGCTGTTACAGATATATATCTTGGTTTGAACGTTAATTTCTCAAAAACTACTGGAGCACATATATTGAGACCTAGCAAAGGCACATCGGGCTAACAGTCCCTACAATTTTGCCAAGTTTCGTGCAAATCCATTCAGCCGTTCGAGCTAAAAGTGAGTCCAACCGCCCTATGGAAATTAACATGGGAAAAACGCGTTTTGGGACCCCCCTTTTTTCTCGGCCCCCCCCTTGACGAAACCCCCCCAAATTTTTAGGGGCTGCTCAGAAACAAAATGTGCCATTTTCCTGAAAATTTCAGCCGATTCCGTCCACAAACGCCAAAGTTATTAGACATAGAATTTTCAAAAGTCCCATAGAGAAAAAATTCTAACTATATATACCTACTGGCTATCGCCAGTAGGTAATATATATATATATATATATATATATATATATATATATATATATATATATATATATATATATCCCAAAGAGTTGCCTGACAAAACAAGAGGGGAGCCACGCTTGAAGATCGTTTGTGCCACTTTTATTCAATGTAGGAAGCCTCGTGCACAAACTCCAGCTAGCAACAGGAAATAAAGTCTCGCCTGACGCGTTTCATGCAAAGGCATTTCATCAGAGGCTGTAGACTGTTCTTTAGATCAGCTCGACCATTTCTTGGTGCCACAATTTGACTCCCATAGGTCACGCCCACTGGGCGCGGCAACTCCTGTTGCCTGATGGTACTTGTGGTACCCTGTCTTTCGTTGATGTGCTGTCGTGTCTGAAAGAAATATGTATTACCCCAGTGGGTGTTGCAGCTTGGTTTGCTGACACGCTGCTTCATTATCCCACACAGAACCGGCATCTTCTTTCCTTCGCTGAGCGTCATTAGACATCTCTGCAGGGGAGCTAATCAAAGCCCCGGTGCTCCACTCCACGGCTCAGGCTTGCCGCCAGTAATCCCAAAGAGTTGCCTGACAAAACAAGAGGGGAGCCACGCTTGAAGATCGTTAGTGCCACTTTTATTCAATGTAGGAAGCCTCGTGCACAAACTCCAGCTAGCAACAGAAAATAAAGTCTCGCCTGACGCGTTTCATGCAAAGGCATTTCATCAGAGGCTGTAGACTGTTCTTTAGATCAGCTCGACCATTTCTTGGTGCCACAATTTGACTCCCATAGGTCACGCCCACTGGGCGCGGCAACTCCTGTTGCCTGATGGTACTTGTGGTACCCTGTCTTTCGTTGATGTGCTGTCGTGTCTGAAAGAAATATGTATTACCCCAGTGGGTGTTGCAGCTTGGTTTGCTGACACGCTGCTTCATTATCCCACACAGAACCGGCATCTTCTTTCCTTCGCTGAGCGTCAAGCTGCAACACCCACTGGGGTAATACATATTTCTTTCAGACACGACAGCACATCAACGAAAGACAGGGTACCACAAGTACCATCAGGCAACAGGAGTTGCCGCGCCCAGTGGGCGTGACCTATGGGAGTCAAATTGTGGCGCCAAGAAATGGTCGAGCTGATCTAAAGAACAGTCTACAGCCTCTGATGAAATGCCTTTGCATGAAACGCGTCAGGCGAGACTTTATTTCCTGTTGCTAGCTGGAGTTTGTGCACGAGGCTTCCTACATTGAATAAAAGTGGCACAAACGATCTTCAAGCGTGGCTCCCCTCTTGTTTTGTCAGGCAACTCTTTGGGATTACTGGCGGCAAGCCTGAGCCGTGGAGTGGAGCACCGGGGCTTTGATTAGCTCCCCTGCAGAGATGTCTAATGACGCTCAGCGAAGGAAAGAAGATGCCGGTTCTGTGTGGGATAATGAAGCAGCGTGTCAGCAAACCAAGCTGCAACACCCACTGGGGTAATACATATTTCTTTCAGACACGACAGCACATCAACGAAAGACAGGGTACCACAAGTACCATCAGGCAACAGGAGTTGCCGCGCCCAGTGGGCGTGACCTATGGGAGTCAAATTGTGGCGCCAAGAAATGGTCGAGCTGATCTAAAGAACAGTCTACAGCCTCTGATGAAATGCCTTTGCATGAAACGCGTCAGGCGAGACTTTATTTCCTGTTGCTAGCTGGAGTTTGTGCACGAGGCTTCCTACATTGAATAAAAGTGGCACAAACGATCTTCAAGCGTGGCTCCCCTCTTGTTTTGTCAGGCAACTCTTTGGGATTACTGGCGGCAAGCCTGAGCCGTGGAGTGGAGCACCGGGGCTTTGATTAGCTCCCCTGCAGAGATGTCTAATGACGCTCAGCGAAGGAAAGAAGATGCCGGTTCTGTGTGGGATAATGAAGCAGCGTGTCAGCAAACCAAGCTGCAACACCCACTGGGGTAATACATATTTCTTTCAGACACGACAGCACATCAACGAAAGACAGGGTACCACAAGTACCATCAGGCAACAGGAGTTGCCGCGCCCAGTGGGCGTGACCTATGGGAGTCAAATTGTGGCGCCAAGAAATGGTCGAGCTGATCTAAAGAACAGTCTACAGCCTCTGATGAAATGCCTTTGCATGAAACGCGTCAGGCGAGACTTTATTTCCTGTTGCTAGCTGGAGTTTGTGCACGAGGCTTCCTACATTGAATAAAAGTGGCACAAACGATCTTCAAGCGTGGCTCCCCTCTTGTTTTGTCAGGCAACTCTTTGGGATTACTGGCGGCAAGCCTGAGCCGTGGAGTGGAGCACCGGGGCTTTGATTAGCTCCCCTGCAGAGATGTCTAATGACGCTCAGCGAAGGAAAGAAGATGCCGGTTCTGTGTGGGATAATGAAGCAGCGTGTCAGCAAACCAAGCTGCAACACCCACTGGGGTAATACATATTTCTTTCAGACACGACAGCATATCAACGAAAGACAGGGTACCACAAGTACCATCAGGCAACAGGAGTTGCCGCGCCCAGTGGGCGTGACCTATGGGAGTCAAATTGTGGCGCCAAGAAATGGTCGAGCTGATCTAAAGAACAGTCTACAGCCTCTGATGAAATGCCTTTGCATGAAACGCGTCAGGCGAGACTTTATTTACTGTTGCTAGCTGGAGTTTGTGCACGAGGCTTCCTACATTGAATAAAAGTGGCACAAACGATCTTCAAGCGTGGCTCCCCTCTTGTTTTGTCAGGCAACTCTTTGGGATTACTGGCGGCAAGCCTGAGCCGTGGAGTGGAGCACCGGGGCTTTGATTAGCTCCCCTGCAGAGATGTCTAATGACGCTCAGCGAAGGAAAGAAGATGCCGGTTCTGTGTGGGATAAGGAAGCAGCCTGTCAGCAAACCAAGCTGCAACACCCACTGGGGTAATACATATTTCTTTCAGACACGACAGCACATCAACGAAAGACAGGGTACCACAAGTACCATCAGGCAACAGGAGTTGCCGCGCCCAGTGGGCGTGACCTATGGGAGTCAAATTGTGGCGCCAAGAAATGGTCGAGCTGATCTAAAGAACAGTCTACAGCCTCTGATGAAATGCCTTTGCATGAAACGCGTCAGGCGAGACTTTATTTCCTGTTGCTAGCTGGAGTTTGTGCACGAGGCTTCCTACATTGAATAAAAGTGGCACAAACGATCTTCAAGCGTGGCTCCCCTCTTGTTTTGTCAGGCAACTCTTTGGGATTACTGGCGGCAAGCCTGAGCCGTGGAGTGGAGCACCGGGGCTTTGATTAGCTCCCCTGCAGAGATGTCTAATGACGCTCAGCGAAGGAAAGAAGATGCCGGTTCTGTGTGGGATAATGAAGCAGCGTGTCAGCAAACCAAGCTGCAACACCCACTGGGGTAATACATATTTCTTTCAGACACGACAGCACATCAACGAAAGACAGGGTACCACAAGTACCATCAGGCAACAGGAGTTGCCGCGCCCAGTGGGCGTGACCTATGGGAGTCAAATTGTGGCGCCAAGAAATGGTCGAGCTGATCTAAAGAACAGTCTACAGCCTCTGATGAAATGCCTTTGCATGAAACGCGTCAGGCGAGACTTTATTTCCTGTTGCTAGCTGGAGTTTGTGCACGAGGCTTCCTACATTGAATAAAAGTGGCACAAACGATCTTCAAGCGTGGCTCCCCTCTTGTTTTGTCAGGCAACTCTTTGGGATTACTGGCGGCAAGCCTGAGCCGTGGAGTGGAGCACCGGGGCTTTGATTAGCTCCCCTGCAGAGATGTCTAATGACGCTCAGCGAAGGAAAGAAGATGCCGGTTCTGTGTGGGATAATGAAGCAGCGTGTCAGCAAACCAAGCTGCAACACCCACTGGGGTAATACATATTTCTTTCAGACACGACAGCACATCAACGAAAGACAGGGTACCACAAGTACCATCAGGCAACAGGAGTTGCCGCGCCCAGTGGGCGTGACCTATGGGAGTCAAATTGTGGCGCCAAGAAATGGTCGAGCTGATCTAAAGAACAGTCTACAGCCTCTGATGAAATGCCTTTGCATGAAACGCGTCAGGCGAGACTTTATTTCCTGTTGCTAGCTGGAGTTTGTGCACGAGGCTTCCTACATTGAATAAAAGTGGCACAAACGATCTTCAAGCGTGGCTCCCCTCTTGTTTTGTCAGGCAACTCTTTGGGATTACTGGCGGCAAGCCTGAGCCGTGGAGTGGAGCACCGGGGCTTTGATTAGCTCCCCTGCAGAGATGTCTAATGACGCTCAGCGAAGGAAAGAAGATGCCGGTTCTGTGTGGGATAATGAAGCAGCGTGTCAGCAAACCAAGCTGCAACACCCACTGGGGTAATACATATTTCTTTCAGACACGACAGCACATCAACGAAAGACAGGGTACCACAAGTACCATCAGGCAACAGGAGTTGCCGCGCCCAGTGGGCGTGACCTATGGGAGTCAAATTGTGGCGCCAAGAAATGGTCGAGCTGATCTAAAGAACAGTCTACAGCCTCTGATGAAATGCCTTTGCATGAAACGCGTCAGGCGAGACTTTATTTCCTGTTGCTAGCTGGAGTTTGTGCACGAGGCTTCCTACATTGAATAAAAGTGGCACAAACGATCTTCAAGCGTGGCTCCCCTCTTGTTTTGTCAGGCAACTCTTTGGGATATATATATATATATATATATATATATATATATATATATATATATATATATATATATATATATATATATATATATATATATATATATATATACACATATATATATATATATATATATATATATATATATGTGTGATCAAGGCTGCATGTCTGGTGGCCAAAACGCGTCATTTGGACATTTGATGCACTAAATAAACATTACTAAGCAACAAGTCTTGCCTGCGGAGTCTCTTTCCCGGTACTGTACCACTCCCTGTGAAGGTTGCATCGTTGGGATCCTGATGTGACATCCATATTCATATATTTATATATATATATGCACGAAATACTCCACAGCCACCTCCAACCCACTCGGACTGGCGAAGCAGGAGACGGACCACAGAATCTGATCGAGGTTCTTTATTCAGTCAGGTTCTGGTTTTTCAAAACAGCAATGACGCGTTTCGGACTCGGGAGCCCTTGTTCACATGCAGAGAATTGCGGTTTCAATAAATTTTTTATATAGTGCAAAAACGTGAACACGCCCACTGTCTACCTCTAGCCTAGTCATGTGACCTTAGACATGAAAGACATACCGCGATTTGAAGTTTAAATACTACACCACTTTTTCAATCGAATATATAAACAAACAACATGAAATTACGGCATAAATGCGCACAATTCATTATATGTGTGTATATTCACAAATGGCAGTAAGAACATGATTGCTTCTCACCCCTCTCATATATTATCAGAAAGCCTTTCATGATAAACATCATGGGATAAATACTTAAACACAGAGGGGATTAGTATTTGTCACATAATTAAATATACGGGCAACTGATTCCTTTCGGAACAAAAAGAGATCGCTGGGGTGTGTGTGAACGGTAATTCAAAGTAAAGTGCTACTAACAGTGCCAAAATTCATCTGCCAAAAGTGCAAGAAGCTTTGTGAAATAAAGTGCAATATTTTAGAATATAAAGTGCATTCATGTATGATAAAAGAGCCTAGATGTATATGCTTAAATATTGCTTTCATTAAAAATTGGTCATAACCATATTTCATTCATAAAAAGCACGTATAAAACATTACATAAAAACATAAATTTCATCATATTTATATACTAACCCTATGCGGAATAAATACAAATCTAAATATGAGAGGGAAAACAGAAGGTAAATTGTTTTATCAGAGAACAGAAGGACTGGATTAGACTGGAAATAGGTAACCGGGAACCAGACTACCTAATATCTAGAACAGGCAACAAGGAACCTGACTACCTGTAGGGAACAAACGGGCACCACCACCTCTATTGCAGGGCCGGGACAGAAACCCCTGATTCTACAAAATGGGCAAATGGACCCCACAAGCAACAGGGAACCTGACTACTTGTATGGGACAGGCAGGCGTGCCGCCTCTGTTATTGGAATGAAACCTTATCCCAGATTCTACAGATTTAGGCAAGCACATGCGGGAGGTAACCTCAAGAAGCTATAGTACAGAGAACAAAGTTCAAAGGAGTTCTTATAAATAAGTATGCATGTCCTCGGTGTTATTAAAGCCATTTGCTGTCAAACTCAAGGATCATACGTGTTTCTAATTGTCTTAATCGTTGTTCCCTGTTACCCCCCCTCCCCCGCCGCAACTTGGGGACAGATCCCACTACATACTAAGACAGACAGCCAAAGTCCTTAATCCTTATTGTGTTTTTTCAAAAAGTGATGTGCAACCGGGTAAGCCGGATCACTGTGTAGAATAGCTCTAAGGTGTTGCAGGATCCCGACGTGCACCTGTAGTTTTGTGCCTATATAGTTTAGGCCACAGGTGCACGTCAGGACATACACAGCAAACTCTGTCTTGCACGTATGATTACCAATGATAGGGATTTCAGTGGAACTGAAAGGGATCTGATAGTGAGTTTTATTCATCCCAAATTTGCAAGCCCTACATGTAGAACATTTACGGAACCCTGCCGTGGGTTGAAGCCATGTGGTTTTCTCTTTCAACTCTGGACTGGCTTTATCTAGGTCTGACCCCATGCTTTTGGCTCGACGGAAAGTGACCAAAGGTTTATTTGGCAAAGACAAACTTAATATATTGTCAGTTAACACTATTGGCCAATTTTTCTTCATGATAGCCCGAATTTTATTTTATTCATTACTAAAAGCTGTGATGAATCTGGGGCAGTCATTCGATTCCTTAACCAATGTACGGGGTAAAGCAGTGTCATCTATATTGGGAGTCTGGAGAGAATAGACTTTCCCTGGATCGTAAATTGGCCTTAACCAAAGCCTGATTAAAGATGACATCAGAGTATCCACGTACTTTGAGTCTAACCCGGAGTTCTTCAACACATCGATCAAAATCACTGGTGGAGCTACTGATCCTCTTGAGACGGAGAATCTCACCATATGGAATACTATAAATGGTGTGTTTTGGATGGAGGCTGGTGGCGTGCAGAGTGGTGTTTTCTGCCGTGGGTTTTCTATAGAGAGTGGATTCTAATTTAGCATTGTTGACATAAACCTTCACATCTAAAAATTCTATTTCTTTACTGCTGATGTGAGACATGAACTTAAGGTTTAGGGAGTTATTGTTAATTTCATTGAAAAACATAACAGCTTCCTCTTCATCCCCTTGCCACAGAATAAAAATGTCATCAATGTACCTTAAATATTTGATAATTTTTTTCTTTGACCCACACCTCATGTGTGGCGCTGAGAACCTGCTCCTCCCACCAGCCTACGTGTAAACACGCATAGCTGGGGGAGAAGCAGGATCCCATCGCCACGCCTCTCAATTGCCTCCATATATGTTTCCCAAAGATGAAAAAGTTGTTATTCAAACACCATTCAATTAGGCTCAAAATAACCTTGTTATGTTCATATTATTCCACAGATCTTTTGCCCAGGAAATATCTAACAGCTTGCAAACCGTCAGTATGTGCTATGCTCGTATATAAGGACTCCACGTCCATAGTTATTAATAGCATGTCCTCATGCCACTCCAAATCACTTATTTTTTGTAAAAAGTCACTCGTGTCGCGAACATAACTAGGCAGATTCTTTACCAGGTCCTGCAAAAAAAGTCAATATATTGTCCGACTTGTTCGCTTACACTCTTTATAGAAGAGATAATTGGTCTGCCAGGTATGGGTATGATGCCCTTATGAACCTTTGGGATAAGGTAGAACACTGGAAGAGCAGGAAATTCATTACACTTATATTTGAATTCCTCCCCTGAGATTAAACCTTCCCTGCGCCATTTGTGTAGCAATTTCAAAAGATTTTCTTTGGCTTTCTTGTAATTCTTATTAGTTGATTTCTCATAGCACATAGTATCCTGTAATTGTCTACAGGCTGTCCGTAGAGTAGTCCTTTTTAGGCCAGATGACAGTGTTACCACCCTTACCAGACATTTTTACCACTATTTCAGGATTGCTGCTCAGTTTTTTTATAAGGGTGTTGTACTCTGCCTGTCTCCGATGTGATGTTTGTCTCTTATATCTACGTTTTTTTCTGTATAGTTGTTTCATTTCCATAGTTACACATTCGTGGAAAGTGTCCACGCGTCTTTAGCCATGAGCAGAATAAAGCTAGATTTGCTTTTGAATGGAGTGATATATATGTTTTCCAATGTTCCGTTGCGCATAGGAGTGCACTCAAACTTCAGCCAACCTCATGACATTACCATGGCAGCCTGCTTCTCTGCGCTTCAATTCATTAATCTGGCCGACTCGTTTCAGGGCAAACAAGCCCCTTCTTCTTGAGCTAAAAAAAACTCCACGAAATGACCGCTGTTGCATCAGGTATTACTTTATTTCCGGTATTTAACATCAATTTATTGGCCCCCAGTGGCCATCTGCATAGTGCAAGTGCATAAAACAGCATGATGAGACACGTAGTCCTACAACGGTAATCATTCCCTTATAGTAAGTTTGAGAGTTTTTGTTGTATTTTAAATAGTCCATCAATACCTTAGTACGCTGTTGCGCAGTGAGGCTGCAGTCTGAACCTTCAGAGCTTGATCAGCACACCGCTTCTGCTTACCGAGCCTGCCTGCCTGGGGGGATCACTGACAGAATTTCGACCTCATAAATATCGACCTACAGGAATATCGAGTCAACAATATCGAGGGCAAGAATATCGACATCCTATCTACAACATGGTAAGTACAAAAATAATATATCAATGTTAAAAATATCGTTTTTTTTTCTTTTAATATATAAATGTAAAATAAAGTATATAACACTAATAAATAAAATCTACATAGTTAAAAGTATCTAATAATGTTTACAATTAATAAATAATACATATATATTAATAATACATTAATTAAATATATACAGTAAATATATAATATATATGTACTGAACAATAAGTATTAATAATTATTTTACTAATTTATAAATTAATAAAATATATTCTTAAATTACTAATACATTTACAAACATAAAACAAAAACATAAATAAAATGTAACTAATATAAAAAATAAAATAAACATTTAATTATTTACAATTAATTATATAAAACATTGGATAGCGTAAGGGTAAAAATTACTATTCCCACTCCAGAGAGTGCAACAGTAGGGAAAGCGTTGAATAGCGTAGGGGTAAAAATTACTATTCCCACTCCAGAGAGTGCAACAGTAGGGAAAGCGTTGGATAGCGTAGGAGTACAAATTACTATTCCCACTCCAGAGAGTGCAACAGTAGGGAAAGCGTTGGATAGCGTAGGGGTAAAAATTACTAATCCCACTCCAGAGAGTGCAACAGTAGGGAAAGCGTTGGATAGCGTAGTAGTATAAATTACTATTCGCACTCCAGAGAGTGCAACAGTAGGGAAAGCGTTGGATAGCGTAGGGGTAAAAATTACTATTCCCACTCCAGAGAGTGCAACAGTAGGGAAAGCGTTGGATAGTGTAGGGGTAAAAATTACTATTCCCACTCCAGAGAGTGCAACAGTAGGGAAAGCGTTGGATAGAGTATGGGTAAAAATTACCATTCCCTCTCCAGAGTGTGCAACAGTAGGGAAAGCATTGGATAGCGTAGGGGTAAAAATTACCATTCCCTCTCCAGAGTGTGCAACAGTAGGGAAAGCATTGGATAGCGTAGGGGTAAAAATTACTATTCCCACTCCAGAGAGTGCAACAGTAGGGAAAGCGTTGGATAGCGTAGGGGTAAAAATTACTATTCCCACTCCAGAGAGTGCAACAGTAGGGAAAGCATTGGATAGCGTAGGGGTAAAAATTACTATTCCCACTCCAGAGAGTGCAACAGTAGGGAAAGCGTTGTATAGCGTAGGGGTAAAAATTACTATTCCCACTCCAGAGAGTGCAACAGTAGGGAAAGCGTTGGATAGCGTAGGGGTAAAAATTACTATTCCCACTCCAGAGAGTGCAACAGTAGGGAAAGCGTTGGATAGCGTAGTAGTATAAATTACTATTCCCACTCCAGAGAGTGCAACAGTAGGGAAAGCGTTGGATAGCGTAGGGGTAAAAATTACTATTCCCACTCCAGAGAGTGCAACAGTAGGGAAAGCGTTGGATAGCGTAGGGGTAAAAATTACTATTCCCACTCCAGACAGTGCAACAGTAGGGAAAGCGTTGGATAGCGTAGGGGTAAAAATTACTATTTCCACTCCAGATAGTGCAACAGTAGGGAAAGCATTGGATAGCGTAGGGGTAAAAATTACTATTCCCACTCCAGAGAGTGCAACAGTAGGGAAAGCGTTGGATAGCGTAGGGGTAAAAATTACTATTCCTACTCCAGAGAGTGCAACAATAGGGAAAGCGTTGGATCGCGTAGGGGTAAAAATTACTATTCCCACTCCAGAGAGTGCAACAGTAGGGAAAGCGTTGGATAGCGTAGTAGTATAAATTACTATTCCCACTCCAGAGAGTGCAACAGTAGGGAAAGCGTTGGATAGCGTAGTAGTAAAAATTACTATTCCCACTCCAGAGAGTGCAACAGTAGGGAAAGCGTTGGATAGCGTAGGGGTAAAAAATACTATTCCAACTCCAGAGAGTACAACAGTAGGGAAAGTGTTGGATAGTATAAGGGTTAAAATAACATACTTATAAATAAAAGATTTTTGTAATTATAAAAATATAAACTATTAAATAAATATAAACCATATACAATACCTATACATAATTATAAAATACATGCTTAGCGAAATATATTTAACCTAAAATAAATTTTAAATAATACCATTTAATAATATTTTATTACCAATTAATAATTAATTAACAATTATATTAATAACAATACAATTATTTTTAATACATTATTAATTAATTAAATTTACATTACTTCCCACCATATTTCCCTATAAAACCACTACCCACAACATAACACATTTATCCATTTATGAATTAATGAAAATTAATTAGCAAATAATTAAAATTAATTAACTATTAATTAAAATTAATTACCAATTAATTACATTTATGTTATAATTCCTACTAATTATTAATTATTTAACCATAATTAAATTACTTCCCACCCTATTCCCCTATAAACCCACATCCCGCTACAGAACATATATATCAATTAAACAATTAATTTAATTTTTTTCCAATTAATTAAAAATAGTTAGCATTTAATTATAATTAATTAATAATTCCTACTAATTATTAATCAACTTACCATAATTAAATGACTTCCCACCCTATTCCCCTGTAAACCCACAACCCGCTACAGAACATATATATCAATTAATAAATTAATTACAATTATTTTCCAATTATTTACAAATAATTACCAATTAATTATAATTTATTAATAAATCCTAATAATTAATAATCAATTTACCATAATTAAATAACTTCCCACCCTATTCCCCTATAAACCCGCACCCCGCTCCGGTACTAAAACATACAATTTTCTTATAAATTAATTTATTATTATATAAAATTAATACACATATAATAGTCATTATTTTAAAAACTTAAGTTAAACATGTAACACATACATAATAAAAAACTATAAAATAATACAAATATCGATATTAGTGTCATCGAAATTAGTAACATCGATATATATGCTATCAATATTACTAACTTCGAAATTACTTACATCGATCTAAAGAATTTCGATATTACTTACCTTAGGGTCGATATTCTGTCCTACGATATTCTTGACTTCGATATTATGCTCCTTCGATATTTCATACTCGATATTATGATAGGTCGATATTTCCTACTCGATATTTTGACTGTGTACCGCCTGGAACACCGCCTACTAAGGAACAAGGTTAATGAACTACAACTTGGGTATTTGAACTTACTAAAGGAATAATGACTTTCATGGTCGGACTTCGTGTCCCATATTGCATTGCATAAGTCACATTACGTACACGACCACTGAGCGCCACTATTCCAATGAATGAACGCCAGAAATAAATAAATACCCGAAATGCAAAAACCTTGAACCTTGAATGCCTGATGTTGAGCCCAGGTAAAAGGGGTCGTGGAACCCCGAAACGCGTTGGCTAAATTAAATAAAGATGCAACGGAAAGGCGGGCTGCAATTTTAAGCCTGTGTGCTGAAGTGGTGTCGAGTGCGCTCCTATGCGCAAGGGCACATTGGGAAACAATTTTTGGCACGGCAGTCCAGCCGTGGGGAGTTTCACCATCGTCAGCGACACAAAACAAATGGAGCTAGCTGAGCGAGGCTGCCGTCTGAACCTTCAGAGCTGGATCAGCACACTGCTTCGGCTTACCGAGCCTGCCTGCCTGGAACATCGCCTACTAAGGAAACAAGGTTAATTAACTGCAACTTGGGCATTTGAACTTACTAAAGGAATCATTCATGACCATCTCATGAATGATGTAATATGTGACATCATCAGCAGTGGATTGCGGGCGCGCGAGTTATAGTGAGTACAACTAACTATAATGGGGGAATTTCAATGGTTTTGTATGGCTAAAATGTACAGCCAACTATAACTGGTGTAAAACCTATGGTTTTTTCAGTGAATTTCTAAGGTTTTTTAAATGCAAATTCCTAACTATAACATATGTCAAACCTATGGTTTTTTCAGTGAATTTCAAAGGTTTTTTGAATGCTATTTCTAACTATAACGTGTATCAAACCTATTGTTTTTTTGGTGAATTTCAATTTATTTTATTCCTGTTGAACAGTTTTGCAGTTGAAGATTCCTGTTCCCGTTTGAAAAAAAAACAAAAAAATATAAAACTTTCAAAAAAGAAAAAAAATATAAAACAACAAAACAAAAAAAGTTATTTTCAGAACTAACTCACTTCTCCAAAAAGAGCTGTATTTCGAACACAATGTGTCATTATTTGTTTGAATGAATGTATAGTGAATAAATGAATGACTGAAATGACTGAGTGTAGGGGAGGAAGAGACCGAGGGAATGAGTGAAGAATGGAGAGTATGGTGAGTAAGGAAAGGTGAGTCAAAGAGTGACTAAAAGAAAGGGACTAAGGGTAGGCGAGTGAGTTAAGGGGAGTGTAAAAGTAAGGGAAGGGCACTAAGAAAAAGAGAGTAAGGGAGGCGGAGTGAAAGAAGGAGAGCGGGGCGGAGACAGGGAAGGAGTGTAAGGGACAGAGAGAGGGAAATAGAGTAGGGTTAGGGGAGTGAAGGAATGAAAAGTGGAGTGATGGTGAGGGAAAGGGTATGAGGATGATAAAAGGGAGGTAAGTGAAAGTGAGAAGTGGGGAGTGAGGGAGACAGAAATTGTGTGAGGGAATAGAGGGACTTTGGAAAGCGTAGTGAGGGAATGTGACTGAGGATTTAATTGAGTGAAGGAGAGTGAGGGAAAGAGGGCAGAAAAGACAACAGGGGTGACATAGAAACAGGAGGAAAGGTAGCAGGGAAAGGGGAGTGACGGTGAATAAAGGGCAGTGACAGTTACAGAAAGGGTATGAGGGTGAGGGAAGGAGAATAAGGGAGAAAGAGAAGGAGAGCAAGTGAGTGAGAGAGAGTGAGGCGGTTAGACTGAATGACACAGACAAAGAGAGGGAGAGTTAAATGGATGAGGAAAATGAAGTAAGGGAAGAGGAATGACAGATGAAGTGAAGGAAAGAGAGTAAGGGGGAGTGAGAGAATTGAAGCAGGTGAAAGAGAATAGGAGTGATGCACAGAGATAAGAATATGAAGTAGGAGAAAATGAGTGAGTGAGAGTAAGTGAAGGGCAGTGACAGGGTGAGAAAAACAAGCATATTAAGAGACAGGAAACAGTAGTGAGTAAGAGAGAAGGATTTATGGAATGAGAGAGAAACGAAAAGGAAGACTGGTGGACAAAGAGGCAGACAGTAAGAGACACAAACAAAGAGAGAGTGAAGAAGTGCGAAGGAGTAAATCAGTTATACTGATTGAGACAGAGGAAGAGACTTAGAGACGGATGAAGGAAAGGAGAATTAGGGAGACAATAAAGGAAGGGGAGTGTGGAAAAGGAAAAGAAAGAGTGAGAGAAGTTGAGTGATTGAAGGTCAGTGAGGGATGATGTAATACAAAGAGAGTAAGGGGGAGTGAGAACAGATTGAGCGATACAGCAACACAAGGTAGGGATTGAGGAAGATAGGAAAGAGAAGTGAGAGACAGGCAGTGGAAAGAGAGAGTTACACAAGGTCAGTTATGGTGAGCGAAGAGTACTTTTAGTGAGAAAAGGAGTGTAGAAGTGAATGAAGGGCAGTAATTACAACGAGAAGAGATGAGTAACATGAGTAAAGGACGTTTAGTAAGAGAGAGATTAAAGAATGGGAAAGACACAAAGAAAAGTAAGTGAGTGATAAAAAAGTATTTTTGGTTTGTCAAACTTACCTTAAAAATAATGACAACTTTATAGTATATTTAAAAATAATATATACTATCTGTGGATTGCGCATTTGAAGGGTGTCTGTTGCTGACTTTCATCTTGGTCAACTATCTTTCAACCAATTTACGTTTTATGACTACAGTGTGGTGTTCACCATTTGGGTTTGGCTATTAGTAGGCACATTAGGATGTTTCATATAACGATTTTCCTTGGTCATTGTTATTGAGTAACACTGTGGGCAAATTGTTTATTTTCAATGTATATCAACGTTATCCTCATAGTATCCTCATAGTATGTTCTTCTTTTCTATTAATAGTGCCCCTGAAGAAGGGATATCATCCCGAAATGCATTGGGCTTAACCAAGAAGATTTGCATATTATTGCATATTATTGTTTATATCAAATACGAAAACTCTTTGTGTTTTTGACTTTATCTACTTCATAGCAATGTATGAAAACGAAAAAGTAATTGTGGTTTTGCTGTATATTTACCACTTTGTAATATTCATGATGTTTTCAATAAGGAAATGAATATGATTTGCAATAATGAGTGATTTGGATTTTTTCGACAAACTGTTAGTGTTTACTATATTTCAACGTTTGGTCATTAGATTGCATTTAATGGAAATACTTTACATGTGCTGTGTGTCTGGCATTCCAGTGGATTTCCACTAGCTGTTGCTTATTGTTTTTGGGCTGGCTGCCCATTCACCAGGCTGCACGCGACCTTTGATTTAATTTTGAAATACTTTGTCAGTTTACATTAAATAAAAGGGAGTGCACTGACTACACTGTTTATTTCATTTCTACAGCACACCCAGGATCTTTATTACACAGCATGGAGACTATTTGGGCATTAAGAGGCCTGACACACCTGCTGCATAGGACTTTATATCACTAAATGTCCTAAGGCCTGACTCACTCCATGAGTACATGTATACCCATATTTTTAAACACATCAACTAAGCAAATTATTCTGCCACAATTTTGTGAAATGAAGACTGACTCACACTGTGATCTTAGACACATGACAGTATGCCTTGCAATTCAGTAAAATTATCACTACAGTGAAAGAGAGTCTTGCTGGGAGTGCTGTTCCAGGGTTTAGGACAGCGCAGTGGTGTTCAGGCAGTGTAGGGGATCAAGGTGGGACTGAAAATGTAGAAATGAGAATTCACTGAAATGATTACTACTGGAGTATACAGAGGAAGATGGCGGCCGTGTAGAACGGCTGTGTGCGGTGAAGCGGCGGTGATGAGCGAGTAACCCTGGTCTTTTACGAGAATGCTTCATGAAATCACACAACGGCATAGAAATCGGTCTGGAGAAAGTTGATATCGGCAAAAGTGTTCATGACCTCTTTTTTAAATGCCTTTGTTCGGATCTGGAAGTGAGGAGCGCCGGAAGGCGGAGAACGGCGAGATCGGTGATCGGCGAGTGATCCATGTTCCTGCCTCTCACCTGCCGCGGGCCCATTAGTTGATTGCTCCGGGAGCTAATGCTAGCGGTGAGAGTGCTGGCAGTAGGAGGCAAAGCCTACACAGTAGGGAGGAGCCCATCGGTACGAAGCCCACGAAGCTCACAGAGCCTACGGAGCAGGCAGGAGTTCCCTGCAGCAGCAAGAGGCTCGTGAAACCGAGGGAATAGCGGGAACAGCGGGAACAAAGGTCAGAAAAGTCGGAAGGAAGTCATGGCGCCGAAATTAAATACAACCTCTAAAGCCGCTGCTAAAAGGAAAGCCGCTGCCGAAGCTGCAGCCGAGGCTGATGAAGAGGATATCCATCAGGTGAAGCAGACACCCCCGGTAAGGAAACACCAACTTGGGAGCAAAGTTAAGCCGGCTGGTACCCCTATCATTGAGATGTTTGCTAAAATGGGTAAAGAAAAGGACCATAAAGCTGTTGTGTTGTTAGTCGAAAAGGGGCAGGGAAAAGCGTCTGAAGAGGTCTTAGCAGGTGTGGATGCCGAGGGGGGGGATTTAACTGTTGAACCTACTGAATCTACTGAGCCCCTCTCCAACATAATAGAGACTAACTTAAAGACTGCTGGGCAACCTAATTGGCAACCTAATGATTCGCTTTCAAAGAAAAAAGTAACTGTGGTCCGGGAGGGGGCAGGAGAAAACATAGAGGCTGCAAATCTGTGCTCAAAGGAGGCAACGAAAGATAAAATGGAACCTGCACTGTCTCAGGAGGGTATTTTGGATAATATGGTAAATCACCCTGGCCCTGAAAAATTAACTGATAAGGATAAGGAGAAAGCCCCTAGCGAATGCTTCTTTTCTGTTTCAGAAGGTGGTGAGTGGTCGGAGGATGACAGTTCTGAACAGGAAGGTAGTAATTTGGATACAGAAAGTGAGCCAGAATATGATCCTGGGTCACATATATCTGCAGCAAGCCCACCTGCTGGGATTAAAATCCAGGAGCTTAGCTGGGATCATTCGTCAGCCACTCCATTACTTGGGAGCCCACATGGGGAAGCCACACAGATGTCCCTCCTAGAGGTGATACACAAGGAGATCCTTGCACACAGGGAAGAAACTCATCAGGATAGTCGCAAGGCACAGGCCGCTGTTAGAAAAATGCAAGGTGATGTGTGTCAACTTAGGCGACAGAGTGTCAAACCTAGAGGAAAGAGTGGTCTCAAAGGAGGCAGAGTCAGCGGCAGCCACTACCAAGGTAGATGCCCAAAATGCTCAAATAACGGGCATCCAATGGAAGCTGGAGGACCTGGAGAACTGACAAAGGCGGAATAACCTCCGGGTGCTAGGGGTACAGGAGGGGGCTGAAGGGAGGGATGCGAGAGCATTTCTCATTAAGTTCTTTGAGCTGGACAGGTGCACTAAACTGTCATTATTCTACACGTGCTTAGAAGACTATAAAAGTCTTGCCAGCGGAAGGCAGAGCGCTTCGCTTCTTGGGCAGACCAAGCGTCACTTCGAGAGCTCAGCCTTCGCTTCCAGCCCCGCCCGCCGACTTCTCCTCCCACTCTGCTTTTCGGACCGGAGTTGTGCAAGTCGCCGCGCCACTCACCTGATTTCCTTCTTCGGACCCTGCAATCTTCGGCCGCCTTCTTCGGAGTCGCTCTTTCCTGGCTTCCGAGACCCCTCTCCAGTTCCGGTCTCCGGACTTCCCTACTCGGCGGACTTCCGTTTCCTGAACTGCCTTGGTCCCCGGCTAAAGCATTCCTACTAGCAACAAGCAAGTAAGATTATTTAAGCGCCGCTGCACAGAGAACACCGGGGTAAGAACAAGCCTTGCTAAAGGCAAGTGTGAACTAATGTAAAGACTTAAGACTTAAACAAACCTTGCTAAAACCAAGGGGGAAAAACTCATTTAAGGACACTATCGTGCTATTTTTTCCTTGTACCTATGTAGTGCTCATGATAATGTAGGAATGTTCAATGTATGTGAGTAAATAGCAGTGAAGTTAACTGCATTTCAAATTGAACAGTCGCTCTGTTAAGGCATTATAACCCATTGTATTTTTAGAGGTTATTTGGTGGTTCTGTGTTCTGTTCTCTCGTTTTCTAAATTCACAGAACCAGTTACAACTACAGCGTATAGTGCAAGGTGCGCAAGGTAAGACTGAGTTATTGCATGCTGCAGATTTGATTGTGTGTACTAACCAGTTGGGGACAAGTTGGGAGTTAGTGGTCAAAACTGAAAAGCAATCGCTTACCGAATATCTTATTGTTTCAAGGTGATAATACGATTGCATATAAGAAAAGATCTAGAACTTGCACCACGAAGTTAGGATTGGGCTATCTCTCTCTATTGGTATGTATGTCCTGAAATGTGAAGGATAGAAACCTCAGGGGGTAAGAGTAAGTTAATGATAATTGTTATTTTCTGTATTCTATTTACTCGACAGTATCAGTGTTTCCTAAACTGTTCTGAGAAGCCCGGTAAACTTCAGGCGAGACGAACAGATTTCTCAAGAAGAGATCCAGTGTTGTGTTTCTCTCTCTCGCTTTCCCATCCCCATCCACCACCCCTTTCCGTCCCCTTTTCCCTTTCCCTTTAGGGGCCAACTGGTTGTGTCAAGTGTCTGGATTTCTTGCTACACTTGTTGGCTCTTGGAGGTATTGGGATTGGTCGGCTACAGGACGGAAACATCTGGACTCTTGCAGTGGCGCTCCTGACAGTATCAGTCCTCTAGGGTAAAATGATACGAGATGGGGGAAACGGTAGGAAGAGCTTTAGCAGTCCGGACTAGGCAGCAGAGATCTAAAAACTTGATCTCCTGTGTACAGGAAAATGGGACTGAATATACTGAACCTAAGGAAATTCTGAGAGTTTTTCAGACCTTCTACTAAAACCTATATGATAAAGAGGGTGGGGGAACTGTACAAAGTCCAGTCCTCAAAGATGATGGCCCAGAACTAGACGAAAGAAGTAGGGAGATGTTGGAACGCAACATGACTCTGACTGAGATAAAGATGGCGCTTCAGGAACTAGCAGCTGGTAAAGCTGCGGGACATGATGAGATCCCCCTGGAAGTTTATAAATGCTTAGAGGAGGAAATTGCCCCAATCCTGCTGGATCTATTTATCGGTATAGTATGCTCAGGTCTAATCCCTGATACCTGGAAGGAGACAAACATTGTCATATTTCATAAAAAAGGTAAACCTAAAAATAACCCAGGCTCATATCGTCCGATTTCCCTTATTAATGCGGACACAAAACTATATTCCAAGGTCTGGGCGAAAAGACTGTGGGGGATCATCGGTCGATTGGTCTCCCCGTGGCAGCATTGGTTCGTGCCAGGTCGAGGCACTACGGATCACATAAGGCGTGCTATAGCATTATTCGATGCCCATCCTGCCACGGGTGGAGATATGGCCATGATCCTTCTCGATGCTGAGAAAGCATTTGACCGTGTGATTTGGGAATGTCTGTGGGGGATCATGGCCGGAAGAGGGTTTGGGAATAAGAGCATGAGGTCAATCAAGGCGATGTATAGTGACCCGGTTGCTAGGGTTATGGTTATGGATCAAAGCTCGGATGAAATAATAATCAAAAGGGGAACCTGGCAAGGATGCCCCTGCTCCCCGATCTTATTCTCGCTGTATATCGATCCTCTTATTCAAAAATTCTGATGTCTGAACAGATCATCTCAGTGATACTTAATGGTCATACTACCAAACTTCTGGCATACGCTGTTGATCTTGCAATTATAACAACGGCCCCCCAACACGCTATGGTCAAGATGTGTCAGCTGGCTAAGGACTTGGGTGCACGGTCGGGGTATCGCCTGAATGAGGAAAAAACACAGATTATATGCACGAATAATATCACTAAGTTGGATCAAAGATATGTGGAATCAGCGGTGTATCTGGGTGTAAGGGTGAATGGTAATGTGAATAAGATTATTGCGGATAACTATTTACCATTGATAGAATCAATTGAAAAGGAGCTTAAGAGGATATATGTATTACATTTATCACTGATTGGCAGGGTAAATGTCTTGAAAATGACTATGTTTCCTAGGTGATGTTATACTAGGCAGCGAGATTCTTGGCTTTAAGATACTGCAGCAAAAATTCGGGCTCCCAGCTAGACAGTGGCTTTTATTTGCGCAAATGGCTCAAACAATTCGCTCACTCAGGCCTAGGCTATCTCTTTTGTTGAGCAATCCAATTGTAGATTATCAGAAAAAGGGAGGCAGTAAAATTAAAATATGTTATAATAATCTTATACAGGAGCTGGAGGATGATATGGAAAAGACAGAAACTACCCTAGCTCAAAAAATTTGCGACCCAGATGTGGACCTAGATTTAGCCCTAGTACTGAATTGTCATATGGATACTTCGTTACATATATTGCGTTAAGTTAGCATGAGTGCATTACACGATTAAACAGCCTTTTTTCCTTCGGCTTCAGTTTTGCACACGACACATACTGGTTGTTGTCGCCTTCACCCTAGAAGCGGTGAGGTGGTTTATTTGAGAATAATATGTTATTTCTATGCTATCAGCTTTGCCTGGTACACTTGGTACAACTGTCTGCACACTGAGAGCTGCACACTCTAAAATTAACCTAACACAAGGTTGCTGGGAGGCTTGATCCTCGCACCACATTAGACATAACACAAATAATGTTGATGCCAACATTTTGGGCTCTACGCGGGTTTAAGATAGAGTTACACGGAATGAACGTAGACACTTGGTGCTGCGCATGAAGAGAGCTGGTAGCTGTTGATGTGAACTGCTCCTACTGACATTGAGAGGTATGGGGCCGCCCTGCTAAAGCCCAAATGAGACCTTCTTAGATATAATATAATATGCTAGATAGGGTGCGCGAAATATAGGTGATATAGATTTCTATAGAAATTGCATTATAACATGCTAGCACCTTTTGCTTACTATGGATTAGTGACTATGCTGCTGACTCTGATTTTTATAATCTGCATTTTGGTATTATACAAGATACTGCGTTTGAGAACTTTGCATTGAATAATAAATATTTCAAACTTGCACTTGTTTTCTTTGACTCTCAGTTTTGGTTTGAAATGATTATATAACGAAAGAGTGTTCATGTGTTCCACGACTCCTGAGGTATTCTAAAGATCATGTTCTGGTTTGTCTAAGACATGGATCATTCCATAATGATCCATGAGACACTGTAGCTAGCTAGGTAAGGAGATTTCTGACACTGAGATGAGTTTTTGGATCATCCTAACTCACTGAGGTTCTAGATCTCTATGCACAGTTCTGTGGGAGAACGGAAACCCTGCTACATGGCGCCCAACGGATTGGTTGGCCGTATTTCATGACACTCGAGTAGTATATCATTCAGACCTTAACACCTTCATTCCCGTTTCCGGTAAACGGTGGTGTCGGAAAACCTACCTATTTTTGAGATAGGTCTTTTCAAGCTTGAATTTTTCTAAAAACGGTTTCTTTGAATTACTACCCAGTTGTGCTACATAGTGTTCTTTGTCTTTTTTCACTTCCTGTGCTAACATGGCCGTGGACATAGCGCAGCATAGCCGCGTCGCGGTTCGCGACCACTTGCGGGGTTATAATGTACCCGCGGAAGGCTTGGCTGTGGTTCTAGTGGTGAGTGCGGAACATGCGTACCCGTACGAATTGTTTTATTCCTGGGTAACATTTCCGGCTTTGGACGCTAATTCAGGTGTCTACCATTCATACACTGCCACGGATGTACCGGCAGCTTATGCTCCGTACAGGGCACTGGAAGTACCTATAGACGCTTGGCAGCACGGAGTTTGGTTTGGTGGCGCCCTACCCCATTCTTTAACGGCTCCGAGGTTAGGTCCTTTGTCCATTCCGGGCACAAATTGGCCCGCTTTGGGTGGATTTACTCCTCATCCTAATCGCACCACTTGTAACGTGGGTGACCTGCGGCGTCTTCATGAGGTCGCGGTTGGAGTGATTAGAGCGCTTGTTCATTACATTGGTCGTAATATTCATGGCGCAGCCCCCGCAGGTGCGCAGCTTCGGGCGGAACAGGCTGGTTTGAAAATCAGTCCTGTCTTGGTGAATTCCGTTATGGGCAGAAAGCCAGAGAATAAGGATGATTTTCCTTACTGGCTTGCCGAGAAATTCGACCAACTGGAGGCTGTGTTTCCTAATACGACTCCGGGTGAAAAACACCGGATTCTTACGCTTAGTTTACCGAAAGATTTAGCCCCTGAACTTGCTGACTGTGAAACATGGGGTAAGACTTTTGCAGCGGTTTACTCGAGGTGCTATGGCACCCCGTCAGTGTCAAACCTTTCTGAGGTCCTTAAACGTGTTCAGGATGATCACGGACCGGAGTCGGCGGTCGAATTGGGTATGCGCCTGAGCGGCTCATTTGAGACGGTTTGCGGTCTTATCCTTGCAAATGTCAAGGGGGATGCAGTGAACTTTCAGGTGGCCAATGCTCTGGCGTTAATTCCCGAGGCCGAGAAACCCCGTCAGCTGGCAAGAATTATTGTGGCGGCTTATAAAATGGTTGGCCGCACTTCTAAGGGTTTAAAAGCTTTTTCTGAGAAAGAGAGGAAGCAGCCCCAGGGACAGTCTTCGGAAACGGGTGGACAACCCAAGTCCAAAAAACAAAATTGGCCTAAAAAGCAGAAGCAGGGTAAGCAACAACAACAGCAGACACAGGTTTCTGGTCCTGCACCTTCGCAGCCTGCGCAGTCAGAACGAGTTTATGATTTGCGCGATCGCGCGATGATTAAAACGTCAGAGAGATATCAGGCTTCTGACCAACGCTCTCCTCGTTCCTTTCAGGACTCATCGGCTCCGTCAACCGGTGGTGGAGGGGGCGGCAGGGGCAGGGGTGGCCAGCAAGGACGTGGCCAGCCCCGCACGCGAAGTGAAGGGGATCAGCGGGACGACTCTACGCCTAAGAGACCGCAGTTTGCCAAGAAGAAAGTCGCTGCCTTAACGGCGCATCGATATGCCCCAGATAGTGAGAACGCGGCTTCGGAATCTGACGTGGGCTCTGACCTTGCTGGACAGCGCGGCGGAGATTACCATAGTGAGAGAGGCCCTCCGTCCACTGTTGAAGGTGACAGCGACTGAGACTTTTATTGTGATTGAAACAGCAGATACGCATGTTGCTCCCCCTGAAAGACTTTTTGAAATTGTCCTGTTGATTGAAGGTGACATGCAGCGAACTGTAAAAGGGGTATTTTGGGAGAATCTTTCGGATACGTATGACATTTTGCTTTCGGAGGCTGACTGGCCCCCACCTTTTGTTCTCGCAGCTCCGCGAGGGGAGGAGGTAATCCTCCCCAGTTTCGCGCACACTGTGCCGAGAGTGGAAGCGCTGCATTTTGCAGAAGAGTGGGCTCTGGCGCTTGCGCCGGCTGTGTACCGGAATCAGTGTGGCTGGGATAAATTGTCCCCTAGCCATGAGATTCCTTTACGGTCACAGCCGCAGCCACAACCCCAGTATCCCATACGGCGTGAAGCTAAAGCTTCGGTCGCGGCTATCCTTGAACAATTGGAATATCAAGGTGTAATTGAAACGTGTGTGTCACCAATGAATAATCCCCTTTTTACTGTTAACAAGCCGGACGGCTCATATCGTCTGGTTTTGGATTACCGGCATTTGAACTCGCATTGCCGTAACTGTGCAGTACAGAATACTCACGGCTCTGCCCTAGTGAATAGTCTTGAGCGTAAACGGTTCAAAACCACGCTTGACATTTCCAATGGTTTTTATGCACATAGATTAGATGGTCTAAGTTCCCAATGGACCAGTTTTACGTGCGGCGGCGTACAAAAAATGTTTAAACGACTCCCAATGGGATATAAAAATAGTCCTGGAGTGTTTTCCGCCCGCATAGTCTCTCTTTTGGAGAGTTTCGATCCAGTTGCATGTTCGTATGTGGATGACATTTATCTCACAGACGACGAACTTTGGGTGCATCTGTGTCGTGTAAACAGCATAATTTGTAACTTTGCAGACATGGGTTACAAGTTTAACTTTGCAAAATCACACATTGCGGAGTACACAGTGTTGTTTCTAGGTTATGAACTTAACCATGAAGGAAAGGGATTGGCTCCTCACTTCCTGGAGAAGTGCGCGCAGTTGCGCTCTCCGACAACGCTGAAAAAATTACAGTCTTTACTGGGTTTTTTAAATTTCGGGAGGACATACATTCCGGAATATGCCCAGCGTATCAAGCCTTTATATGCCTTGGTACAACCATCTTTTTCCAAATCATGCTGGCTGCCTGAGCATTCAGCCATTCTGCAGTCTTTGCAGGCTGATTTGCTCACTTCTGACTACTTACAGACCCGTGGTAACCAGACCAACCTGGTGATAAGAATTATCCCTGGGACGGTGGGTTTCACGTACCTGACTTTTAATGAGGGGGATACTGTACCTATTGCTTACAAGTCACACTTGTACACTTCGGCTGAACTGCGTTTTTCCACTGTGGAGAAAGTTTTAACGGCTGTGCAGATGGCAATTCTTAAAGAACGTGCCCTGTCGCAGGGAAAGCGCATGTTGGTTGTTACCCCGTGTCCTGCCTTGGAGGCGGTCACGAAAGCCAGTGTACCGAATTCTAAAGCTTTGCACCCTCGGTGGATTCAGTGGGCTACATCCTTGACATCTCAGGATGTCACGTTTATTTTTGACGCCGCTTTACGGTCGCAGGAGTATTTACAGTATGAATTTGTTCATCCTGCTCCTTTAGCAATGCGGCCGTTGGAGGATTTCCATTGTATCATTTACACAGATGGTTCGGCGCAGGTTGCGCATGGCTCTAAACATGCCTACGTTTCCGCTTGCGCCATTGTGGTCGGTGCCATGGTGAACGATGAGTTCAAGTCCAGTGTCGTGCACACGCAAACACTAGGAGACTGCACCGCACAATTAGCAGAGCTCCGTGCTCTTATGCTCGCATTGGAGTACGCAGATCCTAGTGTGACGACTTTAATCGTAAGTGATTCTTACTACTGTGTCCAGTCTTACAATGAGAACTTGTTCTTTTTGATTCAGAATGATTTTCGTGATTCCAAGGGTAGCACAATAAAACATAAAATGATCTGGGTCCGAGTGGCGGAACTTAAAGAGAAACTGCCGCTCGTGTTTGTGATTCATACTCTCGGCCACCAGCACGTGGGAGTCCACGCTGTTGGCAACTCGCTTGCTGATGAAGCAGCGAAGTCAGCGGTATCAAAATACTTAGTGGCAGCGGTCACGAGGTCCAAAAGCAAAATAGATGATGACATCTTAGCAGCTGTTGCTGCCATGGCGAAGGGAGGTAAATATCCTGCGGGGTTCCCTTCGAAGTACACATACCACTTAAGTCCCGATAAGGTTCCTTATGTGAAAATTCCTGAAGTTGGAGAGCGTCTAGTTCCCAACTCGGATCGCAGAGCTTCTCTGATTACAGCGGCTCATGAAGGTGTGGCGTCTGCGCATGCGGGCGTCTCAGCCACTGTATCTCAGCTACAACAGAGGTTCTGGTGGCGGGGACTGTACAAACAGACGCGCGATTATGTCCTTATGTGTGACATTTGTCAGCAGATCAAGCCTTCTACTGCTGCGCGTCCGCCTCAGACACAGTTGCACATCTCTAATAAACCACTTGGATGTGTTTATTTGGATCACTGCGGTCCTTTTTCTTCTGATACTGCGTATAAATACATCTTAGTAGCAGTTGACTCATGCACACGCTTTGTATGGGTATGGCCGCATCGAAGCGCTGATTCGCGAACTGTCATTAAGGATTTGCGTGTCTTTGTGGGAATCTTTGCTTGTGGTGCTTTCCATTCGGACCAGGGTCCGGCTTTCGCCTCTAAGGCGTATAAGGATGCTATGGTTTCGTTGGGAGTACAGGTGAAGTTTTCAAGTCCCTACAGGCCTGAGGGCAATTCTGTAGTAGAAAGAATGAACCGCGACTTAAAGCAATCTTTGACAGCCCGTGTTATAGGCACTGGTAGAAACTGGCTGACCCACCTCTATGGCGTGCAGCGTGCGCTTAATAGTCTCCCTAGAAGGTCTCTGGGTGGGCGGACCCCATACGAAATGCTCTTTGGTATCAAGATGTACGTCCCTGACCTTGATGGTGCAGACTGCCAGGCCCAGGCCGCGGCCTTTGACGTAGATGAACATTGCAATGTTTTACAGGATCTACAAAAGACCAGAGACAGTCTTGCAAAGGAACACTTGCCCTCCACGTCGGATGATGCGTTGCAGATCCCGGTAGTTGGCTGGCTACCCCAAGTTGGAGAACTGGTTCGAGAGAAGATCGATAACAAGAAAGAGTTTGGTCCCTCATATCGAGCGCCGGTTCGAGTCCTTGGAGTGAAGGGCACAAGAACAGTCATTTTACCACCACTTCCAGGTCGTAAATAAAACAGATTTATTTCTATTGACAATGTCAAGACACACAGGGTGGCCGATTCTTCATAGCATGACACCGGCTGTATCCTGTCCTTCCATGGTGAGGCACTCTGTGCTGGCTATTACATCTGGTGCAGATCAGGAGGTGTCCCTCGAGATGCCTGCCATATCAAGTCCTTTATTAAATACTATTCCTGTTACTAACATTGATGAGGTGACCTATGCAGATCCTGCTGATTTATCTATGTCCGATTTACATGCTCGTTTGGCTAACCAGTCCAGATTCTCTTTTGACTCTGATTTGGAACTTTCAAAGAAACCATCGACTATTGCAAAATATGCCACGTTGTTTAAAAAACATTTTTTAGTTCCACCTTGGACATACATTTGGCTGATACTATTTTCATTTTATCTTTTTATGTCAATTGGTTTTGTGTTTTATTTTTTCCGCCTGATTGATGGCCATTATGTGAAAGAAAGAACAGGAATTCGGTACCTTAATGGAACATTGGCCCCTCTTTCCTCCTCACATTCAGCACACAGACTAAAGAGAGACTTACATTCAGTACAAATTACTGCTTGGCCTGTCCTTGATGGGATTGTGTGGGATGCGGTTAGGTTTCAGATACATGGCCCCACAGAGGTTATTAATGTTCCTAATGTGCTTAGAGTAAACATGGGAGATGTGATTAAGCAAAATATTCATTCTGATGATTGGGATCTTCAGGCCGTAGAAGCATTGTTCTCTGATTTGAAATATTATGCGGCCTTTGATGATGAGGATTTATATTTAGATTCTGTCAATTATGGTGATTTGTTTTGTTACCAACATTATGGAAATCATTTCTTGCACAAGACAAGTTCCAGGCGGGTTCCTGTGAATTACACTCAGTGGGAACATTGCCCTACTCCTTTACAGGGGAGCTCAAGTACGTTTCTGGGAAAATACTCTTACTTTACAGATTTTAATCATTCAAATCCTGAGTCGTTTTATTTTAAAGTGAACCAGAAATTCATGCCCAAAGTTAGGCTAACTGACACAAAATTGCTGTATTCAAAGTCCTTTCTAGAAAGGTTATCTGTGGATGGCTATGAGTTATGGAAGGATGCTATTGACCTTAAATCGATTTGGGGTACCAAAGATTGGCAGGTACAAGGCACTGAGGCTTTGCATCGTGCATGTCTCATCCCGAATCACATGTTGTTTTTAAATTCGACTGTTTCCCAAACAACATGTTTTGGATTGGCTACATTCTAAAAAATTAAATACCCCTACTATCCCTGATTTGGAAGAATATTCAGGTTGGAGTAATTTCACTACATTATCCATAAGTGAGATACAAGCACTTATGCAGAATTCCTCCTTTAATATTTCCAGTTTTGATCCAGATGGGTGGCTTTTATGGCAAAGAAGCTCTGATTCTTGCCAACGTCGTTTTTTGGGTTTGTCTGAAGGTTTTACACACATCAGGCCAGATCCCAGGTTTGACACAGATCACACTGTTACAACTTATTCAGTAGGCAAATTGTGTCAGAACTGGTTACAACATTCCACTTTAGCTGCAGTTAAACTGCATCTGTCACAGTTGAATGAGAATATAGAGCTAAATGATTTTATAAAAGGCCCGACTATGGGTAGGTCTAAACGCTTTATTTATGCTGTTTACAATGAAATTTGGAAATTTTCACAAGTCGAAGCAGCTAAACGCCTGAGGGCTATTGATCAAGCCAATTTGGAAAAAGTGCTTGCAGTGGTCGATAACAGTATTAACATGCTTTCTTCCAGAATTTACACATTGGATAATATTGTTTCTTCTGTTGTTGATATTGTACATGATGAGGTGTCCACGTTATACCATGGTCAAAATAAATTGCGTTCTGTAATGCAGTTTGCCTGGACTCTACAGACAATTAAGGCTGGTCGAGTTCCCTGGACCTCATTGAACGTTTCATCCCTTTTCGCCCCTTTTAATCTTACTGAAAAACAGCGCATGCTTTCAATGCGTGATGCATCATTTTCTATGTTACATATTGAGAAGCTAGAATCCTTGCCTTTTTCTGTTGCTGAAACCACTACTGCCACATGGCTTATTCATGGTTTAATTACATTACCATTTCCTTTATATAAATTTACTAACTGTATGCGGTATATTGCTATAGGACGATATGAACCACTAGGCAATGCATTCCTACATGAGGCATGGTCATTACCATACACATACAGATGTCTGAAGGATGGGAAAGAAGTGAATCTTAATGGTGAGGAATGCACACAGTCACCTGACCATTCATTAATATGCAGACACATTCAGTTACACGGTTCTTGTAATCAGGACCGCCCAAATTTAGCATGTGTTTTAAAAGGCACGCCAGTTCCAGCAGTGGTTCCCACATTCACATTGTTAGCTAATGGTAGTTATTTACTTTTAAACAACGAATTATGTTGTGGTTTACTAATTGGTGTGGCATATGTGGTAACTGTATCAGAGCGTGTAGTGTGCTGCAAGAATGTTCTATACCCACCCACGCATGGTTCTTCAGATGTCTCCATCTGGCCACGGATTCCAACCTTGGAAACAAAATTCAATGGTTTAAGCAGAATAAGGGCCCTTTTGTCTCTAAAACAAGTGACCCTGAGTTCGGCCCGGGAAACTTATGTCCTTCACATAGCCAACACCCGCACAGAGGTGCAGGCGCTTTTAAATACTGATTTGCCGTTTCATTTCTGCGAGCTGGTACACCAGATATTTAATGCTTCTTCAACGACTGGGCTGGCACATTTTTTCAAGTTAGTCAGCAGTGGCCTCGTGACTACGTTTGAGAAGGTTTTTGGTATCATTCCCACGTTTTTCCACACTATTTTTTCGAGTTTGTTTGGTGGACTACCTGTGTTACTGGCTGTAGCCGCAGGCATTCTGTTGGTGTTTTTCTTCATAAAACATGGATGCCCATCCTGCGCAAGACGCCGTTCAACGCCTCCTGACACTGTGCCGTAATCGGATGCTCAATTACTATGGAACATTGCCGCTTGCAGCATTAAGCACGGCCTATAGATTGTCATTTCGGTTCACCGACTTCACGTGTGTCCAACCTGTGTTTCACTGCCTGAGCTGCGAGTTCGATTGGGCCATTGATTTGTGCCTATGCTTGAGGACTGCTCCTGACGTCGATTTTGATCAGCTAATGCGTCCCGTGGTGGCTCATGAGTTGATCTGTTCTGGCGAGAGAGTTATGGCCTTGGCAGCAATAAATGGAGTTCTGGGCCAATGGGAGATCTCTGCAGCGGCGGATGCCTTTCTGACACACAGCGATCTGGTGAACCCACCGAGTTGTCCTCTGACGTTACAGGAGGATCCGATGCTGGAGGAGCACGTATGTTCTTTCCCGTTGCTAAATTGGATTGCAGAACTGTTTTCGGATGATGGCAGTGATTTCATGCTGGAGGCTGTTGCAACTTTCTTTGCATATACTTTCCATTCATGACATGCCTGGGAGGAGTGCTTTGTTGTGAAATATGACTTTCCCCTCGCTGACTTGGAGAGATGGAGTGTGTTCAGCTGATGGAGAGTTCAATCACGTGATGTCGCTGAGGATTACGTCATTGTGGCACATGACTTTGGATATCGGATGAGTGCCTTGTTTTTTCTCTTACAGACATTTGGATTGATGCGGCCTGGTCCTACTTTCATATTTTGAGACCTGGCGAATAACTTTTGGTTCGAAAGTTTTGTTTTTATTTTTAGACTTGAGGCCACTGTAGGCATTCATACATATTCATTCATACATATTTTTAGCTTATTTTAGCTTAAGATTATTGAACTTTGCTTTCAATTTTTGTATCTGATTTAATATTGCCTTTTCCCTTATGTTTGACGGTGCTCGGACCAATGGGGGGGTGTCATATGGATACTTCGTTACATATATTGCGTTAAGTTAGCATGAGTGCATTACACGTTTAAACAGCCTTTTTTCCTTCGGCTTCAGTTTTGCACACGACACATACTGGTTGTTGTCGCCTTCACCCTAGAAGCGGTGAGGTGGTTTATTTGAGAATAATATGTTATTTCTATGCTATCAGCTTTGCCTGGTACACTTGGTACAACTGTCTGCACACTGAGAGCTGCACACTCTAAAATTAACCTAACACAAGGTTGCTGGGAGGCTTGATCCTCGCACCACATTAGACATAACACAAATAATGTTGATGCCAACATTTTGGGCTCTACGCGGGTTTAAGATAGAGTTACACGGAATGAACGTAGACACTTGGTGCTGCGCATGAAGAGAGCTGGTAGCTGTTGATGTGAACTGCTCCTACTGACATTGAGAGGTATGGGGCCGCCCTGCTAAAGCCCAAATGAGACCTTCTTAGATATAATATAATATGCTAGATAGGGTGCGCGAAATATAGGTGATATAGATTTCTATAGAAATTGCATTATAACATGCTAGCACCTTTTGCTTACTATGGATTAGTGACTATGCTGCTGACTCTGATTTTTATAATCTGCATTTTGGTATTATACAAGATACTGCGTTTGAGAACTTTGCATTGAATAATAAATATTTCAAACTTGCACTTGTTTTCTTTGACTCTCAGTTTTGGTTTGAAATGATTATATAACGAAAGAGTGTTCATGTGTTCCACGACTCCTGAGGTATTCTAAAGATCATGTTCTGGTTTGTCTAAGACATGGATCATTCCATAATGATCCATGAGACACTGTAGCTAGCTAGGTAAGGAGATTTCTGACACTGAGATGAGTTTTTGGATCATCCTAACTCACTGAGGTTCTAGATCTCTATGCACAGTTCTGTGGGAGAACGGAAACCCTGCTACAGAATAAAAAGATTTTTCGCTCCTCAAATTTGAGGGCTCAGCACTATGAGACCCTTTTTAACTTGTATTGTACCCCATCAAAACTGTTCGCCTGGGGCGTAGGATATAATGATAGGTGCCACAGGTGCAATACGGGTCCAGCAGATTTACTCCATATGTTTTATAACTGTCCTAATTTAACACCGATTATTAGGGAGATACAATTATTTTTGGAGGGGCTGCTAGAACAAAACATTGTTCTATCCCCTACTGTGGTTTTAGTAGGCACGGACGGTAAACTGAAGGCAGAAGGTGGGGTAGAAGCCCTGGTTTTTATATCAGTGGCTATACTGCGCTTATTAATTTCCGCTAGATGGAAAGATACCACTGCACCTACTTTTCAGCAGTGGCTAACAAAGCTCTTAGGAATGCATAATATCGAGGAGTGCCTGTATTATTTTAAGGGGAAGAAAACACGTGAATTGGGTAGAAACATATGGGCGCCTGTCAGAAAATGGAGGGAATCTAGGCACTGAAAATACAAGATGAATTGTGTATAAGATTGGACGGTCCTTAGGCCAATTCATGCCTACCCCTGTGTTTGTTTTAATCTTGTTTGTTTTAGCCATGCTTTTTTACTTTTTGTATCTTCTATTTATTGTTGTTGATGTATTTATTCTGATTGTGTAATGAATTGATATATGTAATGACTTTTTTACCTCAATACCCCGAAACATCTCAATAAAATAAATTACAAAAACAAATGATTACTACATGCTACAGAGAGAGTTGCTATGGCATTTCTACAGCACACCCAGGATCTTTATTACACAGCATGGAGACTATTTGGGCATTAAGAGGCCTGACACACATGCTGCATAGGCTTTTATAGCACTAAATGTCCTAAGGCCTGACTCACTCCATGAGTACATGTATACCCATAATTTTAAACACATCAACTAAGCAAATTATTCTGCGACAATTTTGTGAAATGAAGACTGACTCATACTGTGATCTTAGACACATGACAGTATGCCTTGCAATTCAGTAAAATGATTACTACAGTGAAATAGAGTCTTGCTGGGAGTGTGTTTCAGAGTTTATTCAACTAAGCTAAATATTCTGCCACATGCTACTGAAAGATCTTCTATGGCATTTGTGCAGCACACCCAGAATGTTTACTAGACTACAAGGAGACTATCTGAGAATTCTAACCCTGATATACAAGTGTGTAAGTGGTTAGACCACTTCAGGTACACACTCTACATTTTTAACAACAGCACTGTACTGCAAATAAAAATATCTCCTCAAACACATTAACATACCAAAAGCACCTATCACAATGTTTTTCCCAAATCAGACAATTTCAGAATCAGACTCTATAGAAATAAACTCCTGCTTCTACATTAGAACACATTTTTATTATTAACTTAAAGTACACAACATAGATTCCTTTACACATTTACAACTCACCTTTAATAATCCTTTTGTAGATTTAGAACAGTGTCAATCACAGACCAGATTTTCCTAAGCAGAATCTCTGAATTGTGCAGCAGTCACTTGAACCATAGAATGGTATTGCTTCCCTCTCATTTTCCACACATATTCATGTAGATAACCAATGAAATGTCATCCCACACGAATTCAAAACCAAACTAACATTTTAATTGGTTGTACATTTCTACACTTTCAAACTCACATAATGTTCAACCTCCCCCCACTGCTCTCGCTGCCTGTTACCATGGTAACACTCCATAGAAAACCTAACTGAACACACAGGTGAAAGGTTCATCACCAAATGTTGCAAACCAAACCAGCAAGGGTGTGTGACTTCTCAATACACCAGCTTATCCTGTGCAATGTTCCTTCAATTACTTTTTCTCAACCAATAGCACTACTCCTTTTAAAAAACAGTACCATGCACCCTAGTTTTCAATGTTGAATTTTCAGAAACCACCAATCATTTTTTTTCATGTGCACTGAATCTCATCTACATTTTTTTCTAGAATCCTACTTTTTAAACTGCCATTTTATTTCCAGAGCCCATCTGAGTACAACCAGATCTCCCTTCAAAATGCTTAGAGTGTGGATTGTAAGACACAGCTACATTTTCTGGACTGAAAGGTATGCAACAAATAGATGCTTTCTCAACCTTGATTTACCAAATGTGGATATTATGTGGATTGGCCAGAGAGGATTGGGATGTCACCATTTGATGCCATTGGTAAAATCTTTTTTGCATCTCCCAGACCCAGACCTCATAATTGTCTACTGTGGTGGCAATGACCTAGGCACTTCGTCTGGGATAGGTCTGGAAATTCTTTTAAAGGACACCTTTTTGCAATTGATGTCACTTTTTCCACAAACTGCCTTTGTATATTCTAATATATGCCAAAAGCAAAAATGGAACTGGTCCAACCAATATTGTCCACAGATTGAGAAGGCAAGGAAACATGTGAATAAGTCTGTTTCTGCTTTCCTCAGAGACTATTTATTTATTTTGATTTATGTATGCGATTTTATATAGCGCAAACTTTACCCGAAGGTGTCAGAACACTTTACATAAGAACCAGTTGAAAAACATAAGGGCTTAGGATTACATGCGTGACAAAAAGGATACAAACAGAAAAAAATTGCAAATGTACAAGATGTAAAGTCACACAAGGAGGAGATACAAATGGATATACTCTAAGAGTCACATAAGCATAGTAGATAGTACAAAGGTCTACTGCATATACTAGTGATTAGAGTTATCTCTATATACATATGGAAGGGATACACATGGATATGCTCTAAGAGTCACATAGGAATGGTAGAGAGCACAGCGGACTACTGCATATACTAGTGATTAGAGTTATCTCTATATACATAGGGAAGGGATATGACTGGATATACTCTAAGAGTCACATAGGAATGGTAGAGAGCACAGCAGACTACTGCATATACTAGTTATTAGAGTTGAGTTATCTCTATATACATAGGGAAGGGATATGACTGGATATACTCTAAGAATCACATAGGAATGGTAGAGAGCACAGCAGACTACTGCATATACTAGTGATTAGAGTTATCTCTATATACATAGGGAGGGGATATGACTGGATATACTCTAAGAGTCACATAGGAATGGTAGATAGTACAAAGGTTTACCGCATATACTAGTGATTAGAGTTATCTCTATATACATAGTGAAGGGATACACATGGATATACTCTAAGAGTCACATATGAATGGTGGAGAGCACAGCGGACTACTGCATATACTAGTGATTAGAGTTATCTCTATATACATAGGGAAGGGATACACATGTATATACTCTAAGAGTCACATAGGAATGTTAGAGAGCACAGCGGACTACTGCATATACTAGTGGTTAGAGTTATCTCTATATACATAGGGAAGGGATACACATGGATATATTCTAAGAGTCATATAGGAATGGTAGAAAGCACAGGGGACTACTGCATATACTAGTGATTAGAGTTATCTCTATATACATAGGGAAGGGATATGACTGGAAATACTCTAAGAGTCACATAGGAATGGTAGAGAGCACAACGGTCTACTGCATATACTAGTGATTAGAGTTATCTCTATGTACAGAAAAGCAGAGTTCCATTAAGTGTGGTTGGAGGGGGAATGCAGTCAGAGGGGGGATGCAGTCACAGCACTAGGGGAGGGACAGAGAAGGGCAGGAAAGTGAGACAAACGAGAGAGGGAAGCAGATAGTAAAGATTAAGACAGCGAGGAGTGTGTCAGAGGCAACAGGAGAGACAATAGAAAGGTCTATAGGACAGAGAGGGGAGAGGTCAGAGAACGTTAAAATGGCAGAGAAGAGAGGTAGCAGAAGAAGCGAGTCATAAAAAGAAAGTAAAATGGTGGGGAATGCAAAGGTCCAAGTCCGAAAGTCCAGGAAGAGGGCTGCCATAGCCAGGAAGTCCGGGGGAAGAAAGGCAGTCCGCAGCAAAGTCACAGCCTCATCGTCCATGAGGAGCTGGGGCTGAGGAGTTTGATCTGGAGACCAGGGATCAGGGAAGGAAGACCTCTGGTGCCAAGGCAGCTGTTCGCAGAACGGGAAGCAACAAAGTCAGAAAATGAAAGTTAAACAAGGGGGACGACCCCGGGCTCACTCTTGTTTTTCGGCATCTTTCTTCCCTTGTTTTGTAACATCAGACGGGCCTTGTGATCACCGGGGTAGAATGGCATTTTTCTACAGCGCTCTCTACAGCGCAGCCAGGGCTCACCATTCTCGGCAGGGGCTGCATGGGGACCTGCTCAATGTTGCCTCCATACTGAGCGCGGCAGGAGCCGTCACCTCTGCACACGACTCTGCTGTGCTCACTCTCCACGAGCGCATCCGTGGGGGGGGCACTGCCTCTCCTGCAGCTGGCTGTTCATGGTGCTCTGTCTCCAAAGCGCTTGCCGCGCGGGACCCCAGCTATCACACCGGAGGGGCAGAGCGGGAGCTGGTGCGGGCTGCACTGTTTGTCATCTTATCTTTGCCGTAGGCGCTAATAAATCCTGTTGCCTTACCCGGAGTGCTTGAGTCTTCTTTTCGACTTTTGAGAGGACTGCTGAGCTTCATTTTGTAAATATATATATTCAATGAAAAAACCATTGGTTATAGAACATATATAGTTAGGAATTTGCATTTACAAAACCTTATTTTACTCGCATAAAACCATTGAAATTCCATATATAGTTAGATGCGCTAACTATATATCTCGCACCCGCAATCCACTGCTGATGATGTCACATATTACATCATTCATGACATGGTCAGTGACATCACTGATGACATCACTGATGACATCTCAAATGACATCACTGATGACATCACTGATGACATCTCATTTGACATCACTGGTGACATCACTCATGATATCATTCATGTGATAATACAATGAATTTCTTCAGACTCTAATATAACCTTAGATACAATCAGTGTAAACAGACACTCACAGACTGTCACTCATCCATGGACTTACTCACACAACTAGTCAGTCATGCAAACAATCAATCACACCTCCATTTCCTGAACTATACAGTTATACAAACTTTACTTATTCAAATATGTACTAACATATATTTTCTCTCTTATACAATCCCTGATACAAGTTCACAATGATCCATACAGCCACTCACACATTCACTGGCTCTTATGCACAGTTATTTATATATGTCAACTCTCACATGTACTGTCTTTTACATATGTACTTACTTTGACATGTAGCACTGAGATATCCATTCACTCACCAATACACTCATACACACAGTCAACCACCCATACAGTTGTTTCCACATGCAGTTTTGAACCCATACATCTAGTGAATCAGCTGTTCACACATCTATGCACAGAGTCACACACCTCCCAGCCACTCACACACATACTCAGTCTCCCATACAAATACTCGGGCAACCAATCAATAACCCATATAGTTACTCATATAGCTACTGATCAACACATGCAGCAGTTTACAGAACAACAGATATAATGATGCACAAATTAATACAGTTTAATCACTAACCCATGCACTCAGTGAGACACATTTAATCACTCCCTCATACAATCAGTCATGCACCTACTAAATCCTTCATCCAGACATTTATACATCCACTCATTCTTCAATATGTAAGACATATTTTAACTTTACAGAAACATACAGTCACTGGATGTTGTCATCAGTGATGTCATCAGTGATGTCATTTGAGATGTCATCAGTGATGTCACTGACCATGTCATGAATGATGTAATATGTGACATCATCAGCAGTGGATTGCGGGTGCGCGATATATAGTTAGCGCATCTAACTATATATGGAATTTCAATGCTTTTATGCGAGTAAAATAAGGTTTTGTAAATGCAAATTCCTAACTATATATGTTCTATAACCAATGGTTTTTTCATTGAATTTTCAAGGTTTTGTAAATTAAAATTCCTAACTATGGGGCCGATCAGGATGGCGGACGGAAACGTGCTCCGTCCGCCGTGGAAGGTGTCAAGATACTCCGGACCTGGCCGCGGAAAAACCGCATTAGCGATTAGGATCAAATGTGACCGAAACGCCGACCGCGGCGGACGGAGCACAACAATCCCCGTCCGCGGCGGTCGAAGTACACCTGATTCCGCGGCATGCGGACGGAACCCACAAAACACCGACCGCCGCGTACGCACATGACCAGGAGAACAACAACCTCCCCCGCGATACCTGCGTACTTTCCGTGTCCGCAATTAGGATAACACCGCAAGTACCCCGGTAGTCACCGCGATCCACGTCCGCGGCGGTAGCAATGCAATGAGAAACGGGGCACCACAGCGGAAGTCCAACATCCCTACAGTCATTCAAATGGCATACATACCGACAGAATCCATCACCAAACACAGCAAAATGGACGACAACCCACCTGACACAACTAAACCAAACACAAGACACAATTACCCACCCCCAAGAACTGCATAGACCACACCTGACAACACACCCGCCTATCACCTGACTGCCAATCAACATTCACACAGGGCCAACACACAGACTATAAATTGACTCCCACCCACTCCCGAAATCCTCTGCATCCCAGCATAGCTGACAGCAGGAGACAATACTTGACTTGACAAACAGCAAACTATTTGATTCAGATACATAACCCACACCCAAACACACCCTGCACACAAACACCCACCACACCACGCCCAAAGACACCCTGCACACAAACACCCACCACACCACACCCAAACAGCACACACCAGCACCTCCGCACTCCACACAAACACACCCCCCGAGCACCATGGCACCCAAAAAAAATCCTAAATTCTCCGACACCGAGCTCAAGGTAATGGTGGAAGAGATCCTTCGTGTGGAACCCCACATCTTCGGGTCCCTCGTGCAGCAGACGAGCATAGCTCGGAAGAACAGCCTGTGGGACCGCATCGTGACCAGGGTCAATGCCTCCGGGAGCGTTCCGCGAACCAAGGCAGACATCCAGAGGCGGTGGCACGACCTGAAGACCCGGGTGAAGTCTATAAGAGCCAAGAACTTCCTCCGGGCCAACCATACCGGCGGTGGAACCCCCCCGGAGCCCCTACCATACACCGAGTGGGAGGAGAGGGTGCTGACCATCCTGCACCCTGACACCCTCGATGGACTTCCTGATGGAGAAGAGGCTGGTAAGTACCAACCAACCACCACAAACACAACAACACGGTGTGGGCCACACAACTCTGAAGACACATCCCACATACCCCAGCCTTGCATGCAGTCCACATACTCACCAACCTCTAAAGCACTCCTACAGGCCCCTATGTCCATAGAGAGGGTGGTGGTGGTGGGTGGGGTGTGTGAGGGGTCACTAGTCCTACTTCCAACAGGCCCCCATGTCCATAGAGAGGGTGGTGGTGGTGGGTGGGGTGTGTGAGGGGTCACTAGTCCTACTTCCAACAGGCCCCCATGTCCATAGAGAGGGTGGTGGTGGTGGGTGGGGTGTGTGAGGGGTCGGAACTACAACTTCCAACAGGCCCCCATGTCCATAGAGAGGGTGGTGGTGGTGGGTGGGGTGTGTGAGGGGTCGGAACTACAACTTCCAACAGGCCCCATGTCCATAGAGAGGGTGGTGGTGGTGGGTGGGGTGTGTGAGGGGTCACTAGTCCTACTTCCAACAGGCCCCCATGTCCATAGAGAGGGTGGTGGTGGTGGGTGGGGTGTGTGAGGGGTCGGAACTACAACTTCCAACAGGCCCCCATGTCCATAGAGAGGGTGGTGGTGGTGGGTGGGGTGTGTGAGGGGTCGGAACTACAACTTCCAACAGGCCCCCATGTCCATAGAGAGGGTGGTGGTGGTGGGTGGGGTGTGTGAGGGGTCGGAACTACAACTTCCAACAGGCCCCCATGTCCATAGAGAGGGTGGTGGTGGTGGGTGGGGTGTGTGAGGGGTCGGAACTACAACTTCCAACAGGCCCCCATGTCCATAGAGAGGGTGGTGGTGGTGGGTGGGGTGTGTGAGGGGTCACTAGTCCTACTTCCAACAGGCCCCCATGTCCATAGAGAGGGTGGTGGTGGTGGGTGGGGTGTGTGAGGGGTCGGAACTACAACTTCCAACAGGCCCCCATGTCCATAGAGAGGGTGGTGGTGGTGGGTGGGGTGTGTGAGGGGTCGGAACTACAACTTCCAACAGGCCCCCATGTCCATAGAGAGGGTGGTGGTGGTGGGTGGGGTGTGTGAGGGGTCGGAACTACAACTTCCAACAGGCCCCCATGTCCATAGAGAGGGTGGTGGTGGTGGGTGGGGTGTGTGAGGGGTCACTAGTCCTACTTCCAACAGGCCCCCATGTCCATAGAGAGGGTGGTGGTGGTGGGTGGGGTGTGTGAGGGGTCGGAACTACAACTTCCAACAGGCCCCCATGTCCATAGAGAGGGTGGTGGTGGTGGGTGGGGTGTGTGAGGGGTCGGAACTACAACTTCCAACAGGCCCCCATGTCCATAGAGAGGGTGGTGGTGGTGGGTGGGGTGTGTGAGGGGTCACTAGTCCTACTTCCAACAGGCCCCCATGTCCATAGAGAGGGTGGTGGTGGTGGGTGGGGTGTGTTAGGGGTCGGAACTACAACTTCCAACAGGCCCCCATGTCCATAGAGAGGGTGGTGGTGGTGGGTGGGGTGTGTGAGGGGTCGGAACTACAACTTCCAACAGGCCCCCATGTCCATAGAGAGGGTGGTGGTGGTGGGTGGGGTGTGTGAGGGGTCACTAGTCCTACTTCCAACAGGCCCCCATGTCCATAGAGAGGGTGGTGGTGGTGGGTGGGGTGTGTGAGGGGTCACTAGTCCTACTTCCAACAGGCCCCCATGTCCATAGAGAGGGTGGTGGTGGTGGGTGGGGTGTGTGAGGGGTCGGAACTACAACTTCCAACAGGCCCCCATGTCCATAGAGAGGGTGGTGGTGGTGGTTGGGGTGTGTGAGGGGTCACTAGTCCTACTTCCAACAGGCCCCCATGTCCATAGAGAGGGTGGTGGTGGTGGGTGGGGTGTGTGAGGGGTCACTAGTCCTACTTCCAACAGGCCCCCATGTCCATAGAGAGGGTGGTGGTGGTGGGTGGGGTGTGTGAGGGGTCGGAACTACAACTTCCAACAGGCCCCCATGTCCATAGAGAGGGTGGTGGTGGTGGGTGGGGTGTGTGAGGGGTCGGAACTACAACTTCCAACAGGCCCCCATGTCCATAGAGAGGGTGGTGGTGGTGGGTGGGGTGTGTGAGGGGTCGGAACTACAACTTCCAACAGGCCCCCATGTCCATAGAGAGGGTGGTGGTGGTGGGTGGGGTGGGTGAGGGGTCGGAACTACAACTTCCAACAGGCCCCCATGTCCATAGAGAGGGTGGTGGTGGTGGGTGGGGTGTGTGAGGGGTCACTAGTCCTACTTCCAACAGGCCCCCATGTCCATAGAGAGGGTGGTGGTGGTGGGTGGGGTGTGTGAGGGGTCGGAACTACAACTTCCAACAGGCCCCCATGTCCATAGAGAGGGTGGTGGTGGTGGGTGGGGTGTGTGAGGGGTCGGAACTACAACTTCCAACAGGCCCCCATGTCCATAGAGAGGGTGGTGGTGGTGGGTGGGGTGTGTGAGGGGTCGGAACTACAACTTCCAACAGGCCCCCATGTCCATAGAGAGGGTGGTGGTGGTGGGTGGGGTGTGTGAGGGGTCACTAGTCCTACTTCCAACAGGCCCCCATGTCCATAGAGAGGGTGGTGGTGGTGGGTGGGGTGTGTGAGGGGTCGGAACTACAACTTCCAACAGGCCCCCATGTCCATAGAGAGGGTGGTGGTGGTGGGTGGGGTGTGTGAGGGGTCGGAACTACAACTTCCAACAGGCCCCCATGTCCATAGAGAGGGTGGTGGTGGTGGGTGGGGTGTGTGAGGGGTCACTAGTCCTACTTCCAACAGGCCCCCATGTCCATAGAGAGGGTGGTGGTTTTGGGTGGGGTGTGTGAGGGGTCGGAACTACAATTTCCAACAGGCCCCCATGTCCATAGAGAGGGTGGTGGTGGTGGGTGGGGTGTGTGAGGGGTCGGAACTACAACTTCCAACAGGCCCCCATGTCCATAGAGAGGGTGGTGGTGGTGGGTGGGGTGTGTGAGGGGTCACTAGTCCTACTTCCAACAGGCCCCCATGTCCATAGAGAGGGTGGTGGTGGTGGGTGGGGTGTGTGAGGGGTCACTAGTCCTACTTCCAACAGGCCCCCATGTCCATAGAGAGGGTGGTGGTGGTGGGTGGGGTGTGTGAGGGGTCGGAACTACAACTTCCAACAGGCCCCCATGTCCATAGAGAGGGTGGTGGTGGTGGGTGGGGTGTGTGAGGGGTCGGAACTACAACTTCCAACAGGCCCCCATGTCCATAGAGAGGGTGGTGGTGGTGGGTGGGGTGTGTGAGGGGTCGGAACTACAACTTCCAACAGGCCCCCATGTCCATAGAGAGGGTGTTGGTGGTGGGTGGGGTGTGTGAGGGGTCACTAGTCCTACTTCCAACAGGCCCCCATGTCCATAGAGAGGGTGGTGGTGGTGGGTGGGGTGTGTGAGGGGTCGGAACTACAACTTCCAACAGGCCCCCATGTCCATAGAGAGGGTGGTGGTGGTGGGTGGGGTGTGTGAGGGGTCGGAACTACAACTTCCAACAGGCCCCCATGTCCATAGAGAGGGTGGTGGTGGTGGGTGGGGTGTGTGAGGGGTCGGAACTACAACTTCCAACAGGCCCCCATGTCCATAGAGAGGGAGGTGGTGGTGTGTGGGGTGTGTGCCAATGCCGACTGATTTTCAACCATAAATACATGTACACGTATAGGCAACATTACTCATCATCACATTATTCTTTTGCAGGGGATCCTAATCTGACTGCCGCCATTGACACCAGGCCTCCAGCATCCCCAAACTCCGAGCACTCATGGGACGATTGTGCAGCCAACTCCGGGGCAGAGGATGGTGCCGGATCGAGCAGCCAGCCAGGGACCTCTGCCACGCAGGTCACACCTGCAACTACAACGACTACGGGCACTGGCATCACAACAACACCGGCGACTCGGACCTGCACAGCTGCCTCCAGCACCACCTCCACCACCACTACTACCACCACTTCTGCCCCTGCCGCCCTGCCCAACCCCGACGCCAACGCTGGGCCAGCGCCATCCCAGCCACGCAGGGAGACAGTCAGGCAACCCACCACTGCAAGGGCAGATCCTGCAGGCAGGAGCAGGGCGGAAAGAAGGGCTGAGGACACAACACTGATTGCTGTGCAACAGTGCCATGAAGCACTAGTCCGGGTGGAGGCGGGCTATGCACGTAGCCAGGAACATGCAGACCGGGCCCACCAGGACTTTGTGGACAACACCGCCATGTTGGGGGCCATCGAGAGGCGGCTTGGCCAACTGGTCGACATTTTCAGCGCCAGGGCATCCGCCAACACCACCCACCCCCCCCCCTCAAACACCGGCACCGGCCACAACACCGCCACCGCCGACTGCGCCCCTGGCGGTGGATGTGTTACCGAATCAGCCTGCGCCCCTAGCTGACCCCGTGCCGGCACAAAGACGGAGGGGCCGTCCGAGGCAGGAAGTGGCCGAGAGCAGTGTTGGAGCACATGGCACACGCTCCAAGAGGAGCCGACAGTGACTCATTGGAGTACCTGAGCCTCCGATCCAACCTGGAAAGTATCCGGATCCACCTGCCACAGGCCTGCTGCACTAGGCACACACCACCCTATGTGGTGTCTGCACGCCCATCTCATCTACCATTACCTTGGACTCTCACTCCCCCACCCCTTCACTCCTTTGTAAATATGCACCTACACCTATGCATAATCTGTAAATAAATACCACTTACTCACTCAATGATGTGTTGCCTCCATGTTTATTCACATGATTGCATCAGAAACAGACGTAACCAGGTTCAGGGATCCAACAGGTACAGAATAATGCCGCAACGGAGTGACCTAGGGAAACATAGAACCCGCAAACAGACGTTAGTAAACAGCATCACACTCATCCCAACTCACTGCAGTGCAACTTACAACAAACCACACACATCACTACACGAATGGCTGACACTACACACATCATGGAGAAGTGCATGTACTCATAAATGAAGACACACACACACATGCATACATCACATAACAAAACACATAGATGATCCCCAACACAATGACACCAGAGCAGCAAACCTACACAGGGCATACACAAGCAGCACAAGAGGGGCACACTCACAGTCAAGGGAAGTAGCGTGCTATGAGCTGGCGCCTCTGGTCCACACCTTCCTCCTCACCACTATCCTCATCAGTCGACATGGGTGGGTCGGGAGGGCGAGGAACTTGCTGTTCATCTGGGTCCAAGATCAGTGCAATGTTATTTCGCACAGCCAGGTTGTGGAGCATGCAGCAGGCCATCACAATCTTGCATACTTTGCCAGGTGCGTAAGGCAGGGCCCCTCCAGTCTTATCTAGGCACCGAAACCTAGACTTAAGCAGGCCAAATGTTCGTTCCACCACTCGACGTGTCCTACCATGGGCATCGTTGTATCGCATTTCTCCTGCTGTGGTGGGATTGCGAATTGGACTCAGAAGCCAAGGCCTGTTTGGGTAAGCCGAGTCGCCTGTGTATGTGGGAATTAGAGAGAGACATCAGTACCTGAACATGTGGCCACACCAAGCCACCCAGATATCACTCCAGTCACCACAGCATACTCACCAACAAGCCAGGCTTGTGCCGGACGCAGATTTGCCATCAGTCGTGGGACTATGCTGCTCCGCATGATGTGGGCGTCATGTGCAGAGCCAGGAAATCTTGCACACACATGTGAGATAATGTTGTCGGCCTGGCACACCACCTGCACGTTAAGGGAGTGGAAGTGCTTCCGATTCCGAAACACCTACTCACGTGCCCGTGGCGGGATGATCGCAATATGCGTGCCATCAATTGAACCCACAACGTGTGGAATGCCACCCAGTGCATAAAAGTCTGCCTTGACCGCTGCCAACTCTGCCGCCTGTGGAAAATGTATGTACTCATGCTTGTACAGCATCATGGCTGTCAGTACATCCTTGAGTACCGTGCTGAACATGGCCTGTGACATTCCCCCGGCATGTCCTATAGTGTACTGGAATGTGCCTGTTGCAAAAAAATGGAGTGCCGCCATCACCTTTTGGGTGGGTGAAATTGAGCCTGGATAAGTTCTCCGCGGCTGCAGGTGAGGAGACAACTTGTTCACAAGCTCCAGCAATCGACGTCGATCAAGCCTGAATTTCCGGACCACCTCCTCGTCCACCATGTCCTCCAGCACAGTATATGGGCGATGGACATTTTGAGCCCTCCTGTGTGGGAGTAAATGGAATGGAAGTCAATTCACATACAACGCATGTCTGTGCAACTCACTCACATGTCACCGCACTCTATCCAACATGTAATAGGCAGTGTACGATTTGCTTATGTGTGACACCTCTGATTGTCACAACAACATGGATTGACGTAGCAATGTGCACCCACCAGCTACATGATGTGTTGCAACATGTCCAATGCACTCTGTTGCACCTCAACATCACTGCCAACAAGGCATGTGACATGACCAAAAAGTGACGGTCATTAGTGGCACACCGATGGGCATGGTATGGAAACCATGGGATAGAGCATGAAGTGTGGAGTCACGCAATCACGCACACAACCCTCATCATGCAGCTGCAGACAATTAAACATAGTGCATCGTGCATCGTCAGCTGACATGCACTCATTGACGCCGCCATGGCGTTGCACTGCTTCCGCTGTTGACGTCTGGCCATACGCGGCCCGCGTTCAACATTCCAATTGTCTGCACGTGCTAGAGACCGGGACGGATGCATCATTTGCAACAAAGTTGTAAGAGTGGCGCCACCATGGCGGGGCACGTATTCGGCGGGGGAGGTGGAGGCCAATACAGCCATAAGCTGATGTGCATGCACATGCCAGTTCATGACCCCCTTACAGTGACATTGCATAAGGCAGCCTACACCGGCCGGCCCAGCTCTACCCACTACCGCCGTGCCAGACCTAGCCCTTGACCGCCGTTGCGGCCGTGCCAACTACCGCCGCTTCAGGCCCCCTCCACTACCGCCGTGCCAGACCTAGCCCTTGACCGCCGTTGCGGCCGTGCCAACTACCGCCGCTTCAGGCCCCCTCCACTACCGCTGTGCCAGACCTAGCCCTTGACCGCCGTTGCGGCCGTGCCAACTACCGCCGCTTCAGGCCCCCTCCACTACCGCCGTGCCCTGGCGGCCCTGGCACGGCGGTCATGGGCCTAGGTCTGGCACGGCGGTAGTGGAGGGGGCCTGCAGCGGCGGTAGTTGGCACGGCCGCAACGGCGGTCAAGGGCTAGGTCTGGCACGGCGGTAGTGGGTAGAGCTGGGCCGGCCGGTGTAGGCTGCCTGATGCAATGTCACTGTAAGGGGGTCATGAACTGGCATGTGCATGGACATCAGCTTATGGCTGTATTGGCCTCCACCTCCCCCGCCGAATACGTGCCCCGCCATGGTGGCGCCACTCTTACAACTTTGTTGCAAATGATGCTTCCGTCCCGGTCTCTAGCACGTGCAGTTGCCGGTGTGTGAGCGTGACGGTCTGTGCAAGTGCAGCCAATGGGAGGTGTGGACATGGGCCACGGTTGGCCAATTGCAAGTACCGTATGGTGTTCACCGCAACACCAGGGCCAATCATTGGCCAAATTCCAAACACGCTCTCACGGCGGACCAATGGCTGGCGCCGTATGCCACTGACATGGCCACTGGGCCCTATATATGTGTGATGTGCAAAAGCAAACTTTCTACGATGACCACCGACTGCTGCCTGTGACCATCACCTCCACCTGCTGCTGCGGAGCTGACCACCGACTGCTGCCTGTGACCATCACCTCCACCTGCTGCTGCGGAGCTGACCACCGACTGCTGCCTGTGACCATCACCTCCACCTGCTGCTGCGGAGCTGACCACCGACTGCCGCTCTAGTGCCATACTCCGTGACCTTGCCATGTCGAGAGTCAAAGAGGTCCGGTCTCGTCCCTTCACCGCCGCGGAGCTGGATGTCCTCGTGGACGCTGTGCTCCGCAACTACGGACGCCTGTATGGCGCACCCGGACAGGCGGTAAGTGCAGTGGGGGATAAGTTGTAGTGCATGAGGTGTCATATGGCACCTGGGCTCTGGAAACTTGGCGGTGTGATGTGTGACCAACTAAAGAATCGATATGTGCATGGCTGCTGAGAGTAATGTGTTGCTCCTATCTGTGTGACTGGCCAACTGTCCACTGACTTCCACCCTTTTGTCTCCCATCATGGTAGGTAAAGCTGCACCTTCGCAAGGACGTGTGGAGGAGCATTGCACGTGAAGTACGAGCAGCGGGGGTGTCCAATAGACGACATACACACTGCCACAAACGCTGGGACGACATTTCCAGACTGAGCAAGAATGTAGCGGAAGTGACACTAGGGCTGATTCCACGGACGGCACGTCTGGCCCGACGCTCAATGACCCCTCTCATGCACCGTATCATAGCTGTGACGCATCCTGACCTGTCCGAGCGGTTGCGTGTGGATGAACCGCAACGTGGCGGTAAGCTTACTGTCAGTGTATGTTGCTTGTGAGTGCAATGCATGTATGGTTGCCCACACACATTAGGGTCTTCCGTCTATCGTGAGTCTATTTCCAATGGCATGTTGGTGACATTGCCACAGTTAACTTTGCACTTGCACATGCGGAATGTTGAGACGCCACCTGCTAAGCTGTTCAGTTGTCATGCACATGCTGTAGTGCTCCGTCACCCCTTGGCAACACTTGTGTGCTGATGTAGTTCCTCATGCCCAGTGTGCATGCTGTACATGTATTACGGCCAACGCCACAGAATTCCTGTGAGGATGACTGCTTGGGGTGGGCTGTGTGCAGGTTGGGGGATCGATGGACAGTGTCATCAGTGGCTTTAGGGATTCCGCAGCAGTACTGTACGTGTGTGTGCCCATTACTTACACCCATTTCCTGTGCTTTTCAGCTTTGGCAGAGGGCACTCAGCCACATACGGCGGAGATTACAGAAGGCAATGCATCCGGATCAGACGTCGCGCACACGCAGACTGACACCGAAGGGGCCAGCGGCGGAGAGGGGGACAGGACCGTCCCGGAGGACTCGCATGTGGAGACAACATCGTCATCATCTTCCGACAGTGTTGGTGAGTCAGCACTGTTGTCACAGACTGGGAGTGGGCAACCAACACCTTCGGTCGGGACACAGCACACAGGGCCCACCCTGCCTGCAACTGCACCATGTACTGTACGTGCACGCAGGAGTAGGGGGAGCAGAGTGGCGTTCGGTGTCGGCACCGCTGCCCCAGCCTCGGTGACCCAAAATTCTCTTTGTGCAGAGGCTGTTGATCTGCTGCGACAGCTGTGTGTGGGCCAGACCAATATGATTAATGCATTCCAAGACCACGATAGGAAGTTGGGGCAGGTGGTGGCATTCATGGAAGGTATGCATGGTGATCTGGCTGGTGTACACAGGACACTGCAGTCATTGTCTAACAGTGTGTCGTCTGCCATTGCACAGTCGCATGGACTGGGTGGTACTTCTGTTCCACCATCTACAACTCTGGATGTGTCAGGGGGGAGTGAATTTTCTGATCTGGACTCTAATACAGGTTATTGCACTAGAAGCAGCGTCAGCCAGCACGTCAAGGCACGTAGGCCTCAGACCCCATCGCCTAGGTCAGGTAACTCTGTTCACAAGGACAACGTCAGATATAGTGGAGTACACACACGTGAGGCAAAAGAGGGGTTGGGTGTAATGGCTACACATGCTGCACAGCCATCCCACACACAAGGTACTACCAGGCCAAGACTCACTCCCGCTTCCATTGACACTACCCTGTACGAGGACAGTGAGAAGACGAATACATCTCTTGAGGGCTCGCATACTCCCAGTGCCAGGGACACTAGGAAGGAAGGTGCCACTCCCAAGGGCAGGGAAAGCAGGAAGGATGTAGGCACTCCCAAGGGCAGGGAAAGCAGGAAGGATGTAGGCACTCCCAAGGCCAGGGACAGCAGGAAGGATGTAGGCACTCCCAAGGGCAGGGAGACTACGAAGGAAGGTGCCACTCCCAAGGGCAGGGAAAGCAGGAAGGATGTAGGCACTCCCAAGGCCAGGGACAGCAGGAAGGATGTAGGCACTCCCAAGGGCAGGGAAAGCAGGAAGGATGTAGGCACTCCCAAGGCCAGGGAAAGCAGGAAGGATGTAGGCACTCCCAAGGGCAGGGAAAGCAGGAAGGATGTAGGCACTCCCAAGGCCAGGGAAAGCAGGAAGGATGTAGGCACTCCCAAGGCCAGGGAGACTACGAAGGAAGGAGCCACTCCCAAGGGCAGGGACAAGAATAGTCACAAGACAAACGCACCTAAGAGGAGCACGGACAGTCCCAGGGGCAGGGACACACACGGGCAGAAGGGGTGTCCAGCTGATATGTACACCACAGACGACAAGTCTGCTGCCTGGAAGAGGGCACCATCCAGGGAACAGGGCAAGTCCGCAGAGTACAGTACTCCTACGGAAATGGAACATCCAAGGCCCAAGGACTCGCCCATGAATAGTGGCGCTGTCAGGGACAGGCATACATCACCCATAGTTGCTCTGAGACAGCTGTTTTCTGGCAAACGGAATACAGAAGACTCAGCAGTGGAGTCACCCCTTACATCCACTCCCATCATGGCCCGTCAGGGACGGATGCAGGTGGACCCTGTCGTGGCATCCCCCATGACACATGTTGCAGAGGCCACAAGGCAGCCACACAGCAAACGACAAGCAGGCTCCAGCACGTCCCCAGAGACCATTCCCCCCCAGCACATGCACCTCCCATGGTGGGTGAAATTGCTTCTCAGTCCGGTCGACTTGTGAGTCCTGTCCTGTCCAGGGTGCAGGCACATGTCCAAAAGAAGCGTAGACACACAGCATTGACACATGCCCAATCCGATATCGGCCAATTGCAACTATTCCCCGCTCCCAGAGCCACCCTGCCTCCTGGACCATACAGTCCTGTGGCTCATCATTTCAGTGGTCACAGTGGCGCTGGTGCAGTTGACTCGCATGTGTCTGTTAGTGGCAGGGTATCCGTCGAGACATATCCTGTATCAGGTGCTGGCAGTGTATCTGGGTCTATGGGCCATGTGTCAGTAACTCGGGCTGTGTCGGTGTGTCACACTCCTGTATCAGGTGCTGGGAGTGTATCGGGGTCTATAGGCCATGTGTCAGTAACTCGGGCTGTGTCGGTGTGTCACACTCCTGTATCAGGTGCTGGGAGTGTATCTGGGTCTATGGGCCATGTGTCAGTAACTCGGGCTGTGTCGGTGTGTCACACTCCTGTATCAGGTGCTGGCAGTGTATCTGGGTCTGTGGCTCACGTGTCAGTCACTACATCTGTGGCTGTGTGTCACACTCCGGTTTCTGGTGCTGCCAGTGTGTCCGATGCGGGTACTTCACGCAATCCACCTGATAGTGTGCTGTAAGTTGCTGTACTGTGCCCTCTGATGTACCTGCTCATGTGTCCACACTGCCCTGTTGCTATCCTCATACTGATGTACTGCCTCTGATGTACCTGCTCTGGTGTCCACACTGCCCTGTTGCTATCCTCATACTGATGTACTGCATCTGATGTACCTGCTCTGGTGTCCACACTGCCCTGTTGCTATCCTCATACTGATGTACTGCATCTGATGTACCTGCTCTGGTGTCCACACTGCCCTGTTGATGTTCTGATACTGATGTACTGCCTCTGATGTACCTGCTCTGGTGTCCACACTGCCCTGTTGATGTTCTGATACTGATGTACTGCCTCTGATGTACCTGCTCTGGTGTCCACACTGCCCTGTTGCTGTTCTGATACTGCATTGTGCCCTCTCATGTGCTGCCTGTGATGGACGTTTTCAGTGCAATGGACTGTTGGTGCCCTTAGCCCCTCTCATGTACTGCCTCTGATGGACGTTTTCAGTGCAATGGACTGTTGGAGCACTTGGCCCCTCTCATGCACTGCCTCTGATGTACCTGCTCTGGTGTCCACACTGCCCTGTTGCTATCCTCATACTGATGTATGCCCTCTGATGTACCTGCTCTGGTGTCCACACTGCCCTGTTGCTGCCCTGTTGCTGTTCTGATACTGATGTACTGCCTCTGATGTACCTGCTCTGGTGTCCACACTGCCCTGTTGCTGCCCTGTTGCTGTTCTGATACTGATGTACTGCATCTGATGTACCTGCTCTGGTGTCCACACTGCCCTGTTGCTGCCCTGTTGCTGTTCTGATACTGATGTACTGCCTCTGATGTACCTGCTCTGGTGTCCACACTGCCCTGTTGCTGCCCTGTTGCTATCCTCATACTGATGTACTGCATCTGATGTACCTGCTCTGGTGTCCACACTGCCCTGTTGCTGCCCTGTTGCTGTTCTGATACTGATGTACTGCCTCTGATGTACCTGCTCTGGTGTCCACACTGCCCTGTTGCTGCCCTGTTGCTATCCTCATACTGATGTACTGCATCTGATGTACCTGCTCTGGTGTCCACACTGCCCTGTTGATGTTCTGATACTGCATTGTGCCCTCTCATGTGCTGCCTGTGATGGACGTTTTCAGTGCAATGGACTGTTGGTGCCCTTAGCCCCTCTCATGTACTGCCTCTGATGGACGTTTTCAGTGCAATGGACTGTTGGAGCACTTGGCCCCTCTCATGCACTGCCTCTGATGTACCGGCTCTGGTGTCCACACTGCCCTGTTGCTATCCTCATACTGATGTATGCCCTCTGATGTACCTGCTCTGGTGTCCACACTGCCCTGTTGCTGCCCTGTTGCTGTTCTGATACTGATGTACTGCATCTGATGTACCTGCTCTGGTGTCCACACTGCCCTGTTGCTATCCTCATACTGATGTACTGCATCTGATGTACCTGCTCTGGTGTCCACACTGCCCTGTTGATGTTCTGATACTGCATTGTGCCCTCTCATGTGCTGCCTGTGATGGACGTTTTCAGTGCAATGGACTGTTGGTGCACTTAGCCCCTCTCATGTACTGCCTCTGATGGACGTTTTCAGTGCAATGGACTGTTGGAGCACTTGGCCCCTCTCATGCACTGCCTCTGATGTACCTGCTCTGGTGTCCACACTGCCCTGTTGCTATCCTCATACTGATGTATGCCCTCTGATGTACCTGCTCTGGTGTCCACACTGCCCTGTTGCTGCCCTGTTGCTGTTCTGATACTGATGTACTGCATCTGATGTACCTGCTCTGGTGTCCACACTGCCCTGTTGCTGCCCTGTTGCTGTTCTGATACTGATGTACTGCATCTGATGTACCTGCTCTGGTGTCCACACTGCCCTGTTGCTGCCCTGTTGCTATCCTCATACTGATGTATGCCCTCTGATGTACCTGCTCTGGTGTCCACACTGCCCTGTTGCTGTTCTGATACTGCATTGTGCCCTCTCATGTGCTGCCTGTGATGGACGTTTTCAGTGCAATGGACTGTTGGTGCCCTTAGCCCCTCTCATGTACTGCCTCTGATGAACGTTTTCAGTGCAATGGACTGTTGGAGCACTTGGCCCCTCTCATGCACTGCCTCTGATGTACCTGCTCTGGTGTCCACACTGCCCTGTTGCTATCCTCATACTGATGTATGCCCTCTGATGTACCTGCTCTGGTGTCCACACTGCCCTGTTGCTGCCCTGTTGCTATCCTCATACTGATGTACTGCATCTGATGTACCTGCTCTGGTGTCCACACTGCCCTGTTGCTGCCCTGTTGCTGTTCTGATACTGATGTACTGCCTCTGATGTACCTGCTCTGGTGTCCACACTGCCCTGTTGCTGCCCTGTTGCTATCCTCATACTGATGTACTGCATCTGATGTACCTGCTCTGGTGTCCACACTGCCCTGTTGATGTTCTGATACTGCATTGTGCCCTCTCATGTGCTGCCTGTGATGGACGTTTTCAGTGCAATGGACTGTTGGTGCCCTTAGCCCCTCTCATGTACTGCCTCTGATGGACGTTTTCAGTGCAATGGACTGTTGGAGCACTTGGCCCCTCTCATGCACTGCCTCTGATGTACCGGCTCTGGTGTCCACACTGCCCTGTTGCTATCCTCATACTGATGTATGCCCTCTGATGTACCTGCTCTGGTGTCCACACTGCCCTGTTGCTGCCCTGTTGCTGTTCTGATACTGATGTACTGCATCTGATGTACCTGCTCTGGTGTCCACACTGCCCTGTTGCTATCCTCATACTGATGTACTGCATCTGATGTACCTGCTCTGGTGTCCACACTGCCCTGTTGATGTTCTGATACTGCATTGTGCCCTCTCATGTGCTGCCTGTGATGGACGTTTTCAGTGCAATGGACTGTTGGTGCACTTAGCCCCTCTCATGTACTGCCTCTGATGGACGTTTTCAGTGCAATGGACTGTTGGAGCACTTGGCCCCTCTCATGCACTGCCTCTGATGTACCTGCTCTGGTGTCCACACTGCCCTGTTGCTATCCTCATACTGATGTATGCCCTCTGATGTACCTGCTCTGGTGTCCACACTGCCCTGTTGCTGCCCTGTTGCTGTTCTGATACTGATGTACTGCATCTGATGTACCTGCTCTGGTGTCCACACTGCCCTGTTGCTGCCCTGTTGCTGTTCTGATACTGATGTACTGCATCTGATGTACCTGCTCTGGTGTCCACACTGCCCTGTTGCTGCCCTGTTGCTATCCTCATACTGATGTATGCCCTCTGATGTACCTGCTCTGGTGTCCACACTGCCCTGTTGCTGTTCTGATACTGCATTGTGCCCTCTCATGTGCTGCCTGTGATGGACGTTTTCAGTGCAATGGACTGTTGGTGCCCTTAGCCCCTCTCATGTACTGCCTCTGATGAACGTTTTCAGTGCAATGGACTGTTGGAGCACTTGGCCCCTCTCATGCACTGCCTCTGATGTACCTGCTCTGGTGTCCACACTGCCCTGTTGCTATCCTCATACTGATGTATGCCCTCTGATGTACCTGCTCTGGTGTCCACACTGCCCTGTTGCTGCCCTGTTGCTGTTCTGATACTGATGTACTGCATCTGATGTACCTGCTCTGGTGTCCACACTGCCCTGTTGCTGCCCTGTTGCTGTTCTGATACTGATGTACTGCATCTGATGTACCTGCTCTGGTGTCCACACTGCCCTGTTGCTGCCCTGTTGCTATCCTCATACTGATGTATGCCCTCTGATGTACCTGCTCTGGTGTCCACACTGCCCTGTTGCTATCCTCATACTGATGTACTGCATCTGATGTACCTGCTCTGGTGTCCACACTGCCCTGTTGATGTTCTGATACTGATGTACTGCCTCTGATGTACCTGCTCTGGTGTCCACACTGCCCTGTTGCTGCCCTGTTGCTATCCTCATAGTGATGTACTGCATCTGATGTACCTGCTCTGGTGTCCACTATGGGCATGCTCCATCCTAGACTGTGACTTTGCTCCGAATCTGCGTAAATAAAATTGCGATTCATGTGTCGTGCTTTGTCAGAGTCATTCTTGCGTGTGTGATGCTGGTGTGGATTGGTATTTTCTTGGGGGCGGTGGGTTCTGCTCAGGACCCAAGTCCTGCAACAAGAAGTGGGGTGACGCTGAAATCACGACAGGAAGTGACGACACATAGGGTGGCTTCCACTCAGTTGCAGTTTATAGTTATCATGCTCCCTGTTGAATTAGTGGGGGGACGCCGTCCACCCGCGTGGTACCCCGACTTGAGCCCTGGTTGTGCTACGTGTCACTCTCCCCTACCTGGGTCACGGCCCTTGGAGGCGTTGCCGTACACAGGCATTTGTGCATTTTGGGACATGTCACTCCCCCCTCCCTACGTCACCGCCCTGGCCGGTACTCCTCTCCAGACAGCGAATGCTTAGGTGCCTACCTGCGTCGTCGTCGATGGTGGGCCAAGACGAGGACGTACTGGATCGCGTAGAGTATCGGGTAAGCCTGTAGTGCAGGGTCCATGTCGGCGTGCGGCTCGTGGTGGGTATGGTCGCTGTGGAGCATCCGCCGTGTTCAGGCAGGTTGTTTATCCGCCGCGCTTTTATGTGTGTTTTCCGCCATCTTGATTTGGAGGACGGTCCTAGTCGTCAGTCCGTACGGCGGAGTCTCTGGTACGGTTACGTCCGCCGCGTAGTTGGGTGTGGTGGTGCGGCGGACCTTGTTCTACCGCCGCGGACGGATTTTGCCACGTATTTCGTATCCTGATTTGGCGGACGGAGTGTCCGCGACGGGAGCACGGAAAATAGGCCTGTTCCGCATACTCAGGGTATGCGGAGGCACTTCCGTCCGCCATCCTAATGACCCCCCAAATATGGACTATAACCTATGGTTTTTTCATTGAATTTCAATGGTTTTTTAAAAGCTAATATCTGTAGCTGTAAAATGTATTCTTCTTTAAATCTTGAAATATATTTTTCATGTTTTTTAGACAATTTTTTTAAAACATTTTTTTTTGTTTCGCTCCCAGTCCGCGAACCGGTCAGCTTTCCGTTAGCTCAATTTAAAGCCGCGGCTTAGTACGCGAACCGGTAAACGTTCCTTTAGCGCAACTGTTACGTTCGCATGACGTTTTGCGTTATCGCGTAATGCGTCATTGGACGCGCCAAGTTAGCGGACCCGGAAGTGGACCGGAAAGCGGAGCAAAGCGCGAAACGTAAACACAGCAGGTCATGTGACTCGATAATAACACTTTTCATTGGTTCATTTCACTTTTGGTTTCCTAATGATGTAATACTTGGTCATGTGATGTAAAATTAACACTTTTCATTGGTTTAGAATTTTTCCTTCTCCCAAATGATGAAAACCCCTCCTTCTTTCCTCACTCTGACTTTCATCTTGGTGAGAGAAAGACCCTTTTTGATTCTTCAGCAATGGCTTCAATGGTTGCTTCAGCCAGTGTGCCCCCACCACCTCCTCCACCTCCTCATGGGAAGAAAGGACCACCTGCTTCACTAATTATAGAAGAGGAGGAAAATCAAGAAGAGGAGGAAGAGGAAGAACATCCTGAGTTTTTGCCAGAGGAGCCCAGGAGATATAACAGGAAAGAAAATTACATCTGGCAATTTTTTAAATTTCCAGCTGACCAAAAAAAAGACAATGCCAGATACGTCTTTTGCCGTATTTGCGGCGATCGTGTTTCAAGGGGCACTGACAAAAAGTACAGCTATGGGAATTATACAATGCACAGGCATATGAGTCGGTGGCACCCTAACAATTACAGTAATGCCCAGCTTCGCGACCAACAACAAAATCCCCCAGAAATGGCGAGAAGATCTGTTGTTCAGGAGGTATCGGGACCGGAGGCGAGGGAGGTGATCCCGAACATCCAAATCAACATGGGGGAAGTGAAGCAAGTCTGTGTGTGGTGCAACCAGACACTTTGCTACCGCGAAAGTAGCATTACCCTTATAATGAGAGCCATCAACAATCATGTGTGCCCAAAACGCCCCAAAAAATAAATTCTTCTTTTTTTCGTTGCTCCTGTTGAGCCCTTTTCACTGAATCATTTCAAACAAAAAAAAAGTTCTTTTCAGAACTACCTCCCCATTATTAAAAAAAATTGGTAGAATTCTTTGAACTCTGCCAAGCTCTATTTCTATTAGTTCGCTCCCAGTTCGCACTCCGGTACGCGAACTTTGAGCGAACCAAAAATTTTTTTTTTTAAAAAAGGAACAGTAAGTATAAGGAAAGGAAACAGACAGTTATGTTACAAAAAAGACAGCTATAGGGAGTAAAGAAAAGATACTGTTACCCGCAATTCACTTCTGATCATGTCATATATTACATAATTTTTGACATGGTCAGTGACATCATCAGCAAGAGGAAAGGACTGAAAATGTCCTAGAGACACAGGAAAGCGTTTTCTTGAATGCCCTACCACCATTGTTTGGACATTATTAACATGGCTATGTAACTCCCATAATCAAAATCTAAATTTGCAAAGCACAAGTGGGAGCGTATTTACAAGACACTTGCCCCATGAGGAACACTTTCCATTTTAAAAGGAAAACATAACATCAAAGACACTCAAATGCCTTATAAATATGGCCCAAAACAACCTATGAAGCTCTAGCAGTACATATCCAGAAATGTAATTGATTTCTAAAATCGTTTATAAAAACAACATATCTGTTTCAGCTTACATAACAGACCATGGAATGAGCTCCATGTACCACAATAACTTGTGTTACTGCATGCCAGAATGCTACACCGAATATGCAATTACAATTTCTCAAAGAAACTAATTCTATTTGTATATCACTAGAGACAAAACCACATTTTAAAAACACAGCTTTCTTCATCATTTTCTCCTTAAATCATACTATTCTCTATCTAAATTAAATAAATCTTTTCTCACCTTAGCAAATATTTTTTGAGTTTTGAAAACAGTCTCAGAAATACACCAAATTGTCTTCAGCAGAAGAAAAAGGATGCACTCCACAGGCTGCAGCTATTGAAAGCACAGAAATACAGATATTCATTTCACATATCTCTCATATTAGCCAATCATAACTCTTCCCTCACTTTTTTCAAATCAAAACCCTTCCCCCCTCTGCCCTCTCTGCCTTATTTCCATAGCAACCACCTCCTGGAAGACCTCTCATGTTTGCAAATTCACACAACAATGTTTCAATTGAACTCTGAACTCTCAGTGCACCTGCGTATCCAGTGCAATCTTTCATTAAATGTTTCTTCCTTGACCATTCAAATTACATCTTTCAAAGAACACATCCATGCACCCTAACTTTCTGTTTTCAGAAATGGAAATGCACCAATCACTGCTAATGATTCATTAGCATTGGAAATCCACAGTTTTTTTTCTTTAGAAACTCCTACTGTTTCAACTGCCCTTTCATTACCACACTTCATCTGACTGCAGAACAACCTTCTCCCACCATGTTTAAGGTCTGGATTGTTGGACATAGTTACATCCACTGGGCTCAAAGGTATGCTGAGAACAGAAATTTACCTAACCTCAATTTACAGGATGTGGAAATTAAGTGGTTGGGCCAAAGAGGATTAAAATGTCACCAATTGATTCCATTGGTGAAAACCTTTATGCATTTGCCAAAACCTGACCTGTTAATAGTGCACTGTGGAGGTAATGATTTGGGCACTTTGACAGGGGTAGGTCTGGAAATGCTTTTAAAGGACACCTTTGAGCAATTAATGGCACTTTTTCCTCAAACTGCCTTGGTATATTCCAATATATGCCAAAGACAGAAATGGAGGTGGACCAACCAATTTTCTCCACAAATTGAGAAAGCGAGGAAGCATGTAAACAAATCTGTTTCAGCTTTCCTGAGAGACCATGGAATGGGCTCTCTGTACAACAATAACTTGCGTTACTACATGCAAGATATCTACAGAGGAGATGGAGTTCACTTCTCAGATGAGGGCAACAGAATTTTCATTCTGAATTTAAGACTGTGCATTGGTACCTACTTATAAGTACCTAAATGTACCATAAACCCAAAAGCTCTTCTCAGAGCTACCCTTCATCTGATCACACACTTTTATTATTTTTTTTCTAACTTTTTTTCTGTAATTTTCAACAAACTACGCTCAAAGAGCGCTATCCGGTACGCGAACTGGAAGCTAACCGCGCAAAATTAAAAAAAAAAAGTTTTTTCTTCGCACATATAGTCCTCCTCAGCCACCCTCAGAAAACGTAGGGGGGCAAAATACTTGTACCATGCCCCCTTCTACCCATTCAGAACATTATTTACCCTCCATTTTATACCTTGATTCGACCGAAACACAAAATGGTGGACTCCCGTTACGCTCCTAGTTCGCGGACCGGACCGCTTTCCGGGAAGCGGTCCAAAAAAAAGGTGGGAAAGTAATTTACAGAAAAACGACTACAGACACTCTCACCAAATATAAATTAGCTCATACTACATAACAATCCCTTTCATTCTCACAAATTTGATTGAAATTTCATTTAGCCATTTAGCCTGTAGACCTCTCCAAGTACCGTGAGGTAAATTACTTCACAAAACACATCTGAACTGTTGGAATTGACAACCAATGAAAATGTTACTTTCATTTTCTACTTTTATTACCTGACATTTGATTGGTTATATACTTGAATATATATAAAGGAAGAGAAGAAAACACAGCCATTTTGACTACTACTTCTTGTTGTACATCACATTTCAATAGCTTCCAAAAACTTCAACTTCTTTGTGAAGGTAAGTTATAATTTTTAAAAATGAAATATATTGTGCACTATAACTTAATATAGTAGACTTTTTCTGCTAGATATACACTATCCCTCTGTAGTAGTAATGTATTTAGATAGACTTCTCTGTTATAGTTATGAATGGAGTTAGGCTTGTCTTGGTTAAATCACATACACTTTTTTATAGTCCTATTTCCACTCTGATACTATACACTGCCAAAAGATAAATACACTGATAAAAACTGCCTATCTAAAATTAATCCCAACAGTGCCCTATCTCTACTAATATATATTTTTTAATCCAAATTTCAGGCAAAATGGAAGGCGAAAACCAAATTTCTTTTGAAATGGACTTGCAAGAGAGCAGCCAGGAATTGATTGAACAAATTGACATGGAATTTATGGATGAAAGCTTGGATAATGAACTGCTGCAATGTGTCCAAGCAGTAGATGCCCTCCTTGCAAATGAGCACATTATCCAACCTCACAGATTTCAAACAATATTTCAAGAAAATAATGGCATTTCAGACACTGAAATGTTAGAAAGTTTAATAAATTATGAAAAACAATCAAAATAAAAAAAAACTTTAAAAATAAAGAAAACAAAAAAAACCAACAAAAACAACAAACAATTAACATACAGTCTTTGAAAAGTGTATCATTCTATTATCCTTATAGTACGCTGCCTAGAACGCTTTCCGGTTCGCGTACTAGGCGCTCATCGCGCGCAAAAAAAAAAAAATATTTTTTTTTTACCCTGCTGGGCCCTTTTAAAACCTCCACATAAAACCTAGGGGGTCAGGGAGGATCTACTATGCCCCCTTATGGAAATTTCCCCCTTTGTTTTGGCCTCCTCTTGTCTCTCGATCCTACCGAGAGACTAGATGGCGGCTGCACCGGACTGTTTAGAATGTTGACAGACACCGAAGAGCCAATCAGCTTTCCGTGCGCAAAGTTCCGTTACGCGAAAAGTACGCGAACCGGATCGCTGCCCGGACCGCTGTTACAGATATATATCTTGATTTAAACGTTAATTTCTCAAAATCCACTGAAGCACATATATTGAGACCTAGCAAAGGCACATCGGGCTAACAGTCCCTACAATTTTGCCAAGTTTCGTGCAAATACATTCAGCCGTTCGGGCTAAAAGTGAGTCCAACCGCCCTATGGAAATTAACATGGGAAAAACGCGTTTTGGGACCCCCCTTTTTTCTCGGCCCCCCCTTGACGAACCCCCCCCCAAATTTCCAGGCGATTCCGTCCACAAACACCAAAATTATTAGACATAGAATTTTCAGAAATCCCATAGGGAAAAAATCCTAACTATATATACCTACTGGCGACCGCCAGTAGGTAATATATATATATATATATATATATATATATATATATATATATATATATATATATATATATATATATATATATATATATATATATATATATATATATATATAATGAAGCTCAGCAGTCCTCTCAAAAGTCGAAAAGAAGACTCAAGCACTCCGGGTAAGGCGACAGGATTTATTAGCGCCTACGGCAAAGATAAGATGACAAACGCGTTTCAGACAAAGTCCTTCCTCAGTGTCAGCAGCGAGCTGCTCATGGCTCATTTTTGTAAATGCCCTCATAGAAGATGAGAGCAGACTCAATTTAGGTACACACATGTTCGGTTAAAAACGCTGGTAAAACGTGGCAGCCATTGTATGTACACCCAAATGCGAATGAAAATAACATTTTTCATCAGGCAAATACCCTCTGTACATAACGATTATTTATACAATCAACGTAGGCTAATAACCACTGCCAGATAAGAATAGAATATCGCCGTGTATCGGCATTGTTCTGGCTAAATTACCAAAAGAACGTTTCAAAACACCAAACAGATAACCCTTTGCACCATAAACACAAAACGAAGGCAGATTACAATCAAGCCGTGTATCGGCACGTCTCCGGCATCGCAATACATAATGTATCCCGGAGATAAATCAATGTTCAATTCATTCGTGCTTCATAAGTAGCAGTGAGGTAGGAGAGACATATCATACAATTGTATACTGCAAATTGCCAATAGTCATGATACTTGTGTAGAGATATTCAATACATGCAATGAGAATACAAAAATAAAAATAAATGTGAAATAGAAAATAGAAAGAGAAATTGAAAAAGCCCTGTCTGACAGATCTTATAAAGACATTTCATTATATCAAATCAAATTTGGATGTTTCGGACATGATCTATTGTAGGAAAGACTTTTTCAGAGAGTTGGAGAATCATCTGCCTAAGTGGACTGTAGGTTCTTCCCCTGTGTTAAGCCCTGGGGGACTTTTAGTCTGTAAGTCTATAATAAATCTAGACTCCAGTCTACGAAGACTCAGCAGTCTATCTCCCCCTCTGGGATGTAAGGGCACATGATCGATACCAAAGTAACGTAGCAGTTCCCTATTGCTGCCATGTACCTTGGCAAAGTGTCGAGCAACAGGGTAGGTCACGTCCTTATTGGTAATTGCTCTTTGATGTTCCAATATACGGAGTTTTATGTTGTTAATAGTACTCCCAATATATTGTAGTCTGCATGGGCAGACCAAACAGTATACCACATAAGGTGTTGTGCAAGTGATGAATTTATTAATGATTCTGGGTTTACCCAGGCCCGGAATATTATACATTAGTGTCCGTCTGCTATTGTCACATGCTCGACATTTCCCACAGGGGAAAAACCCCTCATGTCTTTAAGAGTACCACTGGTCTTAGATTGGATCGGCATAAGGTGACTCTGCACAAGATTGTCTTTAATTGACTTTGATTTCCTGAATGTAAGTAAAGGTTTAACTGGAACATCACTCCCTATTATGGGATCCATACATAGTATGTGCTAGTTCCTTGTGAGCATTTGTCTCAGTTTATTTGCCTCATCAGAGTAAGTTGTAATCATACGGAATTTGGTGTTCAAATCTGAGTGATCACTGATCTTGGAAGTTTGTTCAAGGAGATGTTTCCTGGGGATTCTCAATACTTTGTTGAAAGTATCATCCAACAGAGCTTGATCATATCCTCTGCTCAAGAATCTAGCAATACATCCCTTGGCTGCTGAGATGAAATCTGCTTCCAAAGAGCAATTGCGTCGCAATCTCAGCAGTTCTCCGTAAGGGATGCTTCGAATCAGACTGGGGGGGTGGCTGCTTCCAGCATGTAATATACTGTTGCCGGCTGTCGGTTTTCTATACAGGGCAGTTTCCAGCCTACCCTTATTGACAAAAACCCTTAAATCAAGGTAATGTACCTCTGTCTCACTTATGTCAGATATAAACTTTAAATTCAACGGGGGCGTGGCCAAGAGCGCGATGTAAGAGGACGTGCCCGGGTAGAGCTCAGAGTGAGGCTCCCCTTCCACGGGCGATTTCTCCTTCAATTCCGGAGCATTCGGGCCCAAACTCGGACCGAGTGCACCCGGGGACCTGCCCTGCCATCCCTGAAAATTTCAGGAGGATCGGAGCACCGGACCCCCCGACCGTCGGCTGCTGCTGTACCTGCCCGCCCAGGGCTCACTTCCGGTCGGCGGCCCCATCTACCCAAGACCGGGGATCCGGCCCAACGAGGTAGGCCGCAACACGTGTGCACTCCCCGGCACGATCCGGAGGGGAAGGAGACCGCGCCACAACGCCGGCCGCCCACCAGCGCTCCAGCCGTGCAGGAGCTCCAGATTCAGCTGCAAGGCATCCAACCCTGGCCCACGGCAGGCGGTGAAATCGGCCCGCCCTGCCGACCGACCCTGGAGGCATCCTGCCAGGCCCTGCGAGCACCAGAGAGGGGGACCACTCGGACACCTGGGGGTCCATTTGATCAGCGTTGCCCCTGGCTCCCGGCAGACCACAGCGAAAACTGACCCGCTCTGCCCCCTGGACCCTCACACTCGCCAGCCGCCTTGTCACTGGCCCAGCGAGGGGGACGGGACAGTACCACAGCGCCCGGTACCCCCGGTGAACCCACGGCGCGGGGATCCCAGAGACTACAAGCAGGCGTGCCACACTGACCCGCGGCGCCCTGCACTGCTGACCTGCCCTGCCTGCCGGCGCTGGGGACTTCCCGCCAAAACTAGCGGGAGCCGGAGGAATATCGCACTCCACTACTTGGTGACCCGCACTATCGACGTCGCCCCTGGGCCTGAATGATCGGCGACGGTAGCTGGGCGGCCCCACCTCCTGGACACCGGAACCCACCCGCTGTACAGATACAGCCGCTGGTCAACGTCGGACCCATCCAGTGCTGAAGAGCCCGGCCCACGCGACACACGGACCGCGACCACGTCGAGACAGCCCATCTAACAATCGGCCTTACACCAGGGGACCTGCCCAGGCCCACGCGGGTGAGAACCCAGAACAGCTCCGCATTCTCCACCTCAGCTAATCCGGCACCGAGCTCCACGGTGCCCCACGCAACGTCAGGTGGCATCCAGGATCCCGCACACCGCCCGGCACGGGCTGAGCGGACGGCCTGACCAGGAGAGGCTAGTACGCACGGGCCCCACCAGCGTTCACCGTGAAAGCTTGCCTGACCGGCTGCCTACCCGTGACGACCACCCACATGTCAGGGGGGACCAGAGCGAAGACCGGCACCGGTGGGACACTGAGCAAAGGAAAGATGGTGAAGAACACAGAGGCTGACCAAACCGCCTCCAAACTGGACACTATGCTGGCGGCCATGGAACGCCTGGAGGAATCCATGCAGCTCACCCGTACGTCACTGGAGAACAGGATCGATAAAGTGGCTGTGGACTTAACACTCCTTCGAGCGGACCACAAGAAACTGTCTGACCGCACCACGGCCTTGGAGCAAACAATGGCGGAGACCACACCCAAGCTGACGCAGACAGATAAGCACGTCCGTGACCTACTCAACCGGGTGGAATTCCTCGAGGATAGAGCGGAGGATGCTGAAGGTCGGGCCAGAAGAAACAATGTACGCATAGTGGGCCTGCCGGAACGATGGGAACGGAGGGAGACTGCGGAACATATGGAGATCTGGCTCAGAGAGCTCCTACCAGAAGGCACCCTGTCACCGCATTTTGTGGTGGAAAGAGCGCACAGAGTATCGTCCCGTCCACCCCCGGAGGGCTCCAGCCCGAGGCCAATGCTCATGCGGGTGCTGAACTACCGTGACCGGGACGCCATTCTCCGCGAAACGCGGAAACTGTCGGACATACAGGTGGACAACGCCAAGGTGATGTTCTTCCCTGATTACACCATTCAGGTCCAGCGCTGGCGTCAATCGTTCCTCGAGGTGAAACAACGGCTCAGGCGCCTGGCTCTCAAGTACTCCTTGCTGTTCCCAGCGCGTCTCAGAGTGGTGGCGCAGGACAAAACCCACTTCTTCGATACTCCAGAGGCGGCGGCGGCCTGGCTGGATTCAGGAGTGGATGCGAACTACGTACCTGCGCCGAAAGAGCAGCGCCGAAATCGAGGTACCCGCAGGCGGAGACAACGACACGTCTCGAGGCCCGGGTTGCCGACCACAGACGCAGAAATCGGACCCACCCTAGAGCAAATATTGATTGAACATCGAGAGGCCATCCGGAGAACGGCTGAGATCAGTGTTTCACAATCGCCCATCCTGATCTCCAACGCAAGCCCAAGATCACGCGGGAGCGAGGACGACGATTTCTTGTACGGACTGCCAGATGACTCAAACACTGAGGGCTTGCCGGATGTCACACCCCAAACATCGGATCTGATAGCATAAACGACCCTCCTCAACCTAGCCCAGGCCTGGGCGTTGCGATTGGCATCCTGGGACAGTTTGATCACTTTTAAGGCTGACCTGTCCGGGAGTCCACAACAGCACTTCTGAGACCCACGGCAGCTACATACAGCCCCATCTACATACAGCCCCATCTGAGCTCCACTCCTGATCCCCCCACCTACCGGCCCGGCACGGCCCGCCGTGACACCGAGAGAGGGGCTGGAGCGGTCCCATTGACACGTCACTGGGAGCAAGCATCTGGTAGGGTGGACGGACCCCTAGAGGTGAGTGGCCCCCCCTGTGGAAGTAGCAGATGGGATCCCCCCCCCAGGGGTGGACTATCCGAGACCAGCGACATTGGGAACCATGACTTGTCTGCGGACACTGCCACTGACATTTGGTGCCCCTAGACATACTGCCCGTGGAGGGGAGCTGCCACAGCTCTCTTGGCGACTTGAACTCACTTGCTTTACTCACGTGCTGAACTTCGTCATCCCCCCATTGAACTCACGGATTGATTAAGCTCGATAGAGCGTTTGGGCGGCGACTCGTTCTGTCGTTGCCCTTTTGGTATTATGTTTCTGTTAAAGTTCTTCCTTTTGAGAACAGTGTGGACATTACAATGCTACAACGTGCATCCCTGGGACTGTGGGAGTGGGCAAGGGGTAACAATAGCCACTGTCCGCGGCCGCTGTGTGTGTGTGAGTGGGGTGGGCTGGGGGTTGGGGGGGGGGGGCTGGGTGCTTGAGCGCGATGCATACTGTGATGGCTACGGTTAAATTTTGTACCTGGAATGTCAGGGGCATGCACACACCCTCACGTAGATACCAGGTGTATTCATACCTTAGGCGACATCAGGTCCAGATTGCACTACTGCAGGAGACACACCTAGTCGCCGCTGAGGTGGCCGCACTTCGCCGTAGGTGGAGGGGGCAGATATATGCCACGACCTTTTCAGCGTTCGCGCGGGGGACCCTGATCTGGGTCAGACCTGGGGTTCCATTCGCACTAACACACAGGAATATCGACACCGAGGGACGCTACGTCTTCATACAGGGTAGACTAGACGGACAGCAAATTGTCATAGCCTCCATATACGCACCCAATGTGGAACAGGGGAAATTCTTCACGCGCTTGTCGGCAGTAATTGCGCCCTGGCCAGACGTACCCTTGATGGTGGGCGGGGATTACAACTGCGTACTAGATGTTTCCTTTGACCGCTCGTCCCCCCCAGCAGCGATCGCCCCAGCGCAAGCGACTTCCAGGGCCCTAACCGATTGGGCGACGCAATGGAACCTGCACGACGCCTGGCGAGTCAGGAATCCCACCGCCCGGGTGTATTCCTATTACTCTGCATGTTAGGTTGGACCGATACATGCTGTCCCACGACCTGATTTCCTCCGTGACTGACGCTGACTATCTGGGACGGACGCACTCGGACCATAACCCGCACACACTGGTCTATGGATGGCGGCGCCCACGTCCACCCGTACCCACATGGCGCTTACAGCCGGACCTCCTACTCGACCCGCCATTCCGGGAGGAGATGTCCAGGAGAATCATTCAATATTTTGAAGACAACACCGACTCGACCTCCTCCCCGAGACTTGAGTGGGACGCCTTCAAGGCGGTCACCCGGGGAGGCTGCCTCAGTGTTCAGGCGGGCCTACGAGGCCAGGTGGAGAGGGACCTGATAAGGGTGGAGGAGGCGCTACTGGATAAAGAACGGGAGGCGACGGGAGGCGATGATTCCCAGCTGATCTCGACCAGGGCAGATCACGCTGCGTTGATGGAGCGCCTAAAGAACATTAACTTCGCGGCCCACTCCGCGCGCACTCACAACGCGGGGGACAAACCTGGCAGACTGCTATCGTGGCTGATACGGCAGGACACGCAGTCTGCGCCGGTCCTGTCGATCCGTACGCCCCAAGGCGTTGAGGTCTACACCCAGACACAGATCCACGAGGTGTTCACGTCACATTACAAGTCCCTGTATAACACACGGCTGCAGGCCACCGTGGCGGAGGTCGTGGACTATCTGACGACCCTACAGCTCCCAACAGCTACTGCTGCCCACCAGGCGGAGCTGGGTGCTGCAATTACCGGTGAGGAACTACGGGACGTGATTTTCTCCCTTTCCAATAGCAAAGCGCCGGGCCCTGACGGGCTCCCGGCAGACTTCTACAAAGCCTACTCACTGGTGCTAATACCAGAACTGCTGAGAATGTATAAGGCGGCATTGGAAGATGCTGAGCTCCCAGCGTCCCTAAACGAAGCTAACGTGGTCTCTCTGCTGAAACCAGGTAGGGAGGCGACCGAACTTGGCTCATACAGACCATTGGCACTCCTCAACACCGATTATAAAATATTAGCCGCGACGCTCGCCCGGAGACTTGCACCGCTGGTCCCCACGCTGGTGCACGCTGATCAAAATGGCTTTGTGCCCACCCGGAGCACGTCCTACAACCTACGCCGGTTTTTTAAGATCCAACGGTATGCAACCCCTACCTGGCCGCGTTCAGGGTGCATCGTGCTCGATCTGGAAAAAGCGTTCGACTCGGTGGAATGGCCGTATCTCCTCCGAGTCCTTGAGAAATACGAACTAGGCGAATAAACTTTAAATTCAACTCATTGTGATTGAGATCCTCAATGAATTCCTCTGCCTGTGTGGTGGAGCCCCTCCACACAAGGAAGAGGTTGTCGATATATCGACACCATACCACGATGTACTTGGCTCATCGCTGGTAGGTATATATATATATTTTTTATTACCTACTTGCAGTCACCAGTAGGTAGTTATAGTTAGGACCTATTATCCATAGGGAATCCGCAACATTCTATTTGGAATATCTCTGGCACCGGTTGATGAATATTCGCGACATTTTTAAAACTGGTGGCCCGCTCTGGTCCGATCCTATCCTGAAAGTCTCGGGGTTATTTGTGAAGCAGAGGCCGAGAAAAAAGAGGGGGTCCCAAAACGTGTTTTCTCCATGCAATTTTCCATAGGAACCGTTAATCGTGTCTACAGCCCGAACTGCTGAATGGAATTACACCAAATTTGGCAAAGAGGTAGCCCTTGTTTTAGACTCGTGCCTTTTGGTTAAATTGTGTAAATCCGTTCAGTAGTTGCTGAGAAAATCAAAGTAAATCATAGATATATCTATGGCCGCGATGGATCCGGTCATCCTGAGTGCACCCTGAGCTCACCCTTACGATCACAAGCTGCATGCTAATTTGCTGTCAACTGTTTCTCAACACTCCAAACCAGGAAGTGTTGGCAGCCATTTTGTGCCTCGGTAAAAGCGAGGCTCAAGAAATCAGTGGAACAAGTGTGCAAAACGTATAAAGGGGATAGGGTAGAAATATCCTGAACCTCTAGTCCTGCTTAGGGTGTCCCACAAGGACCCCAGGGCGGGAATATTTTTTTTTGTTGAAAAAATTGAAAAATGTGTGCAGGGTGCACGGATCCGATGTAAAAAAGAAAACAACAAAGCGCCTGTTTAAAATGTATCCCCTAGGGGGGCCAAGTCACAGGGGTTAAAATAATAAATGTGATAGTGGGCCCAGGGACCGCCATTCCTCGGGGGCTACAAAATAAATGGGTGCGGGGGCTCAAAGGTCCTCCCCAGCCCTGGGGACCCCTACTTCCTGGGGCTTTAAAAAAATGGGTAGGGGGTTCAAAGGCCCCCTCGAAGCCCCAGGGATTAGCACCCCCTGTACTTCTTATATTGTGGGAGGAGCCGCATGGCCCGTCTCTTGGAGATATCGAGGGCCCTGAGACCGCCACTCCTCAGGGACAGGCCCTGCAGTGTCACCGGGTGCCCATCCTCAGGATTCTGCTGTTTGCTATGGCAGGGTGAGAGCTTAGGCTCCTGCCATAGCAAACTTGGTTTGGATGTTGAAAGAGAGAGCAGGGAAACCTGCTCTCTCTTCCAAAATGCAAAGCAGATTGCTTTTCCCCACGCGGAGCGGCATGTTAGCAACTCCGCGTGTGGAAAAGCAATGGCAGCTTCCGAAGAATGCGGGGAGGAGGCTGGGACTGTTGGGGCATTGGGGTTTCCCCCATGGTCCCCAATGTTGAATATCGACCCCAGGGAAGAATAAAAAGTAGTGGTAGGTGGTAATTTTTTTAATGGTAAAATTAGGAGTCTCTAAGTGTTGGAATGTTGACAATCCCGTCTTCCAATTAAATAGTGCCTAAGTATTTAGTGAAGCCCACAATGTGAAGCATTTCACAAATTGTGAAACAGCAGTGTCTGATTGGGATCGATAAAGAATTGCCGATTGTTGAGTACAGAGTAGGCAAGTTGTACATGGGGTTTTGTAATGCCGGTGGCTGCTGCTCGTGCCCTCTCTTGAGGTTGATTCTAAGAGTTGTGTACTCCTTTTGCTCCTAATGTAGACCGCGTTCCGTCGTCTTTGTTTGATTTCCTCTCTGTCATGTAGAGGCCTCTGGGTAAATATGATGGCTTACCTACAGCCAGCACCTCTGAAAAGGTAGGAGAGCTGGCAAAGAGTCAGCCCGGGTATTACACTTCCAGTCATAAACACCATTGTTTTCTTAGTAAAACTTTGAGCCCCAGCACTTATTCTTTTACAAATTAATTACATATCTTAATGTCACATGCGAATTGGTTGCGGAAGGGTACAGAGACGTTTTGCAGTCTAGCAGAGCGCCACCTTCACGGGTATTATTTACTAATTGTTTGTGGCCAAATTAAGTCCGGGATCTTCATACTCAGGATTTTTATTTAAATATGCAGGGTGTGCTTTGGCAGTCTCTGAAGCCTCGGTGGTGCTAGGCAGTGCTAGGCAGTGCCCCATTTGTTTTGGAATCACATGGGCAGTACTTATGGTGTTATAAAGTGATACACGTGCTTAACAGTTTGTTACATTATTTTTTGTAGGTGCACTGTAATGTTAAATAGTATTGATTTTGAAAAGTTCTATAAACATTTGATTATCATAATAAATATTAGTCAAGTTTTGTCAGAAAAAGAAGACGTATACAATCAGTAATTTTTTTTCTTTAAAGTAACCTTTATTAAAACAGAAATAAATAAAAATGTAACTTTAACAGAACAGTATAATAAAGAAAACGTGGGTCGGACTCCAGTGGAAGCAGCGTAGGTAACCTGCAAGACAAAAATAAAATATAGGTATGTCTGCTATGTGGAAGAGGTAAAGAAAGCCAGGTCGAATGAAAGGACCATAATGAAAATGTAAAGGAGGGGCAGTGGGTGGAAGTGAGAAGGGGAGGGAGAGTTAAAAGAGTGGATGCAGGAGGAGATAGAGTGTCAGTCTATTGCACTGAGTCCTTAGTGTTTACTGCCCGTCACTCTTTTGTCTATGATGCAGGGAATTGCGAGTGTGGTTTAAGAAGTCCTTAAAATTAAATGCATGAAGCCATATATTTTGGGCCATATAATGAAGGAAGGGTGATAATATTATCACAGTTTTAGCAGCAGGAAACCGCTGCTAAAGTGACGATAAGGGGTTCATATATGGTGTTGTGAATTCTCTTACAAGCTCAGGTTTTGGTGTGAACCTGGAATTCTATTGGAATTCACAAGGGCATATTATCAACCCTTCATCGTCGCTTTAACAGCAGTTTTCTGATTCTAAAGTGGTGATCATGTTATCGCCATTGTTTGATAATATAGTCCTATAATATTATTTACTGTAAAATTGCTTGTGGGCACCTGTGCACCCAGAGTGCTGCACCCCAGTCCCTACCCTGCAATGTGCTCAATTGTAGGTCTTGCACACTGAGGCTTCACAGCTCACCTGCCAACACTGGTGTCCCACGACGTGTTAGTGCAAGCTCTGAGTCCGGGGTAGATTTGTATAGAAGAGCAGGTCTCCACAATGGAACGGTGTCTTGATACTGCAAGGGTGGATGATAGAGTGCTCAGGGCATCATTGCAGGAGAGAGTTCCCACTCAGCCCCTTTCAGCCAATAAATGATTTTCTGTTAAGAGAGAAATAATGTAAAGGTTGAAAAGTTTGGAGGTAAATTAATGCTTAATATAAGCCTGATAGAATATAGGAGTTGAGGGCATCTTTTGTTTTTGAAGTATGATCAATCGTTAGTGGTAATCGTGGTTAAAAGAGAAGTTGAAGTGCACAAGAAAACACAAGGTTTAATAATAATATGTTATGGTAATGTTTATATACATAGGAATAGAGCGTATGCTAGAAGCTTAATGTTCGCGTGTAATGCAGTGGCGGGAGCGGAACACAGACAAAATATCGAGTTTTAAATTTCGATATACAATTATATCGAAGTTTAAATATCGATGGGACAAAATATCAAAGGTAAGTAATATCGACAGTCTTAATATCGATATTAGTATGATATCAGTAATATCGAAGTTTTAAATATCGATGTCAATAATATCGAAATAAATAACTTCGATGTTACTAATATCAATTTTTAAATACATTTAGTGTATATTATATTGTATTTATTATGTTTTATTATTTATTTTTAATGTAATTTAATGAAATATTGTCTTTAATACTGTAGCGGGTTGTGGGTTTATAGGGGAATAGGGTGGGAAGTAATTTAATTATGTTAAATTAATTATTAATTAGTAGGAATTATTAATTAATTAATTGAGAATTAATTTTTAAATAATTTTAATTAATTGATTAATTGATAAATATGTTCTGTAGCGGGTTATGGGTTTATAGGGCAATAGGGTAGAAGTTTTCAGTTTTTGGGTAAAGGGGTATTTTTAGGGTTCAGGGTCAGTTTTCAGTTCTTGGGTAAAGAGGTATTTTTAGGGTTCAGGGTCAGTTTTCAGTTTTTGGGTAAAGGGGTATTTTTAGGGTTCAGGGTCAGTTTTCAGTTCTTGGGTAAAGGGGTATTTTTAGGGTTCAGGGTCAGTTTTCAGTTTTTGGGTAAAGGGGTATTTTTAGGGTTCAGGGTCAGTTTTCAGTTTTTGGGTAAAGGGGTATTTTTAGGGTTCAGGGTCAGTTTTCAGTTTTTGGGTAAAGGGGTATTTTTAGGGTTCAGGGTCAGTTTTGAGTTTTTGGGGTACAGGGATATTTTTAGGGTTCAGGGTCAGTTTGGGGTTTTTGGGGTACAGGGATATTTTTAGGGTTCAGGGTCAGTTTTGGATTTTTGGGGTACAGGCGTACAGGGTAAAAATAAAAATAATTTACATTAAATCAATTAAATGAAATTAAAAAAAAGAAAATTACATTAAATATTAAGTGTTTTATTTATTTTAAATGTATATGTATAAGTTTTAATTTTGTTTTAATATTTTTATTTAATATTTGTAAAATTATATGTATTTTAAAATTATTTTTACATTATTATTAATACATTTAAAAAAACGATATTTTTGATTTCGATATTTTCTTACTACGATATTATTTTTTCAATATTTTTGTACTTACCTTTATGAAGATATGACTCCGATATTTTTGATGTCGATATTTTTGTGCCGATATTTTTGTATTTCGATATTCTGTCTGTCGATATTATGTCAGACATTCGGCGGGAGCCTGTGTGCATGTACACTCAGTAAGGAGCTAACTAAAGTGTCCTAAAGGCAACGCCACGTTTCTGTAGAGCAGTGCTTGTTGCTGGCTGATGTCTATAGTACGGGCCAGTAGATCCTTAAAATGAAATTGATGTGATTGAATGAGGTGAGAGATTCCATCATTATGGACGGCAAGATCGTTTTTTCTCACATGCCCACTCAGGGTAGTGTACCCCAACCCTCCCGCAGAATCACCCTCAACAGGAGTCTGTATGGCAGCGGTCCCCGTAGGCTTAGGCCTACCTTATGGTACAGATGGTATTTAAAATGAGACAGAGATGTGACTGAATGAGGTCGAAGATCACAAATTAACATAACACTTGGCAATATTGCTTATTCACAGGTGTGCAGTGTGCATGATGCATCCCACCCCTCTCGCAGGCTCGCGCTGAAGAGGTTTCTGTAGGGAAGTGCCCACTGGCTCAGATCTACAGTATGGTCCAGCAGGTCTTTAAAATGATTCAGAGATGAGACTGAATGAGGTGAGAGATTACATGATTATGCAGGACAATATCAATTGTTCGCACCTTGTTTAATTGGAGGCCTTGTGCACCTTTGCCACTCTGCTTACCTGTTGCAAACACTGCATTTAGCAGAGCTCACAACTTGAATTCTGCTTTGGATCTATACTGCAGACAGTGTTGAATTTAGCCTTGATTTATTAATCTGCACTGTGGACAGCAAGGTTCATAACTTGAAAAGAGAAAGAGAAACTGTGAGAGAGAGGAAGAGAGAGAGAGAAAGAATGAAGAGAGGAAGAGAGAGAAAGAAAGAATGAGAGAGAGAGAGAGGAAGAGAGGAAGAAAGACATTGAAAGTGTAAGAAAGAGAAAGGAATAGATTGAGCAGGAGACGGAGTGTTGATACTGGAGAAAGTTTTGAAGCTCACCCTTTTGCCACTGGTGTGTGTCCAACCACGTGCCGGGTTATAGTGCCCCCTCAAGTTTAGTGATCTGAAAGATAGTATACAATTAGTAATTGCAGAGTACATACAACTGCACACGTATATTTCTGCTTTACGCCTCTGCACACCCAGGCTGCTGTATTCCATCAACTCCCACTGCAAGGAGGTGTCTGTGAGCTCTTTTTCTCCCAGGGTGCTATACCTCATGCACTCCCACTGCATAGCGGTAACTTCTCATTACTGCGTACCCAGACTGCTGCACCCCATCCACTCTCAGTGTCTCGAGGTGAGTGCCCATTCCTGCGCACCCAGACTGCTGCAACCTATCCACTCCCACTAGCCGGAGGTAATTGTACATTCCAATGCACTCAGGTTGCTGCACACTATCCATTCTCACCGCCCAGAGGTGACTTCTCGTTGCTGCGGAAAGAAGCTTCTCTGCTCACCTTGTGCCACTGGCGTGTTTCAAAGAGGGTCCACCACCTGCCGAAGCAACCTTCTCAGGCGTTGTTAGGATGGCCACGCATCATCGCAGAATCCTCAGACGTTGATCTTTGGTGGTGTTGGAGGGATGTGGGGAACGCCAATTCGTGAAACACAACCTGTTAGATAAAAAGGAAGATAAGATTGTACATCATTTATTTATGAAATGAGAGAGGAAGAGAGAGAGTGAGAGAGTGACACTGAAAATAATTTTTGGACATCACCTTTCTGTCACCGGTGTGTCTCCCCCCCCACGTGCCGGGACATAGTGCACCCTGAAGCTTCACATCTAATAGATAGTAGAGAATTAGTAATTGTAGAAAAGTCAAATATGCTGGAATAAAAAGACAGATATGGTAATTCTGTTGATTTCAATTGATCCTCAGAACAAGTGTTGTATGCATTAAATTTAAAGTAAGAATGAATGAACACCCGTACATTTCTCAACCTTCTCATATTTAAAACAACATTCCGAAAGCGATGTGAAGCAGCCACGAGCTGTGACACAAATGTCATGCTTGTGTCTACATACTTCGATGCTCGCAACACACCATACCTCCTTAAAAACAAGCATTTGCAATACAATAGGTCTCGCAATATTAAAGTTTGAGCTTGGCATTGCTAAATAATACAAAACCTATAGTTCAAACTTTAGTAATGTGAGACCTATTGCATTGCAAATGCTTGTTCTATTGTAGAGTTGAACTTAAAGTGATAGAGCAGAAACCATTATGCAAAACACAGATTCTTTAACAGGAATAACACAAAGGAAGATGTTATGAATGGTAATTGCAACTATCTTTATGTGGAGTAGAATAACACCTCCCTCTCACACCCCTCGCCTCCCCCATTAAAAACACAACATCTGCATGGTTCCAACTTAATGGGCTTCGATTTATCAACAATTAGTAGAAGTGGTAATGTTTTCCATCCGGTTATGGAAAACAAATGGTGCGCAGCCATACACGTGGTTTTAATCATCATGCCCATGTCTGGACACGATCATTGAAACCCCAGGTCCTTTTGGAGTCTATTACGCGCAGCAAGCGTGTAATAGACACCAATAGGCCATGGGCGGAGCAATGCGCCCGCCTCTGGCCAATTGTGTGCGGTCTTTTATAATAAATTCTACGCCAAGGCCAATAGGGCAGCACAGAAGGAAAGGGACACGCACGACCATGTGCAATTCGTAGGTTAGGTTCATACCCCTGTTTTTTCATTTACAAAATGTCATACGGTGCGTGAGCAGTGCTGTGCACTACAACGAAATAAGACTAAGGAGCTAGGTCCTTGTGGGGTACGGGGTAGGCTGGACCCTATTAAACTGTAAATCACAAAAAAGTGCCTACACCCGACATTCTTAACCAAAATTATTCATATGGATGGGACAAGCGCAGTGTATGAGTTTGACCTGGTATTTTTTATTTATACCTTTTTACTTTATCAAATTTTTCTATACCTTTTTCAAAATTTCACCAAAAAGGAAAATACATTCATAATATTTACATTACAGTACATGATAATTTACAACCACATATTTACAAATTTCCTACATTCCACAAACAAAACTTTTTACAAATACACATAAAAAATGTATATTTTCAAAAAATAAATAAAAATACCAGGTCAAACTCATGAACTGGGCTTGTCCCATCCATATAAATAATTTCGGTTAAGAATGTCGGGTGTAGGCACTTTTTTGTGATTTACGGTGCACTACTACGAAGGCACGAGCTGTACTGCACACAGCAACACTGGCACGAGTCCTAAAACAATTGAGGAAGGAAAGGTTGTCAAAATAAGATGGTAAATTTAAGGGTACATAGTATCGAAAAAAAAATACTCATCTACTTTGCTACACATGTGGGAGCAAGGGACATTTTTACCGGCTATAAAAACTTTCTTGCTATTGGAATAAATAATCAGAATGCAATAAGACAGGGAATATAGGACTGCATATGGCTAAATCGCTGTGTCGCTTTTTGTATCCAGTTTGCTGCACCCCATCTACTCCCTCTGGTGCGCTCCCAGGCCTCACTGCTCATGGACAGGGCACCTTCTACTTCATGCAGTCCTGCTCTGCCACCAAGAAGACTCACATTTGGTGCTGAATCTTGAAATCACTATGGCAAAGGACACACTTGTGCACCCATCATCATCGCAGATTGCTCACCTGCTCAGTCCTTACGGTATCACTAACATCAGTGAACAAAGTGGCCACGCACATGGTGGTGGGCCCCCCTGTTCAGTGGTTTGGGTCTACATGATTCGTCCGAACCACCAGGATGGGCCATCACAGTGCTTGCGAATGGAGCAACTCTAAATTGGTGTAGAGCACGTGCACCCGGTCTTTTTTATTGGTAGGGTCACGTGTCTTCTGACGCCTGGGCTGGATGGGTGTGGTGTGGGTGTATACCAGCCATGAGGGAGTGTGTGCGCCGTTCTGACAAATAGATCAGTAACTAGCAGATCACTACAATGAAAGTCTTGGTCATTTAGTGTTGTTGTGTTTTCCTGTAAGCGGAGTGGGCTGGCCTGACGTATGCCAGTGCTGCTTGAATAATGACTCCAGTACCTTCGGCGCTTAACGTGTCCGTACCCTGCGATGATGCGTGGTCCGGGGGGGCGTACTTGGACCAATGTCTTTTGTCTATTGAATTCTGTATCAATTTTATTTTCGAGTGGTAGTATGCCTCATTGCTGACATAAAACTGTTCACTCTTCCTTGCGATCTTTTATGGTGCACTGAGTTACTAGTACCTTTGGTGTTGAGCTTGTACGTACCCTGTGATGATGCGTGGTCCGGAGGGGGCCACACTGGTAGCAATGTTTTTTGTTTTGTGAATTTTGCCTGAATAGGGCCAAGTGGCGATTATTAATAGTACACTGAGTTAGTGGTACATCTGGCGCTCAGCGTGTACGTACCCTGCGATGATGCGTGGTCTGGGCGGGCCACACTGGGAGCAATGCCTTCTGTCTAAAGAATTGTGCCTTAATAAGGCCACGTGGTGATGACTTGTGGTGCAGTGAGTTAGTGGTACCGGAAAAACTTAGCGTGTGCATACCCTGCATGGTGTGGGTGGGCCGCACTGGTACAATGTGTCTTGGCTACAATACTGCACAACAGACATCGAGGAATGCTTTTTGTCACATTCTTTAACAAAATCTGAGGACATAGAATACAATTGTCTCTGCTGTAAATAAATCAAGGCTGAATTCAATGTTGTCCATAGTGTACATCCAAATCTGAATTCAAGTTGTGAACTCTGCTGTCCACAGTGTAGATCAAAGGCAGTAGTCAGCACAGACATCGAGGAATATTTTTTGTCACATCCTTTAACAGAATCTGAGTACATAGAGTACAATTGTCTCTGCATTAAATAAATCAAGGCTAAATTCCATGCTGTCCAAGGTGTAGATCCAAAGCTGAATTCAAGGTGTGAACCCTGCTGTCCCCAGTGTAGATCGAAGGCAGTAGTCAGCACAGACATCGAAGAATACTTTCGTCACATCCTTTAACAAAATCTGAGGACATGGAGTACAATTGTGCCTGCATTAAATAAATCAAGGCTATATTCAATGCTGTCAGTAGTATAGATCCCAATCTGAATTCAAGTTGTGAACTCTGCTGTCCGCAGTGTAGATCGAAGACAGTAGTCGATACAGACATCAGTGCTGTGGCGCTGAGTTTGCAATGGGCCTGTATCGAGGAGGCACATGGTCATGGTGGCGGCCACGTGCCTGGGTGAGGACCATCGCTGTGGCAGTCTTTTGTCTTTGCACAAGTGAACCACGCCCAAGGCGTGGCCTATGAATTTATACTCTTACGCTGGAGTTGCGTAAATTGGACCAGCCCACTCCACTTCTTCTTCAAGGGCGGGGACAACACAGCTACATGACTGAGATATTTCCCACTGTCTGAGATAATATGGTTGTATCCACTGTGCAGTACACTACACGTATCAATACTATATCTCCACATGGAAAAGTTTTTTGTTTGTATAGTGAGTTGTGTACAGCATATCACCGGTATACTTGGGATTGTGTAATTATTGTTGATGTGCGAGTTCCCTCCCTTATACATAGTTGGTTGCCACATTTCCGAACATTTAGCTATTGTGTGGTTGAGGGGATATGGTATTGGGAAGGTCCGTTGTCCTGTTTTGCGCTGCCTCTGAGGTAGTAGGGGTCGGGGGGGGGGGTGGGGGTGGTACTGGTGGCGCTGGGTGTTGTGATTTTGTTGGGTGTCGGAGGTGCATGATTAGTACCTCTATCACATATTTGTCTTTAAATATGGGTGTAATTCACGCAATAGATAGTCGACCTCCTAACGTTGATGTTAATTTTTTACTGGTAAGTGGAGCTATCGCCTGTTTTTTTAGGTAGCATTTCAGATTTGGGTGGTTGTTGAAAATACGGGGAAGTGGTGTTTTTGTGTTTTTTTTCTACGGGAAGGCCTAGCTTTTATATCATTAACGTTAGTTGTGGTTCTGGTTTGTGGCGATTTTATTGGCGGAAGGAATCAATTGAAGAGTGGTGATATTTACAGTTTTTACCAGGTTGAGAATGGTATGATAATTAAAAAAAGATAGAAAAAACAGATATACTAAATGAACATTATAATTAGAAATTAGTATTTAAGAAACCTTTGAAATTCACTGAAATAACCATACGTTTCAGGTATGTTACAGTAAGGAATTATCATTTAAAAAACCTTTGAAATTCACTGAAAATCCATAGGTTTCAGGTATGCTATAGTTAGGAATTAGCATTTAAGAAACCTTTAAAATTCACTGAAAAAACCGTAGGTTTCAGGGGTGTTATAGTTTGCTGGACATTTCACTCATTCAAAACAATTGACATTCCTCCATTATAGTTAGATGTACTAACTGTAACTCGCGCTCCCGCAATCCACTGCTGATGATGTCACATATTACAACATTCATGACATGGTCAGTGACATCACTGATGACATCTCGAATGACATCTGTGTATATGACCTCAATTGTTTAAAATACTATGTAGTTGGAACAGTGCCGGTTCTGAGAAGAGGGGGCAACAGGGAAAAAGTGCTCCACCAGTGTGAGTCGAGGTTCATCTTAGAATTACATTCTAAAACACCAAATGGTCTTAATAATCGCGAGGATATGCACAACTTTTAATAATCCCTATTTAGATATATTTTCCCTAGGATTCGGATGTCAAAGAAGCAATACCTGTGTATCAGAGTTAATCTTGATATGAGAGTCATACGTATACACATCTATTTATTATATAATATTTAACATTATCAATGTAGTTCATACAGCTGCTAAGTTTACTTCCCTGTTTCTAGTACTGTATTACAATAATCACTTTTTTTGCACTATGTACTTTTCACGGTCAGAAATTCAGGCAATATTGTTTAGATATTTGGCAATTATGGATAAAGACAATATGAATCAATAACACTTTGATTGCAGTGCAGGTTGTGTATTGAGCCCAAAAATGTTTGTTGCATTCTCTGTTTTATAGTGATGATATAACAGCACAATAGTTATCAATTAGCATCTGTTATAAGATATGACCATTCTGAGAATAATTAAACTAATTCCAACATTTCCAAACTGGCACAAACATTTTTTGTATAGGCATGTATATCAGTGCAGAGACTATTTATCAAATCACAAATATCGATTTACCTGAATATCAATAGCGGGTTGTGGGTTTATAGGGGAATAGGGTGGGAAGTAATTTAATTATATAAAATGTATAGAATATTTTTCATTTAATAATAATTGTTGAACTGAGATGTTATAGTGTTAAATGTATAAATTACTTTTTTATCAAATATGTAATAATTATTTGTTAATGAATTAATTGTATTCATTATATTTATTGTGCAATTATTTTTATGTGTGTGTTGTGCTGTTTATAGGTGAAAATGGTGGGATGGGTGGGAAGTAATGTATTAATAAATATTAGTTAATTAATTAGAAAATAATGAATTAGTAATTCATTATGGTATTTGTTTATTTCATTTAAAAAAAATCTGTTTTATTTTATAGAAAAAAAAACAGTGGGGTGGTCTGCATGTACACAGCTCATCGCCTACAACCCTTTACAGGGCCGGCCACTTAATTTAGGGGCGGCATATAAAGTGCAGATCTTAAGTACCAAAGCAGATAGTACACAGCAAGTCGCTAACAACCCTTCAAGGTCTGTCCGTGTTTGGCAATAGACACTTCATGATGATACAAGTGTAAGGGAACCGCTAGGCAGTAAGAACAAGAAGACCCACACTCAACTTTGAAAACAGGCGTGTGAACCAAATGTTAATGAAGGGGGATTCAGTTTTTTTTCCAGTACAAGGATATGCGCTGTTTGGCAGCACCAAGCATATGGAGGGCGATATGCCAGTCACTAGGGGGTAGCACGCACAGATTATCAGGTTTGATGCCTAGGAAAATTGTGACTGCAGTGTCCGGCAGGGGGAATCCATTCCAAGCACCTTCCTAATACGGCTAAGGACCTCTTTCCAAAACAGAGTGAAGAGCGGGCAGGCCCACCATATATGGATAAAGTCTCCCGGGACACTCGAGCATCTACAGCATAAGGGGGAGCAGGTAGGAAACCTCCTGTGAAGTCGAAGAGGGGTGTAATACCATTGCTTCATAAGCTTATAAGCCGTTTTCTGTTGAGCAACGCTGCGGTACACCTTCGGAATGTCTTGCCACTGGCGACTCCATTGGGCTGAGGTGATGTCAGAGGGAGCTGTTGATTGCCAGCTGTGTTGATAGGGAGGGGGATGCACGAGTGGTAGGTCCGAGATATGACTCCCTTAGATTCATCAAAGGAGCGCACTAAGCATTCAAAAGGAGTGAATGTACGGTGGCAGCTGAGTTAGAGAGGACACGAATATTCAGTGCAGTCTTGCTCTGTCCGAGAGTCGGAACTCGTCCTTACATTGCGCAAAAGTTTTGAAGATGTTGCCTAAAATCTGATACTGAATCGTTCTACACCCACCCTCCAACCAGGCTGCAAACACCTGGGGATTAACAGCTGGAGGGGAAGACTAGTTTCCCGCGAGGGGGGTATGGGAGGATGCAATGGTAGTGAGTCCTTTAGAGACAGCCACTTTGTCCCATAAGTCTAAAACCGTCCTAGTGGGAAGGGCAATATAGGCACTCAGGGAGCGGGAGGCCTGAGGGAGCCAGTAGAGGTCCCAAATGGTTCATCCGGTTACCGACCAGTCCATATGGCCATCCCCTCGCCATCCATTCAGGGATGAAGCGAAGATGGGAGGCCCAATAGTATTCTAATAAGTTGGGGCACTCAAGCTCGCCCCATCCCTTGGGAGCATGAGGATTTTGTTGGAGAAACAAAGTCCACGTCCACTTCACAAAAAGTGTATGATTTTTCATGAAGGGTTTGAATCGGAGGTTGCAGGATGGGGAGGCAATGTAAAATATATGAAAGTTTCGGGAGTACTGACATTTTGACGGTATTCCGGCCAAGAGAGTGTGAGGGGTTTCCAAGCGCGTAAGTCTTGACACCTTCGGGCAAAGTTGCGCTTTACAAATCTCTATTCAATCAATCAATCAAGTCCTCTAAAACCACCCACTTGCATTCATGCCAGTTGACTTGGGACCACGTGGCAAGTGAAGAGGTCAGTTGGAGTCCCAAGTAGCGAATGGAGCTAGTAGCCCACTTGCAAGGTACGAGGGATTGGAGTGTGGGGATTTTCTCCCTTGTAATCATAAGGTTCAAGACCCAAGATTTCTCATGGTTAATTTTAAGGCCTGATGCCAGTTAGAAGGATCGCAACAGAGGGACTAAGGCCGAGAGAGATATGTGTGGGCTGGACAGCGTAAAAATCAAATTGTCAGTATAGAGTACCACTTTGTGTTGTTGTCCCCCAAGTTGGATGCCATGTACATTGGGAGCCTGCCAGATCATCATGACCAGAGGTTCTGCCACGAGGGCAAACAACAGGGGTGAGAGGGGACATCCCTCTCACATGCCTATCCTATGTGAATGGATATGGGATATGGGATATGGGATTTGTGAGTTGACCGTTGACCTGTACTCGTACCTGTAGAGAAATGTAGGGAGCCTTAATCCGAGTTATCAAGAGCAGACCCAGCCCAATTTTGTGCAACACTGCTCTGTGGAAGGCCCGGTCCACTCGGTTTAATGTTTTTTCTGCGTCGAATGACAATAAACATGCCGGTATGTTCCAGTGGTGAGCCTTCCCCACAATATCTGCAATATGGCACACATTGTCCACTCCCTGGCAATTGCAGACCTGATCTGGTTTGATAAGGCCGGATAGAAGAGGATCAAGTTGCTTAGTCAAGATTTTTGTGTATATTTTAAGGCCTGAATTCAGAAGAGCAATGGGACAGAACGAAGAACAGAATGTGGGGTCCCTGCCTGATTTGGGGATGAGGGCAATCGTCACCATTCCAATGGAGAGGGACGGTCCTTCAGTGTCAGTAAACAAATTAAAAAGATGCAGTAAGTGCTTTTGTATCTGCGGTAAAAAGAGCCTATAAAAGACAGGGGAAGACCATCCGGGCCGGGCGTTTTCCCAAGGGGTAGATCTTTCAGAGCGCTCGCACGTTCCTTTTGGGTAAGGGGCTCTTCCATCAGCTGAGCATGATAGTAGCTGATCGGTGACCAGGGGTAACTGTCTAAGACGGCTTGTACCCTGTATGGAGGTGGCACATCCATGGCATATAGTGCCATATAATACTTATAAAAGGAGTCTAGTTTAGCCGCTTTAGTGGTGGCCAGCTTGCCGTCTCCAGTCTGAACATTGGCAATGTGTGCTTTGGAAGCGCCTGCCTGCAAGCGTCGAGCTAAGACTGTGCCCACCTTGTCACCCCTTGAAATAACATTGCTTCAGCGCCAAGAGGGCCAGTTCCTCTTTGTTTTTACAAAGAGAGCGCAGCTGGCCTTGGAGGTTCGCCTGGTGTCTTTTGTTCGCCAGGGAGGAGCGCTCCTGATCTTGCCGCTCAAGGGCCTTAATGTCCCTAGATAGGTTGTCTTCTAGAAGGCATGCCTCCCATGCCCATGCAATGACATGGGATGTGATGTGGCCTCGAATCGTGCCCTTGAATGCGTCCCACACTATAGGGAAAGAGGTTTCCGGAATATCATTGGTTGCGAAGTAGGACTCATTAGCATTTCGCATGGTCTCCGCATCCACTGGATCCCGAATGATATGTGGTGGCTGACACTAATGTGGGGCCTGGGGGGTGCTAGTCACCGGATCTTGTAGGAGAAGTTCAAGATGGGCATGATCTGGGACGGATATGTCAGACATGGAGGACAAGAGCGATTCACCGATCAAGGCGTGGGAGATCAAAATATGGTCGATACGCGAGTAGGAGCAGTGTACAAGTGAATAGTATGAATAATCGCGCAAGTCAGGAGAATGGTAGTGCCAAGAATCTAGTAGACCAAGATTCGAGATTTGTATTTTGAGAGCCAAGGACATAGCCCCCGTCCCCTCAAATGAAGCCTCACTGCAGTCCATTGTGGCATTCCAAACCATGTTAAAATTGCCCCCCAAGATTAGTTAAGGGTCTGCCTGAGGTATGTGTTCCCGTAAGAGTGTCCGTATGTATGAATCCTGCACCTGGTTGGGCGCAGAGAGGTTACACAATGTGAAGGAGCGATGCCCGATCTTGACCCCAACCTTAATAAAGCGACCGTCAGAGCCTCGAAATACCTTGGATTCCCCCTGTCTAATGCCAGCCTGCAGCGCATAGCTACTCCAGCCGTTTTAGTGGGGCTGTAGCCCGGAATGGGAGCGGGTAGCGTGGAATTGCCATGCGGGGGATATCAGCCTTCAACAGGTGAGTTTCCTGCAAAAGTATGATGACCGTATTGTGCTGCAGGAGGTAGCGCAAAATCTGACATCTTTTGTTAGAGGAGTTAAGTCCCTTAACAATAAGGGACAGGATCTTTAGGCAAGGGACAGTAGCCACGTCTGTCAGGGACAGGGGCATTCCTGCACGCCAATGTAGAAAGTGGTGTGGCACATGAGGGGAGAAGGGCAGAGGGACGTCACTTCCATTAGATAGGGGGGATCGTCGAGGGGGATACACCCACCCGCCATACAGAGGAGCTGAGATGAATAAGGGGGAAAGAGAACCTGAGAGTAGAAGAAGGGCCATAAAGAGCAACCCCACCCACCAAGGAGGATAGAAAGAGGAAAGGGGAATAAGTACAAAAGAAGGGACAGAAGAGAGAGAAGCAAAAAAGATGAAGTACCAACATATTGTAAAAAGAAAAAAAGATGCAACGTTGGCCAACAGGGCCACAGTGTCCTGTTCCAGTCTGGGGGTAATTGCAGCCCAGGGGCACTGATCATCCCAGAGAAGTCACTCTCCCAGGAACAGGCGGGGTATCTTTCAACCTCAGAATGTGAGGGCAAAGGGGGTGAGCCCGTACCACCAACCTTTGGAGTGTGGTGCCGGGAGACCGCTTGACATGGAGCGGGGTAATAGTGCATCAATTTCAGGTTTCAGATATAGATGGTGCGTCGCAGCCTAGCAGGCGGAGATATGCGGCCGTTCAGTCATGGTGTGGAAGGGCGAAAGTCTGCTGAGGAATGCCTCTCCTCCATGGCGCGGATATGCTGAATGTTTTTTTGCTTGGCTTGGGAAGCCGATTGACCTCCCAGCGTGATAGGCTCTCCTGTGGCGACGCACCTGAGACCAAGGCGGTTTAGCCGGTTCCCGGGCACTGGAGGATGAACGTGCCAGACTTGATAGCAGTGAGAGGGAGATGTGCAAGAGTTGTGCTGCTTCCTGGAGGGATTGCACCATCCGATTCTTGGATTCCCACTGGAAAAAAGCACAAAGGTACTGGATATTGAGGCTCCGCAACTTGTCAGTTACCGGCTTAAAGTTGCGACCTCTGCACAACATGGTAGGAACAAGGTCTTGGAAGATCTGTATGGTGGCCCCTTAATAGGTGATCTCCGGTTTGGAGTGCGCAGCCTTGAGAATCGCCTCTTTCTCAGTAAAAAAGTGGACTCAGGTCAGGGTGTCTGGGATAAGGCCCGATCGGGCAAAAGGGCCCGAAATTTGGTGTGCCCGGTCGAGGGCCAGTGGGGAGGTGTCATCCTCATCCCAGATGACATGTAGGAGTTTTGCCACAAATGTCATGATGTTGGGCCCCTCTGCCCAACTGGAACCCCGGGATTCCGAGGTTGTTGCGGCAGCTGCGGTTTTCCAAATCTTCCTGTTTTAATTGCAGGTTGATATGTTGCTCCTCCAGGGTGGCCAGCCACTGCCAGAGGCACTCCTGGTCCTCCGTTCGAGCGTCCAGGGTCTTTTCAAGTCCATCAACTCTCTCTCCTAGGTCTGTGACCTCCTTTTTGAGTTCCCAGACTTCTGAGCACAAGGAGCCGATTTCAGATTTGTGCTTTGCCATGAAGCTCGCCATGAAGGATTGTGTGATCGGTGTCCAATCGTCATTGGCGGGGGCTGCCATTGCTCAAGGGGTGGTATGGCCCATCTTGTTCCAGAGCGCCGCAACTGGGTTGTCCTTCCGGGGCGCCACAGACTCCTTTCCCAATTTAATGTGCATCATTGCCTCGCAGGGCCGAGCACCAACAGAGCCCCATCAAAGCAGCAGAGGAGTTGAGGAGCAGCCAAAGGTATCTGAGGCCTCCAGGTGGCGATGTGTAATCCAACACAGAAGGCGCTGCCGGCAGCGATCCTCAGGGCTATGGGGGGGAGGACAGTCAATGTCGCTGAGGGCAAAATCAACAGAGAGGCCATGATGTCCTGTGCTCCAGCTGCTACAGAACCTGTGTACAAGGGCTGGGGGTGCTGAGATTCCAACCCCAGGTGGGCCGCAAAGAGGATAGCAGTGTGTCTAGTGGCCGTATCAAGCCACAGTATGGGAGACAGCAGGAAGGCAACGGTGTTAGAGCCACTACATTTTGACGATCAGCAGAGACATCCACAGCCGGCAATTCCAGCCTCCAGGGAAGGGGGGTTACTGGGAGGATCTACCCCCATGCGGCTGAGCTAGCGGGTGAGCACCATGGCCTGGCCTCCCCCGCTCAGGCTTAGTGACCAACGAGCTACAGGATGGTATGTGAAGTCCAGAGGAGTCAAGCCACAGGGCGCTAGAGTTGGGGGGAGGGCCCGCCAGGAGCTGGAGGAATAGTCACTATGGGCCCCCATCCCCGAAGGTCATTGAGTGCTCAAATGCCAAGAGAGCACTTGGCAGTGGGGCCTGGGATGTCATTAAGGTGGGTTTTGGGCAGCACCAAGCCGCCGAGCACGGTTAGGAGAAGAAGAAGAGCCGCACCTCATTGTGGATTTAGCCCGCTCTCCAGGGGGTGCCCCAGCCGTTCCGTCACCCCGTGCCCTGATTTGCGGCCCCAAACTTGTCCTGGCTCCATTTTCCAGGCATCTGAAGGTGGCGACTGGCAGGAGCTCACCCAAGACAGGTCCTATGCCATTTGCATCGAGACCACGCCCCTGTACTTCATTTTAAGTGTGTGTTGTGAATATTATAGAGTTAAAGAAAGCATAATAAATAAGTGTTTATTAATTATTGTTATTAATATTAATGTGTCACATGATTAATAATTATGTTAAATATGGAAATAAATTATAAATACAATGTTGACGTTTTTTATTGGTGTGATGGTATAGGCTAGGAAATTAAATTAATATTTTATTGTTATTAAAAAAGTTTTGGTTAATATGTGCCTATTTTAAATAAGTATTGTTTATAAATGTATTCATTTTATATAATAGTTGTACCGTTTTGATATATGTAATTAATATATTTAATGTTTTATTTAATCTGATATTTTTAAAATATTGTTTGTTTATTTCTTCTATTGTTTACATTTTTTCAAATTATTTAAATGGTGTTATACATTTTTGTTTCTCTCCCATCCAACACTTCCCTCACTGTTGCACCTACTGGAGTAGGAGTAGTAATTTTTACTGCTCCATTATCCTGCACTTTCCCTACTGTTGCTCTCACTGGAGTGGGAATAGTGATTTTTACCCCACCGCTATCCAGCACTTTCCCTACTGTTGCACTCACTGGAATGGGAATAGTCATTTTTACCCCTCTGCCATCCAGCACTTTCCCTACTGTTCCACTCACTGGAGTGGGAATAGTAATGTTTACTTATTCGCTATCCAGATCTTTCCCTACTAGTGCACTCACTGGAGTGGAAATAGTCAATTTTACCCCTCCGCTATCCTGTACTTTCCCTACCGTTGCACTCACTGGAGTGGGAATAGTAATTTTTACTCATCCGCCATCAAGTACTTTCCCTACTTTTGCACTCACTGGAGTGAGAATAGTGATTTTTACTCCTCCGCCATACAGCATTGTTCCTACTGTTGAACTCACTGGAGTGGGAATAGTAATCTTTACCCCTACATTATCCAGCAGTTTCTGTACTGTTGCACTCACTGGAGTGGGAATAGTAATTTTCACTCATCCGCTATCCAGCACTTTCCCTACTGTTGCACTCACTGGAGTGGGATTAGTCATTTTTACCCCTCCGCTATTCAGCACTTTTCCTACTGCTGCACTCACTGGAATGGTAATAGTAAATGTTCTATTTATTATTTCATTACATTTAAATTACTTTTAAGACATTTAAAAAAATTCGATATTTTAACTAACTATATTTTTTTAAACTGTATTTTCGATTCAATATTTTTGTACTTACCTGTTTGTAGATAGGAATTCGATATTTTTGCATTCTATATTTTTTCTTCGATATTTTGGTAATTCTATATTTATGATTTTGATATTATGTCAGTGATCCGCCCGCCACAGTGGCGGGCGCATTCGGTATTTTTAACATTTTGGCGGGTGGTGCCGCAATGGTAAAAATACATGTAGTGCATTTCAAAGCACAATGTGACAGGCACCGCGATGTGCCTGCCACGTTGTTCTTTGAAATGGATAGTACCATAGGTACCTCCCATTTGCACCCCCTAACCCCCCCAAAGTCCCTGGGGGCACGGAATGGGCCCCCAAAGCAGACTCCACAAGCCTTTCCGTGGTGGCAAAGTCACAACAGAAAGGCATTGGAAAATGCCCACATTAATATGGCTGGAGACCGGGGCGGAAAAGCGGCGGACGGTCTTTCCGTCCGCTTCGGACACCTCAGCCATGACAATATGGCGGGGGGTCATTCCAGCACGGATGACGGGCGCATCGCCCCGGCCAGGCCGGCGGTGGCTACCGCCAGCCTGGTGGGTGCGATCAGCCCGCCATCCTAATGGGGGCCTTAGCATTTAGGCTTTTAATAACAATGGATGTTTCCAAACAAGATTAGTTTGTTAATATAAGACTTTAATTATGCCTGAATATATGTAAATGTAAGATGTAAAATGTAAGATGTGATTATCTGTCTTTTAAAAACAACATAGAATCTGTCTTTAGTCTGTTTTCACTGCTGTCTATTTTGCTAATCATGTGGGTTTCATTTATACATTTATACATTTCTGAGAACGCCGCAGTGCGTTATGTGTGATCTTGATCAAGGCAATCATTTTATGCACTGTGTTTCCTGGAGTCCGTGCCCGCTTCTTTGAAGTATCTGCACACACACACTCACACACACACACATATATATATATACAAAAACATATATATATATATATATATAAAGAGAGAGAGATACAGAGAGGTACGCCTAGTTATTTTCTATATTTTTCTGTTTAATCTTTTTTCAGCCAAAGTGCGTTGTGCTCTTAGAAACAGTCCTACTCATTTCAGCCGAACATTCTAATAGAGTGCTGCCACACAGTGTCTATTTAAAGGGCCAGTGCCCTTTATTATCCCCACCCTAAATTAAAAATAACAGTTTGTGTTCAGATTACCAAAGACAATTAATTCCTTGTATATATATATATATATATACTGGTTACATCACTATCAAAAATATAATTGTAATTATCATTGTCACATATCCTTGTATATCTTTATACAACCGCAGAATATACTTTCTGACATAGTGCATTTTGGGAAATAGAGGATTTCAAGGAAATTATTGTAAAGGACATTCATTTCCTAATCTGTATTATTCTGTTCTAATATATATTCTCCAATATTAAGATATATGCCCTTAAACACTGACACAACTCTCTTAGATGTAAAGTGCATTGAAATTGCATACATTTAAAGGGGAAAGAAGAAAAATAGGACCAAAGAGTTTTTCTTTATATTTCAATTGAGTTCATTAAAATAATCCTTCTCAATTCCCCCAAACTGTTCTCAATGTGCACATCAATACACCAATCAAAAGCTAGTTGCCCTGAACAATCTTAACACTATTCATTCTATACTCCTTCCTCAGTAAAACAGATCTTGACAAAGAGGGTCTTCGAAAAAAACAAGATCTTAAATAACAAGGTCTTAAAAGACAAACGGCCACATGCATCATTGTTGCCGTTTGCGATTCCTAAATTGTGAAAATTAAGGATTCGCAATTTAGAAATCGCAACGGCAATGCATGAAAAATTCGCATTTTTTTTGCGATTCGGTATTTTTCCTTAATTGCGATTCACAATTTGCAAATCGCAATTAAGAAAACCCTTCCCATTGATTCCTATGGGCCAAAAGGCCCATAGGAATGAATGGGAAGACATTCACATTTTGCGAATTTCATTTTGCGAATCGCAAAATATGAATGCAATTTCAAGGGTGCAGAGGGGTTCCAAAGAACTCTCCCTTTACCCCTGAAATTTAACTTTAAGTGCAATTTACACACACACATGACCCAAGGACATGTGTGTGTGTAAATTAAAGCTTTCAACTAGTGCATGTTTGAAAGTTTTCGGTAAATTAGCATTAAGTTCAACTTCATGCTAATTTACTCCTTCCAAATTGCGAATTCGCAATTTAAAAATAATCATGCATTGCTTTTAAGAAATCTGAAATTGCGATTTCTTAAATGCAACGCAATTTTAGAAATCGCAACATGGTTGCGATTCCTAAAATTGCAAAATGCATGATGTATGTATGTATGTATGTATGTATAGGCATTTATATAGCGCACTACTTACCCGGAGGGTCCCAAGGCGCTTCGACCGCTGCGAAACCCTTCCTGGCTTCTCTGAGAGATGGTCCCTTAATGGGTATCGCCAGGGTGAGACCAGGCATCCCCGGCGGTCTGGTGGGGCCGTTAGTGAAGATGAGGCAAGCTAATGCCCAGAGTTGCCGAGTGTGATCGCTGATCAGAGTGGGCACCGAGGAGAGAGAATTATTGAGTCCGCTGACCCTGGTCCAGAAACCTGCCGCGCCGGGAATCGAACCCTGGTCCCGGGCCGTCCTCTGCTCTCGGGTCTGCCGCCTCTAACCAGTGAGCCACACTACTTCACTCCATTCCAAATTAGTCAATTGCATTCGCAAACGGCCAAAAATGGTGATTTGCACCGTTTGCGAATGCAATTGACTTTGATGCATGTGGACAAAAGTCTTGTAAGACACAAACACTTATTAAAATATCGGTGGAGATAGAAGTGCAAGGACAGAGTAAAATAGAATTTAAATAAGAGATTTTCATAAAGTATGAATATTCTCTATCTCGAACCTGTCTACTATTTCACCCTACATCAACATTGATCACAACTTGATTAAAATATAATAAATGAACAATTCATCTATAGAGATAATAAAGTACATGATATAGAAAGTGTAAATTAGTAAAGTACTCTTACATAAAGTACAATGATGGACATTGTTCTAGTGCAAATTCGAATATAAAGGGTAAATGAGTAAAGTACTCTTTCATAAAGTGCATTGATGGACATTGTTCTAGTGCAAATTACAATATATGTCTAATGTTCCTTATTCATAAAAGGACAGTGAAAGAATCACATCCTATGACCTAATATAGTCTAAGTCCCAAAAGTGCAATCTATGCATCAATATAAAGTGTACATTTCAAAACAGTGATCTCCAAGACAACAGTGGAATACGAGGGAAATACAATGTAAAATAATGCATTTAGAATACCAAAGGATATGTTGAGGAGAACACTTGATTGAAAAACAATAAGATTAATGAAATTCCAGTAATACAGAAAAAGGACTGGTGATCAACAGTGACAAATGTCCCTAAGGTGATGAACGATCTTCATTCCGTCCTCTCAATAACATTTCTCGATTTCCTTTTTGCTACTTCTTTGTAATATATTGAATTCCATAATAACACAATTCTTTTTGATCACCATCCTGTTCTTCCCAAATTTGCCTGGCTGCCTTATATGAGTAGTCTTTGTTATTGATAGCTCTTAGGTGCTGAAGAATCTGCAGTTTCAGCTTGTTAACTGCACAGCCAACATATTTCTTACCACATCCACATTCAATAGCATATATAATATGGGTGGTTTCACAGAAAATCAGCTCATTGACTTTCTTTTTGTGTCATAACATGGTACTAAATCCTTCCAATTACAACCAATTTGACAGGCTTTACATTTTGGCACTTGAAAAAACATGTGCTCTTAAGCCAATTGCCTTCGCCTGTTCTCTGAGGTGAAAAATACGTTATCAAAGCACCAAGAGAGGATTTTGTTTTACATGTGAGTCATGGTTGTTCTGTTAAAAAAGCCTTAAGATCGTTGTCTCTCTTAAAATACTCCAATTCTCTCATAAAGACTTTTGTACTTTATTGTCTGCGAGGTTGAAATCCATGATATAGCTAATAATTTCATCATTTGATCCATTCTGTGGCAATTTTGTTACTAAGGTGGCTGCCACGTGCTATGGCATTCTGCGGGGAATAAGGCTGGTTTTAAAGTACTTTGATCCCCCTACCAGACAGCTTGTGGTCCAGGCCTCAATACTATCTCGGCTGGACTACGGCAGCTCGCTGATGTTAGGGGTGAATCAAGCGGAGGCCTCTAGGCTCCAAAGGGTACAAAACGCCGCGGCACGGGCCATTGTGGGCCTCCCCAGACATTGTTCAGTGTCTGGTACCATCACGGCCCTACATTGGCTCCCGGTCAGACAGCGAATCAAGTTCAAAGCGCTGTGCCTGGCCTTTAAAATTCTGAAATCTTCCTCGCCGCCGGCACTTGCCAACCTACTCGCGCCCTATATTCCTTCGAGGTCCTTGAGATCGGAGGGGCTTCACCTGGCTGTTTGTCCGCGCTTTAAACTGAGCAGAATGGGTGGCCGCTCCTTTAGGGTGCTTGCGGCAGGTTTATGGAATTCGCTCCCGGTACACATCCGAGCTCTTGAAGACTTGCTCGCCTTCAGGCAGGCGATTAAAACTTTCCTGTTTCCCGTGTCTGGTTAATTTCCGTTTCTTTTATTGTGTGTTATGTTATAGTGTCTGTCAAAGCGCCAGGACGCCCCTTTGCTGGGGCAGCTGTGCGCTATAAAAATATAAATAACATAACATAACATAATGAATCATCCCCAATGCATGTTCTCACAATTTTCTTCCAGAACAGAAATCGGATAGCCTCTCCTCAGAAATCGTAAAACATCTCATTCATTTGTAACAAAAACTCATCATCATCAGAGCAATTCCTCCTAGCTCGTAAAAATTCTCCATACGGAATACTCCATTTTAGAGCCTTAGGGTGTGCACTATTTGCAAATAGTATACTATTGTAGCTCGATGGTTTACGATATAGCAGATCTTTTCTTTCTAAATATAAACCTGGATATCTAAATAATCGATTGTCTCTTTGCTTGTCTGGTAGGTGAACTGTAGTTGAAAAAAGGATTTTGGTTAAGAGAATCTAAAAACAATATTAATTCCTCTGTTTCACCCTTCCAGATTAAAAATAGATTGTCTACGTAGCGAAGCCAGATTTTCCTTAATATTTCATTGTGTATATATTCACTGAAAAATAAAAAGGTTACAGGAATTATAGTTCAGGATTCACTTGTACAAAACCAGTGAAATTTAGCTGTTATAGTTAGTGAGCTTACTATAGCTCGCGTCCAGGCAGTGCACTGCTTATGACCTTACATATTACACCACTCATGACAAGCTCAGTGACATCACTCATGACATCACTGATGACATCTCAAATGACATCACTGATAACATAATCTACAAATTCACAAATGTACCCACTAATACCCCCAGAGAACCTTTTATACACCCCCTTCTACTCTTACACTACTATTACAAACCCAGTCATAAACCCATACCAGTACTTATATACCCACTCACTGATTCATAGATTTATATACATATATACTCACTCACTCATACGGCCACTCATACACCCACTCACTCACAAAGGCAGCCACAGACATACTCATTCATACATCCATATAGCTACCACACACTAAGTCACTTACCCAGAGCTACTCACATTCCTACTCACTCACCCATATAGTTACTCAGACAGCCACTTACTCACCCATACAGTTACACACACATCCACTTGTTTACCCATATAGAAACTAATACATACTCACTCACCTATACAGTCACTGACACAAGAACACACTCACCCATACAGCCTGTCTTACATTCACTCACTCACCCACACAGTCACTCATATATACTATTAATCACCTATTCTACCTTTCACATACCCATTTACTCACCCACATACCACTGAAATGTCCATTCACCCACACAGCCATACACACGCTCACTCACCCACAGAGCCTCTCATGCATACACTCACTAGCCCATACAGTCATTAACTCACTCATTCATACAGGCAGTCACCCACCCACACATACACTCAGACAACCATGCAGGTACCCAAACAATCAATCACTCACCCATACCGCTACTTCCACACCAACTAACAGATTGATACAGGCATTCACCCAACCAGTCACTAACCCATACATTCACCGAGGCGCCTAATAACTTGCATATAAAGCCAGGCACACACCCACTGAATCATCCATACAGGCTCTCATACACCAATGATTCACCAATACACCTCCGAATATATATATAACACTCATAAACCTTTTAAAAACACTCACAGTCACTGGATGATATAATCAGTGATTTCATCAGGGATGTCATTTGAAATATCATCAGTGATGTCATTGGCCATGTCATGAGTGATGTAATATGTTAGGTCATAAGTAGTGCATTGCGGGGGTGCAAGTTATAGTTAGCTCACTAACAATAATGGCTGAAATTCTCTGGTTTGTATGAGTAAATCCTGAGCATAACGATAATGACCCTGTAACCTTTGTTTTTTTCAGTGAATTTCTAAGGTTTTTTAAATGCTATTTTCTAACTATAACGTCCCTATAACCTTTGTTTTTTTCAATGAATTTTCAAGGTTTTTTTTAAAAATTCTATATCCTAACTATAACGTCCCTATAACCTTTCATTTTTCAAGGGAATTTCTAAGGTTTTGTAAAATATATTTCTTCACTATAACATCTGTTTAATTGTTACTTATTTTGAGCAAATTCCACCTATGTTTAATGTTTAAGAGTAATTGTTTAGTGCTCTCCTGTTTAAAATTGTCTGTCTATAATATTTTTTTAACAAAACTACTTTACTGTTTTCACAGCGACACCTGTGATCACAGAGAAGTAGCTATTCGCTGATACTGCGTGGTTTATAGAAACTCAGAAAGTCATGGTTTAATTAATGTTTGACACTAGTTGTTTACCGAGCTTCTCTTCAAAGTTGTCTAATCATAATACGTTTTTTAACATTTCCGCTTTTCGTGGTGATACAGAACATCACAGTGAGATCACTAATCGCAGATACCTTGTGTTTTAGAGAAACTTTTAAACACAAATCTGTATACATATTTGGATTGGTGTTTGACACTAGTTGTTTAGTAATGGCCTCTTAAAAGTTGTCTTTTTATAAGAAATTCTGTGGTGGGATGTAGATTTATGCTTAGTAATATTTTTGAAAAGGAGCATTGTATAATTACCTGCTGGCAATACTGTCTGTATATGCTTTTACTCATATAAATTAGATGGCTATTTAGTATCTAGCATGTATATCAATTATATTACTATTTGGATAAATTGCTTATTTATGTTTGTTAGTACTAGGCAATAATGATCGTAAAAAATAATAAAAGATATTATGAACAAGTTTCACTGTAGTTGTTTAGTATCATACTAATATAAGTTGTGCTTCTGTTTATAGTTTTAAAGAAATCCTCTTTAACCCCTTGATTGTGGCCGGAATTTCCCCACGGTGCGGGAAAATTCCACGCGTGCGCAGATCAGACAGCTCCTGGCCGTCCGACGCACACACCCACCATGACATCCGACGCAGGCAAGTGTTTAAGGTGCTATTTAAATTATCCGTTACCGCACTGTAATCATGAATGTACTAGTCACTGCAAATGTCACATGGCAGCAAAAGCAAAGAATTCCATTGGATAATATACTTTTCATTAAAATAAAGGGGAAGTACACACACAATCCTCCTTCTTGAATCTTCTTTCATAGAACTTTAATCTTTGCAGGTGGTTCAGTCTTGGTTGAGAGATTTATTGGGCTTTTCCTGCTTGCAAAAATGGCAACACAGCACAGAGATGAGGGTGAGTAATAACAGCAGCAAGAGCAGAATGTGGAGGAGGTTACTACTGAAGACTTGGAAGATTAGGGGCCTTCACCAAAGAGAATCAGTGTGGCATGGGATTTAAAAAAAATCCAATGTGGGGAATCAATAACAGTTGATAAAATAGTGCAATGCACCATTTGTAACAAAACCCTCTCTAGAGGAACAAACAAAAAGTATTCATGTGAGACAATGTCCATGCTATACCACCTCAGGATCAACCATGAAAAACGTCTACAACTGGCAATCCAGCAGAAAGAAGGTGGAGGACAATCTATGTCAGTTGCAACAGCAACAATTCCTGGCCAGAAACTCTCTTCAGACGTCCAGATTACTGCTACAGCAGGGGCTCTGAATTTTTCTAGAACAGCTACATACTCTATGGACTGTGGGGTTATTTTTACAGCTGGTGAACAGTGTGTTCCAGCTATTCACAATGCTGTGAAAAAATCACAAGTATGGATGTATGTTGGAATGTGTGCATTACTGGTACATAGATGAATAAATAAGTACATGAGTGGTGAATGAATGTTAGAAGGAGTGCATAAGTGATAAATAGATGTTAGAATGAGCGCATCAGAGGTGCACGTATGAATAAATCAGTACATCAGAAGTGTATAAATGATAGAATGACTGATTGAGTGGTGAATGGACATAGAATAAACGCATAAGTAGAGCATGGATGTTAGAATGACTGCATGTGCGGTGCATGGATGCTGTGTAATACATAAATGATTGAATGAGAGCATGTGTGGTGCATTAGTGTTTGAAATGATTGCTTGAGTGGTAAATGGATGATTGAATGAGTTAATGAGTGGTGCCTGGAGGATTGAATAGGTGCATGAGTGGTGCATGGATGATTGAATGAGTGCATGAGAGCCACATGGATGATTGAATACATGCATGAGTGCTGCATGGATGATTCAATGAGTGTATGAGTGATGCATGAATGACTGAATGAGTGCATGAGTGGTGCATGGAGGATCAAATAACTGCAGGAGTTATACATGATTGACTGAACAAGTTCATGATCGGTACATATATGATATAATGAGTGTTTGAAAGGTACATGGATAATTGAAGAGTTCATGACTGGTGCATGGATGATTGAATGAGTGCTTCAGTAGTGCATCAATGATTGAATGAGAGCATGAGGGGAGCATGGAATATTGAACGAGTGCAATAGAGTTGCAGAGATGATTTAATGAGTGTTACATGGATGTTGGAAGGAGTGCATGAGTGATGCATGGATGTTAGAATGACTGCATCAGGGGTGCATGAATAACTGAATGAGTAGATGTGTAGTGCATGAATGATTGAATGAGTGCATATGGGGTTCATGAATGACTGAATGAGTGCATGAGTGGTACATGGATGATTGAATGAGTGCTTGAGTGGGACATGGATGTTTGAATAAGTGCATGAATGATGCATGGATGATTTAATGAGTGCATGAGTGTTGTGTGGACGATTTAATAAGTACATAAGTGGTACACGGATAATTGAATGATTGTATAAGGGTTGCATGAATAACTGAATGAGTGCATGTGTAGCGCATGAATGATGGAATGGGTGCATGTGCGGTTCATGAATTACTGAATGAGTGCATGAGTGGTACATGGATCTTTGTGTTGTATTGCGTTTTAGGACCCTAGTGTAATTTTCCCGATTCATGCCCTTATATAGGTATAAAATTCCGTATCCTAATATAGGCATAGAAATTAGAACCATATTAAGACATAGCTCAAGTAGATCTAATACGGCTTGGCTGCTTCCACTAGTTCCGAAAATCTACAATGATTTCCTGGAAAAACCCGCCTCCAGCAGTTAGGGACTTCCCCCTGCATGAATATTAATTTATCCAAGAAATCATGGAGTTTTCAGAGAATCAAGTCTCTAATGATGACTTTCCTCTGGTGCCGACGGAGTGGGTTGCTTTCTTTTTGTGGTGGTGCTTGTGGATTGGGGAGGGTTACTGGCCAGTTCCCTCATCTCTGCAGCAGAATAGTTTATTGGATGCTTGCACTGCATGTGGCAAAACATTGTGTTGTTTCCAAATGAATATTTTTTATTAGGGTTCCCCCTAGAAAGTTCCATGCCACAGATCAGGCAAGTCACCTTGGCTGCATTAACTTTTTTCTTCCCCTGTGGAATAGAAAAGAACTCCCATATAATGTGTGGTCTTGGCTGGTATGGGGTATTTTGTTCTTCAAGCCATCTTCTCCTCCCCTCTTCCTCCTCCTCCTCCTCTTCCTCCTCTTGTTGACCACCAATGATATCTTGTGGTGGTCCTCTTGGTGGTTGTGGTGGTGGTGGTGGTGGTGGTGCAGATGCACCAGCTGCTGCTGCTACTGAAGCCATTATAAAGATCAAAAAGGTACAGAGAGGTACAAACAGGTCTTCCTAAGTCAAAGGACACAGTCAGAATAAGGAAAAAAGGTGTGGTCTTTCATCCTTCTGAAAAAACATGTATTGAACCAATGAAAAGTGTTATTTTCAGGTCACATGACCAGGGGCTTCATCATTATGAAACCAAAACTGTTATGAACCAATGAAAAGTGTTGTTTTCAGGTCACATGACCCAACGCGCTTACGCTACGCGACCCAGGGCGCGCCCCGGGGCGCGCGTCAGACGCCTACGTTGCGCGATCGTATTCGCTCGAGTGCTTCCGGGTGCGCTTACGCCGTGCGTATCACGCGGACGCGGCTACGCGATAGGTAGATATGTCACTTTGTTATGCCTGCACCACATTATACCTACGTCAGGTGTAATGTATGCAAAAGGGACGTATTGACGCAAGAAAGGGTCGTAGAGGTGATGCAGTGAAATCTATGAGATATCACTGCATCACTTTTATGACGCTGTTGCGTCCAAATATTACGCCTGTTTCACAGCAGACGTGCAGGCCCTTTCACATGGGGCTTGGCCCCATGTGAAAGGATGCATTGCTGGAGTTGCATCATTTTTGAGACACACTCCAGCAATACATCACTTTTGCGCTTACAGATACGTCTAAAATACTGACGTATCTGTAAGAACTTCCAACATAATACGTCATAAATTTAATATGACGCATGAGTAGAAGCCTAAAGGACTCATTTATGAGGCCATGCTTCACTCCACCGGTGCATCACTTTTTGTGACGCACCAGTGCTGTAAATATTGCACCTTATTCAGTAATATTTACAAAGTGACGCATCTAGGTAGATGTGTCACTTTGTTAGCCCCTGCGCCACATTATACCTACGTCAGGTGTAATGTATGCAAAAGGGACGTATTGACGCAAGAAAGGGTCGTAGAGGTGATGCAGTGAAATCTATGACATATCACTGCGTCACTTTTATGACCCTGTTGCGTCCAAATCTTACGCCTGTTTCACAGCAGGCGTGCAGGCCCTTTCTTATGGGGCTTAGCCCCATGTGAAAGGATACATTTCTGGAGTTGCTTCATTTTTGAGACACACTCCAGCAATGCATCACTTTTGCGCTTACAGATACGTGTGAAATACTGACGTATCTGTAAGAACTTCCAACATAATACGTCATAAATTTAACATGACGCATGAGTAGAAGACTAAAGGACTCATTTATGAGGCCATGCGTCACTTTAACGCCACTGGAGCGTCACTTTTTGTGACACACCAGTGCTGTAAAAAATGCACCTTATTCAGTCATATTTACAAAGTGACGCATCTAGGTAGTTGCGTCACTTTGTAAGCCCCTGCGCCACATTATTCCTACGTCAGGTGTAATGTATGCAAAAGGGACGTATTGACGCAAGAAAGGGTCGTAGAGGTGACACAGTGAATAAACTGGGGGCCTCATTTATGAAAAGTGACGCATCGCTGCATGAAAACAGTGATGCGTCACTTTTCAGTGCGCACTTCTTACGACATTCCTGATGCGTCATATTTAATGTATGACAAATCATGTCGCAAGGAGTTACAGATACGTCAGTATTTCTGACGTATCTGTAAGCGCAAAAGTGACGCATTGCTGGAGTGTGTCACAAAAGTGACGCAACTCCAGTAATGCGTCCTTTCACATGGGGAAAGCCCCATGTGAAAGGGCTTGCGTCAGTCTTACGCCTGCTGTGAGGCAGGCGCAAGATTTTAACGCAACAGCGTCCTAAAAGTGACATAGTTAAATCTCATCGATTTCACTGCATCACTATTACGAGGCTTTTTGCGGGGGAACGCCCCCTCTGCATACATTATACCTGACGCAGGTATAATGTGGCGATGTGGCGCTGTCGTTTAAAAAGTAACGCATCTACCTAGATGCATCACCTTTTAAATATGGTGCAACGAGGCGCATTTTTTACACCGCTGGTGCGTCGCAAAAAGTGATGAACCGGCGGGGCAAAACTGTCGCAAGGCCTTCATAAATAAGACCCTGGATTTTCTCCATGCTTCGCTCCCCGGTGCGCGTACCGGGCGCTCCCCCCGCGCAAATCGATTTTTTTTTTAAAATACCCCGCGGGACCCTATTTTAGCCCCCACATCAAACCTAGGGGGTCAGGGGGGTCTACCCTGCCCCCTTATAGTCATTTCCCCCTTTTTTTATGCCACCTCTTGTGTCTTGATCCTACCGTAGGGCGGTTGGACTCACTTTTAGCCCGAACGGCTGAATGGATTTCCACCAAACTTGGCAAAATTGTAGGGACTGGTAGCCCGATGTGCCTTTGCTATTTCTCAAGATATGTGCTCCAGTGGATTGTGAGTAATTTAGGTTCCAAAAAATATATATATCTATAAGCGCGCCCCGGTACGCGCACCGGGGCGCGCTCCAGCGTGCTACGCGAGTTCGCGAGCGGAAAGCTGATTGACTCTCGGGTGTCTGTCAACACTCCAAACAGTCCGGAGCGGCCGCCATCATGTGTCTCGGTAGGATCAAGACACAAGAGGTGGCAAAAACAAAGGGGGAAATGACCAAAAGGGGGCAGAATAGACCCCCCTGACCCCCTAGGTTTGATGTGGAGGGAGCGCCCGGGAAGCGCACCGCGGAACGTACCGGGGAGCGTACCATGGGGAAAAAAGAATGACAGAGTTTTTTAAAAATGTAGCATTTTTTAATAAATTGGAGGTATTTCGAAAAAGAACAGTTTTTTTTATTCTTTTTGTTGTTTTATATTTTTTTTATTGTTTTTTGGAATTTTTTTTACTTTTTTTGGCTTTTATGAACAATTTTATACTTTTTTGTAATTTTTATGGGGAAAACAAAAAACAGCGAATTGTAAACGGCTCAACTGGAGCAAAAGAAACCAGGAAAAAATTAAGGTTTCTTTTTACAGTTGTGGTTGTCTCCAGCACGGTTGATGAGTTTAATACTTTGCTCTCCATAGCAAATTGTAGTCCCGCAAAATTTACAAACTATTTTAAAATCTCCAAACTGGGGTTGGATGTTTGGGACCTTCTCCCTTGTCTCTGGACCCAATGTAGTGGGTTGTTTACTTTGGGAGGTGCTGGGCGAAGATTGGGGAGGGTTTCTGGTCAGTTCTCTGACCTCTGCCGCAGCATAGTTGTTTGGGTGCCGGCGTTGCATGTGGTGAATCATAGTGTTGTTGCCAAAAGAATACTTTTTGGCAGGGTTCCCCCTGGAAAGTACAGTGCCACAGATCAGACAAGTAACCTTTGGCACATTAACTTTCTTGAGGCCCCTTGGGATTTTAAAAAAACTCCCAGACAATGTGCTCCTCTGGCTTAAAGGGGGTAGTATCTTCAGGCAGAAACGGCTTCTCCTCCTCCTCCTCCTCCTCTTCTTCTTCTCCACCACTGTGGTGTTGTGATGGTCCTTGTGGTGGTGGTGGTTGAGATGCTCCTGCTGCTGCTGCTACTGTAGCCATTTCTCAGTACAAATAGGTACAAATAGGTCTGCAAACAGGTCTTCCTCAGTCAAAGTACAAAGTGAGAATGAGGAAAAAAAGATGGGGGCTTTCATCATTTGGAAAAAAAAACTGTCCTGAACCAATTAAAAGTGTTATTTTTGTCGGATTTCACCCAACTCAACCCACACCATGGAAGCGAGGATGGCCCCAATCCTCTGCCCCTATTCGGACCGTAGTCCGCCCATATATCACAGCGTAACCACGGACCGGACAAAGGGAGAAGGTGGGAATAAACCAAAGAAAAAGAGTTCCCAAGACTCTTTCAGTGCTCAGCTATGCATGCCCCGTTCTGTGGAAATATAGGTCCTCTAACCTGCAGAGGGGAAGAGAAGACAAAGAGACAAGGAGAAAAGACTTAACAACAAAGAATCTGTGTCCTCTCACCTGCAACATCCATAGCATGCCAAAAATTGCCCAACACAACCCTGTTCCCCTCCCTACTTGTATAGCTCAGCTCAATCGCCTGTAGAGAGTCTTGCTGGGAATCCAATAAATTAAACAGAACACCTTCTGTTTACAAATGTTCAAGAAAAGGCACCCACTCCAATGATACGTATTTATATAGGGGAAAAAAGTCCAAAGACCTAAAAAAAAAACCTCTTGTGGATATATAAAAAGATATCGCTATTGAATCATAACGACAATCCTACTTGTGACCACAAACTAAATGATGCTCCTTTTGAAGCGTTCGAAGCACTGAGCTTCGTGAAAAACGTCCAAGTTGCACACAACGCGGTGAATAGGTTACATGCAACCCGGAAACAAATACTTCTGAGTTAAAGGTTAAGACACACGGAACTCTGCACTCAGCCGAGTGCAGCAACTATGAAATTCAGAGTCCCAATTCCGTGGTCTCCCAAGGCTCAAGAACGATCCCCCAGACTCAGCAAAGCTCTCCATAGTCTTCTGGATGACGATCGGGTCCCGAATCCAAAACAAGCAGAACGAAGCCTCGTTCTGCGATGCAAAGTCAATTACACCCGTACTCCGTCCCAAATGAATTCTCCCGCGATCCAAAATACCACAACCTCGCAGAAACCCGACCAGGCAAGAAACCAAGCACTGTTTCAAAGTGCTAACCCCCAGACGAGGCGAAAAGAAGAAGGAGGGGCTACAGAAGGGGAGGAGGCTACCAGTATAGCTGAAACAGAGAGAGGACAACGCCAAACCAAGGTAAAGGAAAAGCAGAAAAGATACAATAAAGGCAGCTAACTCCACTAGTTCCCTACAATTTTCAGGTCACATGACCCGGCACGCTTAAGCTACGCGCCCCGGGGGGCGCCCCGGGACGCTTACGTAGCATGATCGTATGCGCTCGGGTGCTTCCGGGTGCGCTTACGCCGTGCGTATCAGACGGACGCGGCTACGCGATATGTCACGATGATGTTTTCGTTCTCAGCAATAGCGCAAACGGGACGCTCACCAGTACGCGCACCGGGGCGCTCCGCAAGACTGCGCTTTCCGGTGCGCACACCGGTACGTGCACCGGGAGCGCTCCAGGGCAAAAAATAAAAAATAAATAAATAAAAATATACATATAAAAAATAGTATTACATAAATATACAATATAGGATTCATTATAAAAAATATTATATTTGATAGCAATAGAAATTTGCTATTAAAATACCTTTAAAATTCACTGAATAAAACATAGGTTTGAGGCCCTATATATAGTTAGGAATTAGCATTTAAAAAACCTATGAAATTCACTGAAAAAACCATAGGTTTCACACCAGTTATAGTTAGGAATTAGCATTAAAAAAACCTATTAAGTTCACTGAAAAAACCATAGGTTTGACACCAGTTATAGTTAGCTGGAAATTTTACTGACATAAAACCATTGAAATTCCCACGTTATAGTTAGTTAACGTGGGAATTTCAATGGTTTTATGTCAGTAAAATTTCCAGCTAACTATAACTGGTGTCAAACCTATGGTTTTTTCAGTGAATGTAATAGTTTTTTTAAAATGCTAATTCCTAACTATAACTGGTGTAAAACCTATGGTTTTTTCAGTGAATATATATATATATATATATTACCTACTGGCTATCGCCAGTAGGTATATATAGTTAGGATTAAATCTCTATGGAACTTTTGAAAATTCTATGTCTAATAACTTAGGCGTTTGTGGACGGAATCGGCTGAAATTTTCAGGAAAATGGCACATTTTGTTTCTGAGCAGCCCTTGAAAATTTGGGGGGGTTTTTTCGAGGGGGGGCCGAGAAAAAAGGGGGGTCCCAAAACGTGTTTTTCCCATGTTAATTTCCATAGGGCGGTTGGACTCACATTTAGCTCGAACGGCTGAATGGATTTGCACGAAACTTGGCAAAATTGTAGGGACTGTTAGCCCGATGTGCCTTTGCTAGGTCTCAATATATGTGCTCCAGTAGTTTTTGAGAAATTAACGTTCAAAACAAGATATATATCTGTAACAGCGCTCCGGGCTGCGCTCCGGTTCGCTTACTTTTCGCGAAGCGGAACTTTGCGCGCAGAAAGCTGATTGGCTCTCCGGTGTCTGTCAACATTCTAAACAGTCCGGAGCGGCCGCCATCTTATCTCTCGGTAGGATTGAGAGAGAAGAAGAGGTGAAAAACGAAGGGGGAATTTAATGAAAGGGGGCAAGGTATACCTCTCTTGACCCCCTAGGAATGATGTTGGGGAAAATAAAAAAATATATATTTTTCACGGTAGAAGCGCTTCCCGGGCCGCGAACTGGGCCGCAAACTGGTAGCGAAACGGGAATTCGCCATTTTGTGTTTCGTTTTAATTAAATTACTAGGTATAAAGGGGTGCGGGAGACGTATCCTGACCCCTTATGTTTTCTGAGGGTGGCTGAGGAGGCTCATAAATGTTGATACATGTCTTCCAGCGGCTGTGCGTGAGCTTTTTTTTTTTTTTGCTGCGTGACGTCTGTTAACGTTCGATTCGATGGAAATCAGGAAGTGTTGACCACCATTTTGTCACTGCGAGTAAATATTTTGTTATAAATGAATCCTTATTGATAAACATTGTCTGCGCCATCTTGCCTTTTTGTCCAATGCCACAATTTTGTCTTGCATGGCAGCCATTTTAGATGCCTTGACCAGACCCACTCTCTGCACGCCGTCGATTCTCAGCACGGCTCCCCACCCTCGCAAGCATCTCCCCCACGCACTGGTCACCCCCGCTCTCTCTCTCATGCATCGGCCATATACTTCCCCCATCTGCGCTGCTCTTCCCTGAGAATCACACTCTGTGCTCGCCCGACACCTCCCTTTCACCCTATTCACTACCGCACCCTCTGACACTCCTCTTCCTATGTGTCCGATTGTCCAGGCCGGACCCAGGCTATCACCTAGCCCTGCGGATGTAGTTTATGGCCCCAGCTGTAGAGAATCCAGACATGCCAACTCTCCCGATTGAGGCGTGAGACTACTGATTTCAGTGCTAGTCTTCCGCCTCCCGATTCCTGCAAGGAAAAATCCGGGGGCATATTACCAACAACTAGCGATAATTTTTGTCTCTAACTTGTTTAGAGACAAAAATTATCGCCGCACATCGGCGAATTTTATCGCAGATAAACCTTGCTATTAGCAAGGTTTATCGCAAATGCGATAAAAAACAGCTGCAATGCATGAATATCGCTGAAAAGTCAGCGATATTCATGCATTATCCAGCAAATGCTCTTAGCCATGTTATCCACCTTCCATTGGATAACATGGCTAAAAACTGCTCAGGGCAGGTGTTAGCTTTTGGAGATATTCGCGCTTAGCGCGAATATCTCCAAAAGTTGGTAATAGGAGATAGCGATGGTTAGGGACTGTTTCCAGTCGCTAACATCTTGGCACGCCCACTTTGCATGTCATTAGTGATAAATATCACTGACATGCAAAGCGGGGCCCAAGATGGTCGCTATCTCCTTTTAGCTGTCACTAACTGGTGTTAGCGACAGCTTGGTAATAGGGAGATAATTTTATCTCCTTTTTTTTGGCTTTTAAAGCCAAAAAAGCGGAAATAAACACCCTTGATAATATGCCCCACGATTCCTCGGGGGTTTCAGCTGACAGGGCTTGGTATTGTGTTACGTGCTAATTCTTCCAGGAAACGTCAGAGGGTCGATGCAGGGGTTCTAGAAGGGGTGATAAACCATTTAAGCCTCATGAACAAGCGCATGGTCTTTTAAAGATTTGTGAAGTACTCGGGGCGGCGGTGTGTGTGTGCCCTCTTTCAGGAGCGGGCGGGGGGCACTGCCAGCAACTTGCCAGGCCAGGTAGTGTTCAACACGTGCATCACCCTTTCTCTGCCTGCTATTGCGCTCCATGCTTCGGAAAGGTAAGAAAAAGAACGTGCATTTGAGTTTAAAATGTCCGATCCTGTAGCAGTACACTTGCAAAGCCCACACATGACAATAACCCGATTCAAGGCCCCATTCACCCGATTTTTTAAAAATATATAGCACTCCAACAAAGTAGGATTATAAAACTTTATTAACTTTTAAATATAACGAACGCAACAAAAACTGTAAATATATTTAAACATTTTTTTAAATTAACCAGAACTATAACGATAACAACAACAACAACAATAATATAACTTTTATGCCTAAATTACGCAAACATTTAGCTAATCTGCTAAAGGGGGGAGTCGCCATTTCTTTACAATAATCAATAATGAAAAATCAACATCAATAGGGTTGTCCGTATTCCCGATGCAGCACTATAGTGCAACATACACAGCACCTGGGGTGTCAAGAGTGAACAGGTCCTAGCTGCTTAACAATGACTGACAAATGCTATATTAAACACTTACTATGTATAATACTTGCGTTCACAATAGTTTTACTTTACAAAACAGAACAAAAGATGTCCCCTGTAAGTAAACCCATATTAGCTGTTTCAGTTATTGAACATCCTAAGGTTTTATGACATGGGGAACAGTGGTGATATCCTGGGCGGGTGATGGAACTGTTGGTGAATTATACTTCTCCGGAAACTATAACGATAACAACAACAACAACAATAATATAACTTTTATGCCCAAATTACGCAAACATTTAGCTAATCTGCTAAAGGGGGGAGTAGCCATTTCTTTTGATAATTTATTTCTCCATCCGTAGCCTCTCTAATCTCCATTACAATATGTTTCTTGCTGTCGCTAGCTGATGAAAAAACTAAAGTGATAACTTCCTCATCCTTATTTTGTCTTTCTTTGTTCCTTAAGATGTTATCTGTGTCAACCTCTTCCGAGAATGCTGATGCGTTAGGGATTTCCTTGTGTTTCTTAATAGCATTGGTGTCTGCACACTTCTTTGTCAATTCTGTGAACATGATAACTGCTTCATAGACAGACGATATCTTTGTTAAGTCATTAGTGTTAAGTGTGTCTGAAACTACAGTGCCCTTCTGTTTTTCTTTCTTCAGGCTCTACAGAGTTTTGTGTGTTGTTCTTTTGAGCGACAATTATTCCAGAGGTTTCAGGTTCACTTGTTTTGTCTTGCAGTGAGTTAACAGCTTTAGAGACTTCATGTTTATTTGCTATGTCCTGCTGTTCGTCAACTGCTTCAGAGACGTCAGCCTCATTTGTTATGTTTGACTAGATCCTGGACCTGCCCGGCCGCGCCCAAAATGGCGCCGGTGTAAATGGGACTCGTAACTGCTTGTTGTGTACTGGTTGCCCAACCTTGATATCACGAGATACGTATGCAGTTTTGAAGCACATGGCGGAGGCTCGTCTGCTGTAGTGGGGCACCCCTTATCGTTTCAGTCGCCATTCCGCCCGCTTTTGCTACACTGTGCCTTTTCCGCCATTCAGCTGTTTACCGCCCGCTCTTACGGCTACAGCGTCTCGCTCACCATGTAGTTGAGTTGCTCCCACTCTTGCGGTGCAGCGATAGGCGGCTGCCACAGGACTCTTAAAATGGCGGCCGGCTCTTCGGATTTGGGCCTGGTCCAGTAAAATGGCCCTGGGACACCTTGGAACTCGGACGCTTGTCTGCCAGGGCTTGGGTTCCATTCTCGAAAGCGTCCCCTCAGCCTTGAAGATTGTACAAAAGTCTTGGGGGCCCTCGACTCCCGCAGGCTTCCGGTGGGGAGCGGCTGCTATGATTGCTTGCGGAATGGCCACGACGGAGCTACGAGATGGTGGTGCTCTCATGGTGACGCCAGCTTCAGTCTGAAACATCCAGAAACAAGGTGGGGCTTTCATCGTTTGGGAAAAAAAATGTTTTAATCCAATGAAAAGTGTTATTTTTAGGTCACATGACCTAGTCTTACATCATTAGGAAAACAAAAGTAAAATGAACCAATGAAAAGTTTTATTAACAAGTCACATGACCTGTTATGCTTACGTTACGCGCTGCGCGGCGCGCTCTGGATCGTTTCCGGGAAGCTGCGCCTTGCGCACCGGAGCACTTCCGGGTGCGCTAACGCGGCGCGTCATATGACGCATTACGTGACAACGCAGGTCCAGAATATAGTCAAAATGTCTTCACCAACCAGCGGTCAGAATACAACCGCTTTCAGCAGTCCAAAAAGTTCGGTTAAATCTTAAGAGCGGGAGCAACTCAACTACATGGTGAGCGAGACGCTGTAGTCGCAAGAGCGGGCGGTAAACAGCTGAATGGCGGAAGAGGCACAGAGTACCAAAAGCGGGCGGAATGGCAACTGAAACGGTAAAGGGGCGCCCCACTACAGCGTGTCTTCAGGTCAAACGGATTGTGGGACAAGGTCCAGAATGGAAGAGTCATCAAAAGGGAAAAAATTCCGCCGGACCCCGGGAGCCGGCCGCCTATGTCGGGGGCGATCTCAGGCCACATCAGGGCAACACGACTTGGGGAGGGGGCAGGAGCCAAGCGCCCCCTCTCAGTCCGCGCCATCTCACCGCCCCTCGGGGGCCTCCGTCAAGCGGTTTAGGGAGGCACCGTATCACATTGTTTTCCAATGCAGTCAGGTCCACAAACGGACCCTACTTACTTTGAATAGTGAAGCTGCAGCAGGTGCAAATAAGGTTTAAACAGTGTTACAAGCGCTGCTTAGAACTCTGAAGTATGGCACTCAACATCCAGGACTTATGCCATTTGTGTAAGGCAGTGACATCGAAGCAACTCAGGGACAAAAAGCATGAACGAACATTCACGTATGAAAATCTTATTTGGGGAAGGGGCAGGATCCAAACGCCCCCTCCCAGTTCGCGCCACTACACCGTATGTGGAAAATCTGAAGCCAATGTCTACAAACTCTCAACGCTTGCTATCAGTGCATGAGTTTCATGCTCGATCGATTGAGCTAGCCGGATCGGGCAATAAAAAGTATAAAATAGTTATGTAAATAGTTATTTAATAAAATGTTTTACCCTGTTTCTTTGCTGGTGTGTTGTCTATATTTATAATATTTGCATAGGGTTTGTTGTTATTTTGGGCGGGGTGGGTGGCGGAGTCGAGCTGTCTTGCAGCCCTCATGGTGTGGAGCTCAGTTCATTTCACTATTTTCGTATTTCTCATGAAGGGTTGTTCCTAATGTTTGTATTTTATCGAGGTCAAAAAGAGATCGAATTAGTGGTCTACTGATTTTGCTCGATTACTTTTATTTTTTTACACGATTTTTCACTATCTGCAAAGACTAAACAGAGTATTGCGACTTTGTGCTTGTTTGTAAATAGAGAATGATCCAAAGAGAACCAATTTTAAAACAGTAAATGCTTGGATAACAATCAATCAAATGGAGAGACAAGCAGGTACAACGGATTACAACGGGGGTAAAGGTCTGCGTTAACTACCGTTCACTATCTGCAAAGAGAGAGTACTACTAAGAGAAAAGAGGGGAGGGGGGGGCAGCGTTCAAAGCACATCAGCGTGCATAAACACGAAAACGTTTTTACCTATCACGTACTTGACATTTGACAGCTTTTGATATTTGCTATTAAAAAACCATTGAAATTCACAGAAAAAACCATAGGTTATAGTCCATATATAGTTAGGAATTTGCATTTACAAAACCTTGAAAATTCAATGAAAAAACCATTGGTTATAGAACATATATAGTTAGGAATTTGCATTTACAAAACCTTATTTTACTCGCATAAAACCATTGAAATTCCATATATAGTTAGATGCGCTAACTATATATCGCGCACCCGCAATCCACTGCTGATGATGTCACATATTACATCATTCATGACATGGTCAGTGACATCACTGATGACATCACTGATAACAACTCAAATGACATCACTGATGACATCTCAAATGACATCACTGATGACAACTCAAATGACATCACTGACAACATCACAGATGACATCATTCATGTGTTAATACGATGAACCTCTACAGACTCTGATATATCCTTAGATACACTCAGTGAAAACAGACACTCACAGATTGTCACTCATCCATGGAGTTACTCATACACCTAGACAGTCGTGCAAAGAATCAATCACACCTCCAATTCCTCAACTATACAGTTATACACACCTTACTTATTGAAACATATTCTAACACATATTTACTCTCTTATATAATCCCTAATAAAAGTTCACAATGATCCATACAGCCACTCACACATTCACTGGCTCTAATGCACAGTTATTTATATATGTTAACTCTCACATGTACTGTGTTTTACATATGTACTTACTTTGACATGTAGCACTGAGATATCCATTCACTCACCAATACACTCATGCACACAGTCAACCGCCCATACAGCTGTTTCCACATGCACTTTTGAACCCATACATCTAGTGAATCAACTGCTCACACATCTATGCACAGAGTCACACACCTCCCAGCCACTCACACATATACTCAGTCTCCCATACAAATACTTGAGCAACCAATCAATAACCCATATAGTTATTCATATAGCTACTGATCAACACATGCAGCAGTTTACAGAACAACAGATATAATGATGCACAAATTAATACAGTTTAATCACTAACCCATGCACTCAGTGAGACACATGTAATCACTCCCTCATACAATCAGTCATGCACCTACTAATTCCTTCATCCAGACATTTATACATCCACTCATTCTTCAATATGTAAGACATATTTTAACTTTACAGAAACATACAGTCACTGGATGTTGTGATCAGTGATGTCATCAGTGATGTCACTGACCATGTCATGAATGATGTAATATGTGACATCATCAGCAGTGGATTGCGGGTGCGCGATATATAGTTAGCGCATCTAACTATATATGGAATTTCAATGGTTTTATGCGAGTAAAATAAGGTTTTGTAAATGCAAATTCCTAACTATATATGTTCTATAACCAATGGTTTTTTCATTGAATATATATATATATATATATATATATATATATATATATATATATATATATATATATATATATATATATATATATATATATATATATATATATATATATATATTTTTATATATATTTTTATATATATATATATATATATATATATATATATATATATATATATATATATATATATATATATATATATATATATATATATATATATATATACGCACTGGAAAACTAAACACCCACTTCCCTTACTACAAAATGGAAAGTTTGCATCTCTGCAGCCTCTCTTATTTTTCATTTTCCGCTCAATAGACACATCATCCACAAATACACACACCTACTTACTGCCTTTCTTGGCTGGGCTTATCAATTATTCTTCTTTAATTCAAATTCAAAGTGCAGGCCCTTTATTCAGCCTTCTCCGTAACTACTACCCATCAATAGCAATGGGCAATTTGCACACTTCCCTCCTTTCTTGCGTCCTTACTACAGCAGACTATGTGTACTTTATGCACTAGCTTGCTTCCTTAGATGTGCTACTCTTTTCTCTTGCTCCCACTGCGGAATCCAACACTCTATCTGTGTAATGAGCTGGAAATCCAAAGATTCTCTTCACTGACAAGGCAGTGGGTAGTTTGTGTGTCTCAGCCTTTTTTATCTTCCACTCAATCAACACATCATCCACACATACACACAACTAATTGCTGCATACCTTAGCTGTGATTACCAACTATTCTTCCATTTCCGATTCCTATTCAAAGTGCAGGCCTTTATCGAACATTTTTATTGTAACAAGTACCCCAGCCGAAGACATTGTAAATTTGCACACTTGCTCCCTTTCTTGGCTGGGGTTATCAATTATTCTTCAATTTCATATTCTGATTCAAACTCAAGGCCCTTTATCGAGCCTTTTTGTTGTAACTACTGTTGCAGGAATTCCGCTCCTACACAGAACTGTGCATAAAGACTTAGGACCTCAATGAATTACGGTGTACCAAAACCCACCTTAGTACCCAAACCCCCTACCAGACTAGCAATCAGTAACTCATTGGTTCTTCGTCCTATAGCAAAAACACCAATGACTAGTCAACCCAGAACATGCGACTTAGATTGCCTCATGTAAGGTAGATAAAAAGAGCATTCTTTCGTTATAATGTTACACCAGTCCAAAACAAGGAGTAAATAAAGACACATGCAAGTTTTAAATGTTTATTTCGCCGTAATCTCATTCACAGTACCTTAGATAATACAACCAAACATATTATCAGAAGGAAGGTTGTCAGCATTGTTACTATTCCATAAAATACAAAGGGAGAAAGCATCTTATATTGCTAATGGGAAATAGGTTTAAAATATACCTACATTTCACCCTCCCTACCTACCAGGTTAGTTTATAACTAGAGAAGGTCTCATAGGATTACATGGACGGCCCCATACCTCTGGTATTCAGAAGTAGTGGATCACATTGAGTTCTGCACAAACTGTCAGGATACCAATGTTCTCCAACTGTGTCTAATTTTGCATCCACAATACATTATTAAATGCGCCAGTATCGGACGTGGCCACAGCTGCATATGTGTTATAGGTCGAACGTGCGAGGATCATTCCGAATAACAGACACAGTATCCAAGATAACCTTGATGTTCCATGCTCTCACTATACACACTAAACTAGCGAGGGAGTCTAGAAATGTAGCATTACTAATTAATCTCAAGTGAAACAAAATACTCAGCCTTCTGTAAACAATATCAAATTTGCGTGTCATGTGCAAAGCAGAGCAGGAAAGCAAAAATGATGTTTAACCTTCTAATGAACCCATGCTAACTTAACACGGTGTGAGTACAAGGCTCAGCCCATGACACCCTCCCTCGATAGAACCACGTGATATAAACATGGGCGAACTAGGAAGTCAGAGTCCAAGCCTGCAAAGCAAAGTCAAGTTAAAATTTGCATAAAAAACTATACGCTGTTTAACCCGTTGGCTGCTGCCGCGATTTCGCGGCAGTGCGGCCGTTTTAAAAAATGGGCGGGACCGCGTCGGTCATTGGCCGACAGCGTCACCAGCGAGGTAGTGCTGCTGTCGGCCAATGGCCTACAGCAGCGTGGAAGGGGTTAATAGAATACAGTAGCTAAATAATAAAGAACAGGTAGAAAAATCAAAGAGTCTTAATCCAACAACGTATAAGCACAGTATGTAGCAACAGCCTCCAAGAGGAAGTCATTGTACTCATCTGAAAGCATTTCAGCCATCCAATTCAATAGTGAGAATGAACATACATGTTCCTCAAAGACCGGAGCCTCTATCACCATCGGAGTAAAACTCGGGTCATCTTCAATGTAACTGTGTGCCAAGAAGTCATGCGCCGCTGCAAAAACATTCCAACGTCCCATTATTCCATGTATCGCTGCAAAGGCCATAATCCCGCCGCCAGAACATAGCAAGTCGTGAACCACTAAGAGACTCATCAGCTGGTCATAATCCGCGTTGAGAGACACCGTACTGCAGAGACACAAATCCAGGGCCCAGTCGAAATTGCAGCTCAGGCAATGAAAGACAGGTTGAGCGCATGTGAAAAAGGAAAATCGAAACGATAATCCATACACTGCACTCAATGTTGCCAGAGGCAGCGCTCCATAATAACTAAGCATTCGGTTGCGGAGCAGCAACAGCCCCGGGACATATTGCCGTGTGCTGAAGGATGTGCATCCATATTGAAGTAAACCAATTAGTAAAATCACACCGGCAACCAATACGAGTATAAAGCGGAATTCACCAAAGATGCTGGAAAACATTGGGCCTTATTTATGAAGGACTTGCGCCGCCGGTGCGTCACTTTTAACATGGGAAAAAGTGACGCATCGGCGGCGCAAGTCCTTCATAAATAAGGCCCATTGAATGAAAAAATGCAGAGAAGACACAAAATATACTTTGAAAAGAAGTCACAAGACCACTGCTTCTAACTTTAAAAAAGTAATGTAACCCCGTAGTCAAGGACGCATTAAAGATACTCTGAATTAACTCCCCAAAATACAGAGGCACGTCTGTATTTAATAAATCATACACTTCTGTGCGGGTGTTTGCTACATGAAGGACAAATGTTTCTCTAGCAGATGTAAGAGCGACCTCTTTTTGAGACAATAGCGCTCTTATAGGGCTCATTTGGTTGACTCTTCTTTCAAGGTCGGAATCGACGGGCAGATGGGAACATCAGCTTCCCATGCAGAGGAGTAAACACAACTTTTTTAGAGCAAACCACACGTTAAGTTACCATAATCATGTAACCGATACCTGGCAACATTGCACAACAATGTGCATTATTTCAAACTAAATAACTCAGGTTTCCAGTAAACTGAACGTTGATATGATAGCAGGTGTCGCAGTGCCTTTCAAAACTCACACCAAATTAGGCGCATCTTGATTACAAGAGCCATGCAATTGTATGTGTCTACAAATTAAGGAGTGATCTGGTGCTATTGTGCAATCCTCGCCATTCTTTTCCCTCCCTCAGGCACCTATATGTAAATGATAATAACCAAGCTTCATGCAGATACGCGCTGCTTAAAGATCCATATCTACCTATAGCATAGTATTTCATGCAAACCCCAAACTTAAACAGACTAAAAAGTAACGTTATGATACCGTGGATAAGCCACACAGCTGAATCGGATTTCCAATGAGTTACCACTTGTAACCATTATCATAGCATGCCCTGTGCTCTGATTTGACAGTGAGAGAGTGATCGCACCATAGTTTGTACTGCTAATCATTACCAGCATACGTTACGAATACCCTTTCACGTTACACGTTGCATCAAAGCTTCCGTGTAACGTCATGTACGGCGCCCCGTACGCAAAGACCCAAATGTTTTTAATTGTTTAAAAACATATATTTATGTATTTATTGAACATACTAACAGAACACATTATCTAGGATAATTATGAAAACTTTTTTTAAGTTCCAATAATCCTATATTACTTTTAAAAGCAATTACACCAATCACAGTGAAACGTCATGCATGCTTGCATCCTAAGAGCACAATAATAACAGCGTGACCGTACGCAAAGCCATGTGACTTTAAAAGAACAGATTTGATTGGTTCATAACACTTCCTATTACAACTGTTGAAACATCAGTCCCATTTTAATATTTCTACTTTGACTTTCTAAAAAGAAGCATCTCTTCTATATATATATATACATCAAATGCCACTGGCTAAACATCACCATGGCCATAAACAAAACTCAATACTTCACCTGGTGCAAACATTTCATCTCAACCCACTCCTGACTGGAGAAGTTAAAGAGCCATAATTGAGAGCCTCAGCAACCAGAGTTCCATGCTCCGAGGTAGACGTGTCTGTCCCCATTCGGCTTCTAAACTCCCGGTTTCTGAGTCAACAACCCTCAGCTTTATAGTCTCAAAGCACACTAGAAGGTTCCAGAATGACCTCCCTCCGCGCCAGAGGAATCTTACCAGAACTGGCCAGGTTCCAGGCAAGCACTCCCATGGAAGGAAAGAGTTCTCACGTCCCCTTCTCCCAATCTCGAATGTTCCAGGCTTTATCTTGACGAAGCTCACAAAGCCTTGTAAAGCGGGTATATTCCAAACAATCTCTCACAAAAACAAAACGACCTTGAATGTGATTAACCCAAACAACTAGGAAGGACTGATGTGCACGCAGAAAACTTGAGGCAAGGCAGAGTCAGGAAAAAGGATGACATAAGGCCACGTCAAAGCCAATAGTAAGACTTCATAATTCTCATCAATGTACAACACAATGCACAACTGTGCACAACTGCTCATAGATTCACATACTCCATCTCTTAATGTCCAACACCGAACACATGTGTGCATCGCTGTCGACAACACTGCATTTCGAAACCAAAAAGTACATTCCACACCTTTGTTCTTGGCAAGGCTGTCCTACTCAGTGACAGCTCCCACTAAAAGACAGCAAGATTACAAGAAAAAAACTTGTAAGAGAAGCAACTCATATGCACGACCGTCACATTCAGGCTAGGATAAAATAACACACTAAAGTCAGTTAAAATATTCTTAGTCAAAGGTCTTCACAGGGTGTCAGACCACAAGAGTGCCTCTAACACTACATTCCACCCCATGACCTTTGACTATCATTACATACATGTATAAAAAAACTAACTTCCTAACTGAAAGCACAACTATTATTGAAAAATGTAACTTCTTAACGGAAAGCACAACTTTGAAACACATGTTAAAGCAGTAACATTATAGACTCATGTGCTGAACTGTAAGCACAAGTATAATTGTAACACATATAGAAACAGTGAAATCATAAAAGCATGTAATAATCATTTCAAAGCATGTAAAAGAGCTGATGTATATCTGGATATACAGCAAGAATAAATGTTTGATAGATACACAAAATAAATGCACAAATGAAATCAAGCTTTTAACACAGTAATGCTTATAATGTTTCAAATGGCTAATACTGGAATTTCTACTGTTGAAGCAGCCGAACATATATATTTTGTGCCAAAAACATAAAGGAAACATCATCATCTCAAAGGTGAAAAACCATCTTCTGCAATTGTAATTGCATTTTTTTTTCTTCTCATGGTATCTAGTATTTGTAGAAAAAATAATGTCCTTCTCTGTGAAAGACAGACAGCCTTCTTGCATTTAAAATGATAACTGTGTTTTACTTCATGTTTATGAAATCAGTTCATGATTCTTGGTTTGGTAGGTTTGTCTGGCTTGTTCAGCCACAGGATGTCAACTTGCACCATCCGGTAATCACTCCAGGGTTGGGGGGGAGGGTCCCACCCACACGGGGCACACATACATGGGCATCCACTCACAGGACATGGCCATTTCATTAAACTTTATTCAGTTCACATAATAGGAAACCATAAAAGTTACATAACATCATTAAATTACAAATCGTCTAAAAAAATATGCAAGACACAAAATACATTCCCAAACATACAGTACAGTAATTCCATTATGTGTTCAATTATTAAAAAGAGGAGGGCATCACATTGATTCAATTGTTTAAAAAGTTAATTCATAAAATACGTCATCCAGATCCCTTAGGGTCATGGACATCCGACCGCAGTATGATCTGGAAAAGAAACAAGCATCAATCGTCTTGCAAATAACATTTTTCAAAAAGTGCACATTTCCCTTTCTCTGTTTCTCAGTGGGACTGGTCTGGCTTGTGCATACTGACAAATAAGAATCACAGTTCTAGGTAAATCTAAGGGGATATGCATCCCTTCATTCTCTGCCCACCTGTTTGTATAGTCTTTCTCTCCTAGGTGTCCGCATTTAGTCATACACACCAATTCTGAATCGTGTGTCGCCACCTCTGTCTCCAAGATTTTAGCCTTTTCATCTGTAAGGAAATTAAAGGTTCTGTTTGATAAATGTATAAGACCATAAACATGCACAGTAGCTGAACCTTGCAGTACAATCTGCCACTTCATTGGGGAATCCTGTGTCTCAAATACCATCCCTGGGCTTTCATTTGGGGCCTGCACTAACTGTTCATGCAAAACTGCAGTTTCTGTCTTTATATGCCACTTTATCACATTTGATTCGTCCCATTGCATTTGAATCACATTATGCCTTATTGTCATCTGCCCAGTGTCTTTCAATGCACAAAAGCACAAAAGCATCTGTATTTGTCTAGCATTTAAAAATGTTTCAGTCCACAACTTTAAAAGCATACTCTTCTTTCCCTGTTCTTCAGAATAACTACAAATAGCACACTGCTCCTGAATTGGCATATCAAATTCACTGCCACATATCTGTATTACACACTCTTTTAACACACACTGCACAGTCTGTTGTGCAGATTCAAAAGCACATTCAAAATAGCGTCTTTCCAAATAGAGCAAGATTCATCATTCACTGACGTGTCTGATTTATGCCTGCAACCAGTGATCGCTAATTCTAAGAGACTGGTCTGTTTATCTTCCTGCACATTTACATTTTCTCAGTTCAAATTCATTTCTGGCTGAGCAACGTCCTCAAAATAGTTATTTAAAACCTTTTCTGAGACCTGCAGATTAACTGAAAATATCTCTAAATTCACATTTTTCACATATGACTCATCCTGGCTATCTAAACAGCCTTGCAAAACAAACGGCTTTGCAGCTTGGTAAATGTTTAGCTCTTTTTTCAAAGGTTTGTTTTCAAACTGAGCATCAGTCCACTCTCGTCTCAGTTCACTACATTCTTTTTCTAAATGTTAAGATTTTTGGTCCATGCTAAACAATGCCTTCAACATGACTCCACTGTTTCTGTCTGAAAGTTGTTCTCCCTCATTAAGAGAGACAATCTCCCTCTCAAATAACTCAGTTGGCATCTGGGACTCTGCAACTGAAAACATAGGCCTTTTAGAGAGCACTTTCCCCTTTTAATTTTTCATTTGAATCCTGGCAAGTGAAGCTAATTGTCTTGCTTACACCTATCAGATAATACAGAATCTTCCACACAGTATCCCAACCCCACAAGGTGAAGCACGAGACATAAACACAGCATCTTTAGAAAATGGTTTTATTTTACAAAATGCAAGGACTCTCACTCTCTCTTTTAGAATACGGCTTGGGGATTTATTTTACTCAAAGCTCTCCAACAGAAAGACTTTCCCAGATGCCAAATACACAGAGATATATATGTTTATATGCAAGCAATATTAACACACTTGGGATTTTCAATGCATGAATAATACTGATGAATAAACAAGCAGAAAATAATATGACTCAAGTAAATACACTGGACGTCCTGCAAGAGATCAGAAGGATATTTATATAAACATCAAATGATTACTTTGGAGGTGCATTTTGACTCACTCACACATCACAAAGAAAACACATCAAATTATCAAAGCCACTGGCCAAAAATCACAATGGCAATAACCCAAACTCAATATGTCACCTGGTGCAAACATTTCATCTCAACCCACTTCTAACTGGGGAAGTGAAACAGCCGTGATCGAGAGTTTCAGCAACCAGAGTTCCAAGCTCCAAGGTAGAAGCGTCCGTCCCCACTTGGCTTCCAACCCTCAGCTTTATAGTCTCAACACACACTAGAAGGTTCAGGTAAGACCTCCCCTCATGCCAGAGGAATCTTACCAGAAATAGACAGGTTTCAAGTCAGCACTCCCATGGCAAGAAGGAGTACTCACGTCTCCTTCTCCAAATCTTGCATGTTCCAGCCTTTATCTTGATGAAGCTAACAAACTCTTCTGGGTATATTCCAAATAAATCTCTTACAAAAACAAAAAGATCTTGAATGTGATTAACCCAAACAACTTGTAAGAACTGCTGTGCATGCAGAAAAGTTGAGGCAAGGCAGATTCAGGAAAAAGGATGACAAAATAAAGAACTTAATAATCCTCATCAATGTACAACACAATGTACAATTGTGAATAACTGATCATAGATTCACATTCTCCATCTCTCAATGTCCAACAACGAGCACATGTATGCATCACTGCCCACAACAATGCACCTCGAGATCAAAAAGTACATTCCACACCTCTGTTCTTGGCAAGGCTGTCCTACTCTGTGACAGCTCCCGCTGAAAGACAGCAAGATTACAAGAAAGAAACTTGTAAGAGAAGCAAGGCATATGCCGGACCGTCATACATTCAGGCTAGGATAAAATAGCACACTAAAGTCAGTTTAAATAATGGTAGTCAAAGGTCACAGGGTGTCGAACCACAAGACTGCCTCTAGCACTACAGGAGAGACTAACAGTCTAGTTGCTCCCTATCTCCTTTACCCTTATAGATTTTCCTCCGCTTTTTAACTTATGGGTAGGAGTAAAAAACTGATTTTTATTAACAAGAAGTCTACAGCTCATGCTCTTCAATCTTGCCCATTTCATACTAGTACCTTTTACATAGTGCTGGCAAGATGGCACAATCTAGTTCTTTGCGAACGATGGTCTTTGCCCATTTCTATCAAATTGCAAACTCCATCTTTGGCCAACAATCTTCTCAAAACAGGACCCTCCTTGCCTGCTGAAGTTTGTCTCTCCTGTATCGTTGGACACTGTTCTGGAGGAAATATGTGCTCTACGTCCATTTATTGAGGAAACAAATTCTCATCTACAAGATACTAAATCGTTCTCTATGGAAATTCGTATGTCTGTGGTGGAACAATATGTTGAAGAGTTACAGGAATGTCTGTCAAGGTCGTTAGCTTAGAGAAGGAGGTCCTCCCATTAAAGAAATCTGCTGATGATCTTGAGAGTAGAAATAGGGGCAATAATCTTCGCTTATATGGTTTTCTGGAAGACTTGGAAGGTGATGACCCCTTTTACTTCTTCACTACCTTTGTTCCAAAGCTTCTTGACCTTCCTGCAACTAAAAACCCAGGTATTCAACATGCTAACAGACTGGGCCCTTGTTTGTCCTCTAGACCTCTACATCTGCTCCTTCGAAGCCACAGGGTGTGATTCTTCTATTTCTGAAATTTACTGACCTTCTACAAGTTTTGATTGCAGCTAAACTCAAAAAAACAACTTATAATGTCTGGTTCTGAATTATTTTTCTCATAGGATGGTTCTACAGTAACAGCCAAATGTCTGAAGGAATTTCTTGATCTCCGTCCTGCTCTATGCACACTTGGTTCAAGTTATAAGGTTACTTTTCAAAACAGAACCTCTCCTTTTGAAGACCTGATAAGTGTATTCACTCATACTCCACAATGGCAATGGAAACTACTGGTCCTTCTTCTGCAACTTCTATACCTTGACTTATCTCTTTCTTATGTAACCATGTTTGGTCTAGGCAGATTTATTTGCTATTTTTTTTTGGCTGGTGTCTTTTAATATGTGTCTCTTAACATGTTAACTTTATCTTTTTTTTCTCTTCCCCTTCACATTCTTACAGATTTTCTGTTTGGGATTTCTCATCTTCTTTGTCTTATATCGTTCCCCATTGTGGTACGTTCTCCCTGATTAGATGTGTCGTCTTCACTTGAGTGTCGCCACTCCTTGTATTTTTCTTCCTGTTCTCCTTTGAAGGAATGTATTACAATTGTAGTTTACTTTCATTTGCAGTTATATATATATTTTTTCCAATGGTCCTAATGTCCTACCTATCACCCTTTCCTTTTTCCTCTTTTACTTCTATACCAACCTACTTTTATCTGTTCTCTTTCCCTTTCTCAGTATTCTACCTCTCTTTGTTATTACTGTTAATCGTGCTGCTTCACATATTGTTCAATTTATCCACATTCATAGTTGTCTCCTGGAATGTGAAAGGCTTTATTAACCCTATAAAAAGGCAGAGAATACTTTCTCATTTAGCCTCCTATATTCCAGAACTAAATTGACTACAAGAAACTCATTTGACTGAATTTGACGCTTTAAAGCGCAAGTGAAGTTGGGTTGACTTAGTCCTTGTTTCTCCTACCTCCAATAAATAAAATGGTGTGATTATCCTATGTCACAAATGTTAGAATGTTCTGTTGTTTTCCTAGACATAGACTTGGAAGGTAGATGGTTATTAGCTAAGTTACTTATTCTTTCTTACTCTCTAGCTGCAGTATCTATTGATGCAGAGAAAGCTTTTGATAGAGTTGATTGTTCATTTTTATTCAAAACCCTAAACTGGCATGGTTTTGACCCTAAAGGTATTTCTCTTGTTTCTTTTCTTTATTTGTCCCCTACTGCCTCTGTTTTAATAAATAGTCTTATCTCTCAAGTGTTTCCATTACAACGGGGGGTTAATCAGGGATGTCCCCTGTCCCCTCTTTTATTTGTTCTATCAATTGAACCCTTTTTGTCTCGTATTCATCAAAATTCTTTAACCCCTTCATGCTTTTGACTGAACCATTCCGTCATCAGTCACGGTTGGGCTGTGCTGGTGACGGAATGGTTCCGTCATGACCGCACCCATTATCATAGGGGCCCAGCACAGGAGGAGAATTCCATCAGCAGGGATGAGGTTAATATCTGATTTACGTAAGGAGAGTCCCATTTGAAATTGTCAGCCTATGCATATGATATTTTGGTCTTTATTTCCAATCCTGAAACCTTTATTCCCTCTCTCTTGCAAGAATTTTCTGAGTTTTCTTTGATTTCTGGGTACAAAAATAATCCTGATGAGACAGAAATTTCACCATTTTGATTTGACTGGGTTCCATTGGAATAACTCTAAAATGAAATACTTAGGCGTCTGGTTTAAAAATTCCATTTTAAACTCGGTTAAACTCAATATGAAAGAGGCCCTTGACCAGATTTCCAAACTTCTTTCCTCCTGTAACCCTCTTTTTCTCTCATGGGGGGGGCCTTCTTGATTCTATTAAGATGATGATTACTCCTAGCTTATTATACATTCTTTCAATGATACCCATCTGTATTCCTTCCATATATTTAAAAAGATTTGACTCACTTCTCTCTAAATTCTTATGGCACAATATGAAACTTAGAATTTCCATGATGCACTGCGTTTTATTGCACAATGTGTTTATGCTTGTTTACGCCTGATGTTATGCTATGATGTTTTAAGATTATGTCTATTGCGTAATGTGTTTATGCTATTGAGGTTTGGGCCTAATGTGTTTTATGCCTAATGTGATAATGCTGAGGTCATTATTGTACCAGAAGTTACTGGTTGTGTTTTATGTTTATTACCTGCATTCTGATGGTTCTGACCATGGCCTGATTGGCCCGGTCCTGTATATAATCCCCTGTGGATATTGCCTAGTGCCAGTTGGCACCGTGTGTATGTGTGATTATGTTTATAATGTGTTTTGGATAATAAAAAGGCTATTTTTGATATAACCTTGTGTGGAGTCTCTTTTGTAGTGCGCCTAATGTGTCGCTGTGTGTGTGTGTGTGTTGCGCAAATGCTTTACACATTGCCTCTGTTATAAGCCTGACTGCTCGTGCCAAGCTACCAATGGGGTGAGCAGGGGTTATCTTCAGCGTGTAACTCCCTTGCCCTGACTAGAGTGGTGATTTCTGCCTGGCTAAGGCCCTTGCCCTAGCCAACCAGAAATTCAATTTCTAACATAGCCTTATTATATTGGTCAGTCTTAGTTAAGCAGATCGTCATTTCCAAAACTATTAATCGTGCCCTAAAGATACTGATTTACATTAAGTACACGTATCTGTTTTTGGCACATGCGCATATCTTGCCTTCAGTTACAAAACAAACCTGTGCATAGATTCATGCACTGCTCTCGTTCGTATCACTCGCTCAGAGAATGCTGAAAAGCTACGAAAAAAATAACGAAAAAGGAGCGTGCACAGAGGCAGCAGGAAGTGCAAATATTATGAAGCAGCTGATGTCTGCTACAAACTCAGCATTGTAATTCAAGAGTCGTAAATGAGCGAGTGTTTTAACTTGAGGCTTGTTAACTGTCGTGTTGGCGTTGTGTTCCCAACAATGAGTTCTGCCAGGTAAGATCAATTTCATTAGTTCCTGTAGGCAATTGTTATCCAGGCTTGGATGGCAGTAAATCACATTACAAATGAAGAAGGGAGTGAGTCATGGTGTATGGACTGTTGTATGTGACCATGCATTTAGGTGAGTCTCTGTGAATAGCTTATAAATGCAGCATTAGAACAGCAGTAAATACTGACAGCAGTATATTTTGTTCTGATACCATGGAGCAACTCCAGTGTACAGAAAATCTTTTTAAATGTCTTGGGGCTTCATTCACAGAGATTTTGCTGTGACGTATTTTTGTAGTACCACCGATTTCGGGGTATTCCTGGATTACACATGGGTGTCATTAAGTCCAGAGTGCTACAACAGCAAGTTATAGCACAATCTTTGGGAATAAGGTCCACAGTTAAAATAATTGCATAAACCGTTCACCGTTTCCAAAGATTTCCTCTTTGGAAAGGTTTGTGTTTGTTTACACTACGGGCCGGAATCACAAAAAGTACCCAAGAGTAGGTCGTACCGGCTGATAGAACAATCCTGGGGCCTTATTTATGAAGGCCTTGCGTCAGTTTTGCGCCGCCGGTGCGTCACTTTTTGTGACGCACCAGCGGTGTAAAAAATGAGCCTTGTTGCGCCATATTTAAAAAGTGACGCATCTAGGTAGATGCGTCACTTTTTAAACCCCTGCGCCACATTATACCTGTGTCAGGTATAATGTATGCAGAGGGGGCGTTCCCCCGCAAAAAGCCTCGTAATAGTGATGCAGTGAAATCTATGAGATTTCACTGCGTCACTTTTAGGACGCTGTTGCGTCAAAATCTTGCGCCTGCCTCACAGCAGGCGTAAGACTGAAGCAAGCCCTTTCACATGGGGCTTTCCCCATGTGAAAGGACGCATTGCTGGAGTTGCGTCACTTTTGTGACACACTCCAGCAATGCGTCACTTTTGCGCTTACAGATACGTCAGAAATACTGACGTATCTGTAACTCCTTGCGACATGATGCGTCATTCAATAAATATGACGCATCAGGAATGTCGTAAGGGGTGCACAGTGAAAAGTGACGCATCGCTGTTTTCACGCAGCGATGCGTCACTTTTCATAAATGAGGCCCCTGGTGTATTGCGGTTTGCGTTCTGCTCTCTTTGCAACAGTGATGCTAAATGGCAGTTTCACTCTTTCACTTCCTCTATCTTCCATGTTAAGATATGTGGGAAAGTACAGGAAAATGTTGTCTTCATGCTAAATAGTTTCTGAACTCTGATTTACAGTGTCTAAAATAAGATCTATTTTCCGTGAACCAGGTGCGTCAAATTGCTGCGTAGTTTTGCATAAGGGTACACCTCTCACTTTAGCTTCTGCCACTCAAGCTACGTGTTTCATTCAGAATCGCACTTGTGGTATTTTCGTGCACTTTGTGTTGTCTCCGGTTTATGTGTCGACAGGAGTGATGACCGTGAGCCCAGTGGTGTCTGTACACTTTGTGACTACCCTTTCAAAAGAGAAGAGCCCTAAATACATTTGCAGAACTGTGGGCCTATGTTCGTAAACTATCTCTTGGTTTGAATGTTTATCAATAATGGGAATATTAGCCACTATAACTTAGATTAGAGTAATGCCAGCAGTGTGTTTTTGCATGTTCTTCTCATCTGGTGTGTTGCGGGCCTTCAAGCAAGTCATTTGTTTTTTTTGTACAGATTAATATTTTTAAAAGAGGTATTTGAATCACGTGATTGGTATTTTTTATGAAACTATTATTAAAAAGTAAGTGATAAATTTTTTTATTTTCGGCCTAACAAAACGAACAACTGCTAAAATGTACAATTGGTCATCAAATTATCACATTTGAGACTACATGTATGAACAGTAAAAGAATACACACTGAACGCGAAAAAGTAAACAGCTGCCTTGTGTCTGCTAGCCGTGTCTGCTAGCCGTCGCAGCTGAGCGCCCCTCCTTGAGCAATGTGCCTATGTACCCATTAAAATTTGCCTCCTGATCCCATTTGGTCTCCCAATCATGTCCCAGAAATTTACAGTAAGACCTGGGAGCTAGGCTGGCTGCCACGAGGTCATGTAGTTGGGGGCACCAATCTGCCAAAGTGCTGATGGGAAGTGAGCTGGGAAGGCCTCTGCAGCTGGTAGGTGTTCCCTAAATACCTGCATCTTAAAGTGAGAAAGGGCGTCAGCTGCTTTATTCAAGACCCCTGGAACATGTTTGGCCCTGAATTGCAAATTCAACTTCATGCATCTCAGCACAATCTCCTTTATCAGGCGCAGTATGAACTTACACCGTGCTGCCTGTTGATTGATGCATTCCACTACAGTAATGTTATCCGACCAGAAAATGACAGATCAATTAGACAATTGATCAGGCCAGACCCTTAAAGCAACCCAGATTGGGAACAGTTCTAGGAACCCAATGTTTGTTGTCAAACCACTTTCCTCCCACCAATTGGGCCATCTTTGTGCCACCCACTTGTTGCCAAGTATGGCGCCAAACCCTACACCGCCAGCAGCGTCAGTCCATAGTCCTAATTCTGCTGAGGTCAGAGTGGGGGCACCCACAGTACTCTGCCATTGAAATCCTCCAGAAATGCGATCCAAAACCGCATGTCCTGGCAAACCTCGACTGACAGTATCGTGCGATGGTGATTGTCTCGTAAGCCCTTCATGGCTTGCGCAATTGAGCGGGAAAATGGGCGTGCCATAGGGATGACCCTTAATGCAAAATTCAGCTGGCCGACTGTCTGCTGCATCTGCTGTAATGTGACTTTCTCCTTCACCATACATTGATGAAGGGCTGACCTGAACTTCGCAATTTTTTCCTTGGGTAACCTGAAACAACCCTCCACAGAGTACTGTTCAATGCCCAAGAATTCTAGGCATGTCGATGGCCCCAACTTTTTTCCTGGCGCCAGCGGGACCCCAAAAGCACGTATGAGCACGCAAAACTCACGCAATGCCCACGCGCACTCCTGTGAGCCCGCCACTCCCAGGAAAAGAAAATCGTCAAGATAGTGCATCACATACTGGTGGCCCGTAGATTGTCTCAGAACCCACTCCAGGAAAGAACTGAATGTTTCAAAGTAAGCACATGAAATGGAGCAACCCATGGGCATACACATGTCCATATAATATTTGCCTTCGAAGGAAAATCCTAGCAGGTGTTGGTCAGATGGATGCACTGGCAGTAGTCTAAATGCTGACTCAATGTCTGATTTTGCCATCAATGCCCCGGGGCCCAAAACTCTCAACATCTCCACTGCCCGGTCAAAAGATGCATATTTCACAGTACAAATGCTCTCAGCAATCGCATCATTCAGTGATAAGCCCTTGGGTGTGGACAGATTGTGTATGAGTCTAAATTCACCCTTTTCTTTCTTCGGGACCACTCCCAGAGGTGAGCAGACAAAATTTGGCACTGGGATGACAGGGAAAGGACCCGCTACTCTACCTAGGCGCAGTTCTTGTTCGATTTTCTTTGCTACCAACCCGGGATTGTGCACAACTGGTTCCTACACTGCGGTGTCCCGGTATAACCCCCAGCTGGAATCCGAAAACCGTTTGTAAAACCCTCTTGGAGCATCCTTGCGGAGGTATGGTTTGGGTATCTATTGAGCCAAGGAATCATAACAGCCATGTCAATAGGGGAGTGCGTGACCTGGGGGTGTTCCCCGCTATTCTGGTTTTCTTCTCCCCCTGTTACCTGAAGTACTACCCTTTGACCGGCATGTCGCTTCTGGGTGGGAAGGGTGGCCGCATATGTAACATGCGTGCCTGAACTTGCACGTGCCCGGTGCTCTGGTGCATGTTTGCCTATTGAAATCCCAGCACACGCCCTTCCCGCCTATATTTCCTCTGCCCTTATTGGCCACTTCCCCGCCTTGCGCTGACCGAAAGGGCTCCTGAAAGGGCTGCTGGGGCTTGGGCGAATATCCTTTGTTCCAGCTAGTGCTAGCGCCTGCAGGTTGCCCCCTTTCAAACTGAGAGTGCCAGGAAATTGAGTCAACTTTGTCCTAGGCTAAAGATCTGTTAAATTCCCTAGCTTTCCTGAAAGATATGTCAGATTCTTTCCATGCATCCCCCCATGATTCTCATTGAACATTGTAATCCTACTCTGATAACACGCCATCGCCGCCTGCATTGAGGGGGAACGCTCGGCGGTAACCGCCATAAACACAGAAAATGCCCTGATCCAGTTGATGAGCGTCTCCTCTACCCTAAATTTATACAACTGAGACCGCCATTCACTAGGCAACATCATATCTTTCTGCGATTTGGCATATTCCCACTCCCTGTTGTCAATTAGCAATGAGAAAATATTTATATATTTGTCTGCCCAAATCAATTCTTTCACACTCTGTGAGACATGTTGCGCCAAATTCTCCCCCCTGGCGGGTATCGTGCCTACGCCGAGTACCGGCAGGGCAACCTCCTTACCACTTTCAGCGGGTTGCGTTGATTCAACGGTCTTGACATTGCCCCCATTGCTCGCTGGACCTGTTTGGGGAGAAATCGGTGCGCTTGGCATGCTACTTTCGCCCCTAGCCATCATGATTTTTGCAACCATTCTCTGTGCCTCGGCCGTGGGGTCAGCTGCGGAAGGTAACAGGCCCCCAATCCCCAATGATGGAAGCACTACTGCTATCTGTGCTGCTAATTCTGGGGATACCTGACCCACCCCAGGTGATGGGCTTGCTGGAATTACCGGTGGGACCACTGTTGGGACTAAGTTTATAGGTGGCGTGGCTGGCGCCGGTGCTACCGGTACACTTATCGGGATAGGGGGGGGGGGTGTCGTGGGACTCTCAGGTGCTGTAGGTGCTCCGCTAGGGACTGGCCCTGGGGACCCCCCTCCTACACAGGGCTTGGGGGACGACTACAACCCTTCTTAGCTCAGCCACGCTTAGGTGGGGTAGAGATTTTAGGTGGGGTTTCAAATTCCCCCCTCGGTCTAGGTGGCACTATTATCCGCTTGGGTCTCCCTGAAGGCCCCACCTGTGCATCGACCCTCTGAGCCAATTCCGCCACGGTCTTACCCAATTCATCAACCTTACCCAACCTTTTGTCCATTGCTGACATTCTGCGCATCATTGTCTGAAACATTAGCTCCATGCGTAAATTCCCTGCACCCCGTCCACCAGACATTTTACTAGTAGCACCTGCACTAAACAATACGTTACTTATGGGCACAACGTGCCTTGTACCTGTCCCAAGTTGGAGGCTCACAGGCTGGCCATAAGCACCACGCAACTGTGACCGCACCCACCAGCTAGCCTGAAATGCAGGCCTGCGTAGTTTGCTTAATCACTACAAATAGAGGAGAGAGGGGGTGGTGGGTGATCGGTTGCCCTCTTAATTCCCCCTATTCTACACAGTCCCCCTGCTAACTCCCTCCTCTCCCCAATTGTACAATAGCTCCAAAACTATTTTCCTCAAATGCAACAAATTATACTGCCAGTATTTCGCACAAAACAACTGCTCAATGGTCACTTTTTCCCTTTGCTACAGCTGGGCTGTGCCAAAAATGCCAGGAAAAATTGAGTGTGAGCTTTAACAGAATTAAAATTGAGCAAAATACATTAGCAAATGCGACTAAAGTCTTTCGCTGCAAAGCGAATATTATGTAGACAGTAAAGCAGGTAGGAAACTTAGTGTCTGAATCAATGTTGCTGTTCCGTTTAATAACAGGCCTGGGGGGGTGGTTTTAACCCCTAACACACAACTGGGACACAATCTGCTCAGCAATCCTCTTTTCTTTTTAGCAACCCCTGTGGTCCCCCCTCCGCGTGTTGCTCGTGCCAACCCTGCTTTACTTCATAAATTAGCTCTCCCTTGCATTCACCTGAGCTGATTAGACCTCCCATGCTCGGGTCGGCCCGATCCTTGCTCCTCAGCCGCCCCCCCTCGCCCGCACAATACCTTGTGTCCACACCAGCTCCCCAAGTACTATCTGCACGAGGTCCTGAGGTATCCTCCTTGCGCCTATACCAGCCGCCTCAACTAGCACCAAGATGGTCTCTTGATCCTGTATCGCCGACCCCCTGCGAGACGCAAACAGCCTGTAAAATGCAATAAAGAAAATTAAGAGCCCCACAGCGGGGAGAGGAGCGAGCCTGGGAAGCGCAGGCACAAACAGGATGCTTCCTGTGCACCCCAGGCTCTTAAACCCCCCTTTGCCTTGGTCCCGCCCCCTCGGCCTGGAAGCGCTCAAACTGCTTCCGGGTCAACGGCGAGACCTACCAACCAATGGGGGCAGGTGAGGGGGGCCGGGCCCAGCCATGCGTGCGTGGAGTACTCACAGAATCTTCAGTATCTTAGGACCAAAATCTGGGGACTTCATAATGAAGCCATTTGTAAGCATTGTGAATGTATTTATTTTTTATTTATTTGTTTTGTATAACATGGACTTCACCGAGTAGGTTATAATAACACGATACATAGTTGGATGTAAAAACGCCAGTCAGAAGTCAACTGTATGTTAAGTGGAGCCATACAAAACCAAATATTTTGTACAGTACAGCAAGTGTTAAAGGTACACATAGACATTTTGTTGGGTAATGGGTCATAAGGTTAGTGAAATGCAGTGTATATGCAATAACGTGCGCCTACCATTAGATTCTGGCTCAGATCAGGCAGTCATGTCAGGGTTGCGGGGGCACCCTGCCATTAGCAGCAGTCTCTACCAGTCATCACTGCCAGACTGTCTGGTTGGGCATCAACGCATAAGTAGCTCTCAGTGTCAGCCGGAAGTTAATGCTAAATCAGTATTTCTTTCCTAGTAGTGTATAAGGAGTGGCTTGACTAGACTCCTGTAGGACTGCTGCGAAGTACTACATACAAATTACCCTCAAAGAGGGGAAAACCTTTGCATCAGCTGAGGTATTTCAGTCTGGTAATCTATACAGTGTTGGAAATTGTGGACAGACATGTTTGAGCAGAGACCATTTAATTTAGATGACCTCACTCTACCTGTACACTACAAAAACCAAGGGATATAATGTATTAGCAAATAATAGGATACCTAGAACCAAGCTGAGTCTTTCAAATTGACTATAAACCAAGGTGAGGAATTATTGTGTCCCAACTACCATCAAACCAGCAATTCAATTCCTCCATCGATGACCAAAGTCAGTTTAAACCAACTGAAGGGATAAACTTGAAAATACCATATTCTGATGGCTACCTCAAACCTGCTGTTTGGCTTTACTTCAGAACTAAATAGGTACAACAAGAGCCTTACTCTACACTTATAGCAGTTGCTCAGTGTTAAATCCCGGTCCCCTTCAAAGAGAATTTGATCAAGTGTATTAAGTGGTTGCATTGGTTCACCACTGAAAATAGTAGTGGAGAGATCGGAACACTGACAGAATAACTAACTTTCTTTCTTACTCTTTTTCTTTCTTTCTTTCTTTCTCCCTCTCTCTCTCTCTTTCTTTCCCTCTCTCTTTCTTTTCTCTCTCTTTCTTAGCTGGGGATTTAGCAGCACTGAAAATGATCAAAAGTCAATTTCGGAAGCTGTTACTGTCCAATCGGTGAGACACAACCTTTATGATGTTCTTTAGTGGTGAACCCTAGCTTCAGATGTTTTTTTGTACATCAGTTCCAAGAGGTTCGTTTTGAGCTGCACTCTGAAGTGCCTGTCAATTGGCTTGGCTTTATTTATTTATTTATTTTTGGGATTTGTATATCAGCGCACAGCTACCCAGAAGGGTTTCCCGGTGCTGTACAAGAACAGCAGAGAATAGAGCAGCCTATTGGCTGAAAAGCCATGTTTTCAGGGATCTACGAAATAAAAGAAGGTTGGGATGCATATGGAGAGGCAGTGGCAAGGTATTGCATAGGTAGGGCCCAAGTCATAAAAGGAGCGCCTCCCCCCCCCCCCCCATGCGAGAAAGCTTGATTTTAGGGACTCAAAATTTTTCTTGGGTGGAGGATCTGAGACTACGGGGAGGAACATACAGACAAGCTAAAAGTTGCAAGTAGCAGGTCGACTGTAAATGCTTAAGGTGAAACATGTAGGTTAGGGCTTTGAACTTGACCCGTTTCTCCACTGGAAGCCAGTGGAGATCAGCCAGCAGTCCGGATGAGAATGAAAATTTGGGAGCACAGCAGAGTAATCTAGCCGCAGAGTTTTGAACTCGCTGTAATTTTCGTGTTACCTCTTTGTTGACGCCCAAGTAAAGTATATTCCCATAGTCCAGCCTAAAGGTGACAAGGGCTTGGACTACGGTACGCTGAGCATGAGATGGGAGCATCCACACAATCTTTCTAAACCACTTCAAAATGGTGAAATGGGTAGCAGCAACCTTAGTGGCCTGCTGTCGCAGGGAGAGGGAGTCGTCCATGATGAAGCCAAGGTTACGAACGTGGGTAGAAGGTTGTGGGAGCGAACCCATCTCTGGCGGCCAATGTTGGGCGCCCCAAAGGTCTCGCTCTTTACCCAGGATCAGGACCTCAGTCCTATTGCCATTAAGCTTTAAAAAGTTGGCATTCATCCAGGTCACGACTTTACAGAGGCTGGATCTAAGAGCAGAGGGATGGGTGGTATTACCTACTGAGAGAGAGAAGAGGATCTGGGCATCGTTGGCATAGGAGAAAAGCGACAGACCGGATTCCTCTACCATAGCCGCAAGCGGTTTAACATAAATGTTAAACAGAATGGGCTAAGGCTCGAACCCTGGGGGACTCCATAAGGAGAGGGACGAGGCTTTGATTTCGATATAGTAGAAAAGACCTAGAAGGTGCAACCAGTGAGAAAAGAATGAAGCCAGTTTAGGGCTGCCCCCGGTGACAGCCGATAATTGAAGGGGCTTAATGAGTACGGTTTGGGAGACCATATCAAAGGCCGCTCTAAGGTCAAGTAATATCAAGGCCAGGGATTCGCCTGCGTCAATCTTGTGACGCAGCATTTCTGTCACCCCTAGGAGAGGGGACTCCGTAGAATAACCGGCCCGAAAACCGGACTGGGAAGGGTGAAGAAGCCCATTAGTTTCAATGAACTTAGATGCCCATTGATATTTCTCTCCAGAATCTTTGAGAGAGAAGGCAAAAGTGAAATAGGGTGAAAGTTGGAGGGAAGAGAGGGGTCAGAGTTAGTCTTTTTTAATAATGGGACAACCATAGCATGTTTCCAGTCAGGAGGAACAGTCGAATTTGTAAGAGATGAGTTGAGCAGTTGAAAAATATAATCGAGAGAGGGCGATTCAATTTGTCGCAGAACTGTACTAGGCAATAGATCACAGGGGGATCCAGATTTAATTTTACTGAGGTGATGAGTAAGAGATTTCATGTCCAGGAAGGGCGGATGGGCGCAGATGGGTTGCCTTTGGCGCCCCTTCGGCACGCCGCCATCACGCCCACTGCGCACTAGTTCCATGGCCTGTTTTTAAAGGGCCTGCTTGGACAGGGAACACAAGCGCTTGAGCATCCCTTACCTAAAGATGGCGGCAGCAAATGGCACTACCCGGAAGTGGGTAAAAAATTAGCGAGCAAAGTTTCCCCTTGCTCTCCCTCCACTCAAACAGTCCGTTATTGACTGCGGTGGATGGAGGGGGGGCAGAGGAAAAAGTGCACAATCCCACACCAGCGCGAAAAGTAAAACAAAAGTCCTACAGGCACACTCAGGTAGGGTATAAAAAATTCAGAAAGTTTTCCCAACAGTTTTAAAATATTACAAATCACGAGCCTAGGCAGAAGTAATTAAAATGAGAAAAGAGCAAAGTGCAGAGTGGTAATCAGCGGCAGGGGCAGCTCGCAACTATTAGCTGTTCAAGTAATTAAAATGTGCGAGTCCCACAGCCTTTCTTTAAAGGACCCGCCTGGGCAGGGAACGCAAGCACTAGAGCATCCCTTGCCTAAAGATGGCGGCAGCAAGTGGCACAACCCGGAAGTGGGTAAAAAATTAGCGAGCAAAGTTTCCCCTTGGCCTCCCTCCACTCAAACAGTCTGCTCTTGACTGCGGTGGACCGGGGGGGGCCAGAGGAAAAGGTGCACGATCCCACACCAGCGTGAAAAGTAAAACTAAAGTCCTACAGGCACACTCAGGTGAGGTATAAAAAATTCAGAAACAGTTTTCCCAACAGTTTTAAAATATTACAAATCACGAGCCTAGGCAGAAGTAATTAAAATTAGAAAAGTGCAAAGTGCAGAGTGGTAATCAGCGGCAGGGGCAGCTCGCAACTATTAGCTGCTCAAGTAATTTCACATTTGGATTCACAGCATTCCATAGCTGAGGGCCCTGGACTCACAAGGATCTACCCCCTTGTTTGAGTCATTTGAAAACATGTCTGGAGATAAGATGTGCAGCCAATGATTGAAAGTTGCGTGTTGGTGTGTAGTGGGAGGCTAGTGGGAAAAGATATGTTTGCATTCCCCCACCGATGTGCCATATTCTTTGCCTAGCCATGTTGCAGAGTCTAGTACCATATGTGTCTAAAAAAAGTGCCCAGGGGCACATAGTGATAGTCTGTGGTACCGCACCCTCACAAAACTGTTTGTTTTCATTTGAAGCCGGAACTGCCATATTCACCGGGAAACGGCCATTACAACGAAGCCTTTACAACGAAATCGTTAACCACGCATGCAGTACAACGCATGCGTGGTTAACACGAAAGCCTTTACCACGCATACCTGTACTACGAGGTTTGTAGTAAAGGTATATGTGGTAAAGGTTAAAAAAGAAAAAGGGGGGGACTTGGGGGGGGAGTCTCCCCCCCCAAAAAAGAAACTCACCTGGAGTCTCGTCGGATATCAGCGTCGTTTAAGAGAAAACGGAAAATAAACTTCCGCTTTCTCTTAACGACTATGACGTCACCACGCTAGTAATTGTGGTAAATGTTATGCGTGTTGAACGAATTCCGTTGTAACGCATGCGTGGTAAAGGCATGCGTTGCAACGGAATTCATTGTAACGTCATATATTCATATTCACCACCAGCACTACGGAGCCATTGCATGTGTACTACATAAAAAAACACACAGCAGATTTCTTTATATCATTAAGGTAGGGAGAGCATACCTATTGCATAGGTAAAAAAAACATTGGGATTTACAATGCCAATAGCTCCATCTCCAACAAATGCGAGACCTATTGCATTTCCAAATGCATGTTTTAAATTGCGAGGACAAGTCCTCTTTCCTTTTTCAAATGTGCAAGCCAGTTGTACTGAGATGTACTCAGCTAAACATATCTATGATACCTGTTATTTCATTGCATGCATTGATGTTTAATATAAAATAAATAAAAACATTTAAAAATAAATTAATCTCTGTACTATTAACCGATCAAAGCGAGTGATAAAACAGCACCAGAGAGAGAGAAATCAGCACGGAAGTACATAACTCTAGAAAGGGGGTGAAGCACTTTTGATTGGAGATGGAAATAGTGTTAGTAGTGCAAGGGGAAAGACTGGAGGTGTTGCAGGAAGTGCCTAATGCTATGCATGAGAGGCATATTTGAACTTGCCATGGGGTGGATGGCAGTATGGCCATTGTGTTTTAGTGAGGACATGTCTATGCACCCGCAAAGAGCCTATACATAGAGTTTCTGCATGTGCCAGTCCTCGTTGAGCCTGTTGGAGTAGCCCCCTCTTTGACTCGGCCTCGACCTTGGCTGCTCCCTGCAGTGGCTGGTTGAGTAATTTGGTCATCCGTCCCTCCCGCCCCCTTTTCCCGAACCTAGGGGCTCATTAGGATTGCGGTTTCTCCGCATCTTCCGGGCCGGCGGAAGCCACCGCCGGCCCGGAGGATGCGGATTAACCGCTGCAGACTGAAAGAAGACCCCCCCACCAGATTAGGATGGCTGGGGGATCTTTTTTCCGTCTGCCGCTTTTCCGCCGCGGTCGCCTTCCGACCGCGGCGGAAAAGCTCTAACATGCCTGGCGGTGTCTATCAGACACCGCCAGCCATATTAGGATGTTGGCAGTCCTATGCCTTTCCACGGCGGCATTTCCACCGTGGAAAGGCATACAGACTTTTCTTTGGGGGCCTGTTGGGGGGTCCCCAGGGGTGAAGGTGGAGTGGGGGGTGCACATGGGGGGGTACCTATGGTATCCCCCTGCCTTTGCATGCATGAAGCAGCAGGCACCACACGGTGCCTGCAGCTTCGTGCACGCAAAGGAAAACATGGATTTTTAACATTGCGGCGGGTGCTGCTTCAAGCAGCACCCGCCGCAATGTTAAATATACAGGATGTGACCGCCAGGGTGGCGTTCACATCCTAATCAGCACGTAGGGACGGCCACTGCCACTACGGACGGTCCCTCCTCCTCTGGGGTGGTCCTCCATCCTAATAGGCCCCCTACTGTTTTGTATGTCCCTTCAAACACTGCCACTTCCCTGAAAATGAGGCCATAAGATTTAACCAGGGCAGGGACAATCAAATGTAATCACAATAAACGTACTCGAATTCAATCAATACACATCCGGTATTTTCCAATTACATCATATCATCAGAATTGTAAAGGTAAGCCTTGAAAGCTAAAATTAACAAAAGTAATTTACTAAATACCGAGTCAAGTCTCATTTTTCTTATATCATCACGACACCCTTCACATCTTTTGAAATGTCGCATTTTGCATGTCATGAATATCACGTACATTATCAGCAGCTGTTCTCCGTGTATTGCTGATTTTTTAATTCCTACTTGCACTTCAGCACAGATGGCATTTTGCTTCCCTTGCCAAAGCGTAAAACGTTTGAATTCTTAGAAATCACAGTACATTGTGTGCTTAAATGTATTTAGAGTTAAATGAAAATGCCCAAACTACTACATCAAAAATAGATATGGCTGTTTACACTGAAGTGTACGGATTTGTATTTACATGTTTATAGTTTACTGTTTTCAACGCCCCATTTAAGTATCTGTGTTCAGGTAACTGTGTTCATGGAAGAGATATAGTAGAACAAACGCGCCCATAGCAGGACAACATGTCATTTGGAAGGAAAAGAATCTGTGTATTCCCAGCTGACAAAATAATTTCAGAGCAAATGTGGCTTTGTAGCTGTACTCATTTTATTTGACATACGCGGCTTGTCCTGTTTTGAGCCCATACAAAATTCGAATACCTACACACCGCTCTTATTCTCAGACAAAAAATCTTGTAAAACACTTCATAAACTTCAGAAAATAAATCATGCGAAAGACGATTAGGTATTCCTAATTAGTGTTTGCAGATATTTTTCAGCAGTTTTCTGCTTTGAGTCTAGCAAAGGAATCCTCCAATGACAAAGTCTTTGTCACTTACTTGAGAAAGTCCCAACATTTTGAGTGATTATAGACCACCAAATCCACTCACAGACCAATATAACCATAATAAAAAAAGCCAATGTCTTGATGGACAGCCCAACTAGGCAACAGGAAACCATGAAAAACACATGAAAGCCAGTGACTGAAGAAGCAGAACCAATACCCACACTCTTGTCTCATGTGTGTCTTCTCATTGGACTGTGAGAGAGCGCAATTTGAATGAAACATATGTCCGTACCATATTTACAAGCCTGTAGCATAAAGTTAGAACTTGTAATGTGAAATTAGCATTTGTAGCGCAAGGTTAGCACATGTAACTTAAGTAATAAGAAATGTATCTGTAATTACTCTAGAATGTGCATTAAAATTAGAAAGGCCCGTATACATAGGCTGGGTTAATATAGAAATGTGAAAATGCTTAAGAACAGTAGAACGTGCTAAATGGAATTCATATACGTATGTAATTATTAAACGGAGAAAGCGGTGCAATGTAAGGTGAAGAAACGTGCAGACTATATAGCACTGTGTAGGAACGAGAGTATAACATTGTATTTTATGTAACAAGGATTCGATTATAAGGAATAAGTTACTAATTCGATATATATATATGTGTTAAAAGTCATACTGTGTAGAAGAGTTTGTAGGAATTTTAGAATAGTGTGATCATATGTGATTTTAACCTAACGGACCAAGAGTTCGCAAGAGAGTAGTCCACTGCATATAATTTAGTGGCCTCTCAGGAAGAGGGGGATAGCTTTGATCTGTACGTGCGAGACAAGAGTCAAAGGTCTTGTTAAATTAAAGTGACAATACTGGACGAAGTTTATGGCTTAAGTGAGATAAGGGACGCTTGGAATTTGGGGTCTTGTTTAGAAGTGACCGTTCACAGGACCAAAAGAGGTTACAATCACAACCGTAATGAATAGAACTCTGTTTGAGGTGATAGACTTTGCTCTGAAAGTGTCAACTGGAATGTCATGAGGTTACCAGCACGATGACGAAGATGGCGCCTAAGAAGCAAGGTCAACTTAACAGACGACGTAAAGAGATGAAGCTATGGAAAAACCCAGAAGCGGGATCACGTGAAATGTGTACATGGTGGGCGTCTCAAAGGGGCGTTCCAGCCATACTGTGATTTTGTATTTAGGGACAGCACCCCGGGGAGGAGAGGTCAGAGCAGAGCAAGCGCAGATGGCCTGAGGAGAGAGCAAGAGAGCAGAAGGAGAGCAGTAGGCCGAGGACCCTTAGAGAGCGGATGGGTAGGCAGAAAGGGTACTGCTTCTCGACATAGGTTTCCATCAGAGATTAAGAAAGTTTGAACTTCTTTGGAAGTCAAACTGCTGACACCTTTTTAGGTAAAGGAACTTGCAGAGTAAGGATGTCATCTAGCATAGAGTAGGGACAGATTTAACTTGTTTATTCGTTTTATGTAAATGACGCATCAGATCCACTTTGTGTCTATGCTATTCAATTTGTTGATTCTAGAATTGGTTTTGATTGTATTCGCTTGTAGACTGAGATTTTTTAGGGAATTTATGTTCCTTTTAGTTCCTGTATACTTGTTGAATCTTATCTTGAGAGGATTGTATTTGCAATTAACGTTGGGTTTATATTAAACTTTTTAAACTTTACCAGTCGTAAGTGGTTCTTAAGAGTTGCGTCAGTCTATGGGGTTGATTTAACACATGTGGGTTTGCCTTTTACTCAATGACAGTCAATAATCGATCCAAAAGGATGAATGAGATAGGTATCTAAGTGATCAGAAAAGATATTAAAATCTCATTCCCCGCAACTGTTTGTAGGATTTAGTAACATGTGGTAATCCAGACAAACAAGGCTGACTGGAAGCAGACCTAAAAATGTACTATAATGTAAAGAAAACAATAGGTCTAGTTTACAAAACCTTAAGGGCCTCATATATGAGAAGTGATGCATTGCGGTGTGAAAGCAGCGATGCGTCACTTCTCAGTGCGCCCTCTTCGCGACATGATTGAAGCGTCATATTTACTATATGACGCATAATGTCGCAAGATTTACAGATAGGTCAGTATTTCTGACGTATCTGTATGGCGCAAAAGTGATGAATTGCTGGAGTGTATCACAAAAGTGACGCAACTCCAGCAATGTGTCCTTTCACATGGAGCAAGCCCGATGTGAAAGGGATTGCGTCAGTCTTACGCCTGCTGTGAGGCAGGCGTAAAATATTGAAGCATTTGCACCCTAGAAGTGGTGCAGTGAAATCTGGTAGATTTCCTGCGTCACTTCTAGAAGGCTTACTTACGTGGGAACACCCACCCTGCATATATTATACCTGACGCAGGCATAATGTAGCGCAGGGGTTTACGAAGTGACGCATCTGCTTAGATGCGTCACTTTGTAAATAGGTGGCAACAGGAGGCATGTTTTAAGCCGCCGATGCGTCACAAGAAGTGATGCAATGAAAGCGCAAAACTGTCACAAGGCCTCTTAAATAAGGCCCACAGTGGGTGAGACTAATACGACCAAATATTTAAGTTTAAGAGCGCAGAGAACTCAAAATGTTTCTTTATTATTGTAACTCTTTTTTTGTCACACACAGTATTACCATACAATGGAGTAATATTGGTCAGGACAAAATTACACTGAAGGAATGGGGAATTTCTATTTCTAAGAAGGGGTTTCTTAGAACATTTTAAAACTCTGGATAATCTCTAAATCCTCTTCAACCCCTTTCCACCTTGGATATGGTAGGAGTATTTCTCCTGAGATGGAATGGAATCAGAATATTGTGGCATAATTATAGTCCGTCGAAAATGTTATATTTCCTAAATATTGCTTCAAAAGTATTGCCCAATTAAAATTAATAGTAGAGAATGTATACGTTTTGGAGTGATATTTTTGGACATGATTTGCTATTTTTGTCTGACAGTATGTTTGTTGTGGATATTCTGACACACATCCCATGCCAAAGTCAGTAGTGAACTACTAAAGTACATTCCAGGGCAGAATGGGAAAGAACATCTCTAAACCGGCATGAAAGTAATAAAAAGTGTTTCTCAAGGTGAAAAAATATTTTCCCCATTGAGAAAAATTGTTGTGTCATTGCATAAATAAAGACGATAGCATTAGAAATTACACATATTGCTCTGCCTTTGCAATGCCACAATTATTAATTTATAAACGTTTTCAGATGTATGTCTGGAAACTTCTGACTGTTGCAACTTTCCTTTTGTACTTCCTTAAGAGGGTTATGAGTGCCTTAAGTTCACCATTTGCACACATGAGAGGTAAGGAACCTTGGGTGCAGATTCACATCTTTGTGAATTGGATCCAAAGTGCAAATGCCAAAAAATGTGAAAAAATAGGATGCTAGCTGAGAATCGTGATGAGACTGCCCAAAATAATATTCACTTCAGACAACATATATTTTGTCACATAGTTGAATAGTAGGATAGCAGCATTTTAAAATGGGTTAATCCCACTCAGCATATCAGTCATGACATGTCATCCTTGACTGACAAGGTACCGAAACTTACGGTACACAGTCAAAATATCGAGTCCTAATTGTCGACCTACACAACTATCGTGTTTCAAATATCGAAGGTACAGAATTTCGATGTCAAGAATATCGTTGGACAGAATGTTGACCCTAAGGTAAGTAATATCGAATTTATTTATATGGATGTAAGTAATATCGAAGTTAGTAATATCGATAGCATATATATCGATGTAACTAATTTAGATGTTACTAATATCGATATTTGTATTATTTTTGTTTTTAATTATGTATGTGTTATGTGTTTTTGTTAAGTATTGTATTTTTTTTAAATTATATGTGTATTATTTTTATATATTAAAAATGTTATTTTTAAGAACATTTTAGGTTTTAGTACCGGAGCAGGTTGTGGGTTTATAGGGGAATTGGGTGGTAAGTAATTTAATTGTAATTAATATTATCAATTATTAAGTAAGTAATTGAAATATACAAAATTAATTATTAATTTTTAGGAATTATACATTTATTTTAATTAATGTATGTTTTTATTTCTGTAGCAGGTTGTGGGTTTATAGGGTAATTGGGTGGGAATTAATTTAATTGTAATTAATTAATGAATTTTTTATTTTATGGATGAGTATTTTTTTTAATTAATTGTTAATATTGGAATAGTAATTTTTATCCCTACGCTATCCAATGCTTTCCCTACTGTTTCACAATTTGGAGTTGGAATAGTAATTTTTACCCTTATGCAATTAATTATTTTAATTGATTAATTAATTATTAATTGGCAATTCATTATGTTAATTGATAAATTATTATTAATTGTCAATTCTTTTTTTTAATTGATAAATTAATTATTTAATTGATATTTAATGTTATTTTTAAGTAAATTTTATGTTTTAGTACAGGAGTGGGTTGTGTGTTTATAGGAGAATAGGGTGGGAAGTAATTTAAATATACTAAATTAATTATTAATTTATAGTAATTATAATTTATTTTGTTATTGATTTTGTTTTTATTTCTGTAGCGGGTTGTGGGTTTATAGGGGAATTGGGTGGTAAGTAATTTAATTGTAATTAATTATTGATTTATAATTTTTTTGTTATGGATAAATAATTTATTTTAAAATAATTATTATTTGACAATTAATTATATTAATTGATAATTTATTTTTTATTGGTAATTAATGTTTTTAATTGTTAACGAATTTTTGTAATTTGTAATTCATGTTTGTAATTGGGAAATAAGTTTTTTTAATTGGTAATTCATTTTTTAATAGGTAAATAATTGTGTTAATTGGAATTAATATTTTTATTGGTAATTATTTCTTATTAATTGGAAAATATTTGTAATTATTTGGTAATCAATGTTTTATAAAAAAAAGTATTATTTGGTATATTGTTTAATAATCTTTAATTGTGAATTAATTTTAAATCATATTTTTATGTAATGAAATGTATTTAATTCTTTAATATTTATTATTTGGTGAGTAATATTTAATGATGTATATTTCTTGGTATTTGCTGATAATGTATTGTTAATTAATTATTCAAATGTAATTGCTTTTAATAATTATTAATTGTTTGTAAATGATGTACATTTATTTAAAAATGTATTTATACATTATTTTAAATATAAAAATTATTTATAAGTATGTTAAATTTAAATTCTACGCTATCAAACGCTTTCCCTACTGTTGCACCCTCTGGAGTAGGAATAGTAATTTTTACCCCTACGCTATCCATCGTTTTCTGTACTGTTACACCCTCTGGAGTTAGAATAGTAATTTTTATTCCTACGCTATCCAACACTTTCCCTACTGTTGCACCCTTTGGAGTTGGAATAGTAAGTTTTACCCTTACGCTATCCAACGCTTTCCCTACTGTTGCACTCACTGGAGTGGGAATAGTAATTTTTACCCACCTGCTGTTCAACGTTTTCTCTACTGTTGCACTCTCTGGAGTGGAAATAGTAATTTTTACCCCTACGCTATCCAACACTTACCCTACTGTTGCACCCTCTGGAGTTGGAATAGTAATTTTAACCCCTACGCTATCCAACGCTTTCTCTACTGTTACACCCTCTGGAGTTAGAATAGTTATTTTTATCCCTACGCTGTCCAACGCTTTCCCTACTGTTGCACCCTTTGGAGTTGGAATAGTAGATTGTACCCTTACGCTATCCAACGCTTTCTATACTGTTGCACCTTCTGGAGTTGGAATAGTAATTTTTACCCTTACGCTATCCAACGCTTTCGCTACTGTTGCACTCACTGGAGTTGGAATAGTATGTTTTACCCCTACACTATCCAACGCTTTCCCTATTGTTGGACTCACTGGAGTGGGAATAGTAATTTTTAACCACCCACTATCCAACGTTTTCCCTACTGTTGCACTCTCTGGAGTGGGAATAGTAATTTTTCCCCCTACGCTATCCAACGCTTTCCCTACTGTTGCACCCTCTTGAGTTGGAATAGTAATTTTTACCCGTACGCTATCCAACGCTTTTCCTACTGTTACACCCTCTGGAGTTGGAATAGAAATTTTTATCCCTACGCTATTCAACACTTTCCCGACTGCTTCACCCTTTGGAGTTGGAATAGTAATTTTTACCCTTATGTTATCCAACGCTTTCCCAACTGTTGCACCCTCTGGAGTTGGAATAGTAATTTTTACCCTTACGCTATACAACGCTTTCTTACTCTTGCACCCTCTGGAGTTGGAATAGCAATTTTTACCCTTACGCTATCCAATGCTTTCCCTACTGTTGTACCCGCAATGCAATGTTTTCCCTACTGTTGCACTCTCGGGAGTGGGGATAGTAATTTTTCCCCCTATGCTATCCAACGATTTCCCTACTGTTGCACCCTCTCGAGTTTGAATAGTAATTTTAACCTTATGCTATCCAACGCTTTCCCTACTGTTGCACCCTCTGGAGTTGGAATATTAATTGTTACCCACCCGCTATCCAACGCTTTCCCTACTGTTGCACTCTCTGGAGTTGGAATAGTAATTTTCACCCTTACACTATCCAACGCTTTCCCTACTGTTGCACATACTGGAGTGGGAATAGTAATTTTTACCCACCCACTATCCAACGCTTTCCCTACTGTTGCACTCTCTGGAGTGGGAATAGTAATTTTTACCTCTACGCTATCCAACGCTTCCCCTACTTTTGCACTCTCTGGAGTGGGAATAGTAATTTTTACCCCTATGCTATTTAATGCTTTCCCTACTGTTTAATTTTCTGGAGTGGGAACAGTAATTTTACATTCTACGATCTCCAATGTTTTCATTAATGTAGTTTTTTTGGGACTTTAAATAGTATTTTTATTTATTTATGTATTTAATATTTTTTGTATTATTTTAGATAATGTTATATTTAATTAACTTTTAAAATATTGAAAGTATATTAATTTTTTTAATTTATTAAATATAATTAAATATTTTTATTTATGTTAATATTTTATGAGTGTAGATGTATTTGTAATTTATGGTATTTGTTATTAATTTACAATTAATTAAAATAATAATAAATATTGTTATTAAGTAAGCATATATTATATATTGTATGTTTATTTTTAATTACAGTTTTATTATGTATTATTTATTATTTTAAACATTATTAAATATGTTTAAACATGTTTAATTTATTTATAAGTATTATTTACTTCATTTCACTTTTTTTTTACAGAAAAAAAACAATATTTTTAATTACGATATTTTTAACATCAATGTTTTAGTTTCGATACTTTTGTACTTAGCATGTTGTAGATAGAGTGTTGATATACTTGCTTTCAATATTCCAGCGTCGATGTTGCTGTAGGTCGATATTCTGTACGTCGATAATCTGTCAGAGATTCAAAACTTACATGGGATAGGAAATACAACCACCAAGAAGATACATACAAGACATATTTGTGATGTAGCAAGAAGTGGTACATAGGGCACAAATTTACCACCATCATCTAGACAAATCCATACACAGACATACATACCCTGGTAGCGCGGAGAAGCCTTGAGGCGCCTTAAAGCAGGCGACAGACATCCTACGGTAGCAGCTATGTTGAAAATGGACATGCGGAGAACACGTGATGTACCGGCGAATGATTGTAGTTGAAAAATTGCAACACTGTAGCTGTAGCCACTGCCAGAACTGTGACCTTTGGTAAAAGATAATTAAACACAGGTCGCACGCTGAGGAGAACTACTTTTGGAGTTTCAGGTAAAGGTGCTGCCAGAGCGGTGATCCTCTGTAAAAGAAAATGAAACACAGGTGCTGATGCCGGTAACAAAGTCTCTTCCTGAAAAGAGTTGCGGATAATCCTTATTGATAAAACCATATCTGGGAAGAGCGCCACAGGAAACAGCATCCTTGGAGCCAGAGTCTTTGAATCTAAAACAAGTGCAAACTCACAGACAACATTGTCGGAAGGAGACTGCTCACCATCTGAACAGAAGGATTGGGGTTGTTGACACTCTGGGGTTTATTGATACAAAGGTAGTCCATCACAGACAACAGGGGGGAAAGCCCATAAGCGCCACCCTGCAACAAGGCCATTCTCGCGCCCGGAGGTGTTGTTAAAACCAGAGCAGGGATCCCGCAGCTTGAGATTTCATCACAGGCAACAGGAGGACAGACCATGCAGCCATTCGCACACCAAGAGTCACTCATAAAACCAGAGCAGGGCTCCTGCAGTGCGGGAGTCCATCACAGACAACAGTGGGGCAGACCACAAGCCCCACAGTACAAGGGCAGGACGCAAGCCCGGGCGAAGACTGGGCAAAAAGCGGGCCTGTCTGCGACCGCCAGTGCAGGAAGAGGCTGAGTCTACCCTCTTGCTTTTAAATTTGACTGCGGAGCTGACCGTCGCTGATCATGGAGTAGCTACTCTGCAGTTAAGTAATTGACATTGCTGCTGACTTAGTCCCAGGTGCTGGTGGCTCTGGGGTGAAAATGGTTAAACACAAGTCTGTTGGTACTAAAGCTTCTGCTGAGCCAAGGGTTGAGACCAAGAGGACTACCATAGAGTCCTTTTTGGCGCGAGTGATGGGTGCTGTAACTAAGGAGATAGACCAGACCGAGCAGTGCTTATCCCTGTGTCCAACTGGATCGATGGGGGAAGGTGTAGTGATGGTGCCTATAGTGGACCAAGCTCTGGGGTCACCAAAAGACAAGGAGTGTCAGATTGATAAAACTGTAGAGGGCCGGGGAGTCTCTCCTGCTATTCAGCCACAGTCCAATCAGGGGGGGGTGGAGCCTTTGCCGGCAATAAACTCAACACTGCCGAAACCAACCACTTTACATGCAGCAAAGCATAAAAGAAAGTCAAAGAACATTATACCTGCAAATGAATCCTTCCCGGACCCGATAAAGATTCAGGATCTGATTGATCACTTTAATGACATGGATAATCCCACCTGGAAATCGTTCTGGGATAAAAGAACAGCTATTGTAAATGAGTTACTAGCAACACTTCAAAAGAAAATGTATAAGCTGGAGGGAGGACTGGAAACTGTTAATACCTGCTGTAACAACTTGCCCTGTATTTTGCGTACACAGTCCCTGGGGACAGGGAGATGGAACCTAAAAACCGTAAAATAACCAATGCCCATACAATGGCGGGGGATGGTGATCAACCCCTAGTCAGTCCCGGCCGTACCCTATGGCCAACCTTGGGATAGGGCCCATTAATACAATTCCTACTCAGACATCTATGGAAAACTAAAGTCATGTAACCCGAATTTTAAATTATACACCCAATAACTATAATTACCCCCGTAATTACTCAAAAGAGCAAGTAGCCATCAACCGTTCCCTAGCATGCTGCACATATTTGGCTGTTTTGGTAAATGTTCCCTCATTAAAATATTGTACAAGAGAAACCCCAGAAGGTCTAAAGAACAAAGTGGTTCACTGGCTTACTACTAAATGCCTGTTTTCACCAACTAACACAGAACCAATTCTATTCACACGAAGGGTAAGGTGGATTGGCTCACAAACAAAAAGCTTTGACAGGATTACATTATCATTAATTTTCAAAATCCCAGCATAGCCGGTGATATCCATTCGAAGGCAGCATTTGTAACTCCGGCTAGTCGTAGCATGGCCGTATTACCATTAGGGCTTTTCTATTGTCACCTAATAAATCATAACCACCCTGTGCTTACCTTCAAAGTGCACAGGCACCAAGGACGGCTTATCCCTGTTACCAAGTACCATGGAAGACAATGATTGACTCAGTTGCGATGAATATAGGGTAAATGACACAGTAATGTATTGTAGTGAGGAAGTTTTTAAGGTACAGGAGTGCAATTTGTCCCTCAATGCTAACCATTGCGGCCATGATATGGCCAATAAGCATTGAAGAGAGCTGACTAAGCCTGAAAAAATGAATCATGTTGATAGTTTCCACCCTAGTATAGCAGCAACTGCAAATACAACCACAAATCCAATTTAGGATCAGTGGGTGGCAAATATAATTTTGCTGCCCAATGGAAATGATACTCGGACACAGCGAGAATCCACTGCTTTGGCTTACTAGAAAAAAGGGTTTTTTTCTAGAGACCCCTCCTTCACCAGGGTTGCCTCTAGGTTGCATGCTTCATCATTAGGGTTCATCACAATCCTCTAGGGCAGCGGTCTTCAATCTGTGGGGCGCGACCCCCAGGGGGGTCGTGCAGTCCTGGGAAGGGGGTCGCAGATTCTGCAGAGTGCTGTTCCTGGCATTGGGCTGAGGGTGCTCACGGCGGAGGCCTAATTCACACCGAGTTGTGAAAAACATCAACGCCTCATTAACAAGTAAAAGGTCTCTTAAAGACCTGTCAAGTACTTGGGTGTGACTGTGTGTGTGTCCCTGAAGCTGTTACAGCCGGGCTCACATACACGAGCTGGGGGGCGGGGGGGGGGGGGGGGGGACTGGGGAAGTGGCTGTAGTGTAGCCCTTTGAGTTCAATGGATGTTGCCCACCTGGAGCTGTGGGTCCCGTGACACGTCCCCCCGCCCCCAGCAGGGAGGCACAGAGATGCCCTCCCATGAGCGGGAAAGAAGAAGGAAGACGACACAGAGAGATACTGACCCTCCCCCCCCATGAGAGAGGCACAGAAAAGGTGGGTGGATGAATGATGGGTGGATGGATGGATGTAAGGCTGAAGGATGGATGGATGTGTGAAAAGGTGGGTGGATGAATGATGATAGGATGGATGGAGGAAAGGCTGAAGGATGGATGGATGTGTGAAAAGGTGGGTGGATAAATGATGAGTGGATGGATGAAAGGGTGGATGGATGAATGATGGATGTATGGATGGAAGAATGAAAGGGTGGACGGATGAAGGATGGATGGATGAAAGGGTGGATGGATGAATGATGGATGTTTAAAAAGATGGATGGATGAATAATGGGTGAATGGATGGATGAAAGGGTGGATGGATGAATGATGAATGGATGGAAGGATGAAAGGGTGGATGGATGAAGGATAGATTGGTGACGGATAGATGTATGGATGGAAGGATGAAAGGGTGGACGGATGAAGGATGTATGGATGGATGTGTGAAAAGGTGGGGGGATGAATGATGGGTAGATGGATGGATGAAAGGGTGCGTGGATGAAGGATGGATGTATGGATGGGAGGATGAAAGGGGGGATGGATGAATGATGGATGTATGGATGGGAAGATGAAAGGGTGGATGGATGTATGAATGGATAAAAGGTTGCATGGATGAATGATGGATGGATGTGTGAAAAGGTGGGTGGATGAATGATGGGTGGATGGAAAGAAGGGTGGATGGGTAAAGGATGGATGTATGGATGGAAGGATGAAAGGGTGGATGGATGAAGGATGGATGTATGGATGGAAGGATGAAAGGGTGGATGGATGGATGTGTGAAAGTGTGGGTGGATGAATGATGGAGGGATGTGATGAGGTCTAACAGGCGCATTTATGGTTGTCAAAAGTTGATGATGAGGAGTACAAGTTTCTAGAAACTTTTGTCGGAAGGGGGTCCTTCTGCCTAAAAAGGTTTTACAAGGGGGTCTCGGCATCAAAAAGTTTGAAGACCTCTGCTCTAGGGATTGAGCAGGAGCACTCACTGGAGTGAAAAAAATTAAGTTAAAAATGTCTAACCAGTGGGCCACTATTTTATTCCTGCCCGTGGTTGGCAAAGTGAAACTCAGGGGTGATTACTGGTAAAAAAAAGACCTCAATGAGTTTAATTATCTCAGTAATGTAGGGTCAACATGTTTTGAACCATTCCCCTATTGACTCTTCTTCAGAGCCATTCCTGTTAGTACCACTCCTAAAATGTCCTCTAATAGAGACACACTTGTACGTACAAAATGTGCATGCACTCTTTACACATACGGTATAAAAGATTTTCCTGTATCTGAAATAGAAAGGAAAAGCATTACAAATTACAAACCTGTCAGCTGAGCCAGCAGGTCACAGGGTTATCCCAAACCATGTCTATAAATTACCCGTATGCTGTAGGTGCGCAATAAATGTAACCATTGATCACTCTTTTAGCGTGAAAGAATTGTCACCACACTCTGTGGTTAGTAAATAAATCACATTAGTGAGACAAAACAACGTCTTATATCATATAGGAAGTAATTACTCCAAAAGCGTGCTTAGGAAATGCTAACCTAAATCGTCATGGTCAAAACCAGGGTCGGCGGACTTTTAGTCAAACCCTGGCAGGAGAGAAAGAATTTCACCAATGAGAAAAATGGACTGCTGTCGACAGTGTAAGTTGAGTAAAAAGGCATCCGCCGTGTGGGGAAACATCCTGTAGGAAAACCCTATTACTTACTTCGTCAATGTGGCCTCAACTCAATTAACCTACGCTCTGCCCCAGGGACCACATATTAACGTGTTGTTGCTCTGGTCCCTTCTTATCAAACCGCTCGCGCTCAGGCGGTGAGTAAGCGGCAGAGATGTGCGCCTGCACAATAGACTAGAACGCTCCGCATTCCAAAGTGGCCACCCTTTGGGGCACAACAAGAGCGCCCTTATGGAACTATTGTCAAGCTATTGAATTGGTAAGGTACTCTAGTTTTGCTAGCAATATTATATAGGAACCTCATGGTAAAGCACCTCTTTTATGTGTAAAAATAGGCAAGTAATCCCCACTGGAATGGACTTTCATAGTGTAATTACAGAAAAAAGCTGAATTGAAATTGGTCTCAATATAGTTAAGGAGCCCTAGTGTCCCTTAATAAACTTAGACTGGGTATCCGTGCGAAGTTTGAACACCAATTGCTGCTCTCTTTCGAGGAGTTGCTCTAAGTTCTCTACAATTTTTATGTGTTCTAGGATCACCCATTTCATGTCATTGGGTGTATGTTATTGTTCGACAAAGTGCGATGACATCTTCGTGGTGATGCGTTGTCATCAGACATTACTGAGGTGCTCGCAGAACCTTGTACTCACTTTTTGTGTGGTTGTGCCCACATAATGTAGATTTCAGGGGCATGTGATGAGGTAGACCACTCCTGGGATGTTGTAGTTAGTTAGTTTTTGCATTTCCCTCCTCATACCATTATTGAACAACACTGTCTTACTAATAGTCGTGAGGTGGCATACACTGCAGTTTCCACAGGGATAGTCGCCTGTGGGTGGAGCTCCCAACGTAGTTTGTTCTCTGGTATCTTTTTGTTTTGCTTTATGCGGGTGTGAACAAGTATGTCCCTCGGGCTCTTCTCTCGTCTGTGGGAAAACATAGGTTTTGGGATGTCAAGCTGTTCATTGTTGAGGATACGCCATGGTTTTCCTATCGTTTTAGTAACTCTATCAGAGGCTACATTGAAGGTGGTAATACAAATGGGTCTTTTGCCTTCGGCTTTGTTATGTTGTGGACGTGCCTCCAAAAGTGGTTGTTACTTGCATGTTTTTTTGCTTGTGACACAATCCATTTTGGGTAGTTTCTTGCTATTAGTTTGTCCTACAATTTTGCAGCCTGTGTTCTAATGTCTTCCATTTCTGTGCAGTTTCTCCTTATTCTAAGAAACTGTCCAAACTGGAGATTTTCTTTTTAGTTCCTGGGATGGACCTGTCATACAGCAATAAACAATTCTTTGCTGTAGGTTTTCGTGAGCAGTCTTCTTGAGGATCCCTTCTGCTGCCATGATATTAAGATCTAGGAATACTAATTTGGATCTGCTCATAGTGTGGGTGAACTTCAGAAAGGTGTCTTGAGTATTGAGCTGTGCAATGAACTCTTCAGCTGTTGACTCCTCTCCCTCCCAGATCAACAAGACGTCTCCTATGTGTGCTACAATGAGTTCCCTGCAAGTTGCGCCAACCCACCCTGACCACTGCAGGATCCAGCCGTACTACCAGGACAAAGAACTATGATAAGGAAATGTTCTGTCTGCCACAACTGAAGTGCAGAATCATCCACTCAAAGGGGTTTTCTCTCCCACTGTAGCAAACAGCAGCTAGGTGGAATTCCAACTGCGCGTTCATTGCAATTCATGTGAACACAATCTCGACGTCACCTCCAGCATGATGCAGAAGACAACACCTATGTAGGAGGCCCACTGCACATTCATTGCAATTCATAGGAACACAACCTTGATGTCACTTCCTGCGTGAACAGTTGCATATCATAACCAAATCGTAAAAGCAAGCCACTCAAGAAGGGAATATTCCTTCAACCACCAACACCTATCTACAGACAGGCAATCTCAAATATGGATGCCCCTGCTAGAATAAGAAGCATCAATCATATCTGCAACCTAGCATCATCATAATATGAGCACCTGTAGCGCCATCCACAAACACACAGCACATTAAAGGCAAATATGGGACAACTTTCTAACACACCAGTATATAGACATCTCTAACAATTACTAAGAGAAATCATATACCTTCAGTAGATGTGTACCTTAATCAAAAACAACGATTCAAACATCAACAACTGCCCAGCTCCACCAACACTGCCTCCTACTTTCAAATGCACCTGGCCACTAAGCCTACAGAGGCTTAAAGCTTAAAGATCCAGACAGGCAGCAACAAGCACTAAGACTCATTTGAAGAAAGAAAGACAAAATGCCTCTTCTTTACAAAGGACATGGAGCCACATGTGAAGTTGCTCTGCCATTCAGTTCAAAGCAGACAATTATCAAGAAAGCCACATGAAGCGCCAGCAGCAGGACTCAATTCTGCACTGAAGCTCAACAACCATGCCTCAAACCAAGCTTCAAAGCAAATTATGCTGAATGGCATCCTCTGTCAGTAATCTTCTGCTGCAGAAGCAGGTTCAGCCGCTGCCCGATGGGAGGTCAGCACAAACACCCGGAGACATACAGAATAATAAGAGGTCATGGCTTCCACTGTCAGGTGATGGCACATTTCAAGCGTCAATGCACCTGGCATGGGCTAGCAAAACTTGCACTGAAGTGATTATTTTAAATAGACCAATTGAACTGAGGCAGGTGGAGTTAGTTTGCATCTCTTCCAGGTAGAGCACAGCAAAAAGATAATGTGTATGACAGAAAACAACATAGCCTTTTGAAGGGGGTCTATTCTGTACATTGTAGGATTTTGGTGACGCAAGGAACGGTATTTACAATCAAAGTTTATTATCAGAGGCCCCCCTGAGTTTAGCCCATACAATTTTTGGCAGTCAGCTGTGGAGCATGAGAGAAATCTGCAGCAGGTCAGTTGCCCTCATCTGTAAAACTCCTGAAAAGGTGAGAGCAGCACCTCATATAGAATAGACGAACACCAGTTCATGTTCTGACATATTCCCAGACCCACCCGCTTTCTTCTGTAAAAGTCCCTTTACTTGAAACAATTAAAAAAACTTTTTATGTGTTAGACTAAACTTGGCCTGGAGTTTAAGAAATGGAGCCCCCCGCCCCTCACTTCAGGACTATATATTGCCTGCTAAATGGGTTGATGAAGGATGACATTGAAAAGTATTCAGAAAGGTGGCAGGTTAAACTTGACATCATAGGTACTCTGTTCCATCAAGCCTTTTTAACCACACAGACCGTATTGATGTCAGCTAAACTGCAGGACCAATTTTATAAAACCTTTTTTTAAATATATTACACGCCATATCGTATTTCAAAGTAGTACAAAGGGAAAGGAACTGGCTGCCCACGTTGTGCCCTTTACAGGGCAGACATAGTTCACATGTTTGCAACATGTGCGTCTCTTTCAGCGATTATTAACCAAATGGGGGAATTTAATCGTATTGGGTATCCAAGGGGTGGGAGCAACTATGAGAGAAGATAATTATTATGTATCTCAATGGCTATATGTATGCTGGATCACTGATAGAATATCGAGGAGTAAAATATCGACCTGCCAAAATAACGTGGAGAAAATATAGAATGCCAGAATATCGAATTCCTATCTTCAAACAGGTAAGTACAAAAATATCGACTCCAAAATATCGTTGTAAAAAATATAGTCAAAATATCGAATTTTTTAAATGTCTTAAAAGTAATTTAAAAGTAATATAATAATAAATATAATTAATTTAAACATACTTAAAATACTTAAATAAACGTAAAATTAATAAATAATTATTGTAACTTTAAAAAAAAAATGTAATACATATATATATATATACATATTATTAACAAAACACATACAATATTTTCAATGTAGGATAGCGAGAGGGTTAAATTTACTATTACCACTCCAGTGAGTGCAACAGTAGAGAAAACATTGGATAGCGTAGGGGTAAAAGTTACTATTCCCACTCCAGAGAGTGCAACAGTAGGGAAAGCATTGGATAGCGTAGAGGTAAAAATTACTATTCCCACTCCAGAGAGTGCAACAGTAGGGAAAGCATTGGATAGTGTGGGGGTAAAAATTACTATTCCCTCTCCAGTGAGTGCAACAGTAGGGAAAGCGTTGGATAGCGGGACATTACAAATTACTATTCCCACTCCAGTGAGTGCAACAGTAGGGAAAGCATAGGATAGCGTAGGGGTAAAAATGACTATTCCCACTCCAGAGAGTGCAACAGTAGGGAAAGCGTTGGATAGCATAGGCATAAAATTTACTATTCCCACTCCAGTGAGTGAAACAGTAGGGAAAGCATTGGATAGCGGGAGGGTAAAAATTATTATTCCAACTCCAGAGAGTGCAACAGTAGGGAAAGCGTTGGATAGCATAGGGGTTAAAAATCACTATTCCCACTCCAGTGAGTGCAACAGTAGGGAAAGCGCTGGATAGCTTAAGGGTGAAAATTAATATTCCCACTCCAGAGAGTACAAGGGTAGGGAAAGCGTTGGATAGCGTAGGGGTTAAAATTACTATTTCCACTCCAATGAGTGCACCAGTAGGGAAAGCGTTGGATAGCTGGGGGGGTAAAAATTACTATTCCCACTCCAATGAGTGCAACAGTAGGGAAAACGTTGGATAGTGGGAGAGTAAAAATTACTATTCCCACTCCAGTGAGTGCAACAGTAGGGAAAACATTGATAGCCTAGTGGTAAAATTTACTGTTCCCACTCCAGAGAGTTCAACAGTAGGGAAAGCATTGGATAGCGTAGGGGTAAAAATTACTATTTCCACTCCACGGAGTGCAACAGTAGGGAAAGCGTTGGATAGCGTAGGGATAACAATTACTATTCCCACTCCAATGAGTGCAACAGTAGGGAAAGCGTTGGATAGCGTAGGGGTAAAAATTACTACTACCACTCCAGTGAGTGCAACAGTAGGGAGGGCGCTGGATAGCGTAAGGGTAAAAATTACTATTCCTACTCCAGAGAGTGCTACAGTAGGGAAAGTATTGTATAGCGTAGGGTTAAAAATTACTATTCCCACTCCAGTGAGTGCAACAGTAAGGAAAACGTTGGGTAGCGTAGGGGATAAAATTACAAATCCCACTCCAGTGAGTGCAACAGTAGGGAAAGCGCTGGATAGCGTAAGGGTAAAAATTACTATTCCCACTCCAATGAGTGCACCAGTAGAGAAAGTGTTGGATAGCGGGGGGTAAAAATTACTATTCCCACTCCAATGAGTGCAACAGTAGGGAAAGTTAATACTTCATATATGAATGAAAATTCATTAAATATTAATACCAATACGTTTTTTTAAAATAATTATTACTTTTTTATAATAAATTACTTAATCAATTAAAAACACAAATAAAAAATAATTATATAAAAAAATTACCTGCTAATACAAAGTATTTAACAATTAACAATATATTAGTTAACAATTACAAAATAATAATAAATTAATACAAAAATAACCAATACATACATTAAAAAATGTCATTATTATAATTAAATTACTTCCCAACCTATTCCCCTATAAACCCACAACCCACTACTGAAAAGAAATAAAATAATTAACATAATTAACAATTTTAATCAATGAATTAAAATTGATTACCATTTATATTTTAATTACTTACCAATTATAAATTAATCAACAATGAATTACCAATTATATTTTAATTAAATACCAATTAATCAATTAATTTAAAATAATTACCAATTACATTTTAATTAATTTCCAAATATTAATTAATGAAAAATTATTTCAAAATAAATAAATGAACATATTTAATTGATTATAATAAAAATACTTCCCACCCTATTCCCCTATAAACCCACAACCTGCGACAGAAAATGAATTAATATAATTAACATAATTATCAATTATCCAATTAATTAAAATTAATTACCAATGTTATATTAACTAATTACCAATTAATAATGAATTCAAAATTAATTCAAAATTAATACCAATAAATAAATTAACATATTTAATTAATTATAATTAAATTACTTCCCACCCTATTCCCCTATAAACCCACAACCCGCTACAGAAAATAAATTAATATAATTAACTTAATTATCAATTAATCAATTTATTAAAATGATTTACCAATTACATTTTAATTAATTACCAATTAAAAATTAATTAACAATTAATTCAAAATAAATACTAATAAACAAATTAGCATATTTAATTAATTATATTTAAATACTTCCCACCCTTTTCCCATATAAACCCACAATCCGCTACTAATTATAATACACAAAAATAAAATACCATAAAATTAATTAATTAAAATTAATTATAAAATAAATATACACTTTACAAAAATAGTTTTGTCTAAAAATTATAAATTGTTCCTTATTTGCACTCCAATCTTGATCTGAAATCACAAAGGTATTTGATGTAAACATGTAAATGCTGCCATGATGTTCTCTGTTGCGGAACACAATGTTTGAATAACTGTATAGCTACTTCGACACCTGAGAAAATAGTCTTGATGTTCACAGTGAATTATGACAGCTACACAAGGCTTGAAATATTTCAGTCATAACACTCAAAACTTTATTCCAACATAAATTATTTATATTTATTTACTTATGAGGCTAGAAGATGTTCAAATAACATGATAGAGGAAATCCGTGTATAAAGAATAATATGCAAAAAGCCAAGAAAGTCAACATTGCAAATCAAATGTATTTAATTTAAAGCAGAGCAATTCATTACAGTATATGGATTATGTTTTGTCTCCAATACATTTTCGGTCTCTCTGACCACTTTTCAGGCGTAATAGTTGTCAAAAGAAACAATATTATAATAATATGCCATCTTTGCATTGCCAAATAAGACAAGAAAAAATAGACAAAAAAGCACAAATAAGTCCTCTTCCAATGCACACATGCAATCAAGCTAACAGTTTGTATCGAATTCCTCGCACGCTGTTTCTTTTGACATTTGGCTTTACCTGTTTCGCAATGCCGATCACGTTAATTGCTTTTCACGTGACTCTTAACCCTCAGTGATATGGAAAAAGAAAAGTGATGGATGGAATGCTTGAATTAATCTCAGCCACTGGTAATTACTCTGGGCTGCATCCCAGTCCATAGTTATTTGGCACACCAAGTCACCTCAGTTTGGACCCAGACATATAAAAATCACTCATGACCCTGCTCCAATGGGAACAGTGCAGAGCGAACTGCCCGGCCTGGTTCTCTCAGAACTAGAACTCAAGCAACCCAGGACAAGTTTCACCTTAGTTAGGGCTCATCAGCCAGGTATAGCTTGGTCTCAGTGACACCGTGTACATAGGACCCACATCTGAGAATGTCTGACCAAAGGTATGAAAAAAAGTGATGATTGAATGGTTGAATTAATCTCAGACATTGGCAATTACTCAGTCCACATTTCAGTCCATCATTATTTTGCACGCAAAGTCATCTCAGTTTGGACCCAGCTATATGCAAATCAGTCTTGACCTTGCTCCATTGGTAACAGTCCAGCCTCAACTGTCAGGCCAGGACTTCTCCGAACCAGAACATAAGCAACCCAGGACCTGTTTTAACCTAATTAGGGCTCTTGAGACAAGTATAGTTTGGCTCCAATGACATAGTGTTAATAGGACTCATGTCTAGCCTTACCTGTCCCGCTTAAGGCGACATACTAAGCTATACAATAGAGTGATGGACAGAATGCTTGACGTAATCCCACAGACTGGTAATTACTTGGGCTGCATGTCAGTCCATTGATATTTTGCCCACCATGTGTTGGACTTGGCCCTCTCTGCAGTGTCACCACCAAACTTTCTGCCTTCATCCCTCCTGTTTTCTGAACTCAATTTGGTTGGCTTTTAGCGCTCTGTCCCTTTACCATTTCCAACCAGTGCTTATGTACTTGTGCTCTCTATTTTAAATAAGGTAAAAGTCACATACCCGATTGGCACATTTCATTTACTTATAAGTTCATAGTAAGTGGTAAGACAGGTAGCAAGGGTTTGCTAATGAAATGATACTGGTAGGCCTGCAGTACTCATTGTGTCACCTATTAAGTTGGCACTTTAAAACATGTGTCAGGCATGCCATTGCAGTCCATAGAGCAGTTTTAATCTGCCAATTTGACCTGGCAAAAGAAGCCTTATGATACAAGAATGGCGAGAACAAATGTCCAGAATGGGCGTGCACTACTGTGCCCAAAGGCTTCCAGAATTCAACAATATTCATTTTTAAATCAAAGTCTCCCCTCTTCCAAATCCTGGTATGAAAAAGTGTCCAACTTCTTGAAGAAAATCCACTCTATTCGGGCATCTTTTCCTTCCTACAGTTTGGATTCCGGTCTCCCTCTGGCAGATAGAGTGTGCCCTCCTCCCTCTCAAACCCTAGTCGGATTTGCCTCAATTGATTTAACTAGCTCCCTTAGAATTGTTAAAAGTCTGAAGTCTGGCTCACCATCAGATCCATGTGCTGCTAGACATCAGGCCGCTGTTGCAGAAACTGTCAACCCAGAAGTCAACAGGCTTATTAACATGTCCCTTCAGGGGGCGCATGTCCTGCTTACTTGGAAGCAGGCCAAGATCTTGTCCCTCTTGAAAAAGCCCTCTCTTGACCCTATGTGCCCTGGGAGCTACCGCCCTATTTCCCTTCTGCCAGTATGGCCAAAGTCTGCGAAAATGTAGTGAACAGGCAGCTGACGGAGTTTATTGAGGGTGCTGGCCTGCTCCATCTGGCTCAGTCAGGGATTAGGGCTAACCATAGTACCGAACTCTCCTTGGTGAAATTCTCAGTGATTATTTGTGAATGCTTGGATGCTAGTGGGAGGGCAGCCTTGATTTGGCTTGACCTCTCAGCAGCATTCAATACAGTTTCTCATTCACTATTGCTGACCAGACTGGCTGAGATAAGCATCACTGGAACGACTTGGGGTTGGCTTAAATCTTTTCTGGAAGACCGCATGCAGCAGGTCTGGCTTCCTCCAGCCTCGTCCTTGCCCCAGAAAGTGGCCACGGGAGTCCTAAAGGGGTTCTTTCCTGAGCCCTCTCCTTTTAATATTTATGTCACGCCCCTAGTTCAATTGGCAGAGGATCTGGGTGCAAAAATCATCACTTATGCTGATGATACCCAGCTTCTGTTTACTTGGAGAAAAAATGAGGATTCTGTTGACACTGCCCAAAAATGCCTGACTTTAGTTTTCCACTGGTTGTCCTCAGCGCAACTTAAGTGTAATGACGAAAATCTGAAATCCTTCTCTTTGGGAAGTTTCCCGCAAATTTTAGAGAAAACTCTGGGTGCCGGGCTCAGCCCTCCCAGTGTTGAATGGACAAACCGTAAAAAATCTGAGGATTTGGTTTGAGGAGAACCATACCTTCTCTATGCAGATTAGGAAGCTGGCCGGCACTTGTTTTGGGCTCTTAAAAACTCTCATAAAATGTCTTCCCCTCCTGCCCAGAGCGGCAAGGGAAAAGGTCACCCGGGCCCTTATTCTATCCCTGATAGATTATGCTAACGCGCTCTATGCTGGCATTCCTGGCTATGTGATAAATAGGTTGCAGGCAATCCAAAATACGGCTGCTAGGCTCCTTCTCGATATTCCCACTAGAAATAGTGTGAGACAACATGTGAGAGCACAAAATAGATTGCCTGTAGCTGAGCGGGTGAAATTCAAACCCCGTGTCATAGCCCACTGTGCGCTGCATGTCTTGGGTCCAACCTATCTCAAAAAACGCTTTTCTTTTTATGGTCCTTTAAGATCACTCCATTTTATGCACCTACTTTTGGCCGCAGTTCCCCCGTTTCGGCAACAAAGGATGAGGGGGCAGCTCACTTAGCGTGAAGGCAGTTCTGGCCTGGAATGAGCTTCCGCTTGCCCTTCGCTGCATCCAGGCCCTTGCCCTTTTAAAAAATAAAATCACAACTAAGCAGACAATTTATCTCCTGTCAAGGCTCGCACCGGGACACTCTTGTAGTATTCGAGCACGGTATAAGTGGGAATAACATAATATAACATAACATAACATAACATAACGTAACATAATAGATGAGTTTCCAGTTATAGTACACAAGTATTGACATAATTTGTTCTAGCCATTCTCGTATCATTTGTCACAGGGCTGGAGCGAAACCCACTGATGGTGCTGTGCGCAAAGTTTCTGAATATGTTCAATATTTAGTAAAGTCTTTATATTGTTTAAATATTGAGTGAAAGAGTGCAATTCGATCATATATCTGCAAAATAAACATGTTGCCAGGCCCCAACCTTCCTCCTGATTATATATAAGCCACCCCTAAAATAGGCCTTAGCTGCCCAGAGAACAGGTTGTACTGTTCTGCAACTGAAGGAAGCATGTAACATCAGCTTAACAACGTGATATATCTTTAATTTACAAGCGGATATGACATTTTCCACCGCTTTACACCAATTGCTAGCATCTATATTTGCTCTCTCTGATTAAGTCCAGGCACGATACGGTGGATGATTCTTGTTTTTGAATTTATTCACCTTTTTAGAGCGGTGCTTCACCAGTCCTGAGCCGTAGCCAGGCGGGGTGAGGTATATACTTCTTACTAATCAGGTAAGAAGCATCCTGTGAAACTTGAAATGGTTCAATTTCCACGAATGTTGTTGTACACTAGTCTGGTCAGTGTGCTTGTTCAGATCCCGAGACATGGACTACACCTACGTTGATGATTGCAACAGGTGTAATAGACAGGCTTATTTCGGACAGGGACGGGGGATTAGCTCATGCCATGCTTTTTTATTTCAGCCCACTGCTGATTGTGTGAGAAGATCTGGAACAGACACACCTGGAGGTTCAGGTGACTTTTCTGTGTCGTTCCTTCATTTTATTTATTTTTCTCACTTATCTGTCACATTTGGTGTCCTTGTTTGCAGTAGCTGTATATTTGAGGTCCTGAAGAAAGCAAGGCTATTGGCCAGGATGTGCTGAAACATGTCGACCACGTTACACCACTAGACAGGTCATAGCTTTACCCTGTCTTGGCTATTTTTTAATATTGGTGCTAGGAGCTATACCCTATTAAATTATTTTTTTGCTCCTTAAAACCAATTTTACTCACTCCCTTATACTTTTCCTGGTTTCCTTGCACTGCACACCACACTCTTTTTTATCCCTGTCAGTTACTTCACCAACACATATGGTCTCAACCAGAACACCAACACTTACTAACTAACAGGAAGGTTTATCCCTTTCTGCTATAAAACCAAGATCCAGTATAGTGTTGGTCCTCGGAGCCCCAAATGATGAAGGGCGGTTCCGAGTGGTGACTGATGGGAGCCAGAGACCAGACACTGATCTTGATCTGGCATGTTTTACATCACTCCTCTCTCAGTCATATGGCTAGTGGGAGCGCTACACCGTCTCTGTCTTTGAGAATTAGCCTGTCTCACTCCTGACCCTCTGGTACCCTTTTGTGATTAATGTTAGGTGGGCATGTATTCAGAGCCGGTCATTAAATTGCCCATGGGTCCCCTTTACTGTATGTGGTTTGGATGTACTGTAGTAAAACATTTTTACATGTCTTGGTAGTATAATATTTAATGAGTGCTAACTTTTGATTGGGAGAAGGTAGAAATGTCATGTTTTGACTTAAATGAATTGTAATTGAAAATCCTCTTTCATGGTAAAGGTGGATTTTAGATCACATATTTGAAAATGCTAATTTTAGAAAGTAGTAGTCTTAGGACTTCCAGGAGCTGCCACCTACCTAGGGTCTGTTAATTGCGTCCAAAGCAGGAATGCCTATTATGCTCAGACAGTAAACAATTGGATCTGGGTATAGCTTGGACAGGGGCATACTGCCAAGATGGGAGAGGTGGAGTTGATCCCTGCTCCACTTACCTTTCATAGGGCTGCCTCCAGCATACTCACAAATAAACTTGATACCAATCTTTTTCACCATAGAGCCTTTGTAGCATGGACAGGGGAAGCAAGGGGAAGAAAGGAAGTTTACGAAACGTGATGTAGTGGTAGAAAAGACGATTCTCCCAAGAATGGCACCAGGTATAAATATTGGACCTCCTGAGCCACTCGCCAGCACAGTAACAGACCTGTGGAAGGCTTTAGAAGCACTGCCTTGTACTTCAGAGGTCTGCCCTGCTGTTTGAGTCATGTCTTATATCTCAAAGAACTGCCCTGCTGCTTGAGGCATGTCTTGTTTGTCAGGGGACTGCCTTGCCGCTTGAGGCCTGCCTTTCTGATTGAAAGAAAGGGAGGCCATCTCCCGGAACCCAGGACAACCAGAGTGGCTCCAAGGCTCAGTTGGCTGGCATGGTAATAAGCCCTCCAGTTACAGTTTACTGCACAGGAGAATGATGAGGTGGGCTTTGAGGAGGAGCATGAGGTGCAAATGGAAGAGGTGGATGACAACCCCTTGATTGTGGCCCCAGAGGAGAGAGAGGGCCCATAGGTGTGAGTTTCCCTGTCAGGACAGAGCAGGCAGCAGAATCTCTTTCTTCAACTTGTCCCCAGAGGAGCTAGAGGAGAGGAAAGCAGAAAGGGAGTTCAGGCTGAAGATGTCCAAACTGAAAATGGAGGAGGCACCTACCAAGAGGGCAACAGAGGAGAGAACAGATGAGGCTGAGGGAGGCTTGGCAAGGAAGAAGGCTGAGAAAGAGAAGGCGTTGGCAAAGGAGAGGGTGGGAGCAGAGATTGCCCTGGCCAAGGAGAAAGCTGAGTCATTCCGTCGGGAAACGCACTGGGTATGAGGAAGGATGGAGGCCTCTGAAGAACAACAGACACCACTCTCTGTAATAATGTTTGTATCCTGCTAGTGTGTTTTTAAGGAACAGATCTGCAATAAACAAAAACACTCTGACCCAGTGCACAGCATTAGGGGGAACATGAAGCAAGGTACTCAAAATGCCCCATCTTACATGGATATTATCCACATTTAGAAATGTGTACTACCTCCTTTGATCAGTCAATATGCCATTGACGGTTTGCCACCACAATAGTAGTCACAAACAGATATATTTATGACATCAATGGTGCAGGGCAGTACAGCAAGTCACCTTGCCTGACTGCCCTGCATCACAGGGTAAGGGCAGCAATGCCATATTTATCCAACATGGTTAATTCCTGTCTTTGTTAAAGGGTTTGTAAAGCGCAACAGCTGCCTTAACAAAGAGGTGTCCTGGTGCTGGACAGCAATGAGGTGACCAAGATCGAAGAGGGCTCTGGTGGGCTTATGGAGCGGGGAAAAGAAAGGTTTTTATGGCTTTCCTGAATTCGCGGTCATTATTAACCCCCTGAATGTGGGCCGACAACAAAAAGAACGACCTTCTGCGCAAACACTCCTTTTCCCCTTGAACTGGCGCCATGCAATCAGCCTAGCGCCAATGCTGGGACTGTTGCATGTGTTGTAGGTAGGATTGTTTTTGTGTACGACGGGGCACCTTCCAGCACAAACACAATCCTGATAAGCTTTTTCCTCTTTCTATATGTGCTGCAGAATGAGAATGCAGCACACATAGAAAGGGGGAAAGGAAGTGAGGTAAAATAAACATATTTCTCCTTGTTTATCTTTTTTGCATATTTGTATGTTTACAAGCATTTGGTAAATCTAGGAATACATCAAAAACGATGGGAGTTGCGTGGGAACGCCAGCCACAATGTCCATGGAACGCCTCCCTTGTGCAGTGCAGTGATTTGCATGGCTATCTATTACTCCATATCTTTTAAGCCGTTCAAAGCCACACAAAGTGGCGTTGCATGGCTTCAAAAATATGATTTAGAGGTTTGAGTCACCAGGTACCACATTGTGTGGTGCAAGCATTATGCAAAGCTCTCATAAATATGCCCCAAAGTATTCACAGATTTCATTTTGAGTTGTAAGTGCAGACTGTGCCTTTCATGCACCCTTCTCCAGCCTACTTGAAGGAGCTGCAATGCGCTCACAGGAAGTCATAAATCAACTTTTGACTTGTAATGAACCTTTTGCACATTGTGAAATAGGGTTTTGGTGTTGCAAACTTGTAACTGTGTGATTTACAAAATTAGCAACAGCAAAACATTTTAACAAATCAGATGCCTAAAGAGTTTGTTTCACAAAGGTAGATAATCTGATAATTAATAAGAGTATTCCTCTAAAAATTAAGATTTATTGTGATTTACACCAATCTGGCCTAACTATTTTCAAAATCTGTAACAAATGACACACTTTAGAGAAGGCTGGTTAGGAATAAAATAAAATATGAAATATACAAGTCTTTATGCCATCAGATATTCAGTGTCAAGCTGTTACCCTGTGATTCCTGGGATGGTTGTCAACAACAGGCACTGCAAATAGTGTGATGCATGTATGCGTTGTATTGTGGTAATACACTGTTGCTTGTAAATCAAAAGAAACTGTATTTTTATACTAATCATGTAAATTAGCTACTATATCCGGAAATGCTTGTCTATCAAACATCTCGGGTCCTGTGTTTTTGCTCTCATGTACAAATGTGTTTAAGCTTCTGACAGCATCTTCAACCTCATGTGGTGTGCTTTGGGTCAGCCTCCTTCAGCCACAGGTTTATATTTCTCAGGGCTAGTCAGTCATTGTCAATCACATCTTGCATCGGCCTACAGGGGTATTTTAATCTCACCCTCTTTATATTAGCTGTTTAGGAGTATTCTTTAGCCCAAGTGTGAACGCATGGGGGACTATTTTTCAACTGAAAGGTGTGCCAGTCATCACCTTCAATAATTTCTCTGAAAAGTACAGTTGCTGTTCACACATCCAATCTTCAATGGTCCTTTCCTCTGCCACCAGTCTGCTCATATCTTTATGTATGCAAGTGGCTTAGCTTTTATCCCTGCGGGTGTTTCTTTTTTCCATTTCCCTAAATGCGGATCGTACCATGGTTGTGCCTGGCAGCTTTTCTCACCTGCATCCGGTTGAGGCTGATACTTTAAGCGCACTCAGCATTTCTCCTAGCCTACTGCCAAGCTACTGTTGCTGTTAGGAACACCCTGAGGCTTCCTTAGGAGCACACAAACATCAACAAACCTAATGGGTGTGGCCTTAAAATCTAAATTGTCTTTGCTAGTGCTTATTTGCTGTGTAATTCATATATGTGTTGTAACTGATAACTTCTCTGGAAGCACACTTTAAATATTTGTTTGAAAACTCAGCAGAAACATTAGAGTACAGCAGGGGGCTTTAAAAGACCCCACTTGTGAAGGAGGAGGAGACCTAGGCACTAAACCACTTGAACAGGGCCTCCGTTTAAGAGTTATGATACAAACCTTCAAGCAAATTAAGAATATGGTCATTTTTAAAACATTAATGGTTGGGTTACAAAAGTTACAGAAATGGTATATTTTAGCAATGAGAACACGCTGCTCTCACTTTAGTAAGAAGGTGGGGCTGCTAAGCAACCAGGTATCATCCCAAGGGCCAGACTGGTACTGTTTAAGAGAAGGATGGGTCTCCTCTCCAACACACAGCTGGATGCCAAGAATAAAGTTGGATTTTATCTACATCATTGAAGTAAGGCAACATTGGGATCCTTTGACTCCTTGATGGTGCCTGAAGGTTTCTTACTTTGCCAAGTCCTTCTACCTTGACAATGTTCCTCCTGCCCATCCCAGTGTAACTCCTGTCACAGGATATCACAAGAAGCCATGTATCCACAGAGGGCTGCTGCAACCTCTCCCTGTACAGGTGAGGTATTGAAAAAACTGACAGTGCCAGAACGTAGGCAAGTGGTGCCTCTGGTAGCCAAGAGTTACTTCAGGTGGTGGGGAGGTATGTATATGCTACCACAAGGAGACAGCACAAGAGATAAGAACCCATGACTTTTCCTGAGGAAGGTATCTAGAACAAGGGCCTGGGGCTGCAGCCGAGTGAGGATAGTTTACCAGCTGCACTGCAGAGCATTTTGCTGCTAGGGGAACAGTCTCCCACTTCAGCAAGGGCAACAGAAACTACTTTTACTTTTTTTATTTCACAACTTTTCTACTTTGCTGAAGCAAAATGGGTTCTCCCCCATTTTACTTCACACTGATATTTCTTGCTTTGATCACCCGGTTAGTGGACCATTATTGTGGGTGAATGTCACTATCTGAGTCTCTCTCACACTAATGTCACAGTAATTGGACTGAGTGTGTTGACCACCAGTGTCCGCCTTATAAGATAACACAGCTGTGGCACACCTAAGGGAAGGAGCCCAAAGCCAGTTACATGTGAACACGTGACACATGCATGTGCACACAAGAGTGGGCTGGGCCAGAGAAACTACTGATGTGCACAGCCCGGTAATAGCTCACAGGTAGCCTAGAGCAAAAGAAAATCTGCCAAGATAGGCTCTGATCCGGGGTAGGCGTTATAATATTAGTAGGCATTTAAAGATATGTCAGAAGGGTAATGGTTCACTATATTAAATACATGAATGAAATCTGCTTTAGTATGCAGTACTGCTCCACTTAGGCCTGCCAGTCCAGTGAGGTATTAAACTGGGATCAAACATGCATGCTGAAAAAGATATGTGCACATCTAATGGGTATCCAAGAATTGTCATTTCTGGCTTAGCTTATCATCAGATTTCAGGCCTTCTGTTTCCCTACTGGGCCAAGTTATTTATTCCTCTTCCCAGTAGGGGGAACAAAGGCCTCCCTGCACTGCTAATTAACTACAATTTGGATGGGTCAGCCCATGCCCACTGAACAAAGGTGGAAGCCCAGGCAGCTGAAGCCAACACTGGAGGGGTTGCCCTTTGAGGTTTTGGTGGGAAAATATCTGGTAGTTAGGTCAGTTATTGGTGGTGCTAAAGCCTTCAGAGGAGGTCTTCACAGAGAAAACATGATGGCGCCATTTTGGATTGTCCAGAATGCTGTGCAGGTTGTTTGGGAAAACGTTAGAGGGAGCATGTGGCATTGTAGGATTGGTATAGACAAAAAAGGATACACTGTTCCCCAAAGTAAGAAAGAATAGGAGAACCAAGCAAAAAGTGGGAAAAGGGGGAAGGGAATCCCCCTTTCGGAACTAAAACCCTCACACACCCATCAAGCTAGGTGTCATGCTTCATCATCTGGGTTTTGCTCCCCGTCAGACTGGCGGTGCAATATCACCTCTACAGTTCCCCTAAAGCCCTCACACCCACATGCACCAACTGGAAGGAACAAAAGATCTCCGACAATGAGCCCCTTTACGGGTGCCCGTCAGATATTGCACCGCCAGTCTGACGAGGAGCAAAACCCAGATGATGAAGCATGACACCTAGCTTGCTGGGTGTGTGAAGGTTTTAGTTCCGAAAGGGGGATTCCCCTCCCCCTTTTCCCACTTTTTGCTTGGTTCTCCTATTCTTTCTTACTTTGGGGAACAGTGTATCCTTTTTTTTCTATACAGTTTTAGGGCCTATACACTGGACCCCATTAAAAATAGCCCTCCCGGTTCCTCTCTTTGTTGAAAAAATCATAGGATTGGTCACAGGTGCCTGCATTAGCAGCTGCTTCTTTAAGTGCGGGGGCCCGGCCCTAGTTCTTTTCTGAATTAATGATATTGGCACGAGGAAAGCTAGCGCAATTCCTTCTTCAGCTGATTCCCAATTTTCTTCAAGCGCTGCTTTCGGGACGCCAGGTCTCCAGGTTGGTGTGGTTCATAAAGGATTACATTCCCCAGAATAAGGTGAGATTTCTGCACTGACACACTTAGCACATTAGTGTGTTTTGCTTCCCTGATTCACACAGCTTGAAACAGTATTGTAATGGTCATTTCGAAGAGGATATTCTGACTTTCACAACTATTTATTTTCTTTTTTTTCTTTTCTCCGGAGCTCATAGACTTTCACGTTAATTATAGTTATGTATAAGCACTGCTTTGCCTCTAAGTGTAACTGAGCTATGATATGAACATTACTCCATTTAATAAGTGTAGAAGTACTAGTGACAGATTTATTCTTTATTCAACATCAGTTTATTAATCTTTTCAACATTATGTCTACTCCTCAAAGCAGTATTACTGTCAATCCTCCCAAAGAATTTCTTTGTGTTCCTGGTGATCCACCTGTAGCTTGAATTCAATGGAAAGAGTATTTTATAAATTATCTCTTCACCATTAATCACGCCAACAAATTGTCTAATGAGAGAAAAAAAGGTCTGTTAATGCATAGTCTTGGCCTAGAAGGGTTAAGGATTTACACCAAATTAAATAAAGAGTTCGCAGGAGGTGATGAAAATGTATTTAATCAAGCTAATACACATCTTGACAATTACTTTTCACCCATTCAAATTCTTCCAGAGAAAACAATTTAAGCATGAGCCTATTGATGATTATATCATGGCTCTTCAAAAACTAGCCATTGACTGTAGGTTGGTGTTATTGAGGAAGAATTGATCAGAGATCAAGTTGTGATGCACTCTTTTGACCCTAATAATCAAGATAGGTTATGGAGCAATGGCGATAATACGCTTAAAGACGTCCTTGCAGTAGCTCGCACAGGGGAATTATCTGGAAGGTGCGCCAAAGCTCTTAAAGAATCTTATGCCCATCAAATAGAAAGAACTTCTAAAGAAACTGTGGCCAGAATTTTGTCAAATAAAAAAAACATTTTTTATTTGACGTCAGATCATTTTTGGGTTTGGTTGAATTTTTCTCTAAGTTTGTTAAAAATTTCGCAGGTAGAACCCACCATATTAGACAGCTTTTAAAGACAAATACTGAATTTGAATGGTGCAACTCTTGCAAGAAGGAGTTTGAAGATATAAAACTTGCCATTGCTCAAGCTCCAGCGCTGCAGGGTTATGATCCTTTGGGAAAAAACGTCAGCACCACTGGTATTGGTGCCGTGTTTTCCCAAATTTATAGGAATGGCAAGGAATTAATTGTAGCTTATGCTTCTAGGTCGTTGTCTCCGGTTGAATGTAGATATGCGGTTATTGAACGTGCAGCCCTTGCTTGTGCCTGGTCTTTAGAACATTTTAGGACAGATATTTGGGGCAAGGAGGTTGTCATTAAATGTGACCACAAACCATTGGTTAAAGTGTTGTCAAATGTGGGAATGATTAATGTTTCTTCCCGATTGGTTAGAATTTCTATGAGACTTTTGAGTTACATTTATAAAGTTATTTACATTCCGGGTAAAGAGAATGCCATAGCAGACTTTCTTTCTAGATTTTCCACTCCGTTAGTAGAAAATCAGGATGATCTTATGGAGGATGTAAAGGTTACTTGGTCATGGGACCATGCTATTGATTCAGTACAAAAATCTGATTGGAATGATGCTTGGGGAAAAGATGAAACTTAAAAAAAAATTAGAATTTGTAAATGTGGGTTTGCCACGTAAAGTTGGGGTAAAGGACCTTAAAGCGTTTTGGGAAGTGAGGAATGAATTGGCTTCTTTAAATGGGAACTTAGTTAGAGGTGATAGATTGGTTGTTCCTTCATTGCTTAGACATTAAATAATTTCTTTATGTCAAGAGGGCCATTTAGGGATTGGTGGCCTGGTATTGACATTGATTTTGAGTGAGCAGTCAGACAATGTGAGTTATGTGTCTTCGCTGACAAATCTTTTAAATCCTTAAAGCCACCTATGAGTGATTTTATGTGTCCAGGGTTGCCCTGGGAAAAAGTGGCTGTGGACATTATGGGGCCTATTGGAAGTTCTGGGAAATATATCATTTCAATGATGGACATCTTTTCAAAATGGCCGGTTATCAAGGTTATAAAGAACATTGAGACTGACACAGTTCTAAATTCTTTGATGAGGTTTTCCTAAGTGAAGGGATTCCTTCCATGATTATTAGTGACAACGGTGTGCAATTTACTTCGGATAAAATGGTGGAGTATTTAAATAAATGTGACATAGTACATAAAACCTCTTCTTTGTACAATCCGAGCGGTAATGGATTAATTGAGAGGTTTAATAGGGTATTGAAGAGTGCCATTCAGTTAGCCCATAAAAAAAAAATGCATCATGGAAAGTTCAAATTTTCAAGACTCTATGGTCTTATAGAGTATCCACATCTGAAGCTACTAAGTATTCCCCGTTTGAAACCATGAGAGGAAGGAAACCGAGATCCAAGTGGGTACCTAGTTGGATAAAAATCAATTCAGATGTAAAATGGTCATCTTCTGAAATAGTGGAAAATTTGCACAAGAGACATGGGGCCATATGTAGGTGGCCAAATACCGGTCGGTAACGGCCGATTTCGGCCGTTACCGACTGGTATTCGTAATTTCAGATGTAGGGGGCCTGAAAATTACCGATTCTGTATATTTACCGAATCGGTAATTTTACCGAATCGGTAAAGTACCGATTCGGTAAATGTACAGAATCGGTAATTTGGGATGTAGGTGGCACTGGAAACAGTGCCACAGGCCCTTAGAAATTCGTTATTTACCATGAAATACAATGGCATGGTAAATAACGAATTTCTGTGTACATGCACATCTGTGCATGTACACCTGTGCCATGTGGCACACATACATGCCCTAAGGGCATGTATGTGTGTCACATTGCACACAAGCCAAAATCAGGGGTGCAACAGGGTGTCAAAGTGACACCCTGTCCCCCTTGACAAATCGGTAAAATTACCGAATCGGTATTTACCGATTCGGTAATTGCCATTGATTCCTATGGGCCTCAAGGCCCATAGGAATCAATGGCAATTACCGAATCGGTAAATACCGATTCGGTAATTACCGCATATTACCGATTCGGTAATATTTACAGAATAATTACCTACATGGCATTTACCGAATTGTAAATACCGAATCGGTAAAATTCGGTATTTACGATTCGGTAAATGCCTTTTACCTACATATGGCCCATGATGTATATAAAAAAATGTATGATACAAAACACGGTACTAAAAAGGTAAAGTTATCCATTGGTCAAATGGTTAGAGTTAAGATAACTGGTTTTGTTCACAAAGTACCAGCAGATTTTACAATCCTCAACACATTGTTCAGATTTAAAAAAATGCTGTCATTTTGGATGATGGGAAGTGTTGGAATCTCAAAAGAATTGCCTTATGTAAACAACCTGTTTTTGCAACTCAACAAGATCCTGTCCAGAATTCTGTAACAGATAATACAAGCAAAAAGGAGGAACAGCTTATCCTCGAGTAGAACTCTTCCATTGTCGGAAAGGAATGTAAGAACATTCTTGGTACAAAAAGACTAAGCAAGAAACCTCGAGCTTTACTAGATTTTGTTTGTTATTAAAATGTCTTCTAATTTTATTTTGTTTTGTTTTGGGAAAGAGAGATGTGTAGTGTTCTTGTTAGTTTCAATGTGCTCTGTTCCTCGTGAAGCTTTCCTGGTCTTCACGAGGAACAAGAAGTATGCGTGAAGCAGGCTTGTGGGCATGTTGTGGTTTAACGTCTGGCATGCGTTCATGCGTGAGCTGGTGTTGTTTATGTTAGAAAATAGACGTTGTAATCGAGACGGTTACAAGGGGCTTACCGGCAGATGTTGAGAGGGTGTTTGAACCGGAGGCCACTTCATCTTCTTCTAGGACTTAATTTTGAATAAAGATCCCATTTCAACAATCAGTCTTTGTGTGATTACTACAGCATATGCTTGTTTTCAAGTGCAGCATTTACAGTGGGATAAGGGCTTACTTTTTTCCATCACAGGCCTGCCGTTTTGGAGGGTCTTCTGAGGCTCCCCTTTATGACGCACAGAAGTGTGATTTTTAAAGGCAGACCCAGGCGCTTTGGGCTTAAGCCCTGACCCTCCCGGGGCTGCATGCCAATTATCACAGCCTCTGACGTCGGGGTCACATGGAGTTAACTTTGCCTCACTACACATGATCCAGCATGGATGCGAGCACCGGGCCCTCACCCTGTCCAAAGGTAAGCCCTTCCTTCTTTACCATGCGGTAATGTTTAATTTTAGTTCATTAAATGATTACACTGATGCCCTTGCCAGCTTAACAATTTAATGCACAGAACTGGAACACTTTTGCATTTTAAAGAAATTGAGTATTTCTTTATCATAACAAAGATGTGACGATGTTGCTGCTTCCAAGTAGGAAGATAATGCACTAAAATGAAACACATCTTCATGATAAAAATATACTATTTCTTTAACATGCAAAGCATTTCAGTTTAGTGCATTATATTGTATTATTTGAGGGGCATTTATTAGAACTGGTAGACACCAAACATGAACTATTTTTGCCCCTAACACCACCAACTTGATGACACTGGTAATAAATATGTAAAGACAATGTATTTATCATGTGCAAGCTACATGTGGCCTAGGTTGCTTTGCTAGATAGAGCAGTAGTCTATTAGGTTTTAGCTTAGAACCCACTCTGAAGTATTTTAAGATGCTCTATCAGTCCTGGCTTCCCACTTTACCAAATTGTGTGATCCTAGGCAATTTCCTGTATTTCACTGTGCCTCTTTGTCCTTTATCATCACATTTAGTTAAGTAAGGTAATTGTCTAGGATCACACAGTGTAATGATAAAGGACAAAGAAACATAGTGAAATATGGCAATTGCCTAGGATCACACAAATTTGGTCTGGGAAGGACGGGATTAATGACAGGTTTTTTGGTTTAATGAAATCCAATTCAGCTACTAGATGGATATTTGAAAACATTGTGTTGGAAAATGCACCATTGCGCACAAATGTATAACATTTTCTCAAGAAGAGAACCTCCCAAAACTCCAGTGGAAAAGCCCAGCTCGTTTGCTATGCTTACTCACCGAATTCCATTTGTTGGTCTTATGACCCTCCACTTTACAACTTCACCATCCTCCACTGGGTGGAACTTTCCACACACACCTATAAGAACCCTGCAGAAGGTAGAGACTGTGAGCAAGACCCAGGACCTGGACAGCAACAACATCAGAATCATGGAGAGCAGGAAGGAGAAGCCACCTGATGTCCTGACAAGGACTTTTTTCCAGCTGACCCCTGGGACTAGACTGGAATCCCTGGGACCAGTGGCGCAGTCCCCTTTATGCACTCTGAGGACCAGTTAAGGGAATATCTGGCCTCCACTGCCACCCCAAGTGCCCTGCATAACAGCCAGGAGGCTCTGGACCTTGGAGTTTGGCCAGATGGTTTGATTTGCTGGCTGGTAGCAGAGAGGCAAATGACCCCCACCATGTGTTGCGTAGCACCAGAAGCAAGACGAGCGGAAGGCTGAAGGATGGAGCCAGTAAAACCCTGCAAAGTGTGCTCCGCTAGAGGCCTGAAGGCCCATAGAAAATGCAACTGTTGGCTAGACCTTTCAATCAGGAGCAAAGTGAGCTTGATAGAGCGCGGGTTCACCTGCCCAGAATCTTTTTTACCATACTCACCTGGGCCGATAAAAATACACACTTTGAACAGGTAAACCAACACTCAACCAGTGATTAATTTAACCTCTGGGATCTATACCTTGACTTATCAATCCTAGTCACTGGTACCTAGAGTCCTAAGGGATCAAGGGAGTTAGCAGGAAAATAGGTAGTAAATAAACATTTGCACTCATAGAAATAACCACAGACTCGGGAAAGATTTAAACGCTTTATCTAAATAATGTTTTAAATGTCAATGTCCATACTAAATTAATCAAGGCTTGATCAATCAAGAATAATATCAAAGCAAGATGATGTGAGAGTATCATGAAACGTTCTTTAAGCATTGAAATATAGGAAGGGTAAGAAAAGGGAAACAACACAATGACATACCCTTTTGACTTTTATATTTACCTAGAATGTTGTGAAGACCAACCCTGGCCATGGGCTGGGATAAAGCATAGGACCCCAACAGTGCAGGTGCCAATAGGAAAGAACAGGTGCAGACCAGAATCAGGATAAGTACGGACCAAATTGTATCAGGACAGGACCACCGCAGGTCAAGACCGGCACCCACAGCTAAAGTGCAACGCCAGCGTCACAGCCCTCTCTGCAGCTAACAGTCAGACCCTGATTGGGTTAGCGAATCTTCTCCCTCCGGAACCCCGATTGGGTTATTGAACTCCTTTCCAGAAACCCAATTGGGTTAAGGAATATTCTGACAGAGTGCTCCACCAGCACCTTCATCGCCTATTGATTGCGTTAGGTCAGTGACGGGTCTGCTACTCGGACAAGTCAGACAATCTAACTAGCTAAGCCTACCATAGACATACCATTTTCCAGGGCAGTGTACCATCCCCCATTGTTGCAAATTTGTGAATTCCCTGAATTTGATTGGTCAAAAGATGAGGAGAGGTCATCACACCATACCAGTTATTAGGTCATGCTCTCCAATATTCAGATTTATGTTCCCGCCCAATATTTTATTTTCCCATGCACTTTTATTCCACCCGGCAATGAATGTTTCAATGACAAATACAATGTATATTTTGACATCCTCTTGAAGGTTCAGGTGGTCGAGTTCCCAGGAACTTCTTCTAGCAAGACAAGACTTGTCAGGATTTCAATGTCAGTGCTTCAGGAGTTTAAGCTTCTCTGCACAGGCGAAGTTCCTCCCAAGATGGAGTTCAGAAATACTTAAATGTTATAGTAACCGCTGCACTTCAAAAGTAAAACTATAATTCTGCAGGTCAGATGTTAGTAATTTTGTAGGTGCTTGGGGAGATCACCTTCTGGTTCCAAAAAGGTGCAAAATGTTGTTGCTGGGAAAGTCTTACGGGAGGTAAGAGCTATCCCTGAGCACTCTTGAGGCACCACAGTGCGTGAATAGGTAGTTGATCAAGTAAATTTCAAAGATATTCCAAACGTTCTCAAATGATTTGTTTATTAGTTTGCTTCAGATTGGTCAAAATAGTATCATCTTAGCATATTATCTTCATATGTTAGTGACGATTTGATGTAAACAAATTCATTTCAATCAAATGCATATTTCTTTTCATGACGACATCATAGGTTAAAGCCCTAATGCATTTCGTGCTAGACAGCACTTCTTCAGGGGGAATGTATGTCTACAAAAAATGGATAACAAGACACGATATAGAACGCTAATATATAGGAGCACAAGAGCATAAGAGGTTCTAGTAAAAGAGGATAAGTGGGGATGAAACCGAGTCAGCACAAAGATAAAGTTGCACCCGTGATTGTGGGGAAAACGTTGGGGTTGAAAACATCCGTGGTGATTAGAATGTGGTTTAAACAACCAAAAGTCCCTTATTTGAAAGAAGTTACATCGAGAATTGTGAGGAACGTGAATTACGAGGGTGTGCAAGGTGAGAGACTGAGATACCATAATGACATGGATATAAAGGAACGTTACAAAGTCATCGTGCAAACAGTGAAAAGAGGCCCTAAATTAAATTAGTGGAGTGGCTTACCCGTCACGGAGGTGAATCGGATTCGGTACAAGAAGTAATCGGTCCGGTCTAACCAGACGGCGACCTGGAAGACGCCGAGCTGCGCACAAGCGCCTAATAATGAAGAGAGGGCATAGTCGTAGAAATGGGACTCCACCAGGTGTGGGAATCTAAGAAAGATCGAGTAGAACCATGGAAAAAAGCAAATGAGGAAGAGTGGAAAAGTGAAACCAGGAGAAAGAGGCGAGCCTACAGAAAAAGTAACAGGTGTGACATGAATAATGTAAAATGCGAAACGAACCAGAATTTGACTGACGCGGTGATCAATGAATATAACATCATAAATGCAATTTCATAAAGAGTAACTATTGGAAAAAATGATCACAGGCAAGAGAGAGATCAAGTACAATACACAGAATGATATGCAGTAATCATAATTGACAGGTAAGTTCTATTCTGTCATTTAATCCCTTTAGTTGAAGCGCTTGTAAAAGGTATATCCTATGTAATTCACGTTGCAATAGGTGTTTACTATTGTCTTTGTGGGGTAGTTTGTTCACCACTTCTAGAATTAGAAACCAAATTTGGCTTGGATTGTGGGATTGCGCAACAAAGTGTGCGGCAATGCAGGACTTCAAATTCTTAGTGCGGATGTTACTGCGGTGCTCAGTGAGTCTCGTTTTAATGTTTCGTTCCGTTTTTCCCATAAATGGGAGTCCACATGGGCGCTTTAGCATGTATACAACATTTGTTGAATCACAAGTCGCGTTCACTTGGAGATGAATTGGAGTGCCTTTAGTAGGATGACATAGAATGTTGCCAGGTATAATGCTGCTGCAATGTCCGTAGTTGTGGCATGGCATAGTTCCTTTGAAAACAGCCGGAGTAGTTGATTTGGGTTGTTTTAAAAGATATTGTATGTTTTTGGAACACTGATAAGCAAAAATTGGCAGTTTCTCAAAAATCTTGTTGAAGTCAGTTTCCAATTGTAGCATTGGCCAGTGTTTGCGAATTGCCTCCTTGATTTTTTTAGATTGGGTAGAAAATTTGGATACAAAGACAAGACGTTTATCATCTTCTTGGCAGATGTTTTTTGGTTTCAATAAGTCTTCCCTTGTGTGAGCCAATGCTCGTTGTTCTTCAGTTTCCGTAAGTTTTATGGGGTAACTCCGTTGATGAAATTTGGTGATGATTTTTTGACTGTCTTGAATGTATAGTTCAGTAGTTGATGCAATCCTTTTGGCACGTAGGAGTTGTGAGTAGGGTAAATGACGTTTCAAACTTGGTTGGTGAAAACCTTGGTAATGCAGGTAATTATTGCGATCTGTTGGATTGGTGTGTATAGATGTGACAAATTGATTATTGATAATAATCAATTTGTCACATCTATACACACACCAAACAAACAGATCGCAATAATTACCTGCATTACCAAAGTTTTGCAGGTAATCATTGCGATCTGTTTGTTTGGTGTGTATAGATGTGACGAATTGATTATTGATAATCACTCCACTTTTGCAACAATGATAGTAACTCGTTGATCTGCTCTTTATGTCCTGACACATTCATGTTTTCTAAATCTTTGTAAGAAAATTCAACTCTGTAAGGTTTCTGTACAACTTTGGATTTTCCAATATCAATTCCCATTTCAGAAGCCAAACTCATTAATTTTTCATGAAATATTTTAGTATTTCAAGTGATATTTCGACATATAAACAACATTTCATCCTCACTGAGAGTGTTTCACCAGTCTAATCCCACATTTCCAGCCATCAGCTCCTCTAATTGGACTCTTAATTTAAAAATATCCAATACCTTTGGCTGGGAATTTGGTTATTCTATTTCTCGGGACCATCTCTCTATTTCTTCTGGGGTTACTACAGTAGCACTTCTTGTACCTGAGGATGTTTCCATCTGCACTTCTCTAGAAGTTCTAGGAGTGTTTTTCCTGACAGAATCACCCATCCGTTCCCTTATAGGTATATCCATCAGGGAAATCACTGATTTACATTCACTTGTTTGATCATCAACTATCAAGGGTTCTTTTCTAGGTTGCACTACAGGTGTAGTTAAAACAGGAGTCTAGGACAAGACTTTTTCTCTCCATATAATGGAACAACAGGACCTATGGTTACCGAAATGGTCACGGCTTCAGGACTCTTATTTAGCTGTGAAATGTTCTGAGCTAATTTGCTTCTCTGTTTATTTATGGCTTCTCGTTCCCTTTCCTGTAACACTTTTTCTAACGAGGTTTCATGCACTACTTGTGGAACCAAAGGTTGATTGAAGAACGGGGAGCTAGGTTTAACTCTAGTGGCTTGCTCATGGTAAGGTGGCGGACTTTTCATTAACAAATTCTCCAAGTAGTCATCATCTGACTCACCACTAATCATTAAATTTTTTGTTTTTTCTCTGCATTTGCTTCCTGATGCTTCCTCTAAAGTCCTTACAAGATATAATCCTTCTACTAACATAGACTGTCTCCATTTTTTCATTTGTTTATCTCTTGTCTCTTTTGGAAATCTGGGATAAAATTTACTCCAATTTCTATTGATTCTGGGTCTATCTTGCTCGAAAGCCTCAGTCTCCCATTCTTCTAATGCTTCGAACTGAGTTAATCTAGATCTGGGAACTAATTCATTCATGCGTGTTCTCAAATTGTACAAAACTCTACCATTAAAGGTACCATGTTCTGGAAATGCCAAAACACCATAATCTTTGGTATACTCAGTCCAGTTCTCTAACCACACACAGGTGTGATAGCCCCTTTCTACCACTATGTATGATACAGGCATATTTGGTGAAGGAATAATAATCCCTTCTCTATTTTTAATTGTTTTGTCCTTTTTAAAGAAATTCTTAATATTTTAAAATAGCGACATTTTTCTCTCTCCTCCGTACATGATATGAGGTCTTCCCCTTATGTATTGCTTGTACGCGAAACCTAAGAACCTTCTATTAGGTCTATTTCCTATAACTGTTGGATCTAAATGCCACATATACTTTGTACCGATGAATTTTAGTATACAGTAACACTCAAATTGTTTACAAAATGCTTCAACAATACCAGCACGTTTCTTATTTTCAAGAACCAATCTGCGATTTGAATTCAAATTTCTTTCGACCAATAATTGCTCGGCTTTTCTCGTGAGACAAGTTCTCACGCTCCTGCACTTACCCCTTCTTTTCAATTATTACCTCAGCTACACACCCGCTGTCTCAACCAATAACAGCGCAGCTCTGAGTGACGTCAGCGCAGCTCCGCAACTGACTCCCTCCTTTGCAAGGTATTACGTAAACTTATTTCTTTTCACTTTTAAAATGCAATATTAATTAACAACGTAAAAACATTCGCCACTGTGCCTAAATGACTAAATTCAAATGAAAGACGATCTCTTTTACTGCGAGTAAATCCCTTCTGCTTACTCTTCATATACTGCGAGTAGATCCCTTCCACCTACTCTTCATATAAGCATTAGAGAACTTGTTACTCCCTCAGGCTTACCCTTTCTAGGTGATATAACGCCAAAGTTTCGCCAACGAACTCCTTTGCTATCATTTATTCACACATTTATACAGAAAATTTCCTAATCATTGCTTCCAGTTTTACCTAACCATGCACTTACTTCCTTAGGCAAGTGACCTTAATGCAAAGTGGCTTCCATTTACCACCCGCTACTCTGCCCCTGGGGATTCCAAAACAAACATAGAACAATACAAACAGGTTTTGGTTAATACATAAAAATCAATACATAATCAATAATCAATATAATTCAATCAAGCGAATAACTACCTATCTTAACTAAACCCTAACCACTACTCTGCAACCAACAATACTGATAGAGCGCGGGTTCACCTACCCAGAATTTTTTTAACTTAATCACCTGGGTCCATAAACATACACACTTTGAACAGGTAAACCAACACTCAACCAGTGATTAATATAACCTCTAGGACCTATACCTTGACTTATCAATCCTAGTCACTGGTACCTAGAGTCCTAGGGGGTCAAGGGAGTTAGCAAGAAAATAGGTAGTAAATAAACATTTGCACTCATAAAAATAACCACAGACTCGGGAAAGATGTAAACGCTTTATCTAAATAATGTTTTAAATGTCAATGTCCATACTAAATTAGTCAAGGCTTGATCAATCAAGAATAATATCAAAGCAAGATTATGTGAGAGTATCATGAAATGTTCTTTAAGCATTGAAATATAGGAAGGGTTAGAAAAGTGAAACAACACAATGACATACCCTTACGACTTTTATATTTACCTCGAATGGTGTGAAGACCAACCCTGGCCACGGGCTGGGATAAAGGATAGGACCCCGAAAGTGCAGGTGCCAACAGGATAAAACAGGTGCAGACCAGAATCAGGACAAGTATGGACAAAATTGTATCAGGACAGGACCACCGCAGGTCAAGACCGGCACCCACAGCTAAAGTGCAACGCCAGCGTCACAACCCTCTCTGCAGCTAATAGTCGGACCCCGATTGGGTTAACGAATCTTCTCCCTCCGGAACCCTGAGTGGGTTATCGAACTCCTTCCCAGAACCCCGATTGTGTTATCGAATCTTCTGACAGAGTGCTCCGCCAGTAGCTCTGCTCTCGATCGCCTATTGAGTGCGTTGGGTCACTGACAGGTCAGCTATTTGGACAAGTCGGACAATCTAACTAGCTAAGCCTACCTTAGATATACCATTTTACAGGGCAGTGTACCACCTCCCAATGTTCCAAAAGTGTGAATTCCCTCAATTTCATTGGTCAAAAGATGAGGAGAGGTCATCTCACCATACCAGTTATGTGGGCACGCTCTTCAATACTCAGATTTATGTTCTCGCCCAATATTTTCCCATGCACTTTTATTCCACCCGGTAATGAATGTTTCAATAACAAATACAATGTATAATTTGTATGGGTGGGCGGAAGTCTTGGAAGGGACTATCGCAGAGAGGCACGGAGATTGAACTAATGCCTCTACGCGATATTTCTGTTACGTGAGCCCGCCCGCCCAATGCCTGCTTCCCGCATTCCTCGCCAGGACTGCGCATGCGTAAGCTCCCGCGCATGCACAGTTTCCAAGATGAAGCCGCAATGGGAAAGTTTGCGGCGCAATAAGGTAATTTTTGTTTAAGTTTCATTTTAGCCTTTAAATATATTTTAATAAGGCGGGCGGGCAGGAAGCGGGAGGCGGGCGGGAAGCGGGAGGCGGGAGGGAGGCGGGCGGATGGCCAACTTCCGTTCCACCCCCCGAATGTGCAGAGATTTGCCACAAATTTCCGCCTTGTTTGTGCAAGGGTGGAAGGGCAAATCTCCGCACATTCCGTGGGCGGAACGGAGATATCCGCCCACCCCTAATATTTTGACATCCTCTTGGAGGTTCAAGAGGTCGAGTTCCCAGGAACATCTTCTAGCAAGACAATACTTGGCAGGAATTCAATGTCAGTGCTTCAGGAGTTTGAGCTTCTCTGCACAGGCGCAGTTCCTCCAAGATGGAGGTCAACCACAAAAACCAGCCCAAGGGGACCCGAGCTCTGCTAGGGTAAAGATTTGAACTTTGACCCCTGCCATGGCACGCAAACCAGAGTCAGGGCTCACTAATTTAAAAAATACTTCCAGGGTGGGCCTGGATCCAGGGGCCAGAAACACTCCATATTCCTGTAATTTCTTTTGCCCAGGCAGGGTCGTGCGTGCGGACCCCTCCCCAGACACACTTTTGTTCAGGGAACCCAATCACCATGGCCCGACACAAGTATTTTTGCCCTTGAGACCTCATCTCCTGGGATAAAGAAGGCTTTCCATTGGAATGATGTCACGCCATTCTGCTCCTGGGGTTACCAGACCTCTTCGACCCCCCTTGGACTATTTCTGGGGGGTGTGGCGTGTCAGGAACAAACCGAACCCCACTGATGTTCCACATGGCCAGGTTAAAGAGACCCAGGTTCTCCTTGCCTGCTGAGGAGGACTGTGGGTAGGAAAGAGACTGGCCAGGCAATGTAGGAATGAGCTCCTCACGCTGATCTTCCCAAACAAAACCCATAACATAAAAGGAACCTAGGGAAAATAAAGACTGTGTGTGCCCTGGTGGGATTGGGGAGCCCATAACCAAAAGGGTACTCATCACGAGGCCACGACAACCCAGAGATCGAAGTAGCTTGCCCGCTCATAATATATTCATAAAGTCGGGTTGAGGAGTACCCCATAATGACCTTCTTGTGCTCATTTGAATATTGTTCTTGCATATGTGGTGCCACAACATGAACCGGGGCACCAACAATGTTAATGCAACGTTTTGTGGGTGGCTGCTCTAATCGAAACAGCACCTCTGGATCATGTAATGTCTTATAACCCTAACACTCCTGGGGCTTAGAAAGCATGAACCCAGGAGATGTATGCATAATTTTAAAGCACTCTATGGCTGGAGATTTAGCTCTGACGTGCTGGAGGTCCTAGAGGTTAGAACGTTGTCGAAATGTTTCATTAACAGTGACTATTGACAAATATTGCAATGTTTTTACTAATGATAATGATTGCATTAGCCAATGGCGAGACTCAAACTCGATCCTCTTAAAAAAACAATAGGCTTTCGTTCTTTAAAATGACACCCCCCTATATTGAAGTGTTTCCATCTGATTTAGTATTGTAGCTATGAGGTTCAACACTCACTACGGGTGAAATGTGATATAATTGTGTCACCAAGGATATTTCCACCCATCTGCTGTATATATTTGTAAATTAATTCATAGTAATAATGGTATGTATAATAAATGTTCTTTTCCTGTTTCAAAGAAAAAGCACTGACTGAACAATAATGTAAGTTTTGTTGTTTCCGGTGAATGGAGATTACTAGCCTCCACCAGCTCCCTTGAGAAGGCCTCAGACTGCTCTGCCTCAATACACCGGGACTGGCAAGTGTTACAATGCGGTATTTGCTCCCAGTAAGGAGGCAATTGTGGACCTATTACTTGTGCAGAACTCACATTCGGCACAAATAATAACCAAGGGCCACATTTATGAACTTAGTGGCACAGAGCAGCACAGTAAGTCAGCTTGCTGCACTGCCCTGCATCACACAGAAACAGCAGGAATGTGCTATATTGATCCAATATGGCGCATTCCTGTCCTTATCCCTTGCGCTGGCACTGTTTTGGCAGCCTAGCGCTAACTCAGGCACCCTTGAACCATGAAGGAAGGGTGCCTGTGTTCTAGGTATTTGTGTTTTTGTGTAAGAAGGGGCACCTTCCTGCACAAAACGAATCCTGAGAGGCTTTTTTCCCTTTCTATGTGTGCTGCAGAATGCAGCACACATAAAAGGAGGAGAAAACTAGGAGACATAAAAATCTTTCTCCTCATTGCCTGTCTGCTGGAGAGGCATATTTTTTTGGCGCATTCCTAAGTTTGCAAGGTTTGGTAAATCTGAAAATGTGTCAAAAGCCATGAGAGTTGCATGGGAACACCAACACAGCACCCTTGGAATGCTACCATGGCACAGAGCAAAGCAACGCAGCGATCTGCATTGCATTGCCTTAATCCAGATTTATAAAGCCATATTAAGCCGAGCAGAGTGGCTTTGCATGGCTTCATAAACCTGACTTAGAGGTTCGTGTCATACATGTACCAAATGCATGGTGCAAGCATGATGCAGAGCTCTCATAAATATGCCCCCAAATGTCTTACGTTAGCACAGTGCTCAACAAGAATACTAATGGGCTTAATGTTCAGCCCATTCAAGGGACAATCCGAATTTTTTCTATCTACTTGGAGCACCCATAGTGCCCAAGAGTGACTGTTTTGGGGTTGTCTGGAGACGTATTGGGAGAAAGCCCCCCTTTCTCTAGCATGCCCACCCCCATGTTTTGCCTGGTATTTGATGCAATTTTGACTGGAAGTTCACTGGGTTCCTGCTAACCAGGTACCCAGTACAAGATCAGTTTCCCAAAACTGTACAATTGTTTCCCCAATTGACAATACCTTTAGTCCCTAGTAATTGGTAGCCATGTTACTTAATGTAAGGAGGCTAAGAGGGCCCTCAAGGGCTGCAACACAAATTGTGCCATCCTAAAGGACCTCTCACCAAACACATACTGACTGCCACTGCGGGCTGCGTGACTTGCTGCAGGCAAATGTGACAGCACGACATGGACACATCCCTGTGTGGAATGCCCACAGACCCAACATGCAGTATAGGTAAGTCACCCCTGCTGCAGGCGTTACAGCTCTAAGTCAAAGTGCACTCTAATACAGGTGTGGACACAACTGGATGAGCAGATATGCCCTTTTGCTGGTCAGTTCTATTGCTGCCAGTACAAGTGACCAGGGAAGCCATTTAAGTACATGTGCTGGAAACTGGTGAAGACAAGTGCCCGAGCTACATGATGGCTTCACTGAAACTAGAGATGTTTGGTAACAAACATCTCATCTTAATAACCCCACACTTATTCCTGTGCTGGATCTGTTAATGCATGCACCCATAGGGCACTTAGACATACCCCCTGAAACCCTATCAGCTACTGGTGTGTTCTTCGACTGGTTTCAGCCAGCCTGTCACATCAGATATATTTCTTACCCTCAAGGGTGAGGGCCTTTGCTCTCAGGAGGCCAGAAACAAAGCCTACTTGGGCAGAGGGTGTTTACACTCCCTCCCACAGGATGACCAGCAAATTAGCATACCAAGGCAGGGTGCTTTAAAGAGCCCCTTGCTTTTGGTATACAAATCTGGCTTCCATCACAGGAAAGGATGCTGACCCCCCTTGACCAGGGCCCATCTGGTGCCTGGACAAGGTGGGACAATTAGTAGAAAGATAGGCATGCTCACCTTCAGGCTAGTTCCACCTATAAGATGAAACTTCAGAGTCTGCCATATTGGTGTTGGCAAATTTATGAACTACAGGACAGGGTAATGTCGAAGGGTGGGCGTAGTTCGCGAAGTAGCGCTACGCGAAGCTACGCGAAGTGCACTTCGCACTACGCGAACTTCACGTAGCACTACGCGAGCTGCGTAGTAGCATGTTCGCACTGTGCAAGATGTGTTTTCAATGATTGCACAGTGCGGACAAGCATCCGGCACTGTGCAATCATTGAAACGGCGTCTTGCACAGTGCGAGCTGTAGTTTTCTGCTGCTCGAGTAGATTATTACTCGAGCTGCAGCGTTCTCAACGCGAACTGGTAGTTTCTCATTGAGAGCGGTCGCGAGCATGCGCAACCACTCACAATGAGAAACCTTAGCTCCCCGCGTTGAGAATCTCGCCGGGATGTAATTTTGCTTGCTCGCGGTCATGAACATGACGTTCAGGACCATGAACAAGCAAAAAATTAGCGCTGCACTACTCTATACTGCACTACGCGTGTTCGCACTGTGCTACGTGCAGCTCGCGTAGTGCGAAGTTGCGCAAACTTCGCAAACTCCGCGAGCGTAGCGTAGTGCTTCGCCCAGGCCTGGTAATGTCCACTTCCCACAGGAAGGGGTCCTATAGGGAGAGTAGTGACTTCAGGGGTAGGTAGCCTATTGGCTACTACCCTGCCCTCCCCTAACTCCAATAATCTCAGTTTTTAGGGGAGCCCCTGGCACCATGAAATTAGATCCTGCCAACCTGAAAGAAGAAGACAGATGTGAAGAGTTGCAAGAACAGAAGAACCAGCAGCTTACTTGGTGCCAACCCTGCTGGCCTGTCTGCTGACTTTGAGAATTGCACCAAAAGATGACGTCTCCTGCAGCTGCTGTGTCTCCAAAGATTGAGAGACGTGCCAGCTCTTCTATCAGAAACCAACAACTCATGTGGAGCAGCGGAGCTGCTTCCCTACACCTTGTAGGTACCAAAAAAGAACGAAGAGGCTCCAAGACCATGAAAATGTGATGCCGGAAAGCGCAACTGCTGCCTCACCTGAGCTGAAGTGCTCCAATGGTGCCAACATGGTCCCGAGACCATCCAGACTTGAAGCTCACGTTGGGTTTCCCTGCTGAGGACGTCATTGCACAGCTATCAGCCTCTGTTTGCAGACCCCCTCTACCGTGACCACTCTGGATGACAAAAATCCGATGCCTAAGGACACCTCAGTACCCATCACCCCTGGCCTGTGGGAAAGGAGACCAAAAGTGTCTGCATGTCCCATACCTTAGTGACCTTAGGACAGGGTAATGTCGAAGGGTGGTCGTAGTTCGCGAAGTAGCGCTACGCGAAGCTACGCGAAGTGCACTTCGCACTATGCGAACTTCACGTAGCACTACGCGAGCTGCGTAGTAGCATGTTCGCACTGTGCAAGATGTGTTTTCAATGATTGCACAGTGCGGACAAGCATCCGGCACTGTGCAATCATTGAAAACGGCGTCTTGCACAGTGCGAGCTGTAGTTTTCTGCTGCTCGAGTAGATTATTACTCGAGCTGCAGCGTTCTCAACGCAAACTGGTAGTTTCTCATTGAGAGCGGTCGCGAGCATGCGCAACCACTCACAATGAGAAACCTTAGCTCCCCGCGTTGAGAATCTCGCCGGGATGTAATTTTGCTTGCTCGCGGTCATGAACATGACGTTCAGGACCGTGAACAAGCAAAAAATTAGCGCTGCACTACTCTATACTGCACTACGCGTGTTCGCACTGTGCTACGTGCAGCTCGCGTAGTGCGAAGTTGCGCAAACTGCGCAAACTCCGCGAGCGTAGCGTAGTGCTTCGCCCAGGCCTGGTAATGTCCACTTCCCACAGGAAGGGGTCCTATAGGGAGAGTAGTGACTTCAGGGGTAGGTAGCCTATTGGCTACTACCCTGCCCTCCCCTAACTCCAATAATCTCAGTTTTTAGGGGAGCCCCTGGCACCATGAAATTAGATCCTGCCAACCTGAAAGAAGAAGACAGATGTGAAGAGTTGCAAGAACAGAAGAACCAGCAGCTTACTTGATGCCAACCCTGCTGGCCTGTCTGCTGACTTTGAGAATTTCACCAAAAGATGACGTCTCCTGCAGCTGCTGTGTCTCCAAAGATTGAGAGACGTGCCAGCTCTTCTATCAGAAACCAACAACTCATGTGGAGCAGCGGAGCTGCTTCCCTACACCTTGTAGGTACCAAAAAAGAACGAAGAGGCTCCAAGACCATGAAAATGTGATGCCGGAAAGCGCAACTGCTGCCTCACCTGAGCTGAAGTGCTCCAATGGTGCCAACATGGTCCCAAGACCATCCAGACTTGAAGCTCACGTTGGGTTTCCCTGCTGAGGACGTCATTGCACAGCTATCAGCCTCTGTTTGCAGACCCCCTCTACTGTGACCACTCTGGATGACAAAAATCCGATGGCTAAGGACACCTCAGTACCCATCACCCCTGGCCTGTGGGAAAGGAGACCAAAAGTGTCTGCATGTCCCATACCTTAGTGACGCCTGAACCCTCATGTTGGGTCAGCCCGACTGGCCTCCCAACCCACACCTGTAGCCTCTTTTCACGCTGACCAATCCCCACAGACTTATATTGGGCACCCGACGAGGGATTATTCCACTGCACAAAGCTGCACTTGTGCTGCTAGAGGTGACCTGCTGATGTTGCCTTGGACCTTGCCCCATACTCACCCTATGTCCAGGAGATTGATCTTGTAAATCGCTGTACTCTACCTGTGCTCCGTACTTATTTTTCCTCCCATAGGATAACATTGAAGCTGCTGAAAATGGCCCTGTGTTGACTTTTTAAAACCAAAAGGATTTCTCTTGCAAAACGTACTTACCTTTTCACATTGACTCTGGTGTCTAAATATATTTATATAAAGATAAGTGTTATTTTCATAAATTGATGTGGATCTCCTTATTGAGTCTTGTGCATCATTTATTGACTGTGTCTGTATTTTGCAGATTATAACACTCCTCTCTAATAACCCTAAAGCTGCTCGACCACACTACCCTTTAAAAGAGAACGTTGGGATTGCTAGAGCAAGCCCTTGTCCACTCATGAGGAAAAACCTGGACTCTTTACACAATAAATCCCATTTTGATTTATCATATAAAGAGCCAGTTCCTCCAGTTACGTATTACAGAAAGGGTGATAAATGTTTGTGCTGCCCCTTCTGTAAGAATGCTTGGGTAGACATGTCAAGAGGGTATTCCCTCAATATCATGGATTACTATCCATTCTTAATGAAGAAGGCCTTTGAATATGTATCACAACCATTTTGCTAATGTGTCTGCGGAGGTATGCGCATCAGTGTCACATAGTGTGTCATAGGGAGTTGTGCACAGTTAGTAAGCCCACAGAGGGCATCCAATCAGAGGTGACACTGAGGATTCAGGAAAGCGGAAGCAACTCCCAACAGTAGGTACTCTTAAGCTCCTAAAAATGCAGGTAGTTAAATTGTCACAAAACATATTGTGCCTGTCCTGAAGAGAGTGCATTTTTATATAATTTGATGCATGGTCTTGCTGGTTTCTGATGCTTCTAATGAAGGTCCACAATTGAAGAGGAAGGGATTATGTTTCTAGTTTGGCAATAATCCCATATATATTTAAAAGCCATTGAAATGTACAAATAATAAGGAAAGTGAAGACCTTCTCCCAATTAGCCAGGTCAAGGTGGGTCATTTGACCCTTCACAAGAAAGGCTACAGAACCCCAACTTTGCTAAGGCAAAATTTTGCTTCACCCACCCTACCTCGGCAACCATGTATCCTTACAACATAGGTTGGACTTCAGGATGCTGAGAAATATGTTTCTTTGCTCTCACTTAGGACTGCCATATAACAGAGAAACAGTGGCAAACACAATAGCTAATATTCTGGATCTGCATATCTCCACACAGTTACCACATTACCTAATCAAGAAAGCAAAGTTCTCGTCCTCCCTTACAATCCTACTAGACTCTATCCTCATATGTGCTTGTAAGGGGTTCATTCCAGAGTCAGAATTTGCGTTCCACAGTGTTGGAAAATGGCCTTCTCTGAAGGGTCACCCCAAAATTTTGCCCACCTCCTCCTATTTCTTTTTTTATGACTTTGTTTTTGTTGGCTTTAAAACTTTAAGCATGTTACCAGTGCTAACCTGTGCTAAAGTGCAATTACAGTCTCCTCTAAACAAGCTTAGGGCCTGTAAATTAAGTGCTACTAATGAACATGCGATACAAAAGGGGATGATGGACGGAGCGTTTGAGCAAATCAAACACTCACCCCCAGTCAACTGATCTGGGTTTAATCCATCACCATTCTTTAGCTCATTCAGCCACCCCAGTTTAGACATGGCCATATGCAAATCAGTCTGACCCTGTGTCTCATGGGAACAGTCCAGCCCGAACTGCCAAGCCATGTCTTCCCTGGACTGGAAACAAGCATCCTGGGACTGTTTCGGATTCATAATCCTCATCAGCCAGACTATCTTGAATCCAGTGGCCAAGTGAGTAAGGGACTCACGTCTGAGCATACCCTGCCAGCTTAGGGCAAACAAAGCGATACAAAAGGGGATGATGGACAGAGCGTTTGAGCAAATCAAACACTCACCCCCAGGCAACTGATCTGGGTTTAATCCATCACCATTCTTTAGCTCACTCAGCCACCCTAGTACAGACATGGCCATATGCAAATCAGTCTGACCCTGTGTCTCATGGGAACAGTCCAGCCCGAACTGCCAAGCCATGTCTTCCCTGGGCTGGAAACAAGCATCCTGGGACTGTTTCGGCTTCATAATCCTCATCAGCCAGACTATCTTGAATCCAGTGGCCAAGTGAGCAAGAGACTCACGTCTGAGCATACCCTGCCAACTTAGGGCAAACAAAGCGATACAAAAGGGGATGATGGGCAGAGCGTTTGAGCAAATCAAACACTCACCCCCAGTCAACTGATCTGGGTTTAATCCATCACCATTCTTTAGCTCACTCAGCCACCCCTGTACAGACATGGCCATATGCAAATCAGTCTGACCCTGTGCCTCATGGGAACAGTCCAGCCCGAACTGCCAAGCCATGTCTTCCCTGGACCGGAAACAAGCATCCTGGGACCGGTTTCGGATTCATAATCCTCATCAGCCAGACTATCTTGAATCCAGTGGCCAAGTGAGCAAGGGACTCATGTCTGAGCATACCCTGCCATCTTAGGACAAACAAAGCGATACAAAAGGGGATGATGAACATGCAGCACTGACAATGCCACCCCCTTAAGTATCCCTTTCACCATGTCTCAGTCCTGCTACTGCGAAGCCTGTGCATGCAGTTTACATTGCAATATCAACTTGGCATTTAAAATCCCTTGCTAAGCCTTAAACTCCCCTTTTATGACACAAACGTTACCCCAAAGGTAGGCCTTAGGTAGCCCATAGGGCAGGGTGCTGTGTACATGAAAGGTAGGACATGCTTGCCCTGGTTGTGAAAAGCACCTACATTTCTTTTTTACTACTGTGAGGTCTTCCCCTCTCATAGGTTCATTAGGAATTCCTTACTTCATCCTTAAGCTGTAATTCCTGATTGAGTAGGAGTAGTTCTGTCATGTTTTATATCATTGGAATGGTAATCATAAGACCTCTTTGCTGGCAATGTTGGATATCTAGACAACTCTACCCCTTTTCAATTCTCTCTGATTGTAATTTTTAATTTTTTCCCAAAATCATGTCTCTGACTGGAGTGGTGATATCTGCACCTGCAGAAATGGATTTTGAGCTGACCAAACTTACACTGTGGCCCAGCCCAAGGATTTCTGCAAAGGGCTAGAGCTTTCTACTAAGGTCTTCACTAAAAAGGTGGAGCTGCAATAGATGCTGAGGACTTGGGCAGAACCTCATGATGGAGTAATTGTAACCCCAGGGGAGAATGATGAGGAGTTGGATGATGATGAGCAGGACCAGGGCTGACTCGAGAGTCTGGGACTGCCTGTGGGACAGGGGGCCAACATACTGCCAGGAGCAGTAGTTACGGCCAGTGCTTGGAGCAGAGTATCATCCAGAAACTTGTTGCCAGAGGAGCTGGAGGATAGGACGAAGGAGGGGAAATTAAAACAGGAGCTTGCAAAATTGAAGGTAGGAGCAAGCTCTAGAGAAAAGGAGGCTAGCCATGAATGAGAGAAAGATGGTCCAATAGCTAACCCTCAGAGAGCTGTACATTAAAGCCGCCTAGCAAGTGGAGCAGCAGTAATGGTGGCAGCGTACCTAACACTGGTGAAGTACTGGTCCACATACCAAAGGACTTGGGGTCCAGGTATGTGGTGAAAGATGACATAGATAGGTGATTTGCAGCCTATGAAGTGGCCTTAAGGTGCTCAGGTGCATGAGGAGACCTGAGGAGGGTAGCCTGTGGAAGTACATGCCAATAGTGGGGTGGGACACACTCTGAACACTGGGGGTAGAGGAACAGACACACTAAACTGCAATGAAAGCCATTCTAGTCAGTAAATTTGGTCCGACTCCTGAGAAATATAGGCAGAAGTTCAGAGACAGCCACAAGATCTCATCATAGACATGGGTAGACTTCCTTGACTATTCCAGCAAGGCACTGAAGGGCTGGGTGAAGGGCAGCAAGGTAAGCCATTTTACTGGGCTATGCAACCTCCTTTTGAGGGAGCACATGCTTGATAGTTGTTTTACAGAGCTGCACCAATACCTGGTTGATGGCAGGTTGAGTGACCTGAGGAAACTTGCTGAGGAGTCAGACAAACACGTCAGCACAAGAGTGTCAAAGAAGGTACCTGGGTATGACTCTAAGGGAAGTTCAGGTTATCCCCAACAGAGAGGAGGGGAGGTCAAGGGAGACCAAGACAAGTCTCAAAGTAAGAGGGAAGAAAAGGGTTTCCATGTCTCTTTTGAGAAGGAGGTTCTGGTGGGCAGTAGCCCAGGGCGCACATCTTCAACCCTGCTGCTTTGATTGTTTTCAACTAGAACATAAGCAGGGGGACTCTGTCTGTCCAAAGAAACCACCCACTGGTGGTAACTCTATTTTGTCTGCTCTATGGCCCTGGTATCATTAGAGTGGGGTGGGGGTGCAATGGAGGTAAATAATTAGTCCCCTGATGTCCATAAACTGCATTCTGGGAAAAGAGTTGCCCCCAGTGTCATTAGAACTGGGAGTGGTGTCCACTACAGGTGCCCTGCCTGTTCAGTTTTCGTGGAGGTACCACTCCCAAACGGATGGTACATAAACCCAGATGGAGAGGCAAGGGGGAGGAAGAACTCACCACTGACTCCTATTCAGCCCAAAGTTAAAGACCTTGGGCTGAATGACCAGTTTCAGGATACCAATCCTGAACTTGTGGAAGGCGAAGTGGAAATTGTGTGCAAGGCACCTGGGGCTACTGCCCCCACCCCCACTCTGTGAAGCCACAGAGGTCAGAGGCCCCTGGATGGCCTGGGGCCTGGCTCTTTACACTGACAGCTATTAGTGGCCTCTGTTGATTGCGTTCCTTGTTGACAGAGTTCTCCTTGGGTTGGGAAGAGATGTCTAGCCCAAGTGGTGGAATGAGCCACATCACTATGTTGTCCAGGGTGGTACTGTCTACCTACTGGGATGCATCTGTGAGCAAGTTAGGGTTAGGTGCTGCACAGATGGGGTCCACATGTGAACGGAAAAGTTCTCCCTTGTTCATCTCATTGTTCACAGAGAGCATAGACTAAGGGATCCAACTGGGTTCAGAGAGGCATAGGACTGGCAAGTGCCCCTGCAGTAGTGGCTGATTTTCCATGTTCTATTGCCCTAACCAAGGAATTCCATCAAGATAGTGATTAGTATACCCTGGCTTTAGGCTGAAGGGAGGTCATGTTGGAAAATGACCCTCTCTGAAGTGTCATCCAAACTTTTTACCTTCCTTCTCCACTTAATATGACCTTTTTATTTTGGCTTTACCAATCTAGGCATTGCTCTAGCCGACGCACTTTAACATTGCTAACTAGTGCTAAAGAGCATGTGCTCAGGGTTTCCAGGAGGAGCTCCATAACTTTAATTAGGAAACACAGACTTCTGCCTCATGGTCATTGAACTCCTTGGCGACTTGCAATATCGTTAGAATGTACATCAGGGGCTACTTTATTCCATATATTTATTTTCCTATGATAGCCATATTCCTAAAATGTCTGAGAACTGAAAACAAGTGACTCTCTTTTGGCCATGGTTGTTTAGTTTACCCTTCTAAGACGTGTACCTCAATCCCCAGAGTGGATTCTTGTTCATTAATGAGCCTGCTCCTGTCTCTTATGTCATGTCAGAGGCCTAATCTTACTGTTTGGAGGCTGAAAAGAGGATCACAAAAACATAAGCGTTTCCAATTTTTGGCACACTTAACTTTGAAATGTTGCTGGCGACCTACTTGTAGGTCTTATAATGAACACTGGATATTTTTTTACATTCTTGGATCTAGGCTCGTTCTTTAATTCGATATACCTGTTAATCCCATTGAGTGTTGCAGTTCCTCATGGATGGGTTTTCTTTAGGCCTAGCAGTGTCAACCCTTAGAGTTCAGCGAGCAGCAGTTAAAGCTGGTTGCGCCCCTCAGAGAGAGGTTTCTGATTTGACTGAGTTTGGCTCTCATCTTTTGTAAATCTTCTTTTAAATCAGTGATATCATCCCACGACATGGCCTTAGTGCTTATAGCCCTACAACTTCCATCGTTTAAAACTTTAGGGTAAGTGGACCTTACCTTTCTGACGTTAAAGACCTTTTTAGTAGGCATTATATCACCTCACAGGCTTAGAGAACTGACTTTGTCAATGAAGGCCCCTTATTTGCCTGTTTTTCCAGGCAGAAATGTTTTATATTTCGGACCTAGTTTCATTCCTAAAGTAGTGTGAGCCTCTTATACTGAGCAGGATATTGTCCTACCCTCCCATTTTCCTATTGCATTCTGGGATGAAGAGGAACATGTGCATCTCCTGGATATAACCCGAGGAGCTCAAATATGCAATTTTGAAAGAAATCAAAAGGAAAACAAGGCTTCTTTTTCCTCTTTAATCTACTGGATTAGAAGTACAATTTCTGTGGCTTTTGAAGTTCAGTAGATTATTGATCTACTTGACTAAAGGCAGCCTCGTGGGCGGAGGCTGGGGGCAGGGCTTCTGTCCAGGACATCTGTCGAGCAGCTACTTGGCACTCCTGCCTCATTGAGGGGCATATTACCAACAACTAGCGATAATTATTTCTATGTTGGCTTGGTGGCAATATTTTTATCGCCGAGCTGCGGCGATTTTTATCGCTTAGGAACCTTGCTATTATCAAGGTTTATCTCCTAAGCGATAAAAATCGGCCGAAATGCATGAATATCGCTGAAAAGTCAGCGATATTCATGCATTACCGAGCTAATGCTCTTAGCCATGTTATCCACCTACCATTGGATAACATGGCTAAGAACTTCTCAGGGGCAGGAGTTAGCTTTTGGAGATATTCGCGCTTAGCGCGAATATCTCAAAAGGTTGGTAATAGGAGATAGCGGTGTTAGTGACTGTTTCCAGTCGCTAACATCTTGGCACGCCCACTTTGCATGTCATTAGTGATAAATGTTGCTGACATGCAAAGCGGGGCCCAAGTTGGTCGCTATCTCCTACTAGCTGTCGCTAACTGGTGTTAGCGACAGCTAGGTAATAGGGAGATAATTTTATCTCCGCTTTCTTGGCTTTTAAAGCCAAAAAAGCGGAGATAAACCCCCTTGATAATATGCCCCTTAGTTCTCACTTTCGAATGGATGCAGGAGAGCATTAGATTGTGCAAATATGGTCGTTACAGCTGTTTTTTTTATTTTTAAATCACTCTCTAATAATAGACTGTGTAAATAAATATACGTGTTTAATTATTAAGAGTTAGTGCATTTTGTGACCAGATTTATACTGCTCTTATATTGTAAGGACTGTGAAATAGTAGATCTGAGGAGGTAATTTGCAAATTGCCTACTAGTAATCCTCATTACTCCAACTACCCTTCGTTGTCTCAGTACTTACAACCACCCTCCATCTCCTGTTCGCAACCTTGACCACTGATGCCTGGGGACACCAAACTTTGATTTTGGAGATAGAGACATTTATGGGGACATAATGGAGGCCTTGGGAGGCTTCTAAGGGAGGAGTTTGTTAGTGTGGCTAGATCACGAGGCGCCTCTGCTGGGATTGACATGTCTCATATTGTAGGTACTGGGGTAAGGAAGGGTAATGAAGATTGCCAGTGAGTAATCAGCTTATTATTCCCGGCTGCTGCAAGTTCCACTCTGACACTTCTGGCAGTGGGTGATAGGAGGAATACGGTGGCACCGGCAGGCAAGCAGGAGGCAGCTGCAGGGCAGTGTGCTCATGAAAGTTAACAACAGGGGGATCATTCCTGCTGACACGCCATAAGCCCCTTTTATGCTCTCATATTTGAAAGAAACTTGTGGTCCGCTACATTATTTTCAAACCTGAAGAAATTTAACAGAAATTTCGCAAAAATATTTGAGAAGATGTAGAGTGTTAAGCTTTGTACCATTTGTCAATCCTCTAAAATAATTCAATTTATTTATTTATTTATTTATAACATTTATAGAGCGCGTGGTTACCAAACGGTGTCCTGTCGCTGTAATGTAAGCTCCCCTAGCCTAAGCCTACTATTTAGTTAATGAACAGCCACGTTTTCAGACTTTTACGGAAGGTCATCAAGTCAGTAATCTGTCTAAGAGCCAAAGGTAGAGCATTCCAGGCTTTTGCTGCCCCCAGGACCATGCTCCTTCCTCCCCAGCGCACTTTTCTTATCCGTGGGGTCGTAGTCAGCCCCAGGTTGGCTGACCTGAGATGCCTACCCGGCCTGTGCCATTGAAAATGCTGTTTTAGAAACACACACTACAGTAGGCAAAGCTGGTGCTTTAGCACCTCTGAATCCAGAATGTTGTGATTGTATCGATTACCTTGTGCCAACGTTTGCATGACCTAGCAAGTGCAGAAAACCATTTTATGCACTAACATATGAGAGCAAAAATGACAAAAATGAGTCATATGAGATAGAGGAGGAAGGTCACAACTATCTAGCTTGTGTAAAAAGTATGCAACACCATTTTATTTTGGTAAGACTGAGATGTGGTATTGTGCATCACTTAGTGACTTTCCCAATCATGAAGTCTTGTCCTCCTGTTCCGATCCCATGTCCATATGAAGAAGGAAGTGAACAAAGCACGATTCACTTTTTATTGTTCTGTACAATTGTATCAGAATTTTAAGAGTTTTGATCTAAAACCCACCTTTGTTGGACATAACATTAGATCATATAAAGCTGCTATGAAATGCTTGATTGCACTAAACAAACCCTCTGTGTGTTATTAGTGTGCCCCTTTTTATTTTGAAAGTCATTCGTGAAAGGAAAAACCTTTTGTAGTAGTGAGCCCTTGATTTTAAATTGCTTTTTGTATGGAGTTAATCTGATGTATATAAGTGATGGATTTATTGTATTGAGATGTAATTTTTAATGGGACTATTTTATGTTAATGCACTTTCATGGCTGTTTCAACCAGCCGAATAGGAAGCAAATCGAATCATCCATTTGTTAGCGAAAAAAGTTGCTCCACAATTACCACTGCAACAGATACATTTATGTCATCTGCTTCTGGAAATAGAAATGAAATGCCAATATCCAACCCTTCTGCTCTTGATCAAAGCTCAATCAAGTACATCAAATTGTGGAAGTAAAATGACTGGCTTGGTGGGAAACACGATTGGTGCCCTTAGCTGGGACAGGTTTGTAAGGAACTAGGCTAAAACTAATTAAGAGACCAGGCTCCTCACCTGATTATTTCAATTTTATAACAGCACACATGGTGACCAGAACTGACCCTCTGCAGCCCCAAGTAAGAGAGATGTGAACGGTAGAATACATTGTGCATGTCTCTAAACTCAGGGGCCCTTATTTATGAGGCCTTGTGTCAGTTTTGCGCCGCCGGTGCATCACTCACTTTTTGTGACGCACCAGCGGCGTAAAATATGCGCCTTGTTGCGCCATATTTAAAAAGTGACGCATCTAGGTAGATGCGTCACTTTTTAAACCCCTGCGCCACATTATACCTGCGTCAGGTATAATGTATGCAAAGGGGTTCCCCGCAAAAAGCCTCGTAATAGTGACGCAGTGAAATCTATGAGATTTCACTGCGTCACTTTTAGGATACTGTTGCGTCAAAATCTTGCGCCTGCCTCACAGCAGGCGTAAGACTGACGCAAGCCCTTTCACATGGGGCTTTCCCCATGTGAAAGGACGCATTGCTGGAGTTGCGTCACTTTTGTGACACACTCCAGCAATGCGTCACTTTTGCGCTTACAGATACGTCAGAAATACTGACGTATCTGTAAGTCCTTGCGACATGATGCGTCATACATTAAATATGACGCATCAGGAATGTCGCAAGGAGTGGGCAGTGAAAAGTGACGCATCGCTGTTTTCACGCAGCGATGCGTCACTTTTCATAAATGAGGCCCAGGGTTTCCAGTAGGAATGATGTTCACTCCCATGGTTACATACAGAAGGATCCGACTTTAAATATTGCCTGCATTGAGTTACTTAAAGGTTTACTATAGATAATCATGGAAACATAAATGTTAAGCGTGTTTTCTATTTTTTTAAGTGTGATATCCTGAACACTTTCTGACATTACTGTGAGTTACTTTACTTATGGCACGAAATTGCTGACCAAAAAATGACAACGATTGTAAGAATTTTAACATGAAAATAAATTATTTTTTCAAGAGGGGTAATTGAAAAATTATGTGCACACACACAGCCCTCCCCCCAATCCCCCCCCCCCCCCACCAATACATTACAGTAACAATTAAGGATGCGCACGACATTTTCATGCTTCATTAAGGTGAATCGAGGCTATTAAAGCAGAAGATTATTTCTGTTACAGAACTGCCTATCTAAGCCAAGGAAACCCGGAAAATATATATCCGCAATAGGATACTTTTTGAGACAGCCAGTGGAAGAAAAACATGTGCTAGTTAAATACTGCCAAAAACGGGATATTTGCATAAAGTATCCAGATGCAGAATTACACAAATCATTGGACATCAAAGAGAAGAGCAATTGGAAACGGAAAGGAGTAAACCACATCAGAATGCATATTAATAGAAGATTAAGCAGCTACAAAAGCTTCAAAGGCACTAGATACAGGCTGCATGCTGGAATCCAGTGCATCGATTAGCTGTTAATATCCAGTAAAAACATGCAAAGGTGTCCCTTAATGCGATTCAATCTCCAAAAATCACACAATATTATCTTGGGGTTTGCCCAAAGCTTTCAGCGTGAAAGCCACAGTTATACTTTGCAATCCTTTAAAGCGTTTTTAACTCTTAATTGCATTACAATGTTGTATAGTTCAACAGGAATATGGACGCTCTGGCTTTAGGTAAAGCAAATCCCCTTGCATAGGTGAAAAGCTAGAAACATGTTTTAAATAAAGATATATAAACAACCTACTTGAACAGTGATAGATGGACACTGACGTCAAGGCTCAATGAGCTCTGAGGGCAGGGAGGTTGTTCAAAGTTTCCAGCTGATCTGATCTCTTATGGCTTCCTTTTGTTACTTACCTCTCTTCTACCCGTCCGACTTGAGCTTATGCCCTGTCCTATATCCATATATTCCCTCCTTATTCCTTGCTTCTTTTTCTCATCTTCTTTCTCCATTCTCTATTCTCTCCCCCCTCACCTGCCTTCCCATCTTTCTCTCTCTTTCCTTCTCTCCTCTTCTTCTCTTCTTTTCTTTACCTTTTTTGCATTTTTCATCAATTACCTTGCTTATTGTTTTAACTTACCATATTCATCTTCATGATTGTATTGTTTTACTTGTATTCTGTTAAAACTTAATACAAATCTATTAAACTGAAAAAAAGTTTCCAACTGCGCGCCTTTAAGCGAACCACCTTAAAAACGCCTGCTACATGAGCACGTGACTTTAAACAGACCATTAGCTCAAACATATTCACACTTCGCACTCTACACCACACTTGTTAAAGTTACGCGATCGTTTACCGTTCGTCTATCAACAGAATACCAACTTTACGTGAAATGTAAACGTTAATGATGACGTGTCCTTCAACCAACCTGCTTTTCAGGAAATATGTCATCAGAGGAGTGTGTTAGCATGATTAGGTTTCACAATCCGCTTCTCAGGATAAACGACATCAGAGATGTTAGTGGTGTTTAAGTTAGCATGATTAGGTTTCAGTTCGGACAACAAGTGGAATGATAGGAATAATTTCAGTTCATGCAGATTTGATAATTGAATGGAAGGATGGTAATGCTTATTAACAGCTGGATGTATATCACCAACTATGGCTTTAATGGGGGTGTTTGATATATTACACATATCCATATGTTACATTTTACTAGCAATGCACTGTAATTGTGCTGATTGAACAAATATTGAATTATTCAATTGATTATAAGATTATGACTGAATGTTGAAAAAAAAAGCATTTCACAAAGTAGGTAAGCATAGATATAAGATAATCAATTATTTGGTTGATAGTTCATGTTATTCATTTTATCAAAATTATTATACAGGAAAACAGTAATTTATTTAAATTTAGATTTACATTTTTGGTCCTACTTTTTTGCCTTGAACGAGACAAAGTAGGGTGTCCATTCAGGAAGTGTGGAGAAGCAAGATGGTGGCTGCGTGGGTGGCCGACAGCAGCAGCACGCTGACCTGTAGATATACTTCATGAATGACCCAACCTTGGAAGATGTCAGTGACCCTCGACGCTCTCTGTTCGCGAGCAGTACTAATCCTGAAAAGTCTCTCTGCTTTCAGGTGTCTGGCGGCAGCCGTCCTCTACCATTCAAACTGTTCCTTCAGCCGTGCAGTGGCATTGACATCAGGAATGGGGCTCAAGACCACTGGCGGAGCTCAGAAGGCGAAGGGGCTCAATGGGGCAGGCTCAATGGGGCAGGGGTACGAAGGCGTGGTGTCGATCTCTCTGCCAGGGGGAAAAGACCCTCCTACTCAGTAATCAGAGTTGGATTGGATGGGGAGAGGCGGGACTGTGGAATAAAAATCCAATTCCCCTATATTAGCAGTATTAGCCATATCTATATATTGTGTTAGCAAGATGTATCTTTATACTCTGTGAGTTTTATATGCATAATGCCTAACCAATATCTGTTTTAGCTAGTTGATAAGGGTATATACTGTTTGCGTGTTCTGCTTACATCGAGTAGGCAGAGAACCATACAGACGCCATCTGTTCCATGCCTGTGACAGGCCCGAGCAGTGATCACGTGTTACTCTCCAATAGTTGTCAGGCCCCAGTTCAGTTGAGTTACTAAGAGCAGCTGAATGCACACCATTCTTCCTCTGTCCAGGGACTCAAGGTCGCATCTGGCTTTGGGCGTGATAAGCACATGCCTGAAGGCGCCATGCCTGCACTCCCGGGCACCGGGACAAAAGGGAGACACCCCTCCTGACCTCCCCAATAATAACTAAGCAGAGTTTTGAACTAATCATGTATGCCATATATGGTCCTTCCTCGAGGCCCAAGAGCCAAGCAGGAATATGTCTCTCCAACAGAGATGGGGGGAATGACAGTCCCAATAGAAAAACGCATTATTGGGCGGCACTCAAGCAGCAAATGTGCATTTTATTTCTCACAGAAAATAAGGAAGGGATAGACCAAGAGCGTCACAGCACACTTCCAACAATATACAAACCTGCTCTGGGAAGAAGGGCTGAAGAAACTACTGCTGCGTCACTTAGAGCCAAGCTATTTTCAAAAGGTATTCTTTAGATAAAATTTAGTGCCTGGAAGATAAGGAGTAATGTCCGCAAAGTCACGAATATTCCAAAATATAGCAGATATGCTCCACTGTGACCCTCCTCTTTTCTTCCACCTCTCTTCCATGATGTAATGGGTAGACAATGGGAGCGGTATGGTCTGTCAGTAATTGGGGACATGTATCATTCAGATCAGCTACTGCCTTTTATTTATCTACAGCAAAGGTTTGGTGTGCCGGAAACTCAGTATTTCAAATATATGTAAATTAGGGAGTCTCTCAATAACTCCAGGGAGGTTATGATTTTTGATAAAAGACCTATGATGGAGGTAATCACTCTGGGTGATTGCAAAATAAGAGATATATACAGCATCATCTTAGAAAATCTCCCAGATTACCTTGAGAAAACGGAGGCAAGTTGGGCTAGGAAGTTTGGCGACCCAGATGTTAATATAGATAATGCATTAGCACTAGCCGCAAGGATTTTTTTGTCAGCGAGCTAGATGGCGCAGCAATTCAAAACGTTATTTAATCTGTGTTTCACGCCTGCCAAACTGTTTACATGGGACAAGAGAACAGACGACAAGTGTCCCAGATGTATGGTAGGCCCATCCCACCTTGGTTCATATGTTTTATGAATGCGCCAGGCTATTCCATTTAAAAAGCGTGTTTGAACTCTTTTGGAAAGGATTGCTAGGGATCAGAATGAAATTTATCCCAACCCTGATGATCTTAGGGCACACTATTAATATCAGTTTTAACACAACACAGACCTATTTGGTATTTGTTTCAGTAGCTGTTGCAGGGTATTCATGGCTGCCAGGTGGAAGGATCCGGATCCTCTCTCGTTCCAGGTCTGGCTAGCTTGGCCGCTTGCTGTATATAAACAAGAGATGGCCCTCTATGAATGTAGGGTAGACAGGCCAGGAACCTAGGGATAATAATCTGAGGCCAGATGTAGGTAGCCCAATACCGGTCGGTTACGGCCGAATTTACCGATTTTCGGCCGTTACCGACCGGTATTGGGAATTTGGGATGTAGGGAACATAAAAACATCGGAATCGGTAAATATACCGAATCGGTAAAGTTACCGATTTGGAAACCTCACCGATTCAGAATAAATACCGATTCGGTAAATTTACAGAATCAGTAAGGTTACCGAATCGGAAAAATTACTGATTCTGAAAATATACCGAATCGGTAAATTTACCCAATCGGAAACTTTACCGAGATGTAGGTAACCTCTTAAATATCGCATTTGCATGAAATTCGGTATTTAGGAGTTGGTATGTACCATGGATTGAAATCAGGTGGTAACCAGGTGCAGGCTATAAAAAAGGCCCCATAATGCAACAGTTTCACCATAATGGCGGAATTCTATGTCATTGCGAGTCGGCTACGGCTACAGGCAGAAGGAGAGAGGGTCTGGAGGAGGGAGGAGCAGGTCTACAGGCAGAGGATCACTCTATTCCAGCTAACTGAGCCAGAGAACCTTCAAAGGTACAGGCTGGCTCTCCAAACTACCCTGGACCTAATCAGGGACCTCCAACCACCATAGGACCATCCAACGACAAGGGCACACGCCATCCCACCCCATGTGCAGGTGCTGTGCAGCCTACACCTGCTTGCATATGGGAGTTACCAGAGTGTGGTTGCTGCGGTAGGTGGTGTGTCCCAGAGCTGTCTGTCCCGTTTCTTTAAAAAATTCCTTGATGCCATGTTGCAGAGAATGCATCACTACATCAGCTTCCCTGCAACGCATGCAGAACTGCTAAGGACAAAGACAGACTTTTATCAGATGGCGCATTTCCCAAACATCATTTGCTGTATTGATGGTACCCACATACCAATATGCCCACCTGCTGCCACAGAGTACATTTATTGGAACCAGAAGTCCACACACACCATAAATGTACAGGTGATCTGTGATTCCAAGTACATGATCACTGACATAGTAGCCAAATTCCCAGGAAGTACCCACAACTCCTACATCTTCCAAAACAGTGGGATCTACGCACGCCTGACAGCGGGGGAATTCGGCGAAGGATACTTGCTAGGTAACACACTGTGTGAAACTCCCTTGATACGTATTACAGGTGGATGTATGTGTGTGCATGTGAGTAATGTTTTTTCTTCTTACAATTAGGGGACAGTGCATATGCCCTCCGATCCTTTATCCTCACACCCTACCTCAGCCCTACAACACCAAGTCAGAGGAGATACAACAGGGCACACAAAACAACCCGAAACATTGTGGAGCCCACCTTTGGTATGTGGAAGAGCAGGTTTCGCTGCCTCCATAAAAGTAGAGGGGCCCGCCAGAACACACCAATCACCTGCTGCAAGATGATTGCAGCCTGTGCAATGCTGCACAACCTTGCGGTCAAGAAGGGCACAGAAGTGGATATCTCTGATTATGAGGACCATGATGATGAGGAAGCAGTGCTTGAACCACACACATCTGGAGTTGCAACACCAACTGATGGCAGACACATATGGGAAGAGGTCACACGCAACTTCTTTTAAGTAAGTAAAGAGACACAGACAGGTGGAGTATGCACCCAATGTAGTTTAATAGTGTAATGACGTAGGTTTCTAAAGCACAATTGTGCAACAAAAAGTATTTAACTTGAATGATGTCAGTCCTGGTTCACTTCACCATGAACTGTAATAGTAATTTCCGTCCAGGCTTCCCAGTGCCACTTGTATGTTGCTCACCGTGCTCACTGTCTTGCTGGCCTGTGGCCTCAGCGTGGCTCAAATACGCGATGAGGGAACTGACATGTGCACAATGAGATAATTATAATCCACAATTTATCTTTCAAAAACAATTTCTTGCTAGTTTCCAGACACTAATACTCGGGGTGGCCCACCGCAAAAAACCACTGAAAAGATACAAATACAATTTGACCAAAGGAATGTCAAAATTAACATTCAAATATTTCAAAGCATATATTTCTGCTCTTCATTCGAAGAAAGAAAGCTTCAAGCAGGCTTGCTTCATCACTTCATCAAAAAGTCTTTTTATTTTCATTTCTTCATCATATCCATTTATATTGAAGAGCCAATTTTCATTTGTTAAATTAACTTTTCAAATGGTGTTTCTCAATGATTTCATCTGGTCCCTTGTTGGTATCTGTAACCATTCCATGTTCATAAAGTCTCACGCTAAAAGAAATATATATCCTTCAACTCGTCCCATGCATCCTCATAATTAGTGTCGCATTCTCAACATCCTTCTCGTCCGACAGCCGGTGCGATGGCGGGATTATCGCACCGGCGTGAGACTTTATGAACATGGAATGGTTACAGATACCAACAAGGGACTAGTACGATAATAAATGTAGAACACAAGGGGAAATTGAGCAATGAGTCTTGAGAAATAATAAAACCAGATGAAATCATTGAGAAACACTCGAATTAACCTGAGAACAACAAAACACATTTTTCCAAGCCCTGATGATGTCCCAGAAGGGACGAAACGCGTAGGCTGGCTGTAAATGCTGAAAAGTTGTCCCATTTGAAAAAATAATTTAACAAATGAAAATTGGCTCTTCGATATAAATGGATATGATGAAGAAATGAAAATAAAGACTTTTTGATGAAGTGATGAAGCAATCCTGCTTGAAGCTTTTTTTCTTCGAATGAAGAGCAGAAATATATGCTTTGAAATATTTGAATGTTAATTTTGACACTCCTTGGGTAAAATTGTATTGGCCTCAGTGTGGCCATTAATATGTGTTCTCTCATCGTCACATTAACTAACTTTAAATATTGATCTGAAATCTATTTGGGCGTATTAAACTCTTAACAATGATTTCATATGTGGCGTCACACATTTAGTGTCGATTTTTTGTTATCCCTCGCTCAACCCCAATTAGTTATAGTTTAGGAACATCGCTTTAAGATGGCCGCTGCTATACACTGTATTTCCTTATCGTTCTAATATGGCCGCCATCAATACTCGATTATACCTTTTGTTCTTCGAACATTATATTAATGAACCTTAAGTGTTGACCTGAAGTCTATTTAGGCATATTATATGCCTTGCAATGATATCATGTGTAGCGTTATATTTTTTGCGCCATCTCTTTTACATCCCCTGCTCTATTCCCATTGGTTATAGTTCAGGAACAGTATTCTAAGATGGCCGCCGCCACACTTTTTACTTCCTTACTATTCCAACATGGCCGCCATCAATACCTCGTTCTCCCATTGTTATACCATATAAACTTTACATATGTATATTAAGTCTGTTAATGCATACTATACGCCCTGTAATGATTTTATATGTGGCGGTATATATTTAAACGTCATTCCTATGGTATTCCTCGTTCAACTCCAACCAGTTATAGTCTATCATCATCGCTCTAAGATGGCCACCGCCATACACTGTATTTCCTGACTAGGTCTAGTATCGAAACTTTCCAGGTGAGCGCACTTTAACGATTATATGGGGTATAAATACGAGAGCAGTAATGGACATTCCCCATCAGGCGCTATGCGGACTAAGGGGATACGACGTCTGGGCTTGGAACTCTGGTGATAACGTTTCTCACGGTAAGACCTCTTTCAACACTCTGGTCTGTCTCTTTGATGGCCTGAACTAGTTCTGCTTTTGTTTCTCTAGAGTAGTCCCATTGATAGTTTTAACTAGACTTATATCCTTGCATCAGCTTAACTATACTTATATCCATGCATCAGAATAAATAATGGATATAGGGCTCTTAGGGAAAAGTTTTTTTTCCCCATTTTCTAGTTAGACGCCTCACATATTGGTGACATCATGTCCTTGGAGAATTTGTTTGCATATTCACACACAAACAATAGATGCACACATATGACAGACCCTGTTAAAGTGGTCTTGCATTTAGATCTAGTTCTATCTCAACCTTTTTTCTTTATCTCTGTTACTATATCCATAGTTTAATTTTCTTTTAGATTGTGCCAGCAAGCTCAACGTAATTACATCCGTAGGGAGCAAAATACTTACTCCTACTATTCAAAAGCACCCTCCCCCTTTCAAGCTTAATTGCTTTAAACAAATGTGTCTGTCTTTCCCGTATGTTGGAACCAACATTACAATCTTGTATTTTAATTTTATTTTTTTGTCCTTTCATGCTTAGAAGTTTGGTGGAGAAATAAGGAGACATCCTGCTATATATCAATATTCAATATCTTAAGGTCCTATTGGATATTTCAGGTGATTCTTGGCGTTCAATATAACTCTAGTTCTTTACTCTATAGTTATTCCCAATTTTTCTATCTTATACCCGTGCCTCATCTTTCCTCTCTTAGATTCAGGTGCACACCTCGTGATTGGTGCATCTTGCTAATACTTATCGGGGACACTTAATCTGTATTGTTGCAAAGCGAACGGAGGAACGCAGTATTGTCAGCGTGTCATAGCGGCTCACCCGTCTTCAACCAGGCGCACCATCACCTCTCGGCGCACCCGCTTCGCGGGTGCCCCATCGCCTGCATCGAGGAGGGAACCACACCTGCTGTTGTGAGGAGCACTGAAGCGGTAAGGAGGAAGCGGAACCGGGCGTGTGGCTACAGCGGGGCTGCGAGCGTGCGGGGACTTCAATTCCCAGAAGTCCCTGCTAGACCGACGGAGAGCTTCCGGTCCGCTCTCCCTGCTGGCCCGCCCCCTGCCCTCCTGAGGCTTCAAAACATCAGTTGCAGCCCAAAACGAGTGGGACACTTAATCTGTATCGTTGCAAAGCGAACGGAGGAACGCAGTATTGTCAGCGTGTCATAGCGGCTCACCCGTCTTCAACCAGGCGCACCATCACCTCTCGGCGCACCCGCTTCGCGGGTGCCCCATCGCCTGCATCGAGGAGGGAACCACACCTGCTGTTGTGAGGAGCACTGAAGCGGTAAGGAGGAAGCGGAACCGGGCGTGTGGCTACAGCGGGGCTGCGAGCGGGCGGGGACTTCAATTCCCAGAAGTCCCTGCTAGACCGACGGAGAGCTTCCGGTCCGCTCTCCCTGCTAGCCCGCCCCCCGCCCTCCTGAGGCTTCAAAACATCAGTTGCAGCCCAAAACGAGTGGGACACTTAATCTGTATTGTTGCAAAGCGAACGGAGGAACGCAGTATTGTCAGCGTGTCATAGCGGCTCACCCGTCTTCAACCAGGCGCACCATCACCTCTCGGCGCACCCGCTACGCGGGTGCCCCATCGCCTGCATCGAGGAGGGAACCACACCTGCTGTTGTGAGGAGCACTGAAGCGGTAAGGAGGAAGCGGAACCGGGCGTGTGGCTACAGCGGGGCTGCGAGCGGGCGGGGACTTCAATTCCCAGAAGTCCCTGCTAGACCGACGGAGAGCTTCCGGTCCGCTCTCCCTGCTGGCCCGCCCCCCGCCCTCCTGAGGCTTCAAAACATCAGTTGCAGCCCAAAACGAGTGGGACACTTAATCTGTATTGTTGCAAAGCGAACGGAGGAACGCAGTATTGTCAGCGTGTCATAGCGGCTCACCCGTCTTCAACCAGGCGCACCATCACCTCTCGGCGCACCCGCTTCGCGGGTGCCCCATCGCCTGCATCGAGGAGGGAACCACACCTGCTGTTGTGAGGAGCACTGAAGCGGTAAGGAGGAAGCGGAACCGGGCGTGTGGCTACAGCGGGGCTGCGAGCGTGCGGGGACTTCAATTCCCAGAAGTCCCTGCTAGACCGACGGAGAGCTTCCGGTCCGCTCTCCCTGCTGGCCCGCCCCCCGCCCTCCTGAGGCTTCAAAACAACATCCCACTCCCGCAGCGCGGGACGCAGCCCGGGCTAAGACTGGGCAAAGACAGGGCCGTTAGAGACCGTTTTAAGACCGGACCGGGCCATTTCTCTTGGTTTTTTTCTTTTTTTGAGTCTCTGCAGCTAGCATTCTTGCATTTTTTTATATATTTATTGTAATATCCTTTCCCACAATGTCCTCACGCGAAACCAGGAGCAAGGCAACCAAGACCTCCAAAAAAGCTACAGGCACCCTAGATGATTTTATCACCTGGACCAGCCTCTCTATTGATAATGAAATAACTAAACTTCAGCACAAAGTATCAATTGAACTTGAATGTGCTAGGAGGCTTTCAACTGAACTTGCACTTAGGAAAAAATCCTCTCTAGGCAGCATTGCTACCTCCAAAACCCCTGAACGCATTTCTGGCCCAAAACCAATTATAGCCCTGGCCGAGGTGTATTCGATAGCAGAGGAAACAATTCCTCCTAACAATCATGAACCCCCTGGGCCTTCAGCTAGGGCCGAGTCAGAAAGCCCACTACAGTTGACTCTTTCAAAGGAGAGTGTTGAGGACTTTCCAAATGGGGCGCCCTGTAAGTCACCAGTAGAGATAGTACCTATTAAAAGCCAATCATCTATCTGTCGGCTACCAGTTTAGACAGAGTCTATCAAAAACAAGTCACCCGCCAAGGTACCATCAAAGCACAAAAGAAAGCGCAAACATCTAACCGCTTTCGCTAGGAAAAAAGCAAAAGTAGCACTTAGCCATAACATCAAGGGGGGAACACCAAACATGCCTACTGAAACATCTGAGAACTCTGTACACGATGTAGCGCCAGTAATTGCAGAAAATACTACTAACAGCATAGATGAACAAATCTCTATTGCTATGTCTGATCATTTAGTTAGTGAGGGGCAAAGAGTCTCTTGTGATATGGCAGATCAAGATGGTGGAAGGGAAGAATTTTTAAAATTAGTGTGGGAGACGCTTAAGAGACTACTCAAACCACTAGAAATTAGGCTAACTGGTATTGAGAACCAGCTTCTCGAAGTTGAGAAAAGTGTCATCACCCTCTCAAGCTTAAGCCTCAACTGTACTGAAGTGCCTAGAGTCACCCAGCAAGCTCCAGTCCCCGTCCCAGTTACAACAACAAATTCACATACTAATCTATTGGATGTGCAGCAAAAAAAGGTGGGGATAGCAAGTAATACAAATGCTAACCAATCAACTAGCACTAAAAACAAATCGAATCCAACCCCCTCAACTTCCACAGCTATAAATACTATTAGTAAATCCTTACAGAAAAACCAGGTCCACAGTAACACTTCCCAACTGCCAATTCCTTCCTCTTCCCACTCTTCTAATCAGAGTGCATCAGCCTCAAATAAACCTCAATCCAATCCCCCTGTTTACCCTTACATTACTTCTGCATGCATCCAATCCTTGCCTGACAAATCCTTTTCAAATACCACCCATAAGCCGAACCATCAGTTTAGCCACACGTACAATAATTTTAGAGGAGGGTACATAGATCTGCCACCAGACGCTAGTCCATTTGTAGCTGTTCTCACAGGGGTGCCAGAATTGGATAGTCAATACGAAGAAAATTTCCAATCGCTAAAAAATAAAGTGATTTTTTGGCTAAATAAATATAAACCCATTCCTAACCAGACGAAAAGTAAGATCCTTATGGTTAGGAGGGTACCATGGGTAGGGCCAACGGCCAAAACAATCACGGGTGACTGTATTGTCATATCCTTTGAAGAACCCCAGAGTGCTGAACAAATCTGCAATTGGAAATCGTACGGTGCGAATCCCCCTATCGAAGCCAGACCCCTATCATTCTTCTACCGTCCACCTAGACCTATTCATCATGGCCCCAAGTGGAACCCTGTCAACCAGTACTATGGCAGTGCTCCAAACTTGGTTAGACATGGTGATTATAATATGTGGTCTGGCATTCCCACCTTCAATAGATTTAGTTGCCTAGATGCTGTCGATTGACTTGGCACTATGCCTGACTGTATCTATGAATTATATGACACCTTCTGTAGAATGAGCAAAGTCAATTCCAAACCTAAAAATGTCCTACAATTGCACGATGATGACCAGACTAATAAGGATATGTTGCATAGGACCATTTCAGATCCCCAGAAAATGGAATTACCATATAAAGCTGGAAATGTACGCTATAGTACAGCTGAGGGTGGCCGGGATGGGGGATTAATTACTGCAGTTAGAGAAAAAGCCAGGGCTGCAGAGAAAGATATATCAAACCTGCAGGTAGGCAGCCTACCCAAACAGTGTGTAGCCAATCCTTCCCCTGACACTCAGAGCATTGCTCCTTGCTTACTCATTCTGTCATGGAACATCGCAGGTGTCTGCAAGAACCTAAAAGACCCTGAGTGGGCAAATTATATCGACACCTGTGACATTTGTCTACTACAAGAAACTTGGGCTATAGAAGTTCCTCACCGGGTAGGATATAAAACTTATGGTATCAAGGCAGTCCAGTCTGATAGAGGAAGACCATCAGGGGGCTTATTAATTTGGCTAAATATCACCCTGGTCATGCAGGTTGAATTTGTTGATACAGGCTCTCCGGATATTTTGGCCCTAAGGGTCACTCCACCCTGTGAAAACGAATGTTACATCGTCAATGTTTATAACAGACCGATCAGTCACTCCAAGGTGTCACCAACACTTGAAGCCCTGGATCTCCTATTGAAAAACGTAGTTGGAGATACCCCGGTCATCTTGGGAGGAGACTTAAATTGTAACTTCGAACCTGTCCTGGGCATCTCTGATGTGTTTGAAGATGAGGACAAAGCGTACAACATCCCCCAGCTTGAAACCACCAAATCTGTTAAATATTCTACATTGGCCAGCCAACTATTAAGACTTACCGCAGACTACGGCCTTAGAGCAGGCAATGGCCGTCTCCCATCGGACCTGCAAAAACAACCAACCTTCTCTAAAGCTAAAAGCAATCTAGACTTTGTACTTGTTTCTCTTAGCATCTGGCACTTTCTGATTGATTTGAAAGTAGTAAGCAGGGGGGAAAGTGATCACTATCCTTTGGAACTTTACATCAACATGAACATGGTTAGTGACACCATCTTAACAACAACTGAATCCACCCATGTCAGCATATGTGAGGACGTCCACATAAACAATAACAGACGTGCAGTAAGATGGCCACGTGTTCTGGCGGATGGTAATGCCATAGCGTTGGTGTATTCTCTTTTTGACCAAACGTTTGCACATATAGCTGACTACGCCTTCTTACCTGAACACTTTGAACATTTTGTCGATCTACACAAAGTCTTCTTTTCCGAACTAAAAACGTACCTATCAAAAATGCCGAGAAAGAAGCAGCAAAACTCAAGAGTGGCCAACCACGGAAAGTTATGGTATGACCACTCGTGTAGAGTTGCTAAAAGAAACTTATTGCTTGCCACTAAAAATAAGACAAAAGAAGAAGTAAAACTTGCAAGGGTGGAATACAAACGTACATTAAAAACATCCAAAAAACTTTGGGAGGAATCAATCTGGGCTGAAATGCTAGCCGCTGCAAAAATCAATGATAATGTTGGCTTCTGGAGGCTAGTGGCTAATGGGGGGCATGCTGGGAGAGCTGTGAAAGATGTATTCCTGGATGAGATGACCTGGGTAACTCACTTTACGAATCTCTACAAACAATACGATAGTGACAGCCAATGGAGCTTAAGGTCTCCCCCCCCAATTGAACCCCTCAACTTCACATTGGAAGAGACAGTAAGGGTGATCAACGAACTTAAAAACTCCAAAGCCCCGGGTCCGGATAAAATACCGGGGGATCTTTACAAACACGAAGTTGACGTCTGGGCCCCCTACGTGAACCGTCTGTTCAATGTCTTATCCTCAAATTGCATCTTTCTAGACAGTTGGCGGGCAGCGGAGGTTGTGCTAATATTTAAAAAGGGAGTTTGCAAAAATAACAGGTGATGGACCGAATGAGGATCAATGTCACACATTCAACCCAGTCAAAAGATCTGGGTCCTAATCCATCGTTTTTTTGCACTCCACACCACCCTGGGTTAGACAATGGCGATATGCAAATCAGCTCTGACCCTGTGCCCCATGGGAACAGTCCAGTCCGAACTACAAAAGCCATGTCCTTCCCAGAACGGAATCAAGCATCCGAGGACCGGACCGGTTTCGAGGTAACACCTCTCATCAGCCCGGCTAGCTTGACTCCAGTGGTGTGGAGTGCCTGGGACCCACGTCTGGGCATCCCCAGTACACTTATAGCGAGTTTGCAAAAATAACAGGTGATGGACCGAATGAGGATCAATGTCACACATTCAACCCAGTCAAAAGATCTGGGTCCTAATCCATCGTTTTTTTGCACTCCACACCACCCTGGGTTAGACAATGGCGATATGCAAATCAGCTCTGACCCTGTGCCCCATGGGAACAGTCCAGTCCGAACTACAAAAGCCATGTCCTTCCCAGAACGGAATCAAGCATCCGAGGACCGGACCGGTTTCGAGGTAACACCTCTCATCAGCCCGGCTAGCTTGACTCCAGTGGTGTGGAGTGCCTGGGACCCACGTCTGGGCATCCCCAGTACACTTATAGCGAGTTTGCAAAAATAACAGGTGATGGACCGAATGAGGATCAATGTCACACATTCAACCCAGTCAAAAGATCTGGGTCCTAATCCATCGTTTTTTTGCACTCCACACCACCCTGGGTTAGACAATGGCGATATGCAAATCAGCTCTGACCCTGTGCCCCATGGGAACAGTCCAGTCCGAACTACAAAAGCCATGTCCTTCCCAGAACGGAATCAAGCATCCGAGGACCGGACCGGTTTCGAGGTAACACCTCTCATCAGCCCGGCTAGCTTGACTCCAGTGGTGTGGAGTGCCTGGGACCCACGTCTGGGCATCCCCAGTACACTTATAGCGAGTTTGCAAAAATAACAGGTGATGGACCGAATGAGGATCAATGTCACACATTCAACCCAGTCAAAAGATCTGGGTCCTAATCCATCGTTTTTTTGCACTCCACACCACCCTGGGTTAGACAATGGCGATATGCAAATCAGCTCTGACCCTGTGCCCCATGGGAACAGTCCAGTCCGAACTACAAAAGCCATGTCCTTCCCAGAACGGAATCAAGCATCCGAGGACCGGACCGGTTTCGAGGTAACACCTCTCATCAGCCCGGCTAGCTTGACTCCAGTGGTGTGGAGTGCCTGGGACCCACGTCTGGGCATCCCCAGTACACTTATAGCGAGTTTGCAAAAATAACAGGTGATGGACCGAATGAGGATCAATGTCACACATTCAACCCAGTCAAAAGATCTGGGTCCTAATCCATCGTTTTTTTGCACTCCACACCACCCTGGGTTAGACAATGGCGATATGCAAATCAGCTCTGACCCTGTGCCCCATGGGAACAGTCCAGTCCGAACTACAAAAGCCATGTCCTTCCCAGAACGGAATCAAGCATCCGAGGACCGGACCGGTTTCGAGGTAACACCTCTCATCAGCCCGGCTAGCTTGACTCCAGTGGTGTGGAGTGCCTGGGACCCACGTCTGGGCATCCCCAGTACACTTATAGCGAGTTTGCAAAAATAACAGGTGATGGACCGAATGAGGATCAATGTCACACATTCAACCCAGTCAAAAGATCTGGGTCCTAATCCATCGTTTTTTTGCACTCCACACCACCCTGGGTTAGACAATGGCGATATGCAAATCAGCTCTGACCCTGTGCCCCATGGGAACAGTCCAGTCCGAACTACAAAAGCCATGTCCTTCCCAGAACGGAATCAAGCATCCGAGGACCGGACCGGTTTCGAGGTAACACCTCTCATCAGCCCGGCTAGCTTGACTCCAGTCCTCGGATGCTTGATTCCGTTCTGGGAAGGACATGGCTTTTGTAGTTCGGACTGGACTGTTCCCATGGGGCAACAGGGTCAGAGCTGATTTGCATATCGCCATTGTCTAACCCAGGGTGGTGTGGAGTGCAAAAAAACGATGGATTTGGGCCCAGATCTTTTGACTGGGGGAATGTGTGACATTGATCCACATTCGGTCCATCACTTGTTGTTTTTGCAATTGCCGCCCTAAGTGCGCTGGGGATGCCCAGACGTGGGTCCCAGGCACTCCACACCACTTGGAGTCAAGCTAGCCGGGCTGATGAGAGGTGTTACCTCGAAACCGGTCCGGTCCTCGGATGCTTGATTCCGTTCTGGGAAGGACATGGCTTTTGTAGTTCGGACTGGACTGTTCCCATGGGGCAACAGGGTCAGAGCTGATTTGCATATCGCCATTGTCTAACTCAGGGTGGTGTGGAGTGCAAAAAAACGATGGATTTGGGCCCAGATCTTTTGACTGGGGGAATGTGTGACATTGATCCACATTCGGTCCATCACTTGTTGTTTTTGCAATTGCCGCCCTAAGTGCGCTGGGGATGCCCAGACGTGGGTCCCAGGCACTCCACACCACTTGGAGTCAAGCTAGCCGGGCTGATGAGAGGTGTTACCTCGAAACCGGTCCGGTCCTCGGATGCTTGATTCCGTTCTGGGAAGGACATGGCTTTTGTAGTTCGGACTGGACTGTTCCCATGGGGCAACAGGGTCAGAGCTGATTTGCATATCGCCATTGTCTAACCCAGGGTGGTGTGGAGTGCAAAAAAACGATGGATTTGGGCCCAGATCTTTTGACTCGGGGAATGTGTGACATTGATCCACATTCGGTCCATCACTTGTTGTTTTTGCAATTGCCGCCCTAAGTGCGCTGGGGATGCCCAGACGTGGGTCCCAGGCACTCCACACCACTTGGAGTCAAGCTAGCCGGGCTGATGAGAGGTGTTACCTCGAAACGGTCCGGTCCTCGGATGCTTGATTCCGTTCTGGGAAGGACATGGCTTTTGTAGTTCGGACTGGACTGTTCCCATGGGGCAACAGGGTCAGAGCTGATTTGCATATCGCCATTGTCTAACCCAGGGTGGTGTGGAGTGCAAAAAAACGATGGATTTGGGCCCAGATCTTTTGACTGGGGGAATGTGTGACATTGATCCACATTCGGTCCATCACTTGTTGTTTTTGCAATTGCCGCCCTAAGTGCGCTGGGGATGCCCAGACGTGGGTCCCAGGCACTCCACACCACTTGGAGTCAAGCTAGCCGGGCTGATGAGAGGTGTTACCTCGAAACCGGTCCGGTCCTCGGATGCTTGATTCCGTTCTGGGAAGGACATGGCTTTTGTAGTTCGGACTGGACTGTTCCCATGGGGCAACAGGGTCAGAGCTGATTTGCATATCGCCATTGTCTAACCCAGGGTGGTGTGGAGTGCAAAAACACGATGGATTTGGGCCCAGATCTTTTGACTGGGGGAATGTGTGACATTGATCCACATTCGGTCCATCACTTGTTGTTTTTGCAATTGCCGCCCTAAGTGCGCTGGGGATGCCCAGACGTGGGTCCCAGGCACTCCACACCACTTGGAGTCAAGCTAGCCGGGCTGATGAGAGGTGTTACCTCGAAACCGGTCCGGTCCTCGGATGCTTGATTCCGTTCTGAGAAGGACATGGCTTTTGTAGTTCGGACTGGACTGTTCCCATGGGGCAACAGGGTCAGAGCTGATTTGCATATCGCCATTGTCTAACCCAGGGTGGTGTGGAGTGCAAAAAAACGATGGATTTGGGCCCAGATCTTTTGACTGGGGGAATGTGTGACATTGATCCACATTCGGTCCATCACTTGTTGTTTTTGCAATTGCCGCCCTAAGTGCGCTGGGGATGCCCAGACGTGGGTCCCAGGCACTCCACACCACTTGGAGTCAAGCTAGCCGGGCTGATGAGAGGTGTTACCTCGAAACCGGTCCGGTCCTCGGATGCTTGATTCCGTTCTGGGAAGGACATGGCTTTTGTAGTTCGGACTGGACTGTTCCCATGGGGCAACAGGGTCAGAGCTGATTTGCATATCGCCATTGTCTAACCCAGGGTGGTGTGGAGTGCAAAAAAACGATGGATTTGGGCCCAGATCTTTTGACTGGGGGAATGTGTGACATTGATCCACATTCGGTCCATCACTTGTTGTTTTTGCAATTGCCGCCCTAAGTGCGCTGGGGATGCCCAGACGTGGGTCCCAGGCACTCCACACCACTTGGAGTCAAGCTAGCCGGGCTGATGAGAGGTGTTACCTCGAAACCGGTCCGGTCCTCGGATGCTTGATTCCGTTCTGGGAAGGACATGGCTTTTGTAGTTCGGACTGGACTGTTCCCATGGGGCAACAGGGTCAGAGCTGATTTGCATATCGCCATTGTCTAACCCAGGGTGGTGTGGAGTGCAAAAAAACGATGGATTTGGGCCCAGATCTTTTGACTGGGGGAATGTGTGACATTGATCCACATTCGGTCCATCACTTGTTGTTTTTGCAATTGCCGCCCTAAGTGCGCTGGGGATGCCCAGACGTGGGTCCCAGGCACTCCACACCACTTGGAGTCAAGCTAGCCGGGCTGATGAGAGGTGTTACCTCGAAACCGGTCCGGTCCTCGGATGCTTGATTCCGTTCTGGGAAGGACATGGCTTTTGTAGTTCGGACTGGACTGTTCCCATGGGGCAACAGGGTCAGAGCTGATTTGCATATCGCCATTGTCTAACCCAGGGTGGTGTGGAGTGCAAAAAAACGATGGATTTGGGCCCAGATCTTTTGACTGGGGGAATGTGTGACATTGATCCACATTCGGTCCATCACTTGTTGTTTTTGCAATTGCCGCCCTAAGTGCGCTGGGGATGCCCAGACGTGGGTCCCAGGCACTCCACACCACTTGGAGTCAAGCTAGCCGGGCTGATGAGAGGTGTTACCTCGAAACCGGTCCGGTCCTCGGATGCTTGATTCCGTTCTGGGAAGGACATGGCTTTTGTAGTTCGGACTGGACTGTTCCCATGGGGCAACAGGGTCAGAGCTGATTTGCATATCGCCATTGTCTAACCCAGGGTGGTGTGGAGTGCAAAAAAACGATGGATTTGGGCCCAGATCTTTTGACTGGGGGAATGTGTGACATTGATCCACATTCGGTCCATCACTTGTTGTTTTTGCAATTGCCGCCCTAAGTGCGCTGGGGATGCCCAGACGTGGGTCCCAGGCACTCCACACCACTTGGAGTCAAGCTAGCCGGGCTGATGAGAGGTGTTACCTCGAAACCGGTCCGGTCCTCGGATGCTTGATTCCGTTCTGGGAAGGACATGGCTTTTGTAGTTCGGACTGGACTGTTCCCATGGGGCAACAGGGTCAGAGCTGATTTGCATATCGCCATTGTCTAACCCAGGGTGGTGTGGAGTGCAAAAAAACGATGGATTTGGGCCCAGATCTTTTGACTGGGGGAATGTGTGACATTGATCCACATTCGGTCCATCACTTGTTGTTTTTGCAATTGCCGCCCTAAGTGCGCTGGGGATGCCCAGACGTGGGTCCCAGGCACTCCACACCACTTGGAGTCAAGCTAGCCGGGCTGATGAGAGGTGTTACCTCGAAACCGGTCCGGTCCTCGGATGCTTGATTCCGTTCTGGGAAGGACATGGCTTTTGTAGTTCGGACTGGACTGTTCCCATGGGGCAACAGGGTCAGAGCTGATTTGCATATCGCCATTGTCTAACCCAGGGTGGTGTGGAGTGCAAAAAAACGATGGATTTGGGCCCAGATCTTTTGACTGGGGGAATGTGTGACATTGATCCACATTCGGTCCATCACTTGTTGTTTTTGCAATTGCCGCCCTAAGTGCGCTGGGGATGCCCAGACGTGGGTCCCAGGCACTCCACACCACTTGGAGTCAAGCTAGCCGGGCTGATGAGAGGTGTTACCTCGAAACCGGTCCGGTCCTCGGATGCTTGATTCCGTTCTGGGAAGGACATGGCTTTTGTAGTTCGGACTGGACTGTTCCCATGGGGCAACAGGGTCAGAGCTGATTTGCATATCGCCATTGTCTAACCCAGGGTGGTGTGGAGTGCAAAAAAACGATGGATTTGGGCCCAGATCTTTTGACTGGGGGAATGTGTGACATTGATCCACATTCGGTCCATCACTTGTTGTTTTTGCAATATTTAAAAAGGGGGATAGACTGATACCCTCTAATTACAGACCAATTAGTCTGATGGACACGCTCCAAAAATTATATGCCAAACACCTGCTATTCAGGATCAACGACTGGCTTGAAGTCTCGAATATAATTTCCAAATTCCAAGCTGGTTTCAGGAGTAAGACCAGCACAACAGACCAAATTTTTCGATTTTGTTGTTTGATTTGGAAATATGTGCAGCTGAAAAAAGGTCACCTGTATGTAGCCTTCGTTGACCTGAGGGCTGCATTCGATCTAGTCCCACGCAGTCTACTTTGGAAAACCTTACAAGAAATAGGTTTACCGGGATGCCTCCTAGCCCAAATAGTTGAGCTGCATGCTGATAACTTCGCAAACATCAGGTGGGGCCCAAATGGCGAGTTGACACGTAACATTCCCATTGAACGTGGGGTTCGCCAGGGATGTGTCCTGGCCCCTACCCTGTTCTCTCTGTTTATTAATGATGTCCCTGATTATTTAAATGCTTGTGTTAATGATTCGCCGCAGCTCAATGGTGTAAGGGTGCCTGCGCTGCTCTTTGCAGACGATACTATACTTATATCCCAAACAAAAAAGGGCCTCCAGGCACTCCTTAATTCCTTCAGCTGCTATTGCCAGACAAAGGGCTTGGAAATTAATGCTAATAAAACAAAATGCATGTCATTAAATTCCAGTATGCCAGACAGAGGGTTTCTGACCTTGAACAGCCAAAAACTAGATACTGTGGATAACTTTTCCTATTTGGGTGTTGTACTCGATTCCAAGCAAAGCTGGAAACCCCAAATCGAGAAAAGTAAGATAACATATGCCCAAAATGTCAAACCAATTTTATGTAAAATGAATTCTAGCACAAGCAAAAGTGTAACCCCGGTTTTAGAACTTTTTAAATTTAAAATACAATCTGCTGTGCTATATGGAGCAGAGATATGGGGCCCGTGGGCAAAGAATAGCTTTCAAATTTTGGATAATAAATTCATGCGGGCTTCTGTAAGGGTTCCTAATAGTACACCCCTTTTACCTCTCCAACTTGACCTGAACTTTAGGAGAACAGACCATCTAGTTATCTTAAGGCCATTATTATTCTGGGTTAGGCTTTGGACTACTCCTGAGCTGATAGATTATAGAAATGGCCTGCAAGAATTGATGACTCTTGATTCCTTTAACTCCATCCATTGGCTAGTGCATATTAAAAAATGGCTTACACTCTTGGGCCTATATTCAATGTGGGAGACTCCAGACAAAATGCCTACCTTTTCCAAACTAGTAGTTAAGCGAGCCTTCTGGACCCACATGAGTGGAAAATTAGTGGATGGAATTAGTGTTGGTTCCGCAGTCCAGGCTTTCTTATCATTTAAGGATGAGTTCCGTTTTGAAACATTCCTGGACGAGATTGAGCCACCCATTGCAAAAACCCTTTACTTAAAGTTCAGATACGGGATACTTATGCTGAATTACAATACTGAAAGATGGGCACAAAAAAGACTAGGAGCTTCGAATGTTAAAACTGGGTGTTGCCCTATGTGTTCCAATGACTGTTCTGAGAATGAGGTTCACATGTTTTTTGTTTGTAGCGCATATATGAATCCTAGAAAGAAATGGCTGAAACCAATGTGTAACCTTCTGGGAACTAGGTCCTGCTCAATAGCCTTTAGGATCATGAAAAGTAATTCAACCCAGTACATTGTATTTAGTATAAGTAAATTTCTATATTCTGCTTACATAATCCGTAAAAAACAAGGACATTGTCTCTGAGTTGGAAAAGTGTATATATTTACATAACCCTTACATTTTTTAATATATTTTTTTTTTTTTACATAATTTTTAAATTTGAAATGAAATATCCTGCGTGATTGTTTCTAAAAAATGAATTGTAAAAGCTATTCTTTCTCTGTGCACCACTTTTTAAAATATTGTCATGGTTAATGCTTGATTTTTATGTATGTATGTGACTTTTATGGCCAAATTGGCCGAAATAAAGTAATAATAATAATACTTATCTGTATCCGGATCAATACTGACTTTACCTCATGACCGATACCTTAATTTAGGTAAGCCGTTGTGAATGAGCAATATGTATAACCTCTCTATGACAGGCCTGTTAAATTAAATTAATCAAAGTTAAAATAGAAATTTACATCCCTAGAGTAGAGATTTTGCAAGGAATCTCCTATCATCAGTTCATTGCAGTCTGGTGAGAACAATATATATTAGTTCACATTTCTTATATGCATTCCTCTTCCCCTACAGTTTAATTCCTAGCCCAGCTGGATGTTTACCCTGGAGGATTGTAATAATTCAAAGACCTCCAGTTGCTTTTACATTTATAAGTGAGTTTCAATAAATTTTTTCATTTCTTGAAATAGTACGTTAGACAGGGTAATCCATGACGTATTACTACCAAGAACACCCCTTCCTTTCCCTCTCCTGATATTGCTCTCCCTATCATGTACTGATTTTCTTATGTTCTTTCTTTTCTTGCTTCTTGTCACTTTTCCTTTTTTTCCTAGTTTCTATTAGAGACTGCGAAACCGACCCCTACTTTCTGGCCTTCAATATATGACTACAAACACCGCAAAAAAAGTTGACATCTTATTCCTTGTAGGTGTTGTCATACAATACATATTCTATAATTCGGTGGCGACCATATGTTACTTTACTTGTCATCCTTTCTCCTACCTTTCAACAATAATTTGCTGTCGATTTTTTGTCATTTAATCTCTGTTTATACCAGCAGATTGTCTCTGAAATGCACTTTGAATGTTTTCTATCTACATGATCAATGATATTTTCTGATGAGTTAATCTTTCAACTATCTTGTTTGGTACCTGGTTTTACCTTGATCTAATTGGGGGTAGCCATGTTCAGATAAACTTAAGAATGTAGCAACTAAGACCGTTCTCTGTATTACATTTTCAGTAATGTTTTTTAAACCTGTGACTATTTTTGCTCGGCTGAGTTGTATAATAGTCCATGATTTTAATTGTATGTTTATGTGTCTTTTTGTAAACACAGCCCTGAAGAAGTCCCTTCCGGGACAAAACACGTCGGCTGTTCGTTTTTCTTCTGTTGACAAATAAATCAATCAAGCAAACCAGACCTCTGGACGTCGCTATTTGTGCCTTTACAATTATTGTGTTGTTTTTGCACACTTTCAATTTATGGTGCACCTGTGCTTTTTTTCATTAAATGAAAATTGGCTCTTCGATATAAATGGATATGATGAAGAAATGAAAATAAAGACTTTTTGATGAAGTGATGAAGCAATCCTGCTTGAAGCTTTCTTTCTTCGAATGAAGAGCAGAAATATATGGTTTGAAATATTTGAATGTTAATTTTGACACTCCTTGGGTAAAATTGTATTGGCCTCAGTGTGGCGCCTGCTCCTCCTCGTCTCTGGGACAAGGGAGCTTGCAATGCTGCTCCTGCTTGTGCTCTCCTCACTTACAGGCACATCCAGAGCAGCTGTTTGTGCAGTCTGGGCATTTAACAGTGCCTCAAGAGCACTGGTCATCTGCCCATGCCCCTAGTGACCTCATTGTTGTTTTGGGTCATAGCCTCCTGCATTTTACTGCTTCTCCTGCATTGCAGGGATGTGGCTGTGGCCAGGCGGTTGATTGCTTTATTTTGGCCATGAGCACGCTGCCTTTCCTTGCGCCTTGCCTCAAAATCAGTGTCTAGTTTGGTGCATAGCAGCTGCATCGATTGGCTAATTTTGCGCATCCCTGCTGCGATCTCTTTGTTCACTTCTACAAGCTCATTGATGCCCTTCCCTATTTCTCCTATGTTATTGTTCAGGGACCTCATTTGGCGTTGGCATGCCTGGATGGCTCTTCCCTGCACCCTCTGTATTCTCACCATGCTCCCCTCCAGACCACGGAACACACTTGGACCCTCCACAGGTGCATCTGCTGGCCTTTCATGGGCTCTGCGGCGTCTTGCACCACTATGGCCCACCCCTGCACTTGAGTGCGTTGTACCAGAGCTGACATCTACAGGCAAGTTGAGTGTTTCGTCACACTCCATATCAGCTGCTGATGACTCCATTTCTAGAAGTGGGGCCACAACATGCCTCCTGCTTGGTTGTGATGCAGGTGTTGTATCATGCTGTGATGCTGGCATTTCAGGGGATGACAGCAACAGAGGGGATTGAGATCTGCGAGGGGACGCATGCAACTCTGGAGCCATTTCTGAGTTTGTGCAGGAGGATGGCTACTTGGTGCACCTGTGTCCTGTGGTACGTTCTGGGTAGTTGGACCTGGCTCCTGACTCTCCTCCCTCTCTGGTGGTGTGCCTTCAGTCTCCTGCGAACGCCTGCGGGACGTTTCACCTGTGGACATATGAGTGTACATTAGCTAAGCGCTACTGTCTCACAGTAACTACAATTAAATATTTCTCACATTAGCTTTATTCTCTATGCAATCATTTAGCTGACTTGGTGGCTGGTGTGCTGTATGACATGTTCTTACAATTCCTGACTACACATACCATGATGCATTGCCCCTGTATAGTGCTAGCAGTACTGGACTGGGGTTCACTTGCCCACAAAAGGTGCAGGTAAGGATGATGGTATGGGGGGGAATGCTGTGCATTTGTCTTACCTTTTTGCCTTGAAGCTCTGGCTGAGCTGTCTACTTCTCCCAGTCCGCAGACGCTGTCTGGTTCAATGGTTGAGGTCACCATCTCCTCCAGGTCAGTAAGGAGGGGTGCTGGGTTCTTGCCTCTGCCAGTTTTTGATGCCTGCTTGTGATGTTCAGCCAGATTTTTTTTGGTTGGCTCCTGAGGTCGCAGAATCACTTTTTCAGGTCTCTGTGTCTCTGGTAGTCACCCCAATAGCATTAACTTTGTCCAGCATTTCCAGCCAGAGTTTCCTTTTGGCAGATTCTGCCACAGTGAGGGACTGCCTACCAAAGAGTTTTTGGTGCACCTTCACCACCTCCTCAACAAGGACCTGCAGCTCCATGCTGCTGAATTTGAGTTTCCTCCTCCTCTCAGGCTGCTCTTTTTCTTTGCTGCTTGCCATTTTGCAGTTTTTAAAAGTGCACAAAACCCTTTCTGCTGCTCAGGGACTCAGATCAGCTCCACCTGCCTTTCCGGAACCTTCTAATTAGTTGCAGCTGCCTGTGTAGCCACTTCCTGGTAGGGAGGGGGAGGGTGGTAGCACGTGATTGGCTGCCTACTTAAGTTTCACTTTGGTTTGCTTTCCGATTCGGGGCCTTATTTATGAAGGACTTGCGCCGCCGGTGCGTCACTTTTTCCCATGTTAAAAGTGACGCACCGGCGGCGCAAGTCCTTCATAAATAAGGCCCTCGGTATTTACTGAATCAGTATTTACCGAATCGGTATTTACCGATTCGGTATTTCCTATTCAATCCTATGGGCCAAAAGGCCCATACGAATGAATGGGGAATACCAATTCGGTAAATACCGATTCGGTAAATACCGATTCGGTAATTTCCGATTGTCTGATTCCGAATTTTACCGAATCAGTATTTTTTTACTGATTTTTTATCTACATACCAATTTTCGATTCTAAAATACCGAATCGGTAAAATTCGGTATTTTAGAATCGGTAAAATCGGATTACCTACATCTGGGCCTTGGTCCCCTATCTTGGATTGGAAGGATAATACTGATTGCATGGAAGAACAACTTGCTGGGTGCCTATGACACTGAAGTGGTGATCTACTAATGCAGAATATTCTGTAAACCAGTGTGGTTAATTGGCAAAGGCAGGATCCCTGGCCAGTGAGGCTCTATTTTCCACCAGGCCTTTCTCTGGGGGCGGTATGATTAATCTATCTCAAAGATGTTGGTATTGGATGTACTGTAAAGTATGCATGAAATGTATTAATCAGGCTGTTCTTATTGCTGCTATTCTCTATCTATTTAATGGTGCATAACTATATATCTGAGATATGAATTGTTATATGAAACACTGTTTATTCTTTTTTTTATAATTGATATTATCTAATACTCTGGGTTTAATAAAAAAAATGAACAAGACAAAGTTGTTGCAAAACATGTTGACTGATTATTATCTGGCTGCTGGAAGATGGAATAAATTGAATGAAATTATGAAATATTAGTAATTTCTCCCTTGAACTGCTGTTTGTGGATAATCGAAGTATCCCGCTATTCTATTATGATTATATGATACAAGGTTTGTGCACGATAGGATACCATGCAAGTTTGGGTAAACCTTATTAGTGCTGAAAGCTTACCTCATGATACCCTTTTTTCTTCAAATTTGGCAGTTCTTTTTGGGGTCACCTCAGATAATCAACCTCTTAAAATGCTAGTCTCTCAATATAAAGGAAGGGAGTTTGAGTCTGTAGGACAATCCAGGAATGGCGGAGTCTTGCCCAAAATAATTCTCTGACCCCCTCCAAGTGAATTACAAGTGCCCATTTTAGTTCTTGAATAATAAGAGGCAACTCATGAGAAGATATGTCTTTTAGACAACCTAGTATTGGATGAGAGGTTACTGACTTTCAGGTGATGTCCACATCACCTGTCACTTTAAGAGACTAGGATGTATTCCAGGTAGGACATAAATAAATTATTTTTTAAGTTCAGCAAAGATATGACACAGTGGAAGAGCTTGCTTATCAACCTACATTGGGCTGATAAGTCTTGGACAAATACCTATGAGTAAATGTGCAGCGTCCAAGAATCACTAACTCTCAAGCATTTGAATGACCCATCTGAAGCAGACATGTGATGTACAGGAGAGGCGGCTCCTGGCCGATATGGGATCTGATTCACAAAGGTAAACTTACACTTTTGTGTAAGTTTCATACTTTTTGGTATTCAAAAAAGGAAGTTACTACTAGTAAAGTTACATTTTTGGTCTAAGCATTTATGAGTACCGAAAAGTGGAAAGCTAGAGACAAAAATTTACCGCTGAGCTGCGGCGATTTTTATCGCAGATAAACCTTGGTATTACCAAGGTTTATCTCAAATGCGATAAAAATCGGCCGCAATGCATGAATATCGCTGAAAAGTCAGCGATATTCATGCATTACCGAGCTAATGCTCTTAGCCATGTTATCCACCTCCCATTGGATAACATGGCTAAGAACTGCTCAGGGCAGGTGTTAGCTTTTGGAGATATTTGCGCTTAGCGCAAATATCTCCAAAAGTTGGTAATAGGAGATAGCGATGTTAGCGGCTTTTTCTAGTCGCTAACATCTTGGCATGCCCACTTTGCATGTCATTAGTGATAAATATCACTGACATGCAAAGTGGGGCCCAAGATGGTCGCTATCTCCTACTAGCTGTCGCTAACTGGTGTTAGCGACAGCTAGGTAATAGGGAGATAATGTTATCTCTGCTTGCTTGGCTTTTAAAGCCAAAAAAGCGGAGATAAACCCCCTTGATAATATGCCCCCTAGACTTTTGGTCTAAGTTTAGCTTTGTGAATTTACTATTCAGAACTGATGAGACAATAGAAAATGTCCCTTTCAAGTTTCAAAAACAATGAATCATCAATGGTCATACTTCAAGCACTTCCAGTTAAGGAGGTGATAGACTGCATCAAATATTTAGGAACCTGGTAAAGATAGACTTGCAAAACTAATTTCTGCTTGCTCTACAAAAAGCATAAATTCCGGTCAGGTCAACTACTGGCAGATCCGTGCTACAGAGTAAAAAAATGGCTTAACCCCTTCCCTGCGGGGCATATTCCCCGCTGTGCTGGGGGTAGGGGGAACGCGAACAGCGCCCCCATGCTCATGACGAGGTCAGCTCATCATGAGGCACAGTGCTCGTGTGGTCATGACGAGCAGAGCTCGTCATGACCACACCCGTTTGTGTGGAACGCTCGCACAGCAGGGGAATTAGCCCAGCATGTGAGCGTTCCAACGGTCATGACGAGCTCAGCTCGTCATGAGCACACGAGCACTGTGGCTCATGACGAGGTCAGCATGCAAGGTGTTAAGAGCATCTATAACCCTTTGCTAATCTCACACTAATGTTGTTTTAGGATGCCTGTATAAAGACCTGAGGAGAAATAAGGAGCCCAATGGCACTGGGAATGACATTTGAGTTGGTACTCTCCTTTTGTCTTCCATCTGCCCTTCCAGCTGACAGTTCAGCAAAATATGGCTGATAGGAGGGAGCAGATGCAAGGGTCAAGCAGTGGGGACAGTTTGATTGGCTGAGTCTGGAAACATGTCCAGGAAGAAAGACTATGCCAGAGAGCAAAGCACTTAGCAAAGGGCTCCTGCAATTCAGGTTTGATCGCTTCTGTTGCTGCTTTATTCAAGTATTTTCTTTTCAGTGGTCAAAAAAATAAAGGAAAACAAAAAAACACTTCGACTTTCAAACCCCTGGTTTGCCTGCTACATTGATAACATATTTATGGAATGCAGCATGTAGAAAACTTGAAAGAATGCTTCAAATCCTACCTTCAAATTCACAACTAGCAATATGAAACGCAAGGCTTATATCGCTTTTCCGAATGTTCTAGTTACCAGTCGCAAACATAACATCAGAACAGATCTGTCCAACAAACCAACAGATGCCATCTGTTTTTAAACCTGACTTCATGTCAACAATGCCTCTAAACTCGGCATTATTTAAAGCCAAGTACTTAGAATAATATGTAATGAAGACCTTTGTAACAATCATCCACAGAAGCTCATTTTACTATGCCAAATGTGTGGTTTTCATTTGCGTGTTACTCAGCAACAAATTGGCAGGTTGTGTAGCTGTGGAAGCATTTATTTAGAAAACCAGCCGCAGAAACAAACGTGGCAAATGTCTGTTTGTCATGCAATGACTTCGAACTACAGAACCATAATTCCAAAAACATTTTCCGAATTGATCATCTCTGAAAAACTACAAAAGGTTTTCCCCAAAACTCCAAGCTCCCAATACATGAGCATTTATTGAGAGTTCCGAAATAAGACAAGGTTTAAAAACTGCAAGGGCTCATTGCTATGGTTTCAAATGGTGTGAAGGGCAGACAAACGAGTGATTACGGGATCTATCATTTTGATAGTGGACCCCCCTATTTCACACCAAACATGAAATATTTTCTATATTTCTTGGTTCTTGTGGAATCCAGGCTTTGTATGCCAGGTTATTTTGTTGTTGTGTTATACAGGCAACCAAACATGTAATATACTGTTCTATGTGGTTATGATTTATTTGTGCTTTGCATAGAAAAATCATTTTGACCGCACAATATTAAGAAGTCACTTAGCCGGCGGCATCCATACAGTGGAATGCCTGCACCGAACAGCAGAATCCCAGCCAGGCCTCCTGATATCTTCAGCGGCTCCCAGTGAGGTGTGACAGAGGAATGCCGAACCAAACATATCTCCACTCAACCCAACAGTGGGCTGGCTGCCTGCCTGACATCACCGCTGCAGATCACCCAAACCATCCAACAGGTAACCAGGCCAGTGAGGCCCATCAGCCTTCCAGGTGTGATATCCACCTAGCTGCGATCTGAAGAAAATCTCTGCCGCACTGGGCTGGCTTCTGACCCTGCCTCCCGAGTATGCAACCCATGCAGCATTATTTGCCTTCTGCTCTTCGGCCTACGAAGAGTGCGGTGGGACCCACTGACAAGGGCCTGCGGTCTTTATTGCTATCATACAGGGACATACGAGGAGTTGTCACTGTCTCGTTTACAGCTTCATTTGCCTTGAGACACCGCATGGCTATCCCACCTCTGGGCCTACCTATGGTGGGGCACAGAATCACTGGGACCCCAGGTCAATCGAAAGGGATGATCCTTCAGCCTTCCCCGAACCAGATTTTGTTTGATACTCACTTACAGACCACACAACTCTGCAGATTGAGATAACGGACTGTCGCACAGCCCAGGACCCTCCCCCCTCACAAGTCCTTAGTGCTGAACTCCTGTAACTGGGGAACCCCCCCCCTACCCGAAAAGAGTGGCCTACACACGCACTTAGCCAACTCTCCCTGACTGCCTCTTCACTCCATGAGGGGCTTCACCTCTGTTTCTCTCTAGATAGTAAGCGAGGGGCCACCTTCCTCCTCATACAGATGCTAGTGCTACTCCAGCCACCTGGGGCCCCACTCGATCACTCTGCATATGGCTTCAGCCCAGAAACCTGCTCAATCGGTAGACCATGCTCACTCAAGAGACCCGTCCCCCTCATTAAGTTGTTTGAAGTGGAAACACTACTCTGATCACCACCGATGTGCCCAGGAATCTCCTTCAGCACACTGGCCCACAGGCAGCAGCCCAGCCCGTCTGACTCTGGTCTGGTTCCTCCCCTCCAGTGACGAGAAGCTTCCTAGTTGACTTGTGATACACTCCTTAGTCTGGGACTTTAGAGGGAGCCCCCTATACATGTGGACTCAAGGACCTGGGAGACTGGGCCCACGTGAACAAGGTGAGAAAAATCCAGGACTGGGCTTCGTGACCATGGCAGATTCATTGGAACCCCTATCCCCACTGCCTGTATCCGCCGCCCATGGCATCCAGAAAGGCAACCCACCAATTACGCATTATTGAGGGCGTTGCCTAACCTAAAGCACCAGCTCCATTGCTACCAGGCAGCTTGGAAGATCCAAAGGACCATACCCCGCAGGAAATCACAGCTGTCAGACACCACCTAGAACTGATGGATGCCAAGATCACAGACCTCACCATTCACATGAAGTCTATCAGAACAGATATTGGAGTTTTCCAGGGATGGCTGGGTGGCATGGATGCCCGCCTCACCATCTTGGAGTCCAGGATTACACAATTTGAATCCTTAGAAGCTGAACTATGGCGTCTACTGCACAAGATCACTGACCTGAAGGACAGGACCTGGAGGGACAGCATATGCTTCTTCGGCTTCCCAGAAAAGGCTGCAGGAGGCTTCTTCTACAACCTATTACCTCACCTTCTGGGCCTTACCTTCACTCCGCCCCTGGAGGAAGAGGTGTGGCGCAGCGGCCAGGGCAGCTGACTCAAGAGCACGGGGCTCCTGGTTTGATCCCCGGCACCGGAGCCAGCTCAGCCCAGCACCATGTGACTCTGGGCAATTGCTTGCTTAATCTTCCTGATGGTCCCCAGTGCCTTGAGACCCTTAAGGGGGTGATTAGTTCGAGATTTACAAATACTGGCTTAGCTTAAGCCCTGGAGATCCAAGAAACCCATTACATTCCCACCCATAAACCCCGGCCACTTATAGTGTGCTTCATGAGACAAATGTAGTTGTGACAAAACCTAACTGCTGCCGCAATCATGAGCCCTGCAACTACGAAGGTCATGAAATCTGCATAGTGGTGGTCTTCTTCATAAAAACAAATGACAAGTGGGGGACTTTTCTGTCTCCCCTTCCCACACTGCTTATATGGCACATCAAATATGGTCTGCTAGACCTTGCTCGAATGGGGATAACCATGGATGGCAAACCCAGAGACTTTCTGGAAGTGGAAGACTTGTGTATCATCTCGGACAGACTTCAAGATCTCATCATGAACACAAACTCACCACCAGCCTCCACTGGAGCCTCTCCGGCCCCTAGAGACAACGAGACATCCCTCTGCATGGGTTGACTACAGGAGAGAGGCCACAACCCCACTTCCAAAATGGGAAGGACTGAGCAAACAGGGCTGTGGTGGTGCTCACGGAAGACCAGGATTGTACAAATCCCACTCACCACTGAAGGTTGCCAGATTGTCCGACCCAGATAGAAGACAGTTACTGTGACCTCCAACAACATACTGCAAAGCCAACTGGATAAGTACACCATGGCTTTTGCTTTTTTTGTGTTTCAGGATCTAGGTCTTTTTTCTAACATCCCTGTATTGCCAGTTCTTATCTTATGTTCATTGCTAATTGCTGTTGTTTGAAGTTAGAAACAGTTTATTATCATACCATGTCATGCATGCCGTTTACATGGTTTACATATTCCGCTGCCCCCTCCCAATCCATCAAGCTAGAAGCTCCTTCTCTTCAGTTCCCATTCTACTTTCATGCCCCCCCCCACCAGCATCCCTAACAATTATAACACTCATAGTGCACCTCCCCCAACCCCCATCTGAGCATACCGAAAGCCTAGATCACTGCCCATAACACAGGGGAAGTCCCCCACAACACCTCTCACCACCCATTCTCTCCCTCCAAGTGAGGGCACAGTACTGACTCTCCTTTCTCTCTGGTACTGAATCAACATCTGGGACATCAGTGCATGTGAGGCAGACATAGCCTTCCTCAAGAAACCGACCTCCCAGACCGTGTGGCAGAAAAGCTAAAAAAAAGAGTAGGTGGGCACAGACATGCACAGCAGCCACACATCCCTCAGAAAATGGCAACACACTCCCAACATAAATTAGCTAACCTACTGCACAAAACCCTCTGCTTCACAATACTCAGGACACAGAGTGACCTTGAGGGACAGCAGACCCTGAGGGTTTTTGCAGTAGGTAGAAAGAATGCTGCTTCTAGATTGTTGGCAAGGTCCTGAGTGTGGGATCGATCCATGCCCCAATAGGGACAAAAGCAGCATTCTTTCTCTGTCTTAACAGTGTCCTGACTGAACTGTGCACTGCTATCACAATCCTACGAGGAGATTGGACTCTAGCTCCAGACACCATGATGGATCGCAAGGGCCCGCTATATAAGACCAACAACACACACAGACTGACCCACCTGACATACAATTGGACCATGGCTACCTTACTTCTAGTGCCTCCTCTACCCTACCAAAAAGACATACTACTATCTCCCCTCTATTTACAGCACTCAGTCCAAGCTTGATTACCTCATCATTTCCCACTCTCTTACATCGATGGTGGTGAATGCACATTTCCAAAAGGGCTCACTTTCCGACCATTTTGCACCCTGCCTATTGCTAAACTTGGGACTGACACCAATACTGGATCTGTCACATTCTCACAGATGCTTTGGATGACGTCAAACGGCACCATCAGGGGCCAATCCGGTCAAACTCCAACCCCACCAATACCATGCGACAGTGGCTGGAAAAGATGAAGATGGACCATAATGCTCTCTTCAATTCTAAGGCAGAATACGCGACATGCAGGTTTACATATCACCACTATGAACACTCAGACACCGGTCTGGTCATGTTGTCTTGCATCGCCAAGGGATAGCAGACATTTTTGCGCAGTACTACAAAGAACCTTTATGCTCCAGAAATAGTTATAGATGAAGCCTGCTTTGAAATCTTCTTCAGTACTGTCTGCCTCTCCAATCTAAATGACGAGGGAAGGGCGCTACTCTTGGGTGAGATCACAAAGGAGGATATCGCACAGGCCACCTCTGCCACACCCAATAGTAGAGCACCTGGGAAAGATGGCTTCCCCGCAGAGTTGTACAAATTGACAATACCCACAATGGTGGACTCACTTTTTGTGGCCTTTCAAGAGGTGAACTAAGCAATTATCCTGGGACCAATTTTTAACAAAGTCCACACAACAGTGCAATTTGGCCAAGAACTCACTGTCCTGTGGCAGCTACGGTCCTAAATCTCTCCTTAATGGAGACATCATATCTTGGACAACATACTGACAAACCACCTCAGAAATGTGATCCCCACACTCATCCACTCCACTCAGGTAGGCTTTGTCCTGGTTCGTACCTCTCACAACCATCCCTGAACCCTGTCCCATGTTCCCTGGATGGCCAAGGACATTCTGGAAGAGGTGCTGGCCCAGTCCCTATTTACAGAAAAGGCATTTGACCGCAAACATTTTTTTTCTTCAAATCATGGCATCAGAATAATTCTCTGAATATTGGAGACAGAGAAGCCCTGTCCCACATCACAAAGTACAGCTGCGTCCCTAAGGTTTCTTCTAAAGTTTAAAGCTTTTTAATGATACGCCAAAATTAAAACATGTACTCCAAATGCATTCAAGTGCAATTTCATTGGTTCAACATTATTTAAAAGTGATGCAAACAATGTTTTTGAATGTCTTAATATTTACACATTCATGTTTGTTATCCAAAGTTTGGTTCAATTGGAAGATTCTACCCCTGACATCAAATGTTAATATGTTGGTGAACAAAAACAAGCATTTATTCCCCTCTGTCTCCAATATTCATAGATTTTCTAGGTAGGGTCAGTGGCAGGCCCTCATCACAACAGCGCGCATAGTTTTTCGAATAAAGTAATAGCTAAGGCCTACACACATAAGCAAGGGGTGCAGGTTGTCAATACTTTCATTAGGGCAAGTCTCACCATGTACTCCCTAACCAGTTACAAATAGTTATTGCACTGGCTTACACTGAATTAATTAAGGCCATACCGAGAGGACCTGGGAATGATGCAAAGTTAGGATTCACTAAACAGAATTTGTCACATTCTAACCTTTCTACCAAACTAGCAAAGAACCCTAAGTCTCACTCCAAGGAAACCCCTCTTAATGTCTACCTCACAGTGCATCTGGTAAGTCTTATTGATGAGGAATCCTTGAAATTAGCTAACGGCAAGACTGAATGATGATGCAAACCCCTTTACCTCAGCTCAAGTTGATAACAGAGCAGATCTACCCCTCGGTAACACAGATAAACCCAGGGGCGCCTTTGATCAACTTAAACTCAATCCAGTACCAAATTACATCTCGGATGGGCTCCACGACAGCATGAAAAGAGCAATTTACTTACTTTATTTAAGTCTCCAGAAGGTCTACAGTAAAGGACCTCGAGCAACATTTCCTCTGTTGAATTTCACACAAGCTGACGCAAACAACAATGAGAAAACCAGGATGAGTTGGGCGTCAGAGTAACATAGCAAAATATTGTGGGCCCTAAATGGAAGCTATCGAAGTTTGAGATTAGGACACACAAGGTACTACTTAGAAAGTATGCTTTTTTAGCAAGAAATTCACTTAATTATTTAATCTCCATGTAAACAAGTTATTACCCGTATGAGAATTCTAGAAGGATTATACAACATAAGCCAATAGAGACAATGATTGAGTGGGTCACTCTTGCTCAGAGGCTCCTGGCGACACCCCTAATAAATGCATGGTAGATACAATCACTATAATCCATGAAACTGCAATGAGCATACAAAATGGGCATAAATATGTTTCTTTTCATATGGTCATTTGCACTGACCTTAAACCATCATTGGTGTGTCGAGAACCCACCCAATCATAGTTCTTTAAACATGCTCAGCTAGAATGCTGCTGGTCTCCTACAGAAACTTAGATTGTTGATTGCTGTGATGTGATTTTGTTTCAAATGTTCTCATCTACATTTTCCTAGAAACATGTCAAGTAGAACATTCTGGGTGCACTGCAATAGCAATCCCCTGTAGCAAAGGGTGATACTAGTCCCACAAAACCTATGGGGAGCTGATAACACTAGTTCGAATTGTTTCATCCGGAAAGTTACCATCAATCATCAGGATATCCCACAATTGCTGTTAACTTTTAAATCAGGGAAGCAATTAATGTTGATCAACATTTATACCAGGGAACCTTAAAATAATATGGTAGAATCCGTAACATTGCATCATCTTATTGCTTGACCTAACATTCTAATGTCGGTTTCTGTTAAAAAGTTACGTTATGGGCGGTCACAGTAGGCGATTTTAAAACATCTTTTGACCCATCGAGAGAATACAGACTGGTCACAAATGAAGGAAGACAAAACTGCGGTGTCCCTGTGGTACAGGAGGAGGAAATCAACCACTGTGCACTTATGGACTTCACTTGGCCCATTAGACTCCCGCACATGATCTAGTGCCATGTAACGGACAAACTAAATCAGAAATATCAGACATCATACTTTGCAGAACAGTTTCCACAAGAGTATGATCGATTATATAATGGATCTCTTCAGCTAGATGTTCATACTTGACCAGCCCCCAGGACACCATGCCGCACGGCCCACCAGCTGAAGGCGCATCTCTGCCACAGGGCCGTCCCGGACCTGGGTGCTCCCTCGCTGCTGCTCGTTCTTTGTTCCCCCGCTTTTGCCCTGCTGTGCCCTCGTTTTTGATTGTATTGCATTGTATTCACTGTGTTAGTTTTTTCTTCTGTCAAGTAGGTTTTTGTTGCGCTTCTTCTTTCTGTACCCCTGGTGTGACCCCCCTGCGCTCCCCGCTTCCCGGCGCTGCTCCCTCGTGGCCCTTGCCCCCTTCTCTTCCTCTTTCCCCATTGGCCGCCCCGCTCCCGCCTCCCAGCTGCTCCTCCCTCCGACTTGACCTTAACTGGAGCCCGCGCGGCGTAGGCGAGTGTGACCTGACCCCAGGACACCCCCACGCCGCACGGCCCACCAGCTGAAGGCGCATCTCTGCCACAGTTCCGTCCCAGACCTCGGTGCCCCCTCGCTGCTGCTCGTTCTTGGTTCCCCCGCTTTTGCCCTGCTGTGCCCTCGTTTTTTATTGTATTGCATTGTATTCACTGTGTTAGTCTTTTTCTTCTGTCAAGTAGGTTTTTGTTGCGCTTCTTCTTTCTGTACCCCTGGTGTGACACCCCTCCGCTCCCCGCTTCCCGCCGCCGCTCCCTCGCAGCCCCGGCCCCTTCTCTTCCTGTTTCCCCATTGGCCACCCTGCTCCCGCGTCCCAGCTGCTCCTCCCTCCCACTTGGCCTTAAATGGTGCCTGCGCATACGCGCAGCATTCACGCGCAGCGGGTGCGCCAATTGTGCGCCGAAGGCGCACCAAAGACAAGCCCGTCTACGCCCGTCCGCGCCAGGACCACGCCCAGCGCCAGGACCCCTGGTCCTCGGCGATGCCCGCGCTCCCGACGGACCTACGACGCCGCTACCCTCCACGCACTCAACGCACTCAACGCACTCAACACCGGCCGACCCGCCGCCTGCTACCAACCCACCCCGAGGCGCACACACGGACCCTTCACCTGCCAAGCCTGCCAATTCACCTGCCTCCGAACCTGCACCGCACCCGCCAAGCCGAGCACCAACAACAACCACCTCAAGTGCATCCTGCTCAACACCCGCTCCATCCACAGGCACGCCGTGAAACTCTGGAACCTCCTAGACACAACATCACCAGACTTCGCCTTCTTCACAGAAACCTCGATGAATGCCTCCTCAGTCCCCAACATCGCCATAGCCATCACGGAAGGCTACAAGATCACCCGGTGGGGTCGCGTCAACCAGACCGGAGGAGGCATCGCCATCGTACACAAGAACACCATCCGCATCACGACCAACTTTGACGACACCTTCACCACCGCCGAGCACCTCCACTTCCAGATACACACTGACCCGAAGACCACCCTCAGAGGCACCCTCATCTACAGACCCCCGGGACCACGCACACAATTCAGCGAAGACATCGCAGACTTCATCAGCCCGCACGCCCTCCTCTCCGCTGACTACATCCTCCTAGGGGACCTCAACTTCCACCTGGAGAACAACAAGGACAGCAACACCACCACCCTGCTGGACAACCTCGCCAACCTCGGACTCAAGCAACTGGTGAACACCCCCACCCACTACGCCGGCCACACGCTTGACCCAGTCGTCTCCTCCAGCAAGCACATCTCCTTCAACCACACCACCAGACTCCATTGGACCGACCACAGCTGTGTCCACTTCAGCTTCAGGAGATCCACGACCCACCAGCACCAGCAACAGGTTCCCCGCAGGAGTGTAAGTATTCAAGAGCAGTTTCCGCAGGAGTGCCAGGAACCGAAGTTTTGCCCAACCCTTCCCCCCTACACCTCCTGCGTCTATCATACACTAGAACGCAAGGGTGATATGGAGGGAAAAGAGGGAACAAAACAAGGAAAGAAGGGGAAGAAACACTGGACTACTCGGACAGATCTTCCTCCGGGTGAACGTTGATGCTGGAAGGAATAATCAGGTAAATACAACAACAGTCAACACACATCCATATATATATAAGATATACCCATACAACCCTTACCTAATCGTGCAAGAAGCATCATGGGTAGCAGGGGTCTCACTAGAATCCTAGACGTGTTCAATGTGCCTATGCGCCATGTAATGCCTAGTGTGGATAATAGGAATCATCTCTGGGCTGTTGAATGTATAAATGTAAAGCTATGGACCAGCGCCGGAAATAACGACATCACTCCCTCGCAAGACCTCTGCGACTCACCCTCCTCCTCCTTCCACCGCAAGATCGCCGACATACACAACAGCTTCGGTGCACCAACCACGCACCCAAACACCGAAACAGCGCCCCCCACCACCACCCTCTGCAACTGGACCCTGGTCAGCACCGAAGACACCACTCGCACGATGAACACCATCCACTCCGGATCACCAACCGACCCATGCCCCCACCACGTCTTCAACAAGGCCGACTTCATCATCGCACCCCAACTCCGGGACATCATCAACATCTCCTTCAACACCGCCACCTTCCTGGAGAGCTGGAAGCATGCCGAGCTCAGCGCCCTCCTGAAGAAACCAACAGCGGACCCCACCGAACTCAAGAACTTCCGCCCCATCTCGCTCCTCCCTTTTCCTGCCAAAGTCATCGAGAAGATCATCAACAGACAGCTCACCGCCTTCCTCAAGAAGAATGGATCCCTCGACCCCTCGAAGTCCGGTTTCCGAGCCAACCACAGCACCAAGACCGCGCTGATCGCAGCCACCGATGACATCAGATCCCTGCTCGACAACGGGGAAACAGCTGCCCTCATCCTCCTGGACCTCTCAGCAGCATTCGATACTGTCTGCCACCGCACCCTACACAGCGCCTCAGCAACATCGGAATCCAAGAGAAGGCACTGGAGTGGATCATCTTGTTCCTCGCCGGAAGAACCCAGAGAGTCCGCCTCCCCCGTTCAGATCCGAGGCCACCGAAGTCATCTGCGGCGTACCACAAGGATCATCACTTAGCCCAACGCTCTTCAACGTCTACATGACCCCTCTCGCAGCCATTGCACGCCAGCACAACCTTAACATCATCTCCTATGCCGACGACACCCAGCTGATCCTCTCCTTCACCAATGACCCCGCCACCGCCAGAGCCAACCTACACAAAGGGATGAAAGACGTCGCCGAGTGGATGAAGAACAGCCGCCTGAAACTGAACTCAGACAAGACGGAAGTCCTCATCCTGGGATCGTCGCCCTCCGCCTGGGACGACTCCTGGTGGCCCCCTGCCCTGGGCACCACTCCCAAAACAACGGACCACGCACGCAACCTGGGCTTCATCCTGGACGCCTCCCTCTCGATGACCAGACAAGTCAACGCCGTCTCATCATCGTGCTTCGACACCCTGCGCATGCTCCGTAAGATCTTCCGATGGATCCCCACCGAAACCAGAAAGATGGTCACCCAGGCGCTCGTCACCAGCCGACTGGACTACGGAAACACCCTCTATGCCGGAACCACAGCCAAACTACAGAAAAGACTCCAGCGCATACAGAACGCCTCCCCACGACTCGTCTTGGACATCCCCCGACACAGCCACATCTCCAGCCACCTGAGAGACCTGCACTGGCTCCCCGTCAGCAAGAGGATCACGTTCAGACTCCTCACCCACGCACACAAGGCTCTTCACGACCTGGGCCCCAAGTACCTCAACAACCACCTGAACTTCTACATGCCCACCCGCCAGCTACGATCGACCAGCCTCGCCCTCGCCACCATACCACGCATTCAAAGAGCCACCACCGGAGGAAGATCCTTCTGCTACCAGGCGGCTAAGACATGGAACTCCCTCCCCATCCACCTTCGGCTGACCCAGGACCATCTCTCCTTCAGGAAGCACCTCAAGACCTGGCTTTTCGAGCAGTAACGGACCCCTCCTCCCCCAGCGCCTTGAGACCCTACCGGGTGAGTAGTGCGCTATACAAATTCTGTGATTGATTGATTGATTGGTCTTTGGAGGGTAGTCTATAAAGCGACTGCAATCCTTTAGCCCTCCAGCTACCGCATCAGGCATTCATGCCGTTACTGATGAATCCTGAAGGCTCTGATTATTGTCTCCAAATGCATGTGTGTAGGAGCAGAAAAAGATTTTAATGGGATCAGGTGCAGCTTGCAGTCGCGATGATGCAGCGCGCGCAATGTAATTCGTTTTATTTATTTAGTTAGTTACTCAACTCTGTTCGGCCGTATGCCGTAGTTTGCTACTCCCCACCCTGCCCCTCCCCCACCCCATCACACCTCCCCGCAGCACTCCCTCCAGGAGTTTCTAGCGGTTATCCCGCTCTTTGTATGATTTAAACCAAATCAAATAAAGTATTTTTTAAACTGGAAACTGGAAAACCCTCCAGGAGCCGCTACTGGCAGCTTGAATCCATCATCAAACCAATAAATCACTTGGCAACCAATTTCTTGGACCTGCACACCTGTCCTTACTTGACCCCCATCAATGTCTGAACCTCCGTAACTTCAATGGGAGCCTTATAGCCTATCTACTCTCTAAATCTATTGTCTATCAATGAACTTTTAGACCAGTGTATCATCCTGGGGTGGACAAAGACTGTAGAAATGTGAACTATTCTAAGACAATTTTGACCTAGTATTAGCTAAAACATTGCTACTTAAAGTCGGGTTGGCAATATTGCCATTCAAATATTTTGTTTTGAATTAGAACAATGTACCTTCACAAACCTTTTTTTACCCTAGCTATGTTATGTTCCTCGAAGACGAGATACATTTTCTTATTTTATTTTTCTCCCCTTGCATGCTGGACCAAGACTTAATGGTTGCTGTCTTTATTTAGAGCTATTGGTGAGCGAAATTTGAAACCTACCTTGGAGTTATTAAAGAATTCCGCATGAACCAAAATGATGGTACTGGTTTACTATTATCTCGGTCTTCACTGCATGGTTTATTCGACACTCAGTTGTTGACTACAGGCATACGCTGCTGTTTCAATTATAAAACAGCATATATACTGGTTTCATTTTTTATGTTTAATGGGTAATATCCCAAAAAAACAAATTGATTACTTGCTTGCTCAATGGAACACTTTCACTTACTGTTAGATATACCACACAAGTAGTCCATGTTCCACTGATTTCTAACTGTGCAAAGCAGAGAATACTTGTGCTGAAGGGCAATCTTTCTGCAGTCCACATTTTTAATCCATGGCAAGTGAATGTGAAAACTCTTAAATGGACAGAATTGCCCAAAGGTTTGTATTGCGTACCTACTATTGACTAAACTCCCACCATGCCATTGATAAAAATCTTCTATTTAAAATGCTAATTATTTAGTTTAGCAACTAAATGTGCAATGATTAATGAAAAATTCAAAGCTTAAATGACAAGCACTCAAAATGTGCAAACTGCAATAGGCAGTCATAGCTAATTGCATTGGCCATAGAAATGCAAAGAAGCAAGTTCCATTTGAGTAGAAGTAGACCTATATATTACGGAAATGTGCACAAACTTAAATTAGAAGCTTGGCCTTAATGTGATATGCTTAGAAATGTTCATCATAACTACAGGATGTTCCGGTTTTAATACATGGATCATTTTACTAAGCAACACATTAGTTGTAGTGATTAGCTACGAATTCTCATCATATTTTACATAATGCTAAACTAGAATAGTCACACATTTAAAACAGTAATTCTTGTTATGTTAAATAAAATGCATTGTTTAACTGTATTTTGCAGGATGACGTTTCTCTTCGTTTGCATTGTTTATTGTGTATGCAGTGAAATGTTTAATATGTAGAACGCCAACTGGTGTTCTGTGCCTATGGGAACTGAGGCATATGTTTCCAGAACTTAACTAGGTAAGAATGTCTGCAGCTAACTTGTGAACAAGATTTGAGAGTCGCATGTATTTTTATGGCAAAGGAAGAGCTGAACTTGCTCACAGATGTTTGCTGCCATCAGATTGGTCCAAACAGGAAGAAGCCTGCTCTAATACCTGCAACATGTATTCATATCTTTTATCTTTGTGGGTGTTCCTATTTAATTTAATGCATACTTTTTCCCCACTCCTTACCCACCTTCTTGCTGCTTTATGTTTACAGATTGCTACTGCAACTACTGCAACTTTATGGCCATTTGCTCGTATTACTGAGACTTGGCTTGAGTTTCATGAACCACCCTTTATGGAAAGTTCTGCTTCTTTAATTTGGCTTTGAGCTTTATGATCCTTTAATGTCACTCTTTTCCCTTGAACTTGGACTCTTCATGAGCTCTACTAACTTTGAAATTCTGGTCCTGTTCTTCAGAATAGGGTGTTATTCTGTTATGGAGTGCGTTTGATGCATTATTTGAATATTTGTTCTAACCAAACATTTTTATGAGATTTCTAATCTTATTAAAAAGACTCTTATTAATCTCTTAATGAGAATAAAGTTTTAAATCATATTCAAACTCTCATCATGGACTGAATTGGAATTCTATTTGAAGTTTAGCTTATGATGTAAAAATAGCTCTTTGTATCAAAATATGGTGGCAAAGTTCCATCACCTGAGGTGAGAAGATACCATTGCGGGAAGAGGGCTTGACCCTGCAAGTGTTGGTAATTGAAAGTTTGAACAATATTATTTAATTTTTGTCCCAAGTCCAATCACCATGATTGATACATCAGTCCTTATTACTTCGGCCCCATTTCAGCTGCTGCCCTATTTGGAAAACATAACCAGCCCTGAAATGTGCCTTTGAATTTTCCTATTTGCTACACATGCTCTCCCCAAAAACATCAGCCCAGCCCTCGGTTCCACCACACTTTTTCTCCTCTAAAAGAACAATATTTGCATTTCCTTTGCAAACAATCCACGCTTTTTACATTTTTAAATTTTGTATTATTAGGCAAAGAAACGGTTTTAATAATGTGGAAGGCATTTGATCTGGTACATCTTCAAACCATGGTTACAGTGGTTTTGAGCATTGATAGTTCAGAAGGCAAACTTTGTGTAATCGTTTAGATACTTTCCGAAAAAATGTGTCTTCGGTACCTGCGTGATGAAGAGAAGGGTGAGCTGAGTTCTCTAAATGGTGGAAAGAGAGTTCCATAGGAATGTGGCAATCTGAGAAGGATTGTTTCAAGCCTGTCTTGATATGTTCTAATCTTTTGAGATTTCTATAGACAAGTGTCCTTGTTCCTCAGAACCCTTCAGACTCCCTGAAAAGAATCAGCTAGTTAGGTAGCCACAGGGAGTTTTTCCTATGAACTGTTTCATAAACTAAGCAGCAAACTTTAAATTGTGAATGCCTGTGTAGAGCTTTCACTATTGGTGAAATGTGGTTGAGGTTTCTTTTAAGTGGGCTGAGTCTGGCTTTTAAGTAAACTATGATTGTCAATGGAGCCTAAATTAATTTGATGATTATAGCCTAAAGGCTGTTGGCTGAGTTAGGTCAGTAAAGGACAATGATGTTGCTTGATTCCAGTGGGAAAGGACAAGAGTATGCAGTAATATCCTCAAATTATTAGGGGACAGAAGGTTTTTGATCTTTTTAAGGGTGTGTAGATACATGTAAACGGTTTGGCGAGTCTATTTTTGTGATGTGGTAGCGATCGGGTATTGTCAATAGTGAAGACCAGTGAAATTACTTTTGGGGCTGAAGTTGGAATCAAGCTCTCAAGCTTCAGCCCATTAGGTAGGCCTGGGTCAAATCTGTTTGGATATTTTGGGGTAATGAGAAGAAATTCCATTTTCTGCAGTTTAGCAGTAGTAGACTCTCTGTCATTTTCATGAGATATGTGCACAGTGTGAGGCTGGATGTGTGCACCAAAAATGCACATGCATTCAGACAAGGCCTGAAGGCACTAATAGTGGCTCTAGACAATGCCAAACTGGATTACTTCTGAAATCTCTTCACCTCACTTCAACAACATATTCATTGGCATGGGCACTTTATAATCATCTTTCCCCACCACCTCCAACTATCGCAGCACCACCTACTCTCTGTAGCAGACTTTGCATCCTACATGTCCCTACTGCCATTCTCTTGTATCCTTTGATTTCGCACCAGCACACTGTAAAGTTTAGTAACTTTGCGTCTACATAAATCATAGATCATATACCATTACTCAAATCTGATAACTTTGCAAGTCCTACACCCGGTGCTTTCAGACCCCAAACCATCAGAAGTCTTTTGTTGCCCGCCAAAATAAATCACTGATGGTTTAACCATGCAAAACAACTGAGGGCAGGGCCTTCATTATACTTTAACTATCACCAAGTGTTTCAGCTTCATTTTTCTGCAAAGTACTTTGAAGTCTTGCCTTAATTTACCTGACAGCTACATCCGGAAAAAGCAATTACACTTCCAACTTTTCAGATGTTCCCACCAAGTTTCAAAATGCAAATTAGTATAGTTCTGTAGTTTAGATGAAAAAAACAATTCCCACCCAAGTAAAAGAAAGATATTGAGGATCTGAAGAGAGTACAATGCAATGCACCTGTACTGAAGGCCCCTTAATACAGCCAATCCTTCATTGTACAAATGGACAACTCAGACACATTTCTAGCAGCAGAAATTGTACAACCTAATGACAAGGGGGGGGGAGCATCTGGTAGCCTTCGATATTTGCAGGTTACTACAGAGAGAACAGAACTGAATGACTATTTAGAAAGAATACTATTAAGTTTGGCGTTCAAACAGAGCACAAACCACACAAGTGGTTGATAGCAATGAAGGGGGAAACTCCCATATTGCTTAGATGGCCTTTTAGTAAGGAGATTCCACTTATTTACAAAATAAGAGTATCAAAATTGGAAATTCAGATTGCGACTCCAGGAGCTACACTAATAACAGTTTGGACTGCAATACTAATAATCTGTTGGATGTGTAAATGAAAGTTGGTCTGATCAACACAGTAACATGATATGCCCTTTGGGTCACATGCATTTCATAGTAACACAATGAGTACGATCGAAACAAAGATTACAAGCACTTTTAGGTCCTCACAGAGAATGGATCCTATATCACAAGTTAATGTACTGTGCTGTGTTTTTAGTGATCCTAGTGTGACAAGACCTTTTTATCTGTGACACAGAAGTGGGGGCCTACTGTCCTACTCTTGTAAAGCACCACTGCTACAGGTGAACCTAGAACCCTGTACTGATATACTGAGCACATGTGTATCTATGTACCTGTTTTGTCAAGGTATTAGCATGAAGGGTAGTTTAGAAAGGGACCCGGCTTATTGTCTCTCTTCCTAATCACTGTCAGGTGTGTTTCTAATGGCCAGGTGCAGAATGCTCACAGCTCATTGTGACTCTGTTGAGGGTACTGTAACCTGGAAACAACCCTGCTGTGAGGAGCATCACTATATATAAAGGCTGGGAGTGTGAGACCACTTGAGAAGGGCACATAAAAGAAGGACTGACCTAAACTGGTTTTGGAAGTGCAGGCAGAGAATACACCCACCTTTCTGCTGTACCAGAATAGAAGGGGAAACTGTTGCTCCAATTCCAAGTTCTCTTCAACCAAAAAGGAAAGTGCTCCACGGGGTGCCTGGAGCACAAATGCGCAATAAGGCTGGTGTCTGCCTATTAGCCAGCTCCCCCAAAGTCAGGCAATATCACCTGGAGTCTGAACCGAAAGAAGAGCTGTTTCTCATCCTGAAAAGTCTGAAGAAGGAGGACGGAGTGAGCTAGCAATGCAGGAGGTGCGAACTGCGGACTACTGGCCTGGGCAAGGGCCACTGTCTCCAGTGCTGTGGGTCCTTCTCACAGAGCACAATTGAAGAATGACTGGCATGTTCCATACTAGGAGCCATTCATAATCACCAAAGTGGGATTTGTAAAATTGCATATTGCCCCATCACCCCTGTCACTACTATGGCCCTTTCTCTAAAGTGTGACAGAGTGGTCTGCATCACTGAAATCGAGGCACTTACCAAGCATGCCTGCATTGTCTGTGCTGTTTCAGCCTTAGGACTTGCTCTAAAAGTCCCTGCATGGATTTTTACCATGGCTGGCCCCATGTCAATTGCATAATATGTGCCTGTGAGGACTAAGCCGCTAGTAATGAAGCTGATGCCTGAAGGAACTTTCTATTGTGTGCCTGAGGGACTGTGTGGCTGCCGGGGCACTGACCAGACGTACACCAAGGTAGTAAGGCAAGGAAGTCCCACAGTTGGCCCTGATTGGGCGGTATGACCGTGCGGATGCCCAAACTTATGTTTTTACAAATACCAATCACACATTGTTGTATGCAAAACCTAATCGTTGCTAAGGTAGCTAGTAAGGCGGCCAACACCTAGATACAAACGAATCAAAATATTTTTAGTGCTCTTATATTCTTTTAGTTTAATCAAATTCTAAAAAGGACAGGACGTGTAGGTTTTTAGAAAAATATAACAATATATGTTTATTTCAGAGGTCATTCGCAAAAACACAGATAATTAAAAACAATTTATACAGTAACTAGATTAAAAACAAGATAAAAAATACAGTGGTATGTACTTCAAGACAAAAGTTCATTCATAAGCAATATAAACACAACAATTTATTGCAAGAACAGGGGTCGACGCGGCGTTTCGGTTTTTTGGAGAAACGATTAAAAACCTTCTTCAGGACCAAGTTCTTAATTGTTTAAAGCTCTCAGCCCGATAAATCCGGGGAGACTGTCTTCCCAAGTATACTTTTTGGGTTTCAACTGGACTGTATGCTGCCAGGTCTGCAGGTAGTTATAAATCCTTATGGTTTCTTTAAGGAAGTTGTCGCGTTAGTAGTAGGAGCCACCGATATATATATTTCAAAAGGGCCAGATATTTAATTACTGGCTCCCCAAGTCAACACCACCTTTTCCTTTTGGCGCTGTACTGGTATGCGCTGCCTTATATTAAAGCGCTGCTCCTTGCACTGAAGTTTGTAGTTCGGCCTCCCTGCTCCTACTGCTACACTCCTTCCGGGATCAATGATAAAGTGATACACCAAAACATTCCAAGCAGATGCTGCTGCACTAAAGCACCTTGATGCGATTGAGCTGCATCCTTGTATGTACGACCGGAAGTGGACCGGAAGAGGACCACATCACTGCCAGACGAGGCCTATTCAGGGAAGAGCAGGTGGGCGGGTGGGGGGATTAGACATACAACGCCGAGGGAACTTAAATAAAAAAACCCTCCCCACCTCCTCCCAACTGCTCTTACCTACTACCTGTCTGATCACTGCCTCACTCAGGGAGGACAAAACTACCAAATGAGTGAGTGACCCAGTCCAGGAGTAAGGAAATCAATAGCAACCTGATGCTCCATCCACCGTCAACACCATGTACCCACAAGAGCATCACCAATTGAGGACAGCACTGTACATGCTGCTGCCTTTGGACACTGCTGTGTGTACAAGATCTGCTCAGAATGAGTGGATCAGCCACTTGAAGCACCTCAGGTCAGCGTATCTTCCACCACCGCTAAAGGACCATGACTGAAGAGCAGGAGGAAGGAGAGAGGCCTTCGCCGGATCCAAACTCTAGGCAAGGCAAATATTGAGAGGCTGAGTGCCTTGTAGTGCCTACCAGACGAAAGTGAGGAGTTCTGTGCTGAAATCTACACCAAGGTACCTTAAACTGAGGGAGGGGGACAGGTGCTTTAAGCAACATTCTCGCCAGAAGGCAGTAGTCCCACACAAGAGACTTGAATATCCAATACATTTGTACTCTTTTCATATAAATAAGAACATGGTTGGACAGTTGAATTATTATGCTGTTGGGTGTCTGTTGAGTGCTGTGCCTGTTGTACCCTGGAACTAACCTCCACAAGAAGACTGTGACTACTTGCTAATTTGTACCACTGAAATTCACTTGCTAAAGGGATTGCATTTGTGTAGAGCCATAGTGGAAAGTGCCACAGAATATCAGGAGCAAACCACGTACCCCTTTGCTATGGCTCAATAGCTGTTTGCCCTGGGACCCCCAAATGGGGGCTGAAAGGGAGCATGTATGGCATGTTATGGTGATATAATGGCATGCAAGAAAGAGGTCCTGATTCACAAAAGTAATCTGAGACAAAATCCTAACTTTACGACTTTCGGTATTCACAAAGGACATTTAGGAGTAGTAAAGTTCTGATTTTGTCTCGGTTAAACTAAAGTTTTGGTCTTAAGTTAAACTTAAGACCAAAATTTTAACTTAAGACCAAAACTTTGTCTCAGTTAAACCTAAGTTTTGGTCTTAAGTTAAACTTTAGACCAAAACTTAAGTTTAACTGAGACAAAATCCTAACTTTCCTACTCCTAAATGCGCTTTGTGAATACCAAAAATTGTGCAGTTAGAATTTTGTCTTGAATGACTTTTGTGAATCGTGCCCAGAATCTTTTAATTTGCTCCACTCGTTTTTGAGGCTCCTCAATGAAAATTATAGCTTCAGCTTCATGCATATTTTTAGTGGCAAATACCATGAGATTTTGTTTGGGGTATTAGAGTTTCTGTTTTTGGAAAGGAACTCACATATTTGAAAGCAAAATGTGAATATTTTCCTAAAGTGACATGATAATGTTTGAGGGAAAATTACTGCATTTCCAAATACATATTTAAAGAAGATATACATGTGATAATCAATAGCACTATTTGGCATCCTAATCTGTAAGGTCTTTGTATCAGCCTCTATTATCTGTCAAGCTCAAATGTACTTCCTGAAATGCAAGATGTGTGTATTTTTTATCATTCTACCCTACATCTTCCAAGAAAATCCTCAGTCATACCATACTATTAGGAATATAATTGAAAGAGGCAAGGTGGAAAAATGAAAGGAGGTGAAATGTAAAAATGTGGATAGCTGGTATGCTAAATGAAAGACAATTTTTATTGTAACTTTCATATTGTGGTAAAATGAATTAATTGGTGCATATACGCTTTGAGTTGGTTGTAGGGGTGGGCGTAGTTCGCGAAGTAGCGCTACCCGAAGCTACACAAAGTTATTTATCGCTTTTTAGATATTTTAGGAAAATTTTGCTGATAAAAGTGGCATTTTCTAAAAATGATTTTAGAGTGAGTTGGCCTGCAGGAGGATCAGAGTTTCTCTGGAGCATCATGAAAGTCCTTGTGAATTTTAAAAGTGCTCTTTGAAAGCCTAGGCATATTTCATGTCTCACTGGATTCAAAGATCACCAGCTGCCTTGGCAAGCAAGTGATTTGCAGACCACACACATTTCTACAGGATGTGCAATAATGGTGCATCATTTTAAGTTGATTACTGGATTTCAGCACAGGGGTGTGCTGAGAATTCTCTTCCAACACAAACACTCCATGCCATTACATAGGGTAATGGCTGGCCATTTTAGTGTATAGTACATTACAACCGCTTCAAAAATCAGTGACAGCCGGCTCAGGTAAACGTGGTGGGGCGGGGTGGGGGAGAGGAGGGACGAGACAGGGAGAGGTCAGCAAATGACGGAATAGGTGTAATTAAATAAATAAATAAATAATACCTATTCCGTCGTCTGTTGGCTTCCCACCTGCCGTGCCCTGCCTTACCCCTCCGCCACACCGCAGTTACCTGAGCTGGCCACCGCTGTCAATAACATCTCCTTTTGGCTGCTAACTGTAAATCAGAGTGCTCCTTTTGAATTTATTTCTAATAAATCTTTGGGGTGACGATTTACTTTTGTGAATCTGGCCCAGAATCTTTTAATTTGCTCCACTCGTATTTGAGGCTCCTCAATGAAAATTATAGCTTCAGCTTCATGTATATTTTCAGTAGCAAATACCATGAGATTTTGTCTGGGGTATTTGAGTTTTTTATTTTGGAAAGGAACTCACATATTTGAAAGCAAAATGTGAATATTTACCTAAAGTGACATGATAATGTTTGAGGGAAAATTACTGTATTTCCAAATACATATTTAAAGAAGATATACATGTGATAATCAATAGCACTATTTGGCATCCTAATCTGTAAGGTCTGTGTATCAGCCTCTATCATCTGTTAAGCTCAAATGTACTTCCTGAAACGCAAGATGTGTGTATTTTTTATCATTCTACCCTACATCTTCCAAGAAAATCCTCAGTCATACCATACTATTAGGAATATAATTGAAAGAGGCCAGGTGGAAAAATGAAAGAAGGTGAAATGTAAAAATGTGGATAGCTGGTATGCTAAATGAAAGACAATTTTTATTGTAACTTTCATATTGTGGTAAAATGAATTCATTGGTGCATATACGCTTTGAGTTTGTTAGGGGCGGGCGTAGTTCACGAAGTAGCGCTACCCGAAGCTACGCAAAGTTATTTATCGCTTTTTAGATATTTTAGGAAAATATTGCTGATAAATGTGGCATTTTCTAAAAATGATTTTAGAGTGAGTTGGCCTGCAGGAGGATCAGAGTTGCTCTGGAGCATCATGAAAGTCCTTGTGTATTTTAAAAGTGCTATTTGAAAGCCTAGGCATATTTCATGTCTCACTGGATTCAAAGATCACCAGCTGCCTTGGTGAGCAAGTGATTTGCAGACCACACACATTTCTACAGGATGTGCAATAATGGTGCATCATTTTAAGTTGATAACTGGATTTCAGCACAGGGGTATGCTGAGAATTCTGTTCCAACACAAACACTTCATGCCATTACATAGGGTAATGGCTGGCCATTTTAGTGTATAGTACATTACAACCGCTTCAAAAATCAGTGACAGCCGGCTCAGGTAAACGTGGTGGGGCGGGGTGGGGGAGAGGAGGGAGGAGACGGGGAGAGGTCAGCAAATGACGGAATAGGTGTAATTAAATAAATAAATAATACCTATTCCGTCGTCTGTTGGCGTCCCCGGTGCCGCGCCCTGCCTTACCCCTCCGCCACATCGCAGTTACCTGAGCTGGCCACCGCTGTCAATAACATCTCCTTTTGGCTGCCAAATGTAAATCAGAGTGCACCTTTTGAATTTATTTCTAATAAATGTTTGGAGACCCATAAATGCTGCACTTACAAATAAAAAAGTTACAGGGAATATTGTTCACATGTCAAACTGCAAACAAACCTTAACCTTACTAGGGAATATTCTTGCTGCACTGAATTTCAAAGCCCTTCTCAGAAACGTATCAAACATATCTGATACATATAGTATAACAATGCATTATTATAAGCTTACTGAATGTCAAAATTGCAATTAAAATTTGGTACAGCATTTGTCACGTATGTCATCTATTTGCGTTTTACTCTGTAAATGCAAGCTGATGGCAAAACACAAAATCTGTGGAATGCATTAAGAAGCAAAACTTGGTTCACTGAGTAGCAAAACTGGCATTTGAGTTAACTAAGAGCCATACAAGAGTGGGATAGCAATGAGCTATTCTATCAGCTAAGTGTGCATCAACATGAAACAGTTGTGAAACCCTGGACTATATTTACAAGAAGCTATTGCGTGGGCAGCATACATTTGTTTGATGCTGTGGTGGCATTTGTTTGGTGCCATATTTACAAAGTAATGCTAGAGGCCTTTAGCATCACTTTTTTGACTCCAGCGGCTATTTTTCTTAGTGCCAGATCCGCTTGCAGCAGTTAGTGCTAGTGATAAGCAAGGTAGACATTCCCCCAGAAAAAGCCTCACAAAACTGATGCAGCCATATTTACAATGATTGGGAAAAATGGCGCTACTTTGGAAAAAGAGGCGCAGAGCCCCATTAGCTGTAGGTTTTTACCGCTGCGGAAAAGCAGGCGTTAAAAATGATGCATGGCCACTGGTATAATAGCAAGACATACCCAAATCAATCTGGTAAGCTGTACACCACCATGGACCTACTCCTACAGCAGCTCAGAGCACCAAAGAGACCACCACCTCCACCAAACCACCATCATCAAAACAGAGACAACACAGGAGAAGGAAGAGGACATACCCCTAGAGGATTATCCTCATTGTCCTGAGGGAGGAGGACAAAATTGCTCATTACAGACACATGAGGGAGTTCATTGCCCACCTCCTGTACCAGATTGTACCAAGGCAGCAGCCAATATCGCAGCGTTGCACCAACATCCCTCCACATGCCAATCTACTGGATGTCCTACACATTCTGGTGTCTGGAACTTTCCAACCCACCACAGTCAGAGTGGCTGGAATATCCCAGGCATCCTTCTCTAAATTCCTCCCCTCTGTCCTCTATGTCATCATAAGCATCATACCCCAGTACCTCTTCTTCCCAAACACAATGCAGCAACAACAGGCATAGAAGCAAGGCTTTTACGCCATTGCTGAATTTCCACATGTGTTTGGAGTCAGTGAACTACACCCATGTGCAACTTGTGCCTGCAGCGGCTACATCACACCTGTACAGCAATAAGAAGCGTACACATTCCATGAATGTGCAGGCAATTGAGGACCATCTGGGCCTTTTCATCAACAGTGATTAGGGGTGGTGGGGCTGGGGAAGAAAAATCCTTCCTCTATCTTTTCTCTGCATCTCTTCTGGCTGTAACCAAGCAGGAAGCACACAGGCTCCCCTAAGCTAATCACAACGTTGCAATGCATCCTTATGAGTGCTGTGGTTCAGTGCTCAGACAGGAAGTGGGAGCCTGGGCATGTTCTCCACCCAGTCTGCAATACAGTCTAGGTGGTAAACATGCATAGTGCTCTTGACTGTTTGGCCGTCCCAAGACTGCAGGCAAGTCATGCACACTTACAAAGTGGTCACCACTTCTCTCCCTGCTCTGTGAGCGGAGAAGCCCTGCCTGCGAAGCTCTCCCAGCAGGAAAGAATAACATGGTAATAATATTGGTTTATATTCCTTTTTTGCACTTTTGAAAAGCAGTTGGGCAATGCTCCTCTGCCTTAGTGGAGGAGCTGCCACTGTTCATCAATGGCCCTGCAAAGTACCTGGGCAGTGCTCATGATTCTTTCATCTTCTGGCACTCCAACATCGTTGAGCACTTTCAGAATGGGGCATATGGGAATGGCCTTCTGTGTGGTGATCAATTAATCAATCAATCAGAGTACTTGTAAAGCACGCTACTTACCCGTGAGGGTCTCAAGGCGCTGAGGGGGGGGGTGCCACTACAGCTCAAAGAGCCGGGTTTTGAGGAGTCTACTGAAGGCGAGTAGGTCTTGGGTCTGCTGTAGGTGGGTAGGGAGGGTGTTCCAGGTCTTGGCGGCGAGGTAGGAGAAGGATCTGCCACCAGAAGTCATTCGTTAGATGTGGGGGACAGCGGTGAGGGCGAGGCCGGCGGAGCGGAGCTGACGGGTGGGGGTGTAGATGCTGAGTCTGCTGTTCAGGTAGGCTGGTCCGGCGTTGTGGTGTGCTTTGTGTGCGTGGTTGAGGAGCTTGAAGGTGATCCTCTTGTCGACTGGAAGCCAGTGTAGGTCTCTCAGGTGGGGGGTGATGTGTCTGTGGTGGGGGACATTGACGATCAGCCGGGCGGAGGCGTTTTGGATGCGTTGTAGTCGTCGTAGGTGTTTGGCTGGGATTCCTGTGTAGTGTGCGTTGCCATAGTCCAGTCTGCTGCTGACGAGGGCCTGTGTCACCGTTCTTCTTGTTTCGGTAGGGATCCACTTGTAGATCCTGCGGAGCATGCGGAGGGTGTTGTAGCAGGAGGCGGAGACGGCGTTGACCTGCTTAGACATGGAGAGGGAGGAGTCGAGGATGAATCCTAGGTTGCGTGCATGGTCGGTGGGTGTCGGTGCTGTTCCCAGTGTGGTCGGCCACCAGGAGTCTTCCCAGGCTGAGGGGGAGGGTCCGAGGATGAGGACCTCCGTCTTGCCCAAGTTCAGCTTCAGATTGCTGTTCCCCATTCAGTCGGCGACGGCCTTCATTCCCTCATGGAGACCTTGGTGAGGTAGAGGATGTGCTGGGTGTCGTCGGCGTAGGAGATGATGTTGAGGTCGTGACACTTGTGCGAGGGGGGCCATGTAGATGTTGAACAGAGTTGGGCTGAGGGATGAGCCCTGGGGGACGCCACAGATGATGTCGTGGCTTCGGATCAGAAGGGTGGGAGGCGGACACTCTGGATTCTGCCGGGGAAGAAGGACATGGTCCATTCAAGGGCCTTCTCTTGGATTCCGGCTTCTAGGAGGCATGTTTTTAGAGTGTGATGGCAGACCGTGTCGAAGGCGGCTGACAGGTCCAGGAGGCTGAGGGCTGATGTTTCGCTGTTGTCTAGTTGGTGCCTGATGTCATCTGTGGCGGCGATGAGGGCTGTCCTGGTTTCGTCTGAATCCAGACTGGGAAGGGTCCAAGATGTTGTCTTCGAGGTGGCAGGCCAATTGCATGTTGCCGATTTTCTCGATGACCTTTGCCGGGAACGGGAGCAGGGATATGGGCCGGAAGTTCTTGAGGTCCTTGGGGTCTGCCTTGGGCTTCTTGAGGAGGGCGTTGATTTCGGCGTGCTTCCAGATTTCCGTGAATGTCGATGTTTCGAAGGAAATGTTGATGACCTTCCGTAGTTGGGGTGCGATGGCTGCATCTGCTTTGTGAATATGTGGTGTGGGCACAGGTCTGACGGAGATCCTGAGTGAATGGAGTTCATGACCTTGCGTGTCTCGTCGTCATTGACGTTGGACCAGGAGGTCAGGCGGTTGGCGCTGGTGGTGTTCACAGGGGAGGTGAAGTTTGGCGTAGTCAGTGGTGTTGAAGCTGTTGTGGATGTCAGCGATCTTGTGGTGGAAGAAGATGGCTAGTGAGTCACACAGTTCTTGTGAGGGCGGGATGTCGTTGGTGTTTGCGCTGGGGTTGGAGAGTTCCTTTCAGATGCTGAAGAGCTCTTTGCTGTCGTGTGTGTAGTTATCAAGGCGGTCTTTGAAGAAGGATCTCTTGGCTAATCTGATGAGGTGGTGATGTCTGCTGGTGGCTTCCTTGTGGGCTGCGGGGTTGTCCGGTGTGCATTTGTGGAGCCATATCTTCTCCAGTTTCCGGCATGCGTGTTTGGAGGTCAGGAGTTCGTTGGTGAGCCAGGTGGCTTTCTAGCTGGTGTGGCTGTTGGAGGGTCTCTTGAGCGGGGCGAGGGTGATGGCACAGTTGTCGATCCACTGTCTCAGGTTGAGGGCTGTGGCGTCTGGGTTGGTGGGGTCAGTGGGTGAGTTCAGGGCAGGGGTGGTGTTTCAACTGGTGTTCGGTGACTTTGCTCCAGCAGCGGCGAGGCAGCTGTTTGGTGCGGTGGTGTGTGGTTGGTTTCTTGAAGGTGAAATGGATACAGCGGTGGTTGGTCCAGTGGAGTTTGGTGGTGTGGTCGAATGCGACGTGGGTGCCTGTGGAAAAGACAGGGTCCAGCATGTGGCCGGTGGCGTGGGTGGGTGCGGTGATGAGTTGTCTGAGGCCGAGGTTGGTGAGGTTGTCGATCAGGGTGGCGGAGTTGGCGTTGTTGTTGTTCTCGAGGTGGAAGTTCAGGTCCCTAAGGAGGATGTAGTCAGTGGAGGAGAGTGCGTGGGTGCTGGCGAGGTTGGCGATGGAGTCGCTGAACTGAGCCCGAGGTCCGGGGGGTCTGTAGATGAGTGTTTCTCTGAGGGTGGTGTTGGGGTAGGTGTGGATCCGGCAGTGCAGGTATTCGGCAGTGTTGAGGGTGTCCTCTGCGTGAGTGGCGACCTTGAGGGTGGACTTGTGGATGATGGCTATTCCTCCTCCGATTCCATTGGCGCGATCCCTGCGGGTGACTTTGTAGCTTTCCGGGTGCTTCTCAAGCACATGACACACCACATGACAGTCAACTATGTTGAAATGCATTGACATTAGTCTTGAGCTGTATGAGACAGTGTATATGTAGTTAGTGTGGGCCTACACAATTGCACCATATTGTATGGCATATGTGCAGCACAGTCCTACAAATCCCACATGTCGAGACCACCTACATGACTTTGGGCCACATGTACAATTGATCTGCGCTGATGGAACATCTCTGTTTATTATGCTCTGATGGAGCAGCTCTCCAGCTCATATCAATGAGGCAATGCAAAGTCTGTCTGCATGGCATTGCATGGCCTCATAGGTATGCAGTAATGCAAGCCACAGCAAAGTGCAGCATTTTTAGCGTGGAGATATGCCTTCACGGGTGATTCAAGCGCTTTATAAATAATTCATTCATTCATAAATTATTCATTCATTCATTCACCCTATGTTAAGTATGTGTACCATGGGCCTGGCAGTGGGATTTTCCCATGCAACACAAAAGAAAATCTCACACATTTCCACACATACAATGTTCAGGGACCATGGGACTGTGTGCAAGTAGTGTGCCTACGAAGGGAAGGTAAAATAAGGATGCATAATTACATGCCTCTTTGTCATGTCCAATTACTATATGTCCTGCATATCGCAGGACACATAGAAGGAGGAAATAGCATAGATTGGTTGCTTTTGGTGCAGAAATGTGTCCTTTAAAGCAGTACATTATACGAGGACACTAAGCTGAAGCAGGTGCACCATGGTGTAAGGGGGGTGTTGGCACTAGTCACTACCATGTGAGGGTGCATATGCAGAAAAACCATGGCGTATATGGCACATTCACTCCTTCAATTTGGATGCAGGTCAACGCAGTTAGATGACATCCAGTGTTGCACTGTGGCAACAACTGCTACATGAGGCCCTGTTTGTGCATTCAAAAGTTTTAAAGAGGCCCACTAATGCAACACCATGTGAAATGCTGTGTCCAGTGCCTAATTTGTGACGGTGCTTTCCGGTGCTTAGCACCGGAACCTATTTAACAAGGCCGAGGTTCTTGATTTTTTCTTCCCTGTGCGATGGGCAAGTAATTCCTAAAAATAAATGTGCTTACCTGCTGCAATTCAAAAAGTCTGACCTCGAAGGAGGCTTTGGTTCGGATGCATGTCTGCCTCGTACGTCAGGCCCACCCAGGTCCAGGCATGATGACTGCATCACGTTAGTGATGTCAGTCGTGCACGCCTGCATGAGTATGTCAATCCCATTGGTTAATATATTTGAGGGCTGATGACGTGCTTGAGCTGGGCTGGAGGCAGGCTGGGTCTGAGAACGTTTAGAGGTGTCTCAGCCTCAGAACAACCAATAAGAAGTCAGACATTTTGAATTGCAGCAGGTATTGTAGTAGACTATTTATTATTATTGCGTACATGGGTTTGAGGGCTGGGGTTGCTCAACCACAGTTACCTGAAACATAAACACTGAGCTGGCTACCAATAATTTAACAGAGCTCAATCTTCAGATCAGGACTTGCAATTCTGTTTGGGCTAGCTCACCTATCATTCTTTCAAGGCAGATGCATTCAGTTTACTAATAGTATCAAGAGAGTTATGAAATTTGTAAACTACTTTATAAGCATGAGCGAATTTTGCGGATCTCGCGTTCGCGAATTTTGCGGATTTGCGGATTCGCAATCCGCAAAATCCGCGAATTCCCCCGAATTTGCGTTTTTTTTTTTTGTGTTCGCCCGTGTTTCTGCCAGTTCGCGAGGGTTTTTACAATTTCGCAATTTGCGAACTTACCTGTCGGGTCGCAAGTTTTGCGAACTTGTTGTTTCTACGTGTCCAGCCTGTTTGGGACACTCTTCTTCATCACTGCCACTCTCTGTCACCACTGCCACTCTCTGACTACTCATGCCACCCTCTGGCCCACCCATGCCACCCTCTGTTTCATCACCACACCCTCTGGTTGTCCAGTGTACATTATTTTCGGCAAAGCAAAGCACACCTTCCCTGCCTCAAGTGACCTGAATTAATTTGGGGCTGATTAATGTGTCACAGAATATTTTTTTAGCTGGCACCTGCTTCCTTAGTGCGCCCTGATTAGTGATCTTTTGCACTTGCTAAGTGCTTTCATTGTTGCAAAATTAGTTACAACACCTGCCCTGCCCCAACTGACAATAATGAATTAGGGGCTGATTAATGGATTTTAACTTCCAGCCTGGCTCCTGCTTGTCTCCCTTAGCTGTAATTCAGGACCTTTGTGGCATATGTGTAACTATTCTGAGGTTCAGAGCAGGGTCACATAATAGTTTCAACTGGCAACTGAACTCTGGAGGGGCCCCTCAGGAAGCACTACAGGAAATGGCTACTAATGATGAGCCTGAACTTTTGAACCTGGTAAGTAGTTACTTTCAGTTTTGCTAAGATCGTATTTCTGCAATTTTGCACTTATTCGCGGGGCGCGAACTCACGCGAACAGTGCGAGCAGTGCGAGCAAAATCCGCTGCTCGCGGATTTGCGGATTTTGCGGGAGATTCGCGAATCTCGCGGATTGCGAATTTCCCGAAAATCCGCAAAATCCGCGAGCGGAACGGATTTTCCGCCCATGCCTACTACTTTATAAAAGTTATATTCTAATTGGCAAATGGAATAGCTTGATTTTTCTCAGCTCTGCCTGCATGTCACAGGTTCTTGTGAGGTCGAAAAACGAGTGAAAGAAATGGGACTAGATGATAAATGCTTGTGAAAAATCGGACAACTATTATGAGTGTTCAACAAATGGTGCTTCAGTCTGAGTAATTAAAAAGTGAGTAGCTGACAGTTTTAACAGCTTGCGTGATGCACTGAACTGAATACAGCTGAAGCAGGACAAAAAAAATGTATTTATACTTTTGCATGCTATTGCTCGTGGTATGGGCCAGCCCACCAAACACGAGAAAAAGGACAAGGGAACCCAACTCACTGAGGCACCTGGGTGTGTAAATTATTGTCAGAAACAGTGGTTCCTGTTGAATAATAGAATCAATATAGATGATAAGGTGCACAATCGCAATGGAAGGGTTAAAATGAAGTCAGAGGGCGAAGACACCACATACACCTATGTTTTTAGTTTGATATAATCATATTTTATATTTTACAAACAAAATTCTATGTACAATGAAAAAGAAAAACGTGCGTAGTGTCGCCAGTAAGAAACAGGAACCTAAAATATTGGTGACATAATTGTGACAGTATTTTACAAGAATTCCAAGGTATTCAAAAAAGTCGACCAATTAGCAACTCAATACATAATATACAGCAGCTATGTACAATATTATGCGCTGTTAATGGTTCGCTTTCTTTTGTTGTTGACGACGTTTCGATCCTATACGTGATCTAGGGTCTGATTTGGACCTATGGATTTAGGGACATCTAGGAAAAGAAAAAATAATAAAATAAGTACCGGCTCAAATGTGGTCAATTGGATAAAAGGTCATAAAATCAAAAAGAACCTGACAGGTAGAATGCGCAGTCACGTGAGGTGTACGCGCCAACACTCGGTGAAGGAGGAAAAGGAAAAAAAGATACTCACAAGGACACCAAGCCAGGTACTGATTATGTGAGAAGAAAAACAAAGAGAAGAATATTAAGTATAGGTACGGCAGGCAAGATGATACAGGTGCTGTAAGGGCTATCTGTGCTAATGATAATACATAATAAGGAAACCTTACCCCAAGGGAGAGTGAAGGTAGGCACTCTATGGGTAGCTGAGCACTGTTACTGTGTTGGTGATACACAGAGATGTGTATGAAGACGCTGATGAGGAACTCTGTTAATAATAGGAAACAATTAGGGCCTGCACACTTAAGGTGTGGTTTTATAAAGTGAGTATCTCTGGGGACTGATTTTACCTAGAGTTTTTGTTAATCACAAGCGGTGCTGTCATGTTGACCTGTGAATCACACATGTTCAATATGGTGGTCTGTACCTGAGTATAGCAGGGGGGACAGAGTTACATTTGGTTTTACTGCATAACGGCATTGCGCGATGGAGCAATGGTAGGCAAGGCCAGAGGTTCCTACCTACATATGGTATGATGCACATCTATAGAAGCGAGTATTTTTCAATGAACACAAATCCTGTAATTACCAGGAATCAGCCGATAAGTGAGGTAACAGGGATAGTGAAGCTACTAGAGTCCCTACGTGTGCGCAGCATCATTAGGTTCTTACCTTCAATAATAGCAGTCCTCAAAGCGCGTGACAATCCACTACGCGGGCAGCACAACAGCATCAGTCTGTCTGCTGTTGGTCAAATATCAGTGAATCTGTGCTGACTCTACCTTTAAATACACAATCTACCGCTGAAACTGGAATGACCGACAGGCATCACTGTTGAGTGCTGCAACACTGTGTCGTCCGTTTTTCCGTAGAAAAAGTGGAAAGTAAGACCGGAGATTGAAAGGTCAAAACGTAAAGAGAAGGCAAATGCAGGGTAAAGGATAGGATTGCACTGTAGCAAAAAACTGCTGCGACACAGAAAAGGGGGCATTTTAAATTATGGATGCTTGTCCTTTGAGAGTTTATGTAAAAAACTGATGTATAAGCGGTTGAAAAAGTGATGAGTATCCCATGCAGCAACCGGCAACCATGTGGGGTAATTCTAACACAAGGGGCATATGGAGGACATTTACAAGTCCTAGTTTAGCCACTTGGTTTGTTTTCATAACATGTCTGATGCATGTGTGTTTCCACTAATAAAATTGTATGTAGTGAATTTTAATATTGCGTAAAGACATAATTCACAATTTCTATAACCTATAGAGATTATTATGTACTACTTACAGAAAGTAAATGATGAGCGGTTATTACAAGGATTAGTACTTCATGATTAATTACGTCATCATGTTAATACAGTTGTGATTTTCACCAAAAATGCGTGCAGGAAGGCATTATTAGGGTTGATGTGCTTTGTATAGTAGTGTGGTGCATGCAAAGCGGATCTCTTACAGTTGGCACATTACATGAAATAGTGTGTCCAAGGAGGCACATACATAATTATACATTCTCTGTTGTTGATGACATCCTATATTATATAATAGTCTATATTCTGCAGCCACACTCAGCTTCAACTGTAACATTGGTAAGAAGGACATATTTTAGCCAGCAATCAAAAGGTAGACAGTTGAAGAAACGTTATTGTTCTTGAATATAATATATAGCATAGAGGTATGTCTTTTTGTCACTGTTTCACAATGTACATCTATTGTAATCAACCATATAAGAAAATAATGCTTAATGACTACAGATACACATTAACAAGTTTACAAGATGCACTTATAAACAGGAGATCTGATAACAATATGGTCACATCAGTGGATTAGTGTGGTCACAAAACCCCGCCATTCTTCGGGGGAGTTCAGCCCATCATTGATAAAGTTAATTGTCTCTCTCCAGCGACATTCTAATCATTGTAAAATTAGTGATATATCACCTCCTCTTTGAGGGACAACAGCTACGTCAATCACTTGCTATCTAATGTCATCAGCAGTATGATTTTTTTCATCATGATGGGACACCAAAGGGGCATTGGCAACAGAGCGTCTTATCCGCCTGTGATGTTGTCCAAGGCGTGCCTTTATTGGCTGTTGTGTTTGGCCAATGTATGGTAACCCAAAAGGGCACCATATGCAGTACGTTTCGTGTATTACAATTGGAAAATAATTCCAATGTGTGCTTAAAACTTGCATGTTCAAATACGTTAGTGTTTGATGTAAAGGTGGTGTCCTTTGATTGCCGGTAGGCCCCATGTGGATTGTAATGTATTGCTTTTACGCAAAGTGACCTCTGTAAATGATCTAACTAGGTCATCTTTGATGTTCTCACTGTGTTTAAAAGCAAACATTGGGGTGTCAATCTCAGGGTCGATACTTTTGATTATGTCCCAATTTTTGGTTATCAGCTTCCGAATTTTGTTGGTGTGTACACCAAATGTAGTAAGACAAATCAGACTGTCTACTGTAGGTTTTCCTCTGGTGGTTTGCAATTCTTCCCTTGAGCAGAACCAGGTGCGTTTCTTAGATTTTGTCACTAATCTTGTGGGGTAGCCTCTTGCCACTAGTTTAGCTTTAAGTGTATCTGCCTCCAACATATAATATTCCGTATGAGTACAATTTCTGTGCAGGGGCATAAATTGGCCAAAGGTTAATCTGTCCCGTAGGACACAGGGTTTGAGGCTTCTATATGATAGGAGCGTGTTTCTCTCAATGGGATTTCTGTGAAGGGACATATATAAGGGAAACAACCTTTACAACACAACTTTTACAACGCACTACCATTACAACTAAACTTTTACAATGCAACATCCATTACAACGCATGCCATTACAACGCAACCATTACAATGCATGACACTACAACGCATACCACTACAACGCATGTCATTACAACACAGTCATTACAACGCATACCATTACAACGCATACCATCACAACGCATAGTACCCTTACACTATCCAAAACTTACCTACTGTTGCACCCCCTGGAGTTAGAATAATAATTTTTACACCTACACTATCCAACACATACCCTACTGCTGTACCCCCTGGAGTTAGAATAGTAATTTTACCCCTACACTATCCAACACTTACCTTACTGTTGCACCCCCCTGGAGTTAGAATAGTAATTTTTACCCCTACACCATTCAATACTTACCATACATGCAATGTAATGGTATGCGTTGTAATGCTATGCATTGTAAAGGTAGTATGCGTTGTAATGGAATGCGTTGTAAAGGTAGGGCCCGATTCACAGAATGAACTTAAGACTCAATACTAAACTTACTACTATTTTGGTATTCACAGAATGCACTTACTACTTTTGGCATTCACAGAATGCACTTACTACTTTTGGTATTCACAGAATGAACTTACTACTTTTGGTATTCACAGAAGTTAGGATTTTGTCTTAAGTCTGTCTTAAGTCTGTCTTAAGTTTGTCTTAAGTCTGTCTTAAGTCTGTCTTAAGACAAACTTAAGACAAAATCCTAACTTCTGTGAATACCAAAAGTAGTAAGTTCATTCTGTGAATGCCAAAAGTAGTAAGTGCATTCTGTGAATGCCAAAAGTAGTAAGTGCATTCTGTGAATACCAAAATAGTAGTAAATTTAGGATTGAGTCTTAAGTTCATTCTGTGAATCGGGCCCGTAGTTTTTAAAAATTCGTTGTAATGGCATGCATTGTAATGGAATGTGTTGTAATGTTATGTTATGTTATGTTAATTTTTTTCTTCTATAGCGCTCGGCTACTCCAAGGAGCATCCCGGCGCTTTGGATGTTGGATGTTGTGTTGTAAAAAATGTGTTGTAAAGGTATGCGTTATAAAAGTATGCGTTGTAACGTCATACATTCGTATATAGTGTCCCTTCAGCGTGTTGGATATTGAGCTCAAGAAAGGCTATGGTTGACTTATGTATTGTGGAGGTAAATGTCAAGTGTGTTTGAATGCTGTTCAGGTACAGGACAAAGTTATTCAATTCAGTCTCACTCCCAGACCAGATAAGAAAAATGTAATCTATATATCTTTTCCAACATTTGGTGTTGAAACAATACATATTAGTGATACTTAGAGAACATTTCTGTTCTATTTGGGTCATATAAATGTTAGCCAGGTTGGGCACAAAAACGGCTCCCATGCTGGTCCCAGAGCATTGTAGATAGTAATTCCCATATTAAACAAAATAATTTGTTTGCAAGGCGATGTGTAGAAGAGAGATAATGAAGGGAGTCGGTACTTGAATCGGTCTAGGTCTGGTGTCTAGGAGCTCCTCAAAAACCTGAATGCTCTTGGTTTGTGGGATGTTAGTGTAAAGCGATAAAACATCAAAAGTCGCTAGCCAATCAGAATCTATGTTGTAAAGCATACCATGAACAAGATTAATCGTGTACATTGTATCTCTCACATACATTTCTTGTAGGGGTACAAATTCTTTGATGAAATGATTAATATATCTCCCAATGGGCTCTAGAATGGACCTGCACCCTGACAAAATTGGTCGACCAGGGGGATTGGTGGTGCTTTTGTGTATCTTGGGAAGTGTGTAAAGTACAGGTGTCCTAGGGTTCTATGCGTTCAAGAATTTGAATACTTTCTTATTTATGTAACGTTGATCTACACCCTCTGAGGTGATTTGCAGTATCTCCTTTCTAATATCAGCTAAAGGGTTACTGGGCAATTTCTTGTAGTCCCTTTTTTCTCCTAATTGTTTCAGGATTTCAGTGTCGTCTTTGCGGTCCTGGTCCACAATCCCATTCCCTTTGACAGCGGGTTTAAGAATTATGGTTTGGTAATGAATATTGGAATGGAATAATAGCATTGGAAGGTTAGGGAGTTTAAGAATATATACAGGCTTTGCTGTTTTGCATTATTTGAGAAAACTATTTTGGCTAATCTTCTTTAATCGTATGTTCCATCACGCCCCCTCCGGTCAGAGGGTCAGCATTTGTTGGTGGTCCCTCGGATACGAAGAGTTCGGGCTGGTGGCTGGTCTTTTCGTTATAGAGCTGCCACGCTATGGAACACACTTCCTGTGCAGATTCGGGGTCTAGATAACTACCTGGAATTCTGGAAGGCCATTAAGACTCTTCTCTTCCCCACTAACTAGCTGGTGTTGCTCTACATAACATTACAATGGCGACTAGAAGCAAACATCCATGCAGCATGAAGTTCTTATAATGATTACACTCGCCTGTTGTTCTTGCCGCTGTAATATGACAAGCTGGAACTTGGAAAGCAGCGCTTAACAGAGTGCAGTGAGTAATGATCTTGGAGCTGGTGCGATGCTCAGTGTGTGTATTCCATGAAGCCTGTTTGCCACGAAAAGTGTGCTACTTGAATTCCTCAGTTCAAAAGATGCAGCATGTGACAGATGGTGTTTATGCAGCATGTAAGTATCGTGTGAAAGACAATACTCATGAAGAGTAAATGTAGTATTGCAGCATTGGACAGAACAGCAAGCCTTTTAAACACCATTAAAATTGAAGCTGACAACCATTTTAAAGTCAGGCAACTCTACTTTAAGTTGGAACCATACTAAAAGAATATGTTTTTCAAGTACAATGTCAAGTAGAGAGTCAAGCAGTGAAATTATCATAAATAGACACAGAAATATAGAACACTGAGGAAAGCACAGAGGATATGTCCAATATAGTTTTTCGGAGACCCTTACCATTTTTGTTGTCTGATTAGCAAAACATTGAACAAAGATGGGGAAATGGAGAAGAATATTTGAGCATATTTTAAATGCTGCATGTAAAAAGTAGACAGAGGAGCAAGCTGCTTAACTTTGTAGATGATGATGTTGAGGACTTGATAGTCACATTTCCAGAATAAAAAAGAACAACACATAAAGGGCTCATCAAATGTCTAAATTACAGATTTGATCCACAATGAATTTGAATTTTGAAAGAGATATTCTCGGTGTAGCTTTCCTAAATGAGAATGAGTCCATGAATGAATACATAACAAGATTAGGGAAGCTGGTCACATTTTGTGAATTGGAAAAATTAGCAATGAAGAATCAATAAGACTAAGGATAATTCAAGGATGTTCTTCTATAAAGGTCAGGAAAAAGCTGTTAGAAAAAACGTATGATTTACAAAGGATACTATGCATGGCTCAAACAGAGACAAAAGTACATAAACATGCTAATAAACATGAAACAGGGTACAGTAAAAACTTTAGAATCAGTACAACAAATGTTAAAGAATTACACAAGTACAGGAGAAACAGATGTGCAAAATAAAGAAAAAGGTTTGTGTTATAGATGTGGATTTCATTTCCACAAATAAACGTCCGGCATTAGGTCAACTGTGTGGAGAAAGCGGATGGTTTAATAATTTTACAAGCGTATGCAGCTTCAAATGAGATAAAAAAGAAGCTTGGAACAAGCAAACTATCTTTGAAGCAAAAAGAAATTAGGTAATGTTAAATATTTAATGCAAATGCAAGGTGCTGACCATGTTTATGAGGATGAAGAAGCTGGACAATCAGAAAGGCTGTACATGATGTCGGAAGAAATTGAATTCAAACAAATAAACATGATCAGAAGACGGAAATTAAAAACACAACATCTGTAGATATCACAGTTGACTCTCAAAATGTTCCTTTGTGTTACATGTAATATAATGTGTGTCACTGTATATCAAAACATGGAGAAATGGCTATCTCTAACTCTATAACATGTAAGTGTCTTCCAGTAGGGACCGAAACACCCAGTCCTATGTTTAGGAAAATTTGAGGAAACTGTGCACTATGGCGAGAAGTACAGCAAAGAAGAAATACATGTATTGAAAGGTGAAGTGCTTGGCCCATGCTTGTTGAGCAATGTCACCACCCAGGTTATGGGTCTGCTAGCAATGCAACATCACAATGGACCATCCTATTCTAATGCAATGTCTACAATTATTTACAGCACTAGAAAAACCTAAAGATAAAACAACCTTGCATATTAATGAGGCTGCAACACCTGTTGCACAAGGTCATTGAAGGGTTCAAATGCATTTACAGTGGACATAAGAATTTGTGTACATATGAGAGTACCTACCACAGTGATCAAAACGGCGAGACAGCTGGGTCCACATTTAAATTACATGATATGTAGCATCAGTGGAAATTGAAGATAAGTGTTCTACAGTACCAACATTTTCAAACTTTTTGGATACTAAAGACTGAATGTTGGCATATAATAGTAATAGTAATAGGGGACCACAGTGATCAAAACGGCGAGACAGCTGGGTCCACATTTAAATTACATGATACGTAGCATCAGTGGAAATTGAAGATAAGTGTTCTACAATACCAACATTTTCAAACTTTTTGGATACTAAAGACTGAATGTTGGCATATAATAGTAATAGTAATAGGGGCATTTATATAGCGCTGGGTTTTTACGCGCACCGGCGTGTCCCCGCGCTTCGACCGCTGCGAAACCCTTCCTGGCTTCCCTGAGAGATGGTCCCTTAATGGGTATCTCCAGGGTGAGACCAGGCATCCCCGGCGGTCTGATGGGGCCGTTAGTGAAGATGAGGCAAGCTAGTGCCCAGAGTTGCCGAGTGTGATCGCTGATCAGAGTGGGCACCGAGGCGAGAGAATTATCGAGTCCGCTGACCCTGGTCCAGAAACCTGCCGCGTCGGGAATCGAACCCTGGTCCCGGGCCGTCCTCTGCTCTCGGGTCTGCCGCCTCTAACCAGTGAGCCACACTACTATGCTCAGCTTTTCAAATTTTTCTGGAGTTTTTTCAGGAAACTGTAAAAAATTTAATAAGTCCAGTAACAAATGCTAAGAATTGTAGTGATGATATCTTTGTATTCGGAAAACATTAAATGACGTATGCCAACAACTTGTAACAGCTGGTCTAACACTCAATTTTGGAAAGTGTTGCATAAACAATTCTGAATTAATATTTTATGGTCATATATTTTCTTGCAAAGGCCTGATCCAAAAAAAAACATAATCTTTAAACTTGATAGCCATTCTTAAAGATTTATCAGAGCTACATTCATTCTTGGTATGTGATTTCATATGCTAGTAAAGGTTTGTCTGCTGTGGAGTGCAGATACTCCCAGTCAGGAAAAAAGAGTCATTAGGCTGTATGGGCCTGTGAGAAGCACCATGATTTTATATATGGCAAGCCATTTGTTATAGAACATCAAGAACTAGAGGCAAATGTATGGGAATCCACAAATCAAAATGGCATCACATATTAAAAGATGGGGAATGTGACTGATGGCTTACGATTTTAGGATCATTCACAAGCCAGTAAACAACATTTAACCCAGCAGATTATTTGTGTCTACACCCCACTGAGATACAGTTGGAAGCAGAAAATGCATATGTTTTATTATCAGGTCTACTGTACCAGGTATTATGTCAGAAAACGAATTCATTGAAATGACTGAAAGAAGTGGAAAAAATTATATTTGAAAACAAATAGAGACTAGCAAATACTACAACATGATTCCAAGCAAGTACAAAAAGAAATGACATCCTAGCATTTAAAAATATTCATTCAGTGTTATCTAATAGCATCTTCTAGAGTGCTTTTAAGAGGAAATAAATTGATAATTCCGGAAAGTCTACAAAGGATATTAATTGAACTGGCACACAAAATCCACAAAGGTGTGTTGGTGACAAAGAACATACTAAGAGAAAAAATGTGGTTACTGAGACTTGATAGTCAAGTAGAAGAAGTGGTAAGAACATGTCAACTATGTCAATTCACTACATGCGAAAGAGTAATGGAGGAGTTGCACGTATGATCTAATGTAATACAATATTTATGAACCTCATATGGTCATCAATACACATCAATTTGCATAACACAACATCCACTTAAATCCAGTGTGTTCCAGTGTTATCTCGTATTTTAATTTATATACATATTTTTATAAATGTCAATCTCTTCGTCTGCAGTACAAAACAGGCTTACAAATATATACAACATATAATTGACAAGAATCAACGCTTCATAGACATAAGCCAATATTTAAAAAGAAAATTATAACAATTTAAAAAACCTTTTAGACAAAATCCAGAGTTGCTTAAAGTTCCTGAGGTTACACAAGATCCCAAAAGTTTTTTAACTCACTACATTTAATGTATTTCCCATCTGCGAATGAAGGTGCATTCCTATGGTTCCTTCTCTATTTGGACCTAACCAATATTTATGTCACATGTGCAACTCTCAAGTATCAACACATGACACACTTATATGTAGAGAAGGTTTTCAATCTTCTTCCCCGGAGTAAATGCCAATGTGTTTCGACCTCTATGTCTGCGAGGGATACTTGAGCTTCTATTGCAAAGGTCATCATCAGGGTGCTACATTCAATCCAGACAGAAAAGCAAAAAATGGATAAAGGTCTATTTACAAAAGCTGATTTTAGTTATATCTATATCAGAAATGCTATTTTCACTCATTTAGTAGTGTTGTGACTGTTATATTAGCACCTATTAACCCATTTGCTGCTTCGAATGTTCTGCGCCAGTGCAGAGCTTTCTATTAAGCGGGTGGGGCCACGTCGGCCAACGGATGTGCGCAGCACTACCGATCCCGTTGAGTTTCAAAAGCTCAGTGTTCATTGTTCACAGGAGTAGTTGTAAGAGTTTACATGTGTGTTTAAAGGAGGCGAATACGTGCACTTGCCAAGTTTTAAGATTTACCGTCGACTGAATCAGTAGGGCTCAGATTCAGGTATGCACCCCTAATTACATTGGGAGACCAAAGAAGCTGGGACCCTGACCCAGAAGCATACATCAAACTTATGTAGTACCGTAGATAATGCAATACAAACCCAGAGTCTAGAGAGGTCCAACTCCACTATCGAGCTATACCAAAAATGAAACTATCTGATAGATGACTTATCTACCCTAAAAAATCTAATTGGAGCCTTAGGGCCAGATGTAGGTAAGTTCCATTTACCGATTCTAAAATACCAAATTTTACCGATTCGGTATTTCAGAATCGGTAAATGGTATGTAGGTAAGAATTCAGTAAAATTTACCAAATCTGTAATATTCAGTAATTACAGATTCGGTAAATACCGAATCGGTAATTCCCAATATTTCCTATGGGCCTGGAGGCCCATATGAATGAATGGGAATTATCGAATCGGTATTTACTGATTTGGTAATAAGGGAACACATTCAAGGGTGTCAGGGTGTCACATTGACACCCTGTTGCACCCCTGAATAGTGCATGGGTGCACATGTGGCACACATACATGCCCTAAGGGCAAGTATGTCTGCCACATGGCACTTTTAAAAAAGGCACAAATTAGCTTTTTCAAAGGTTTTCGATATTTACCACCAACTTTTATTTGGTGGTAAATACCAAATCCTTAACCATGCAATGCACTCATTTGAGTGCTCCCTACATTTCAGACTCAGTATTTACCGATTTGGTTCGGTATTTTAAGGAATCAGTATTTTACCGATTCCTTAAATTACCGATTCGATAAATTACCGAATCTGAAATGTAGCCACCTACATCTCAATAGCCTAATACCGGTTGGTAATGGCCGAAATTCAGTAATTCCGGACGTTACCGACCAGTATTGGGCTACCTACATCTGACCCTTAATCTCGCACAATAGTGGAATCAACAGTGTTAATGTGAGAAGACAAATTAAATACCCCCAGAGAATATAAATATTACTCAGGACTGTAGTTCACATATGAGGCAGACATCCAGACCACCTCAACTAGACCATGCCAGAATTAACACTGGGAGTGCTGCCTAACCAACGAATTTCATCCATCCACCTGCAAGACCAGGACCTGGTAACACTATCTATCACATAAGATCAGACATACCTAGTCTGCAATCTGGAGTAGGAAATCTCAACACAATTAGTAAGGAAGCAATACATATGGAACACCAAACTGCCCCCACCTTAAATGCCCCTAATTGTATGTGAACTAGTGACAGATGGCCAAACTATGCTATAATCCAAGAGGGCCAGTTAAAATCACAGGCAGGCTGGTACAACAAACCCCCTTTTGCACAACATCAAGTTATGCACTACAACAAACACGCTAATGGAGGTTACAATGTATTCATGACAAACGTTCCCAAACTAAAACAGGGTGACAGAGAAGATGAGGATTCATTAAAAAATAAAGTCCATTGAATTAGATATAGGTGTCATTGCTTGTCTGTCAGAAGACCAGATATAATTACAGCTGAATGACTCAAGTCAGAAACTGGGCACCTGGATGATTTAAAACTAACTCTGCAGTCTAAATTTATTACAGATAGTCTGGTCTGATAGCCTTGGACTTGTGAACTCATGGTCTGGTGGTATCTAGAATCTGATTCAAGCTGCATTTAACTTAATCCAAGAAGAATGACAACCCCGCACTAGCCCATGCTCAACCCTATAATCTGGATCTAATTGATTGACTGTCGAGGAAGGATAACACTGAAATAAGGTTTGATTTAACAATAATCAGCCCTGGTAGTGAATTTAACCACTTAATGGCTGGCCAATTAACAACACCTGACACAAGACATTTATGGGTATTGTGCCCTAAGAAAATATGTCTTTTGAAAAAGTTCTCGACACTCTCCCAGGGAACATTAGGGCTATTTCTTGGAATGGGGTTGGGTTAAAAGAAAAACATTTAGACCCCGGTTGGCATGATTTTATATCAAATTTTGACCTTTGTCTATTTCAAGAAACCTGGCTAACATGTGCCCCCTACAAATGAGGGTATAGGACCTTTAGCATAGACGCTTTACCCTCTAAAAAAGTGGAGACCCTCAGGTGGACTGGTCATATGGGTAAAAATCAATCTGAACTTACTATAGAAGTGCTGAGCACTAACTCCCCAGATATACTTGGGACCCCAGGGGTCGGCACTAAGTCCGACCCTTTTCAACATCTATGTGACCCCACTTGCCAGGCTTATTAGATCTTATGGGATGGAGGTAGTCTCCTACGCCAACGACATGCAGATTTTGATGTCTCTCGCCCAACCTTTCACCTCGGCTGCCTCCAATTTTAGACACTGTATGGAGGCAGTGGCTCAATGGATGATTTGCAATTCATTGAAGCTCAATGGCGAGAAGACAGAGATTCTGGTGTTCGCAGGTAAGGAGGACATCTGGTCGGCGGAATGGTGGCCCTCATCCCTGGGCCTGTGCCCTACACCCACTGCCCTGGCCAGGAATTTAGGAGTCATGATTGACCCTACCCTGGGGGATGGGTCATCAAGTAAACAGGACCATCTCTACATGCTGGGGCATAATAAGCATCTTGAGAAAGATAAAACACTACCTGTCCCCTCAAGCCAGAAAGCAAATTGCAATAGCATTAATAGGCTCAAGACTTGATTATTGTAATGCCTTATATTTCGGCATTAACAAGGGCCTTATAATGCGACTTCAAATGGTACAGAATGCCGCTGCGAAGTTTGTACTAGATCTACCTAAGCGGGCCTCCGCTACGGCTGCCAGAAAAAAGTTGCACTGGCTCCCGATAGAGGCCAGGATCTCTTTTAAGTCCCTATGCCTGATCTATGGGGCTTTGGCTATAAATAGATCTAGAGGCCTGAGGGACCTGTTGGTTCCCTATTCCCCTTCCAGAATTCTGCGCTCAGCCAACAAATCCTTGCTAGCAATCCCCCGCGTCCGTAGAGCCAAGTGGGGTGGCAGAGCCTTCTCAACTGTGGCACCAAGGCTGTGGAATGCTCTGCCAATTGAGATTAAATCACTTCCATCAAAGCAAGCCTTTAGGAAGGCGCTTAAAACGTGGCTATTTGCCAAAGCCTACCCTTAGCTCTGGATTTGCCTTTTTTCTGATTTCTTTTGGTTAGGCGCCTTGATGCCTTCGGGCTTAGTTTTGCGTTTATAAATTTCATTTCATTCATTCATTAAGGTTGAAGTCCACAAAGAAGACCAACTTTTATGTTTTTAATATCTATATGAGACCAAATTGCTTTTGAAAGAATCACCAATAATATATGACTTGGCCAAGACCTTTGAATTCATAGATGTCAAGTCTCCACTCACCTGAAATCCAGGATGTTCGATTTGAGAGATGAGACGCTTGTTCTCTATGCCCCCAAAAATCTACACCTTTCAAACTGTATGTAGAACACAGATGAACAAGAACAGATCTTCAGGGGAAGGGGGAAAATGGGACAAAATAAAAAAGAACAGAAAGAAAATACTCAGCTAGATTCGTATCTTGGCATGACTCTGGCGCTGATCGCAATACCTTAACCACTCTGTAAACACAGCAATTCTTCTGGGAAAATATCTATGTACAAACAATAATGAGCAATAAACCTTCATTAACCTACTTAGTTGAATACATTCACTAGTATCCTGATTTTAGTTGCACATAAAGATTATACCTTTCACTTTAATTTGCTGCTCAACATATAGCTGAGATAATGTTTTCCTTTTATCAACAGATGTATCGTGCTTAAAGTGACATTCCTAAACACATGTGTATAATGCTCTCTGTAGTGAAATAAAAGAACACCTTGTCACCTTCTCAGTATAACACACCAATAACTGAAATTCAAATGTTCCATTAAACAATTACTAACAAAACACCTTTTTCTTGTCTTCAAGAATATCATAAAATAAAAGTAATACAACACAAAATAAGTTTCATCAGAAAATGTCCACTTATTTCACAGAAGGAAATGAGTCTGTCTCTCTTTACTTTGAAAAGTCTTATTTGTTTCACTCTTGAAATGCAAAGAAACTATTAATTAAAGAACTGTGTAGCATTTCCTCAGTGAGCGCAAAAGTCGTAAATTATCAGCTTTTGGAATAGAACAGAAAAGTACCTGTTTAATCTTTGACGCACTTCCACTGCAAGCTTTTGTAATTAGAAATGCCTTACTTGACAGAGTGCTGCTTTTTCTTTCTTTGTTGCAGGCCAGAGTTATTTCACAGACGGAATGAAGGAAGAAGTCATGGCATTTTCTGGAAACCACGAAGAACTGACTGGAACCGATGAGGAAGAATACTGCCTGAGGCGCGGGGAACTCGAAGGAAATCTGGTAAGTGGGGAGTTGTGAAGACAAGCACAAGCACGTCTCACTCTGCTATCAAGGTGGTTTAACAGAAATGCAAATTTCCAACTGTAAAGCGGGTGTGGCAAGCACATGTTAACTGTCATTAGTCCTGCTGATTCATGGTTTCCTATGCAAATTGCGACTGTAAAGCGGGTGTGGCAGTCATATGTTAACTCTCATTAGTTATGCTGAATCAAGTTGTTTCAAGCTAAATGGATTCAGATACCAAGAACTACTTAATGCTTATAACAGTATTACAGCAAACCATACCAATTTACAAGAAAAATAATAGCATGAAAGTTCACACTTGTGCAATTCCATAAAGCATACCATAATAAAGACTGAACATGTTACATATATTGGGTTAATTCTAATACACAGTATGAGGATTAGCCATGTTTATGGAGCAAATCCTAACACTAGATCCAGAGGGAGCTGTCCTCGTGGGGGAGACTTTTATTGTAGTTATGAACCCACATTAGGGATAGAAAACATTTCTACGGATGAGGACTTTGCCAGAGGAATCCCCACTCAAAATCCAAAATCCTCTGTGCCCTGCCCCATATCAGCCATGCAATTGGCTCATTTTACCGCAGAATGTGGGCTGAGACCATGTAACGGCTGGCTGCCCTCTGACAGCCAATGCTCTAGCACGTTTAGTAGGGGCCCAAATAAATCCAGAATAGATTGCATCCTGATGAGTACAACTCATTGGGGATACATAAATGACTTTAAGGTGTATAATAGAGAAGGCAGTGATCACTTGCCATTCTGTTTAAATTTGACTGGGAAACTGTTTGCCACCTATACCATTGCAGAGGGGAATATATCCCCACAACTGTCGGTGAGTAACAATCGCAGATCAATTAAATGGTCTAACTTTGTTGACCAAACTGAGCCCTTACTCGCATTTATAATGCGTTCTGAGACGTCCTTATCCCTTACGGTGAGGTTCGCCCTGATCCGATATCTATAATACAAATCTACCATTGTTTGGCTGAAACTATTAGGACCTCTTTAACAAAATCCCAGAAATCATATCCAAAACAAGGAGGTAGGAAACACCCTAACACCCTCTGGTATGATAAAGACTGCTCCTTAGCCAAACGTGGACTATTAGTGGCCCTCAAAGCTAAAAATATTACACAGATCAAGTAACCAAGGCTATATTACAAGAAGGCACAAATAGCAGCACTAAAGAGTTGGGAAAATGCCAAATGGGATGACCTCATAATTGCGGCTAAAACAATAGAACATTCTTCATTTTGGAGGATAATCGCACATGACCATTAAAAGGGCAGAACCGATACTGATCATTTTCTGATTCCAAAATAAGGGATCAGATATTTCCCTGACCTATACACAAGGACCCCTGAGCCCGATCCAAACTTAGTATACCCCGAGAGGGCTTATTAGAAAAATCATCAAATATGTGTATTCAGTTTAGCATCAATAATGCTAGATTGTCCATGAAAGCTATTAAAGTTTGAAAGGCCATAGGCCCAGACAAAATACCTGGGAAGTTTTTGAGACACGCCCCAGAGTTTTGGATACCACATGTAAACCTTTTAAGCAATGCAGTGTCATCAGGGGCACCCATTCCAAATTCATGGAAGGGAGCAGAAATTGTCTCCATCCATAAGAAGGGTAACAAAGATGAACTAGCCAATTATAGACCCATGAGTTTAATAGACATCCTCCAAAAGGTTTATACGAGGGAATTCCTGAATAAACTAAACAATTGGATACAAGATAATGACATTATTTCACCATCAATCAAGTCTTTAGACTTGCATGCATAGCTGGGAAGTACACAAAGGTAAAGGCTGGGCATTACCTTGCATTCATAGAGCAGCATTTGACTCAATACCGAGGGCCGGCTTATGGGAAACTTTACAGCTACAAGGAGTCCTAGAGGAGATTTTGCTACAGATAGTCAGGCTCCATCAAGATAATTTTGCTAAAGTACGTTGGGGCCTTGGAGGGGAACCTACAGAAGCCATCCCTGCCAGGAGGGGGGTGAGTCAGGGTTGAGTCATGGCCCCTACCCTTTTTATTATATGTGAATTATCTTGGCCAACACCTACAGAAGTGCACTCAAGACTCACCGAAATTGGGAAGGGCACACACATGTGCTTTAATATTTGCAGACAACACAATCTTACTATCCCCGATGCCTGGGGGTCTACAAACTTCACTAGAGAGCATTAACGATTATTGTAGGCAAAAGGAACTAGAAATTAATCCCACCAAGACTAAGTACATGGCCATTAAACCACATAAACACTTCAAAATAAATGAGTCTTAGATAACATACCACTAGAGCACATAGCTAATTTCAGTTATTTTGGGGTGACACTTGACTCTAAATTAGCTTGAAGACCCCATATAAAGACAATTTTATTGCAAAAGACTATGCCAATTGTCAAGCGACAACAAGCTACAGAGTCTAAGGCAATCTCTGGAGGTCTGCAAATATTAAAGCCCAAACCTCAACATTAATGGGTCCAAAATATGGGGGAGGAAAATCTTAATCCATTTATAGCTGAAGAATATTGATTCCCATATTTTACGACATTGGCATCAAGAAATTGTAGCATCTAGCAATACTGAGGCTCTTAACCTATCAGGTCAGAATTTGGATCACTGAGGAACTACATGTATACAGGAAAGGCCAGAGAGAGTTGTTGAACTTGGATGGCCAACTAACATTCCCCTGGCTCATTCACATACAGCATTGGCTCCTCAAACTGGACTTAACCAGGCTTTGGACAAACCCAAGCGCATTGACGACTGAACCAAAGAAAGAAATTAAACATACCTACTGGAACTTTATGTCAGGCTCTGACTTCTGGTCTCTTCGGGGCTGTGCTGAATTACTTATAACCTCCCCTATAGTACTTACCCAGAGCCTGAAGTATACACACAGACTGCTAAGGTAGTCCAACAGGGGAAGGAAAGGAAGGGGACAGCAGGGAGGTAGGTCTGCAATGACAAACAACAGGGATTTAGAAAAACACCCCCCGTAGCTCTCAATACTGACCCACCCACTTTTCGTCCCTTAAATCAAACACATCAAAGAAGCCCCCATCGTACCTGTAAAGGAAAATACAGAGGACTAATTCCTAGGAGACCAGAAGAGAGGTGGTACCAGAGACTCTACCCAACTGCAGAGAAAAAACAGAAAGACATGCCATGAAACGGGAACCCCAGTGTGAGTTATGCTATTGCTAACGAGGAACTCCTCACATACCAGAATCGTGAATGAACACACTTCAATGGGTTAGATATAATCCCTCTGAATTGGTTACCCCTCAATATGTCTCCTGCTTTGGATGAAAAGATAAACAATGTTGTGGAAAGAAATCAGATGAACAAAAGTGCAGACGGGGTTAATGACTTCTTAAAACAATCTGCTGATGATGATGAGTATTTTCCTTGGGCGTTCAGCACACCTCTAAACCATTACACCATCAGTAAGTAACCCCGGAAACCCACCGTCGTCTGCATGGAATTGAAGCAAACGCGGCAGTGCCAGGATAAGGGCAAAGTCATAGAACACCCTTCATTAGCGGGAAGTGCTTTGCTAAATAGAAAACCAAAACATCTGCTTTCAGAGCGGAGAAGCTAGTTCCCTCTCAGCCGAGAGGAAATAAGAGATCCAGAGTACCACGCAGGAAGCGTGGTCCGCATCTAATGGCATAAAGAAGTTTCAAAACGATACTACCACAACGTATCAAGGCTCCGTAGGGGTGAGACAACCCGTTCTCTTACCGCTACTCTGGGATACCAACCAACGGCCAGGAACTGGAACAAATTATCGGCACCGCCGATTCTTTTGGTGACTCTTTATTTCTGGGGATGCGCGCGTTGTGCGTCATGTACGTGACGTGCCTCCCAGCATCCCGGGAGTTGTAGTTTGTTGTCTGCTGGACTTCGTAAGAGCGCGCTAGACGGGTCAGCGCACCACTTTCATGCGGGTATTGACACTTTATCTCAAATAGGACCACATCAAACTGCACAGTGGGAAGACTCACAACACAATTTCTGTCATTCAAGCGGACTCTAAGTTTTGAACCATTTTTGGATGGAATCCAACCCCAGCTTTTCAAGACACTTTATTTGAAATTTCGATATGAGACCTTCCAGATTAATGCAATCACAGCTAAGCGGTTACCTCAACAAGTAGTGGGTGCAGGTATTAAATGCTCTGATTCAGAGTAAGACATTGCACATATATATTATTCTTTGTCCATCATATCCCATTCTCAGAAGGAAATGGATAAAACTGGTGTGTGTGAAACTGATGACTAGGAAACATTTGGAGGCTCTAAGTTTGCTAAAAATGGATAGCTCGCAAATAATTGTTTTCGGAGTCAGCAGATTTTTACTTATCAACCAAAAAGGAGAGAGCTAAAGTTTTAATACATATATTTTATACATGCCTAGCTTGTCAGAGAAATTAATGTATACTCCTATGCTAAATTGGCTGTAACACTGATAAGGATTATTTTATACTTTATAAAAGTGATTTTATTCAAACAAACCGTCGTAGATGTTTTAACTGTTTTTATGCACATGGGCTTTACGTTACCTATTTATGATTGCAGATATTATAGACAGACCTAAATATGGAATCTCTTCACAATAGATTTACATATAATATCACATATCATACACATAATGTGATTACTGGAAGTGACAGCCCATGTAATAATCATGTTTTATTGTAAATATTATTCTATGATCTTTTATGATTGAAATTGAATTGAATAGTAGGGCTCAGTGATTTTATGAAAGAATTGAAAAAGTAATGTATCCACCAGCACGAGCTAAGAGATAATGTACCATACAGCCAGTTTTTACGCTTGGGCAGAAATTGTACAAAAAAGTAGATTTTTTTCCGTAGTTTTATATGGTGCAAACTTGACACGGAGTTATTAGGTTTCAGAGCGCTTTACATGAACACCAGTTGCCTTACACAAGGACACATCAATTTTTATTGTAGGCATAGTGAGATTAAGTGATTTGCCCAGAATCACAGAATGTTGAGCGTCACCCAGATTTAAGATCGACCTGCGTTATCATTAGGTGACATCCTCTCCCAAATTACTCTCTCAGATTACTATGAAAATGCCAAGAAATTAGTTAAAAAATTGAAAGACGATAACAGCCCTAGCATCTTCTGAAACAATTAATGAAAAGAGCATGGCTCACATCTAGGGAGTGTCTACTAGACCCCAAGATGAAACAACCTATAGACCATTTAGGGCTAGATGTAGGTGGCAAAATACCGGTCGGTATAACCGAAATTCAGTAAATTTCAGCGTTACCGACTGGTATTTAGCCCTGTGCGATGTAGGTATTACTGAATGTCATCGGTAATAACAAATCTGTAAATTAAAGGGAAACAGTTACCGATTCCTTATTTATCGATCGGTCAACACCGAAACCTCAAAATACCGAATCGGTAAATAACAAATCGGTAAAAATTCGGAAATGCAATGTAGCATAATTCGGTAATACCGAATTTGTCCAAATTCGGTATTAAAGAATCGTAATTACCACTGACCCAGAGCAGGTGGTAATCAGGTTCAGTGCATAAAAACAGCCCCAAAATGCAACAGCGTGAACACAATGGTGGCCCTCTACGTCATAGCAGGGCGGCTACGTTTGCGAGCAGCAGGACAGAGGGTTTGGAGACGGAAAGAGCGTGTGTACAGACTACGTGTCACACAGTTCCAAATGACTGAGCCAGAAATCCATGACAGGTACAGGCTACACCCACACACCATCCTTGACCTGATACGGGACCTGCAACCATACCTGGAGCATCAGACACCAAGGGCGCACGCAATATTCACCCATGTACAGGTACTCTGTTGTCTGCACCTCCTGGCATCAGGAAGTTACCAGAGTGTGATAGCCGCAGCAGGTGGTGTGTCACTGAGCTGCATGTCCCTTTTCTTCAACTTCTTTCTGGACGCAATGATGCAGAGAATGCATCACTACATATGTTTCCCAGCACACAGGCGGAGCTGCAGCAGACCAAGCTGGATTTCTACAAAAAGGCTCACTTCCCACATGTGATAGGCTGCATCGATGGGACTCACATACCATTCTGCCCACCTGCAGCTACAGAATACATATACCGCAACTGCAAATCCACTCACTCCATCAACGTGCAGGTGATATGTCTATTTCTATTTCTATTTCTATGCGGAATTTGTTAAGCGCACGGACACCCAGGGGTTTCATGGCGCTAGAGAAAACAGAAGAGAGATGGAAAATGCGGGGTCAGAAGATGTAGAGATCAGCCGTATGCTTGTTTGAATAGCCAGGTCTTCAGTGCACGTCTGAACTTCATCAGCTTGGAGCAGCTCCGGATGGACAAGGGCAGAGAGTTCCAGGTCTTAGGGGCGAGGTATGCGAAACTGGATCCGCCAAGTCGTTTCTTTTTAAAAGCCGGCACCTTGAGAAGGGAAAGGTGGGCAGACCGGAGCTCGCGGGGCGGGATATGTTTGATAATGAGTTGGTTGATGAACCTGGGACTTTTTCCGTGAAGAGCCTTGAAAATTATGCAGCCTGTCTTAAAGGTGATCCGATGGATGATAGGGAGCCAGTGGAGGGAGGCTAGCAGAGGTTTGGCTGACTTCCTACGATTGCTCTTGAAGATTAATCTGGCTGCTTGATTTTGCACGATCTGCAGGCGTTTCAAGATGGTGAGGGGAAGGCCGAGGTAGGTTGAGTTAGAGAAATCTAATCGCGAGAGGACTAGTGCGAGTACTGCCTGGATGAGAGCAGAGTGAGACAGCAGATGAGCGATTTTTTTTATTTTTCTTAGTTGAAAGAAACAGGAGGAGATCACTGTTCCGACCTGGGTTTTCAGAGAGAGATCGGCGCTAAGAGTGACCCCAAGGCTTTTAGCTGTCTGAGAAGGGGATGGGGGTGTGCCCATGGAAGGTGGCCAGAAGTGGGGCCCCCAGCTGAGTGCGCTGTCACAGGGGAGTACTAACTCAGTCTTTCCTGGGTTTAGTTTAAGGTGGTTTCGATCCATCCAGCTCTGGATGTGCAGCATGGTCTTTTGGAATTCCTCGACGGAATCCGGGGAGTTGAGGGGGAATATCAGCTGCAAATCGTCAGCATAGTTAAAAATGATTACTTTTCTGTTTTTCAAGGAGTGCAGGAGGGGTTTAAGATAGAGATTAAAAAGTAGGGGAGACAGTGAGGAGCCCTGTGGGACACCGCACGTGGTTGGGAGAGTGGGGCCTGTGAAGTTCTCCAGCTTTACCGCCTGAGATCTATCCGTCAGGAAGGATTTAACCCAAGAGAGGGCCGTGCCACTGAGGCCGGCTTGTTCGACACGGTGTAATAGAATAGTGTGGTCCACCGTGTCGAACGCGGCCGATAGGTCGAGTAGTACGAGGGCCTGATGGATTCCGTTATCGGCATTGGTCCTTAGGGTGTTTTGCACGGCGAGGATCACCGCCTCGGTGGAATGTGCCTGGCGGAATCCTGCTTGGTTGGGTTCAAAATAGTCAGATATTTCGATGAAGTTGGATAAGTGGCTTGTTACATAGGCTTCCAGTAATTTTGCGCAGTAGGGGAGAAGGGAGATGGGGTGATAGTTAGAGAGGTTGGAGGGATCGGCACCTGGTTTTTTTATGAGAGGGACCAGGGTGGCATTTTTAAAGGAGTCGGGTACTGTTCCTTGTGATAGGGAGGTGTTCAGGATGGGGAGTATGCTCTGAGGGAGTATGGTGTAGACCTCTTTCAAAATGTGCGGGGGGCAGGGATCGTTGGGTGAGCCCGATTTTACTCGGTTCATTAATTCCAGTAGTTTGGGTGGGTCAATGGGGGGGAAGTCTTGTAGGGTGTTGGGATTTCTGCAGATGTCCGACTCGTCTGCAGGGTGATTGGTTTGAATGCTGTTTTTTATGTTGTCGATCTTCTCCTTGAAGAAGTTGTTGAGTTGGTTACACAGCGTTTGAGATGCAGGTTGGGAGGGGGCAGTTCTGGTGTCATTGCAAAGGTCGTTGACGACTCTGAAGATTTCCCGTGATTTGTTTTTGGCGTTAGAAATTTTATCTGAAAAGAAGGTGGATTTAGCCAATAAGATTGAGTCCTTGTAATTTTTGCGGGCTGTCTTATACAGTGCTCTGTCAGTGGCTAGGTAGCTGTGTCTCCACTTCAGTTCGAGTTGGCGGAGTTCTAGTTTCTGCTCTTTTAATTCAGCAGAGAACCATTTGTGGGCGTCCATGCGACGGGCGCGAGAGAACTTGGTCAGGGGGGCATGTTCATTACATGCGGAGAGGAGCCACTCGGAATGCGTTGTGTTCGCCAAATTGATATCTGGTAGCTGGGTGGGGATGGAGTTGGACAGAGAGGAGAGAAAATCTTGGAGGTTTAAGGATCTCCATTTCCTGACTGATCCTCCAGGGGGCGCATGGTTTTTTTGATAACCCTGAGTGGTAATAGAGAATTGCAGTAAGTGGTGGTCGGACCATATGCATGGTGAGGCCGTGGGACAGGAGGTAGAGATGTTGTGAGACCAAATATGGTCTAGGGTATGTCCCTTTTCATGGGTAGGGGTCGCAACATGTTGGTGGAAGTTTAAGTTGGAGAGAAGTTCAAACAGTTCTGTGGCGTGAGGTCCAGCGTCAGCGTTATTATACCAGTAATTGAAATCTCCTATGACCATAACTTTGTCGTGGTCGACGACTAGGCCTGCTATTTGCTCCGACAAGGAGGCAGGGAAGGAAGGCATAGATGTGGGAGGACGGTATAGCAATACTAGCACCATGGTGCCTGTCTCGGTGTCAGATTTGATAACTAGGTTATCCGAGTCTGGTAGGTCTAGAGGGGGTAAGGAGGAGAAAGTGTGGTCTTTATGAATAATAGCGGCCACGCCTCCCCCAATTTTACCTGATTTTCTATTTGCAGACAAGAAGTAATAGTCAGATGGCAAGGCCGAGAGTATATCTGGCAAGGAGTCTGTGGTGAGCCATGTCTCAGTGACAAAGAGTATGTCGGGGCTATCCGTTTTCAGGAGCAGGAATATGTCAAGTTGGTGTTTGACCAGGGATCTGGTGTTAAGGTAGAGACAGCGAAGAGTCCTGAGATTGGGTTTAGGGGGATTGGAATTTTTTGAGTTTCGGGGGAGAAAGTGAGTCGGGTCTTGTAAGTGATGAAGAGCGAGGATGTTACTTGCCTTTAGGCGAGCGTGCGTGGATGGGTCGAGTGGTTGAGGAACGGGATCTTGCAGAGTAACTCTAGGGAAGAGTATCTGATGATTTCATCAGTCTGCCTGGTCCCTGGACCCGTCCAGGCGCGGACGGGCGCAGACAGGCTTGCCTTAGGCGCTCCCGCTGCGCTCGTCCGCTGCGCTTCCTGCCCTGGCACATAATGAAGGAGAAGGAAGGGGCGTGGCCTCAAGGGGGTGTGGCTAGCGAGCACGCCTGCGATGGCGGCCGCTGGATGTGAAACAAACAATTGCCGTAGCAGCGCTCAATCGGCTGCGTGGCAAGAAGGTAGGATGCCAATGATAGTCAGCTTTATGCAGGTTATTCAGTCAACACAGTAAAAACAATTTGTCACAAGTTTTAAAATATCGCGTACCTCCAGAACGCGGCTTCCGCCTCAGGTCTGGGATCTGATTTCTGTGGGTGTGTTTCAGAGCGGCGCTCATAAAGGGCAGGGGGCGTGGCCTCAAGGGGGCGTGGCTAGCGAGCACGCCTGCGATGGCGGCCGCTGGATATGTGATGCAAACTTCCTCATTACTGACGTTGTGGCCAAATTCCCAGGGAGTACCCATGACTCCTACATATTCAGGAACAGTGGGATCTATACACGTCTAGCTGCTGCTGAATTCGGAGAAGGATACCTACTAGGTAAATCAATGTGACACACCCTGATGTATACCTTGGATTAACGTATTGGTTACCCAAATTAATGGCACTTTCTTTCCCATTTAGGTGACAGCGCATATGCCCTCCCGTCATTCATACTAACTGCATACCTCAACCTATCCACCCCAAAGGGGAGGAGATACAACATGGCACATAAAAGCACGCGCAAAGTTGTGGAGTGCACCTTTGGACTGCTAAAAAGCAGGTTCCGTTGCTTCCACAAAAGTGTAGGTGCAAGTCAGTACCGCCCCATCATCTGCTGCAAAATAATAGCAACATGTGCAATGCTGCATAACCTTGCCACAAAGAAAGGAACAGCAGTCGAACTAACTGACTCTGAGGACGAGGGTGAGGACAATCCACTGCCAGGGCCCTGCACAGCTGGTGTGGCAGCAGCACCGGATGGGAGACTCAGAAGGGCTGAGATAACATGCAACTATTTCTGAGTGAATATGGAGACATAGCCAGTTACTGTATTTGAATGATGGTGTTTAATAACCAGTGCACACCACCAACATATGAGACAGTCTCCATACATCCATGGGTTACCTCACCCATAAATGTACAACCATGGCTGGCTCTACGTTTTGCGTCCACGTGTTGCATTGCCACGTTCCTTGGCCCCACTGTCTGCACTGCCAGTATGTTCATGGGCAGCGCTGTGGCGTTCGCTGCGCCTCCTGGTCTTGGTGGGAGAGGAAGTAATGCTACTATGGCTGGTAGCCTCCTCACTGTCCCCCCCTCTGCTGTAGTGGCCACCTTCTCGGTTTGCAGCAGTTCAAGTGCTGAAGTCATTGTGACCATCCCCCTAGCCTCATCCCGACTACAGTGTGCTATCTCCTCCTGCATTGCAATAGAGAGTCTGCACATAAGGGAGGTAGCAGTGGACAGGCGGCTCACCCCCTTGTTGTATGCTTCCAGTCTCTGCCTCTCCCTGTGCCTAGACAGGCAGTCCTCCTCAAACTTGCTGCAGAGCTGCCTCACAGCCTATGCCACGTCACTCATGCCCTCAGTTATGGTGTTGTTAATTGCACTGATGCCCTTTTCGATGTGATGCATGTGCACATTCATGTGTGACATCCCCCACTGCACTGACCGCATCACTCTCCATTGCAGGAGCTGGACCTTCAGCATGTTGCCTTCCAGCCCAGTGAACACACTGTCACCTTGGCCCAGGATTGGAGGACTGGCTGCCCTTGCCCGACTGAGTCTGGAGGATATGTGGGAGTGCTCTGATTTTTCCCTGTTGCCGTCCTCAGCCACTGTTGACTGCTGGCCCCCTGTGCTCTCCTCCTCTGATACCTCCATCTGCTGGAGGGTGGCCACAGCATACCTCCTGCTTGACTGTGGTGGTGGTATTGATTGTGTGCAGTGGTGATGGTGTTGTTGGTGATGGCGGCGTAGTCTGGAGCTGTGGTGATGGTGGGGATGGATACCTTGTTGGTTGTATTGGGGTTGTGTGCCCTGCAGGTGACTGCTCCTCCTCCTGTTGTCTCCCCTCTGGCCTGGGTGATGTCTCGCCTTTAAAGACAGAATGTAGATATACTCACTCATCTGGCAGCATTTGCATTGCATTAAACATTATCCCTGCCAATCAAACTGACTGTCCTCTGCCTACTAATTCCTGTCATGTGCCTTTGGGTTTGCTAGACTGACTGTTCTGAACATGTGTTACTTATGACTATCTCTCCCATAATGCATTGCAGGTTATGAATGAAACATGGACTGGAGTGGGAGTACCTATGCCTCACTGGGGATTGGAGTTGGGGAGGGGGGGTTCACAGCATGCTGTGTATGAAGCTTTTCTTGTTTGCTGGCAGCTCTGGCAGAGCTGTACATGTCACCAATACCACTCACACTCTCCGGCTGGAGGGTGGACTCAACCATGAGCTCCAGGGCTGTTGTTGCAGGTGCTCTGCTCCTCCCTCCACCAGTTTTGCTAGCCTGCCTCTGCCTCTCTGCCATCCTCACCTTCGCAGTCATCCTCAGGTCATACCACCTTTTCTTTATGTCCTCAATGGAGCGCTGGATGACCCCAATGGCATTAATCTTGCTCTGAATCGCAAGCCAGATCTGTCTCTTCTGTGATTCTGGGACATGGAGGGACTGCTTCCCAAACAGCTTCTCATGGACCTTGGTGACTTCTTCAATGAGGACCTCCAGCTCCTTTTCACCAAACTTCTGTTTTCGTTTTCTTTCACCTCCATCCTTCTCTCACTCCTGGTTTGCCATTTTGCTAGGTTTTTTTTTTTGCAAAGAGAGGCTGTGTTGCTCCTGGATTCTCTCCTCAGCTACCTGCCTCACAGTCAGCTCCAGGTTCAGTGCAGCTGCCTAGATGTGTCCACTTCCTGTTTGGGAGGTAATTGGGATGCACAAGATTGGCTGATTCAACAAATTCCGAATTTTTTAATTACCGAATGGGTATTTACCGATTCGGTATTGGATTCGGTATTTACGAATCGGTATTGGGGTTTCTGTATTTTTTTTTTTTACCGAAACTTTCCGAATTGCTATTTTTTGCTGAATGATACCGATTCGGTAATTTCTAACGAATCTTTACATACATCGGAGATACTGATTCCTTAATACCGAATCAGTAAAATTCAACATTAAGGAATCGGTATTTCACGTTTACCTACATCTAGCCCTTTAGTGTATTACTATCTTTAATTCAGCCACAAAAGACATAAAAAGAATAATGCGGAAACATTGGCGATCAGTCCCCTTCTTGAATCCTCTTAAAGAGATGCCACTATTCGCCTTGAAGAGGAATAAATATCCTAGAGACAAATTGGTCCATTCAAATACAGAGAAATGAGCGAACCCTTCTAGGTTTACCACCTATAGTGGGCCATCATAAATGTGGAACATGCATGGCATTAGAAGGTTCTACATTTACAAACAACAATATCTCAATACAACATAATGAATGTATTAATTGCAAATTAAAAAATATATATTTTATGGTGTATCGTGTCCCTGTGGGAAAGCATATGTAGGTAAAACAAACCAAGAGTTTTGACAGCATTTTTGAGAACATAAATCATGCATACATTGCTGTAACATATCAGCATCACTAGTACAACACTTTCTAGTAATGAATCACAATCTTCAAGATCCGTCATGGACTGTTTTGAGACGAGTAGTCTCAAAATATTGTGATGACTCAGTTGATATGACAGAAGGCCCTCTTAATATTAAAGTTAGGATCTGCAGAGACAGATTTGAATGAATTACCAGAGATATCGAATGCATTTCAAATGTACAGAAGGGTATTCAAAAAAACAGATGTTTACAGCATGTGACATAATATATTCTAAAACTGTGTATGATCCAGGGTACTCTAGGTGTACAATACGGGTGCAGTTTTGTCAGTGCGTTAACCTAGTTTGCCAGAGACAGCAATACGATTCAAGGGATTTCACTCTACAAACCGTTGCAAATAAAAAAGATTTTTTACCATGTTTCCCAGGTACATCCCTATATAATTGTAGAGAATAGCATGGTCTGATGTTTCAATACTGATTTGTATGGTAATGTAACTTCGGACTGATGCCTCATATACTTGAATTTTTAATTGAATCAAAAAAAATCTCTTCGCCCATGATGGGGTGATCGAATACTGTGCTCCTTTTGTAATTTTTTCATTTTTGAAATATCACGCACATAGATTATTAATAATTGTTGTAGCCAATTGAGAGACACAGACTGATTTGGACTACATCACCTATCTAGCCTTGCTTCCAACTGGAACTAAGAACCAGGAAGCTATTCTATACTCCATGGCAAAGTTCAGGTATCACTGAATAACTTAACAAAAAACTTTTTAGTATTTAAAAAAAAAAGAATATTGATTAGATTACACTTGACTATATAAAAATGCCTTTTTTGTAAAAATTACACAATTGATACTAATCATAAATAAGATTAAAGAAGTCGCCATTTTTTTAGAAGAGTCTTTTCAACAGTGAATCATGAACGCCGGCTCAAGGAATAATAATAAAGCTAGCTTTCCACCAGCGGGACCTGGTATATTAGCCCCTATGTTGTTGAGAATCGGGATGGCTATTTTAGGTCTTCGACTGTAGAAAGTACATCGTTCATGTGAGTTCCTGTACTAAAGGGATGTACCATTATCATTAACTAGAGATTCCTTTATTTAAGTAGTTTAGAGCTGGACACAACCTTTTACCTAGTTTTTCTGCAACTGCCACCTCACTGCTTGCACACCCACCCTGCTCCAAGAGTGGGGTGAGCACATTTTTCATTACATATGCAATTGTATCAACTTTCAAAGCACAGTAAATAGTAGATGAGGACCTTAAAGAGCACCAGGTTACCCACCAAGTCATATGTACCCATAGACCTCCTTTCAGAGAGCACCAAAAATAGACACAAGTAGTGTATCAGAGAGAACAAAGTAAATGTGAGACCAGCCCCCACATGGTGTGTAGCGAGCAAGCGCAGTGAGCAACCACTACTAGGGGGAGTTTGGGGGGTTGTCCCCCAAAGACAATTTGAGACAGAAAGTACAAAACAAAGCATTTTTCAACGCATTTTTCATTACATATTAGATTGAAATAACTTTTAAAGCATAGTAGATGATTATTTTATGGAGCACCAGAATACCCAGTCATAAATCACAGACATTCCTACAGAGAACACTAAAAAATTAAATGTCCAGCACTAAACATGAATTTAAATATAACCAGTTTATTTTTCATAGAAAATAGCAAAAAGTTGTTTAAAAACCCACTTAACTTCAAATAATTGTGCAAAGGTTCATAGTAAAAAGTGTAAAAGACAATGTGTACTTCAACCCTTGTGGTACCAACACTTTTGCAAAGAGCTGCTACTCTTTAGTGTGACTGGAAGTAACATTTCTAAAGAGGACTGATTTCCTTTCTTGGTGCAAAACGTCGCTGCCAGGGTGTAATAACTGTGATAGGTCAGTGACTGCACTTCTGAGGTGAGGGCAGCAATATGGGACAGCTAGCACCCACTTTATTTATTTTAAATATTTTCTAACTCGTTTGCAGCAATGCTGTGTGTGGGCTGAGGCATTTTTTGTTTGCTTTTTATACAGAATGACTCATCTTTGTAGCGGCCTGGTGCAACTGCAAGATTTGGGTGCCCTTTGGGGTGAGTTGTTCTGACATAAGGGTGACATAAGGGTGCACTCATTGAATAGTTCTTGAAAAGGGAAGTGTCTGAATTTCTCAGTTCATTGAGGAAAAAAAGGCCCCTAATAAAAATATATATTTTTTTAAAGTAACAGAAGACCAGTGAGGTTTCCCCTGAGTGAGGCAATGTACGTTTTGCCAATTAGTTTTGCTGTGCATGTATTCTCTAATGAGTTCTGGAAAAGGGCGAGTAAAACTTTGGCCGAAATATAGCGAAGGCTCTCACCGCCTCCTGCCCCCTGCTCACCACATGCCCTCAAGGTCCTCCTGGATTCCAGGTTGATGCATGTAGCATATTTCGACCACTGAGGGGTGGTGATGGCTCATGGCTGGCTAAGTTACATGGAGGATCGTGATCCGGGTGGCCTCGCTCTCCCCCTGCTCACTACAAACAAAACCACTACACTGCGGAACCGGGCCGGGGCCTAGCCCTGCTGCCCCTTTCCCCTTTAGAACCCTTTTGCTCTCTTTTGTTTTTAATTAATTTCTCTGGCCCTGTACAGTGCCGCCCAGCGCCGACCACCCAATGGTCGAAGTGGGGGAAAAAAAAGTAGGGGAACTGTGGACTGAGAATCAGAGGGCAGGAATAACCCGAGGATTGGGTCAGTGGGCAGAGTCAGAGGTGTGGCAGAAAGAGCAAAATATCCCAATTTTTTGTATTTGTCTCCCATTTCACTAACCGGTTACAGCTTATTACGTTATTTAATTTAACCAATGGATACACAAGTTTATTTAAGGTTTAATATTAGTTATTGACATTAAAATGTATTCACAAAGTGGGATACGTTTCCAATCATAGAATGTCCCAAATATCCTTAAAAGTGGAATCGCAATCCTTTTGTCTCCCAGCCATGGAGTTTCTGTCATCAGCACTTCTCCTCCCTTTTCCACAAGAGCAGTTAAAACATGAATGACAAAATATCCTAGTTTAGAAATGTTTTCCACATAATTATGTCTCTGTCATATTTGCCACATACTACATCATCTGCTGCATATTCGGACGATTTTACCTAATAAATTGTTTATACCTTAAACGTATCAAAAGTTACTAAGAATTGTGACTTGTGCTGCTGTGAAGTTGAGGGACCCATGAAAAGATTGATTGGTCACCTTTTTCACTGCTGCAGTTGTATGTCCCACTGATACTAACAAGTAAAAACTTTTTCAGAGGCTGTTAGCATGAGTAAAAATGTGAAAATAATAAAGTATCAGAGAATTTACAGCACCACTTATACCAGTGTAGGGTGTCAGAGAGCTTTATATCACACATATTACACAGAGATAATCAATCATACGTGTGTAAATCACTGTATAGGAAATGTTACCTAAGGAAAAGGACTACAAGTTGTAGGAGTCACATGACAACCATACTGGTAAACAGCATAGTTTAATAGTGATTGGTCTGGAGAAACACAAACTCAGAATTTTAAAATGTAATACCATGGTTGGGGGTTCTCTTTAATAATCAGAATGGATTTCTACCCAAATGAACCCTTTTTTGTAACATTAGGATAATCAAAGACTGGGGGAAAAACATAACACTCTAATTTATACCTTGCAGTTTGCATGCAGCTCTTACATGACAGTTAATAGCTCACTGTTCTATGTTAGGATTTTAACTTATTAACTGCAAGTAACAATAGGGCCTCTCTGGCAAAATCAGGAACCCACTCACCTATTTACATTATGCAAAAACAACAATTGATGAAAGGAATGCAATACAATGTCATGCATTCACCCCAGTACAGAGATCTGGGCCTAAATCCATAGTTTTTATGCTCACCATGCCATTCCAGTTTGAACCTAGCCATATGCAAATCAGTCTTGACCCTGGCCCAATAAGAGCAGTCCACCCCGAACTGTCAGGCCTGGTCCTCCCTGAAATGGAGACTAGCATCCTAGGACCAGTTTCATTTGTTGCAGTTATACTATTTACATTATGTGCACTTTGTGATCTGTATGGTACATGTTCTTAGCAGCAGGCACATTAACCCTCTTTCCACTAGACTAAACACCTTCTGTCTCTACTAATTACATGAATCACTGGAGTTATCATGACATTTTTTTTGTTGCCGAAAATTGTTGGAAGGAGGCAGCAAGTGCTTTTAACTAAGCATGGGCGGAAAATCTGTTTCGCTCGCGGATTTTGCGGATTTTCGGTAAATTCGCAATCCGCGAGATTCACGAATCTCTCGCAAAATCCGCAAATCCGCGAGCAGTGGATTTTGCTCGCACTGCTCGCACTGTTCGCGTGAGTTCGCGGCTTCCCAGTACAACTTCGCGCCCCGCGAATAAGTGCAAAATTGCAGAAATACGATCTTAGCAAAACTGAAACTACTTACCAGGTTCAAAAGTTCAGGCTCATCATTAGTAGCCATTTCCTGTAGTGCTTCCTGAGGGGCCCCTCCATAGTTCAGTTTCCAGTTGCAACTATTATGTGACCCTGCTCTGAACCTCAGAATAGTTACACATATGCCACAAAGGTCCTGAATTACAGCTAAGGGAGACAAGCAGGAGCCAGGCTGGAAGTTTAAATCCATTAATCAGCCCCTAATTCATTATTGTCAGTTGGGGCAGGGCAGGTGTTGTAACTAATTTTGCAACAATGAAAGCACTTAGCAAGTGCAAAAGATCACTAATCAGGAAGCACTAAGGAAGCAGGTGCCAGCTAAAAAAATATTCTGTGACACATTAATCAGCCCCAAATTAATTCAGGTCACTTGAGGCAGGGAAGGTGTGCTTGCGTTGCCACAATAATGTACACTGCCTGGACAACCAGAGGGTGCTGTGATGAAACAGAGGGTGGCATGGGTGGGCCAGAGGGTGGCATGAGTAGTCAGAGAGTGGCAGTGGTGACAGAGAGTGGCAGTGATGAAGAAGAGTGTCCCAAACAGGCTGGACACGTAGAAACAACAAGTTCGCGAAACTTGCGACCCGACAGGTAAGTTCGCAATTTGCGAAATTGTACAAAACCCTCGTGAACTGGCAGAAACCCGCGCAAACACAAAAAAAAAAAATCCGCAAATTCGTGAGAATTCGCGGATTTTGCGGATTGCGAGTTCGCAAATCCGCAAAATTCGCGAACGCGAGATTCGCAAAATTCGTCCATGCTTACTTTTAACCTCATCCGTGCTGCCAGGATTTACCGCCGGTGCTGGGGCCCAATGTTAATGGGTGTGGTCATGACGGAACGGTTCCGTCATGAGCACAGCCCAACCGAAGCTCATGACGGAACCGTTTCGTCATGAGCATCGAAAGGGTTAAAACCATATTATACTTGCAAACACGACGCCCCACCTGAAGTCAGCGCCAGCCGCGGTCCGTACAGGTAAGAGCGGTGGGTGGTGGGGCCGGGTAAAGTGGGATTTTGAGGGACAATGTAGAGGGAAAATTAAATATTTATTTAATTTTCCGTCTGCATCGTTCTTCGAAATCCCCCCTTTCCCAGCCCATATGCCCCACTGCTGTTACCTGCACGGACCGCGGCTGGTCTGCGCCTGGTGCGGTCGCACTGCCCTAGAGCCACCCTGCTCAAGGGTCCTGTGACCTCAGTGACAGAGTCACTGTCACTCTATGGTGCGCTGCTTCATAGGCATACCTGCAAGACTGAAGGTGAACTTCAGAATGAATTGTGGTGGACAGGCCTTCTAGGTTAACCCACACTTGCCACTGCTAGGGTCCACCTACTGGTGCTAGGACACCCGGGCTTCTAAGGTCTTGAGGGGCCTTCTAAGGTCTAGCATGGGAATGTGCTCCCTCAGGAGAGTGGTCTGGTGGACTGGTCATGAAGGCTGAACCTGGTTCTCCAGTGCCAAATTTATCAGCTCTGACCTAAAATACTCAGTGGTTTCCGTGCAGTGATTCGGCTGTGTGAGTGTAGCACCCATGCTGCCTTCAGAAAAAGCTTGGAGAGAACTGCTACAAGTGAAGAAATAAAAGATTGCTCATTCATGGGTAGCTGTGACTTCAAGCAGCAAGGAACCTAGGAGCTCATGTATCAGGTTTGTGACACAGTGCAGCACAGCAAGCCTCTTGCTGCACTGCGCTGCACTGCATGACAGTGAAAGGGCAGAAACATGCCATATTAAAAAGAATATGGTGCATTAATGTCCTTTCCCATGAGCTGGCGCACAATGGGCTGCTTTGTCCCAATGCAGAAACCCTTGCACCATGGAGCAAGGGTGGTTGTATTGCATGTAGGATTTAACTTGCACAAAAACAATCCTGGTAGGCATATTCCTCTTTCTACGTGTGCTGCAGAATTCAGCAAGCAAAAAATCGAGATTTCTCCTCGTTATGCCTCTCCTAGGTATAAGATTTTGACGCAGTCCCAGGTTTACAAGTTCTGGGGTTGTGTCGAAATCCATGGGAGTGGGAGTTGCGTGGTAACATTCATGCAATGCCTACTCAGGGCAGAGCAGGCCTGTAACCGGGATCCAAAACCGGCCCTGGCAAAGTGCTTGGAGGCCGCCCCCCCCCCCCCTCCACCCCCCTCGAGGGATTGGTGGTACGGACGATTTGTATGCCAGGGCCGGTTTCCGCCGATTTTGTTACAGGGCCAATAGCTGCAATAACGGCCCTGGAACAAAAACGGCCCCTCAAGGGCACGAAACCAGGCTCTACCCTGGCGGCCCACCGGGGAAATGTCTGATGCCCGCTACGGCCATTGAGGCCCTGGGGCAGAGTTCTGCAATATAGCTATTTCCACTGCATTACTCCAGACTTTTGGAGCCACGCAAAGTGGCTTTGCATGGCTTTAAAAATCTGTCTTAAGGTTTGCATAGCTCTTGCACCACATTGCATGGTGTCAGAGCGACGCAAACAGCCTCATAAATAGCCCCCCAGTGTAATGCATTTAATAGCACCAAACAACACATTAGGAAAGCCACACAGCACCGATTTCCAAAAATAGATTTATTTTACGAGGTTTTAGAGATATTTATAAAATCCACCAAAAGGTTCTGGAGATACAGACTTTGACTATATAAATACTTTGGACATGTGCGTTTACAGGTACAATTTATTTGCATTCTCGTTTACTTACATTTCTCTGCCAGGATGCATCAATGCAGACCGAGAGAGAAACACCGTGGAATGTGATGTGATGTCGTGCTTAACGTTTCCGAGAAATGCTGCCAACGGCGAGGTGAGTTCTCATTTCAACGGCCTGGGAAATTGCTCTGCATAGCTCCCCTCAGAGACATCAGCTATTAAATATCAAATTACGCAACTTACCACTTCATAAAATCCTCGAAAAATACAGTAAATGACAATGAAGACAACTAGAAGGAAAAGCAATTATAAAATGATGAAGACTGTTGTGTTTTTTCTCTTGGAAGGGGGTGGGATAGTAAATCTTTGGCGTTGAACAATGAGATAATAGATATGCGCAGAAGGGGAGTGCTCATCCAATTTCATGGAGTGACTGCTTGATATCTCATCCTTAAAATATCGGACTTGGTTATTACATCTCTCTGCAAACACTGGGCTCCATGTTTAAGTAATGTGTTTAGACAAAATGGAGTTACAGACTAAGTACCAGAACCAGAGGCCAATTTGGAAGCGACTGATGAATAGCTATTTTAAAATGTTCTGCATTTAATTGATGAGATACATTTTTAGTGATATTGAAATTGAGAATATAAATAAGTGGACGTGGGTTTATTTTATTTCAGTCTAAGCTCTTTTACAAACACATCTGACGGAGAGTTGCCTGCTAGTCAAACAAAAGTAATGATATTCACACTTCAGTTCTGAAACTAGGGGCAGTTGTGAATGGCTCTGAGAAGTCGTTATGTCTGTCTGTAAAGCTGAATACATGTTTTGAATTTACAGGCTGAAGTCGTACCCTAAAGAACAGTTGCTTACCTTTAATCTTCAATAAAACATGTTTAATCTCCTCCGTGTCAGGCAACCCACAAAGCGAGAGTGAGTCTCTGGCAGAGCCCCTTCATCTGACCACTCCCAGTGCATTTTTTTCTGGTCAGTATGTGCAGTTAGTAAAACAGCTGCCTCTGAGTGGTGGCATAACGAGGTTTGTAGGGCAATGTCAGAAGAGATAAGGTGACCATCAGCCAGGACAGGAAGGCAACTCACAGTGGTAGGATAGAAGGTGTCAAAGCTTCCATGGGCAGAGTATAGTGTTATGTCCTTGCCACTGTTGTGAGACGTGGAGAACGCAGGTGTCCGGCAATAATGTGCAAATGCACCTGAAACACAGTTGAAATACCATGCTTATGCTTAAAACAATATTCTTCTAACACACCTCTTTCAATGAGAAACATCATTGTAATAACCAGTGGCATATCTCCCACTCTAAGGTTAGACCAGTGGTTTAGTTAGGTTAGCTTAACGTTTGTATTCAGAATGCATTATATTTTTTATAAAAGGTGCAAAAAAATTAAAGCACTTAAATATAAACAGTGGCAACAACTGATCAAACCCATGAAATCCCCATAAGACGTCCTCTTGTTGACTGACACATAGCATGCACAACTAGAAGAAAGATGCATCTTCACTAGAAAGGTAGTAGAACTTTCTTACAAAGTTTAACACTCAAAGATCTGTGGATTGGGTCGCCCATGTGCACCTTGGACTATCTTGCTATATGTAACTGGAAGTACGAAATGAAACATGAGACAAAATTACCAGGCTCAGCGGATTTTACCAATTTCCACATCAGAATCAAAACACTGAGAAGTAATGTAGAATACTCAATCAACCCAGGTGTTCCTGTTATTTTATAAAATGACATTATTATTATGCTTTCAAATCAGCATAATAGCTCTAATTTGCACCAATTACAGCTTTGCCAGCTATTTCCTTGAGAGGATCAATGATATACCATCATTGATAACAATATTGACTCACATAAATATCGCCCACAAATGTGTTACAAAAATATTGCCATTCCATACCTACTTAAAAAACACACAAATATCAATGACCAAATTTGCCGTAAAAAGTATCTATTTTCAGCAATATGAAAAATACAAATATTGGAAGCAAAATAGTGTTACCATACGATAATTATTCAAAATAACACATATATCGAAATACAAATAATAGACTAAAATAATATCGCTAACATAATCTATAATATTGCAAACTATGCTAAAATTCTTATTAATTTTGATTATACATCAAATAACATTGAACTCAAATAAAAAAGTATCAAAGAAATACATTATTATAATATTATTAAACCAAAATTAACATTAAGCGAATAAAAAATATGACTTAACCCTACAATTAATGCTCACATTAAAAAATATGGCAACAATGATTAAATTAACATATTAACAATTTAAAACATTCAGATTTAAAACATTAAACAATTAAAAATATACATATGTTTGGGTGTGACCATGCCGGTGACCAAGATTTTAGCACGGCTCTGAAGCTGCGGTACCATTTTCCCACTGACAGTGACTTCATCGATCAGGGACCGGGACAGCAGGTTACGCGTTAGGGCCCACCTTTCCTCTGAGGCCCTGCAGCGACAGGGGCCGGAGGCGAGCCTGAGGACCGGGCTATTGGGCCCGCACCCCTCCAGGTTGTGCGTCGGCCCTTGGACCAGAACTGAGCTTGCTCCTGAGTGGCGAGGTCACGCTGGATGGAATGGCGGCCACCACTGCTGCATCATCTACTGTACAGCTAAACTGGGGACTGATTAGTGACAATCTACATCACACGCTGGGCCTCCTCTGCCGAGCACCTGATACATCTGGCCTGCTGGGATGCTGAGCCGTGCCCCGAATGCCAAGGGCAAGGAAGGTCAGGGGTGTGTGACTGAGCCTGACTGACTGCCGTCAGGTGCAGCTGGGTGGACGAGGTTAGTGCTTGCTTACGGCTCGTGTGAGGATCAACATCAGCTTGATTGCGAGTCTCGCTGCCTTCCTGCTGCTGGCAGCCATCTACCCCTCTGCTGTTCACATATGTGAACCAAAGGACCTCCCACTGCCTCTGTTTACTGCCCCAGTACATGTCATTGAGCTGGCCCTTGACTCCTGTACCCCACGCTTTGAGGGCAGGTTGCACTGGATCTTTGCAATCTGCAGGCAGGCTCCTCTCCTAGCCAAGAAACCACCATTGCACTGAGGTGACCTGGGATCTTTGCATGGGGTGCCCTGCTGTGGGATCTACACAACCCCTGCCCCAGGATCCTGAACTCTGCTGATAAAGAGCATCGCTTTTTACACATGCACAGTACTCATTTCAATCTCCCTGTGAAGATCCCATTCAAACTGTCCGGGCAATCCGACATACCTGAGACCATGTCCAAGATTGGGACCCGGAGAGCAAACTTTGAAGTGGCAGAGGGGACTGTGGGGATGGATGCTATTTTGCGGAGGCTTGGGCTGGTTTCCACTCTAAATAGATGCCCGACACACTAAACAACCTCCTGGGCCGCATGGGGAAAAAGATCGCCCACCATGGAGCGCGACTGTTAAAAACGAGAACCCAAAGAAACAAAACCCGTATCACCAGAATTGCGGAGTCCACTGGCATAGGCAGACCAGACCAGATTGTGGAGCAGCTACTTGTGGGGCTATTTACTCATGCCAGCTTCATGGACAACTTCATGGTCGAGAGAACACAAAGAACGATAGTTCCTAGACCACCACCTGGAACACCTCATTGCCTGATAATAGCACAGCTACTAAACTGCAGAGAAAGACACTGTACTACACCTGGCCAGGGATTGGGGCTCTCTATATTATCAGGGGGCTGCCATTTCTATATATCCCTACTTTACATTGATGTTGTGGGACACAGACGTAAATTGCAAGACAGCAAAACCGTTTTGCGCAAGAAAAGCATTGAATATGGCATGCTGTACCTGCTCAGGCTCCACGTGGAGGTGGATGGCAAGGCCCGAATATTTGACTCTGCTGCTGAGGTGCAGCTGAGGTGCCGGTTGTGGCGCATTCATCACACCTCGCTGGACCCCGCTCTGACTGACTCCCGGCCCACACATCAGGAAGATCCCTCCCCTCTAACAAACTTAGCCCCGTGGCCTGAGATCACTGGGGGCCTCTTTTTGAGACACTTTTCATTCTCGTCTCACCTACAGCTCCTTCCGGTCCGTGTTTTGCAAGCAGCTGAGGCACACGTGGAAGAGGAGCAGGGAGTGTGGAGTGTGAGGAGCGGGGATCTCACAGCGGCGCTTGCCGTGCAGCGTCGTTTACCAAAGACCAAAGGACCAATACAGATAAATAAAGAACATCAGCGTGGCACGTGCCCACGACCCTCGATCCCTAGACCTCTGAGCCTTGAGCCACCCTGCTCATGGAAATTCGTCCCCTTCAAGCCTGCAGCCCGCGGGGCTCTGCATTCTGCGTTATGCGTTCTGCCGCTGGCCTGTCACGTTCTGCCCGGCCCTGGGAAGGTGCTGTGAAGTTGCGGAGAAGAGGAGAAGAGGATTCTACCAAGCTGTAGTCTGCCGTCCCCCTTTTGCCGCCTCCACCACAGTCTACCACAGCCCGGTGAGTGTGCCAAGGGAGCAGGAAGCAGACAGTGGTGTGTGGGGAGCAGGGAGCCCTTTGAAATCGTTCAGCTTATCAGCCTCTCAGCCCCTTTCCAGCTCTGTTTGGGGGCTTTGTTTACCGCATTCGGACGGCAGCCAGAGAAGTGACTGGGGCAAAGGGGAGCGGCCAGTGGAAGTGGTAGTGGAGGAGGAAGAGAGGGTCGCCGAATGCAGTTTCAGAGGAAGGTACCGTATGACAGGGTACCCAAGAGTAAAGGAGGCAACAGAACCGCATCTGGGAAATCTAATTTACTCCACTTCCTCTCCTTCTGCTTAATTCCTCCTTGCCACGGGGTCTCCGGGCCACTTTTTTTCTTCCGTGTTCCACCTGTTCCATTGTGCTCACTTGAAATGAGATCAGGCAAGTTGAGGTCCACAGCTCCAGTAAAGAAAAGGAAACCGAGAGGGAACACAGAGATGCCAACTGCAGCCCCTGACAAAATCGTAAACCTGTCGTTGAATGACCCTGGAATTACTACGGACTGTATGTACCAACTTTCTCTGTGGGGGTCTGACGGGATGGCCCGAAAATCCTTCAGTAACCAACCATAAATTACATCAAAATTCTCTTTTCTGAAAGATCCAGGGTCGGCTGTATTTTCAAGCAACACAAACATTGCGGGCTTACCAAATCCCTTGAGCCCTATAGTGAATATCATCAACAAAAGCGCTGGGGGAAACAAGGTTCCTGTCACATCCTTGGGAAGTCCATCAATCAAGCCCACCTCAATCCACCTAGAACAAGGACGCGATTCCATCTCCACTTTTGCCATCTATTCAAACCATATTCTCAACAAAAAGGTCTATCCACTTGACTCAGATGGAGAGATAATTAGCAATTCAATATCAACTATCCCTGCCTCTCATGTTGTCAGTTACACTACATTGAGCAGTCAAAATGTCTAATCTGTAACGCCTCCAAAAAAGGTCAGTGCAACGCCTACGAAGGAAAAAGAAGCCAGTGTCAGCATATTGAGTAGTCAAAATGTTCAACCTGCACTCCCTCCTAAAAAAGACTGTGAAACGAAAACGGAGGAGGACGGAGTTGACATCTTTCCTCTCTTTGAAGCCGATACAGTCGTGACAGACCTCTCCCATTTGGAGTCAAAGGAATGGGAAAAAATGCTGTTTTCATACGGTAAGACCAACCCTGGATACTCTAGGCCATCTTCCTCACCAAACGAGGAGAAAAAGGAGGATTTTACGCAAGAGAAGGCTTGGGTCATAGCCTTAGACATTCTTCAAAGGTCAGCTGACGCAATGACCTATCAAGCTAACAAAAGGGACATACAAATTAGCCTTCTGAACACACTGGCTGTGTACGTAGTCAAAATAGACGACAAGATCACAAATTTAAACAGCTTGATTAGACGGGCCCAAGCAGCTGCGGATAGGCCGCAACAAGAATGCGATTGTACTCCAATAGTCGAGAAACTTAGTACACTTCCTGAGATGATGGAAAAACTCCTGGCAGACCTAAAAGAAATCACAACCCGAAAGTCCTTCCATGAAAATGGTAGTGTTGGAGACTCAGGCGTGGTTCACAAAGTAGAAACGGCAACAAACTCGGGGCAACAAGGGGATATGGAAACTAACTCCTCGTCACCCCTGGACACATTAGCATTCACTCGTCATATGAGCAAACTACCACAACCCCTATCCACAGGCAGAGCAAACTCCACTCTTCCATCCGTAACTAATCAAGATATGGAAGCTCTTGCAGGAAAGGGGAAAAGACAAAGGAAACGAAAAGGACGCAACAAGATGGGAAGGTGCAAACAAGATCTTAGCCTCTATCCGGTGTTTAACACTCTCAGACGACCAGAAGTTACAGAGTGCACTGATCCAAAAAGTACAGACGAGCAAAGTTCTATATCAGAAGAACAACCAATTTTGCAGAAGGAAAAAAAGGAAGAGCGGCACTCCTCCTTCACCATCAGAAAAAGAAGCAGCAAGTGCCCCTTTAGGAAAAACTGCACACAGTGAGTTAATGGAGCAAAACACAACCACGAACAAGGCCTTGTCAGACAAACCTCCCCCGCATAATGCACAGGTGCAGGGCCAAAATTCCAGCCAACTCTTCAATCCACCTGGAAGTACAACGGCGTTAAACCAAGCACCCACCAACAGTCTTGCCAAACATCATCCAGGTTTATCCCCGGAGTACGAGAAAGGAGCCGCAGCTCAGACAACCCGAGGAAAAAAGCAAAAGTGCCTCAGCGAACAGATCGAGGGCTTTTCCACATCCATACACAAATTAACAAATGCTCAACCAATGGGCCCTCTGATAAAATTAGACCAAATGCCTTGTGCCCAAATACCGGAGCTAAATCCTTGGCCGTCTAGGGCCTCCCTCAGCGGCGATCTAACTTCCATACTCTTCTACCCAGAGTATAAGTCCAAAGGAAGCCACGATATCTTGAATCGCGGGAACATCATAAAGCTGATACAAGCAATAGGCCTGTAAAACACCATTACCTCAGAAGATATCACATCAGTAGAATTTATTCCACCATGCCACGACCAAATAAATGAAACCACGAAGGTCACCTGGAGATCGGAAGAGGCAAGGAATAACATCTTAGGGCACATAGAAACTTTTAAACAGTGGGGCATACTCATACAACCGGGGAAGGAAGTGGCCTACCCTCATGTCCTGCATGCAAGCCGTCACACCGAGCGTACGCGAGTCGAAAGGGGAGCAGTATACTCAGTCCTTAGGGGTGCTTGCAATAAAACACCGATTTGTGACCATAAAGGCAGGAAACCAAGAGACAACAGGATCCCATCCAACAGGGATCGGGACGAGGCCCGATCATGGTCATGGCTGGCAGGCACCCTCAACACCACTCGGCTCCTACGCTGACAGCTCAACAGTGAAAGGAGCGCGACTATGTGTCCCCTAAAGATTTGCTCGTGGAACATAAACGGTTTAAATAACAAAATGGAGGACCAAGCGATAATCTCCTATCTTCGAAAATTCGACATAATATTACCACAAGAGACATGGCGATCTGAACCGCAGCACATAGAAGGCTTTAAAACTCACCACACTCCAGCCCAAAAATTGAAATCTTCCGGTAGAGGCAGTGGTGGCCTGGGGATCTACATTTCAATCGACAACGCAATTGCCTCATGGGAGTTAGTGAGTTCATCACACTCCCTCCAATCCGTGGGCATTTTTCTACACCCTCAACAAAGGCAAGCGCAGGTCTCTCGTCCTAATGAATGCCTATGTCCACCCAAATTCGGCATCAAGGCAATCCTTCACTGAAGAGGTAAAAGCGACAATTCTAACAGTGAAAACTGGATCCCCCAATCCAGAAATAATACTATCAGGGGATTTCAACATGTGGCTAATGTCTGATTTACATAAAAACGAAGTAACCAAATCACACGAAAGTAATTGGGTCATACCACCGCAGGACCCCCCAGGATGGAACAAGGACGACCTGAGGGGCCGCTCTCTACAAAGCAACCTTGAGAATCTGGGTCTTAGAGCCCTAAATGGGCGCTTTCCTCAAGACAAGCCACCTTGCTTCTCCTACGTATCGAAGACCGGTGCCTCGCTAATTGATTACACCTTTGTTAGCCTGTCACTTCTTCATGAAATGACAGGGTTTAGTTTTGGAAGCAGAACGGAAAGCGATCACCGTCCTCAAGAAATAACACTTATCTCCGACTAACCCAGCATGAAGAGGAAAGGGCACTGCCATCCGATAGGTATACCATCAACCTTAAATGAATTAAGTGCTCCTTCAGCAACTTCCAACAAATAGCAACTGAGGCCAAACAAATTATCGAGAGCACTAGCAGAAACACCATCGACCATATTGCAAACTGGTCAAATTTTGCAATTGAACTGATCAATAGACACGCCAAACCGATAAGGCATGCCAACCCAAATGGGCAAAAGCTGACGCCTTGTAGGAATCTCGACATACAATCTGCACCAAGAACCATGAATCGGTTATGACGGGCTTTAAAAACAAACCCAAAAGACCCGCTAATAATAGAACAATGGAGAGAGGCCCGCAGCTATTTGAAGAAGGCAAAAAGAGAACAACGTAGAATTCATTGGAACTCCTTCTGGGTCAGACTACAGCACAACATCAAATCAAATAACTCTGCAAGGTTCTGGTGCACTATCAACAGCCTATCTGGGCGCCCTCAAAAAGTCGCGTCATCAACCATCTTGGAGTCCGAGTGGGTCGACTTCCTAAATACTCACTTTAATGAACGAAAAGATATAACCTTTTATCAGAATTCCATCGCTGAAGGCACTACAGTATGGCCTACTGACCAGGTATCCAAATTGCTTACAATGGAGTTATCCCTCAATTCAGATCAAAACATCGAAAGAACAACACAGGGTCCCAGAAACCGAAATGGGAAAGAACCAAGTATTATCCAGAAGGACCAAATTGAAAAACGAATCAAAAAGGGTCGCAAAGATGGGGCGCCAGGCCCAGGCGGAATTCCTCAGGCTGTGTTTAAGGAGGACGTTACTTTCTGGGCCTCAAAGTTAACCACCCTTTTTAACACCATCCTACATAACAACATCACTTAGCCCTCTTGGCAGGGGTCAATTCTCGTGCCAATGTTCAAAGGCGGGGATAAAACATCAATTGGGAATTACCGCCTCATAGCCCTCATAGACAATGAGGCAAAGTATTTTGCCGGATTGTTGTTGAATTCACTTAGGGCATGGGCAGAAGATCACTCAGTAATTCCTCCGAATCAAACCGGCTTTACAAGCAATACTGGCACCTCTGTCAATCTAATGACCCTCTCCTGTTTGATTGACCAGGCGGAGGCCAGTTCCAGCTCACTTTATATGGGATTCATCGACTATGAAGCCGCTTTTGATAACGTGAACAGGGGAATGCTTTGGCAGAAGCTCTCCAGGTTAAACGTCCCAGAAGACCTTTTAAGAGCCATACAGCTTCTGCATCAGGACACATGGGTGAGGATCAAGATTGGGGACGGCTCTAGATTATAACGCCCAATTCTGATGACAAAAGGCCTAAAACAAAGATGTGTTTTGGCCCCCACCCTTTTCAATTTGTTCCTATCAGACCTTCCTGAAGCCTTAAATAAGGTAAATTCCCACGCTCCTAAAGCAGCTGGCTTCGTTTTGTCAAACCTGCTATATGAGACGATGTGGTCCTCCTTAGTAAAACAAAGATTGGCATGCAAAGACTATTGGACGCAATCTCCGAATATTCAACCAAAAATGAGCTTCAGATCAACAACAAGAAGACAAAAATTTTGGCGGTGCGTCCAGGAAGGGCAAAGAAGCTGTATGGGTCCTGAACCGGGAAAGCATAGCTGAATCCAGCTGCCATAAGTACCTTGGCGTCTTTTTTAATAACAACGGCAGATATAAAAACCACCTTGAAGAACAAAAAAAGAAGGGAGCAGCACTTGCTTTCGCAGTCAGCACCCTACACAAAAAGCTACTTGGCCCAACATTTGCACCAACAATACAGGTCGCGCAGGCAAAAATCATTCCAACATTAACCTATGGTAGCGAGGTGTTAAAAGGATTGGACAGTGGCAATTTGGATAAAATCATCGCAAAAACGTATAGCATAGTGTTCAAGCTACCAAACCAAACATCACTGGCGCAAATCAGGCTGTACCTGGGCATCTGTAACCAATCATTGGCCAAAGCCAAGAGCTTCTTAATGTGCTGCCACAAATTGAGGTCATCGAAGGAAGGCAGCCTAGGCCAACACCTATGGGCCAGTCTTAACAAGAACCTTTGGCGAGCAGGACATGACTATTGGGAAAAAGGGCCAAGAACACTAGGTTTGAACAACCTTTGGAATCTGCAAGTAAGCCAAAATGAATTCAAACCATTAGCAAAAATAAGCGCTAAAAAACTTTCTTTAGTGGAAGACAAGGCTCGGCTAGCAAAAAGAAGTCACGGCTGGATGACTTTGCAATCCTATGTCCTGCTGATTCCACAGCCGTACCTAACCTTAACATTCACTGCACGTAAAAAACTAAGCTTCTTAAAATTAAGAATGGGACTCATCAACTTGTCGTGTCACTTGCCAAAATGGAAAAGAGTCAATGGCCACAAACCCTGTTGACTTTGTGGGAAACACAAAGAAGACATCACACACATCCTATGCCTCTGCCCAAACCTGTTGCACGAAAGACGGTTCCTCTTAAGGAAACTTTGGAACAAAAATATGGTGAGATCATGCAGGGCAGCAGTTCTGGCATGCTTTGATCCCCGGAACACCGAACTGAATTGTGCCCTGGTCAGGTACTTGGATTAAGCAGAAAAAAGAGTTTGTGATGTGATCGATCCAAGTGACCGTCCATCAGCATAATATTTGCTACTTTTATTTATACTTGACTGGAATTCGCATTCCTTTTTTTACATATGTACACTTTTAAATACTTTTATTTTTTGTAACTTGCAAAGGTTTTTTTCAAATCAAGCAATAAAGTCTAATTAATTAATTAATTACAGCTCCAATTCATACAGGACACATTTGATCAGCCTGTAGTCATGCATTGGCATTCATTAGATATATATCTTGATGGGCTTTGTTTGTCGACGTGCTGCCCACCCTTAAGGTGTTTATCACATTTTAATCAAAATAATTATTGCTCTGTGTGGGTAGGGGTGGCCTTTCCTGCCTCGAAGGGGATTGTTTGAAGGTTTTCTTTTTTAACTCTTGTACTCACTAGGAAGGTATTACAATTACAATCCATTACATTATGCAGATTACACAACTCTCATATCACTTATGCCACCTGTGGGCTGAGCTACAACTACTGAGATAACATGCCTAATTTGGAATGCTAGAGGCTTAAATAACCCATGCAAAAGCAAGCAAGTAATGGTGTACCTTAATTCCCATCGTAAAATATCCCCCTCCATCGGCAAAAACTTGGGGGACTTACAGGTTTTTCTCTTACTATAGTATCAACTTGTGGGGTATCCCCGTATCCACAGAAGCATTCCCTTCCTTTCCATTACCAGTCTCATGGACAAGGAAGGTATATATTTGGTACTGGAAGGCCGATTGGCCAATCACTATGTAATGCTTGTGACTGTTTATGCTCCAAATGTAGACAGCCCAGATTTCTTTCACAAGCTCTCATCCTTAATGGCACGTATTGATGCACCCTCAGTCATATTAGGTGGGGATTTCAATATGATATATAACCAAATACTCAACACCACTGGAGCCCCTGGTGTTAGGCTATTTCAAGATAGCTGAGATAGCTATTGTATGGCAGATGCATGATGCCACATAATTCCGACAAGCCCAGCCTAAACCTTCTACCCCGCACCTCATGCTGTGTAGACATGCATTGATACTGGTATTTGTCCACTGTTGCTCTTTCGACCCCATACCCTATCTGGGCATTCCCCAGTTAGGATTACCCCCACATTCCGCTTGACAGGGAATTGGAAAAGTGATGGTGCTTTTCCAGTTCCTCTTTCCTGGATAATGTATTCCATTCTGAGATAAGGGACTTTATACTGGAACATTTTGAATTCAACACTAGTCTATGCCCTGGCAGGCTAACTAATGGGAAGCATTTAAAGAGTATATTCGGGTATATGTATCTCCCAGCATGCTGGAGTCCTCAGAGATATTCGAAATAGCATAGAACAAATCGAAGCGGAGTTGAGAGCTTTAGATGAGGTGTCTGCGCTGGGAAGCGGAGCTAATGACATGTCCCCATGATCTAAGCTGCTGGATGAATTCCGTTCACTGGCTGAAAGGGAGATGGGATTCCCAGGTCTGCCAATATGGGGAATGACCTCCGGTGGTAGATCCTTCTCCTACCTTGCCGCCATAACCTGGAACACCCTCCCTACCCACATACGGCAGACCCAAGACCTACTCATTTTCAGAAGACTCCTCAAGACCTGGCTCTTCGAGCAGTAGCAGCAACCCTTCCGCCCAATTATTGAAGCGTGCTCAGACAAGAAAGGCCGGAGGGTTGAGCCCTGCAGTGTGCCTCTCACTTGCTACAGGCAAATTGCTAAAAAAATTCTACGCGGCAGCCTGGCCGCGGAGGGAGCACCATCGCTTGCTGATTTGAAAATCTCGAGCAGCAGGATGAAGCTCGGGCTTCCAAACATTTGGTTGCATTAGGAGCGCAGGACTCGTCACATCAATACAGCGCGCTGAAGCACAAATGCAGTCTACTTAAGATATGAATGGAATGCACTATGGATCCAAGACTCTCGACTTTACTGAAAAGGAGAACCACAGATGTATCAGAAATGACTACAAATCCCATAAATGCTGGTTACGACGGTGTACTCAACACACGCCTACCTGTGGGTTTGCTTGAATAAAAAGTCAAGAAAACATGTGAAACATATCGAGGGTCTTTTGGAAGCAACCCCTGAGGAGGAGGAGGTCCCCCTGAAACGCGTCGGGCATTTTAATTATTGCAGTGTGGCGAAGCGTGCTGAGACAAGAAAGCCCGGAGGGCAGAGCCCTGCAGTGTGCCTCTCGCTTGCTACAGGCAAATTGCTCAAAATATGTATATATATATATATATATATATATATATATTACCTACTGGCGTCTCGCCAGTAGGTATATATAGTTAGGATTTATTCCCTATGGGATTTTTGAAAATTCTATGTCTAATAACTTTGGCGTTTGTGGACGGAATCGGCTGAAATTTTCAGGAACATGGCACATTTTGTTTCTGAGCAGCCCCTGAAAATTTGGGGGGGTTTCGTCAAGGGGGGGCTGAGAAAAAAGGGGGGTCCCAAAACGCGTTTTTCCCATGTTAATTTCCATGGGGCGGTTGGACTCACTTTTAGCTCGAACGGCTGAATGGATTTGCACGAAACTTGGCAAAATTGTAGGGACTGTTAGCCCGATGTGCCTTTGCTAGGTCTCAATATATGTGCTCCAGTAGTTTTTGAGAAATTAACGTTCAAAACAAGATATATATCTGTAACAGCGCTCCGGGCTGCGCTCCGGTCCGCTTACTTTTCGCGAAACGGAACTTTGAGCGCAGAAAGCTGATTGGCTCTCCGGTGTCTGTCAACATTCTAAACAGTCCGGAGCGGCCGCCATCTTATCTCTCGGTAGGATCGAGAGAGAAGAAGAGGTGAAAAACGAAGGGGGAATTTAATGAAAGGGGGCAAGGTATACCCCTCTTGACCCCCTAGGAATGTTGTTGGGGTTATTAAAGGGTCCCGTGGGGAAAATAAAAAAAAAATGATTTTTCACGGTAGAAGCGCATCACGGGCCGCGAACTGGGCCGCAAACTGGTAGCGAAACGGGAATTCGCCATTTTGTGCTTCGTTTTAATTAAATTACTAGGTATAAGGGGGTGCGGGAGACGTATCCTAATCCCCTATGTTTCCTGAGGGTGGCTGAGGAGGCTCATATATGTTGATACATCTCTTCCAGCGGCTGTGCGTGAGCTTTTTTTTTTTTTTGCTGCGTGACGTCTGTTAACGTTCGATTCGATGGAAATCAGGAAGTGTTGACCGCCAATTTGTCACTGCGATAAAATATTTTGTTATAAATGAATCCTTATTGATAAACATTGTCTGCGCCATCTTGCCTTTTTGTCCAATGCCACAATTTTGTCGTGCACGGCAGCCATTTTAGATGCCTTGACCAGGCCCACTCTCTGCACGCCGTCGATTCTCAGCACGGCTCCCCACCCTCGCAAGCATCTCCCCCACGCACTGGTCACCCCCGCTCTCTCTCTCATGCATGGGCCATATACTTCCCCCATCTGCGCTGCTCTTCTCTGAGAATCACACCCTGTGCCCGCCCGACACCTCCCTTTCACCCTATTCACTACCGCACCCTCTGACACTCCTCTTCCTCTGTGTCCGATTGTCCAGGCCGGACCCAGGCTATCACCTAGCCCTGCGGATTAAGCATGAGCGAATTTTGCGGATCTCGCGTTCGCGAATTTTGCGGATTTGCGGATTCGCAATCCGCAAAATCCGCGAATTCCCGCGAATTTGCAGATTTTTTTTTTTTTGTGTTCGCCCGTGTTTCTGCCAGTTCGCGAGGGTTTTTACAATTTCGCAATTTGCGAACTTACCTGTCGGGTCGCAAGTTTTGCGAACTTGTTGTTTCTACGTGTCCAGCCTGTTTGGGACACTCTTCTTCATCACTGCCACTCTCTGTCACCACTGCCACTCTCTGACTACTCATGCCACCCTCTGGCCCACCCATGCCACCCTCTGTTTCATCACCACACCCTCTGGTTGTCCAGTGTACATTATTTTCGGCAAAGCAAAGCACACCTTCCCTGCCTCAAGTGACCTGAATTAATTTGGGGCTGATTAATGTGTCACAGAATATTTTTTTAGCTGGCACCTGCTTCCTTAGTGCGCCCTGATTAGTGATCTTTTGCACTTGCTAAGTGCTTTCATTGTTGCAAAATTAGTTACAACACCTGCCCTGCCCCAACTGACAATAATGAATTAGGGGCTGATTAATGGATTTTAACTTCCAGCCTGGCTCCTGCTTGTCTCCCTTAGCTGTAATTCAGGACCTTTGTGGCATATGTGTAACTATTCTGAGGTTCAGAGCAGGGTCACATAATAGTTTCAACTGGCAACTGAACTCTGGAGGGGCCCCTCAGGAAGCACTACAGAAAATGGCTACTAATGATGAGCCTGAACTTTTGAACCTGGTAAGTAGTTACTTTCAGTTTTGCTAAGATCGTATTTCTGCAATTTTGCACTTATTCGCGGGGCGCGAACTCACGCGAACAGTGCGAGCAGTGCGAGCAAAATCCGCTGCTCGCGGATTTGCGGATTTTGCGGGAGATTCGCGAATCTCGCGGATTGCGAATTTCCCGAAAATCCTCAAAATCCGCGAGCGGAACGGATTTTCCGCCCATGCCTAAATGTAGTTTATGGCCCCAGCTGTAGAGAATCCAGATATACCAATCCTCCCGATTCAGGCGTGAGACTACTGATTTCAGTGCTAGTCTTCCGCCTCCCGATTCCTGCAAGGAAAAACCCGGGGGCATATTACCAACAACTAGCGATAATTTTTGTCTCTAACTTGTTTAGAGACAAAAATTATCGCCGCACATCGGTGAATTTTATCGCACATAAACCTTGCTATTAGCAAGGTTTATCGCAAATGCGATAAAAAACGGCCGCAATGCATGAATATCGCTGAAAAGTCAGCGATATTCATGCATTATCCAGCAAATGCTCTTAGCCATGTTATCCACCTCCCATTGGATAACATGGCTAAAAACTGCTCAGGGCAGGTGTTAGCTTTTGGAGATATTCGCGCTTAGCGCGAATATCTCCAAAAGTTGGTAATAGGAGATAGCGATGGTCAGGGACTGTTTCCAGTCGCTAAAATCTTGGCACGCCCACTTTGCATGTCATTAGTGATAAATATCACTGACATGCAAAGCGGGGCCCAAGATGGTCGCTATCTCCTTTTAGCTGTCACTAACTGGTGTTAGCAACAGCTTGGTAATAGGGAGATAATTTTATCTCTTTTTTTTGGCTTTTAAAGCCAAAAAAGCGGAAATAAACCCCCTTGATAATATGCCCCACGATTTCTCGGGGGTTTCAGCTGACAGGGCTTGGTATTGTGTTACGTGCTAATTCTTCCAGGAAACGTCAGAGGGTCGATGCAGGGGTTCTAGAAGGGGTGATAAACCATTTAAGCCTCATGAACAAGCGCATGGTCTTTTAAAGATTTGTGAAGTACTCGGGGCGGCGGTGTGTGTGTGCCCTCTTTCAGGAGCGGGCGGGGGGGGGGGCACTGCCAGCAACTTGCCAGGTCAGGTAGTGTTCAACACGTGCATCACCCTTTCTCTGCCTGCTATTGCGCACCATGCTTCGGAAAGGTAAGAAAAAGAACGTGCATTTGAGTTTGAAATGTCCGATCCTGTAGCAGTACACTTGCAAAGCCCACACATGACAATAACCCGATTCAAGGCCCCATTCACCCGATTTTTTAAAAATATATAGCACTCCAACAAAGTTGGATTTTAAAACTTTATTAACTTTTAAATATAACGAACGCAACAAAAACTGTAAATATATTTAACCATTTTTTGAAATTAACCAGAACTATAACGATAACAACAACAACAACAATAATATAACTTTTATGCCTAAATTACGCAAACATTTAGCTAATCTGCTAAAGGGGGGAGTCGCCATTTCTATTCAAAAATCAATAATGAAAAATCAACATCAATAGGGTTGTCCGTTTTCTCGATGCAGCACTATAGTGCAACATACACAGCACCTGGGGTGTCAAGAGTGAACAGGTCCTAGCTGCTTAACCAATGACTGACAAATGCTATATTAAACACTTACTATGTATAATACTTGCGTTCACAATAGTTTTACTTTACAAAACAGAACAAAAGATGTCCCCTGTAAGTAAACGCATATTAGCTGTTTCAGTTATTGAACATCCTAAGGTTTTATGACATGGGGAACAGTGGTGATATCCTGGGCGGGTGATGGAAAAACATCTACAAAGAAAACTATTGGTGAATTATACTTCTCCGGAAACTATAACGATAACAACAACAATAATATAACTTTATTAACTTTTAAATATAACGAACGCAACAAAAACTGTAAATATATTTAAACATTTTTTGAAATTAACCAGAACTATAACAATAACAACAACAACAACAATAATATAACTTTTATGCCTAAATTACGCAAACATTTAGCTAATCTGTTAAAAAGGGGAGTAGCCATTTCTTTTGATATTTTTGATAATTCATCCGTAGTCTCTCTAATCTCCATTACAATATGTTTCTTGCTGTCGCTAGCTGATGAAAAAACTAAAGTGATAACTTCCTCATCCTTATTTTGTCTTTCTTTGTTCCTTAAGATGTTATCTGTGTCAACCTCTTCCGAGAATGCTGATGCGTTAGGGATTTCCTTGTGTTTCTTAATAGCATTGGTGTCTGCACACTTCTTTGTCAATTCTGTGAACATGATAACTGCTTCATAAACAGACGATATCTTTGTTTAGTCATTAGTGTTAAGTGTGTCTGAAACTACAGTGCCCTTCTGTTTTTCTTTCTTCAGGCTCTACAGAGTTTTGTGTGTTGTTCTTTTGAGCGACAATTATTCCAGAGGTTTCAGGTTTACTTGTTTTGTCCTGCAGTGAGTTAACAGCTTTAGAGACTTCATGTTTATTTGCTATGTCCTGCTGTTCGTCAACTGCTTCAGAGACGTCAGCCTCATTTGTTATGTTTGACTAGATCCTGGACCTGCCCGGCCGCGCCCAAAATGGCGCCGGTGTAAATGGGACTCGTAACTGCTTGTTGTGTACTGGTTGCCCAACCTTGATATCACGAGATACATTGGCAGTTTTGAAGTACATGGCGGAGGCTTGTCTGCTGTAGTGGGGCGCCCCTTTATCGTTTCAGTCGCCATTCCGCCCGCTTTTGCTACACTGTGCCTTTTCCGCCATTCAGCTGTTTACCGCCCGCTCTTACGGCTACAGCGTCTCGCTCACCATGTAGTTGAGTTGCTGCCACTCTTGCGGTGCAGCGATAGGTGGCTGCCACAGGACTCTTAAAATGGCGGCCGGCTCTTCGGATTTGGGCCTGGTCCAGTAAAATGGCCCTGGGACACCTTGGAACTCGGACGCTTGTCTGCCAGGGCTTGGGTTCCATTCTCGAAAGCGTCCCCTCAGCCTTGAAGATTGTACAAAAGTCTTGGGGGCCGTCGACTCCCGCAGGCTTCCGGTGGGGAGCGGCTGCCATGATTGCTTGCGGAATGGCCACGACAGAGCTACGAGATGGTGGTGCTCTCATGGTGACGCCAGCTTCAGTCTGAAACATCCAGAAACAAGGTGGGGCTTTCTTCGTTTGGGAAAAAAAATGTTTTAATCCAATGAAAAGTGTTATTTTTAGGTCACATGACCTAGTCTTACATCATTAGGAAAACAAAAGTAAAATGAACCAATGAAAAGTTTTATTAACAAGTCACATGACCTGTTATGCTTACGTTACGCGCTGCGCGGCGCGCTCTGGATCGGTTCCGGGAAGCTGCGCCTTGCGCACCGGAGCACTTCCGGGTGCGCTAACGCGTCGCGTCATATGACGCATTACGCGACAATGCAGGTCCAGAATATAGTCAAAATGTCTCCACCAACCAGCGGTCGGAATACAACCGCTTTCAGCAGTCCAAAAAGTTCGGTTAAATCTTAAGAGCGGGAGCAACTCAACTACATGGTGAGCGAGACGCTGTAGTCGCAAGAGCGGGCGGTAAACAGCTGAATGGCGGAAGAGGCACAGAGTACCAAAAGCGGGCGGAATGGCAACTAAAACGGTAAAGGGGTGCCCCACGACAGCATGTCTTCAGGTCAAACGGATTGTGGGACAAGGTCCAGAATGGAAGAGTCATCAAAAGGGAAAAAATTCCGCCGGACCCCGGGAGCCGGCCGCCTATGCCGGGGGCGATCTCAGGCCACACCAGGGCAACACGACTTGGGGAGGGGGCAGGAGCCAAGCGCCCCCTCTCAGTCCGCGCCATCTCACCGCCCCTCGGGGGCCTCCGTCAAGCGGTTTAGGGAGGCACCGTATCACATTGTTTTCCAATGCAGTCAGGTCCACAAACGGACCCCACTTACTTTGAATAGTGAAGCTGCAGCAGGTGCAAATAAGGTTTAAACAGTGTTACAAGAGCTGCTTAGAACTCTGAAGTATGGCACTCAACAACCAGGACTTATGCCATTTGTGTAAGGCAGTGACATGGAAGCAACTCAGGGACAAAAAGCATGAACGAACATTCACGTATGAAAATCTTATTTGGGGAAGGGGTACAATCCAAACGCCCCCTCCCAGTTCGCGCTACTACACCGTATGTGGAAAATCTGAAGCCATCGTTCTACAAAGTCTCAACGCTTGCTATCAGTGCATGAGTTTCATGCTCGATCGATTGAGCTAGCCGGATCGGGCAATAAAAAGTATAAAATAGTTATGTAAATAGTTATTTAATAAAATGTTTTACCCTGTTTCTTTGCTGGTGTGTTGTCTATATTTATAATATTTGCATAGGGTTTGTCGTTATTTTGGGCGGGGTGGATGGCGGAGTCGAGCTGTCTTGCAGCCCTCATGGTGTGGAGCTCAGTTCATTTCACTATTTTCGTATTTCTCATGAAGGGTTGTTCCTAATGTTTGTATTTTACCGAGGTTAAAAAGAGATCGAATTAGTGGTCTACTGATTTTGCTCGATTACTTTTATTTTTTTACACGATTTTTCACTATCTGCAAAGACTAAACAGAGTATTGCGACTTTGTGCTTGTTTGTAAATAGAGAATGATCCAAAGAGAACCAATTCTAAAACAGTAAATGCTTGGATAACAATCAATCAAATGGAGAGACAAGCAGGTACGACGGATTACAACAGGGGTAAAGGTCTGCGTTAACTACCGTTCACTATCTGCAAAGAGAGAGTACTACTAAGAGAAAAGAGGGGAGGGGGGGGGCAGCGTTCAAAGCACATCAGCGTGCATAAACACGAAAACGTTTTTACCTATCACGTACTTGACATTTGAGAGCTTTTGATATTTGCTATTAAAAAACCATTGAAATTCACAGAAAAAACCATAGGTTATAGTCGATATATAGTTAGGAATTTGCATTTACAAAACCTTGAAAATTCAATGAAAAAACCATTGGTTTTAGGCCATATATAGTTAGGGATTTGCATTTACAAAACCTTATTTTACTCGCATAAAACCATTGAAATTCCATAAATAGTTAGATGCGCTAACTATATATCGCGCGCCCGCAATCCACTGCTGATGATGTCACATATTACATCATTCATGACATGGTCAGTGACATCACTGATGACATCACTGATGACAACTCAAATGACATCACTGACAACATCACAGATGACATCATTCATGTGTTAATACGATGAACCTCTACAGACTCTGATATAACCTTAGATACACTCAGTGAAAACAGACACTCACAGATTGTCACTCATCCATGGAGTTACTCATACACCTAGACAGTCATGCTAAGAATCAATCACACCTCCAATTCCTCAACTATACAGTTATACACACCTTACTTATTGAAACATATTCTAACACATATTTACTCTCTTATACAATCACTGATACAAGTTTTCAATGATCCATGCAGCCACTCACACATTCACTGGCTCTTAAACACAGTAATTTATATATGTCAACTCTTGCATGTACTGTGTTTTACATATGTACTTACTTTGACATGTAGCATTGAGATATCCAATCACTCACCAATACACTCATGCACACAGTCAACCACCCATACAGCTGTTTCCACATGCAGTTTTGAACCCATACATCTAGTGAATCAGCTGTTCACACATCTATGCACAGAGTCACACACCTCCCAGCCACTCACACACATACTCAGTCTCCCATACAAATACTTGGGCAACCAATCAATAATCCATATAGTTACTCATATAGCTACTGATCAACACATGCAGCAGTTTACAGAACAACAGACATAATGATGCACTAATTAGGACAGTTTAGTCACTAACCCATGCTCTCAGTGAGACACATTTAATCACTCTCTCATACAGTCAGTAATGCACCTACTAAATTCTTCATCCAGACACGTATACATCCACTCATTCTTCAATATGTAAGACATATTTAAACTCTACAGAAACGTACATTCACTGGATGATGTCATCAGTGATGTCATCAGTGATGTCACTGACCATGTCATGAATGATGTAATATGTGACATCATCAGCAGTGGATTGCGGGTGCGCGATATATAGTTAGCGCATCTAACTATATATGGAATTTCAATGGTTTTATGCGAGTAAAATAAGGTTTTGTAAATGCAAATCCCTAACTATATATGGCCTAAAACCAATGGTTTTTTCATTGAATATATATATATATATATATATATATATATATATATATATATATATATATATATATATATATGCCACGAACTTCGCCAAATCCCCCAAGTCAGACTCCAAAGGAAATAACGAAACCAGACCCAAGTGGATGTTTTGCAAGTTGATTTATTTCATCCTTAGTGCACGGAACACGCCGCCATGACGCGTTTCGGGACCTCAGTCCCTTGATCACATAACATGGTCGGTTACACCCCCATCATCTTTAAAGTGCCAGTACACAGTCAGCTGACCCCACAGCCTGTGGAAATAAAAAGCATACTTCAGCCTGGTTACGTAGCGCTTACATTTGACAGTATGATTGTGCACTCAACACCTCAACCACACTTAAATGGTAGTTCACCATATTGAAAAAAATATATATAATAACAAACAAAACAGATTTAAAAGAGCATGTCCCTCTCGGCTCATCTGTTCAATTTGATGTTCCACTTAATTCATCGTGATTCATTCCCATTAAAAATATTGATTAAAATCTGTAACCAACAATTTTCTATACATCACATTAAAATCATGTACAAAAATATATTATTAAATTTATATATTTTCTTCTTTTTGGTGCAAATCCGCTGTATATTGTGCAAAATTCGCTAAACGGGACACCATCACTGGCTGAATGGGAACAAATGGTTTGGTGTCAAATTTCCCAAAATTTCAAAATTGTGCCCAAGTGGGCATTTAGCCGCTACACATAACCACTGCTTCCACACTGCTGTATCGAGGGTACACAAGCTGGTGCACTTTAAAAAGAATATCGCAAACATAATTATGATACATCATAAAAATGACTCTCTAATCAAGTGATAAAAATTGTTTTCGCTCCCTTCACCATAAATTGAAGTTAAAAACAGAAGGCAGACTGTTTACATGTTTGACTATGATACATATTGCCCCTCAATCACTCTGCAGTTAATGACAGATTTTGGTCCAACTGGTCTAAATATTAGATCCCTAATAAAGACAGGAGTGTAAGTCTTCCGTTTGATTTAGACCATTGGGGGCCTTGGAATTGAGTTCTAGAATGTATCGTGTTTCCAGAACTCTCAATCGGGCCTCCCTATCGCCACCCCTACGAAGTGGCGGGACCATGTCAATCGCATAATATTGCAAGCATCCTATGTCCCCCCCATGGCACATATTTACATGTCTGGCGACAGGGTAAGCCTCGTCCTTGTTGGTCACTGCTCTAAGGTGCTGAAGAATGCGCTTGTGCACCTGCAGCTTGGTGCTGCCCACGTAGCGCAGGCCACAAGCACATTCCAATACATAGACCACGAAGTCAGATTTGCAGGTAATTTTCTTTTTAATCGAGACCACCTCCTTATTGAAAGCTGTCACATAGGTGGTCCTGTTCTTTCCTATCCTGCATGCCTTGCAGACTGCACACTTTAGGAAGCCCTTACTCTTACCCAGCCAGTTGTCATCGGCTACTTCCGGGCTACTCTTAACTATCATGTCGCCCATAGACCTCGCTCTACTATAAGTAATAGCTGGTCTCTCGGCAAGGGTCCCACCAATGACCGGGTCTCCCTTGACCACCTGCCAATTTCTGCGAATGATGTTGAATATTTCTTTGTGCTGTCTGCTGTATGCTGTTATTAGTCTAGGTTGACCTGACTCCTTCCCTGCGGTCCGTATGGGCCCAACATCTGTTATTGGACTGTGCCCTGATGTTAAGTCGGCACGTCTCATGGCACCCTCCACCATTTCTCGTGAGTAGCCTCTTTCAATGAATCTACTCCCGCTTGCTTTTTGTGCCTGTTCACAGCTCTCCTTTGTGCTACAAATCCTCCTGATCCTCAGCATCTCCCCATAGGGAATGCTTCGAATCAAGTGCGCCGGGTGGTGGCTGGTGGCGTGCAACACCGTATTTCCAGCTGTTGCCTTGCGATGCAGGTCAGTCACTATTCTGCCCTTGGCAATGCTCACTTCCACATCTAAGAAGGTGACCTGTGTTCTGCTGAGTTGAGCAGTGAAATGTAGATTGAGATCATTCTCATTAATGTTGGTTATGAACTTGTTAACCTCCTCTTCTGACCCCTTCCAAATGATGAAAAGGTCATCAATAAATCTGTACCAGGCTACGATGTTATTTGCCATGGTACCCTCATATGTTCTTGCTAGGACCTGCTCCTCCCAATGCCCCATATGCAGACAGGCATAGCTAGGGGAGAAGCAGGCCCCCATCGCAACTCCCCTTAGTTGTTGGAAAACCTGTTTTTGAAACAAGAAGAAGTTGCTTCTGAGGCAGATCTCAATCATCTCACTTATCATGCTGTTGTGCTGTATCATACAGGCAGGTCTACGCTCCAGATAGTGTTTTACTGCCCTTAATCCATCGTTGTGATTAATACTGGTGTATAAGGAAGTTACATCTAGTGTTAGTAAAAGGTAATCTTCCTGCCACTCTATGGTCCTGATTTTGTCCAAAAAATCACCCGTATCCCTGATATAGGAGGGAAGCGCTCTCACATGCTCCTGCAGGAAGTGATCAATATATTTAGAGGCATTCTCAAAAGGGCCCTGCCTGGCGGAAATTATAGGCCTCCCTGGGGGCTTGGTCAGATTCTTGTGGACTTTCGGGATCATATAAAACACAGGGATCACAGGATAATTAGATTTAAGGAATTTTTGTTCATCCCCACTGAGTAATCCCGTGCCCTTCCACACATATAATCTGGTATTGAAAGCATCCCACGCCTGTCTAGCTGTACGCCAATCGCTCCTGCAGTAACAATTCCTGTCATTCAACTGCAGTAAAGCCTCCTCCATGTACAATTGTTTTGGCCACAGGACAATGTTGCCCCCCTTATCTGATTGTTTTACAATCACCGTATTCTCCCCCTGCAGTTTCTTCATTAGACTCCCATAGGCATTATTGCACCTATTCTTAGATCTAATGTCCTTTGTTCTGGAGGCCTGGTGCAACTCTTTAAGATCAGATATAACCAGATTATTAAATACTTCTATGTTGTCATAGACCGATATGGGGTTAAATGTTGATTTAGGTCTAAAGCTCGTAGCCCCCGGGGCATCTGTTCTTATATGTTCCTCTATGTCCACATCCACTGAGGTTCCCCCTTCCCTATTCAAATCAACCAGGTCCATATATAACTCAACCTCTCCCGCCAGGCATGGACCCGGATCAAGCTCAGTTCTATTATTATCCTGAGTTGGTATGCGCGTTTTCAATTTATTCTGCAAGAATAGCTTTCTTAATTTCAATTTGCGTATATATTTAAAAAAGTCCATTCTTGTTTGCGCATAATTGAATGTACAAGGGGGACAATAAGTCAAGCCTAATGATAATGTTTTAGTCTCTTTAACAGTTAAATGAACATCTGAGAGGTTAATCACAGATAGTTGGTCGCTTACTTGATTGTTCACTAGCGGTTCCATCGTTTTCGTCCCCGGCCCCTCACTGGTGGTTTCGTTGCGCCGTTTTGTTGCCCGGCTCCTCCTCCGCCATTTGCGCTTGAGGTTGCGTTTCCGCCTGGTTTCTTGCCAGCGGTGTGAGATCTTAGGGTCTGCTTGCGGTCGCTGCATAGGCACTCCACTTCCTCTCCCAGCGACCGCTTGGTAAAACCCTCCGCTTCCTCATTATTGCGTTGGTCATTCTCTGACTCACTTCCTGGGATTGAACTCAGGTTTGACTCCGAGGTAGAGGGGCTAGGGCCCCTGTTGCTTGTTTGCCCTGTACCTTTGGAGCGAGGTCCGGTCGTCCCCTTTTGAAGATCGTACTTTTTTGCGAAGGTGAAAATACGACCGTTCTGGTAATCTAGTTTGTCCCTCTGAAATTTGAAGGTCTTTCTTTTTTTGATTACCTCCTCCTCCTTGGTGAGTCGTTGTTTCATTGCGTCGCGCAATCGTTTTTCCTGTTCCACATCATTAAGCTTCTTAATCTCCTCATTTAAATCATTTATCACTGCCCCCAGTTTCGCTCCGTCACTCTCCGCATATTTGACTAATATTCTGAGTAGTCTGCTCGAAGAGTCCAGGTTACACCTTGCCCACTCACTTAACATCTCTGGGTCCGGGTTTTCAAAGCTGGGGGCCAGCATGATCCTTAAGCCCCGGGGAACGCGTCCAACTTCCAAATAGCGGGACAGTGACTTCCTCTCCCACCATTTCGCCTGTTCCGTCCGCATGGCTTTTTCTAGTTTTCTAAAAAGTTCTTTCATGGCATTATTTCCCACATTCGATTGCGCTGCTTGCGCCATAGGGTTAATGCTCGTGACGGGAGTATCGTCAAACATTTCAACCGCTGCCTCCTCACGGGATCTGACCACATCGGCGGCGGCCATGGTCTGTGCACGGATATTCTTTAAGGATTATTTCCGAATAATTAGTTGCACTCAGCTCTGCGCACCCGGGCTTCAAGTAACCCGTCACGCTGTGCTGCTTCCTCCTTCAGTCCCGATGGTAAGTTGCTTGCGGTCTCCACACCATGCCGTCCGCTGCTTCACCGTGGCGCCGGTTCTACCACATCCGTGGGAACTGCCTCGCCTTACAATGCCGCGGCTGCCCTTGGAGAATTCCGCTCGTCGGGGGCTGTAGCGGTTGCTCTTACCAGAGCCACTGAACCTTGCAGGAAAGGAACCTGCAAACGCTGCTTCCTTCCGCTTACGCCCTGTTCACTGAAGGGGTCCGGTTATACACCCAGAAGCTGTTGGTGTAATAACGTGCCACGAACTTCGCCAAATCCCCCAAGTCAGACTCCAAAGGAAATAACGAAACCGGACCCAAGTGGATGTTTTGCAAGTTGATTTATTTCATCCTTAGTGCACGGAACACGCCGCCATGACGCGTTTCGGGACCTCAGTCCCTTGATCACATAACATGGTCGGTTACACCCCCATCATCTTTAAAGTGCCAGTACACAGTCAGCTGACCCCACAGCCTGTGGAAATAAAAAGCATACTTCAGCCTGGTTACGTAGCGCTTACATTTGACAGTATGATTGTGCACTCAACACCTCAACCACACTTAAATGGTAGTTCACCATATTGAAAAAAATATATATAATAACAAACAAAACAGATTTAAAAGAGCATGTCCCTCTCGGCTCATCTGTTCAATTTGATGTTCCACTTAATTCATCGTGATTCATTCCCATTAAAAATATTGATTAAAATCTGTAACCAACAATTTTCTATACATCACATTAAAATCATGTACAAAAATATATTATTAAATTTATATATTTTCTTCTTTTTTGTGCAAATCCGCTGTATATTGTGCAAAATTCGCTAAACGGGACACCATCACTGGCTGAATGGGAACAAATGGTTTGGTGTCAAATTTCCCATCAGTGATGTCATCAGTGATGTCACTGACCATGTCATGAATGATGTAATATGTGACATCATCAGCAGTGGATTGCGGGTGCGCGATATATAGTTAGCGCATCTAACTATATATGGAATTTCAATGGTTTTATGCGAGTAAAATAAGGTTTTGTAAATGCAAATCCCTAACTATATATGGCCTAAAACCAATGGTTTTTTCATTGAATATATATATATATATATATATATATATATATATATATATATATATATATATATATATATATATATATATATATATATATATATATATATATATATATATATATATATTTTATATATATATATATATATATATACATATAGATATATAATAGTTATATTCAATTCAATTCAATTCTTTATTATGTTTTGGCACTCCGAGGAGATCCACATAAAAAACCATACACAATACAAGACCCATTCAATGCAAGAAAGACATCTACAATGTTTACAAAAAATACAGAGTAATCAGATTCACATACTACAAAAGGCCATCAATAAATAGCTAAAAAGCATTTAAAAAAGTTAAAAATATTAAAACAGAAAATTTCATTTGGGGGATTATACAGTGCAAGTAAGAAAGAGTTAGCATTTAAAATACCCAATTGTAAACATACATATCTAAACCACTTACGCCAAAATGGGCGCAATGCAGGGCATATGAAGAGAACATGCAAGCAATCCTGGGTGGACAAGTTGCAAAAATTACAAATTGCAGGAGCACCATACCACTTTGCCAATAGATTGTTTAATGGCAACAAATCCTGTCTTAGGAGAAACCAAAATCGCCGAATGCCATGTGGTAGATTCCAGGCGACATAAGGTTGCATGGCTTTCCTAACATACGAGTCAGTAAGATGGTTAGCTCCCTTCTTAAAATAAATAGCCTCCTTGTCCATTTTAAAGCTATGATCCCAAGATGGCTCTTTCACAAGTAATTTTAACTGTGCAGCGGAAACAGTAAAGAGAGTGCTCTCTTCCAATTGGAGAAGGGCAGCCGCCTTTCTGAAATTCTTAACAATTTGCGAGTACTCCTTTAGGCTGCCCAACAGTTCAACCTTCATAAGATTTCTTTATGAACCCATTTCACCTCTAGCCAAACTGGCAACCCACCGAACTACAGCTGCTAGGCCCTGCACCCAGCTAAAGCGAAGGCCATATTCAAGTCTGCAGGCAGCAGCTGAGCAAGCGGTGTTAAGAGAGAATATAGATCTTAACAACATCCCTTCTACAGAATGTAAAAAATCCCATTGCCTTAAATCAACCAGTTCCATTCCATACAAAAGGGAAGATGGGATTTTTGCCCTAAAGACTTCCTGTAGGCAATCGAAATGTCTTTTCCCCGTGGCTGAATATAATGCACTCAAACCTTTTCCCTGAGACAAAGCTTTGCGGGTATTGTTATCGGTGTGGGGCTTGTCACTCAAGTTATTGGAAATGATTTTTCCTAAGAAGACATAATTCTTTACCACCTCCATTTTATGACCACCCACTGTCCAAACAAAGTTCTTATACTTTAACTTTTTTCTCCCTGCGATACACATAATTTAGCTTTTTGTTGCATTTATCCTCAAGTAATGGGCTTCGGCAAAAAGATGTAATGCACGAAGACGATTGGCCAACCCTTAAGGTGTTAGATCCAGTATTATAATATTATCTGCATATAACAAGCAGGAAATAGGGGTTCCCCCTACAACCGGGGCTATACCATCACTTGAGGAGAGAGATGCAGGAAGATCCGCAATGTACAGGGAAAAGAGCAGTGGAGCAAGAAGACAACCCTGCTTTAATCCATTAATTGACGGAATGACACGTGATAACCCCCTTTCTCCACCTTGCAGGACACAACACCATGTATCAGTATGTAAAACCTGCACCAGATCTAGCAAGTGAGGAGGCATGCCCATGGCAGATAGCTTTCTCCACAGCAGGGGGCGATCCACTTTATCGAATGCTGTGGAGAAGTCTATAAATGCCGCATACACATATCCCCCACGAACCCTTACATATTTATCAGAAATGATCTGAAGTGCGGTAAGGTTATCTAGGGTGCCGTGCCCTTTGCGGAAGCCAGTCTGTTCTAGGGGTAAAATGTGGTTCGCGTCAACTCAATCATTAATTAAGGATAACAAACATTTTGTGAAAACTTTTCCAATTGCGTCAAGGAGGGCTATTTGACGATAGTTCTTCGGTATATCCCTATCGCCCTTCTTGAACAGTGGCACCAGTATGCTCCCTTTCCAAGAGGAAGGGACAATTTTCTTAATGAAGCAAAATCTGAAAACAGGAAACAGAATTTTGCTCCATAAAACTGATTCCTGTTTCAAGACAGATATTGGGAGTTCATCTGGCCCCATGGCTCCTGAAGTACGCATGTCCATAATCGCCTGTTCAATAGTTCTTTCTGAAGGGGACTCTATAAGGGAATCAAGCTCAATACTAAGGCCCCTAAGCTCAACTGGCTGCCCATTCATGGCGGTGCTAGTAAGTGTGGTGGCAGCACAACTGAAGGTCCGTTGAGCGCTGGGGGCAGACTGCGAGCTACCAGGATTGTGTAGAGCTCTTCTGATACCCCTTTCCATTCCTGCTGTGTTTTTACTTATTTTAGCCGCTTGACAGCGCCTGGCAGCGCGACATTTTAAAACTTCTGCAATCTTGGTATTCTTACCTTTTAATATTCGACCAGACAGCGGGTGACTTGAGACTCGTTTTCTTGCATGGGGTGTTCCTCCCTGCCCCGGTCCACCACGGCTGACGTGCTGATTGCTGTGGAGGGCAGGCGCCATCTTACGTGAGGACCTGGTTCCCGGCGGTGACGCGCGCTGCGCTCTATGGCTTTAAATTGCAATGGTTACCCGGAGGCGCAGCGGACGAGCGAAGCGGGCGCGACGATGGCGCGACGAAGTTAAGCCTAAGGTAAGCCCGTCTGCGCCCGTCCGTGGCACCCCGGGGCTAGGGGCCAGTCCCCCTGTCCGTTTATTCGGATACTCATCCTCTGGTCTTCGTCATCTACATGCTAGCTGGCCTCTGTCAGCCATTACTTGGTCGACTCTTGATTCATTGAGGCTATTATGCACCAGGGACTCGTTCCCCGAGCTTTTGTCACTCCCTTCACGAGTCTCCGCGGCTCACTCCCCTCTGCCCTCCCCCACTTGCACGGACATCCCTCCTACTAAAGGGCCTCGTCCATCAAAACTCTCAGTGAGCTATCTTAACACTCGCTCACTGGTTAGACAGTCAGTTGGACATTTTCAACTACCTAGACTCCGTGAAACCCGACATACTGTTGTTGACTGAGACCTGGCTTAATGCTGAATCTACCCCAGACATCCTTGCGGCTATCCCCCCTGGCTACTATATCCTGCAAGCAGACCGAGCCTCTGACAGGCCCGGCGGAGGAGTCGCAGCGATTATTACTTCTTCTATTAGATTTTCCTCAGTAACTACAGCCTGTATTCCTCTGGTAGATTACCTTGTGCTGAAACTAGAATCCTCAGCCATACCCCTGATTTGTGTGTTGGCATACCGCCCCCCTCAACCTATGCCTAATTTTTTGTCATTGTTTGGTGAAATGCTCTCTGAACTTGTTATTAATAATTCCAATATCCTAATCTTAGGAGATTTTAATTATTGGCCTTTTGACGAGAAGGAGAGTGCTTGTTCCATCATGTTCTCAGATCTTCTATCTGGTATGAACAGCCGCCAACACATAAATACCCCGACTCACATCAAGGGCCATGTCTTGGACCAGGTCTGGACATCTAATGTGGAGATCTCGGCTCCCCTTATTTCCCCCTGTTTATGGTCAGACCACTTTTTAATTTCCTTTACCCTTACAATTTTTCCCTGTCCTAGTAGAACCCTGCAGAGTAATTTTCAAGCCCGGAACTGGAACAGGGCGGATCTCTGTGAATTTGCTGATTTACTCAAAAACTCTTCCCCCCCTGTTACGAACTCTACTGCCTCTATTGACACCCAAGCTTCAGCTCTTACGAACTGGCTTGTAACAGCCAGTAATGTCGTTGCCCCGCTTAAACACATTAAGCTTAAACGCCCACAAGACTCACAAAAATGGTTTACTGAAGACCTTAAAGCTCAAAAATGTGAGCTTAGGCAGGCTGAGCGTCAATGGCGGCGAGGGTATGCCGCTGACACGAAGTCGCGGTATAGGTCCCTGCTCAAAGAATATAAAACTGCGATTTTATCGGCTAAGACCTCCTATTTTTCACAAAAAATAGTGAACTCTGCGACTAAAACGAAAGATATCTTCTCCATAGTGGAGGAGCTATCACACCCGGACAGGATCACCATCAACCCCTCCCCTCCCAAGCGCTCTGTGACTCCCTGAATCAGTTTTTCGTGGATAAGATTGCCAACTTTAAAACGAGCATCTCTCTTGCCGGTTCCCCTCTTCTTGTTGGGTCTGTTCCCCCTCTGTGCTCCCCTAATCTGCAGCATCTCACTCAGATCCCTCCTATCTCAGAGGATGAGTTTTCCACCTTGTTAAGCAAGGTCACCTCTGGATCCCCGACTGACTGCTGTCCTCCTCTGATTTTGCGTGTCCGCTTCCTCCCTTGAGACTCCTAAATTTGTCCCTGTCTTCTGGTTTAGTTCCCAGTTCCTTTAAGGTAGCTGAGGTCGTGCCCATTTTAAAAAAACCTACGGCAGACCCGACAATTATGAGCAACTTTCGCCCCATCTCCCTCCTTCCTTACCTCAGCAAAGTGCTGGAGTCTCATGTTACCAACACTTTGAGCTCCTTCATTGAGCACTCCCAATATCTCGATTCCCAACAGGCTGGCTTTAGACCCGCCCATTCTACAGAGTCAGTTATACTCTCAGTTATGGAAGAACTGCGGAGAGGAGCAGACTCTAACATCCGCCAGGTTCTGGTGCTCCTGGATCTATCGGCCGCCTTTGACACGGTCGACCATAACACTTTGGTCGACCGTGTTGAGGAGGCCGGCGTCCGGGGCACCGCTCTGGGCTGGGTTCGCTCCTTTTTGTCCAACCGCCATCAGGCGGTCCGGCTCTCCCAGTTCACCGCTGACAGGGTAGGTCTAACCTGTGGCGTCCCGCAGGGTTCCTCTTTATCCCCCCTTCTTTTTAATTTATATTTGACCCCTCTTATCCGGGCTCTATGAGGCAGTCATGTCACCGCGTTCAATTACGCGGATGACATTCAATTGATTTTTAACATTGACGGCTCGGCGGAGTCCATTTACACCTTTCAGTCCACCCTCTGCCACATCAGTGACTGGATGGGGGCCAACCATCTGAAGCTTAACCCCGACAAGACCGAACTGGTTCTTGTCGGGGGTGCCGCCAACCCATGGAAATCCACCTTCTGGCTGGCGTGCCTAGGCTCTCCCCCCAACCCAGTCGACTCAGCAAAAAGTCTGGGAGTGATCATCAGCAACGATCTTACGATGAAGCCCCAGATTAATTCTGTAGTCTCCTCCAGTTTTTTTCAGCTCCGAAAGATCCGGAAGATAGCCCGCTTCTTGACCACTGAAGCACTTACCTTAGTTCTGCTGGCATTAGTCATCTCAAGAATTGACTATGCCAATTCACTCTATGTAGGCATTCCATCCTACTTGATGAAGAGGCTGCAGCTTATTCAGAACCAAGCTGCACGCCTCATTCATCATCAGCCTAGGCACTGCCACGTCAGTCCCTTGTTAAAGTCCCTTCACTGGCTCCCCGTGTCTGAGCGGTGCAAATTCAAGCTTGGCTGTATTACTTTCAAATCCGTTGCCGGCTTGAGTCCTTCCTTTATCTCTTCACTGCTGCACGCTTATGTTCCTGTCCGTAATCTTTGTTCCTCCCATCTTGCTTTACTTAAGGTCCCTGTTTTTAAACGCAAGAAAAATGGAGGTTCAAGATTTTCTTTTCTTGCCCCTTCTTTTTGGAACTCAGTTCCTCTGAATATCAGAGTTGTTTCTCCCTATGCACGTTTTAGATCTCTTCTTAAAACCTATTTGTTCTGTAATGCCTTCTGCTAATACCCATGTGTTGCTAATGGTTTCCCCCCTGTTTGCTCGAGTGCCAAGAAACCGCTAGGTGTTAACTGCGCTTTAAAAGTAATTTTTACATTACATTACATTACATAAAGTGGAGATATAATTGACCCATACCGATTCAGGAATAGGAATTGGGAGGGGACCAATTCTTGCACCACAACCCTCCCCAATAAGAGACCAAAACTGTCTAACTTTGCCATGAACCACTGGCTCCCGTAGACTTATCCATAAGGAATCTTCTTTTTCTTTTTTTATCTTTTTCTTAATCCTACTTCTCCTTCTTTTTAAACGAACAATTTTGTGGAGTCTTTCAGTTGATCTGCACAAGTATTGCTCCCGCACTAGCTTATTTATTTCCATATTGAGGAGAATAATCGATCTTGGGAGGAAAATCTTTTTTGGCGCCAAATTTGATTTTTTTAACATCCAAAATGATCTTCTTCATAAGATCCTCAAAGTGGATTAATTCAGACCCTTTCCAATTATTTAACTCTTATATAGTTTTATCAAGGATACGCCCCAGACCCTTTATGGCTTTAAAGTCTCAGAAACATCTTCCAGACTTCTTATGAAAATTGACCGCATCACCATTGAGTGACCAAGGGTCAGATTTAGGAGGGTGTATTGAAAGGGTTAATGTTATCAACATATGATCACTAAATATATTCTCTGAGACCACTAGATCTCTCAATAAAGAAAAGGATCGGTGGTCTGTGATTACATAATCCAAAATGGACTCACTTGTGGTGGAATTATGGGTATATTTTGCTGGAACATCAGAAGTGAGCCTACCATTCACTATTAGCCCCTCCATAAGAAACAATTCTTCCAGCAACATTTTCCCTCTTTTATTAGTTTTGATTTTATCGGGGAAGAGGGCTTGAGGAATCAAAAGAGCTTCCTCTTTGGGCTTATTTCTAAATAGCTCTAAGCTATAATTAGAAACTCTGCAATTGAAATCCCCCACTAACGGCACCTGGGGAGTAAGTATTGTCTCCTTAATCTTTTTAATGAAAATAAAAACCTGCTTTAATACACTGTTGTAACATTCATCCGGGGGATATAAGCATTTATTATAACCAGTGGGTTTTTATTTTCCCCACTACAAAGCTACTAAGAGTGACCTCCTGAAAAAGGTTACTCTGATCCACATAATGGGAGTAGTTCCAATTTATTCTATTAGAAAGAAGGCACGTAATTCCTCCTTTTGCATGCCCTTTCTTCGAGGGGGAGATTGCAACCTCAAGAACATAATAGTCACTCCCCACGCCCATTCTGTCTATACACCAGGTCTCTTGTATAGAGATCACACCGGGGTTCAATGAGAAAAGATACTGTAATTTTTCAGGACTATTGTTGATCCCCGCGGAATTCCAGGAAATAATTTTTAAGCTACTGTTAAAGATGGGGAAATAGCTTTGGGTTATCTTTTGATTTACTTACCAAAGCTCCAGGAAGCCAATTCCATTGTTGGTTATCCTTTCTAGGAATGCTATAAGTTTTTTGCGGGGCAGGAATTACATGGGACACTAGCCGTTTAGATTTTAATACACATATCTTTAAGTCCTCGAAGAAGGGAGGGTGACCTGCTTGACCCAAGCCCCGTTGCATAGGTCTATTTTCACAAAATCTATCTCCACAATTCGCCAAAACAGGTATCACATCAATTCCTCGACTTTGAAAATTTTCAGCTTGATTCAAAATGAGGTTCACTATTTATTTGGAATAGAATGTTACCCTAATGTGTGATGTATTATCAGTTCTTGACATAGAAACCAAATCAATATCATTTGATTGAATTAATTTTAGGCTCTCTATATCTCTAAAACATTTAAGTAACAATGTTCTATTTAATGCCAAATCGTGGTCAAACAACGGAAGAAAGTCTAGGATCAGTGTATCAACAGAATCTTCAGTAAATTTTCTAGGAGGTTCCTGCGAACAGGCTGTACCTTCAACCAGGGAAAGAAAAATAGGGGCAGCGGGATTGAGGACAACTGGGACAGAAGGGACTGACTTTGTCACTTCTATTTTAAGAAAGAGAATCGTAGATCTCCCCACATCAAGGGGAGGTCCTCCTGTAGACAAAATAGAACAATTAGGGAGGATTTTATTGCAATCTGCAAGGGGTACTTGGATGTCAGGGATACTAGTATTTGAATCCTGCTTCGAGAACCCATTAAATGGCTCTTCCATAATAGGCTGATCATTTAGCAGATCTTGAGAATCCTCAAATATTATTTGTCTCAGCCTTTTTTTCCTATGTCTACGAATTGGTTTTCTCTTTTTTCCTCTACCCCTTTTGTGCTTCCCTATTATTGCTTTTTCTTCTTCCTCTGTCCCCTTGGATTCTGGCATGAAAATTGGGAAGAGCGCTTTGTCACAGAGAGTCCGGCTACCACCGTACAAGTCAGAGGCCACCGAAGTCATCTGCGGCGTCCCTCAAGGATCCTCGCTGAGCCTCACCCTCTTCAACGTCTACATGAGCCCCCTCGCGGCCATCGCATGCCAACACAACCTCAACATCATCTCCTACGCTGACGACACCCAGCTGATCCTCTCCCTGACCAACGACCCCGCCGCCGCCAGAGCCAACCTTCACGAAGGGATGAAAAACGTAGCCGAGTAGATGACGACCAGCCGCCTGAAACTGAACTCAGACAAGACGGAAGTCCTCATCCTGGGCTCCTCGCCCTCCGCCTGGGACGACTCCTGGTGGCCCCCCGCCCTGGGCACCGCACCCAAACCGACAGACCACGCACGCAACCTGGGCTTCATCCTGGACTCCTCCCTCGCCATGACCAGACAAGTCAATGCCATCTCCTCGTCGTGCTTCAACATCCTGCGCATGCTACGGAAGATCTTCCGGTGGATCCCCACCGAGACCAGGAAGACGGTCACCCAGGCCCTAGTCACCAGGCGACTGGACTACGGCAACGCCCTCTACACCGGAACCACCGCCAAGCTCCAGAAGAGACTCCAGCGGATCCAGAACACCTCAGCCAGACTCATCCTCGACATCCCACGACACAGCCACATCTCCCGACATCTGAGAAACCTGCATTGGCTCCCCGTCAACAAAAGAATCACCTCCCGTCTCCTCACCCAAGCACACAAAGCCCTACACGATCAAGGCCCGAGCTACTTCAACAACCGCATCAACTTCTACGCTCCCAAGCGCCATCTCCGATCAGCCAGTCACGCCCTCGCCGCCGTCCCCCGCATCCGAAGAACGACAACAGGAGGAAGGTCCTCCTCCTACCTGGCCGCCAAGACCTGGAACTCCCTCCCGACCGACCTGCGCCTGACCCAAGACCACCTCTCCTTCAGGAAGAAGCTCAAGACCTGGCTGTTCGAGCAATAGCAGCACCCCTTCCCCCAAGCGCCTTGAGACCCTCCGGGTAAGTAGTGCGCTCTACAAATGTCTTGATTGATTGATTGACAATCTGCGGAAACCCCATCTTCTTCTACAATTTCAAGATCATAGTCCCTTATACAATTATAAGCAGAAGATTTAGGGACTGGAGAAAGCTCGCTTCTGGCAGAGACCCCCGAAATAATTTGATCAGGATTATAAGGCGTGAGCACAGGATTGTTTCCGGATGAAGAAGCACCAGAGGACACTGGTTCCTGCGAACCCACTCTGGGATCTAGTTCCAATGTCTTCTCCGGAAATCTAAGTAATAAAACCTTTAATATCTGAGTGACAGATTCTAGAACACAGTCAGAGCTCCCCACAAATGTACTCAGTAACAATAATATCGAAGACAACAAATGTTCCAAAGCAATTAATGACTCCGAAATAGGCTTTTCATGTCGATCCACGCCTAGTTGTAGAACAGGATCGATACCTGATATGTTGAGCTCAGGACTTTTTGAAAGGTTAGACTGCATAGATGAATCTTGAGATTTAAGGGAGGGGGTGCTACTATAAAGCTGCAAGCCAGAGGGAGTAGCGCCAATCGGGGTCTTAGTGGCTTCAAATAACTTCAATGAACCATCTACTAATTAATGACCACACAACTCCAGGTCAATATCTAGCCCTTGTGAGTCACCATTACATATCTCTTTTGCCTGGGTACTTCCTACTAAATCATTAGTCAAACACATTTCAAGCTTTGGGAGGACGTTTTTTTGATGCACATTCTCTATTCTAGAAGCGAGCAAGTTAACACTGCCGGAGCCTTCCACGGGGTTTGGATTAAGCCCCTCACAGGATTGTAAGGCAGAAATCGATTTTTCTACCAAAACAGGCCCCTTCTTTACATACGCAAGTTCTACGCCAAGTGAGGGAGCTACCCCTATGTTCTTATTTATAGCAATTTCTTCAGGGTCAGCCTCCTTCGCCAAATCCTTATCTGTTGTCTTTTCCCATAACTGGAATAGCTGGCATTGACCCTTTAATTGGAGATTTTTTGAGTCCTTGTTTCGCAGGGGGTTGGATCTTGTCTTAACACAAGACCTGCCCCCCAAGAGTCTCCCAGAACGTAACTTTTTAGCAGTCATCTTTAGACTTATATCCAAGAAGAAAAAAGCAAAGGCAGAGTGCAATACCAATGAGAGAAACAATAATTAGCAACTTAAAATATATAAAATAAGGCAATTGAAGAATGTGAGTCAGAATTCCTGTATTAGTCAACAAGTCAATGTCTATGGAAGCATGAATGGATAATACAAATCTATCAAGCTAAACAAAACGAAAACAATAAAAATAAAAAATGTAAATATGTGGGCCCAGCCCAGCCTACTTCAGCCACTGAGGGCCCGCCCTTTGTCCGGGCTTTGTCCGGCTACGCTCCCGCGTCACGGGGTTCCGCCGCAATTTCAAGTGCCTCCGGGCGCCGAGGAGACGTGGCGGCGATGCGCCGATGCTGGGGCACCGGGAAGCCTGGGTAATGTAGTCCTCACCGGCCGCTATGGAACGCTGCGGCGGGAGGACCAACAATGCAGAGTGGTGGTTACCAGTTGCCCCGTGGGACCCTCGCTCATTCAGGGTCAACAATGCCTCTCAGTATCTCTGCTGTACAAAGTAGGGTGATGCACCCCCTCTCACCACTCTTGCCTCTCACCCATCATGCCTCTCGCCATTCACCTCCAACACGTTCCCACACCACGGCTAGCCTGTACAGCCAGTGGGTGAAGGTAGGGGGTATGAGCTCTTCAAGGTAAGGAAAAGCACCCCTCTCACCTCCGTCTCGTTCTCTCGCTGTTTGGCCTGCTTAGCCTGTTCAGCCTACTCAGTCTGTTTCACGTTTCCGTGCCTGTATCTGCAGGTCCGCCTCTACAGGGTGAAAAGCTGCAGCAATGCTCTGTGGAGGGTGCCACAAGCTCTTCGGGCTCTGTGCGGGCTATAATAGCTCGAGATAACTCAAGTGGACACACAAGTACAGCGAGGCTCGGGTGGGGGCGTGGAAGCGCCGCAGGCTCACCGAGGCTCAGATAAACTGCCCGCCTGGAAACCTGCAACAGAACAGCAGAGCGGTGTCCTCCTCCTTTCTCCTCACAAAAACAGCTCAGGCGCTGTGGATTCTGCGAGGCTGAGCCTGCAGCAGAGCGGCAGAGCGGTGTGCTCCTCCTTTTTCCCCCGCACAAGTGCTGCAAGGCTCTTCGGGGGGGGGAGGCACTACGGAGAGTGCCGCGAGGCACTGCGGGCTCTGTGAGGCTGTGCAGCAGAGCGGCGTCCTCCTCCTTTTCCCCCCTCACAAGTGCTGCAAGGCTCCTCGGGGGGATGGGAAGCACTGCGGGGAGTGCCGCGAGGCACCTCTGGCTCTGTGAGGCTGTGCAGCAGAACGGCAGAGCGGTGACCTCCTCCTTTCCCCTCGCTCGCTCACACAGTTGAATGGCAGTCTGGTGCAGCTAGCGCGATCCCAAAAACACGGAGATAGTTAGATAGTAGGTATTTATAGTAAGGGCCTATTAGGCATAGGAAATCAGCAACATTCTATTGCCAATAACTTTGGTGCCAATTGATAAATCTTCTCAAAATTTTCCAAACTTTTGGCCAGCTCAGTTTTGCTCCTTCCATGACATTTTGGGGGTTATTCGTTCAACAGGGGCTGAGAAAAAGGGGGGTCCCAAAACGTGTTTTCCCTATGCAATTTTCCATAGGGCCTTTAGCTACCGCTACAGCCCGAACGGCTGAACGGAATTACACCAAATTTGGCAAAGAGGTAGTCCTTAGTTCAGACTTGTGCCTTTTGCTTAAATGGTGTTAATCTGCTCAGTAGTTCCTTAGAAAATTAGGTTAAAGTCATTTATATATCTATGGGCGCGGGGATCCGCTTATTGTGCCAGGATTGTCATCGTACCATAAGCACATCGTACTGATCAAGCGTTCAATGATAATTGGCTGTCAAGCGGTTGTAAACATTCGAAAGCAGGAACTGTTGGCAGACATTTTGTGCCTTGGTAGAAGCGAGGCTGAGGAAGTCAATGGAATATGTGTTCAAAAGGGAAAAGTGGGCAGGGTAGAAATAATGTTACCCTCTAGACCTGCTTAGGAGGTCCCAGGAGAACCCCCAGGGCCTACATTTAAAAAAAAAACAAAAAACCGATAGGTGCGTGTAGGGTGCGCGGACTCTGCCATAAAAAAATGTAAAAAATAAAATGAAGCTTGTTTTATAATTTGTCCCCGGGGAGGCCAAATCCTGGGGGAAAATTAAAAAAGTTTAAAGGGGCCACAGAAGGGCCCCACAAGCCCTGGGGACCGCCAGTCTCCGGGGCTAGAAAATAAATTGTTTGGAGGGGCTCCAAAGCCCTTCCCAGTATAATTTGTTGGGGGAGGTGGGGGGTTAATAGCCCCTCAATCTCCGGGGACCACCAGCCTTTGGTGCTTTGTGTATTGTGGGAGGGGGGCTGCATGGCCCCTCTCCTGGAGTCCTCGAGTGTCCAGGGGACCACCACCACCCAGGGCGGCTCCTGCAGTGTCTTGGGGTGCCCAGCCCAGGACACTGTTGTTTGCTAAGAGAGGGCAGGAGTGTTTGCTGCACGACTTCTATGCATCGAGTGCACGACTCTAATGGGTTGGGTGCGACTTAGCAAAATTGCATTTAAAATGAATGTAACTTTTTTGAAAGTTAAAGAATATTATTTTTATAATTAGCTCAGTGGATGTCTTGTCTTAATATTATATTACATATATATAAGTTGTTTGAACATTAAAACATTTCCCGGGAGAGGCGCACAGACCGCGTCCGATATGCATACGATGTCACGCGCAACCACGCATCCGTCGCGTAATACGTACATCTCGCTTATGTGCCAGAAGTCTCGTACAAGTCGGATATTGTCCGAGTTTAATAATTCGTATTTGCCGCGTATCCTACACGGATCCTATACTGCAACCCTTAAATGGCAGACATGTGACGTGCAGTGAATGAGCAGGGTACGTTTTGAGTGCGTGACTCGAAAAAAAATGAAAAAAATAATAAAAAACATTATATGAGTATATTTTAAACAATATCAAATAATAAAAAAAGATAATTTTTATTTAAAAAAATTAAATTAAAATATATGTCATGTAATTTAAAAAATAACATCTAAAAATAAAAAGATTAAAAAATGTAGTAGAAAAATGTAAAAAAGAATAACAATAAATATATTTAAAAATTGTCAATTAAAAAAACTTTGAAATTTACTGAAAAAAACATAGGTTTCAAGCAGGTTATTGTTAGGAGTTAGCATTTAAAAAAACCTTCGAAATTCACTGAAAAACCATAGGTTTCAAGCAGGTTACAGTTGGAATTAACATTTAAAAAACCTTAGAAATTCTCTGAGTAAACCATAGGTTTTAGGGGTGTTATAGTTATCTGGACATTTCACTCATACAAAACCATTGAAATTTCTCTGTTATAGTTAGTTGAACTAACTGTAACTCTCGCACCTGCAATCCACTGGTGATGATGTCATATATTACATCATTCATGACATGGTCATTGACATCACTGATGCCATCTCAAATTCAGCATGGTCACTAGCTGGTGCTCTGCATAGGGCCCGGATCCTGGCCCACAGTAATTTTTTAAACAAAGGACGCGACACTCCAGAGCTGATTTTCTGCACAGCTTATTCTTGGCAACCGCTCAAACCAAAGGGTTTCAGCCCTCTCATGGCTTTTCTCACGGTTAGTGAGTCTTATGTTTATTACACTTATTCCTACCCACTTCAATCCTTAATGGGGCATTGTGGCATTTGTAGTGTATTTTACACAAATCTTTGTTCACATGGTAAAAGAAAACAATAATTAGGACTTGAATTTTATGTCGGGTGCAGAGTTGTAATTGTGCTATTTTCTTAATATTTTTGACATTTTTATACTTTGTAACATTTCTAGGTCTAGTACCATTTCATTTATCACATTGTATCATTAATGGGGACCATATTGTAAGTGTAGATTGATTTTGAGCAGTTCCTAAGACTCCCATTTTTCGTATATCTTAACATTATTCATTGGATATAGTATCAAACAATTATAACCACTTTATATAGGAAAAGAATAATTAAACAGTTCTAGTGATTGGAATAGTACCAAAACCATTAATTTCTCAATTCCATTTTTCATGATCTTTCCTATCTTTAGGACTCTCTAACTTCCAAATGTGCAAAAAGTAACTCATCGCTATTAATGCCCCTCTGTGCCTTAGTTCTAAATCTAATAATGTATCAAGATTCTGTTTGTCGTAATCCTTTGATTTGATCACCATCACGTTCTTCAACTCATATCATGTGGATTCTGTATTAGCACATCTTTTTCCATTCTCCATTCTGGCATTGTTGCATGTGCTTAAATGTGGCATATGTCATATCTTTGTTCTTTACTGAATGTATGTGCTCAATGATCTGTTTGTTGAGCATGCATGTGGTGCTACCAATGTATTTCATTCCACTATCACAATCAATAATGTAAATTACAAGTGATATTTTGGTCAATGTTCGTGATTTTCCAATTATTTCTGATTGCTCTCATATTTTTCTCGATTTTACATGCCTTGCAAATGTTGCGTTTTTTGAGCCCTTTCTGTTGGTCCAATAACCTGGTTTGAGGTTGTTCTTGAAAATGACTTGGAACAAGCATATCTTTTAGAGTATATGTGGCCGCCGGATCTGCCCCAAGATTTTTCCAATGTCAGGATCTCTAGCAAAGAGGTGCCAGTATTTCTTTATTATTTAAGTATTATCCCAATTTCCTTACTATATGTGGTTATGAATCTCGGTGCCAGTTGTTTACTGTGTTCATCCTTCTTGGTTTTTTGGGATCAATGTCTCTGTTTTTTGTCAATCTTTTTCTTGTACTTTTTCAATTCTTTCACTATATCGTTGTGCTTTCAATCTGACCTGGTTTCTTGTATTTTGTTCTCAGCATCTTTTTCCTTGGAACATTTGTGTTTCATCCGTGTAAACTCCCCATACGGAATACTGCTTTTCAATGGGGTTGGGTGGAAACTTGTTCCATGTAGGACACTATTGGTTGCAGTCTCTTTTCTAAATAGAGTAGTGTGTATTTGTTCATTCTCAATGAAAACCTTAATGACCAAAACTGCAATTTCTTTCTTATGGATTGTGTATGTGAAGGGCAATCCAATGTCATTGTTAGATCATTTCTCATAGTACTCTATAAAATCCTCCCCCGTACCATTCTAGATTAAAAACAAATCATCGATGTACTGGACCCATAGAACAGTTTGTTCCAGTGCATCTTGGTTATCCGTACCCCATGCGATTTTTTTCTCCCACCATCCCATGACAGTATTTGTGTAATTTGGTGAAAAATGAGATGCCCATGTCAGTACCACACTGTTGTTTAAAGAGCTCTTCGTTGAGTAAAAAATATTATTTGTAAGGCAGATCTCGATCATCTTCAATAGCATTTGTGGTTTTTAGGAGTTTCTCTCTAATGAGTAAGGACCTCACTTCAATGTTGCTGTTGTCACAAGCGGGAGCTCTCTGCACATTACTAACACTGGTTAGATTCAGGAATAGGGCCTCCACCAGTGATCCCTATCTCAAAGCACATCATTGGAAAACATTGTGGAAGGATTGTCTATATAGCTGCAACTCAAATAATTCTCTCACTGAGGTGAATCCCGTACCACTTGAAATAGTACATTACATGGTCATGTGGAATATCTCCTTACCGGCCCTTCACATGCAGCTCTCCAGGTCCCCCGACCAAACAGATTCCGCTGCTCCACGCCATCGGGAATAAATCCAATACTGATGTCTGTGATAGCAACGGGGGGCATAGCAATTACAAAACTCCTTCAGAGTGAAAACCAGTACGCCAAAGCGCAGTTGGCTGACCATCAGCTGCAGTGCTTAATTTGTAAAATATGAAGTCCAGGTGCTCAAATGTTTGTCGGAGGCCACACCCATTTTGCCGGCTCCACCCACTTCCTTCACTAGCTCCACCCACTTCCTCTATTGGCTCCACCCACACCCTCAACTGGCACCCAAGCAATAAACTGTGAAAATGGCATACATGTCCTCAGGCCAGTACACATGGAAATGTTACACATAAGCACCCATGGCATAAACCATGGAAATGTCACACATAAGAAAGCAGCCAAGCCATAAACCGTGGAAATGTCACACTTAAGCCCTCAGGCCAGAAAGCATAGAAGTGTCACACATAAGCACCCAGGCCAGAAAGCATGCAATAATTCGTGGCAATATCACACATAAGCATCCAAGCCAGGGCTACGCCAAAAACCGTGGAAATGTTACACAAACATCCATGATCCAGGCCATAAACCATGGCAATGTCACATATAGGCATCCCGCCGGGTTGTGCTTTTGACTTCCAGCCACAATAAACTGACCCCCCCCCCCTCTGTCCACCATCCATCTGCAGTATTATCAAAAAAGCAGCCTTTGCCCAGCTTCCACATTCTTTTAACATTCAGCCTCTCCTGCTCAACTACAAATCAGGTTTCAGATTGTGCTGCACCACTGCAGCCAGTCTCTTCACAAATCCCAGAAGATGCCCTCTTGACTACAGGTAAGGATAACTGCTGCCTCCAAAACTTAAGGAACAATCTGTCACATTTAACTGTGTTGACCATCCCACTCTCATCCACACCCTGAAGCATGAAGGGGATTGGCTGTCAGCGCCCTCCACTGGTTTTATCCAACCAACACCAGTTTGTTCAATTGTGCGCATCAAGAACCCAGAAGCATCCACTGCCTGAGTGCAGTCACTCAGAGGTCTATCGGGTCCCCATTCATCTTCAACCTTTACACAGAGACTCTTGGAACTCTACTCAGTGATCAAAGCATCAACATTTACTAATAAAATGATTGACAGGATGTTTTGCTTTGAAAGGGATGAAAGGGGAGGTGCACTTCTGAGGTTTCTATGAGTGTGGTGAGTGAGTGTGATATTTGTTTGCTAAAGAGGTGGTGTTTATTTAGAGTGAAAGTGTGCTTGTTCTTATCCTTCCTTTGCTTCCATTGAACTGTGTATGTTCTTAGATGTTGGAACCCTTTCTCCATTCCATGTTCCACCTTACATATATGCCCGCATAGAATGTTACTGTGAGATGCTACACTCTTCTCAGAGAGTCTACTTGTACTTCTGCAGAATGGCAATAAAGACGTATGCCCAGTTTTAGTGTTTCCTGTGATTCTATTACTGAGGAGAACACTACAAAAAGGTTGACCAAAGTCAAAAACCTGCCTTTAGATCATTATCTCTTCAGCACTGGTGAAGTTGACAACAAATTGAATGTCTTTGTTTTTTCTCGGCCCAGGCATCTGTGTTAGATTCCAGATAGCTCCCACCCAAGATAAAACTCCAAAAAACAGAAAGGTGATTGCTTGCCATTTAAGTCAGACGTTTGTGTTAGCACTAGTTGGAAATAAAATTAATAAACTCGGCCTCACACTTTCCAGGTTGCTGCTCCCAGCCAAAAAAGAAGAGAACGTGGGTGCGCTGCTAAATGTATTCAGCATAGCTCATTTGGGACTGCTGGATCCCATTCATTTCTAGCATTGGTTGGCTGTCCGCAAGCTGCCCTCAACTCAGTAGCTTTAAAATTACAAGCACTATCCCTAATATGAACATTTAAGGAAAGAGGCAATAGTACGAAATCACAGTCCATGTAAATAACGCAAAGGTTGTCATCCTGTTGTAAAAGCCCTACAAACATGATGCTAAATCGCTAGACATCAGTAACAATATAAATATACAAATCAGTAACATCAATTCTGAGCAAATCGACAGAATAAACTTGAATCGGTGGTATAAATCAGTGAACTATAAGTTTTTCTAGGTGAACAAATCGGGAGCATGTACCCACCTAACAGACTTCCCTCACACACACCAAAATAAGTTCACCACCATTAACTTCATAGGGATTCCCGTCACAAACACTCACAAACACTCAGTGAATGTGCCCTTTGTTTGATTACGTGGGTATGCTGTTGCTATGAGTGTGGTATTTGTTTGGTGAATACAAGTAGCGCACTTTCTCTGAGTGCATCTCGTTTCCATTTACAGGGACGTCCTTGCTGTTTGTGACACTGTTTGTTCAACAGGGGTTGTGATGACAAGGGTCGTTCACTTACTGTGACTATAAATGTATGATGAACACAGGGTACTTCATTTACTCTGTAATATTTTTCAAGGGTTTTCTTTTTCAGAATGGCATTTTTCTAACTACACTAGCTCATCGCCCGAAGGCATGCGTTCCCCAGCCAAGCTGAACAGAAAGAAAACCTTCCAGAAGAAAGTGAAAGTGCAAGGGGTTCTCCCTTCTTTGCACAGAGTCCTCAGACCAATTGGAAGAAGTTGGCACAGAAACTGGAATAGAAAATAGAAGATTTATTAAACCTCATGAGGTGGAACTACATTCACACAGCACCCTTCGGTAATGTATGAAGTAGCACACTGAATGGAAGGACCTTGGTCCTTTTATACCCACACAGGGGCTCAAAAGAAGGCAGTACCAGTACAAGAGAAGGGTGTAGGTACATATAAGATCATACAGAAAATGAACAGTAAACAAGTGGGAGGAGCTACCAGTTGCTAATTCTGGGGAACACATCCTGACAGTTCCAGACTAACAGCAGATGCATGGACAGCTGCAAGCTCAACTGGGCATGTGCGAAGCAGAAGAGGCTAAATGTACCTTGTCACTAGGCAGGATACAAGATCAGGGAACAGAAAGGTAGGCCAGAGCACATGGCGAGCACGTGGTAGCACATGGCAAACAAAATGGCTGACAGAAATACAAAATGGATTCGACAAAATGGACAAGATAGTCTCTAAATACAGGATGGCTTCTGCTAATGCTAACCTAATCGCTTCCAAATTACAACAGCTTCAAATGTAATGTTGTGGAAAAACCAGTGCAGTTTATTTCCAGAGTAAACCACAGAATCAAACAGGCATGATGCCTGCCATGATGCGTTTCACTCGACCACAGCGAGCTAGGGCCTAGTAATTACACCCCAGGAGAAGAACTGAATTTTCTCAGTGAGGACCGGAGGTACACCTTGCGCCCCGCAAACCTCAACAGCAGCAAGGGGAACAGTTAACCAAAGCAGGAGGGAGAGACGGGGTAAACACTGTAAAAACTACTACAAAAGGGAATTTACAAAGGAATTGGAAATGATAAGCAATGCCAACAAAAACACAGTCATCAATCTTACGGACACCATTTTAACAAAGGCTGAAACTCAGTTCTTTGCACTTGGTCCTTCTTTCCGACAAATCAATTTTCATATAACTTGACTGGGATTGATGTTTTCAATGTATTCAAAAAATAAAACTTATCAAGTATTTTCAGCTTAATAAACCGCCCACACTTTTGGCAGATGTATCCTCTAGCAATAAAATTACTGATGGGACCCTTCAAGTTAAGGATATACCTAATCTGCAGCTATTACATTCATTATCAACAGATACTCCTAGCGATTGTTCACAACCTTCATTGACTGCATTGGGTATCATTTTTAACAAAGCAGCTCCTAGCCCATTTTGCCCTGCATCCACATTTCTTCCTCTGATGCTGAAAATACAGTTGATGTGTTTAGCACCCGAGTTATAGCAGAACTGAAAATTCTGAAAAGAACTGTGGTATCTACTGAACAGCGTTTAAATTATAGAAACATCCGATTTCATGCTCTGCTAAAAAAACTTCAAAAGAAACATGTCCTCATTGTAAATAAGTTCGACAAAGGCAAAAATACAGTTTTATGGTCTAGAACTCAATAAATGGTAGAAGCTGACTATCATCTGTCTGATGTAACCTGTTACAAAAAGTCTTCCAAACTGGAAAAGATATCAGCCAATGAGAAGGTGCGCAAACAACTCCATCACTGGAAAAGGAATGTATTATTGACTAAAGACGAATTAAATTTTCTAAATGTGGAACATCCTGTCGCTCCTATGCTTTTTGCTGAAAGTTTGTAAAAAGACGACACCCTTACCAAAAAGTCCTATTACTTCTGCCCAGAGAAGCATGAGTGAGAATTCATCTTGGATTATTGTTTGCAGCCACATGTAATATCTTTACCATCATACATAAAATATACCATAGATTTTCTAATTAATATCAATGAGGTAGCATGGCAATCCAACTATTTGATGTGGTTATGGATATTGAGTCGCTTTACACAAGCATTAATCATGTGGATGGAATTGCTTTAATCAGGTACTTTTTAGAGAGCAGAGACATTAATATGAAAGATCACAACTGTATGCTTTTAGAAATGATCGATTTGTGCTTGTTGAAAAAATACTTTGTCTTTCACCAGGAGGTATATCAGCTATTGAGGGGTGTGGCTATTGGTCATGCTTCTCACCCAGCTATGCATGTTAACATGTTGGCTGGTGGGAGAGGTATATCCTCATGACCACGCACTGAGAATGGTACAAGCACATTATACATTGTTGGCGTTACATCAAAGATATCTGTCTGGTTTGGAATGGAACCAGAGAGGCAGCTATTGATTTTGTGGGAGCTATTAACTCTAACAAATTCAATCTTAAATTCACTGCTACTATAGATAATTCAAGTGTAGAGTTTCTAGATGTTTTAGTATACAGCAGCAAATAAAAAATACACACTAGGCTTCACCGAAAGTTCACTGTAGGAAACTCTATTTTACATGCCGACAGCTTGCATCCACGCCATCTCATTAAAAGCATACAATACGGCGAGTTTGTGCAGATTCGCCAAATTTGCAATTTGGATGCAATCTCTAAAGAATGTCAGCAGGAAGCATTTTGTCATATTTTGGATCGAGGGTATAAGAAGTCTCACTTGATCCAAGCTCTGACAAAAGCAAACAATCTATCCAGAGAAGTACTATTGATGCCCAAACACAGAAATACTACAAACTCAGGTCACTTTTCCAACAATGAGAAGAGCACAATTCGATTGATTACCACCTTCAATCAGCAAGAACATAAAATACATAAGGTTATCTATTCAGAATGGCTGATTATACTCACTGCCATCACTTTGGGTTCCATCTTACCCATGTTGCCTTAAATCACCTTTAGAAGAGCCCCTCTATGAGAGATGCCTTAGTCAAGTCTATGCCTGAAGTAACCCGGAAAGCACTTGGCTCAAGAAAATGGGCTTCTACAAGTGTAATTCGTGTCATGCTTGCACCTTTGTGACAAATGCAACCCATTATGTGACTGCTTTTAGTGAGAAAGAAATTGAAATCAAGGAACATCTCACATGCCGAACAGAATTTGCTGTTTACAAACTAAGGTGCAGGTGTGGCCTTGATTACATAGGCAGCACTAAACTTCCCGTGCACAAAGGTATCCTTTAGCATGTGAGGGCCATTATAAATTCTGACCCAAACTATCCAGTGACCAGGCATTTTAAATTAGTCCATCAAAATAAACTGAAAGACCTGTAATACACTGTATTAGGGGCTGTTCCCATACCCGGACGGGGATGGAACTGAGAAAAATTGCTCCGTCACCGTGAATCTAATTTTTTTTTAGCCCTAGATACTAGAATGCCTAACAGCCTCAACATGAGCGAGAATATGCACAAATTCCTATAGGCAGATGGTAATAATATTAGGTCACTTACTCTGACCACCATTTCCACCAACTTTGAGCATAGTAACACCTTCTGAATCCTCATTATAGACTGCAGTTGTGAGAGTTATATGCATTTTACACAGTCATACATTTTTTGCGGGTCTGCACACTCTCTCTCAGTGATATCAAGATTTGATTTTACTTGCTATTTTTCTGTGAACTGTATAATATCTTTTGCACTTACACTTTAAAATCATTAAAGCCTAAATGATCTTTTCAAGCTGATATTGCATTTGTAAGTTACACATTACTATTTTGCCACACTTTGCACTTTCCTATTGATAGTTATTAGTACACACTAGATTTCACCCCTACATTGCCATGCTCAAGGTGACAGGCACCCTGCGGTGCCTGTCACATTGTGCATGGCAATACACAACATGCCTCTTTGGCATTGCAGCAGGTGCTGCTTACAGCAGTTCCCGCTGCAATGATAAAGATGTGGGATGCGACCGCCAGGTTGGTGGTCGTATCCTAATTGGCGGTGCAGGACCGCCGCACCCCTGGTGGCCGGTCCAATCACTGCTAGGGAGGCGGGCAGACTGAAATCTGCCTATCATCCTAATGGGGCCCTAAATGTTGATATAGTCTTGCTCATGCCGGACTTTATGGGCATCAGGACCAACTAGGGTGTACTGCCTGTGGAAGCCAAGACCAGTCTTGTCTTTTTTTCTCTACTGTTGGAATAGCAGGCATGATTGTGTGCAATATACCTAATTGCTTATCAATTAGTATTGATATATATTTCGCTATTACTAGAAGCCACAAAATATTGAGGATTGATAATTAATTTGCAGATGCACACAGGGAATAGATAGGAACTGACTCTGTCATCTCTACAGAGTGTACATTCAAGTACTTACGTTATCAACAAAGGTAGTTTGCAATTCAAGTGTATTGAATCCTATTATGCATCTATTTCAGAAAAATCTGCTAAATGTAATAAACACAGAGATACTCCTACCATGTATACTCCTTACTGTTAGGTTAGATATGATGAATAAGATTACACATTTAAAAAAATATCCATTTGCCTTTAGATATCCATCTTGACTAGGCCTGGGCGGTGTACTCTGCTCCGTTCACAGAGTTTTTCTGCAGGCCGCACTCTGCGGTGCTTGTGAAGTGCTGAATATTTTTTTTTCCTGCTCGCGCTCGCCAATGCTGCTTGCGTAACTCCGTGGAGTCTTTTTGTCACTTCGCGGAGTTCTGCTATGCAGAGCTCCGTCAACTCCGCCCAGGCCTAATCTTGACCTGCTTTTTTTTTTTTTTTTTTTTTTTTATTACTCTTTTTATTGGATTTTATACAACGAAAAGACAATACAACACATAAGACAACCCCCAGCCCCTCCCCCCCCCCCTCTGATCGGGCAGATTGAATGTAGAACAAAAAGAATTTCAAAAGCTTATAAATCATAATAGTACATAAAATTAAATATTTAAATTAACAGATAAATCATCAAAATACAAATATGCATTAGAATAGATGGGTATACATTGCATCTAAACAGTTTTAGCCAAATTATTGTTAATTGAATGTCTGAAGTTCAGACCATTCTATTATAGGAGACCATATTTTTAAACCTTTTATTCTACGTTTCCTACCTTTAGTTTTATATATTGCCATTTCTAAATTAAAAATTGCTAACAGTCTTGAAAACCACTGTTGATATGAGGGGGCGATAGGATCTAGCCAAGCCGATGCTATACAGATTCTTAAAACGGCCATTGAGATAAAAATCAGTTCGTGACCAGTATTCAAATTAGTACCGTTTACTAAGCCTAATAGGATTGCTTGATCAGATAGATTAACCACAGTTTTAAGGATTAATGAGAGGAAATGTTCAATTTTTGATTTGAGAGAGGTTAAAGCGGGACAAGATGAAAAAATATGTATACAATCCGCATCTTGTAAGTTACAGCGAAAACAACATGTTCCTCTCCCATTACCCCATTTGGCAATTCTATCTGGAGTATAATACATGAGGAAGCATATTTTATAAAATTGTGTTTGTAATTTGGTTGACATGAGTACAGTTTGTGATAGCTCAATTACATACTCAAATTCATCAGATGAGATTATAAATTTCTTTTGCCATTTCTGAATAATCTTCTGCCTGTCATCAGGTAAATATGTAAGTAATAATTGGTAAAATCCCCCAATCCGTATTTTTTCCTGATGATGGCTAAGGAATTCAGCTATGATGTTTTTAGGCATATTGTCTTCTCTCCTCACTCGTCGTATTAAAAAATCTCTAATTTGGAGATATTTAAAGAAATCTCTCCATTCAAGATGATACTTGTCTTTCAAAAATTCAAAAGAATATATCCCTTCTGCAGAGAAGAAACAACCTATATTAGTAATTCCAGCTGTGATCCATCTATCAATATAGGTATCTTTAAAAATGTCTGGTAAGAGGGGGTTATTTTGTATTGGAGTATAGACAGATAACCGTCCCAAACCTATCATTTTCCTCACAGATTTCCAAACTTTAAACACGGCTATGAGTGTTTTTAGTTTAACTTTTTTATGATAACTATCAAAGAGATATCTCCAAAGATAGCCAATACTTCTATCATCTAATATTATTTGATGAATAGTCGGTGCGTCTTTATCCCGAGATATCCCTATTCCGTCAAGAAAAAAAAGCTCATGATTATATAACAAGACTGTTGTCCAATAATATAACCTGAGGTTTGGGAGACTTAACCCTCCTCTTTCTTTGGGAAGTGTGAGAAGTTTATAGGCACGGCGGGGTTGAGTATATGCCCAAATAAAATCCGTAAAGATACGTTCCATTATTTTAAACCATTGATCTGAGATTTCCAGATTGATCGCTCTAAATAAAAACAAAAGTTTTGGAAAGTAGACCATTTTTAGAGCATTTATCCGTCCTATCAAAGAAAGATGTAAATTATTAATACGCCGAAGGTCTTTTTGTATTTTATTTGAAATAGGTTTAAGGTTCAGATCGACTAAATTCTCTAGTTCAGAAGTTATTGTAACCCCAAGATAAGTGGCTGAATTTGTTATACGTGAGTCTATCATAGCACAATTGTTGTTAATAATTATTTGGGTTTTCCCTCGATTCAAGGCATATCCTGAAATAGTGCCAAATATTAGTGCCTCCTGTTCAATAATTGGCATAGCCAAGTTTGGGTTAGCAGTGACAATGGCAATATCGTCTGCATAAGCGAGAATTTTTGTTGAGTATTCGTTTATCCGGATGGGAGTTATAGTACTAATATTTTGTAATCTCCTAATAAAGGGATCAATATAGAGAGCGAACAACAGCGGGGAGCAAGGGCATCCCTGCCGTGTTCCTCTCGAGATTTTTAGTACTTTTGAATTCCCTCCATTAACCATCACCGTCGCCTGAGGATTAATATAAAGTTTTTGTATTGCTTGTATAAATGTATGATTGAAGCCGACCCTGGACATTGCCTGCCACAAGAATGGCCAGGAGACCCGGTCAAAGGCTTTCTCGGCATCAAGTAAAATAAGTGCCATCGGGTCACCTGCCACCTGGGTGTAGTCAAACAAGCTGATTACTCTCCTTGTGTGGTCGGTAGTGTCTCTCCCAGGGATAAAGCCGTGCTGAATTTTAGATGTAACTTTATGAATTATTGACGAGATACGGTTAGCGAGTAATTTAGAATAGATTTTACAATCTACATTTATTAAGGTGATGGGTCGATACGAACCCATCTTGTCGGGAGGTTTATTTTTCTTAGGGAATATCACAATTTTAGCCATAGACCATGAATTGGGGGGTTGGCCACCTCTAAATAAGTGTAAACATAGGCTCAACAAGATTTCTTGGAGTTGATCCAGGAATGTTATGTAAAATTCGAGTGGGATGGCATCTACTCCAGTTGCCTTCCCACGGGAAAGATCTTTCACGGTTTTTCTTATTTCCTCGATGTCGGGGGCCTTTTCCAGAATTAGCTGGTCTTCAGTGTTAAGTTTGTCACAAGTATCTCTATCTAAATATTCAGCGATTTTCTCTTGATCTATTTCTGCCTCTTCTGTATAAAGAACACTATAAAAATGCCAAAATGCTTCTCGGATCTTCTCTGAGTCAGTTACTCTACCGATTATTGGGTCTTGAATTTCTTGTATTAGATTTTGTGTAGTCTGCTGTCTCATCCGGATTGCTAATTGCTGGCCAACCGACTCACTAACCTCATATATTTTTTCCCGGTGAGCAGTAGCTTTTTTAATAGCTTTATTGATGTATATATTTGTAATTGATGCCTTAGCTATTGCAACCTGAGTTTGTGCATTACTTATTTCTTCTATAGTAGAAGAGTTTCTTGTTACCCTTATAAGCTCTTCCTCCAACCTCTTTAAAGTTTCTTGTGAGAATCTTAGTAATTCTCTTGCACATTTGTTGCTCCGGAGTGAATATTGTATAGTTTCACCCCTAATACCCGCTTTTAGAGCGTCCCAAACAAAATTTACCGTAGTACTACCATTATTAACCAACAAAAAGTTTGAAATCCAGCATCTCATATGTTTACAGTATTCACTCTCAAAGAGCAAAGACCTCTCAAAGGTCCAAGTTTGTGGCGTCTGTATCAAAGATGTTATCTCAAATGTTAATAGTAAGGGATTATGATCCGACATGATTCGGGGTAATTTTTCTATTTTTGAATGAGTTTTAATTGAACTAGATATCAAAAAATAATCGAGTCTAGCATGTGTATGATGTGGATTTGAGTAATATGTATACCCTGGATCATCAGGATTATTATTTAAAGTCTGCCATGCATCAATTAGCCCATGGGTAATACACAGTTCCTTAATTGCTTTAAAGACTTTTGATTTTCGACCATGGTAACGCCAATTATCTTTTGTAGACCAATCATGTGAGAGATTTATATTGAAGTCCCCACAAATTATAAGTGGTAGTGGCCAATTGGTAAGTTCACTGGAGACATTATTAATTACCATGGGGTCATCATTATTACATCCATAAATTGTGCAGATGGTCATTGAAGAGGAGTGCCCTATATGAACTTCTGAGATCACCCATCTTCCTAATTTATCGGTTTTAGTTTTATTAAATTTAAACCCTCTACCTCTAGCCAAAAGTGCTACCCCTCTTACCCGCATACCCTGTGTAGTTGCACCAATCAGATTGTATCCAAATGAATTTAATAATTGTAATTGTGACCCTTCAATATGGGTTTCCTGTAAGCATACGATATTGGCGCCAATATTCTGTAGGCCGACTGCTACCATTTGCCTCTTCTTGATGTCATTTAAACCACATATATTAACTGATAATATTTTTAATGGACCCATCTATCAATCCTGGTTTTGTGTCTATATACTAATGCTTTTCTTTCAGTTCGTCGAAAAATTTGTTGATGATCTATCTGATCTGCCCGACCACCCCCCGTCTTACCCACCCCCCACCCACCACCACCTTTGAAGGTTACCTGGTCTCGTTGCGACCAGGGGTGTGACATCAGTGTAAGCGAGCCCAGCGGGCTGGGCTGGTTTATAAATGTATATTACATATTTATCATAACTCAAATAAACTAAGGCCTAATTTCTTCATTTAATGTTTCATTTTTTATCAGTTTGATAGGATTGTCTTCCAGCTTATTCAACCGATAAACAAATCTTCAAATTATACCTTAAGCTATATGCATGAATAAGAGAACGGGATAATTGATTTGGCTTATCTTATCCTCTAACATATCCTGAAATTATTTTTTCCCAGAGTTTCATGGAATAGACTCTGTAATTTCATGTAGATAATCCTCCGCTTGTATTTCGCTATTAAATGTTCTTGTTGTGCCCTTGTATATGATTTTCAGGCGTGACGGATTTTGCAAGAATACTTTCGCTCCGAGTTTTTCAAATGGATCAAATAGTTGGCGCATTTTCCATCTGCGCTCTACAGTAGAGTGAGCAAAGTCCGGTCTCGCAAAGAATTTAAATCCCTTATGTTCTCTTTGTGTTGTTGGTCTTGCAAGATCATAAATTGCTTCGCGAAGAACAAAGTTTCCAAAGCAGACCAACATTGCTCTGGGATATTGATTTTGCTTTTTGGGATGTTTTGAAAGGGTCAAGGGGAAGCGATGGGCCCGTTGTATCTCCCTTGCCATATCCCAACCTTCCAGTTCCGGGAATGATTCTTTCAGGATGTTGATCATTGCCCCTCTGGCATCATCTCCCTCAAATTTCTCTGGAATTCCAAGGAACCTTAGGTTGTTCCTTCTAGATCTATTTTCATGATCTTCCACCTTAGCCATTAAGTCCTTTATTATTCCATCTTGCTCTTTTTCATTTTTTTGGAGTTTCATAACATCGGTTTCAAGGTTCTCAGTACGAGTTTCAACCATAACCATTCTGTCCGACATTTCCGAGCAGATATTGGCAACTTTTTTCACAGCTCCTTGTAACTTCTCAATGGCTTTGCGATTCTTTAGACTGTCTTTTTTAACATCCTTATGGAAATTCTTTATGGATATGAGCACCTCACTCAGTGAGGGGTCATTTGCTTCAGCGGGTGATTTATTTATTGGGTTTTTTCGTGTAGGATTGGATCTGATTTTGTCGTAGTCGGTATTGTTACCGGGATCTGTAGTTTCTTCATTTAACAGATTTTTTTCACTCCTTTTATGTTTTGTCCGTCTTTTTCCACTCCCATTTCTTTTTTTCCCCATAAGACTTTTCTCCGTGGATAATCTTGACTCACTGAAACCAGTCATTTCTAGAGATATTGTATCTCTTTGTATATCAAGACTTAATTCACTTGAGTCACTTAATTTGCTTGAATCACTGGAGTTGCTCGAGATAGATATGCCAGTTTGATATATTTCAGATTCCGAATCTTCGTCGGAAATTGATTGGTTTCTTAAGTGCGAGTATTTCCCTATTAAAGTGGGTTGTATATTGCTAGCAGATTCTAAAGATTCTAAAAGTTCTGTTTTCTGGATTGACTTTTTTTGATCAGGCAGATCTCCTTGATTGATTATTTTTTGGTTGACTTCCCGAGGTAGCCTTATATCTTCACTCCCAGTGCTTGGATCTTCAGGTGAGTTTCCTTCCCCTATGATGAGGTTGCTGTTTATGCTAGAGATGCTTGCATTTGAAGGGTTATTTTGAGTACAATTGTCATCATCTGGCTTTCTAAAGTCTTTGGTGTGAGCTGAAATCTGTGAAATCTGTGATAGATCCAGTAGTTTTTCATTTTTTGTCGCATGGCTTAGAGGCTCTTTTGGTAGGGGACTGAAAATATTCGATATACGTGGCTGAGATGTCCCTGTAAGACCAGTATTCTTAGCTGTAGCTTTTAAGTTTTTTATCGTCTGTAGTCTTTGTGCTTTCTTTGCTAGGAGCTCCAGTTTGGCGCTCTCTTCGTCTTCCTCTTTGTCTTCCGCTGCTTCACTCTTATCTCCTGTATTCAGTTTCATTTCTTTGCCTCTTTCTCTTTCTCTTTCTTTCTCCTTCTCCTTGCGCCTTATTTTTTCTCTTTCCTTTTCCAACTTTTTTTCGAAATTTTTGTCTTTAGTCTTTGCTTTCTCTTTTTCTTGCTCTTGAAGTTCATTCTTAGTTATGACTCTCTCCTTTGCCCGAGCTCCTCTTGTTTCAGGACCTTTATGCTTGATAGTTTTGGTCCTGTCCTCGACCTCAGCCTCAGCCTCTTCCTCTTCGATCTCTTTATTTATCGGGTTTTGATCATCTATACAAAGTCTTTCTTCTTGTGAGGAGATAACATCATCTTCAGTCCCTGCAATTTGCCCCTTGTTAAGGGCCATATTGTTGGGTTGGGGTTGATTTATAGATTTCTGTGATGCCTGTATTGTCTGATTTTTTTGTTCTTTCTGATCCCTTTGCTCTTTCTGTACCGATTTTTCTCCATCCCTGAACGCTCCGTCTGTGCACTCCATTTCAAAGGTTCTATCTTTGCTTTTGTCTTTGCTTTTGTCTTTATCCATGTCCGTGTCCGCGCTCGCTGTCCAAGAATTTGGGAATGTTAGTGATACTCCCCAATAAGATCCTTCTAGGGGTCTCTCGCTATAGAGAGAATAGAGAGAATATCTCTTCAATGCGGTTTTTGCCAATGGATCAACACATAAAGCAGTTAATGTGTTTTTAATTGCAGAGTTAAATCGTGCAAAGGAGAACAGAGTTCCAGTGAAAATCCGATTTTTGAGTCTGCTAAAGCTGCTAAAGCTGCAACCCCATTTCTTCCATTTCAATCTAGATGACATTCAGCTGTTTTTGGAAGCTTTGAAAGCTTTGGAAGCTTTGGAGGTTGACTATTCAGGATGTTAAATGTGTGCTGCTTTCACTTTAAGATTCATTTATCTGGTAACATTTTTGTCATTTTTGTCATTTTCATTTTCGATGATTTTGAGTTTCCAGCTTAAAACCCCCTTTTTTTTCCCCCTTTCAGTATTGCCTCCAATATTGCTTCTTACTGCCTTTCAGTCCATTAAACACTCCCCCCCCACCGATTGCTATCAGAAGCCTGGCCGTCTGCCGTCCTATCTGGCAGTCTCCCGTGACAACAGAGTCAGAAACAGAGACGAGGGACATGCAACACTTTTAAACCCCCTCCCTCGGGTCTGCAGATGACGTTTTGATGCTTACTCTCGAGAGTCAGAGCTGTAGTGGGAAACAAAACTGGAAAGCTGGAGAGCTGGAGAGGATAGAGAATCGGAAAGGCTGGAGAGCAGGTGAGCAAGGTGAGCACAAAGGAGAGTCGGGAACCAACGCGTCCGTATGATCAGGGTTTGTTTGTTTGGTTTAATTATCCCGCCCGGGAAACAGACGAGGTGTGTGTTCTCTTAGGCAGAGGCAGAGGCAGAGGCTAGGTGTTGAAGAAGAGATGAAACGCTGAGGCTGAGGCGAGGGGCAATGGAAAGGAGAGCAAAGCAGAGCCGCCACTGCCTTGGCACCACAATATCAAAGTTAAGCACAATGTAAAAAAAAAAAAAAAAATAAATCGCTGCCTTACCCCATGAGGCTCTGTTTCAATTAGAGGCAGCGATTTTCGATAGCAGGAACGGAAACAAGAGTCAGTAGTGAGTAGTTTCTTTTCTTTCCTTCCCTCTTGATAACTCGACAACTCTGAGGATTCAAGACAGTCAAACTGGTTGTGGACTAACTAATCACAGCAATCACAGCATGTCTGCCGGTAAAATAGATAGGTCCCAGATCAGAAAAAGCTGATTAAGCTGATTAAGCCGATATTCCACCGAGTTTCTGGTTTATGAATTCGTCCTCCAGAGGACTGTAGAAGGTATTTGAGATTACATATCCCCAGACCGCTGAGCACAGCCGCCGCAACCGCTCACACGGACGCCATCTTGCCTTCCGCCCTGTATGAAATGATATTGCATTTGTAAGTTACACATTACTATTTTGCCACACTTTGCACTTTCCTATTGATAGTTATTAGTACAGACTAGATTTCACCCCTACATTGCCATGCTCAAGGTGACAGGCACCCTGCGGTGCCTGTCACATTGTGCATGGCAATACACAACATGCCTCTTTGGCATTGCAGCAGGTGCTGCTTACAGCAGTTCCCGCTGCAATGATAAAGATGTGGGATGCGACCGCCAGGTTGGTGGTCGTATCCTAATTGGCGGTGCAGGACCGCCGCACCCCTGGTGGCCGGTCCAATCACTGCTAGGGAGGCGGGCAGACTGAAATCTGCCTATCATCCTAATGGGGCCCTAAATGTTGATATAGTCTTGCTCATGCCGGACTTTATGGGCATCAGGACCAACTAGGGTGTACTGCCTGTGGAAGCCAAGACCAGTCTTGTCTTTTTTTCTCTACTGTTGGAATAGCAGGCATGATTGTGTGCAATATACCTAATTGCTTATCAATTAGTATTGATATATATTTCGCTATTACTAGAAGCCACAAAATATTGAGGATTGATAATTAATTTGCAGATGCACACAGGGAATAGATAGGAACTGACTCTGTCATCTCTACAGAGTGTACATTCAAGTACTTACGTTATCAACAAAGGTAGTTTGCAATTCAAGTGTATTGAATCCTATTATGCATCTATTTCAGAAAAATCTGCTAAATGTAATAAACACAGAGATACTCCTACCATGTATACTCCTTACTGTTAGGTTAGATATGATGAATAAGATTACACATTTAAAAAAATATCCATTTGCCTTTAGATATCCATCTTGACTAGGCCTGGGCGGTGTACTCTGCTCCGTTCACAGAGTTTTTCTGCAGGCCGCACTCTGCGGTGCTTGTGAAGTGCTGAATATTTTTTTTTCCTGCTCGCGCTCGCCAATGCTGCTTGCGTAACTCCGTGGAGTCTTTTTGTCACTTCGCGGAGTTCTGCTATGCAGAGCTCCGTCAACTCCGCCCAGGCCTAATCTTGACCTGCTGATGTCAGCTCCCAGAATAGTTGCGAGTCAGAGAGTGACGATATCCTGTGTTTCTGGTGTCTCTCTTACCCCACTCCTCTTTCCCCATTTTCACTGATGGTCCATATATTCCTACTGAGTCAGTTTGATGGAGGATGTAGTGAGAGGCAGAAGATTGAATCACTACTTTTGGTACCTGAGCACAAGGTTAGTGCTGCCTAGCAGGATATAAGGACAGCATGGGTTTTTGATAAGTCCGAATTCATTGAAACTGACAGGTACTATACCTGAATTTCTACCTACCTTGGTTGGTCAGCACCTAGACAAAGCAGGTTGTTGTTTGCACTATTATATTCTATTATTTACTTTCACTGCTAACAGTGGTGGAAATGTACTGATTAACATCAACCGCTTCATGGATTTCCCAGTTTGTGGACATATGATTTTCATGGCTAATGGCAGTGTTTTTTATAGCTCTATTTGCAGTTTTACTTCCCTATCATGCCTTTCCTGGAATTATATAGGCATTTGAAACTTCATTTATATTGAAATTGAATTGTGGTTAAGACTATAAATGTAAGTTTTAAAATGTGCCTACGTGGAAGCCCTCTAAAGAATCTTGGTAGGGGAAAGCTGCTTTCCCCAAACACTTCTTCAGCTTCCTCTAATTTCACACCTGTGCCGACCCACTCTTCCAGGGCACAACTGCCCCAACATCATGTGCTGAAGGGCTTGTTTACAGCTGGAGAGTGCTTGCAAAACGAAAGAGCTGAGTGATAAAGCTACTGTTCACATGGAGGTCTGGATAGAGTGTTGCATTTTGGAAGAAAACCCACCAAAGGACACATTTCTCCGACCTCACACGAGGAAGGGCTGAGCTTTAGACTGAAAGCCTATTCTACAGAAACTGAATATATTACACAGAATTATAGGGATGCGAGATTAGGGTGTTAGGTTGTTCCCTCATGGGAGTCATTCTACCATAATCCTTTGAAGCTGGACAGCATTCCACACAACTCCTCTGAGATAATCAGGTGTATAAAGGGCCCTCAATTGCATAATGTATATTCAATATGCAATGTTTCCGTTGACTTTCAAATGTTCTTATCTACACACTGCAAATGCAGAGTTCTTAGCTTTTTGAAAAAGTTGAAAACTTGAGTTCAGTAAAAATGTTGGGGCATATTACCAAGCAATAGTGATAATTATCGCTATTGCTTGGTTAGAGACAAAAATTTACCGCTGAGCTGCGGCGATTTTTATCGCAGATAAACCTTGGTATTACCAAGTTTTATCGCAAATGCGATAAAAATTGTCCGCAATGCATGAATATCGCTGAAAAGTCAGCGATATTCATGCATTACCGAGTTAATGCTCTTAGCCATGTTATCCACCTCCCATTGGATAACATGGCTAAGAACTGCTCAGGGCAGGCGTTAGCTTTTGGAGATATTCGTGCTTAGCGCGAATATCTCCAAAAGTTGGTAGTAGGAGATAGCGATGTTAGCGACTGTTTCCAGTCGCTAACATCTTGGCACGCCCACTTTAACCCTTTCGATGCTGATGACGAGCTCAGCTCGTCATCACCCACGGGTGTCGTGTGCTGATGACGAGCTGAGCTCGTCATGGAAACAGCAAAATGGCAATATCCAGCACACGGCAAAAATCATGGCAGCAGCCATGTGGTTAAATGTCATTAGTGATAAATATCACTGACATGCAAAGTGGGGCCCAAGATGGTCGCTAGCTCCTACTAGCTGTCGCTAACTGGTGTTAGCGACAGCTAGGTAATAGGGAGATAATTTTATCTCCGCTTTCTTGGCATTTAAAGCCAAAAAAGCGGAGATAAACCCCCTTGATAATATGCCCCCTGGTACTTTACATTGCAGGTTTCTGGACAAAACATTATAACTTTCAGGCCCATTTATATTTTTTTAATATAAGTGGAGAAACTTCCTGCAATTTAAAGTTGAATATCATGCAGCTGTGAAAAGCATTTGGACTGAGTTAGTGTATTGTTACACTTGGTATTTTAATTTTAAAAAGGAGGTGATTATGCATTCTAATTCTGTTTAGTGTGGTGCCCCATTTTACCATGACACCCAATGTAACATGTGCTCACGACAATGGAAATGAGTTCTTAACCCCTTTGATGCTTGTGACGGAACCATTCCGTCATCAGTCACGGCTGAGCTGTGCTGATGACGGAATGGTTCCGTCACAACCACACCCTGTTGTGGAATGTCCAGCACCGGGCAAAATTCAAGTAGCAGCCAAGGTGTTAATACAGGGGCCCCGATTCACAAAGGTAAACTGAGAGGAAAGTCAAACTTTATGACTTTCTAATCGTAATTGTCTTTTGTGAAATCAGTACCATTTTTTTATTTTTTTTATTTTACAGAGTTTTATATAGCGCAAACTTGACCCGAATCGGGTATCAGAGTGCTTTCCATAGCACCAGGTGCTTTACATGAGGACACATTCATCTTTGTTAGGCACGGGGAGGTTAATTGATTGCCCAGGATGTTCAGCATTATTGCCGAGACTCTAACCCAGATTCGAGGTCGACCGCCCTAGCCGTGAGGCCAACTCCTCTCCCTCTCCTATCTCTATAAAATGCATACTAATGATTTATTGATATATTTTTATTAATATTTGCAAAAATAGTTGCGACGATGTGGATAGTCACAATGTCCTCGTGATAGTATACGAGGGCTATATATACACACACACAAAAGAGAATACTTTACAACTGTCGCTCTTACTCTACACTCCTGGTGAGCCTCTGTGTATCACTCTAATGTGCTAAAAGTGCATGTGCTGGAACAATAAACTCAAACCTGTTGGTTTTGCCAGTGTTTGTTTTTCTTTGTGCCTGGCAGCTCACCTACTCCAACACTGCTTCCAGGTCTCTTGCATGTCTTTATACACAATCCAAAACAGCTGGCCTTTTGTGTGCAAGTCTCCATCCACGCAGACAGTTATTTTTGACCTTTTTATCTTTTAGGAAAAACATTTAGTGAATATTGCCTGTACGAGTGCGAGCATCCACATGCATGGAAGAAAATATTTGATTATTATTTTTTTTACTTAATAAACACCATTCAAAAATGGTAACCTGTACAAAAACTATTTGTAAACAAAACGGGCACTGACAAAGACAAAAGACTGGTAACCAAAGCCAGACCTATTGACTTTACCATGAATTGTTTGCTCTGCAGTGTTAGAGTTCTTTTTGATAAGTGGGTCAAGAGCTCACTTTTGAAACTAAGCAGTACCATCTAAGCATTTTTCACAATCTAGCTGTAACTCTCCTTCACCAACACACCGCTAATTCAATATAAACAAAATGTGCTAACTCATTACACAAAATGAATGTCAAACTCCACATGTTTATATTTTATGTTTCGTAATAGTTGCAGCTTCTTACTGTCATACTTTTCCTACGTACTTGTATTTGGCGCAATCCTTTTATATTCAAGAGTGCACAATATACACACAATACCATTCCCACCTTGTCTTGGTGAACCATGGTTAAAATGAGCTGATTGGAAGGAATACTATATTCCGGCACTCAAGGAAGAAAACGAAGATGAATTCACACTTTCTAGGAAGAAAGAAATGATTTCACATAATTTAAGTTTAGGTCCTGAAGGCTTGCGAGTTTATTGCCAAACTGAGTAAAAGCTAGACCAGCTGAAAATGCAAATGTTTTTAACCAGGCCCTAGAGGATCTAAACCATTAGTATGTGTTGCAATTGACAGATATACCTTCTTCAGAGAAAACAGATGAAAAATTAGTCAGTAGAAGAGTATGTTTCAGCGATAAAAAAGTTAGCGCTCACATGTAGGTTTAATTAATTGCACAATGATTTCATTAGAGATCAATTGGTAATGTATTCTAACAATGCTGGTATACAGGATGTTATGGGTGTGTGAAGTGGCACCTATGAATGAAATGATAGCAATTATCAAAAAAAGCAGAAATGTATAAAAGATGTGCAAAGGCAGCTATAAAGAATAACACTGATGAGGAAGTTGTTGGCAAAGTTTCAGATCCTAAAGGAATGGTAAAGAAGTATGAGAAGCACAATAAAGAACCGGGTTGGAAAGGGGCAATACAAAACAAAACAAACATAGAGGATAAACGTCCTATGTGTTTCAGATGTGGTAATAAAGGCCATATAGCCAGAGATAAATACTGCCCGGGCATAAAATCTAAATGTTCATATTGTGGCATAAAAGGCCATTTCATAAAGGTTTGTAGATGGAGTTTGAACAAAGGAGATAAAAAGGCTGTAAAGAGTCATGGAAAATAATTGTGTAGAGGAAGGAGACTATGACTCCTTGAGTGATGAGGGAGTTTTATGTATTAATGACGAAATGTGTCTGAAAGAAGTGGTTCTTGATGGAAGCTCAAAATCCGTGAAGAAACCCTTAAGTGATATAACTATTGTAAGTGTGCAATTACAGGTAGTTCCTGGTTCAGGTTTACCCTATACCATAATTCAACGCTCCATATGGGAAGCTGAAATGTTGGGTAATTGTTCAGAAGCAACTGATATACACCCAGTCACCTTCACAGGAGAAGAAATTCTGATGGTAGGTTTGGCGCAAGCAGAGTTTATATTTAAAAACAGATCAGCTGCAGATAAATTATAAGTGGCAGAGAAAGGTCCATCCATGTTAGCAGGGGTAGACCAAGGTACCTTAGGACTCATTTTAGTTCCTAATGGGAGGGACCAAGTAATGCTGCTCAGTCATCAGAATGGAATCACAAACAAGTAGATAAAGGAATAATTATGTTCTGTTTTTACTGGGGAGGTTTAAAATGAAGTGATTTTTTTCATAAAATAATTTTAAAAGAGGGTGTGTTACTTGTTTGTCACGTGGCAGGAAAGCTACCGATTGGGGTGCAAGAGGGATTAATGTCTGAATTGGATGCTCTTGAGAGTGCGGGGAATGAGATTTTGATATCAATTTATGATTATGATCAATTTAATAATTTATCTCATTCGTCACTTTCGGATCGAGTTTTATCTGTCATTGAGGAAAGGACCACCCCCGCATTGGTTAGATAAACCCCATTAACTGACGCCACTCTGAAGAACCACTTACAACTGATGAAGTTTCAAAAGTTTATATAAAGATTAATTTGAATACGATACAATCCAATCAGGATATAATCTCAAAAGAATACAAAATACAAAATCAATTACAATATCAGCTGCTTAAGCTTCGATGTGAAGTGGTTTCTCCTGCGTCATCTGCAGTAAGATAAAAAATATCATCAAGTTAATCTGTCCCTACTCTATGCTATGTGACAATCCTACTTCGCAAGTTTCTTCCCTAAAAAGGTGTCAGCAGTTTGACTTCCAAAGAAGTTCAAACTCTCTTTGGCCTCTAAAGGAAATCTTAAGTTTCAGAAGCAGTACCCTATCTGCCTACCCATCCGCTCTCTGAGGGTCCTCGGCCTACTGCTCCCTTGCGCTCTGATCTCTCAGCGCATCTGCTCAAGGCATCTACCCTTGCCTTTGCTCTCGCCTTAGCCTAATGCTAATTGCTCTCCTCCTCCCCGAGGTGCTGTCCCTAAAATACACAATCACCGTGTAGGTGGAACGCCCCTTGACGCCCACCACGGACTTTCCCCGATGATGTCAACTTCCTGCTTGTTCCATTGGTCCACTCCTTACGTCGTCCGTTAAGTTGACCCTTCTCCTTTGGATGTCATCTTCATCCTCTCATCGTCGACATTTATCGATTCTTTCAGATCATGTAACATATGAAACTTAGACAAGACCTTAGCTTTATGTCTCTTAACTTGACCCTGCTAGGTCCTGTGAATGGTCTTGTCAAAACATAGTCCACCTCAAAAGTGTCACTCCTCACGTTCGAGCAATAAGCTCCGTCCGGCATTGTCACCTTAAATCTAACAAGTGCTAGACTTCTCGGCTCTCACGTCCACTTCAAGCTATTTACGACCTTCACAAGCCCTCTAAATTACATTCATGTGACTATGCTCCTTCGAACTCTTGACCAGTTAGGTTATAAACACAAATGACCTAAACTCTTCCAGCATTCCTAAAACCTTTCTACACAGTATAACCTTTGGCATACATTTATATATTCGTACTTTAGCCCTAGTTATACTTAAACATTCTACATCAAATATATACTACATAGAATACGACTGTATAGAATATAACCTATACATTTCCCTTGGTTACATCTTTATGTAATTTCTCTTATACATTTATCCACGTTCCTCCACGTTTACATCTTTCCACGTTATCTTCTCGCCGCTTCTCCCAATGTAAAGTTACACATTTAAAGTTATACACGTACACGAATTCTACTGTGCACGTTCTACATTTCATACACATTTCTACATCTACCCATCATGTATACGGGCCTTCTAAATCTAATGCATTTCAACGTATGAATACATTTACATTTCCTATACCATGTTATCACATTCATTGGCCTTTATACTATAATCGCCAACTTTACATTACGATATGCATTTCGTTCCTACGTTTATAACATATACGTCTAGATATGGTTACTATATACTTTTCGTTCAAATTGCGCTCTCTCAGTTCCCCCCTTTGATGACTTTTAGGAGTCATCACTAAAGCAATTTGAATGCGTCCATTATATAGAACTAGTTACATCAGTTCCTCTTTTTATCGATTCAAGTGTTCTCAGACTTTTATACTGTTGATCTTGTAGAGCAGCTAGTCTCCTTTCTTGGTCTCTCATCGATCTTTGTAACTGGTTTGACCTATACCATTTATACAATTTTACTAATCCTAATAATGTAATTATACAAATTACTACTATTAATACAGGCTTTAAAATATACCAAACTATACCTTTGCCTATATTAGCAAACCAACTTCCAACCTTTCCTACTCCATTTCCTACTTTTTCCCAAACATTTACTTTTGATAAATCTTCAATTTCTTGATGAATCTGTGTAATGTTCTGTATGACTTTCTCAAGTGGTTTTGAATTATCAGGAATATAAGTACAACATTCCTGAACTTTCAAAGCCTTACAAACTCCGCCTTCTTTTGCTAATATTACATCTAAAGCAAGTCTGTTCTGTAAAACCATTGCTCTAATCGACTGCATTTCACCTTCTACTAACATTAATGATCTTGCAGTGCTGGCAGACAATCTATCCACGACTGTCGCTAACCTTCTAATCTTAACATCGTTAAGAATCAAACCTAACAATGGAAACATCGCTCCAAATACATCTCCTACTACTTCTGCATCACCTACTTCCCTTTTCGTTCTCCTCGAAGCCTTTCCTTCTATCATTGCTAAATCCTTTGCATGATATATTTTGGGGAAGACAATTGCCAAGTAACACGAACCATACCAATTGTCTGGAAGTTTTACATAGGCATTTCTCCCACATACAAAATACACATTCGGAATAGCTTGCATCCCTTTCATAAAATCCTTCGTGTAGTACTCCAGTCTAAAAGAGTGCTCGCAACTAACTTCACCTACAAATTCACTCTCATAATACGTTTTGCTTCGAGTTAAACATAACTTTCCTTTCTGCGTTCTATCCAATGCTATTGGACCATTACTACCTTTCTTTTTATGTGCCTTCTCTTCTTCTGTCCAGTCTATTTTCCATTGTCCTGACATTTTTAGAATCTTCTGCCGTCTGCATCGATCATCTACTTGTGCTATAAACCTTTTCTCTACTTCCGATACTTTGCAAGTCAGATTATTTCTACGTGCATATGATGTATCTAATGTATCCCAAGGAAGAAAGAATTTAGCTAGTCTATCTTCCTTTTTGTAGTAGTCCCACTTATTCATTTGCTTATAATTCGGAACTTCGGGCAGTACCGAATCATAATTTGAAAAGTAGTACTCAAATCCTTCTCTACCATAAAAAATACTAAGCAGTAAACTACATGTGATCCCATAAGTCAATGGGAGATGGTGATACCTAATGCCTTCGTCTACAGAAGCCGGCAATTGCATACAAACGTAGCAATCTTTGGCCTCCATGGCATCGATATATTCATACAATAATTTGGCATATGCATTTGACCTAAAGTTTCCCTGTGACTCGTCTATGTGTAATCTACGAGCTTCATCTGTAAGTAACGCCTTTTCACGTGTAACAGTGTTCTCCTCCTTCTTTCCCACAAGAGCAGGTTTCAAGGTCGTTACAATTTTTACATTTGCTATTCTTTTATCATTCTCATGTCCTGTCATGTAAGATATCGTTACTACTATGATTATGAGAAATATCACTATTGCTATAAGTGTACCTACTATGCATCTAGCTTTTCTGTTTGGGTTGCCGTTCTCCATGTTATCAAAACAGCGTACCTCGTTCTCCAGCGAAAGTTCTCTTTCCAGTCTTTGGTTGCTTGTTTGCTTTCACAGTCTTTTAGAGTGCTTTTTATCAACAGGTATCTTTTACAACAATGTCTTTTTCTTTTCTTAGCAGCAGACAACCCTAGCCCTTCTCCGTCCTCTAAATGTAATCCCTAATTTTATTCTTCTTTCCACTCGGCGCTAGGTTATCTTCTTCTTCATAACATATGTACAAAAGTCTTTTATGCATCAACAATTATTGTCGGACCTGCAGCTTTCACAACAATAATTAACAGTTCAAAACGAATAACTTTCTCTTCTTCTTCGGTCATTTGCTGACCAACTGTTGGAAATTGTAGTCTTTTTAACACTAAATCTTGAATTTTACTCAAACGTGGGGGTCGGGGAAGTGTGAAAGTCAGTAACCCCTCAGTCTCAAGCCCAGGCGCCAACATCCATATCTCCACTGTCACGACTGGATCGAGAGTGGTTACTTTCACACTCTTCACTCTCCCAGATTTCTGTCCCCAATACATCTGCTAGATAAGTCCACTCTGGGGTGGCGTACCTCCTGCAGGGCACACGTACCCTTCTTGATCTTCGTGGACTCTCAGTTCCTGAATCTGTCGTCTCGTCCTCCTGATCCGATTCTTCAGCGATCGGGGCAAGAGTTCTTTCCTTCCTCCTTTCCGAACTTGGCCTTTTCCTTCTCTCCGGCCAACTGGCTTCTTCACTCTTTGTCTTTCCGCTCCTTGTTCCAGGAACTGTCTCTTGGTCACTCTCAGTTTGTCCGATATCTGTGTCGGATTCCCAATTACTTTCTTCTCCTGAGGCAACTTCGGTACCACTCGTGTCCTGACCTTCGTCGCCCTGTTCCAACACAGTTTCAGCTTCTTCGATCACCTCCACAGCTTGACTTTCCCCCTCTATGGCTTCTCCGCTTCCCGCCGGATTCTCATCCGAGAGAGGAGCTGTGTCTTCTGGAGGTGTTGGCACTCTTCGGGTGTGTGAGGCATGTATCCAGTTTGGCAGACCTCCACACTTCACTGCGGTATTCGTTACAAGTATGACTTGAAACGGTCCTCTCCAACGCACGTCTAAGCAGTTCTTCCTGACATGTTTCTTCACCAGGACCCAGTCTCCTGGACTCAGGTCATGGCACAAATCTTGTACTGATGGAACCTCTGCAGCCTGGACCTGGAGGGACACAGAATTAACGGCATCAGATAGTCCCTTGCAGTAGTCCAAGATCAAATCGTCTGTGATGTTCACTAGCGCTGCAGTCGGAACCGATGGCAATCTCATAGCTCTCCCCATTAGCACTTCATGTGGAGAGAGGCCTGTTCTTCTATCAGGTGTGCTACGTATACTCATAAGAACTAATGGAAGTGCGTCTGGCCAACTCAGGGATGTCGACGAACAAACTTTAGCCAGTCTGGACTTGATAGTACTGTTAATTTGCTCTACGATCCCTGAAGCTTCTGGTCGATAGCTGCAGTGTAACTTCTGATCGATATTTAAAGCTGAACACAGCATCTTCACCACTTCGCTATTGAAATGAGTTCCTCTGTCCGATTCCAAAGAGGATGGCACCCCAAATCTTGGTATCAACTCTCTAAGCAACAATTTTGCTACTGTAAGCGTATCGCACCTGCGTGTAGGGTAAGCCTCAACCCATCTAGAAAATATACAAACAATCACTAGCACGTATCTGAGTCTGTTGCATGGAGGCATTTCTATGAAGTCAATCTGCATCCTATTGAAAGGCCCCCCAGACCTTCCTATGTGACTCAAGGTAACTGGTGTTCTCTTTCCCACATTTAGTTGCTGACAGATTGTACATCGCTGACACACTGCTTCTGCCGCTACTCTAAATTTAGGGTTAAACCACGTTTGTCTGAATACTCTCACCATAGCATCTCTTCCTATGTGTGCTGATCCATGCAATTTCCTTGCCATTGGACTAATTAGTTCATTTGGTAAAACTGCCCTTCCGTCGGCAGACACCCAAAATTTCATTTCACTCTTTTCGCACCCTGCTGTTTCCCAGCCCTTTTTCTCATCATCTGGTGCATTATCCTGTACTGCTCTTAGTTCATCCCATGTATCCACCGTGTCTAACAACATAGTCAATTCAGTCATTTCCTGGATTCCTCCCACTTTTGCATCAGTGTGAGAATATCCCTGTTCTGCGCAGTATCGCGCTACCTCATCTGCATATTTATTTCCTAGTGATACAAAATCCGTGTTTTTTGTGTGTGCTACACATTTGACCACAGCTATGGCCATAGGTTTTTGCAAAGCTTCTAACAGAAGTTTCACGAATTCTCCATTCCTAATAGGAGAACCCGAGGAGGTCATGTAACCTCTTTGAGACCACAACTGCCCGTAATCATGAACTACGCCGAAACCATATTGACTATCGGTGTATATAGTGACTCGAAGTCTATCGCCTGCTAAGCAAGCACGAGTCAAAGCCACAATTTCAGCTACCTGTGCGGAGTGGACTCCTTCCAGGCAAGCGGCTTCTATAACTCTGGTAATCGTGCATACTGCATAAGCTGCTCTCAGCTGACCGACATCGTTTCTTACGCATGAACCATCAACGAAGAAAATTTCGTCTGGGTCTGTCAATGGCTCATCTACGATATCAGGTCTCGGTTTGGTACATAGTTCAGTCACATCGAGGCAGTCATGTTCTGTACAATTTTCGTCATCTACTTCATTCGGAAGTGGCATCAAGGTTGCAGGATTCAAGACAGAGCATCTCTTTAGGGTCACATTCTCGGCAGCCAGTATGACCTGCTCGTAGCGTGTGAGCCTGCTATTCGTCAGATGCTGAGTCTTAGTCCTGGTCATTAACAGTTCTACAGAATGTGGTACATACACTTCTAACTGATGACCCATAACTACGCTTTCAGATCGTTCAATGCTGACACCCGTTGCAGCTACGGATTTGAGACATCCGGGCAACGCTGCGGCTACTGGATCTAATGTAGCCGAAAAGTACGCCACTGGCCTGCGCGCATCTCCATGGACCTGTGCTAATACCGCTAAAGCGCATCCCTCTCTTTCGCAGCAGTAAAGCAAAAATGGTTTGGTGTAATCTGGCATTCCTAAAGCCGGGGCACGACATAAGTCCTCCCTCAGCTGCAAAAACGCCATCAAACAATCTTTGTCCCATGGTACCGGATCACTTACTCCTTTGTGCGTCAGTTGTAATAACGGTTTTGCCTTCAGCGAAAAGTTTGCTATCCACTGTCGACAATAACCGACCATGCCTAGAAACATCCTGACTTCTCTTTGTGTTGTAGGCGCGTTCATTTTCATAATCGCCTCTATTCTGTCTGGAGACACCTTCCGCTTTCCCTTTTCAATCCTATGGCCCAAGTATTGCACCTCAGTCTTACAATATTGCAACTTACTTGGAGACACCTTGTGCCCGTTCTCGGCCAAGTGATTTAACAAGGTGATGGTGTCTTCTCTGCAAGCTTCCTCAGTTTCTGACGCAACTAGGAGGTCGTCTATGTACTGGACCAGAACTGAATTCTTGGGCAGTACTAGACTCTCAAGATTTCGTTTCAATAACTGGTTAAAGATCGATGGGCTCTCTGTATACCCCTGAGGGATACGACACCATGTTAGGACGCGATCTTCCAGTTTGAAAGCGAAAAGATATTGGCTCTCTTCATCTAATGGTATCGAAAAGAAAGCCTGACACAAATCTATCACTGTGAACCATTCAGCTTGGAACGGTATCTGAAACAATATGACTGATGGATTCGGTACCACTGGACAACATGAGACAACAATGTTATTAATCTTCCGAAGATCTTGCACTATTCTGTATTTTCCACTAGGTTTCTGCAAACCCATGATCGGGGAGTTACACGGACTGCCCACGATCTCCTTCAGTATTCCCTGCTTAATCATGGATTCGATCACAGGTTTGATCCCTGCAATCGTCTCTGGCGTTAGCTTATACTGTGGTGTTCTTGGGTACTCAGCATGGGGTCTTACCAAGATTTTTACCGGGTCTACTCCTTTGATCAATCCAATTTCTTCCCCAGTAAAATCCCATACCTCAGCTGAGACTTTCTCTCTTAGGTCTTGCGGAAGCTCCTCCACTGTTAAGGTAGGATAAAGTTCCACACATTCCCTTGAGTTTACAACTTTGAAATCTGCGTCCTCATCATTGGTCTGCACTTCTACTCCCTCAGGTGTGCAATGTATCGTGCAATTCAGTTTGCACAGCAAATCTCTCCCTAATAAGCACACAGGACTAGAATCGCAGATCACGAACTGATGTTCGTCACTGTAATTTCCTATCCTTACCGACACTGGTTCGGTCAAGGGATTTGTCATCCTTTTGTTCGCAACTCCTACCACCTGTTCCGTTTCTCCTGACATTGGCAGACCCGGGACTACCGCCGATCTCAGCGTAGATCGAGTGGCCCCTGTATCCACCAAAAAGGTTGTAGGACATCCCGCTATTTCAGCCTCTACGTATGGTCCTCTCTGATCTACTTCCAAGGCGGCTCCTAAAGTACAGTCTTCGTCCCTACTCGCCCGCTGCCCTGTAAGAGGATCAACGTAGTAACATTCCTCTCCTCCTACAAACAATGGCATCTGTCTGTAGGTTTTTCCTCCGTTCGTGATGCGAGGTGGTTGAGGAAACGGGGCTCGAGGAGTCTGAGTCCCCCCTTTGACAAACCTGCCCTTCGGGACTGTGGCTCCCTTAACCACGTTGTTCTGAACCTCTTCCTCCTCCTGCTCTAATTCCCCTGACTCAACATTGTAAGGACACTCGCGTTGCCAGTGTCCCACCTCATTACACTGATGGCATCTTGTCGTCTTTTTCAGTGTCGCGATATCCATTCTCGGTCTCGGTCTTTCTTCCTCATCTCTGCTCTGATTATTCTGTTTCTTTGCCTGCGTTCCTGTTCCCTGCTGCCGCGGTTTATCCTTTCCAGCAGCTTGCATTTGCACTAGCATTAGCTTTTCTTTAAGCTTCTTTGCCTTCGAGTCTATCTCGTCACTACAATACCTTGCATACCTCAGAATCTCGTCTAAAGGTTTGTTCTGCCAACAGATCAGATGCTGTTGGATCATTAGGCATATTTCTGGTCTTAATCCGAGGACAAACTTTGAAACAAACTGTCCTATGTCCTTGGGATCCATCACATCTAACCCGCTGTATTGCTTGAATGCTTTCAGCAACCTCTCGTAAAACTCATGCACTGTCTCTTTCGGCTCTTGGGTAGTCCGATCTATCTTTACCCAGTCTATGTCTTGTACCGGCACTTTCTCTTTTAGCCATGTTATTACTCTCTCGTACTTTTCCATGACTCTATCAGATGGACCATTCGTCCGGGTATCCCTTGATGGCTCACGAGTGGGCCATTCAACACTAAGCTTGCACGCCGTCCATAGATCTCCGGGTACTACGATATCGAACAGTGTGTTCAAATCGACCCATAGTACCTTTGAAATCTTCACGAATCTTTCTACCTGCTTATACCACTCGACAGGATTATCTCTAAGCTTTGGGAAGGAATTGGTGAATGCCGCCAAATCCCCCCTAGTCCAAGGCACATGAACGTAACTTCCGTTCGCGATTTCTCGCAAAGGGAAAGCTTCCATTCGCATCAAGTCTGTGTCCTGGGAACCCTCAAGTACACTCCGTCTAACGGAGCCCTTTCTGGACCATCTTTCCTCCCATCTATCTAGATCTCTCCATATTCTGATACTTACGATCAATTCCCTTATGTGTACTTTCAGCGCGATCGTTCTGCGGTCATCCAAATCCTGATCTGTGCAAGTTAGCCTGTGGTTACTCTGTAAAGCCTTAGTTCGTGACAGGTCTACCATGTACCTGTTTGCTAAATTAGATAAGTTCTCATGAACTGACCTCGCTCTTCGAGTAATATCTTTGGATAGAAACAGTATCTCATCTGGTGTATACGAGTTTAATCTCTCTAATGACACAGTACCGTCAATCAATTCATCCAGATCTGCCTTCAAACTCATCACATCAAGCCGTTTCGCTTTTATTTCGGCTTTCAGCGTTTCAGTTCTATGTTCTTCTCTCATATCCCTCTCACCTCCACTATGCGCCCTACGCCTAAGCACAGGTGAGTTATGAGGAGTCTTCCTTCCATCTCTTCGTTCCCACCCTTCTAGATCCCAAGCCTTTCCATCGTCCCGTGGGGTGTGGTGGAATAAGGCTCCTTCCCCCAACCCTCCGTTCCGATTTTTCGACTCGGTTTCTCCAGATGTGAGATAGGATCCACCGTTCTGTTCTAATCCATTATAGCTTCCTTGTTGTCTGGTGTCACTTAACAAAATGAAAGGCCCTCGCCGATCTTCCGTGTTCCCGTGATCTCTTTCGTGATCACCGGATGCATGGCGAGATGTTCCGCGACTCCCTGAATTCTCATGACTCCTTCCACTGTCCCCGGATGTATGTCGAGACGCTTCGCGACTCTCCATATTTCCGTGACTCCAATGTCTCGCATTCTCACCTGGGGCATGGTGTGTGCACCTAAAGGTATTCCGGTACTCCTGTGTCCTATGTTCCCCTTCACTGAAGGTGACACGAGGCACTTCGCCACACCCTGCACTTCTGTCTTCGCACATTAGCCTGTTGCTGTTCTCAGTAGGATAAGTATCTCTTCTGCTCTCTTGGCTTCCTCCCTCCCACTCGGGGCTGCTTTCGCCAGCTCCACAATGAGAGAGAATCCTGTTATCCTGCTCTCTCCACTCGAATCCCGTTTCTAAACTTTTATTCCGAGCCTCTTCGGCCGCATCCCATTCTCTCAGGTATTCCCTTAATTCCTTATGGGTTTTCGGTTTTGGTCCCCTTAAGTCCATTGGTCCTCTTCGACCTCCCTGTTCTACCCTGGGACCTGCTGCGGAATCAAATGGGGTACTCCGACTTATTGGTGCTCGTATCTGCCTGTGGGAATTCATCGTGGCATTCCTATTCTCCTCTTCTGCTCTTTCATTGTCCCATCGTGCCTGTTCCTCCTGCTGGACCCCTTCTGGGTTATAGATTGACACAATAGGGCCTATGGTGACCGGGACCTGCAAAGCGTCCGGCATTTGGTATGACCTAGCGCATTGCGTCTCCGGCACCTTCTGGACCACAAATCTTCCCACCACTCTCTGTTCGGGACTAGCTTGGGGTATTTCTACGGTCTTAGTAGCGTCCCACTCTGATACCGGGATCGACTTATACTCTCCCCACCTAGTTCCATCTACTTGCGGTAATATGGGACTCGCAAGTTCATCGCTATATGGAGGTGGTTTATCTGTTAACAACCTGTCTATCAGATCCTCCTCCGACTCACTTTCCTCATCTTCCTGTTCTAGAGGTTTCCTTTCTCCCGTAGCCTCTATCATGGTGAACAGTTTGTCCGCTTCTATCTTTTGTACCCTCCATTTCTTAGCTTCGTCGTCCCATTTAGCATCCTGCACTGCTTTTACCGATCTTCTCACTCTTTCTTGTCGCCTCTTTACGCCCCTTTCGTGTGCTGTTCTAAACCACACACCAAGAGCTTCAAATTGTGTTGGCCTCGGTAGAGGTCTCATTGAAAGCATCGTCGCCTTCAGTTGGTTCAACACTTCTAATTTAAACGTTCCAAATCTTGGAAACGCTAGTTCTTTTTGCCCTTCTGTTAGCCTATGCCACTCGGATATCCACAGTATTGAGTGTAAGCCTACATTTACTGCCATATGATATGCTGGTGTGCCTTCTGGTGGAGCTTCTTCTCCGGCATATAAATTTCTCCTTTTCTTTTTAAAGATTTTTCCTAAACCCTTAAAACACTTCATTTTGATAACGTACGATATTTCTTACTTATTTGCGTCTTGATAACAACCACCAATCCCTGTGCGACTCTCGCTAATCAGCCTATCCCAGCACGGTTCTATGCTAACCGACCAATCTCAGCGCGGCTCTACGCTGACGTCACTTTTCTCTTCAGCAGCTTCCCTCGTTTCTCAACTCGTCTCACGATTTCACATGCGTTTTCATTCATACATTGAAAAATGACTACTTCCGTCCAAGCGATCACTTTTCTCTGACTGTACGGCCACAGTCTAACTGTAATTGCTACCTCAACTGGCACAGCGTCTTTCCTCTTACGGTCGGACACTTGCCTTAACTGATAGGTTACTTACGCGCAGTAAACGTACGACCAGCGTCCGCTACTCATTCACTCACACATACGCTCCCCCTATCATCGGTCTGTCGGGAAATCAATGGTACCTCATGACCCCCTTTCAATGGTAGACAAATTACTCTAGGTGTTCGATACACCCAAACCACTTAAGTCCTCTGGACATAAGATTTCATCCAGTTGCGCGCGCTCACAACTTTCCCTCAATCACACTACAGGCATTCAACTCCGCTTGACATTACAACACAGGAACAACATAAAACACCGCAATCTTACAACGCATGACCCTTATACTCACTCTCGACCGACTCTGCTGCTTTTCTCTCGACGCACCGTCAGCACCGTCTTCGGCTGCAATTCTTCTTCTGGTCGACGATGACTAGGGACCTTGGGGTAAACTAACCTGGCCTAGGTCGTCTTCCTCAAGAAGATAACCATCATACTCTGCTACCAACTGCGGGGAATGAGATTTTGATATCAATTTATGATTATGATCAATTTAATAATTTATCTCATTCGTCACTTTCGGATCGAGTTTTATCTGTCATTGAGGAAAGGACCACCCCCGCATTGGTTAGATAAACCCCATTAACTGACGCCACTCTGAAGAACCACTTACAACTGATGAAGTTTCAAAAGTTTATATAAAGATTAATTTGAATACGATACAATCCAATCAGGATATAATCTCAAAAGAATACAAAATACAAAATCAATTACAATATCAGCTGCTTAAGCTTCGATGTGAAGTGGTTTCTCCTGCGTCATCTGCAGTAAGATAAAAAATATCATCAAGTTAATCTGTCCCTACTCTATGCTATGTGACAATCCTACTTCGCAAGTTTCTTCCCTAAAAAGGTGTCAGCAGTTTGACTTCCAAAGAAGTTCAAACTCTCTTTGGCCTCTAAAGGAAATCTTAAGTTTCAGAAGCAGTACCCTATCTGCCTACCCATCCGCTCTCTGAGGGTCCTCGGCCTACTGCTCCCTTGCGCTCTGATCTCTCAGCGCATCTGCTCAAGGCATCTACCCTTGCCTTTGCTCTCGCCTTAGCCTAATGCTAATTGCTCTCCTCCTCCCCGAGGTGCTGTCCCTAAAATACACAATCACCGTGTAGGTGGAACGCCCCTTGACGCCCACCACGGACTTTCCCCGATGATGTCAACTTCCTGCTTGTTCCATTGGTCCACTCCTTACGTCGTCCGTTAAGTTGACCCTTCTCCTTTGGATGTCATCTTCATCCTCTCATCGTCGACATTTATCGATTCTTTCAGATCATGTAACATATGAAACTTAGACAAGACCTTAGCTTTATGTCTCTTAACTTGACCCTGCTAGGTCCTGTGAATGGTCTTGTCAAAACATAGTCCACCTCAAAAGTGTCACTCCTCACGTTCGAGCAATAAGCTCCGTCCGGCATTGTCACCTTAAATCTAACAAGTGCTAGACTTCTCGGCTCTCACGTCCACTTCAAGCTATTTACGACCTTCACAAGCCCTCTAAATTACATTCATGTGACTATGCTCCTTCGAACTCTTGACCAGTTAGGTTATAAACACAAATGACCTAAACTCTTCCAGCATTCCTAAAACCTTTCTACACAGTATAACCTTTGGCATACATTTATATATTCGTACTTTAGCCCTAGTTATACTTAAACATTCTACATCAAATATATACTACATAGAATACGACTGTATAGAATATAACCTATACATTTCCCTTGGTTACATCTTTATGTAATTTCTCTTATACATTTATCCACGTTCCTCCACGTTTACATCTTTCCACGTTATCTTCTCGCCGCTTCTCCCAATGTAAAGTTACACATTTAAAGTTATACACGTACACGAATTCTACTGTGCACGTTCTACATTTCATACACATTTCTACATCTACCCATCATGTATACGGGCCTTCTAAATCTAATGCATTTCAACGTATGAATACATTTACATTTCCTATACCATGTTATCACATTCATTGGCCTTTATACTATAATCGCCAACTTTACATTACGATATGCATTTCGTTCCTACGTTTATAACATATACGTCTAGATATGGTTACTATATACTTTTCGTTCAAATTGCGCTCTCTCAAGAGCAAAGGTAAAATAAAGCCCATAAAGAGCAAAGAATGGTTGGCCCCCTAGGTTGTCGCACGAAAATCGGATGGCAGATTGTGTTTGAGCATTGACCTGAGGGATCTTAATAAGAATATTGTGATTGATAAGTTTCCACTACCTAGAAGTGATGAAATAGTTTCATAATCTAAATGTATAAAATGGTTTTCCACAATTAACTTAAACTCTGCCTACCACCAGGTCCAATTACATCCTTCAAGCAGAGACCTCTAAGCGTTCATCACCCCTTTTGGCTGTTACAGATTTGTACCTATGCCGTTGTCATGATTCTCCACTTGGTTCCATGCCTATTTAAGAGGCAGAACCAATTATCTTTAAAAAATCCCGCCCCATTCCCGTGCACCTGCACGTCCTGAGTGTGAATAGTGTTCATTGCTTGTTTTCTTGCTTAAAAACATATACTTGACATTTTATTTCATTTCGTTTTATCAATACTTTATTTCACTGTAAAGCTTTGGTATGTGGCATAATAGTATTGTACGCTGTGATTGTTTAGAGCATAGAAGTTATTTTATTGTTGCCTGGTTTATTTAGAAAGCCTCTCTGAGAATTCAGAAGACGTTCGCTTTGAAGCTGCTTCGAGCGCATCTGCTCGCAGCAGCCTTACGCGAACGTGTGCACTATTTTTTCTAGGTGCGGTCTCCTATTTAAACCGCACCCAGGCTTCTGGAAGACGCTTTGCCTTCCGGTTTTCTTGCCAGAAGGATCGCGTCTGGGGGCTCCTGCTACCAACTCAGTCAGAATTCTTCGGCAGGACGACTTCATTTTGGCAAATCCGAGATTCCAGATACCTGAAAAGACAGAAACAAGGAAATTCAAGATAAGTTCATTTGTGTATTAATGGACAGGCGCCCAACGCAAGAAAGTCTTGGCATTCTTTTGGAAACCATTTCGTTTTTACTGAAAATAAGGAAAACGACAGAAATCATTTAAAAACAAAGAAACATTTAAGAGAATTATTTTGAATTTATGGATAATATGTGGAAAAGACATTGCAAGAGTATATTGTGATTTTTATTTATTTATTTAGGCAATTTGTTAAGCGCTCAATTACCCGTGGGTGTCTCGGCGCTGAGTGAGAGAACTGGTCTATGAGGAGTTATTGCGTGAACAGCCAGGATTTTATCTGCTTGCGGAAAGAGAGAAGAGATGTGGAGGCTTTGATGTAATGTGGAAGACTGTTCCATAGTTTAGAAGTGGTAACTATGAAGGATCTGTCTCCCCAGGAGACTTTCTTAGTCCTGGGAACCTGCATGAGTCCAGCGGTTGAGGATCTTAGGGATCTGGCAGGTTTGTAAGGACAGAAGGAATCTTTCAAATACGCTGGACCTTGACCATGAATTGCTTTATAGGCAATACAGAGGGCCTTGAACTTAGTTCTCTTCTTTACAGGCAGCCAGTGGAGCTCTCGGAGTGTCCCAGAAATGGAGGCATACTTAGGACATCCCGTAATCAATCTGGCCGCCGCATTTTGCACCAGTTGTAATTTCTTTAGAACACCTTCTTGAGCATTGACTAGCAGACCATTACAATAGTCAATGCGGGCCATGATGAGTGCACTGATCAGCGTTTTTGTCATATTCATGGGAGGATAAGGTAGGAGTTTTTTTATCATTCTCAAGGTATAGAATGAGGAGGATACTACCGCGTTGACGTGGTGCATGAAGGTGAGTTTGGTGTCCAGTATAACTCCGAGATTTCTTGCCTTGGTCACAGGGGAAGGGTGGGGTCCCAGGGCATGAGGCCACCATGTGGGAGACCAAGCAGGGGAGAGATTGCCAAACAGCATCACCTCCGTTTTATCGGAGTTTAATTTCAGGCAGTTTCTTGCCATCCAATTACTTATTGCCAGCATTCCCAGATTAAAGTTGGCGGCCACTTCATCTCCGTTTTTGTTTATGGCTAGGACAATCTGGGTGTCGTCGGCGTAGGATGTAACCGCCAGGTGATGGATTTTTAGGGTCCTCGCTAAGTCTGACACATAGATGTTGAATAATGTGGGACTTAGCGAGGACCCCTGGGGAACACCACAAGGAAGAGTGAAGGGAGGTGAGTTGAAGTTGCCGAAGGCAACGGATTGAACTCGATCGGTGAGGAATGAGGCAATGAGTTCTTTCGCTGAACCCGTGATGCCTGCCGTTTCGACACGGTCGATCAAGGTGGAGTGATCGACCGTGTCGAAGGCCGCAGACAGGTCCAGCAGAATGAGCACTGCTGATCCTCCACTATCCAGAGACTTACTTATTTCCTCTGTGGCTTTAATAAGCGCAGTTTCCGTCCCGTGTCCCTTCCGGAAGCCAAATTGTGTTTCGTCCAGGCAGTTGTTTTGATCTATAAAATCTGAAATTTGTGTATTCATTATTTTTTCCACAATTTTGGCAGGGAGTGGGAGGCAGGCGATAGGACGATAATTGGCAACTATCGTCGGATCAAGTGAGCTTTTTTTGATAAGAGGTTTGACAATGGCTTTTTTCCAGATGGAAGGAAAAGTAGTGGATAGGAACATTGTATTAAAAATATCGGTGAGTTTAGGGCTTATAATTTCGGGGAAGTTTTTGAGAATGGCGGGGGGACATGGGTCTTCCGGAGACCCGGAATTCGTGGTGCGTAAGAGATGAGACACCAATTCAGAGGAGATCTGAGAAAATTCCTGGAAGGAACTGGGAGGGTTTGTTCGAGGGGGGTTGGTAGAGTTCATGTCCGACGGAGTTTGGTCATTAGAGGCGGAGTGAGGGTGTCCAGTACCTTTGGCATGCGCTTTAAATTGGGAGAAGATGTCCGTGACTTTTTTTTGGAAATGGTTTGCCAGAGAGTTACATAATACTTGGGTATATGTAATAGGGGTGGATGCTGTTTGTCCAGAGAGACGCGTCACTACCTGGAAGAGTTGTTTGGTTGAGTCTTGAGCAAGATTAATTTGACTGCTATAGAACTTACTTTTCTCCTTGATGATTAGTTGTTTGTAGTTAAGCAGCATGATTTTATAGAGGGCTTTTTGCTCTGGGTCGTAGTCACGTCTCCATTTGCGTTCTTGGCGCCTACAGTGTTGTCTTTCCAGTCTAAGAGTATCATTGAACCAGGGTGAGGACTTGATGTTTCTGTTGGAGGATTGTTTCTTAAGTGGGACTGTTTGATCGACAGTGTTTCGGATCCAAGTGGTATAGTTATTGGCAGCTAGTTCAGGGTCAGCCTCAGTGGGTGGTAGGGAGGTCAATAGTGAGGATTGGGAAGCAGGAATGTCGATGCTTTTCCAGGCTCTGAATTTATTTAAGGGTGGGGAAGTGTGGAGTCGGGGGGGAGTAGGTTGTAGTGTAAAATCAAAAAGAATAGCAGAATGGTCCGTCCAGGTAAAGGGAAGGAGATCCTTTATTACTAGGGATTTCTCGCTAGAGAATAGACCGTTGAGGAGATGGCCCGCAGTATGCGAGGAGCCAGTGACCAATTGTGGGAGTCCTATAGTATTTAGTTCAGATAACAGAGCAGTGGTATCAGGATTGTCCAATAGCTCAAGATGGAAGTTAAAATCACCTAAAAAGGTGTACTGAATTTCACCTGCCAGTGGTTCAAGAAGCATGGGTAAACTAGCGAGGAAAGGACTGCGAGGTCCAGGAGGGCGGTAGATAAGTGTACCTTTGAAAGGGGGCGCATTTGGGATAGAGATAGAGAAAGACAAAGCTTCACAGCAAGAGGTGGGGATAGTTTCTGTTCGTACTGTTAGGTTTCCACGATATATGATGGCTAGTCCGCCTCCTTTTTTTGGAGGAGGTCTGTCCAGTCTAACATTAGAGTATCCTTCAGGGGTAGCAGTAGCGAAATCTGGTCCGCAGGAGAGATCGCCCCACGTTTCGGTAATGAAGAGGAGGTCGATGTTGTGGCTCTCAATGAAATTGGAGATTTCATATTTGTGCTTAGGGAGGGAGCGCACATTTATCAGAGCGGCTATGCATGATTTAGGTAGTGCCTTTTTGTTTGTGATCGTTGTTGGTGAGGGGCGGTAGTTGTTAGTGATAAAGGAGCATTTTGGGCAGATGTAAGGAAGGTGGCGTGGTTGTTTTGCTAGATTAAGGCGCTGGCATTGATGCGCGGTGGAGTTTAGTGAATGAAGGTAATCGGAGTTGTACATAATGGTAGTTGCAGGGTTGGTAGTGGTGGAACGAGTAGGGGGGGTGGCCCTGGGCCCGGTCCAGGCGCGGACGGGCGCAGACGGGCTTGCCTTAGGTGCTCCTTCGGCGCGCAAACGGCGCTCCCGCTGCGCTCGTCCGCTGCGCTTCCTCCAGTGGCACATTATATAGTGTAGGAGAGGCGGGGGGGCGTGGCCAGAAAGGGGGCGTGGCCTCGCTGCACGCCGTCAATGGCGTTTTGACTGAGTGAGGGAGGCGCTGCTCCTAATCAGCAGGCTCTCCGAACGTGAAGCAGTGGGTCAAGGTAGGCTAAAAACACAGGATTAACAACACTGAAATGATTAAAAGAATAATAAAAGCAGTATCAATCACAAAGTGCAGCTCCCGGCTTTCCGCCTCAGGAGTAGGAATCTCTGGTTATGCGCTCGTATTCAGTGCTTTTAAACTCGGCGGAGGGGGCGTGGCCAGAAAGGGGGCGTGGCCTCGCTGCACGCCGTCAATGGCGTTTTGACTGAGTGAGGGAGGCGCTGCTCCTAATCAGCAGGCTCCCCGAACGTGAAGCAGTGGGTCAAGGTAGACTAAAAACACAGGATTAACAACACTGAAATGATTAAAAGAATAATAAAAGCAGTATCAATCACAAAGTGCAGCTCCCGGCTTTCCGCCTCAGGAGTAGGAATCTCTGGTTATGCGCTCGTATTCAGTGCTTTTAAACTCGGCGGAGGGGGCGTGGCCAGAAAGGGGGCGTGGCCTCGCTGCACGCCGTCAATGGCGTTTTGACTGAGTGAGGGAGGCGGTGCTCCTAATCAGCAGGCTCCCCGAACGTGAAGCAGTGGGTCAAGGTAGGCTAAAAACACAGGATTAACAACACTGAAATGATTAAAAGAATAATAAAAGCAGTATCAATCACAAAGTGTAGCTCCCGGCTTTCCGCCTCAGGAGTAGGAATCTCTGGTTATGAGCTCGTATTCAGTGCTTTTAAACTCGGCGGAGGGGGCGTGGCCAGAAAGGGGGCGTGGCCTTGCTGCACGCCGTCAATGGCGTTTTGACTGAGTGAGGAAGGCGCTGCTCCTAATCAGTAGGCTCCCCGAACGTGAAGCAGTGGGTCAAGGTAGGCTAAAAACACAGAATTAACAACACTGAAATGATTAAAAGAATAATAAAAGCAGTATCAATCACAAAGTGCAGCTCCCGGCTTTCCGCCTCAGGAGTAGGAATCTCTGGTTATGCGCTCGTATTCAGTGCTTTTAAACTCGGCGGAGGGGGCGTGGCCAGAAAGGGGGTGTGGCCTCGCTGCACGCCGTCAATGGCGTTTTGACTGAGTGAGGGAGGCGCTGCTCCTAATCAGCAGGCTCCCCGAACGTGAAGCAGTGGGTCAAGGTAGGCTAAAAACACAGGATTAACAACACTGAAATGATTAAAAGAATAATAAAAGCAGTATCAATCACAAAGTGCAGCTCCCGGCTTTCCGCCTCAGGAGTAGGAATCTCTGGTTATGCGCTCGTATTCAGTGCTTTTAAACTCGGCGGAGGGGGCGTGGCCAGAAAGGGGGCGTGGCCTCGCTGCACGCCGTCAATGGCGTTTTGACTGAGTGAGGAAGGCGCTGCTCCTAATCAGTAGGCTCCCCGAACGTGAAGCAGTGGGTCAAGGTAGGCTAAAAACACAGGATTAACAACACTGAAATGATTAAAAGAATAATAAAAGCAGTATCAATCACAAAGTGCAGCTCCCGGCTTTCCGCCTCAGGAGTAGGAATCTCTGTGATGCATTCAGAAAAATATGAAAAAGACTGTTTAGAATTTTTTATGTAATTTCATTTAGGTGTTGGCATAGGAGGTTGTTTTTTCTTCTTTTGTGTTGACAACAGGTTTGGACACAAAGAAATACAGAAACCCAAATGTAAACTTTGAATGAAAGCAATTGCAAGTAAGTTTTGATAGGAGAAGAGTATTAAAAAGAAATGTTTTAAAGAATGTTATTTAAGAGTTTTGTCTTTATCTCTCCTTAGCAATTCATTGCTTCACCCTTCAACAAAAGAACCCCTAACAAGGACGACTCCACTCACAAGACAAAGAAATACTGGACTAAGGACTTAACAACGCTGATCGCAGGTAGGAGTTGAGTTAGATTAAAGTGCTCTGCAAGAATTCAATGAAAGATCTAATTATAGGATTTCTTTAAGAATTTAAAGGGGAAAGGTTAGGTTACTACTAAAGTCCTTGCTACTTGTTGTTTCGCAGGTTGACAGCAAGAAACCTTTCCACAACGTCCAGTACCAGCCCTCCTCCCAAATATCTAGTTTTATTCTAGCTGTTATTTTAAATCAGCAAGATTATAGTTAGATATTGGGGAAGTTGGTCCCTTGCGTCTCTGCGAAATCTTCTACGTCATCCAAGAGAATTCTGGTACAGGTCAAGGTAAGGGATGACGTAGCTTTGTTTGACAGCCGTTCGGCCTTGCGTTGGTGGCCACAGTATTCTAACGAATGCACAAAATGTTCAGAGGCATGAAGGGGGTAACATATTTCCAAGATGATATTTTGGTGATGGGTCAGGATAAAGATGAACATGGTCTGAGGTTGAAGAAGGTCTTGAGAAGGCTTGCTGAGAGAGGGTTGACTGGTGAGTTAAATAAATGCAGATTTGGAGTACGATCCGTCACATACCTGGGACCTGAAGTTGGGGGTGAGGGTATTTCACCTAAAAATTATGTATTACTTGCAATCAAATATGCTCCTGCTCCTAGTTTACAAGAGGAAGTTATATATTGTCTAGGTCTTTTAGAGTTCTACTCCCAGTTTGTACAGAATTTTTCAATGAAAGCACATGGGTTAAGGCAATTACTGAAACTCAAGCAAGAGTTCATTTTAAAAGAGGAACTGCAAAAGAGCTTTGAGGTAATTAAACAGGAGTTAGGTTCTGCACTCCCTTTACAAGGATTTTATATTACAGCTCATAGTATAATAGCACTGATGCCAGTGGGAAGGGTTTATGAGCAACACTCACACAAATAGATGATTCAGGTGAGGAGGCTGTCACATCGTTTGCATTTTGCTCCCTGTCGCACCAGAGGAAAAATTCTTTGTCATTGAAAAAGAGATGTTGGCTACAGTTTGGGTGATGCAGAAATTCAGACAATACATATAGTGATCACGATTCACCTTACACACTGATCATAAACCATTAGTGAAAGGGCTTACTTCAGAGGGTGTACTTAAAGCCACGCCCAGAATAGCAAAGATGACCTTGAAATTGAGCTGTTTTCTGTTACCTCTTGAAGGGGAGACAAAGGATGAGTGGGAGGATTTAAGTGTGGCTATCATTGAAAGCAACATAGAGGCTTTTTTGAAGGAATAATGGAATTTGGAGTACAACAAGGATGCAGATTTATGCAAAATTGAAAGCTTCATGGCCCTGCAAGAGGGACTTGTTTGAGGAAGGTTGTGCCTTTTGTGAGTTCAGAGACTCATTTCCAGTGATTAAACCGGGTTACATTCTCAGAGGAGAAAGAATGTCAGTTCCCAAGATTTTGAGACCTAGGGTGTTTAGTATCAATAATGAAGGACACCTGGGTATAGTTAAGTTGAAGATTAGAGTGAAATCAATGTACTGGCGGATTGGGATGGAGTGAGACATTGAGAGGCTTGTGAAAAAGTGTGTAGTATATCCGAATTCTGATAAGACTCAACGCTTGTTGAGACCCTCATTGGGGGAGCAGAAATATCCTGATAATCTGTGGCATGAACTAAGTATAGACATGTTAGATTCTAAACTAGATGACTGTGGAGGGTGCAAACACATTATTGTGGTCTTTGACAGTTTTTCGAAAATGGCCTGAAGTTGATGTGTTTGGCAACACTGACAGTAAAGCCGTAGTTGCCCTCCTGGAGAAATTGTTTCTAAGGGATGGTATTCCTAAGTCCATTCTTAGCGATAATGGACCACAGTTTACTTCAGAGAAATATTTAAAAAATGTAAGCAGGAGTGGGTGTTATTGGAAAGAAAACCCCGGCCAATCATCCGGCAGGGAATTGTATTATTGAGTGTTTAATAGGGTGGTGATGGGGAGTATTCACGCATCAATTAATGCTGGGTAGGGTTGGAAGAAGGAGTTGCACAGCATCATGTGGACATATTGGATAACACTCACTGGTATGAGTTACAGTCCGTTTAGGATTTTGAGAGGGAGAGACTCTTTCACCAAAGACAGCCTAGCTTGGAATAAGAAGAAGGTTAGCAGTAAATGGCCTCCTGCTGTGGTAAAACACAATTTCGAAAAAATACAAAAAACAAACAGGACTTACTATGATAGTAAACAGGGTACAAAACACAGGGATTGGGTGAGAGTAATATGGGGTGGGAAGCAAAAAAAATAGATAGTACATTTTCCAAATCCATGCAAGTTGAAGAAGTTTACACAAAATAGGCACACTTAAGTGACATAAAGGTGTGGCATTTGAGTCGGTTGGCAAGATGCAACAGAATCCTTGATTGGAGTAAGAACATTGCAGATGACTCACAATCGTCCATGATGTGGATGTACGATTAAGTAACAGAGACTGGTTCAACAGAAATTAATTCTGCCTCATGTGAGGAAGAGGTAAATGATACTGTGAATCAGTCTTCCTCTCAGGCTAGCAATGTTCCTGTGACACGCAAGAGCAGGCCTGTAGTAATGCCCAAAAGATTTGAAAATTATGTTATGTGGACCTTTTATTGTATAAGGAGGCGGATAGGTGGGTTTTTATTATCGCTTAACTCAAGTCTTTCTTCTTTATATCTTTTCTTTTCTTTTCTTTGTTTTTGTTTTGTTTTCTTATTGTATTATTATTAAGCAACTTAATATTTTGTTAGTTGGAGTGTCTGTTCTCCATTCCATGTTGTATTGCACCAGTGAAGTCCAGAGTATTGCATGTGGTTTACATGTTGATGTGTAAAGGTAGAGATGTGATATCCTGGTTATATGTACCCTAGTAACAGGTTGCCACAGTTCTAGAACATGTGTGAACTGATGACAGTTGCTGGAAGTTACGAAGGGAGATAGGCATCTCCTGCTTGCTCTCAATTAAAGAAGAAGTGTACCTAGTAATGTTTTTTTTTTTCTTTTCTTTTTTTTTATCCTCATTTGTATGCATAGCTCCAATCTATCAAAACCAAGAAGAAAACCAACACAGAGCAATAGGCCAACTAGTCATGTATTGTGCCAACTCAGCTTATAGCTGGTAGGGGAGTTTAAATGACACGAGGCGAGGCCAGCTCCCAACAGCACTGTATACGGTGACCAATCTTAAACCCGCTTAGGATGGTACCTCAGGTTGATAGTGCCTGAATTATCGAGACCCCTTTGGTATCAAGACTGTTAGTCTTGTTCGCCAGGATAGGCAATACACACATTAAACATAGGACCTGGGGAAAAAAAAAAAAAAAACCCAGGTGTGGTCACCACTATCCAAGCATTGCCCAGAACGCTCTGCTATTCTGATTTCCTATCCTGGCTAGGTCAAGTTTGGAAATTTGAAGGAGTGATGTTCGCCATTCATGTACTGTGGGTGGTTGGATATCTTTCCAATGTCTGCATATCTCCCTGCGTGCTGCAAGTATGGAGTAAAATATCAATCTGGTTGCTGCATTGCAGGTTTTAGTTCTCAAACCAAAGATAACCAAAGTGAGATCTATAGTGACATGTTCACCCAAAAATTGTGATAGCTTGTTCTTAATACCTTCCCAAAATTCTGATAGACTTGGACATTCTAAAAACATATGTGTGTCCGTAGCTGCTATTAACCTGCATCTAGGACATTTAACTGGGCCTGTTAATGAAAATTTAGTTAATCTGTAGGGAGAATAATATGCCCTATGTATGGTAAAAAGGTGGTTCCTACGAAGCCACGAAGGTTTCACTAACTCCCAAAGCAATGAACAAGAAGCAGTCCAGAGCTCTTCCACATCTAAGCCTGGCATTAGTTCTGCCCACAGTGTAGTCGGTAACTGGAAATTGATATCTATTTCATCTATTATTTTGTTATACCAACGCGAGATTTCTTTTTTTGCCACTGGGCAGTCTAATAAACAAGTTACCAAGTCACTGAAACCACCTATTGGCTGCTTGTTACGTCGCAGTGGCTGATCTTTATATGACTGAGCCCAGCTAGAAATCTGGATATATTTAAATCTTGACAACCCAGGGCCTGCTTTATTAATAAGATAGTCCCATGGGAGTAAAGCCCCGTCCATTAACAGGTCATCCCAACAATAGATACCGGCTTCTATGAGCGGATTATTAAGAGCGTCTATTGTCCATAAGGGAGGAGCGGGTAGGTTCCATATCGGAGCCTTCGCAGAGTAATAGCCAATCCTTATCGCTTGCCTAATTTTGTACCAAGTGGATACAAACCCTTTTAGAACTTTCAGTTTTATCTTTTTAAAGAATTTGGGATCTCCAAACTTAAACAAGAAACCGTCATGATTAACTCCTTCGCATTCCAATAAGATAGCGAATAGAGGGCCCATCCCTATAGATGTAGGGGTTTTAAGTTGCATACGCATATGCGATAACTGGAAAGCCCATGCATATATTTGAAGGTCTGGGCCAGCCAGCCCACCCTTCCCGCTGCGACGCCAGATTTTTTTCCACGAGATTCTGGCTGTTTTGTTGTTCCAAATAAAGCTGGTAATCGCACTCTGTAGTTTTGAAATTAATTTTGGATCAAAATAAAGTGGTATTGAATTAAATAAGAAAGAAACTTTTGGTAAAATGCTCATCTTCACTAAGTTAAGTTTACCCAGAACTGAAAGCGGAAGATGTGACCAATCTCTCATGAGTTTCCGGCACTCTGCAGCTACTTTATTAAAGTTGAGAGAAGCAATCACGTTAATGTCCTTAACTATGTTCACCCCCAGATATCGAATTTGGCTTTTAAATGTCCCATTGTTATTAGTTCTATTACAGTTCCAAGACATTGACTCTGTCTTGAGGGCATTGATTTCATACCCTGACACTTTCCCAAATGTTAGAGCTTGTTCAATTATCTCGGGGTATGCCTCTTCATAACTTGTGGTAAAAATCATAATATCGTCTGCATAAAGTGCCACCTTCTTATCCCAGCCACCGTAAATAAAAGGTTTAATGAGTAAGTTGTCCCTAAGGGTCTGAGCGAATGGTTCTATATACACATCGAAAAGAAGAGGGGACAGGGGACAACCCTGTCTGGTTCCTCTCATGACCTTAAAGGGCTCTGTCAAGCCACCATTAATTAGCAGTGAAGCAGATGAATTACAATATAGAAGCTCTATCGTCCTCCGAAATCTATCCCCAACGTTAAACCTCTTCAAGGCCTCCGATAGGTACAGCTAATTCACCCTATCGAAGGCCTTGGTAGCGTCCAAAGTAAGGACCACTAGTGGGATTTCCTCCTTTATAGCAATATCCATTGAACCAATCAATTCGTATGTGAGTTCACCAAGCTGTCTCCCTTTTATAAACCCCTTTTGATTTGAAGCTATGACATCAGGAGCTACCCGACCTAGCCGATTAGCTAATATAGATGTAAACATTTTATAGTCAGCATTTAATATAGAAATGGGCCTATATGAGCCACAGTCGGAGGCAGGTTTACCAGGCTTCAAGATGAGGGTTATAGAGGCGTTGTTCCATGACTCCGGTGGTAATTCGCCCTCTCTAAGAATTTGGTTAAACAAAGTGGCCAGCACTGGTGAAACCTCCGAGACAAGTTTTTTGTAAATCTCGCAAGGCATCCCATCAATACCTACCGCCTTTCCACTCTTTGCTTTCTTTGTGGCCTCTTCAACCTCTAATATGGTTATTTCCCCTTCCAAAGAACAGGACTGTTCTATTGTTAAAGACGGAAGAGATATGCCTTCAAGCCAGTTAATTATATCACTCCGATTAGGCTTAAGATCGTCTTTATATATGGATTGGAAAAAATGTCTAAATACTGATTTAATTTCCTCATCCCTGGAGACAGTGCCCACCGCTGATGTCACTGAACTAATGTTGTTACGGACCCGATCTGATTTTGTTTTCCAGGCAAGTAGCTTTCCTGCACCCTCCCCATATTGGAAATGCGAAAGTTTACTTGCCTCCCATCTCTGTATAAGCCGCTTCTCCAAAACTGCTGACAATGAAAGCTTCAATCTATTCAATTCTACTTGCTTAGCGGCAAGGGTTTGATTATCTGTAGGGGCAGTGTTATCTATATCGTTTTGTGCTGTCAAAATATTTCTTTCAATAGAGGTAACTTCATCTTTATATTGTTTAGTACGGTAAACTACTTTATTTTTAATAAGACCTCTTAATGTACACTTAAACGCGTCCCATATTATTCCTATGGGGGCTGTATCCTTATTAGTACTAAAGAAGTGTCTTGTCTCTGATTGTAAAAAAGTTATATCCTCTGTTGAAGAGAGAAAAGATCTGTCAAAGGACCATATTCTAGTGAAAGGTGTCATATCTAGTTTTAGTTCTAACTCAACAGCAGAATGATCGGAGAGATGTATTGGATTGTACTGTATTGAGGTGATGTTTTCAGCTAGAGCTCTACTTGTGAGAACCTAGTAATGTTGTATGCGATCTTTCCTACAGTTTACCTTTGTAAATCGGGACCCAGCACTGTGGGGTTCTGAAACTTAAGTTACACTGAAGTTTCTTGAACCTCGAAACAACACCAGGAAGATACAAAGACTAGGTAGGCTGAAAAGTCCTGAATCTAAATAGGTTCTAAAGGACATTAATTTATTTAAAAAAATGTGTATTTGATTAGACCACAAGATTGAAAGACTATTGGAGCATCTCGGCTAGAATCAAAGTTACTTTTATAGTGTGTATATAAACATTGAAATGCACAGTATGTTGTAATAAAATGCTAAAATGTTGTTTGTGTATACGTTTCCCAATTGAAAGCATAGGTATGAAGTAGAATTCGTATTTTCTTGATCAAAGAGTATTGAACTAATCAAGAAATGCATTGAAAAATATATTGTATAACACATGAAATTAAATAAAATGTGGATTTATAGAGTGCAAACTAATACCCGAGGGTGTCTAGGCACCAGCTCACAGAACATCTGAAACCTGAGACCTGAACTACAAAATCAGAGATTGAAAGGCCAGGTTTTAGTGCTCTTCTGAAGGACAACAATTGAGTTTTCCTTCTTAAATCTAGGGGAACGAGTTCCATATGTGGTGTTTCTGACCAGAAAACTTCTGCCGCCCCAGGCCCTTTTCCTAAACCTGGGGATCACAAAATTATGGGCAAATGAAGATCGAAGTGACCCAGTTGGGATGTACAATTGGATGGTATGTTTAAAAAAGCTTGGTCCTGCCATTAAGCACTTTGGAGGCAATGCATAGAGCCTTAAACTCAATGCCAGTGCAGTTGTCTATGCGCGTAGGCAACAGACTTATGCTTGGGAATATCTAACAGTATGTAAGCAGCATCGTTTTACAAAATCTGAATTATGGGGGAGGCATTTTTTCCTCAGATTGATGAAAAGGCCATTATAGTAGTCCGCTCTACAAAAAAACAGAGCTGGGAAGACAAGTTTACGAAGATTTTGGGTAATAAAACGAAAGACTTCCTAAGAAGCTTTAATGTAAAAAAGGATGCTGAGGTAACAGTATTCACATGGCCTTCGAACTTAAGCTTGGAGTCCAAGATGACTCCCAAATTCTTCACTTTGTTTGTTGGAATGGGAAGAGAGATTAGACAGTGAGGCCAGTAAGAAGGTGAACAAAAAGACGCACAGCCTCCGAAAAGGAGAAAGGTAATAAATAACAATTTGGCAAAATAAATGTGAAACAAAGGTTGTTTCAAGAGATCTAAGGAAGGAATATGATTGATATGGTGCTGATGGTAAGTGGCCAGGTGGGGGTCTTTGATGTCGGTGTATCCAAGACAGTGTTAAATTGACACCGCCCTCTCTTTCCTTCATGTAGATACTCTCTTGATAGTGAGTGATTAAATTGCATGGATTTAAGAGGAAAATATTATGGAGATTAATTCTATGATTGTGCAGTTTGCACCATTTTTGCACATGGTATAGCTGATTAACAGTAGTGTTCAATATTTAAATTTAAGCACAAAATCATTGATCATTTTCTGAACATACTCATGTTGGTGAGAGCTAATGGGTATGCCTCGGAAACCTTGAGGTCAGAATGCCAGATTACAAGAGCTCTGCAATAAAATGTACATGTTAAAATTAAATCTACTTCACTAATCATTTCTCATTGTGATGTATGCTGAGTTGTATTGAACATCCTCTGCTTATGTCTGTCATCCCTATCAATATTCATTTATCTTGTAGCCATGAGTAGCATGTCCCATTTATCTTGTTTAGCTCTCTTTATCCCCCAGGTGCATCTATTGATGTAAATTTGAGACAGTTTAGTGCAATGCGTATCTCCATGAATTGTGCAGTGCTTCTACATATTTGATCACAATTGATAAATAATAGGTGCCATACTGTCCTGAAGATTCTGTTTTCGTGCATATATACATGAACTTTGATTGGATACCAAATTCCCATTCACTTTTTTGATATTCTCATTTGCCAGATCAGAAGCTTTCTGTTTATCCTGGGAGGGAGATAATTTGCCAGAGTAATGAACACTATGGGATTGGCCCCTATGTGAACCCAGTCATAATCGAGCCTCCTTACCTCTTCTGCAACAATTGCATTGCCTACTGGTGCAGAAGCGGATCCCATTTAAGATCTGTTGCATTGTCCACAAATCTTTGAATAGCTTAGGTCCCAATTACCTAGCAGATAAATTTACCAAATATCTGCCACTTAGATCCTTTGGTCTGGGATCTAAATCCTTACTACTTATTCCACACCATTAAAAGTTGCGCCTGGGGTAAAGCCTTCTCCTATATTTATTTATTTATAGAGTTTGATATAGCGCAAACTTGACCCAAGAGGGTATCAAAGCGCTTTACATTTAGGATCATTACTTTAAAAGTTACATCAGTTACAAGAGCATAGAAATGTACAGTATACAAAAATAATGTTGCAAGAATTCATAGGAGGCAGGGAAGGAAGGACTCAGTAGCAGGCAGACAAGGAGGAACTGTGCCCAATATCCGGCTGGGTAAGGGACGGTCAGGGGGAAACCAGGGCCCATCTCTTCAATAGCTATCTAGCAGCTCCACTGGAAATCAGCCATGTTGCACAGGTCTCAGGGAACAGGGCAACAAGTTTTGTGTTTATTTGGTTTGATAAGTTTATATAGCGCTGGCTAGACCCGGAGGTATCAGAGCGCTTTAGCAGAGGAACTTTGCATTACAAGCTACATCAGTTACCGTAGCTTAGTAACGTAGTAAGGAACAGTACACAAACAACGAGGTTGAAAGAATTCAAAGGAAAGGAGGTGTGGAAGGAGCCATAGCAGGGAGACGAGGAAGAATTACGTCCAATGTCCGACTGGGTAGGTGATAGTCGAGGGGGGAACCAGGACCAATCTCCCTATTAGCTGTCTATCAGCTTCACCGGGAATCAGCCATGTTGCTCAGGTCTCAAAATTCAGGATTAAAATAGCTTAGACCCGAAGGTATCAAAGCGCTTTACAAGACATCCTTTTTGTTCCAAAATTACCTCAGTTACAGTTTACTTCGGTTGCAGGGAGAACCTATAGAGATCTTTGAGGACAAGTGTTAGAACCGGCTGTCTCTAGTTGGCAGAGGTATACACTTCTGACAAATAAAGACACACCTTTTCTAGTCAGGGCAAGGGGATCACACCCTTTGATAACCCTGCTCACCCCCTCGGTAGCTTGGCAGAGCAGATAGGCTTATCTCGGAGGCTGTGCGTTAAGCATTTATGACCACATACAGTAATAAAGTGAATGCACTACAAATGGACACGACACAGTAGTATTATAAAAATAAGTATTTTTATATAAGGCTTAGCACAAGACCAAATAACGACAAAAATGTACACAATCTTAATAAATACTCTGGGAAGGAAAAAATAGTTCAAACGTAGTTCTTCTTTAGCACAAAGTCTTTAGTATCAAAGCAAATCTTCTTCTTGGAAACACAGTTCTTAGCAACAGGGTAACTCACACGGGAGTTACACGACGTCGAGGCAAAGTTAATCCAAAGGTTCGGCGTCGACCGCGAGGAGCGCTACGTCGAGCCCGGAGTCACACGGACCCCCAACAACACAGTACCTTGGAAAATGAAGCACACGATGATCAGCGGCGTCGAGCAATCCGGCGTCGCGTCTTCGGTGTCGATCAGGCCTCAGCAGGCGTTGTTGTCGATGATGCGGTTGCAAAGTGTGAGCAGCGCTCACGGCGTTGAGAGGGCACGAGGGCGATGCGATCAGCAGTGGTGCAGACATGGGGTCCTTTGGAGCTGGAGCCGAACTCGCTACTCACTGGCATTGCTGCTGGCGTCGATCGGGCCCGGCGGCCGGCGTCGAGGAGCGGGACACTGGAGCCGTTACTCACTATGTCGAGCTGGATTCGGCGACGTCCGTCAGCGTCGAGATTGCTGGTTCTTTCAGAGGTGCTGGATTCACAGGTTCCAGCAAATAGTACTTTAAGCAGATGAAGTCCTTTAGCCCTGTGACTTCAGCAGGAGACTGGCACTCTTCCAGTCCTTGGAGATTTTCTTAGCAAGCGTGAGAGTACACACACAGTTCCTCTCTCCTGGTTCCTTGGCAAAAATAAAGAAGCACTGCAGAATTCCCCCGAGCAAACAGCACACTGGCAGAAGGGGTAGGCAAGTCCTCAGATCAGCAGGCCTCTTGTCCTTGGTTACAGGGTTCCTTGTCAGAAGTGATCTAAATTCTTGGTTTAGGGGCCCTTCTCTTATACCCCTTTTCGGCTTTGATCCCTTTGTCCATGCAGGGGAATTTCCCAACATCCTGGGTCTGTTGTGGGTGGAGCCAGGCAGAAGCACCTGGCCTATTCATTGCGCAGGGCTGGGTCCTCAGACGCCCAGCAGGAGGTGGAGCCAGCATTGACACTGGCAGGAGCAGAGCTATCGGCCTCTTGGCAGGAGCTGGGGCTAGGATCGTCCACGGCAGGCACAGAGCCATCAGCCGCTTGGCAGGAGGTGGAGCCAGCATTGTATCAGGCAGGGCAGGCTATCAGCAACTACTCTCCCCCTACTCTCAACGCAAATGTCCCACTCATCCCACACTGACTCATCCAGACCTGTGGAGCCACCCAGCTCCTGTCACACACACGCAAGACCAGCAGAAACCAGATATGGTTAGACAAGAAAATAGACACTTTCTAAAAGAGATATTTTCAAACCCAGAGTCCAAAAACCATCCACACCAACGGATGCGTAATTAAACCCCGAGTTCAGGGATACCAAAATCGGCATTGCACCATGCTCCCCGAGCCAGCTAGGATCATAGTACTAATAATCCCAGCGGCCCATTCTAACTAATGTAGAGCAGGCTACCTCGCAATAGTGAAGAACGAAGATGGCTGTAATTCACTATTAGGACATGCCAACTTGGTCAGGCGTGTCCTACCTTATACTTACAATGCACCCTGCCCGTGGGCCTACCATAGGGGTGACTAACATGAAGACAAGGGAAGGTTTGAGGGGCTGGCAAGTCGGTACACTTGCGCAGCCTGCGTGACAGCACTAGGCTGCACGTGGGTCTCGCAATGACCGTCCCGTAGACATTCTTTTACGAGGCCGCTCTTGTGGGTGGCACAACACGTGCTGCAAGCCCACGAGCGGCATTTGTATTTACAAGCCCCGGCACTCCTGGTGCACTAGACTAGGGACTGATAGTAAACCAAATAAGCCAAACATGGATACAATTGATACATCAATTTAACATCGGGAGCACTTGCGCTGTGGCACTGATCAGCAGTGGCACGGCGCCCAAAGCATATGCCAGCAAAACATCGTAAAACAGTGGAGGCAAACAGAAAAAATGGAGGAGAGACTCAAGCCAATGTTGTCAGGTCTAACACGTGTCCCCTCCAGCTGAAATGTGGGGAGAACTACCCTTGACCTAGGGAGTCCTCATCACTAAGGTGGAAAAATCTGGACAGACCATCAGCATTGGCGTGATCTGTACCAGGGCGGTGTTCCACCGTAAAGTCCATCCCCTGTAGGGAAATGGACCACCTCAACAGTTTCGGATTCTCACCCCTCATCTGCATCAACCATCTGAGGGGCCTGTGGTCTGTCTGAACCCGGAAGTGAGTCCCAAACAGGTAGGGTCTTAGCTTCTTCAGCGCCCAGACCACAGCAAATGCTTCTCTCTCTATCGCACTCCACCTCGTTTCCCTGGGAAGTAACCTCCTACTGATGAAGGCTACAGGCAAGTCTCGGCCCTCTTCATTCACCTGAGCTAGAACAGCCCCCAAGCCATGCTCTGAAGCGTCCGTCTGGACAATAAATTCTTTAGAGAAGTCGGGTGCCTGGAGTATAGGTGCTGTGCACATTGCAGTTTTCAGGGTGTCGAAGGCCGTTTGACAGGCATCAGTCCAGATCACGTTTCGTGGCTGCTTCCTGGAAGTCAGCAAAGTCAAGGGGTGCACAATGTTACCGTAATCCTTGACAAACCTCCTGTAATAACCCGTGAGTCCTAAGAAGGCTCTCACCTGAGTTTGGGTTTTGGGCGGCGCCCAAGCCAGGATCGTATCAATCTTGGGTTGCAGGGGGGCAACCTTGCCGCTCCCTACTTGGTGCCCCAAGTACACCACAGAACCCTGCCCAATCTGGCACTTACTGGCTTTGATTGTGAGGCCTGTTCTGCGCAGGGCCAACAACACTTCCTGGAGGTGGCGCAAGTGTTCCTCCCAGCTGGCGCTGAACACTGCGATGTCGTCCAGGTAGGCGGCACTGAAATCCTCCAGTCCAGCCAAGACCTGATTGACCAACCTCTGGAAGGTGGCAGGGGCATTCTTCATCCCAAAGGGCATCACCCGAAACTGGTATAGCCCATCTGGTGTGGAGAATGCGGACCTCTCCTTTGCCCCATCAGTTAAGGCGATCTTCCAGTACCCAGACGTTAGATCAAACGTACTAAGGTACCGGGCAGCCCCCAACCGATCTATGAGCTCATCAGCTCTGGGGATGGGGTGCGCGTCAGTCTTCGTGACCGAATTGAGTCCTCGGTAATCCACACAGAACCGGAGTTCCGGTGAAACACCAGGCGCTGCAGCCTTCGGGACCAAGACCACTGGGCTGGCCCAAGGACTGCTAGAGGACTCAACCACCCCTAACGCAAAAATTTTGGAGACCTCCTCCTTAATGTAAGCTCGGACCTTGTCAGTCACCCTGTAAGCCTTGTGCTTCACAGGAGGGCTGTCTCCGGTGTCAACGTCATGGACACACCAATGAGTGACACCCGGAACCAAGGAAAACAGATCCGGGAATTGTCCCAACAGGTGGCGACAATCCTGTTTCTGCTCAAGGGTCAGTGTGTCAGAGAGGACCACACCATCCACTGACCCGTCTTGCTCTTTAGCGCACAGGAGGTCAGGAAGAGGCTCACTCTCCTCCTCCATTCCAGCATCTGTAGCTAGGAGCATGCCCACTTCGAACCTTTCTAAGTGGGGCTTCAAACGGTTGACATGCAGGACCCGCAAGGGGTTCCTGGGGGATTTCAAGTCCACCAAGTAGGTGACATCGCTCTTCCTCTCCACAACCATAAACGGTCGAGTCCACCTGTCCTTGAGCGCACAAGGTTCCACAGGGGACATGACCCACACTTCTTGACCAGGCTGAAGCTCTACCAGAGTGGCGTTCCGGTCGTAACATCGCTTCATCTCCTCCTGGCTGGCCTCCAGATTTGCCTGAGCAAGTTCTCTGAAGCGCCGAGTCTGGTTCCGAAAGGCCAGCATGTAGCTGTATACATCCTGGGGAGGTTTCCTGGGAGATTGCTCCCAGCCTTCTTTGACCAGACTCAAAGGCCCTCTTACCGGGTGACTGTACAAGAGCTCAAAGGGGCTGAACCCTAGAGACTTTTGCGGCACCTCACGGTAAGCAAACAACAGGCATGGCAAGAGGACGTCCCATTTCCGCCTCATTGGTTCTTCAAGACCCATGATCATGCCTTTCAGGGTCCGGTTGAATCTTTCAACCAGCCCGTTTCCTTGAGGGTGGTAAGTTGTGGTGAACTTGTAGGTTACCCCACACTCCTTCCACAGAGACTTCATATAGTTCGAGATGAAGTTGGTGCCCCGGTCTGACACCACCTCTCTGGGGAACCCCATCCGGGAGAAAACACCCATCACTGCCCGTCCTACCACGGGGGCCGTCACTTTCCGGAGAGGGATGGCTTCCGGGTACCGCGTGGCATGGTCCACCAAGACCAGGATTAACCTGTTGCCCAGGGCTGTCTTGGGGTCCAGGGGCCCAACAATGTCAATACCCACCCGGTCAAAGGGGGTACTGACCACTGGAAAAGGTTGGAGGGGAGCCTTCTGCTTCCTTCCGCTTTTCCCACTTGCCTGGCAAGTATGACATGTCTTGCAATGGATGTCTACATCCCTTCGCATCTGAGGCCAATAAAATTGGGTGACAAGCCTGTCATAGGTCTTGTCCTGCCCCAGATGTCCAGCTAATGGAACGTCATGAGCCAAACCCAGTAGGAAGGCTCTAAAGCGCTGGGGTACCACCAGCACACGGGCTGACCCAGGCTCAGCAGCCTTAGGCTCGCTATACAGGAGGTCGTTCTCCCAGTACACAAAATGTGACCCTGACTGATCACCTGAGGATTGGGCTGAGGCCTGCTGCCTCATGCCCACAAGAGAAGGGCACACTTTCTGTTCCGCACAGAATTCCTCCCTGGAGGGACCACCATCCTGCTGCCAATGGGTCAACTCGGGCAGGTCTCCCAGTTCGGCAATTTGTTCCCCTGTGGGCTCCAGGGCATCCCCCTCAGGGTCTACCTCCTCCTGGACCACGGGAACTATGGGGGACGGTTTCCCACGCCCCCTGCCTCTTCTCTTCACAGCTGGGTCCTGAGCCATACTTTCAGGCTCCGGGACCCCATCAACACCTTTACTCGCTGTCATCGATCGAGTGGTTGCACACACCTACTCTGGCACACCCAACATTTTCAAGTGCGCCTCTCTCTCCACCTTAGCCCAAGGGGAGTCTTCTAAATCATTGCCCAGGAGACAATCGACAGGCATGGCGGGCCTCACAGCAACCTGAAGAGTACCTGAAACTCCCCCCCATTCAAAGGAAACCTGAGCTACCTCACACTCTTTCTGGGAGTTGTCAGCAGCTATCACAGGGTAGAATGCGTGGGGAACCACCTGCTCTCTGGACACTAAGTGACACTTGACAGCTGTCACACTCGCTCCAGTGTCTCTGTGAGCTTCCACTCTATGGCCATTAATGGTCACCCACTGCCTATATTTACTAGTGTTACTAGGCAGAGGGGGTGGAGGGACCATTTGCATGTCTCCTAGCAAGACCAGGGACATTTCTGCGGGACCCCTCCCCCATGGACAACCATCTCCTCCCCTCCCAGGGCTACACTCGCCAACTGACGGGGGTGCACGCGGCGGTGCATTCAAATCCTTTTTGGGACACTGGGGCTCATAAAACCGGTGTCCCACCTGCCCACAACCGTAGCAGGTTAGGGGGCCCCTATGAACAGGTTTACCCGTCGGGGCCCCTGGCTTCTTCTCAGGGGGAGGCTGGGAACCTTTCCCTTGGTTCCCTTGGGGATTACTTTGGGGCCCTTTCTGAGACTCCTTCTGTTTACCCTTGTCCCCCCCACTCTTCTGCTGGGGACCCTGCTCACCTTTGGCTGAGTCTCCCACTGGACCCTTGTGGACCCTGGTACTGACCCAGCGGTCCGCCTCCTCAGCAAGTTTTCTAGGGTTAGATATCTTGCTATCAATAAGGTGCTGGCGCAGCTCTGGAAAACAGTTATTAGACAAATGCTCCCAAGCAAACAAATCATAAAGAGCTTCGTAACTTTCCACTTTGCTGCCCTTCACCCAACCATCCATGGCTCTGCAAAAATAAGACACATACTCAACCCACGTCGTACCAGGCAACTTCTTACATTCTCTAAAAGTTTGTCTGTACTTCTCGGGGTTAGGCCATACCGCAACATTTTAAGCATCTTTCATATGAGCATACGACATCCTATCCTCAGCAGGCATGTCTAACAGGGTATCTCTCCCCTCATTCACAAAGCGACCCCACAACCCCGCTCCCCAATTCTTCTCAGGGACCTGGTGGGCCAACAATGCTAACTCATATGCTTTAAACCACTGACCAATATCTTCGTTCCTATGATAATCTTTTATCACATCTTTGGGAAAGTAAAACTTACTTTCTGCAGGCACAGATGGGATGCTGCCACCAGAGGGATTCAACTCTAACTTCTTAGCTTGGATCTCCAATTCCCTCAACTTGGTATCACGCTCCAAAGCTAACTTCTCTCTTTCAAAATCAAACCTTTTGGTCTCCAAATCAGCTTCTCTTCTACCTCTTGCATTTTCTAACTCCAACTGCCCATTTATCTTTAGCCTTGCCATTTCCATGTTGTATGCCCGCTCCTTCGCCCTTTCTTCTCGTTCTTCAGGGGAAAGACCTTTGGAGGAAAAACTGCTTCCGGGAGAGGACTCAGGCCCATTCGCTGGTGCCTCCTCTTCCCCTTCCACTGGCGGTACCACCACCGGATCAGTGGGATCTCTGGACTCCAACCAGGCCTGCAATGCTTTGACATATCCATCCTTTCTCGAGAGGCCTGTGGTAGGAACTTGGAACTGCTCGCAAAAGCATTGCAGCTGCTTCTTCCCGTATGTCTTCAGCTTCTTCCTATAAAATTCCTCCACAGCAACAACAGGGTTAGTGACTCTGGTGTCACTCATGGTCAAAACTGGCAGTGTTCGAAAAAAATCAAGCTTCAGAAAAGCGGAGAACCAAAAATAGGATCCTTCCTAATTAGATTGTGACTGCGCTATGGTCTGCTTTCACTATGTAGCGCACACTAATCACTGCACATGGGTCATAAATGCAAAGTTCAAATCCTCACCGCTGACCCACCAATGTTAGAACCGGCTGTCTCTAGTTGGCAGAGGTATACACTTCTGACAAATAGGGACACACCTTTTCTAGTCAGGGCAAGGGGATCACACCCTTTGATAACCCCTGCTCACCCCCTCGGTAGCTTGGCAGAGCAGATAGGCTTATCTCGAAGGCTGTGCGTTAAGCATTTATGACCACATACAGTAATAAAGTGAATGCACTACAAATGGACACGACACAGTAGTATTATAAAAATAAGTATTTTTATATAAGGCTTAGCACAAGACCAAATAACGACAAAAATGTACACAATCTTAATAAATACTCTGGGAAGGAAAAAATTGTTCAAAGGTAGTTCTTCTTTAGCACAAAGTCTTTAGTATCAAACCAAATCTTTTTCTTGGAAACACAGTTCTTAGCAACAGGGTAACTCACACGGGAGTTACACGACGTTGAGGCAAAGTTAATCCAAAGGTTCGGCGTCGACCGCGAGGAGCGCTACGTCGAGCCCGGAGTCACACGGACACCCAACAACACAGTACCTTGGAAAATGAAGCACACGATGGTCAGCGGCGCCGAGCAGTCCGGCGTCGCGTCTTCGGTGTCGATCAGGCCTCAGCAGGCGTCGTTGTCGATGATGCGGTTGCAAAGTGTGAGCAGCGCTCACGGCGTCAAGAGGGCACAAGGGCGATGCGATCAGCTGCGGTGCAGACACGGGGTCCTTTGGAGCTGGAGCCGAACTCGTTGCTGCTGGCGTCGATCGGGCCCGGCGGCCGGCGTTGAGGAGCGGGACACTGGAGCCGTTACTCACTATGTCGAGCTGGATTCGGCGACGTCCGTCGGCGTCAAGATTGCTGGTTCTTTCAGAGGTGCTGGATTCACAGGTTCCAGCAAATAGTACTTTAAGCAGATGAAGTCCTTTAGCCCTGTGACTTCAGCAGGAGACTGGCACTCTTCCAGTCCTTGGAGATTTTCTTAGCAAGCGTGAGAGTACACACACAGTGTAGGAAGGTGGATATCTGACTATGGTTACCCCCAAACTTTTTGCCTGGTGTTTAGCTGGTTTTTGACTTAGTTGGCCTGGGATCCTGCTATTCAGGGCCCCAGGCTGATTGCTCTCTCCTTAAAATGGACTCCATGTACCTTAGGTGCATAACACAATTGGAATTGGTTCACCTTATAGGCCCCTGTAACAGTGTACCATAGGTACCCAGGGCATAGGTGTAGCCAAGGCCTGCCAGGGGCTGCAGCATGTATTGTGCCACCCCTGGCCTGGCCTCCATATTTGACACAACTGGCTGATCACTCAGCTGGGGTAAGTTGGTGTAATCACCTCTTACTTAGGTACAGTATGTCTGTGCCTAACCCTAAACTGGACACATATGTTCCTATCAGCCACTCCTATGGAAGGCCTCATCAATCCTGGAGGCAGAGTGCTTGGAAATATGTGAGATGGTGCTCTAGCATGAGCTGAGCCTGTCTGCAGCTGTCGGGAACCACTCCCTAAGCTGTTCCGGGATATTGCCATACCATATACTCTTAAGTGCATTATAATCCTCGCGGTTAAATGCTATCTTTGGTTTGGCTTTATCAAAACATGTCGAGTAAGGTGTCATACGAATTGGAATACTATCCCCTCGCCAGTTCTGGCGATGGGGATAGCATTCCACCCTTCTAGAGGGACACGACATGTGTGTAGCCTTAACCCCGGTTAAAGTCAAACAGAGCCTCAGCTTCACAAAATGGACGCTGCCAGCACAGACACAAGTCTGGCCTCCTGCTGCTGACCGAAACTCGGCAGATGGTGGCCTGGACAAAGGGTTTCCTGCCTTGGGAGGTGCGAGCACCACCCCAGACAGGATTTTGTGTATTGGGTAGGACAGGGCTGAATAGAATCAGACATGCCCGGGGCACACAAGGTGTCCCCGTGCATAGGCCAGTCCAAACCGGTTCTGGGGCCTTCCAGCCCCAGTCCTGGCGTGGAGCTGGACAAAGGAAAGGGGGTGTAACCGCCCCCCTTCCTGGTTCCTCCCAGAGGAGGGACCTAGTAGGTGATCCACCCCCAGTTTGGGAATAAGAGGGGGAGCAGTGCCATTGCACAGCAGATCATCCCGAAATCAACTTTAAACAAGAAGAAGACTGGACTTCGACATTCTGCTGCACAGAAGACTGAAGAGAATCTCCCTTGTGGCCTAGGAGTGGCCACCCTGTGAACACAGGTACCAACCAGCAACTCGACGTCTGCTTTGCCGCCGCCTCCCGCCGGAGACCGAGCCCAGAGCCCAACAAGAACCAGACTCCCAGACCTCTCAGAGCCCGATCCACAGTCCCTGCAAAGAAGGGACCCGTGGAGGCACCGAGTGACGTGGGACCGGACCTCTTGAAAGACACTCGAAAAGCTGACTGCGCAGCTTCTGAGGCATCCTCGACGTTGTGCTTTGGGGATTGAGAACCCCCACCACCGAGCAGCCCTTGCACCGAAGATCAGCCCTCCAGCATCTCCACGATCTGCGTGGGGCCCTTTTGCATTGTGCCACTCGACGCGCCATCCCGGCCACTAGCCACGCGGCCAGAGGCCATCTTGGCGACGAACCCGAAGATTTACACAGCAGGTCTGGTTGCTCCAGACCTACCCAAGCTCCTGTGAAAAGGAGCACCCGCTCTGACCTTGCTGGTCCGAGTGAACAGCATCTTTCAACTTCTGCGTGGCTTGCATTTGCCAAGGCCTGTTTGCTCCGATCAGGTCGTCGACACCGCCAACAGCGAGAAGCCTACGTGGGACAGCTCGTGACCGACTCCTGGACGTCCTCGACCCCGGGTATCCACGTGGCTGCAGAAAGAAGCTACCCGACAACGCCTGTTTGCACCCGACATCGCCTGGTTCCAATCTGGTTCCACGGTAGTCACTGGCTAGTGACTTTGAACACTGTCCCCTCTGCTTTCAGGTCTTCACATCTTCAGATCCACCCTTGGATCCACCGGAACTCTTCTCATCGAGCCGCCTGCAGCATCTTCAGCTCCAAGCACCATCGACCAGCGTGACGAAACCCGACACAACTTCGACCCTGTGCACCCGCTTCCTGTGGGTGAGGTAACTCAGCTCCGCCGGTGCTCCTGCACTGGTACACATCCCAAGGGCCTGTGTTTTAAGTTTCAGCTCCGTAGGTCACTCGGAAGGTTCCTAACTTTCTAACTTTGTGCTTTTTACGCACCATAGACTTTGTATTGAGAAGTGCGTGCACTTTGAACACTGCACCCGAGTCCCGTGGGCCTTTCCCGACTTAGTCATTGCCAGTCTCGAATAGCTCCAGCGATTCCCAAGGCCCTAGGCCTCTTCACTTTCCTCCTGGTATCTCTTATACCACTTTCTTAGTATATGGTTTAGGTGGCCCCTAGGGCTCATCCATATTGTGCAACTTTTGTGTATTTTAAACTGTCTTGTGATTTAACGCTTGTGCTTCTGTGTTCATAAAGAGTCCAGGGGATTTTAATAGTTATTAAATCAATATATATTTTCAATATATATTTGTGTGGTGTCCCTTTCATTTGGTATTCAAGGGGGTTGTGTATGGTATAACAGCTGGCTTCACATGCCTTTCAGAGTTTAGCCTAAGACTGCTTTGTCCACGTTACCACTAGGATAACTGGTCTACAAGGTTGAATTACAACCATCATCATAAGGGTTGCTTGGCATGGTACAAAGTGATCACTAAGAATTAGTGAGCATTATATACCAGGCCAACTTCTCACATTGGTGAGCAGCGGATTGGGATCTGAGCTTGCTGTTGTTTTACCATTACAATCTTTGAGATTATCATTTGAAAGATCATACAGGTACCTGCTAGGTACATATAAAACAAGACTAGTATACTTAAGTTCTACTGAACTTAGTTGTTGTAGAGTAAAGGGAGTAGCACACCCTAGCTACAACTACTAGATAGGTTTAGTAGGTAAACACCAGTGTAGGTAGATTGCAACACATCCACCCACACTAGAGCAATGTCGGGAACAGAGGGGTCCAGTGGACTTACTCCTGTTGAGAGTGACCCTCCAAGGGCACCATCCCAATTTGCTATTTTTCCCTTTAAGGAATTAAGACAGCTTTGTGTCTTAAGGGGTCTGAAGACAGGGCCTTCCCCTACTACAGACCACCTAAGAGAGCTCTTGGATCAGTCTGAGGCTCTAAAGACCTCTAAAGCAAACCCCACAGGGGATGCTGAAGGAGGCCATCCTTCAGAGGATGACACTGTAGACACCCCTGCCCCTATCATCCTGGTAGATGAGGAAGCCTCCACCACTGGAGCTCCTCAGGTAGATGTAGAGGAAGAAGAAGAGGAGGAGGAGGTGGAAAGCAGTGAGTCAGATGATGACAGAGATAGTCAGGTGCTGGTCAGTAGACTGAACCAGGCTAACTTAAGTCAACTTGGGAATGAATCAGGTAACAACCCATTCAGACCCCCAGGTGGACTTAACCAGGAGCCTAGGAGGAGAAGGATTCACTCAGGTGACTCTGACAACTCCTATGCTTCTAGAGGTTCTCATGGTCACTCCAGAAGGAGGATGACTAGCCCTCAGAGAAGGGAACATGAGACCAAATTGAGAGAATCTCAAATTAGAGAGGCTGAATTGAGAGTCCAGAGACAAGAGTTAGAGATTGTCCTGGCCCAAGAGAAACTTGCTAGAGCAAGACAGCCTAGAGAGAGTGGGGTAATAGAACCCACTGGTGGTAGCACTATCCAGAAGGATAAAGACAGGTCTTTTGATACAAGAAACCTGAGTAAGATTGTGCCCCCCTACAAAGCTGGGGATGATATCCACAAATGGATGACTGCACTTGAGAGAGCCTGCATGGTACAGCAGATCCCTCAGGAGCAGTGGGCAGCAATCTTGTGGCTCTCCTTTGAAGGTAGAGGCAGAGACAGACTCCTCACAGTTAGTGATGAGGATTCTAGAAACTACATGGTCCTGAAGAGTGCTCTGATTGATGGGTTAGGCTTAACCACTGAACAGTACAGGTTAATGTTCAGAGATACCCAGAAGACACAGACTCAGGACTGGTCTGAATTTGTTGAGTGTTCCACTAAGGCTCTGGAGGGCTGGTTGCTGGGAAGTAAGGTTACTGACTATACAGGATTGTATAATTTAATTATGAGAGAGCAAATCTTAAGTAATTGTCAAAATCAGCTTCTACATCAGCACCTGGTTGACTCTGATCTGACCTGCCCACAAGAATTGGGTAGGAGGGCAGACAAATGGGTCAGAACCAGGATCAGGCCTAAGAACCAGGGTGGTGACCAAAAGAAAGAGACTACCAAGCCTCAAGAGAAGCGTGGGGATAAAAGTAAGGAAAAGACTTCCCCAGGGCCCCAAAACTCCAAGAATGGGGGTGGGTCCCAAGACACTTCTACATCCCAGAAAAAGCCTTATTGTCATACCTGTAAACAGGTGGGGCATTACAAAACAGATAGCTGTTGTCCCAAGAATGGCAATAAGGAGAATATACCTCCAGGTAAGGCTCCAACACCTCCTGTCACTGTTAGCAGTGGCCCCCCAGGTGGTGGGAGCACCCCCAAGAATTTGGATGGGTTTACTTTTGGAGGACAGGTGGACTCTGGCCTATCCAGGTCCCCTAACTCAGATACTCTTGTCTATGAGACTGGCATGGGGTTTGCCAATTTCACAGCTTGCCCAAACACTTTGAGCAAGTATAGACAGGAGCCCCTCATCAATGGCTTGAAAGTTGAGGCCTTCAGAGACACAGGGGCTAGCATCACCATGGTGGCTGAATGTCTAGTCCCCTCAAGGCAACTTTTACCTGATGCCAAATATCAGGTGACAAACATTGATGGCATAAAATCCAATCATCCCATGGCAGTAGTCAATCTTAGCTGGGGAGGTGTCACTGGCCCAAAGAGAGTGGCAGTGTCAGCAAACTTGCCTGTAGATTGCCTACTGGGTAATGATTTGGAAATCTCAGCCTGGGCTGAGGTTGAACAGCAAACCCATTCTAGAATGGTAAATCTCCATGGAAAGGTTAGTGGGGCTGTAATGGCTACAGCCCCAATTCAAGATGTCCTTCCTGAAAAGGTTGGGAGGGCTGAGCAAACCTCAGCCCCATCTTTAGATAACTTCCCTCCTGGAAAGAGTAGCAGGGCTGTACTAGTAACAGCCCATACCCAAACTGAGTCTCCTCCTGAAAAGGTTGGTGGGGCTGTGATGGCCACAGCCCAAACTCAAACCGATACCTGGGTAGTGAAGCCTGAAATGATGGATCACTCCACCCAAACAGAGAGCATTGAGGAGGAAGATAAATCTCCCTCCCACCAGACTTTAGGAAAGGATCAGCCTCCTCAGGGAACTGATCTTACCCCTGATGAAGGAACTGTCCCAGAGGTTGTTAGGCCTGGCCTCTGATGGCAGTGGACCCTTCTCAGGAGGGACCCAGTCTGGAGCAGGTAACCTGCCCCTCTCTACCTTGCCTTACTCAGCCCAGGGCTGCAGAGGACAAGAAGGACAGTGAGACCCAAAGGGCCCCCTGTCAAATAAAGCACCCCCATCAGCAGATTAGGGGCACCGAAACTAGTAGCCCTAGTGAGGTGCAAGCTTTAAAAACTCCTGAGGGATCCCCCTTAAAAGTAGTTAGGGACCTCCCCCAGATGGATATTGTTGGGCACAGCCAAACCTGGGACCCTAAGGGCCCAAACCTGACCTGTCCCTCCAGTAAGCCAAACAGAGGGACCCAGCCTCCAGCTTTAGGTAGCCAGAGGTTGACCCTGAGAGCACAGTGCAACTCAGTCAGAGAAAGAAAGGCACACATGGTGGAGAGTGATTGGAGGAAGCTGAGCCCTACAGAGGAAACTCACTTCAGTACTCCATCTCAACACCAGCCTTTGACTTTGCAAAGACACACCACAGGTAGAGATTCCCTATGGTGGAGACCCTCAGATACCCTTAGGGTGAGGGATTGCTTAGTGGACCATGAGACAGGGGGTTACCAAGCCAGAGCTGGTACTTCCTTATATGGCCACTTAGGCAATATAGGCTTACCTGGTCAAGGATAGCCTTATCTCCTTTCGTTTGGGGGGGGGGGGGGGGTTATGTAGGAAGGTGGATATCTGACTATGGTTACCCCCAAACTTTTTGCCTGGTGTTTAGCTGGTTTTTGACTTAGTTGGCCTGGGATCCTGCTATTCAGGGCCCCAGGCTGATTGCTCTCTCCTTAAAATGGACTCCATGTACCTTAGGTGCATAACACAATTGGAATTGGTTCACCTTATAGGCCCCTGTAACAGTGTACCATAGGTACCCAGGGCATAGGTGTAGCCAAGGCCTGCCAGGGGCTGCAGCATGTATTGTGCCACCCCTGGCCTGGCCTCCATATTTGACACAACTGGCTGATCACTCAGCTGGGGTAAGTTGGTGTAATCACCTCTTACTTAGGTACAGTATGTCTGTGCCTAACCCTAAACTGGACACATATGTTCCTATCAGCCACTCCTATGGAAGGCCTCATCAATCCTGGAGGCAGAGTGCTTGGAAATATGTGAGATGGTGCTCTAGCATGAGCTGAGCCTGTCTGCAGCTGTCGGGAACCACTCCCTAAGCTGTTCCGGGATATTGCCATACCATGTACTCTTAAGTGCATTATAATCCTCGCGGTTAAATGCTATCTTTGGTTTGGCTTTATCAAAACATGTCGAGTAAGGTGTCATACGAATTGGAATACTATCCCCTCGCCAGTTCTGGCGATGGGGATAGCATTCCACCCTTCTAGAGGGACACGACATGTGTGTAGCCTTAACCCCGGTTAAAGTTAAACAGAGCCTCAGCTTCACAAAATGGACGCTGCCACCACAGACACAAGTCTGGCCTCCTGCTGCTGACCGAAACTCGGCAGATGGTGGCCTGGACAAAGGGTTTCCTGCCTTGGGAGGTGCGAGCACCACCCCAGACAGGATTTTGTGTATTGGGTAGGACAGGGCTGAATAGAATCAGACATGCCCGGGGCACACAAGGTGTCCCCGTGCATAGGCCAGTCCAAACCGGTTCTGGGGCCTTCCAGCCCCAGTCCTGGCGCGGAGCTGGACAAAGGAAAGGGGGTGTAACCGCCCCCCTTCCTGGTTCCTCCCAGAGGAGGGACCTAGTAGGTGATCCACCCCCAGTTTGGGAATAAGAGGGGGAGCAGTGCCATTGCACAGCAGATCATCCCGAAATCAACTTTAAACAAGAAGAAGACTGGACTTCGACATTCTGCTGCACAGAAGACTGAAGAGAATCTCCCTTGTGGCCTAGGAGTGGCCACCCTGTGAACACAGGTACCAACCAGCAACTCGACGTCTGCTTTGCCACCGCCTCCCGCCGGAGACCGAGCCCAGAGCCCGACAAGAACCAGACTCCCAGACCTCTCAGTGCCCGATCCACAGTCCCTGCAAAGAAGGGACCCGTGGAGGCACCGATTGACGTGGGACCGGACCTCTTGAAAGACACTCAAAAAGCTGACTGCGCAGCTTCTGAGGCATCCTCGACGTTGTGCTTTGGGGATTGAGAACCCCCACCACCGAGCAGCCCTTGCACCGAAGATCAGCCCTCCAGCATCTCCACGATCTGCGTGGGGCCCTTTTGCATTGTGCCACTCGACGCGCCATCCCGGCCACTAGCCACGCGGCCAGCGGCCATCTTGGCGATGAACCTGAAGATTTACACAGCAGGTCTGGTTGCTCCAGACCTACCCAAGCTCCTGTGAAAAGGAGCACCCGCTCTGACCTTGCTGGTCCGAGTGAACAGCATCTTTCAACTTCTGCGTGGCTTGCATTTGCCAAGGCCTGTTTGCTCCGATCAGGTCGTCGCCACCGCCAACAGCGAGAAGCCTACGTGGGACAGCTCGTGACCGACTCCTGGACGTCCTCGACCCCGGGTATCCACGTGGCTGCAGAAAGAAGCTACCCGACAACGCCTGTTTGCACCCGACATCGCCTGGTTCCAATCTGGTTCCACGGTAGTCACTGGCTAGTGACTTTGAACACTGTCCCCTCTGCTTTCAGGTCTTCACATCTTCAGATCCACCCTTGGATCCACCGGAACTCTTCTCATCGAGCCGCCTGCAGCATCTTCAGCTCCAAGCACCATCGACCAGCGTGACGAAACCCGACACAACTTCGACCCTGTGCACCCGCTTCCTGTGGGTGAGGTAACTCAGCTCCGCCGGTGCTCCTGCACTGGTACACATCCCAAGGGCCTGTGTTTTAAGTTTCAGCTCCGTAGGTCACTCGGAAGGTTCCTAACTTTCTAACTTTGTGCTTTTTACGCACCATAGACTTTGTATTGAGAAGTGCGTGCACTTTGAACACTGCACCCGAGTCCCGTGGGCCTTTCCCGACTTAGTCATTGCCAGTCTCGAATAGCTCCAGCGATTCCCAAGGCCCTAGGACTCTTCACTTTCCTCCTGGTATCTCTTATACCACTTTCTTAGTATATGGTTTAGGTGGCCCCTAGGGCTCATCCATATTGTGCAACTTTTGTGTATTTTAAACTGTCTTGTGATTTAACGCTTGTGCTTCTGTGCTCATAAAGAGTCCAGGGGATTTTAATAGTTAATAAATCAATATATATTTTCAATATATATCTGTGTGGTGTCCCTTTCATTTGGTATTCAAGGGGGTTGTGTATGGTATAACAGCTGGCTTCACATGCCTTTCAGAGTTTAGCCTAAGACTGCTTTGTCCACGTTACCACTAGGATAACTGGTCTACAAGGTTGAATTACAACCATCATCATAAGGGTTGCTTGGCATGGTACAAAGTGATCACTAAGAATTAGTGAGCCTTATATACCAGGCCAACTTCTCACACACAGTTCCTCTCTCCTGGTTCCTTGGCAAAAATAAAGAAGCACTGCAGGATTCACCCCAGCAAACAGCACACTGGCAGAAGGGGTAGGCAAGTCCTCAGATCAGCAGGCCTCTTGTCCTTGGTTACAGGGTTCCTTGTCAGAAGTGATCTAAATTCTTGGTTTAGGGGCCCTTCTCTTATACCCCTTTTCGGCTTTGATCCCTTTGTCCATGCAGGGGAATTTCCCAACATCCTGGGTCTGTTGTGGGTGGAGCCAGGCAGAAGCACCTGGCCTATTCATTGCGCAGGGCTGGGTCCTCAGACGCCCAGCAGGAGGTGGAGCCAGCATTGACACTGGCAGGAGCAGAGCTATCGGCCTCCTGGCAGGAGATGGGGCTAGGATCGTCCATGGCAGGCACAGAGCCATCAGCCGCTTGGCAGGAGGTGGAGCCAGCATTGTATCAGGCAGGGCAGGCTATCAGCAACTACTCTCCCCCTACTCTCAACGCAAATGTCCCACTCATCCCACACTGACTCATCCAGACCTGTGGAGCCACCCAGCTCCTGTCACACACACGCAAGACCAGCAGAAACCAGATATGATTAGACAAGAAAATAGACACTTTCTAAAAGTGCTATTTTCAAACCCAGAGTCCAAAAACCATCCACACCAACGGATGCGTAATTAAACCCCGAGTTCAGGGATACCAAACTCGACATTGCACCATGCTCCCCGAGCCAGCTAGGATCATAGCACTAATAATCCCGGCGGCCCATTCTAACTAATGGAGAGCAGGCTACCTCGCAATAGTGAAGAACGAAGATGGCTGTAATTCACTATTAGGACATGCCAACTTGGTCAGGCGTGTCCTACCTTATACTTACAATGCACCCTGCCCGTGGGCCTACCATAGGGGTGACTAACATGAAGTCAAGGGAAGGTTTGAGGGGCTGGCAAGTAGGTATACTTGCGCAGCCTGCGTGACAGCACTAGGCTGCACGTGGGTCTCGCAATGACTGACCCGTAGACATTCTTTTACGAGGCCGCTCTTGTGGGTGGCACAACACGTGCTGCAAGCCCACGAGCGGCATTTGTATTTACAAGCCCCGGCACTCCTGGTGCACTAGACTAGGGACTGATAGTAAACCAAATAAGCCAAACATGGATACAATCGATACATCAATTTAACATCGGGAGCACTTGCGCTGTGGCACTGATCAGCAGTGGCACTGCGCCCAAAGCATATACCAGCAAAACATCGTAAAACAGTGGAGGCAAACAGAAAAAATGGAGAAGAGACTCAAGCCAATGATGTCAGGTCTAACAACAAGGTTAGAGGAAATGTAGAGGGGTAAGTGGTGGGGTTATAGGGTAGGGGGAGATACGACAGAAAGACGAAGGGAAAAATCTGCCCAAAGTTTATTCCTCTTACTCTTCAATTAACGATAAATTAGCCACAACAAAAATTATTACAGGTCTTGAGGAGCTGTTGGTTGAAAGTTAGGTGCGTGTTAGAGTTGTGAGATAGCGCTGGATAGACCCGAAGGTATCAGAGCGCTGTACAAGAGGTTCCAAAAAGTTACAAAATTAACAACAGTTAAAAAGTTACATCAGTTACTAGTAAAACATTTAAAGAAAATCGATGAATCAAAATCGATGAATCACCTATTCAGTGTCATGATGGGTGATCCGAGTGGGGGAAGATGATGGGAGAGCATCACTAGCCACGCTGGTGTAAGCTCGGAGAGCCAGTCCATGTAGTCCGGTGTGGTTGGAGGAACTTCTCTTTTTGCTGCAGCCCTGTGGAGCAAGAAGGGGGTGGGTGAAGGCCAATTTGGTGGTGGTCGATTGCAGGTAGGTCCACCATATTAAGGTCAGGCATCTAAGGCATCTGAGGCAGATCGGAGGTTGGTGCTGTGAAAGGGCTTGATAGCATTAGGCAAGGAAGAAAGCAAGAAAAGGACTTACTTAGATCTCTTTGGAAGTAAAATAACTATAGATGCAGAACCAATAAATATTTTAGAAACTCCAGGCAGTACTTCTGAAGTAAACAACGGGAACTAACCCAAGGCCATGATCCAGCCAGAAACTTCACCTGGCGGCGCCAGTAATGCCTTCGGTGTTTGTAAAATATTTATTGGCTCTGAAGCTTTCAATATCAGACTTGCTGTACACCTGGCAGGACCCCAATTTGGATGCCATTTACTGAGAGTCGTATTTATCATAACCTGACACAGAACAGAATTGGATTTCTTCCTATGAAGCGTGGACCGTGACCGCTTCCTACCAGATTCATTGAATTTAGACATATCACATCCTGGCTTGTGCAACCCGGAAACGTGACTACAAATAAAGTCTTTTCCATTCTTTAAGATATCAGCATTATTTATTTGGATTCTTTTGGTGTACATGATATAGATGTACTTACAGCACATGAGAACCTATTAGTTCTCTCCTTAAAGAGGGTAATATCCTGAGAAGCCCTGATGATGTTCTCTATGAGAACGAAACGCGTTGGCTGAATTGCGTTTTTCTGTGAATCATTTATGAAATTTGACCAATAAAGAACTTTTTCGAAAAACTACAGAGCAAATTCCTGGATATCTTTTACATTCCTGTGCACACCATTCAAACATTGCTTTAGGATCTGTAATACAGCGACACCTTAGGACGGATGGTGTCTGGGTTTGTGGTGTGGGACTATTACAAAATATTAAACTGTTATAGAGGTGCCGTAAGAATTGCCCACATTCCTTTGTCTTGTCGCAAATATGGCCCAGTTACCTCTCTACTGCTGCCCACCTTCATCCTTGTTAGCTTCTGTGTACTTTGGTGGATCCTTCTCTGTCTTGAACTCTCCCTCCATCCACCCTGAGTCATCATCGGTAAAGACAAATCCCCTGCCTCAAAATCCCAAACTAAATAGACAAGGTTAAGAAAATGCCTGATATAGGAGCGTGGTCTTGTTGGCTGCAAGATGGCCGCACCTTGAGTGGGCTCCGCCCGTCGAGTGCAAATCTCTGAAAACTTCCTGGTGATAAAGGGCAACTTCCTGGCCCGTAACACAAGAGCACAACTACTGGTGCAGCTGAGCGACGGCTGGGACCTTACTGGCCGGCCCGGCCTGCTTTGGCGCCCGCTTACCGGATTGCGGTCTACCTGGCTTCCTGGACCGCTGGGAGAGTGCCACAGATTTGATCCGGAGTGGCTGAACTGCGCTGGACTGCTGTGGTGGGCTGGGTGGCTGCATGGTGCCTGCGGACTTGGGGGTGCTGGCTGGATCCCCCCTCAGCTTGACAGCTCTGCTGCTGAGATGCTTGCTCTGCCTGTGGCCTTCTTGGGCTTCAGTTGAAGGCCCCGCTGTGCGGTTCATCAGACCTGGGCCGAGAGGCTGCTAGGAAGTTTTGAGACCACAGGCTCGAGAACCGGGCCGTGCCAGATATCATGAAACCTGAGCTCGGAGGATGGAGGGCCAGCGGCGGTGTGGACGGCTGGGGCTGCAAACCGTATTGCCCCGCCAGGAGCCTTGAGCCCTGTGGTGCAGTGAACACTGACCGCCCGGCCGGGAGGACATTGGAAGCCTGTTGATAGCACTGCAGGATCAGCAGCGAGGTTCTGATTTGCCAGGGGTAGACAAAACACTGTATCAGCTGGGCACCAATGCAAGATTGCCCTTCTCCCCCACCCTGGTTAATTCAGTGACCTTGAGGGAAATCTGCCCACCTCCTCCCCCCTAATGCTGACTGCTGTAGGCGGTGTGTTGGTCCTGAGGGCTGCGACCTGCGGAGAGAGCTGCGAGGGGCCCAGTGAAACCAGGATCCTGGCACACACTTGTCCCCCAGTGGCTCCTTGTAAGACAGTAGGCCTGCCCCTCTGAAGCAGTTACTGCATCATTGCCTGGCCAAAACCCAGGCATTCAGGGGGCATACTATGACCTCAGTGATTAAACACTTACGTGGGGCATATTTTGGAGACTACTTGCTGAGCAGCAGCTGCTGCCCTAGCTGCCTTTGTTGCACAACTATGGAGAAACACGATTGCAAGCAGCCCAAAATATAATTTGAGTCAAGACGCATGGGCCATGCCAGCCAATTGCCAGTACTGTTGGAGGAACAGCCCATGAGGGCCACCGAACCAAGTGTAGAAGAGGAGGACGTTAAGACAAGCCTGCATTCAATAGATACCAAGATCGATACACTAATGTCCGATTAGATAAGGTTCATCAGAAGGTTGAGATGCAACACAATAGAATAAAGCAGTTGGAATCCAGAGTGTCAGACTCTGAACACGCATTTGACAGTGACCACTAGAGGATATTAAAATTGGACAGAGTGTTGGAGCTAATCTGCACCAAGAATAAAGATTTGAATTCGTGTTCCAGACGGAACAATATCCAATTCACTGGCATACCCGAGTCAACTGCGATTTTAGAAATGGAGGACTACCTTGAGTGTTTGTTGCACGAAATGTTTGGCCCAGTACTGTGATGTTTATTGTCGAGAGAGTGCACTGCTTGCTGGGTCTGCAGCCTCCGCCTGGGACCTCAGTGAGGCCAATAATTGCCCGATTATCAAACTGTCGCAACAGAGATGTGATCCTGGCAGGGCCAGGGAAATGGAAGAGGTCAGGCATCAGGGCAACACTCTGTCCTTTTACCCGGTATTCACTCAGTCGGTCACTGCCGCGAGAAGAGAATTCCTGCCTACCAAACGTCTCCTTCAACTGATCCCCTACACTCTCCTTTACCCTGCAAAACTCTGCATCAAACAGCACAGACAAGCCTCAATTCTTCACGGATCTCCAGACTTAACTCACATATGCGAAACAGATCAGCAAGGGCAGAAAGAGATCTGCTAACACATTAGAGTGAAAGGAGGGAAGAGGATCCAGAGATAATGACTGACACCATAACCTATGTTGTAGCATAGCACTGTGATAAACTGTGAAAAAAGAAGCAGCTATGCTGGTGAAGGGCTGCCTGGGGGAGGGGATGGCCATGGAACATTACCGCTCTTGTCCTGTTCACCTAAGTTACTGTACACTCGGCCCCCTTGCAGTTTAGTCGGGTGTGTCTGCCTGATGCGACCATGCCCTCATGGGATAATTCACCTGCCATTGGCACTGTTTTAAGTTGGGGACTTCTAATGGGGGTGGGTCCATGTCTTAACTTGTTTCAGTGGTTGGAGTGGGTGCGGAGGGGGGATAGCGGTGGAAGTTTGGTACTTCTCTATAGACTCAGCTTAAAATAGTGCAGACCCAAGGAGGAAGGAGGAACAGATGTTGGGGTACATTTTATAATTGTTTGTTGCATTACATTCAAATTGTTGCCTGGCATTCATGCATGCAGGATGCTACACACCATTTTCGTAGGTACGATACATGCAGAATTTCCCGCTTCACAGCACAGCACATTACAGACTGATAGGGTGGCTTCTTACCAGTTAGCATGGCGACTATGACGTGCTTAACCTGGAACATACATGGTCTAAATGATCAAGACTAGTTCACACATACCTGGCCCGAAATGGGGTGGACATGTGTTTCGTGCAGGAGATACACCTGGTCACTGCAGATACCTCTCCTGACACACAGTACATTCAGTCATTGACAAGATGGGAAGATATGTTATATTAGTGGGCACACTTTGTGCGCAACAGCTAATCCTGGCTGCCGCCTAAGGTCTCAACGCAGATGACCCAGACTTTTTTCTCAATATCTGGCAATAGGTTTTGGACTATGGCCCTCACCCAATAGTGGGGCGGAGTCTTCAATGTGGCACTGTAGAGAACCCTTGATCGCTCCAGCTATAGGCTACAGAACCCATGTACAGCAGAATTTCTCAACACACTTATCGCTGACGATGCTTCAATAGAAATATGGTGCAACATGCACAACTCACAACACAACGGTACATGCTTTTCCTCCGTGCATGTATCATGGTCCCGCATTGACTACTGGCTGGTGTCGAGAGATGTCCTTACCTGGCTAGAGTGGTGGAACACATGCCATGCACCCTGTCCGACCATGCACCGGTATGGTTGACGATGCAAATCTCCTAGACTCCCCCCTTATGTTTCTGTGGAGGCTGTCCAGTCGGGTCTTACGGGATGGGGTTTTAGAGCAGAGGTGGCAATCACCCAATTTTTCTAATTGAACAAAGGATCTGTTCCCTCACCTTCCACATTGTGGGAGACATTTAAGGTGACCATTAGCAAGCGAGCATCAATAAGGCGATAAGGGGATCCCCAAGGAAATTAGAGTCTGAAATACGGGATCTCGAAGGAAATTATAGTTGTGATCCAAGACTGGAGATGCTGGCTGACATCCGAGCCAAATTATCCAAATATTTCAGACAGAGGCTGACAGAGAGGTCAAATATCTGGGCTAGAGACACAGGCGTGAATACGGGGAGGAGGACCGCCCTGGCAAGACCCTAGCTCAGCTGATGCACAAACAACATGCTTTGGAATATTTTGCTGAGCTGTGAGATGATGCAGGATGCCTGATCACATCCCGGAACAACTCCTATCAGACTCCTTTCTCACCCGGCTATACTCTGTGGGAGCAACAAGTGACTTGGAACTGATATAAAGCTATATAGACTCCATTGAGCTGCTCTGGCTCGACCCTGCTCTTTGTGAATACCTGGCCCCTCCGAATACGCCGGAGGAGGTGGCACAAGTAATATCAGACCTCCCTGGAGATTAAGCGCCTTGTTCAGATGGACTAACGTCCGCATTTTATAAAGAATATGCAACACTACTCATTCCCCATTTTAGTGAGATGTACCAAGAATCAGTGTCGACTGGCATACTCACCCCCAACCTCAGTGAAGCCCTCATTATTACGATACTAAGGCCAGAAAAACCACCCAAATTTTTTGACTCCTCCAGACCCCTCTTTCTTATCTATCTAGAAAATAAAATCTACACAAAAATTCTGGAAAATCACCTTCATACCTTGATGCCATTAGTTGTAAGGCCCAACCAGTCTGGGTTTGTATCGGGGAGAGCAACATCCCACAAACTCTGCACTATTTGTATGGTCAAGCACCACCTTAGCCGATCCCTGCCAGCAGTGGCGACCCTGTTGGATGCCAGGAAGGCATTTGACTCCATTGAGTGGTCCTTTCTCTTCCCCCTGCTGGGGCGGCTGGGCTTCAGTGCAGGCTTCATACAGAAAATCTAGATATCATATAATCTCCCCTCAGCGAGAGTGTGGCTTAATGGACATACATCAGAGCCATTTTCCATTTCTCGAGGAACTGGACAGGGCTGCCCACTCTCATCCTGTTTGTTCGCGGTAGCCATGGAGCTGCTTGCGGCTGGATTACGCCAACATTACGCTCAGAGGGGGATTGGCTTCACCACGTGGGACTGGTGGTATAGATATATGCGGACAATATTGCTCTATATATTTGTGATCTGCGGTAGACTCTCTCACCAATGACACAGGTTGTAATTTGCGAATCCATATTATTTCTGCTTACAGATGGGACAACTCCATTCTTGATGGAATATCCATATAAGTGGGCCTCTGAACCACTCAGCATTTGGGAGTGTGGCTGAGTAGGGATCCAGAAGAATTGTGGAAAGTAAACTATGGGAAAAGAATAGATTGGCTCAAAACGCGAATCTTGATATGGAACAGATTACTGTTGTCCCTTACTGGACGCATAGCCTTTATAAAAATGGTCATCCTGCTATCTTTTAATTCGTCAATATCCTGCTTTCCATGACTGCACAATTTTTTTCACGTATATTCTAACCTGATCATCTGATTTGGGCGGGTCGCCAACCCAGGATAGCATTTGACATTCTCACATTACCTTAGTCGTGGGGTGGGCTGGGAGCATCGGACCTTCAGTTATATGCATACTGCACCCAAGTTAGTTTCATACACTTTTGGATACTCCCGACACCATGCCAGCCACATGTGTCGGTAGAGTGTGATCATGCTGCCCCGTGGCCCTTTTGAAAGGCGGTGTTCCAAACCTACACGCCATCCAAGGTGGGAAATTAACACAGTGGAATGGGTGTAATGGGTGTGGGACAGTATTCATAGACGGTGCGGAGCAGAGGGTTTATATGCGCCATCGGTGCCAGTTGTAGAGAACCTAGTATACCGCGCGTAGGGCCTGGGAGGAGGATTGGACAGGACATAGCATGGAAGGCTGGATATCTTGTTGCGGACAGACTGAAGGCCTACCTCCTAACTACCGCCTCTCACTGATAATTTTTAAATACTTGCACAGATTATACAGTACGCCTGCGCATCTCCACAAAATAGGATTGCCGGGGGACACGGCTTTTGTGCAATGCTCTGCTCGACTGGCTACATTCACAAACCTGCCCTGGACGTGCCCGTTGGTGTCGTGATACTGGCAGGATGTAGTTGCAATAATTGCTGATATGCCTGAGGCCCCCTTTTCACTAACACCTAAGCGACACCTGCAAAGGACATACCAGATGCACATCGGTGACGTCAGCGGTGAGGTCCCCCTCTTACATCAGAACCTCAAATTGGTGGCGGACTGGGTGATGGAGGTGGAGTACTGTGTTTCTACATTGGAAGATGACTCCTCCGATATCAAATACAAGTTGGCTTCTCTGATGATGAAGGTCTGTACCTTAGAAGACAGAGCAGAAGATGTGCAGAATCGCTTCTGAAGTAACCTCAGCCTGGTGGGCTGTCCGGAAGGAGTTGAGCCCCAAGAACATCACCTTCATGGAGGCATGGCTTCAATCCTGGATGCTGGAGGAATCACTATTGCCCTGCTTTGTGGTCGAGCGGGCACACTTCACATTGTTGGATGAGCCTCCCCCTGGGTCCTCTTCATGACTGTTGAGCATTAAAATCCTAATATTTCGTGGACAGGGTGCAGCCCTCAGAGAGGCCAGAGCTCATAATCTGCTTCTCTACCAATATTCACACATTATGGTCCCAATTCACAGAATGAACTTACGACTAAATCCTAAACTTACTACTATTTTGGTATTCACAGAATGCACTTACTACTTTTGGCATTCACAGAATGAACTAATTACTAATGATATTCACAGAATAGACTTACGACTACTAACTTAAAGTCCGCACCTGGGCCAGAATTTTTACCTCCGGGCCTGAATTTACGGCTCTGCGGCGGAATTTCCGATTCCGGCCCGTAATTTCCACTCTGCGCCTGAATTTCCGATTCAGAGTCGGAACTTCCGATTCTGGGCCATAATATACAATCTCCGGCCATTGATCATTTAAGCCAGGGGTAAACACCTGTCCAAGTGCCTACCATCCCCCACCATGGATCAGCTGATACACTGCAGCCAATCCTTGCCCTGCAGCATGTATACATGCAGAGCAGACACAGACAAACCCTTTCAACATGTCACTGAATGTGTTTGTTGCACTGCCCCTTGCCATGCGGCAAAACTACTTGAGGAGGAGGAGAGCAGAGAGGATCTTCAGACAGAGGATCAACCTATTTGGAATGTCCAGCCAAGATGTAAGGGCCATGTACCGTTTAACCTCCTGAAGTCATCTTGGATATGGTATGTGAGTGGCAGCAGGAACTTGACTATGTGACCTGCTGCTCACATGCAATACCAGCATATCTCAAAATCCTGTTGTGGTGGTGGTGGTTGTGCAGGTGGTGGGAGTGATGGTACAGGTGTTGGTGGTTGTTGTGCAGGTGGTGGGGGTGCCTGTTCAGGGTGCCGGTGTGTTTGTGTACCTTTGCTGTGGTGCTGTGCAGTTGGTGGTGCAGGTGTGTGGATGTGCTGTCCTGCAGGCAGATATGATGGCTCCCCTCCCTGCGTTGGCCGTGAAGGGAGACTTTGGATCACTTTCAGCATGCCCTCCATCATCTTCATGGCCAAGGCTTTGTGTCTTGGACTCTCTTCCCTTTGGATGGATATCAGGTCTCTCATATTCCTGGACATGTCCTGCCAAGTTATGTCTATCCTAACCAAAGCTTGGCTCACCCTGTCCACCACCTGAGGAAATTGGACATGTCTGACAGGGTAGCCCCTATGGCACGAATGTCCTGCCTCAAATCTGCCTGCTGTTGGAAGAAGTCCTGCTCCCACTGGCCACCATAGCCTGGTGCAGGGCCCCTCTGCAGATGTCTGCCAGGGATGGGATGAGCAGGTCCAACTCCACAAGCATGGTGGTCTCCTTTGCAGTGAAGTTCATCTTTCTCCTCATTAGTACCATTTTTCTCTGGCAATGTGAGCATTGTGAACACAAACTCTCTGTGGCCAAACCTGTTCCTTCGATGTGTGCTACTTTTATGTGTTTTGTGGTGCTGGTCAATTAGTGTTAATTGGCTTCAGCTGGAGCGTGGTGGGGGTTGGAAGGCACTTGCAACATTCATCATGGCAAAATGGAGCTATTGGCTGCAGTGTGTCAGCTGATCCATGGTTGGGGATGGTAGGCACTTGGACAGGTGTTTATCCTTGGCTAAATTGATCAACGGCCACAGATCGTATATTACAGCCTAGAATCAGAAATTCCGGCGCAGAGGCGTAAATTCCTGGCCGGAATCAGAAATTCCGCTGATGAGTCGTAAATTCTGCTCCCTGTGCGCACGTAAAGTTAGTAGTCATAAGTCTATTTTGTGAATACCAAAAGTAGAACGTTCTTTCTGTGAATAGCAAAAGTAGTAAGTCCATTCTGTGAATACCAAAATAGTAGTACGTTTAGGATTTAGTCTTAAGTCCATTCTGTGAATCAGGGCCAAAGATCCTTCCAGGCTACACTAAAGTAATGCAAGCTCAATGGAAATCCTTTGACGCTGTTAAACAGAAACTCAGAGTGATGTTCATCCATTATGCGCTGCTTCTCCTCATGAAGCTTCATGTTGAGCATAAATGCACCTCTCACTTCATCGATGCCCCTGAGGCAGCCTGCAATAGGCCACTGAGCAACGAACACTTTGTTAACACGACTCTCTGAGAGAAAGACTGCAAACCACTCCCTTAGTTCCAAAACTAACCGTCTTGATATTGTTCCAAATCCAGAAAGAAGAAGGGGGAAAGGGAGAGATCCATATTAGGCTTGATCCCTGAACCTAACGACTCTCAACCTGAATCCACCGACAGGACTACACCTCTGCCTTCCCAGATTTTGGTTGCGACTGGGGAAGATGCAGCCACAGCTGGTATAAACCTCATGTTGTAGCAACTAACAACAGACCATATCCTTGACCCAAAGTGCCCCAAATATCTGTATCTTTTTACTGCAATGCATGATGATGGGGAGGTTGTTCTCGAATGCCTTGGTTTATGTGTATATTTGTTAACAATGGGACTTTTGTGTCTAAAGGATGCTTCAAGAATAGAAGTGTTGGGTTGGGGGAGGGGAAAATTGTTTTATTGGGTGTTATGTTTGATTTGTATTTATTTTCATTACTTCTTACTACAGAGGCATGCTTATCTAACCATCCAATTTGATCCATGACTACACTGCAGTTGTTCCCCCCAAGTGTTCTGCCTGCTAACCAGCATTTCTAACATGAAGTTCACCCTTATTTCCTGGAATGTAAAAGATCTCTTGAACTGTATTAAATGCACTATTGTCCTTAGATTCTTTCAACACCCCCGCACTGAGATAGCTCTGCTACAGGAGGCCTATCTCCTCACTATTCACTGTCCTTTCCTATGTAGTTGGGTTGCTTACAATGCCATTCTGAAGGGCTTCAAATCTGATTCGGGTTTGCCGAATCTGATTCGGAACCCTTGTTTCTGACTGAATTGTACTCAGTTCCCAATGACCGTTACGATGCCCGTAAACCATTAAGGCTGTCCGAATCAGTTCCAAAAGGCATTCGGACAGGTCACTTTTTTCGGGGCCGAATCGTACAGTTCAATCAGCTTGGTTTCCGAGATAGCGATTATGATGACCAATTCAGACAGCCGTTCCAAAGCTGTTCCTCCTAAACTAATCGGCTGCCGGAATCTGTCTTTGGGGGCCCAGAGCAGGCCCCCCTTCCCCCGGGGCCTTTCAGATCGGGCCCATGGGAGTACTCAAAAGACCCCCCTTCCCAACCATGTATAATGTGGCAGTCACCAAGGGGTGCCCACCACAGGGTGCACAATTTTCTCCAACCATTCCTTTTTTCAATGGGAGCCTATGTATTCGTTCGGAACACAGGCTCCCACTGAAGTAAATGGGAGTCCGAACGAAGCATCCAAGTCGATTGGTCAGACTCCCCCAATTTGAATAATTCAGAAAGCATTCCGGGACCGATTTGGAAGGAATGGTTTCCAGACAAGAACGTAATCGACACCTAAGTCTTTCATTCAGGATTCACCAGAGGTTCCAGAGCTGTAGCAATACTCATTTACAAGTCCTTTCCTTTGGCAAAGACCCCAATATTTTGAGACCCATTGGGTAGATATGTGGAAGTGGTGGGCACACTGGAGGCTTAGCCATATGCCACATATAAATGTATATATGTTATATTAGTGTGCATATTCCTCCACAACTCTACCAAAAAAATTTCAAGACCTAACCCAATCTCACATGGCGCTTATCATCCTGGGTGGAGACTTTAATGTAGTCTCTATCCCAACTCTTGATGTCTCTGGCCCAATTGCTCGAAACTGCTGTGCACACTCTCGCTCTCTTGCTTCTAGGCTTACTTCCCTTGGACTTTAAGACACCCGAAGGGTGTAGAACCCCTAAAGTACTGCCTACACACATACTGCTACATGTAATTGCAACATGTCTCACATCGAATACATTTTCCCAATGCTACTGATCTGAGATATATCAGACCATTCCCCACAGTTCCTCCGACTTGGGTCATCCACCCCCCACAGGCAACATGTGTGGCGGCTTAATGTGTGTTTTTTATAGATGAACATTTTATTGCAACCTTGGATGAGGAGCTCCAATCATACTTTTATATCAATAAAGGCATCTTGAATGCACTGACACTCTATGGGCAGTGAGTGAACTGACGGTCCATGGGGTGGCGAAAAGATACCTGGGACCAAGGGAGAGAGAGGGGCAAAGTGACATACCAGACTATGAGACACACATTCTCGCTACTGAAACTGCACTTGCCCTCCACATGACCGAAACACTAACTCGAGTGAGATAAAATTGTACTCCTTCACCTAGTCTCCCATGAATCTCGCCAGTGCTGGTGTGCAACTACCAAACGTGTGTATGAACATGGCAACAAAAGTAGCGTCCTATCATACAGACTAGCGCCCAAACACCTTGAATCATTGAATCACACTTCATCCCCTCTGTGACAACCATGTTGGGATCCTAAGCCACCAGGGTGGAGGATGTTGCTGCCACATTCACTATTATCTGGATCTAAATGCCCACCACCTTCGCCCCCCCAACACTGCTGGTGGATATATCCCTCCATATTCTTACTAAGGCCCAAAGTGCCCCCGTGAAGAACCGCTCATGGTGGAGGAGATTTGTGAAGCTATCCAGGGCCTGAAACCTGGGAAAAATCAAGATTCGGATGGCTTTCCCGTTGAGTATTGCCCATCCTTCTGTGATATAATATTCTCTGATCTGCGCCAATTTTATATGGGTGGGGTACTTTCCACAGGAACTTGACCTGTTGACTATTGTCATCATCCGCAAGACCAACCAACCGTCTACTGACTGCGGGGTGTACCACCCCATTTAATTAATTAATACTAACATCACAATCTTTGCAGCAATCTTTGCAACAACTCAGCTTTAGATGGTCATTGGGTATCCATTCCACATGGACCAATGTGGTTTTATGCCTGGCTAGAGTCTGAAACACTGTATATGGCACCTACAGGTTACTCTCACTCACATGGACAGACTTCATACTGACACTGCCTTTCTACATGCTGATTTTGAAAAAGCATTCCACACAGTCGATTGGGGCTGTTTACAGATAGTGCTTCCCCAAATGGGGTTTGGTGCCCATTCCTGGAAGATGGTCTCTCTCCTCGGTAAACAACCTTTACAACGCAACGTTTACAACGCACTACCATTACAACAAAACTTTTACAACGCAACATCCATTACAACGCTTGCCATTCCTCTCCTCTATTAACACCCAATGGCTCAGGTCATACTTATTGGGGCACTGTGTGAATTATTTCCAATGGAGTTTGGAACCAGTCAGGGCTGGCCCCTCTCCCCCTCCCCCTTCTCTTTGCATTGCAAAAGAACCCCTGTCGAAGTTAATCAGATACAAAGCTCAATAATCAGTACATGAAAAAGATTCAGCAGAATTTCACGGAGGCCTCAAATACTTTTCCTCTCTTGCTCAAAGGGCAGAATCGAGCTTAAGTAGTAACTTTAGATGCTGTGAGAACTTTTTGTGAAGTTCCTTTTCTGTGCTCTAAAGCAATAGGTTCACTTTTGATTTAGAAACACTGTCAACAGACATGTATCACAATGATTTGTAAACCCAGAGAAAGTGTCTGGGAACAGATGGACTGTGAGCAAAAAGAAGTTTTATTATTTCAGTTGAAAGGATAGCACTCTATACAATTTGGATCTCAGTGGATTAGAAAAAGGATTACTTAATGTTTGTGGATTTTCTAATTGAAACACCATGAGCAGCCTATTGTGAGCAGACAATGGAAACCATATGTACTGATCAAAAAGATATTTGTGGGTTTAAACATGATCTTTTGGAAGTATAATTGTTCCCTGGAGGAGAAGCCGGGCTGGCTGTTTTTCTGTTTTCCCTGCCTGGCATGCTGTCGGACTGACTTTTGATTTCCTTCATTGCCAAATTATTGAACTGACTCCTTCTGTGGCACACTGTGTTGCAGTTTTGGGTTGATCTGATCTCTATCGAAACTGACCATATGATGACCACATCTTAGTTTCTATGATCTAAACTGAATCTTGAATTTTCTATGTTTCTCACTCTCATTCTAGGCATCCAGCAAATGTGTTGTGTTGTTGTTTTACACTAATATATGCTATACAATCTGATTATGAAATGAGATTTCATGTACTAATCCATTCAAATAGAGGCCAAAGATAAATGTTTTCATGAGATATTCTATATCATATTTGTCTCATTTCTTTGCTCAATATTTCTGGGTTTGTGACTCAGTGTATGAGTAAGGTAATTTAAATACCAAAACACATATTTACAAAAGAGGGTCATGGGGATACAATTTTTACCGACCCGGTGGTCTCCAATCCCCAAATACCATCCAAGACAACAAAAGAGGAAACTATCTGTCAAGCTATACAGAGACAGACAGAAAACAGTGGAAACTAAGAGCAATATAAATTCAGCCTCACTGTGTCGAGATAAATCTCCATGTATTTGACATTTCTTTATTCCAGGTCCTCATAAGGAAACGCCCTTACGTTCTCCAAATATCTAAGTCCCTGTTAGCTCAAAAAAAAAGATCCATTGGAGCACCAAGGTTTCATAATTAGGATGGTAGTTTAATGAAATTGATATGTTTGGGCCCAGCTTGGTGATAATATTTAGTGATGTTTGCTGAGTAATGAAATTTGGTAAGCTTTCTGCTGCATCAGGGCCCTAGACCTTCTCAAACTTTTTGAGGAGGCCTCTGGCCTCCATTTGAACACCCTGTTATGGGGAGACATTGCATAAGTGCCTGGCAGATGGGTATCCAAACTCGTTGTCTTACTTTCAAATACATGGGGATCCATTTTTACCACAGTGGCCGTACAGGCCCCCGTTCTTCTTAACCTAACACTCGTTATGAAGAAAACGAAAAGCAGTCTAATGGCCTAGCAAACCCGCCCTCTTAATTTACTAGGCAGGACTGCCCTGATTAAAATGATGGTGCTTCTTCACTTGCACTACAAGGAGTTCTGTGGAGTTGCATAAAAACTCTGTGAAATGCTGTGGAGTTCCACTCTGCCCTAGTGACAAAAAGAGAAGCAGACAGCCAGCTTCACAGGGTCTATTCACTTTTTTCAGCAGTTTCGTATTATGGGATTTATTTTGTCATTTCTGAAAGGTGCAGTCATTAAACGCCGTCCCCATACCCTTGTTACTTACCTTGTAACACATCCATATCCATGGTGCTCAGCAGGCACATGTACATCCAGATAGGCCCTCTGGCAGTGATGGGAAGAGGGAGGACCGGTCAGTTCCTCCTGCATGACATCCACACCTGTGCGAGACACAGTGACCTGAGACACTATACGGTGTAGTGTCTCAGGTCGTGTGTCTCACACATGCACAGACGTCATGCGGGGAGGCACTGGCCGGTCCTCAAACATCCCTTCACTGCCCAAAGGTCCATCTGGATCTGGGGACCTGGGTCTCCTGTGAGGGGTTGGAGGACCGCTGAGAGAAGCAGGCAGAGATGTCAGGTTGAGGAGAGGTGAGTGGGGTTGTCATTACTCATCATTATCCATCAACTGATAAAGAAAAAGAATGAGACTAACTGCGGGAAAACACACAGCCATGGAAGAAAGTTTGAGGGAGCATAGGCAGCACAGACTTGTTTATGTGTCTTAGTCAAAGAAGGACATCCTCTGGCTGAAAGAAGGGAATAATATCAATTTCTAATGCACATAATTTCAGGGCGCTGCTCAAAGTCTTAAATACTCTTTGAACTGTAGCAGAACCTTTACATAGAAGATAGAGCTCTAGATCAGCTCGCCATTCAGTTTCCCAGAAACTTTAAAAAAAAGTGTGTTGCCCACACTAAGGACCCCGAACAAGCCACAAATTAGTTGACCAGTATGTGCATATGTGCATATATAGTGAGCTTTGCATGTTCTCTCATCGCCTTTTTACCCGTTTTATCAGATGAATGGTAAGTAAAGTACAATTACATTTGGGAAATTCTGTAAAGATTACTTAATTTTCACTGCAACACATTATGCAGTTTTCTATACAAACATTCATGTAAGCTTAAAAGGAAAATTATATTGGGTGACACGATAGACGAGTATGGGGAAAGAAGAGAGAATTCTCTTACATGAAGTGGTATAGTGAAGTTGTTCTGTTGGTGCTATACCTATGGAAATGTGTGTATGTTTAAGTACCTCGTATACCTTTATTGTGATGTCATTAGCCCACAAATAAATCACACTTCAAGCCTTCTACTACACCACTGGGTGTCTTTCCTAAGGGAATTACAACAGAAGTGTTTAATGAACTGGCTAATAAGCCGAGTAGGGAGAGACCATCTACCAGGCCCAGTAATTGCAGGGAGAGGCAGGGGGAAATAAAAATGCCATTTTGGAAAGTAGTGGGTTAATCATTACTAACCCCAGAAAAAGGAGACCTGGAAAAAAAGCATTCATCAAAAGGGGAAACAACTCACCCGGTAGAAAGGCCACTCCTGGCACTGAAGTGTCAATGACCACGTCTTCCTTCGCCCCTGAAAGTAGAATATTCTGTAGACTTAGGTGCCCATCAAATATAATTTAGTTAACTGTGTTGAGGTCTTCTCGAACACAATCACAGGTGATGAACGATTAAAAAAACAACAAGCCAGATATCCCTCCTCCTCCCGTTAACCCATTTAATCTTATCCCCAGCCTTCTTCGCTTTGTTTTCGATTCCTTCTACTTACAGGGCTTTAAACCAGTCGGAATATCCGGTGGCCTATGCACAGGTCCCCTACTCATGCCTACTGCTGGCAAAGATCCAATAATAATCCACTCTGTCCTACTACATCCCATCATCTTTGCTAGGCCACGTGCATCCTCTGGCCCACCCTTGGGCCTAGTTACTTTTGGATCTTTTACTCTTACTAAGCCCAGTTCCCTCCTACAGGCTTTAGCTTAATCTTTACCAAAGAATCCCTTCTGACAGGTTTCCTTAACCTCATGAGTCTGCCATTGACAGAGACTGCTAGCTCTGGGAACAATGAATGGAGAAGACAGCTAAAGGGTGGGCGGAGGGGATAACTCTGCTACCCAGTGGAATCAGAGTTTTTTTTGCCGAACTCCACGCCAGTGCAGCGAGGAGCTGTCAAAACTCTGCCAGCTCAACTGGCGGAGCAGAGTTCACCACCCATCCTTCAAATTGCCCATGCTAAATGCCACTGATCGGTTTACAGAATTGCTGCAGTGGATGTCTGCCTCTGCTATTGGTCACCCCATCTTTTGGTTATAAATGAATGACTGTACGGCAGTTGGAACGAGCCAGCATACCAGATGGAGCTTGGAGGACTGGATCTAGATGGGGTGATGCATTTTCTTTATGGCCAACCACCCCCTCTTGCAAACCTTGAGTTTACAAGGGTAATATTTTAGTTATGGAGGAGCTAATCTTATCATGAATTTTGTGCCCCCTAATGTACCAGAACCCTCTCTAGCTAGAACAACTATCATAACTAGAGGGCTTCTGCAAATGGTACCTACTGAAGACCACTACACAAGGTGACATATGGGGAGGGTCCACCATGTGCTCATTTACTGACGTTCAACCCCAGTTTTTAACTTCTCATGCACAATTCCACACATACCTCAAAGTACGACATGTTCCTGGTTGGTAAACCAAATGCCTTCAAGACTTCCCAGACTTTAACCATTTTGAAGCAAAACTTTTGATGTGGAGGATTTATTTTATTTATTATTAAATGTATTCATTATTACATTTATATGGCACACAGCTACCCAGAGGTTTCCTGGCGCCTATGGACACGCACTACAGGGAGAGTAGGGCCTAAGCTCTACTGATTAAAAAGCCAAGTTTTTAGGTTTTTGCGAAATTTAAGGTAACTTGTTTCGTGGCGTAAGTGAAATGGAAGTGAATTCAATAGGGAAGGAGCTAGAAAGACAAAAGAACGGCCGCCCATTCTAGCTCATTTGATTCTGGGCACTTGGAATTTTAATTGATTGGAGAATCGTAGTAGGCGTGAGGGACAGTAATGGTGTACCAAGGCACCTAAATAGTGAGGTGCGGAGCCTATGTTTATCTTATGCATGTAGCAGAGTGCTTTACATTTAGCACGATTGTCTATTCTCAGCCAATGTAGTTCACGGGTGAACCTGTCGTTCCTTGGGAGTTGGCAAAATATTCTGTCCGCAGAGTTCTGGACTACTTGCAGCTTGCGAAGCACTTCCTTACTAGCACCCAGGTAAAGCACGTTTCCATAATCCAATCTGGACATGATCAAGGCCTGGATGACAGTTTTTTGCGTAGATAATCGGTGCATCCAGAGAATCTTTCTGAGACATTTTAGAATAGCAAAACAGGTAGCAGCGACCTTAACCACTTGCTGCTTCATAGACATTTGGTTGTCCATATTAACACCAAGGTTGCGAGCCGATTGTGATGGGAAGGGAAGATCGGCCATTTGAGGAGGCCAGTATTGGGGGCCCCAGAGAGTGTTGTTTCCACCAAAAAGGAGGAGTTCTGTTTTCCCACCATTTAGTTTCAATTTGTTTGTGTGCATCCAGTCAGCAAACTTTTTTAGTCCCGACTGCAGCGATGATCCCTTCCAGATCTCTTTAGAGGAAAGAGAGAAAATGAGCTGGGAATCATCCGCATATGAATATATTGTCAGCCCTGCTTCCTCTGCTATTGTGGCCAAGGGGCTGACATAGATGTTGAAAAGCAGTGGGGTGGGGTGGTATCTCCCAACTATGTCACAATAAATAATGACCCTGAGACACTGGATTGACTGGATTGATAGGAAATGGTAGGACTGGGTTGGAGAGCTAAACGAGGTTGAGTGGTGGGAAGCATGCATGTCCCCCACCCAGGAACACGTACTTTCAGCTTGCATGCATCAGGTACAACTACACTATTTACATCATGCCTACATGTGCCCCAATTCTCATGCACAGCCAGCATCCTTCCTGAGTCTTCCTGCATGCAACTGTCACCCTCCCACAGCTGATTTCTTTCACATGGTTTGGCAATGTCTAAAAATAGCCCAATATTGGTCCAGAATTAGAAAGACATTCTCAGCCATCCTGGGCACTCTAGTCCAATTATCTTCTTAATAGGCGCTACTGGGTGTGAAGGAGGATATGAGGGGCCCTTGGGGTTTTAGGGGCTTGGTGGGTATGGCGACCCTGGTGGCCAAAAGGGACATTGTGCAACTCAGGAAACATCTTGATCAACAGAGTTGAGTTAGTGGAGTGCTGGCATGGATTGGTGCACCAGGCAGGAGGTACCGGTTTATAAGTCTTGTGGAAGCCCTAAAAGATTCTCAAAAACCTGAGGTAGATTGGGGGATACTTTGCGCTTAGCAGTTAAATTGGATGATATATCATCATGGTTGTCCGAACTGTGGGAGGTGGAGGGAAAAAGTAGTGGAAGAGAATTGTAGATTTCACTTGGCAAACTGGTAATACCATATTTTCTGAGGAATGCTATTATGCCTTCTTAGTACATTTTTAATGAAAATTCAATAAAGCTTGTTTATCAAGAATAGAAAACTTGGGTTTCTCTGGGAGTACTTGGTCCGGCATTGTGGAACTCTGAATCCCCAAATCAAAGCTGGGCAAAACTACCATCAGTTAATGATGAAAGTTCACAAAACTGCACCCTTCAAGAATTTTATGCCTTAGTTTAGGGCTGTGATCAAAGAATGTGGGATGAAAGGTCTACCACTACACTCTCATAACCCATCGCCCTCTTTTTATTATTCACCTTACTATTCTATCTGTAACATTTTAAAATGATCATAAAATTGCAATTAGTTCAGACAAAACACCTATCTAAATAAATAAATCAACCGATCAGTGTGCACAGTCAGTCCTCACACTTCCGCAACTGCCAGTCCTGAATTGTGCTTATTTATTGGTATTTTTGAAATGTTGTAAATCCCCACAAGCCCCTTCAAAGCAGCTTCAGAGCTATTTGAGTATAGGGAACACAAATTGTGAGTACCTGGTCATGCCTTAGTCGTTTCACAATATGGATATGACACAAGGGGACATATTTAAAACTAAGTGGCGAAGTGCGGCGTTAGCCTTCCTGGCTCAACGTCGCACTCCGCTACTTCAGAAATGCAGGGCTGCACCATATTTACAACAATATGGTGCAGCCCTCCATTTCCACCTGCACTAGTGCTAAACTTAGCAGCCTAGCAAGGGTGCCTGCTTTAAGGGGAAGATTTTTTATGTGCAGGAAGGTCTCCCTTCCTGGATATAAATAATCTTTAAATGGTGTTTTGTAACTTTTATGTGTGCTGCTTAATGCAGCACACATAGAAGTTGCAAAACATAATTTCTTTTGGTTGTTTATGTGCAGAAAGGGTCACCTTCCTGCACATAAATAATAAATGGCAATTTGCTGTTTCTATGTGTGCTGCACAACGCAGCACACATTGAAACAGCTAAAACAAGGAGAAATAAAGCATTTCTCTTCATTTTACCTGTTTAAGACCAGGTTTTCCCTGGTCCTAATTTTGATGCTGTCTCCTATTTACACTGCCCTTGTAGATAAGAGCAGCATCAAAATCAATGGGTGTTGCGGTGTACCACCCACTGCGACACCCATTGCCCACCCCTTTCATGCTAATACAGCGTGAAAGGGTTTCTTATTTACAAGGCCGGATTAAGCCACGTTAAGTGGCTTAACACTGCCTTGTAATTGAGGTGAAGCCCCTATCACCATCACAACATCACTAAATATGCCCCTGTGTATCTTTGTTTTGCACAATAATCTAGACTAATAAATTTACTTTTTACATGTTCCGCGCTTTCCTGCAAACCCTTAGAGCCTAGGCATTCTATTTAATTGATTATGATGTTTAGATTAATCCTGAATAAGCAAAGCATTTGGTTCGCACCTGTTGTCTTTTGATTACAAGCATGGGCTCATTCCGCTGTATTACTGTGGCAATCAAAAAAAGTACTTTATAGGACAATTAATTAAAATCAAAGATAATTGTAGTTTTGTTATCACAGCCGTTTTGGAGATCATTTCCTTTGTTAAAAAACAGAAATACGTACAACACAATAGCAAAAGTGGCATATTGCAAGGGTTTTTTTTCTCTCCCACAGGTTGCATCACTCACTGTGTATTCCTCAGGCTTAAAAACAGTAGCCAAAAAATGAGACATAAAGAGAAACGGCACCCTGGTGTAAGCTCAGTGGAGCTCTGTTTTTCATATTTACTCTGGCTCTGCAGAAAAAGTACTTTAGGCAATGCTCTTTGAAACATAACAGAGTCAGCGTGTGATAGCGTCCCAACCTGAATTTGTGGTGATTTATTGTTGGATTGGAAACCTAAGACAAACAGGCTGTGATTAAACCTTCACATAGTTTTTAATTCATAACCTTACAACCCATGTTTCTGTCCTATGAAAACTCATTGGTAGAGTTATTGCCTGCTAAAATTCTAGAAAAAAGATAGTTATTTAAAAGGAAGAAAGCATGCCTTCCTTCTTCTCATTCTCATATGTATATGTATATACATGTAAATATATATCACCGACTGGCGATGACCAGTAGGTAGTTATAGTTAGAACTATGTTTTCATAGGAAAAGCATTTTTTTACTTGCCCACATGTTTGGCGCCGCTGGATGAAACTCCACACAATTTTCCAAAAATATTGTCATAGTGAGTCACGTTGTGCATGGAAAGTGTTGGGATGATTCTTCTAGCAGAGCCCGAGAAAAAAGGGGGGAAAAATGTTTTTTTCCTATGTTCATTCTCAGAGGGAATATTTAAAACGACTACAGCCTGAACTGCTGAATGGAATTACACTAAACTCAACAGAAAGATTGCTCTTGGTCCAAAAAGAGTGGTCTTGACTATTTGGTGTAATTCCATTAATTAGGTTTGCAGAAATTTAAAAATGCAAATTTGTACATCTAGGGACATGAATCCTTGGAGCATCAACAGTCCCTGTGCTCAAATGTGATTGGCTGCCAACATTTCAACCAGGAAGTATTCGTAGCTATTTTGCAAGCAAAAAATATTAAAGGGGGCAGGGTAGGAATACCCTGACTCATAGGCCTCTTGGGGGAGTCCCACAGCGGCCCCACATAGCAAAAAAATATTTTTAAAAAGGTTTTCTGCAGGAGACATGCTAGAGCTGTGGCACCTGACAAAAAAAAGAAGCGCAGGCTCCTGTGCTTCTTTAATGTTAAGGCCCCAGCTGGGCCTAATCCTGGGGGCAAAAGCAGTTATATAAAGGAGGGGGACGCACGGGCCTCTCTCAGGGCTCTCACATGAACTCAGTGCTGACGCAAAGTTTGCTTTCAAATGAGTTATCCTCTAGTACGTATAGTGGTCATGTCAGGGTAAGTAATACATAGTTCTCCGGGTGGACATTATAATAGGTGTCACTGGATGTACCAAGTTAGGTTGCGAGGTACGATAGAGCCGTCCAACACCCGGTTCCGAATCTTATTGGTGGTCAGTCTAGCTGAGAAACCGCACGGTATTACTTACCCTGACTTGACCACTATACGTACTAGAGGATAACTCATTTGAAAGCAAACTTTGCGTCAGCACTGAGTTCATGTTTCATGCAGACTGGCATCCACTTGTAAATAGAAAACGCGTGGACCTTTTCATTTTTTAGACAGCTTTAATTCAATACTCAAGAATTAGGTCTACCCTTTGTGGGACATCACACTGAAGTTCCATTGAATTCAAAATACCATTTTGCCCTGAGGAAGCCCGATTTTGGCGAAACGCGTTGGCTGTCATCTCTGTTAAGATTGTGTTTGAAGACTGCAATAAAAATCTCTTGAAGAATAACTTGAAGGACCACCACTTTCTTCTTTTTTGTGAACATATATGAATACCCTTTTGAAAATCACTTGATATATGCACTGTACTGTATACTGTTGCCTCTCTGTTCTCTATTTTTGTCACTTCATAATATGTATCTGGTGGTATGAATCACAATGTACCCCAATATAGGCTTCGGTTTTTGGTGCTGAACTTTTACCTAGTTAGGTGCTGCTTAAATGTTGTGTGGTTATCCCCAAAAACTAGCCTCATTTATTATGCATGAGGAGTCTCAGAAACAGAGCCGGACTACAATCTCTGCAAAAAACTGTGTATAAGGTTCATCACCATTGTCATCCTCGGCTGACATGACATTGCAAGGTAGAACCCCTGAGGGTACCATTTTTGGGTATATAAGTACCATATCTTTGCTGAGGCAGGCAGAGGAGAAAGACTTCCATGCTGACACACTGGCACAAGACACTGAGGTTCCTGCACGCAGATACTCAAGCATGCGGTGGTCTGACATCCCTTTCGGGGTTTCCGTTCGAGACCAAGATTAGGTCCTTCATTTTCTCACACCAATTAATGTGGATGGTCCTTTCCCAGAGGGATTCTTGGTGCCACAGCTACATACATGCTAGGTACATTTCGATACATCTAGTTAGGGTTAGCATAATCTGAGTCCATATATATCCTTTCATATATCTATATACCTGAATATATCTATTGTTTTAGCAATATGGTAGAAATATACCATCAATTTACTCTTTTGGTGCTTATAATAGATTACATCTGTTTCTGTCTTATGGTTCTTGCAGCACAAGCATTTTACACTATAATGACGCCGGCCTAATAAAGGCTTTTTTGAAAACGTCCCCATCGTTTATTCTGTGTATTTCTCTGAAACAAAGTGATCACGTGTGACTGAGCAAAAAGTACCGTACTATTTCCATGATCCCTGAGGAATCAGGATTGTCATGTATGAAAGTTTCCGGAATTATTTTGTCGTTGGTAAGAGGAGTTCATAGTGGCACTGTGAGCTTGCTGGTATCCAGGTGAACATATCCAGTGGGGGTGTCTAGGATCATTCTTGTCAAAATTCCCACAGTTTATGTTGTCTAAGCCTGCAGATCATATATAGATTTAAAGAAACTACATGACACTGGGGGTCCCACTGAGCCCACCCACGCCCTGGGGATCACTACCTACCCGGGGCAAATCAAGTTAATGAATGCATCAGGGCCTGCTGCCCCGCAGACCACTAACTATATTCTCCTTGGTAAGAGGAGTCCATAGTGGAACTGTGAGCTAACTGGTATATAGCCAAACATATCAGGTGAGGGTGTCTGGAATTAGTCTAGTCACCAGTCCCACAGTTTATGTTGTCTAAACTTGTAGATACTATGTAGATTGATAGGAACTACATAACAGTTAGGGTCCCACTAAGCCCTCCCACACCCTGGGGACCGCTACCTATCAGGGCAAATCAGGTTAAATTATTGCACCAGGGCCTGCATGTTCCCCTACAGCCCCGGGGACCACTAAATTACCAGGGCACTATGAAAATATATGTGCGGGCGGGCCCACTGTGTCACGTTGCCTCCTAGGGACTGCTACTTAAAATCAATGCAGGGGCCTTGCACAAACCCCTCACAGTCCTGGGTACCACCACCTCCCTTGGGCTGAAATAATTGAATGTAGGAGGTCTGTTGTGTACCCCAGGGGGCCACCACCTCCTTGGGGCAAGGTTTTATGATGGAAGGGGTCACGTGACCCCCTCATGGAGCCATTTACGGCCCTGGGTAATTCCATCCCCAGGGCCATGGCTCCTGCTACCTCCTGAGGTGCCCACCCTCGGGAGGCAGCTGTTTGTTTTTGCTTGGTGGGAGATGACAGCTCCCACCACGCTAAAGTAAAGATAGCTTTGCTCTTCGAAAGCAGGAGAAGTCAAACCGCTTCGGCTTGCAGAAAGTGGAGTTTTTATCTGTTTCCCTGCAGGCAAATATGCATGCAGGAAAACAGATGAAATCATTGCTTTGACAAAGAGACAAAATAGAGATCAGAAATTAGAAGAAAAATTCACAATAAAGGTCAGAAATTAGGAAAAAGAGGGAAAGTAGAGGTCAGTAGCAAGCTGAAAAAGGCAAGCTAATAGTCAGAAACTAGCAGAAAGAGGCTAAATCAAGGCCAGTAACAAGCAGAAGGAGGCAAAATAGAGATCAGAAATGAGCAGTAAAAGGCAAAATAGAGTCCTGAAACAAGCAGAAAGAGGGAAAATAGAGGTCAGAAACTAACAAATATGGCATAATTAAGGTCAGAAACTAGCACAAAAAGGCAGAACATTAGCAGAGAATAGCCAGAACATACTCAGGCACTCATGCACCCATTCACAGAACAACTCAGATACCCTCACAGACACTCACAGATCCATTCAGACACTCATGTACCCATTCACAGATGAACTGAGACACGTGCACCCACTCACAGACCCAGTCAGACACTCATGCACCCATTTATTCATACCCTCTCTCTCAGCTACTCATAGACCTACTCAGAGACTCATGCACTGACTCACAGACCCACTTAGAGACTCACACACCCACTCTCAGAATCATTAAAGTGCTAATGCACCCACTCACAGACCAACTCAGTCTCACACACTGACTCACAAACCCACTCACTCACTGACTCACTTATAGACCCACTTAGACATACACATCCAATCGTAGACCCACTCAGAGACTCGCACACCCACTGACAGATCTACTCAGAGACTCACACACCCAGTCACAGACCCACTCAGATATGAATGCACTCACTTACGACCCACTTAAACACACACACATTCAGTCACAGACCCACTCAGAGACTAATGCACCTACTGACAGACCCACTCATAGACTCATGCACCCACTCACAGACCCACTCAGGTGCTCACATACTCACTCACAGACCCACTTAGACCCTAACGCATTCACTTACAGACTCACTCAGAGAATCATGTAGCCACTCACGGATACATTCAGGCACTAACTCATACACTCATGCATCCACTCAGATATTCATGGACTCACTCACAGAACCAGTCAGACACTCACATACCCACTCACATACCTAGAGAGACACTTATGCAGGTATACCCAGACCCACTCAGATACCCACACACCCATTGAGACCATTGAGACACTCACACACTCACTCACACACCCATTGAGACGTTGTTGCACTCACTTACACACTCATTTTCATAGTTGACAGGTTACAGTCAGGAAATACAATTTGAAAAAACTAGAAATTCACTGAAAAAACTAAAGGTTACAGGGATAATATAGTTAGGAAACAGTCTAAATTACATAGACATTCTCTTGACAAACCAAAGGTTACATATACGTTAAATTTCACTTGTACAAAACCAGTCAAATCCAGCAGTAATAGTTGCCTGAGCTAACTATTACTTATGCTCCCGCAATGCACTGCATCACTGATGGCATATTGCATCACTGTTGGCATGGTCAGTGACATCACTGATGACATCCCTAATGACATCACTGATGAAAGGTTTTAGTTTACTTAAAATGTATTTGATGGTTGGCTCCTCTGGTTGCAGCACTGATGTGTTTTACATGGAGAGGGCTTTGTCCAAGGTTATACCTAGGGATTAACCAGAGTCAAGAATTTGTGGAATGTACAAATAAATCCTTGCTATTTATGTCCTATGAGCTGATACTAGGAGACTATCAGGCACACTCAGTGTATTAAACAAAGTATCATCTGACTGTAGACGCTAGAAGGTGGCTAAAGATTTTTGGACAAAATAATATTTTTTCCTGTCAAACTTTTCTCTTCTAGTTTCTTTTAGGTTTTCCATTTATTGAATTATTGATGTTGTGGTGCTGTTAAAATTTTGCAATTGTACTTCGTGTTTATATGTTATGTATTCTTACTAAGTATATGCATTTATGGAATAATAACTTTTATTCCACAAATCAGAATTCCATATTTGCTATTTCAGTGCTAAAAATCAACCCATACTGCTTGGAACAAACCATTGCTCTTTGTTACAGGTTGTAAATATTTAATTGCATTTGTCTTTGTCAAAGTACTAGACATTTTTGATGCACCCATTTTTATTGAGCTTATAACCAATAGATTGTGTTTGGTGCAAACTCATTCACATAGTGTCCCCATGATCAGAGTAAAAAATATAATTATTTAATAAAAAGCTCGAGACAATCAAACGTTTTTTAACATCCTTAAACAAGTTCTCTAATCCATCTGAACCACATGCAAGCTAGATTGCCCACACAGGCTCAGAAACTAGAGAAGCACTGTTGCAAGTGATACACCCATACCAAAGCATACACACCCCCCTGGCCTGAGGAGGAAATATTTGATACCAATATCATAGAACATACAAGAACTTACATTCAGACCAGACATGTGAGCCAAGAAAGGGTCGTGAGAATGGCTCTGTTAAAACTATGGGCCCACCGCAGGGTGGCCCCAACATGCACTATATATGACTGCAGTGCTAGCAATGTTGGGGGAGAGAGCTCCAGCTCATCGGAAGATGGCAGCGAGGGTAAAACCTTAGGGCATTATCCAGTAACCTGTGGGAAGACAGGGAGTGCATGCCAGAGACCACCAAAGTACTTTCCAATACGCTTACTCCACTGACAGCCCAGGGCAGACCTAAGGAGCGTCGCATGGTCAAAATGTTAATGGACAAGACACCATACAACTTTCTGGTGGATACAGGGGCAGCAAGGTTATTCTTGTGGGAAGGAGCAGATGCCATATCAAATACCAGACAGATCTGGAAGCAGGATGTAATGTGGGTGAAATTGAACTTCAGGAATCTTTTGATGTTGGAACGGGAAGAACAAGAGTTACACAAACCCTTAGTTAGGGCACATTCTTTAATAAAAATAAAAAATGTTATTGAACCCTACTTGGTAATAGTGAATAAGCCTTTCTATCGCTGGCTCCTAACTAGGTTCCACTTTAATTTGATTAATTTCACATTGGGTGATTTCCCGGGGTGGTGTAAACCTGAGGACGCAGAACCCTGTCAATGTGACAAGTATTCACCCCAGGATACCTTACATTTCATGATGTTCTGTCACTTTTACACTGATATTCGCATGAAGTTTTTAATCCCTATCTTGAGAGGAATGTTTTTTTTACAGGGCAGATGCTGAGCAATCCATGGGATATTTTTAATATTGCGTGTTTTCTTGTTGCTGCTGTGAGGCTCAAGAAGAATAGAAACCCAATGATGAACATTGTCTGAATCCTATTGATAATATTTATGGTAATTTTAAGCTTTGAGATATTTGGATACAATGAATTTAACAAGTCTTATTGTTTTATACATTCTGCTTAAATGTTTTTATCATTGTTTGTTGTGTATTGTACTTTTATGATTTTAATTAATTGAATAAAGTGGATTGACTTGACTTGACTCAAAGACCACTGCCAAAATAGAGGGAATATCAGGTTCTGTAGTAGGTATTTACTGTTGCTTAGGTTAAAGTAGGAATAGTAATTCTGAACCCACTAAAGTCCACTGCTTCTTCTACTCTTGCTTAGGTTGGAATGGGTAGAGTAATTCTTACTCCTCCAATGTCCAATCCTATCCCTTCTATTGCGTAGAAAAAGAGAAATAGTATATCTTGCCACTCCAAAGTTAAACACTTTCCACGCTGTTGCTTATGTCATAGTGGGAAGAGTTTTAATATGCCTCCAAAGGTCAACATTTTCCCTTATCTTGCTTATATTTGAGTGGGAATAATGGATATGACCCTCCTGAAGTTCTTGGCTTTCTCAACTGTTGGTAAGGCTCAAATAGGAATAATAAATCTAACCCTCCAAACTCTGTCACCTTTCCTTATGTTGATTGGGTAAGGTAAAATAAGAGATCTAAAAAGTCCTTGCAGTGGATTATGGGGCACTACCTGGCAGGAGCTGTGAATAAGAAATGAGAGGCTAATGTGCTCATTTCATATTCATCCCTGTGTGGTTTTTTAATTGGTCAGATCCTCCGTCTCACTCTGGCACCCAACAACTATATTGAGTGTTGGGGGCTTCAGGGGGAGGCCCGTGGCCTTCATGGCCCTACCAGCCCCCCCTCTTGTGCCAATGCTGGTACATGAGTGTGGAGCAGGCATCAATTTTTTTGTGGTTTAAATGCACCACCTGGGGCACCCAACAAAAACATGATACTTTTGAGGTGCATGGGGAGGCCCAAGACCTTTTTTCCCCTGCCATTTTTCCTGCCCCCATCTATCCTGGGTACCTGTGGGAGATCCCAATTGTTTTTATGTGGGTGCACCTATAACATTACCTGCCACTCGGAGCCATAGCGGAGACCCATTGCCTCCATAACCCCACAGGTTCCTGCCAGAGCCTAGGTGCCCACAGGAACCAGCTTTACTGGTTTGCCCCCACTTCTGGAGGGAGCAGCTTCTCTTTCTGCTGCCGGGTGGGAGCAATGAAGCACCTTTCTGGAAAGTATTGGGGTGATCCATAAAGTCAGGGATGAGTAGAAGGAGGTTACCAAAACACAGTTTCCCTATTCATCTTTTCCATAGGAAAGTTAGACACAGCCACTGACCAAACGGATGAACGGATTTACACCAAATTTGGCTGAATGCTAGATCTTGGTCGAGAAGGTAGGCATTTTGTGATTTTGTGCAAATCTGTAAAGCAGTTGTTGAGCAATTAGGGCATGAAAACGTTGTATATTTATGGAACAAAGGATTTGTAGAGTTGATAGATCTCAGGCTGAGATGCTATTGGCTGCTACCACATCAACAATGATGTGGTACCCTCCCGAGTCCTATTAAAATAAGAAAGAGTAGATTTTCGGAGACAGAGTTGAGATACCTTTCCCCCATAGGTCTGATGTCCCAGATGGACCCCACCCTTGGGCTCTTAAATGTTTTTTTTTTAATTTTGTGTGAATTTACAGAGGATCCATGAATCCATGGGAAGATTTTTTTTTAAAACCATGTGCTTCCTAGCTACTAACAAAAATCCCACATAGAGTGGGCCAGGTCCTAGGGGGCAGTGCTAGCTATTTAATATTAAGGGGAGGTGTGCATGCCCTCCTTTCCAAGACTCTGGGAGACACTGGGGACCCCATCCTCCAGTGCTGATATAATTAGAAAGGGGAGGAGAGCATTTAGCCCCCTCCCTGAGACTGAGAAGGCTCCCGGCACCCCATCCCAAGGACCAACACAAATATTGAAAGGGAAGGGGGATGCCCCCCCAACACCCTGGAACCGGCTCACTAACACACCCCATGGAGCCCATTCCCAGAACATAGCAGTTTCCCTGTCCAGAAGAGAACAGACAGGGAAGGCATGTCAGCTCCTACCAGCAGGAGCTTTACAATGCTCTAGTGGGATGGGAAAGTTCTCCTGCCATGTTCTTGTGGACAAGGAAACACAAATTGCTCCCACCAGGAGGGAGCAAAAAAAAATCAGCTGCTTTCTCTGGGCAACCTCTCCCAACCAGTAGTGTGTCAGGAGGCACATTTGCAGAGTTTGGAGAAAGGGGATGGGCCTCGGATGAGCTCTGAGCAGTCATGCTGTGTGGGACCTAATGGAGGTAACGGAAGGGGTTCTTGGCCACCAGGGACCTCAGCATGAAAGGGGACTTGATTCCCCAACCAGTAGTGCCCTAGGAGGTGCATTTGCTGAGAGGTAGAGAAAGGGGCGAGGCCTCCCATGAGCTGTTAGCAAGTCTGCTGTGTGAGCTTTACTGGAATTAACATGAGGGGTTGCTGTGAGTACTTGCGTGGTCTTGTGAGTGGGTGTATGAGAGGCTGTATTGGGTGTTAGTGATAAATTAGATGATATCATCAGAGATGTCAGAAGTGATGTCATTTGAGATGTCATCTGTGATTTCACTGACCATGTCATGAGTTATCCAATATGTGAAGTCAAAAGCAGGGCATTGGAGGTGTAAGTTATAGTTAGCTTAGATAACTATAACTGCTGAATTTCAATGGTTTTGTACGAGTGAAATCTGAGCCTAACTATAACATCCCTGTAACCTTTTTACTTTTCAGTGAATATATATATACAAAACCACATTCAATGGATGATGTCATCAGTGACGTCATTTGAGATGTCATCAGTGATGTCATCAGTGATGTCACCGACCATGTCATGAATGATGTAATATGTGATATCATCAGCAGTGTATTGCGGTCGCACGAGTTACAGTTAGCAGAACTAACTATAATGGATGAATTTCTATGGTTTTGCACAAGTGAAATGTCCAGCTAACTATAACACCTCTGAAACCTATGGTTTTTTTCAGTGACTTTCTAAGGTTTTTCAAATGTATTTGTCTAGGTGTAATATTAAAAGTATTTATAGAAAGGTAATGTAGCAGTAGGGATTTATGCAGTACTTTTATTCTATAAAGAGTATGCTTGCTGAGCAGGTATTGCCCTGTTAGTACCGAGACACTCCTCCAATTACCCATCGAGCCCCATATACTTATTCATTCAGTGTAGTAATACCTAATTACTTATAAATTCTCTATGCACTGTGTTTGGTGCACTGTCATTATTCCAGTTACTGCTTCTGTACTTTGAGAATGCCTTAGCTAGTAATAGTACTACAGGTACATAATTCTGTGCACTATGCATGTGCATGTCTAACCAGCTACATACTATTGATATACTCTTGTAAATACCCAGTTAGTACTCAAGCAGACTATTGATTCAGTCCTGCAAACATCCAGGTAATAGTCATGCAAGTCAGGATTCACACTGTGAGTCTGTGTCCAGTCCTACAATCATCCTGACAGAAGCTTGTCCTTATCTAATCACTCTGCTGAAACATAAGCACTTATAAACTCACCTTGCTATCAACTACTAGCACTCTAGGTATCCAATCACTGTCCATGCACTTGCACAATGACTCAGGCATTAAGACAAGCAGTGGTACAGTCAAATGTGCACAATGTATGCGGTCCCCTAACCCCCTGCAGACTACTTATTCTGTCCTATAAAAATCTGGGTATTAGTCCTGCTTGTCTGGAATCACACTGTGAGTCTGTGTCCACTCCTACAATCGTCCTGACAGAAGTATGTCCTTATCTAATCACTCTGCTAAAACATGAGTCCTTATAAACTCACCTTGCTGTCACTATTAGCACTCAAGGTACCCAGTCACTGTGTATGCACTTGCATATTGACTCAGGCATTGAGACAAGCAGTGGTACAATCAAATGGGCACAATGTATGCAGTCCCCTTAGTCCCTGCAGACAACTGATTCGGGTAATCCAGGTAATATTCATGTTTGTCTGGAATCACACTGTGAGTCTGTGTCCACTCCTACAATCATCCTGACATCATTTTCTCAAGTTGTTCGCACTAAGATTTAAACAATGATATATTACTGAATGCATAGCTCCCAAACGTTCTAGAGTACTTTTGATATTTTGGTTGAGTTATATAAGTTCTTTTACAGCACATAACAGACCACTGAACTGGCCTGGCCCAATCTCCACATATGTTCGGATTTAAAAGAATATAAAGAAATATATTAATAACAAATTCTTTAATAGTGCAAACGTTGAAGCTATATTAAACTGTATTTTAAGTGCACAAATTCTGTGCTCTACTTGGATATTTTTTTTAGTCTCGGATATCACACATGATTTGTGCTTATGTAAGTACAGAGACCATAATGATGACTGGGTGCAATCTTAGGCAATTGACGTGAGAGACCAAAGATAAAAACAGTAGGTGAATGGGTGTGTTAGGGGAAGACGAGATATAAGACAGCATAACACCTTCTCTACTGAAAATGTTTGGTGATTTCACCATGTAAGTAAGATTACTTGTTCTCTTGTGCATCTGTTTGTAAATATCTGCCTGATGATGTACGATCCAGATGTGGTACTACTGACCTACAACCACCCAGTTATTGACTATGCCCTCATGAGCAGGCTCGAGTCTCAGGCGAGGATCCATAAAAAAATAAACCGGAAGGGGGAGGGTAGAAGTTCGTACCTGACTTCACGGTCTTTCCTCCGCTTCATGAGCACTTAAAGGTCATCTCCCTTTTCCCATTGATTGGTTACTGAGTTTTATTTTGAAGCCTTGACTAAGGTGCTGTTCATCTGAGCAATGAAACCATTTTCAGAAGGTCACAATCTGATGGTAAGACCTTCAATTTTGAAGGAACTAAATTTCAGGCTTATGTAATTGATGATGGGCCTTGTGTCACATATTGGAGGACACCTTTTTTACATCAAAAGTACCAACCATGTTCCTTTGAAATTGAATGAGGGGGCTGTACAGTTATTTGCTATTATACATTGTTCGCATAGTAACTGACCGAACAAAGAGGCTATAGTCTGTGTTGCAGCATCCCATTGATGTAGGAGTCAAGGTGTTTCTGCGTTCCAGCCTACTGAGCGTGTGCAGACAGTGTACCTGCAGGGAATCTTTGGCAGGAGCTGAGCAGCACAGAAGGAAGGTCAAAACAAGGGGCAGAGACAACCTTGGCATTGCTCCAGATGCGGTGTATCTTGAGTAATATGTGCTCAAAGCCTTTTGATAAGGTCTGGTGCAAAAGTGGAAGACGATTTACATTATATTGTAATTGTCGACTGAATGTCTTCACAGTTGGGGTTGTGTGGTAAGTTTAACTTGCGGGCAAAGTAGATGTTCATACTTGCAGCAGAAAATCCAAAGCAAAACAGCATTGCAATTCTAGCAGGAACCAGCACCTTCCTTGATTTGTCATTTGGGTTTGTCCTGTTTTTTTGTTGCAAGGACTGAATTCAGTTGTTTGACAAGGAGATAAGCTTGCATTTTTGTAATGGGTGGGCACCATTGTACGCCTGATAAATTAAAGAATAATTAATATGAATGCCATTAATTTGACTCTTAAAAATATTTTTCCATAGATACTGTACAGCTGGGGCATTGGCTACCTCCTTCTCCAACGAGGGCTGTGCAGAGTTTACAATCCATCAATAATTGGGAAGAATCCCTTTTAGCAACACCAGTCCTATGTTTCAGCCTTTTAACTTAAATTCTAAAACACAATTAGTTTGATGTGTAATACATGGATTTTCACAGAGATTGCGGGCAGCTGTACCATGAGTAACCTGTTGCATCTGAATAGGAGCCTTACGAAGTTGACGTGGTGTTCTGCGCAGATATGCAGAAGTCTGCAGCCCCCCTAAGGGAGTTCAAGGCCTGGGCGTAGGGGGGGCCTGGCGAAAAGTATCCGTCCGATAAGCTGTACCCCCTGCGCAACCTTGCTCCAGAGTAGTATTGGTAGTACCCTGGGACTAAGGGGAGAAGCTGCCAGATGTTGACTTTGCCGTAGGCTCTAGAATGGACACGCAGAAAGTAATTTCATGCATTGTTAGATTTATGGTAGGAGTGCCTTCTGTAGTAGACTGTGTTAAGGTTAGCTCTTAGAACAAAATGTGTCTACCAATGTAACTGTACTTTCTGCGTAATTATTTCTGTAATGTACATTTTTAAAGATTGTTTTAATTGTAATAAATACGGCCGGTGGGGGTTACTCCCCCTTAATCCAAAAATGTATAACAATCTTGATGTGGTTTTCAATCCTGTGCGAATGGGGAGGAGGGCGGAGACATCCTGGATCCCCAGATTTAGAATGTAGTGGTGATAGGGGACCTAGGTAAGTACCAGACCATATAACCTGTTGCATCTGATTAGGAGCTATCCGAAGCTGACGTGGTGTTCGAGTACAATTGCAAGTAAAAGTAACATACTTGCATCGGTGCATTACTGTGGTGAAAGGTCATTTCTGAGATCGGAAGCCTCCCCTTCATAGTATTTAGATGGAGAAAAGTACCACTATCTACGAGTCAGTAGTATTTTTTTCAGAACTTAAGTAATAGCATTGTCTAATTTTGATTACTGCTTCATTAATACTCCACATCTGACTGAAGACTAGGTGACTGGGTTGAACAGTCTCTTTTACGGATTTATTTGTGCTTCTGTAATTCAGAGAATTTGGTTGGAGCAATTGGAGGCCAGCATTTAGCGTGTCCATCGTGGTCTGACCTACTGGCAAAGGTTTTGAATGCATGGGAAATGCAGATATTGAGGGGGTACGACTCCGGTTACTGAAATCAGTGGCTCTATCTCAGTAAAAGGTGTTGCGGAATATTCCACAGTGTGTTGGCAGATTAGTGTAGATCTGGAGGAGACAAGGTATAATGGAACACTTGCTCTTGGGCTCCTAATAGTTGTGGTTGTCAGTCCCTCAATGAGGGTAAGGTGATAAGCATTAGTCTACATGGAGGGTTAGGGCACATGTTGGGAGACTGTTAATGTAACTGTGAGTAGCCAGTGATTAATCTGTTTAAAAAGGCATTCTTGTTTCAGTTGCTAGAACGAACATAAGAAATGTACGAAACTAAAAGTTATATTTATAGCAAAATGTAGCTCTAATATGCTTTTGTACAACCTCCAGGTCTCCCTTAGAAAGCATGAGAACTGACCAGAGGAGCTATAATGGAGCCTTGACTGTGTTTAATTTTATTAACTCAAGTAAGTGTGAATATCATAACTACTACTCATTCATTTAAATCTTAATTTTGGTGCTTTATGTAAAGCACTAAAATATTTTGTACTTTGTACGTATAGTTGGTAAAGCAAAGTAAACATTTTTTTCATATTACTAAAACAGTTTCTGTAATCCTAGACTGGTTTAATGCTATTGCGAGAAATTAATAATACAAACTTCTACCTGCCTTGCTGTGAGCCAGACCATCTCAAGGTGCCTGGCCTCTTAAGGAGAGATATATTTTTGCACCCACGTCCGACTTCTCTGCTAGCTTCTGTAGGTTTGTTAAACTATGTAGTGCTGGCTCCATGCAGGGTATTGCTGATTTCATGCTTGGTTGCTTGAACGAATGAAGGATTTGGAGTTCACTGCTGGCTCCTGACACCTGTTTCTCACTTGCTTCTCTGGAGAACATACTGTTAAGCAGAATGTGCGATGTATAAATTATGAATAACAGTATCAGTTAGTTTGAGTACCGTGAAGACCAGTAATTAGTTTGGATTAAAACTGTTTGGCTATTTCATTAAATGCTACTTAAAGTTGAACTGATAATTTTATATTCAGCATACCATGTAGGTCTGTTTGGAGTTTTCCATCGAAGTCATCAGCAGTGTGGAATTATTTTCAAAATGTACTTGGTCAAGGGACAAAGTGCTACAGAAATCTATTTGTCCTGGTAAGACCTACACTTGTCCCACCTACTTGCTGTGTATATGGGATGGGTCGCCATAGATGCACTGCTAAAATTATACACTGTATACATTGGCTTTCATATTTTCATACCTTTTTTTCATAAAGATGCAACACAGTACCCTAAGAACTCTGTGAAAAGAACCTATAGAATGAACAGATTCTATTACAGCAGTCACACCCACTCTTTGCTGATAAAGGTAGGCGAGCCAGCAAATTAACAGAACCAGACAAATGAATAGTCTGGCATAGAACAGCCACAGCACTAGCAGAGAAAAATTAATATTTGGCATGTTAATTGTGCAACAAATGCCCTGTAAAATAGGATTCAGATCTTCAAAACAAAAAGGTGTATTCCTTTAACCTAAAGAAGCGGTCACTCTAATAATTAGATTTTTTTACTGTACTGAGTGCCATCTATTAAAGGTGATAGTTTCGTAGTGTAGTTCCGATATCCCTAATAGACTCAGGGCATTGGAATAACATACACCATAGATTTGACATAGGACTGAGGTCAGTATGTCTCTATCAAGTATATTAAACTTAATTGTGTGTGTGCCAGCTAACTCGGAGGCCACTAGAAAATTTCTCGAATAAACAAGAAGGGATTATGTTATGTTAATTTCGATTTATATAGCGCCAAATCACCAACAGGTCTCTTAGCGCTTGCTTTGGGAACCCGTCCTGGCTTTCCCTTCGAGATAACCCCTACTGGGCATCCCCAAGGTGAAGACCAGGTATCCCATCGCGGTGGGCCGTAGTGGAGATTAAGCAAGCTATTGCCGAGAGTTGCAGAGTGTGAACCCATGATTCGAGTAGGCACCAAGGCGAGAATTATCGAGTCCGTGGACATTTTTGAGCTCAAGACCCTGCCGCGTCGGGAATTGAACCCTGGTCCCGGGTCTGACTTCTGCATCAGGGTCTGCCTCCTCTAACCAGTGAGCCACACTTCTCCACTAGTCTCTGACAACTGCATAAACATGCCAACTTTGTTTCCCCTAGAGTCAGAACATTATCTTCAGAGTCATGGAAACAACAGATAACTGTTTCACTCAATCAATCGTGCATGCATCGTTTCCACAGAGTTGCATAGAAATAGAGAGACAGGCGTTTCAATAAAAGATACAATCGTTAGACGGAATGCGAAGTATAATGCGTACAGCGCAAATAGTAATAAAAAAACCTGTAATAGCATTGTCTGTTGCTATGACATATATAAAATTATATACATAAATAAAACAGGCTAAAATACTCAACTGGTGCTTCTAAAATACGCCCACCCCAGTGTACCTAACCTAGGTCTAGTACTAGGGAAGCACTCGGTGTTGCTTTAGCGTAGGTTTAGTTTTTCCAAGATTTCCCAAAGGTTTCTCGAGGTTCTAATCAGCTCCATTCCTTAGAATGAGAGAGGTTGGTATCACTTTCCCAGGACTCAATTTCCCAACACCCCACAAGGGGATTCAGAAACACTGGAGCTGGATTCTCAGCAGGAGGATGAAAGGATCGAGTCAGTGCGTAAGTTTGGGAGTTGGCTTCCTTCGGTACTTGCTATGGCGAGCTGCGTCGTGCAAGTAGGTAGTCGAACTGCACCGAACCACACCATAGCAAGTGGAGATATATTTATACCTTGAAGGGGTTTAGGAATGCCGGTATTGAGATAGAAGTCGGGCATATGAATGTCATGAATGAACCTCTAAGGAATGAATGTAATACAGAATAAATGAGTTCTTGGAGAAATCAATATTCAAGCAAGTGGAAGTCCCTAACTGCTTAAGAGTCTGATTTTCCAAGAACTCGTTGTGACATAGATGAACGGATGTAGGTAGCCATGCTTGTATTTGGACTATGCCTAAATAAGGACTGGATTTCTATGCCTTTATAAGGGCAATGTGAAATATACCGATATAAGGGTATGAATCGGGAAATTTATACAGAATCTAAATAGATACACAACACCCACTCCACTTTCTTATGTACGACGTTACTAAATTCTAAACATGATAACATATCTAAAATATATCTGTATATGAAGTGCTAAAAACATGTAAAATGCATTGGTGCTGTACACATTAAAGCAAGTATTCATTCTAAGCACATGTTTACATTTGAATGCTATATGAATAAATCATGAAAATATACATTTATGAAATTGCTTGTTAATACAGATGAAAAAGTACTGAATGTCTGATTACATAATCATTTGTTTATGGACAAGATCAAATACTGTCTCTGGAAGTGTTCAAAGAATTCTTGTTCTCTATGAATAGTTCTACTATAAGCAGATTACTTGTGCCAAAAAATGAAAAATACAAATTTGGAAAGAAAAAAAAATTATCATAGGAAAAGTTCCAAAGGTAGTACCTTGAAGGTCAAATTCAAAGTCTCTCAGAACACTGTGTGCCAAACTCAAAAGTCAGTGTTAGGGCTTGGAGAAAACATGAAATCTCTGTTGACAAAAAGTCGTCTACCATTATAGGTGAAAGTTGGGTTACCTCGTTTAGAAGATTTACCACACATAGATGTGAACTATTGCCTTCAGCATTGGAAGCATCAGCAACGTTCGTATTGGATGCTACCTGCCACCTGATGTTTCCTCTTGTACCTCAGCAGTTGCAATTTGTGTTTGTGAGATCTCAATGAATGCCGTCATTAGAATTGGTAGCCGCTGGGGACAGCACAGAGCATGGGCCGTTACCAGGTCCAGCAAAGTATCATCATCCCTTGACATGACTGAAGGGAGTGTCAGACAGGTGTCTAGCATGCGTTCTTCTCTGCATAGCAAGCAGCATAGAACAGCTAAGATGCAATCTTGCCAAACTGGTCTGAATAAAAGAAACCATGTGGTATTTAATTCTCGTAGACAAGCTAACCCCAAAATTTGGACGATGCATTCACAACACTTCATCGCCAGTAGGGTTTTCTCCATGGAGAACTGGGTGTCGCTGATGATTTGGCTTGCCATATCGTAGCAGAAGGAGCAAAACTATTATCCCTGCAAAGAGTCCCAAAAAGAGGGGTAGTCCTCCAAACACAGAGTGCACGAAGTTTGGAAGGATTCCTAGGACTGCTTGAAAAGGTGCTAACAGTCCAGAAAATACGGTCTTATATACATTTACAATACCATTTGTATCAGACATATTTAAGATACGACTTAACATTTCTGAGAAATGTATTGGGCAGTTTGTATTCAAAAGAGCATGTAATTCAGCAGAAGTCCTTTCAATTTGTAGATCATAGGTCTCTTAGGCCGAGGTCAGTGGCACAGTTTTCTGCAAAAGAATGGCTTTCTTTCTGCTTAGAGTATCAATTTGTATAGAAGAGATGTTCAGTGAAGGCCAAAGTGGCGACTTCCTGACAGACTTGGTTTTTGGAAACAATTCTTGCACACAGCAAGTGACCCTGGCTGGCACAGTTACTTGATATGGTATACCTGGCAGCATGCCACAGCAGCTGTGATCGTTCAACATTAGGTAACTTCCATTTGAAAGCTGTCCAAAAATTGAATCAATCACTGCAGCTGGTGAACCTTGCAGGTGACAGGATAAGTTGTTAGAGGAACCATTGCAGGCCCGGTGTAAATTAATAACCTGACAAAGGAGAGAACCACTCAGTGCGTTTTCACAGCTTGAATTGCTAAGAAGCACTACACGTCCCCCACTCCAACATCTGTGTGTGTGTGGTAAACCCCAGGATGTCTTGATGTATTCTTTACCCATGTATGTATTTTAGGCAATACTGAAAATGGAAAATTGTATCAGGCAGAGTGATTGTTCCATGTATAATCCATTCAGTAACTGGTTTTCCTGCTACTATAAATGGCAATCTTTCCAGTTTTTCAATGCTCAGCACTGTATAGTCTGCGCCCCTTTGTGCCAATTTGATCTGATTATCAGTGAGATTGAATTCTGAAATCAGTGACGTAGCATTGATTAAATGCCAAGGCACATAGCCTGAATGAAGGTTTTGCCACGTCCAGCCTAATAGCATGATAGAACGTAGTAGCTGAGACTGACCATGTTGCAACATGACCAAGTCTTGTTCCATGATGTCTATGGCAGAAGACACTATGCTGTCCAATGAACATATCCTGGACGACAGAGCCGTTAACCCATTGTCAACCACAGAGAGCGATTTCTCTAAATTAATATGATCAATTTCTCATATTCGTTCTGAAGTCTCTGCTTGCGCAATCTTCCATATTTCATTATATGCAGCATATATACCGGCATATGTAAAAAGTTTTTGACACAGTTTTCTTGGTCCGCGCAAGAATTCCCTAAGATCTGTGCCATCTTCAAGTAAAGATAAGTGTTGCTTTACATCCTTAAGTGTAGATTTCTGTAGCCAATCAAGGCAAATTTTCCCTACACTGTATGTTGTTACTATTCCAGGATGCTGTCTTTGAACATATCTTAGTTCTGGCCTATTGAATGTGAAACCCCATATTTTGTTCAGGAATCTAACTTGACGGTTGTTTGTGTCTTTGGGCTAGATCAACCATTTATTCAAATCTGGATCTGTTCTGATGCAAAATAGAATGTATGTTGACCTCCCCCTCTGAAGTGTCATCGCTCTCAGGTGAGGTATGGACGGATTGTTCATGTCTTTGATTTTGGCTAACCCAAGGCAAGACGTCTGTTGGACAGTGTCATTCAAAAACATAATTTGCTCAGGGATGATACAGGCTCTAAAAATAGCTTCTACCCCCTGTACCTACCAATCTTTTGTACCACAGACAGTTTTCGTCTCAATGTTGTCTTTCCAAAAGTCGAAACCTAGTCTAGACAGTTGGGCATAAAAGGCTGCAGAATAAATCTGTTTGGTATTTGTCAACATACTTTTCATTCCTATTTTGTTTAAGTCCTTAGACTAAAACGATTCTGGATTAGATACATTGAACCCTAAAAAGAATGAAAATTTCATAGCAAATGTTTTTGAGCTATCCTTTGGTGGCATAGGCCAATGTTCTAATTGGTTATACATTAAACTTTTCTACGACTTGCAGATTTGTGCAAGAAATGATGACTATAATGGTTATAACAATACATTTGTTCATAGTCTGATGAACCTTCTAAATATTCATGCTTTGTAAATACTGCAGACATTTGTAAATCTGACATCATATTATTAACAGTCTCAAAGCCCCAATCATCAGAAAAGGTACTTGATGAAACAACGTCACTTAATGAAATCTTGAATAAGTGTGGAATCTTCAACAGCTCCGACTGGCCAAAGATGTCCTATTCTGTATTGTCCCAAACTATACCATCATGTATAGGAATGGCTGTTATGTTCACTGCTGACAAGTCTCTTTGTTCACGATGCGATGATTTGTGTGGTTTGAGTAGTAAGTTGATGTTCTTACTTGCTGTGTCCATTTTGATATATCTTCCATTTATCAGCATACCCAGAGTTATTACCAGAGCTAACCAAAGTAGAAGAAAGAATATTCACAACGCAATCCAAAGTTCAATCCATGGCGAAACCAGATATGTCTTTTCCAGATGATGAAACAAGTTAGTTCTTTTCAATGGTGTTGTTTCAGGCTCGCTGGGATCCTCAGAAAAAGTTAATGAAATAGCCAGAGCCAGTTCTGTCAATAGTCGGGATTGCATCTGGATTTGTTGAAATCGCTGGAATCACTTGATCATTTGTTACTTCATTGTAGACAGTTGCTACTTCGGTGTTTCATGACGAACTGTTATTTGGGTCTCAAGAGGTACAAGTTCCATAGCTTTGTTGCTTAGTTCTTCTTTTCTCACTGCAGATTCCTCAATGGTGATGAGTCTCTCAGTTTAAACCTCTTGGATTGTAGCTAGAGGAGTGTGTCTGCTACATTTATGGAGTCCACTTGGCCTACTGCTTAGTATCGGCCACATAGTGTGGTTTGATCAGGTCGATGGACACAAATCTGTTCTCCTTTTAACCAGCAAGGGGCGGCAGTAAAACTGTGATCCGTCTATTGCTAGGACAGGTACTGGTTGTTTGTAAGAAGGCCCAAATTCCTTCTTATCCGCAATCTTCTCTCTTACTAGATCACCAAGCATTGGGATCTAGTCAGGCCTTGCTGGGATGGTCGGTTTTTCCCCAGTGGTGGTTGGCTTCAGGAACACGTTGCTTTGTTTCGTTCTTAGTTAATTTAAGTCCTGTAAAACAGCCAAAATGATCTTTGATATCAAATTTCTTTGTTTCCACCACTGATGTGTAACAATCAAGGTCTGAGACTAGCATTCTTGTCCCAAAAAGGACCTCATATGGAGTGATACCCCCTAGAGAACTTCTTGGCAAGTTGTTAAGACTATGTTGGACACTTACTTGATGTTTGACCCACCTGTCACCTGAACCTAATACCCGAGCTGTTATCGATTGCTTTATGTCCCTGCTTTTTCTCTCCACAACCGAATTTCCCTCAGGATGGAATGGACTAGAATACGCCCAACTGGCCATGGCCCAAACTGGCCATGGCCTCTTTGTAAGCTCGAGAGATAAATGCAGGACCCTGGTCAGAATGTAGCGTGCCAATTGCACATGTGCCGATAAAGACTCGCAAATCTTTCATAACAGTTCGAGCATCAGCTAAGCGATAAGGCCACATCCACAGGGAACCTTGAACACGAATGCCCTGCGACCATGCTATATTTATAGTTACCATCCCTTTGTAAGGGACTGCAGTGGTCCAGGTAAACGCAAGCTAATGGTTTATCTGAAATTAACAGGGGCGTCTGCGCTTGACATTTCACAGTTGAGACTTTCATCATTTGACATATTTCACAGTCCAGAACATAGTTTCTGGTCTGTTTCCTAATGCCGGGCCACCAGTACCTCTGTTTTAATCATGATCTTATGGCTGAAACACCTGCATGTGCAGAGGGGCGCCCTTCATGTGCTGCTAGGATTAGTCCTAATTTATGTTCCGTGTTTGGAATTACCCTATCCCTCACTCCAGGGATTCGAGCAAACAGAACATTATTTGTATCAGTTATACATGAGTATTCGAGTGGAAACCTTTTAGGTAACACTGCACCACTGCCTTTGCTTGTTGCATTGACAGCCAGCATTACTTTGCCGTCTATTTTAGTTTTTGAACGAGTGAATGCAGCTTCCGAAGCCGATTGTACAGCTGCCTTTGCGGCTTCATCAGCCAATGAATTTCCTTCAACGTGAACGCCATCACATTGATGACTCAGCATGTGTATCATGTGAGTGTTTTGTAGTTCTTCTCGTAACTGAACCACTTGTTCCCAAAGCATTTTATGCTTAATTGTGCCACCTTTTACATCTTTGAACCCGCTTTGAAGCCAATTCTGTAAATATTCATTGTAAGATTGAACACAATAGAAAGAAACGCACACTGTAAGTGTGGGGAATTTGCGATCCGTATTTTCAAGGGCCAGTTTGAATGCTTGTTGTTCAGCTCGCTGAGCTGTCCAATCTCCTAGAGATTTTGTTTGTGTGAACATAGGTCTGAATTTGCCATCGCGCATACGACCTTTAACGATTGTGCATGCAGCACTATAAGCTTGTTTGCTCCTCGTAGCGGGTTGTGCTGATCCGTCAGTATAAATTATACATTCATACTGGTCTAGAGGCAGAATTTCAGTAGGCAGATGACATTCTGTTCGTATTGCAGGAATGCTTGTGTTTTCAAAGAAGGATCAAAAACATATTCAACATTAGTTGTAGCAAGATAATTAACCCATTGTACCTATCTCAGATGTAAAGCTTTTGCATTTGGAATGCTCGCTTTTGTCACTGCTTCTAAGTCAGGTACGGGTGTCACGACCATTATGGCTTTCCCCTGTTCTCAGGCTCTTTTCTTTGCTACAACGGTTTGAACAGCTGTAAGACTTTTTTCTGTAGAAGTGAATTTCATATTTGCTTGTGTATACAAATGTGATTTGTATGCAATTGGTACTTTTTCACTTTCTTTAAAAGTTACGTAGGTGAATCCCCATTGACCCGGAATTATTCGGATCACTAGGTTGCGTACGTTTACCCGTGTTTGTAAATGTTTTGTTGCTAACATGTCTGTTTGGAGTGAACCCAAAATGTCTGGATGTTCTTTTTTCCAATGAATAAGTTTAAAATCTGGTTTGATTAATTTGTAGAGAGGTTTAACCCTTTCTGCGTAATTTAGAATGTAAGTTCTTCCAAAATTCAGGAAACCTAGAATTGACTAAATTCTTCAGCGTTTTTGGAGGTTGGAACAGTGCACACTTTTCTAAAAAGTTGGCTGGCAGGCTTTTGCCTTCACTTGATAATTCATATCCAAGAAAAAGGACGTTGAGATGGGCAATTCTCAATTTCTTGAAATTGAATTTGTACCCTTCAGAGATGAAGCCCAGTATAATGGTGCTCACCCTGTTCAAGTGCTTATTCAAGTCATTGTCTGTCAGATAGATATCATCGAGTTATGAAAATGCCTCATCATCATACGTTTGTAGTAACTCTGTTACCCTTGCTGAGAATAACCCAGGACTATTCTTGAATCCCTGAGGGAGACAACAGAAGTGACGCAGTGTCCCCATGATTGAGAAAGCGGTCAAATACCTACTTTCAGGTGCAATATTTTGACAAAAGAAGCAATTTTTTATGTGAATCCTATCGTCCAATCTCGCTGTTGAACTGCGATCATAATATCTATACGCAGGTTATTACACAACGATTAAATAAAGTATTAGGGACCAAAAAGGTTTCATGAAAGGCAGACAGCTAAGTGAGCTGACTCAGGATCTTATTGGAGCTTTAGACGTGTCACAAACGTACAAGACCCCTTTGGCGGTAATGACATTCGATGCCGCCAAGGCTTTTGACCGAGTTAACTGGAACTTTTTGTTCAAGGTAATACAGCGATTCGATCTGGGAGAAAAATGCTTAGTAGCAATTAAAAATATCTACAAAACCCCTTACGCTATATCTTAGTAAATGGGAACTTGACTTGTGAAATTAAAATTAAAAAGGGTCAAGACAGGGGTGTCCTCTTTCCCCGTTATTATTTAACATGTATATCGAGCCCTTAGCCGTTAAGAACATCACGGAAAATAATCCCGTTTAGCTACACGGATGGGTAAAAAAATAGGGTTGTACGCTGACGATCTTATGGTATATACTGGGGATATAGAAACATCTTACCCAGAAATTTGGCTAGAGATTTAGAGTTTTGGAAAGGTTTTAGGATACTTGTTAAATCAATAAAAAACAGAGTTAATGAAATGGAATACAGAGTTTGTTAGTACCTATGAAAAGAAAGAGATAAGGTATCTGGGAATACAAATAACCAAAAACATAGATAAAATTGCACAAGTTAATTTTGATAAGCTTACAAAAGAAGTTAGCATACTCCTAAAATCTTGGGGGGCTATGTCTTTTTCTTTCCTAGGTAAATCTAATTTAATAAAAATGTAAATTCTTCTTAAATACACCTTTTTATTTAACACCATTCCCCTTGAGTTCCCCAAAAATTGGTTCAAGAAGGCGAAGGGTCTTTTTACAAAATTTAAATAGGGAAATAAGAGTCTTAGGATCTCCCAGAAAAAACTTAGAAAGAAAAGAGAGTACGGCGGGATTGCTAGCCCGGATCTTAATTTGTATATGTGTGCATTTCAGCTAAAAAATGTCAAACAGCTAATGATGGAACACGGTGCATTTTCACCGCTCTTTAAAGCACTTACACAGGCAGTATCTCAACAAGCCGACGGTTTTCTTCTAAAATTCAGTAATCCGAAATTTAAAAAAAAGTGAAGTTGGAAACGCTATTGACATCTGTAAAACTATGGCCACAAGTAAGCTGCCTCTTAAAAATTCCATACTATAATGATATTACCCCGATCTGGAACTCTCAGGGGATACCAGCATGTCTGACAGACGCATTGGCGTTGCCTTTGCGAAACTGTGGAATTCTACTGTGGGGCCAATTGTTAATTGATGGAGATCTTATATCTTGGTCACATTTATCAACCATAACTGGAAACTTGATCTCAAAGTTTAAATACTACCAATTAATAAATTGGACAAAAGCAGTTGGAAAAGATCTGAAAGGAAATTCGTATTTACCAGTAAAGATTTGCTCAAAAAGCAAAAAGGGAAAGGAGGTGGCGGATTGGTATTGGCTATTGGTACAAAATGGAGAGGAGGAGCAGGCCTCATTTATGGAAATTTGGAAGAAGGGCCTGCCAGATGAAGATCTCGAATCTATGGGGCAAGTATCAATGTCACTTCTTTGGTCTTGTATAAATGCTGCACCATTAAAAAAGAATCACCTTTTTACAGCTCACAAAGCATATTGGACTCCGTGGAGAATCTCAAAGATGGGAAATCGGGAGATCAAGAAACGTCCTAAATGCAGAGAAGATAATGCAAACGAGGTCCATATGTTTTGGAGCTGTCCGTTAATACACAAATTTTGGATCAAAGTGGGTAAGATCATATGAGATGTTATGGGGACAGAAATAAAATTATCCTCAAAATCTGTAATTTTTGGGATCCTTCCTCGTGGGGGGGATGATTTAATATGAACAAAGAAACACAAGGCTTTTTTCTTTACCCTGATTTTGCTAGCACGAAGGGAATTGTGTATTAAATGGATATTAACATTTCCTCCAACAGAGAACGAATGGATATATTCCATTCAGAGGACGGCACGACTAGACCAAGCATGTAATTACACAAAAAAGACCAAATATTGGGAAATCTGGGATAATTGAATGGAGATAGGGTCTCAACACACATTTTGAGGAATTGGGTTTGAAATATTTTATTCTATTTCCTTTGGTATATGTTTCTGTAATCACAATGTAGACCTTGGTGTTGCTGAAGTCCTATGATTAATAATATGCTTCAGATATGGTCCAGGGGACTAGTCCGAAAAGGGCCACTTACTGGTAAGTGAGAATATATCGGCCAGCTTCCGTCTCAAGATTGTGGTTTTGAAATCCTAAAGAAGAGTCGAAGGTGCGGCTCTTGAGATACATAGTATCCTTTCTCCCTCATGGGGGGATAACCAGACCGGTAATCAAAAATGTCATCCTTCACTCACGGGAAGGGGTCAGAGAAAAACCATATATCTTGTTTTGATTATGGAAGCATATTATCTTTAAATGAGGACAAAAAAAAAAGAAACCATTTGAAATATCTAATGTGGTTTTATAAATTTTGCGCACAATGTTATTCATTAATGCTGTACTGTGTGCATTTTGCACTGCAAATGTTTTGCAACAAGAGTTTAGATGTCTATAATCCAATACCAAACGATATGTATTGTCTGGTTTGGAGACGGGAAACAAAGGATTGTTCATTGATAGGTGCATGTTTCAATCACCCCTTGGTACTCAAGTTGATCTAAGATCTCTTAGCTTCTTGCTTTACTGGGTACTGTCTTTGTGCAGTTGGTTGATTTTTTAATTGGATTTTATGGTGAGGAGAATCCTCATCCCATCCTTCATGATTTTTGTATAATGCTGGGGCTTGGGAAACTGCCCATTTCCTGGAATAAGTGTATTTTAAATATAGTGGAATATGGTTAGAGAAGGCTGTTATAACAATGTCTTCGCCATGTGGGCACTCTCTGACAAATTCTGGTGACCAGTCCTATTCAGCTAGAAATATATCATAACCTTTAGAAAGTCGCTCCCTAAAGAGTGCTTTCACTTTTCTTGATATGTCGCCCTCAATACGGAGTGTTATTTCATATAACCTATGTGGAGAACTAACCCTGGTATCTGCAGTTTCAACTTGAATGTTTTCATTCAAGTCCACTGTCTCCAGTAGACCCTTCAGGTTCTGGCGAGCTATTGTTACTTCTGCTGCGCTGTCCAACATTGTCTGAGCCTATTATCCATTCTTGAGTTGTGTCCTCAAGATCTTTGGCATGTCCGAGTTTTAGACCTGCTACCATCTTTTTGGTGAATTTAGTTTTTTTTTTCTTCTGAACGTGTTGATCGTCTTTGAACTTCACTCGTTCTTCCTTGTTTTCTGACCGTCCTCTACTTTCAGATTTCTGTGACGAAGTCTGAAAGGTACGAGAGGAACGTGTATCAGTATCTTGATATCTATCAGGTTTTTTCAAATTATCCCTATTCCTGAGGTTATACCTCCTTTTAGAGGGCTCCTTTAGAGGAGACCTATAGCGGGAATGAGAACGCTTCTCTTTAGAAGTGTGTTTGCTATTTTCCCACTTCTTTTTAGAAGGAGTAGGAGTTGCTGAGCTATCCAGAATGGAACTTGTACACGTTTTGTGGGTAATTTACCCATGACTGCGTGTAAAGTTTGTGGTGTAATTTTTAGTGTATTCCCTTGGTGAGAGGTTTGTTGAGGAATAAATATTTTAGGTTGGACTGTAAGAGTCCCCATGACATCTTAGACAAATTGTCTGTAGATTTTGATTAACTCTTTGAGTTGAGCTAGTAATTCTGCATTTGACATGTCGGTAATGTTAGGATGTGGTGTATAGCCGGCTAAAACCTGCCATGTTGCTCCTGGTCTACCTAGTGGACCGAGTAATGTGATGTAAATGTTTTCGGGCACCGTTAAAACATACCTCATGTTCCTGGTATGTGAGTGGAACTTCAATATCCTGGAAAGGAATATATACATCCGGTGGATCATCTTCTTTGTAGAAATGAAACATACGTGTTACTGGATTTGCTTCTGGGAAGACTATCCATGAATAGAATACCTCTGTCTGGTGATATTGATGTGCCTCTATCACAAACACTGCTCTACCACCTCTTGATGATAGGCCATGTTTCATAAGTTTTATAGTGATGGCTTTCCTTATATGTTGAGGAATTATTACAGCATTTGCACAATTTTTTGAAAACCTGTATAGTTAAAAGCTGCATCGGCGTTGTTGCCTGTAGCTCCACCAGCCTCAGTGATATTATCTTTGTCGGCCATTGTTTAATGAAAGTTGCAGAGCCAGTTTCAAGGGAACAAAGATAAGGTGCACAATATTTTGGAACACCGTATCCTTCAACGTTGAACAAACCAAAAAGCTAATACATAGGGTTTTTCGTCCTGCTCAGCTATGGCGGATATGATCCCTTACCCACTCCAGACGTCTATTGGAGTATTACAGGAAAAGGGGTCTCTGAAAAAAGCACAACTGAGATACTTTAGTATCTGGCGTTAAATTAATGCCTTACCAAACCATTGGGCACCATGTAGTGTAGTTCCTATATCCCTAATAGGCTCTGTGCATTGGAATAACATACACTATAGATTTGACATAGGACTGAGGTCAGTATGTCTCTATCGAGTATATTAAATTTAATTGTGTGTGTGCCAGCTAACTCAGTGGTCACTAGAAACTTTCTCGAATAAACAAGAAGGGATTAGTTGGGGGGGCGTGGCCGAACAGCCACGATGGCGGACGGCTTTCGGTAGTGCTCCGTACCCGGCCGGCCTTAATCCGTATCTACACGGCTTTACTGGGGACATCGATTCATAAAAATACCTGGAACTGCTGCGGAGCTCTCCCCGGAGTCTGGGAACCTGTGCAGTGGCGAGAAGGAACGCTGACAGAGACAATTCTCGGGCTGCGCCGAGACTCGTGGCGCAGGCCTGTGAAGCCGGGAGGTGGAGTGCGCAACTGACCCGGAGGTGACCCCGGGCGCACTGGGACCCGGTGGGAGACGACGCCCGGGACTGCGGGAGCGCCTGGTAAGGAGTGGAGCTGATCGGGGGGCCTCCAGTGGACACTGTTGCAAGAGTGGAAAATGGCTGCGGTGAAGCGGGGAGAGCTGGGATGAGCGCACAGAGGCCCGAGAGCCCGCCGCGGACTGCCGGACAGAGCGGACCCGCCATTTTGCAACGCCATATCGGAGAGGAGAAGAGGAGCGAGGTGAGCCCTTTGAGCTACTGGGGATCCTGGACATTCCTACGCCCTGCCTTCTGAGAACCCTCCCCCTGAAGACACTGTGGCCGGCGGGCTGATCTCGCACAGGAGCTGGGAAGGGGCCGGGACCCGGTGCGGCGCACTGTGAGGGATGGGGGCTGCCCCTGAAGACGGCCCTGGCCCTGAGTGAGCCCTGAACCTAGGAGGCAACGACACCGAAGAGTGAGCACCTCCCTGAGAAGGCCCAGACAAAGGCCGGGGCCCCGGGCCCTTCCTCCACCTGAGGGCTGAGAGCGGGGACGCCTGAGGCACCACCGTAAGAGACGGGGACGCACCCTGTAGCCGGAGGAGCCCGGAGGGTCGACACCAAGTAGGGGCAGAGTGGGCTCCAGGCACACCGCAGTGATGCTGCTGCAGCCATAATATCAGGACAGGGGGTCAAAGTGCATGCCGAACGGGACCTACGCAGGGACCGACGGCGACCCTGACGGACTTATATACAGGGTCTTGGGCACTAGAGATTCTGCCTGAACACGACTGGCTTACTCCTGGACCCCCTGATAAGCACCCGGTACTTGGAAGGACACTGTTCATTAATTATACACCGAGGGACAACTGGGGGGCTCGGCCAAAGACAACTGGCTTAGCACACCATGGTTCGGAAGGGGCAGAAAAATCTGGAGGGCCCGGGAGAGCCGACGGGATCCGGTCTGCCGAGCGGAACTGGAGCGAGTGGAGGAGGACCAGGCGGAGGGGGCCAGTCGGAGCAAGGCAATACACAAAACGACAAGCTGGACCTTATTCTCAAAGAGATCCGAGACTCCCGACAAGCGTTGGAGCACCAATTAGGGACCCTCACTAGTGATCTGTCCCTCTTAAAAGCGGAACACGGCAAGTTGGCGGACAGGGTCAAAGACCAGGGGCTGATGCTCACGGACATCACACCCAAAGTGGCAGACCATGGTAGATCTATTCAGGATATCCAAGGGCAGGTGGGCGCACTAATGGACCGGGTCGAGGATGCGGAAGGCCGCAACCGAAGAAATAACATACGGGTGATCGGACTGCCGGAACGAAGTGAGGAACCGCGAGCTGCGGAGTTCATGGAACAATGGTTCAGAGACCACGTGGCGACGGACGGACTCTCTCCATACTTCTGTGTGGAACGAGCGCACAGGATCCTGACGGGACAGCCCCAGCCAGGGCGCCCACCCCGCTTGCTCATAGTCCGCATCCTTAATTACCGGGATAGAGACACCCTACTGAGAAAAGCTCGAGAGAAATCCACCATTCAATTCGAAAACCGGAGAATATCACTCTATCCGGACTATACGAATATGGTACAGAAACAGAGGGCATCCTATATGGAGGTGAAGAAGAAACTGAAAAGCGCACACCTGAAATATGCCTTGCTCTTCCCCGCCTGCCTGAAAATTATCCCCAGGAAGAAGTCCCATTTTTTCGAGAGCCCAACGGACGCTGAAGAATGGCTGGAGGTAATGGGCCTGGATGGCAGCCAAGAGGCATCCCAGGAGGCGGAGGCGAGAGCAATGGAGGCGGAATCGAGTGGTAGCCACCGCTCCCCGACTGGATCCAGGAAGGGAAACACTGAGCGCGGCCCGTCAAGGAATCATCAGAGGAACAGACAACGGGAGGCCATCTCGCTCGCCCGCACCTTCAGGGAAGACCCAGCGAAGATAACCTCGGACTCCGAAGATACCACTGGTCTCTCGGACTCAGACAACAGCGTGCTGCTCTTTCCTACCATCACGCCTAGAGCAGAAGACGATCTCATAGACAGCTGACATGCCGGGTGTTACCCCGAGCGGACTCCTCTACAGCAGTTGCGACAAGTTGACAACAACATATGAAAGTATCCTTTCCTGTTATGCCTAGACCCCAGGGGTTGGACCTCGAAGAAGCTGTGAGGGAGGCGGGAGGAGGGTGTAAGGAAAGAGTGGAAAGATGGGAACTCGCTCCCCTCAGAACGCTCCATGCCCTCTGGAACAGGTACTGCACTGTGGAGCCCCGGGGTGTGGCTCATGGTCGCTAACTGTCCATTATGAAAACCCTGTCCGTGAACACATGATGCTTACTTTGAGTGCCCGGCCGGGCCACAGTTGAGCCGGTGGATACCGGAACTGATAAACGAAATGAATGTATGTGTGCTGAGCCGATCCCCCCAAGGCGAATGCACGTACATCTGGCTCTATATGTTGTTATTGTTAATGTTGGGCCCAGCAAGGTTATATGGATGCGCCGAGTTTGGTTTAGAACTGTTAATAATCTTCATAGGTGCACGCTCCTGTCTTCAGCTCCCCGAGGTTCTCGAAATAGGACCAACCCCGAGACCGACTTTCTCACACACTGACCATGGCTGACCGAATAGGCACATATAAGGTAGTTACCTGGAACGTGCGAGGGCTGGGAGCAGTGCAGAAACAACACCAAGTTCACGCCTACCTCCTTAGGCAGCATACACAAATCGCCTTCTTGCAGGAGACACACCTTACGGTGTCCGAGGCTCAGAAGCTACGGAAAAAGTGGAGAGGGAATATATACACAACATGCTACTCTGCATTCTCCAGCAGGGCCACTATCTGGGTGCGACATGGGACACCATTTACGGCTATAGAAAAGAAAGTGGATGATCAGGGCAGGTACATCCTGGAGAAAGGGACATTAAATGGCAAATTGGTGGTCCTGGGATGCATATATGCTCCGAATTACGATCAGGATCTATTCCTACAGAGGGTCGGGAGGGCACTAACCCCATGGGCGGACATTCCCTGGTTGCTTGGAGGGGATTGGAATGCTGTGTTGGACCTGGCCCTGGATAGGTCACACCCACCCCTACAGGCGGCGGGAGCGATTGAGCTCACAGACATGTTTAGAGCGTGGGCTGACGGCTGGAGACTCAGGGACGTATGGCGGGAGGCACATCCTACACATAAAGAATACTCCTTCTACTCCCCGGTACACGACTTGCACACACGCATAGACCGATTCCTATGCTCTCATACACTGACCTCACTGATGAGCGCCCCAGAATACCTAGCAAAGACCTTCTCGGACCGCAGGCCCCACAAATGCACTATCTCCTGGGGTAGGGTTCCGACTCCAATTCCTACGTGGCGGCTCAACCCCCAACACTTGGGAGATGGCCCATTCAAGAAGGCCCTCTCGGAGGTCCTGACATGGTATTGGGAGGTTAACTGGGACACGGCCTCCTCCAATCTAGTTGTCTGGGATGCAATGAAGGTGGTAGTGAGGGGAGAGATGATGGGAAGTTAGTGGGCGCCAGACAGGAGATCCACCAAACTCTATGTGCGGTAGAGGACCGCTTAGCGGAACTTGAACGGGGAGCAGTGGAAGACCCGAGGAGGAAGCAAGCTTTACAGGCACAACACATATTACACGCTGAGATGTTAGAAACGTTGCGTACTACAGACTACAAGGCCTACTTACAACGGCAACACACAGAGGCGGACCGCTCGGGGGCGCTGCTTGCCCGTATCACACGAGATAGGCCGAACACCCCAGTCATTACCCAAATACGTAACCCAGAGGGCGACCTAGTGGACACACAATGGGGAATAAATCGGGCGTTTCATGATCACTTACGGGCCTTATATGCACGACCCGGACCGGATGCTTCTGCACTTATAACCGAGTTCATGCGGGATCTCCCCTTTCCCCAACTGACAGCAGAAGTACAGGAGGCTATAAAGGGCCCTATCACCCAACATGAAATACGCACCGCAATTAAACACCTGAACAGAAACAAAACCCCGGGCATGAACGGACTCCTGGTGGAGTTCTACTCTACCTATGCCGACATACTAGTACCGATCCTGGAACGAATTTATAAAGAGGCCTTCGAAAAAGGTCATTTGCTGCACTCGTCTATGCAGGCTGTGGTGATATCTATCCCTAAGCCGGTCAGGGACGCTCTAGAGCTTACGAACTACAGACCGCTGTCCATGTTGGCCACGGAATATAAAATACTGAGTAAAGCCATTGCCCTCCGGATCCAGCCCCACTTGACTACACTTATACACTACGACCAATGCGGCTTCCTCCCAGGACGCAGCACCTCCCTCAACACGAGGCGCCTGCAAGCCATTATGACGGCGACGCCGCCTACCCTGACGCGAGCGGGTTGTGTTGCGCTGGACCTAAAACAGGCGTTTGACTCGCTCTCTTGGCCATTTATGTTTGAGGCCCTGCACCGATTCGGGTTTCCGGGCCCGCTGATACGATGGATTCAGCTGTTGTATACCGGCCCCCCTGCTAGGGCTAGCACGGGACGCCACATGTCAGATGAGTACCCAGTTTACCGGGGCACTAGACAGGGCTGCCCCCTGTCCCCACTGTTATTCATGTTAGCATTGGAACCGATTGCCGTTGCCCTACGCCAACTCGCAGAGGAGAGGGGAATAACGGTGGCGGGAACGGCCCATCTTCTCTCAATATACGCAGACGATATGCTGCTGTACCTCCGAGATCTGGAGCCTGACCACACAACACTATACGACACCTTCCGCCGCTTCGAAGCAGCTTCGGGACTGGCTATCAACCCAGACAAATCAACGGGGTTTTACTTCCATGAGAGAACTCGCCCGCCCTCTCTGCCATTTGGCAACCATATACTCCCGGTAGCCCAAGATAGCTTTAAATACCTGGGTATATACGTATACCGGAAACCGGAGGACCAACTAGAGGGCAATATTTCTAGGCTATTAACGGTCTCCGGGGTAGTGTCGGGTTTCGGACCTCGCTCCCCTTGACGGTCATAAGCCGTGTTGCGATAGCAAAATGGTCATGCTACCACGCCTGCTGTACTACTTTGTGAACTTGCCCATATGCGTGCCGAGCCGTACCTTCGAGTCCCTGAAATCCCTACTGATTACCCTGATACCCAGGTGGCGGGTTGGCCTGCGAAAACTACAACTCAGTACCTCACAGGGAGGACTGGGAGCCCCTGATTTCCAAGGTTACTTTTATGCAAGCCAACTTCAATGGCTGTCTTATTGGCTGGCGGGGAGGAACCTTCAGGAGATAGGATGGACGGTGGGCCATCTAGACCGAGGGGAATTACATGCCCTACTGCTACCCAAAAGTAAAATCCTGCGAGAGTGCCACCCACTGCTTCGTGTTGCCCTCCTATACTGGAAGAAGGCTTTGGCTTATAAGTCCACCACCCTACTATACACAGACAGTGTACCACTGCTCGGTATCCCAACACCACAGGGAAGACTCACTAGACATGCCCTTAGGGACTGGACGGCAAATGGTAGATCATCGCACTTTCGTGCAGGTGACCGGGATCTCAGATAGGCACTACCTACTACACGCCACGATCTCTCACTGCATCAGGACGACCTGGGCAACCGCCCAAAAGAACATGAACTAGTACATCTGATGCACCACATGGGGACCGGTGGACATTTGGTACGATGGCTGTACACCGGAATCAGGGCCCAGGCTGCAACGTCCCTCGACACCCTAAGAGAGCTCTGGTCCCGAGACACTGGGGAGGAATTCACGGACACAACATGGCGGGCGGCACTCGAACACCCGAGGAGGGTCTCCAGAAACGCGAAATTTAAATACATTCAGGCCATGATCCTCCACCGGGCATACCTCAACCCAAAGAGAATACACAAGATGTTCCCCAATGCCTCCCACCAGTGCCCGCGGTGGAGAACGGATGAGGCGGACTTCCACCATATGCTCTGGTCATGCCCGAGATTGCGAGGGTACTGGTGTGAGGTGTGCCAGAGGCTAAGAGGGGTAACACAGATTCAGGTAAAGGACAGTGCATTGTATTGCCTGGTTGGAACCAGGCCTCGACCTAAGACGTTGAAGCCCAAACTGAAATTTGTAGACTTGGCCCTACACATAGCGATCAGGGCAATCACAATGCAATGGAAATCCCCGAGAGTGCCTAGGGTGGAGACATGGCGAGCAGAAGTAGTGAAGTGGGGCAGAGCGGAGAGTGCCACCCTTAGAAAGGAGGAAGACGGGGGAGGCGGAAAATCCTGATGGCACTGGAATGGGAGACTATGCTCCTAGCATTGGAAGACATTGACCAGCCCCCGTCCCAGGACACTTGAGCGTACTGAGGCCCGGAGGCAGTAGGCTGGCACGAGAGAGGCATTGAGATGTGTGGGGGAATCATTTCATTGTAAATCCTGGTAGAGAAAGAACAGTGCGGGGGAGCGCGAGCCGAGTAGACAGGAGAACTTAAGCACCAAAGTTGGATGGGTGGGGGTGGGATAGTTGGGGGGGTGTGGGGTGGAAGGGGATAATCTCTTAAGTTCACTGAGGCTACTGATATTGAGAGCGATACTAAATCTTAAATACGAATGGTTATAGCTCTGGACTTTAAGCACAAGTTGGGTGAAAAATGAAACCCGTGATGTATGACATGTTTACGGTGCATGTATGGTACGCTGGAAATGTACATTCACTAATACAGTTTTTGAAAAAAAAAAGAAGGGATTAGTCTCTGGCAACCACATAAACATGACAACTTTGTTTCCCAAGAATAAGAATATATCTCTCAGAGTCGCGGAAACAATAGATAACTATTTCACTCAGTCAATCGTGCATGCTTCGTTTCTACAGAGTTGCATAGAAATAGAGAGATGGGCATTTCAATAAAAGGGGTTTATTGAACAGTCTTATTTCTCATGCAAGAGATATGAACTGCTACAATTGTTAGACAGAATGCGAAGTATAATGCGTACAGCTTAAACAGTAATATAAAATAATACTGTAATATCATTTTCTGTTGCTATGACATATATAAAAATACATACATAAATACATAAATAATACAGGCTAAAATGCTCAACTGATGCTTCTAAAATAGGCCTACCCCAGTGAACCTAACCTAGGTCTAGTACTAGGGAAGAAGTAGGTGTTGGTTTAGCATAAGTTTAGTTTGCCAAGATTTGCCAAAGGTTTCCCTAGGTTCTAATCCACTCCATGCCTTAGAATGAGAGAAGTTGGTATCTCTTTCCCGGGACTCGATTTCCCAACACCCCACAAGGGGAGTCAGAAACACTGGAGCTGGATTCTCAGCAGGAGGATGACAGCGTCTAGTCAGTGCGTCAGCTAGGGAGTTGACTTCCTTCGGTACTTGCTGTGGCGAGCTGCGTCGTGCAAGTAGGTAGTGGAACTGCCCCGAACCACACAGTGCTTTGCCTTAGCATGTGAAGGTATATTTATACCTTAAAAGTGTTTAGGAACGCCAGTATTGACGTACAAATCGGGCATATGAACGTCAGGAATGAACCCTTAAGGAATAGATGTTCATGCATAATAAATGAGTTCTTGGAGAAATCAATATTCAAGCAAGGTGAAGTCCCTAACTGCTTGTGAGTCTGGTTTTCCAAGAACTTGTTGTGATGTAGATGAACAGATGTAGGTTGCCATGCCTGTATTTGGGTAGCATGAACTATGCCTTACTACGGACTGGATTTCTATGCCTTTATAAGGGCATGAATCGGGAAATTCATATGGAATCTAAATAGATACAATTTTTAAACCTGAATTTAGAAACATTCATGAACTGCCTCTCCCATGCCCGAGAACGATGCCATTAGTCAACTAAAAGACAACACTTCCTATTTTGAAGTGTTGACAGCCAATTAGATTGCAGGCACAAGATCTGGAGGGTTCATGGATCCTATGTGACCCCAGTTGTACATCTGAGAAATATTTTTTTTTATCAGAAACTACTGAATGGATTTACACCAAAAAGAGTGCTTTCTGAACCAAGAGCTACCTTTTCACCAAATTTGGTGTAATTCTGGTCAGTAGTTTGGGCTGTAGCCGTGTCTAAAGTTTCCTATGGAAATTAACAAGGAGCAAAAGCATTTTTTGCCCCCCCCCCCTTTTCTCGGCCCGCTTGACAAATCACCCCGAAACTTTCAGCACAGTAGCTGAAGTGAGTGGGCCATTAACTTTGCAAATTTGGCAAAGCTTCGTCAAACGACGTCAAAAATACTGGCAAATCAAAAAACGCTTTTCCTATGGAAATTAGGTCATAGCTATAACTACCTACTTGCGACCTCCAATAGGTAGTAGATAGATAGATAGATAGATAGATAGATAGATAGATAGATAGATAGATAGATAGATAGATAGATAGATGGATAGATTATAAATGCATATACAGCATTCCATAATGCATGTCATGTTTGTTGGTGCATATACATATATATAAATATATATTTGCATATATATATTTATATTTATATATGTATATATATATTTATACATACATATAGAAACATATATATATTTATAGCGAGAAATGTATATTAATTGATAGATAGATATATACATGTTTATATATATATTTTTTTAATTACATTTATCATATATTCAATTCTTTTTAATCTTGATAGTTAGTACCACAATATTTTTGATGCAACACTTTTGTATTGCAATAATTATGACAATAATAATATGTCATACAAGTTTGTGCAAGCTATGGCTTTGGATCCTAGTCCTAAGTTGTGAATTCCAGTGGTGGTCATTCCCCGCACCAATCTAGCCAGAATGGGCGGTCGATCCTTTAGCCTGCTCGCTGCCAAGCTCTGGAACAGCCTTCCGGAAACTATCCGTGGCATGCAGGACCTTCTGGCTTTCAGGAAAGCCATCAAAACCCACCTCTTTCAGTAACCGCACCTCTTCCCTTCTGGTGCTTTCTTCTTTTCTGTCTTTAGCTTTGCTCGCAGCGCCGGGACGCCCCTTTGCTGGGGCAGCCGAGCGCGATACAAATCCCAATAACATTAACATTAACATTAACATTTCTTTTAAGTCTGACTTGATAGCACTGCTAATGTAAGACCTTATGTGATCTATAAAAAGGAGCATTAGGAAGAACTACGGAGAAAGGGTTTTCTCCACCCACTTGGTGATTTCCTTGAGTAAAACCTTTGAATAGGCAGATGTAGTGTGCTTCCACTGAAAAAGACATTTTGCGTTACGCTTTTGCCTTGTTGGAACTCTATGCTCAATAATGCAGGACTGATCCAATGATCAAGGCAATAGACATGTTCTATTTATTATGAAAAGTTATGACAAATGTTGGGGGCTGCCATATTTTTGTAAAAAGCCTTTGCTAAAGCCAACCTGCATTTAAGAATGGATTATTACTAAGCTGTATTTTCACCTTTACACAGGTATTTTGTTACATTGTGATACATATTTGTGTCATAGGCAACACTTTTGGCGTTGGTGATGCCCTTTGAAGAGCCACAGGTTTAGAAGAACTGCACACTGATCTCCCTGATGAGCACATTTGAAGTGAGGTTGCGCGTTCTTTTGCCCATTGTATTTGCTTGCATATTGTTAATGTTATGACTGTATGCTTTGAAGTTACCTGGTGGGAAAGCTTACTCTTATTACAGTAGGCCAGATTTGGTTACTGTGTCAAAACAATGAGGAAGGTTATAGATTTATCATTGCCAAATGGTATAAAATGTTTCTTTCATTAGGACATTCTATGTCTAATGCCTTAGGTGTGATCAGTTTTTATGAAACGTTATTACAAAGAGTGTAGAGATTCCATATTTATTGTGAAAAGCCTATGTTGTTAAAGACAGTAGGTTTTAACATGGCCTATAGACAAGTATTTTGTTACATAGAATCTCACACATCACTGTTGTAGGTAAGGGTTTTGGTCTTGGTTGTCTCCTCTGACAAACCAGCTAGGGTTCGACGATTTGTACTGTGATAATTCTTGTTGCGTCCTAAGAGGAGAGGATGTATGATGTTTATCAACAGTAATTTTCAAGATATTTATACTGTTATGACAATATGTCTGCTGGTTGTTTTCTATGAAATCTTTTGAAAATAGAGAAGGTCTTCGTTGGCCAGGTAATAAGCCAATAAATGAATGCAAATGGGCTGATTGATTTATTGGGATAAAGGTATGTCAGATAACATAAGTCTGGTCTGTTTATTGTGAAACGTTAAGACATAGGCATTAAGGCTTACTCTTTTATAGTGAAAAGCCTATGTTAAAGGGAAAAAACATTTACGGTGGAGTTGCCATTAAACAGATATAAAGCCTGTAGACATGAATCGTTTTTCAAGGAATCTCACAGATTCATACACATGGGTTTTAGTATTGAATAGCCCTCTAACAAACCCTGTGAGTAGAATAATTGCACTGTGATAACCCTTGTTAGGTCATACACAGTATATTGTTTTGCCAACTGTAATTGTGTATATATATGTTTCTTTTCTGAAAGTACGAGTGATAGTTGGCTTGTGGGAAAGTATACACTCAATACAATAAGCATGAGTTGGTTAATAGTGAGCAGCGAATCCTATAGGTTTGACTGGTTTATTGGGATATATTTTGTCAAAGGCCAGAAGTCTGGTCTATTTCATATGAAAAATTACAAAAACGACTGTATGTCCGCCTTATTTTTTGTGAAAAGCCTACATTAAGGCCAATATGCCTTTGAAGGTTGACTGTTATTACACTGTGTTAAAGCTTGTACATAGGTATTTTGTGTAAAGGAATCTCACAGATTAATGTAATAGGCAAGGATGTTGGTGTCTATTATGCACTCTGACAAACCATGTTTTTGCCAGATGCCAGAGATCAGATTTCCTTATCATGAAAAGTTACAAGAAAGGCCTGTCTTATTTACTAATATAAGCATTAATTAAAGCCAAATGGAATTTTAGGGTGGATTGTTATTACACTGACTTAAAGACTGTGGAAATACGTTTTATAGAATCTCACTGATTACTTGAGATTTCTTGTTACCTCCTTTGTCAAACCCTGAAAGTAGAAGATTTGCACTGTCATGATCCTTGCTTAACCCTCTCAGTATGACTTTTGGGGTAAGTTGTCTGCTAGATTCTTGAAGTCAAGTAAATGCATAAAAAATACGTATATACATACATAGATGGTTTTTACAATAGCCCTATTCTGCCATTGGTCTGTTCAAGTATAATTCACACTCTGCTTCTGCAAATGAAAGATACAGCATGGCACAGTGGGTAAGACTATTTTTGCTATGACTTTATCTCCTGTGAGTGAAAGAATTTTGCCTGATCATGTGTTTATATCCTTATGAACAAGAGTGTGCTTGAAAACCAGGGCTGGAAGTCCAGTACTCTAGCTTTCCATTTTCTCCTTTTATATCTCCCATTTCATTTCTTTCTTTTCCATGTTTTAGATTGTTTTTTTAGAATGTCCTGTAGTTTCACAGGAAGTGCTGTCAGGCCACTTCCCAATCATTTCTTCTGCAGTGCAACATATACTGTGCAGTTTTTGTGGAATGGTATTGCTCATTGTTAATCATTGGTTTGCGATTGCAAAATGGTCGCCTGTTATATCTGAGCTAAGGTGTATGCTGGGAACTGTACCAAATGTTTACCAGAGACCAGCTACATTCAGAAGAGCAAACACCCTTCCATACACTGTCAGGCACCACCTTTGTACCATCGCATATCACTGACGTGACCAGTTTTCTGTTTCGAAAGGAGCAAAGATGGGTGTTCAAACTACGCACAGATGTACAGGGTTTGAATGATGACATCCCCTGGCTGAACCTGAAATGAACGTATAGGGTATATGTTATCTGTCTTACTTTTTCATAAAAAAAACGCCGAAATACATACTTGTATATACTACCGGCATTGTACATCAGCCGTACTATGACTTGTACTCTGGCTACAACCGATTGGTTTTCTGAGCAGGGAATGCACTATACCTAGTACTTAATGGTCTTCTCAGCTATACTTTGACGCCTTGGTAAGGTGATACATTCCCTTGAGAAAGATGGAGATGAGATGTCACATTTACATCCTAAGTAGCGACACAAGGGGAGGTAGAGTTACACTAGGCTCATTCCCATGCCCCCCTTTACTGCCCCCTGAGTCTCTTTTTACAAACTAATACGAAGGTCTTCCAAATCCTTATACACCTTCATAAAGGACTAAAAGAACAGAGATACAAATGACATGTCCTTTTGTTTCCCTCTGTAGTATTTTCAAGAATGATCTCCGTGTCAGAGACAAAAACAGCCTCCAACTTCACTGGCTGCCCCTTTCAGAAGTGGTTCTGAACTACAGGATTGACATCTATGATGTCATTCTGTAGTTCGCCCTCTTCTCACGAGATCATAGCATTGCCAGGGTTTGTACTGTTTGTGACACCCCTGTTGAGGTCCACGGAGCAAACTTAGCTCGCCTGCGCTTTGGGGTACAGTTTGGAGGCAATTCAGTATAGTATTTAGACCAGCGCGACCCGTTTTTTCGGCGCGGTCCGGTTTGCGCTAATTTTTTAATTTTTTAATTTTCATCTCCCTAATTAGCGGACCTCTTTCTACATGCACTTTCCACATATGTGCAAGGAACTGGACACTGAGCATAGGGGTACAAGTTTACGGAGTCAAATCCGATTTTAGGACGAACGGACTACAAACATGGACACCATGACGTCATGCTGTAGTTCCGAAATATCGCGAGATTACGCGATTTCGGTGCCGGACAGACTGAGAGCTGTTTGTGGAAGTTCCTGCTTCAGCGTCCACACCTAATATACTCACTTTTCGACAGTTATTGTCTCCAACAATTGAGAAGCTGGGCTCTATTTACCACTTGAGCTCTAGACCACAAGGACAGCGCTGGTCACTTGCTGTCAATTTCGATTGGCGAAGAGACCATCATGTGACTATCTAAAGGAGGGCTTGAGCCTAGCTCGGTGCCTCCCCCTGTCTCAGCTATTGCCAGAGACAACGCCGGACAGGTAAGGAGCTCCACATGCGGCTTCTCTTTTTATGTAGTTAATTCTGACAAACTCCAGTAGGAGACAGCTTTGTGGTAATGAAACAGAGAGATATAGATCACTTTCTTAGGGGGTTAAGTCATCCCCTAGATACCACACTCACCAATAAACGTGGGGAGCAACCAAGGGGGTTTCAGTGGGTTGAGGTCCCAGCTAGTGGGGGAGCAGCAATACGAGCTCTTTTTAAGTAAGGGGAGCAACTTTCACTGGTACAGAATTGATTAAGGCTTGCAGTGGATTAATTTTCCGCACAGCCTACATTCAGCTCCGGTGTGCTTTCCTCTTACAGAGCGGGGTCTCACTACGCCTGAGCCAGGACCAGGACGAGGTGAGGTCTCTTCCCCGGGCACCCTGGGTGAGTGATTATATGTACTATATTTAGACGTATATTCAAGGCAAATAACTTGCTTCATAGATGGTTTTCCTGTGTTATGTTTTGTCTCTTCCTCCACAGATCTACTAAATTTACCAGGTGTCATGGAGGAGTGAAGCCACAGTATTTGGAGACTCATATCCTTTACTGGATTATCACATAATTAGTGTTTTGAGTTTTGCACCTACACATTTTTGCAGTCGCACTATTGGGAGAACAGAGGCCCTGATGAAAGCCTAGGGTCATATTCCCGCTTAGGCAGAAACATGTCGGCCCCTATGCAGATATTTGTTAAACTGCAGTAGTATAGTTTTGCGCTGTTCTTAGTTTTTAATTAGGAAGAGGTCTTGGTAGAATAAAGTTGGAATGAGATTCTCTATCCTATTTTAACTTTTCACACACTTTTCTTTGTTGCACTGCACCTACCCGTCTGACCAGATCCTTATGATTGTTCCTTGTGTTGGCATGTGTAAACCATGTGTCCACAGACGGTACTACCTGGTCTCAATGATCTAGAGACACTGTACCCAGGACGGAGGACCACATGAGAATATTGGTCATACATGATATTGATGGGAATCCAACACGGGTGTTTATTTTGCTAACACAGGGGCAACCATCTTCTGGATGACGCCTTGAGCAGGTACTCTCATTAATTTGAGACCACAGCTCCTTTCCTGATACATGAATCAGAAGTCAGACCCATAGGTTTTTCAGGTTGAGCATATTCTGGTATACAGGGGATACAACCTATGCGTGGTCTTTAAATATCCCTTAGGCCCTCCCCAATGATGTGTTTATAGACCACTTTGGTAGAACCTGCACTCAGCTCTCGGCTAGGTGTCCTTGTCATCGGATTGTTCAGGCACCTCTGAACTTGCAGTCACCTAGATGGGTTTTCTGTGAGCCGCACTGAGTGCAGAAAAGGAAGGGTGGTGTCAGAGCATAGTTAAGGAGGGCTATTAAGAGAGCAAGGTATGTTGAAACACATTTAGTCCACAATTTGTCATCAGTTTTTGCACCTTGATTTTATTTTTGTTTATGATTTTTGCTTTTAGCAGTTTGCATAATTTTTCTAGAATCTGTTCTTCAATTTGCCTGACTCATTTCTACTTCCTGGTGTTAGGAAGAGTTGGTGCCTTTCGGATTACTTCAACTCTATTTTTATCACCAGTCAAAAGTAGCAAGATTGCCAAATGAGGTTTTTTTCTCCCTTTTGTGTTTTTCCCTCTAAATGAGACATTTGGTATCTTTCCTGTATATTGTTCTGTGCAGTGTTATGTGCAGTGTGGCATCAAGGCTGCTGGGGGGAGTCGCCCTGTTTTCAAACAATCAAGAAGGGTACTCAAAAGCCCTTCTCTGTGTGCAGTATATGTATTGTGAAGGGACAGAGGAGAGGTTCTGGTTTTCTTCTCGAAGTTTTCTTCGTAGTTCAAAGCACCCACGACCAGAGCCATCCGTTCACGCAGGATCCAATAACCATCTGGCGTTGCTAGGATTCTTCCCCCTTAGAGAAACGAATGAAAATAACGAAAGCTGATCATTAGGGAATAAAAACTATGCTAAAATATTTTTTTTTTTAAATGAAGAAACAAATGGTTGTGAACCAGTGAACATTATTATTCTAAAATACATTCCCTAAGACATGAGGCCCTCTTGGAGATAACCTCTGGCGAATCACTTATGACTGTAACCAAAGGTTGAGAAATTTGCAGTGTGTCTGGAACCAAAGGAACATCCGAACTCACCTCTTTTTCATGACTGAAATCAAACCAGTCACAATGTTTAGACTCTGAAATGGTATGTTTACTGATCACATTAGACTGAAATGGTGTCACTTTTACCAAAGCTCTTGTGTTTCACCATCCCTTGTTGTCAAGAAGAGCAGAACCTCTGCACGCTTGTATAACCAGTACTGGTAAGGAAAACTTTGAACAACCTTTAGTCACTTTTCTGGGATTTTTTATGAGAACCCAATCTCCTTTTTTAAGAGATTGGTCAACAGAATGTTTACCAGAATCAAAACGTGTTTTCATGTAATTCTGTTTGACCTTTACATGATCTTTCAAAGACTTTGAAACAAGTGTGGAAGAAAAATTCTGTGAATTTTTCTCATCTAGCCAGCTGGGATTTAAATGAGAGTGAATCTTTCTTTTTCCTAACAGAGTGAAGGGCGTAACACCTGTAGTCACGTGCGGAGTAGAATTATAAGGCCACACTTTCTCATGCAGAAAGGCCAAAGGGTCTTGCATGGACGAGATCGCAGTTTGTATACCCTCTTTAATGATCCGGTTACCTCTTTCAACCAAGCCATTAGAGGAGGGCAAGTACAAAAAAAGATCTAAGAACAGATGATAAAGCTCTGCGCTCAGGCCATTTACCTGAAATTAAACTTTTGACTTTATTAAGTGTGTTGTCGTAGTCATACGCTAAGTTCCACTCATTTTCAGAAATAGGTAAACATTCCGAATCAGCATCAATAGCTGCAACTACACACTCAATATCATCAGCTGCATTAGGAACTTCACTCAAGGACATTCTTGATAAATAGTCAGCCCAGAGGTTTTTGATATTTGATATTTATTGGGATTTATATAGCGCAACTATCGCTCCGGAAGGAGCATCTTGGCGCTGAGCATACAGAAGAACCAGCTTGGTGAAGCATAGATCAGATGGCAGCGAGAACCAATAGATCAGACTGTGGGAATATACAGGTCTTCAGGAGTTTCCTGAAAAGGCTTTCTGTGGGAGCGTGCCTGAGGTTAAAGGGGAGACCGTTCCATGCCTTAGCCGCTAGGAATGAAAAGGTTTTTCCACCTTTCGTTTTTAGCTTGATTCTGGGAACACTAACCAGATTGGCTCCTGATGACCTCAAATCGCGCGATGGAGTGTAGTGCAAAAAGCGCTTAGCCAGGTAAAAAGGGCCTGTATTCCTAGTGGCTTTGAAAACCGTGACAAGGAGTTTGAAGAGAATTCTTTTGTGGAGGGGCAGCCAATGAAGAGTGTTAAGGGCTGCGAGGCCGAGGACCTTCTTGGAAGTTTGAGTACGAGTCTAGCCGCCGCGTGTTGGACGCTTTGCAGTTTCTTAAGGGTAGACTTCTTTATTCCTGCCAAGAGGCGATTACAATAATCCAGCCGGGAAAGGATTAGAGCCACCGCGACTGATTTCCTGGCTGAGATGGGAAGAAAGTCAAAGAATTTCTTCAGCTGTCTGATGAGACTGAAACAGCACCCCGCAGTGATGCGCACATGATCGTCAAACTAAGAGACAAATCAAATTGGACACCCAGATTGCGGGCCGAGGAAACCGCACTCGGCGGAGCTTCAGAGTTTTGAGGCCACCAATCTTTTGGGGAAAAAAGGATGTCTTTACCTAAGGGTATGATTTCCGTTTTGGCACTATTGCACTTGAGATGGTTATTGTTAAGCCAAGAAAAGACTTGGGAGAGGCAATTCTGAAATCTGAGGGCGGCATCGGAGTGTTTTTTATCTATGGTGACGACAAGCTGGGTGTCGTCAGCATAAGATGTTACAAGGATACCGTGGGATTCAATCAATGTGAGAAGGGGGGCCATATAGATATTAAAAAAGAGTGGGCTCAGTATGGACCCCTGGGGCACACCTGATGTAGTGGGTCTTTCGCCAGAGAGGAAGGGGCCTAGTGAAACTGTTTGAGATCTGCTGGATAGGAATGATGTTATCCATGTTAATGCAGTGCCCGTTACACCGATCTCGCGCATTCTGTTAATAAGGATGGCATGTGAGATGGTGTCGTATGCTGCGGTTAGGTCGAGCAGGATGAGTACAGCTTGTCTCCCCTCATCCTGCAGGAACTTAATGGTGTCCGATAGCTCAATCAATGCAGTTTCAGTGGAATGGCCAGGGCGGAAACCTGATTGCTGTGGGTGCAGGATATGATTGTTTTCCACAAAGGCTTTTAACTCCTCGTGTACTAGTTGCTCTGTAATTTTGCCTAGTGCCGGAATTAAGGAGATAGGGCGCATATTTTTACCTCCGTGAATGTGTTTAATAATGAAGTGAAATTCCTGCAGTTTGGAAAGTAGCCAGACTAATCTTGGAAAACGCCTTATTTGAAAAGCTATTTGAGAGCATGTGCATGAGAGGCTTATGGTCAGGATAAATTTCAATCTCACAATCCCAAATATAGGACTTAAACTTGTCCATAGCCCAAACACATGCCAGGGATTCCCCCTCATTGGTACTGTAGGTAGTCTCAGCTGGCAGGAGAGACCTAGAGGCAAAGGCGATGGTATGTTCTTTACCTGACACCCATAGTCCTAATACTGCTCCTAATCCAGTAAAACAAGCATCAACAGTAAGAAAGCACTTAAAGCCATCTGAGAATGATCGCAAAGCTGGTGAATTTTCAATGAGTATCTTAACCAAAATCGTTCTGTAGGTCATCTGACCATACAAACTTAACACCCTTTCTTCGAAGAGCATTCTGCTAAACCTAGGAATGAACGCAAGGAATCTCTATGATTAGGAGGTGTGGCATCTCTAATAGCTTTCATGAGGGAAAATGTTGGTTTAATACCATTCGGAGAAAGTGTATGACCTAAATAATCTAATTCTTGTACAGCAAATTTGCACTTGTCATGCCTGACCATCATGCCAACATTTTTCATTGTATCGAACAACTTGAAGAGGGTTTTATCATGCTCTGTAAGGTTACTAGCAAAAACAAGGATGTTGTCCTGATAGGCCTGTACCCCAGGAATGTCTTTCAATAAAGTGTCCATTAATTTTTGAAAGACAATAGCCGCGGAGGCCAGGCCAAAGAGTAATCCGCAATATTTATAAGCCCCAAACGGGTTTACGAATGTGGTCAATTCTTGAGATTTTTCTGACAGGGGAATCTGGTGGTAGGCAGTCTTGAGGTCTAATAATGAGAAGTATTTATCCCCATCCTAATTTTAAAGTAAATCGTGGATTTTAGGCAGGAGATGACAATCCAAAATTATTTTGTTATTTAAGGAGCGCAAGTCAGCATATAATCTGACATCGGCAGATTTTTTGCGGACCAAAACTATTGGCAAAAGCCACTCAGAAGAGGTGCAAGATGTGATAATTCCCTCATCACATAACTCCTTGAGTGTTTTTTTTAATTCATTTCTTGCACTCAAAGGAACTTTGTGAACAATGGGTTGTGCGATAGGTTTAAGGCGAATTTCATGTTCAAAACCTAGAACATTACCAACCTTATTTTTAAAAACTGAGGAAAATTGGCTAAGTCAAGTGTTAACATTGTAATTTGAGACAGAAAGGTTGGAAACAATAACATCCTCAGAATTAAATTAAATGAAATACCATTATTTGGAAAGCGCACAGCTACCTTCAAGGTGGTGTCCCGGTGCTGGGGCCCTCTGGAAGATTAAGCAAGTTATTGCCCAGAGTCACATGGTGCTGGGCTAACCTGCCGCCGGCGATCGAACCGTGAACCCCCGAGTCCCGAGTCAGGCACCCTGGCTGTTGCACCACACCTCTTCCACAAGAACCATGGTAACTACAGTAATCAGGTGGCATATCTCAAAAAGTGACAGGTTGATCTGTACCAGGTTTGAGATACAAACCCTTCTTAGCGAAATGCAACCAACCCAGAATGTTTCTTCCCTTAAAAGCAACGTAAACTTTGGTGAAAGTGTGTCTCTCAAGGCATGAATCCTAGAATGTAAGTAGCCCAACATATCTATATCTTTTTCACCATACGCTTTAGGATTGACATCAGATTTGGTAAGAGACACGTTACTGCCCCATTTTGCATAAAACATGGTGTCTGACAAGATAGTGATAGGAGAACCTAAGTCCGCTTTCACTTTAAAGGCACGGTTCCAAACAAAAGCTCACACCATGGGCCTTTACATTTTAAAAAGTCAACAGAGTCACATTCAATGGATAGCACTACACTGTCAAGTTTTCTGAACATGACTCAAGGTTCTCATTAAATTCAATATTGTTGACTAAACCTTTTGCCACCTCTGCATGAAGCTTGAAAATTACCAATTTTTTTTGCAAGATGAGCATCTTTTGCCTGAAGTTGGACAGTTAGGAGAATTTCCAAGATGGTTCCTTGAGCCACATCTGTACCAAAACATTTTTTTTCTAAGAAACTGATTAGATGATTTGTTGACAAGAATAACAGAGCAAGTAGAGGAAGAACGATCATCACCCAAAAGAACACTTGATTGTGACTGACTTTCCTGTAAAATTTTACTGGAAATGGTTGCACGTTCAATGCCTTTAGCAATGTCTACAGTGTCAGCCACTGTAGGATTCTTGCAACTCAGTAAACGTTCCTGAATTTTCTTTGAAAAGCAGGAAAACTTGAATTGATCCCTTGTGCACATATCTGTGCTTGCACCAGATTCGCAAGTAGAAGCTAAAATTCTGAGTTCAGCAATGTAGTTTTCAACACTTTCTTCCAAACAATGCTTTCGTTTGAAGAAATGGTGGCGTTGTAAAATGATTTATTTTTATTTATTTATTTATTTAAAGAGTTTTATATAGCGCTGGCTAGACCCGACGGTATCAGAGTGCTTTTCATGAGAATCAACAATGTATCAGAAAAAGATCAACAATTACACATTACATCAAAAAATAGGCTATACATTAGGAGAGGAGAGAAAGAAGAGAGAAAAGTAGTGGAGGTGGCAGGGGAGGTGAGAAAGGGAGGATAAAGGAAGAGTCAGCAAGGAGAGATGAAAGGAAGTCTGTCTAAAGACCGACTGGGTAGGTGCGACCAAGGAGGGAATCCACGAACCATCTCCCCTATAGCTAAACCAGGTAGCTCCATCGGGCATCAGACAAAATAGTTCAGTCTCAAGTGGCGAGGGAAGAAGTTCCCAAAAAAAAACAGAGTGGGGACAAAGGGCAAGGGCAGATGAGGGCAAAGGACAGAAGTTGGAAAGAGTAGGAGTGAAAGGGGACAAGACCGGGGGAAGCAAGAATGAGAGACCGAGGGGGGAGACAGCCCAGAAACCGAGTGAGTAGGCGATGCCACGAGGAGGTAATCGACTGCCAGTCTCCCCTAAAGATCGCCAAGTAGCTCCAACGGTCGTCGGGCAGAGGGATAGACAGAGAGGATAAAAGGAGAATTGCAGAAAAACAAAGGGGAAGGGTGGTGTGTGAGACAGGGAGACGGAGAGAAACTGTGCCAAAGTCTGGCTGGGTAGGTGATGGTCAGGAGGTGAACCAAGGCAAATCTCCTCTTTCGCTGAGCAGAGCAGATCCACCAGGCGTCGGGCATGTTGCTCTGACTCCACAGTCGAGATAGAGCTAAAGTGTACTCAGGACTCAGGGGTAGTCGGCTTCGTTCGTGGGGGAGCCATTGTCCAGAGAATTACGGTCGTCATCTTGAGGTCAGGCGTAGTCCTGGTAGGGGTTATGTCAGGAAGAAGATCAGAAGGGGGAAAAACAGAGTCATCACTGGCGGCCATGTTAGGGTCAGGCATCTTGGGACCCTTTTCAAACCATGAGCGGGCAGCAGAACTTTTAAGAGGGGGAGGGCCTATTTATTAAAAGGCAGCGCGGAAAGAGCCGCCATCCAGCTTCGCGCTGGGGAACCGGGCAAGGAAGGGGGGGTGCTCACCTCAATCCTGGGCAACAAGGGTCTCAAAGGTCCAGGGAAACTCTCCACTGTCCGCTGCGGTTGCTGGGAGCCCTCCGCACGCATTCATCGGACCACACAAGCGGAGGGAAAATCACAACATGCCAGGATCCAACCGGGTGCAGGTCTGATGGACAGGACTCTGTCTAATACGGTGTAACAGAATAAAATCTGTTGCGGGCGCCCATCAGGGAAGCGAGAAGGCAGGCTCCCAGGATTCAGCTTCAGATATCGCAGCCCAGCTCGGAAAAGATCCCAGGCACCATCTTGAGGTGAGGTGAGATCGCATGGCCGTACTCGTGCCGTAGTGCAGATGGTCCTTGCAGCTCTGGGGTTTTTCGGGTCGCTTTCCCGTCGGCCTCGCAAATCTCTCCGGGCCCCAGTGGTCGCAGCAGCTTGTCTCTCTGCTTTCCACATCTCGCGTCCTCCGGAGCGTCAGCTGGTGTTTTCCTCCAAAAGTGACGATTTGAGACTGCCAGTTCAGGATCGCGGTCGTCGGTGCAGGCGGTGCCGGTATGCCTCATCAGAAGAGGTCCAGACACCACAGCCGCACTCCGGACCTCCGAGCATCCGAGGCTCGGTCTACCTCAAGTGACATTATGCTCAGGTGCTTCAGGTCGTCCTCGGGCAGGTACTTGCACTGCTCGGCTCGTCGGAATATTGTTTATTTGAATGAGGAAGGGCTTCCTGATAAGTGTCCCAGTAATCACCTGACCAGCGGAGGCAGGAATAACACGAAGATTTTCAAAAACCTGCTGAGCTGCTGCCCCTAAGCATCCATAAAGAATAGCTACTTTGCGTCAAGGAGAATATTTAACTGCATCGATGGCAACCAAATAACTCTCAAAACCTTTCAACCACTGGCACCATTTGAGAGCCAGCTTACCAGGAGTCTGTAAAATTGGTTTATAATGCAGGTTTGAGTAAAACTTCTCAACCAAAATGAGCTACATTTTTGAGTAAATGTGCAATAGGTTTTGTGTATAAAAATGCAAAGCGTGCCTATCGCATGAAGGTAACCAAAAGCTGTGAAGAATGACGATATGTATCAAAGCGTGCCTATCGCTGAAACGGTAGTAGGCAATTCATGTGGAAAAGGGTGCCTATCGCTCTGAAAAGAAAGATGGTAGACTGACACTGTAACCAGGGTAATGCAAGCATGCACGTTTGAAAGTCGCCCTGAGGCAGGGAGGATTGAGCGAAGATAAATTCTATGTCAGGACAGGAGGCTCTGATTATGCTTTCTCATTTCTTTATTAGAAATGCTCAGCAGCCAATTAGAAAACAGTAGATAAAAAAACAAACTACAGTACCCATGAACACCAGGGTATCAAGTGACCACCGGTCGAAATGCTCGCCGCAGCGAAGCTTGAGCTTTGTCCAGGCCACTGAATATAGTCACAAACTTTGTAAGTTCTTTCAAGAATGGCTGGCCAAAAAGCAGACCTTGAGCTAGGGGACCTGACTTGGAAGAAGAATGCTCCGCCAACTTCTGATCCAGCTTGAGAAGAATAGAGCGTAGCCACTCACAAGAAATTGTGCAGTTGGCATTACCCAACTGGCAAAAAGCCCTCTGAGACCACTCAATTAATTCATCTGGGTCAACATGGGCCGAAGACTCCTTGGCCAGAAAACCGAGATCTAAAATCTTTGAGAGTGGACCTAGTAAATCCAGCAGCTTGTCTTGACAGGAGCGCCAAGATCTGTCATGACCCTTTTTCGGATCTTTGGCGTATTTTTGAGGTATGTGACCATCATCGGATCAGCCTCTGGAGTTTCAGCCAAATGGTCGGCGCGATCCGAACATGGACATCCAGACCGAAAGCGGGCCCTGACATCCTTCTCAAAGGGTTGCCGAATATGTGCCTGTACATACTCTGCCACAGCTGGGGATGGAAGCCAGGAAGTGGAGTGTGGATGAATGATATCCGAAGGATCAAAAGTTAGTAAAGGATGATGTGTGGGAGCATCCACATAATGCTCCATACACCTCTTCTTATGCGGTGGAGGATCATCCTGATCAGTGGAAGTAGAGGAATGTGTATCATCAATATCTGTAGGAGGGTTGGTGGATGCCGAAGCGCCAACCGACGTCTCAGTGGAAGACTTGTCAGAGGCCAGACTTTTGGCCAATTTCTGAAAATCTGACCTATGAGGATTAACAGGACTTAGAGGACGTACGGGTAGACGGCAACCAGCCTTGCTGTTGTGCATATTGAGACAAATGATGTTTTAAGGGGTTAATGGCACGAACAAGTGCCTTATTAACGGAATCTTGCCCACCCTGGTCCAAACCCTCAACCAAATCGTGCTCCAAAGAGCCAGAGGCGTCATTGTCGTAATAATAGTCATGTTCATCATAATACTCTTCCATAGTGACACAAGGTGTGACAGTAATGCCCACAAGATGACAAATTCAATATTGGCCAAAGGCACAAGGCAGGGGGAGTGAACAACCCCACAGCAAGTCAGCAGCACAGGCAGAACCTGCACACACTGCAAACAGTTGAATGTGGAGGGAGGGCTTGCTGCAAAAAATAATCACTCTAGGCAATGCCTATGATAAGTTTAACAGCCCAATGCTGTAATTGAGGCAAAAGGCGTAATTGGGGCCGAAAATACTGAGGCTGTAGACAGTGGGCGTGTAAAAACGACCTTAGTCAGAGCAATCTCCGTGTAAACACGGAAATATTGCAATAAAATGGCCGCCGCGCATGCGCGGTAACGGCAGTCTCGGTATACAGGAAAGCGGAGATCTCGCGCATAGCGCGCGAGTCCTCCTGCCCCGGTCACTCTCTCAACTAGAATACAGACGTGGGCGCAAACGCCCGGACTCAGGGAGGTGCACCCACGCTCCCTGCAACGTGCACTCAACAAAGCGGCGAGGAAGAACACAGCAAGCAAAATAGCCGATATGAGCAATGCAGCGCGATAACAATGCACGATAGGAAGGTGCGAGTGGAAGCGCTAGAAGGCATCAACATTAGAAGCACAAGAAGACAGAAAATCACAAGTAATAGTAAGTAAACAAAATGCACTTAACTGGCTGCGGAGCAGCAAAGAAAGAGGATGTGATACTCTCTACATGACCTTTTATACTATGGTCTCTATCGTTGGTCACGTGATACCCTGGTGTTTATGGGTGAGGTAGTTTGTTTTTTATCTACTGCTTTCTAATTGCCTGCTGAGAATTTCTAATAAAGAAATGAGAAAGCATAATCCTCGCCTCGTTGTCCTTAATAGAATTGAAAATTCGTGTCACGTATGTTGCAAATTCTGAACTGTCAATTACAGCATGAACAGCAAAGCAGCACAGAAAATGTGAGAGAAATTTTGTCCAACCATGAAGTCTGGATATTGATAAAGGGCCCAGGTCACTTGAATATGATCCACGCCGTGCGGATGATGTAGCAGGCAAAGTTGCTCCGAGGAAATGAGGGAGATGAGGCGATGACTCGGCGGTGGGTGTAGAAGATCCTGCTCCTCGCCAAGTTATTTTGAAGGAACAAAGGAGAAGTTCTGGTTTTCTTCTCAAAGTTGTATTCCTATTCCAAAGCATCCATGACCGGAGCCATCCGTTCACGGAGGATCCAACAACCATCTGGCGTTGCTAGGATTCTTGGCAAGCGGTCGGCAACACTCGAGAATGAAAGGGAAACACAAATAAAAATAGCAATGACCATGAGTCTCGTGGAAGAATAAGACTCATGGTGAAACATGAAGAAATAGCATCGAAACGTATTTAATAGCAATACAGTAAGGTAATAATATTACAACAATATGGCACTGCAGAGCTTGAAAGCATTATGTTGGCCATTTAGGATCTGTTCAACAACATGCGTAATACTATTCCAAGATGACTGCACAGTAAATGTTTTCTGAGTAGCCATCTGAGAATGCCATTGAGTACGTTGCATTGTTCTATGACTCACAAGGAGCATGACTCCAGTGGGTCGTGAGGCCCCTCCTCTCCCTCAAAGATGGTAATAAATAGCATTTTACATTCAGCAGAGTCGAGAGTATGCTTTTTGCAATGTTGTGTTTTCATGTGCAGTCGCAATAAAGACCATTTATACTGTAAGCATAGACTTATGCAATGCCTTACTTCATAAAAGGTTTTAAATCTATGCAGTGGGATAACATTAAAATGACATTACCTAAGTTGTAAATTGATTCCAGAGTGGAACGTGTGAGGCATTAAGCAGTGTTTTCCGAAATCAGTGCACTCTCTGCTATGGTAATAACATATTTGCACTTTAGTACTAAGGGGCCGATTATGATCGCGGACGGACTTGCCTCCATCCGCGATCACTGAGGAGGAGGGGACGTCCGCATGGGCTGTGCGATTAGGAAGTGACCGCCACCCTGGCGGTCACATCCTCTATTTTTAAAATTGTGGCGGGTGCGGGTTCAAGCTGCACCCGCGGCAATGTTAAAAATGCAGTCATTGCATTTGCATGCAGAAAGAGGCAGGCACCTTGCGGTGCCTGCCGCTTTCTGCATACAAATGCAGGGGGGTACCATAGGTACCCCCCATGTGCACCCCCCACCCCCCCTTCACCTAGGGGGCCCACAACGGGCCCCCACAGTGAAGTTACACATGCTTTTCCACGGCGGAAAAGCCGCCCGCGGAAAAGCATGTTTTACATCCCTTCCTAATCTGCCTGACGGTGTCTGAGAGACACCGTCACCAGATTAGAGCTTTTCCACCGCGGTTGTAAGCTAGCCGCGGCGGAAAAGCTGCGGACGGAAACCAGGACCCACCAGCCATCCTAATGTGGCGGTGGGTCTTTGGTCAGTCTGCTGCGGTTTTTCCGCATCCTCTGGGCTGGCGGCGGCTTCCGCCGGCCCCGAGGATGCGGAAAAACCGCAATCCTAATGAGCCCCTAAATGTGTGACTTTGCTTTAATTAGTACTCAGACCCCCCCCCCAAAAAAAAAATTCAATATTTGGCTTCATTTATTTTGACCTGCATAGCACATTTGGGCTGTCATCATTGGTCATTTTCAAACGTGAGTGCCTTGGGCCCTCAACCTACTCATAGTGTGGGTAAAGGTCTAGACGGAGAATTAAATATTTACATGAATGAACTACTTTTGTTTGTCATTTTTGCTATTCACAAACAAAACCCAGCAGTATTTGACAGTACTATGCATGGAAAGCTGTACTGGGTACTCCTAGGAATGTCAAGTTACTATTTCCAAAATCTCCTACTCCCAAGGAGCGAAGTTTTACGTAGCATTGCAACCACACAGACGGAGTGGAGCCTTTTTTGCAAATGTACATTTTTTGTCTCTAGGGTGAAACAATTTCCCTTTAAATAAACCCTTCCCCTTTACCCCAGAAAATCAGGGGGAGATCCATGTTCCTTCCCATCCTCGAAGGGGAGTAAGTTTATCTGCTGGTAGGAGTAAATCTCTGACCATTTTTAGGAATGGAATGGGTCAAAGAGGAGTTTAGGTGTGCCATCAAGCATGCATGTCTGTGGAATTTCCTAGCCTTCCTAGGCATACCAAGCATTCCAACGCCCACTTTCCACATCTTGAGGGGGATTTACTACTCTTGATTTAGCTGCAACTTAGTAATCAACCACATTCCTGCCCCATATGTTTCAAAGGTCTCTTTTTATACAAGTTTGACAGCAGTAGAAAGATACGATCACATTCTATTCAACTGTTCCAGGAAGATGACAATTTCTGCCCAATGGAAAAATAGTAAAACATTAATTAAAAGACTTTACTGAGCTTCTACAAAATGTAAACATTCATAAAAATGAATGCTGATTGGAAGATGATTCTCAGAAATCAAACTATTTGATGCAAGGGTTATCATCATTTGTACAGTTGAGTCGATAAATCCAAATTCAAAATAACAACAGAATTTTTCTGGACCTGCTCTGCATCCACATTTGGTCTCAAGAGCCCATTTCCACCACTGCTTGTTCTGTGGGTCGGAGAAGCAGGTCAGGTGCCAATTAGGGATGTGCAAAATCACAAACAGCTAGATTCATCAAAGAGCCGTTTTGCGAGGCCTTAATAGCGATTATTAAGGAATCGCTATTAAGGACTTGCAAAACGGGATTCATGTATGAATCGCTAAATAAATTGCGATTCCTACACATTCCTTATTTGCGATTAGCAAATTGCTAATCGCAAATAAGGAATAACTCCCCATTCATTCCTATGGGCCTAAAGGCCCATAGGAATGAATGGGGAGTATTCCTTATTTGCGATTAGCAATTTGCTAATCGCAAATAAGATAGCGATTTCAAGGGTGCCAGGGGTGTCCAAAGGACACCCTGTAGCACCCCTGAAATGAAAATTTACACAGGTGTTGCGCACACACATGTCCTAAGGACATGTGTGTATGTAACATGCAACAGAGAAAAATGCAATAAAGTGCATTTTTCTATTTTTTCGCTATTTACCACGAAGTCAGACTCCGTGGTAAATCTGAGGTTCCGTGACAATTGTAAGTGGTGTTTTCAACTCGCACGAATATGGTCGAGTCTGGTATCCATGAACCGCAAATGACGAGTTTAGTAAGTGTGCGCAGTTTCGCTGTGCTAACTTAAACCGTTCGTTTGTTACGTGGGTTTTTCATCTGTACCCACGGGTTCCATCTTAGATACGGCATCCATTTTGTTTCTTGCCCTCAAGTAGCCAGCGAACGGACGTTGTCCGTTTCGCGACCTTGGGATTCCCAAGACTCTTGCGGAAGACACATGTTCTTTGCAAGTGTCTTTATGACGAGGGGGATGATACTGTAAGGCAGATGGCCCGCTCGAGGCTCATCTTGCCGTGCTGGTTTATTGTCTCAGCCGTGCATCTCATTAGGCACGTCCCTTTGATGCCTGTAGCTCGTGTTTCCCGATACCTCCCCTTTTTACACCCTTTTCCAATCTCCCCACTGTCTCCATCTTCCTCTACACCTGTTCTTGTTCCTTCTTCGATCTGTTTTACTACTGATTGGAATGTACTAATGGTGGGAAGATGGGTTTTTACAGTTGGGAACCGCCAAATGTTTCCGCACTTATGCCCCGGACCTTGAATGTATCAAAGTGACCGATGCGACCCCTCTTGGGGATAATGATGGGAACCAAGTCGTAAACCTTTGTGTACCATGTAAACCTATGGGAGAATTGTGTATAAAAGGAGCGATCCACAGAACCAATTTGAAGCAGTCTCCCCAAGTTGCACGTGTTGTACTTGTCGTGACTTCTGTGTTCCCTGCAGTAAATAAACCTTGAATCTTTGACGCCGAAGGAAGCGTCCGGTGTCTCTGTCATTCGTACGCCAGAGCAGGTTACCCACGAAGGTTTCAGGTGTTGTCCCCTGGCACCGCTGGGTCTTAAAGAACCCAGTCCTTCAGTTGGCGCCCAACGTGGGGCTACATCAGTGGTACCGGTCCAAGCCCGACGATTGTGAGGAACTTCGTGTGAAATCTCCGAGGGAAGGTGCACTCCGCTTCATCGATCCTGTTGTCGAAACAAGTGGCCCGAAGACTTTTCCCGCGAAGATTCCCGCCTCCTGACGGCTGCGACGGACTGCTGCCCTGACTGTAGACCTGTTTTGGCGCCTGGCGTACACCTTGGTATAGCGAGACGATTGACGGGCCTTCCTGGTGACGCCAACGATTTTGAGTTAAGTATTTGTGGGTCGCTCCCAGAGTTCTTGGTTGTGGTTACTTAGTTGTTGCATGGTTCCATTGCATTTGTGGTTCTTGGTACTTTGTTGTGATATTTGACGTCTGCAATCGCCAAAAACCGAGGGTTTTTGCTCTTTGCAGGGACTTGGTAAATCCCGTAACCCTTGACGTTTGTGAAACTCGGCTAGTGTGCAAGATGCCTGGTCGCAGTACTTTGTTTAGTTGTTTCAGGCGTTGTGGTACGGATTCCCGATTGGAGGACTCGTGTCCGATACCTCCGGTTGGAACTCCCACTTATGAGCTCTACAGCAAACACGGGCTGGGCCCGATTACTTTTAATGATTACTGGATCCGTTATACTAGGAAAGATGGTGCCCTTAGTTGGCCACCTCATGGTAGTTTTGAGACAACAATTTTAGATAATCTTGAGACTAAATTGTTTGAGAGAAAGTCAAGGCCGGCCATGTTTGATGCCTTTCGGTTGTGGCGTAAAGAAGCCCGACAGAAAGAGATCAGACAGACTAAACGTAATCAGAGAGATGGTGTTGCTACCATTGTAAAGAAAGCAGAGCAGTTTCAGCGTGATAAGGAGGTTAAGGAAAAGGAAGTGTTTGATAGGCTACAACGTATGTCCATAGATAAATGCTATCCTGTTTTGCCAATGGAGTTGGATAAGAAGGAAGAGTCAGTTGAGGATCCCCTAATGTCTTATCTTATGAAGTCACCACCTCCGTACGTGCAGGGTACCGCAGCTCCTGTGGTTCCCCCTGTACCTGTTCCTCAGCCTGTTCCTCAACCTGCACCCGTTCTTCCGACTGTTCCTGCTCCTTTGCCTATTGCTATTCCTACTGCTCCTCCGCTACCACATACTCCTGCTCCCGCTACTGCTATTTCTACCCCTTCTCTTGTTAGTCCTTTGTGTTATACTTCTGCATCTACTCGAAGTCGTACTCCTCCTGTTGCGGCTAGTTTCTTTCATTCTCTCGGACCCGTTCTTGGGTCCGCTGGTTCGGAGGGTCCTCAGAGACGTAGTCAGCTTCCCGGTAACAGGGAACGTGCTTCGCTATACAATATGGCGATGGGTTGGATGACGCACCCTCTTAGAAATCCCCCACGCGTTGTACTTGATACGTTTTGCCAATTCAATGTACCGACACAAAGGTACGTGTTCGAAGAAATGTGCAAGGTTCTGCGTGATCAGATATCGGCCGATGCACCTGACGAGGTGTTGACCGCTTTGTCTGATCTACGGCTTCAGTTCTCGAATGGACTGATAGTGGATACTAATGTCCGACGTGCTGTTGAACGGTTGTTATCCTTCCGTCCTGCTCCCATACCTCAAGCTTTATTTGTTGAGGATGTTGAGAGGCAGTTAGATGCGTCCGGTCAGTTTCCTATGCGTGAAGTTCCACCAGTATGGATGCCAGGCGACCCTAATGCTAATCCCATTATTCCACCTTATTTCCAGAGAGTGTGGATACACCTCCCATGGAAACGCTCTGAAGTGTTACAGGTGAAACAATCTTTGCCTGACCCTCGCAAAAATCCTGCAGGGTACTATAAAGAATTGTCGCAGCTTGTAGACGCTACAGTAATGAATCTTGCCGATATTGATATGCTGTTTGGCAATGTCGTACCTCAACCGGTATGGGCTAAGATTCATCAGGAGAACCATCCAAACGAATTAGGTGGTGATTGGGCTGCCATTGTAGCGGCGGATGGGTTGCAAACTGGTGGTGCTAAACCCGAACAATTGATTGCTGCTCTCCCTCAGAGAATAATTACCTTAATGAAAACACTTATGCCAGCTATGAGGGTGAACTGGGACAAATTGTCAGCTTGTAATCAGAAGAAGGACGAGAGTGTCTCTGATTTCTTTACGAGATTTGAGGAGGCATTCATCGATCATAGTGGTCAAGATATGAGCACTGAAGGTGGTCAGCGATTGTTTGTGGACAAATTTGTCTCTAACTTATTGCCCGATTTGAGCAATAAATTAAAAAATTCTGAGAGTGCGTGGGCCGTTTCTACCTCGGCTCAAATATTGGCTACGGCACAGTATTATGAGAACAGAGAAAAAGAGGAGAACGACCGCGCTGATAAAAAGACGAAAGAACTCAAAACTAAAGTGTTGTTGCAGCAGGCGTATCCCCCGCGCTCGAATCAGAATGCTTCGCAGCAGAATAGACCGCAGTCACAATCACATAGGTCACAATCTCGAAATGACTCCTCTTCCCAAAGATCTTCGTTAGGGTACAATCAGTGTGCCTATTGTAGACAGGAGGGTCATTTAAAATTCAACTGTCCCGTTCTAAACGATCGTAACAGCGGTAACTCATCTAGAGGAGGTCGTGGTGGGTCGCAGCAGACATCACGCGGTAGGGGTCGTGGTGTTCAAAATGATCGTTCAGATAACTCCTCAAATTCTAGTAATTGTTTTGATCAACGTGGATCATCGCAAGGACGATCTGCGCAGTACAATGTTGATGACTATTACGTCGATCAGGAACATGACGACAGTAATTACTAGGACAGCCATAGACAAGGAGAGGGAGTGGTATCAGTTCCGGTTGATCAGAGAGGGCCTTACGTCGCAGTTGCTACATCGGGCGTCGTTGAGCCTTTTCTGTTGGACACTGGTGCAGCGAAAAGTTCCATAATGCATTCGAAACTCCCTGGCGCACCTTTGTCTGGCTTAACAAATGTTTCCGTTGGATTCTCTGGCGCCCCTGTTAGCAATCCAGTTTCACGCCCTTTGCCCCTTACAATTGGGCCTCGTGAGCTAAAAGCTCCGTTGATTTTAACTACTGGTTGTGGTGAAAATCTTTTGGGCCTGGATTTGCTAAAACGTTTATACGCAACTCTGTATTGTTCTCCTGCGGGTGTAAAGCTTACTTTAGGAGAGAGGGTTGTCTCTCCTATGTACTTGTCTCTCGATAAGCTTCCACCGGAATTGAGTTCTCTTCCTGCATCTTTGTGGGCAACAGGTCCCAATGACGTGGGCCTGCTTGACATCTCCCCTTATGTTGTTCAGCTGAAATCTAATGCACAGTTGCCACGTATTCCCCAGTATCGTATCTCTCTTGATGGTGAACGAGCATTGTTAGCGATCATCTATGATTTGATCGGGAAAGACGTTATTGAAGAAACACGGGGAAACGTGTGCAACAGCCCTGTACTGCCTATTTTAAAACGTACTGATCCCTCAAAACCACCTGTTTATCGTTTTGTTATCGATTTACGGGAGGTCAATAAAATTGTGATTCCTCAGTTTCCTGTTGTGCCTGACATCACGGCGCTACTGACTCTGATTCCAGCTTCTGCATCGTGGTTTTCGGTGATCGATTTGAAGAATGCGTTCTTCAGCATTCCAATTGCAGAAGAAAGCAGAGACCTTTTCGGTTTCTCTCTTGGTGGACGCAGCTTCCGGTTTAAACGCGCTCCTCAGGGCTACTGTGAGAGTCCATCGATTTACAGTCAAGCCTTGAAGGGTCAACTGGATGCGTTTTTGTTGCCGGCTGGTGCGGCCTTAATCCAATATGTCGATGACTTGTTGGTGGCTGCAGATACTCAGGACATTTGCAGAATTGCTACGGTGTTGTTACTGCAACATCTCTGTGACTTACATCACAAGGTGTCACCTTCTAATCTTCAGTATTGTTGTCAAGAAGTAACCTATCTAGGTCACTTATTGTCAAAGGAGGGAAGACGGTTGACCCCAGAGAGAATTGCAGCAATTGCGCGAATGGCTGTGCCAACAACCCAAAGAGATGTTCGTGCCTTTCTAGGTATCACGTCGTATTGCAGGCAATGGATTCCAAATTTTTCATTGCTAGCTAAACCATTGGTGGCTCTTACGTGCAAGGATGTTTCAACTCCTTTACCATGGACGGAAGAATGTCAGAAAAGTTTTTCTGAACTACGTGACTCATTGTGTTCGGCTCCTGTGTTAGGTACCCCTGACTACAGCAAGCCGTTTACACTATATGTTCACGAGAGGGAAGGTTGTGCTTTGAGCATCTTAACGCAACCTTTTGGTGGTAAGCAACGTCCATGTGCATATTTTTCATCGACCTTGGACCCGGTAGCTAGAGCATTGCCGAGTTGTTTGAGAGCAACAGCGGCAGCTGCGGTGTCCATCCGACAATCAGCAGGATTGGTCATGGATAATATGCTTACGGTGATGGTTCCGCATGCAGTCGATACTCTTTTGAATCGTACGAAAACTCAGCACTTGACGAGTGCGAGGTTGTCTGGGTACGAGTTGACGTTGTTGGCAAGTCATATTCAGATAAAGCGTTGTAATGTCCTGAACCCGGCAACTTTGTTACCAATCAGCACAGAGTCAGATGAAATAGCAGCCCATGACTGCTATTTGAGAACAGAAGAGGAAACAAAAGGTCGAGTGGACCTTAAAAACACTCCTTTGGAAGATCCCGATGGGACTTTGTATGTGGATGGTTCATGTTTTAAATTGCCGAATAGTGATGTGACTACTGCATATGCTGTTGTAACATTGAATACTGTAGTGGAAACTGCGAGATTGAATCAGAACTCTGCCCAGGCTGCAGAGCTGATCGCTCTAACTAGAGCATGTGTGTTAGCGAAAGGGAAACGTGTGAATGTGTTTACCGACAGTCAATACGCTTTTGGCGTCGCCCATAGCTTTGGACGGTTGTGGAGAGAGAGAGGTTTTATGACATCACATGGTACGAAGATTCAACATGGACAACTTGTGAATGATCTTTTGGATGCACTTACGTTGCCTAAGCAGGTAGCGATTGTTAAATGTAGTGCGCATCGTAAGGTGACGGATGATGTTGGTCGTGGTAATGCCTTTGCGGATGAAATTGCTAAGGAGACTGCACGGAACCTTAGCACTAGAATGTATGTGACGAGTTCGGTTAGGTGGCCTACAGAATCGAGTATGTGTGAGGATACTATCGAGAGTGTGAAAGCAATTCAGAGTGAGGCCACCGAGACTGAAAAGACGAAGTGGAAAGAAAGTACGGGAAAGTTGGATGCGAATGGTTGTTGGGTTGATTTGTCGGAACAAAAGAGATGGATGTTACCAGATGCATATGTGCTAGCTGTTGTGACAATGGCACATGGGTTAGCACATATTAGCGTGAAAGGTATTTGTAAGTTGCTGTCCCCTGTATGGAAGAATGATGGTATCACGAAATGTGCTGAACGATTGGTTAAGAATTGCATGGTATGTATGTTGTACAATCCTGGTAAGGGAACCCCAACTCCTCCTGGTAGTTTTGCTCCCCCTTCATGTCCCTTTGAGGTTATCCAATTAGACTTCATCCATATGGAGCGATGCAATAACCTGAAATACGTTTTAGTTGTGGTTTGCGCGTTCTCCCGATGGATTGAAGCCTATCCCCTCAAAGACAACACTGCTCTGTCTACTGCGAAAATCCTACTGAAGGAATACTTTCCTCGGTATGGAATGCCTCGGATTGTATGGTCGGATAACGGAAGTGAGTTTGTGGGGAGTGTGATGAAGAGTGTGTGTAAGGGCCTTGGAATTAATCAAAAATTCCACAGCGCCAATCATCCCCAGTCAGCTGGTTTGGTTGAAGGGTATAATGGTACCCTTAAAATGAAGCTAGCGAAGATTCAGGCTACGACTGGTCTTTCGTGGCCTGACGCTTTACCCTTGGCTTTGTTGTCAACTAGGGCAACCGTACACTCCCGAGTAGGGCTTAGCCCCTATGAAATAGTGTTCGGTCGTCCTGCGAATGTGTGGGGGGTCCCTAGACCGGGTGTGTTCTCCAGTCTCGAATACCCAATGTTGATTGATTATCTTTATGATCTGACTGCTAAACTGAGGTTAATTCACCAACAGGTTTACGAAGCATTGCCGACGCAGACGGAGGGTCCAGGCCACCAGCTCCAGCCCGGAGACTGGGTGGTGACAAGAAATTTTGCCCGCAAGAAGAACTTGGAACCACGGTTTACTGGACCCTACCAGGTCCTCCTTGCCACGAGAACTGCCGTTCGTTTAGAGGGCCGGAAAAATTGGGTGCATGCCACCCATACGAAGAAGGTCCCTATTCCTTTGTCGGCGGACTCGTGGGTGAGGAGGGGCATTGCTTCATCAGAATCAGAAGGATTGCCGGCGTTTGTACCTTTTAGCGACGCACAACCTGTCGGAGAATCCTCAGTTCAGCAGAAAGACATTGTTGAACATTTGTCATCAAAAGACTCGAGACCAGAACATTCGGCTGATCAACAGGACTCTGTTCCCTCATCGGATCCTTTGTTTGATGAACATACACGTCCTGGGAAAACTCGATACTTTTTGCGCTCCAGTACTAAGGACAAATAAAGATCCCGTTCTGCCCCTTTATAATTGCATTATCCCGTTTTCCACGATCAGTCTGAACACCCGTATCATTGTAATTATTTTTGTATATATATATATTGAGTTTCGTTCCATATGTGTTTTTGCTTCCACAGCTGAGAGACATTTTTTTGCATATACATTGTGAATAAAGGCCGTAGGGCCGCGCGTGTACTTCCTTCTGGTTAGCAGGTCTTGACGCTAGGTTAAAGACCGTCGGTTCCTAGGAACTCCTGGGGATTGACTACTGCTGCACAGAACGAAGTGCGTCAAGAAACGTTGCGGACGGTCATAGGGGATGGCGTTTTCAAAGCTGATGGACTTGGAAGAAGCTCAGGCGCAAAGGTTCAAGTTACAACAACTTACTCGTACCAAATGTTTTATGCTTCAAATATTCGCACTGCTTCTGATTGTTTCTGCACTATTGGCGGGTGGGGTGTATTACACGATGTCTTACTTCTTACCTTCTGCCATACCTACTCCTACTTCTGACCCTACCCTTACCTCCACTGCATCCCCTCATTCTTTTCATATCTTACCTGAACACGAGCAGGCTAGACGTGCAGAATTCCGCAATAATTCCTTTATTCAGCTCCTTCACCAGCACCAGTTAGTGGTTAACACTACTAATTGTTGGGTGTGTGGACTAATGCCACATACCACGGATAAGGGAATTCCATATTTGGTCTTACCATATAGTTCCCAGGGTTCAGCTCGAGCATTCCAAACAATGTTTCGAAGCGCACTAGATTCTCACCCCATTCGAGAGCCACGTTCTCCCTACCTTGGTCTTGGCTCGTACTATAAGCCTTTGTCCATAGCGATAGAAGATTTAGATAGAGATATCTACGAGCCGTCGCTCATCCCAGAGGAAGAGGTACAAGCCTATAGGGTCTTGAGTAAGGTCGAGTACAGTGCGCTCGCAAGTGAAAAACAGCTTAAAAGCTCGCCTCCGATATGGGTCGTACCCCACATTGGTAATTTTTGTTTAATGGGTCGTGGCCGAAGATCGAAAGCCCGACTTGGAGAGAGTGCTTGCACCGAAAATTACATTCTGCCGATGGTCTCGTCCCCTGTGTTTCTGGCTGCCAAGGGTACGTACTTTGTCTGCCATGATCGTGCGTATGCATGGTTGCCCTCCGACTTTGTGGGCTCATGTTTTATCGCAAATCTGTTGCCTCCGACGTTCACTGTAGACGCAGACTATCACAAAACTAGAGTTGTGAGAGGCGTAATTAGCGAAGAGGATACTACCGGTCAAGAGGCAGGAGACTTTTTCAAGGGTTTCCTCCCGTTTTGGGGGCCTATGGTTAATAGTAGGAACCTGAGACAGTTGACTCGAGTGGTAGAATCGACAGCTAATATTACTGCTAGTGCCCTTGGTAATATCACCACAGAACTTCAGGCGGATAGACTTATGACGTTACAAAACCGTATGGTTTTAGACGTGATCTTAGCATATCGAGGTGGGGTATGTAAGGTGATCCATTCGAGCTGCTGTATTTTCATTCCAGATAACGCCCCGACCGTCTATCAAGCCATCTCAAAGTTGCATAAAATCTCTGAATCCATACACGTGGATGTAGGGGATTGGACGCTACTTGGGTGGTTTTGGGGCCTGATGTCGACTTGGGGTTGGAAGATTCTGATGATTATCGGAGTTGTTGTGGCGTTCCTGTTCACGTGTTGCCTTTGTGTGCAGTGTGGTCCTGCCTTATGTGGCCTCTGTGCTACAACGTGTATAAGACTGCCACCTGTTACCAAGGGGACTCGGTTGGACAGAGCTATGTTGCAGCAACATCTAGATGGTCTGATGAATATTGAGTATGATTCCGACTAGTGCTTGCCTACATGAGGGCAAAAGGAGCGTCTGAGGTTCCGTGACAATTGTAAGTGGTGTTTTCAACTCGCACGAATATGGTCGAGTCTGGTATCCATGAACCGCAAATGACGAGTTTAGTAAGTGTGCACAGTTTCGCTGTGCTAACTTAAACCGTTCGTTTGTTACGTGGGTTTTTCATCTGTACCCACGGGTTCCATCTTAGATACGGCATCCATTTTGTTTCTTGCCCTCAAGTAGCCAGCGAACGGACGTTGTCCGTTTCGCGACCTTGGGATTCCCAAGACTCTTGCGGAAGACACATGTTCTTTGCAAGTGTCTTTATGACGAGGGGGATGATACTGTAAGGCAGATGGCCCGCTCGAGGCTCATCTTGCCGTGCTGGTTTATTGTCTCAGCCGTGCATCTCATTAGGCACGTCCCTTTGATGCCTGTAGCTCGTGTTTCCCGATACCTCCCCTTTTTACACCCTTTTCCAATCTCCCCACTGTCTCCATCTTCCTCTACACCTGTTCTTGTTCCTTCTTCGATCTGTTTTACTACTGATTGGAATGTACTAATGGTGGGAAGATGGGTTTTTACAGTTGGGAACCGCCAAATGTTTCCGCACTTATGCCCCGGACCTTGAATGTATCAAAGTGACCGAAGCGACCCCTCTTGGGGATAATGATGGGAACCAAGTCGTAAACCTTTGTGTACCATGTAAACCTATGGGAGAATTGTGTATAAAAGGAGCGATCCACAGAACCAATTTGAAGCAGTCTCCCCAAGTTGCACGTGTTGTACTTGTCGTGACTTCTGTGTTCCCTGCAGTAAATAAACCTTGAATCTTTGACGCCGAAGGAAGTGTCCCGTGTCTCTGTCATTCGTACGCCAGAGCAGGTTACCCACGAAGGTTTCAGGTGTTGTCCCCTGGCACCGCTGGGTCTTAAAGAACCCAGTCCTTCAAATTGCGGCCAAATATTGCGAATTCGCAATTTTAATTTGGTTAATGAATTGCACTTAAGGAATCTCTAATAGAGATTCCTTAAATGCAATTCCTCGCAAATATGAGATTTCGCAAATAGCGATTTTCGCATTTGGGACGATGAATCCCAAATGCAAAAATTGCGCTCGCAAAGGGCCAGATTCTCAGAATCTGGCCCTTTGCGAGCGCAATTTCCTTTCATGAATCTAGCTGAAAGTGTCCATTCATAAAATGTCTCCAGAAGTACAACAAATTTAGTGAAATGTTGTGAAATGAGCTTGCCAGGTATGAAAATTAAGGGCACACGTGCATTCAAAAGTCACGCAAAATATGAACATCAACAGAAGATTAGTTCAAGGAAGACATTTTGTTGAAAAAACAGTCTTTTGAGGGGAGCAATTATGTGAAATTGCATGACCAAAATCTGAAAAATTCATGTAGTGCTAAATTTGAGAACTTCACAAATGTTGTGAATCAAAAAGATGCAAAAACATTTCACCCACCTCCAGAGACTACTGGGTGGAATGAGCAGCGAATTTGTTTGTGAGCCTTGGAGATTACGATTTTTCCTAGCATTCTCCTTTTGAAAATTAATATCAAACTGTGCAATGCTCGTGGGCTGATCCAAATGCGATATACACTTCAATGAACGAATGACTGAAGGGTACTGAATCAAAGCCCACTCCACGTTTGTTTTTAGTTGTTGCTGACATGAGCTGTGGCAGACTGATTACGTTGTCTTGAGATAACTAAAAATGGCAATAGCAAGTAAGCAATGCAGGCGTGGGCTGAAGTGAGTAATGGAAATAACAAAACACACCCACACACATGAGGATGGCAGCTGGACCTATCGCTGATTTGCAAAACATAAGGTGCACAGCTATTCCATTATGACTCAAATGCCAGACAGAGGACAAACCACCCAGGGCCCACACAGCGAGACTGCCAAGGAAGCAACAAAACACTAGCACATGTAATAAGGACCGCACTTTATTGAACGTTTGGGCATGAAGGAAAACATTCATTCTCAAGATGGTATTGTAAATTGGTAGAGACAACCGGCCATCTATTTATGAAAACGAATAATTTGCGACTGTAACTGGCACTATATCTTTGCTAGCATTAAAAAACAAGCACTGAAAAGTCAATAAGGCTGGGCTTAAATGTATAGTATATATGAGGAGAATAAAGCAATATTATAATAATAAATATCTGATATGTACTTTATTCCCCGTGAAATCATTATTTGTGCCATTCCGTTGGGGTGCAATAAGTGTGAAACAGCTGTTACAGTCAGAATTGACCGGTCTCTACTGTTGTAAAAGCCCAACTGTAGATGTCTGTTAAGAAGCAACCGTTGAAGGTATAGCACGTGTATTTTATTTATTTATTTGTATTTTATATTCTTATATAGCGCCTGATTCGACCCCCGAAGGGGTATCTCTGCGCTTTATCACAGGCATCAAAAGCTAAGACACCTTCTTCGGAACTTCTGCTACAGCAACGTTAACCAGACAATTGGAGTGATGAAATACCTCATGTTAGACCTGTCATCCTTGGTGTGTTCTTATCCCAAACATTTTGCCTTCACCCCTCCTTCTTTCTGAATTTCGTATTTGTTGGCATTACGACTCTGTGCACTCTACCAGTGCTTAAGTGTGTGCTTTCTCCTTAAAACATGGTCCATTTGACTTATACCTGATTGGCATATTAATGTACTTATAAGTACCTAGTAATTGGTACTACATGTACCCAAGACCTGTAAATTAAATGCTACTACTGGCCATGTCGCAAGATGGCCGCATATCTGTAATATCTACTGCATCACGCGCCACTCCGTGGTCATCCTGAAGCTCCAGAGGGGCTGGCAGTGATGCCTGCAGCATATTCATGGGGCGAAACAAGGGTAGAAGCCCTGGGGACACCATTGGCACAAAAATGGGGTGGAATGGAGTGAATACTGACAGGTGAGGGAAACAGCACTGGACCTGCACAAGATGGATCCCGGAGCAAGCCATGGCCATTGAATTAGGCTTGGCATAGTGTTGCACACATTAACGATCCCCACTACCGCAGCTTTGAGAGACAGAGTTGAACGTTGCAGCGATAAGCGGAAGACCAGCAGAGAGAGATGCTCTGGAAGGCAGAGAGCGGGAGGCCTTGACTGCACAGACAGCTGCTGGGCTGCTTTGCAGTACCTTACGAGATCAGAGCTCATCGCTGCAGCTATCAGAAGGGGAACTGGAAGTCATGGAGGATGGTTGAACCACAGCAGAGAGCAGCGTCCTGCGCAGAGAAGTGGGAGAGGGCCTGCATGTGTAGGCCGCAACTTGGGCCTACTTTGCCACAGCCTAAATTGAGGACCACTGACACATAAGCAGCAGTGACTGGCATGGAGCAGGCATGGTCAGCTATGCTGCGAGCCAAGGAATATCCTATCCAGATTCCAGAGCCCTGCAGGTATTATAGAAACACTACTGGGAAGCTGGTGAGGTACTTTACGGGTATCACCTACATTTTTTCTGCCCTCTTTTTTGCTGCACACATTACCACTGCTGACCAGTGCTAACATGCTTGTACTTTCTCCTGTAAACATGGTAATATTGGCTTATCCCTGGGTACAAGTAGTACCACTTTACTAGAGACTTATATATAAACTAAATATGCCAATATGGAACACAGAAAGCTACAATTCTAGCCATGATTGACTCAGTGTTGAGGGCCCGCTCATCTATTATACCTGTGAATTTTATCATGGAATGTGCAACATTGGTAATGAAAAAAAAGTACTTTCAAATTGGAAACAACCTATATCTCCAAATCCAGGTGACTGTAATAGGAAGCATATTTGTTTCAAGTTTATCATGTCACTATATCCACCACCTTACGGAAAGGTTCATTTTCAATATGGTTAACCCATTTAAACAGGAGATTATTCTATGGTGGAGATTCCTAGATGACATTCTCCTAAGCTGGCACAGCAATATTCCTTTAGCTGAAACATTTGTCACCTGGATTAACACTCTGCATCCTTACCTCAAATTCAGTCACACATATTCCAGAGATCAGATAACATTTTTGGACCTCACAATCAAGATTGCAAATGGACGTCTAACCTTAAAAACCTATGATAAAAAGACAGATCGGAACAGCCTTTTTTATATATGACAGCCTTCACCCTAATGCCCTGAGATAGAATTTACCTTACCACCAGCTTCTATGTCGGTGTAGAAACTGTCATAATTTAAATGACTGCGATGAATAAACTGCACAAAATAACAATAGAGAATTATTGGTGGAAAGATTTCCAAACCTCCAACCAATCCGGCTTTAATGTTGTAAATGCTTCAGATGATGTCCGAAAACCGCCATAAATTCACCACGTTGTCTTTTTCTTAAAAATAAGACATTGTTATTCATGCTTATGCACTTGTATTAGTTTATATTGTGATGTATTTTAATTACTAGGGGCCTGATTCACAAAATTAACTTAAGACTCAATCCTAAACTTACTACTATTTTGGTTTTCACAGAATGCACTTACTCATTTCGGTATTCACAGAAGGCACTTACTCATTTCGGTATTCACAGAAGTTAGGACTCCTAACTTTAGGACTCCTAAATGAATTCTGTGAATACCGAAAGTCTTAAAATTAGGATTTTTCTCAATTTAGTAGTAGTAAAGTTAAGACTCCTAACTTTAGGACTCCTAAATACCTTCTGTGAATACCGAAAGTCTTAAAATTAGGATTTTTCTCAGTTTAGGAGTACTAAAGTTAGGAGTCCTAACTTTACTACTACTAAATTGAGAAAAATCCTAATTTTAAGACTTTTGGTATTCATAGAAGGTATTTAGGAGTCCTAAAGTTAGGAGTCGTAACTTTACTACTACTAAATTGAGAAAAATCCTAATTTTAATTTTAATTCCGGCTGCTGCTTGCCCGGGTCACCTGGAATTGCTGCTCCCGGAATTAAAAATAAAGGACAAGGAGTGTCCTCCTTGAGACCTGATGCCTTCCCCTGCTTGTGTGTGGGGGCAGTGTCCAGTCACAGTTAGAGAAGGTGCCGAGGGCCTAAAGGCTCTGAAGACAGCGTGCCACGCCATGCCCTCTTCAAATGTGGTGAGTATTCCGTGTTTGATTTCTGATCACTTTTTGAGATGAAGTGCCAAACAAAGCACTATAATATAGTTCTCTCCATCACTTGTACATGCTGCCTAACTAAAGAGACATTTGGGGTTGAAATTGTCTATCCAGCATTGATTTATTACAGTGTGTGCTTGTTAGAAAATGGGGTCTCTAGTGGGCAATGGTTTACACCTTTGTCCAAATAGGGACCCTTGCTTCTAGTCAGGACAAGGGGGAAACACTCTTAAAATAACCCCTGCTCACCCCCTTGGTAGCAATGCACGAGCAGACAGGCTTATCTCAGAGGCAGTGTGTAAAGTATTTGCAAACATGCACAGTAGCACAGTGAAAACACTACAAAAGGACTCCACACCAGTTTAGAAAAATGTATAATCTTTATCTAAACCAAAACAAAACCAAACAAGAAAAATCCACAGTACAGTAATCCAAGTATTTTCAAAAATAGGTTATTCACTTAAATCAAGCTTGTAGCAACAAATGACTTCAGTTGGAGTGATAACGGCGATATGACCGGTGAAAATCCCAAACTACGGTACTGACCGCGAGGTGCGCGGTGTAGGGCCCACAAAGAACAGTATCTTGGAAGATGATGAAAACAAAAACAGTTCCTGGTGGCAGGGAAGTGCAGCTCCGTAGGCGCTTATCAGCGTCTGTTCCTTACGACCCCAGGGGAGGTGCAGCCTCTGTTCCTTACTGCAGCGCCGGGGAGGCAAGATGACGGCTCCATACTGCAGGGGGAGGTGATGTCACAATGGCACAAAAAACACTGTTCCTTATGATGGCGCTATGTCAGTGGACTTGCGATCACCCTCATCGAGGATCGGCTCTGTGATGATGAAGTCGGCTTCGGAGTCGATGCAGCGCAGCAGTGGGTTTTTGGGCCTACATCGCAAGATGGAGCAGCGCTCATGGCTTCGGTGTAGGTTATGGCGTCGCTCGCCGGCGTCGGTGATGCAATTTCCTTCTGTGGTGGCTAAAAAATCATTTCTAGATGCAGGGAGACAAAAGGGGTGAAGTCTTTGTGTTCCTGAGACTTCAGAACAGGAGGCAAGCTCAGTTTTAAGCCCTTAGAGATCTTTTCTTCAAGAAGGTGATAAAGCAAAACAGCAACGTTCCTTTTCTCCTTTCCTTGGCAGCAAGCAGCCACTGCCGGCCAACCCCAGGCAGCAAACAGCACAGGGGAAGTACTCCTCCTCAGTTTCTCTGTCTCCTTTCCTTGGCAAAGGGTTCCTCTTGATTCCCCAGAAGTGATTCTGGGCTCTGGGTCCCCCTTTTTATACACACAAATCCTTTGTTCACTGAAGGCAGAGAGTGTCTGTACCCAGCCAAAACCAGTTCTAGCCTCACTGGTGCAGCTTCCTGGCAGGAGGTGGAGACAGAATTGTTGAAAGCAAACCTAGCCCAGGCAGGTGAAAGGAAATCTCCTCCACCTACTCTAAATTCAACCCAGGTCTATTCAGCCCAGCCCTGACTCATCAGACTGCCGGAGCCACTGCAATCTCCCCGCCCCTGTCAATCACAAGCCAGACATGCAATACACAAGCATAGCAGAGGCTCACTGGATAGTTATGCAAGAAAATACCTTCTTTCTAAAGGTTGTATTTTCAAACACAGAATTTTAAAATCACCCACACTAAAAGATGCACTTTAACATTCTGAGTTCAGGCATACTAAACGTTATTTTCCTATCTTGTTCCCTGGGTCAGTTATGTTTATAAGATGTTATAAACTAACTGCCCATTCTGGCCTATGGGAACAGTTAGCCGTGCAATAGTGAAAAATTAAATTGGCAGTATTTTACTATGAGGACATGCCACACACATCAGGGCAGGTCCTACTTTTCACATACAATGCACCCTGCCCACAGAGGTACTTTGGACATATCTTAGGGGTGACTAACATGTAGAAAAGGGAAGGTTTAGGGACAGGCAAGTGTGCGCACTTGACAAGTCGACATGGCAGTCCCAGACTGCACACCGTCTCTGCAATGGCAGGCCTGAGCCACATTTTACAAGCTGCTTCTGTGGATGGCACAATCAGTGCTGCATGTCCACCAGCAGAATTTGATTCACAGGCCCTGCGCACACACGGTGCACTGTACTAGGGTCTGACAAGTAAATCAAAACACCAATCATGGAATCACTAATCCATCACAACAATTTACAAAAGATCACATATGCACTTTAGCACTGATCAGCAGTGGTAAAGTTCCCTGAGTCATAAAACCACCAACAACACATCAGAAAAAAATATATGAGGAAGACAAAAAGTTCAAGGATGAACCTGCAAAAAGGGCCAAGGCCAACAGTGCGTACATGGGATTCTGTTTTAAACAAAGAGCAGTCAATACCAGAGATTCTCCTAAAGGGTCACAACTTATATTCCCAGTTCACACCTTCGCTTTCACTGTTACAGAGGCCTAATGGAGCTGTAATCAGCTCAGTGCCATAGCAAGGGAGGGTAGGGGTGCACCGCCCTGGGCAGCACGAGTTTTGGGGGAAGCAGCTTCCACTTGCTATTACATTCAGCCGCAGCTGGTGGCAAATGAGGGGACCACCATGGGCAGAAAATGGGCTAGCTACACCTCTGAATCATCTACTATAGTTATTAGAAAATGAGATTGGGTCGACTGAGATCCACGGCTGTTACTTTATGCAGATATAAAAAAAGTTGAACAGTAGAAGAAACACAGCATGCATGGGGCAAAATAAGCTAAGAGGCAGTTTACCAGTCTCCAGGTCTCCAGTGACGGCTCGCATAGGGTGTGCTGCTGGGCAGTGTGGTGGGGAGGGGCAGGGTGGAGGGTAGTAAACTTGGACATACAACCGAATGGGGGAAATTGTTCCTCCGTTCTGTCATATTCCTGAGTTTACTACCCCCTACCCTGGCCCTCCCCTGCCCACCCTGCCACCCTGCAGTATGCCCTATGCAAGCCGCCACTGCCATTCTCCCTAATTAATCTGGTCGAAACAGGCAGAGTAATGCATAACTGTGAATGCACTAAACCTTGAAACAGATGTGAATAAATTCTTACCCTACTCTCAAAAAAAATGCTGTGCCTTCAAAGTTAGATTAACAAATTCACAATCTACTGCTCAAATGAGTGAAATTTCTGATGTTTCCCTCGTCTTCATTGCTTGATTTTGCTCGTGAGAAAGTGTCACTCATAGTCATTGAATGTCACTCATAATTTCAATGAAATTATGAAAATGTCACGCGTAGGCAATCTGAACCTTTGGCACCTATGCAGGCATGAAGCCACTTTTTAGAGTGCAATCAAACAAGGAGGTTCTCCACTTAGCTTTTCCACTTGGCAATAAAGGCCCACATGCATCAATATCGGCATTTGCGAATTCTTTTTTGCGAAAAATAGCGAATCGCAAATAAGAATTTGAATATTTTGCGGCTGAGCCCAGTCGCGGAAGCAAAGCCTGCCGCTTGCTGCGGACCCGTGATGGCACCCAACGGTGCGATCAGTATACGGGGGAGTGGTATCCAGAAGCAGCTGACCACAGACAAGAGGACACCCAGAGCCACATGCTCACCAGCCCACATGGGTTTTAATCGTACATGTATTAACTGCAACAATGATGAACTCACACGAGGTAAATGGTGTATGCACTACAAGACCCAGAAGGCCATTTCATCTGACCACGCCCTTGAAGGCAGGCTTTAATATCATGAGTGCATACTGCATCATCATTGCCAAGCAGGAGCCATTGAAGAAGGGATAGACTCCCGAAACAGGTCTGGATGTACACGAACAGATGGTGGCTGTTCTCCCTGCGTCTCCTGTTGCAGCTGCTCCTTAAAGAAATGGATCCAAATTTTACCATTCTTGTGGCTTCTTCCACTGAGGTATAAACTCTTTGTTTGAATATTTTGCGGCTGAGCCCAGTCGCGGAAGCAAAGCCTGCCGCTTGCTGCGGACCCGTGATGGCGCCTAACGGTGCGATCAGTATATGAGGGAGTGGTGTCCAGAAGCAGCTGACCACAGACAAGAGGACACCCAGAGCCACATGCTCACCAGCCCACATGGGTTTTAATCGTACATTTATTAACTGCAACAATGATGAACTCACACGAGGTAAATGGTGTATGCACTACAAGACCCAGAAGGCCATTTCATCTGACCACGCCCTTGAAGGCAGGCTTTAATATCACGAGTGCATACTGCATCATCATTGCCAAGCAGGAGCCATTGAAGAAGGGATAGACTCCCGAAACCGGTCTGGCTGTACACGAACAGATGGTGACTGTTCTCCCTGCTTCTCCTGTTGCAGCTGCTCCTTAAAGAAATGGATCCAAATTTTACCATTCTTGTGGCTTCTTCCACTGAGGGCTAAACTCTTTGTTTGAATATTTTGCGGCTGAGCCCAGTCGCAGAAGCAAAGCCTGCCGCTTGCTGCGGACCCGTGATGGTGCCCAACGGTGCGATCAGTATACGGGGGAGTGGTGTCCAGAAGCAGCTGACCACAGACAAGAGGACACCCAGAGCCACATGCTCACCAGCCCACATGGGTTTTAATCGTACATTTATTAACTGCAACAATGATGAACTCACACGAGGTAAATGGTGTATGCACTACAAGACCCAGAAGGCCATTTCATCTGACCACGCCCTTAAAGGCAGGCTTTAATATCACGAGTGCATACTTCATCATCATTGCCAAGCAGGAGCCATTGAAGAAGGGATAGTCTCCCGAAACCGGTCTGGCTGTACACGAACAGATGGTGACTGTTCTCCCTGTGTCTCCTGTTGCAGCTGCTCCTTAAAGAAATGGATCCAAATGTTACCATTCTTGTGGCTTCTTCCACTGAGGGCTAAACTCTTTGTTTGAATATTTTGCGGCTGAGCCCAGTCGCGGAAGCAAAGCCTGCCGCTTGCTGCGGACCTGTGATGGCGCCCAACGGTGCGATCAGTATACGGGGGAGTGGTGTCCAGAAGCAGCTGACCACAGACAAAAGGACACCCAGAGCCACATGCTCACCAGCCCACCATGTCATGAGTGATGTAATACGTGACGTCATCAGCAGTACATTGCAGGCGGGCAAGTTATAGTAAGACCAACTAACTATAACGTGGGCATTTCAATGGTTTTGTGTCAGTAACATTTCCAGCTAACTATAACTGGTGTCAAACCTATGGTTTTTTCAGTGAATTTAATAGGTTTTTTAAATGCAAATTCCTCACTATAACTGGTGTGTAACCTATGGTTTTTTCAGTGAATTTCATAGGTTTTTTAAATGCTAATTCCTAACTATATATAGGGCCTCAAACTCAATCAATAACTACATATGTTTTAATCTAGTATATGTGAGTATTGATGTATATAAGTGAGTATATGTGAGAGTGAGAGATTGAGAGAGTTCTTGTTTAAATAAGTATGTGTTTCTATAAGTGATTGTTTAAGAGAGTAAGTATGTGTAAGTTTCCGTAGAAGTAAGGTGGTAGTGTGTGTATAGCTGTATATGCAAATAAATGGATGATCAATAGTTTATTTGCATGTGTGATTATGTGTGTGAGTAACTTTTGGATGACTGTCGGTGTGTAATAGGATGTATAGGTGTTTCACTACATATGATGAGTGAATATATGTATGAGTGACTATATAGAACTGTTGGTGAATGAGTGGATGTGTATATAGATAGTGGTATTACTGAATTGGTTGTTGTAACTGGTATGGGTATCTCTATTTTTTTGAAAATTTTAGTTTCTATTTTTGAATATGTGTTTCAAGGGTTACATTACACTGAAAGGAGGTCTGCCACTCTGTCACAAGGATGGTGTCATCAGTGATGTCATGAGTGATGTCACTGACCATGTAATGAGTGATGTAATATGTGACGTCATCAGCAGTGTATTGCAGGCGCGCAAGTTATAGTGAGTCCAACTAACTATAACGTGGGAATTTCAATGGTTTTATGTCAGTAAAATTTCCAGCTAACTATATCTGGTGTGAAACCTATGGTTTTTTCAGTGAATATATGTGTATATATATCGATACCTTCACTCCTCTCTGCAGCGCCCAGCCGGAACACCACCAAAGGATGAACAACAGACTCCAAGTATCGTGGAAAAATGCAGGTCTTTATTTATCCAATATATATATATATATATATTCACTGAAAAAACCATAGGTTTCACACCAGTTATAGTTAGCTGGAAATATATATATATATATATATATATATATATATGCAATTCACAGTCCTGTTCCGCTGCCTCAAATCAGGACCAAGATCCTATCTGCCACACCGGATGCCACAGGTACAAACCACTCCACAGCGCAAAGATGACATTTTCTCAAGTTTATTCACACGATTTTGCCAGCATGACGCGTTTCGGTCACTCCACGGTGACCTTGATCACATGACGAACAAAACCAATGAAAATGTATATATAGGGCTTACCAATCAACAAAAGGGGCGGGAGAATTAATGGAAACTGAAAAAATCACTACATGCACATCTTCATGTCATGGAAAACAGACAAAGAAATGGATTTAAAAATACCTGACTATTTACAATCCATATACTGATTACACTTTTCACACGTACACACTATGGAAAAAACATCAATTCATTATATCATTGTTGCTATACATTATGTACATGTGAATCCATCGAGATTGTTGTTTTCATATATCTACAAACCTAATGCCGTATTACATTACATATATTTGAAATATCAAAAGGTGGTGTGCAATTATATTTCTTATTCAATATATACATATATAAATCCCCTCTCTCACACCCGAGTTGATTGGTATTTGAACCCCTAACGTGACCACCTAGTGTGCAAAAAACGGGGGAGGAAAGGACAAACCCATAACCTAAAATTCAAAAAGGGATCAAAATAAGTGAATTAATTTGTGATTAGTTTATCAGAGTTTTAACACACTGGTCAAAAGTATGAAAATTGGGAGATACTCATGCTTAACCATGTTACGCCAATTAGGAGGTTTGCATGTGCAAGAGTAAATACAACTACTCAACCTACCTCCCAACCTTAAATGAAACCTCATCAGGGGCCAGCAGTAAAGTGCACGGCGTCTACCATCTCCCTTTATGAAACCAAGCAAGTGCTTGTGGGAGATGTAGTCCATATTATCCTGGATGGATGCACTTTCAAATTACTGCTCGTTCCAAAGGCTCTAACATGAGCCCCCGAACATCACTCCTGTCCTCATCCATCGCGCAGCTCCACATATGAGACTCCTTGGATAGAGGGTCTCGTGGCTTTACTGCTGGCCCCTGATGAGGAAAATAAATTTCCGAAACGCGTCGGGCCTATTACAAGCACGCAACTGCCCATACCAACTAACGCCTTGGGGAAGGCGCACGCAGGCTCGAGTGCTACCCGTTTTTTGGACAACCCCACGGAGCGGAATATATTAGCGGCGGTCCTGCCGCTGGGTAGCATCACCCCGAAGAAACGGGGGCCACGAGACCCTCTATCCAAGGAGTCTCATATGTGGAGCTGCGCGATGGATGCGGACGGGAGTGATGTTTGGGGGCTCATGTTAGAGCCTTTGGAACGAGCAGTAATTTGAAAGTGCATCCATCCAGGATAATATGGACTACATCTCCCACAAGCACTTGCTTGGTTTCATAAAGGGAGATGGTAGACGCCGTGCACTTTACTGCTGGCCCCTGATGAGGAAAATTATTTCCGAAACGCGTCGGGCCTATTACAAGCACGCAACTGCCCATACCAACTAACGCCTTGGGGAAGGCGCACGCAGGCTCGAGTGCTACCCGTTTTTTGGACAACCCCACGGAGCGGTATATATATATATATATATATATATATATATATATATATTACCTACTGGCGGTCGCCAGTAGGTATATATAGTTAGGATTTTTTTCCTATGGGATTTCTGAAAATTCTATGTCGAATAACTTTTGCGTTTGTGGACGGAATTGGCTGAAATTTTCAGGGAAATGGCACATTTTGTTTCTGAGAAGCCCCTAAAAATTTGGGGGGGTTTCGTCAAGGGGGGGCCGAGAAAAAAGGGGGTCCCAAAACGTGTTTTTAACATTGAGTTTTCCATAGGGCGGTTGGACTCACTTTTAGCTCGAACGGCTGAATGGATTTACACGAAACTTGGTAAAATTGTAGATATGGTTTGCCCGACGTGCCTTTGCTATGTCTCAATATATGTGCTCCAGTGGATTTTGAGAAATTAATGTTTTAAAAAACAGATATATCTGTGACAGCGTCCCGGTTCGCGCCCCGGTTCGCGTACCTTACACGTAACGGAACTTCGCTAGGAGAAGCGGATTGGCTCCCCGGTGACTGTGAACATTCTAAACAATCCGGAGCGGCCGCCATCTTGTGTCTCGGTAGGATCGAGACACAAGATGTGGCAAAAACAAAGGGGGAAATGAGCATAAGGGGGCGAGTACATCCTCCCTGACCCCCTAGGTTTGATGAGGGGGCTTTAAAAGGGCCTCGCGGGGTTAAAAAATAATAATTTTTATATCGTTTTTTTTTGCGGGGGGAGCGCTCGGTACGCGCACCAGGAAGCGGTCCGGGAAGCGTAATATTGGGAAAATAGGATGAAAGAATGTTCAAATATTGTATGTTTATTGATTGTTCTTTTTGTTTTGTTTTTTATTTTTTTATTTAAGTACCAACATGTAGGTACCAATGCAGAGTCTAAAAATAAAAATACATTGTTTCCTTTGTAGATATCTTGCATGTTGTTTCAGAAGTTATTGTGGTATATGGAATTCATAGCGTAGTCTGTCAGGAAAGCAGAAACACCATGGAGGCAGGAGATGATAAAGATATGTTAAATACACATTGGAGATGATATAGTGGAAGAAAGGAAGTAACTATGATCAAACCTAAAGTTGCACAGTATATTTAAAGTCTAATTTTACATTATAATCAATTTGCTTCTAGTTTAAAAAATACATATAAAAATGAATAATGTCTCAAACAATTTTTGAATTATTATATATAAATTTATTTTTCTGATTTGTTTTGCAAATTAAAAAGAACTTCTAATAATTCTTTGTCAGAATTTGTCTCATTTTCAATTAGGAAATCCACAGATTCAACACATTGCAGAAGTTCAAAGTCCCGTGATTCATCAAAGAATTCTGATTCATTTTCTGTATCTTTGTTGCATTCTGCAACAATTTCCAAGTCATTTTTTTTCTCTCCTTCCATTTTTGTGCTGTAAAATGAATTTAAAAAAAATATATCAGTACAGATAGGGCACTGTTGGGTTTAAGTACAGACAGGTAGTTTGGTTTTTTAAACAGTGATTTTATCTTTGGGCAGTGTATGGTATCAGACTGGAAGTAGGAATATAAAAAAAGTATGTGATAAAGCCTAAGTCAATTCTTAATTATACAAGACAAGCCTAACTCCATCCATAACTAAAACAGAGAAGTCTATCTTATTCTATAAGTATTACAGAGGGATAATATATAACTATCAGAAAATGTTTTCCTAATTAACTTAAAGTACAGAACATACTTCAGTTTTTAAAATAACATCTTACCTTTCAAAAAGAAGTTTAAGTTCTCAGTTGAAATGCACTTGATATGTACTTCAGGAAGTAGTAGCCAAAATGGCTGTGTTTCTCTCTCTTTCTTTATATATATTCAGGTACATAACCAATCAAATGTCATGAAATAATAGAAGATTTTGAAAGTAGTATTTTGATTGGTTGTCAATTGTAACACTTCATAAGTGTTTTTGTTAGGTAATTTACCTCAGGATATTTAGTCAGGTTTACAGCATAATTTTCTCAATGGAATTCCATCAAATTTGGGTAAATGGTAGGGACTGCTATGTAGTAGGGGCTATTCTATATTTGATGAAAGTGTCTCTAGTGGTTTTTCTGTAAATTACTTTCCCACCTTTTTTTAACGAGCGCTCACGGTGCGCGCCCCGGTACGCGAACCGGCAGCGTAACTGTGGTAAATATTTGATTTACCGTCTTAATTTCTATGCAGGTAAGTACTTAATCAATAATAACTCAATCGGAAAGAAAAAGGCAGAGTCCGTGGTGTTAGAGTTCTTAGGGGTTTTATTCCTCAAAAAGGAATGGTCATGACCTGGATATCATGTTCCTGCAACCACAGGGGTTCAGGAAGGGATAGAGCAATATTTTATTGACAATACATAGCTTATATACTTAAATCACATCATAGAAACCAATATAGTAGGCGTAACAGCTGAGAGAAGACAAGATAACAGCATCCACGTGTTAGTAGTACGTAATCAGAAGGCGTGAACTAGGCGTGAACTAGAGGTGTGTGCTAGAAACGTCATAGGTGGGTGTCACAAAGCAGAAATGTTGCAATGTCAGCAGAAATCTGAGGCTTGGATGCGCGCGCAGCTGCATGACGTGTGATTGACGTGAAACTGGAGGGTGCAGGGGACTTGACATTTACACTGGCGGAAAGAGACAGAAGTCTGGCATGTCAGATCAACAAGCACTTCTATCATATCTGATATCTGATGTTTGGGAACCATATTATCTAAACGGAAAGGTCTCTGGGGCAGAAGCTATTCTATACTGACTGTGAGTGCGTGTATAAGCGCCTAAGTGTCTGCATGAGAATGCGAGGGGCATGGGCCTACCATGGTAACAGAGCTATGAATTACTTGCACGTAGACAGTGAGGCCGGGCCCTTTGCTCTGCAGCTGGGGGGATGTTTACTTAAACTAGTAGGCAGGAATGCATTTTCGAGGAGCGGAACAGATAATTCGAAGGTTGAAGTCAGTCTTGGCAGGCAGCAGGCTGTGCTAAGCGCCGGGAGCCGCACAGAAAGTAAGTCAGAGGTCACGGGTACAGAGACAGCCTGGGCTGAGGCTTTCAGAGTCAGAAGGCAGGGAGAAGCTCGATGACAGAATTCAGGGCCTACTTTGCCAGAGCTGAAAAACGTGTAAAGTACACTACAAAAAGACGTTGGCATAGCATACTTAGGAACGGACTATTCAACCCATTCAGGGTGGGTCTGAAAGAGGATATGTTAACGTTGGACGCAAATGTATTTGCGTCTTCATAGCTGGTACAGGAGGGAAGTTACATGCACTTTAAGCTGGTACATGGAGACGGTGGGGTACACGCTAGGGAACACAACTTGACCATAAAATTTATATTTCCTCATTCCCTCCTTGTTCCCTACGAACCCTTCATGATATATTGATCCTCATAAATCGATCAGTCTGTTCTTGTAACATCATTTGTTCTTCTTTCTTTCTTTCACGTTTTGAAAGAAAACTGGAATGTTCAATGCACGATGTGGCACACAGTCCACAAATCGCTGGCCCACACTGTAGGCACAGGCAACAACTGAATACTATGACTAGGCCAACGCCTAGGAAGGATAGGATCTTCCATCCCCAAGCAGTTAACGTTGTCCAGAACCAACCGGACCAAGTCCAGGTGCCTGGATTCTGATGTATCAGATTTGCAATCTTATGAAGACGTGTAATAGCTTTGTATACAGATGGCGCGTTTTCTGGAATGAAAACACAGCAACTTGACCCGATGACCTTACAAGCTCCGCCTCTATCTGCCAAGATGACGTCAATAACAAGACGATTCTGAAGAACAACAACCCGCATGGTGGACTGCTCTTCTGTTAAGTTACCTAGGGCGGAGGCAGTTTCATTCACTACTGCTTCAAGTGTTCTAGTTAATCTGCGTATCAATTTACTATTTTGGACGGGGCCTGTGAAGAAAAAGAATCCTTTATTGAAATCTGTGTATTGCTCCCATGCCGTTTCAGTGTAGTCGACAATCGGGAGATCTCTTCGGAGTCTATTCTTTACTAGATTTGTATTTCTGTGATAATCAGGAGGAGCTAGAAAAACAGGGGGCAGAAGGAATGCAATATAACAGGTACCATCCCAATCTGGAGGTAAGCGTATGTATGCGGTATGACCACAAACAAAGTAGGAATGACGGGTAGCTCTAAAGGAAGATTTACCTTGATCACTGAATTCGACCACAGTAGTACATTTACTATGACCTAAGTGTACTGAACCTTTCTTACTGACACATAATTCACCAGTGACTGGTAATACTGACATAGCAGGGAGAACTGGTGCAGCTTCGGATTCAACAGTAAGAATCATAAGGTTAATTGTGTAATTACCTAATCCATATACTTCATTTTCTAGATCAGTTCCTATTCTAGTGGGGAGTCCCTTCTTATCAGGGTAACAGACATTAAGCAGAACTAAGTTCAAGTTTCCCCAAACCCAGCTCCCTTTGAAAACAGCGATATCAGGATCTAAGGAATTAATTATTCTAAACCATGCACCACAGGAGCCATTGTGAGTGAACGGGTACGGAAAGAGGGGCAGAACTCCTTTGTATTTCTGGTAGGGAGGGAGTCGGCCACATATCCAACAGTTTGTAGCATTGTTAGTCTGATGGGAGTGATGTAACATACTAATGAATGTGTTGTTGCGCAGCGCAAGTCTGTAAGAAAGTTCGTGTGGAGGTAATTCACTAAAAGAATGTTCAGCAGTGACATTGTAAGCAGATTGTTCACGCTTGAAAATAGGGTAGTAGATAGGAAGCAGTATACTGGCAACAATAATCAGAAGACTTAGGAAAAACATAATTAATAATGTCACTATACAGTGACTGCGGAGTGATTTGCAATATGCACGTTTCTTGAGTTGTCTCTCTCTCTCTCTATCTCGATCTAGGGGATACATGTCAGAAACTATTTAACCGATTCACCTAGGGGAGGACTTAAACAATTAAACTGTCTGACTTGCTAGATCGAAGTTTCAGTTTGTACTCCTCTTGGGGAGTTTTCTCTTGTTTCGGAACTTTAAAGTCACTTGGCTCGATACAGTCTTTGGAGGGGGTGGACGAGTCTGGGTCTGGTTTCAGTTCGTTGCACCTTTTAATATGACTCGTATGTATCCACCCCTTTCTGCCTTCCACCTTTATTGCTGTCCTCGTAGTAAGAAGGACGGTCTTCGGCTCTTTCCAGCGGGGCTCCAGCGGACTTTTCCTGTCAAAGTTCCTAATCAGGACCAGATCTCCTGGACGGACATCATGCGGCTTTACATCAGTGTTGTCAGGGAAGGCTGCAGCAACCTGTGAACGACATGATTGGAGTGCAGACATCAAGGAGGCAAGGTAATCTGTCAGCATATTACAATCGACATCGGTAATTTTCTTAGGAATGGGCGTCCCCCACATATTCGGTGGTCTGCCAAAGACCACTTCATACGGGGATAGTCCTGATCGCGAGTGGGCGACCATCCTCATATAGAACAATGCAACTGGCAGGGCGACTATCCAGTCGACCCCTTTCTCTTTACAAACTTTAGCAAGGCATGTCTTTAGTGTCTGGTTATGCCTCTCTACAAGGCCAGCGGCTTCGGGATGTCGGACACAATGGAATCTCCACTGATATCCTAGCAGCAAGGAAACTTGTTTCATTAATTCGGATGAGAATGGCTGTCCGTTATCTGAGTACACGACACGAGGCAAGCCGTACCGTGGGAAGAATTCTCGAACCAGCTGCCTGGCAGTAGTCGGAGCAGTGTAATCTGGGACTGGATATGCTTCGGTCCAACGGGAAAGTGCACAAACAATTACGAGAACATATTTGAATCCTCGACAACGGTCCATCTGGATATAATCCATCTGGAGGACTTCAAAAGGGTGATCGGGAGGATGAAATCCACCTTGCTCTACAGGGACGCTTTTACCTGGATTGAACTGACAACAGATCATGCAAGTACGCACTTTCTGTTTTGCTGCTGCTCGTAAGTGTTTATTACACCAGAGATTCTGTAAACTGTCTAACATCGCTTTTTATCCTAGATGTGCAGGACTATGTGCTGTATTGATTATGACTTGAACCATAGAGTCGGGGAGAAACCATGTAGATTTTCCCTTCGTCATCCAACCTTGATCTGTCTGAATCCCTCCTAGTTCAGTCCATTTCTTTATTTCATCTGTAGTAGCATGTGTCTGAATATTGATTACATCTAGTGCGGGATCCCTGACTGTCATACAATGTGTCGGTACTATTGTCTTTGTCACGTCAGTTGTCTGGGTGTGAGTCAGTGCTGTATGTTTTGCTGTCTGGTCTGCCAGGTCGTTACCCTGGGAAACAGAATCTGTAACTTTAGTATGTGCTTTACACTTCATGACGGAAATGCCTGAAGGCAGATGTATTGCATCTAACAGTGCTTGAATGAGGGGACCGTGTTGAATCTTGGCACCATGAGAGGTCAAAAAACCTCGTTCTTGCCATAACATTCCGAAGTCGTGTACAACTCCGAACGCATAACGGGAATCAGTGTATATGTTAACATTTCTGTTCTTGACTAGTATACAGGCTCGGGTCAGAGCGATGAGCTCTGCCGCTTGAGCGGACAGTGTGTCAATACGATGTGTTTCTTTAACTTCGGTTTCAGTGGTCACTGCATACGCGGCCACTAATTCTCCTGTACTTGTTCTCATACATGAACCATCCACATAAAGTGTCAGGTCTGGGTTTGTCAATGGAACATCAGTTAAGTCTCGTCGAGGCTTTGTTACTGCATTAATGATCTCTAGACAATCATGCGGGGCTGTATCTGTCATAATGGAAGGTAACAATGTTGCGGGGTTCAGAATGCTGCAGCGTCTGATTTCTATGTGTGGCTGGAATAGTGTTAATTCATAACCTGTCAGTCGTGCTATAGTCAAGTGTTGCGTCTGGGTTCTGTTTAAAAGAACTTCTACAGAATGTGGAACTTGTACTGTTAATTGATGTCCTAAAACAATTGAATCGCTCTGTCTGATTGCTAATGCTGTTGCTGCTACTGACTTTAAGCACGCAGGGAGTGCCTGGGCTACTGAATCCAATGTACTTGAAAAATAAGCGCAAGGCTTATGTGAACCTGCTTGGTCTTGAGTGAGGACAGACAACGCTGTACCATCACTTTCTGTAACGAAAAGTGTAAAAGGTTTGCTGTAACATGGTGTCGCTAAAACTGGTGCTTGGCATAAAGCTTTCTTTAATTCTTCAAAGGCTTGTGTGTGTTCCTGAGTCCAAGGGAGGGCAGTCGAAGTCGCTGCCTCCTGTGTTGTTAACTGAATGAGTGGTTTGGCTAGAAATGCATACTGAGGAATCCATTGTCTGCAGTACGAGGTGAGGCCTATAAAGGCCCGCACTTCCTTTTGTGTCTGGGGTTGTGGCATATTTACAATTAACTGAATGCGATCGGGAGTGAGCTGTCTCCCCACTTTGGACAGCAAGTGACCCAAGTACACAACTTGCTGAACACAGAATTGTAGCTTCGAAGGAGACACCTTGTGTCCCTTGTCGGCCAGGAAATGTAAAACTGTCAGTGATGCTTGTTCACATTCGGGTTCACTTCGTGCGGTGATCAGCAGATCATCGACGTATTGCAGTAAAGCGGTGTTAACTGGCATTTGAATACAATCTAGTTGTCTTTTCAGTGCTTGACTATAGATGCTGGGGCTTTCTGTGAATCCTTGAGGTGCGCGTGAAAATTTGAAACTTCGTCCATTTAAACTGAATCCAAAAAGGTATTGGCCCTCGGGGTCAATAGGTACACTAAAGAAGGCGTTCTTGAGGTCAATTACAGTAAAGAACGTTGCTTCGGAATCAATAGCAGTCAATAGGGAAGAGATGTCGGGGACCACAGGGTACTGTGGTACAATGCATTTATTCAGTTCTCGTAAATCAATCACCAGCCGATATACTGGCGGTGCATTGGGATCAGTACGTTTAAGAATTGGAATGATAGGGGAATTACAGATATTGGAGTCGGTCTCTACGACCACTCCTTGGGTGATGAGCTCTTCAACGATTTCCAGTAAAGCCACTACAGCATTGGGTGGTAACTTGTATTGTCTGATTCTGGGTAGAACAACACCTGGTTTGAGTGTAACACGGTATGGTGTGATATGCATACAGCCTACATCAGTTGGGCCTTGTGCCCACAAGTGATCTGGTACATTTTTCAATCTGACATCAAACTCTCGTAATACATAGTGACCCTTGAAATCCCGCAGAAAGAATCTAACTCCCTCCGGGGAACAACATATCACTGCTCCTAGAGCCTTCAATGTTTTGATACCTAACAGATTTTCTGGACATGATTTCGTAAGTAACAGGTCTGTAACGCGTGATAATGGACCCACAGCCAGGGGGACTGGTTCTGATACCTCATTTACAATAGGCTGTCCTGAAAAACCAAGGGAAACATTCTGTGAGCCTGAGAGGGGTGCCCCTGGGACTTCATTATGGCTGATTGTTGTGCGGCTTGCCCCTGTGTCAATTTCTGTCTTTTCCCAATACTTGACTGTGTACATAAGGACCCTCTTGATCTACAGGAATTTCAATAAGAGGCAAGCCAAATTCCCTCTCTAGGCTGTTTCATGTGTATCGTGGGTAATCGGGGTAAGCAGATTGGGCATACTGGTACATCTGTTGTGAAACTTGCTGAGTCGCGGCAATGGGCTGTGGCTGTGGTACCGCTACCGTCTGTGCTGTATGAGATGAAGCATGTGTATGCTGTGTATTCTGCATGGGCTGTACATTCTGTGAAGTCTGTTGCTGGGCCTGGTCTTGTCTAGGCGGATGCGGTCTTTCCTTAGTTTTACCTGTTGCTATATTGTGTTTCAGAACTGGGCATTCATGTACGTAGTGACCTGGCTGCTTGCAATAGTTGCATGTCCCTTTAACGGGAGCTGCGGAGTGACCTGTCTGGGTCGTACCCTTTCTCTGGCTGTCTGCTGGGACTGATTGGGCCACTAACATTTTCATTTTCATGTCTTTCATACGTTTCTGTTCATGATCCTGTTCTTCCCTAATTCTGTTCTGATGGTATTGTAACATTTGTAACATCTGTGATGGCGTATTTGCTTGCCATGTACTCTCAACCTTGTATACACGGTTTTTAACTGCTAACAGGGAATTCTCGACTAACTTTGATACAAAAAGATGCGGGTACGACTCGCTACTTGGTTTAAGACCACTATTAATAATGAAACATTTCTCGAATCTTGAATAGAAGTCACTAGTATCTTCATCTGGTTTCTGTTTACAGGCCGAAATTGCGTCCCAATCTTCCTTTCTAGTTGTCAGTAATCTTGGCAGAACCTGTACTATCAAACCCGGTAATGCTTTAGTTTTCTCCCCAAGGCCTAGCCCTGGGGTACGTTTTTCCTCCTCATCTTCTATTTCTGCCCATACAATCTTTTTGTCTCCCACCTCCCATTCTTTTTCCTTGAGTTTTTCGTAGATGCCGGTAGGCAACAATACCTTTAACATTTTCACGATATCTTCATATGTATAATCCCCCATCAGTAACATGTCTTTAAGTTCTCTGTGAAAACCTGCAGGGTCTTTATCATGACAGGGTACTAATTTCTTCATTTCTAACAGTTCTAACTTAGTCAGAGGAGTGTGTACATATACACGTTTCAAGGTCTGATCGGCACCCATAACTGGATGTACTTCTCGTAAGGGGTTCTGACTTTCAAGACCATGCAGACGCTCCATATGATAAATTTTTCTTTCTGGGGGCGGAGCGGGAACATATTCGGAGCTTACGAAAGTGTTATATCTATGTCGTTGTTCTAGAATTATTTGTATTAACTTGGTACTTAGACCTCTCCATCTATCCATGAGTAGTGCTTCTAATGTATCGTGTAAGGGACCTGGATCAGAATGTTGGTTTCTGTATAACGTGAGGAGGTGCTGAATCATGTATACACCTGCTAATTTCTGCTCGTCTGGGGAAAGGTTCAGAAATGTCTGCGCTACTGTGTCATCATTGTATATGTTCGGATTGTCAGCCCATAATACTGCTGACCGGGCTAGTTCTTGTTCATCCATAGAATTGAGTACGTGGTACCCTATTCGGTCTCGAAGCCTTTTATCAGTCTCCTGGAACTGGTGTTCCGGAGAATTCGGTTTTGTTATGCCGGATAGAAAAACTCTCTTGCTTTCCGGATGAATGCCTTTCCTAAGGTAAGTTCCCTTACCTACATACGCTATCGTGTCTGTAGTCCTTTCTGATTCTTCAGGTTCTTCCTCCTCCTCGGAGGAGGCCCTTTCTTTCTCTTTTTCGTGTATTTCTATCACTGCTTTTCTTATTCTCTTGTACATACTGGCTATGCAACCCCCTTTATCATGCTTTCCTTCGGATATATTTTGACCCCACTTGTTGAGTCCATCTAATTCCTCCTGTTCTGTCTCGGGCCTGTCTCGTTCTCTTATTAGGCAATTTATAAAAAAACGTAGTATATATGCTTGAGTGTCAACTTTCTGATGTGCCATGGCATCCTTAATACTGTCTGGGTCTTCCCCCGTCTGGACAAAAGGATATATTCTATCTAGGTGCTCTTTCATTCCTGAGAATAATGTTAGGTAATCTGTAGCTTGTCGCAATCGTAGTGATGCTATCAACATCCTATCGTCTTTACCGGGTACTGGCTCGTATCTGCAAACTGGAAGCGGTTCTTTGAGTCTGTCGAGACGGGGTGATTGAAGCGTAAAAGGGTTCTGCATATCCCTAAGCTGTAATCTGTGTGTTGGGGGCGGGGTCTGGTGACCCCCGGTCGCACCTCCTGAAGCGGAAGCGTGGACATTATTTCTCTGTGGGGTCTGTATCTGTACTTGAACTTGTCTTTTAGTAGGATCAGGTAGAAGCGGTTTCGGTATATCAATTTTAGGTGCGGGAAGTGGTGGAGGTGGAGGAGCGATGGGCTGTCGAACGGGGAAACCTGATTGCAGTAACGGTGGGATATGGTCTGGAGGCGGGTTGCCACCTCCGTCACCGGCAGTAGGCGGGACGCGGACAGGCAGATTGGTGTAAGCGGGTGCTACATCCTCTAGATAGGAATTCAGGAATATGTCTTTAGTAGTCCTGTGATTTACTTTAGTTGGAACCAATGGTGGCGGCAGATTTTTCGGTATTTCTGAAGTGGCCTCAGGCGAACCCTCGGCCACGAGATACATACCATTTACGAGATTGTTTCGTGCACGGTCTATTTGCTCTGATTTTACTCGAATCCCTTCAGTAACTAATTCGTTTTCTTGGGCTTTATCTGATTCTTTAAGTCTGTCTTCTCTACGGAGTGCTTTTTCAGCACGCTTATGTGATTCCTTATGCCAAAATTCTATGGCGTCCTTCTGAGACTGTCTGGCTTTCTTTTTCCATAGTGCTTCTTCTACCTTCATGATGCACTCGGCATCCCATGTTCCGGTAACAGGCCATCTGTGTCTTTCGTCTAGATGCTTAGTATAATCGGCCCATAAATCTAGATACAATATGGCATCTAAGCCATGCTTGTGGTACATAAAATTTCCAGGAGTGTCCCTAGGGGGGATAGGAATTTCTTCCTCTAGTATCCCTTTCCTAGTCCCTATCTGCTTTAACTTGTTGAAAAACGGCATCTTGTTTACTTAATACTGAACGCTCAATCCTTGCTACTTAATTCTGAATACAGCTAGTTACACAAGAACACAATAATGCACATTAAAAACAGTCACACTCATACCACGACATTAATCACATGAAAGACATTTGAGACATATATGACTACCCCCTATACCGGATGTACTGCTAAACAGCACAGATACACTGTCAGAGACAATGCAAAAACTTGAATAACTGATGTACTGCTAAACAGCACAGATACACTGTCTAAAACAGTGCAGACCGAATTTGTGTACCCAAACCCGTCTTGATACGTCCCAGCAATGGTACTCACCGGGAAGCACGGAAACAGAAGGCCTTGGAAAACTCGACTGGACTGGACCGGACTCGACTCGACTCGACACGTGGATACTTCGAAAACTGGTGGGCCTCTTGACACCTCGGACCTTGCTTCTTTCGGCTAGGCTCTGGTCGGGATCCTCCGCACTCCTCACCGCCTCGTCTGGGTGCTGATCGCAGTCTTCGTCACCTCCGTGGGCCAGAGGGAGATACAGGAAATCCTGCCGGTACGCGTAGTTTCCGTCTAACTGATGGCAGGGGACAGAGCTTGCAACGCACCAACCGGCGCATGGGGTGGGGGAGGGGTCCCTGTTCGGGCGCCAAAATAATGTGGTAAATATTTGATTTACCGTCTAAATTTCTATGCAGGTAAGTACTTAATCAATAATAACTCAATCGGAATGAAAAAGGCAGAGTCCGTGGTGTTAGAGTTCTTAGGGGTTTTATTCCTCAAAAAGGAATGGTCATGACCTGGATATCATGTTCCTGCAACCACAGGGGTTCAGGAAGGGATAGAGCAATATTTTATTGACAATACATAGATTATATACTTAAATCACATCATAGAAACCAATATAGTAGGCGTAACAGCTGAGAGAAGACAAGATAACAGCATCCACGTGTTAGTAGTACGTAATCAGAAGGCGTGAACTAGGCGTGAACTAGAGGTGTGTGCTAGAAACGTCTTCGGTGGGTGTCACAAAGCAGAAATGTTGCAATGTCAGCAGAAATCTGAGGCTTGGATGCGCGCGCAGCTGCATGACGTGTGATTGACGTGAAACTGGAGGGTGCAGGGGACTTGACATTTACACTGGCGGAAAGAGACAGAAGTCTGGCATGTCAGATCAACTCGCACTTCTATCATATCTGATATCTGATGTTTGGGAACCATATTATCTAAACGGAAAGGTCTCTGGGGCAGAAGCTATTCTATACTGACTGTGAGTGCGTGTATAAGCGCCTAAGTGTCTGCATGAGAATGCGAGGGGCATGGGCCTACCATGGTAACAGAGCTATGAATTACTTGCACGTAGACAGTGAGGCCGGGCCCTTTGCTCTGCAGCTGGGGGGATGTTTACTTAAACTAGTAGGCAGGAATGCATTTTCGAGGAGCGGAACAGATAATTCGAAGGTTGAAGTCAGTCTTGGCAGGCAGCAGGCTGTGCTAAGCGCCGGGAGCCGCACAGAAAGTAAGTCAGAGGTCACGGGTACAGAGACAGCCTGGGCTGAGGCTTTCAGAGTCAGAAGGCAGGGAGAAGCTCGATGACAGAATTCAGGGCCTACTTTGCCAGAGCTGAAAAACGTGTAAAGTACACTACAAAAAGACGTTGGCATAGCATACTTAGGAACGGACTATTCAACCCATTCAGGGTGGGTCTGAAAGAGGACATGTTAACGTTGGACGCAAATGTATTTGCGTCTTCATAGCTGGTACAGGAGGGAAGTTACATGCACTTTAAGCTGGTACATGGAGACGGTGGGGTACACGCTAGGGAACACAACTTGACCATAAAATTTATATTTCCTCATAACGGGAGTCCTCCATTTTGAGTATCGGTAGAATTGAGACACAAGATGGAGGACAAACAATGTTCGGAATGGGTAGGGGGCACGGTAGACACTTTGTGACCCTCTAGGTTTTCGGAGGGGGGATTAGGACGCTGATACATGCAGAAATAAAAAAATAAAAATTAAAAAATTTCGCGGGGGGAGCGCCCGGTACGCGCACCGGTAAGCGAACCGGGGAGCGTACTTTGGTGAAAAAAAAAAAGTAAGAAAAAGATAAACGTTTTGAATGATCAGAGGTAGGGTAGCTCTGAAAAGAGCTATTGGGTTCTGTGGCTAATTTAGGTACCTACAAGTATGTTCCAATGCACACTTTTAAATAAAGGAGTAATATTACCTTCATCGGGGAAGTGCACACCATCTCTTCTGTAGATGTCTTGAATGTTGTAACACAAGTTATTGTTGTATATTAAACCCATTCCATAGTCTCTCATGTAAGCAGAAACAGATTTATTCACATGTTTCCGTTCTTTCTCAAATTGTGGAAAAAATTGCTTGAACCACTTACATTTCTGTCTTTGACATATATTTGAATATACCAAGGCAGTTTGGGGAAAAAGTGTCATCAATTGAAGAAAGGTGTTCTTTAAAAGCATTTCAAGACCAACCCCAGTTATAGTGCCCAAATCATATCCACCACAGTGCACTATTAAGAGGTCAGGGTTTGGCAGATGCATACATTTTTTTAAATAAAAACATATAAAATATATTTTTGAATTAAAATAAAAATACTTTTTACAGCTTTTGATATTTACTATTAAAAAACCATTGAAATTCACTGGTTATAGACCATATATAGTTGGGAATTAGCATGTCTCAAATGACATCACTGATGACATCACTGATAACAACATCCAGTGACTGTATGTTTCTGTAAAGTTAAAATATGTCTTACATATTGAAGAATGAGTGGATGTATAAGTGTCTGGAGGAAGGATTTAGTAGGTGCATGACTGACTGTATGAGTGAGTGATTAAATGTGTCTCACTGAGTGCATGGGTTAGTGACTAAACTGTCTTAATTTGTGCATCATTATGTCTGTTGTTCTGTAAACTGCTGCATGTGTTGATCAGTAGCTATATGAGTAACTATATGGGTTATTGATTGGTTGCCCAAGTATTTGTATGGGAGACTGAGTGTGTGTGTGGGTGGCTGGGATGTGTATGACTCTGTGCATAGATGTGTGAGCAGTTGATTAACTAGATGTATGGGTTCAAAAGTGCATGTGGAAACAGCTGTATGGGTGGTTGACTGTGTGCATGAGTGTATTGGTGAGTGAATGGATATCTCAGTGCTACATGTCAAAGTAAGTACATATGTAAGACACAGTACAAGTGAGAGTTGATATATATAAATTACTGTGTATAAGAGCTAGTGAATGTGTGAGTGGCTGCATGGATCATTGAAAACTTGTATCAGTGATTGTAAAAGTGAGTAAATATGTGTTAGAATATGTTTGAATAAGTAAGGTGTGTATAACTGTATGGTTGAGGAAATGGAGGTGTGATTGATTCTTTGCATGACTGACTAGGTGTATGAGTAACTCCATGGATGAGTGACAGTCTGTGAGTGTCTGTTTACACTGAGTGTATCTAAGGTTATATTAAAGTCTGAAGAGGTACATCGTATAATCACATGAATGATGTCATCAGTGATGTGATCAGTAATGTCAAATGAGATGTCATCAGTGATGTCATTTGAGATGTCATCAGTGATGTCACTGACCATGTCATGAATAATGTAATATGTGACATGATCAGCAGTGGATTGCGGATGCGCGATATATAGTTAGTGCAACTAACTATATATGCGAATTTCAATGGTTTTGTGCGAGTAAAATAAGGTTTTGTAAATGCTGATTTCTAACTATATATGGTCTATAGCCTATGGTTTTTTCAGTGAATTTTCAAGGTTTTGTAAATGCTAATTCCTAACTATGGGGGTCATTAGGATCGCGGACGGACTTGAGTCCGTCCGCGACCCCAGAGTAGGAGGGAACGTCTGCATGGGCGCGGTTCCCTCTGTGCTGATTAGGATGTGACCGCCATGGTGGCGGTCACATCCTATATCTTTAACATTGCGGCGGGTGCAGCTTCAAGCTGCACCCGCCGCAATGTTAAAAATGCATACAATGCATTTGTATGCAGAAAGCGGCAGGCACCGCGCAGTGCCTGCCGATTTCTGTATACAAATGCAGGGGGGTACCATAGGTACCCCCCATGTGCACCCCCAAACCCCCCTTCACCTAGGGGGCCCACAATGGGCTCCCGCAGTGAAGATACACATGCTTTTCCTCGGCAGAAAACCCGACGCGGAAAAGCATCTTTGGAAGCTCATCCTAATATGGTGGACGGTGTCTGAGAGACACCGCCACCATATTAGAGCTTTTCCGCCGCGGTTGTAAGCCAACCGCGGCGGACGGAAACCAGGACCTACCAGCCATCCTAATGTGGCGGTGGGTCTTTGGTGGGTCCGCTGCGGCTTTTCCGCATCCTCTGGGCCGGCGGTGGCTTCCGCCGGCCCAGAGGATGCGGAAATTCCGCAATCATAATCGGCCCCTAAATATGGTCTATAACTATGGTTTTTTCAGTGAATATATATATATATATATATATATATATATATATATATATATATATATATATATATATATATATATATATATATATATATATATATATATATATATATATATATATATATATATATATATATATATATATATATATATATATATTACCTACTGGCTATCGCCAGTAGGTATATATAGTTAGGATTTATTCCCTATGGGATTTTTGAAAAATCTATGTCTAATAACTTTGGCGTTTGTGGACGGAATCGGCTGAAATGTTCAGGAAAATGGCACATTTTGTTTCTGAGCAGCCCTTGAAAATTTGGGGGGGTTTCATCAAGGGGGGGCCGAGAAAAAAGGGGGGTCCCAAAACGCGTTTTTCCCATGTTAATTTCCATCGGGCGGTTGGACTCACTTTTAGCTCGAACGGCTGAATGGATTTGCACGAAACTTGGCAAAATTGTAGGGACTGTTAGCCCGATGTGCCTTTGCTAGGTCTCAATATATGTGCTCCAGTAGTTTTTGAGAAATTAACGTTCAAAACAAGATATATATCTGTAACAGCGCTCCAGGCTGCGCACCGGTTCGCTTACTTTTCGCGAAACGGAACTTTGCGTGCAGAAAGCTGATTGGCTCTCCGGTGTCTGTCAACATTCTAAACAGTCCGGAGCGGCCGCCATCTTATCTCTCGGTAGGATCGAGAGAGAAGAAGAGGTGAAAAACGAAGGGGGAATTTAATGAAAGGGGGCAAGGTATACCCCTCTTGACCCCCTAGGAATGTTGTTGGGGTTATTAAAGGGTCCCGTGGGGAAAATAAAAAAAAAATGATTTTTCACGGTAGAAGCGCTTCACGGGCCGCGAACTGGGCCGCAAACTGGTAGCGAAACGGGAATTCGCCATTTTGTGCTTCGTTAATTAAATTACTAGGTATAAGGGGGTGCGGGAGACGTATCCTAATCCCCTATGTTTCCTGAGGGTGGCTGAGGAGGCTCATATATGTTGATACATCTCTTCCAGCGGCTGTGCGTGAGCTTTTTTTTTTTTTGCTGCGTGACAGTCCGGAGCGGCCGCCATCTTATCTCTCGGTAGGATCGAGAGAGAAGAAGAGGTGAAAAACGAAGGGTGAATTTAATGAAAGGGGGCAAGGTATACCCCTCTTGACCCCCTAGGAATGTTGTTGGGGCTATTAAAGGGTCCCGTGGGGAAAATAAAAAAAAAAATGATTTTTCACGGTAGAGGCGCTTCACGGGCCGCAAACTGGGCCGCAAACTGGTAGCGAAACAGGAATTCGCCATTTTGTGCTTCGTTAATTAAATTACTAGGTATAAGGGGGTGCGGGAGATGTATCCCAATCCCCTATGTTTCCTGAGGGTGGCTGAGGAGGCTCATATATGTTGATATATGTCTTCCAGCGGCTGCGCCATCTTGCCTTTTTTCCAATGCCACAATTTTGTCGTGCACGGCAGCCATTTTAGATGCCAGGCTGGTCCCAGGCTATCACCTACCCCTGCGGATGTAGTTTATGGCCCCAGCTGTAGAGAATCCAGACATGCCAACCCTCCCGATTCAGGCGTGAGACTACTGATTTCAGTGCTAGTCTCCCGCCTCCCGATTTCTGCAAGCAAAAACCCGGGGGGATATTACGAACAACTAGCGATAATTTTTGTCTCTAACTTGTTTAGAGACAAGAATTATCGCCGCACATCGGCGATTTTTATCGCAGATAAATCTTGCTATTATCGCAGAAAAGTCAGCGATATTCATGTATTATCGAGCAAATGCTCTTAGCCATGTTATCCACCTCCCATTGGATAACATGGCTAAGAACTGCTCAGGGCAGGTGTTAGCTTTTGGAGATATTCGCGCTTAGCGCGAATATCTCCAAAAGTTGGTAATAGGAGATAGCGATGTTAGGGACTGTTTCCAGTCGGTAACATCTTGGCACGCCCACTTTGCATGTCATTAGTGATAAGTATCACTGACATGCAAAGCGGGGCCCAAGATGGTCGCTATCTCCTTTTAGCTGTCACTAACTGGTGTTAGCGACAGCTTGGTAATAGGGAGATAATTTTATCTCCGCTTTCATGGCTTTTAAAGCCCAAAAAGCGGAGATAAACCCCCTTGATAATATGCCCCACGATTCCTCGGGGGTTTCAGCTGACAGGGCTTGGTATTGTGTTACGTGGTAATTTTTCCAGGAAACGTCAGAGGGTCGATGCAGGGGTTCTAGAAGAGGTGATAAACCATTTAAGCTTCATGAACAAGCGCATGGTCTTTTAAAGATTTGTGAAGTACTCGGGGCGGCGGTGTGTGTGTGCTCTCTTTCAGGAGCGGGCGGGGGGGCACTGCCAGCAACTTGCCAGGTCAGGTAGTGTTCAACACGTGCATCACCCTTTCTCTGCCTGCTATTGCGCTCCATGCTTCGGAAAGGTAAGAAAAAGAACGTGCATTTGAGTTTGAAATGTCCGATCCTGCAGCAGTACACTTCCAAAGCCCACACATGACAATAACCCGATTCAAGGCCCCATTCACCCGTTTAAAAAAAAAAAAAATAACACTCCAACAAAGTAAGATTATAAAACTTTATTAACTTTTAAATATAATGAACGGAACAAAAACTGTAAAAACATTTAAACATTTTTCACCCAAAAAAGCAACAATGGTCAGAAGCTGTCTTTTGTGCGAATAGTCCCAAGGCAGCACAACGTGCAGAGTTCTGGACGGCACCCAGGTGATGTCGCCTGGGTGCCGCACTGGTTTTGGGATCCTACAATGCTGCTCCAAAAATTGGCGTGGGGCGTCCCGGGTGGTGCGGGGGGAGGCCTCGTCAGTAGCGGTCTGTTGTGCGAATAGTCCCAAGGCAGCAGAACGCGCTGAGATGTTGATGGCACCCAGGTGATGTCCAGTAACTGCCGCACTGGTTTTGGTATCCTACAATGCTGCTCCGAAAATTGGCGTGGGGCGGCCCGGGGGGGGGGGGGGGGGGGGGCGTGGGGGAGGCGGCGTGAACGTGCCTCCCCAGGTGGCGGCCATCCAGCTGAGTTGCGCCCGCTCATGCGGCTACAGCGTCTCGCTCACCATGTTGTTGAGTTGCTCCCACTCTTGCAGTGCAGCGATAGGCGGCTGCCACATGACTCTTAAAATGGCGGACGGCTCTTCGGTTTTGGGCCTGGTCCACTAAAATGGCCCTGGGACACCTTGGAACTCGGACGCTTGCCTGCTAGGGCTTGGGCTCCATTCTCGAAAAGCGTCCCCTCAGCCGTGAAGATTCTACAAAAGACTTGGGGGCCCCCGACTCCCGCAGGCTTCCGGTGGGGAGCGGCTGCTATGATTGCTCGCGGAATGACCACGACGGAGCCACGAGATGGTGGTGCTCTCATGCTGACGCCAGCTTCAGTCTGAATGATCCAGAAACAAGGTGGGGCTTTCATCGTTTGGGAAAAAAAAATGTTCTAAACCAATGAAAAGTGTTATTTTTAGGTCATATGACCAAGCCTTCCATCTTTAGGAAACGAAAAGTAAAATGAACCAATGAAAAGTTTTATAAACAAGTCACATGACCTGTTATGCGGCATAGGGCTACAAAAAGCGTAGAAAATCCGTTGGCACGTGAGGCCGCGTCAGTAGCGGACCGATGTGCGAATAGGCCGAAGGCAGCACAACGCGTCGAGATCCGGATGGCACCGAGGTGATGTCCAGCAAATTGCCGCACTGGTGTGGCCATCCTACAATGCTGCGCCGAAAGACGGCGTGTCCAGCTGAGTTGCGGTCACTCTTGCGGTACAGTGACTCGAACGCGCCGAGATCCGGATGGCACCGAGGTGGTGTCCAGCAAGTTGCCGCACTGGTATGGCCATCCTACAATGCTGCGCCGAAAGACGGCGTGTCCAGCTGAGTTCCGGTCAGTTTTGCGGTACAGTGACTCGAACGCACCGAGATCCGGATGGCACCGAGGTGGTGTCCAGCAAGTTGCCGCACTGGTGTGGCCATCCTACAAAGCTGCGCCGAAAGTCGGCGTGGGGTGCCCCGTTGGCTTATGAGGTGATGTCAGTAGTGGACCGATGTGTGAATAGGTCGGAACCAGCACAAGGCGCCCTGCACTGTTGAGCTTTTTTCAATGCCTGTTTTTTGTTGTTTCCCCTCCATCAAAAACAAAAAAAAAATATAAAACTGTGCAAAAATACAAAAAAATGTTTAGAAAAGCAGTGCTTGTAAGACTGTCTGAAGCTCTTTTGCACCTGCTGCAGCTTCACTATTGCCCTGGTGTGGCCAAAGATCGCCCATGACATAGGCGGCCGGCTTCCGAGGTCCGGCGGAACTTTTTTCCTTTTCATTTCTGCTTCTTGTCCCACAATCCGTTTCACCTGAAGACACGACCAGGTTCCTGAATGTGTGCAGGGGGACGCTATTGATTGAATGAAAATGGCGGCTTGACACAAAGCTGACTCAAGCGTTGCTGTTGATGCTATACAGACAAAAATTGGTTTTCAGTTTGTACATTCTTCAGGATTTTTTTTTCCATCCAAGGCTGATTGAGAGTTTGTAGAAAAATGGCTTCAGATTTTCCAGATATTACTCTTCAACATTCTTCCTAAATGTAACAATGTGAGACTCACTAGGAGAACGGCTGTTTATCTTTCCTTTCAAAATGCTGCCAACAATATTTTCTGAATGGAAGACACCATCTTGTAGCATAAAGGGCCGAAAGGGGTTCTGGTCTGGCCGATTGTTGGTGGAGACATTTTGACTATATCTTGGACCTGCCCGGCGTCGCCCAAAATGGCGCCGGTATAAATGGGACTCGTAACTCCTTGCTCGCAAATGTATATCTAGAACATTTTATTGTAAGTGGTCCTGTCTTATTTTAATTACAAAATGTACGTCCACCGATTCCGCAACTGTTAGACACCTTAGTTCTTGAAACCTAATGGCCCGCTCGTTACGTTCCTCTACAGTGTAAATGTCTCCTCATCATATACGATTTCAGTTTGCTCCGTGGCCGGCCCACGTGGTTATAGCCCCGTATTTGTATACTGACATTTTCACAATAAAGGTTTTTAAAACAAAACACGGTAGTAGTATTTACATTGGTAAAGTTTTTACTTTTAGTCACTGTTTTCGAATCAGTAAAAGGCAAGTGAAATCAAGCAGTCTAATTACATGACGGATAAAAGGTATAATATGTAGGAACGCAGTAAAGATAAATGGTCAAGGGCAGTTGTGTTTTCCACTCCTGCAACATAAAGTGATCGATAAGAATCTGATAATCAGGCGTATCGGCGACTAAGACTGCAGGCCGAGTCTCTTTTACTCAACGGCTCCGTCATGGAACGAAGAAACGCCCTTTTTCTCGAAAAAGGAATATATTTTATTTGCAGGACAGTTGTACATTTTCTGGGAAAGTACATTAGCCTGGAATATTATAACATATGTTTTAAAAAAAATAATGTTCGAAATCAATAAAAAGCGTAATTTGTAGGTCATATGACCAAGCTTTCATCATTAAAATAACAAAAGTAAAATGAACCAATGAAATGTTTTATTAACAAGTCACATGACCTGTTATGCTTACGTTACGCGCTGCGCGCCGCGCCTCGGATCACTTCCGGGTGCGCTAACGCGGCGTGTCATATAACGCATTACGCGACAATGTAGGTCAAGAATATAGTCAAAATGTCTCCACCAACCAGCGTTCGGAACACAACCCCTTTCAGCAGTCCAAAAAGTTCTGTTAAATGACAACAGAGGGGACAGGCAACAAGAACCATCAGTCAAAGAGGGGAGGGCAAGTTCTTCTCTTCCGGGTCATGTTGGGGCGCTACCGGAACTGATCGAATTGGTAGTCTACAGTGTTTCTGGATGTTTCAGACTAAAGCTGGCGTCAGCATGAGAGCACTACCATCTCGTAGCTCCGTCCTGGCCATTCCACGAGCAGACATGGCAGCCGCTCCCCACCAGAAGCCTGCGGGAGTCGGGGGCCCCCAAGACTTTTGTAGAATCTTCACGGCTGAGGGGACGCTTTCGAGAATGGGACCCAAGCCCTATCAGGGAAGCGTCCGAGTTCAAAGGTGTCCCAGGGCCATTTTAGTGGACCAGGCCCAAAACCGAAGAGCCGGCCGCCATTGTGAGAGTCCTGTGGCAGCCGCCTATCGCTGCACCGCAAGAGCGGGAGCAACTCAACTACATGATGAGCGAGACGCTGTAGTCGCAAGAGCGGGCGGTAAACAGCTGAATGGCGGAAGAGGCACAGTGTAGCAAAAGCGGGCGGAATGGCAACTGAAATGGTAAAGGGGCGCCCCACTACAGCGTGTCCTCAGGTCAAACGGATTGTGGGACAAAGTCCAGAATTGAAGAGTCATCAAAAGGCAAAAAGTTCCGCCGGACCCCGAGAGCCGGCCGCCTATGTCGGGGGCGATCTCAGGCTACACCAGTGCTATAAGACTTGGGGAGGGTGTCGGAGCCAAGCGTCTTCTCCGAGTCCATGGCCATCACACCGCCCCTCAGGGGCCTCCGTCAAGCTGTTTAGGAAGGTAACATATCACATTGTTTTCAAATGCAGTCAGGTCCACAAACGACACTCACTTACTTTGAGAATAGTGAAGCTGCAGTCGGTGGAAATAAGCTTCCGACAGTGTTACAAGCACTGCTCAGAACTATGAACTATGGCACCCAACATCCAGAACTTATGCCATTTGAGAATGGCAGTGACATTGAAGCAACTCAGGGACTAAAACCATTAACGTACTTTCACGTATGAAAATCTTACTTGGGGAGGGGGCAGGAGTGAAGCGCCCCCTCCCAGTCCGCGCCACCACACCGTATGTTGAAAATCTGAAGCCATCGTTCTACAAAGTCAACCAACCTTGGATGGAAAAATCTAGAAAAATGTACAAACTGAAAACCAGTTTTGGTCTGCATAGCATCAGTAGCAACGCTTGCTATCAGAGTGCATGAGTTTCATGCTCGATCGATTGAGCTAGCCGGATCGGGCAATAAAAAGCATAAAATAGTTATGTAAATAGTTATTTAATAAAATGTTTTACCCTGTTTCTTTGCTGGTGTGTTGTCTATATTTTTAATATTTGCATAGGATTTGTCGTTATTTTGGGCGGGGTGGGTGACGGAGTCGAGCTGTCTTGCAGCCCTCATGGTGTGGAGCTCAGTTCATCTCACTATTTTCGTATTTCTCATGAAGGGTTGTTCCTAATATTTCTATTTTAGCGAGGTCAAAAAGAGATCCAATTAGTGGCCTACTGATTTTGCTCGATTACTTTTATTTTTTTACACGATTTTTCACTATCTGCAAAGACAGAGTATTGCGACTTTGTGCTTGTTTGTAAATAGAGAATGATCCAAAGAGAACCAATTCTAAAACAGTAAATGCATGGATAACAATCAATCAAATGGAGAGACAAGCAGGCACGACGGATTACAACGGGGGTAAAGGTCTGCGTTAACTACCGTTCACTATCTGCAAAGAGAGAGTACTACTAAGAGAAAAGAGGGGAGGGGGGGTGCAGCGTTCAAAGCACATCAGCGTGCATAAATACGAAAATATTGCGCCTTGATTTTAAAACATTCTTGTTTTTAATTAATTCACAGATACTTTGCACTTGGGGACTATTGGATATCAAATATTCCAGGATAGGATACAACAGTGAAAATTAAGATGATCTTTCGATATGATAGATGAGGAACATGAATTGCTGAAGACATTTTCTATGACGATCATACTGGTACTATGTTTATTGGGCTGCCTTGGATGAACTATTATCTGTGTAGTAGGATCAAAATATGCCCACTTGGGCGGTACTGAGAGATAAAGAGAGAATTAACACTCTATCATTAATTTGGAACATGGACTGTCCATTTGGATTACCTGTTACCACAATTTATTGTATACACTGATGAGGTCTAATAAGCTTTGTTGGAAAGTGACCATGCCCACTTGGGCGGTATTATGAGACATAATGACAATCATTTAATACCTTGTGAATACATGAGAACAGGGTTTATCCATGTGGATTTGCTGGTTAAGATGGTTAAATCTTTGATCCTACACGTTTGTGCAGCCTTATTTGATTTGATTTGATTTGACTTATTGTGTCACTGACAACCAAACATCTTTTGTATCTATCCTTTTTTGAGGTATTAACTGCATATTATATTGCTTTTTGCTTTAGACACTACACCTCTCCAATATGTCTGCCATGTATTTTACACTGGGGGGTGAGTGCACTGTAGTCCTTTTTCAATGTCATTATTTGTTTTTTTGTAAATAGGACTATCGTTTTGCAATCCATTACAAACGTGAGCAAGCCGTAAGGTGAAACGCGTTGTTTGTTTTTGCTGCCTGAAATAAATCTTTGAAGCACAGCAACCTTGTGTGTCGTCGTGCATTTCCTGTGAACTGGGAAATTCTTCGTAGTGATATATATATATATATATTCACTGAAAAAACCATAGGTTATAGTGGATATATAGTTAGGAATTTGCATTTACAAAACCTTGAAAATTCAATGAAAAAACCATTGGTTTTAGGCCATATATAGTTAGGGATTTGCATTTACAAAACCTTATTTTACTCGCATAAAACCATTGAAATTCCATATATAGTTAGATGCGCTAACTATATATCGCGCACCCGCAATCCACTGCTGATGATGTCACATATTACATCATTCATGACATGGTCAGTGACATCACTGATGACATCACTGATGACAACTCAAATGACATCACTGATGACATCTCAAATGACATCACTGATGACATCACTGATGACAACTCAAATGACATCACTGATGACATCTCAAATGACATCACTGATGACATCACTGATGACAACATCCAGTGACTGTATGTTTCTGTAAAGTTAAAATATGTCTTACATATTGAAGAATGAGTGGATGTATAAGTGTCTGGATGAAGGATTTAGTAGGTGCATGACTGACTGTATGAGTGAGTGATTAAATGTGTCTCACTGAGTGCATGGGTTAGAGACTAAACTGTCTTAATTTGTGCATCATTATGTCTGTTGTTCTGTAAACTGCTGCATGTGTTGATAAGTAGCTATATGAGTAACTATATGGGTTATTGATTGGTTGCCCAAGTATTTGTATGGGAGACTGAGTGTGTGTGTGGGTGGCTGGGAGGTGTATGACTCTGTGCATAGATGTGTGAGCAGTTGATTCACTAGATGTATGGTTTCAAAAGTGCATGTGGAAACAGCTGTATGGGCGGTTGACTGTGTGCATGAGTGTATTGGTGAGTGAATGGATATCTCAGTGCTACATGTCAAAGTAAGTACATATGTAAAACACAGTACATGTGAGAGTTGACATATATAAATAACTGTGCATAAGAGCCAGTGAATGTGTGAGTGGCTGTATGGATCATTGTGAACTTGTATCAGGGATTGTATAAGAGAGTAAATATGTGTTAGTATATGTTTGAATAAGTAAAGTTTGTATAACTGTATAGTTGAGGAAATGGAGGTGTGATTGATTCTTTGCATGACTGACTAGGTGTGTGAGTAACTCCATGGATGAGTGACAGTCTGTGAGTGTCTGTTTACACGGATTGTATCTAAGGTTATATTAGAGTCTGAAGAGGTTCATCGTATTATCACATGAATGATATCATCAGTGATGTGATCAGTAATGTCAAATGAGATGTCATCAGTGATGTCATCAGTGATGTCATTTGAGATGTCATCAGTGATGTCATTTGAGATGTCATCAGTGATGTCATCATTGATGTCACTGACCATGTCATGAATGATGTAATATGTGACATCATCAGCAGTGGATTGCGGGTGCGCGATATATAGTTAGTGCAACTAACTATATATGGAATTTCAATGGTTTTGTGTGAGTAAAATAAGGTTTTGTAAATGCGAATTCCTAACTATATATGGTCTATAATCTATGGTTTTTTCAGTGAATTTTCAAGGTTTTGTAAATGCTAATTCCTAACTATATATGGTCTATAACCTATGGTTTTTTCAGTGAATATATATATACATACATATATAACATAGTCACTCTTGTTGTCACTCACTTACTACAGTCTGCCCAAGTCATACAAGCTACGCGCGGAGATACCCCTTCGGGGCTGATTCTGGCGCGATACAAGACTTTAAATAAATAAATAAATAAAACATATATCATCTGTATATCTATATAAATACAAACATAAATGCATGCATACATATACTTATATGCATACAGATGCATGTTATTTACATGAAAGTTGAAAAAACACTAATAAAAGCAAAGCTAAAAAGCCACCTCATTACAAACAGAATGGCTTTAACTTAAACGAGGGCGAGATCTATTGCATTTTCAATGCTTATTTACTTTGGTTCCATCAAGAAGGCATTCAAATGTGTCACACATTTGCCATAAATTCTGAATGTTAGCACTCTAGTTGCACATTAGATCACTGTAGTAAAGCTACTGCTCACCAGGGACGTCTGCTGCTGGTATTCAAAGTGCATGTTTCAGTCTGCATGTCAGAATTCTTTTAATGAAATAGAAGAGGATTTGAGAAGTCACTCAAAATGATCCCTAATTTTTCTTTCTGAAGCACTAATCATACTTTCTATGGCAAAATTAACCCCCTCATGTTGTTCATTTTTAAATTGAGTGTTTTCAGACTTACCACTTCATTCCAATCAAGATGGCTTCTGGTGTGCCATACTTTTGTCATAAGTAAGACTGTTAGCGCTCTAGTTGTTCTTTAGAACACTCTGGGACATTCTGTCATTGGGCTATACTTGGGGTACATCTGGGTGATATTTGGGCTACATTTAGGCTCTTTTGTCTCTGGTGGCCATCTTGGGAGACTGTATGTCAGAATTTTTAAATGAAATTGAAGAGGGTTTGAGAAGTCACTCAAAATGTGCCCTAATTTTTCTTTCTGCAGCACTAATCATAATTCATATGGCAAAATATACCCCCTCATTTTGTTCCTTTTTAAATTAAATGTTTTAAGAGTTACCACTTTATTCCAATCAAGATGGCTTCAGGTGTGCCATACCTTTGTAATAAGTAGGACTGTTAGCGCTCTAGTTGTTCTTTAGAACACTCTGGGACATTCTGTCATTGGGCTATACTTGGGCTACATCTGGGTGATATTTGGGCTACATTTGGGCTCTTTTGTCTCTGGTGGCCATTTTGGGAGACTGCATGTCAGAATTTTTTAATGAAATAGAAGAGGATTTGAAAAGTCACTCAAAATGTGCCCTAATTTTTCTTTCTGCAGCACTAATAATACCTTCTATTGCATAATATACCCCCTCATTTTGTTCCTTTTTAAATTAAATGTTTTAAGAGTTACCACTTTATTCCCATCACGATGGCTCCAGGTGTGCTATACCTTTGTAATAAGTAGGACTGTTAGCGCTCTAGTTGTTCTTTAGAACACTCTGGGACATTCTGTCATTGGGCTATACTTGGGCTACATCTGGGTGATATTTGGGCTACATTTGGGCTCTTTTGTCTCTGGTGGCCATTTTGGGAGACTGCATGTCAGAATGTTTTAATGAAATAGAAAAGGATTTGAGAAGTCACTCAAAATGTGCCCTAATTTTTCATTCTGCAGCACTAATCATACTTTCTATGGCAAAATATACCCCCTCATGTTGTTTCTTTTTAAATTAAATGTTTTAAGAGTTACCACTTTATTCCAATCAAGATGGCTTCAGGTGTGCCATACCTTTGTAATAAGTAGGACTGTTAGCGCTCTAGTTGTTCTTTAGAACACTCTGGGACATTCTGTCATTGGGCTATACTTGGGCTACATCTGGGTGATATTTGGGCTACATTTGGGCTCTTTTGTCTCTGGTGGCCATTTTGGGAGACTGCATGTCAGAATGTTTTAATGAAATAGAAAAGGATTTGAGAAGTCACTCAAAATGTGCCCTAATTTTTCATTCTGCAGCACTAATCATACTTTCTATGGCAAAATATACCCCCTCATGTTGTTTCTTTTTAAATTAAATGTTTTAAGAGTTACCACTTTATTCCAATCAAGATGGCTTCAGGTGTGCCATACCTTTGTAATAAGTAGGACTGTTAGCGCTCTAGTTGTTCTTTAGAACACTCTAGGAGGCTGCAGTAGAACACAAAGGAATCAACTGACAGTCTCTGTCCTTGTTGGATGTACATGTTTTACTGAGAATGTCAGACTTCATTTTCACATGACTGAGAAAGATAATGTGAATTTACAGAAAATATGCTTTCAGTTTGGCCTATAGATCCCCTTCCAAACCACTGTGGGAAAATCATGAGATATTAGTTTTCTTTCAAACAATATTCATGATATCACAGCAGAAGGTTTTTTCACATGGTAAAATCACCTTAGAACCCACCACAATTCCTAAAACGAGTATGGTACCATCAACAAATAATTTATAATGTAACTAAAGTCCTAAAACCCTCTATTAACTACAATGCTTTTTAATGAGGTGCTATCATGTATATTGGTCCCAAGATGGCTGCCAACACTTCTTGGATGAAGTGCTGACAGCCAATCAGATCAGATGTGTGGTTAGGCTCCACCCAGATATATATCTTTTTTTGAACCTAAATTACTCAAAATCCACTGGAGCACATATATTGAGACCTAGCAAAGGCACATCGGGCTAACAGTCCCTACAATTTTGCCAAGTTTCGTGCAAATCCATTCAGCCGTTCGAGCTAAAAGTGAGGCCAACCGCCCTATGGAAATTAACATGGGAAAAACGCGTTTTGGGACCCCCCTTTTTTCTCGGCCCCCCCTTGATGAAACCCCCCCAAATTGTCAGGGGCTGCTCAGAAACAAAATGTTCAATTTTCCTGAAAATTTCAGCCAATTCCGTCCACAAACGCCAAAGTTATTAGACATAGAATTTTCAAAAATCCCATAGAGAAAAAATCCCAACTATATATACCTACTGGCGACCGCCAGTAGGTAATATATATATATATTGGATTGAACGGACCTCGAGTGCTGCCTCAGTCTTCTTCTTGTGGGGAAGACGTCTGTGGAAACATATGGCGTGGTTAGCGACGCGACTTGGAGTGTTGCTGCGCGCTAAGGCTGGCACCCCCCGCAAGTGTTAAGGGGGTCGCTACATGGAAGATCCCCTGACTGCCCCGCACGAAATCTGGAGTGGACACGGCTGCGGATGCGCAGTCCATACTTTATGGGACTACACCCTTACTTTAACGGTGTTCTCGGCGCCACGACGGATGGAAGTGCATGGGAGGGGGAGAGGACCGCGATTGACTTTTTAAATGCCCCGAAAACTAGCTACACTCCCTGCCTGCGCACACAACCCATCGGTCACTCACCAAACAAACGCACCGATGGATGGGATCGCCGCCAGCTTGGGAATGATGTTGCATGCTGGGAAATGTGGTTCACCTGCGAACACAGAGGCGACTCCACACCGTGTTTTGGAGGCAACCCACGCTACTTCAAGTGGTGGGAAGGACACACTTCTTTGATGAAGGGATTGTTAGCAGCAGTGGCGACTTACTCACCAGGGGGGCATTTTGACAAAGGAGATGTCATCAGTGATGTCATCAGTGATGTCACTAACCATGTCATGAATGATGTAATATGTGACATCATCAGCAGTGGATTGCGGGTGCGCGATATATAGTTAGCGCTTATAACTATATATGGAATTTCAATGGTTTTATGCGAGTAAAATAAGGTTTTGTAAATGCAAATCCCTAACTATATATGGCCTAAAACCAATGGTTTTTTCATTGAATTTTCAAGGTTTTGTAAATGCAAATTCCTAACTATATATCCACTATAACCTATGGTTTTTTCTGTGAATTTCATTGGTTTTTTAATAGCAAATATGAAAAGCTTTAAAATGTCAAGTACGTGATAGATAAAAACATTTTCGTATTTATGCACGCTGATGTGCTTTGAACGCTGCCCCCCTCCCCTCTTTTCTCTTAGTAGTACTCTCTCTTTGCAGATAGTGAAGAGTAGTTAACGCAGGCCTTTACCCCCGTTGCAATCCGTCCTGCCTGCTTGTCTCTCCATTTGATTGATTATTATCCAAGCATTTACTGTTTTTCAATTGATTCTCTTTGGTTCATTCTCTATTTACAAACAAGCACAAAGTCGCAATACTCTGTTTAGTCTTTACAGATCGTGAAAAATCGTGTAAAAAAATAAAAGTAATCGAGCAAAATCAGTAGGCCACTAATTGGATCTCTTTTTGACCTCGCTAAAATAGAAATATTATAAACAACCCTTCATGAGAAATACGAAAATAGTGAGATGAACTGAGCTCCACACCATGAGGGCTGCAAGACAGCTCGGCTCCGTCACCCACCCCGCCCAAAATAACGACAAACCCTATGCAAATATTAAAAATATAGACAACACACCAGCAAAGAAACAGGGTAAAACATTTTATTAAATAACTATTTACATAACGTTGGTTTATAAGATGATGTCAGTAGTGGACCGATGTGTGAATAGGTCGGAAGCAGCACAAGGCGCCAAGATCCGGATGGAAAGTCCTGGATGTTGGGTGCCATAGTTCAGAGTTCTGAGTTTGAGCCTTTTTCAATGCCTGTGCTTTGTTGTTTCCCCTCCATCAAAAACAAAACAAAAAAAAAAAACTGTGCAAAAATACAAAAAAATCAAAAAATGTTTACAAAAGCAGTGCTTGTAAGACTGTCTGAAGCTTATTTCCACCTACTGCAGCTTCACTATTCTCAAAGTAAGTGAGGGTCGTTTGTGGACCTGACTGCATTCGAAAACAATGTTATATGGTACCTCCCTAAACCGCTTGACGGAGGCCCCCGAGGGGCGGTGTGATGGCACGGACTCGGAGAAGACGCTTGGCTCCGACCCCCTCCCCAAGTCTTATAGCACTGGTGTAGCCTGAGATCGCCCCCGACATAGGCGGCCGGCTCCCGGGGTCCGGCGGAACTTTTTGCCTTTTGATGACTCTTCTATTCTGGACTTTGTCCCACAATCCGTTTGACCTGAAGACACGCTGTAGTGGGGCGCCCCTTTACCGTTTTAGTTGCCATTCCGCCCGCTTTTGCTACACTGTGCCTCTTCCGCCATTCAGCTGTTTACCGCCCGCTCTTGCGACTACAGCGTCTCGCTCACCATGTAGTTAAGTTGCTTCCGCTCTTGCGGTGCAGCGATAGGCGGCTGCCACAGGACTCTCAAAATGGCGGCCGGCTCTTCGGTTTTGGGCCTGGTCCACTAAAATGGCCCTGGGACACCTTGGAACTCGGACGCTTCCCTGATAGGGCTTGGGTCCCATTCTCGAAAGCGTCCCCTCAGCCGTGAAGATTCTACAAAAGTCTTGGGGGCCCCCGACTCCCGCAGGCTTCTGGTGGGGAGCGGCTGCCATGTCTGCTCGTGGAATGGCCACGACGGAGCTACGAGATGGTAGTGCTCTCATGCTGACGCCAGCTTTAGTCTGAAACATCCAGAAACACTGTAGACTACCAATTCGATCAGTTCCGGTAGCGCCCCAACATGACCCAGAAGAGAAGAACTTGCCCTCCCCTCTTTGACTGATGGTTCTTGTTGCCTGTCCCCTCTGTTGTCATTTAACAGAACTTTTTGGACTGCTGAAAGGGGTTGTGTTCCGAACGCTGGTTGGTGGAGACATTTTGACTATATTCTTGACCTACGTTGTCGCGTAATGCGTTATATGACACGCCGCGTTAGCGCACCCGGAAGTGATCCGGGGCGCGGCGCGCAGCGCGTAACGTAAGCATAACAGGTCATGTGACTTGTTAATAAAACTTTTCATTGGTTCATTTTACTTTTGTTATTTTAATGATGAAAAGCTTGGTCATATGACCTAAAAATTACGCTTTTTATTGTTTTCGAACATTATTTTTTTTAAAACATATATGTTATAATATTCCAGGCTAATGTACTTTCCCGGAAAATTTACAACTGTCCTGCAAGTAAAATATATTCCTTTTTCGAGAAAAAGGGCGTTTCTTCCTTCCATGACGGAGCCGTTGAGTAAAAGAGACTCGGCCTGCTGTCTTAGTCGCCGATACGCCTGATTATCAGATTCTTATCGATCACTTTATGTTGCAGGAGTGGAAAACACAACTGCCCTTGACCATTTATCTTTACTACGTTCCTACATATTATACATTTTATCCGTCATGTAATTGGACTGCTTTCTTTCACTTGCCTTTTACTGATTCGAAAACAGTGACTAAAAGTAAAAACTTTACCAATGTAAATACTACTACCGTGTTTGATTTAAAAACCTTTATTGTGAAAATGTCAGTATACAAATACGGGCCTATAACCACCTGGGCCGGCCACGGAGCAAACTGAAATCGTATATGATGAGGAGACATTTACACTGTAGAGGAACGTAACGAACGAGCCATTAGGTTGCAAGAACTAAGGTGTCTAACAGTTGCGGAATCGGTGGACGTACATTTTGTAATTAAAATACGACAGGGCCACTTACAAAAAAGTTATCTAGATATACATTTGCGGGCAAGTACCATGGGTGACGTTAATTCGAACTTTCAATAGTACAGTAATCAATAACACATCAGAACTTAATATCAATAGGGATGTCGAAATATTCAATCAATTCTCGTCCCCGCCCGCCATGAGCATCAAAACTGCATTCATATCTCGTGATATCAAGGTTGTTCAACCAGTACACAACAAGGAGTTACGAGTCCCATTTATACCGGCGCCATTTTGGGCGAGGCCGGGCAGGTCCAAGATATAGTCAAAATGTCTCCACCAACCATCGGCCAGACCAGAACCCCTTTCGGCCCTTTATGCTACAAGATGGTGTCTTCCATTCAGAAAATATTGTTGGCAGCATTTTGAAAGGAAAGTGAGTCTCACATTGTTACATTTAGGAAGAATGTTGAATAGTAGTATGTTGAAAATCTGAAGCCATTTTTCTACAAACTCTCAATCAGACTTGGATGGAAAAAAAAATCCTGAAGAATGTACAAACTGAAAACCAATTTTTGTCTGTATAGCATCAACAGCAACGCTTGAGTCAGCTTTGTGTCAAGCCGCCATTTTCATTCAATCAATAGCGTCCCCCTGCACACATTCAGGGACCTGGTCGTGTCTTCAGGTCAAACGGATTGTGGGACAAGATGCAGAAAGGAAAAGGAAAAAAGTTCCGCCGGACCTCGGGAGCCGGCCGCCTATGTCATGTGCGACCTTTGGCCACACCAGGGCAATAGTGAAGCTGCAGCAGGTGCAAATAAGCTTCAGACAGTGTTACAAACACTGCTCAGAACTCTCAACTATGGCACTCAACATCCAGGACTTGCCATCCGGATCTTGGCGCCTTGTGCTGGTTCCGACCTATTCACACATCGGTCCACTACTGACATCACCTCATAAGCCAACGGGGCACCCCACGCCGACTTTCGGCACAGCATTGTAGGATGGCCACACCAGTGCGGCAACTTGCTGGACACAACCTCGGTGCCATCCGGATCTCGGCGCGTTCGACTCACTGTACCGCAAGAGTGACCGGAACTCAGCTGGACACGCCGTCTTGCGGCGCAGCATTGTAGGATGGCCACACCAGTGCGGCAATTTGCTGGACACCACCTAGGTGCCATCCGGATCTCGGCGCGTTCGAGTCACTGTACCGCAAGAGTGACCGCAACTCAGCTGGACACGCCGTCTTTCGGTGCAGCATTGTAGGATGGCCACACCTGTGCGGCAATTTGCTGGACACCACCTCGGTGCCATCCGGATCTCGACGCGTTGTGCTGCCTTCGGCCTATTCGCACATCGGTCCGCTACTGACGCCGCCTCACGTGCCAACGGATTTTCTACGCTTTTTGTAGCCCTATGCCGCATAACAGGTCATGTGACTTGTTTATAAAACTTTTCATTGGATCATTTTACTTTTGGTTTCCTAAAGATGGAAGGCTTGGTCATATGACCTAAAAATAACACTTTTCATTGGTTTAGAACATTTTTTTTTCCCAAACGATAAAAGCCCCACCTTGTTTCTGGATCATTCAGACTGAAGCTGGCGTCAGCATGAGAGCACCACCATCTCGTGGCTCCGTCGTGGTCATTCCGCGAGCAATCATGGCAGCCGCTCCCCACCGGAAGCCTGCGGGAGTCGGGGGCCCCCAAGACTTTTGTAGAATCTTCACGGCTGAGGGGACGCTTTTCGAGAATGGAGCCCAAGCCCTAGCAGGCAAGCGTCCGAGTTCCAAGGTGTCCCAGGGCAATTTCAGTGCACCAGGCCCAAAACCGAAGAGCCGTCCGCCATTTTAAGAGTCATGTGGCAGGCGCCTATCGCTGCACTGCAAGAGTGGGAGCAACTCAACAACATGGTGAGCGAGACGCTGTAGCCGCAAGAGCGGGCGCAACTCAGCTGGATGGCCGCCACCTGGGGAGGCCCGTTCACGCTGCCTCCCCCACGACCCCCCCCCCCCCCCCCCGGGCCGCCGCACGCAAATTTTCGGAGCAGCATTGTAGGATACCAAAACCAGTGCGGCAGTTTACTGGACATCACCTGGGTGCCATCAACATCTCAGCGCGTTTTGCTGCCTTGGGACTATTCGCACAACAGACCGCTACTGACGAGGCCTCCCCCCGCCCCACCCGGGACGCCCCACGCCAATTTTCGGAGCAGCATTGTAGGATCCCAAAACCAGTGCGGCACCCAGGCGACATCACCTGGGTGCCGTCCAGAACTCTGCACGTTGTGCTGCCTTGGGACTATTCGCACAAAAGACAGCTTCTGACCATTGTTGCTTTTTTGGGTGAAAAATGTTTAAATGTTTTAACAGTTTTTGTTCCGTTCATTATAGTTAAATGTTAATAAAGTTTTAAAATCTAACTTTGTTGGAGTGCTATATATGTTTAAAAAATCGGGTGAATGGGGCCTTGAATCGGGTTATTGTCATGTGTGGGCTTTGCAAGTGTACTGCTACAAGATCGGACATTTCAAACTCAAATGCACGTTCTTTTTCTTACCTTTCCGAAGCATGGAGCGCAATAGCAGGCAGAGAAAGGGTGATGCACGTGTTGAACACTGCCTGGCCTGGCAAGTTGCTGGCAGTGCCCCCCCCGCCCGCTCCTGAAAGAGGGCACACACACACCGCCGCCCCGAGTACTTCACAAATCTTTAAAAGACCATGCGCTTGTTCATGAGGCTTAAATGGTTTATCACCCCTTCTAGAACCCCTGCATCGACCCTCTGACGTTTCCTGGAAGAATTAGCACGTAACACAATACCAAGCCCTGTCAGCTGAAACCCCCGAGAAATCATGGGGCATATTATCAAGGGGGTTTATTTCTGCTTTTTGGGCTTTAAAAGCCAAAAAAAAAGAGATAAAATTATCTCCCTATTACCAAGCTGTCGCTAACACCAGTTAGTGACAGCTAAAAGGTGATAGCGACCATCTTGGGCCCGCTTTGCATAGCAGTGATATTTATCACTAATGACATGCAAAGTGGGCGTGCCAAGATTTTAGCGACTGGAAACAGTCCCTAACCATCGCTATCTCCTATTACCAACTTTTGGAGATATTCGCGCTAAGCGCGAATATCTCCAAAACCTAACACCTGCCCTGAGCAGTTCTTAGCCATGTTATCCAATGGGAAGTGGATAACATGGCTAAGAGCATTTGCTGGATAATGCATGAATATCGCTGACTTTTCAACGATATTCATGCATTGCGGCCGTTTTTTATCGCATTTGCGATAAACCTTGCTAATAGCAAGGTTTATGTGCGATAAAATTCGCCGATGTGCGGCGATAATTTTTGTCTCTAAACAAGTTAGAGACAAAAATTATCGCTAGTTGTTGGTAATATGCCCCCGGGTTTTTGCTTGCAGGAATCGGGAGGCGGGAGACTAGCACTGAAATCAGTAGTCTCACGCCTGAATCGGGAGGGTTGGCATGTCTGGATACTCTACAGCTGGGGCCATAAACTACATCCGCAGGGCTAGGTGATAGCCTAGGTCCGGCCTGGACAATCGGACACAGAGGAAGAGGAGTGTCAGAGGGTGCGGTAGTGAATAGGGTGAAAGGGAGGTGTCGGGCGGGCACAGGGTGTGATTCTCAGAGAAGAGCAGCGCAGATGGGGGGAAGTATATGGCCCATGCATGAGAGAAACAGCGGGGGTGACCAGTGCGTGGGGGAGAAGCTTGCGAGGGTGGGGAGCCATGCTGAGGATCGGCGGCGTGCAGAGAGTGGCCCTGGTCAAGGCATCTAAAATGGCTGCCGTGCACGACAAAATTGTGGCATTGGACAAAAACGCAAGATGGCGCAGACAATGTTTATCAATAAGGATTAATTTATAACAAAATATTTACTCGCAGTGACAAAATGGTGGTCAACACTTCCTGATTTCCATCGAATCGAACGTTAACAAACGTCACGCAGCAAAAAAAAAAAAAAAAAGCTCACGCACAGAGCAGTTTTTAGCCATGTTATCCAATGGAAGGTGGATTACATGGCTAAGAGCATTTGCTGGATAATGCATGAATATCGCTGACTTTTCAGCGATATTCATGCATTGTGGCCGATGTGCGGCGATAATTTTTGTCTCTAAACAATTAAAACGAAGCACAAAATGGCGAATTCCCGTTTCGCTACCAGTTTGCGGCCCAGTTCGCGGCCCGTGAAGCGCTTCTACAGTGAAAAATCATTTTTTTTTATTTTCCCCACGGGACCCTTTAATAACCCCAACAACAATCCTAGGGGGTCAAGAGGGGTATACCTTGCCCCCTTTCAATAAATTCCCCCTTTGTTTTTCACCTCTTCTTCTCTCTCGATCCTACCGAGAGATAAGATGGCGGCCGCTCCGGACTGTTTAGAATGTTGACAGACACCGGAGAGCCAATCAGCTTTCTGTTATCCAATGGAAGGTGGATAACATGGCTAAGAGCATTTGCTGGATAATGCATGAATATCGCTGACTTTTCAGCGATATTCATGCATTGTGGCCGATGTGCGGCGATAATTTTTGTCTCTAAACAATTAAAACGAAGCACAAAATGGCGAATTCCCGTTTCGCTACCAGTTTCCGGCCCAGTTCGCGGCCCGTGAAGCGCTTCTACCGTGAAAAATCATTTTTTTTTTATTTTCCCCACGGGACCCTTTAATAACCCCAACAACAATCCTAGGGGGTCAAGAGGGGTATACCTTGCCCCCTTTCATTAAATTCCCCCTTCGTTTTTCACCTCTTCTTCTCTCTCGATCCTACCGAGAGATAAGATGGCGGCCGCTCCGGACTGTTTAGAATGTTGACAGACACCGGAGAGCCAATCAGCTTTCTGCGCGCAAAGTTCCGTTTCGCGAAAAGTAAGCGGACCGGATCGCTGCCCGGAGCGCTGTTACAGATATATATCTTGTTTTGAACGTTAATTTCTCAAAAACTACTGGAGCACATATATTGAGACCTAGCAAAGGCACATTGGGCTAACTATCCCTACAATTTTGCCAAGTTTCGTGCAAATCCATTCAGCCGTTCGAGCTAAAAGTGAGTCCAACCGCCCTATGGAAAAATGAATGGGAAAAACGCGTTTTGGGACCCCCCTTTTTTCTCGGCCCCCCCTTGACGAAACCCCACCAAATTTTCAGGGGCTGCTCAGAAACAAAATGTGCCATTTTCCTGAAAATTTCAGCCGATTCCGTCCACAAACGCCAAAGTAATTAGACATAGAATTTTCAAAAATCCCATAGGGAAAAAATCCTAACTATATATACCTACTGGCGATAGCCAGTAGGTAATATATATATATATATATATATATATATATATATATATATATATATATATATATATATATATATATATATATATATATATATATATATATATATTTACTTGAAGAAACATAGGTTTTACAGACGTTATAGTTAGGAATTAGCATTTAAATAATCTTTTACATTCACTAAAAGAACAATAGATTTCAGTGATGTTATAGTTAGTTGGACATATGACTCATATAAAACCAGAGAATTTCACCCGTTATAGTTAGTTGAGCTAAATATAACTCGCACGCATGCTATGCACTGCTGATGACGTCCCATATTACATCACTGATGTCACCTCAAATGACATCACTGATGACATCATCTGTTGAATGTGTGTTTCTCTAAAGTTGAAATATTTTACATATATATCTATGCCAAGGTGTATTGAAGATTGAGTGGATTTACAAGTGCCTCAAGGGATTTTTCAGTAGGTGCGTGACTGACTGTATAAGTGAGTGATTGAACGTGTCTTACTGAATGCATGGATTAGTGACTAAACTGTGTGAAAGTCTGTATTTGTCTCTTAGTCTTGGTTTTAAGCAACTGCATGGGTTGGTTAGTAGCTACACGAGTGTCTATATGGGTTAATGTTTTGTTGTCTGAGTATCTGTATGGGTGCCTGAGTGCTTGTGTGGGGGTTGGGGGAGGGTGTGGGTGACTCTGTGCATAGATCTCTGAGTGGATTATTCATGGGTAGGATGGATTCAAAAGTGCATCTGGGAAGGCTGTATGGGTGAGTTAGTGTGTATAGGTGTGTTGGTGAGTGAATGAATGTCTCAGTGGTATATGTGTGACTAACTACATATTTTATAAGGCAGTATATGTGAGTGTTGGGGTATATAAATGACTATACGTGTGAGTAAGTTATTTGAAGGGTGTGTGTATAAATGAGTGTCTCCTTATAATAGTTTTTGTATAAGACAGTAAGTATGTGTTGGTAACTGCATAAATAAGTGATGTGGTGTGTGTATAAATAATGGAGTTGGTGTTTATAACTGTATACATGAGTAAATGGGTATGTGATTGATTATTTGCATGACTGACTAGGTGTGTGAGTAACTCTATGAATGAGTGGCGGAGTGTGACTATATGTATAGGTGTATGAATGCATATTATAGTACTGTATTGATGAGTAACTGCATGTATAAGTGACTGGATGTGTGTGTAGACCTAGGACATAGTCGGTGGTATGTAGTATCTGGCATTGTTGTGTGTATGGTTTCAAAAATAGTAGTCTGTATTTTAGAGTGGGTGTATCAAATTTTATATTAGGGCACCAGTATGTGCATCAGATTATCATGTGGATGATGTCATCAGTGATGTCATTTGAGATGTCATCAGTGATGTCATCAGTGATGTCACTGACCGTGTCATGAGTGATGTAATATGTGACGTCATCCGAACTGCATTGCGGGCGCACGAGTTATAGTTAGCTCAACTAACTATAACAGGAAAATTTCTCTGGTTTTATATGAGTCAAATGTCCAACTAACTATAACGTCCCTGAAACCTATTGTTTTTTGGTGAATTTCAAAGGTTTTTTAAATGCTAATTCCATACTATAACATCTGTAAAACCTATGGTTTTTTCATTGAATATCGAAGGTTTTTTAAATGTTAATTTCATATTTTAATATTTATGTAATGTAAATGTAGAGTATTTATATAGCGCACTTCTACTGGGAGGCCTCGTAGCGCTGTATTCATACCGCTGTGGAACCCATCCTGGCGTTCCTGTGAAATGTCCACTCCTGGGCACCCCCAAGGTGAAGCCAGGCATCCACAGCGCTGCTGGGGTCGTTGTGGAGATTAAACAAGCTATTGCCTAGAGTCACAGAGTGGGACCTATGATTAGACTAGGCACCGAGGCGAGAGTTATCAGGTCCGGGGTATTTGAGTCCAAGAGCCGCCGAGGTGGGAATTGAACCCTGGTCCCGGGCCAGCCCTCTGCATCAGTGTCTGCCGCTCTAACTATTAAGCCACATTATAAAGCCTATATTTTTTCTATTTTGTTTAGTAATATTTTGGAACTCTATTATCCTTTTTTTAACTTTAAAAATTATGTAATGTTTTATATCTTCCCCCTAAAATATGATTATCTTTTTTTTCTTGTTGAGAAAACTGGATTCCTGTACCGGTAGTGTAGTAAGCTCCATCAGCACGTGAACCCTATCTGCCATATTACTAAACTCGATAAATGATGCGCATTTCGTATCCGACGGGTTCATGGCACCGTGTCTCTCATAACATCATATACGTATGAGGTCCCGCCAGCTACTACTTTGGTATGCAACCGGTACACAGTACCAAGCTGCGCATTACATCATGTACGTATGGGATCATGCCCGCTGCGCGTTGCGTATGCGACAAGTGCAGGCTGCCAGGCCCTGTGTTTCGTCATAGACATATGGTGTCGAGACGGGTATGCGATTCCATGATTTTTTTTTATGTCTCAAAACTATATCTAAATAAGTTTAGAGTGTATATGAGAGCAAGCGATAATCTAAAATATTTTAAACATTTATATATTTCTAACTGTAGTAAACTTATATTATGGTAAATATATTTTCTCAAAATCACATTGGGTGCGGCCACCTTGCGCGCTTGGTACGCGATTGTCATGTGACCTTAAAAAAAACATTTGATTGGTTCATAATATTTCCCATTGTAACAGTTGGAGGACCCCACCCATTTTAGTCATTCTCTCTACAGCGTTTGATGAGAATCACCTCTTCTGCTTAGAGAGCTTTTTTGAATAGTTTGTTGCTGTGTACACATATCTTATACTACACACAACATGCAACGATCATCTTGATCAATATTTTTGGTCTATACAGTAGCCTTCCAAGTGTGATTGCCATGCAACTAAAAAACAAATGTGTGTTACACGATGCCCCTGGAGTGTGTGTGTGTGCATTATTGTGCTGAAAAAATTAGATGGGGGAGGGTCAGAAGGGCATCTTTAAGGACCAAGACAACTTGGGCCCCTACAACAAGTAGCAAAACAGAAGGAAGTTGCCTGGTCAAGAATTACTGTAAGTGTGCCATGTTGAGTCTGGAACCATGAGTCCATTAATAATACTAAAGTGATAGCACAGGGCTAGAAGAAATTCCCATCAGCCCATCCATCTGGTGGAGTATCGTCACGTGGGAGATGTATCATAAATCCCAATCTTGATCAAAGCACCTAATAATGATGCAAAAGATGGATTTTGTAGATGTAATCTTAGACCACAGTGCTTCACTGGTGATGCTAATGGAGTGCAGTGCGAGTGAAAAGTGGAAGTGAAGATAAAATTGACTCAAAGGACCAAAAGTCAGTTTATTAGGTATGGTACTAGGGTCAAACTTAAAAACAACGCCCAATAGTTTTAAATAATAACTATATCAAGGCATGGGTTATTGAGGTCGACATGTTTCAGCTAGATGGACAACTGGTCCTAGCTTTCTTCAGGACCTGGTGAATACTGCGACTGCAAACTAAAGTAAACAAATTACAATAATAGTGAACTTGTACACTTATAATGGATAAATCCTACCAGTTACTCTGAGCCCAGATGTATACTGGTGGTAATCCAGTAATGCGGTCTTTCCTAAAACAAGAGAGAAAGTGTACAACTCAATTAACGTGTAATAACGGTATCAAGGATACAACAGACAAACAACAGGCACACAAACAATACGGAAGAGAAAGTCTCCCCGTTACTCAGTAGTCATAAATTTCTACTGGATTAATGTGTATAAATCACGAATAGTCAAAACATCTAGACTCACCCAGCGTTCTGTGGGGATATGCCTCACCTCACCCGGCACCCACTCGGGAATAAGGAGGCCCGCTCTGTTAGAGTGGAAATAAAATAAGGACCTCAGAGAAATATCAGAGGTACTACAATCCATATAGTCACATATTTCCAGTACTCTACTAACAAAAACTAGTTGTAAAAAAAGGAGATTCAACCTCATATGAACATATGGCACAAACTATGCAGGGTAGTTAAAAGGAGCACCCAAAACTAAGTGGACTTGTATAAAGGGTTTTTTGGCTTGAATGCATGGCAAAGTGATGACAAAGGGTGCCAAAACAGTAAGCACAGTTTTTTTAAAAGAAGTTAGAGTAAATAACTGGGGCCACCATGAAGCGTCCTACCTGTCCGTCGGTACCTCTACACCAACATCCGAGAGGGAGTGGAGGTAACTGACAGATGGATGCGCATGTCTTTTTCTACCCGAGCAAATTTGACTAATAAGCTTCAGCTGTTTGTAAGTGTTTTGTAATTGGTTAGAAAACGCGCTGTTGTTGAAGCGCGCTTGCGCCGTGTGAAACGCTATATTATATGCACATGCGTGATGCAATTGTTGCGTATAAATGCATAACACGCAGAATCCTAAAGATAGAAACACGCTGTTGTTGAGGCGCGCTCGCGCCGTGTGAGACGCTATCTTGTATGCGCATGCGTGATGCAATTATGGCGTCTAAGTGCATACCACGCAGAATCCTAAAAATAGAGGCAGTGTACACAGCGCGCGCCTGCGCCGTGTAAGAGATTTGTCACGGCTAGTGTCTCATGTGCAATGTGCAGTGTGAGGTCTCTTCGGTTGTTTACAAGACGTGTAAACTGCTCAATCACAAAGAAAGACGCTCTGGTAACAGGGCGCGTGCGCCAATTGAATTACAGTGGTGATTATATATGCGCTACCTGAGAAATGTAATGCTGTAGAAATTCAGAGTAATATATGCAGGTATAGCGCAACATCACTAATCGAAAGGTGTGTATTGGTGGTAAACCCCTTACCACGGTGGATCCAGTGGAAATAGTGCACGCATGATAAGGAACAGACAAGTATAATATTCATGCAGATGTGTCATACAGTATAATGACATTGAAGCACTAAGTGGGAGAGATGCTATTGACTCATAAAGAGAGATGAGTATGAGAGCTGGCTCGGCTCTGTAAATTGTGGTATAGTGTTCTCAAAAACTCACTCAATCAGATAACTAAACATCCATGGGTGCACAGTTTGTTTACAATGATGTCCAGGGTATGTCATCATTAAGTCCCTGAACATGGCTTCTAAGAAGGAAAATCCACTTCTGTTCCTTCCTAAATAGGAACTTCGATATATCACTGATGTGGGGAGGGATGTAAGGCTGCTCTAGGATCAACCACTTCATTTCCTCAGCTGAGTGTCTAAAATCCAGGAAATGATTCGTGAGTTTGGTGGCCTGTTTGCGACATCTGATGGTACTCTTGTGTTCCCCAATTCTCAGTTTGATTTTTCGAGTGGTATAGCCAATGTATCTTAAGGAACATGGGCAGGTAATCATGTAAATAACGTTGTCAGTGTTACAGTTTGTATGTTTTTTGAGGACCCACGTTCTGCCTGTCCCTATATCGACTGTGTTAATCTTAGCCGTCTTAGGGCAAACACTGCATGATCCACACGGATGGTGGCCAGAAACCGTCGGGAGACCCCATAGGGTTGCCGAACTATCAGTGTTGAAAGTACGAGGTCTAGTGTGGACAAGAGTATCTCGCAAGCTTGGTGCTCTTTTGAACGCAAAAAGAGGCGGGGGGATGTTGGCATCAGTGGTATTTAGAATCCCCCAATGTTTGCGAACTGATTTTTGGATGTTGTTTGACAAGGCATTAAATGTGCTGACAAACGTGATTGGTGGTTTGACTGGACGTCTTTCAATCAATGCCTCACGATTATTATTTGATGCACGTTTCCATGCTCTTTTTACAAGTTGTTTTGGGTATTGACGATCCTGACGAAATTTGTTTACTTTAGTTTGCAGTCGCAGTATTCACCAGGTCCTGAAGAAAGCTAGGACCAGTTGTCCATCTAGCTGAAACATGTCGACCTCAATACACCATGCCTTGATATAGTTATTATTTAAAACTATTGGACGTTGTTTTTAAGTTTGACCCTAGTACCATACCTAATAAACTGACTTTTGGTCCTTTGAGTCAATTTTATCTTCACTTCCACTTTTCACTCGCACTGCACTCCATTAGCATCACCAGTGAAGCACAGTGGTCTAAGATTATATCTACAAAATCCATCTTTTGCATCATTATTAGGTGCTTTGATCAAGATTGGGATTTATGATACATCTCCCACGTGACGATACTCCACCAGATGGGTGGGATGATGGGAATTTCTTCTAGCCCTGTGCTATCACTTTAGTGTTAATAATGGACTCATGGTTCCAGACTCAACATGGCACACTTACAGTAATTCTTGACCAGGCCACTTCCTTCTGTTTTGCTAGTGCATTATTGTGCTGCCTTTCGGCCTGGGTATTGGTGGCTCGTAGGGGTATCATCAGCCACGGGCAGAGTGCACATCCTAGATCACATGTGACAAATAGTAAAGAGTAATGTGTAGATTTGTGTTGCAGTAGGCTCTTATGACAGGCTTTACCAGTATAATAGTGTGTCATTTGTGAGACTTTCAGATTCACGTTTGACATGCATTGCTTGACTGTAATGAGCGTTATCACTTTGTATGACGTAGCCTCACTGCTGATCCTCCCTCAATCCGAGCACATTCACTTGTACGCTTCGTGCTAGGAACACTTTCAATAATACCGCACACCATTGACATGCGTGTTTGCGCATATCCACAAGCTTGACAAAGACATGTGATGATGGCCATTAAATGTTTTTGGACAGCCTCTCATTAGCGATAGTTGCTGTCCTCCCGGTACAAGCTACATTAATGCAAATTGCAGATTGTGCGACGTCAAATCTGCAACAGGGACACACACATAAGTAAACTTCCTGGCAAGGCAGGAACTGAACAACGCCCAGGTCCCCGGAATAATTATTCAGACCCCTACGCCGGCCTGGTGTACGCAAGCCCAGCCGACTTTGCGTACGTATAAATAGGATAACGACAACGCCACATGTCCCATTACTTCAACACTGCCTCAGGTGATATGGCCGCATCCACCTCGCATATCACAGTGTGCAATAAAAAAAGGGATCCATGAGGTGTACACCATCCTCGTAATCCAAACTGGATTTGAATTGTAAACCCTGCTGGCTGTCGTCTCTGGACAAACAACAATGTCAGCAGGTGAGCAGTGGGGCCTGGGTGCACAGGGGCTGCAATTGAGTACGGTGCTGCAGGAGGGGTGGGGTGCATCAGCCTTGGTGCGCAGGTGCGAACAAGCGATGTTGCTGTGTGTAATGATGTGATCTCTGACCTCATTCAGTCACATCTCTGTCTCATTTTAGGAACCTGCTGGACCATACTGAAGCCCTGAGCCAGCGGGCAGTGCTGCCCTACAGACACGTGGTGTTGCCATTTGGGGCAAAGTAGTGAGCTGTTTACTAAGTGTACGTGCACAGAGGCTTGCGTCACTACATTGCACGTGCGGATTATGCTTGTAGTATGCGCTCTGTTCCTTTGAATGTGAACGTTGGTATAACCTAATATTATTTAACCTTGTGTATTCTCATACTCTCCAACTTCTCTTTGAACCATGATTACCACTAACAGTTGGTAGATCGTACTTCAGGAAGGAAGGATGCCCTCAACTGGTGTTCTCTATTAAGCTTGAAATAAACCTTCATTTACCTCAAGACGTGTCCAGCAATATATTATTTCACCCTTTTCAGACACTGAGTTAGTTGCACCAAAATGGGCGTTGCGGGTGCTCAGCCTGTGATGATGCCCTGGGCATTCTGACTCCTTCCATCGTGGTATCAAGACACTATCCCCGACAGAAGACCTGCTGTGCCACCATGAGAGAGGTACCCTGGAGTCGGAGCTCGCACCAGCACGTCATTAGACACAATGGTGGTGGCAGGTGAGCAGTGAAGCCTCGTGTGTAGGAGCTGCAATTGAGCACATTGCGGGGGAAGGGGCTGGGGTGCAGCAGCCTGGGTGCACAGGTGCAGGCAAGCGATAATTATGTAATCTTTGGCCTCATTCATATCTCAGTTTTATTTTAAAGACTTGCTGGACCGCACTCTTTTTCGCGGACCCCAGCCTCCCAGACACACGGGTGACGGGAGGTGAACAGTGAGGGCTGGGTGCAGTAGGCCGACTCTCTGTCTCCTCCTCCCTCTGTTCTTTTGAATTTCCCTCCCCTTCTTCCTTTCATTCTGACTACCTTTCTTATTCTCTTGGACATGGGACCCATACTTATGTTTCTTTTTTGTCTTGCAGGCTTTGTTCGGTGCTTCCGGAGGAGCCCCACTCACTTATTTCACGTTATACTGTTGTTTCTTCAAATAAAGTTGTGTTTCCATTTATTTGTGTTGTTTTAATAAAGTTTTTTTTTTTACCAATAAATAAATGAGTGTATAGGTCTTTCTCTGACAACACTTGTCTGTAGTTTATTGTGAAAATTCGTGGCTGATAGGAGGTTATGATGGAAAAAAATTGTAATTTTGCGGTGCACCTACCAAATATAAACCAACAAACTATTACATAAATGAAGCCTGGTTAATTCTACAACTGTAAGGGTTTTATGAGTGTATCACTTTATAACACCATGAGTACTGCCCGTGTAATTACAGAACCAATAAGGCACTGCCTAGGGCCACTGAGGCTTCAGGGACTGACGAGGCCCACCCTGCATATTTGAGGAAAGCCCCGGAGGGTGGTAATCCCGGGCCTTAAGTTGACCTCGAAGCCCCCTGAACAATTAGTAAACAATACACGGTAGATGGTGATCCCATAGGCTGTGAAACGTCTCTGTGCCCTCCCGAATCTAATTTACATGTGATATTAAGGTCCCCAGTGCTGCAGAGACATGCAATATAATATTAGGATTGGCCCCAGAGCATTACCCACCAGGGGGCTCATTTAAATGAATGGGTGAGACCCTGCTTCATTTTTTTTCTCCATTTTTACCATACAGATCCGCATTATTGTAGCGATACAAGGTTTTCCTCCTCTCGCTTCAATGAGGCAAAGAAGGATTTGCTATCACAGAGTGGAAGTCATACTCCCGCCCTGTAATAGCAAACATAAATGTCCCGCTGATGCACCCCCCGGACATTGTATTAGCTGTGCCTGGGAGGTGGCGCTCCATAGGGCCATGATGTATTGGTTACTGCATAACTACAGAATTAGTCTAAATGCATACTAACACTACTTGCACCTGTGTAGCACAGCGACCAGAGTGTAGTGAAGAGGCAGAGGAAGTGCAAAATAAAAAAATATAAATACTACCAGAGGTCGGATGACGTACTTTGATGAGCTGACGACCATGGGATGAGTAGAAACAGTTTCACAAAGAAAACTCGAAATATTGGTGAGTGCTGCCTTCTTTTTACCTTCTCCCGCTCGTCACCACAATTATGTAGTGCAGAGGCAGACATCAGTGGATCCGATAAGTAGATTTATTGCAGGAAAAAAGACAGCTTAAACAGCCACCAACAGGAGCAGACAGCAAGGCAACCGTCTTCTCCACCACCATGTACAAACTCACCAAGATTCCCCTCATGACAGACCTACATTCTAACATTACATACATACATTCTAATAGCATAAAATACTAAGATTCTACTCTGACTTACATTGGAATACTACACAGAGCACATGACTTTACAGCAATGAGCTCATGGTTTCATCCACCAGTCTTGAGACTAGGTGAGTAGGGGTGAGTAGTTCGCTTCCCACTGCCTGTTTTGTATAAACGCAAACTAACACTACTTCCACAGGTATGCTACAGCGACCCGAGGGCATATCACTGTACAGCAATGAGCTCATGGTGTAGGCTCATGGTTTAATCCCAGATTCTTCAGACCAGTGTGGTAAATAAATCATTACCCTGTCATAATTTCTATACATTAATAAGGAATAAGGATAGCTCATAAAATGAGAGGCAGAGTCCTTGGTGTCCTCATTCTCCGTCTCGTCCGTGGGCCTGAGGGAGTTGGCAGGAAATCCCGCTATCGTGTACACTTGAAGTCCGTCACGGCTATAGAAAGGGTCAGGGGGCTGGACCTACATCGCCGGCGCGTGGGGAAGGGGACTCGTCCCTGTTCGGGCGCCAGATTAATGTGGTAAATAAATCATTACCCTGTCATAATTTCTATACATTAATAAGGAATAAGGATAGCTCATAAAATGAGAGGCAGAGTCCGTGGTGTCCGATTCAAAAGGGCTTTAATACAATGACTCGAGTCAATGGAGAATCGGGTTCCATCACCACTAAGGTTCAGGAAGGGTCGTCATCTAAAGCTTTATTCACATAACACATTATATATAATAAAACCATACAATTGCATTGAATAGAGAAGGCAGAGAAGGCGGAGCAAGTGAAAGAGAGAGATAAGAACACATGGGCGTGAAAGAAGGCGTGTAAGAAGGCGTACACGTAGGTGTCCGCTTGATGAGTCATAGGTGTGTCATAGGTGGGTGCATGCATAGAGGAGGTCTGCAGGGTCAGCAGGAACCTTTATCCTACTTGTGTGCGCAAAACTGGTCATGACGTGACATTGACGTGTAACTGGGGAGAGCTGGGGGAAACTGACTTTAGCACTAGTAGAGGAGTCTGGGATGTCAGAACGACCTGCACCTTTGGCATATCTGATATCTTGTGTCTGGAGGATGTATTGTCTGAAGTAAAGGTCTCTCGAGCAAAAGCTGTTCATCACTAAATGCTAGTGTGTGCATATTTTTCTTTGAGCATTGCGTGGGGGCCATGGGCCTCTATGGCAACGGGTTCAGTAAATCACTTGAATGGAGACAGGAAGGCTAGGCCCTATGTTCTGCAGGCGGAATATGTTTACCCCTTTCACTAGACTGGAATGTGTTTTTGCGGAGCTGAGCAGATAACTGTAGGCCAAATACCGTCTTGGCAGGCCAGGCCGGGCACCTCTCGGCTGAGCAGGAAGTAAGGGAGAGGTTAGGGATGCATAACTAAACTGCAGTTTTCAGAGTCAGAAGAGGCTCGGAGCCTAAATTCAGGGCCTGGCTCGGCTGGGCCACAAAAACGTGTGCATCTCGACTTTTAAACGTGTACCATGTAAATGCATTGGCAATGTAGGCCTCAGTGCAGAATTAACGTTTCATTCATGGAAGGCCTAATAACTGACATGCTAACATTAGACGGAAATGCAGGGGCATTTTTATTACAGGCATGAGAAAGGAATTTCATGATAACATGGACATACATGGGGCATAGGTACATGGATAGGGTGCGAGTGGGGGACACACTGGCCACATATAATTTCCTATTTCCTCATTTCCTCCTTGTCCCCTACTGTGCCCTTCAGGACACATCTATATTCATGAGACCATCTATTTGTTCATATAGCATCATTTGCTCGTCTTTTTTCATTTGTGCACGGGAACGTGAACGTGGACGGGGAATACAGGCAGTGGCACACAAGCCGCAAATCGCTGGGCCACATTGCAGACAGAGACAGCAACTAAATACTACGAGCAGTATTATTCCTAGGAATGACAATACTTTCCATCCCCAGGCTGATATCACACTCCAGAGCCAACCGGACCAAGTCCAGGTGCCTGGATTCTGGTGTGTCTCGTGAGCTATCTTATGGAGCCTTGTTATTGCTGCATACACTGATGGTGCGTTATTAGGAATAAACACACAACAACTGGAGCCGATCACTCTACAAGCCCCGCCCCTATCGGCCAGGATGACGTCAAGAACAAGGCGATTCTGAAGAACAACAAGTCAATAGCAGACTGTTCCTCGGTCAAGTTACCTAAGGCAGAAGTAGTCTCATTCACTACTGCTTCCAAAGTTCTGGTTAGTTTGCGTATTAATTTACTGTTTTGGACGGGACCTATGAAGAAAAAGAATCCTTTATTGAAATCTGTATATTGCTCCCACGCTGTCTCAGTCTGATCGACAACCGGGGACTCGGTCTCCCTCTTGTGTCTAACATGTACTAGTCGTGAGTCTCGATGATAATGGGATGGGGCTAGAAAAACAGGTGGCAGTAGGAACGCAATATAACACGTTCCACCCCAGTCTAAGGGCAGACATACATAGGCTGTCTGACCGCAAATGAAATAGGAATGGCGGGAAGCTTTGAAAGTAGACTTTCCTTTATCATTGAATTCGACCACAGTATTACAATCACTGTGTCCTAAGTGCACTGAACCATTCTTTCTAACACATAATTCACCTTTTACTGGTAAGACTGTTATAAACGGTGAACCTGTATTTGTCTCGGACTGGACGTTCAGAATCATGAGGCTAAGAGAAACATTTCCTAATTCGTACACTTCATTTTCTAGATCTGTTCCTTTCCTTTGGGGAAAACCATCTTTGTCAGGAAAACATGCCTTATTCATTACTATATTCAGGTCCCCCCAAATCCATTCACTCTGGGAAACTGTGAACGTTCTGTCTTGTGTTGATGACATCAAAGCAAACCATGCTCCACACGAACCATTGTGCGAAAACGGATAAGGAAAGAGGGGCAGAACTCCCTTCATTTTCTGCTAAGGTGGGAGTCGGCCACATACCCAGCAATTCGTTACATTGCTGGTCTGGTGAGAATGATGTAACATTCGAATAAAAGTATTGTTGCGCAGTGCTAGTCGATATGACAGTTCATGGGGTGGCAGATCACTGAATGTGTGCTCTACAGTGTCATTGAAGAAAGAATGTATGTGTGAACCAAGAGGAGGAAAGAAAACATGTAGCGTCAAGCTTATACATATAATCGATATACTTAGGAAAAACATAATGATCAGAGTTACTATGCATCTGCTGCGTAAGGTTTTGCAGTATTTCTTTTTCATCTCTTTCTGCCTATCTCTCTGTCTATTTGGGTCTACGATCTTATAGATGTCAGGAACCTGTCTAACCGCTTCACCCGAGGGGGACTTAAACAATTAAACGCTGTCTGACTTACTAGACCGTAGTTTCTGTTTATACTCTTGTTGCGGAGTCTTTTCTAGCAAAGGGAGTTTAGAGTCACTGTTTTCAAGACAGTCCTTAGAGTCTTTTACCGAACCAAGTCCATGGAAACGTTTCACGTGGTGGGCATGGAGCCAGCCCTTCCTCCCCTCGACCTTGACGGCGGTCCTCGTCGTGAGAAGAACCAACTTGGGTGCACGCCAGCGGGGCTCGAGAGGACTTGAACGATCGAAATTTCGGACAAACACCAGGTCTCCCGGAACAATCGAATGATTCTTCACTTGGGTGTTGTCGGGGAAGGCAGCTGCAACCTGTGAACGACAAGAAAGGAGTGCAGACATCAAGGAAGCCAGATAATCTGTCAGCATATTACTGACTACATCAGTGATTTTTTTCGGCATTGGCGTACCCCACATATTCGGTGGTCTACCAAAAACCATCTCGTACGGGGATAGTCAGGTTCTGGAATGAGCTACCATACGCATGTAAAAGAGGGCAACCGGCAAGGCTACCATCCAATCCACGCCTTTTTCTGCACAGACCTTCGCTAACTTGGTTTTGAGTGTTTGATTGTGTCTCTCTACGAGACCTGCTGCCTCTGGGTGTCGTACGCAATGGAATTTCCACTGGTACCCTAACAGAAGAGATACTTGTTTCATCAGCTCAGAAGAGAATGGCTGACCATTATCTGAGTACACGACACGGGGCAAGCCGTATCGCGGAAAGAATTCTCGGACCAACTGCTTGGCAGTGGTCACAGCAGAATAATCTGGGACTGGGTATGCTTCTGTCCATCTAGATAGGGCACATACAACTACGAGGACATACTTGAATCCTCGACATCTGTCCATCTGAATATAATCCATCTGGAGGACTTCGAAAGGGTGGCCAGGAGGATGGAATCCACCTTGTTCCACGGGAATGCCTTTGCCTGGATTGAACTGACAACAGATCATGCAGGTACGCACTTTCTGTTTCGCTGCTGCACGTAAATGCTTGTTGAACCAGATGTTCTGTAAACTGTCTAACATGGCCTTTTCTCCTAAGTGTGCTGGACTATGTGCTGTATTAATGATAGCTTGAACCATGGAGTCAGGGAGGAACCACGTGGCTTTGCCTTTTGTCATCCAACCCTGATCTGTCTGGACCCCTCCTTGTTCAGTCCATTTCTTGATTTCGTCTGGAGTGGCATGTGTCTGTATGTCGAGTACATCTTGTGAGGGATCCCTGATTGTCATGCAATTCGTCAGTGATGGTACTTCTGTCTTTGTCGTGTCAGTTGGAATGTCTGTTTGAGTCTGGGCTGTAAGTTTAGCTGTTCGATCTGCCAGGTCGTTACCCTGGGAAATGGTGTCAGTGACTTTCGTATGTGCTTTGCACTTCATGATAGCTATGGCTGTAGGCAAGTGTATCGCATCTAACAGAGCTTGAATGAGGGGACCATGCTGAATTTTGGCCCCATGAGAGGTCAGAAAACCTCTCTCCTGCCAGAGGACTCCAAAGTCGTGTACGACTCCGAAGGCATATTGTGAATCTGTGTATATGTTTACTTTCAAGTTCTTGGCTCGTATACAGGCTTGGGTCAGAGCGATGAGCTCTGCTGCTTGGGCTGACAGTGTGTCAATTCGATGTGTCTCTATGACTTCAGCATCAGTGGTCACTGCATATGCGGCCACTAACTCTCCTGTACTTGTTCTCATGCATGAACCATCTACATAAAGTGTCAGGTCTGGGTCTGGCAGTGCAATGTCTGTCAAGTCTTGTCTTAGCTTCGTCACTGTGTTAATAACTTCCACACAGTCATGCGATGCAGGGTCTACTGTGCTCGAGGGTAAAAGTGTAGCAGGGTTCAGAGTATTGCATCGTCTGATCTCTATGTGTGGCTGGAACAATGTCAGTTCATATCCTGTCAGTCTTGCTATAGTCAGGTGTTGTGTCTGTGTCCTGTTCAAGAGAACTTCCACTGAGTGTGGAACCTGTACTGTCAGGGGATGTCCTAACACGATGGAATCGCTTTGTCTGATTGCTAGAGCTGTTGCTGCAACTGATTTTAGGCACGCAGACAGAGCCTGGGCCACTGGATCCAATGTACTAGAAAAGTAAGCACACGGCTTGTGTTTCCTGCTTGATCCTGTGTAAGGACAGATAATGCTGTGCCTTCGCGTTCAGTGACAAAAAGTGTAAAAGGTTTGCTGTAACATGGTGTCGCTAAAACTGGTGCTTGACATAAAGCTTTTTTCAATTCATCAAATGCAAGTGTATGTTCTTGAGTCCAAGGGAGGACAGTCGAAGTCGCTGCCTCCTGTGTTGTCAACTGTATGAGTGGTTTGGCTAGATATGCATACTGGGGAATCCATTGTCTGCAGTAAGAAGTGAGGCCAATGAAGGCCCGTACTTCCTTTTGTGTCTTGGGCTGTGGAAGATGTGCGATTAACTGAATGCGGTCTGGTGTCAACTGTCTACCCCTCTTGGACAGCAAGTGTCCAAGGTACACCACTTGCTGGGCACAGAATTGTATCTGTGAAGGGGACACTTTGTGCCCCTTTTCTGCCAGAAAGTATAAGACTGTCAGTGATGCACGTTCGCAGTCTCATTCTGTTCGTGCTGTGATCAAAAGATCGTCAACGTATTGGAGTAATGCAGTGTCAGTAGGCATGTGAATACTGTCTAGTTGTCTTTTCAATGCTTGACTGTAAATACTAGGACTTTCTGTAAACCCTTGAGGAGCCCTCGTAAATTTGAAGCTTCGTCCATTTAAACAGAATCCGAAGAGGTATTGGCTCTCTGGATGGATCGGGACACTAAAGAAGGCGTTCTTGAGATCTATTACAGTGAAGAACGTCGCTTCGGAATCAATTGCAGTCAATAGTGAAGAAATGTCTGGGACCACTGGGTACTGGGGTATTATGCATTTGTTCAGTTCTCGGAGGTCTATCACTAGTCTGTAGACTGGTGGTGCATTTGGGTCAGTTCGTTTAAGAATCGGAATGATAGGGGAATTACATACATTGGAGTCAGTCTCTACAACCACTCCCTGTGCAATGAGTTCATCAACAATTTTCAGTAATGCTACTACAGCATCAGGTGGTAACTTGTATTGTCGGATTCGTGGCAGTACAACTCCTTGCTTGAGTGTGACACGGTGTGGTGTAATGTGCATGTAACCTACATCAGTCGGACCTTGCGCCCATAAATGCTGTGGTACATTCTGGAGTCTGGGGTCAAAATCTCTCAACACATAATGTCCTTTAAAATCACGTAAAAACAATCTCACTCCTTCCGGAGAACAACAAATCACTGCTCCTAGTTCTTTCAATGTCTTTATACCAAGCAAGTTTTCTGGGCATGATTTAGTAAGCAACAAGTCTGTAGTGCGGGACAATGGACCAACTCCTAAGGAAACAGGCTTTGACACTTCGTTAACAATAGGCTTTCCTGAAAATCCCAGGGAAACATTCTGTGAGCCTGAGAGGGGTGCCCCTGGAACCTCGTCATGACTGATGGTAGTTCTGCTCGCCCCTGTGTCAATCAGAAATTTTCTATCTTTTCCCAATACACGACTATGTACATAGGGACCTTCTTGATCTACAGGTACCTCAATAAGGGGCAAGCCAACCTCCCTCTCTAGGCTGTTTCATGAGTACTGTTGATAATCTGGGTAGTCTGACTGTGCATACTGGTACATTTGTTGCGTGACATGTTGTGTGGCAGCAATGGGTTGGGGTACAGCTACTGTCTGTTGCGTGTTCTGTGGCGTTTGCGTGTTCTGCGGGATGTTATCCTGTCTAGGAGGACGCGGTCTTTCTTTCGTCTTGCCTGTAGCTATATTGTGTTTCAGGACAGCACATTCATTTATATAATGACCTGGCTGTTTGCAGTAATTACAGTTCCCTTTGACAGGTGCCGCGCCCTTTTTATGGCCATCAGCCGGAACTGATTGAGCAACTAGTACTTTCATTTTCGTATCTTTCATGCGTCTCTTTTCGTGTTCCTGTTCTTCTCTAATTCGGTTCTGGTGGTACTGTAACATTTGCAACATTTGGGAAGGACTATTTGCTTGCCAGGTACTCTCAACCTTCAGTACTCTATTTTTGATCGGGGGTAAGGAATTCTCTACTAATTTGCTCACAAAAAGATGTGGGTACGATTCACTATTGGGCTTCAGGCCACTGTTAATAATAAAAAAAAATTCGAATCTAGAATAAAAATCACTAGTGTCTTCATCTTGTTTCTGTTTGCAGGCTGAAATAGCATCCCAATCTTCCTTTTTAGTAGTCAATAATCTCTGCAAAACATGTATTAATAGTTCGGGTAGTTCTTTGGCTTTGTCCCCAAGACCAACACCAGGGCCTCGGCGTTTATCCTCGTCTTCTAATTCTGTCCAGCTGATCTTTTTCTCACCCACTTCCCAATCTTTTTCTTTAAGTTTTTCATAAATGTCTGCTGGTAACAGTACTTTCAATAATTTAATGGTATCAGCATATGTGTAATCCCCTATGCGGAGCATGTCTTTTAATTCACGGTGTAGCCCCCCTGGGTCTTTATCATGACAGGGCAGTAATTTTTTCATTTCCAATAATTCCATTTTCGGCAAGGGTGTGTAAACGTATACTCGTTGAAGCTCACCCCCTGCAGTTCTAACGGGATGAACCTCTCGTAGGGGGTTCTGTCTGTCTATGTGAAAGGTCTTTCTTTCTCGATGTGGGGCAGGAATCAAGTGCGGGGTCAGAAAAGTCAAGTACTTATGTCGTTGGTCTAGAATGACATTAATTAACTCGGCACCTAGGCCTCTCCATCTTTCTAGTAGTAAATCATCCAGTAATTTATACAAGGGACCTGGATCAGAATGCTGACTCTCGTACAATGTAATGAGATTTTGAACCATGTAAATACCAGCTAAATGCTGCTCTTCTGGAGGAAGACTTAAAAATGTTTGCGCTACTATGTCATCCTTATATATGTTAGAATTACAAGCCCATTGAACTGCTGACCGGGCTAGTTCCTGTTCATGCATAGTACAAAGTTCACTGCCCCCTACTCGTTTTTTCAGTGCTTGTTCAGTAGCTTGGAATAGGTGTTCGAGGGAAAATCTTTCTGGTATGGGAAGGAGGGTATGTTTACTGTAATCTAGGCCTTTAGGTCTGTCAAACGATCTTGCCCTGCCTACGTAATTCATTTTAGTTATATCCTCTGTTTCTGTATCATCCTCATCTGAGAGTTCGTCGTCCCCTTTCTCGGCTTGTTCTTTCTTGTGTATATTCAGAATTTCTTTTCGAATTTTCCTGTACATGCATTCAATTTTGTTCTGTGTATCATGTTTACCAACAACTATGTTGTCACTCCAAGTAATCATACCATTAGTTACTTCTCTATGTGGCTGGTCTTGTTCCCTGATCAAACAATTAATCAAAAATCGTAAAAGCATGCTTTGAAGCTCCACCTTTCTATTTGCCATGGCCTCATGTATACTTTCTGGTCCCTCCCCCGTTCTAACGAAGTGGTATATTCTGTCTAAATGTTCCTTCATGTCTGGTAAAGTGATCAAATAGTCTGCAACGCGTCTTAAACGTACTGAGTATGTGAGCATTGAGCCCACACCTGGTACTGGATCAATATATACAATCGGAAAGAGTTAGTCTAAGAGATGTTGTGGTCATTGTCGGTTTTGGTGTGCGTTGTAGTGCTAATTCTCGTAATGTTCGTGATGGTGGTGGGGTGTGCGGTGTGTGTGGTATGTCTCTAGTGGGCCCCCCTTCGATGCCCCTAGACTTGAGTCGCCTTGGCTTGAGTGGTCTTTCACTGTCAGTGTTACTGCTAATGCGGGTTGATCTTGTGCTACGGGTGGTTGACTAAAAGGATTGGTTCTCCTCC